>NC_141691.1:610568929-613068929 GCF_964263255.1 Lissotriton vulgaris | reverse complement strand
GTATCAGGGCGAAATGCATCTCGTTTGGTAGCGTATCAGTTTGTCTCTGGGAGTGAGGGGGAATGTCAGGTCGGCCCTGCTCCAGTGTCAGGCCTTCAGGTGTCGTGTGGTGCATGTCAAGAATTGCGGGGGCACTGCGTATATGTTGCAGGAGGGGTTCTAGTGTGTGCGTTGACGATTTTAGGCTTGTGGGCGCGTATTCGCTGGGCTATGAGGGTGGTCATCTGGGTCGTTGTGAGTATGTGGCTGTTTGAATTGGTGCAGCAGCATGGCCCACTCCATGGAAATGGGGTGTTTGCGTGTCCTCTTCACCTCCCCCTCCCTTAGCATTTCTCCCTCTGCTATCGCCCATTTATGAACTGCTCCTGTCAATGCCGCAATCGGTGGGCCTGTGGGGGATCGCCAGTGCATAGCAATACTCCTTTTGGCTAACAGAATGGCTAGAGAGAGAATTTCGGGTTGGCACTTTGTGTTGTTTTTGTTTTTGTAAAATGCCTAGCGTACAAGCCTTCCATGTGTTCAGCAGTGTGAGCCCTGTAAGATCTCGGAGCGATTTGTGAACTTCGTGCCAATATGGTTGTAGTGTGGGGCAGCTCCAAAACATATGATGAAAATCCGCTGCCTGTGAGTTACATCTAGGTCAGAGGAACTGGGTGTCGGGGTAAAATCTTTGGATACGTGCCGGTGTTAAGTATGCCCTGTGTAGGATATAGAATTGTATATTTTTAAACCGTGCATTTCTAGACACCTTCTTGGGGTATTCAAGGGCCGTCTCCCACTCTTTGTCATGCAGTGGGCGTCCTAATTCTTCCTCCCAGGTGGCCCGTAGGGCTGCCAAGCGTCTGTTAGCAAGTTCTCTAATTGCTTTATAAAGCCACGTAGTCAAATGTCACCCCACTCCCATATGGAGGATTGTGGGGATGACCGGGTGGGTGACAGGCTCCCCAGTCGAAAGGTCGTGGTGCGAACGATAACTCTCGAGGAGTTGGCGGTGAAGTAGGAACGGACCGGGGGGGAGATCGTATTCGTCCATGAGCCGCTGGAACGGTTTGAGTTGTCCGACCTCGAATAGGGACTCCATTTCAGTGAGGCCGCAATTCATCCATGTTCGAAGCAAGTCAGGGTGTAGTAGTGTTCATGTTTGGGCCAGCCGACCAGCGGTAGCAGAGGAGAGTACGGAGTTCTCCCAGGCGCCATATGGTGTATCCTTTGCATGCATTTGCATGCCACTGTCACATGTATGGATATGTGCGCTTCGGTTTAGTGCCTGGTAGCAATAGGCGGCATAGTTCTGGTGTGGGCACATGGCCGGTTGTGGTGCATGTTTCCCCTGTGTGTCTGTCCGCCGTCCAGTAGGATAGCCACTGTAATTGTGCGGCCAAGAAATAGGATTCGATTGGTGGAGCTCCTAGTCCCCCTTGTGTGGTGGGCAGTTGTAATTTTGTTAATGCTATCCGACGTCTGCCTGATCCCCATATTAGTACACTAAGGAGAGAGTCTAAGTCTCTGAAAAATGCTCTGGGTGGTATGATCTGTAGAGTTGTAAAGTAGTACAGCAGCCATGGAACTATTATCATTTTGGCTATAGCCACACGGCCAATCGGGGCCAACGGGAGGTTCTTCATGAATCCCATCGCTGATCTGACACCGGCCAGTGCCTTGAGGTGGTTGCCTTCGAATAAGTCGGTTGGAGAGTGGTAGAGACGGACCCCGAGGTAACGGGGGCTTCTGCACTCCATGACACTTTCTGGTCACCCACCCAGACATCACAAGGGGGAGGTTTGGATGTAGCGGGTAGACTGTGGATTTGTCCCAGTTTACACGTAGCCCGGAGGCTTCTGCGAATTCCGTCAGCGTTGCCCAGCTAGGCGTGAAGTCCTTGGTAATGTCCCGTATATTGAGGAGAAGATCGTCGGCGTACATGGAGACGCTGTGTACGGTATCTGCTATGGGGATGCCCCAGAGTTCTCCTTCTCGTCGTAGTCGTATAGCTAGGGGTTCAACCGCGAGGGCAAAGAGGAGAGGAGAGAGCGGGCAGCCCTGCCTCGTACCCCTGTGGACGGTGAATTCTGACGATATATGCCGCCCTATGCGGATATGCGAGGTGAATTTGTTGTATAGGAGTTGCGTATACGCTAAGAGGATGGGACCGGTCCCTGCCATCGCAGGACCGAGAAAAGATACTGCCATGTGACGGTATCAAAGGCCTTCTTGAGTTCTAGGATAAGGCAGGCTGCTCTGGGAAACAGGTCACCCACCCGATCCTGGACGTGGAATATTTGGCGTATATTTTGGGACGTATTTCTGCCCGGAACGAAACCACACTGGTCAGGGTGAACCAGGGGACGGAGGATTTGTGTGTATCTGTCCGCTAATATCTTTCCCAGAATCTTACAGTCAGCGGTTAGAAGCGTGATGGGGCGGTATGAGGCCATTCATTGCAAGTCACGGGTTGGCTTCAGAAAAGTCACAATAACTGACTCGCGGAGGGATCTCTGTCGTTATTTTTTTTCTAATGCGGTTACAAACATTGCTACCAGACGGGGGACCAACAGGGTGGAGAAGGTTGTGTAGTATTCTAGGGGGAGCCCATCCAGCCCCGGAGCTTTGTTGCGAGCTAGAGCATGTAGGGCGTAAACAACTTTGGACGATTGAATCGCAGTATCTAATGCTGTTCTGTCTGCCTTCGTGATGCACGGGATCGTCTAGAAAATACAGTATACAGTACTTTCCTGTCCGATCGGCACTGGGTGATGATAAACTTCTGAGTAGTATTGATGGAAGACCGCGAGAATCTCATCTAGGGAGCGCACTAGATTACCGAGGTGTTTGAACACTTCAGTTACGGGTTTTATTTCAGTATCTTGTTTGGCGAGCCATGCCAGTAATGTACCCGCTTTGTCTCGCTCCTTGTGCATTCGAGTTGCATACGTTTTTAAATTGTACCGGCGGAGATCAACGCAGGCAGCAAGGTACTCTGTCTTAGCTGTGGCCACCTGTGCCCCCGTTTCGTCTGCGAGGTCATTTCGTTTGGTGGCGGTAGCTAGCTGTGCTTTGGTTTTTGTGGCTGCCTGTTCTAACGTCCGTTTAATCCCTGTTATTTGCTTGATACATTCTCCCCGTGCCACTACTTTAAAAGTGTCCCATTCCACTAGTGTTGAGGACGCTGTCCCTGCGTTAGTAGTGAAGTAATCCTGTATGCTTTGTCCCTGTTCGTGTTTGAATACTTGGTCTGTCAAACAGTCCCGTGGTAGCCGCCAGGTTGGAACCGGGGGGCATGGGGGTCTCCAGTGTAATCGCAGAATGTGGGCATCATGGTCAGAGATGATCCTACCGGGTAGTCTGTATGCTGAATTTTGGGCAGTATTGCTTTGTAGCATAAAAATCTGTCTAGACGGACTCATAAGTTATGTGGTTTGGAGGGAAACGAGTATAGTCAAGTCTGAGGATGATGCAGCCTCCATGCGTCTGTGAGTGCCCATTTTGTAATCCAAGCTTTGAATCATTCTGCTTGTTTATGAGCTGAGGAGTGTGTGGGTGGAGGATGTGTGCGATCTAAGGAGAGGTTTAATGTGCAATAATAGTCACCCCCTAATATCCACTGTATGGGAGCGAATTGGGCCAAAACCCCTGTGAGGCGAACCCCGAACCTGCCCTGCTCCATGTTCGGAGCGTAGATGCTGCCCAAAGTACTGCTTGCCCATCTAGGAGTCCCTCTAGTTTAGCATATCTGCCCTCCTTGTCCACCACCCATCTGAGTTCCTGAAATGGGGTCCCCGGTCATACCCATATCAGCGCACCGCAAGCGAACGCGGAGTATGACGTGGCACATATGGTTCCTCGCCATTTGGTCTGTAGTTTGCCTATTTCGGCGGTAGTGAGATGTGTCTCCTGTAAAAACATGATCTGAGCGTTATGGCTCTTCGCGTCTGAGTAGACTGCGTAACGTTTGCTTGGTGTGTGGAGGCCTCTGGTGTTGAGTGTTAGGATGTTGACATCAGTGTTCTGTGTAGTCATGGTGAGGAAAATGAAATTTTACATGACCAATGTGTCCCCTGGGTGTACCCCACGTTTAGTGTACTTGCATGTCATCCATGCATTTTCCCTCTCATGTCTGTAATAATGATGCCTCTGCATTTCCGTCCCACTTTAGGATGTCAGTTACCAAGTCTCCCATGAAAGAAACGTTAATTCTGCACTGAGGCCTATGTTGCCCATGTATTTGCATTGTGCACTTTTAATATATCGAGATGAACCCATTTTGTGGCTCAGCCTGAGCCAGGACCCGAATTAAGGTTTTCATGCCTCCAGACACTCTGAAAGCTGCAGCTACGTATCTCTGACCTCTCGCATACTTTTGGCTCAGCCGAGAGGGGCCCAGCCCGGGGTGCCAAGACAGTATTTTGCACACAGTTATCTACTTGCTCTACAGAATCACATTCTTGCCTGGTGAAGAAGGTAAACAGAACCCGTCTGCAGAGATAGGGCCTAGCCTTTCTGTCTCAGTTTAAGTGATTTGCAGAGCTCGCATCCATAGAAAGCCCAAAGCCCCCACGCAATGAACGAAGAATATATGAAATATATGCACACACTGGCTCTTGGTGATGAGCAACCTTTGCTTGAGCGACCTTTACTTCAGATAATACATCCCCGGACTTAAGATATCAGATAATACCAGACGTGCAGGTCGTCCTGACATTGAAAACCTCTCTACTAGACCGAAAGTCAGCTCCCCCCAGCTTCCCCCAGTTACACGTTAGTTGCACGTCATGACCAAGTTGCGCACACAAGTAGGGCAAAGGTTCCAGCTGGCCATGCAGACCCCCTTCATGTATCCACCCACCTATGACTCACCTATGACTCCTCAAGTGAACGCCCACATGTACGCCCTCATGCACGCCCACATGCTCTTATCTCTCTCTTCCTCTTGCTCTGCCTGGAGCGCTCCTCCTTCTCTATGCAATTTAATGTATAAATATTGTACTCTGTGAATAAAGTTCAGAAGACCCTTCCTGAACCTTAGTGGTGATGGAACCCGATTCTCCCTTAACTCGAGTTACTGAAATATCGCCCTTTTGAATCGGACACCACGGACTCTGCCTCTCATTATATGCATGACCTTTTGCTTAAGTATAGAAATTATGACAGGGTAATACTTTATTTACCACATAAATCTGGCGCCCGAAGAAGGACAAATCCCCTTCCCCACGCGCCGGAGATGTAGGTCCAGCCCTGGCCCCCTTCTACAGCCGTGACAAACTTCAAAGTGTACATGCCAGCGGGACTTCCTGCTTACTCCCTCAGGCCCACGAGGAGGACGGACTGCGACCAGGCATCCACACGAGGCGGTGAGGATCGCGGATCATCCCAACCAGAGCCCAACCCGTGAGAGAGCAAGGTCCGAGGTTTCCGAAGGTCCACCTGTTCCGCGGCGCATGCGCAGTATCAAGTTCGCGCAGTATCAAGTTTCCGAGGCCTTCAAGTTCTGCTTCCCGGTGAGTACCACTATGGGGAACGCATAAAGTTCAAGACGGGTTCATTTATTTGAGCTCGGTAAAGACGTGCCCGTTCATACGAGCACGGTAAAGACGGGTCCATTTCGGTGGGCACGGTAAAGACGTGTCTCTTTACGAGACCGGTATGGTTGTACTGTATTCCAGTGCATAAAGTTAACTGTTTTCAAGTACATGTATCTAGTCAAACTGTTATCTGTTTTAGTGTTTTAGTGTTGTAGTGTGAATGATTGTTTCAGTCAGAGTATTTTTGTGTATATTGTGTTTTCATTGAGTTGGTTTCAACATGCCACTGTTTTCGAAATTGCGTCAGATAGGGACCAGGAAAGGTATCTTAGAAGAGCCAGTTAACATCCCGCCTAGAGACACACCTGGTCATTACATGTATAATAAACACGGGCTAGATGCCGTATTGTATTTAGAACTATGGGTAGATTACACAAAGGATTTAGAGGAGAAGTACAGATGGCCTATTTCGGGAACATGGGATTCTGAATGCATTATGAAAGTAGAGGAAGCGCTATGGAAAAGGAAAGCAAGACCTTCACAGAAAGATGCCATTGAGTTATGGCGCAAAGAGTCACATAGGAGATCAGAGAAAGAATTCCACCAAGCAGAGAGAAGTAAACAAGCAGCTGAAAAAGCCAAAGAAAAAGAACTGCGGGAGGAGGGGGAACGAGTCAAGGCAGAACAGGCTGATAGAGAAAGAAATGCTGTCGTTACTGGTATTTATCCCGTCCTCTCAGAAGAACTAGCTAGAGTGACCCCTCAGAAACACCCCGTAGGTCTCGAACGCCACCACCTGTACCCTTTAGGGTACGTAGGAAAAAGCCGACAGGCTCAGAGGCTTTTATTTCCTCCTATCTAGAGGAGCCCGCACCGGACTATGTAAATGCAGATTTCCCTCCGCCCCCATCTGCGGCTCAGCTCCAACAGCTCCAGCAGGTCGTGAAAGACAACGTAGGGCCAGGGGCAGTAGGGGGAGGGGGGCCAATGCCAACGCCAACGTTAACGCCAACGCGAACATCAACGCCATATAAGTTTACTGTAGATGTAGCAATTTCACGCTGTATTTACGATCCAGTACCAGGAAAGTGTTCAATGCTCGTGTTTTCACTAAGACTAAGAAAAGCCGTCGACTATTTGGTCACACTACCAGACATGAAAGAACACCTAGATAAAATATACCGTTTCATTAGAACGGGGGAGGGACCCGAGTGTATAGAAGAGGCCATGGAACACAGAAAGGTAGGAGTCAAGAACTACATCCTACGTTTTATGATTAACTGTCTGATCAGGGAACAAGACCAAGGAGACGGAGATGTAAGGCATGGTTTGATAGAATGGAGTGACAACATAGATGCCGGTCGGCATGATAAACAGGGACAGACAGATAGCATGACGATGAAAATACCAAAGGAAATATTAGCAATACACAGAATGTGGTCTGACGAGAAGGGTGAGTCATCATCGGAAGAGTCAGAAAACGAGGCAAAGGACAAAATGAATTATGTAGGTAAGGCACGACAGTTTGACAGGCCCAAGTGCCTCGACTACCGTAAACAGGGACAGGCTATAAAAGAAAGATATTCCCTTGAAAATCTGTTCCAAGCTACTGAAAAAGCACTGAAAAGACGGATAGAGAGCCAGCGATCTCACACCCCACACGAAAAGGAATTGGCCCGGTCAGCCACCCAGTGGGTGTCCAATTCTAATATATATAGCAATGATATAGTGGCCGAAACTTTCTTGAGCCTTCCGCCGAACGAACACCGTTTGGCTGGTATTTACATGGTCCAACATTTAATAACGTTGTATGAAAGTCAATATTCTGATCCTGGTCACTTGTATAAATTACTGGACGACATACTTCTAGAAAGATGGACAGGCCTAGGTACTGACTTAATTAACGTCATTCTGGATCAACGACATAAGTACTTAAATTCTCTAACCACATGCATGCTTCCCGCCCCACACCACGACAGAAAGCACCTATACATAGACAGACAGAATCCCCTACGAGAGGTACATCCAGTCAAAAATGCTTCCACGAGTGTATGTTTACACCCCCTTGACGAAATTAGAAATACTGGAAATGAAAAAGATGCTGCCCTGCCATGATAAAGACCCGGGGGGGTTTCACCGAGAATTAAAAGACATTCTCCGCATTGGAGATTATACGTACGCTGACATTCTGAAACTATTGAAAGTACTGTTGCCTGCTGGTATTTATGAAAAGCTTAAGGAAAAAGACTTGGAGGTGGGAGAGAAAAAGTTAAGTTGGGCAGAATTGGAAACAGAGGATAAAGCCAGACTTCCGGGGGTTGGTCTTGGGGACAAAGCTAGAGAACTACCTGAACTCCTGATACAGGTTTTGCCGAGACTATTGATTACTAAAAAGGAAGACTGGGATGCTATTTCAGCCTGTAAACAGAAACAAGACGAGGACACAAGTGACTTCTATTCTAGATTCGAGAAATGCTTTTCCATTAGTAGTGGCCTTAAGCCCAGTAGTGAGTCCTATCCTCATCTTTTCGTGAGCAAACTAGTAGAGAATTCCCTACCCCAGATCAAGAATAGAGTACTGAAGGTGGAGAGTACTTGGCAAGCAAACAGCCCTTCCCAAATGTTGCAAATGCTACAATACCACCAGAACAGGATTAGAGAAGAGCAGGATCAGGAAAAGAGACGCATGAAAGAGACAAAAATGAAGGTGCTGGTTGCCCAATCGGTACCAGCAAACGCGAACAAAAATGGCAAAAATACCACAACTGCATTTCGGGCGCCGCGGATGGACGAATAGGTCCCAGGAGGAACCAGACCGAACTACTCGGTCTCTTTCTCTGCCAGGCGACCCATGAGGCTTTTTACATTGAAATAACAGAAAAAGCTTGAGGGAATCCCCCTCTAACAGTTACAGCGCCTTAGCGTGCGCGACACATAGAGAAAATAACAACACTCACTTAATATAGTTTATTATAATTTGCACTTTTCACCCTCTTTGGTCCTGAGGAAAGCCAGCTTACAACAAAAGGCACTGGCTGAAACATGTAGACCACACTGGACGCTGGAGGTCATTGTAACTCTCCCTTAAAACGTCCTATTGCCTTTTTAACCTGCTAACAGAGGCCCAGTTTATTAAATATTGCTAAACCCTCGGGTGCTGGGACCTCCTGGATAGCATTTTAATTTCTCACCTTCACACCCTTTCACTGCACACTCAGCAAAATACCAGCTCCGCAGTCACCTGGCGTTGAAGCACACCCGGGGCACATTCGGTGCCACTGTGGTGGGCCCGATGATGAAGCATGCCACCGACTAGGTCGGTGGGTGAGGGCTTTCAAAGGAAAACAGTGTTTTTTCCACATATTGTTACTGCTGACGTACCTGAGTCTCCAAAATATTTCCCTTAAACTAGCTAGCCTTTATTGATTTATAAAAATACCACAACACCTGTCAAAGGGATCTGTAATTATTGCAAGCAACCAGGTCACTATGTAAATGAATGTGCTGTCCTGAAACACAATATAGCTACAGGCAGAACCAAAGAACGACCACACGTTCCTAGGCAAAATAGCACCCCACAGAACACACAACAGACAGTAGCGAATTTCCCACCCCCACCACCGCCTGTTAATGCCCCGACACAAATGTATCAGTATACACAGTCAGACTATCCAGAATACCAAGCATACCATGAAACAGCCTTGAGAGGGAAGTTGGCTTGCCCCTTATTGAGGTTCCTGTAGATCAAGAGGGTCCTTATGTACATAGTCGTGTATTGGGACAAGACAGAAAATTTCTGATTGACACAGGGGCGAGCAGAACTACCATCAGCCATGACGAGGTTCCAGGGGCACCCCTCTCGGGCTCACAGAATGTTTCCCTGGGATTTTCAGGAAAGCCTATTGTTAATGAAGTATCGAAACCAGTCTCCCTAGGAGTTGGTCCATTGTCACGTACCACAGACTTGCTACTTACTAAATCATGTCCAGAAAACTTACTTGGTATAAAGACACTAAAAGAACTAGGAGCAGTTATATGTTGTTCTCGGAAGGAGTGCGATTGTTCTTACGTGATTTTAAGGGACGTTATGTGTTGAAAGATTTTGACCACAGACTCCAGAATGTACCACAGCACCTTTGGGCACAAGGTCCGACTGATGTAGGTTACATGAACATAACACCACACCGTGTCACTCTCAAAGCAGGAGTAGTGATACCACGTATACGACAATACAAGTTACCACCTGATGCCGTAGTGGCCTTATTGAAAATTATTGACGAGCTCATTGCACAAGGGGTGGTAGTGGAGACTGACTCGAATGTATGTAACTCGCCAGTTATTCCTATCCTTAAACGGACAAACCCTAATGCACCACCAGTTTACAGACTAGTTGTTGACCTTCGAGATTTGAACAAATGTGTAGTCCCTCAATACCCAGTAGTCCCAGACATTTCTTCATTACTGACTGCTATTGATACTGAGGCAACGTTCTTTACAGTCATTGACTTGAAGAATGCTTTCTTTAGTGTCCCCATTCATCCCGACAGCCAGTATCTCTTCGGATTCAGTTTAAATGGACGTAGCTTTAAATTTACGAGAGCTCCCCAAGGTTTTACAGAGAGTCCTAGCATTTACAGCCAAGCATTAAAAAGACAGCTAGACAGTATTACTATGCCTACCAACACTGCACTGCTCCAATACGTAGACGACATCCTAATTACAGCACGATCAGAACCAGACTGCTAAAATGCATCACTGACAGTTTTACACTTTCTGGCAGACAAGGGGCACAAAGTGTCCCCTTCAAAGTTACAATTCTGTGCACAGCAAGTGGTGTACCTTGGACACTTGCTGTCCAAGAGGGGTAGACAGCTGACACAAGAACGTATTCATTTAATTGCTAACCTTTCACAGCCAAAGACACAAAAGGAAGTACGGGCCTTCATTGGCCTCACTTCATATTGCAGACAATGGATTCCCCAGTATGCCTATTTAGCCAAACCACTCATACAGTTGACAACACAGGAGGCAGCGTCTTCGACTGTCCTCCCTTGGACACAAGAACATACCTTGGCATTTGAAGAATTAAAAAGAGCCTTATGTCAAGCGCCAGTTTTAGCAACTCCAAGTTACAGCAAACCCTTTATGCTTTTCGTGACTGAACGGGATGGAACAGCATTATCCGTCCTCACACAAGATCAAGCAGGAAAACACAAGCCTTGTGCTTATTTTTCTAGTACACTGGATCCAGTGGCCCAGGCTCTGCCTGCATGCCTGAAATCAGTTGCAGCAACAGCCCTAGCCATAAGACAAAGTGACTCCATAGTGCTGGGCCACCCCCTGACAGTCCAGGTACCGCACGCAGTGGAAGTTCTCTTGAACAGGACACAGACACACAACACTTGACTGTAGCGAGACTGACAGGATATGAACTGACGTTATTTCAGCCACACATAGAGATCAGACGATGCAACATTCTTAACCCTGCTACACTTTTGCCCTCAAGTACCGTAGACACCGCACCACATGACTGTGTGGAAATAATGAATACAGTGACAAAACCAAGACAAGACCTGACAGACATTGCACTCACAGACTGTGACCTGACACTTTATGTAGATGGTTAATGTATGAGAACGAGTGCAGGAGAGTTAGTGGCAACATATGCCGTGACCACTGCTACTGAAGTCATAGAGACACAAAGAATAGACACACTGTCAGCACAAGCAGCAGAGCTCATCGCTCTGACACAAGCCTGCATAAGAGCTAAGAACTTGAAAGTGAACATTTATACAGATTCACAATATGCATTCGGCGTAGTTCATGACTTCGGAGTCCTGTGGAGGGAGAGAGGTTTCTTGACCTCCCATGGGTCTAAAATTCAGCACGGCCCGCTTATTCAGGCCCTGTTAGAAGCAATACATTTACCTACAGCCATAGCTATCCTGAAATGCAAAGCACACACGAAAGTTACAGACACCATTTCCTAGGGTAATGGCCTGGCAGACCGAACTGCTAAACTTACAGCCCAGACACCAACAAACACGACAAAGACAGAGGTACCATTATTGACAAAAAGTATGACAGTCAGGGATCCTTCTCAGGATGTACTCGAAATACAGACACATGCCACTTCAGATGAAATAAAGAAATGGACTGAACAAGGAGGGGTCCAGACTGACCAAGGTTGGATGACTAAAGGCAAAGCTACATGGTTTCTCCCTGACTCCATTGTACAAGTGATCATAAACACAGCACATAGTCCAGCACACTTGGGAGAGAAGGAAATGTTAGACACCTTACAGAATATCTGGTTTAACAAGCACCTGCGTGCAGCAGCGAAGCAAAAAGTGCGAACCTGTATGATCTGTTGCCAGTTCAATCCAGGTAAAGGCATTCCGGTGGAACAAGGCGGATTTCATCCTCCTGACCATCCTTTTGAGGTCCTCGAGATGGATTATATCCAAATGGACAGATGTAGAGGTTACAAGTATGTCTTGGTAGTTGTGTGTGCACTATCTAGATGGACAGAAGCATATCCAGTCCCAGATTATACTGCTGTGACCACCGCCAGGCAATTGGTGCGAGACTTTTTCCCCAGATATGGATTGCCCCGTGTTGTGTACTCAGACAATGGTCAACCTTTTTCTTCTGAATTAATTAAACAAGTGTCCCTTCTGTTAGGATATCAGTGGAAGTTTCATTGTGTACGACACCCTGAAGCAGCAGGACTTGTCGAGCGCCATAATCAGACAATAAAGACGAAACTAGCAAAGATCTGTGCAGAAAAAGGCGTGGATTGGATGGTAGCCTTGCCGGTTGCCCTCTTTTACATGCGTATGGTAGCTCATTCCAGAACAGGCCTATCTCCGTATGAAGTGGTTTTCGGTAGACCGCTGAATATGTGGGGTACGCCTATGCCTAAGAAAATAACTGATGTTGACAGTAACATGCTGACAGATTACCTGGCTTCCTTGATGTCTGCACTACTCTCTTGTCGTTCACAGGTTGCCGCCGCTTTCCCTGACAACACCCAGGTCAAGGAACATGCCATAGTCCCTGGAGATTTCGTCTTCGTGCGGAATTTTGATCGATCAAGCCCCCTTGAGCCGCGTTGGAAGACACCGAAATTAGTGCTACTGACCACGAGGACAGCGATTAAGGTCGAAGGAAGAAAAGGATGGCTTCATGCCCATCATTGTAAAAAGTACTTTGGAGATTCTGGAACTTTGATAAAGACAAAAGACAGTACAGACTTTGAGCCCCCTTTGCTAGAAAAGACTCAGCAGCAAGAGTATAGGTCCAAGTTATGATCTAGAAAGTCAGACAGCGTTTAATTGTTTAAGTCCACTAGGTGGTGAATCGGTTAGACAGGTTCCTGACATGTATAAGATCGTAGACCAGAATAGTAAAAAGAGCAAAATGAAAGAGAAATACTGCAAGATATTACGCAGTAGATGTATAGTAACTCTAATTTTTCTGTCTCTTCTGTGCATCACTATAATATGTATCAGCTTGACACTACATGTTTTCTTTCCTCCTATTGCCTCACATATACACTTTTCCTTTAATGACACTGTAGAGCATACATTCAGTGATCTGCCACCCCATGAACTGTCATATCGACTAGCCCTGCGCAACAATACTTTTATTCGAATGTTGCACCGTTCTCATCAGACCAGCAATGCGACAGATTGCTGGGTATGTGGCCAACTGCCACCTTATCAGAAGACGAAGGAAGTTCTGCCCTTCTTCCCTTTTCCGTTCTCCCACAATGGTTCGTGCGGAGCATGGTTTGCTTTAATGTCATCACTAGACAGAAAGTCTACAGTTCACCAGGGTGACTGGATATGGGGAAATTTGAATAAAGTAATGAATGAGGCATGTTTTCCAGACGATGACGGTCTTCCCCAAAGGAAGGGGACCGATCTAGAAAATGAAGAGTACGAGCAAGGAAATGCTTCCCTTAGCTTTATGATTCTGAATGTTCAGCCCATGCAAAATGCAGGTCCACCGACTATTACAGTCCTACCAGTAAAAGGTGATTTGTGCGTTAGAAAGAAAGGATCAGTACATATGGGACACAGCGAGTGTAATGCTGTAGTTGAGTTTAATGATAAAGGAAAGTCTTCTTTCAAAGCATCACGCCATACCTATTTCATTTGCGGTCAGACAGCCTATGTACATCTGCCCTTAGACTGGAGTGGGACGTGTTATATAGCGTTCCTACTGCCACCCGTCTTTCTGGCCCCATCCCATTATCATCGAGATTCACGACTAGAGCATGTTAGACACCGGAGAGAGACCGATTCCTCCGTGATTGATCAGACTGAGACAGCTTGGGAGCAATATACAGATTTCAATAGAGGATTCTTTTTCTTCATAGGTCCCGTCCAAAACAGTAAACTCATACGCAGGTTAACAAGAACTCTAGAAGCAGTAGTAAATGAGACTGCATCCGCTCTGGCTAACTTGACCCAGGAACAGTCTGCCATGAGACTTGTTGTTCTTCAGAACCGTCTTGTTCTTGACATCATCCTGGCAGATAGGGGTGGGGCTTGTAGAGTGATCAGCTCCAGTTGTTGCGTTTTCATTCCGAATAACGCGCCATCTGTGCACGCAACAATAACAAGGCTCCACAAAATTGCTCATGATATACATCAAGACCCAGGCACATGGACTTGGTCCGGTTGGCTCTGGGGTGTAATATCGGCATGGGGATGGAAAGTATTGTCGTTCCTAGGAATGATACTGCTTATGATATTCGGCTGCTGTCTCTGTCTTCAGTGTGGCCCGGCGATTTGCGGCCTGTGTGCCACTGCCTGTATTCCCCATCCACGTATACAAAAGATCAAAGACGAACAAATGATGCTGTATGATCGGATATAGGGTATCATGAATATAGATGTTGCCTGAGGGGTACAGTAGGGGACAAGGAGGGAATGAGGAAAATGAAATTTTACATGGCCAATGTGTCCCCTGCGTGTACCCCACGTTTAGTGTACTTGCATGTCATCCATGCATTTTCCCTCTCATGTCTGTAATAATGATGCCTCTGCATTTCCGTCCCACTTTAGGATGTCAGTTACCAAGTCTCCCATGAAAGAAACGTTAATTCTGCACTGAGGCCTATGTTGCCCATGTATTTGCATTGTGTACTTTTAATATATCGAGATGAACCCATTTTGGGCTCAGCCTGAGCCAGGACCCGAATTAAGGTTTTCATGCCTCCAGACACTCTGAAAGCTGCAGCTACGTATCTCTGACCTCTCGCATACTTTTGGCTCAGCCGAAAGGGGCCCAGCCCGGGGTGCCAAGACAGTATTTTGCACACAGTTATCTACTTGCTCTACAGAATCACATTCTTGCCTGGTGAAGAAGGTAAACAGAACCCGTCTGCAGAGATAGGGCCTAGCCTTTCTGTCTCCGTTTAAGTGATTTGCAGAGCTCGCATCCATAGAAAGCCCAAAGCCCCCACGCAATGAACGAAGAATATATGAAATATATGCCCACACTGGCTCTTGGTGATGAGCAACCTTTGCTTGAGCGACCTTTACTTCAGATAATACATCCCCGGACTTAAGATATCAGATAATACCAGACGTGCAGGTCGGCCTGACATTGAAGGCCTCTCTACTAGACCGAAAGTCAGCTCCCCCCAGCTTCCCCCAGTTACACGTTAGTTGCACGTCATGACCAAGTTGCGCACACAAGTAGGGCAAAGGTTCCAGCTGGCCATGCAGACCCCCTTCATGTATCCACCCACCTATGACTCACCTATGACTCCTCAAGTGAACGCCCACATGTACGCCCTCATGCACGCCCACATGCTCTTATCTCTCTCTTCCTCTTGCTCTGCCTGGAGCGCTCCTCCTTCTCTATGCAATTTAATGTATAAATATTGTACTCTGTGAATAAAATTCAGAAGACCCTTCCTGAACCTTAGTAGTGATGGAACCCGATTCTCCCTTAACTCGAGTTACTGAAATAAAGCCCTTTTGAATCGGACACCACGGACTCTGCCTCTCATTATATGCATGACCTTTTGCTTAAGTATAGAAATTATGACAGGGTAATACTTTATTTACCACAATGGTCATGTGCTGCTGTTAGTGTGCGTCAGGATGGCCCGTGCCAGCTGGAGCCTAGCACACTGTGGGTCCCCAATAGCGTGAAGAATACATGTGATACGCAATGTTGGCCATTCGCGTGCTGCATATACCCTATTGTGCTGAGTTCCATTAGGGGATGTGATTTTTTTGAAAGGGGATTGCGAACTGTAAACTTGGGTCGGGAAACAGTCCCAATACCGAGGACATATCGCTGGTTGCGACACGTCCAAACCTGCTCTCATAAGACCTGAGAGTATAACAACATTTTGTGGGGGTGGCAGTGTGTGCGTGCGAGACAATTCGGGGGTCGGGCATTTGTAGGATCATTGGGCGTCGTCAGGAATGCGCTTAGTCGTGTCCGCGCAGCTTTTGCTCAAGAAGTGAGTCTTTTTGACATAAGCTTGTGCAGAGTCAGTTGTCGGACTATCTCATGCCGAGAGGGTGTTCGTCTGCCCATCCAGCAATGCATCCGCTGTTTGGGGGGTGACTAAGGGAGGTGTGGTTGAGTCTGATCCAGATAATGTTCCATCGCTGCCATCCTCTCCCTCCGACGAGAAGATGTGTGGGGTCTGCTCTGCATCCCCTGCGAGGGGGGATGTCTGGAATTCGGTTACTGTTCTCAGGACCTCCCTTCGTTTCTTCATGATTTGCTCCAAGTCCGGGGAGTCATAGGTGTGCGTTCCGATTGTCCCACTTGGTCCGCTGTGCTGCTGTTTCGAATTGCGTCTCGTGGTACTGGACGGTTTGAAGCCTAGGCCACGTGTGGACTCTGCCTTGGATTGTTGAGCACAATGTAGGTCTGCTCAGTTGTGTGCCTCTTCGGCGGTCGTGAAAAAGATGGTGCCACCTTTATGGATAATTTTGAGGCGGGCCGGAAAGAGCAGGGAGTATTCTATAGCATTCGCCCGCAAACGACGTTTGACGTCCAAGAACGAAGATCTTTGCTGCTGTACTGCTTGCGCATAGTCCGGGAATATCATTATCTGTTTATTGTCGATGTGCAAGTGGCCCGCCAGTCTGGCCGCTCGGAGAACTGCGTCCCAGTCTCGGAAATGTAAGAATTTCGCCAGCAATGGTTTAGGGGCGGATCGTGGTGGAGGTTTGCAGGCTGGGACCCTGTGAGCACGTTCTATGGAGAAGAACGCTGTTTGGTCAGCTGCGGGAGTGAAGGATTTCACCCATGTTTCCATATACTTCAGTGGGTTCGACCCTTCAGTGCCTTCCGGGAGACCCAGTACGCGGATGTTACAGCGTCGTGACCGCAATTCTAAAACGTCGACCCACTCCTCCAGGGTGGTCAGGCGACGCACGACATCTTGGAGCGTCGTTTGGTGTGCCTTGACGATGGGTTGTAGGTCGGCTAATGTCTTCTCTCCGTCTTTTAATTTGTCAGCCAGTTTACAATGGTCGTCCCGGATGAGGCTGATGTCCATTGTCAGGGTGCCTAGTCGTTCCTCCATAGACACCCTGGAGAGTTCGATGGCTGCCAATAACTGATCCAGTTTGTCTGAAATTGACTGGTCAGCTTGTGATGCTGTGATTTGGCCCATGTCTGAGTGTTTGGCATGTTCTCTGGTGCAGTCTCGGGCACTGTGGTGTGCTGTAATGCTCTTAGCTTCCCCATTGTGGTGGTTGGGGGGAGCTCCCACCCTCAGCGTGCGTTGCTAGTAGCAGAGTATGTGGTGCACTGTTGCTTAGTTTGTTGGTCCCGTAAGTGATTTGCACTGCCCAGGTAGTGCGCGAGGGTTGTAGCGTGTTTGGAAGTGTCTATGTAGGAAGACTCTTGAACGCCAATTGCTCCCTGAGCAAGGAGGGGGGGGGAGATCTGTGAGCACAGCGCAGTGCAGGATAAGGTCTTTTGGGGGGGCCACAGGCGTGCCCTGTCCCGAGTTGACTCCGCAGGCACGACAAGGACCCTTGAGGTCATGGGCCCTTTTCCAATTAGGCTTGAATCACCTGGATTACCTTGTCATTGGAGTTATTGGATTTCTTTATATAAGTACATGCTGCAATCCCTGGGTCAGTAAGCCGTCATGTTGAGGTCATGCATTGTCCAGCCCTGGCATCCTCGATTCCGGCAATGGTGGGAGGGGAATCACCCAAGCAGTGCTTGTAGAGTCAGTGGGGCCACACCTCACCTCTGTCTTGCTGGCGCTGTATGCTCAGGTGGCTCCGTCGCACAGCGCTTGTTTTGAAGTCTGTCCAAGCCTCTGGACGCCATTTTGAGGTCAGGCGGTGCCGGCCTCGAAGCGATCTGTGAATGGCAGAAATATCGGGGGGGATGGGTTGGAGGAATTAGTCCCCCCTCTCTGGGTCCCTGGGATCAGAGTCCTACGGGCCGGTATCCGCCCATCCCATCCGATTGCGGCGCAGGCCCAGGAGCTCGTCAGTACGGGGTGGTTGCGTCTAAAATGGCCGACCGCCTCTGCTTGCTGCCGATTGCGCTTGTCTGTGGGGGCATAAACGGAGTGTAGGGGTAAGCGCAAGAGACATCGATGTCGGGCTGATCCCTCTTTGCCACTGTTGTCTTGGGCTGGTCGGTACGTGGCTTTTCCCCCCGGTGTGAGGCTCCGGCTCGGTCTACCTTCAGTAGCAGGCGGGCGCTATCTTGCCTCCGAGGCTCGGGTGTCCCGAGAGTTTGGCGTTCTGTCAGGGATTTGTCCGGTTGTTGAAGGAGTAAGACATCATAGGGTGTTGTGGGCACTTCTACGTCTTGTGTCAGGCGCTGCGGTCCGTTTCGAGGCAGGAGAAAAGGCACTGTGTTGGCCCGATCGCGGAGCCTCAGCACTCAGCAAGACACGTCTGCCATTGCAGCCTGCTTGGCCATGCCCCCTTTCTGGTTACTTCTTACTACTTATTTAGACATTCTAGCGTTAACAGATAATTCTCATTTAAATGATGAAAACTTTAAACCTCCTTGAATATTTATCTTCTCTGTTCCTTGATTTTTTACCTATGTTGGCTTATTGTATCTATTGATTTGATTAGGATTATTTATCACATTCCTTTGAAAATATGCATTTTCTCAATTAGTAAGAGTTCCCACTTCCCCATCTCCCTTCTCTCCCCTCCCTCCCTTCCTCCTCTCTCTCCTTAGTTCCTTACAAATGTAAAACAGCTTTCTCTTCCGTTTTTTGTACTAGCCATTTTTTCGTTATGTTTCTATTTTAATATGCTTTACTTTGTATTGCTGGTCTTCTGTATTTTCTTGTTATTATTCAAATAAAGCTTTTACATTTTTGAAGAAAAAAAAAGAAGAAATGCATATTTCTGGTGTAGCTGTCATTTATTATATCTAGGGTTTCCAGTTTTCAGTTAAAACCGATTATACCTAATATTTGCTTTTCATTCGGAACCAGACAACACTGATTTTTGTTGCACTTTTACTGCTTTTACACCACAGCAACGTGGGGCATGGTATACCCCTTACTGTACCTTTGAGTCATCTGCAGTGTCCCTGGATCCCCAGAAATATTATTTCACCCCAGTCCTGGGAGCATGGTTTCTGCTCACTGTTCACTGCACTTTTAGGTTCAAAGCTGAAATCAAAGCAAGGGTCTTAGTCCAGGGCAAGAGACACCACCATGATGTCATTTACAGTGGGCTGGTGCTTTGGTTTCTGAAAGCGCAGCTAACTGAAGCGAGGCACCAAAGATCAGTTTGCATAAGAATGAATTACAAGTCAATGTCTTCCAAGAAAGTGCTGTTTCCAACATCTTGACTTTTACATTTACATTGTGATGATATGGAAAGCATGAATGTAAGTGCTCATCTCCTCTTACAGAAGGTTCAGGTGTCATTTTAAGAACATCTTCAGCACCCATGCACAGGCCTATAAGCGATCAATGTGATGGTTTTGATGAAACTGCACTGTCTATAGTGCATAAGTTAACTCCCAAAATCTACAAGATAGTTTACAAGTTGTTGATAGTATAGGCCAGAAACCTGAAGAGGCAACCACAGCTCTACGTTTCTTTGTATGTACTGCAGACAGTGCACTCTAAGGAGAAACAGATGCATTTCTGAGACTGTGCAACTATGTAGAATACATTTATAATACAGTCCAAGGATCACCAAGTTCAACCATCTTTCATTCCGACTGGCTCCTTGGCAAAATATATCCTGGAACATGTGATATTGAAGCGAAGCTTGAAACTTTGCCACATAACATGTACAAGATACTCGGACTGCATTTATTATATTGAGCTGTACTTGTGCTTTCATCCAAGATGGAAAATGCACTAGAAAAGTACACACTGTACACACTGCATGTAACAGAAAGGTAAAGTGCCTTGTACAACTCTCACTCATGCCGAGCAGGAGTACAGTACACGCACTGCTTTCAAGTAAACAAAGGCCCACTTGCTTGCAAAAAATCAATGCTTAGTGGTCCTCGAGCCCGATTTCAAATAAACACAAAATCTCATAGGCATGGGCCTACAATGTCAAATACACTTCAATTCACTTTGAGAACTTCACAAGCAAACGACCCTTTAGGTCATGAGGCTTATTTGCTACCTGAGCTCTTCATATAGCAGCACTGTTTGCTGTTAACGAGGGCTCTACAGCTAACAGAATGTATATTCATTCCTTTGCAGACTTCTTCTCTATGACTAGGTAGAGCAGGAATAAGGAATAAACTCGGATCATACAGTAATAATACGTTTATTAGCCCAGTCCTTGCTTTTTATTTTGAGACAATGTCCAGGGCAGTATGGTTCTGGCTTTCAATAACAGAACACCGTGCAACCCACTATGTTTATCCCATGTGCCAAGTAGAACATCTTAATTCAGCCAATTGTTGCCCTTTGTCTGAAGGCTAGAGCAACGACTTAAACACTCTTCATTAACTTTTTATCTGCTTGAATCAAACTAATGCAGTGCAAACATTCCTCCATTGTTGGACCTAACATGCTTTGTGTGGTCTTCACCTAAACCTTTTGGTTTCACCCCTCCTGTTTAGTGACTTTGTTTCTGCTGGCATTAGGGCTCTAAGCACTTTACCACTGCTAACCAGTGCAAAATTGCTTGTGCTCTCTCCCTTAAACATGGTAAAAACTGGACTACATGTGATTGGCACATTGAATTTATTTACTTGTAAGACCCTAGTAAAGTGGTACTACATGTATCCACGGCCTGTAAAGTAAATGCTACTACCCTTGTTGCATTTTACACTAGTGAGTCTGCACCACTCATTGTGCCATCGACGAAAGTAGAGCATTAAAACCAGTCTCTGGCCTGCCATTGCAGACTCTAGTACAGGTTTGAACTGCCAATCTAACCTGCCAAAATACACATTTTGCTTGTCTTAAACCTTTGTTTTTAATACATATGTCATGCTTAATGTAGCCCCCAAAGGCCCATAGAGCAGGGTGCACTATATTTACAAGATAGGAATTGTGGGTTTAAGATTTACATGTTCTGGTAGTGAAAAACTCCTAAATTTATTTTTCTCTACTTTAAGGCCCACCTCCTTGATTGAATAACATTGGGTAACTTTATTACATTTAATATGTGCTATGATTTAATTAGAAACAGGTAGAAATATCACGTTTAAACTGAAATGATTTAAACATTTTGAATCTTAGAAAGTTCGATTTTAAGTCACAGTTCTGAAAAAGACACTTTTGGCATTTTCTTTCCCTAATCATTTGTTGCCTGCTGCCAGTGTCCTGGGCTATGACGGTAAATGACCTTGCTTTTTTTTTGTCCTCATATTTGCCACCAGAATATATATGTTCTAGATGGGTCTCACTGTTGCCTCTTATACTGTTGTTTTTCGAGTCCGCCATGGAAAACAGTATCATAGCAGACAGCGAATTCCCAGAGGTAGGCTGCTTTCCTTATCCTACTCCTCCAGGCCTATTTTAGGCACCCTAGGCCTGGTGGAGGACAGGACCGACACAACCTCTGGCATAATCACAGGACTGTTCACCTATTTATCCAGACCATCAGTTTAGACCAAATATTCTCAGTGTTCTCGCTGCGGCCAACCTGATCCATTTTACACACTTCCATTAAATACTTCAGACACACTGCGAATCTGGAGGGAGACGCTGACTTCCACTCCATGCAGATTTGTCTCCTTGCGATAACTATTGTGTAAAAAATGAATTGAGTATCCAAGCTCTTGATATTATAGTCTTTCAATAGACCAAAGAAGACTAATCTGCGAGAACACGTAATAGTTATTGAAAGTACATCCCCCAAAAAATCCGTTATCGCTTTCGAATAGTTTTGCATGACTGGACATTCCAAAAAAATGCGTATATCGTCAGCAGCGTTATAATTACATCTGGGACAATAATAGTTGTTTCGTGTTATCTTATGCAGTTTGGCCGGCGTCCAATAGACTCTATGAGCCGTAAACAGGTGGTTACGCCTTAAATTAGCAGGTTTAATTAGCCTCTGTGAGAGAGAAAAGGAATCTAACCATGCCTTACTGACTTCTTCAGGGGGCTCAGCTATACAATTTCCCCATAACTTTATTATCTCCAAGTACAGTTTACTCTCCTCTTCTTTGATCATTAAATTGTACCAAAATGATAGCTCCTTTACCCATTTCCCCCTTCTACCGATTGCATCGAGAATATCTGTATCTTCCTCCCTTTGCATATTTTGACTGGACCACCAGGCAGACAACTGGTAGTATTTAAACCTAGTCAACCGTCCATCTGTAAGCTGTACTAACGTGTTCCAGCTCACTAGGCCCGAATCTGACCAGAGATCCCCCCATTTTTTAAACCCAGCTGTTTTCAGGGGTTGTGATAGTTGATCCTGGAGGCATTGAGGTGTACCAGGAGAGTCCCATATTGGGGAGTGTGTGTGGTAATAGGGAATATTAAATGTCTTCCTCATGAACCCCCAATTTTTTAATGCAGTCTGTAAAATTTTAAGGCGAATTCTTTTAAAAAATTTCTGGTCTCCAAACTTGAAAATGAAGTAATCATGGTCATAAGGTGAATCTGTTAACAAGGCTTGAAACAAGCGGCCCTGTGAAGATGCGTCTAGCTTATTTGCAAGAAGCCTAAAATTTTAAAAATGAAATGCATGACAGTATGTCAAAAGGTCAGGGAGGGCAAGCCCTCCTATTTTTAGACCCCTCCTCAATTTTTTCCATGCGATTCTTGTTGACTTGCAGGCCCATATAAAGGATCCGATTTTACCCTGTAGAATGTTAATATCTTTCAGTGAGAATGATAAGGGGATGCAGATAAATAAGAAGGTCAATTTAGGGAGAATTGTCATTTTAATAAGGTTGGCCCGACCATAGATGTTTAAAGGCAAATTCCCCCATCTTGTTAAAGTTTTATTAATATCTTTAACCACCTTTTGCCAGCTGAGAGAGGTGATATCTTTTAAAGATTGAGTTAAGTAAATTCCCAGGTATCTCATATTTTGTTTTGCACCTACTATATGTGTGTTGTTATTCCACCCCATAATCTCTGTTTTATCTTTATTAATCTGGTACCCGGACAGTTTCCCAAATTCTTCCGATAGAAAAAATAACCTTGGGATTGCTACCAAGTGATCGGATGTATATAAAAGAAGATCGTCTGCGTACAACGCCACCTTCAAAGGCAGGTTTCCAAGCTGAAATGGTTGAATGGTATTGTCCTCTCTAATCCCGCAAACGAAGGGCTCCATGTAAACATCAAACAAAAGGGGGGACAGAGGACAACCCTGCCTGGTACCTCGTGATATATCAAACCACTCAGATAAAATTCCGTTGACTAAGACCTTAGCCTTTGGGCAATGATATAAGGATCTGACCGCCTCTATAAAAATTTGGGGGAACCCGAAGGCCGCCATTGTGGCCCATAGGTACTTCCAGTTGACCAGATCGAAGGCCTTAGCCGCATCTATGGCAACCAACGCCAGTGGGAGATTTTTAGCGTTAGCATAGTCTATGGCCCCTATTGCTTGAAACGTTAGTTCATTTAACTGTCTCCCTGGAATAAAACCTCTCTGGTCAGGGTGGATTATAGATTTTATGACCTTTGATAGTCTAGTAGCTAAAATACCTGAGTAGATCTTCATGTCCGAGTTTAATAATGAAATAGGTCTATAGGACTCTATTCTTTTCAAGTCTTTATTTGGTTTAGGTATAAGCGTTATAATGGCTTCTCCCAAGAAGGTATAGAGTAGCCTTGGATCAATAAAAGATTGAAGAGTTCCCTTAATGGAGTTATTAATTGATCTTTATTGTCCGAATAGATCTCTACTGGCAACCCATCAGAACCTGCAGCTTTCCCCCTTTTCATTTTCTTCAATTGACCTAAAATTTCCCCCTCTGTTATCTCACTTTCCAAATATGCTTTATCCGATTCGGACATTTGCGGCAGATGTTTTATACTCAGCCAGGATTCTAAATCCACCCCCGTGGGATCTTTGTCTTCCGTGTAAAGACTCCTCATAAAGGACCTAGCTTCTTCTCTTATCTCTGCGTCTGTTTCTATCAAATCTCCTGACTGTCTATGCACTAGGGCTTTGATGTTATTTCTCGTTCTCTCTTCTCTGGCTTTCCAGGCAAGGAGAGCTCCACACTTCTCTCCATACTCAAAATTCTTTAGTCTGCTGGACTCCCATTTTTCTTTAAGAGTTCTTTCATCCACAATTTTTAACTGGAGCTGCAAGTCAACAAGTTCCTTCTCTAACAGATGTACTTCTCTAGAGTTTGTAAGAATTGCATTTTGTAATTCGAGATCCTTTCTAGTTATTGCTGCCAAATCTTCCTTTCTTTTTATTTTTATACTTTTTCTCTTATGGTACATTAAAGAACTTAAGACACCCCTCAAGTAAGCCTTATAAGTTTCCCATACTGTCTGGGAGGAGGAGGATCCTGAATTTATTAAAAAGAATTCTGATGTTTTGTCTTTAACTACTACCTTTATCTGATTATCTAATAGGAATGATCTCTCCAGTGTCCACCTTGGTTTTGGTGAAGTTATATTCAGTTTAACTACCAATTCTAAAACAGCATGGTCCGATAGTCCTGAGGGCGTGAAGGAGAGATAGCTAATGTCCTTGAGAAGATGTTGGTTGACTAAGAAGTGGTCTATTCTGGAGTAGTTCTTGTATTTTTTACTATAGAAAGTAAAACCTGGTTGAGATCTATACTTTTTTCTCCAGACATCTACAAGAGTAAAGTCTTTCATTAAAACATCCAGGATAGCAAGGGATTTTAAGGGAGCATGATATTTAGCCCTAGAAGTTCTATCTAATTTTTGGTCAAAGACTAGATTAAAGTCCCCACCTAGGATTAGAGGGCCAGTTGTCGTAAATAGAGCCAATTCTAATTTGGAGAGCGGAACCGGATTGTCCTCGTTAGGACCACAGTACACTGCGATTGTATATGAGGTAGTCTGGATGTATACTTGTGCTACTAGCCACCTGCCCGATTGATCCGTCTCGAAGCTTCTCAATCTTATCCCGCTGTTTGCTCGGATTATGATAGAAACTCCCCTAGTAACACCTGATTGCCTGGAACTGATTATATCTTGAACCCACCTACACTTTTTAAAAAGAGAATCACATACTGCTGCCTCCAAATGTGTTTCTTGTAGCATTATAATTTGGGCGTCTGAATGTCTTAAAAATTCACAAATTCTATTTTGTTTTATTTTTTCCCCTATACCGTTGATATTCCACGACAGAACCTTAAGCTTATACAGATTAATCATAATTCTGATGTACGCTCGTACCCATCCATTCCTTTATACGTCAAACTTTTATTTATATAGGAGGATTTTATTTTATTTTTCCCCCTAACTCCCCCCACCCATTGAACCCCTCCCCCCTGAGGAACCCCCCTACATACCTGGCGATGACTTCGCCTTTCGGAGCAACCGAGTGGTGCCCTTGACCGGTTTACTATATTTGAGCGAGACAAATTAAATTACCAAGAAATCTTCATGTCCCCGTTTTTTTTTATCATACAGCCTACTTATTGTCATTTGCTTTTTCAGATTCTCCCCACACCATTCTCCCGTTTACTGTATTTGAGCGAGACAAAATAAATTACAAATAAATCTTCATGTCCCCCATTCATCATACAGCCTACTTATACAATCATTTGTTTTTTTTTTTTTTTTTTTCTTTTTGATTATTTCCTACCTTTGATTGTTTTCTTCCTTGAAGTACCTAGCTTATCTATCCAGTCCTATTCCTCCTGCTCACTCCTTATTCGGCTAAAAGATTGTCGACCTCTTCTGGCTGTGTAAAGCTATATGTTTTGTTTTTCCACATAATCCTGAGCATGGCTGGAAATCTCATCTGGACATGTGCTCCCAATGACCTTAAGTCCGGCATTCTAGTGCCCAACTCCCATTGTCTTTGCGCAGTTCTTGCACCAATGTCAGACCTGATAAGATAGGGGCTAGACTTATAACGTAGATCTGTTTTCGTAAGGGATCGCCCTAGGATAAGCTCTTTAACGCTGTATGTCTGAAAGTTTATAAGTATTTTCCTGGGAGTTTTCCTGTCAGTACGCCGCTTGTAGGGGTCTCTATGTACCCTCTGGATTTCTTCCTCCAAATTTATATCCGGACGATCATTTAAAACACCGTCCCTCAAGAGTTTACAGACAAATCCCTTTAAGTCCTCCAACTCTTCCCCTTCCGGTATTTTCAGGATCCTTAAGTTATTCCTCCTGGCGTGGGTCTCAATCCGTTCAATGTCCATAACCAAAGATCTGTTCTGGGCTTTAAGATGTTCTATGTCTTTTTTATTTTCGTGTACCGTTTTGTCCAAAGCAGCCGCTTCTATTTCAAGTTTCCCTGTACGCAAGGTGACCTCCTCTAACTTAGATTTTAGCACATCGAATCTGTCCTGTATTGTTTTTTGATTGGCTTCCGATATTTCAAATTTCGACATCATGTCGCCTCTCAGAGATCGAAAAAGGTCCCCAAGTCGGTCACTTTCCTGCTCACTTGAATCTGATTGGTTATCTTTGCCTGCGTCCAATCTCCTAGTCTTTTCTTCCGTCTCCTTAGAGCTGCTTTGTGCAAGTTTAACTGTTACAGCCTGAGTCTTGGGTCTGGTATCTTGGTTTCCTCGCATTTTATCTGTTGGAGAAACTTTATTTATGTTAGCTGAGGTTCCTGTTACACTTTCAGCCTCATCCGCATTTTCCATATCCCCCAGGTTATCTAAGACCCCGTATCTGTTTATTAAAGGAATAGTGCAAGTGTTGCCCTCCACCTGCACTGCAGAACGCTTAGCCTGATCCAAGACCTTGAAGAAAGATTTTAGGGATGGAGTACTTTTCACCACTTGGCCCTCATGAGGTACACCTTTGAACTTTTTGACTGAAATAGTCTTTTTCTTTTTACTTTTGCAGGGGGTTAATGGCATAGGTCGCTCTCTCTCTTCAAACTGTAGAGCCCCTTTCTCTTTTAATCCTACCCTGGATCTAAGTTGATACCTATTTCTCCTTACTGGAAGGATGTGTCCCTGTTTTACTGAAATTGAGCTTATCTCATCATTGGCTTGCTCGACAGTCCTAGATGTAACTGCTTCTGTTGACTCTTGCCCTCTTAACTCTGGAACTTTCAACAGAACCGACTCTTGCGCTATAACTTCAGTGACTTCAGTGAACCTATAATCTGGAGGACCAAGCTGCGTTTGATCCATGCAACCCCACCTCCCAGTAATAGGTCCGTGAGTCTCTACCACTCTACTCCCCCTCTCCCCACACTTTGTTGCAAGAGAGTAAAGTTTCTTTCTCTCGAAGTCAGTTTTATTTGAATAATTCTCAAGTGTTTGTATTACCAAGCTTCCAACTTTAATTTTAAACAGTGCAGAGCGAAATCTGCTCCATAGGCATCGTCGGCGTTCTTCCAACATAAATGTTAATGTGCACTGGTCTGTGGTCTGACCAGCCCTAGCCAACTGCAACTCAGTAAAAGCAGAGAAAAGTGGTTGTAGAATACTATTTTTTTTTTTTAATCCATACAATAGTATAGTAAAATACGCCGGGGGCTACTGCTATCAACTACTGTCCATACCCCCTTGAATATCTCCTTACCGCTGATTGCCGCTGGATACTGCCTTCCTCTTAGGGCATTCTTAAAAAACGCTGCATGCCGATATTAAGCGTTTTAAGGGATACATGACCTGTGAACACAGCATGCGTCTTGACTGTCCACCTCCGTCTCCTCACACACTGAGCCGCGCTGAGCCGAGCCGAGCCAGTTCCGAACGCCCAGCAGGTCCTAGCACCGCCTGCTGCAGTACCTCGTGTAACAGCCAAGAATCCTCGGGGGAAAAGAAGCAGAGGAGCCGGCTTAGAATTACCGTGAGCGGTTGCGGGGAAAAAACGCATCTGTATCTCACCTAGACAGGGGGAGAAATGCTCTCGCTAGCATGCTGCTCTCATTCGGTCATCCGGACGCCTCAGTGCTGCCGCGACCGGCACTCAGCCCGCCGCCATGTTCCTCGTGGGCCTTGACCTTGCTGTTGGGATTGGAGTATTCCTGCCAGGCAGTTAGACAAAGCGGACTGGTTGTAGGCAGGATTGGCAATCCTTGAGCTGTTTCCCGCCCCACTTACAATTTCAAAGAGCTTGCCTGTAGCACACACAAAGGAACCTAACACTAGCCTTTTGTCCGCCCAGAATTCTTGGAACCTTGGAACGGTAATAGAAGAACTTTCTAAAGTCAAATGTGGGAGTAGCCCAGGATATCCCCCCACTTCAAAAGCTGGCATCAGGTACACAACCTTTTCTGTACAATCCTGGACCTCTGGAAGACTTCAGAAGGACTTCTTGGACCCTCACATGGCTGCCTTTTTGCTCCCAGAGGACTGCCTTAGTGCCTGAAGGCCTGCCTTGCTGCTTGAAGGAGAAATCAATCATCTCCTTGAACCCGGGATCACCAGCAGTGACTCCAAAGACTAGTTGGTTGGCCTCCTGTAGGAGCTAATAGGACATAACAAGCTCCAGAGACCTTCGTACCAGTACTTTGTCTCTCCTGGAGTGAGACTTAACCCCCAAGTGGTGCTCCTTAGGCCCTGGACCCTCGGAAGTGGTGTTAGAGTTGCTGCTCCTGCCTAACCCTAAAAGTTGGACTTGAAAACTTTTTCACCAAAAGTACACTATGAACTGACAGAAGACCGGCCCATCCTGCCAACATCCATGCTCCTATATTTCACAGTCTGGGAGCAATATACAAAGACCAACTGTACCAAGTCATGTGTCCTACCTTCTTGCCGATCCACCCAATGAGCATCTTCAGTTGGCCTGACTTTGCAGTAGCTCCTGCTACATTCTTCCTCTTCTCTGCAGCAGCAAAACCTGTTCAGCTGAACCTCTCAGTGAAAGTATCTAGCCTCATGGAGTCCTCATCGGATACAGCCTGCAGCTTCACCCCACTGGATAATTTTGACTTTGCAAACACTGACGAAGTCAGAAGGTAAAAATCTTCACCACAACTCTGTTCAGCGGGTCTTTGAGGATGAAGACTTCTTCTTGGACATCACCTGCTGCGTTTCCCCGCTGAAGTGTACATTCTCAGGAATTCTTTTTTTAAAATGTCTTCAAATTCCAAAGGTAAACAGAGATCGGCCTCAATCCACTTTGTGTATCTGACCAGCACTTCATTGCATCCACCTTAAAGTTTGATTCTACCACTGTCTCCCGCCACCAGATACCCATAGTTGGCATTTTGATCTGTTAGATGCAATTTTACAATAAAAACTTTAATAATGCATAAAAACCCATGCTGGGAAGCAAGATGGCGGACTGAAGACGCCGCTGAGAGGTTGCTCCTCCAGTCACCCTGCACTCTGAAGGATACTGGCGTCTTATCGCCGATTTAAAACCGCTAATAGCTGTCAACAATTGCCCTTTGATATTTGAAGCTTCGAGGGCTTTGGAGATACCAATACATATGCTTACTAACTACCGGGACTGATGATTCGGATTTCTGAAGTGGAGAAGCGACGTGCTCACTGACCCGCTGACCCGCTGATTCCGCGGTTCCGCTGTGCTCCGGCAGTGGTTCGCCGAATCGGTGTGCTGCTGCAGTTGCTACTCCTGCTTTGCCTGCTCCTGCTCCTGTTCTTTTTCTGCCTCTTTGCTCCGGTGTCGGGCTCTGGTGTGCGGCAGCTGTAGAGGCTGTGCAAAACTCGGGGCGTGTTGGGAGGAGCTGGACACTCGAATTGTCAGCGCTCGGCTGGTGAGGGCTGGCTGGCTGCCGGCTGCAGAGCGGGGGAGAGAGGTTTGCCTACTGTCTGCAAGAGGAAGAAAATTGCCTTGATGACACGGAAAAATCCTGTACGGCCGAACAGAGTGAAAGGCGCCCACCCCAGGGATAATACAGAAGAAGGAGCGGCATTGGTTTTCAAGCCAATTAAGCCAATATCGCCAGCGGTAGTTGCGAGGATGCCACGCTCTACTTTAAAAACTCCTGAAAACTCAGGCAATACAGAGAAACGGTCCGGTAAGCCACAGCCCACCCTCCCACACCCTTCCCCTCTCACTATCCCTTCTACGCCTTCTAAAGACAAAACATTCTTGCAAACCCCAAAGAATGATAAGAGAACGACTTAGATGGTGCAGGGTGCTCTTTATCTATATCTGATGCTGTGATCGATACAGATACCAATAAATCAATGGAGGCTGTTACATCTAATGAGAATCTAAGTATAGGGTCTGAGGGAATTGAGATGTTTACAGAAGAGCTGGGGGAACCAGAGGGTGTAAGCAGAGCACTCGTTGTGGAGCAAGAAGATGTGGAAGAGCTGGAAATACCCCTAATGAATGATACTCCACAATCTCTTGAGTCTCTTGAATCTTCTGAGTCAACTCAATTTGGCAAGAATACTACTACAGGCCCTAATTACAGGAACAGCCACAGTGGCAGTGACAATGGTAGCTGCTGTGGCTACAGAAGTTACAATGGAACCCACAACGGAAGCCACAACGGGATTCACAAGTGAAAAGCCACAAGTCACAAGCGAAAACATAACTACACTATTTCTCAAAAATTAACTTCTCCGTTACAAACAAAAACACTAATTGAAGCACATGCACAAGAAGATGCACAAACGCCAATACTAACACAAATATCAGCACCAGATTTAGCTCCGGGAATCAATAGAGATGGTGCGGTGGTGCCAGAAGAAATACAAGAGAATGACTCCAATGAAGAATATGAGGAGCTTTTTGAGGAACGGGGAGGGTCCGAAAAGAGAGAACATCTTATATCTCAAGTAGGAGATAGTAATCCCTCGGTCCTCAAGAAATGGAGAAAGTTAAAAATCAAAGCAAAAAAAGGTGGGAAAAAATTGAAACCTGTAGCGCTAACTACTACACTAGCACCAACAACCACTCGAAGGAAATTGAAAAGAGACCAAACCCTTTTCTTAAATGGATGCAACCTAGAGGGGGGATCAAGAATATGTCTCTGTCTTGTTCAGGATCTACCTCTATAGAAACCGACAATTCCAAAAACTCCAAAACATTGCAAAATTCACCCTCTAAAAATGTGGATTTAACAGATGCAGACGTAGACTTAGAGCTGTTGGAGATACCTTTAACCGTTGTTTCTGCTGATACTACACTACCTATTGGATACACACAATTGAACTCTAAAGATAAAGATAAATCCCATGCCGATATCACTTCTGGCTGTGAGACCCTGCCTGTTTCGGTGACTCCACCACTTCCTACATCCCCCAACTCTTCTAAGACATCCTCTGATACTTCCTCGCTGGATTTAATTCTAAAAACCTTAATGATACACCGCCAAGAGACACAACAATATTTTCTTCAACTAAGGGAAGATAATATTAAGGTGCATAACTGTTTACAGGAAGTTACGAACAAATTAAATGGCGTCACAAAGGAGATCAAAGAACTACAACAAAGGGAGGTCGAAGTGGAGGAGACTCTGGTTACTACTACAGCTCAAACAGGTCAACATAAGGAAGATATAGGGTCCTTACAGAATAAAGTAGAAGAATTGGAAAATAGGCAGAGGCGACAGAACTTTAGACTCTTTGGAATACCCGAGGGGTCAGAGGGGTCGGATGCTAGGGCTTATTTGGTTAAACTTTTTCAAAGAGCATTTCCGGACCTCTCTGACTGGAATTGGGATTCCCAACTCCAACGGGTACACAGACTGCCTATAACTTTAAGAAATAAAGAGAGTAAATATCCACGACCTATTATGGTTTACTTCGGCAACTATCTGCTGAGACAAGCGGTCTCAATCAAAGCAAGACCGAATACTCCGGTGACAATAGACAATGTAACTTTTTTTGTAAAATCTGACCTTAGCAAGATCACTATGGATAAAATATGGGGATTGCGCAAATTGATCGATCCTTTTAAGTCCCGGGGGGCAATAGTCTACCTCCAAGAACCCACCCGCCTCAAAGTTATGAAAGCTGGTCATACTCACTTTTTCACCGAGGTAAAGGAAGCTGAGCAATTCCTTGCAAAAATAGATTTAAATACTTAATAAGGAGAGGGGAAAGAAATGAAGAAGAAAGAGAGAGAGAGGGGGGGGGAGAAGGGAGGTTGAGAGAGGTAGGAAAAGAGACTTAAGTTTAATTATTACTCCCCAGTGTAACTTATTAGGGCTTTTGGGTTTGATTTTTTTAAAAATTTCTGCGTATGACTATAATACGGAGTGACGGGGAGCCTGGGGAGACCTCTCTGATTGGCTGCCCCTGTGAGCGGCAGCAGAAGATAGAGGTAGGCTTGCGGGTAGGTACTGGGGGGAGGGGGTATGGGCTGGAGGGTAGGGACAGGGGGTTGGAGGGGGGTAGGGTAAAAATAGATGACAGGCATAGAAGAAAAAAGATACACAGTGAGTACAAACACTCTTTTTCAAGTTAAGGTGGGAAATCAAAACATGTCTGAGTTAAGATATGTATCTGATTAATTGCATTGCCTGGAATGTTTCAGGTCTTAATAATAAAAGCAAAAGGCAATTGGTTTTTGAAGAACTTAAAATGTATAATCCTCATTTTGCACTACTAAACTAAACCCATATTCGTTTTCAGGATAGAAAACTGCAGGATCAAGGGGGGTATGAGTTAGTTTCATGTACTACTTTAAATGCTCCAATAAGAGGAGTGGCCATATTAAAGAAAAAGAGATTTAAGGTAGAAATTCTTAGAGCAGCTTCTGATAAAGCAGGATGATGGGCAATTGCACAGATTGAACTAACAAACCGTAAATATGTTCTATGTGCAGTGTATGGGTCCAACCATGACCAGACGGTAATTTTTGATCAACTAAATATTGAACTACTAGATTGGGAAGGAGAGATAATATTAATGGGCGATTTTAACTGTGTTATTAATTATGCCAAAGACACTACAAAGGGTACCTCATCCCAGCGTATGCGTAAGACCAGAGCTGCTATATTAGAACTTTCACGTATACATAATTTGAAAGATATATGGAGGAACCTTTACCCTATGCTAGCAGGCTATACATATTACTCTGCGCCACAAAATTGTGTTCGAGTATTGATATGGCCTGGGCCTCTGATAATATATTAGGAGACTGTAAAATGGAAATATGCCCAAGAGTAGCCTCGGATCACAATCCAATTCTTTTACGGTTCAATACTATCTAAAAAAACAAGAGGTTAGATTATTCTCATTCCCGAGATATTTGCTGTCAGACTCTATATTTATCTCCGAGCTAAAAAAAAATATTAAAGATTTCTTAGAGTTCAATATAAACTCAGCCCCACTTATTTTTGTATGGGATGCATGCAAAGCCAATATTAGAGGGTTTGCTCAGCAGTTCATAATTAGGCAGAATCTGAAACAAAAAAAGAGATTCAGGACACAACATCAAATATTAGGTTATTGGAACAACATCTGGCAGAAACTTTCAGACAAGAAGATAGGGGACCTCCTATCTCAAATAGAGTCCAATTAGAACTTAAACTAATTACTTTACGATCTAAGATCAAAAAAGATCTAAGGGAAAAAATTAGCTCCAAACTTCAAAAATACAAGTTAACACAATATGAGAGTGGCAACAGAATTGGCAAGGTTCTTGCGAACAAAATCGCGGAAGATAGGGCTAACTCATTAATTAAAAACATAAAAGGGGCAGATGGAACTAATTATACTAAGCCGGAACAAATTTTACAATAGTTTGTCGCTTACTACAGTAAATTGTACACTCCCGAATATTCTCCTGCAATAGATATCATACAAAGATATATCAAAAAGAACTGGGTCTTAGAAAAAGAATTACAAGAGATGGAAAAATTGGAGAAAAAAAATGTACTCTCGAGGAATTAAAATCAGCTATCTCTTCTCTCCCCTCGGGGAAAGCTGCTGGAGAAGATACGCTTCCTATTGAAATTTATAACATTTGTAGCAATGAACTGCTAACCTTGCTATGCTCTGTTATTAATCAGATAGATGCGACCGGTGGGGCTCCTAATTTTTGGAAAACTGCTAAGATAATTTTTTTCTTAAAAAAGAACAAACCGCCGGAAGAATGTGGATCCTACAGGCCCATTTCTCTGATTAATACAGATGCTAAAGCATAAACTAAACTACTAGCTCTGAGATTAGCTCCCATTATGCCTAAACTGGTTAGCCAACATCAACATGGCTTTGTGACAGGTAAAGATACAACTGCACATATTAATATGGCCATTACAGCGTTTGACGTTGCCGCAACTAATCCCACCTCACTCGGTATGGTGTTACTTGATGCAGAAAAAGCATTTGACCGGGTGGGGTGGGATTATCTGTGGGCAACTCTTAAGGAAATTGGCTTTAAGACGCACTTTTTAACAAGAATACAGGCACTTCATGACTGCCCTAATGCAAAAATTGGATACGCTAATTTACTATCTTCTAATTTTTCAATTCAAAGAGGGACCCGCCAAGGGTGCCCTCTCACCACTCGTATTTGCTTTATCTATGGAGCAATTTATTAATGCAATACAGCTCCAGAAAAGTATTAAATCATTTGTTTCACGCACCAATTCACTTAAAATCACAGCCTATGCTGATGACTTGGCAATTTATACAACCGATGTGACAGAGGCAATGGTTGGAATTATTAAAGAAGCAGATGACTTTGGGGCTGTGTCTGGATATAAATTAAACCTCAATAAAACGCAAATTATCGTAAATTATATCTTATTAAAATGAATATTCTACCTACATTTTTGTATTTGTTTAGGTCTATCCCTCTTTTTGTTAATAATCTATTTTTTTTAAAATTAGATGGTATTTTAGGTAGCTTTATATGGGGCTATAAAAAAAATCGTAGAGCACTCTCTTCTTTGAAGCTACCTTTTAGTAAAGGTGGTTTAAATTTCCCCAACTTTAAACTCTATTTCTATGCTTCTTTTGTGGGTCGAATCCGCAGTCTTTTTAATTCCGTCAACCCGTAATTACTTTCACCAATTTATGTTAGGATCTAACTCCATACAATTCCTTGCAAGAACCACCGACCCGAATTACTATAAGAGAGTGAGGTTCAAGACCGCTAAAGATGCGGTTCGAATATGGAACAATATAATGGCTATTGATAAAACTTCATTTTTCCATCTAAATCTAATACTTTGGAACAATCCTGGATTACCAGGAATTTTCGATGATTCTGTTGGAAAAATATGGGCTGACTTAGGTATAACCAGGTTGGGTGACTTATATGGCTCAATGGGCTTTTTAGAGTTCGAAACATTAAGAGTACTTTACAAACTACCCGAAAAGATGCAATTTAAATATATACAGATACGTAATTTTTTGATTGGTAAAATGAAACTGAAGGAAATAGTAGATTCAGATATTTGGGTATGCATATATGGGGGAGGGGGGAAAAATAAAATCGATAATTAGCTCGAGCTATAAATGTTTCATCCAATTTAAAACTGATGATTGCCCGAAGTTGGCGTAAAAATGGGCTTCTAGACTAGGTGTGGATATATTATCGAACAATATTTCTCCTTTCTTAAATAATATTGACAAGCTTGGTCACTCATCTAGTTTAAAATTGCAAGCCTATAAGATGGTTTGTCAGTTATATTATACTCTGTTACAAATCTCTAAATGGACCGGTAATAATATTTTAAACAATCGTACAGATTGTCCGAAATGTAATCTATTGGCGGCCGACCTAGAGCATATAATTGTTTTATGTCCCACTCTGCGTATCTTTTGGGAAATTTTGACGGTATTATGAAACAGAAAGAACTGATTTCTGCTCCACTATCAGTAGAGATGATGCTCTTAGGACTGCAACCGACTACCGCTCCATTTAAAGATTTGATTTTTATTCTGTTATCATGTGCTAGACTGATTATTGCAAGGGCATGGATATCAGATAAACCACCTAATGTGGCTGAATGGGGGTGCCTGGTGAATGAAATACATAATATGGAATTTGCTTTGGCCAAAAAAAGAGGGGATTGATCACTAAAAAAAAAATGGATAAAATTTGGGGAACTCTATTTCAAGGATAGATTTGATGTTTATGCTAACTATTTATGAATTGTGCCTTTTGCATTTGTTTTTGCTTGTATTTTTTTTCTTATTCTTTTTTTGTTATATTGTACTGTATTATTGATTCTAATCAGTGAAATGACTTGTGTGTAAATCTCGATTGCCTGTGCTATCAATAAAAAAATGTTATAAAAAAAATGCATAACTCTGGTTCAACTGATTGGATTTAATTTGAGTTAGTGTCATTTTATTTATTACAATTCATACTATTTTTCTAAATTAAATTTTGATTTTTTTTTCTGTTTTCACTTTATTACTGTTCGTGTTCTGCATAAATACTTTACACAGGGCCTGTAACCCTGACTACCTTTGCGGCAAGCTTCCAGAGGGTTAAGCACATGTTAATTTAGAGACTTTTGTGGTTCGTCCTAACACGAATCGTGGTTGTTGGCTGATTGGGGCTTTGACCCCACCTCAACCACTAACCCAATTTCTTACCTCCATCCATGCACATCCTTGACTAGAAAGAGGAGCTTGAGTGTTGAAAAATTAGACAGGCAGGAAAGTTAAAACATTAACTAAAAAATATTTGAACCAGAAAATTCAAGGAAAGGATATAAAGAACATAAGAGAGAGAATGTAGGAATATTGCCTAAGGAATGAAAGAGGGCAAGATGGGAATAAAAGTAAATGTCTTTATAAGCCCTGGAAAAACACCATCCCTGTGGTTTATCTACAAGGCAAAAACATTTGTTCTAAAAATATTTAAACAACTAGCAAACACTTTAAAACCCCCACTGGAATTCACAAAAAAGAGAAGCTGAAAGCAGTAAAGCCTAACAATATATTGATGCTAAATATCACGGCATACTGTATTTCTGCCAGGAGGTTTTAGGCCCGACTTGACATCACATCTGTGTGCAAGACCTGCTATAAAAATTACTTAAACATATACAGAGTTGGCTCCCCCCAGACGAGTATAAATCTCTCACCAAATGTTACTGCATGTGCTTTGTATCACCGAGCCTCCGTAGGAGCACTTGCACCGCAATGTTAAGGCAACTGAGGTTGCATGGTGTGCAAAATAATGATGGACTGGGATGCAGCCTCAGTAATTACCAGTGGCATTCCATCCATCACTTTTTTTGTATACTGTAATCAAATTATACCTGCCACCGAATATGGAGGAACTAGAAAATATCTCATTAGAGGTCAAACTCACCATGTATTGCTAACCTCACTCTATGCAGATATCAATATTAAATAGATATCTTATTATTTTACTCTTGATACCTTTCCTAAGTTAGGAGGAGACTGAGAGGGAGAACTGGGATCGATTGAGAAGGAGTGGATCTTTGCGTTGATGGCCAAGAGAATCAGCGATATCTACTCGCTATCACCTGATTCTGTTTAAATATCTAGACAGAATGCAGAGGAGACCTAACTTGCCTTGGGTACAAAACAGCGATATGTGATTCCAGTACAGAGTGGATAATATGTCAACTGCATCTGAAGACCTCACCATCTATTGTAAATGAGACTTATGAAGATGCACATTATATATTATCTGAATAAATTACACCTAATAATATATGATGGTTGACACAAAAAGGTTGAGGATGCTCGATGAATATCAGATAAAAAATTATAAAAAGGAGTTTTACAATAAAGCCTGATTGTCTTGTTGAATTAAAAAGCCAATACAAGGATGAGATATAAAAAAAGATGTAAGGGAATCAATTATTCTGTGCAAAACGAAATCCTGATCCAAGTAGCAGGTCAGACGTGCATATATTGAAGAACCACTGCTTGGCAAGTTTGGCATGAAACATGAACAAATACATAACCAATGATCAAAAATGGCTGTTGCTTTCTCCACATAACATGAGTTGAAGGACTGCTGGGAAATGTAATTCGTTTTTTTGTGGCGATGTCCCGTAGTGTGTTATCCACACATACACAGGCACACAACAGGCAGAGTTGGCACTGTGAACCCTGATGGTCTTTTCTTCTCTGACATGAACTCGGCGCGATCGAGTTTGGAATATTGCGCCCATAAGCAGGAACCCATGTCTCCTGACATGACCCAACCCATTCATTTTCAGTTGCCACTGCAAGCGTGCATTCAATCAGGAGAAGGGGGCTTCTATGCATCTCCAGTGGTTTGGCAAATCATTTATATACTTCATGCTTAAAGTGTTTTTTCCACTGTTTGTGGTTTAAGCATTATTTTGAAACGAATATGCTATTCCACATTCTTCCCACAATTTAACTTATGTTTTATTGTGCTATGTACTGACTCTTTACTCTCCTCTGAGAGGCCTTAATGCTCAGACGAAGTAATCAGCACAAAGCATGTGGTTTTGTTGAGTTTTCTTTCACATAAGTAGGGGAAATCTGGCTACGACCCAAAGGCTCGGTGAGCTGTGTGCTAGTCTCTCTCTGCATTAACCAGCATATTTCCCAATAAGGCTTACAGAACCATCATTGGATGCACCGTTAAGTACAGCCAGATTTACAAAACATTTTCGATTAAGACTGAGACTGGATGTTAGATCCATATTAAAGATTTTGTTCTAAATATCTTCATTTTATTTGATCACAGATTTATCTCTGCACATAGAAAGAAATTGTGAAGTTAGACTTTTGGTATCAAACCCCCCACTTCCATTTAACATATATAAAACCAGCAACTATATTTTCTGTGGGAAACCGCATGACACAACATTTTCTACACTCCTACTTTCTTTTATTTTTGGATGGTAGTAGATGACAGATACCTATTTCTCAATGCTCAAGAATGTTTGTCAAATGACTAGCACGTTTTGACAGGAAATGCAGCTTGGGATGCCCTGCAAAGACTCCCCCATCATTCAGTCCATGCTTCTGTGTAGATACAATGACGTTCACAGAAGAAACCCACAGCAACAGTGCTTGGGTTTCTGATTGCATGATTTTCAAGTTCTGGTGGATTACAATACTCCATCTTATATGATAAACCAAATGTTATCGTCGCAATACCACCAAAGTGCAAGTGCTTGGGTTTCACAGACAGGGGTAATATTTATGGCATGAATGTTGTGAGGTTTTCGTTGCAGATCCACGACTCTTTCGATTTGTGGCGATGGGCCGTCGCAGTGAACAAGAGTGTTTGTCTATTGTCTGACTGCATTTGTGCCTGTTGTGAGTTGTTTTTGTGAGCCTGTACGTACCTTTGTGTATTGTCTTTATGTGTGCATGCATGTATGGTCCGTCTGTGTATCCACATTTTCATATAGCAACATTTTGCGGTTCACAAGCATATGCACATAAATAAGCCAGAACTGCTGGCTTTCCCAATGCTCCAATAGTAAGGATCATATAGTAAAGAGGGACGGTCAGGCTTTGAAAGTTATCCCCCAAGCACAGGGCCATGTGCCAGATGTATGACCATTTTTTTGGGGTGGCTGACCACAAAAAGGGTGTTGGCATGTACAAATGCTATTTTGCAAGTCGGAGACTTGCAAATTAGTGTTAGTCTGGGGGTCTCTAGTTGGCAATGGTTATCACCTTTGTCCAAGTAGGGACCCTTACTTCTAAGTCAGGATAAGGGGATTGCACTCCTTGATAACCCCTGCTCACCCCCTTAGTAGCTTGGCACGAGCAGTCAGGCTTATTCCAGAGGCAGTGTGTTAAGCATTTGGGACTATACACAGTAATACAGTGATAACACTACAGATGGACACAACACAGGTTTTATAAAAATAAGTATTCTTTATATAGACTTAAACACAAGACCACAAACGACAAAAGTCCACAATACTACACTTAAGATTACTTAAAAGATGATTAAAAGTTTCTTAATTCAAGTTGTTGGTAAATGCGACAAAGTTCTCAACAAAGTACCTGGATGCGTAATGCAAATTAAACAAAAGGCTCGCAAAAGGGGAGTTGCGTCGGTTCCGTGACCCAGGGGAACGGTTGCGTCCTTCCTCAATGCTTGCGCAGAGTAGGGGACTCGTCGTGAACCTTACCGGAGCGAAGGTGATGCGTAGATTTTTGGCTTGCAGGCCCGTTGCGGTGCGTAAGATGGCGCCATGATGCGATGCGATGATCCAGTTGCGATGCGAGAAGATGGAGCCCTTGATGCGGCGATGCGATGACGATGCGATGACACCCTGGCAGCCTTGCGACGAGTTGTACTTTGGAGCCGCGACAGGCCCTGAGACACGCTTCTCCGGTGATGCGATGACGGCTCTCTCGATGTTGTCACGCTTCTCCGGTGATGCGACAGCAGGCAGCTTTGATGAACACATGCTTCCAGGGAGATGCGGCGAAGGCACGCTTCTCCAGCGTTGCGATGATTTCAGCTGCGGCAGCGACACGCTTCTTTTCGATGCGTCACGTTTATAGCTCCCAGCGGCACGGAAGTGACTGGAATCAGAATTTCCAGCAAGGAAACTCAGGAAGGAGCTGGAGGTGAAGTCTTTTGTCCCTGAGACTTCAGCAGGAGGCACGCACAGTTCAAGCCTTTGGAGAATATTCTGTAGATGAAAGCCCTTACAAAGTTCCTTCTCCTTTTCCTTGGCAATGAAGCAACCACTGCAGGCCAACCCAGCAAACAGCACACTGGCAGAGGGGCAGTCCAAACTCCTGCAGCTTCCTTGGTTCTTCTCCTTGGCAGAAAGGTTTCTTGTTCCAGAAGTGATCTAATTTCTTTGGATCAGGGTCCCAATACTTATACCCCAAAATCCTTTGTTCTCTGAAGGCAGAGAGGCCTCTGCCTAGTCTAAACCAGTTCCTGAGCACTTTGTTTACATGAATCTTCTTCCTTTCACTGTGCAGGGTAGAGACATCAGACGCCCCACAGGAGGTGGAGCCAGCACAGGGGAGGGAAGATACAGCTCTGGAGCACTCTGTTGACATGATTCCTCCTCTCCTTTCACAGTGCAGGGGAGAGACATCAGACAAGCCACAGGGGTGGAGCCAGCATGGTAGAGGGAAGGCCCAGCCCTATTCAGGTGTACTCATCCCTCCCATCTGTATGTAGATCTCTCCATTCACCACTGTGCTGTCCCAGCCTGTCTCCTGGAATTCCCCAGCCCTGTCACTCACAAACCCAGACAAGGAATACACAACCCAGCAGAGGCAGGCTCAAATGGTTAGGCAAGCAAATACCTGCTTTCTAAAAGTGGTATTTGCAAACACAGAATATTAAAATAAACTTTACTAAAAGATGTATTTTATTATTCTGAGTTCAGGCATACTAAATTCGAATTTCTACCATGTTCCCTGAGTCAGTTAGGATTATAAGCATGTAAGAATCTAGCTGCTCATTCTGGCCTATGAGAACAGGTAGCCTTCAATAGTGAAAAACGAAAATGGCTGTAATTCACTATTAGAACATGCTACACACATCAGAGCATGTCCTACCTTATGCTTACAATGCACCCTGCCTTTGGGCCTACCATAGGGGTGTCTAATAGTAAGCAAAGAGAAGTTTTAGGGACTGAAACTGAACTCAGACAAAACATAAGTCCTTATCTTAGGTACCTCCCCCTCCGCCTGGGATGACTCTTGGTGGCCAGAGGCCCTTGGAAAAGCACCCATCCCGACGGACCACGCACGGAACTTGGGCGTCATCCTGGACTCCTCACTCTCGATGAACAGACAAGTCAACGCCGTTTCATCATCTTGCTTCAACATTCTTCGCATGCTCAAAAAAACATTTCGCTGGGTTCCCACCGAAACTAGAAAAACGGTCACCCACGCACTGGTCACGAGCCGCCTGGACTACGGAAACACCCTTTACGCCGGTACCAACGCAAAAAATCAGAAAAAACTCCAACGCATCAAGAACGCATCAGCCAGACTCATACTAGACATCCCGCGTAAAGACCACATCTCTAGTCACCTGAAAAACCTCCACTGGCTCCCCGTTAATAAGAGGATAACATTCCGCCTCCTAACCCACGCTCACAAAGCACTTTACGAACTTGGACCCGAATGCCTCAACACACGACTTTCCTTCTACACCCCCTCCCGCCAGCTACGCTCCTCCAACCAAGCCCTTGCTGTTGTACCTCGCATCAACAAAACCACCAGGGGAGGAAGATCCTTCTCCTACCTAGCAGCCAAAACCTGGAACTCACTTCCCACTCACCTTCGCCTCACTCAAAACCACCCAGCATCCAGAAAGCAATTTAAAACTTGGATTTTCGACCAATAATTCCCCACCCTTCTTCAAGCGCCTTGAGACCCTCTGGGTATGTAGCGCGCTATATAAATTTTCTGACTTGACTTGACTTGACTTGACCTTGCTAGGCTGCACACAGGACTTGCAATGGCAGGCCTGAGACAAATTTTACAAGCTGCTTCTGTGGGTGGCACAACCAGTGCTGCAAGCCCACCAGCAGCATTTGATTTACAAGCCCTGGGCATACATGGTGCACTGTACTAGGGACTGACAGATAAATCAAATAACCCAACCATGGAATCCAATTAATACATCAATTTAACATAGGGAGCACTTGCACTGTGGCACTGATTAGCAGTGGCACGGTGCCCAAAGCATAAATCCAGCAAAAACATATCAAAACAGAGGAGGCAATCCGTCAAAAATGGAAGGGAGACTCACGCCAATGATGTCGGGTCTAACAGCAAGTCGCTATTAGGAAGGAGCGTCCAATGGCGTCCCTTCATATTAGCGAATCAGAATGGTATGTACCATTGTTTTGTGACCGCATTTGCGGTTGTAAAACACTCACAGTTTACCACCTACTTCAAGTAGGTGGTAAGCCACTCGCAAACGGGAAGGGGTCCCCAGGAGACCCCTTCCCCTTTGTGAATGGATGCAAAAATACTTTTTAAGAGCAGGCAGTGGTCCCACAGACCACCGCCTACTCTTTAAAAATTGAACAGAAACTTTACATTTTTCTTTTTTAAATGAAGCCACCTGCATTAAAAAAAAACTACTTTATTGAAAAAGCAGTCACAGACATGGTGGTATTCTGAACCCAGCGGGCCACCATCCCTGCGAGTGCTGGCCATTCCCAATGGGTTGCAAATTGGGACCTGCCTAATGTATATTGATGAGGCATCGCAAAACGTCGCAGTTTGTGACTCACAAAATGGAATGGCCAGATGTACAACCATTCCCTTTTGCGAGTCGCAAATTGCGATGTTTTGGTCTCACAATTTGCAACTTGCAAAATGGAATGTACACCAGTGTCTCAGACACTGTTTGCAATCCCTAATGGGAACGCAAATGATCGGACTCATCAATATTCATGAGGCAGTCGCAATTTGAGACCCCATTGGGAATGGCCAGCATCGCAGGGATGGATGGCGGCCTGCAGGAGTCAGCAGACCACCATGTCTGTGACTGCTTTTTTATTAAATCAGTTTCTTTTTTTTAAATGAAGCCCATTTTCCTTCAAGGAAAACGGGATGCATTTAAAAAAGAAAAATGTAACGTTTCGGTTTCATTTTTGAAGAGTAGGCAGTGGTCCGTGAGACCACTGTCTGCTCTTATAAAATATTTTTGCTGCCAGTAACAAAGGGAAAGGGGTCTCCTGGAGATCCCTTCCCGTTTGCGAGTGGCTTACCACCTACTTGAAGTAGGTGGGAAACTGCGAGTGTTTTGCAACTGCAATTTACGGTCGTAAAAAAAAAACCCTACATAGAAGTGTGTGTGGCTATTAGGAAGGGACGTCCTTGGCACTCCACTTCCTAATAGCGAGTCGCCAACCCTATTTTGCGAGTCGGTAAAAGGTTACTGACTCTCAAAATAGGTTTGTACATTGCACAGACCTATTTGGCAGTCGCAAACAGGCCGATTCCCCATTTGAGACCGCTAAATAATGTCGTACATCTGGCCCCAGGCCCCATATGTTTAACCTGAAGGTCTATGAGCAAGGTCTCCAACATGAATGCAGGAGATTGGGTTACTGGTTGAGGGGGGTGAAAACCTACTCAAGCTGCAACCACAATTTCTGTCAGGGTGAAGTCACAAGCAACCTCAAATTAACCTGTGATTAACCCGCTGGTAGCTTGGCACAAAAGCAGTCAGACTTAACGTAGAGGCAATGTGTAAAGTATTTATGCAGCACTTCAAACAGTAATATAGTGAAAACCCAACTCAAGAAAAATCACACACCAATTTAGAATAATGGAGTGAGATTTAATAAATTATTAGAGACCAAACTGACAAATCTCCAATCAGTAGAACCTGAGATATGGAATTTCAAGGTAGAAATAGTGCCTAAAAGCGACCAGGGCAAAGTCACAAGTTTAGGCCAACTGCGATGTAGCTGTATTTAAATAAAAATACAAGAGCAACCCTTATGTCCATGCAAACAGGAGTATCAAGTGATACTTGGAGCAAGCGTTCATATGGAACTCATTTGAGAGAAAATTATGAATGTCGCAGATCTTTCTGTGTGAATTAAATCAAAGTAAAGCAATATTAATTAGGCATTTAAAAAAAACAATGATAGCACAGCCAGTATTTTAGTATGAAACTGCGGTTCAGCCGAACCAAGTTTTTATTCAACTAGAATCATTATGACAAAATTATTATGTGTTTTTAAGACACTTCAAGAAAGAAAATAGAAAAAGAAGACCCCACGTGTCTAATCAAACTAGAACCAAAGTAAAACAGAAAAAGGTGAAATGAAACATTAGCATAAAAGGTATATTGGTTGATATATATAAGAGGCCGCCGTTTCTATTCAAAACAGTCTTGGATACATAGAATCAATCATTGTATCAGAAATATGGAAATGCTGTCTGTCTTTAATCGTGTCGGCGGCGTTTCAACCCTTTATGGATAATAGGGTCCCATCAGGATTAAGATTGCCTGGGGTCTAGGGAAACAAAAAGCTTAAAATTAGGGAACTGTTTGAATCTGGTGTAGTCTAAATTGAAGGTTAAATAGAAATTATGTACTGGCTGTGATTTGGAAAGTGCAGCAATTATTCATAAATAGAAACCTCTGAGGGTTAGGGAATCAATCCTACTGGGTGGACTAGCATCGCGATCTCTTGAGGGCGGTCCTCCTATGGAAGAGAGGACTTGTGTAAAAAAGAGCACTACCTAGCTGGAGTGGGAATTAATCAGAAAGAAGAGTTGGCTCACCTTGTGGTCCTAGGAGCCGCTGAGTCAAGCTCTCTAGTGGACACTTCAGGTTAAGTGGGAGAATGGCATATTCTTTGTGGTGGGCTATCTTCAATATAAAAGTCCCTGGGGGTAAAAGAAAACGTTTGTCTAGTATCCACAAGCATAAACAAGCCAATACTCATCAATTGAGTATTCTAATTATTTACTAGTGCTGCTATCCACACAGCAGCCCTTTGCAGGGTCTCTTTTGAAGAATAAATGTGGGGTAAGAGAGCATGCTCATAACGAGGACTCCATGATCTCCTGACAATCAATAGATTGTTCAGGCTCCCTCCCACCTATCTTAGCCAAGTTAAGACCCTGTTCGCTCGACGTCGGATTAGTGCAGAGGGTCTGTCACCCCTTCACTGTTATAATGAGTGGAGTCGTCCTGCTACTCAGGAGTTCGAATCCGCATTAAGTCACATTCCCATTTTGACTACAATTATCTATTTCTCTCAAAGTTGTCGCAAGATTTAAAATTATTATTACGTTTATCTTTATCGCTTTTTGTTCCGCCTGATTGTTTTGCTCAGTCTGGCCGAAATGCAACTGACCACGATGTGGTTGCATGCTCCTACCCCACCCGTCCTCTAACTCGCCACCTTCAGGCATGGTGTCACCAAATGCATGCTTTATGGAGAGGCCGCCTCCCCGACATTAAACTTGAATTCACATTTTTAAAATTCTCCTATTAGCAAGTCTGGTTCCTGTATGTAAGACTTGTAGATGTGATCCAATATAATTGGTGGGCTGCTCCCAGTTGTTAAACCCCGACACGCCCCTTCCATGAGGGGGCTATGCGGAGAACTCCCGTTTTCCTTTATCTGTATTACTTCAAGGAGCCTGCCCCCATTAGCATTCCAACCCTTACAGGAGCGTCCCTGTCACCAGGAGCCATCTATCAACCTTCAGGTAAATAATTAGAATACTCCATTGATAAGTATTGTCTAGTTTATTCTTTTGGATACTAGACAACATTTTTTTTTACCCCCAGGGGCTATAATATTGAAGCTAGCCCCCAACAAAGAATATGCCTTTCTCTCACTTAACTCAAGGTGTCCACTAGAGAGCTTGTCTCAGAGGCTCCTATGACCACAAGGTGCACCAACTCTTTTTCGGTTTAATACCCCACTCCAGCCAGGTTGTGCTCTTTTTTACACAAGTCCTCTCTTCACTAGTTATTACCGCCCTCAAGAGATTGTCATGCTAGTCCACCCAGTAGGATTGATTCCCTAACCCTAAGAGATTTCTATTTATGAATAATTGCTACACTTTTCAAATACCAGCCAATAAGTAATTTCTATTTATCCTTCAATTTAGACTACACCAATCAATCAATCAATCAATCCATCAATACATTTGTAAAGCGCACAACTCACCCGTGAGTGTCTCAAGGCATTGGGGGGATGCTGCTCTCTTGAGACACCTCCTGAAGGTCCTGGGTTGCCATAGGTGGACCGATGGGGTGGGTGTTCCAGGTCCTGGCGGCGAGGTTGGAGAATGATCCACGGCCGGTGGTCGCTCTTCGGATGCGGGGGACGGTGGCACGGGCGAGGTCGGCGGAACGGAGCTGCCGGTTCGGGGTATAGAAGGTTAGTCGTCTGTTGAGGTAGGCCGGTCTGATGTTGTAGAGCGCCTTGTGTGCATGGGTGAGGAGCTTGAAGGTAATCCTCTTGTTGTCGGGGAGCCAGTGCAGGTCTCTCAGGTGTGGTGTGATTTGGCTGTGGCGCGGGATGTTGAGGATCAGGCGTGCGGAGGCGTTCTGTATGCATTTCAGGAGTTTGGTCGAGGCTCCTGCAAAGAGGGTGTTTCCATAATCCAGCCTGCTGCTGACGACGGCCTGGGTGACCGTTCTTCTTGTTTCAGTGGGGATCCACCTGCAGATCTTGCGTGGCATTCTGAGGGTGTTGAAGCAGGAAGTTGAGACGGCGTTAACTTGCTTGGTAATGGAGAGTGTTGAATCGAGGATAAACCCCAGGTTGCATGCGTGGTCGGTGGGTCTGGGTGCTGCTCCAAGTGCGGACGGCCACCAGGAGTCGTCCCAAGCTGAGGGGGTGGGGCCGAGGATGAGGGCCTCTGTCTTCTCCGAGTTCAGCTTCAGGCGGCTGTTCTTCATCCACTGGGTGATGGCTTTCATTCCTTCCTGGAGGATGGTTTTGGCAGTGAGGGGGTCCTTGGTGAGGGAGAGGATAAGCTGGGTGTAGTTGGTGTAGGAGATGATGTTGAGGTCGTGCAGTCGGGCGACGTGGGCTAGCGGTGCCATGTAGACATTGAACAGCGTCGGGCTGAGGGATGATCCTTGGGGTACGCCACAGATGATCTCAGAGGCTTCAGAATGGAAATGGGGGAGGGGGATGCTCTGGGTTCAGCCAGAGAGGAAGGAGGTGGTACGATTCAGAGCCTTGTATTTGATCCCTGCATTGTAAAGGCATGTGCATAGGGTGCGGTGGCAGACAGTGTCAAAGGCGGCTGGTAAATCCAGGAGAATGAGGGCCGCGGTTTCACTGTTGTCATTGGTGGCGGCGATGAGGGCAGTCTCAGTGCTGTGGTTGCTGCGGAACCTGGACTGGGGTGGGTCCAGGATGTTGTTCTCCTAAAGGTAGCAGGTCAGCCATCTGTTGACGGTCTTCTCAATGACCTTTGCTGGGAATGGGAGCAGGAAGATGGGCCAGAAGTTTTTGAGGTCCCTTGGATCCGCCTTGGGTTTCTTCAGCAAGGTGTTGATCTCGGAGTGCTTCCAGCTCTCCGGGAAGGATGCGGTCTTGAAAGAGATATTGATGGCTTTGCCAGGAATGGGGTGCGATGGTGGCGCTAGCTTTGTTGAAGATGTGGTGTGGGCATGGGTCTGACGGAGAGCCGGAGTGGATGGTTTTCCTGATTTTGATGGTGTCGTTGTCGTTTATGTTGGTACAGGTGAGCAGGGGATCGATGTGGGTGGTGGCCGTGGGGTCTGAGGTGTCGGTGGTTGTCGGGGTGGTCAGGTTGTAGAAGCTGTCATTGATGTCTGCGATCTTGCGGTGGAAGAAGGTGGCAAGGGAGTAGCACAGGTCTTGCGATGGTGGGATGTCATCGGTGTTGGAGCTTGGGTTGGAGAGTTCCTTCACGATGTGGAAGAGCTCTTTGCTGTTGTGTGCATTGTTGTTGAGTCTGTCCTAGAAGGAGGCCCTTTTGGCGTATCTGATCAGGTTATGGTGTCTGCAGATTGAGTTCTTGTGGGCTGTGTAGCTGTTTGGTGTATGTTCGCGGTGCCATTTCCTCTCTAGTGTACGGCAGGTTTGCTTGGAGGCCTGGAGGTCTGCGGTAAACCAGCTGGCTTTCGTGTTAGTGTGTCTGTTGGAGGGTTTCTTGATTGGGGCGAGAGTGTTGGCGCAGTCCTCGATCCAATGACTTAGGTTGCGGGCGGCGGTGTCGGCGTCAGTGGGGTCGGAAGATGGGCTTTGGGCGAGGGTGGTGTTTAGCTGGTCTTCGGTGATTTTGCTGCAGCTGCGGCGGGGGATCTGTTGAGTGCAGTGGTGCGTGGTGGGTTTACTGAAGGTGAAATGGATGCAGCGATGGTCGGTCCAGTGGAGTTCAGTGGTGTGGCTGAAGGTGACGTGGGGGATTGCGGAGAAGATGGGATCCAGCGTGTGTCCGGCGGAGTGGGTGGGCATTGAGACGAGCTGTCTGAGTCCGAGGTTGGTGAGATTGTCAATCAGGGTGGTGAAGTTGGTGTTGTTGTTGTTCTCAAGGTGGAAGTTCAGGTCTCCGAGGAGGATGTAGTCTGTGGAGGTAAGGGTGTGCGTGCTGACGAAGTCGGCGATGGAGTCACTGAACTGAGGCCAGGGTCCGGGGGGTCTGTAGATGGGAGTTTCTCTGAGAGTGGTGTTGGGCTCGGTGTGGATCTGGAAGTGCAGGTGTTTGGCAGTGCTGAGGGTGTCGTCGGTGCTGGTCAAGACCCTGAGGGTGTTCTTGTGGATGATGGCTATTCCACCTCCTACTCCGTTGGTGCGGTATCTGCAGGTGATCTTGTAGCCGTCCGGGATGGCTATGGTGATGTCGGGTGCCGAGGAGGGGTTCATTCGGGGAGGAAGTGTAGAGCAGGTCCCAGAGTATGAAGGCGTGTTTGCGTGCAGAGCGGGTGTTCAGTAGTATGCATCTGAGGTGGTTGCGTTCTGTCACGGTGGGCAGTTTGGCAGCTTGGAGGCTGGTGAAGCTGCAGCTCCGGCAGGAGAAGGGTCCTTTGGAGTGCTTCAGGGCAGCCAGGAAGCAGGTGTGCAGTCATCTGGTGTTAAATGCGTGGAGGGTGCTAAAGGTGTAGTGGCGGCGGTCAGTGTGGCCTTCGCGAGGACCAAAGGGTCTGGCGCTGGGCGTGGACCAGGCACGGACGGGGGCAGACGGGCTTGCCTTAGATGTGCCTTCGGCATGCCAGGGGCGCGCCCGCTGCGCACAGCTGACGCCATAAGAAGGGGAGGTGGGAGGGAGGAGCAGCTGCAAGGCAGGAGCATGGCGAATGAGCAAGCAGGGGGCGGGGATGCAGCGGCGGGAAAAATGGGTATGGAGCGGGGTACCAAAGGCAAAGGCAGGGGGCACAAGGCAAGGCAAAGGAAGGGTCACAGAAGGCAAAAGGGGCACAGGGGGGCTAAACAGGACAACAGCAAATAAAACAACAGTAAAACAGCAATTTAAAGGCAACACAACCGAGGCAGAGGGGCCTCGACTAACGGCAGCAGCGGTGGCAGCGAGCACAAGGGACCAGGGCACACAGGTGGTGCTGTGCAGCGTGGTGGAGCCACCTGCCTGTGAACAGGGCCAAGGGTCACACCAGATTCCAAAAGTTCCCTAATTTTATTTTAAGCCTTTTGTTTCCTTAAACCTCAGGCAATCTTAGTTATGATGAGACCCTATTATCCCTAAAGGTTCAAAACGATGTCAACACAATTAAATAGATGGACAACGTTTCAGTATTTCTGATACAATGATTGATTCTATGTATCCAAAACTGTTTTGAATAGAAACTGCTGCCTCTTATATGTATCAACCAATATAACTTTTATGCTGATGTTTCACATCACCTTTTTCTGTTTTACTTTGGTTCTGGTTTGATTAAACACCTGGGGTCTCCTTATTCTATTTTCTTTCGTGCAGTGACTTAAAAACACTCATTATAATTTGTGTCATAATGATTCTAGTTTAATAAAAGGCGGTTCGGCAGAACCGCAGTTTCGAAGTAAAATACTGGCTGTGCTAGCAATGCTTTTTGTTAATGCCTAATTAATATTGGTTTACTTTGATTTAATCCACACAGAAAGATCTGTGACATTCACTATTTTCTCTCAAATGAGTTCTATGCGATGGAGTTGTGGCTGGCTTCAGGAACCCTGTTAGGCCAGCTGAACAAATGTACCCAAAATCCTGGTTTGCAGACTGTTGTGAGATCCCACATCGGGGATGCGTCAGTAGGGGTGGTTATGAGAAGCTGCAATGCAAACTCCTGCATTATCATCAGGGATACTTTCGACAAAGGGCTTGCGATGCAAAGCCCTGTGCCAAAGATGCATTGCCCAACAGCAGTCCCAAAGAGCTGTGGGGTTGCGATGTTGAGATGTGTGACATCGTTGAGGATGCCATTGATGAGGGGCTTATGATATGATGGCCTGCATCAAGGATGCGTCGCACAGTGGCGGTTTCCGAGGAGATTAAGAGCTGGGATGAGAGTTCCGACATCGGGTATGTGTCGCACTGCAGCAGTTGTGATGCAGCTACAAGGAGATATGTTGCGCAGCATCAGTTCTGCTACACAGGACAACAGCTGGGGAGAGGGTTCTGTAGGTTTCCAACCCCAGAGGTGCTTGGAATTTTCTGCCTCCATGCCCTGGCCGAAATTGTCTGGGATCACAATAGGCTAGTGTAATTGTGCTGAGGCAGAGCCTTTGTGCTGTGCAAGTGTGGTAGATGACAGCTCCACCTCCTCATCAAGTTAGAGATGGCCCATCCTACCAACACCTATGCTCATTTGTTTCACTGTCTGAGAGCAATATACAAAGACCAGCTGCCAGCTATACATTCATGTGACCCAGAAAACATGCGGCAGACACCAAATGGTTTGGGGAAGGAAATGCCAACTTTCTAAAACTGAACAAATTGAGAAGCGCTGTTTGCGAATCTGCAAAGAGTTGCACAGCCTTATATACATATGTGATCCAAATTATTCACGTAAACCATTGATTTTATCAAATATTCATCCTCTTTATTCCATATTTTTTCACAGTTTTATCCATCACGGCAAAAAGTGCTCTGTTCCATTAAATTCATGCTTGTTTATTCACTCAAGAATTGCCCATCCAGGCCTATTCACGAGCTTGTTGAAACACTCAATTCCTTTGTCACATGCAAAGTCACCCAATGCATTTCGGTCTTTGACCTTCGTCGCGGTATCTATAATGTAGAAAATGTATGTCAACCAAACATTACGTGATGTTTATAAGAAGAAGAATATTAGCTACCCTTTCTTTTACAACCTTAAGGCCTCGAGGGCTTTAAATAAAACATTGTCTCCCAAATTCAACACAGAAATTAATTAACAAACATAATTCCCTTCTAAACATGCGTGTCTGTCCCTCCTCCCCTGTGCCTTGATTATCGAACTTCTCTTTAAAAAAAGACTCCAATAACACGTATAAACCCTTAAAATCCTCAAATATCACCGATATGAAAACATGATATATTAGCCACGAACATAAACTAAATAAACCCCAAAAGTTGCCTCTGTGTGAAAATACGTTATCCTGTCCTAAAATGCTATTACAAGCTTGTATAATTCGTATTTCATACCTGCAATAAAGAAAAGGGGGGGCCAATCGGCCCCCACGCATGCATGGCGGGGCCCGGCCCCTCCCATATCCCGTTCCCTTCGTGGTGGCTTGCCCCCGGCCCCTCGCCCCGGAAGTAGTTGTGCACTTCCGGGCCGAGAGGGCGGGGCCGCGACCACGAAGGGGTTAAGAGCCTGGGGAGCGCGGGTAGCGGCCTCTTTGTGCCCGCGCTCCCCAGGCTCGCTCCTCGCCCCACCGTGGGGCTGTTTAATTTTCTCCCGTTTTTTCTTGCAGGTGTGCCTCGTAGCTGTTGAGGATTGCGGTGATTTCGGGAGTTCCAGGCATCGAGGAGCGTTTTTTCGTGGCGGAGCGGGAGAATCTGCCGTGACCGGAGATCGGGCGAGCTGTTGGGCCCCCAGCGGCCCGTAATTTCTTTTCTTCTTTGTTTCCTCTGCAGGTCTGCGGTCTCGTACCTGGGGAGCAAGCAGAGTCGAGGAGGATCGTGGTCTCGGGAAGGAGCGGACAATGGCGAAACGGAGGAGGATTCCATCCGGAGGCCCCGAGGCATGGTGGACAGCCTTTCAGCAACGCTGGAGCAGCGTTCGTCGCGGCCACCCATCGTTTTGCCCAATGGAAGTCTGCAGTGCACAGGGGCGGTGGATATAGGTAATTTTCCCTAGGTAGTGCTTAGCCCGTTTGAGCGATTTGCCTCTAGATTAGAGTGTGGTGCTCATAACCCCATGGTTGTGGGTTTTTTATCCCGATGTGGAGCACAATTTTAATTTGCGCTATGATTATGAATTTGCGCTATGTTATGGTTGCTGTCGTCCTGTGCGTACTCGGCACGGGTGTTGTGCCCATGCAGGTGAAACAAAGGGGTTTCACTGTACAGCGAACCTGATAAATATATTGTAGTGTTCGACGTGGAGGTTGGATTTCAAAACATGCCGAGGCCAAAAAGAGCCCTCTCTTAATAGAGGTCTTCGTGCTATAATTTACATGTTTGTCAACATCAGAACATTCATTGCAAGTTACGATACCATATAACATGATAAAAGAGGGGGCAAGCCTTTTTTAGTTGAATGACGTCAGCAAGTGTTGTAAAGAATTAATAGCATGTGATGTCAGGCAAAGGGTGATCAGGCCTGCTTTCAGATATGACTAATAGGCACTTTATTGTCAGTTTATTTATACTTTTCAATAAAAGTTCTGATTCTATGGTAGAATACATGCTTTGCGTGTATGGGGCTCGGGGTTTAATCCCCGGCATCTCCAGATTTTGGTCATGTCATGCTTATCTGTATTTTTTGGCGGACGGATAGGCTGGCATCATCATTAAGGAAGATGCACGTCATGCAACGGGAATGAGCAGCCCACTGAAACGGGAAGACGTTTTGCCGTGTGAAATGCTTAGAAATATGGCTATCTCATTTTAAACAGGTTGTCTCCGTGTGCGTTGTAACGAGAGGGAGATAGTATGCTCTTTTCTAAGGCTGTGTAACGGTACGCTTCATGCTAGAAGCACTGAGGGGTAACCAGCGATGAAATACGCTGGCTCATGAAGTTTGGGGATGTTGGTTGTGCCGCATTTCCCGTGTAAACCGTTTGTAACATGTACCCGGTGTTTAATGGACTCGAAATATCTAACGAACATGTCTGGTGCTTATTGACGATACTATGGGATCCTGTCATGGCTGCTAACTACAAAGCTTTGCGCGTAATTGAAGGAATTTCCACTGTAGGTATCAGGTGCTTGGGGGGCCCTATCTGGAGGAGCATATAAATCGGCTCCTTATGCTTTTTAGAGTAGTATGGGCGCTTGCCTCAGCTTGGAATGGGGAACCTGGGCGTGTAGTATAAAGGGGAGGCGTCAACACTTACTCGACAAGTACTTTGTAAAAACAAAAACATTAGAATCACTGTTTTAGAACTGTGGAAAGAGGACGTTTATAGTGGAAGGAAATTAAATAATAAGAATTTAAAAAATCGCCTAAAGAACTTCCAAAGTGAGTATCCCTGGGTGAATCCATCAGGGGAAAAATGTACTGCTATTTTATCGTGCATACTGTTTACATGGATGGCAAACAACAGAAATTAGCTGTAAATTAAATCAAACAGTGTCAGCGTTCACGTCATCAAGCCTTTTTCGTTTACGAAATCCTGGCTCGGAAGCATGCCCATGTTTGGCGCGTCATGTGCTAACGTAAAACGTTGATGGCGTACCCTCGAAGCAGAATTGGCTAATGGGACGGACATTTTAAAGCGAAGTCATGCCGTGTTAACTCTAACTGAAACATGACTGACTGACACCAAAGATGTAACAAAAATCAAAGTATTGTTTGTCACCGTAAAATGGCAAGCACGTTAGTTATTTTTGACTAGAACCGTATACATAGCTAGTATGTGTATAAATAATACTAACGGTAGCATAGTGGTTCCTCACAAAAAATGTTTTTGCTTCTACAAAGAAATGTTTTTATTTTCGATAAAAACACTGTCTAACTACTGATTGTTCGGGAGTACTTATAAAGTACAATCTAGTACGCCTCTATTTAACATGGCGGCCACCAACAACAGGTCGCGTCTCCTTGTATGGAAAGAACATAGCATGGCACTGACGCAATACGGGCGACAGTTCATTATTAATGGGTTGGCGGGGGCAATGGGTGGGGCTAACTGTGATGGCCGCCTGACTAGGACCCAGGCCCAAGGTTTCTATTTGACAAGTTAAGCACTGTGGAGTTAACTAGCTTTATCCAGTAGAAAGCCCGGGTACACTATTCGAGTGGGTGTGCTGCAATATGCCACGCTCCAGATTCAATATTAATTTACTTTGGACAGTGCCGCCACCTATGCACTGCACTCTTACCAACTAGTAAGATGAGTTTATTCGGTACGGTGCTGCCACCCCTGGCGGCTAGGACTGCACTCTACCAACAAGCCAAATATAAACATTTGATCATGGGAGAGAGCCAGGTGTGAAAGTTTGAGGATTGATGCAGCACTTTACCCCTGGATAGGTTTTTTGTATAGATCTAAACTGGGTGCTCCTTCGGGCAGTGGGGGCTCCCGTGGGTAGGGACGGAGATATACCTCTGAGTGCTCTAATGAGGTGTGGAAATTTAGTGTGCTGCTCATGTTGAGTGCTCTATATGGGAGCCGCTTTCCAGCTAAACTTGAGAACTACCCACATATGTCTTTCTTTTATAGCCTAATTCTTGCAGCACGTTAGTTATTGTCCCTAAAGTTTGTGTTTCCATGGAGGACAGGTGTCGTGTACACATAAACTGGGTGCTTCCTTGGGTAGGGACAGAGATATACCTCTCCGAGGGCTTTAATGAGGGCAGCGCATGTAAGGGGTTGTCCTCTAATTATGTCAGTTTGGATGGGAGGGTATTTTACCCAAAGCTAAGTGGATTTCTTATTGAAATCTGAGGTGCTACCTCTGAGCGAGGAGCCCTGTTTTTGTCTGCGCTGCTTACATTTTGTTTGTAGTGTTACTCCTTTTCCTTGAGCTGATCTGTAGATGGTTCAGAAGGCCTTAAACATTGATCTAGCCAGATCAGGGAGCCATTGAGGTGCTTGTGGGCATAGTGTGAGAAGGTTGCCTGGCATATGCTGTCCGCTATTCTAGGGGGCACATGGCACCAGTCCAAACGACCCTTATTGATGGTAGGTTAAAGACAACCTTATTAGAAAGCTATCCTAGTGGTAGCTGTGGAGAGCAGCCTTCAGGCTAAGTCTTGAAGGAATGTAGAGCAGCTTGTTTTACCAGTGTATAATCTCATGAATGAGTAAATGAAGAGAACCACGACAGGTGTATAACAAATATATGTATTTGTTCTAAACACATCCCTCTAGCAGTAAACTTATTTAAGCTTTTATCTCACAAGTACCCTCATTTTTAGAACTCTTATCAATGGCATCGACCAAACTGATAGTTACAACAAGCGTGGGAATTTCTCCACGCTAATGGCCTCTTTCTTGGGTGCTGATACTACGACACACCCTGGCCCCTGTTATCATACCTTCAAAGTTGTCCTGGTGCCCAGTCGCGGCATCACACAGGCATTGGTGGGACGGTGTCTAAAGCCCTAGGCTCCATGTACAGGTAGTGTGTTTGGTATTGACATCAGGTATATATGAAGTATATGTAGTTGTTCTAAACACATCCCTCTAGTCCCTTTACCTTAAAAAGGCTCTGTTGCCATGTTACAGCCGACGGGGTTAATGCCAGCTAGGGCTTAGCATCTGAGGCCAGGAACCCTACCCATCGTACAGCGCTATTGCACGACATTTCACACTGTGTATTGTCCTGAAGTAATCATTAAGGGGCTATCGCATTTATGGTGGACTACAGGTCTAGGCTTTCATGAAGGTCATACTACCAGGCACCCTCACGGAACACTTACAGTTGGAAGTGTTAATGAGTATGCATCGGGCGCTAATTTTTTATCTAAAACTTAGCATGTGATGGCAATGTAAGACGAGCACGTATACGGCAGTTATCGCCAGAAACACTGATGGTTTGTGTTTATCTTTTCCATTTATGTATGGCCGGGCCCATGGTGGACATCCGTGAAGTGCTCCACACCACAACGGCGGCAACAGGTGGACAGCCCAAGGGATGCGTACGTCAGGTAGAGGATGGCAAGCAACAACGCAAGTCTCATGGCCGAGCGAGCAAGGACGCAGGAGGTGCCAGCACAGGGTTGATTGTTTTTGGTGTGTAAACCCTAGATTGGGCTGGCCGCAGTAATGTAGCGGGATGTTGCTTCACATAAAATGGCAGTATTTTCCTTAACAGGAAATTGTATCTCTACAGTAACGGCGCCTGCGCTCGCAGGGCCACCAGTGTCAGCATGGTATATTCATAGGTTACCAATTGGTAGGGCCAACGGTAGGGATGGGGCAGTGCACAAGGATGTGCAATGCTAGCCTTGGCAACCCCAGGAATAATAGGCCTATGCAACGCCTCATCACCCCTAGTCGGGAAGTGGGGACTTCCATAGTAAAGTAGTACCATACACTTAACATTTCCCAGAGCGTAGTGGCCAGGTGTGGGTGGTTAGCAGACTTCACAATACGCCAGTGGGAGGGATACACTGATAGTACCAGGATACCCCCGGTCACAGCATCTACAGGGACCCTCGACAGGCATGCCCCCACACCCTCAGTCATTATATGACATGGGGTACAATGATAGGGGTTTAATTTGGCAAAGGGGTTCTGGTGGAAGGGATAAATCGCACTGGCAAGCAAGTTAGCGAAATATAAAACCCAGACTGCACCATAGGGGGGGCTCAGTTTTTTCCCAGGCTGCAGGTAAAAGGGGGGGTGGACTCGGCGAGTGCACGGAGTCACTCGGTGAAGAATCACTCGGTAAAGAGGATCAACACTTGGATTGAGAAATTATTTCAAACACCTTAATTGCAGTATATCCCACAGGGGGGCATCTGAGGGGGACAATGTAGACTAACAGTCAGCTGATAATGAAGAGTTGACAATTATTGGAGGGGTTGTCTCTACTCACAGGGTGGGGGGCCCAGTTGACAGAGTCAAGGAATGCCCTATGACCTTTCAGCGGTTACCGGGGACCGTGATTGTATGGTCACAGCTGATACCGAGAATGCAGTAGAGAGGGGGGGGACTCAGTTAGCGCGTTGAATCACTCGGTAAAGAGGGTCAACAACAAGCTGGACAAGTTACTCAGAACTCCGGTCTTACAGACCATACCTCGTGGGTGCATCTGGGGGGAGCACTTCCACCTGCGGGACGGGGTCCATTAACAGAGGCGGGGAATGCCCCTTTTCATAAGGTATATCCTGGCATGGGTAGAGGTCTTTGGAGGTAAGTTATGACCTTTCTATAGGTAGGTGCGGGGGGGGGCCAGATAGTCGGTCAACTATGCTGGCCTGTGGCGGTAAGGTCATAATCGGTGAGCAGCATTTTAAGGTCCTTAGGGGGGGGCGGGCCCATTCACGAAAGGGCCGCCCGTCGGGAGGGATTGGTCTCTCCCAGAACTTCAGGGGCAGGATATGATATCCATTACTTAGAAGGGTGCGGGGGAGGGAGTCCACGCTTTCCTCAGGCTGGTAGCCACCCCTCACAGACACTATGACGTCATCAAGGTGCGCAAGTGTGGGCCCTCCTGTTATGGTTTAATGGAGTTCAGAGCGCACATGGGTGAAACGTGCCCTGGGTTGCGCATGCGCCATCTCGAACGTGAGAGCGTAGCTGTAAAGGATCTGACACCGGTTAGCGACCTTGCCGTCCGACTTAATTATTAGAATGCATTTAATTTTCAGGATGTTTAGATTTGGTTAGGAAACACGCTGTACTAGATATTTGTTAAGGTTAGCCCATCATACAATGTCAAAATGGATGTTAAATCTAATGTTCTGAAATGTGCATTTAATAATTGTCAAAATGTTTATTTTATTAAAATTTTCATTTTATTTCATATTTTAATAAATACGGCCAGGGGGGCCCTGTCCCCCTGACTTCCAAAGACCCATGTCTTGACTTGTTGAATTAAGCTAATGCATTTTGTGAAGTAAGGAGGGGGGTGGCCGGTAGTCCCAGACCATGAGAAAAGGGGGGGCCAATCGGCCCCCACGCATGCATGGCGGGGCCCGGCCCCTCCCATATCCCGTTCCCTTCGTGGTGGCTTGCCCCCGGCCCCTCGCCCCGGAAGTAGTTGTGCACTTCCGGGCCGAGAGGGCGGGGCCGCGACCACGAAGGGGTTAAGAGCCTGGGGAGCGCGGGTAGCGGCCTCTTTGTGCCCGCGCTCCCCAGGCTCGCTCCTCGCCCCACCGTGGGGCTGTTTAATTTTCCCCACCCTCCATCCCCTTGGTTAGCGGAATCGGGGTAAAGACAATGGTAGGTATACTGTCTAGCGATGTCCAGGATCATAGGAAAGGAATGCTTGCTGCCTTAGGCCTTTTTCCCCCGTTTACAGGTGAAATGTGCATATGTATATGCTTTGTGCTTTGCTGTGGTTTTCTAACTAATTCTTTCCTTAGGCTTTTTTCCCGTTTACAGGAAAATGTACATATGTAGATGTGTTGTGCTTTGCTGTGGTTTTAACTAATTTTCTCCTTAGGCCTTTTTTCCCTCTTAGATAGCAATGTCGTATTTATTATGTGGGTTTGGCGGTAAGGTCATAATCGGTGAGCAGCATTTTAAGGTCCTTAGGGGGGGGCGGGCCCATTCACGAAAGGGCCGCCCGTCGGGAGGGATTGGTCTCTCCCAGAACTTCAGGGGCAGGATATGATATCCATTACTTAGAAGGGTGCGGGGGAGGGAGTCCACGCTTTCCTCAGGCTGGTAGCCACCCCTCACAGACACTATGACGTCATCAAGGTGCGCAAGTGTGGGCCCTCCTGTTATGGTTTAATGGAGTTCAGAGCGCACATGGGTGAAACGTGCCCTGGGTTGCGCATGCGCCATCTCGAACGTGAGAGCGTAGCTGTAAAGGATCTGACACCGGTTAGCGACCTTGCCGTCCGACTTAATTATTAGAATGCATTTAATTTTCAGGATGTTTAGATTTGGTTAGGAAACACGCTGTACTAGATATTTGTTAAGGTTAGCCCATCATACAATGTCAAAATGGATGTTAAATCTAATGTTCTGAAATGTGCATTTAATAATTGTCAAAATGTTTATTTTATTAAAATTTTCATTTTATTTCATATTTTAATAAATACGGCCAGGGGGGCCCTGTCCCCCTGACTTCCAAAGACCCATGTCTTGACTTGTTGAATTAAGCTAATGCATTTTGTGAAGTAAGGAGGGGGGTGGCCGGTAGTCCCAGACCATGTCACCCACGCAACCTCCTTCTCTGCGTGCAAACCTTCAATATGTTGGAGACAACCCAAGCAGCTTTTCACCAAACCCCGTGTGATTTTCCCCACCTGTGCACTGATATCACGTGCTAATATTTTTACCTTCAGACCCCTACTACCCGCCCCAGAATGCACCAACAAAAACATTTGTTTCAACCACATTTCCCGTTCAGCCCTCTGTTTCACAAATAACAAACATTTACTGGAATTTCCCAGTAAACAAAAAACGCATCATGTAAAATGAAAAAAAAATTTAAGTGCAGTCCATGCCGAGTTCCTTTGAAACGCTTCTTTTGCCTTAAGATTAACATATTTATTTAAAGTTCTACCAACAGTGACGTGCAGTGAACCACCTTTGACGTGAGCCACATTGTTCAAGTATGTGTATCCTTTTTTTAGTCAGGGTGCTAAACAGAGGTGGAACGGAAAGTAATAAATTCATCAGTTTTTTAGAACTGAAGCACACCTTTTCCTTATAGGCAAAATCCTCTTTGACATCCAATATTTTTATCCAAAGTTGGCGTGCATGCACTCTTCGTGTGCTCCGTCCCAATGCACACAGATAATATGAACAAATTGAGAAGCGCTTTGGAAAAAAATATTGGATGTCAAAGAGGATTTTACCTATAAGGAAAGGGTGTGCTTCAGTTCTAAAAAACTGATGAACTTTCTAAAACTGACATTTTCGAAACAATATCTACAGTGATAACAAACCTTACTGTAAGTTTATAAATCGACCAATGTCAAAAGTTATGGAGTTGTGCTGTGCTATAACCAATGTGAAGTACCTGTGCTGCACTGTAGTTCTTTTTTGCGGAACTGCTGCGGTGTCGAAACAATATCTAAGGAATAAAACAAACGTCTATATAAGATTGTGCATGAACTAAAAAATCTCGAGTGATATTACAATGTGAATAGGCGACGAGGTACCTTATTCTGGATCATTCACCGCGGGATATGAAATAAAATACACGAACAATCCTGTGTAAATGCCAACGCGTTACCGTGCACCAAACCTGCTTCATATGACATCATCGTCAGTGAGTATGCAAACTCGTATCAAAGACCGCTCACCTTATGTTTAAGTCGCTCGTTCCCTTATGTGACTCATAGTACCGATCAGCTTCTGCGTTCACCATACGGGTGTATAACGTGTGTTTAAATCCCTATAGTCGGCTACAAACATAAACAAGGGCATGCTCAAGTGCGTGAATCCCGGCGGGCATATTAAGAAAGGCATGTACGTAACGTCTTCTCTAGAGGATAACGGCGGCCAGATTAGAATATCCAATAACATAAATGACGCTGATTACTTAGAGTTATCCTCGCAAATCACTTGATTATAACACTCGATTTCAACAATCTCAGTGTTCAACATATACAGCTGCAATAGAAGTGACATCGGTCATCTGAACCTACAGTACTAGATGTTCAGTGTTGTGAAGTAAGTGTTGTGTTGTGTGATAGGGATATATGTAATACAGTAAATACATATAAGACATATATCATAATAAATACTCTAGTGACTTCCTTACAGTAATCCCTTTAAGATACTCCAAAAAAATCATGACTACGACATATGTTTGCATTGCTTCCTCCTCTAACTACATGTAATGATATGAACTTAATGCCTGACTTTTAAATCTACAGGTGTCTATGCACTACCGAATTATGTGATTCTACTGACTTTTATGTACTCCTACCTATAGACGAGGCAAGCTCCTTACATAGTTATTACGATCAAAGGAAACAGCTGAGGTCCAACTTATCAGTTAAACCAAGCGGTTCCATAGTTTGACATTTTTTAATCAACATAACCTCCCTTTGTGATAAGAACTGGTGAGAGTCCCTTCCTTCCTTGTTCCCTATGTTCTCAATCACCATGAACTGTACTTGGGAGATATTGTGATGGTGTCTCAACCAGTGTACTACTAAGTTGGAGTTGGTTTTTTCATCCCGAATCATGCTTCTCCTATTCTTGTTTTGATTTTCCTCTCAGTTTTTCCTATATACATCAGTCCACATGGGCATTTGATACGAATGTATGACATTACAACGAATTCCGTTGCAACGCATGCCTTTACCACGCATGCGTTACAACGGAATTCGTTTACCACTCATAACATTTTCCTCGATTGGTGGCGTGGTGACGTCATACGTCGTTAAGAGAAAGCGGAAGGTTTTTTCCCGATTTCTCTTAAACGACGTGACTTCAGGTGAGTTTATTTCGGGGGAGAGACCCCCCTAAGCCCCCCTTTTCTTTACTTTTTTCCTTTACCACATATACCTTTACTACAAACCTCGTAGTAAAGGTATGCGTGCTAAAGGCTCTCGTGGTAACCACGCATGCGTTGTACTGCATGCGTGGTTAACGATTTCGTGGAAACGGCGTCGTTGTAATGGCCGTTTCCCATTTGATACTATATATTACAAAACTTGAGTTGCAATCTGCTGTGAATTTCAACGTGGTTTTTTCTCCTGTTCTGGGGTGAGTTAAAAAATGTTGTTGCATAATGTTATTGCAGTGATTGCAATTACTGCACTTTCTCATCCCTCTATGTTGAGTGTTGTCTGTTAATTTCGTCTGTTTGAGCTTTTCTTTCAGATTGAGGCTTCTGGTGTACGCAAAAAATGGTCTTTCTTGAAATATGTTGTTAAAATCATTATCATTCTGGAGCAGTTCCCATCTTTTTAAAATGATTTTTTTAATGTTAGGTGCTCTGGTCGAAAATTTGGATACAAAAACATTCCGTGTACTGGTTGTTGATTTGCATTTAGTTATTAACAATTCCTCATGATTAATGGTTCCTGAACGTTCTTCAGCTTTATTGATACATTTTGCTGGATATCCTCGGTCCATAAATTTCCTTCTTAGTCAAGCTAAATCCTGTTGGTGTGCTTCTGGTGTAGAGGAAATCCTTTTGCTTCTTAGCATCTGAGAGAACGGAAGATTATTGATGAGTTGAGGTGAATGGAAACTCTGATATAAGAGTGTGTTGTTGCGATCAGTAGTTTTCACAAATGTTTGTGTCTGAATTCCTGACTCCTTTTTCACAATTTTAACACCCAAAAAGGATAATTCTTCATTATTTATTTGATGCGTGAATTTAATCCTCGGGTTCCTGTTGTTCAACATCTTTATGTTGTTTTCCAAAGCTGTTCTGGTACCACTCCAAATCAAAAAAATATCATTGATGAATGGGCGGTACAAAACGAATTCCTTTTTCGAGGCATCGTTGGACAGAATGTGCTCTTCTTCACACATCGCCATAAATATATTCGCGTATGTTGGGGCTCCTCTGAAAGCCATGCTAGTACCACTTATTTGTAGAAAGTAATCCTCTTCAAAATGAAAATAACTGTGCTGAAGACAAAATAATAGCAACTCAGGCAGAAAAACTTTATTAGGTCCCACGTTGTCCATTTGCAATAAAGCCCATTCAACTGCCTTAATTCCTTCTTTGAGCGGAATAGACGTGTACACAGAGGTCACATCTATAGTACATATAATCCACTGATGACTATCAGTGGTATCCAGATTGTTCAGATGGTTCAAAAAATCCGTTGTGTCTTTAATGTTGGTTTTCCACACACTCACAAAGTTTTGTAAGAAAAAATTGATGTATTTTCCCACCGGTTCAAATATAGAGCCCCCTCTTGAGACAACAGGTCTGAAGGGGGGGTCGGTCAGATTTTTATGTACTTTGGGTAGCATGTACAAATACGGTCGTTTACGGTTCAATTTGGTCAAATATTGTTTGGTTTTAATGGAAATCCAATCCATTGTTCTTGCATTTTCCAGAATCTGTTCCAATACTATATTTATTTCATTGGTAGGTGCAGTTTCCACTGAAAGGTAAGTTGATTCATCCGCAAGATGTTCTTTTACTTTTTGGCGATAGTATGTTGTGTCCATAACAATGAGGGCACCTCCTTTGTCTGCTCGTTGGTAAGTCAGATCTTTTTTGTTACCCACTTGCCAGGCCCTAACCTTCCCTTATCTTACATGTAAGACACAACTCACGTAGGCCCAATGTACCCCCATGGGCATGGTACAGTGTATGTGAAAGGTAGGACATGTACTGTTGTGTGTGACACGTCCTGATAGTGAAATACAGTGCATTTAGTTTTTCACTATTGAAAGGCTATGTGTCCCATAGGATAAGAATGGGAGTTTATTTATTACATCTTATAAGTATAACTTCCAATTGGGACCAAATCGAGAAATAAGGTTTAGGCTCTCTGAACTCAGAATGTAATAACACATCTTTTAGCAAAGATGCTTTTTAAATTGTGTGTTTGAAAATACCACTTTTAGAAAGTAGTAATTTTCTTGTTTTCTATGTGCCTCTGCCTGTTGGTGGATTGACTGTTTGGTTTTGGAGTGACAGGGGCTGGGGATCTGCGTTCACTGTAGACAGCCACTGGGGGTGGGGTGGATGTGGTGTTCCTGGCCCTTCCTGGATGACCCAGAACTGGGCTGAATAGACCTTGGCTGCATTTAGAGTAGTGGGAGGAGTTTTCCTTGCACCTGAATAGGGTCTGTCCCCCTTGCATAATGCTGTCTCTACCACCTGTGGTCATACTGTACCAGTGAGGACAGAACTGGTTTGTACTGCGCTCAGAGACCGCTGCAAAACGAAGAACAAAGAAAAATTGAGTATAAATATTGGTACCCAGGACATTGGAATACTAGTGGACTCAAGAGAAACCTCTGCCAATGAGAACCGCTAGGAAAGCTGAAGGAGAAGTACTGCCCCTTTGCTGTGTGCAGTCTGGTGTTGGCCTGCAGTGGCTGATTCTGCCAAGGAGAGGACAAAGACTTTGCTGTGTGCTGTGTATCCTGCTTGAAGATCTCCATGGGCTTGAAGTAGAGCTTGCCTCCTGTTCTGAAGTCTCAGGGACACAAAGGCTTCACCACCATCTCTCCTGAACTCCCGTGCTGGGAGTTCTGACCTACCAAGAGGGACCTGTTCCTGTGTTGGGCCTCTGGAGGTTGTTCCTGCTGCTGTTAGCTGGGAAAATAGAAGCAACTAAAGAAGCGTGACGCATCCACACCCATTTCTGATGCAGCACCGCCTTGCAAGAAGAATTTCCATGCATTGCCACCGTGTCGCTGAAGAAACCAATGCAGTGCCTGCCTGCGGCTGGAGAAGTCGCTGCACGCCGAGTCTCGTGCACCAATCTCTGAAGTCCAAGATCACTGCACCGACTCCGACGCAGGCCCTGCTATCCGACTACAAGAACCGACGCATTGCGGGACCATGGCTGGAGAGATCAATGCTGTTGCCCCATCGAGCGCTGATACTTCCTAAATACCCACGCATCGCACCGGGGTGCCAAGTCTACAGCAACGCTGGGGCAGCAGTAAGAAACCGATGCATCACCTCCCCGCACAGTAAGAAACAGACGCATCACCTCCTATTCAGTAAGGAACTGATGTATCAGCTCCCCTGCGTGGTAGTAAGGAACCAACGCATCACCTCCCCTGGAGCAAGTAACCGACGCATCACCTTCCCTGTGCGTAAGGAACCGACGCATCACCTTCCCTGCGGCTGTTTTTGCTTATGATTTTGACGCATCCAAGGTACTTTGTGTTGAAATTGTGGCATCTATAATTTGCTATGAACAGAATTGTTTTTGCATTTCAAAAGCCACATCTTGATAACTGTGTGTTCGATTTTTGTTGTTTAGGTCTTGTTTGGTTTAGATAAAGATTACTTATTTTTCTAAACTAGAATGGTGTCTATTTGTAGTGTTTTCACTCTATTATTGTATGTGTGCACAAATGCTTTACACACTGAGATATGCCTGTGTCGTGGAGTGAGCGTAGCGGGCCGGAAAAGCAGGCGAGGAGGCCGTATGTAGTGGGCAATAGTTGGTTTTTATTACGAAAGCACAGTACAGATAGTTCCAACAGGCGGAAGGTGTGGCTCCAGGCGATGGACTCCGTGTCGGGACTTCTCTTGCTTCTCGGCGTCCGCCGATGGTCCGGGGAAGGTTCCGATGATGGGGAGGTTCCCAGGAGGACCGGAAGAGAGGAAAAACAAGGGACCGTTAGTCCTATCCAGCAAGTACTGAGACTTAACTGTTCACCGTCACCGGGGTAGTGTAAGAAGGGCCGGAAAGAGACAGTGCGGGAAGGAAGGTACCGGGAGTACGGAATAAAGGTCGGGAAAATAGAGAGGGTGCTGGGGTGGGGCGTGAGAGTAACGGAAGGGATCTTGGAGTGAGGTGCTATATATGTATAATACAGTGCAGGGGCGGTGAGACTATAAAGAGAGGGAATATGTACAGGGACTTTAACACGGACTCCTAATGAGTAGGGATAAAGAAGGCAAAAGGCACTCACGCGGTCCGCCGTAACTCTCCAAGTGAGTTACGGCCGCTCTCCAGCCACCTCCGAGGGACTCCACCACTCCTCTGTCCACACTTCTTCCTCGCACGTCTGTTCTCCTTCTCCGTCTCCGTCTCCAGCCAGAGGGTCCTGCCACGAAACTCCGACGGCGTGTTGTGTTGAATCCCTGTTTTTATCCTGTGCTGGCTCTGCCTGTGGGGCGGGACTTCCGGGGTCAGCGTGATAAGGTTCCTCCTGCCCTGTCGCTCTGGTTGGATCCTGTAGGAGAGAGAAGGGCGGGGTTTAGTTGGTGATGGCTGGTGTTCGGCTTCCTGTCTCTGTTGCGGCGTTTTGATGACATGAAGTCGGTCCCGGGGGTGCCGGACAAGGTACGAGAGGGGGAAGGCGGCCTCTTGGTAGGGGTCTGCGGGTCGTCTCCTCACATCCCCTTCCCCTAGCTGTCCTTCTTGTAGTGGAGGGAGAATGCGGGTACCGGGACAGAAAATCCGCATTACCTTGGTCAGAGCCCTTTCTATGCTTGGTTTGGAAATGAAAGGGCTGGAGGGACAAGAACCAACGTAGAACCCGGTCATTATGCCCTTTGTTCCGAGCCACCCACTCCAGAGGGGCGTGGTCGGTGTAGAGGATAAAGTCTCTACCCTCTAAGTAGTACCGCAGGCTTTCCACTGCCCATTTGATGGCTAAGGCTTCTTTTTCTACAACAGCATATTGTTTTTCACGGGGGAATAGTTTGCGGCTCACATAGAGTATGGGACGTTCGTTCCCCCGGGCATCTTTCTGGGATAATACGGCCCCTAATCCATAATCCGACGCATCCGTTTGTAGGATGAAAGGGATCGAATAATTCGGGGGTACCAATACAGGCCCGGAGGTCAAGGCGCCTTTAAGGTCGATAAAGGCACGCCAAGCTTCCGAGGAGGGATTCCGGAGCATTTCATCAGACCGGTTTGATTTTTTTAGCAGGTCCGTAAGGATCGCCGCTCTTTGGGAAAAATTGGGCACAAAGCGCCTATAATACCCAAGGAGTCCCAAGAAGGCCTGGAGATCCTTCTTTGTTTGGGGAAACGGAAGAGACCGGATGGCCGCAGTTTTGCTGTCTTGGGGTCTTATCAGGCCGTCCCCCAAAAGGAACCCCAGGTATTTTACCGTTTTCGCCGCCAATGTGGTTTTGGCTGGATTGATGGCGAATCCGTATGAACCTAAGGAGGTGATGACAATGGAAAGGTGCCTTAAGTGTTGGGGCCAGCTGTCGCTGAAGATGACGATGTCATCTAGATAGGCGCCTGCGTAAGAGGTATGGGACCTCAGGACGTGGTTCATAGCACGTTGGAAAGTGGCGGGAGCGCCATGAAGACCGAAGGGCATGACTAAGAATTGGTATAACCCATCAGGGGTAGAAAAGGCCGTCTTCTTTCTGTCTTGTTCCCGGAGGGGTATCTGCCAGTACCCCTTGCAGAGATCGAGAGTTGAAATGAATTTCGCCTGTCCTATTCTTTCAATCATTTCATCCACCCGGGGCAAGGGATAGGTGTCGAAGTTAGAGACCTTATTGACTTCCCGGAAGTCAATGCAAAAACGTACCGAGCCGTCGGGTTTCGGTACCAAAACAATAGGGGAGTTCCACTCGCTGACTGAGGGCTCAATTATACCCATTTGCTGCATGGCTTCTATTTCCTGACGGATAACATTCCTACGGGCTTCTGGCACTCTATAAGGCCTCAGGCGGACCACTTTCCCCGGTTCTGTTTCAATCTTGTGTTCAGTGACCGTGGTTCGACCAGGGGAGGAGGAGAAGACGTCTTTCAGGGGTTCCAAAGTGTGTCGTAGTTCCTGGACTTGTACGGGGTTTAGTTCTGAGTCCAGACAAGGGTCGAAAGAAAGTGCGAGGTTTCTATTGGTTCCCGACAGCACCGGACGGGGTCCTTCGCACTTTTTTAGCAGGTTGACATGAAAGATTTGGGAGGTGCCCCGTGTGGGGTCCAGTTCTACCTCGTATGTGACTGGTGTCACCTGCCGAAGGATGGGGTAGGGTCCTTGCCATTGTCCCAGTAATTTCTGATCTGACGAGGGCATCATAAGGAGAACTAGGTCGTTAACAGAAAAGACCCGACTGCGAGTGCCCTTATCATATTGTCTCTTTTGGTTGTCCTGGGCGCTCTCTAGATTTTGTCTGACGATATCACGGACCATAGACAGGTGGGTTTTTAGGTTTTCCATATATTCGGGGAGAGGACGGGTCCGGTCTGGTTCAGCTTCCCACGCTTCCTGGGCCATGTCCAGCAGGGTACGAGGGGGTCGTCCGTACAGTAATTCATATGGGGAGTACCCGGTGCTGCTCTGGGTTTTGCAACGAATCGCGAACAAGGCCAGAGGAAGCATATCTTCCCATCTCTTTGCTTCTAGGCCTAAGAGTTTTTTCAGGGTCTGCTTTAGTGTGGCGTTGTATCGTTCTACCAGTCCGTCTGTTTGCGGGTGATAAGCAGACGTCCGGATTTGTTTGATTCCCAACTCCGAACATACCCGTTTCATGAGGGCTGACACAAACGGCGTGCCCTGGTCGGTGAGTATTTCCCGTGGGAAGCCAACCCGAGAAAACAAGGTGATCAGGGCTTTTGCTATAGCCTGGGTATTAGGTTGGCGGAGGGGTATGGCCTCCGGAAAGCGGGTGGCATAATCGACTATGACCAACGCATAGCGACACCCGCTACGGGAGGGCAAGAGGGGACCGATTATGTCCATCCCTATGTGGCTGAAGGGCACATCTATGATAGGGAGGGGTTGTAAAGGGACCCGGGGTGGCCTGTGTCGACTGTTCTTTTGGCATACTATGCATTCGCGACAATAGGTCTTGATCCTTTGTTACACCCCGGGCCAATAGAATTTCTCCAAGATGGCCTGGCTGGTTTTCTCGTCCCCGAAATGTCCTCCCAGAAGATGACTGTGTGCCAGGAAAAGGACTTTGTCTTGGAAGGGGCCGGGGATAAGCAACTGTGCATTCTGTTGGGACCCCCCTTTTTTGTATAACAACCCGTTTTTCTTAAAAAAGTAAGGACCTACTTGTAGAGGGTCTTCGTGATCAAGTGCTTTTCCCCAGGCTTCCTGTAGGAGAGGATCTTCCTGCTGAGCAGCCCTGAACTCTCGGTCAGTCTGCCATGGGTGCTCTTCAATGACGGCGGGATAAGCGCTGACGTGCTCTTTTTTTTCTCTTCTTTTCTGACTCCTAGGTTTGTGGTGTTTGGGAAAGGGTACTTGATCGGGATGTTCAGGATAGGGGGCGTCTTTCCACCACTGGGTCAGCGAGTCGGAAGTCTTTTGTAGGAGCATTGGTAGTCCCGGATAATCGCCCCCTAGAATGGCTTGTTCCGGCAGAGCGGGTACAAGGCCCACGGTGAGAGAGGTGCCGGGGTCTTGGGAATGCTGGACTCGTACCTGAGTCGTGGGGTATTGCTTGGTGTCCCCGTGCACACATTGGATGGCTACCACCCCCGTAGGATTGCTGAGGGGCTGTGCAAGGTCCTGTGGTCGTAGAACACTCTGCCGGCATCCGGTATCGGCGAGGGCCCTCAGTGGCTGTCCGTTGATGGATACTGGACAGTAGAACGGCGGCGGGGTATAGCCAGGAGGGGTACACAAATAGTTTCTGACAAAGCCGACCTCCATCGGCTCCTCTTTCTGCGGGCACATCCGTGCGATGTGTCCGAACCCTCCACAGGAGTAGCACTGAGGTCCAGGAGCTGGGGTTCGGAACACTACCGGGGAGGGGAATAGGGGTGTTGGTTCAGGTCGACGGCCCTGGGGAGGTCGCGTCGGGCGAGTAGTTGCCGTTGGCAAGGGCCTGTGGGGGTGGTCGTCCCTACCCCGTTGGAGTTCCTGTGCCCTGCTATAGGCCGACGCTATCTCTATGGCAGTCTCCAGCGTGAGTCTGGAGTGCTGCCTCACCCAGCGCTGGGTGGCCGGGTGCAAGGAGTTAAGGAATTGTTCCAAATAAATCTTCTCCAGAATATTGTCCTTGGTGGAGGTTTCGGGGCGCAACCACCGGTTTTGCGAGATCCCGGATCCGGAAGGAGAGAGCTCTGGGGTTCTCTTGGGGTTTTTCTCTGGCCTGGCGTAGTTTCACCCTGTAGGTGTCGTCGTCAATGCCAAGGCGTTCTAATATACATCTTTTAATGTCTGCATAGGGTGTATTACCCTGGATGTTAGCCTGTTGATACGCGGCTTGGAGGTCACCGGTGAGGAGTGGACCCAGATACTGACCCCAACGATCAACAGGCCAATTAGCGGCTTGTGCTATCCTCTCGAAGTTTGTGAAAAAGTAGTCCGGGTCTTCTCCGGGGACATACTTTTGAAGGACAACAGAGGGGAGCGAGGTCATCGGCCTTTGTTGGCCCAGCGCGTCTGTTAACTTGGTCATGGTCTGTTCATGGGTCGCCCCCTGACCCTTCAGGACATCGTGGAGCTGTCCTCTGTCATTTTCAGCAGTCTTCAGGAACTGCTCCATAAGTTCCTGGGATTCCGCCATCTGCTTCACTACGGCCTCCATACCTCCAGCAGATCCCACTTCTGACACCAGATGTCGTGGAGTGAGCGTAGCGGGCCGGAAAAGCAGGCGAGGAGGCCGTATGTAGTGGGCAATAGTTGGTTTTTATTACGAAAGCACAGTACAGATAGTTCCAACAGGCGGAAGGTGTGGCTCCAGGCGATGGACTCCACGTCGGGACTTCTCTTGCTTCTCGGCGTCCGCCGATGGTCCGGGGAAGGTTCCGATGACGGGGAGGTTCCCAGGAGGACCGGAAGAGAGGAAAAACAAGGGACCGTTAGTCCTATCCAGCAAGTACTGAGACTTAACTGTTCACCGTCACCGGGGTAGTGTAAGAAGGGCCGGAAAGAGACAGTGCGGGAAGGAAGGTACCGGGAGTACGGAATAAAGGTCGGGAAAATAGAGAGGGTGCTGGGGTGGGGCGTGAGAGTAACGGAAGGGATCTTGGAGTGAGGTGCTATATACGTATAATACAGTGCAGGGGCGGTGAGACTATGAAGAGAGGGAATATGTACAGGGACTTTAACACGGACTCCTAATGAGTAGGGATAAAGAAGGCAAAAGGCACTCACGCGGTCCGCCGTAACTCTCCAAGTGAGTTACGGCCGCTCTCCAGCCACCTCTGAGGGACTCCACCACTCCTCTGTCCACACTTCTTCCTCGCACGTCTGTTCTCCTTCTCCGTCTCCGTCTCCAGCCAGAGGGTCCTGCCACGAAACTCCGACGGCGTGTTGTGTTGAATCCCTGTTTTTATCCTGTGCTGGCTCTGCCTGTGGGGCGGGACTTCCGGGGTCAGCGTGATAAGGTTCCTCCTGCCCTGTCGCTCTGGTTGGATCCTGTAGGAGAGAGAAGGGCGGGGTTTCGTTGGTGATGGCTGGTGTTCGGCTTCCTGTCTCTGTTGCGGCGTTTTGATGACATGAAGTCGTTCCCGGGGGTGCCGGACAAGGTACGAGAGGGGAAGGCGGCCTCTTGGTAGGGGTCTGCGGGTCGTCTCCTCACAGCCTGCCTGCTCATGCCAAGCTACCAAGGGGGTAAGCAAGGGTTGTTTAAGGGCGTCATTCCCTTACCCTGACTAGAAGCAATGGTCCCTACTTGGACAAAGTTGCAAACCATTTCCAACGAGAGACCCCCATTTCTAACAGTGAAGTCTTCTGATAAGTAATTCTGCCAAAATTCTCATACCGCCTGCCCCAAAGTTATATTTTACAAATCTACAAATTACACGTTGCAGAGCTCTTGTGTTTTCCATTCCATAAAAGAGTAGCTAGCCCAGCCCAAGTGTTTTCTTTGCATTCTAGGACTGTTTGTCCTGATTTATATGGGGATTCACAGAACCATAAATTCCACAATGCAAAGAAAACCTGCTTTAGATAAGCTTCTCATATACAGACCTGGGAAACTTTTAGAGTTCTGTGAGGAGAAGAAATGAGCTATACTGGATTTAGTATATGATATATATCAGAAGTGGCTTGAACAGTGTTAAAGTGATCATACAAAGATGCAAAAAGTGTTCTACAGTATGTGGCACAGACGTGTAGGTACATCAGGGCCAGTGCTTTAAATGGGCACGTTCTGTCTGGTACTGAGTACCTGCACATCTTTCATCTGAAATGGAGAGCACCTGCACTGCTGCAATACATTTAATGGGAGAATACCAGCACTTCTCAGGCGCAAACAGGCACTCCAAATTTTGAATATATGCACTTATATATTTTAGCTTTATCACCCACTGCCAAGGGCTATTGTAGGAGAGTAGATCTGCTTACTATGGTTACCCCCACTTTTTGCTGGTGTTTCACTGCTTTTCGACTTTAGTCTGGCTGGGGCCCTGCTAGTCAGGATCCCAGCCTAGCTGCTTCCTCTCTAAAATGATTGCATGTACTTTAGGTACACTCCAGATTAGTTACTGGGTTACCCGTGTGAGTCCCTAGTATATGGTACCTTAGGTACCAAGGGCACAGGTACCCCAGAGGCCTACCAGGGGCTGAAGCATGTATTATTCCACCCCTGGGAAGCCTTCCAAAATGGCACCACGGGTCTGCTATTGCAGCCTGGGTAAGGTGGACCCCAGGACACCCCCCATGCCGCACGGCTCGCCAGCTGAGGCCCCAGGCACGCCCCTGGCCTCAGTGCCCCCTCGCTGCTGATCGTTTGTCATCACCGCTGTTTGCCTCATTCTCCGTGCTGTTTGCTTTATAACCTGTACTTTCTTTTCCTGTTTAGTAGATATTGCTTTGTAACTTGTACTTTCCTTTCCTGTTAGTAGACACTGTGATATTCGTAAGTACTGTACCCCTGGTGTGCCCCCCCTCGCTCCCCGATTCCCGCTGCTGCTCCCCGCGGCCCGCCCCCTTTTTCTCTCTGTACCCATTGGCCGCCCCGCTCCCGCCTCCCAGCTGCTCCTCTCTCCCACTTCGCCTCATATGGAGCCCACGCGGACGCGCAGCGTTCACGCGCAGCGGGTGCACCGACGGCGTGCCAAAGGCAAGCCCGTCTACGCCCGTCCGCGCCTGGACCGCGCTCAGCGCCAGGACCCCTGGTCCTCAACGATGCCAACTCACCCGACGAACCTACGATGCCGCCACACTCCACGCACTCAACGCCAGCCGGAAAACCGCCTGCTACCGAGCCACCCCGAAACGCACCCACGGACCCTTCACCTGCCAAGCCTGCCAATTCACCTGCCTCCGAACCAGCACCGCACCCGCAAAGCCGAGCACCAGCAACAACCACCTCAAGTGCATCCTGCTCAACACCCGCTCCGTCCACAGGCACGCCGTCGAACTCTGGAACCTGCTCGACACAACATCACCATACGTCGCCTTCCTCACAGAAACCTGGATGAACGCCTCCTAAGCCCCCGACATAGCCATAGACATCCCGGTAGGCTACAAGATCACACGGAGGGACCGCGTCAACCAAACCGGAGGAGGCATCGCCATCGTCCACAGAAACACCATCCGCATCACAACCAACTCCGACGACACTCTCACCGCCGGCGAGCACCTTCACTTTCAGATACACACTGACCCCAAGACCACCCTCAGAGGCACCCTCATCTACAGACCCCCCCCGGACCACGCACACAATTCAGCGAAGCCATCGCAGACTTCGTCAGTCCGCACGCCCTCATCTCCATAGACTACATCCTCCTAGGGGACCTCAACTTCCACCTGGAGAACAACAAGGACTGCAACACCGCTGTCCTGCTGGACAACCTCGCCAACCTCGGACTCAAGCAGCTGGTAAACACCCCCACCCCACTACGCCGGCCACACGCATGACCCCATCTTCTCCTCCAGCAAACACATCTCCTTCAGCCACTCCACCGGACTACACTGGACAGATCACAGCTGCGTCCACTTCAATTTCAGAAGAACCACGACCCACCACCACCCGCAACAGGTTCCCCGCAGAAGCTGGAGCAAGATCACCGCCGACCAGCTCACCACCACCCTCAGCCAGAACCCGCCCACCAACACGACGGACCCCAGCGAAGCAGCCCGCAACCTCACACAGTGGCTCACCAAATGCGCCGACGAACTCACACCACTGAAGAACCCTGGTTCAGCAACGACCTCAAGAACTCCAAGAAAACCTGCCGCACCCTCGTGAACGGTACACAAGGGGGTGGTAATGGACAGAGCATCTGAACCAATCAAACACTCACACCCAGTCAAAAGATCTGGGTTTAATCCATCCCCGTTCTTTAGCCCACTCTGCACCTCAGTTCAGACATGGCTATATGCAAATCAGTCTGACCCTGGGAACAGTCCAGCCCGAACTACCAAGCCATGCCTTCCCTGGACCGGAAACAAGCTTCCGAGGACCGGTTTCTGGCATTCCAGCCTTCTTCAGCCCGGCTTGCTTGAATCCAGTGGCAAAGTGAGCAAGGGACTCACGTCTGAGCATACCCTGCCACACTTATGGCGGCCAAAAGCGGTACAAAAGGGGGTGGTAATGGACGGAGCATCTGAACCAATCAAACACTCACACCCAGTCAAAAGATCTGGGTTGAATCCATCACCGTTCTTTAGCCCATTCTGCCACCCCAGTTCAGACAAGGCTATTTGCAAATCAGTCTGACCCTGTGCCTCATGGGAACAGTCCAGCCCGAACTGCCAAGCCATGCCTTCCCTGGACCGGAAACAAGCTTCCGAGGACCGGTTTCTGGCATTCCAGCCGTCTTCAGCCCGGCTTGCTTGAATCCAGTGGCAAAGTGAGCAAGGGACTCACGTCTGAGCATACCCTGCCACACTTATGGCGGCAAAAAGCGGTACAAAAGGGGGTGGTAATGGACGGAGCATCTGAACCAATCAAACACTCACACCCAGTCAAAAGATCTGGGTTGAATCCATCACCGTTCTTTAGCCCACTCTGCCACCCCAGTTCAGACATGGCTATATGCAAATCAGTCTGACCCTGGGAACAGTCCAGCCCGAACTGCCAAGCCATGCCTTCCCTGGACCGGAAACAAGCTTCCGAGGACCGGTTTCTGGCATTCCAGCCGTCTTCAGCCCGGCTTGCTTGAATCCAGTGGCAAAGTGAGCAAGGGACTCACGTCTGAGCATACCCTGCCACACTTATGGCGGCCAAAAGCGGTACAAAAGGGGGTGGTAATGGACGGAGCATCTGAACCAATCAAACACTCACACCCAGTCAAAAGATCTGGGTTGAATCCATCACAGTTGTTTAACCCACTCTGCCACCCCAGTTCAGACATGGCTATATGCAAATCAGTCTGTCCCTGTGCCTCATGGGAACAGTCCAGCTCGAACTGCCAAGCCATGCCTTCCCTGGACCGGAAACAAGCTTCCGAGGACCGGTTTCTGGCATTCCAGCCGTCTTCAGCCCGGCTTTCCTTTGGGCTTCCCTGGGTGCTCCATACGTGCCCTGACTCCCTACCAAGAGGTGAGTCCCTCAGACCTTGCTGGTCTGCACCGACACCAATCTTTGCTTTCTGCGTGGGTTGCTGTTGCTAAGGCTTGCTGGGTTGAGGAGTGATACCATGACCTGAAAAACAGTATAGTTAGCGTAGGTTTAGCTAGAGAAATTGTCCGACTTGTCTGAATAGCTGACCTATCACTGACCATACGCACTCAATAGGTGACTAAGAGCAGAGGGCTGCGGAGCACTCTGACTGGAGGTTCGAGAACCTAATTGGGGTTTTTTGGGAAGTGAAAGTGCTGAGGAAGCACTTTTTGTTGGTGAAAGCTGTAACCCAATCAGGGTTTTGGCAGATTCCTTGCAGAGAGGAGTAGCACAGGCGCTGCAACCGAAACTGCGGGTGCTGGTCTTAACCTTTGGTGGCCCGGTCCTGATCCAAATTCTGGGGTTATCCTGTCCTGATTGTCCATGAAGCTGCACCTGCTTGCCTACTGGCACTGAAGTCTTTGGGGTTTCTCCTGTCCTTTCCAACTGACCCGTGGCCAGGGTTGGTCTTCACGCTATTCTAGGTAAATATAAATCTGTGTGGGTAATTGTCTTTCAAAATCGCGTCCTTTTCTTTACCTTCCCTGAAATTTGCAAAGCTTTGATTGCATATGTTCCTTTTTTCCCCGTCCCTTGGTAAATAAGATTTTCTTGTATTACTGTCTATTAGCGTGTTCCAAATTTTAATCCACCTTTAGTCAATGCTAAATGTTTCCATATTAGTATATGTTCCTTTTTCTTACCCTACCTTTAAGGAGATAATCTGAATTATAGTATGTTCCAATTCTTATCTTCCTTATAGTTAATGTGCTAAATCTGAATTTCGAATTGCATAATTGTGTTCTCTTTTTCCAAACTGCCAATTAATTGCAAAAATTCTTGGGTTTAGTATGTTCCCTTTCTTTACCCTCCTTTATTCAAGTTGCGAAAGTCTGTTTTCTAAAATTAGCACGTTCCTTGTTCTTACCTTACCTTTATTTCGAATTTGCTAAATGGTTGGCATAATCTATCTTTTACATAGCTATACGCTGTTCCTGATCTTGGTTATTGATAGTTTAATTGCTTTTAATCTATGGCTCATGACTTTTGATGATGATTAGATAAAGAGTTTGAACCTACCCTGAGTCTGTGGTTATTATATAAATGCAAATGTTATGGTATTTTTTGAGTGCCTTTCTTTATTAAACTCCCTGATTCATCGTGTTTAGGTATCTAGTGACAAGGATTGGTAAATTACTAGTATAGGAATTAGTGTAAGCACAAACTGATAATCAGTGGCGGCTGGTGAAGTTTGAGAGTGGCGAGGCTGGGGTTGCGAAGGTATGAGTTAACATAACATTAGGGCAGCACAGGATTTTTTTGCGAGGTCGGTCGAGATTTCCTGCGCAAATCTTGTTTTAAAACTTAAATAATTTATTTTCAAGAACAATTCTTTTAAATAAAAAGAGCAAAACACCATAGATGTTTTTAACTTCAATGGTTCCCCGTTTAATGGAAGTCCTTATTTTGGCATATTTTTTTATTGCAGCAATATATAAAGGAAATTAGCAACGAATTGAGCACAACAATGTTGTGATGAGCAGAAGCAGAAAAAGTTCAGTTGAAATGAAATTCTTTTAAGAGACAATTTTCAATTAGGTGGCTGTTCAAACAGCCAGGCACCAGCATCCTGCTGACTAGTCGTTGAAAGTGCAAAAAAAAACAATCATGCATGCTCTGCACTTCAGGTGGCATAGGCAAAGCTTCAACATAGATAGGCAAATGATTGATACTATTAATCAAAGGTACTTTGTGATGAAAACAAATGCAACGTTATTGGCTCCAAAAAGAGAAGAGAACTCTACAAAGCTAACTCATTTAGTGTTTTGTTGAGTTCAGATGTAGTTGTATGACTCCCCAAATCAGTTGTGAAGGAATATCTGGATGTGGTAAAAATGAACAGTAAATGCGTTTTAATGTCAGTTCTGACATTCTAGCTCTGTATTTTTTTTGCAGCTTTTATAAAGGCCAAACTCCCCCAAAGATACTGGTGCACTTTACATGAGCACCAGTTGCATGAGACAAGGACATATTCATGTTCTATAAGGACAGGGACAGTATTTACTCAGAACCATAGGATGTTGAGCTGACACCAGGACTCGATCCTAGCTCACCACTGAAAAATCGGCCGCTCTGACATTCACATCATCTACCATAAAGAAAATATGCCAGTCATAACATGTCACAAGCACACCTCACGGGATCATTTTGTTTACAAACTAGGACAGCCATATACTTGAAATAGCACCCCATATTAAACTCTAAAGAATTATAAATACGTTCCTACCTGTATTTACAAATTACATTTATAAAATAAAAATTCCTCCCTCCTGATCCTAACAATAAACCTTAAGAAAGTTAGAAAACGATGTGTCCATTCCAACATGCAAAAAACAATTCATTTATACCTTTTATTGGGATTATAATACAGTAGTGATGATTAATAAAATTGCTTACTTTACTTTCTTCAAATAGGCCGGGTCCGAGCAAGTCACTTTCTCATTTCCTCAGCAGCAAAGTTTTTCTTTTTCATGCCGGTCTGAAGCATTGTCAGGACTGACTCGGTGACTCGTTAATTGAAGCACGGCAAGTTCTTTCACTGCACTGGACAACTGCAGTGTCTAAAATTCACGAGTCTGCATGTGGTGGAAAAGGTGTCCAAAAATTTCTGCAGCGCGGGAAGCAGACAACTCGAGTCTGCGAAGTGTGTATTCAAAATTAATGAAGACACACTGCACAGACTCGATTACTTGGCTTCCCGGCTGCCTGTAGCCTTAACTCCACCCTTTCCTAGTACATCACAGGGTGGGTGCCACCCCACCTTGTGACGTGCTGGGAAAGGGTGTGGTGACCATGCTCTCACCTCCCTGAGTGACAGAAAGCCCAAGAGATACAGGGCTTCAGTTAAAGATGCCCGGGGCTGATCTCATTCCCAGGGGATCAGGGGGAGGAGACTGGTCGACAAGGCTTTGTATTTGCCGAGCTGATGACCTCACAGGCCTCAGGGCCGTGAGAGCTTCAGCCCAGCAAATGCTCTACACTTTCGGCAAGCCTAGGGGGCAGCATTTAAGGAATGCTTGCTTCCGTCACGGATGGAAGCAAGCACAGTGACTGACACGGCGTCGGTGCATCAGAGAAAGCACAAAATGTGTGCTCATTTTATAAAAAAAAAAAACATTTGTGTGCCAACAAATTGCTTTTAGTTTTATTTACTCTGACTCTGTCCTTGGCAATGAAAGTAAGGGAGGCGGAGCCCCGACGCCCAACAGCAGAAACCGCCACTGCTGATAATAGAGCGTGTATCACCTGTCTGAGGTAATAAAATTGATGTCCTTTTGAAAAATGGGCCCAGGCGAGTATTGGTAAGATCCTAGTCGGGTGACCTGCGCACTCTATCAGTATATTTCTTGGTAGCAGCAGTATGGTTAGGGATTAGTTAAAGTTAAGTAGTCAATTAGTTAGTAGGTTAAAGTTCATATTTCATTGATCGATCAAATGTGGTATTATAGAAATGTTTATTTGATGCTGCTATATTGAAGTTTATGTATTAACCAAAATCGTTCGTACCTGTTATATGTTTTGTCTGGAATCCCCGGGGGCAGAACAGCAGGTGGTAAATAGAAGCCACATCGCGGCGAGGTCACTTACCAGAGGAAGTTAGTGCATGGTTGGGCAGAACCGGAAGCACTATTTAGGGTTTTCTGGATGAATGTATGAATAAATGATAGCAAGGAGTTTGTAGCAAAACGTTTGTTGTCATATAACCTAGTAAGGGTCACACAGAAGAAGTAGCAGGTTCGTCTGAGCTTGATTGATAGCAAAGGGGTTCGCTGGTGAAACTTTGGCCTCAGTATATATATCCCGGAGTGGATGAGTCTGGAGGAGTAGCAGGTTCTCTAATGCTTGTGTGAAGGGTAGGCGGAAGGGTTCTACTTGTAGTGTATGAAAAGTAAACGGAAGGGATTTACTTGCAGTGAAATATTTCTTTCCTATCTAGTCACTCAGGTACAATGGCGAATGTGTTTCCGTTGTTAAATAATAACAATTTTCACTTTAAAGATTCAAAAGAATTTAGTTTTCGAAATACCTTGTGAAAGAGGGAGTCAGTCGCAGAGCTGCGCTGACGTCACTCAGTGCCGCGCTGGTATTGGTCAAGACAGCGGGCGTGTTGCTGAGATAGCATGGTAAAGGAGGGGTGAGCGCAGGAGCGTGGGAACTCATCTCACGGAAAAGGCTGCGCACCCATTGGTTGAAATTATTTGAAACCGCAGTGTTGATTGGTTAACGGAAAATAATAGACGCGCTAGCATTGGAAGTATTTAGTAAACAGAAAATAAGCATTTTTCGCGCAAATTTGAATTTACGAGATATATGTGGTATCCAAGTCATCCTGAAAATTGACTTGATCCAAGATACTTAGGGTTTGCTAGGGATCAGATGTTAAGAGGCAGACCTAATAAAATGTACGGAAGTAAGAGAAAGTTGTCACTTGTAGACAAAGTTAAAAATTACTTTAAAAAAAAACAAGCCCATTGAGACTAGAGAAGGAGTCATTATTCCACCACCGAATACTCCTGCATCATTCATGATGTTTGACAGGGGATACCATTCCTGTGTATGGTTAGAGAACTGGGTGGAATATACAAAAGATGATGGGATTCTACCATTTCCCTTAGAAGGCACCTTTAATGGAAGAATTTTGTTTAATTTAAGGACCCGAATGAATGATTTACATACCAGACCTAGATTAACGCAATATGAGGCATTAGAAGAATGGGAGATTGAGGCTTTTGAGCAAAACAGACCTAGGATTGACAAAGGACTGAGTTAATTTTACCCAAAGGTTCCACAAGATTCAAAGGAAAAACAAATGAAACAATGGAGACAGAATATGTTAGTGGAAAGGCTTTACCCTGTACTAACTGTACAGGAGCCTCTGGGAGGTAAAAGGACTGAGAAAGCTAAACATCTAATGACTAGTGGTGATTCAGACGATGATTACATGGAGGGTTTATTAATGAAAAATCAACCACCCTATAATGAAGAAACAAGAATAGTAAATCCGAATAACCCGTTCTTTTAGCCACCTTATAATGAGGAGTCAAGCACATCGAACCCGACTGCCCCGTTTTTAAAGCCACCTTTAATTCCGCAAGTGATACATGAGACCTCCATCGAAAGGGTATTACAACAAAGAGAAAGAGAAGGTCTAAATAAACAGAGAAGTGAGTTAATTGAGAAAATTTCCCAATTAAATACAAGTCCTGAGGCTTTGACAATTCCAGTGACTATTGGCCCAGTTGTACCTTTGTATGGAGATAAACAAGCTAGTCCAAAAGCTCTAGTTATAACTGCATCAGTAGTACAGCCAAGAAAAGAACCACTGATAGTAGATGATCAGGCAAGTAAATGTGAATCAGTAATATCCTTAATGGATTTACCAATAAGGGAACGTGAAGGTGGTTCAATGAGGAAAACCACTCCTTTAACTTCGAGAGAAGTGAGATACGGCAAGATGGCCGCCGACAGACCGTAGGAGGTAGCAGCTCCCAACCTACTCTCCCATAGTGATGTGCTGGGAACCTCGGTTTAAGCGATTTTGAAAAGCTGTTGGATCCTTTTTTGTAGAAAAATAAGCATACGTAAGAATATGCTGTACGCTGCATATCGTGTGCTGAAGAAGTAATAGCTGAGCCGTGCAGAGTGATGCTCGAGGACTACATCAAATGGTTTACTCAAGCGGAGTGGCCTCCAACACACGTGTATACCCGTTCTAAGGAAGATCCGAGTACTCTCTGACGGATAGTCGAAGGGACGATTGTGGAGACACTCCGGCGTTTACAAACAGGTTGGGACATTGTAAGGCGGGTCATGGCCCCGAAAGTACAGAGGGCGATCAAGGATGTAACTGGGAGAGAAGACGAGGATCTGCTAGCGAGCGATTCCGATATCCCGGCGGCAAATCTGAGAGCAAAAGCCCGTCACAGAGCGCAAGCACGAAGAGAGGCTGCCAGGCTGCGCGAAGAGGAACGGCTGTCTGCAAACGACAGAAGAAAGCAGGATAGAGAAGCCGAGAAAAGAAAAAAGGAGCTTCCTGGAAAAGGACTCTTCAAGAACATGGATGTCGGCTCCGATCCTCGAGGGAAGTCAGCCTAGGGCAGCCTACGTTGTTTGAATCATTCCCGGCGCTTAGAACGGAGAATGCGCCTGCTGATGCTACTGGGCCTGCCGGGTCTGCCGGGATTACAGAGCAGCCGAGCCCATTGATTGATGTAAGTGAGGCCGTGCGCCAAGAGGTTGAGCCAGAGGGTGACGTCAATGGCCTGAGGAGCGAGGCGCAGCCCGGGGCGGCAGCTGCGGTGAGTCACGGAGAAGAGTTACCTGACGCCGAGAATGATGGCAGCGGTCCACGGAGTGAGATAGTAGGCGAAGCAGCAGCTCCGGGGCAGCCGATTCAGGGGGAAGATAGTGAAAATATGGTGATCGCCTCGGACTCGGAGAGAGCTCGCAACAGTAAGGAACAGCCCGAAGCAGCAGTCTGGGAGCAGTCAACTGGCTTGAAGCAGATAAGTCTCGTGTCGGGGAGTGTGGGGGAGGAAACAGACTCGCAGGGGAATGCTTCAGCAGTTGCTTTAGAGACTGTGTCTTTATCCCCAATACTAATACCTGTACAGAGCGTGCTGCAAGCTCAGAAGAGTAAGGCGCAAGAGGGGGCTAAACAATTGAGTGATGGTACCTTGATAGTGGAGGAGGTACAGCAATTACTGGGTGATAAGGAAGCACCGGGGAGTGTCCTGACAAATAAGGAGCCATCAGACAAAACGAGTAAAGCTAAAGGTGGTAATATGGTGAACACTCGTGAGGGAGCTGCCTATAAAAACCTTGATAATGCTCAAGCGGTGGATGGGGGGAAGGCTAATGGAGGAGCTGATAGTAGGAAAAATTATTTGCCTCCAACAGCCACTGGCTCACCTAGTGATGACTGCTTCTATACCGGGAATGACAAAGATAAAGAGGATAACGAGGATAATGAAGAGGAGGAGGGCGAAGACTCAGCTCTAAGTGAAGACTTGTCTACTAAGTCAGATGTTCTATCATTATCTCTGGAGAGCTGCTCGGAGGAGTCAGAGGTAGATACTTCAGAGCTAAAATCAGAGCCAGAGCATAACACTGCACTGAAGATAAATCCAGTATGTAAGTCGAGTAGAGCCAAAGGAAGGTCCTGCAGAAGAGCTAAGAAACTTGGGAGCACAACGCAAACGGGGGTAGCTAAGAAACTGGATTGGGACTATGCAGCTACTTCGCAGCTGTATCAAGAGGGCGCAGTTGGTGGCTCCCAACAACCAAATCAGGCTCAGGCTCAGACACAGGCCCAGGCAGGAGGTTATGCAGCCAGCTTTGATCTTCTGTTTTCAACTCTGAAGCAAATCCAGGGGGAGGCTCGGCTTGAGAGTCGGAGAGCTAAGCACGCAAACAAGAAAATTGAAGGGTCTCTGCGCAAAGTCAATAAATTGTATGTGGAAGTGTCTGGCAGACTGGTGGAAGTGGAGGAGAGGACAGGTAAAGTGGAGGATGAAGTAGTGAAATTACAGTAGTATAGACACGAGCAAGAAAAGACTTCATCGGACGTTCTTTGGAAACTCGAAGACTTTGAGAATAGACAAAGGCGCAATAATATAAGGCTGCTTGGAATTGAGGAAGGGAAGGAGGGGGGTGACGTACGTGCCTTTGTTGTTGATTTGTTGAAAGGGGCTTTCCCAGAGATGGATAAGTGGGACTGGGATAAGGAGGTACAGCGGGCGCATCGCTTCCCTCTGATCCACAGAAAGAACAATGTAGACTCCAAATCAAGGGCCATATTGGTGTATGTGGGAAATTTTCTGCTAAGGAAGGAGGTAATCAGTAAGGCAAAGCCAGTGGCCAAGCGATCATATAAAGATATAACTTTTTTTGCCCGTCCGGACTTTTGCCACACTACTGTGGAGAGAAGATAGCGGATGAGGCAGCTAATAACACCCTTCCAAAATGTAGGATGCGAAGTATATTTGATGTTTCCCTGTCGTCTCAAAGTTGGATTTAGTGGTCAGTTCAGGGTATTTTATTCTGAAATAGTGGCACAGGAGTACCTGACTTACCTAAGAGAAGGGAAGGCGCAAAGAGAAGGAAAGGCGCAAAGCGACCGGGTTGCAGCTATAAGACAAACAGCCCACTTGACATAGTAAAAAGAAAGGAAGAGAAGGTAAGGGATCAGCACGGATCAGCCTGGCTATGCAGGACTAAGAAAGGGATTGTGGGAGAGTGGGTGGGGGAAGCTTCCTAGGGGGGGGTTCGGCTGTCAGACATAGGTCAGCATTGACCTATTTGCCAGTAAGGGGGGGGCAGGTAGGGGTTTGGGGGGGGAGGGGAGGGGGGGGTGCAGGGCACGGTACAGCAGCAAAAGTTGGAATCTTTCACAGAAGAAGAGGTGGGAGAGAAGGGGGATAGGGCTAGTTGTTTGGGGCTTGAAGGAAGGAAGGCACTATTTGGTGGTTGGCACAAAGTAAAAGAATAAAAAAATAATGGAAAAATATCTATGGTTAATAAATGTATGAGTATATATGGCAATAGCCTAAGAATTTATCTATGGGGACTAGATATGTAACATGGAATGTCTGTGGTTTAAATGATGCCCAGAAAAGGCTAAAGGTTTCAGTTGTATTAAGACAAATGAATGTTGATTTTATTTTTTTACAGGAAACACATGTCATGGCCTCGCAAGAATATTTTTTGAGGCAGTTGGGTTTTCATGTATTAGTAAATTCGCGGCAAGGTGTCAAAAAAAGGGGGGGTAGCTATATTATCTAGAAACAAAAATCTTTTAATGAGAAAAAAGGCACAGGATCAATGGGGGAGATGGGCAATGATTGAGTGTATGATAGATGGGGAGTGGACTACGTTAGTAACTTTATATGGATCAACCGAGGACAACCTTGAGATCTTCCAGTTTCTGGATGTGGAACTAGTTACCTAGGCGCCTAGAATTATCTTGGCAGGGGATTTTAATATTAATGGCGCTGATGGCCTGGGGTTGGGTTCATTTGGTAAATATCAAGGTAGGAAGAGGAGAGTAAGTCAGGCGCTACAGAGTTTAGTAGCAAACAACGCTTTATCAGATGTCTGGGGAAAAAAATGGGCAGATAAAAAGGGATTTACATACTATTCCGCTCCACACCAAACCTGTGTAAGATTGGACTACTTTTTCGTTTCAAGTACAGCTCTTTCGGACTCAAGGATAGAAAGACTCCCGCGGATCCTCAGCGATCATAATCCCCTCGTGCTTACAATAACTAAGCCAACAAATACTAGACAGCAAAGATCGTGGACTTTTGAAAGAGGGCTCCTACAAGAAGATAAATATGTGGAACACATGAAAAAATGGATTAGGGAATTTTTCGAGATCAACAGGGGTAGTGCTGCTACAGGGGTAGTTTGGGATGCCTTTAAGGCGGGGGTTCGGGGGCAGACGTTGAGCTTTAGTTCTTTTAAACGAAAGCAGGAGCAGCTGCGGAATATAGAAATAGCGGGGGCAGTACTTAAGGCTGAGGAGGAGTTGGAGAAGTGTGTCACGACTGGAGCCCCATTAGATACTGTTATGATAGAACTCCTGAAAGCTAAAGGGGAGGCAGAGGGAGATATTGCCAGAAAAGCTGCGAAAATATATATGACAAAAAGAGAGAGATGTCATGAGTTCAGTGAGACAGTAGGGAGAACTCTGGCTATACGGACAAGGCAACAAGAAGCGTCGGGCATTGTGAGGGAGATCAGGGATACCGCAGGCAGGATTCATACAGATTCAGAGGAAATAAGGGAGGTCTTCAGAACCTTTTATGAGAAATTGTATGACGAACCATTGAGGGGAGATATCCGGGGAATCAGAGATTACTTACAGGAGATTCCGGTAGTTAAGTTCGCGGAGGAGGATGCAGAAGGTCTGGAAGAGGTTTTGCAGGTAGAAGAAATCAAAAATGCTATCTTGAACCTCCCCTCAGGGAAAGCAGCGGGCCCTGATCAAATCCCAATAGAGTTCTATAAAGTGTTCTGGGACACTCTAGAAGGGGATATAATTAAGACAATGCAGCAGGCACAGATAGGTAAATCTATTCCTGGATCATGGGGGGGCGCGGAAATTGCGATAATTCTGAAAAAAGGGAAGCCTCCGGAAGAACCTGGATCATACAGGCCCATCACCCTAATGAATACGGATACTAAGGTATTCTCTAAAGCTCTAGCAACAAGATATGCTAGGATAATAGATAAGGTGGTGAGCAAGAGTCAGCATGGCTTCATACCTGGAAGGGGCACTACCCACCACACACGTAAGGTGATAACGCTATTTGATGCCACAGCAGTCTCAGGGGACCCGATGGCGGTTATGCTGTTAGACACAGAAAAAGCATTTGATCGGGTCTCCTGGGACTACCTATGGCACGTAATGGAAAGATCAGGTGTTAAAGCAATCCAGGCACTATATGTAGATCCAGTGGCTTCTGTGCGAGTGAATGCGGGGTCCACAGGACAATTTCGGATAAGGAGAGGTACGAGACAGGGATGCCCCTGCTCACCGCTTTTATTTGCCATGTATATGGATCCACTGATCCGTAGAATAGAGATGTGTGAGCTAGTAACGCCATTGCCTACACGTATTGGCTATTGTAAGATATTAGCATACGCCGATGACGTTGCAGTGATCACACCGACCCCTATGGAGGCTATTGTCCAAGTTGAAATTGAGGCCCTGAGGTTTGGCCAGATTTAGGGCTACAAACTAAACACAGCCAAGACACAGATAATTAAAAACTGTCATACTATCTGCACAGATACCTGAGTGGTCCAGGCAGGAACATACTTAGGGGTGACTATCTCGGCTGATCTAGATAGTTTAGTAGAAATTAATATAACACCTCTAATCAATAAAGTGCGGAAGGACTTGGATAGATTGGATAATCTACATCTCTCTATTGTGGGGCGGACGAATGTAGTAAAGATGTTGGTCTTACCCAAGTTTTTATATTTTTTCAGAGCAATACCCTTATTATTTGAGGCCAAGCTGTTTAAGAATATCGAACATTTGATCTATAGATTCATTTTGGCAAAGGGGAAAACTAGGAGGGCACTCAGGTTTATGACACTTCCACGGGAGAGGGGAGGGTGGGCACTGCCAGATTTAAAGCTATATTACTGGGCAGCAGCTTTACAATATATGGTAGGCTTGGTGGTGGGGGGGCAGAGTCTGAAGGCTGGAGCGAGTTTGGCTCATTGGCGATATAAGGACTAGTTCTGAGACCAGAAGCTGAGAATGTACTTTTAAAATATACGGAGGCTAGCTATTTTAAAAGGACACGGTTTAAGACGCTCATTGCGGCTTATACAGTTTGGAAAGCTTTTGCTAAAAGATTTGGGCTGGGGAAGTATAAATTTTATACTAGATTGAAAGAAAATCCAAATCTACTAGAGGAGGTCTTCGCTGGCCCTATATTTACAGAATGGGAAAGGAAGGGAATCAGAAGGGTAGGGGATGTTTTGGGACAACAAGGGGTCTACCAGTTTTCTGAATTACAGTCAAAGTTTGCTTTAGACAATAGACAATTTTACAAATATCTACAAATAAGGAGCTTTTTGTATAACAAGAAGGGAGGACCGGCGGGCTTCAGCAAAAACCCTATTATGGAAGTGATCCAAGTAGGGGAGGATTGTACAATAAAGAGGCTTTACGCTGAATTGATAAGCTCAAAGCAGGATGATATTGAAAAATGGGCAAACAAATGGAAAAATAGCTTGGATAATAGGGAGGAAAGCTTCTACATGTCTCTAGAAAAGGGATATACACTGTTGTGCTCAGCGCCTCTCCAGGCACAACACTATAAAACTATATGCCATCTTTTATCATACGCCTGCAAAGATAGCTCAGTGGGGAGGCACAACAGGAATTAGCTGTTTTAGGTGTGGAAGCTTGGATGCAGATTTGCTACATGTGTTTGCAACATGCCCTCACCTGCAACTGCTCAAAAAAGGCATTGAGGGTTTTATAAACAAAGTATTAGGAAGTGAAACTCTCTTAACCCATTCGATAATTCTTTTTGGAGTGAAGGAGGATGAAGGGCAAATGCAGGGTGTGGGGGAATTCTTGTTTGTAGCTTTGTCAGTTATGAGACTTTGCATAGCATCTGCATGGTTAGACCCTTTGCCACCTTCATTTCATCATTGGTTGGCCAAATTACTAGTAGTATATAACCTGGAGACTGAGATATATGCAAGGAAGGGGAAAAAGGGAAGGAAGCTCGGTAAACAAATCTGGGGTCCCATTACCCGATGGAAAGAAGGGAGCATGGATTGAACTGTTAGAAATATATATATTCATTGTGTGTCGGACTATATATATGTGAGTGCTTGATGTTTGCCTTAAACCCCCTCTGTTTTTTCTGTTTTTTTTTTATTGTTTGGTAATTATTATTTAATTCTGGTACTAGATGTTAAAGTGAAGAGACTCTATGTACTAGAAAGATTTGAAGTATGTCAATTGCTTTCCATTCTGATTGTATTGTGGTTAATTCTTTAACAGAGAAGAAAAAGTGAAATAGATTATATTTAGCTTTGTTGTAATAGGTTGCCATGCCCTGCACGTAAAAGTGAAAAATCTTTAATAAAAAAATGTAAAAATAAAAAAAAAATTACTTCGAGAGAAGTACAGATGGAGACTTCCTCAGGTACGAGAAGTGCCACAGTGGTAACTCCTGAAGAGATAGACAGATGGACACGAGAAATAGAGAGACCAAAGATATAGCCCACGCCATTAGACATATATAAATTAAGGATTGAACTAGAAGAAATGATGGCTGGGAATGTGGGATTGGAGAGATTAAATACCCTTAGTGAAGATGAATTACTGTTTATCTGTAAAAGCATCACTAGAGATACAAAGGTGTTTTACGAAAAATTAATGGACACGGCAGCTAGCATGGGAATCGACATTGGTAAATCTAAAGTATTGCAGAAACCCTACCGAGTAGAATTCTCTGACAAGATTTAGAAAACATGAATGTGTCAGGAAAAAAAGTGCAGATAAGAGAGCTGATGACTTTAATGCAAAAATGGGGAGAACTATAGAAATGGAAAGCAAGTTGGGCAACGAAAAAGGAAGAAATTCGATCAATGCAAATTACTTCAGAATATGTCTTAAAAGAAGCAGAAAAGGTAGAAAAATGATGTCCCATGTGAGAGGTACCAGGTGGAGGCTGTGTGCATGTTCCATGGTCCCGACAGGATATTTTGTCCTTTACGAATGATTTCCCAAAACTTCGAGAAAAACCTATAGAGTGGTACAGACAGTTCGAGAGATTTGTAAAGGTGTCAAAGTGTCTTTTGAAAGACTTAGATGGCTTATTTAACATTGTAGTCCCCGTAGATTTGTGGACATAATTCAAAATTGCTGTTGATTGGCCTAGTGATGAGTACCCAAGAGACCCGAAGACAGTGGCACCTTCCGAGGATGTAATGAAAAAATACAATCAGCTAATACTTTACCTGAAAGGAAAGGTGCCTGCAAAAGAGACAGATTGGATGAAAATAGATAGAACCACTCAGAATAAAGACGAAACTGTGCATTAATATTATGAACGTCTATTACAGACATTTAAACAATACAGCGGACTAGACAACATCGGCATGAAAGAGATGACACATTTTATTTATCGATTTGTGCTAGGATTGAGACCAGAAATTTCACAATGGATTAAAGACAATAACATTTGTTGGCAAGCTAAGCCCATAGATGAGGGCCTGAAATATGCAAAATATTGTGAAGATGAGTTAGAAAACAAACGGAAAGAATTGAAAGAAAAGGTTATGTGGGCACAAGTAAAATTAGCAGAGCACCAAGAACAACAGTTAAATCAGATGACTACTAATCAGAATAAGGGCGATGGAAGTGGGGGAAGGCCCAGGGGAAAATTAAATAGAGAAGACGCGAAAAAGAAGTTCCCCTGTCACGGATGTGGCAAGTTGGGGCACTGGACCGACGAGTGTAAGGCTGTGCAGATTGGTAATGTGCAAAATAATGATTTAAATCCACAGACGCAGCCTGAGTGTGCCACGGAAGACCCAGCAGTAGGTAATACAGAACCAGATACCCCTGGAGCCTATGCCAAATTATAGGAGCAATTAAGTATATTTTTACAGACAAGGGGGACCCAAATAAGTACCTAAGGACCTTGGGCAATCATTTATTTCAGAAAACAGAGGTCCGTAGGGTTAAGTTATCAATAGGACAGATACAAATATAGACTCCAATCAGTACTATATTTTGTTTTCAGTACCCAGCCGGGCCTGAGAATTTATTTCAAAATATCAACAAGTTTAAAAGACCATCAGAGAGGTCTGGTGCGAACGTTGATAGGGTACAAGCCTGTACCTATCCAAAAGTACATTCAGAAAGGAATAAAAAATAGGCAAGAAAGCAAGAGAAAGAGGGTAAAGAATATCAGGCAAAAAGAACATGGGAGCCAATTGTCCCTTGCATCAGTGGCATATTTGCATGGCAAGTTAAGACAACAAATTCATGTAACAGTTTCAACACTGTGGTAAGGTTACAGAATTTGGCAAAGTGTCGACGACGTTTCGATCCCCGGCTCCTAGTGAACTGGGATCATCATCAGGACATAAACATTGTTTTGCCTGTATGTGCTTTTTCTGATATATGTGACATTTAGCAAAAATGGGAGAAAAGAGAAAAGAGAAAAATATGTTTAAATATGGCACTAAATAAAATTGTTCTTTACAGGACATACACAAACCATACATTGATCTCATACTATTGTGATGTTGATTTCAAACAACTTATCTTCCAATGTGCCAATTTCATGCTGTGCCGAACGGTGGGAGCTGGTTCGGTTCAACGTACCGTGAGAGTTTGGCGCTAATGTGGTTGTGACTACCATTGTGGCTAGTGATCAGTTGTTACGTGGTGCAGGCTCATGTGAATTTATAGCTTATCTGGGCATGCCGATGGAGGTGCCTAATCGTCCACGAAGTCAAGAAACTAACTCTGTGAGTGTCAGGCTCATGCATTATATGGGCGGCCGTGACGGAGGTCTCTACATGCCTCAACTTAGGTGAAAAGAAAAAAAAAAAAAAAGAAAGAAAAATGCACACCTATGCTGACGGTCCTTACGAGTCTCCTATGGGCAGTGAGACACTGTGGGGTAGGGGCTGATGCCTAAAAGACAAGGAGTAAAATAAGTTCTGGGCTTAGGTGGGTATGCCCGTGATGTTGTGGCGAGTGGGAACAGAATATTACCTCGATTTCTCGTTATACTACATATGGTATGGGGGCCATCGGTTCCTTAACCAGCTACGGCTTTCCGCTGTAATCGGCCAGTGTATTAAGTGACCCTTTGATATGCAGCGTTGGATTTAGTATCTGAAATTAGACAGTGGATAAAGTTAATGGGGAAGGCACCACGGGTCCGTGGCAGGAGGAGCGACCGCGATGTCCGGATCCCTTACCTTCTAGATGAGACAATGCTTCTTCACTCGGGATTCGGTTGAAGAACGGGCGGTGTGCGCGATGGCCATCCGCCGGCTTCCCAGGATTGTGGAAGTGAGCGTCAGTGTAGAGACGCGGATAATAAACATTGCCGGACATTGTGGCGGGAGTGGGAGTGGCGCGAGGATCGCAGTGGGAGTGGCGAGAGGGTGGTTTCTCGGTGGCGGCCATCTTAGAGTGGTGTCATTTTACGTGATTGTGGTAGGCATGCTTTTAAAAAAACCTTAATTCGTATACGAGGGCATTAACAACTGGTATACACTTACATGGCATTAACATTGCGTCTTTTTGGTACTGATTAGCAAACAGTTACATGGCATTAGCATTGGGTGAAAAATAATTTAGCAAATATTCACATGGCAATTGAGCCTGGTCAGTTTGTCCGTTCGTATTAGACGAATACCTGCACATTGCAACTTGTCAAAAATTAGAATTAACTTTGGACCTCAATTTCACTTGTGGAACAGTCTTTGACAATTTACAGCAATCCAGCCCAGTCCTCAGTTCGATTGAGTCCATTTTGTATTGTATCCAGCAATATAATACATTTTAGTTCCTCCTTGTTGAGAAGCTGAGCCATACAGCCTCCTCTGGGTGGTAACTTTAGAGCCTTCAGCACAGTCCACTTTAAATCATTTTCTGTATGCTTTGCACTGATGAAATGTTCCACAAGTGGGGCATTCTGGATTTGGCAGCGAATGCGGCTCTTGTGTTGGCAAATCCTGGTTTTCACCTTCTGTGAAGTTTGTCCTACATACAATTTTAGACATGGACATTGTACCAAATAAATCACATTGCAAGTATTACAATTTGACAGTGAGGAACTGGTAAACGTGATGTTATTAAATACCCTGGTCTTTCCTTCAATAGTTATGTCACATACACTGCAATTGCCACATTTCACATGCCCTACAATGGGGGACAGACCCCATGCAGTTTCAAGTGTAGATGGCTGACTGGTACTGGGTAATGCGGCCCGGACTAAATGGTCCTTCAAATTTTTGCTTTTTTTGAAAGCAAATAGGGGACGCTCAATTTCTAGTAAGCCCGCATTAATAACAGGCCAGTGGCGGAGTATCATTTTTCTCAGTTTGTTTGACACTGGGGAGAACGTAGTGACACAAGCTATTCTTTCCTGTGGGGTTTTTTGGATTGGAGTTTTCTTTTTCTTTTCACCTAAGTTGAGGCATGTAGAGACCTCCGTCACGGCCGCCCATATAATGCATGAGCCTGACACTCACAGAGTTAGTTTCTTGACTTCGTGGACGATTAGGCACCTCCATCGGCATGCCCAGATAAGCTATAAATTCACATGAGCCTGCACCACGTAACAACTGATCACTAGCCACAATGGTAGTCACAACCACATTAGCGCCAAACTCTCACGGTACGTTGAACCGAACCAGCTCCCACCGTTCGGCACAGCATGAAATTGGCACATTGGAAGATAAGTTGTTTGAAATCAACATCACAATAGTATGAGATCAATGTATGGTTTGTGTATGTCCTATAAAGAACAATTTTATTTAGTGCCATATTTAAACATATTTTTCTCTTTTCTCTTTTCTCCCATTTTTGCTAAATGTCACATATATCAGAAAAAGCACATACAGGCAAAACAATGTTTATGTCCTGATGATGATCCCAGTTCACTAGGAGCCGGGGATCGAAACGTCGTCGACACTTTGCCAAATTCTGTAACCTTACCACAGTGTTGAAACTGTTACATGAATTTGTTGTCTTAACTTGCCATGCAAATATGCCACTGATGCAAGGGACAATTTGCTCCCATGTTCTTTTTGCCTGATATTCTTTACCCTCTTTCTCTTGCTTTCTTGCCTATTTTTTATTCCTTTCTGAATGTACTTTTGGATAGGTACAGGCTTGTACCCTATCAACGTTCGCACCAGACCTCTCTGATGGTCTTTTAAACTTGTTGATATTTTGAAATAAATTCTCAGGCCCGGCTGGGTACTGAAAACAAAATATAGTACTGATTGGAGTCTATATTTGTATCTGTCCTATTGATAACTTAACCCTACGGACCTCTGTTTTCTGAAATAAATTATAGGAGCAAAGCACAACAGAATGTAGAGACTCAGAATTGGGAAGGAAGGGAAAAAAGAGATGCATCAACCTCACAATTTCTTTTGAATGACATATTCTTTTGTGAAGAACCTTACTGACGGTGCCTGAGAGGGGAGGACGAAGATGGGCGTGCTTGGCGCCTCCTTGCCGGTAGACCAGTCAGGGCCATGCATTGAAGGAAAGGTTGAAGGAAATGATGTCACCTTTCTGTTGGACACTAGTGCTACCCGTTCTACTGTGAGAACAGCAGACGTTCCAAACCTACCCCTCTCGGGAGAAGCGATCCAAGTAGTGGGCGTTTCTAATAAACAGATTAGTACCCCAGTCACAGAACAATGGAAGAAAAATACGGAATTTTAAAGAAATGCATGGATTCGTTGTCTGTGACTCAAGTCCTGTAAACCTGCTAGGACGAGATTTGTTGTGCAAAATGAATTGTACCATCTTTTGCACTCCAAATGGCGTTTAAATTCAAACCCCAGACAAAGATGGAATTTACAAACTAATGTTAGCAAGACCAGAGACAGAAGTTGCCAGGATGACAATAAAAGACTTACCAGAAGAACTGCAACAGACGATAAAACCCGAGGTATGGGACTTTACTGGAAAGGATGTAGGATTAATGGCAAATGTTGACCCAATAAAAGTGAACATAAAAGAACACGCAGTTTACCCAAACACACGACCGTACAAAATAAATGTAGAAATAAAGGCAGGAGTTGCAGTAGAAATAAAGCGGTTATTGGAAGCAGGCATTTTGCAAGAAGTAATGAGCAGTCCTTGTAACTCCCCCATAATTGGTATAAAGAAACCCAGCGGTAAGTACAGAGTAGTACAGGACCTGAGAAAGTTTAATAAGATTGTTGTCCCTTGCTGTCCAGTTGTGCCAAATCCTGCAGTGATTCTGTATCAGATACCGTGGGAAGCTGGATGGTTTACTGTCATAGACCTATGCCATGTATTTTTCTCGATCCCATTGCACCCAGATAGCAAATTTCTTTTCTCATTTGAATTCAACAGTCATGTCAATGTTTGGAATCGTGTTCATCAAGGGTACACAGAAAGCCCCTCAATTTTCTATCAGATTTTGAAAAAGTGCCTGGAGTCGTTAGTACTACCTGGACGGTCAGTCTTGGTTCCGTACATAGACGACCTTTTGGTGGCCTCAAAATCACGAAAAGACTGTGTTGGTGATACAATTGCTTTACTGAATCATTTGGGTGAAGGAGGACAAAGTGTCCCCAGAGAAATTACAATTTTGTGCTACCTCGGTGAAATATCTGGGACATCAGATGGAGAGAAGTGTCAGGAAAGTTACCACAGAAAGAATCAGGATAATTAAAAACATGGATTTGCCAAAGACACAAAAAGAGGTCAGAATGTTTCTTAGAGTCGTAGGATATTGCAGGCAATGGATTGTGCGATTCGCAGTCCTTGCAAAGCCTCTGATACAAATGACAAAGAAAAGAGCCAAAGACCCAGTAGAGTGGGATGACGAAAGGTATTTCTTTTCTTCCTGTTTTCTGCGACATGTACACTGACGAGCATTCTGCGTGTTACTCACCAGGTGACTTGTTTTATTTTAATTCTTCTTTCAAAAATGGGTCAGGCCCTAGAGCAGTGTTCTTCAATCTGTGGGGCGCGCCCCCCTGGGGGGGCGCAACACCTTCCCAGGGGGGGCGCGCACTCCACTTCAATCCGACCTTTGTTCCCTGTGCCCTCCGTGCAAGTCTTCTTGTATGTGGAAGGGGGAGGGAGGGGAGATCGATGGGGCAGGAGGTGCTGTTCTTTTTTCCTGTTAACGCTCCCAGGAGGGGGTTAATTCGCAGAGCTGACAGCTTCAGCTGCATTGGGAGGCAAGGAGTCTCCTCTGCTAAAACCAAAAGCAAACAAACAGACACTCTTTCGGTTTTAGCAGAGGAGACTCCTGGCCTCCCATTGCACCTGAAGCTGTAAGCTCTGTGAATTAACCCCCTCCTGGGAGAGTTAGCTCCCGATCATCTCGAGTTTCGTCATTAATTATCCCAGGACCACAGAGACTGAAGACGAAGCAATGTAATGAAACTGACCTGGCAGTATTTTCGGTTTCCTCCTCTGATTGTTTCTGTAAAATGAAAAGAGGCCAATCTGTGTATCCAGAGGAAGAAGAGGGAAGACACGGTTTTGTTTGGCCTCCTTTCATTTTACAGAACAATAAGAGCAGGAAACCGAAAATACAGCCAGGTCAGGTACGGACCCCGATCCAGCCCTACTGGCTGTGTTGTTACATGCTGAGACCCGCAAAGGCAGAACTCGCCTGAAGCACAGGGTAGGTCTGCTGTTAATACTCCTCTTTTAACTGGTGGGTATCGAGTGTCATAAGCAGGAGGGGAATCGAAGCTGAGAGTTAGCTAATAGGCCCCATGCCTCGAGTCAAGGGTAGACGCGGTAACCGACAGCTGTCTGCACAGTTTAATCCTATAGACAAGCATCCCCATGCACATTTTGCAGCCCTAATCCTATAGACAAGCATCCCCATGCACACTCTGCAGCCCTAATCCTATAGACAAGCATCCCCATGCACACTCTGCAGCCCTAATCCTATAGACAAGCATCCCCATGCACACTCTGCAGTCCTAATCCTATAGACAAGCATCCCCATGCACACTCTGCAGCCCTTTGCAAACATTCAGCACTATTAATATTACGTTTGTGACTGCTGCCATGTGATGTTGGTGCCCTGAACGGATGTCTCATTGGTATCTGTATCTTAAGTTTCCATTTCAGTGATCTAGAGCAGTTCGAAGATGTTTTAGTGCTTTTATTTTGCTCACAAGAAAGAGTCACTCATAGTTGGTGAATGCCACTCATAATTACACTGAAATTATGGAAATGTCACACATAGCAATCTAAAACCTTGGCAGCTATGGCTCTTCCCAGAACGGAGACAAAGTTTCCAGGGAAGTTTAAGGCACGGGCAAAGTGGGCTCTGGCGCAGGGACCCAGCCTTTCAAAGGGGGTGGGAGTTGGGGGAGGGGGGAGGGGTCTTTGAAAGAGCCAGCTCTATTCTACAGTCTTGCCCTCATGACCTTGAATGATTTTAAAACACAATGTTGTAAATAGCGTTTTTCAATCATTCATTTTTAATGTGTAAAAGTCTATTGCAGACATTTTGCAGACAAAATGTGTTTATGCGTCATGTGACAGCCATATAAAAAGTTTATTTTAGATCAATACATGACCTCACATATGAGAAATAGAAGGGTGTGACAGATTATTTACAGTAATATTAGTGAACTGCTGTTGTATTACATACTGAAAACACACATCACTATCCCTGAATATCCGATGTACACACATTTAGTATTTGACCAAAGAAGGCATGAAAGAGCTGAGACTAGATCATAAAATCAAAGCTGGTCAGCTGGAGCCCCAAAAATACATTTGGCCCACAGGACCCAGAATCCTTAAAACGTCCCTGAAAGTTTCTTTTAAAATTCACCGGCAGGCGCGCAAAATGCCAGCCAGCCATGTGTTGTTTAAGCAGCTTGCAAATTGCTAAATATGGTAATAAATAAGAAGTATGTATTCATTTGTAATGTTAACGAGCTCTCGGTCCCCCCTTCTTTTTGTTGATTCATTTGTAATGTGACTTTTCTATCTTTGTTCCCTTTTATTATCAGTCATGGATCATTCATGCAGTTTCTATTTATATTTGCTGTTCAAAGCATGCACAGACTATTGCTGAAAATACAGCGTTAGGTGACTGCTTATTTTTATACCATCTGTGACTTCAAAATAATTAGCTGGCAACCGTAATCATAAGACTGGAAGTTTGTTGAGCGATCAATCAGCACATTATATATTTCCTCCACCCTCATCCCTGGTTACGGCCATAATATCAATAGTTTAACACATTTGAAACCCTACGCTGCCGTCAATAACATGCTGAGTTACTTCAAGTGTCTGGGAATGCACCCTGCATTCAGACCACTCACTCCACATTCTCGCCCTTCACTTTCACACTCACCCTGCACTCACACTCACCCTAATGCACTCACACCATTCACCCACTTACCCTCCACTCACAGTGATCACTCTGCACTCACAGCGATCACAATGCGCTCACACTGATCACCATGCACTCACACTATTCACCCGCTCACCCTGCACTCACACTGATCACCATGTTCTCACACCATTCACCATGTTCTCACACCATTCACCCACTTACAGCGATCACTGCACTCACAGCGATCACAATGCGCTCACACTGATCACCATGCATTCACACCATTCACCTGCTCACCCTGCACTCACACTGATCACCATGTTCTCACACCATTCACCCACTTACCCTCCACTGACAGTGATCACTCTGCACTCACAATGCACTTGCGCTTTTCACCCTGTACCTCACCCTCCAGTCACACGAGCACACTACTCAACCTGCACTGTTGACACTTCACTCACCTGTCCCCCTAACTGTTCAATCTGCAATCTTACTCCAATAAGCCCACCACTATTGGGTTCTCAGCACATGCAGTATTAAAGACAAAGTACCGTTCAAGACTGGATGTGGAGCACAACCTGAGGATGGCAGTAGCAAAAATCCATCCACAGATTGACCGTCTCTGAAAAACAGGCACACCTGTCACATTTAAGTTGGTGGTGTTATTATCAATCCATGTCATATGTAAAACAAAGCATCCTAGTAAAAACAATTTGCACACAATTTATCTTGGAAAGTGGTGTTTTGAGCTGTGTAATAAGCCTCTGTCATTTCACCACACCCTCCACTCACAAACCTACAGTTTACTAAACATTCTTATTGTATTGAATGTTATTCGCTGAATATGCCCCGAAAGTGCGCATGGCGGTCGAGTCCAGAAATTTCTGTCAGGTGGTGGTGGGGGGACGGAGGGGGGCGCACAACAACTAAAAAAATTCAGCTTGGGGGGCTCAACCTACAAAAGTTTGAAGACCTCTGCCCTAGAGGATGGTGTCCTCGGGGGCCCAAAATAATCAAGGGAAGGTGGGCTACACAGCCTCCATTCCTAAAATATATTATTTTTAAACGAAAGCCGGCAACTCACCAGAGGCCTGCCCCCTTTCTCCAGTACTCTGCAAACGCGCCTCCTGGTGCGCTCTTGGTTGGGGGATGCAGTCCCCATAGCTCCTGCTATGTGGGATATAATATGGCAGGCATCAGCAGCTCCTTCGGGCCCTATAGGGCCATGCAGGGATCTGATTGGGCTCCTGACAGTAGGTCTCCCCTGTTACTGATCGACATCTTACCAACACCAGGGCCTTTACCTGTTGTACCAGTGACAATACTGGTGTAAATTCCAACACCTCCACTACCATCTCGGCTGAATCCCATTCCTCGGCCTTCTACGCTGACTGTGCATTCCCATTTCTCTAGAAGAAAGTCTGAAGGCTCTTGGAGTAGGAAATGTGCGGGGCAAGACAGCGTGCGTCCTTATTGGCAAAGAATGCCTTTTAGATTCTGACCCAGTACAGGTTCTGAATTAACAACAAGTCTCAGATGGCAGCAGTGACATGGTACATCTGTTTGCACCTCCCTTGTTGGAGACAGGCAATTATCTGAAACTGCCACTTGCCAGTGGGAAAGACACCTCTCCAGTCACTGACATAGACAATCCTCCAGGGCCTTCAGAAATGACATTATTCCACTCTGTGCTTAAGAAAGCAGCTGAATTGGTATAACTGCTTCTTTCACCAGTGGAACAAAATGAAACGTATTGACGGAGGTCCTGGAATCTCCTTCTGTGGCAGCAGAACTGCTTCTACCTTTCAAATGAAGCCCTGCTGTAGTCCTTCAAGGACGCATTGGACAAGCCCACATCTGCAACTGTGGTGAATTGATCTATACTGGCACTGGGGAATCCACTGCCCTCGGAGAGTCTTGTAGTACAGGCCTCTTTGTGTGGCAAGATGAACCCGGGATCCTTTCCAATCCACTCACCACAGAGTCAATCCAAGAAATGGTAGGCACTGGTAGAAAAATAACTTGTAGCCTTTGTTCTTTGATCACTGCATTCCTCCTAGCAAGTAAAACACATGCCATATGGCCATGGCTGCGATGGGGATGCCCCACCTGCGAATTCATAGCATTCATCTGCCTGGCACTCAAAAGATCTTGCTGACAATGAGCAATCCCTCCGAACACAGGAAAAAATAGAAGGAAAATAAGAACTCCCAATAAACCTATGATACTGTAGTCTCTCTGTGCATCACACAGGAAGCTCAGGGTGTCAGCCCACGCTGGGGCCAATACCAACATGATCAGTGTGGGCACCAAAAGAGGAGAAACATTTTCAAGACAATCAAGCACTGCATGAACCAACTCCCACACCCATCTATTCCTCACTCAACAGAAAATTGCAATTCCATTAACCTCTTCTTGGCTGAAAAATACAGACGATCCAACAGCATTTCAAGTCTGCTTCATCTATTATCCCTCCCCCTTCCTGTCGGATCCTGCAGTGGTCAACCTTGAATGCCCTTTCTCTCAAAGATCTCACCAACATACTCTCTTCCCTCTAAGCCACTTCATATGATGATGCAATATTCGTCTTTCTTAAGAGCTCTATCTGGGGTTGTTTTCTCATCCTTACCCAACATTGTCAGTGCCTTCTATGCTCAAGATATCTTCCCAGAAGCTCACAATACAGGACAGATTCTCCCACTTCTACAGAAAAATGGATTAGACTCTCACAACCTTGCCAAATATCACCCATGACTCGCCTGCCATTTATTGGCAAGATCATTAAAATATCAGTTTATCCCGCTGGGCCACATACAGAGGTATCGATTTGACCCACTATTACAGTCTGCGTCTCACAATCTCATTCAACAATTGGTGGTTATAAACTCACCTGTTTGTTCTGATGACCTTGACTTTCTGTAGTCGAATATCGGTTTATAATGTGCATGCAATACTCTCTAGGTGTGTTCGATGTGGTTTGATGTATTTTGGTCTGCTGTCCCGCAGGTGATATGGCTTTTGTATGATGTACCTAGAAATTGAATGCCATGCTCACTATTTGTATTATCTTCGCAGGGCTTTGCCCGTATGGTACTTTCCTTCGTCTCTCTGTCGTTTTCTCCCCATACACTTTTCCTTTCCCCGACCCCCTCTACGCTTTTCTTGTCTTCCTATACTCTTTAAAATGTTTTGCTTCTTAACCGAGACCTTGCTGTTTGGCCCTGGTCCGGTGGAGCCGCCTGATAGCTGGAGGAGATGGGCTGTGGACCTCCTTCTTAGCCGTCACATACCCAGCCGGACTCGGGGCAGACTTCCTTTCGTCTCCCTGTCCTATATTCCCTTTCCCTACCCCCTTACACTTCCTCACATATATGCTCTTGAAATGTTTTTCGGGCAACTGATGTTACCTGATTCTAATGTACTGTTTAATTTTGTAGAACTGCATGTAAAGCGCTCTGATACCTTCGGGTCTAGCCAGCGCTATATAAAACTCTTTAAATAAATAAATATGTACAGCTCCAGCATTGGGAATGCCTGACTATTCGAAAGATTTTGCACTTTTTTGTGACACACAAGATAAATGTGCACTTTCAGTTTTGACTCAGATTCATGGATTAGTGCGACGACCTGTGGCATATTTTCCATCCACACTAGACCCAGTGGCCGCCGCATTACCCGGATGTCTGAAAGCAGTAGCTGCAACTTGCATGAGTCTTGAGGAGTGAATCCATCATTATGGGACATCCTGTAACCGTATATGTTCAACAAGCAAGCCGGGTTGAAGACGGCTGGAATGCCAGAAACCGGTCCTCGGAAGCTTCTTTCCGGTCCAGGGAAGACATGGCTTGGCAGTTCGGGCTGGACTGTTCCCATGAGGCACAGGGTCAGACTGATTTGCATATAGCCATGTCTGAACTGGGGTGGCAGAGTGGGCTAAAGAACGGTGATAAATTAAACCCAGATCTTTTGACTGGGTGTGAGTGTTTGATTGATTCAGATGCTCCGTCCATCACCACCCCCTTTTCTACCGCTTTTGGCCGCCATAAGTGTGGCAGGGTATGCTCAGACGTGAGGCCCTTGCTCACTTTGCCACTGGATTCAAGCAAGCTGGGCTGAAGACGGCTGGAATGCCAGAAACCGGTCCTCGGAAGCTTGTTTCCGGTCCAGGGAAGACATGGCTTGGCAGTTCAGGCTGGACTGTTCCCATGAGGCACAGGGTCAGACTGATTTGCATATAGCCATGTCTGAACTGGGGTGGCAGAGTGGGCTAAAGAACGGTGATGGATTAAACCCAGATCTTTTGACTGGGTGTGAGTGTTTGATTGATTCAAATGCTCCATCCATCACCACCCCCTTTTGTACCGCTTTTGGCCGCCATAAGTGTGGCAGGGTATGCTCAGATGTGAGTCCCTTGCTCACTTTGCCACTGGATTCAAGCAAGCGGGGCTGAAGACGGCTGGAATGCCAGAAACCGGTCCTCAGAAGCTTGTTTCCGGTCCAGGGAAGACATGGCTTGGCAGTTCGGGCTGGACTGTTCCCATGAGGCACAGGGTCAGACTGATTTGCATATAGCCATGTCTGAACTGGGGTGGCAGAGTGAGCTAAAGAATGGTGATGGATTAAATCCAGATCTTTTGACTGAGTGTGAGTGTTTGATTGATTCAGATGCTCCGTCCATCACCACCCCCTTTTCCACCGCTTTTGGCCGCCATAAGTGTCGCAGGGTATGCTCAGACGTGAGTCCCTTACTCACTTTGCCACTGGATTCAAGCAAGCTGGGCTGAAGACGGCTGGAATGCCAGAAACCGGTCCTCGGAAGCTTGTTTCCGGTCCAGGGAAAACATGGCTTGGCAGTTCGGGCTGGCTGTTCCCATGAGGCACAGGGTCAGACTGATTTGGATATAGCCATGTCTGAAATGGGGTGGCAGAGTGGGCTAAAGAACGGTGATGGATTAAACCCAGATCTTTTGACTAGGTGTGAGTGTTTGATTGATTCAGATGCTCCGTCCATCACCACCCCCTTTTGTACCGCTTTTGGCCGCCATAAGTGTGGCAGGGTATGCTCAGATGTGAGTCCCTTGCTCACTTTGCCACTGGATTCAAGCAAGCGGGGCTGAAGACGGTTGGAATGCCAGAAACCGGTCCTCGGAAGCTTGCTTCCGGTCCAGGGAAGACATGGCTTGGCAGTTCGGGCTGGACTGTTCCCATGAGGCACAGGGTCAGACTGATTTGCATATAGCCATGTCTGAACTGGGGTGGCAGAATGGGCTAAAGAACGGTGATGGATTAAACCCAGATCTTTTGACTGGGTGTGAGTGTTTGATTGATTCAGATGCTCCGTCCATCACCACCCCCTTTTGTACCGCTTTTGGCCGCCATAAGTGTGGCAGGGTATGCTCAGATGTGAGTCCCTTGCTCACTTTGCCACTGGATTCAAGCAAGCGGGGCTGAAGACGGCTGGAATGCCAGAAACCGGTCCTCGGAAGCTTGTTTCTGGTCCAGGGAAGACATGGTTTGGCAGTTCGGGATGGACTGTTCCCATGAGGCACAGGGTCAGACTTATTTGCATATAGCCATGTCTGAACTGGGGTGGCAGAGTGGGCTAAAGAACGGTGATAAATTAAACCCAGATCTTTTGACTGGGTGTGAGTGTTTGATTGATTCAGATGCTCCGTCCATCACCACCCCCTTTTCTACCGCTTTTGGCAGCCATAAGTGTGGCAGGGTATGCTCAGATGTGAGTCCTTTGCTCACTTTGCCACTGGATTCAAGCAAGCGGGGCTGAAGACGGCTGGAATGCCAGAAACCGGTCCTCGGAAGCTTGTTTCCGGTCCAGGGAAGAAATGGCTTGGCAGTTCGGGCTGGACTGTTCCCATGAGGCACAGGGTCAGACTGATTTGCATATAGCCATGTCTGAACTGGGGTGGCAGAGTGGGCTAAAGAACGGTGATGGATTAAACCCAGATCTTTTGACTGAGTGTGAGTGTTTGATTGATTCAGATGCTCCGTCCATCACCACCCCCTTTTCTACCGCTTTTGGCCGCCATAAGTGTGGCAGGGTATGCTCAGATGTGAGTCCCTTGCTCACTTTGCCACTGGATTCAAGCAAGCGGGGCTGAAGACGGCTGGAATGCCAGAAACCGGTCCTCGGAAGCTTGTTTCCGGTCCAGGGAAGACATGGCTTGGCAGTTCGGGCTGGACTGTTCCCATGAGGCACAGGGTCAGACTGATTTGCATATAGCCATGTCTGAACTGGGGTGGCAGAGTGGGCTAAAGAACGGTGATGGATTAAACCCAGATCTTTTGACTGAGTGTGAGTGTTTGATTGATTCAGATGCTCCGTCCATCACCACCCCCTTTTCTACCGCTTTTGGCCGCCATAAGTGTGGCAGGGTATGCTCAGACGTGAGTCCCTTGCTCACTTTGCCACTGGATTCAAGCAAGCCGGGCTGAAGACGGCTGGAATGCCAGAAACCGGTCCTCGGAAACTTGTTTCCGGTCCAGGGAAGACATGGCTTGGCAGTTCGGGCTGGCTGTTCCCATGAGGCACAGGGTCAGACTGATTTGGATATAGCCATGTCTGAAATGGGGTGGCAGAGTGGGCTAAAAATCGGTGATGGATTAAACCCAGATCTTTTGACTAGGTGTGAGTGTTTGATTGATTCAGATGCTCCGTCCATCACCACCCCCTTTTGTACCGCTTTTGGCCGCCATAAGTGTGGCAGGGTATGCTCAGATGTGAGTCCCTTGCTCACTTTGCCACTGGATTCAAGCAAGCGGGGCTGAAGACGGCTGGAATGCCAGAAACCGGTCCTCGGAAGCTTGTTTCCGGTCCAGGGAAGACATGGCTTGGCAGTTCGGGCTGGACTGTTCCCATGAGGCACAGGGTCAGAATGATTTGCATATAGCCATGTCTGAACTGGGGTGGCAGAGTGGGCTAAAGAACGGTGATGGATTAAACCCAGTTCTTTTGACTGGGTGTGAGTGTTTGATTGATTCAGATGCTCCGTCCATCACCACCCCCTTTTGTACCGCTTTTGGCCGCCATAAGTGTGGCAGGGTATGCTCAGATGTGAGTCCCTTGCTCACTTTGCCACTGGATTCAAGCAAGCGGGGCTGAAGACGGCTGGAATGCCAGAAACCGGTCCTCGGAAGCTTGTTTCTGGTCCCGGGAAGACATGGTTTGGCAGTTCGGGCTGGACTGTTCCCATGAGGCACAGGGTCAGACTGATTTGCATATAGCCATGTCTGAACTGGGGTGGCAGAGTGGGCTAAAGAACGGTGATAAATTAAACCCAGATCTTTTGACTGGGTGTGAGTGTTTGATTGATTCAGATGCTCCGTCCATCACCACCCCCTTTTCTACCGCTTTTGGCCGCCATAAGTGTGGCAGGGTATGCTCAGACGTGAGTCCCTTGCTCACTTTGCCAATGCATTCAAGCAAGCCGGGCTGAAGACGGCTGGAATGCCAGAAACCGGTCCTCGGAAGTTTGTTTCCGGTCCAGGGAAGACATGGCTTGGCAGTTCAATCTGGACTGTTCCAATGAGGCACATGGTCAGACTGATTTGCATATAGCCATGTCTGAACTGGGGTGGCAGAGTGGGCTAAAGAACGGTGATGGATTAAACCCAGATCTTTTGACTGGGTGTGAGTGTTTGATTGATTCAGATGCTCCGTCCATCACCACCCCCTTTTGTACCGCTTTTGGCAGCCATAAGTGTGGCAGGGTATGCTCAGATGTGAGTCCTTTGCTCACTTTGCCACTGGATTCAAGCAAGCGGGGCTGAAGACGGCTGGAATGCCAGAAACCGGTCCTCGGAAGCTTGTTTCCGGTCCAGGGAAGAAATGGCTTGGCAGTTCGGGCTGGACTGTTCCCATGAGGCACAGGGTCAGACTGATTTGCATATAGCCATGTCTGAACTGGGGTGGCAGAGTGGGCTAAAGAACGGTGATGGATTAAACCCAGATCTTTTGACTGAGTGTGAGTGTTTGATTGATTCAGATGCTCCGTCCATCACCACCCCCTTTTCTACCGCTTTTGGCCGCCATAAGTGTGGCAGGGTATGCTCAGATGTGAGTCCCTTGCTCACTTTGCCACTGGATTCAAGCAAGCGGGGCTGAAGACGGCTGGAATGCCAGAAACCGGTCCTCGGAAGCTTGTTTCCGGTCCAGGGAAGACATGGCTTGGCAGTTCGGGCTGGACTGTTCCCATGAGGCACAGGGTCAGACTGATTTGCATATAGCCATGTCTGAACTGGGGTGGCAGAGTGGGCTAAAGAACGGTGATGGATTAAACCCAGATCTTTTGACTGAGTGTGAGTGTTTGATTGATTCAGATGCTCCGTCCATCACCACCCCCTTTTCTACCGCTTTTGGCCGCCATAAGTGTGGCAGGGTATGCTCAGACGTGAGTCCCTTGCTCACTTTGCCACTGGATTCAAGCAAGCCGGGCTGAAGATGGCTGGAATGCCAGAAACCGGTCCTCGGAAACTTGTTTCCGGTCCAGGGAAGACATGGCTTGGCAGTTCGGGCTGGCTGTTCCCATGAGGCACAGGGTCAGACTGATTTGGATATAGCCATGTCTGAAATGGGGTGGCAGAGTGGGCTAAAAATCGGTGATGGATTAAACCCAGATCTTTTGACTAGGTGTGAGTGTTTGATTGATTCAGATGCTCCGTCCATCACCACCCCCTTTTGTACCGCTTTTGGCCGCCATAAGTGTGGCAGGGTATGCTCAGATGTGAGTCCCTTGCTCACTTTGCCACTGGATTCAAGCAAGCGGGGCTGAAGACGGCTGGAATGCCAGAAACCGGTCCTCGGAAGCTTGTTTCCGGTCCAGGGAAGACATGGCTTGGCAGTTCGGGCTGGACTGTTCCCATGAGGCACAGGGTCAGAATGATTTGCATATAGCCATGTCTGAACTGGGGTGGCAGAGTGGGCTAAAGAACGGTGATGGATTAAACCCAGTTCTTTTGACTGGGTGTGAGTGTTTGATTGATTCAGATGCTCCGTCCATCACCACCCCCTTTTGTACCGCTTTTGGCCGCCATAAGTGTGGCAGGGTATGCTCAGATGTGAGTCCCTTGCTCACTTTGCCACTGGATTCAAGCAAGCGGGGCTGAAGACGGCTGGAATGCCAGAAACCGGTCCTCGGAAGCTTGTTTCTGGTCCCGGGAAGACATGGTTTGGCAGTTCGGGCTGGACTGTTCCCATGAGGCACAGGGTCAGACTGATTTGCATATAGCCATGTCTGAACTGGGGTGGCAGAGTGGGCTAAAGAACGGTGATAAATTAAACCCAGATCTTTTGACTGGGTGTGAGTGTTTGATTGATTCAGATGCTCCGTCCATCACCACCCCCTTTTCTACCGCTTTTGGCCGCCATAAGTGTGGCAGGGTATGCTCAGACGTGAGTCCCTTGCTCACTTTGCCAATGCATTCAAGCAAGCCGGGCTGAAGACGGCTGGAATGCCAGAAACCGGTCCTCGGAAGTTTGTTTCCGGTCCAGGGAAGACATGGCTTGGCAGTTCAATCTGGACTGTTCCAATGAGGCACATGGTCAGACTGATTTGCATATAGCCATGTCTGAACTGGGGTGGCAGAGTGGGCTAAAGAACGGTGATGGATTAAACCCAGATCTTTTGACTGGGTGTGAGTGTTTGATTGATTCAGATGCTCCGTCCATCACCACCCCCTTTTGTACCGCTTTTGGCCCTCATAAGTGTGGCAGGGTATGCTCAGATGTGAGTCCCTTGCTCACTTTGCCACTGGATTCAAGCAAGCGGGGCTGAAGACGGCTGGAATGGCAGAAACCGGTCCTCGGAAGCTTGTTTCCGGTCCAGGGAAGAAATGGCTTGGCAGTTCCGGCTCGACTGTTCCCATGAGGCACAGGGTCAGACTGATTTGCATATAGCCATGTCTGAACTGGGGTGGCAGAGTGGGCTAAAGAACGGTGATGGATTAAACCCAGATCTTTTGACTGAGTGTGAGTGTTTGATTGATTCAGATGCTCCGTCCATCACCACCCCCTTTTCTACCGCTTTTGGCCGCCATAAGTGTGGCAGGGTATGCTCAGACATGAGTCCCTTGCTCACTTTGCCACTGGATTCAAGCAAGCTGGGCTGAAGACGGCTGGAATGCCAGAAACCGGTCCTCGGAAGCTTGTTTCCGGTCCAGGGAGGACATGGCTTGCCAGTTCGGGCTGGCTGTTCCCATGAGGCACAGGGTCAGACTGATTTGGATATAGCCATGTCTGAAATGGGGTGGCAGAGTGGGCTAAAGAACGGTGATGGATTAAACCCAGATCATTTGACTAGGTGTGAGTGTTTGATTGATTCAGATGCTCCGTCCATCACCACCCCCTTTTGTACCGCTTTTGGCCGCCATAAGTGTGGCAGGGTATGCTCAGATGTGAGTCCCTTGCTCACTTTGCCACTGGATTCAAGCAAGCGGGGCTGAAGACGGCTGGAATGCCAGAAACCGGTCCTCGGAAGCTTGTTTCCGGTCCAGGGAAGACATGGCTTGGCAGTTCGGGCTGGACTGTTCCCATGAGGCACAGGGTCAGACTGATTTGCATATAGCCATGTCTGAACTGGGGTGGCAGAGTGGGCTAAAGAACGGTGATGGATTAAACCCAGATCTTTTGACTGGGTGTGAGTGTTCGATTGATTCAGATACTCCGTCCATCACCACCCCCTTTTGTAACACATGCAGTTGTAATCTTGCTAAGACTCAGTACCTCACACCTAGTCGGCTGACTAAGTATGAGAGGATTCTTGTAGGTGCCGGAAATGTAAACATTGCTAGGTGTAATATTTTGAACCCAGCAACCCTACTGCCTAATTCATATAGTGCAGAACTTGAGGAAGATATTGAACATGACTGCATTGATCTGACCGAATACAGTACAAAACCACGCCAGACATAAGAGAAGAGCCTCTAATCGATTCTGACTATGAGCTGTTTGTGGATGGCTAATGCATGAGACATGAGGAAGGAGGTTTAAGCGCTGCCTATGCAGTGTGTACCTTGGGAGGCCCAGTGGAAGCATCCTATTCACCTGGAGTCAAGTCTGCACAAATTGCCGAATTGGTTGCCCTGGCAAAGGCCTGTACATTTGGGGAAATTGGAAAGTGACCATATTCATTGACAGCCAGTATGGTTACGGGGTTGTGCATGACTACGGCTAATTATGGATGCAAAGGAAGTTTCTGACTTCTGCAGGCCCCCCCATCAGAAAGGGTCAATATGTGAAAGATTTACTGGAAGCAATCCAGTTTCCAAAAGAAGTGGCTGTGGTCAAGTGTGCTGCTCACAAATCTGGCAATGACAAAGTGACAGCTGGTAATCGATATGCTGACCAGTTAGCCCAATATTGTGCCAAATACAAAATGGCTGTAAATAAGAAGGTTGAAGTGGGCGGAAACAGCTGCCAACTTATGTTACTGGATGGTGTGGATACATGGGAAGAACTGAGAGATTTGCAGAATGCAGCAGAGCCTAAAGAAAAGGAACAATGGAGGAAATTAGGGTGTAAGAGAAGGGTTGAAGATGGTGTCATTGTTTACCTTGACGAAACAGTAGCGTTACCCAACTGTCTGCCCTCTCCTATGGCTAGGTTGATTCATGGAGATTCACATTTGGGGAGAGATGCTATGATACGTCTGTTCAGACGAACATGGTTTAATGCGAAATTCAGGAACATAGCAGAGGCACTCTGCCAGAGGTGTTTGGTTTGTCAGCAAAAGAACCCAGGAAAGAGAACAGTGGTATTGCCAGGAAAAATTGGAAAGGGAGAAGGTCCTTTTATTCGATTGCAGATTGATTTCATTCAGTTGCTCCCTTGTCGAGGACTAAAATATGTAGTTGTCATTGTCTGCCTGTTTTCAAAATGGGTGGAAGCTTACCCCACACGTAAGAATGATAGCATCACCGTGGCTAAGCTTCTACTTAGAGAGCTTATCCCACGGTTCGGATTTCCAGTAACAATTGAATCTGACAGAGGAAAACATTTTAATAGTGAAATAATGGGTCTAATTTGTGAAGCATTCAAAATTAGGCAAAAACTGCACTGTGCATATCGCCCACAAGCAACTGGAGTGGTAGAACAATTGAATGGCACTATAAAGTCAAGATTGAGAAAGATGTATGAATCAACTCAATTGGAGTGGCCAGTTCCTCTGCCACTTGTTCTGATGGGACTTAGAAGTATTCCAGACCGGAACACAGGCTTAAGTCCCAATGAAATACTGATGGGAAGAGCAATGTGGCAAGCATGGGTGCCAGGACAAAGGCTGATAAACATATCTGATGATTTAGTACTGGAATACTGCAAAGAACTGGCTGACCAAGTGCATTCTATCTCTCGCCAGGTTGGGGAAAACGCTGTCGCCAGACCAGCAACTTCAGCACATGACTTGAGCCCAGGGGATTGGGTTGTCCTTAAGAAACATACTCGAAAATCTTGCCTCACACCCAGGTGAAGTAAACCACGTCAAGTGATTCTGATTACCACCATAGCAGTAAAGTGTGCAGGATTTCCACACTGGATCCATGTCAGTCACACGAAGAAGGTGACAGAAGCTGATGAAACTGAGGCTGAAGGTTGCGCAGCTGAAGGGTCCCTAGATATCGATCCTGAAGTAGCTGTAGAAGAACAACCGAGCACCAGTCAAGATGATTGGATCCAAGTAATCGACATACCTGCAGAATATGTTCTAACAAGGAGTTGAACTTATTTAGACAGACAGAGTGATAGCGAGGATAAGACAGGTGTAGAGCAAGATACTCAGGTCATTGAAATCCATGTCAAAAGTGATACTGAGGAGGACCAGATAGGGAAAGATCAGGTAATCGATACTCCACCCAGAACTCCTGAATCTGAAAAGGGACAGATGGAAATTAGGGCAGAAACTCAAGTGGAAGAAGATCAAGAGTTCGAAGAGCTTGAGCAGGACCAGGTAGGAATAGACAATTGTGTTTAGGACGAAGAAAGTGAAACAGATAAAAGGCAAATCCAACAGATTCCTGAACAAGGCCAGTTTAGTGACCAGGCGGAAGAAACAGAAATAAGACCTGGAACTAGTCAGATAGAGAGGGAAGAAGAAGAAAACACTGAAATCAATGTGCCACAACTGAGCGAGAATAAAAGAGCATTCAAAGAGGGCCAAGGTACAGTGCCAGTTAAACGACTCAGAAAAGGAGACAAATGGCCTAGATACTTCAAAAGACTGAGACTGCGCTTAAAGAGAATTAATGAAGAACCTGAACTAGTAGATGAAGTAACCAGTCCACATGATCCACCTGTGATACAACCCAGAAGAAGAAGTCCACGACTAAAAAGACTGAAAAACAAGTAGAAGGGCCCTGAGTGGACCTACATAGTATTGGAAGAATTTGAAAACCTAGAGATAAGTGACGAGAATGATGAAGAATTGATTGCTGATCAAACTACCAAAGAAGTAAGACCCACCTGAAATTGCACAGATTAAAGACTGTGTAAAAGCTTCAAAGAGGGGTTGAGATTCCTTTAGACCAAATGGCTGATTCAACTGTTAACGGAAGACCGAAAAGAAATTGTTTAAAAACATGCTGCAAAGTATGTTATGTAGTGTAGCAATAGTACTTATACTTTGGATAGGACTAACCATAGTTATTCCTTACATGATGAGTAAAGATACTAATCTGTACCCTACTAAGCCAGTGACAATGAACACGGAAGAGCTGCAAACGAAAGATACACCACAAAGAGTAGACACTCAAGAGAGAGCACTTAACCTTAGACAAACTAAAATAGACTGAGAGGCACCGGATGAGGAAGGATTGCATTATAATAGAATCAAAAACAGAACTCATTTAAATGTGTTTGCAAACCTGTTAGTACACTATGTAGAAGCAATGGAGATAGAAGACTGTTATGTCTGTATGAAGCTGCCTACTTCGGTAGCTGAGGGTGTAATGTATCACCACTTGCCGCTAACATATGGAATTTCCTGTAGTATTCTAACTAGCTTATTTTATAAGAAAGGACCTTTACAATATTATCATTCTAACTCAGATGTGATATTTTCCGAACTTCCTATACGTAGAAACCTAAACCCTGTTCATACTACTAGAGATGTAGCACGTTATATAAGTGAATATTTTCTAACAGTAGGGAAAATAGATATAGGTGGCGCACACAGAAATAACTTAACATGTCTATTACACGAAAAAGAAAATATATTTCTAAACATGGTAGAGAAAAGAAGAGGGAGTTTCCAAAGAAAAGCAAATGACAAGAATCCGAAAACCCCTAACTGGGCTGAAAGTATAGGGAGCACCTCAAATGGTGGAGCTAATGCTGCTATGTTGCTGGATTTCGAAAAGAAGGGGAAACTCTGTCTTCACAGAGAAAAGATTAGCTATTATAACAATGTATTCATTGAATGTGAGCACAATTACAAGGTAATTGGGGGTTGGGATTTCAAAGATGGGTCAGAACCTGTGTTTCCAGGAATTTATTATATATGTGGGAACAAGGCTTATTTCAAGTTACCAGATCACTGGTATGTAAGCTGTTATTTTGGTATTGTCTTCCCAAAGATATATCATGTGGATAAAATCACTGGAAGCAATGACGAAACTAACGGATTAGTACGTAGCAAAAGAGAAAGTGTTGGAGAAATAGTAGGTGATATATTTAGTGCTTTGATACCTACAGTGGGAGTGGCTCTGAATACACACAGAATTTGCAAATGTATTTATTTATTTATTTATTGAATTTGTAGAGCGCACTGTCACCTGTCAGGCATCCTGGCGCTAAAAAGTGAATGAGCTGGCCTACCTCCTTCAGGACCTCAACAACCCCTTAGATCTTAGGGAATAGCCATGTTTTTAGCTTCCTTCTGAATGGCAGAAAATCATTAGTTTGTCTCAGCTCACTCGGAAGAGTGCTCCAAAGTTTCGCCGCAGCGACATCAAAAGATCTGCCACCAGCTCTGACTTTTTTGAATCTGGGGATTCTTACCAGATTTGCCCCAGAGGACCGCAATGTATGGACAGGAGCATACCACTCAAACTTGCGCTGCAAGGAAATAGGACCAATTCCATGCAAGGCCTTGAATACCAGGCAGAGTGATTTAAACTGGATCCTTTGTTTCATAGGCAACCAGTGTAGCTCTGCCAGAGCCAAAGAGGCCGAGGACCTACTGGACCAGCCTCATGCTAGTTTAGCTGCGGTTGACTGTAACCTCTGCATCCTGGCCAGCAGGAACCTTGGGGACTCAAGGAGGAGGGCGTTACAATAGTCAACTCTGCTAAGTATCGTGCTCCGAACTATCAGGGAGCGCGCCAGAGGTGGCAACAGTGGAAGGATCTTTCGAAGGGATCGAATGATAGCCAAACAACACCCTACTACCTTTCTCACATGCGTCTCCAAGGAGAGTTCACAGTCAAATGTCACCCCTAAGTTACGGACTGAGTTCACCGGCTGAACCACGTTGTCAACAGTAGTAGATCGGTTATCAACTGACACTGCTGGAGGTTTCCTGATGGTCAATACCGAATTGGTAGCGATCAGATCTATGGTTTTACAAAATCGACTTGCTCTTGACACATTATTGGCAAAAGAGGGCGGAGTCTGTAGAATGTTGAAAGAGCAACATTGTTGCACTTACATTCCAGACAAAAGTGTTGAAATTAAGAGGTATGTGAAAAACATCACTAATTTGGAGAGGGAGCTTAAACCACTGGAGGTTGATAGTGCATGTAAGAGACTGACTGATGGTCTCTCCTCTGTAAGTTTTCTAATCTAGGTAAAAGTCTTGTGAGTGAAATACTGATGCCAATGGCGGGAAGACGTTTATTAGTTTTAGGAATAATAATTTGTTGCAAATGTCGAAAACATAAGAAGAAATATTCCGTAAATAAGCGAGGAGTAAAAAGAAATATTGAAGAACTTGAATTAGAAGAATTGAAAAGCCAGATTTATAAAAAGATGAAACATTCTCATCCAACTAGAAATAATAAGAAAAAGCAGAATAGAAAGTTTGAAGAGATTGAAATGGGTGAGATGTGAGAAGTTGGCATCTGTTTCATTAATTTGTGATGATATAAAATATCATCAAAGAGGGGATTGATGGAGCAAGGATTCGCACGAAAAACGACTTGCTTGTACCATGAGCCTCAAATAACCCTGACTGCCTAATCAACATGTTCGTTTACTAGATCTTTTATTTTTCCCTTTGACATCAGGTATCAGAGAGAAGCTTGCTTATGTGCTTGTGTCTAAAATGGCTGCTGCTACGCGGGAATTTCTACTGTGCATGCGTCTGTCATACCCACGTGACATGACGTCCTCGCAATTGTGAAGGGAAGTCTGTCGCATCTGCGCACTAGTGTTAAAATGGCTGTTCTGTGTTCTCACATGCTAGAGGCTTACACTGCTGCTTTGGCTAAGATGTTTGTTCAGCTTAATCCTAATGCTATAGTTTATTATAAAGTAATAGGTATAGTGTAGAAATTCATGGTATACAGCGTTATCATTTATTTCTGTGTTCTAAAATGTTTCCTTTTACCTTTCATGTATCGTATTCTTTGTGCCAGGGAGGTGCTTTTCCGCGCATGACAGTCTGCCGAGAGAAGTTGAAATCATTTGACATTGAATGGGAGCCAAGAAAGCCACAGCCAAGATGCGCCTGGGAAGCAAACCCATCACCTGCTAGAAAAGGCTGAACTGTACTGAAATTATAACATTGTATTTAATGTTAAATTCACCATTGTTAGATGGAAGGAATATGTCACGATAACCTGAAATTTAATGGGTGTAAACGAAATTTGAATAAAGAGACAGAGAAAGTCTAAAATGTAGGTGGTGTGATGACCTGTCCTCCTCTTTTGTCCAATCAAAATTAGGGATACTTACACTTGCAACATTGGGGGGTGGTACACTGACCTGAAAAACAGTATAATTAGCGTAGGTTTAGCTAGAGAAATTGTCCGACTTGTCGGAATAGCTGACCTGTCACTGACCCAACGCACTCAATAGGTGACTAAGAGCAGAGGCTGCGGAGCATTCTGACGGGAGGTTTGAGAACCCAATCGAGGTTTTTTGGGAAGTGAAAGTGCTGCCGAAGCACTTTTTGTTGGTGAAAGCTGTAACCCAATCAGGGTTTGGCAGATTCCTTGCAGAAAGGGAGTAGCGCAGGCATTGCAACCGAAACTGCGGGTGCTGGTCTTAACCTTTGGTGGTCCAGTCCTGATCCAAATTCTGGGGTTATCCTGTCCTGATTGTGTATGAAGCTGCTGGCACTGAAGTCTTTGGGGTTTCTCCTGTCCTTTCCAACTGACCCGTGGCCAGGGTTGGTCTTCACACTATTCTAGGTAAATATAAATCTGTGTGGGTAATTGTCTTTCAAAATCGCGTCCTTTTCTTTACCTTCCCTGAAATTTTCAAAGCTTTGATTGCATATGTTCCTTTTTTCCCCGTCCCTTGGTAAATAAGATTTTCTTGTATTACTTTCTATTAGCGTGTTCCAAATTTTAACCCACCTTTAGTCAATGCTAAATGTTTCCATATTAGTATATGTTCCTTTTTCTTACCCTTCCTTTAAGGAGATAATCTGAATTATAGTATGTTCCAATTCTTACCTTCCCTATAGTTTATGTGCAAAATCTGAATTTCGAATTGCATAATTGTGTTCTCTTTTTCCAAATTGCCAATGAATTGCAAAAATTCTTTGGTTTAGTATGTTCCCTTTCTTTACCCTCCTTTAATCAAGTTGTGAAAGTCTAATTTCTAAAATTAGCATGTTCCTTGTTCTTACCTTCCCTTTTTTTCGAATTTGCTAAATGGTTGGCATAATCTATCTTTTACATAGCTATACGCAGTTCCTGATCTTGGTTATTGATAGTTTAATTGCTTTTAATCTATGGCTCATGACTTTTGGTGATGATTAGATAAAGAGTTTGAACCTACCGAGTCTGTGGTTATTATATAAATGCAAATGTTATGGTATTTTTTGAGTGCCTTTCTTTATTAAACTCCCTGATTCATCGTGTTTAGGTATCTAGTGACAAGGATTGGTAAGTTACTGGTATAGGAATTAGTGTAAGCACAAACTGATAATAGAGTGTGTTTCACCTGTCCTAGGTAATAAAATTGATGTCCTTTTGAATTATGGGCCCAGGCGAGTATTGATAAGATCCTAGTCGGGTGACCTGCGTGCTCTATCAGGGTGAATAGATGTCCCAGATTTCCCTGGACGATCCAGGCTTTTGGAGAAGTGTCCTGGTGTCCCGACACTTTCCCCTAAATTAAAAAAAGTCCTGTTTTTTGTGTAATGCCTGGGTGAAACAGAGAAATTTCCCTTTTTTTCTTTGTTTAGTGCCTGGATTGAACATACCATTGGAGCCCTTGTTGCAAAAGGATATGTTATGTTGTGACATTACTTTGGTGAGCGATGTAGCTTGAAGGGAAATCCATTACAGAGACACGTTTTCTCTCTGGATTTCCCTTCTCTTTCTACAAAGGCTAGCCACTAGCCACTTTAAAGGGTGCGAGCCTTGAATGTGTGCGTGTGTATATATATATATATATATCATGGCGGACTGCTGGGCGATATTTGTACAATAAAGCACAGAGAAACTGCACCAGTCTATGGGTCCACTCATCGTCATTTTCTTGAAAGGGGAGCGTTTGTGTGGTGAGAACTTTGCAATATATATATATGTATATATATATATATATATATATTACCTACTGGCGGTCGCCAGTAGGTAGTTATAGTTAGGATTTTTTTCAATGCAAAACCTCAAAATTCTATTTGGAATAAGTTTGGCGCCGGTTGACGAATCCGCCTGAAAATTTCCTCAAATTTGCCGCGCGGAGCTCCGGTCCTTACTTGAAAGTTTGGGGGGGATTCGTTAAGCAGGGGCCGAGATAAAAGGGGGGTCCCAAAACGTGTTTTCCCATGTTAATTTCTACAAAGGCTAGCCACTAGCCACTTTAAAGGGTGCGAGCCTTGAATGTGTGCGTGTGTATATATATATATATATATCATGGCGGACTGCTGGGCGATATTTGTACAATAAAGCACAGAGAAACTGCACCAGTCTATGGGTCCACTCATCGTCATTTTCTTGAAAGGGGAGCGTTTGTGTGGTGAGAACTTTGCAATATATATATATGTATATATATATATATATATATATTACCTACTGGCGGTCGCCAGTAGGTAGTTATAGTTAGGATTTTTTTCAATGCAAAACCTCAAAATTCTATTTGGAATAAGTTTGGCGCCGGTTGACGAATCCGCCTGAAAATTTCCTCAAATTTGCCGCGCGGAGCTCCGGTCCTTACTTGAAAGTTTGGGGGGGATTCGTTAAGCAGGGGCCGAGATAAAAGGGGGGTCCCAAAACGTGTTTTCCCATGTTAATTTCCATAGTGCGGTCAAACTCACTTTTAGCCCGAACGGCTGAATGGATTTACACCAAACTTGGCAAAATTGTAGGGACTGGTAGCCCGATGTGCCTTTGCTATGTCTCAAGATATGTGCTCCAGTGGATTTTGAGTAATTTAGGTCCCAAAAAATATATATATCTATGGCCGCGCCCCGGTACGCGCACCGGGGAGCGCAGCGGGCACGACATGCGAGGTGCGCATGGAAATCTGATTGGCTGTCGGGTGTCTGTAAACATTCTAAACAGTCCGGAGCGGCCGCCATCTTGTGTCTCGGTAGGATCGAGACACAAGAGGTGGCAAAAACAAAGGGGGAATTGACCATAAGGGGGCAGGGTAGGTTTGATGTGGGGGCTATAAAAGGGCCCCGCGGTGCAAAAGAATTTTTTTTTTTTGATTTGCGCGGGGGGAGCGCCCGGTACGCGCACCGGGGAGCGGCCCATGGGGAAAGAAGAATGACAGAGTTATTAAAAATGTAGCCTTTTTTTATAAATTGGAGGTAGTTCTATAAAGAACTGTTTTTTTCTTTTTTTTGTTGTTTTATATTTTTTGTGTTTTTGGAACATTTTGCACTTTTTTTGGCTTTTATGAACTATTTTATATTTCTTTTGGTATTTTTATGGGGATAAACGAAAAAACAAGGAATTGAAAATGGCTCAACTGGAGCAGAAAAAAAAATAAGAAAAAATTAGGGTTTTTTGGGGCATTTGTGGTTGTCCCCAGCAAGGACGATGAGCTTTATGCTCAGTTCACCATAGGAGATAGTCTTACCACAGACCGTGGCTGAATGCAAGGGATCGTCTCCCTTGCCTCTGGTCCCGTTGGAGAGGGTTGATTTCTTTGGGAGGTGGAGCTTGAAGATTGGGGAAGGTTACTGGCCAGTTCCCTCATCTCTGCAGCAGAATAGTTGATTGGATGCCTGCGCTGCATGTGGCGAATCATGGTGTTGTTTCCGAAAGAGTATTTCTTATTAGGGTTTCCCCTGGAAAGTTCCACGCCACAGATTAGGCAAGTCACCTTGGCCACATTTACTTTTTTCTTTCCCTCTGGGATCGAAAAAAACTCCCATACAATGTGTGGTTTTGGCTGGTATGGGGTATTGTGTTCTTGCAGCCATCTTCTCCTCCCCTCCTCCTCCTCCTCTTGTTGACCACCAATGTAATCTTGTGGTGGTCCTCTTGGTGGTTGTGGTGGTGGTGGTGCAGATGCTCCAGCTGCTGCTACTATTGAAGCCATTTCAAAGTACAAAATATACCTGAAAGATTGCCAAACAGGTCTTCCTAAGTCAAAGGACAAAGTCAGAATAAGGAAAAAAGGTGGGGTCTTACATCATTTGGAAAAAAAAAAGGCCTGAACCAATGAGAAGTGTTATTTTCAGGTCACAAGACCAGGGATTTCATCATTATGAAACCAAAACTGTTCTGCACCAATAAAAAGTGTTATTTTCAGGTCACATGACCGGCGCGCTTACACGGCGCGCCCCGGGCGCGTCGCGTAATTGCGTCACATGTTTACGTTGCGCGATCGTATTCGCTCGAGTGCTTCCGGGTGCGCTTACGCCGTGCGTATCACGTGGATGCGGCTACGCGATACGTCACGATGATGTTTTCGTTCGCGGCAATAGCACTAACGGGACGCTCTCCGGAGCGCGCCGTGCGGCGCTTAAAAAGACTACGCTTTCCGGGAGCGCTCCAGGGTAAAAAAAAAAATAAAAAAAATATACATTAAAAAAATTGTTTTAAATACAAATAAAATATAGGATTCATTCTTTTTCAAAAATATTACATTTTATAGCTATAGACATTTGCTATTAACAAAATTTTGAAATTCAAAGAAAAAAATATAGGTTTGGGGCCTTATATATAGTTAGGAATTAACATTTAAAAAGCCTATGAAATTCACTGAAAAAACCATAGGTTTCACATCCGTTATAGATAGGAATTAGCATTTAAAAAACCTATGAAATTCACTGAAAAAACCATAGGTTTCACACCAGTTATAGTTATGAATTAGCATTTAAAAAACCTATTAAATTCACTGAAAAAACCATAGGTTTCACACCAGTTATAGTTAGCTGGAAATTTTACTGACATAAAACCATTGAAATTCCACGCTATAGTTAGTTGGACTCACTATAACTTGCGCGTGTAATGCACTGCTGATGACGTCACATATTACATCACTCATGACATGGTCAGTGACATCACTCAGCCCCTTTCGTGAACATCCAATTGCCATCTCCAAGTGGCTTACCTGCAAGACTGAATTCGCCATTTATGTGTTGGAGTGTCCGTGTGGACTCCAATATGTGGGCAGTACCAAACTGCCCGCCCACAAACGGATACTCCAACACATACGGGCAATTTCGGGGCACGACCAAAATTATCCGGTTGCCAGGCATTTCCAGGAGAAACATCTAGGCATACCAGATAAACTCCAATATTTTCTAATTGACTGTGTAGAAGTTTCAAGGAGGGGAGGGGACCGTGAGGCTAAACTCTGTCTCCTCGAAACTAGATACATATTGGAGCTTAACACAAAAAATCAGAATGGATTAAATGACAGGGAAGATCTTTATACCTGCATTTAAAACTACCCTGTTTGCCTTCAAGTCCTGTCCGGATATAAAATGTATGCCATCTCTATTATGTCATTTTCCCATCATTGTTCATTTTTGACATAGTGGTGACTCATTTGAATTCAATTTTTTTTTAAAAATCATGAATTTTAGCACATATTAACAGGAATTATCTGTTGTCACTCTTTGCACTACGTATTGCTATTCTTGCACAATCACTTCAGCACTTTATTTGTTTCTAGCAGGCATTGTGGCAGGCCCACTTGGGCTCTATTTAGATCATTATATCTTTGAATCATGGCAATGATTGTTGTTACAGCATATCAGAGTATATTACATGGCTTACTGCATTACATTATTATTTCAAATGTTTGCATGTATATACTGGGTTGACATTTCTTATACATAGACATAATTATTTGTCATGTTCTAGTATTATCCCATTATTTAGAATGCTATGTAAATATGCTTGCAAATATATTAATTACTAATTTACTTTTATACTATGATGAAAAGTGTTTGGAAAATATATATGTTCCTCAGGGATTTTCCGCCATTTAATCAGTAACAACATCGTCATTTTGTATTGTATTTTTATCTTGTCCATGAATCATTTGTATGCACTGCCACTTTAAATGCTCCGCTCTATGACGAGCAGTTTGTCATGTGATCAAGCCTTGTTCGAAGGCGAAACGCGTCATGGCGGCAGCGCTGGCTTTACTAAAATAAACCACCTTGCACCAGCACTTTATGGGTCGACTCTTTGTCACTAAGGAATAGGCAGTTCTTTGCTGTCGTTGGTGTGACAAGCCTTGTGAATATATATATATATATATATATATATATATATATATATATATATATATATATATATATATATATATATATATATATATATATATATATATATATTTTTTTTTTTATGCATACACATTTACAAGTGTACTGTATATAGGGCCATATGTATCATTCCAAATTGCGATCGCAATTGCTGAAATTCTCAGAATTTCGGCGTTTGCGATCGCAATTGGGCTTAGTGGTACGTATGAATGAAAAACTGCCTCGGAAAATTTGCGATTCCCTATTTTTGCGACTGCATTTAAGGAATTGCAACCTTGAAATTGCATTCTCAATTTGCGATTCTCTAATTGCTAATCGCAAATTGAGAATGTCTTCTCATTCATTCAAATGGGCCTCTAGGACCACATTAATGAATGGGGAGGGTTTCCTTAATTGCAAATCGCACTTTAAGATACGCAATTAAGGAATATGTGTGATTTGCAAATATTTTTGTAAATCCTACATGCATCTCGTTTTGAGATTCTCAAATTGCATTTCACAAAAAATTGCAATTTGAGGATCGCAAAATCAAAGTTTGATACATATGGCCCATAGGCACATATTCACAAGGGTATGCAGAAACTGAGACAGGCCAGATATAGAAGTAAGTTACCATAGCTGCCAAGGTTGCTGATTGCTCATGTGTGACACTTTCATACTTTCAGTGCAATTATGAGTGACATTCAACAACTATGAGTGACACTTTCTTGCGAGCAAAATTAAGCAATAAACACGAGGGAAACAAGTATCAAAAATTACATTTTTTTTAATGTACTGCTTCAGGAGGCATTCGCCATCTTAGGATCGTAAATTAAAAAAAAGGCAAGGCATACATCATAACACTGGGCCGCCCTAGCATCCTTGATGATATCACATCATAACAATGTTTTTGAATTATTATTATTATTTTGCTGCTGCTCTACAGTTTTGGCAAAGCAAATGGGTTGAAAAGAATTTGACAAAGTTCGAATCTTTCCGAGTTTAATACACTGAGTATCATTATATTGGTACTCAAAAGAGATCGATATTTAATGCAGAAAACCGTGCATAAAAAACATGCTTTTATATTTTGAGCGGTAATTCCGGAGACAAGTAGTTGGGACAAAAACATTGCATCATAGTTAAAGGGCTGGAGCATCAAGAGTCTAATGAATTTAACTGGGGCTGAAAAGGAAGGGTATAGCGAGAGACCGCGTAATGCATGCGAGTAAATGAGCTGCCAAGTAACGCCATGTCACGTGATACCCCCCTGCCAGGTCTGGCATTCACCTAACAACCCTTTAGGACTTGAAAGCTCAGGTCGCCCATGCAATATATGCGGGCCGCCCGGGTAAATCAACATAGTTTATGAGGGAGAGTAAAACTATAAGTCCCAGAATGCAATTCCAAGTGGTGTTAGCTTTAAAGCATGACTAGTTCTATATGTCAGATCGTGGGGGCACTTATGTTGTCCTGAATTCTAGGTTTGCTTGTTATCTAGAACACTAATCGTGGGGGTTGAAAGGACCATCATTAAAGAACCAATTGCCGCGCAGCACAGGTGTGATCTGGTCCAACATTACGAGAGTGACTTTAAGCCACTGGCACCAAATATGCGAGGCACACTGAATGCATACTCATAGCAAGGAAAACTCCAGGCCACAGCGTGCTTAGCACTGCTTCTGTCTGTTTTTAATGCAGATTGTGAGAACTTTGTTTCATATTTACTGCATGCCTTTGAAGAAACACCTGAAAAGGCGGATTGGACTTTGCATTCTTAATGGCCTCTTCCCCGTAATGTTTGGGTGTATTGCAACCCCCCCCCCCTCTCTACTTCCAGAGCCACTGGGAACCTGGGGAAATATCAACAGCATATTAGTTACCAGCTCTGCCTCTTAACATGAAGAGCGCTTAAAAGAGGAGCGTCACCCTTATAAGAAAGGGTTCACGTGCAAGGGGATTACGCAATAAACACAAGTCCCTTTTGTTTCCCAACTCTGCGTCAGCTTAACCCCATTAACGATAGTGCCCGCAGTCCCGATGAGGGCAGAGTCGCAGTGAGCAGACTGAGGTGTGAATGTCACGGCGCTGTAAATTAAAAATATAACAGAAGATTGTATAAATATCTGCGTGACAGTCACTCAGCGGCCAGTCTGGGGACTCACGCGGGTGACATGCATGAAAGCCACTTCAGCACAGACACCACATTCTGTTTGTCGGGCGGCCACGGTTCGTCTGGTCAGCCGGGTCGGTGCTTCAAACACTGTTGAGCAAATCCGGCTGGGCCCAACTCACTTGTCCAGCACTGGAGGGCAATGGTCATCAAGGATCTGCAGCGAGTGGCGATTATGGGTACGGACCCCCAGCCTCCAAACAAACACTCCCTGCCGATCATAAATGTGAGCTTAGCTTGTGGTATGTGATAAGCACATGGATCACAGCGCCCGAGGCCTTGAATACGGTCACCCCACACCCAAAGGCGCGCCGGAAAAGTACCTTTGCTGCGCTAAAAACCAGTGTCAGATTTTATACCTCTTAGTTGTGCGAAGCACCGGCGTAGCGATGCAGGCAGGAGCTCTGTGCTACATACTCGTTGTGGCCCGCATCTTAGCTATGTCCCAAGGGGGTGTTGGATATACTATTACTGTGAGGGAGGGGTCCGACAGGATTTTTCTAGTCTTGCCGCGCCGCGGCGAACGGCCATGGGGGCATGAGCGTGAGTCCGAGTCTCCTGCCTGCGCTAGATTCTGCCTACTTCCTCGAGTCCCGACGTGACGGCACACCGCCGGCACATCCGGATTATCCCGGCCCCCATGGTGTCACGCCGGTGATACTATTTAGGAACTCAGGCTCAGCAAGCAGCAGGAGAGAGCCCGGGCACAGGAGCCGCTGGTGGCGCGCCTGGCACTGGTGGCAAAATGCGTGACAATGCATTTCAGTGCAGTGATGCGGATCACCGCACTGAAATGCGTGTCACACGTGTTGCGTGACGCTTCGCAGGACTGGGTAAGACTAAAGGCTTTAGTCCCACTTTTATTTCAAGCCTGTCTGGGTTTTTGGTCCTCAAAATATGGTCGGCCATCACCAGCTCGGGGATCCCTCCAGGCCCTAGATCATCACCAGTGAGTGCAACAGTACCCTGAAGGCCTGGCTAAATGAGCACCGCAAAAAAACCCAGCAATGGCAGTAAGTTCTTACTCAGTAAATATGTAATATATATTTTTGCAACCATAATCGCTTTAACTTTTTGTAAAATATAATCTTGAGTGAATTGGCAACTTGTGTATATGTAACTCCAACAAGTATCTGTAGTAGACGTATGTACTTACTACCTTTTTTTTTGTGAGTTTATTTTATTTGTTTCGTAACTTTAATGTTATTCATGTACTATGAAGGCCTTATGTAATGTAACTGGTTCTATTGTAAAGCACTGACAACTTCAGCTAAAGTATGCGCTATAAAAAAAATGCATAAATAAATAAGCTCGTATTTCCAGGTTCTCTAAACTCCACGCTACAGGAAACGCGATTACTATAGAGCGCGGCAACCACAAGTCACGCGACTTTTTCTGCTCGAAGAATTACTACTTTTCCACGCCCACGCCCCAAAAACCAGACTCAGATTCTCTACTGGTTGGAGCACGAGTACAAACAACACACAAAATCCAGTTTACTCGTCCATACGACTCCGAGCACGAACTGTTAAATCTGCAGCAGCTCTTCAGCCTGCGCGACGGTATGAAAAGGGGGCGGAGAGCGAAAGCAGTAGTTCTCATTACAACACGGACTCCATTTCCCATGTGACCTTCCGCTACGCCCCTCGGCATTCCTTCTTCCTGTTGTGTTCACGTGATCTGCTGTCAGCTGCAGCATGGCGGAAATACAAGAGCAGGTAAAGCTTGGGCTGTACCGGTATGGGGAGAACAGTTGCTGTGATACTTAGTTGTTCTGCTACTGTTGCCTGTATGAGCTGTCTCTTCAATATTTTTATTTTCATTACCCTACATTTGTATGGTTTACTTGTGTACTTATATGGCATTATATCTACGAATATTTTACTGGGAGAGCTAGAAGAGTGTGTTTACTGTACCAGTCCTTTCATTGTTTGCAATGAAAATCGTACTAATCACATATTTTTGTTATTCGAAAGGCTGCGGTACCGTTTTGTAGTGGACGTATTTAATTAATTTATGTGAAATCTTGCTACTTCGGTACTGGTGCCCTCTGGACTGCAAACTTACTGGAACCAAGTTCCACTAGGAATGCTGACTCCTAACCTGACAATCTATTGAGAGACAAGTGAGAGTGAAGACAGACGTTTAAGAGGGTGACTGGGTGGCGGAGAGTGAAGATCCTCATGAAGAGTGATATAGGTCTGACAAGACTGCGGCCCCATTGACACCTATGGGGCGTTTGTTTGTAAGGAGTCTGAATATAAGTGAAAAGAGTGTGAATTTCAAATGTGTGTAAGTTCACCAGCATGTGACTACGTCTTCAGATTCTTTTCTATACTTCAAACTGTGGGAGCAAAGAAAAACTGTCACCGGAGGCAAGAAATTACATGGTTACATAGCGATAATATGCCCCATGTAGGTCTGGAAGGAGACATCCGTTTCCAATCCCCAGTAAACTCCTTCACCATTTACTCTACAGCTGACTTCCAAACAGCTTTGCTACTGTGAATTGAATTTTCATAAGTAGACCCATCTGGACTGCATTAACCTTTCAGGTTCTGAGGAAGTTTTTTTTTGTTGCGATTATAGAGGCGCCCGCTATGGATGCTGAGGCACTCAAAGATCCATACGAAATGTGCCATAATAGACGAATCTGCTTCTTCATCATCGTCCATGTCAAAGTTCTGCTCCCTGTTCGTTTAGTTCAGCGAGACTCTGGAAGTATTTAATGAGGGACTGAATAGCATAACTTGAAAATGCTGCTGGTCTGATTGCAAAATTAGAGGTTGCACAAACCAGCTTTAGTGCCAGGCCCACTGTATTTTTGATAGAAACCCCAGGAAAGAATGTTAATCTATTTCAGACTATTCCGTCTCCATAACCTTCTTAATTGCAACATGTAATTTGGGAGTCTCGGGTTCCTTTTTTTCTGGTATTGATAACAGAAATTCTCATTTTCATCGAAACTTGAAACTTCAGGGAAAGCCATGTTGTCCCTAATATACTGCAAACCCTTTTTTATTCAGTTCTCTGAATAAACCACCCTCTAATGTCCACCTCCTCACCCTCCAGTCACAGGAACCTTTATTTGTGGTTTCTTTGGAGAGGCCGGGTTGGTTTTCACTTTAAATGCTGCTGCCACAGTCATTTGAATCATGTCTTGTATGGCTACCATGGAAGGGATTCTGGGGAGTCCACCCCTTCAAGAATGTCCTCTACTTTGTGCTACTTCTGCATACATTTCTTAGGCTTTGCCATATTTGCAGAACCACACACTTTCCAAAAGCGATCGGCTGCAGCAAGAACATCCTGCCTCTTATGCTTGCTAGGTAACCCACCTTGACACACAGGGCCGGTCCTAGAACTTTTACGGCCTGAGCAGAAAGGGAATGTATAAGTCCCCCCTAATTTTCAGACAACATGAAATCACAGAAATTGACATCATGAGAAGTACCATCAATTGACCATTGTTCAACGACTTTTCAAGAAGCAACTTTCTTGGGGCGGATATCAGTAAAACAAAAACATAAATACTAACACTAATAAAATGAGCACATATATTTTAAATTTCAGTTAATTGGAAATACATGATATTAATTACACTGGATGGAAAAGTTTGGCCTAGGTCTCGCCAAAACGTATAAGTTCAATCAAATGTTAACAATTTGTTTCCAGATCAGTGCGTTAGATAGGTATATGTGTATGTGGTATTTATATAGTGCAAACCAAGCCACAAGGCTGCTAAGCACTGTACAGGTTCAAAGACACAGTTAACATGTGATAGGAGGAGTATATTTATTTTATTGGTTTGTGGATTGAGACTGCAACATGATTTTGTTTTTTTTAAGTTGAGTATTCACTTTTTCATATATTGGAGCTGACTGGGCTATCCAGATGGATATGGGAATACAATTCCAGGTCTTTGGGGCACAGATGGGAAAGGCCTTTTTCTTACTTATTCTATTTTTTAGCACCTCCTCTTCTCTCTGAAGGTGTCCTTTCTGTGGTTGTGTGGAGGGGGACTGGAGGTGGTAAGCTTGCCGTCCAAGAAGACAGGGGTGTCAGTAATATAGTGCAAACTTAGCCAAAGGCAGCTGAGCACTGCACAGGGTCAATGACTGGCATAAAGTCAAGGAGTGATGGTAAAGGTATCTGGTTTGTGGTTTGTTAACACATTGTGATAGTTCTGCATATAATATAGATGAGCTTCAAGATGGTGCAGGAGGCAAGGTAGACCTGTTGAGTTCCATCACAGTGTTATGATGTGGTCATATTTCATACTGTAGTGAGGTGTGCTACTGCATGTAGAATGCCAGTGTGGATTATAATTCCAAGATGATTTTCCCGGATACCAAATGCAAGATAGGTTTATGCAAAAAAGACATAAAAGCAAATAAAGCTGTTGAAAATAGCTTGGCTTGTATTAGGCACTCTGACACCTTAACACCTTTCATTGTCTTCTAATTCCGCCCTACCGCTTCTCTGCCGACACTCGGCGCCGGTGGGCGCCATCTTGAGTGAGGCAGGCGGGGAGAGCGCTCTAGTCGCGCCCTACTCCCGCCCTCCTGGTGTATTTAAATCGATCTTTTTGCAGCGCTCGGCGCCCTTCAGAAGCTCTCCCTAGTGAGGGGAACTGGGGCTGCGAGCGGCTGATGTGAAAACGAGCGTGTTATCTAGAATCCCAATTGTAGCACTGTGATTACTGCACTCAGCGCTATTTTAACTATTTTTAAAAACTGTTTGATGTTCATCTGTGGGGGCTTTTAAAATAAGGGGAATCAATTACCTTAGGCACTCTGACACCTTAACACCTTTCATTGTCTTCTAATTCCGCCCTACCGCTTCTCTGCCGACACTCGGCGCCGGTGGGCGCCATCTTGAGTGAGGCAGGCGGGGAGAGCGCTCTAGTCGCGCCCTACTCCCACCCTCTTATCTCCTTACATAATGTGCAAAGCAGCCAGACGGCGCAGCGGGCTGGCGCAGCGGGCGCGCCGGATACGCGCCGAAGCCGCGCCTAAGCCAAGCCCGTCTGCGCCCGTCCGCGCCAAGACCGCGCCAGGCGCAGGGAACGCTGCCTTTTCTCCCCCTCCCATCAGGTATGACTTTGATGAGCTGCGCGCACTGCAAGGCACAGCGGGAGTTCATCCATGTAAAGGTTGTGCCCCTACTGACCTTTTGTGGGGCCCATTCTCATGCCGACATTGTAAGTGGACGTCTTTGGTCACCACCCCCGGGGTACCCAAACCACTGCCCACACCAAAGAATAAGCCCATTACTTTCAAGGGAGGACTTATTAATGCCAGGTCCCTAGCATGCCACGGTCAGGACATCCATGACCTAATCTTACATCATGGCTTGGATGCCCTTTTTATAACCGAAACCTGGCTCAATGACTCCTCTAACCCAGATCTAGTAACTGCCCTCCCCCCAGATTTTACCATTTTCAGGCGGGACAGATCCACCGGGAGAGGAGGAGGAGTTGCTTTCGTTATTAAAAAATCTTTTACCTGTCATACCTTTGATCTGGGTTATCTTAAGGACAGTGAGGGCTTGGGTTTTTCGATTAAAATTAATGCCTCCACCTCCTTCTCAGGAGGACTTATTTACCGCCCTCCAGGTAACGCTACCCCTTTCCTTGACTCTCTTGACGAGGCCCTCGGGTCATCTATGACTCATTATCCCACTTTTACTCTCCTTGGCGACCTGAATCTCTATTTGGAATGCTGTACGGACCCCCACAACATTAGTTTTCAACAGTCGCTAAGCATCTTTGGTCTCTCCCAACTTGTTACTTCCCCGACACACCTGGCTGGCCATATGTTAGACGGTATTTGCTCCAATCTGTCAACTTTAATTACGTCCCCCCCCGATTCCTCAAATCTGGACCGATCATTACTTCATCCCTTTTGTCATAATGGAAAAATTCTCCACGTCCTCTAACGCCAAGCACTCCCCCCCTTCTTTCTCCACCAATTGGAAGAAAGTGATCGAACGTATCAAGTCAGATCCCCAGCCCCTGGCACCGGCCCCCATATTAGTCGGAGATGTAACGTCTGACTCCCGTAATTTCCATATCTGGATTGACCAAATTGTCTCTGACAACTCTGGTCCAAACGCCCATCATCCAGACCGCCGCCAAAGAAAGCCCAATGCTTCTTGGTACACCCAGTCCCTCACAGAAACCCATCTCCTTTGCAGAATCCAAGAAAGGAAATGGAGAAAAACATATGATGAAGCCTCCAGATTACTTTACATACAGCAGAGGAAATTATATCTCTCTAGCATCAAGGCTGCCAAAAAAGAATACTTCACCAAAGCCATAGAGGATGCCCAACAAAAAAAGCAAACCATCTTTTCCATAGTTAAGTCCTTTACCCATCCTAAAGCCCTTGTACCTGAAATTCCCCCATCCCAAACTTTATGCAATCAAATTGCTGACTTTTTTATAGATAAAATTACCAATATTCAGAAGGATTTCCCCCAACCCACAATCACTACCCATGAAGCTGTCACAAATTCATTCACCTTGGCCAATTTTCCACAAATTTCCCTCCAACAAACTCAGAAGGCAATTCTCGCCTGCAAATCTGGAGCTCCTACAGACTCATGCCCCCCTAGTATTCTTCATCATCTCATCGAAGCTGTAAACCCCACAATCAATGCCATCATTAATGAATCTTTCACCTCAGGTATTGTACCTGATGACTGGAAAAAGGCCATTGTAAAGCCCTTAATGAAGAAGCAGAACAAATCCCCCACTGATCTCACTAATATGCGTCCGATCTCGTTACTACCTGCCCTAGGTAAAATTACTGAGCAATTAGTGTACGGGGAGTTAAAAACTTATGTAGAAAACAACCATGTTCTGCACCCACAACAATCAGGCTTCCGCCCTGGCCACTCCACCGAGACTGCCTTGATAGAATTATCAGACTCTATTAAGTTCTTGCAGGATGAGGGGAGACAGGTTGTACTCATCCTGCTTGACCTAACAGCCGCATTCGACACTATCTCGCACGCCATTCTAATCAATAGAATGCGCAAGATTGGTGTGGCAGACACTGTGCTGGCATGGATAGTTTCGTTCTTATCCAACAGATCTCAAACGATTGCATTAGGCCCTTATCAATCCAGCGAAAGATCTATCACATCAGGAGTTCCCCAGGGGTCCATACTCAGCCCTCTTTTTTTTTAAATATTTACATGGCTCCCCTCCTTGCAGTGATTGAATCTCATGGAATCCTCGTTACATCGTACGCTGACGACACTCAGCTGGTCGTCACTATTGATAGGAAATGTACTGATGCTGAACTTAGATTCCAGAATTGCCTCTCAGAGGTCTTTCTATGGCTGAACAAAAATCATCTTAGCTGCAACAGCGCAAAGACTGAAATAATACCTCTAGGAAAAGATGTATCCTTCTGCCCAAAAGATTGGTGGCCTAAAAATTCAGAAGCCCCTCCGAGCGCTGTCTCCTCGGCACGCAACCTTGGCATTCAATTTGATACATCCCTTTCTTTTGACGATCATGTTCGCATCACTGCCGGATGCTGTTTTAGTCTTATCAGATCATTGAAGAAATTCTTCGACTTCCTCCCCATTGCAGCCAGAAAATCAGTCGTGGTTGCTTTAATTCTCTCCCGACTGGATTATATTGCAATGGATTAATGGCAGGAGTGAAGAAGTCCACCCTTAGGAAACTTCAAAGCATCCAACACGCCGCGGCCAGACTTGTGCTCAGACTCCCCAGAAGGTCCTCTGCCTCAGCAGCCCTCAACGTCCTTCATTGGCTACCACTCCACAAAAGAATTTTGTTCAAACTTTTACTGACTGTATTCAAAGCTACTAGGAAAACAGGTCCCCTCTACTTTTCCAAGCGTTTCACTTACTACAATCCCACACGCTGTTTAAGATCTTCAGGAACCAATCTTGTTACAATTCCAAGATTCAAGTTAAAAACCAAGGGGGGAAAAACCTTTTCCTTCCTAGCTGCCAGAGCCTGGAACAGCCTCCCTGTTAATCTCAGGCTAGTTGAAACTGAATCCCATTTCAGGAAACTTTTGAAAACCTGGGTGTTCCAGCAATCTGATACCTCAGTCCTAGCAACTATATGATCTATCTTATTACCTCGTTTCCACCTTCTGCATGCTCAGCGCCAAGATGCTCCTCCCGGAGCGATAGCCGCGCTTTACAAATTTCCATAAATATCAAATAAAGGCATCACCCCAGTCACTAAAAACATCAGAAACTACCAGAATATATTCATGTGTAGGGTAAAGGGGTTTAATGTCATGGCTACAACACCCAATATCTAGTTCCTCTGAAGCCCTTAAATGTTTTGAAACTAATAATTAGTATAAGCTTACATGGTTCTAGAGTGCATTTAATTTTGTAAATTAGCATGATGCAGTTCAGTTAAGAGATTTTACATGCATCTCCTCTCATTTCATTTTTCCTAATTTTGAATGAAACTTGGAAAGCACACATATGCAATTAAATAGTGCTGCGAGCCAGGCCCACTAACCAGTCCTTTTCATAGACTCTTATATTGCTGGACTATGGCTGCATAGCCCATGGGAGAGAGGTTACATGTCTATGGTTCTGTCTGGTTAGTATTTTAACATCATGGATAGTTTTTTGATGTCTAAAATAGAGCAAAAAAGCTCAATAAAACTTCTAGGGATTTACCAATATATAACAAAATATTCGTGCCTCATCAGTTATGAAAAATCTTTCAAACTGTAAGTACACAATATATAAAGACAAATGGTGTAAGTAGAGGTTTTCAAATTGGGACTAGGGTCCCCTGTTGGACCTTTGTTTATCATAGGGGGCATCAGCCTCAACAGTAGCTGAGATTAAGTCAAGCATTCCATCCTTCACTTTTTTGTACATTTTAGTGAGTCGCCCTAAGTGGGACAGGTATGCCCAGGCCCCATGCAAACTGTGCCAGTGGAACAAATCCTTATCCGGCTGAAGCTCTCTAATTAGGACAATACCTGTCCTGGGTTGCTTGTGTTATGTCTGGACTGTTCCCATTTGAGCAGGGTTAAGACTGATTTCCATATGGCTCGGTCCAATCTGGGATTGCATGTTATGCAAACTAACGATGGAGTGGATGCAGACAAAGTAATTACTAGTTGCTGTGATAAATTCAAGCATTCTATCCATCACTTTTTGTATACTTTTTTTGCAGACAGCAAAATACAGCCATAATTGAGCGCATTGGACCCATAACCCCACGAGGGTACAGTCCCCCTGCACTTAATGCACTATTGATAGCTATTCCCTTCAGAGGGGCTTCTTGACCTGGGCCTTGCAGCCATGGATCAGTACTGCAAGGCACAGAACAGCAAGCTTCCTCCCCTTGGCCTTCAACACTAGACCATGTCTGGTAGGGCTAGGTAAGGATGGACCTTTCCTGACCTTTGCATCTCTGTATCATGGCTGTGCGGTGCATGAGAGAAGGGACCAGTGGCATAGTAATGTAGCCATGGCCCTGATGCAAGGAAATAAGGCAGGACAGTACAACACAGCCATAATCAGAATACATTGGGTCCAGAACATCCATGGGCCCTGGTACCACAGCACTTTCTGCACTACTGGTAGCTACACTTATGAGAAAGGCCCCCTAATGAGCCTCACAGCCATACTCCTGCTAGTAAGCTCATGGACTGGCTCTTCCTCCACTGAGTGTCTAACCACAGCCTGCTGCAATGCCCAGCGGAGGAAGGGCCTCTTCCAGGTTTCAGAGCTTTGGAACATGATTGCAATGTCCATAGAAGAGACGCAAGTAGCACAGCAGTGCTCGTGCAAAGTAAAACGCCTCCTCACTCTTGTCCACTGGCTGCACAGTAAAATAAAGCCATCATTTGGGAACATTTGACACTTAATACCCCTGGGCTCAGGGCCACTGCGCCTGCTGCACTACTAATGGATGTGGCCCTGACTGATGGCTATGCCTGGGGTGAAAGGGAACGTGTTAGGTCCCTCTAATTTGAATGCAATGTGAAATAACAGGAAATGACATCACAGGACAAGGACCTTGGCAATAGCCTGTACACAGACCAATGGTACAGAGGTCTGAGACAGTTTCAAAGGGGCCAATGGGAGGCCTCCTCTCCCACCTTCTGGACCGCTCAGACAAGGTGTAGCGCTGAAAGGATTAGGGGAAGGAGCCCACTAACCTATGGGCCTCTCGGCCCATAAGAATGGCTGAAAGGCCCATGGGAGAGAGGTCTTCTTCATGGCTGGAAATGCTACACCTTGGCTAAGAGGCATGGGGTAGGGGCCTCCACTCCTCTAGGCCTTCCAACCAAGTTCTAGTGATGCGCTGTCCAGGAAAGGGGACCCAGGATGGGGGAGATCCCTGCCATTGGCCTCACAACAATAGGGTAGCACTGCAAACCCTGTGGAAGTATATTCCCTACTTACAACAAGGAGCTAAGGGGATAAAGAACAAGTCGTCCCCCTCTCACCATATCATATACAATTCAGGACCTGTTCCTACTGTGAATATACTCCTCCTAATCCTGGCCAACTAATAACATTATGTAGATGGAGCAGCGGCTATCAATTTGCTGTCTCGTTTTACTGGATCTGGGTCACCATTTTACAAAAGAGATTCATTAAAAATGGTTGCGCTGTTTTCCAATATGATTCCTCCTCTTCTCAACCCTCCCATCTCTCGAAGGGTTACCTTAAACGAGTGGAGAGGGAAAGGGGAAAGAAAACGTGTGAGAGGGGAATGGTGGAGCCTCACAGGAGTAACACCATGGAGGCTGGCAGGATGGTACTCGCCTGCTGCCTAGGTTCTCATCATCAGCATCCACCACTCCAAACAAAAAAAGTGTGATAGTGCACAAAGGAATGAAAAAAGAAAAATTGTGTAGTGCTAGGATGTCAATTCCCGCCTGTACAACAAACCTGGTGTACTGCAGGTCTGGACCCAAAAGAGGAAATAATGTGCCAATCCGTATGGCGCATTAGTCCCATGTTATAAAACCGAGCTAGACCACACTAGCCAAATAATCTTTATTCTATGCTGTGTGTCTGCTCACTTTAAAAAGCTGACAGATTTCGTTGCCCCTAGAAAACTTACGGCAACTTCTTCAGGGCATGGGTCTATCACTCCACCCTGTACCAGATTTCATATGTGTACCTGTGAATAACATAAAAGGAAAACAACGCAACCCTGTCAGTAGGCACTGTTTGTCTTAGGTTGGTATAATTTGTAACATTTATAGAACTCCCCCACTCGCATGTCACAAGTGATTTACTGTGATTAGGCACTCGACAGGCATACCTATACCTGTATGCTCATATGGGTATGTGCATACCCCACTATGAATTGGGGCGACAGGGCACCTTCATCCGTGACTGCCATCAGCATCTTCTCAACATATTGTTCAAGGCGGCCCGTGTTGGTACTTTCGGGTATCCCAAGGATGCGCACATTATTGTGGCGACTTCTGGCTTCAATGTTCTCATTCTTAGCATCTATTATCTGCATTAATTTATCCATTTGGGTCATAGCTGTTTTAAGCTGCTCAGTGACATCCTTAGTGTCGGATATTCACTGTTCCGCTTCCTTGAGACTATTATCATGTCCTTCCAGTTTGTGGGACATACCATCGATCCGAGTTGTAAGCGTATCCACCTTTGACGCTATGTTAGCAAACCCCTGGCGCATTTCCGTTAGTATTGTTTGCAGTTCTTTGCTAGCTTCTGTGGTCGTCCCAGGCAGCGCCTCCTCTCCGTCTGTCCCCTCCACTGGAGGTGGTTTCTTGGGAGCTCGCTTGGTCTCAAAAGTGAGTCGTGACTGCCGGGAGTCAAGTCGACCCATGTCTCTTATGTGTTAGCGCTGCTAAGTGTGGTGGTTGCTCAACTATGTAATGTTGTTTCCAAGGGTATGGTATTGCGCCAGTTCTGTTAGAATGCAGTTAGTCCCGTGTGATATGTAGTAGGAGCGAGGAGGCTACCACTGATGGATTGGAGCTGCTTCGGCGCAGCAGGTTGCGTTGGCCTCCTATCCACGTGCTCTGAGCTCCTGCTGATGGCCAGGATGGGTCGCTCCCTGGCACGTTACTCACAGGGATGGTCATGGTTTGCAATGCCTTGGTCGTGGCCTTGACGTGATCACCCGCCTTTGACACCTTTGTTCCTGTCAAGCTGTGTTGAAGGACCAGAAGTCAGCCAGGATTAGCCCCAGCGTGATCACGTGGGGAGCTATCTCCGACTAGGGCTCGCAGTATTATATGCCTCACTTATGGGGTCCACCCGTCCGATCTATGGCCCAGTGCCTCCTCCGTGTAGTCCACTGTGTGCGGGGTCTTGTGTTCCAGGTGTGCCGGTGGTCCAAGCCCGAGCCTTCCTGACACACAGTACTTTGGGCTCAGTCGCTATGTTACACTCAGCGGTACCTGTGGAGCACTGTTCGTCGCCTGTCACCTCAAATATTTCTGCAAGCAGTTATTGGTTTGCGTGTCATGTACCGGCCTCTCGCTATTCCTATTCGGAGCTCACATAACGGGGTTTGCGGCCACTTAAGCCCCTTCGCTCTGCAAATCCGGTCCTCCGCCAGTTAATCTAACGCAGTCACTACTCCCAGTGCCTCCTCGCTTTCACTCTGTAGCACTCTGGGTCACTTCCCCATGTTAGCCTGGTCGGGCCTGCCCAGATCGTAAGCTCAGTATTGCTCTTGGGGATTCATAAAATGGCCGCCGCCATATCTGCCGGAGCTTCCTTACTACTACGGATATGAAGTCTGTGTCTACGCTCCGTGACACAAGGCGTCATCCACCGCTCAATCTACTGTTATCTCGAACCCCACACGGTTCCGGCACTCACCGTGGGGTTAGGAGCCCTGAAACGGGTTGTGAAGTCCTCTGCGGCCTGAATACCTCGTGGGCACAGCGGCACTTGCGTAGCTGCTGCCTTCCGAGTCCGGTACCAGGCAGCTTCCCAGTCACTTCCGCCGCTGCAGCTCAATCCGCAATTTAGACCTCTAGCATCGACCTGGGTCTTGGAGACCGGCAGTATTTGGCAGCGCACCAGTTCCGCCACAATATTTCACTGAATTCCATGCTTTAGAAGAGCCTATTAACAGGATAAATATTGCATAGGCCACCGGACAGCGAGAGCCTCGTTAGACGCTGGCCATTCTGCAGCTGCGCCACCTAGCGCCCTCAAAGCACTCAAGTACCTTTGTGTTGAGTTTGCGCTATACAAAATTGTAAAAAATTGATTTAATTCCTCATTCAAGGCTGTTTGCATCTAGGGTTGTCACCTGGCTTGTTTTTTGTCCCATTCACCTAAAGCCGTTATTTTTAGCCCTTATCTGTACATAATCAATGCAGCAAATATAAACAGAAAGCACATTTAAACACGTTCTAGAGCTGCACAATAATTAAGTTAAACAAAGACAGAAACCTCTTGTTACAAATGAATACATATGATTTTCTTTAAAGTGCTATTTAGTATTGTTCCCAGCCTTTACAGACTCCTAAAACAGCAACAAATGGCCTGGATTTTTCTCTTGGAAAGGTGGCAACCCTCTTTGCATCCCAATATTTGATGGTGATCCTGAACCTGCATGGTTGCCGGTCCCCTCCTCTGCTGCAACGCTCCCTAACAGACATTGACAGCATCTCTTTCAAAGCTCATCAAGGGCTGAAATAGTGAGAGTTGCTTGTCATTTCGAAGAGCTCCTTCCCCTACTCCTGGCAGCACTACACATGATTGCGAGGCCCAGGAGAGAAGTGCCCCTGAGGCCCAGGTCAGGGGGCACACTGGTGCGAAGCCCCATGTTGGTGGGAATAGCGTTGGGGCCTGGGCAGCTGGTGACAAACACACAGACAGGTTTGCTTGTAACCATGATACACACATTTACAGCCACAATCTCTCTTATTAAGAGAACCCAGGTCAGCCCATGCCTCCAGATACATTTTGTAGCTCTGTAGCGGATTTTGTTGGGTATGCTAGAGCAGGATGTCTGACTTTTAATTTCCTCAGTTCACTTGTGCAGTTCCTCGAATTGTCCTAAATAACCAAGCCCACTATTGCAGGACTTGTCTTATACTGCTACTGGATACACTAAGGGAACATCTCAACATAAGGCTATGAGTCTGCTGGAGCAGGACATCCACCTGAGCTTTCTATGGTAAACAATAAGATATATATATATATATATATATATATATATATATATATATATATCTCAAATAATCTCACCCACTGCGCTTGGAGTTTTCACTGCACAGAAAATGAAAAACAGGAAGTGAGGGGTGTGAAAAAATTAATTATTAGCTGGGGTGGATGGTAGTCCAAGTTATAATGTCACTATTTGTTTTAGGTCGAGTAAAGGTTTAAGTAACTTAAACCTGTGCTCAGCCCCGGTAGCTGTGGCACAGGGCAGGCAGGTTTAACTCAAGAGAAATATGAAAAGCATTTAGTAATACCAAAACTGTGAAAAAGTCAAAACCACGAAACAATAAAAAACCTACTCCAGTTTATAAGAAATGGAGAATATTTTAATGAACAAAACTGCACCAAACTGACAAAAATTGAACAAGGGGAACCTAAGATATGTATTTTTAAAGTTTTATTTGAAAATAGTGCCAAAAAGCATTTAGCGGCAATTTAGGTAAACTGGTTGAGCTTGACTGGTACCTAGGTGTGATGTAAGGCTGACCGCGATAAAGTACTGATCGGATACAGCAACCAGATTCAACCTGGTCAGAAGTTTTACCTTCTGACGTAGTTTCTAAAAGAAAGTAAAAAATCCTCAATGGAGCAAGGCAGCAGGTTGTGGCCGAGAACGACTCTAAGAGGCCGGATAGCCATCAGACCAAGTCCCAGTTAAGCCATTAACATTTGGCGGGAAGGCTCCAAGCAGGAGAAATTCAACATTTGCCTCCAAGCAAGGTCCCACCTTGACCGGATACTTTTGCCACTTAAAAACCCACTATTGCAGGACTTGGGCAGAGGATGTGGCCGAACGGGCTAGGGCAGTTAATTTCACATCTGGGGAACCAGGTTCAAGTCTCGGCAATGACGCTCAACAGCCTGTGATTCTGGGCAAATCACTTAATCCCCCAGTGCCTAACAAAAATGAATGTGTCCTTGTGTAAGGTAACTGGTGCTCATGTAAAGTGCTTTGAATCTACCCGATAACTTCGGGTCAAGTTCGCGCTAAATAGACTCTGGGAAAAAAAAAGATTTCTTTTAATAGAATCATTTTATTAGTCGAGTACAAAATAAACATAGCAACTGGCAAGACTCCAATGCATATCACATGCAATTGTCGTACATTACAATGATTCCACTTTCGTATGCAAATCAGGATTGGTAACCAGCTGAGTATTGGCTTTTACCACTCAAAAGAGCAATTAATAACTATATAGCAATACCCCAAGTTGTCATCAATACCTTCCATATTTTCTAATGCTTCTTGGAGCCACCTCTTGCTTCATAAATAGCAGCTCTAATATTCTGCAGTGATCTAGTCCGGCCTTCCTTTTATTCAATCTCAGGGCCTCCTTCATCTGCCAGTTTTGTGTTGTATTTCTTTTGACTATTTTCCTCTATAGTAGAGATAAAATTCCCAAGGTTATATATATCCACTTTTGCAGCAGTTCCTCTCTGCCCTACTGTAAATCATCTCGCAGTTGCCATCTCCACCTAAAACCAAGGTGGCAGAATGTTTTTTCCATTGTGCAGTGGTTCTGGATTACACTGATAACCACCTTCTCTAAATAAGGTGGTAGACCCTACTCATTCCTGCTTATCATGTATGTTGGTGAGGGACCAAAAACCAGAGAATCTCCTGAAGAATTCTGTTTGAAACCCATTTAGCCCTGTTATTTTCACCCAGCTGCATTAGGCCAAATGCCTTGGTTATCAGAGACGCCTCCATTAACAGTTGCCCTGGTTTGTGCAGAAAATCCCAGGACCAGTTGGCACGTAAACATTAAGGAGTGTCATACTGTATCCCCAAAGGTGTCTGAAACCAATATATATCTCCCCAATTTGTCATACTGTATCTCTAATAGCTGCCACAAGAGTTCTTTCTTTATCATGGTTGCTACCACTTGTGAACACCTAGTGAATCCTGTATGCAGTACAGTGGAAAATCTATATCTCTTGATAAAATTACAATTGATACCAATTATGTAGTGTCTTGTAAGAAAATCACATCTGGGCCATGTCTTTTAGCTGCCTTGAGCACTAACCCTCTTTTAACTTTGCCCAGGGGCCTGTTCACATTTCATATAAGTAGTTTGACTTTATGCTGTGTTTCTCATATCTGTCTGAAGCTATTTTGTGTGATTGCCTATCCCCTTTTATTAGCTATTGGATGACATGATTGGGCCTTTTCGTTCTCCCTTTGAAAAATGTGCCCTGACAGGTATGTAAATCTTTGTTACATTCTAACTATAATCTCCCAGCCACCAACCCCATCCTGCACTTCAAAACACAGAAACACCAGCCGAGCTACAATCTACAGTCTACAAACATAACACCAAATTCAGCCAAAATATAGGGTGTGTAAATCATAACAAAATGAATTATGGTCTTTCAATCCGCAGTATTTTGTATATCATTGATGTGCATCCGACAACATCAGATATCGCAGTACCCCTGAATCGACCCCTCGCCATCGGCCCAATTCACGACATGGCAAGAAGGACTTTGAAGCCTCATGTGACAACACGTGCTCTGCACTCTTACATTTTCTTCCAGAGCCCTGGTCCCATATCACTGAATGAGGGCTCCATTTTGCTGGTTTCCACTGTCAAACAGGTGGAGCCCTCACTGTCAGTCATTTTCTTTGTGACTGGTTAATGTATCTTCCCTCCGAGATGAAGTAGAATAAGCGTCTGTGGAACCATTATGTAGCAAGTGTGCTCTCTATAACCCCTCTCGTTACTCCAACAGATGTAGTCCAGCTTGAGTCCTCTTTCTGTTCTTCTTTTGCATGCCCTGGGGGAGCTCCACTGCACTGGCACATCTGCCCGTTTCCTTGTGTTAGGACCGGTTTTTCTTTCTCTCTTCTGTCCACCCCCATGCCTCATCAGAGGTGTCAAAAAAGTAAGATTTCCTTTGGAAAATGACCTTCAGTTTTTCTGAATTTAGCATCATGTATCGGGTTTATAGGACACCGTTTTTATTTAACCCATTCAAAAGATTTCTGCATCTGCTTGGTGTAGTCACAAATAAACATTATTTGATTCAGATTCAAAGCACATACGCTCCACTGCTCTTATGTGCTTTAAGATTTCGTCCATTTCTTCATAATTCAACAGTCTGGTTACCAGGGGCCTAGGTGGGGCTCCTGGGGGTGTCAATTCACGATGAGCTCTCTCAACTACAAAGCCCATTGAGAACTTCTCTGCTGGGACAATCTCGCTTAGCCTTTGTTCCAAAAAACTCTCAGACTGCACTTAGCCTCCTCTGGGAACCCCATGAAACATAGGTTGCTGTGGTGGGCCCTCACTTTCTTCACTGCATTAACTCGAAGTTACCACCAACCGGCTACTGTCACATACATACAAGGCTGTCATCGAGTCTTCCAAGCCTGAAACACAACCCTCATTTTCTGTGACTATATGTACTGCTTTGCCTAGATACTGTCTGATAAGGACAACATCCATTCTAATTTCTCCAATTTTTGCTTGAACTGTAGTCCTTGAGAAGTCGGATGCCTGTAGTATAATATCTATTACTCCTTTCACATTATATATTTTGGAGTGCCATTTCTTTCACGTTCTTTTACTTATATATCTCATCGTCGCCCCAGCAAAGTTATCTTTCTATATGAGATAACTGAATAACACTGTAGTAATTTACATTAAATAGGTAGTAATATTAAAACATATGGGGAATTCACCTTTGCAATGCCATATTAAAAGTAGACCATTCTAGACCGTTTAAAAGCAGTTTTCAAATCACTGTGTGAACTATTTAATTGTATATTGCAACTACATACACTGCTTACCAATGTATTTGTATACAGTTTAGCCCAAATAATGTAGCTAGAGAAATATACCAACTTCTACCAATTTTTCAAACTCAAATCCTTACATGCTCGACTTGCATCTTAAAACATCAGATTTCTATGTGTCCTTGATGAAAATATGTAAAGTTTATAACTCAGTAACATTGTTTGATCCAAGAAGGAAAAACACAATTACAACTGTGTAATTTGTTGCTAATGTGTTTTCTTTAACACAAGCGGTTTATACAGGGATATCTGCAAATGTCTACAGCAGTCAGAGGAATACTAGACGAGAAGGCAACCTCTGCATACACAGTTATACCCTAGTCAATGTTTAAAGTGATCTTTGAGTAAGATAGTCTGGGCTCATCAGTTGTTTCTTGTCTCAAATACAATAAGTAGTGAGATGGCTGCTATCATAACAAGCATTGGCATAGCCAATAGGTCTTGCCTTGGGACCTAAAAAGTGTTTAACCATGCAATAGTAATGTTGGTGCACCAAGGATATTATACTGCATAACTTAATACTTATAAAGTTCCAAAAGCGAGACCTATTGGCAATGCCAATGCTTGTTTTCAGTGTACTAGTTCAAAGCTTTCACTCCTTTCTACAAGTTAATAAAAGTCTAACATTATATTAAATAGCAACATATTTGGGTCCAGCATAAAGAGCACTCTTTTTAAACAGGTATTAAGAGTGAGACAGCACACAATGATCCAATGGTAATTACTAATTGAAGGGAACATTAGGAGCTATACAATGCAATTGTTTTACATTGACTCAGAAGGCCCCTTGGCTGCATTCAGCACATTAATATCACAATTCACTCTCTTTTGTGAGAACTAATGCCTTACATCCTAAACAGCTGTTTTAATAGAATGTTCCCGACTTTAAAAAACTGTTTCTGTGATTTGAAACACAAAACCTGGAGATCACTACATATCTTAGTGGTGAGTCTTTAACTCACTGAGCCATTTCAATGCATTAAATAGATACATGTTCAGCATTCTAGATAGTTCCCTTAACATATGTATTTCTCATCAAACTTACTGAACACCATGTCATGATTTGGTACTAACCTATGATATGTGGTGCGTGCGAGTACGTGTAAACAAGGATATGTAAGCGTATATATGTGTGTGCGTGTGTTTGTGTGTATGTGTACACATATGATGGACTCTGAAAGATCCGTTCGTAGAGTGAGCTGAGGGCGGTGAGAGGACACTAAAACCTGCTTCTAATAACTTCCGTGCGGTGTTCGTAGGTGGTGAGACCACAGCGGGATAAGAACCGCGCATTAGACCAGGCGCCCTTCCCATGAGAAAAGAATATGGCAAAAGTCAATTGAAGCAAGAACGCGGCGTAGTACCGGAGCTCAGACAGGTGCGATAGCTCAGTGAGTCAAGTTGATTGGAATCCTGGGCGGGCCTTTCGTCCTTCGGAAGTCGTTTAAAAGAGTACCATTGAGGTGGGGCATTGTACGGGTTGTTTTACAGTGCTATGTACCGGCAGAGGTGCGACAGCAAGCGCTAGAATAAAATCAGAGCGTTAAGAGCAGTCTGTAAATTCATTGTCACGACAGACCAGCCTGGCACAGCGGGCGCTCTGGTGGTATGTATGGCCCAGGCAGTATGATCCAGTCCTTAGCAGATCTCTCTGCGAAAAATAGGCACATAAAGGGTCACACTAGGAGCCCGGCATTAAAGATAATACAGTAGGTATGGCGTCAGCGCACAGCAGTAGGGAAAGCCGCGGAAAATGGCAGTGCGGGGCTCGGGCTGAGAACAAAGACAAGGCTTCCGGGTTTAAAGGCCATTTACTGTGCTCACAATAATCATTAAATGTATTCATTCCCATAGTTTATCTTGACCGCACTAAATTTTAGTGTTTGGAATTCTGCATGCCAAATTTACATGAGGCTGTGGCTGCAGTCAAGCCTCATTCCCTGTTTTCTTTAATCAGGGCAGCATAAAATGCTTCCCCCTACCAGAAAACACCTTCCCCACCACCACCATTCTTCTCTCCCCCTCCTCCCTCCTCGCCCTCCCCACCCTGAGTTCCTACATACATTTCCCACTTAATAAGTGCATATAGTAAATGCATGCTTTGAACCCCACAGAATTGGGAACGCCTATGATTTGAGTTCTGGTAAAATCTGTTCCACATGGTAATTCCCCATTTCATGAGGTTTACCTTGCCAGTGTGCAGTATTGGCGTGGAGTTACTGCACGATAAAGGTAAAATAACATGTGATTTTACGCGCCCCCAGTCCCATGCAACATGGAATGAAGCCCTGAAGTTCAAATTTGCACCAAGCATAGCAGTAACATTCTGGAACATTTCAGAATTTCTGCGTGACTCTCGTAATAATCACCTACCTTACTCCCTCCTGATATTGGCTTTATGTCGGTGTTTACGAATTTTGTATACAAATATCTTTCGCGCCTGTAATCCATTCAGGCCTTTTTATATTACAGTAAAAAGATTTTTCACTCTGGCTAATACCGCACTCGGCGGACATTCTATTACATGTTCGCTGTCAATACTTTTGGCATCCAAACACGCACCACAAAAACACTGAACATCATCTGGGTAAGAAGCGGATTAGAGTTTCACAGCAGCTAAATCCCTTTCAGGTCCCAGTAACTCTCTATGCAGAAAAGGCGCCTGACATTTCTAATGCGCCTCTGATAAAAGATTTCTCATCAGCAGGTTCGTTTCTTTGCAGCTCATTAAAACAAGCGCGCACTTCGCGCTAAAAGTTGGAGAGTTGAGGGGAGCACACAAAGTGTTTCCCTTGCGGGAGCGAGCCAGCTGCACCATGTGTTTGCAAGTTAATTACAAACATATGGTGCCAAAGCTCGCTCCCGCAAGGGAATCGTCAAACGTGCACGCGTTGCTATTGAAGGCAATGCAACGTATGCACGTTTTTGGGACACAAACTGCATCGATGGCTACAGGTCCTCAGGGACATCTGAGGATGTAACTGGGCAGTCTATGGAATTGTGTGCCACACGTGGAAAAATAGGAGAAAAGAAGTTACTGCTTACGTCAGCTTTGTGAGGTACACTGTACCTCGCAAGGCTGACGGAAGCAGCCTTGCAACTTGAAAAGGTAGAGCGCTGTCCCGCAGCATATTTATCTACATTCTGTTTACTGTGCATTGTCACTGGTTAACATTTACCAAAGGGGATGTCCCCCGCTACGGCTGTAGCGAAGTACGCCCTGAGCCCATCTGGCTTCATTACAATCATTTAACTGGCAGTTTTTTCTCATATTGAGTACCCGGACTGGTTCTCTTATGAGTTTCTTCTTTTTCTCCACGTGTGGCACACTATTCACAAGACTGCCCAGTTACATCCTCAGATGTCCCTTGATCGCTAGTCCTGAAGAGACCCTACACTGACTATAGGGTCGAAACGCCGTCGACACACAGAAGAAGCGAACCATTGCACAGCGCATGTCAGTCCATATTGCTGCTGTCTACATAGAGATTATTCTTGTTAATGGTCGACTTAAAAAATTGTGGAAACCTTGTATATAGAAATTCACACTGTCACTTAACTTTGGGTTCCCGTTCTCACTTGGGACACAATGCACTAATGTTTTTTAATTTTCAAATTATGTTTATAGTGCTTTTGGTCTAGAAATGTATAAAAATGTTACATGGATTATCATGTGTTAGTGTTTCTTTCGCCCTCTGTCATTGAGGTACCCTCTAAAATATTGCAATTGTGCCTCCTTTATTACAAAGGTATCTTATCAATCCACAGTTTTTCCTTATATATCTTAAAAAGGTAGGCATTTAGTGAACAGTGACAACTTCCTGAAGGGGCGCAAAGAACTGTAGTGCAGGCCTTGATCGGCTTGAGGCTGGATTAGGGGAACATTCTTCTCTTTGGTACCAACAAAGAGATCATGCGACGACTACAGGTCGTACAAAATGCGGCAGCGGGGGTGCTCTTACATCTACCGAGGAGGTCGCATGTCTCTGAACATTTACGCAATTTACATTGGCTCAAAATTCTCAACAGAACTAAGTTTAAAGCGTTATGTTATATGTTCAAGATAAACATAGGAGAAGCACCAGCGTACCTGTGTAAATTGGTTCATAAATACATTCCGCTCGTAATCTTAGATCAACACATTCGGCGAAATTTGTTGTCCCGAGATTTAAATGAGCACGAATGGGCGGACGCTCCTTCGGATATATGGCGCCAGTTTTATGGAATTCTGTTCCTCTAAAACTACGCCTGGAACCCAACTATATAACATTCCGAAAAGGTATCAAGGCATGGCTTTTCAACCAAAACTAAGAACCATAGCTTATTCCCCTGGTTCTGTTTCGATCCAAGGCGCCGGGAAACCCTCAGGGTAGCTGTTGCGCCATACAAATGGAATAAATAACAAAATAAATGCAATTGCAGGGGTATAGGACTGCTGTACTATCACCCTCCATCCATGTATTCACAACCACTATGGTGGAATTTGCAACTAGAATCCTGCCTCATTAATATTAATGGGTCAGGATTCTGTGAATGTTACAAAACGGTGATTTTATTTTTTGCAGTGCAATGAATATGTACATCTGTGTTAGACTTGGCATCTTATGACCTGTTTCCCCTGAGTTTTTGCTCTCTGATCTCCTGGTTTTGATTCTGTTTTTGCTGGCGTAATATTTCTGCGCACTTTTCTTACTGCTGATCAGTGGTAAAGTGCAAGTGCTTCTGTGGTAAATTGTTTTATGGATTGATGTTTCCAGGATTGGATATTTGATTTACTTGTTAGTCCCTAGTAAAGTGCACTGAGTGTGCCAGGGCCTGTGAATAAAATGCTACTATTAGGGCCTGCAGCACTGATTGTGCCACCCACGTGAGTAGCCCTGAAAAGGTAACTCGGACCCGCCATTGCGTAGTCTGTGCGCAGTTTGTAATTGCCATGTCGACTTGGCCAGTGCGCACACTTGCTAGTCCCTCACCTTCCCTTTTCTTACATCTCAGCCACCCCTAAGGTAGGCTCAATTTTCCCCTGTGGGCCGGGTGCAGTGTATGTGAAAGGAAGGACATTCCCTGGTGTGTGTGGCATGTCCTGATAGCGAATTACGACCAATTTTGTTTTTCGCTATTGCAAGGTTAACTGTTCCCCATAGGATAGAATTGGGAGTTTGTTTATAACATCTTATAAACATAACTAGTCCGGGTAATTAGGTGGAAAAATAAAGTTTAGTATTCCTGAACTCAGAATCTAAAGATGCCTCTTTTAGTGAAGGTGATTTTTACATTCTGTGTTTGAAAATACCACTTTTAGAAAGTAGGTATTTTCTTGCTTAGTCATCCCGTTTGCCTCTGCTGGAATGTAGATTGCCTGTCTGGGTTTTGGATGACAGAATGCTGGCCAGCAGGAGTGGCTCCAGATAGTCTAGGTAGGTCGGGAAAGGGCTGAATAGACCTGGGCTGCAATTGGAAAAGGGGGAGGAGATTTCCTTGCACCTCAAAGGGCCTGGTCTGCCTCTGACCATGCCGTCTCCATCTCCTGCCAGGAAGTCCCACCAGAGAAGGCAAAACTGGTTCTGGCTGGGCACAGACACTCTCTGCCTAAGAGATCAAAGAATTTTGTGATATAAATATTAGGGCCCAGACCCTGAACTTTAGAACTCTTTAGGACCAAGAAGAAGAGCAGGAAAAGCTGTGAGGAGGAACTACCACTTTGCTGTGTGCTTCGCTATGTTGGCCTGCAGTGGCTGTTTCTGTATTGGGCTGTGACCGGAGTGGACTGAACTTTCTGCAATCTACTTTGTGAGTTTCTCCAAGGGAGAACTTGCCCCTAGTTCAAGAAGTCTCAGGAACAACAATGACTTCAAGCTCTTCTGCCCTCAGCACTGGGAACTGTGTGTTTTGTGCTGCAGCAGAAGAAAAGCAACCTGACAACGTTTACGATGCTTGCCGATGGCGCGCCAAAGGCAAGACCATCTGCGCCTGTCCAGGCCTGGACAGTGCCCAGCGCCACAACCCCTGGCCCCTGCCGTCTCCAAGGAACCCGACTGAGATACGACACTGTCACCCTCATCGCACTCAAAACAGGACAACCTGTTGCCTGCCATCGAGCCACCCCGAAGCGCAACCACAGACCCTTCACCTGCCAAGCATGCAAATTCTCCTGCCTCCGAACCTGCTCCCCGCCCACGAACACAGCAACGACAACAACAACCACCTCAAGTGCATGCTCCTCAACACCTGCTCCGTCCACAAACACGCCGTTGAACTCTGGGAACTCCTTGATACAACAGCACCAGACGTCTCCTTCCTCACGGAAACCTGAATGAACGCATCCTCGGCCCCCGACATCGCCATAGCCATAGCCATCCCGGATGGCTACAAAATCACCCGGAAGGACCGCGTCAACAAAACTGGAGGAGGAATTGCCTTCATCTACAGGAACACTGTGAGGAAGGACTTACCGGTATATCCCCATGGGCGGAGGTTCCCGTAGTCAGCCTGCTAATCATGGGATTCGGGACATCGGAAGGAATCCCGATCCAAAACACCAAGGTCCATGCCGTCTTTCCGTGTCTCCACAGAGAGCCGGCGATCAGAACCCGGAAGGGGTTGGGACTAACCCCGGAGGCAGTTGCGAGAGGCCACTGAAAGAACAGGATTGTGAGACTGACGGGGGTCACTCAGATGGAGCTGAACACGAGGAGAGGACGCCAGAAGGAGAAGCGGTGACGGAGTATCGAGGAGAAAGGACCAGCACGAAGGAATCCAGGGTCGGAGACGTCGCGGAGGAAGAACCGGACGAGCCGTGGTGTGAGGACTGGTGGAGTCAGAAGAGTTACAGCAGAGCCGGTGAGTGGGTTGTGCCACGGGACTTGGATGGAGGGAGTGGGTAAGAACGGGGCACGGGGAGAGGAAAACCTGAACACTTGAAATCTGCTAAACTTAATCCTGCGTATGAAGCGCTGTGTAGAGCAACCCCTTAAGCTGAGCGCGCATCTTGTACTTCTGTCGTAAGGTGCCTGGTTTTGTTTGGAAATAACGGAAGGTGCTTCTTTAAACTGCAGACATTCCATCCTAATCCTTTACTTTCTCCCACGCTATTACTTCTTCCCCAATCACTGTACACTCCCACAACTAGTTATCCGATACCTCAGAAACTCTAGAACACTGCACGGTGTGGTGACGTGTTAGCCTTACTACTTCCCCGAGGAAACGTTTGAACTGATGGCTCTTCTTTTCCTCTTTTATGAGCCTCCGGGGAAAGCCCTTGGACTCCGATGACGAGGAGCCCGGAACATCACCCTCCACAAGATCCGAAGAAGAGGAAAGAACCGAAGAAGAACAGTGTGACCCTCGGACAATTGTTTCCCCTGACTTTATACCTGTTGCAAATAAACAATCACTTATTCGCACCTATATTAAGCCTCCTCGACTGTATATCAAACCTGCGCTCCCACAAACACCATCAGCGTCACGACCAACGCCGGAGACACACTCACCGCCGCCGAACACCTACACTTCCAGATCCACACCGACCCCCAAACCACCCTGAGGGTAACGCTCATCTACAGACCCCCGGGCCCACGGACACAATTCAGCGAAACCATCGCCGACTTCATAAGCCCGCACGCCCTAGCCTCACCAGAGTACATCCTCCTAGGAGACCTTAACTTCCACCTGGAGGAAAAACAACGACAACACCACCACCCTGTTCAACAACTTCGCCAACCTCGGACTCAAGCAACTGGTGAACACCCCCACCCACCACGCCGGCCACACGCTCGACCCCATCTTCTCTGCCAGCAGCCACGTTGCCTTCAGCCACTCCACCGGACTACACAGGACCGACCACAGCTGCATCCACTTCACCTTCAAGAAGACCACATCCCACCACCACATGCTACAGATCCCCAGCAGATGCTGGAGCAAAGTCACCACAGTCCAGCTGACCACATCGCTGAGCCAGAACCCACCTGCCGACACCCCTAACACCAACGACGCAGCAGACAATCTCACACAGTGGATCACCAACTGCGCCGACGACTTCGCTCCACTGAAGAAACCCCCAGGCAAGACTAGCAACAGAAAAACTTCTTGGTTCACAGACACCATCAAAATCACAAAGAAATCATGCCGAACCCTCAATAAAGCCTAGCGCCACAAGCGGACCCAAGAAAACATGACAGCCCTCGAGCGCCACCCGCGAATACCACCAGATGATCCGCACCACCAAAGGGACATCGTTCAAAGAGCGGCTGGACAACAACTCCCACAACAGCAAGGAACTCTTCAGCATCGTCAAAGAGCTCTCCAACCCCAGCGCCAGCAACAAAGACATCACACCGTCACAAGATCTCTGCAACTCCCTCGCCACGTACTTCCACCGCAAGATGGCAGACATAAACGACAGTTTCGGACCCCAGACCCCGCCTCCAGTCACTGAACAAACGACCCTCAGCGCCTGGACCCCCATCAGCACGGATGTCACCACCCACGTCATGAACACCATCCACTCCGGCTCCCCCTCCGACCAGTGCCCTCATCATATCTTCAACAACGCCGACACCATCATCGCACCCCACCTCCGGAACATCATTAACAGTTCCTTCACGTAAGCCACCTTCCCTGGAAGCTGGAAACACACAGAAATCAACGCCCTTCTGAAGACACCAACAGCGGACCCCAAAGACCTCAAGAACTTTCGCCCCATCTCTCTTCTCCCCTTCCCGGCTAAAGTCATCGAGAAGACCGTCAATAAACAACTGACTGCATTCCTTGAAGCAAACAACTCGCTCGACCCATCCCAGTCCTGAGCCCGAGCCAACCACAGCACCGAGATCGCCCTCATTGCAGCCGCCGATGACATCAGGACCCTGATGGACAACGGAGAGACAGCCGCTCTCATCCTCCTGGACTTCTCGGCAGCCTTTCACACCGTCTGCCACCGCAAGCTAATAAGCCGCCTCTTCAAGTCTGGGATCAAAGGAAAAGCCCTGGACTGGATCACTTCGTTCCACTCCGTCAGAAGCCAGAGAGTCCGCCTCCCTCCCTTCCATTCCGAGGCCACCAAGATCATCTGCGGCGTACCCCAGGGCTCCTCACTCAGCCCAACCCTCTTCAATATCTACATGAGCCCCCTCGCCACCATCGCACGCAAAAACAACATCACCATCATCTCCTACGCCGACGACACCCAACTGATACTCTCCCTCACCAAAGACCCTCGCACCGCCAAAGCCAACTTCCAGGACGGAATGAAAGATGTCGCAGAATGGATGAAGCACAGCCGTCTGAAGCTCAACTCTGACAAGACGGAGGTCCTCATCCTCGGACAATCCCCAACGGCCTGGGACGACTCCTGGTGGCCCACGACGCTGGGCACTGCACCAACACCCACGGACCACGCTCGCAACCTGGGATTCATCCTGGACTCCTCGCTCACAATGACCAAACAAGTCAACGCAGTCTCGTCCTCATGCTTCAACACCCTGCGCATGCTCCGCAAGATCTTCCGGTGGATCCCCACCGAAACCAGAAAGCCGGTCACCAAGGCCCTCGTCACCTTCCGACTGGACAACGAGAACGCCCTATACGCAGGAACCACAGCCAAACTTCAGAAATGGCTTCAGCGCATACAGAACGCCTCCGCACAACTCATCCTCGACATCCCTCGCCACAACCACATATCCACCCGCCTGAGAAACCTACACTGGCTCCCCGTCAGCAAGAGGATCACTTTCAGGCTGCTCACCCACGCACACAAAGCACTCCACAACATGGGCCCGAATACTTCAACAACCGCCTCTCGTTCTACACCCCCACCCGCCAGCTCTGCTCTACCAGCCTCGCCCTCGCCACCGTCCCACGGATTCGCAGAGCCACCACCCGAGGAAGATCATTCTCCTACCTGGCAGCCAAGACATGGAACTCCCTCCCCGCACACCTACGATTGACCCAGGACCATCTCACCTTCAGGAGACACCTCAAGACCTGGTTATTCGAGCAGAAGTGGCACCCCGCCTCCCTTCAGCGCCTTGATACCCTCGTGGGTGAGTAGCGCGCTTTACAAATGTATTGATTGAAGCACGTCTTGGTCTTACTCACTAGTAGTCTTTCTAAATTAGGCACAATAAGCATTCTTGGTTTTATATTGATGCTCCTACTCAGTATTTCTTCTGCTCGAGATTAAATACCCCATATTAAAAGAGCTTGGGACATCTCAACAGCATGTGTTCTCGATTGCCACTGTGTTTTGCAATGTCTCTACTGTTGTGTAGTTCCTATATATCGTATACAGGATCTGCGCGTTCGGATAACAAAAACTGTGGGTTTGGTGGCAGACTGGTTCCGAGCACCCCCACCGAATATGTTAGCCTGTTTGTATTAGCTAGCTCACAGTGCCACTAGAATCTTAAACCTGACCATGTTTGCACCCAATAATTCGGATTCCCGTTTGCCGAAATTCTTTCTCAGTGCTCTTCTTTCTCATTATTACTCTAACTAATCTGTTTTCCATCGTCTTTGTAATTCCCTTTATATTTTTAGATCTTAACAGGAGAGTTAGAGCTGATAAAGTTTGGAAAATTAATACTTTCTGTTCAGTCCGTTTATATAGAGTTTGTAACATTATGTCTCTGCCTTTTCATTGTTTTATTAATGTTTTCAATTGGTTGCATATTCTGTAAATGTGAGTTCTTTTGAAAAAAGTATTGTCTTTCAGTTTAATTAGCTAGTCAATATAACTGCTCCTTATAGTAAGTAGTGAATATGACTTGGAGACTGACCTATCGCCATTATATAGCACAATAATGCCCATAATTGGCTCTATGCACTTTCCCTTTGGTTCCAATCTACAATCTACACAATGATGGTAAATTTGACAAAGCTCGGATTGGTGCACACGTGCTCAATTGGTTTTGTGCTTGTTTACTTTTAGACATATTTTGTTAAAATACACTGCACTTATAATAAGTCCTGTTACTTTTTTAGGGATATACTTACTTTTGGGGACTTCATGGAAATACTATTGCTATAGCCTATAAATATATCGGTTATAGCATATAGCAACTGCAACATCAGTTGTCTCTGAGGCACGTTTGATCAATGGAAGAATAACTAGAACCTTACTGTGGGGCCAAATCAAGTTGAATCCCCATCACAACCGCTAAGTTCCATACCTGCCATATTTGACTGGACAGTGGTTCTTAACCTTAAGGATCCCCACAAAATCACTACTAGAAGTCGGGGACCCTTACCTAAAATGCCTATGATTACTGCACAAATATACAGTAGCAAGTGTACATCAAGTAAACAAATCATTACATTTTTTTTACCTAATTCACACAAAAAACATGTAAACACAATTTAAATCAGAAGGTTAAAATGTTAAAAAATTTAGTTTTATTTCTAAAAGTCGAAGTGATTTACTCCAAATACATACACAGTTTTTGTTGGTGTTCACCTGTGGCACCAATTGCCCATTCTAGATTTCCTTTGCTGTACTTGCACTGCTCCCACAAATCAAGATAAGGACACAAACTTAATTTTTATCCCCATTCTAAATTTTACTTTTTACTTCCTTAATGTGCTAATATTTTTTTTTTCTAAACAGTCGTGTACCCCATGAGTAGGGGTTGCAGACCTACAGGGGTCTGCAGACCGCAGGTTAAGATTCGCTGCTCTAGGACATACACCCCATCACCATTTTTTTCTATTCTTCATCTTGAACTTGTGAGTTTTGTTTGCACTCATCCATTCACTTAATGATCTGAGACACGCATGTAGTTGATTGGGTCCCTTAATTGTTAAGAAGGTTAAGTTTTGCATAGAGCGTATTTGGCACCAGCCATGTGGATTTCCAGTTCTCAGATTGTTTTCTTGAGTTGACAAGTCCTTGTGTTCAAGAAATGTGAAGATCATTCACCTTTGTTTTGTTACAAAGTGATACCCGTAAGTTACTGCTACAGGCGTTTAGTCTGGGTGTTCAGAGTTATGCTCTTGTATCGCTCTTTGAGTATACTTGACTGCAAATACCAATTTCCAAAGGAATGAGGAATAAACGTTAAACAGGCATCTGGAACATTTTTCTCCTTAATAGCATAATATGCTGAGGAGATCCTTTAATTTCAATGTTAAATGGTTAGAGCCAGTAAGGAGACATTCACTAGCTAATGCCCAGTCAAACAGAGGTATTCCCAGCCCCTCTACTACAGTAGTAGCACTGGATTGCAACAGCCTCACCTTTACATTAATTGGTAGGGAATTCAGTTGCTGACAAACAAATGGGTATTCGACTTCAATAGTTTAGCAACGAACTGGCACTTAGAGAACCAAGTTTGAAGGAGCATAATGTAATTTTACAAAAAAGACCAATTGTTTAGCGAATTATTCACTATGAGCAATCCCTAATTACTGGGCATTACAGCTTCTCCCCTGTCTTTCATCTAAATCAGTGAGCTCCTGAACTGAGAAGACTAGTTTCTCATCCAAGACCCATTAATTGCATGTATACCTTGAACCAGCTGCATCTTTAATGCGTATTCCTTCCATCCCGGTTGTTACATGTTTTAGTCTAGGTATAGATATAGCAAATTCTTCATTTATTTTAAATGCATTTGAATCTGAACAACTTTTATATTGTAATCCTCCACTCTACTATGGAAAGCCTCAGAGCTCAGCTACACTCTACATGAGCAACACTTTTGGCGACTAATAGGTTGCCTTCAATTTAGTACAATATTATTGTAATGTGTACTTTGTGCCAGACTTTTGAGTGCCACGATTAAGTCCAGCTCGTGTGTTGGAAAAAAAAGTAACGCCCAAAGAGTTTTGCTATGTTCGTACTTGGATGTTTCGAGAAGCATTTCCAAAAACTTGTTGCAATGCTACATAGTTCAGCATTTTGACCCAAGAGTGGGATGAATGACCCATTTCAAGATGCTTTTATTCATGCATTGGTTAAGGTCTAAATCAAATTTTCTGCTCAACTAGCACTTCAGGTAGACAACGTATTTGTCAGCTGTGGAAAAAAAATCTTTAAATATATTACTTGAGAACTTTTCTCCCTTTTTGCTTGTTAAATGGATGACCTGCTGAGTCTTTGGTCTGTAGGCTACTATGGCACACAGACAAGCCAGAAATGAACACTTCGTAAAGCAGATTCAAAAGAGGTAAAAAGCAGCTTTAGTCTGTGAGGCAAATTGATTTCTTTCACTTAGTAGAGATACGTTTTGTTTGTCATTGATGATTAAACTGATTATCCAAGAGTCCTTCTCATGGTTAAAAGCTTCCTTGAGCAGTCATGAAACTGAATCTTCACTCACACGCTTCAGACTTCTTTTCTTCCTATCTTTAATCCTAGGTAGAGCGTCATCCCTTTATATTGTTTATTTTGTGCTTGTTTGACTGGATCTTAAAATATTATTCTCAAATTTATTCTTGCTTCCAACCTTCTTTGTCATGATGACATTAGTAAGTTTGTGTCAGCATACTTAGGTATAACTTTCTATTGCTGTTGAGTTCTGCAAATAGGTTAAGTACATTTTATTTTCCTGACTTCATGAGAGGCACTGCACATTGCATCCTTCAATGGAGTGGCTTAAAGTTAGCATGTAATATGAAAACGGTGGAATGTGAACGATATGTTATTTGGCAATAGATTGGTGTAAACTATATTGATGCTAGTTTAATGTGTGCTGTTTGTCTCCTACTCTATGGATGTTTTTTTATTTCTGTGCAAAATGGTCATCCTTACAGAACACTCTGTGGAGTGAGTTCTTATCTGCGCCGACAAAGGAGTACAGTTTACAGTGCATTTAAGAATGTACTTTTCTTTATTTTTCCCCAAACAGGTTTGTGTTTAGATTTTAGTTCTGGTTAGAACTCCCAGTTGCTTTTCTAGAGCTCTTCCAATCGCCAAAACGTGCTGTATAAGTAGTTTTGTCTGTATTGATCCTTTTCTCTTCAGGCATTCGATATGTCCGTGCTTGTATTATTCAGTGTATCTGCTGCTCATACCCAGGGCCACCTATAATGATGCGATTCTTCAGCCGCTGATTTTTTTTCTCCATAAATATGGATTTGCCACACAATCCATCATCTGCTGCATAATCTGCAGATTTTAACAAAAGTATTTTTTATTTCTAGCTCAAAAGGATCAAAAGTTACAAAAAAGGTTGCAAGATGTTCACGTGCAGTAGAAGGCCATTTGCAAAGAGCTAATAGCAAAGTTGCATTCTGGGATTTGTAGTTTCGTTGTTAAAGATTGCTTGAGGAAAAAACAGCAGACCGATAAGAAGAATGCTCCTAATTTTTTTAACAGTACACTCTTCTAAGTTCATACTGCTGCTTAAGTTGGCACAATACAAATATGTTGTCTATTGTTCTTAACTGTAAAATGTACTGTACTGGAATAGTGCCACTCGCTTGTCTGTGTGTAAAGATCCTTGTACATATAAAAAAAATGCTTCCAGCAGGTGCAACATTCTCTTTACCTGGAAGATCTGTTAAACTTGAAGTTTCTTCTGAACGTAGGGAGAACATGGTATATTCGGACTTTGGACAGACTGGAACAAGTACTCATTAGAACGCAGACAGGAATATGCCTGTTGTTTGAAAGAGAACAATAATAAATACACGACATAAATGCAGAAGGTGAGGGAAGGGATAATGGTTCCAGCACGTTGCTTCATAAAAGGGAGTTAGTAGGCTGCTAACACCTCATCTCTCCTCTACCCCAGCCAGCAGACTTCTCGCTGGCTTTGCTGAGAGCGACTGGAGCAACGTGCAGGTAAAGAGAAGTTGTTAAATTAGCATGGCATTGCATTTCAGTGAGTTGATGCTGGGATCTGCAATGAAGTTTGTCAATCTAACCTCAAATGCGTGGCAGGTTCGCTGGACCGGTTGCGAGAATCCCAGGAAGCATGTACACATTCTGCCCGCCTCTCTAGTCCAGCATCTGTTAAACTATATACGAATTAAAAAATGCCTCTTCCTTGGAAATCTGATGCACACTGATTCCTCATTCAGTTTTAGAGAAACTTCTTTGAGTTTGTGCATGCTTTCAAAATTGTCTTGAAGAGGATTTGGCCTGTAGGACTTTTGCTGGCAGGTAGAGCAAGATAACGGACTGCCATGTGCAGCACAGTCTTTGAACTCTCACTCATCTGCAGTGTGTTAAAGGGATATTTTAAACAAAAGTGTATTAAAGGGATATTTTAAACAAAAATTCATTTTTTCTGCACCGCTTCTGTTTCACATCAGAATCTTCGAGTTCCACCTGCTGGAAAAGAGTGTGATTGCTGTGTTTGTGTCTAAGCAGATCATTAGCGTGAATTACAAAATTAAGGGACTGTGAAAAGAGGCACACCTTTGATTCCAAAGCAACAAATGGATTAAAATGTAAACACAATAAATGGCTAACGTAAGAAAGGGTTAAACAAGTCAAAGTCTTTGTAGTTATTAAGCAAGCATTAGCAAAGCCTATAAGTCTGGCATGGGTCGGCAGGTTTTTGGCAAATCTTGTTTTGTTGTGGTTTTTGTAAAACGTTATTGTTTCAGAGTCTTCCGGGCTCTCATCGATCTAAAAAAAAAAATTACGTTGGCTGAAGGCAAAAATGTTTTATTTTTGGTCTAAAGAAAACAATAATTGCCATAGAACTCCCTGACATTGAAGGCAAGTGCTTTGTGGGCGGATATGCTCCTTGGAAAGGGCTTAACAAGGAGGTGAGCTACCCAATATACCCTTGCGGGCTTGGGCAGAGAAGTAAATAGTGAGTTGGGCCAGCAAGGGATTTTATTTCTATTGTGAGTGGTCCTCTAATGCAGGACTTAACTTAATTAGTTACTCGCACTATTAAGAAATAGTCGCTGAGGAAAATGAATGAATAATATAAGCATTATATGAAATGATACACAAACCAGGTATTTTAGAGTCAAAACAAGTTTGTTATTTTACTTCAAAGTAAAGAATTGATCATTTGATATAATAGGGTACAGAATAATGCAAAATGAGATATACTGGGAGTATATTACATGTTCCACTGGTATATCGTAAAAGGTCTAAACTGCTAACAGAAATACCAACATTGACTTCAACTTAAAAATTAGATGAAAATCAATCGTAGTGGATGAATCAGTTGCAGAAGTAGACACTGTTGTCGACGTTTCGGTCTTTTTGTTATAATTTCATAAGACCATCTTCAGGACAGAGAATAAAAGCATTTCAATGTGGACCCCGTATTACAATCTACACATACACTTCCTAGCCAAGTCAGTGAAGTCATTTCAAGATCAATCAATTGGAGATGATATCTGCAAGATGTTGAACTCTGCGACTTCAAAAGAATGGAAGCGCTTTAAGATTGGGCTCAGCAAGGCGCTTTAGACTCGTTTGATTGTCGTAATTAAGCTCAGCAAGACGCTTGAGGCTCGTTCAGTTGTAGTAATTGTGTTCTCGCGTTTTGAATCGTCGAGATTTTTTAACAGATTATTTCGTCCGGGTCAAGCACGGCAGCGTCTTCAAAGGAAACAGCTGATGGAAAGGGCAGCATCCCATAAGTCATTGTGAAGTCAGCCAATGGCTGAAGTGGGCAGACACATTACCCTTTGATGCATGCTGGAGTGGATGGAAGAAAAATATGAATGACGTAACCACAGACTAATGGATAAAGTCTAGCTGAAAACCCATATACATAGGTTTGTTATACACATAATTGTATCAAAAGCTCTTTTGTAGCAGAGACCTAAAAAAGCCAATTGGCCTGGCATTGGCTTCTAACCTGTTGCTTTTAAGACAGAAGGCAAGAAAGAAAGATGACAAAAAAAGAAACAAAGAAATGAAGAAAGAAGGCAAGCAAGAATGAAGGTAAGAAGGAAGGGAGGGTTGAAGAGAGAGAGGGAAGACAGAAGGAAGGAATGAATTATTAAGTAAGAAGGGAAAAAATGAAGGAAGCAAAGAAAAGGAAGGAAAGAAAGGGGGAAGGAAAGAAGCAAAGAAAGAAAGCATGAATGGAGAAAGGGAAGAAAGGCATGAAGGAAAGAAAGAGGAGCAGAAGAAGGAAAACAAGCACTGGTAAAGCCAGTAGGTCTTGCCTATGCAATTGCTATTGGCCGTGCCAGTATTTTTTAGCCATGTTGTACACCAGCTGGTTGCTCTTCAGCATGGCTAAAAGTTAGTGACGTTAAGGAGTGTGGCATGAAGTGGAGTGTAGTGTCCTAAAGTAGACTGTAGTGGAGTAAAGTGGAGTGTTCTGGAGTGGATTAGAGAGTCGTGGAATGGCATGGAGTAGTGTAGAGTGGAGTGGCATAGAGTGTTGAGGAGAGTCGTGGAGGGAGTAGAGTGTCATAAAGTGGTAGGGCGTAGAGTGTCATTGAGTGGAGGGGTATAGAGTGTTTCAGAGTGATGTGGAAAGAGTGGAGCGGTGTAGAAGGTTTTGTGTAGATTGGAGTATAGTGTTGTGGAGTGGTAATGAGTATAGTAGAGTATTGCGGAGTGGAGTGGCATAAAGTGTAGTTAAATTATAGCAGAGTGTAGTAGTGTGTCATAGAATAGAGTTGAGTTGAGTTATGTGGCATTGGAATGACGTAGAGGGAGTTGCGTAGAGTGGAGTAGTGTTGTAGAGTGGAATAGAGTTTAATGGAGTAGAGTGTCAGAGTAGAGTTGTTGTAGAATGGAGTAGAGTGGCCTACAGTAAAGTGGCGTAAAGAACAGTGGTGCAGAGTAGATTAGCATAGAGTGCTGTTGTGTAGTGTGCATTGGTTTTGAGTAAAGTTGTGTAGAGTACTTCGGTGTAGGGTATAGTGGAGTGGCGAAGCGTAGATTGCAGTGGCGTAGAGGGCAATGTCGCAGGGTGGAGTGGCGGAAGGTGGAGTATAGTGGCGTAGAGTGCAGTGGCGTAGAGTATATGGTTTCAGAGTAGAGTGAAGTGGTACAGGATAGAGTGCAGAGGTGTAGTGTACAGTGGTGTGGAGTGCAGTGGCATAGAGTGCAGTGGCATGTAGTGGCGTAGAGTGCAGTGGCATAAAATTGATGCTGCAGTGGCATAGAGTGCAATGGTGCAGAGTAGCATTGAGTTGAGTGGCAGAGTGCAGTTTTGCAGAGTAGAGTGTCTTAGAGTAGTTTGGAGTAGAGTGCAGTGATGTAGAGTGCGGTGGCGTAGAGTGTTGCAGAGTAGAATGCTGTGGCATACAGCACAGTGGTGGTGAGTAGTATAGATTGGCGTAGCGTGCAGTGGCAATGTGGCATAGAGAGCAGTGCTTTTGAGTAAATTGGTGTAGAGTACGTTGGGTAGAGGGCAATGGTTTAGAGTAGAGTGGCATAGAGTAGTGCTGAGTAGAGTGGTGTAGAATGCGTAGCGTACAGAGACGTATAATAGCATAGAGTACAGTGGCATAGAGTGCAGTGGTGTAGAGTAGATTGTTTCAGAGCAGAGTGAAGTGGAGTGGTGCAGGGTCAAGTGGAGTGGCCTAGACTGGAGTGGTGTAGAGTACAGTGGTGCATATTAAAGTAGAGTGCATTGGCATACAGTGGAATGGTGCAGAGTAGGGAGGTGTAGAGTACAGTGGTGCAGTAGCATAGAGTGCAGTGGTGCAAAGTAGAGTGCCTTATAACTCATTGGTGGAGAGTACAGTGTTGCAGAGTAGAGTGCAGTGACGCATATTAAAGTGGCATAGAGAGCAGTGGCATAGAATACAGTAGTGGCATAGATTTCAGTGACATAGTGTTGAGGCATGGGGTAGAGTGTTGTATAGTATAGTGGCATACAGTGCCGTGGCGTAGTGTATTGGTTTTGAGTAAAGTGATGTAGAGTCGAGTGGCATAGCATAGAGGGCAGTGGCGTAGAGTGGAATAGAGTGGCGTAGAGGGCAGTGTCATAAAGTAGATTGTTTCAGAGTAGAGTGAAGTGGCGTAGAGTGCAGTGGCATTCAGTACAGTGCCATAGAGGGCAGTGGTGCAGAGTAGATTATGGCTTAAAGTGAATTGACGTAGAGTGCAGTAGCGTTGAGTGGAGTGATGCAGAGTAGAGTGGCGCAGAATGATGTAGCTTACAGTGCATTGGTATATGGTGCAGTGTCATAGAGTGCAATGGTGCAAAGTTCTGTGACAGAGAGTGTAGTGTTGCAGAGTAGGGTGCTGTGTGACGCATAGAGTGGAGTGGCGTAGAGTGCATTGGAATGGAGTGGCATAGAGTGCAGTGGTGTGGGTGCAGCGGCATAGAGTAGAGTTGCGTAGAGTTAAGTGGTGAAGAGTGCAGTGTTGCGGAATAGATTTTCGTAGAGTGGACGTGTTATATAGTAGAGTGATATAGAGTGCAGTAGTGTAGAGTAGAGTGGTGCAGGGTAGTGCCGCATAGAGAGCAGTGGCATAGACTACAGGTGAGTAGCTCAAATATACACTGGTCTCCAGGGGGAGACCAAACCATATACTAAAAAGGTGGAATGCGACCTGCAAAGGAGAACGGGACTTGGACCAAAAGACTTAAGAGAGCTTGGGAGACCGGGAACTACCCAAGATAAGTACTCTAGGAGGCTGTATGCAGAGTGGAAACACAGACGCGTGTCTAATAGAAGTCCATAGAGAAGTTGCGGTTGCAGTTTTAAAGAAAAAGGACCCTTACCAAAAGACCCTGACGAAGCCCTTTGGAGGATGTAAGGTTGAAGAGCCACCTGACCCGTGAATGCCCCAGGAACCAGGTTACCTGCACCAGGAAAGATGGGTGCATAGCGATGAAGTGACATCTGAACCTCAGGTAGACTACAATGGGAGACTTGGGAAGAAATAGCCCTGGAGAAGTCTGTGAAGATGTCCAGTGGAATTCAAGGGTGGATTCTTGAAGAGGAGAACCTGCAAGCAGAGGGTATAGATTCTGTGACACTCGGAGGTGAACTGGAGACACGGAAGCACAATGCTCACCCTTGTCGAGGACTTCAGAAGAGTTCAGGAGGACCTTGTTTCTGGAGCTGTGGGGACCATGCAATGCTGTGGAAGACCAGGAGACATTCACAAACTGTCCTTCGTGGGATGTTGGTATCCAGGTGCACCAACAATCCTTGGTAGCCACAACTGGCGTTAAAGACGAAAAGATGCAATCATTGTGAACAGCAAGGTCCAAGGGATTCACCACTTTCAGGAGAGTCAGAGCAGGCCCTGAGCAAGCATGGGAGCCCACCAAAGCAGTAGTCCCTCGAGAGGACTCACAGGCCGAAGGCACAGGAGTCGCAAGAGGACCTCAGGCAGATCACCAAAGATGGAGGCCCACGATGCAAGGGATGTGGGGAGGACGGTGTTCTTCGAGGGTTAAAATGCTGGAGCTTCTCCAACCCGAAAATCTCAGGAGGGCGGAGCCAACAAGCCTTGGCAGCGGCAAGTCGTCGCGTTGCACAGGGGTTTGGCCCATCAGCTCCGATGAGGGATACTGTCCTCCAAATTGCAGGGAACTCTGGTCAAGATTTTGGGTAACAACAGAACTACCACCTGTGTTGCTGAGCCTCTGGAAGTCTGCCGCATGACTGGAGCAGCAGGCCGGTCAGCTACGATGTGGTACCTGCAAATGCAAGGGAGTGGCTCCTTCATTCCAAGGGAGATTACTTCAATGTCCTTGATGCCCACAGGTCTCTGGAGAACCTGAATGAAGCACAGAAACAGACGAGGCAGAATACTTGAGGAACTTCGAGACCTGGACCAGCAGGAGTCTTGCTTGATGCAGTAATGATACAGTAAGGATTTTTGTGGTGCTTGTGACTGGTATGTTTGACTTGGCCAAAGAGGATATTTCTTTTGACTTTTAGGAGAATTATACCTCCAACACCGGAATCGGTGTTGTGGTATTATTCCAACATGTTTGATACCAAACATGATCAGGTTCGGTGCAGCCATTATACAGTTAGACATCTCGTAATGACTGATGCCCACTATATGTCTTAAAATGGCCGACCACACTTACAAAGCCTGGAGAATCGACTCAGGGGTATTCAGAGATGTCTAGCTCATACAGGGTACTATCATATGTATAACCAAGCACCCTGCCCTCAGGACTGACGGGCCTACCATCGGGGTGACTTATAGGTTTTAAGTGCAGTGACCTCCGATATAAGGAAACTTGTATCTGTGTTGAGAAGTGCAAGCACCATCTGACATCGGCTACAATGGCAGGCCCGTAGTCAGAGTTTAAGTGGTCTACCATAGTTTGCACAATGCACGCTACAGCCCATGGGAGACCCCTGGTGTACCTATGCCCTGGGTAACTTACTGCCATACACTAGGGACTGATAAGGGTACACCAGTAGCAAATTGTGGAGGTATTAAAGCCCTTTTGGGAGAGAGTGCACATTTGCTCGGGTCCTGGTTAGCATGAACCCAGCAAACTACAGTCAGAACATAATGACACCAGGCAAAAAGTAGGGGGTAACCATTAAAGAAAGATCCTACATTCCGAGAGAATAGAGTGGAGTGGTGTAGCATTGATTGCATTGGCATAGTGTAGAGTAGAGTGGTGCATAGTAGATTGTTTCAAAGTAGAGTGAAGTGGTGTAGTGTGGAATGGTGCATGGTAGAGTGGAGTGGTACAGAGTAAAGTTCATTGGCATGGAGTGGCATAGAGTGCAATGGCACATAGAAGAGTAGAGTGGGGCAGAGTGCATTGGCATAGAATAGAGTGATGCAGAGTAGAATAAAGATGCGTAGAGTGAAGTTGCGTAGAGTGCAGTGATGCAGTGCGGAGTGGCGTAGAGTGGAGTGGCATAGTGTGAAGTGGTGCAGACTAGAGTGCAGTGGCATGGAGTGGTGCATAGACAGTAGAATGGGATAAAGTGCAGTATGCATGGTTTTGTAACGCACTGCCATTACAGACAACACGTCTTCAATTGAAATGACCATTACATTTGCAGAGACAATCAGTTTTACTGATAAAAGTATACAGCGCACAAACGATAATGTGTGGAGATGTCCTCACCTAGTAAAAATTTAAAATCTTAGTAAGAGGCTTCACCAGAAAGGAAGAATTACAAAAGGCGCTGAGGGCCTGGGTGGAGGCAGAACATTTAGATGGGCAGGAGGATGGGCTTTAGGGTCTGGCTGGAGGGAGGGTACCTTCCAGTGGGCCAGCAGTGTGTCTTCAAAGGGGCTGTCTCCAGAGGAGATGGAGGACAGAGAGAGAAGCAGAGTGCTGGGAGAGGATGATAAGTAATTGAAGTTAGAGAGGCAGAAATTGGTCCTGGAAGAAAAGGGAACGATCTTAGAGCCTGAGAGAGGTTTATAGGAGCTGAACATAAAAGCCAAGAGCGCGGAGTCCAGTTCCAATGGTGGCAGCTTGTCATCAGTGCTTGGAGAATGGAGGGTATATAACACCAAGGAAGTGATCAAAGATTATGTGAAGAGTGATTAAATTGGTCAGTGGTTCAGACGGTATGAGGTAGCTATGAGGTCCCACAGAATCCCTGATAGAGACTGGGAAACGGGGTTGTGGAGCCGCTTCATGGCAGAAGGGAGGGACTCCTTGCTAGCCTTACCAGAGGAGGATAAGCTGGTTTATGCTCCTATGAAGGAAGGAGATATGACTTGACCCCAGAACTGTCCAGGCAGAATTTTAGGGCCTGGAAGAAGCTTGAGCAAAATTCCTTAAGGATTCAAACTGTCTACTATTCCTTCCCCAGCATTTCCAGGGGAAATTGACATCTCTATATTCAAAACTGGTAATATCTTCATACAAGCCTCTGAACACAACCTCACCATCTTCGAGCTTCATTTCAGCACCTTGTCCTACCAATTATCTTTACCTACTCCAATCCCCACATCTACCCAACCCCCCCTTGTTTTCCCCTGCCTCCCCGACGCTAACCCTTCTTCCCCTAAACATCTCTATTCTTAATGCTGACTCCCATTCTACGACATCCAATCAATCGCTCTCTTGAATCCCCCATGACATCTCTAATTCACACATCTCCCAAACTACCAAGCCCTCTAATGACCAATTCCTTCTAACCCTTAACCCCACCTCTAACCCCTCTCCAGCCTGAGCCCCCCTCCTGGCTCACCCTCCAATACCCACACCTGCAACTACTCCTCCCTCTCTGAACTGTACTACAACCCCTAACTCTGATGTTGCTTCTCCCCACACCCCTCACGCCCTTTCATCTTCTCAAACCACATTTCCTGCCTCTATTATTGTCCCATCCTCCTCCACGCCCCTCCCTCCCACAGCCTGAGCACTCCTCTCTCACCCCCCCACCAGGCCTCTCACCCTCTCCGAACACCAGACCTCCTTCTCCGGCCAATACAGAACATACCCCCTCACCCCCTACTGCCCTGACTGTGTTCCCCCTCACTCTTTTAACCCAGACACTTTACAACATTGACTGCAATATTTCAACCTTGGTCACTGAACTCTCTTGGCTTACAGAGGATTTCAACGACTTCAAACCCCTCAACCCCAGAACCCTCCCCTTTTGTTCTACTTCTCCCTGCTCTGGCTTTCAAAAGTTCCCTAATCCCAAACTTTGGAGACCTACATCCCTCCACAACCGTACACACAGGCCTCTCCACACCTCGAGGGATCATTCTGCTTCCGACCTCTCCGCCCTTTGCAACTCTTACCTATCAAATACCTCGCTTAAGGATCCTCCCCTTCCTCACTGCAGCATTCCTGTTATACTGGGGACTAGCAGAATCTCCTTTTCTGCCTGCTCCCCCAAACCCCCCCCCCAACCTACCACTATCCACTCATGCTCTCCCACCAAAAGCAGCCCTAAACCCCTGGTCGGCATGCTTGCGAACTGCTGTTCGGCGGTTCGACATGCGTCCGAAATATCTAAAACCATCTTTAGAGAAATCTTCTCACTAATCTTCTAGTGATTAGCAACCTCAAACAACTTTCCCATTCCCCAACCCACTCTAAAGGGGCCATTCTTGACGCCATCATTGCAAGCAATGACTTGCACCATCCAATCAAGGTTATCCAGGGGTGCTTCTGAACTTTGCGTACCATCTGAGGCATTTGCATCAACACTGGAACGAGCAAACCCTTGATGAGTTATCCAATCCGCTTCCGACAATATTTTGGCTGAGCCTGTTGCAGGTGAAGATGATGATACGGTTGCTGGTGTCGGTAACTGCTGTGAGGGAAAGTGACTGCCTTCGGCCACAGAAGTGGACCTTGACGCCGGATGCCTGCTGATTCAGTAGTACTTCTGCCGGTTCCTTCAATTTTCTGCCTCTCTTTTTCGAACCGAGTGGCTGACCGAGCCAGCCAATGTTTGTACTTTGAAACATCTTCTTCATTAAAAGGAATGAATGCATTGCTGGACACTGCCTTTTTGTACCGTGGATCCAGAATAGTGGCACAAATGTAATGTTGTTCTGTATGTATTTTTTTAAGCCTTTCATTGTCAAGTAGGCGGGTTAATAAGCTCTCTGCCAACTGATATGAGTCTTGCTTGTCACTTTCATCTTTGAACGTTGAAGACACCGCCTTCAGTTGGTGCTCTAGCATGCGCAACAATGGGCTAGCTTTGCCCAAAGTACAGTCCTCCCTGCTGACTTCACGCGTGAAGACCTCAAAAGGACGAAGCATGTCTATCAGGCTTTTAACTAGGTTCCATTCCTCCAACTCTAGCCTCATGTCTTTCATAGAAGAACCACGTGCAAAGATATACTCATTGATTACCAAGTACTGCTCAAAGAGACGCTCAAGCATGTAGAAGGTTGAGTTCCAACGTGTTGCCACCTCCTGGATGAGTCCTTTGACTGACACTCTACGAGCATGTTGCATGATCCTCAGCTGCTTCCGGGCCTTAAAAGAATGGCTGAAATATGTGCAGATTCTTCGGCAGGTGGTCAGTAACTTGCTGACTTTGTTTACTTTTTTCAAGAAATCTTGCACAACGATGTTAATACTGTGCGCCAAACACAGCACTCTGAAGTAGTCACCATCATTCATGGCCTTAACGATATTACTGCCATTATCCGTGGAAACATAACTAATCATGCGCTTTCTTGGATTCGGCCACTGAAAGACTTTACTGTTAAACTCCTCCAAAATGTTTACTGCAGTATGATATTTCTCCTTGGCAAACATGGCTACTGTTGCATGTTTCCGACTAGCTTGAAAAATGTTGTCAGTGTCAACACCTGCATACATCTTGTCTCTAACCCCTGCAAAAGATACCCAATGTGCAGTGATGCACATGTAATCAAGGGCTTGGCACCTGGTCCACATGTCTGTTGCCAGGTGGATATTGTGAACAGCACTCTTCTGCAAAGCTGCCCCAATCACCTCCAATACATCTTGATGTAGTGCTGGAACTGCAACTCTGGCAAAACAGGACCGTCTAGGAACCTTCCATTTTGGGCAGACTGTTTCCAAAAATTCTTGAAAACCCACCCCTTCCACAAAAGAAAAAGGGAGAACGTCCAGCGCTAACATTTTAGCCAGCATTGCATTATAAAGGCTTGCCGTTGGGTGGTTGCGTTCAAATGGCGCCTCCGACCAAACCATGCTTTTAATGGTGGTCTGGACCGTTTTACGTGATGATGATCCAGACTTCAACCCAGTTAGGCTCATTGATGTACTACTTTTTCGCATTGGTGTCTCTCCCAGACTCTTATTGTCGCTCATAGATGTTGCTGGGGTAGAGGGTGTGGGCGCTACCACTGCAGTGATGCTGCCAGGGGTACTGTGTGTACCAGAAACAATGCCGCTCACTTCTGATTCTTCAACTCCCCCCTGCACGATCTGCTCATCGTCATCAGAAGATGCAATATCAATGGATACATTTGGATTTGTACTTTTGGCTTTCCTGATATTACTTAGGTGCGCCTCCCACTGGATGATGCGGTGTTTTGGAGATGACCTCTCTGACCTCCGGTACCATAGTTGGTACCAAGCTTACCCAGACTAACTACTTGTTTACAAATCGAACAAATGACTAGGTTTTTCCGCCTTTTTGCTAATACTGAAGAAGTCCCAAACTGGGGACTGGAGATTTCTGGTGGTGGTGGTGGAGGTGCTACTTTCAATGCCAGATGAAGTGGAGGATGGGCGTGGCCGGATTTGACTCTGGTGTGCCCTTACAGTTACAGCACCACTACTTGAGGTAATGGAGGTCGAGCTGGATGGAGGTCGAGCTGGATGGAGGTCCCTGCCGGCCCTTCTGAAGAGAAAATATGGCAGCTGTAGTAGATCATGTTGGTGTAGTAGTTACCTGTATTGGTGGTGGTACCAGTGCCACGCCGCCCACATCCCGCTCAGCAGCAATTTGGTATAGGGTAAAAATGTCTTTCTGCTGCATGCCCGATGGGGCTGGAGTGACGACTGTGATGACTGGGTCGTCAGACTGTTCATCAGCAGCAGAATAAACCACTTCTTGTTCGTCGTCATCTCCCATAAGTGAAAGCCTTGCAGGAACCTTCCTTTTAGGCTTAGCTACCTTTGTCGGCTCATGGCGTGCCTCACTCTCAGACTGCATTGGTGGTGGATTCTAATCAAGATCTAGATCATCAAAAGGAAGGGGGCTTGAAGAAGAACTTGTAGTAGCCCTCCTTGACCTTTTTCTTGCTGGGGATCTGGAAGACAATGGATCATCAGGAGGAGTGGCTTCCTCAGGTGATACCTCCGCTTGAATCTCGATTTCCTGATGTGCCCCTACTTCTGGAGGAACAAGCATTGTGGGCAGTTGCACCTCTCCTTGCGCCTCTCCTTGCGCCTCTACTTGCACATCTCCTTGCGCATGTACTTGTTGCACCTGTGGTTGTCGTTGCGGCTGTGGTTGCTGAACACTCGTCAGATGAGTTACACCCTGCGTTGATTGGATGTTACTTTCTTGCGATGAGTCAAGGCCAACATCACTGGTCGTTGGTGATTGAGCAATTAAAGTGGCTGCCTCTGCGGTACTGATGGCCTTGGGCCTAAGTTGGCGTAGTGGCACTGAGCCCAATGAAGCAGAGGTGCTGCTGCCAGCTCGGTCCCACTCCCCGGCAGACCCCGCTGCTGCAGGGGTTTCCCCCCCCCCCCAAAAAAGTGTCTGTGGGCACACTATTCTCCTTGGTAAGTGGCGCAACTTGCTTCTTCTGCTCCTTCTTACTGGCAGTGGCACTGGCAACTTTCTTGGTAGAGGAGCTTCAGCCACCTTTCTTTGGGCCCATCTTCTTCAAATGTCAGAACAGCAGGCCGCAGTTGCACGAGTTTCAGAGTTGTCTGTGGCCAAACGTGACGTTGTGCTGCACACACCGCTGCAGGACTTCTTCCTGGCACTGATGATGAACGACGAGGCTGATTCGTGGTTCTCTTTGTGTACCTAAAAGCAAAGAAGCCAGAGGAACATCAGTTAAATAAAAATGTTGCATATGTTGTGCTTCAATTAATATTTGCAACTAGGAATTTATTATTATTACAACACACCCAAAAACAGAAAGACCAAAAATCACCCCAATCCAAAGCCATCCATGCCCTAAATGATATTTAAATTTAAGACACCCCACAAAAAGACTTGGTCCATGCACCACTGACTACCCCTGGGCATAATGGATGAAAGCAAGGCATACTGGGTGCAGCAGGCCTACGGCACAAAGCACAATGTCTGGCTTCAAAATGGCCCGTTGTCCCCCACCCACCTGGCCAGGCCCTGCCTGGACCAGGCCTCAAAATGACCCCCACCCACATGGCCAGGCCCCAACAATACCCCAAAAAAGCAAAAAACACACAAAAAATCACCCCAATCCAATGCCATCCATGCCCTAAATGATGTTTAAATTCAAGACACCCCACAGAAAGACTTGGTCCATGCACCACTGACTACCCCTGGGCATAATGGATGAAAGCAAGGCATATTGGGTGCAGCAGGCCTATGGCACAAAGCACACTGACTGGCTTCAAAATGGCTCCTTGACCCCCACCCACATGGCCAGGCCCTGCCTGGACCCGGCCTCAAAATGGCCCCCACCCACATGGCCAGGCCCCAACAACACCCCAAAAAAGCGAAAAACACACAAGAAATCCTCCCAATCCAATGCCATCCATGCCCTAAATGATGTTTAAATTCAAGACACCCCACAGAAAGACTTGGCCCATGCACCACTGACTACCCCTGGGCCTACTGGGCTTTACACGCACCCCAAATTAAAAAAAAATCCACTTATAACAGTGAGCTAATCAATTCCATGACATAAATGATATTTAATTTCTACAAATTTCACAGAAACAGTTGTATCATGCACCCATGAATAACCCTTGGCCTACTGGATACTGTGCTTACCCAGAATATAAGTTGTGGAAAAGTTTAAAAATTGTAGTTGCAGCAACTGCAATGCCCCAAACAAACAACACCAACTTACTTGTAAAATCTCAAATACAAAAGTAATCCAAAAGTGATCCAAACAAAAATTCCTCAAATCCAAATATCCAGCAGCAGCCACAAAAAGTAATCCTTCCAGCTGCAGATCCAAATGAAAAGTGACCAGGACATGGACAAGGCACTGGGAGGAGCCTGCTGGACAGGAACAGGAAGTTGAAGACTGGGGCACTTCCTTCCTCTCCCACCCCCCCAAAAATGGACTCCTTGCTAAAAAAAAGTGCAGCCAAATGTCAATCCGAGGACGACTTCTGATCCAAATCATCATTTTCAGAAGGTTTATGCTACCTGCGGTACATTTCTTGTGCAGAATTGCAATTTTTGCAAGTTCCGGAAAGCGAGCTGTTCAAATCTCCCGCCGGATGTCAGCTGCGTGTCGCATCTATGTGTTCGCAATTGTTTACTCCCGCGATGCGTGATCGCGGCCCTTTATGACGTAGTTGCGTTCTTAAACTCTCGCATTGCAAGGTGGCGGGCCGCTATGACGTACTTGCGGTCTAAAAGTCTCGCGCAGCCGGATCCAAAATGGAGCAGCGCACGCAAACCGGGAGGAAAAACAACTCGGCGAACTCAAAATCACGGTAAGTCAACGCCGCGAGCGCGACCAAGCAAACAAATCCGCTAGCTTTCGAATTGCGGATTTTTTGACAATTTTGCGCAATTTCCGGACCACAAAATTGTCAAAAATTCACAAATTCCGCGAGCGTAACGGATTTTTAGGCCATACTTAGTATAGACCCAATTATAAACAAAATATCCTTTTGCTTCATCTGAATCTTTATCAGCACTTGTTCCCGCACCCTTCGGATGAACATACAAAGGCGCAGTTTAACGCATTGGTTTCATAGTAAATATAGTATCACTAGGTTCATTGGCTGTTTCCAAAACTACTTCTTTTTGGACTAGGGTCTGAACTTGTCATGGGGATGGGCCTTTGCATTTACACTGTGTTAAGTTGGCATGAGCTTGTTAGAAGTTTAAACGTCATTTTTCCTTTCTGCTGCCTTTGCTCACGGCACACATTATTGCAAATGTTTAGAGTCTAGCAGACTGTTTTGCTTCACACGAGAATAATGTTTTCCTATACTAGCAGCTTGGCTTGGTAAGCTTTGTCTGAACAGTGAGTGCCTAGGCCTTCAAGGTTATTTCAACACAGTGGTTGTTGTTCGGTCTGATCAGCGCACGTTCTAGACATAACATATATGAAGCTGTGGCCACCTCTGATTTTGGCACGTTTAATAATGCACTGCGCAGGCATGCTCACACACTTTTGGAGAACATTTGCATGCAGAGAGCTGGTGTAGAAAATGATGTGATCCATTTGTACTAGGACCAGAGGTATGGGGCCGCCCTTGTAAACCCAGGAGACCTTCTGTAGATATAAAATAACCTAATAGCAAAGGAGTGTGAAATCTAGGTGTGATCTAGTCTATTTCCATTTAGCATTATAATATGCTTTCTCCTTTTGTATTTTATGGTATAGTAACTATGCTGATAATCTTGTTGCTTATAATATGTCTGCTTGTATTAGCTAAGATACTGCGCCTGAGAACACAGCATTAGAAATAAATATTTCAAACTTGCACATGTATTCATTTACTCCCCGTTTTGGACTAGCATGAGTGTATAACGAAAGAGTGTTCATGTGTTCCACATTGCCTGAGGTATTCTAAGTTCCATGTTCTGGGTTGTCTAATCATTGGGGGTATGGAAGAACCAATGAGACACTTATTGCTAGTCTGGTAGGGGATTTTGGCCACTAAGGTTAGTTTTGGCACACCCTAATTCACTGAGGCTTCAAGTCTCTATGCACAGTTCTGTGTATGAGCAGAATCCCTGCTACAAACTGTTTGCCCAGTTGTAACTTTACTTGCTGATTTTTGCTCCGCTTTTAAACGTAGTGTATCATGTCTTAATTTACCTACTCGCCAAATTAGATCAGGTATATTTGAAAAAAGGAAAGTTCCATCACTTAATTGTTTATAATCCGAATTGATATCAGTGGACTCTAAGTTTTTAGAAATGTTTCTAAAACCAAGTATTACTTCCTAGGTGAACTTCTCTGCAAAATATAACTGCTCTAAATCTTTTCACTGCTGAACCATTGCTACAAGGTCTAGAGCAGAAGTAGTCCCATGAGCTTCTTTGCGAGCCGTGGATCTAAAAGTGGCCTTTTCATCTGTAGTCAAAGTAGAGTGAGTCTGCCGCCCTTCTTGCTTATCTATTTCTTTATCATCTGAAGAAAAATGTTCTTCTTCAGAAAGATCATTCTCGGGAGCAGAGGGAAACTTATACAGGGGCGGAGGTCGATCTAACAAGATGGAATCATCCTGAGGGTTATTAAGTATGGGATAAATGGGGTGCCTTATAGGGTACTGGCCAGTTACCTCTAAACAACGCTCCCTTTCCTCTTTTTCTTTTATTGCCTTCATCTCTTTATTTTTTAATTCCAACGCTTTGTGATATATCATTTTTCGCTGTTCTTTTTCTGCTATAGCTTTTTCTTTCCTCACATTCGTACACAATAAAACCTATTTTGTCGACGTTTCCTTTTAAACAAACACTGCTCTACATATTGAATCTTTTTAAAGTCAAATTACCCATTCACTGGTCATTGTAAATCAGGATCCTTTTACGTATATTTGTTCCATAGTGTACTACATTATGTAAGAAATACCATAATTAACATACATATGTCTATTAGGTGTCTTCTCTGGGGGAGCCGGCTGACTTCTTTCTAAATCCGTTTTGGTACCATCAAAACAGCAATATAGCCTATGAAGTGTGCTGAAAATAGGCATGCTACGAAATTTTTGTAAAATGTTACTTTTTTTAAATATTCAAAAGTATAGAAAAATCTCCAAATTACCTGCCTTTATCTTTTGCAAAAATCAATAAAACAAACAAAACCAAAATATTGGCCAAGCAAATCTAGAGTGCCGCTTCAGCGACCTTACCAAACAAGAGTCCCCAACTTCCAACTGCCAATCTCTTGGTCACTGCAAAAAAAATTACGCCACCACCACCTGGAGGGTCAAATCGGAAAAAAACGGAAAAGTCACTTTGGTCTCCAAAGACAAGGGTCTCCTCATGCAGGACGTCTCCTCAGTAATATTCCCCTCTTCCGTCAAGACCACTCCTTTGGATGGCCGTGTCTCCGATGAGGACCCACGTGTCGGGCGCCCACTGTGGAAATGTGCCTTTTAATGGGCACACCGGTGCAGGGGTCACCCTTCTCTGTCCACAGGTCCGTAGACCAACAAAATAGATTGGCACTGAAGCTGGAATTCAAATAACAAGTTTATTAATCACTCATGAGTGGGACCACGTCCCTACTACACCCTCAAGTGTTCCAGGAGGTAGTACATTGAATACACAGACCATGGTGCTTATATACACACTTTGTTGCAGAGTAAGCATGTAGATACAAATAGAAGGTACAGGCCTACACAGGAATAGTTACCGACAAACATGTGCAGATGGGAGATCATGTAGTCGGCAAAGTGGGAAGGGGAACAGAACTGTTTACAACAGCAGAAAATAGTTGACAGTTACATCTTTAACCAGTTGCATTTCAGCAGCTACAGGCCTTTGCTCAGCACATACATTGCTTTGGCCCAGTACAGAAGGAGTAACTAAAGCTGTTGACTCAAGCAGAATAGAAGGGCAAGCAACAGTAAAGACGGAAGAATTACATAGCTAAAAAAAATGGATGCCACAACCAAAATTGCTTCAGTTTATGCTAATGGAGATTATTTCAGATTTCCACATCACCTCCCCTGCAGCTGTTTTTGTTTATGATTTTGATGCATCCAAGGTACTTTGTGTTAAAAGTGTTGCATATATAGTTTTCTATGGACAGAACTGTTTTTACCTTCTCAAAAGTACATTTTGATTACTGTATCGTGGATTTTTGCTGTTTTGGTCTTGTTTGGTTTAGATAAAGATTCCGTATTTTCCCAAACTGGTGTCGTGTCCATTTGTAGTGTTTTCATTGTATTACTGTATGTGTGCACAAATGCTTTACACACTGCCTCTGAGATAAGCCTGTCTGCTCATGCAAAGCTACTGAGGGGGAGAGGAGGGGTCATTTTAGAAGTGTATCAATCTTACCCTGACTAAGAAGAAGGGTCCCTACTTGGACAACAGTGCAAACCATTGCCAACTAGAAACCCCCATTTCTAACACAAGGCTACTGCAAAAGGATTTTACAACCGCATTAGCATGAGATAGGATCTGATAAAGCTGGATTGTGCTCTGTGCTCATACACAAAGATAGCACTAAAGTAATTTTAAAATAAAAACAATAATAATGGCACTTAATGGAAATACTTTTTGTGCGGTGCATATTTGCTTCTTGTGAAAGAGCAATATGCAGCCTTCAAAGTGAAGTTAACAAGTGGCTTACACAAACTGACCCATTGCTCGATTTTGTATTCTGTAATGGGTAGAAGAAACCTGTGAATGCCACAACAAGTCAATGGCTGAAGATAGGTGGCTGAAAGGCCTTTTAAATAAGTATATTATGCTCATAATGTTAGTAAAATAAAAAGGTCTTGGCTAATGCCAGACCTACTGACACCCTGAAGCCCTCTTTAATTTTCTGCCATCATTTTATGTCCTCCAGCCATTCGTGGCTGTGTTTGTTATTCCAGCACAAACACCGTTTTGCATGAAAGTATGGCAGGCCATCTGTCACAGGCTCTGCCTGAAACTGAACTCCGACAAGACGGAAATCCTCATCCTGGGATCATCACCCTCCGCCTGGGACAACTCCTGGTGGCCCCCTGCCCTGGGCACCACTCTCAAACCAACGGACCACACACACAACCTGGGTTTCATCCTGGACTCCTCCCTCTCGATGACCAGACAAGTCAACACCGTCTCTTCATCATGCTTCAACACCCTGCGCATGCTCTGTAAGATCTTCAGATGGATCCCCACCGAAACCAGGAAGACGATCACCCAGGCACTCGTCACCAGCCGACTGGACTACGGAAACACCCTCTACGCCGGAACCACAGCCAAACTTCAGAAATGACTCCAGCGCATTCAGAACGCCTCCGCATGACTCGTCCTGGACATCCCCCGACACAGCCACATCTCCGGCCACCTGAGAGACCTGCACTGGCTTCCCGTCAGCAAGAGGATCACGTTCAGGCTCCTCACCCACGCACACAAGGCCCTCCACGACCGGGGCCCCAAGTACCTCAACAACCGCCTGACCTTCTATGCACCCACCCGCCAGCTACGATCAACCTGCCTCTCCCTCGCCGCCGTACCACGCATCCGCAGAGCCACCGCCGGGGGAAGATCCTTCTCCTACCTGGCAGCCAAAACATGGAACTCCCTCCCATATCCACCTCTTGCTGACCCAGGATCATCTCTCCTTCAGGAAGCTCCTCAAGACCTGGCTCTTCGAGCAGTAGCGGACCCCTCCCCCCCCCAGCGCCTTGAGACCCTTCCGGGTGAGTAGCACGCTATACAAATGTCCATGATTGATTGATTGATATCCATACCACACAATCACTTGTCAAAAGATGTCATCTAATAACCTAATCATATCACTCTAAAAGCCAAAGATTGCGACTGCTGCACAACCAGGTTCTCAAACTAATTCTTGTTTTTGAGAAATCAAACAATCAAAACGTGCTCTGTATACAATTTACTGGCTCCATTGATTCCGAAATTATATGGGTCTTCCAGACTATCTATGAAAACATTGTAGTATCTACACCAAAATCAGAGGTTAGATCATTGATTGCATTAAAGCAATGTCAATTTCAGGTGACTTACGGAGAGTGGTGTTTTTGGGGAAGCCCTTTCAGTGAGGACTAGGACTGACACTGTCTATATACGAATAGTGTTGGTAACTAAAACATTTCCCTCATACGCCACTGGTTTTCTATTTAGTCGTTTTACGGGACATACAGGGTATACTTCTCCTGTGTAGATTGTCAGCGCTCCTCATGTGGGAATGCTGAATATGTCTAATTATTGCTTCATTGCCAGTGGTTCATTGCCTCAGCCCCTAGATGCTCCTCTTTCCCTGTCCTCCTTCTGCTTTTATATACCAGTACCTGGATCCTCTATTTGCAATTTCTTAAGATATGGGAACCCCATCAAAGCTACAAAAGTGTATGGAGGGACTGGAAATAGCTTGAGGCTTGTCAGGCTTTCTTAACTAGGCCTGTGCCTTTTAACAGGCTCCTTGGTTTAAAAAGAAGGCTTTGCCAGCTATCACTGGAAACTGTTACAGGCTCTCTGGTACCAGTGCAGTGAAAGTATAGTTGCAGCCATATCTGAGCAACGGAGCAGCCTTTTCACATCCCACCATGGTTACCTGCATTATGGGATTCATAGGCAAAAGAAATAGGGTCAGGTGATCATGTCAACCCCAAAATGTCCTCCACCTACAATGCCACGGCCATGGGAAATGTTGTGTTCAGTATCTACATTGTGTCTGAAGGTTGCTGTTGCTATCAGCGTGGCTTTAAACACTGCCCTGTACCAAGCTATGGAAACAGTTTAGCCTGACTAGCACAGGCTGGGTGTTATTTCTATCCGTGTAAACTTTGGGTTGACCCTAGGGTTACCTGACCCTTCAACTGACCATTACATTCTTATGGCCCTCGAGGGAAAGATCCTTCGAGAGTAGCGAAAGTGACGTGTACGAATGTGTAAACTAATTGTAAGCAAAGTAGTTAGATTCATTTCATAGTATAAACTTTTTTATAATAATGTATTGCATATATTCCTAAGCCTCATTAGGATGTCCAATAAAGAGAGTGAAGTAAAGAAAACATATTTTCAGAGCACAAATTCTCCTCAACTCTTATTTCTGTAACCAATATTCCAATTTCTCCTTTTGACAATGCGCAGCGAATGCACAAAAACCTATTTAGTAAACTTTTTGTATATAAATCAGACTTTGTCAAATTGATATTAAATATGAACTCTCTCTAAAGTGAGATCTATTTTTATGTGACTCACACATTCAGTAATTCTCATGTAGAAATGTATACCCTTTGTCACACATTATATGTAAAGCTCATTAACATCCCATGTGATAATGCCCACACTATGCAAAAAAGTAATAAAGACAATAAAAAGTATTGGAAGTTTATTAAGTTTGTTGGAGCACATGTCGATTTCAGCTGTAAAAATACTAGAAGTTTGGTAGGTCTGGGCTAGTACATTTCAATGTCAGCTCTGCTGCTTTTACATTTTGTGTATTTTAGAGTTGTAGTTAGTCTTGACCTTTTGTACACAACTGTCAAAATACAAATATCCAAAGTATTTTGGCTAAATGTAAAAATAATATAGTTGTAAATGAAGAAAATAAATTATATTACATATTTTCTGGTTCTAGGTGTTCACATCTAATGAAGAATCTACAGAAGAATCAGAGGTAAGACAGCATAGAAAAGTCCCATGACAGAACCTTAGCTGTCAGTCTGTGTTATTTTCAAGCTGCAACACCAAATAAGCATTTCATTATTGCTCCCTTCTTGTAGAACATATTCGTTTATATGGTAGTGTATGCTTATGCTCTAAAATGTTTTTTGTTTTCAACATAGTTGAGATTTTATTATTAATGTAAAACTGATTTGATTAGTTGAAGTTCTATACATATACTTAGATGTGTCTTGTTTGTTGTTTAGGGAGTTCTAAATGTCCAAATAACTTCATGAACTACTCTACTCCTCTGGGAATCCAACAATATCATTTTAATTTAAGAGGACAATTACTATAGTATTTGTTAAGCCCAGCAGGACATCTCCAGAACCTAAGGAAAAAATGACTGAATTAGACATTCTCAAATTTAAAAAGAAGTGTGTAAGCTATTTCTTTTAGGCAGGAAATCCAGAATGGTCATAATAATTAAAGATTCAGTTTACAAAAATTACCCTCGGATAGTTCATATGACAAATAATGAGTCACCATCTACCTGCATTCATGCCTCTTGATGCAAACTACAACCTCATAGCAGATGAAAGTATGGAAAATATCTTTATGCGTAAGCAGTTGGGATATCACTATTTTAATGGGAAGGCCAGGGGCTTTGAGAATGCTGGGACACCCCACAAAGGCCATACATTTTTGATATTCATCAATATTTTCTATGATTTTCTTACTAACCGTGGCACCAAAGAAAGAGTGCAAAGGTGGTGTGCTTTCTGGAATTGAAGGCAAAGACACTTATTCAAATTGAAAAATATTTTATAGCTGGAGGGAACTAGGAGAAACACCTCATCCTTAGGAGTGAACTAATGGGCTTTCTACATACATCAGGTAGTTTAAATGTTTGTGAGCTGAAAATAATTTTTATTATTATGTAATTTTTACTTTGGCAGTGGAGATGATGTGGCCCTAGAACAGCAGGTCCAGGAATTGATGGCATGCCCTCCTTTCTGGCCCCCTCCTGTATGGGAATATTATGTATAACAAACATGCAGCGGCCCTCACAAGTGTCTAGCCAGAAACCGGTTTAGCCGCTAATAACGATACCTCTTTTTTCTTGGATAGCTCCTACGTTGCTGTGCACAATAGTCTCCCCCAGACGTTCTTTGTGTGCTATTGTATTACAAGTTTGGGCGATTGCTTGTTGCGGAATTGCTCTTATGGTATTTTTTATTGTGAGTTTTTTTAATGTTTCTTATGCCATAATTTTTCAACAAAGGTATGATTGTCGTTAATTCGGTATGCACAGGGGCGCACACTTTAAAATGGCCCTTGCATGCCCTCTGTCAGTCTCCCCTGCCCCTTGGCCATATGGGACCACTTGTACCTCTGACACCCACCGGTTATGGTGCCCATAAAGATAGGAACCTGGAACGTGTGAGGTATCCATAGCCCAGCACGCCGTTATGGAATATATTCATATTTAAAACGTCACCACATACAAATAGCACTCCTCCAGGAGACACATTTACCTCAGGCAGAGATCACGCGCCTCCACAGACGCTGGAGGGGGCAACTATATGCGACAGGTTATTCCGTGTATGCACGTGGGGTTCTGGTGTGGGTGAGGCTGGGTACTCAGTTTCGAGTGGTGGACACCGTGATAGATGGGGGGGGCAGGTATGTCATGGTCAGGGGTGTGCTGGACAGTAAGCCGATAGTGTTAACATCACTTTATGCACCCAATACTGAACATGCAGCCCTTTTACATCAGATATCACAAAATCTAGCTGCGTGGCACGACACCCATGATCTTGGGCGGTGATTATAACTGCGTATTGGATGTCTCCCTAGACTGATCTTTTGCGCAATGTCGCTTCTCTGATGTGTGGCATCACAGAAACCCGCAGGATAGAGTATATACCTACTATTGGGGGGCCCATGGACTTCATGTGCGTTTGGACCGCTTCATGGTATCGAAAGATCTTCTACCATGTATTCCTGCAGCTCTGCTGCTAACCACAGAGATTGTCCTTTGCTGCATTATTTGTTTATTTTTCACCTTGTATTGTCCTGCCTTGAGATCGTGTGCCCGTGTTTGTTGTTCATTGCTGCATTATTTGTTTGTTTGTACCCCTGCATTAGCTGCCTTGAGATCGTGTGCCCGTGCTTGCTGTCCATTACGTCATTGTCTGTTTATTTTTGCTCCCTGCATTGGCATTTGTGTGGCTGCCCCGCGTAGTTATTTGGTCGGTTTTACCCGACCCGGTCGGCGCTTCCGCCCCAGCCGCCATTGCTGTTGTTGTTGTTGTTGCCCAGAGCCCGCCCCCTCCACCACGCACCCGCCTCCCAGCTGCTCCTCCCTCCCACTAAGCAACAACGCCTCCTCTCCAGACACCGTAGCGCTGTGACCGTCCTGACTTCGTCAGTTACGGTCGCTCCCTCCTGCCCCTGCTCTCTCCTGCCTCAAGCTGGGTATCGTTTGCGCAGCTCTGCTGCTAACCACAGAGATTGTCCTTTGCTGCATTATTTGTTTATTTTTCACCTTGCATTGTCCTGCCTTGAGATCGTGTGCCCGTGTTTGTTGTTCATTGCTGCATTATTTGTTTGTTTGTACCCCTGCATTAGCTGCCTTGAGATTGTGTGCCTGTGCTTGCTGTCCATTACTTCATTGTCTGTTTATTTTTGCTTCCTGCATTGGCATTTGTGTGGCTGCCCCGCGTAGTTATTTGGTCGGTTTTACACGACCCGGTCGGCGCTTCCGCCCCAGCCGCCATTGCTGTTGTTGTTGTTGTTGCCGCCCAGAGCCCGCCCCCTCCACCATGCACCCGCCTCCCAGCTGCTCCTCCCTCGCCCCTCCCACTTATGACAGATGCTCTTGCGCGCAGCGGTCGCGCCCCAGTTGCGCCGAAGGTGCGCCAAAGGTAAGCCCGTCTACGCCCGTCCGCGCCTGGACCGTGCCCAGCGCCAGACCCCCTGGCCCTTGTACCACCTACCCCACCCGGATTACATACGACGCCACCACCCTCTTAGCTCTAAACCCCGGCCGTTTCCCCAACTGCGTCCAAGCCGCTCCTAGACACACCCATGGACCCTTCTCTTGCAACTCCTGCAAGTTCGACGGCACCAAGAACAACTCCTCATCCTCGAACACAAAACAGTTATCTGACCCCAACCACCTAAAATGCATCCTGCTCAACTCCCGCTCGGTCCACAGGCACGCCATCGACCTCTGGAATCTACTAGACACCATCTCTCCGGACGTCGCCTTCCTAACAGAAACATGGATGAACGCCTCTTCTGCCCCAGACATCACCATTGCCATCCCGGAAGGCTACAAGATCATCCGTAAGGACCGCACCGACCAAACTGGAGGAGGCATCGCTATCGAGCTCAAGAATTCCATCCGTATCTCTACCAGCTCAGACGTCAACCTCGCTAACGCCGAACACCTTCACTTCCAGATCCACACCGACCCCAAGACCACACTCAGAGGCACCACCAACTAATCCGGTCTGCCAAGAAAGCCGCATCATTCAAAAACCGACTAGATAACAACGCCCACAACAGCAAGGAATTATTCAACATCGTCAAAGAGTTTACCAACCCCTCAGCCAACTCCAACGACATCACCCCCTCTCAAGCCCTCTGCAACTCCCTAGCTTCATTATTCCACAACAAAATCGCAGACATCCACAACAGCTTCGACAACCGACCCGGAGACCAACCCACCCAACCCTCTGCAGGACCTTGACCCCCCTTAAACATCCTTAATGACTGGAACCCAATCTCCACTGAGGACACCATCCGCCTGATGAACTCATTTCCACTCAGGATCCCCCACAGACCCATGCCCTCACCACATCTTCAACAAAGCAGACTCCATCATAGCACCACACCTCCGAGACGTCATCAACTGCTCCTTCAACTTCGCCACCTTCCCGGAAAGCTGAAAACATGCCGAACTCAGCGCCCTTCTGAAAAAACCCACAGCCGACCCCACCGAACTCAAAAACTACCGCCCCATCTCGCTCCTTCCATTCCCGGCCAAAGTCACCGAGAAAGCTGTCAACAACCAGCTCGCCGCATTCCTCGAAACCAACAAATCCCTCGACTCCTCACAATCCGGCTTCCGAGCCAAACACAGCACTGAGACTGCCCTCATCGCAGCCACAATCAGCAAAGAATTGCCAGTACTGCAATTGAATTAATGATTTGATGAATTGAGTAGCAATCCTCAATTCAATAAGACCAATAAATCCGTCTGTGAATTTCTAATTAATTCTTTTTATTTTTGAATTTCTTTTATGTATTTTATTTTCTTGGGTTTAAGCAACGTGCTATTAAACAAACAATTTTATAAACAAGAAAGACTCATAAAGTGCATACAAAACCTTCAATTATGTACAATACCTACAAAACAGTTAATCTCGACTCTAATCCCATAATTATTGTTTTGCAACGTATTTAGAGGAGACATTCAACATTTCAAAAGACAACACTTAATACACTTAAAGACATAAACACACAAGACAAGACACTTTTAACAATGGTATGACAAGGATTCACCGTTCCTAAAGAAAAATGTAACCGCCCTATTGTCAATAAAGTTTCCGTTGAGAGAGGTGCGGATACTAATGTTTAGTACAAAATACTTTTTAAACTTGTTTTATACAGTAGACCATCCAATAAATCAATTTTTATCATTTGTAGTCATGAAAAGATTGGTCTAATGGGAGGACGATGAATTTTCAAAAGGGCAGGGGTCGACGCGTTTCGAATCCCTTAAGTGGCAGGGATTCTCATCAGGACCATGTGGACTCAATCTAAAAATAAATCAACAAACATTCTGTCAGTCTTACTGGGTGGCACTCAACTTCTGAACAGTCATGCATTCTCTCAGATCGTACCTGTATATTAGATTACAGCGGTCAGTGTCCCAAGTGGTGGAATGCTCATACAGCTGTAATGTAAATGAGCATAATTAGGATAATTGTGCCAAAGAAGTCAAACAAAACTGGTGGGAGCCACCAATCTGTGTACTTACATCAATCGGCTATTTGGCCACGTGATCAGCTTGTATTCACTTTCTTTACATTACAGCTGTTAGACCAATCTTTTCATGACTACAAATGATAAAAATTGATTTATTGGATGGTCTACTGTATAAAACAAGTTTAAAAAGTATTTTGTACTAAACATTAGTATCCGCACCTCTCTCAACGGAAACTTTATTGACAATAGGGCGGTTACATTTTTCTTTAGGAACGGTGAATCCTTGTCATACCATTGTTAAAAGTGTCTTGTCTTGTGTGTTTATGTCTTTAAGTGTATTAAGTGTTGTCTTTTGAAATGTTGAATGTCTCCTCTAAATACGTTGCAAAACAATAATTATGGGATTAGAGTCGAGATTAACTGTTTTGTAGGTATTGTACATAATTGAAGGTTTTGTATGCACTTTATGAGTCTTTCTTGTTTATAAAATTGTTTGTTTAATAGCACGTTGCTTAAACCCAAGAAAATAAAATACATAAAAGAAATTCAAAAATAAAAAGAATTAATTAGAAATTCACAGACGGATTTATTGGTCTTATTGAATTGAGGATTGCTACTCAATTCATCAAATCATTAATTCAATTGCAGTACTGGCAATTCTTTGCTGATTGTTGTATAGGCGCAGCCTTACTGCCTTAGCCAGAACCCTCATTGTTGCCACTCATCGCAGCCACAGGCATTCGAACTCTACTGGACAATGGAGACACAGTCGCCCTCATCCTCCTCGACCTCTCCGCAGCCTTCGACACAGTCTGTCATAGCACCCTATTACAGCGCCTCAGAAACATCGGAATCCAAGGAAAAGCACTGGATTGGATCACCTCGTTCCTCACCGGAAGAACCCAAAGAGTCCGCCTCCCACCATTCAAGTCAGAGGCCACTGAAGTCATCTGCGGCATGCCACAAGGATCTTCACTCAGCCCCACCCTCTTCAACGTATACATGAGCCCCCTCGCGGTCATCGCACGCCAACACAACCTCAACATCATCTCATACGCTGATGACACTCAACTGATCCTATCACTCACCAAAGACCCGAACACTGCCAAAACCAACCTACATGAAGGAATGAAAGAAGTAGCCGAGTGGATGAAGCACAGCCGACTAAAACTGAACTCAGACAAAACAGAAGTCCTTATCCTAGGTACCTCCCCCTCCGCTTGGGATGACTCTTGGTGGCCAGAGGCCCTTGGAAAAGCACCCATCCCAACGGACCACGCACGGAACCTGGGCGTCATCCTGGATTCTTCACTCTCCATGAACAGACAAGTCAACGCCGTTTCATCATCCTGCTTCAATATTCTTCGCATGCTCAAAAAAACATTTCGCTGGATCCCCACGGAAACTAGAAAAACTGTCACCCACGCACTGGTCACGAGCCGCCTGGACTATGGAAACACCCTATACGCCGGTACCACCGCAAAACTCCAGAAAAAACTCCCAACGCATCCAGAACGCTTCAGCCAGACTCATACTAGACATCCCGCGTAAAGACCACATCTCTGGTCACCTGAAAAACCTCCACTGGCTCCCCGTCAATAAAAGGATTACTTTCCGCCTCCCACGCACACAAAGCACTCTACGAACTTGGACCCGAATGCCTTAACACACGACTCTCCTTCTACACCCCCTCCCGCCAGCTACGATCCTCCAACCAAGCCCTTGCTACTGTACCTCGCATCAACAAAACCACCATGGGAGGTAGATCCTTCTCCTACCTGACAGCTAAAACCTGGAATTCACTTCCCACTCACCTTCGCCTCACTCCGAACCACCTAGCATTCAGAAAGCAACTTAAAACTTGGATATTCGACAAGTAATTCCCCCACCCTTCTTCAAGCGGCTTGAGACCCTCTGGGTATATAGTGCGCTATATAAATCATTTGACTTGACTTGACTTGACTTGACAGTGGGAAATCGAGCTGCCGCCGATCCCAGTGTGGCGCCTCCAGCCGGATGTTCTCCTTGAAGCTCCTTTCCAAGACTTATTAACCACCACCATAGCACAATATTTTGAGGAAAATGCTGGCACAGCCACCTCACCATTGGTGAAATGGGACGCCCTTAAGGTGGTCGTTAGGGGGCATTGTTTGGTGACACAGGCGGGTATGCTGGTACAACTGGAAAAGGAACTTACTAATTTAGTTTGCAGATTGGCCACTAGTGAGTGGGCAGCTGTGGATGGGATCCAGGGGCAGCTGGATCAGCACAGGGAGGAACATGCACGACTGCTGGAGCGGTTGAGGTTTCTTAACTACGCCTCTCACTCGGTACGGACACACCATATGGGCGATAAAGCAGGCAAGTTGCTTACATGGCTCATCCGCCATGATGAGTCACCAGCACAGGTAGCTAGCATCGGTACGGACGGAAAACGGGGGTATCGCATTTGTAACACATTATCAAGATTTGTATAAATCGCGTGCGCGAGTTACGCCCCTGGAGCTACAGCTTTACTTGGAGGGATTAGATTTGCCTCAACCTGCACACACCCAAAGGGAAGAGCTAAGCGCCCCTCTTCAATCCGAGGAAGTTCGGGACTGTATATTCTCGCTGTCCAATGGGAAGTCGCTGGGACCAGATGGTCTATTGACTGAATTTTACAAGGCGTATACTCACATCTTAGTGCCACAGCTGCTGAAAGTGTATGAAACCTCGCTCGATGACTCCACTCTCACCAATACACGGAATGAGGCCCTGCTGGTATCCCTACTTAAACCCGACAAAAACCCTGATTCCCTGGGCTCATATTGCCTGCTGGCGCTCCTTAACACAGATTATAAAATCTTTGCATCGCTCCTAGCTAGACGACTTTCACCCTTAGTGAAATCACTGGTACACCCTGATCAGAACGGTTTTGTTCCTGCCCGGTGCACCTCTCTCAATATCCATAGTTTCTTTAGAGTACAGAAATACGCAATACATAGTTGGGCCCAATCGGGTTGCTTGATTCTAGATCTGGAGAATGCCTTTCACTCTCTGGAATGGCCTTATGAACTGGGGAGCACCATTTAAACATGATTCGCCTATTGTATGGCACGTCCCACTGTTCGGGTTTGCACCGGTAGGTTAATCTCCGAACCCATTAGAGTGAGGCTAGGGACGCGTCAGGGCTGCCCTTTGTCCCCGTTGCTGTTTTCTCTAGCTATGGAGCCCTTAGCGATGCTGCTCCGGAGTGATGGTGAGACGTGGGGTATACGGCGGGGGGATGGGCTACACACCGTTTCGCTCTATGCAGATGATCTGCTGTTTTACCTTTTGAGATGTCACTACTATCCCGACGTCCATTACAGGCATACTCAAAACCTTTGAAGAGAAATCAGGACTCAAGGTTAATTGGGCTAAATCGAGGATATACCCATTTAGTACCGATACAACAGAGGAAGATGTATTTCTTAATGGCTCACTACTCACATGGTATCCCACTACCTTCAGATATCTCTGTACATTGATATACCGGATGCCGACGATTTGTTGGAGGGTAATTTGATAAGAGCAATCTCGGCTATACGAGCCCAAATGCAATTTTGGAAGATGCTGCCACTAAATGTCATAAGTCTCATCACCCAGCTGAAAATGATCGTACTTCCCAAGCTGTTGTATTATTTCTTGAATCTCCCACTTTATATCCCGCCCAGGATTTTCCGAGAGTTGGAGCGTCTCTTCCGAGATTTAAAATGGAATAAAGAGGGACCGCGAGTTGTCTTGTGGAAGATGTATGCTCCTACTAGCTAGGGCGGGTTGGCTGTCCCAAATATGGAGCTGAATTACTTAGCTGCCCAGCTTCAATGGGCAACGAAATGGCTAGACGTCAGGTGTCTGGACGACACAGCCACTTTGCAACAGCCCTAGACCCCCTCTCAAATCTATCATCTGTTCCACCGGCTGCCTAGTTTCCACGTCCACCACATTATCCTAGCTGGCTCTAGGTATATACCAAGGAGCTCTAGGTTCAAGCTTATATAAACATACATTGTACAAAGGGTGTACCTCTCACCTGATAAGATAAATAGATATTTTCACATTGGCACTTCTGCATGCCCACGCTGCCGGCAGCTAGATGCGGACCTGCTTCATATGCTATGGGCTTGTGCCTCCCTTCAACATTATTGGCAGGAAGTGGCCAGAAACCCTCACCCATTGGCAGGAAGTGGCCAGAAACCCTCACCCTATGCACAGACACACCCCTGCCACTGTCATGGGAAGTTTGTATTTTAGGGCTGTATGCCAGATTCAAAAAGAACAAAGTTACCTTGAGGTTCCGAGATCTAGGGCTGATAACCGCTAAAAGACTGATAACCAAGAAATGGAAAAATGCGGATCCCCCAGAGGCAATTAGCTGGAAGCACTCACTCACAATCTGGGCGCAGGTGGAAAGCACGGCATTACACAGAGAGGAGACAGTGGGGCTCCGCAAATATCCCATTGCGCAAAGCTGGGATACACTACTCCCTGCCCTCCAACGCGGTGATATAGCGGAAGGAGATGATGCCTCATCTATTGATCTGTAGCAGACACACTAGCTATTCAGTGCACAGCATGGAGGAACGGATACACTTTAGAGCGCGTAGAATTGACAGCTTATGAGCCCCCTGGTTCACTGTGGGTGGTCACATGTGCCCTGCCTACCCCTAGCGTGGAATTGCCCCTTGTCATTTTTTTCTTTTTTTTTGTGTGTTTGGATACAGGTGCTGATTCAAATTTCAACTAGGCGAGCCACTATGTAGTTTCAGTACTGATTATACACCTCCATACCCAGTCATGTAGTATTGACTCTATTTGCATTCAACTGATGGAAGTTTTTATATTCTAAGTTTAGGTTTTGTTAGTACGTTATAGAAAATATGTCTTGTTTGTATTCTTCAGTAATTTTTCCCTTGTTTCTCTTCATTATGGGATTCTTTTCTTGCAGTATTGCGATGATTATGTTTAATAACAGTTTCTGTATGGTCAGATCATATATATATTAGGTATCGTCATGTCGGTACCGGCCTGACTTGTTCTTAGTAGGTGGTTATGACTACAATTTATTAATCGTGATGAAGTAACACGTGTGAGCAATAGCACACAAAGATCTCAGAATGCATATTCATATGTGTTAGAAATGTTTGTAATTAAGAATAGTACACTAATAATAATATTGCACTGTTGAAATGTGTAATGCTATTCTTCATATGTGCCATATATATATGTGATCAATCTTCAGACATATTGTACAACACTGTGAAATCAGTTGTGATAAAATCAGAAAATACCAATAAAGATATTTAAACAAAAAAATAATATCAAGTAGTTTAAGCAGAGGTGCCAGAGAAAGGTATGATTTTCATTGCTGCGACCAAATGTATTGGAATTTTTATTGAGTTTCATAAATGAGTCACTTTATAAAAATCATCGGTGCGGACCTGGAACTCATTAAGGGCCAGATGTAGGTAATCCCAGATTACCGATTCTTAAATACCGAATCATACCGATTCGGTATTTAAGAACTGGCAATCGGGATGTAGGTATTTTTACCGATTTAATTACCGAATCGGTATGATTCGGTAATTACCGAATCTGTATTTACCGATTCGGTAATTGCCATTCATTCCTAATTACCGAATCGGTAAATACCGATTCGGTAATTGGGGGAAACATTGAAGGGTGGCAGGGTGTCACTTTGACACCCTGTTGCACCCCTCAATTGTACATGGGTGCACATGTTGCAGACATACATGCCCTTAGGGCATGTATGTCTGCAACATGGCACTGTGTAAAAAGAAAAAAAAAATGCTTTTTAAAGGGTTTTCATTATTTACCACCAACTTCTAGTTGGTGGTAAATAACGAATTCTTAAACCCCTGTAGCACTGATTACAGTGCTACCTACATGTCAAAATACAGATTCTGTCATTTTACCGATTCGGTTTTTTACCGACCGGTATTTGCCTTCCTACATCTATTATCTATTGTTTCCACGACTCTAGAGATTTGATTTCTTATTCTTGGGAAACAAAGTTGTCATGTTTTAGGTGGTTGTCAGACGCTAATCCCTTCTTGTTTATTCGAGAACGTTTCTAGTGACCTCTGAGCTAGCTGGCACTCACAATTAAGTCTAATATAACCGGTAGACACCTAGTAGACCTCAGTCCTATGTCTAAGCTACAGGATATATTATTCCAATGCGCAGAGCCTATTGGGAATATAGGAACTACACTACACCCTTACTCCACATTCAATTTTTTTTATTTTTATCCTTCTCCTACCGTTGCTTACTAAGGACCCCATTTCCATATAAGAGCACATATTTATATATGGGTCATGGGGGCAGCTGAGATTATCTTTTGAGGGAACAATGAATCTCCAGTCCATTCATTAATTTGATTTTTTTTGGATGACCTCATGCACTCTTATCCAGTGGTTAATCCTAAATTCACAGTTGCGCCTTCATAATCCGGGATTAACTTGTAAAAGAATGAGTGCCGGTGCCCCAAGCTCTGGTTTTGCTGTCTTATTAAAAATTGTAGTGCCACATACCAATATTGCATAGTACTGAAATCGTCTCAGGCCTCTTTAATCCTCTGTCAGACGCTTCTGCCTCTTTATCTTACTCTTGCCAGTCCCTACTTTTTCCCTTTGTGCCTGTTTTTCCATCTTTCTCTTTCTTTTCCGTTTGTGTGCTTTTCTCTCTCTTGGTTGCAGTCAATATTTGATGCAGAAACATAAGTGCTGGTCTTCAAAAATGAGTGCCAGTGGACCCCACCACCAACCTCCCGCTCAAATTAAAAACTAGTCATAATATTTTATTGTTAGCAAAGTTTGTATTGTCCCTGATGCTGGTTGACAAGCTAAGAGGCTCTTCTCACCTTTGTCTGTTTCCGTATTATGTTGTTCGATTATTTATATAGGACTCTACTAGGCTATAATTTAAAGTAGAAGCACGCTCTCATTGTGAACCCGTTTCTAAACAGTCACGTTTTCAGTTGATGTCTTAACATTATGAGCGAACCTGCGCTATTTGGGTATGACCGCAAGGTTGGTCCCAAATGAATGTAATTGTCTCATTGGAGAATACTCTGTAATATTCAAAAAGGCCCGGGGTGTTTCCTTCTCGTACTCAGTGTACTCTGGAGAGTAATGTTAAATGGATTCTCTGTTTGATTGGTAGCCACTGAAGGTTTTCTAGAAAAGACTTTGCATGTGAAAAGTGAGGAGCACAAGCCACCATTCCTGCTGCAGTATTTTGAACCACCTGCAGTTTACAAATTAGCTGTTGTGATGACTCCATGTATAAGGAGTTAGCATAATCCAGAGTGGATCCCTTGAGGCAGACGCAGACAGATGTTTGCCTTCTGTTGTAAGAACAGGTAGGATTTTCCTCTCCACTTTCAGTTGGCAAGAGCTGGAGGAAACCCCTGAATCAGACGAGGACCATGGAAAGATGACTATCTGGTTTAACTCCCAGGCATTTCTCACATTGATCAGGAGAAGGAGCAGGGCCAAGAGCTTGTGGTCTGTAAGATTCAACACAGATCGGCATGGCCGTTAAGACTTCTGTTTTATCGTCATTTAAGTTAATTGCTTCCCATCCATTTCCATACTGATCACTTACAAGTACAGTTGTATGAATACAACAGAACTTTTAACCCCTAATTATCACATTCCCAGAATTCACTGTTCGTATAGTAACAGAAGTAACTTTGTACGACCGGGATTCTGAGATGTGCGTCATTTTCAAATCTGAGGCCTTCCACGGATTTCACCAGGAAAAATGTGACAGAATATGTCTGAGGAAAACAGCATGGAATTTAGGATTAAATGTCAGAACTCTGCGGGAAAACATGGATTTCCATAGTAATTTCCATTACAAAAAGTAAGGGCCAGATGTATCGAGCATTTTTGCGTTCGCAAATGGGCAGATTTGCAGATTTTGCCCGTTTGCGAAGGTAAAAATTGCTTTTCCGATGCAGCAAACCTAATTTTGCGATTCGGTAACCTGTTACCAAATTGCAAAATGGGTTTGCGATTCTGTATTAGGAAGGGGCGTGTTCAGGGCGTCCCTTCCTAATACTGAATCACATTGGTATGTATGAATGTTTTGTGACCGCAATTGTGGTCGCAACATTTTTTACTTTTACCACCTCATTCAAGAAGGTGGTAACTCTTTTCGCAAATGGGAAGGGGTCCCCAAGGGACCTCTTCCCCTTTGTGAATGGGTGTAAAATAATATTTAAGAGCAGGCAGTGGTCCTACAAACCACTGCCTGCTCTTAAAAAGTTAAAAGAAAACTTTTAATTTTTCGTTTTGTAAAGCATCTCGTTTTCCTTTAAGAAAAGTGGACTGCTCTAGAAAAAAAAGATTGCTTTATTGGAAAGCAGTCACAGACATGATGGTCTACTGATCTCAGCAGGCCACCATCCCTGTGATTTTTGCGATTCCTAGGAGCTCGCAAATTGTGAATTACCTCATTAATATTCATGAAGTAGGTCATTTGCTACCCCCTAGGAATCGCAAAAAGTGTACTACACACCTTCATACATTGCATTTTGCTATTTCCTAATTGCGAATCCTTGTGATTCGCAATTAGGGAATCGCAAAATGCTATCTACATACATCTGGCCCTAAATGTCATAATAATGAGGCATTGTGGAATTATTGATTGCCGATGTAACCTTTATTCCATGTGCAGAATTACCAACATGTTTTCCCACATAAATTAGAATGATGGCCTTGTTGTCCTATTCTGCAGTACAGGCACAAGTATGGAATCCGTGGCTGGTCTGTAGCAACTCTAGAGTACCAGCTATCAAAAGCCGCAAACAGGGTGCTATAATAAATAACTGTCATAGTATTTTAAAGCTGTGATCAAAGTTGCTTTGATCATGAAAGTTAAACCACATTTACATACTCAATTATATCTAGGATTAATGTTCCTGTTGACCTCAAATATAGTTTTGGGATCTGACTTTGGATTCAGAACTTCAAGGAGATGCTGCTTTTTTTTTTTTAAATATAGAACCCGTTTTTACTGGGGATTATGTTAACTCTGGCAGCATTAGAAGACGCTGCAGACAAGGGGCCCGTGCCAGCTATTATCTGAGCTCAGAGTGTCGGTACCAGTTTGTGGCAGTTTCTTTCCCTTTACTTTCTGCTCCATTGCATTAGCATATATCACTGTATCAATGGATTGTGATATCCTGTATGGAAGCATTATAATAATGCTGGTTGAAAACCTAATTTTCAATAGTTGTGATGCGGCGTAGTCAGCTAATATTTCAAGTATCAATGGAGATTTGTACTAGCTATTTGTGTCCACATGCTGAAGTCTGCAGCTTACCCTGCAGTGAGTGCAGCACGATTTTTATGCTCTCATGCTGTGCGATCCATTTATTTGCGAAATCTTTCTCGCCATGTAGACTAGTAGCTATCCTTTCTATATTAATAGGATGCGCCCATAGGGTGTCTGAGTAAGTGTTTTTATTCCCCCAGGGGCATCGTGCTTTACTGGATTTTACTTCCAGGATGGTTGAGCATAGTGAGCGATTATGGCTTTTTTCCATTCGTTTATTTCAGTGTTGTTCCGAATTTTCTTTGCCATGAGCACATTTAAACATGACAAATGTTTGTTTGAAACTTAACATAACTCACGGGTTTCCAGTCTAGAAAAAAGGGTCTATATTGGAAAACATGACTTCACTTCATGTCCATTGATTTAAGCAATCAGCGCCTTATTTGAAAGAAAATGTGTGACTTTATGATTATCATGCTGTATCCCCCCTCTTCTGCCCCATGTTCCTCGCTTCCCCTCCAGGGAGGTAGAGGGAGAAATGACATCTGGGAAATGTTGACATATCCTTATGAGCTTCAGACTTAGTTGTGCTCTCACCTTTAAAGGCTTTGTCAACGTGAATGTGTTTTTCTATCCAAATATATATCCCTTAGAATCTGCCAGCAGCTGTTGGGTGGCTATTTGGAATAGATCTCTGTACTTATCAATGTCATCCTGTGTCGTTTTTATTTCGCATGTGCTAAAAGTTCTTTTTGGTCCTTAAGCAGGCGAATATGATAGAGCGAGCAGGTCACCCGGGTCACAAGTTTACCAATTTTCCCCACGCACTGGGCCCTGACGTGAGTAAACGAGGACAGAATTTGCGTGAACCGGGTGATTTCTTGCACGCCACTATGAGTAATTCGGGGGGTGACTCTTACACCACTTACTATTCATGTACCTGACTTACCACAGGCACATTACTCCTAAGGATCAGGAGCTAGCAGTGGACAGGTGACAGGTTTCCTAGGAAAGAATATACTCTATAAACCAAAAAATACATTTGTCCATTTAAAAATACTGTGAAATGACCACAGACACCCGATGAGTTTTCAAGGTTTTATCAAAAGATTTTAGAATGGATAAGTCAAAACAACAAGCCAAATACACAGTACCACATCTATCAGAAAACCAAAGCCACAATATAACTATGGATCAAGGCAAGTACCATTTAGAATAATTGGGAACACTATAGGATATGTGCATTTAGTGAACAAGCTATTCAGCACAAGTTTAAACTAAGGCGTGGGACATGAACAGGACCTAGAATGTATATTTAAAACTAGGCTACTTATGCTATTTATACTAAATTCACTGCAACCATGCTAAAGGAAAGGGAAAAACTGGAACACACTAATAAAATATGACAGTTTGGTAATCTCCTACAGGTGGGGAGAGAAGTGGAACAATTCTAATAAACAATTGCATATAATTTGCATTTCAAGGTGATAGGGCAATATAACAGGCAAGAGTGCTTTATTAAGAAAAGAAGAGAAAGTGAGAGAAAGACGTAAACCCACAGAATAATATTTACCTAATTTAGGAATGAGGACTAACCCTGGCCACGGGTCAGTTTGGAAGGACGGGGACAAGGACCCTCAAGAAAGGAATGCCAGAATGCGAGCAGGTACAGCTCACGGGCAGTCAGGACAGGGTACCCCTCAGGTTATGGGTCAGGACTGGGCTCACCAAGGTACGACCAACTCCCACAGCTTCAGAAGCAACGCCAGCGTTACCCCTCTCTGCAAGTAATCCACCAGTAACCCCGATTGGGTTTTCCGAATTTCCCCAGCAAAGTGCTCCGCCAGCACTTGAGACTATTTCCACCCCTAGGAGTTTGTGGAAATTAAGGACAGAGTGCTCCGCAGCACTCCAGATTGAGCACCTATAGAGTTCGTAGGGTCAGTGACAGGTCTGCTACTCGGACAAGTCGGACAACTTTCCTAAACTACACTAGGGCAATTATTCTGTTTGGGGACCCTTAGACCACCCACCAATGTTGCAAGTGACAGCTTCGCACATTATGATTGGTCAGGAGAGGTGACTTGGTCATTGTCGCCTCCTAGAATTCAGTGTTCCCATCATTACTAGTAATTTCTGCCTACCCGCCCCTTGGGTTCACGTTCCCATGCATAGGAATACAGCAAGACAATACAGTACATAGCAGGTAGCAACAGTGTTGCTTCGCCCAAGGTAAGATTTAGTCTCCTGGAGATGCTTCCCAGGTGCATTGGGCTTCTGGAGCCAGCTGGCTTGATTTAGCTTCTGCGCAGTGAGGTTTCTCTCAGGTCACATGACAGTTCTCAGAGGAGCTTCATCATGGCGTAGCTCATGTGTTACCGGCCCCCCAGAGACGCGATACATGAAAAGTAAGCGAGAACAAATTAGAATCATACATAAAAATGATCACATTGTATACCGTGATAGATTTAAACACACCCCTTATTTTATAACAGCAATAGTATTAAAGTTTTAGTGCGAAGAGACAGATAGGCGAAAGCAGCGGTAGCAAGCAGAGAGCGTGATGAGAGACAAGCGGCCATCTTTGCATCAGTGCGCATGAGCAACACAATCCCTCCAAAATGCGAGTGCGTCACATCACATGGGTATGACCGACGCATGCGCAGACTGGATTTCTGCGAAGCAGCCATTTCCTTAGTGCAAGCATTGTGAGGATGAAAAGACACACAGGCAAGCCTCTTGGGGACACCCGCGTGTGGGGAAAAATGCTAAATAAATGACGGACAGTTGGATTAATATGATTATACGTGCGAATCCTTGCTCCATCAATCCCCTCTTTGATGATATTTACTATCATCACTACAAAGGAAACAGATGCCAACTTTCATTCTTCCATATCATGCATCTCAATCTCGACAAATTTATTATTTAGTTTTCTTTCGGCTTCTCTATGAGAGTGGTGATTCTTTACCTTTTTGTATATTTGATTCCTTAGTTCTTCTAATTCTAACTCATCAATGTTTCTTTTCACCCCTCTCTTATTTACTGTATACTTCTTTTTACATTTTTGGCATTTACAGCAGATGAATATGATCAGAACAAACACACCTATTCCGATTATTGGCATCAGTATTTTCCACAGAAGATTTCTACCTAAGTTAGAAAACCAACTACCTATTGAGGAGAGACCTCCAGTCAGTCTCGTCCAGGCACTGTCAACCTCCAATGGTTTGAGCTCTTTTTCCAAATTAGTTATATTTCTTACATATCTTTTAAGTTCGATACTTTTATCAGGTATGTAGGTGCAACAATGTTGCGCCTTCAGCATTCTACAGACTCCGCCCTCTTTTGCCAATAAGGTGTCAAGAGCAAGGCGATTCTGCAAAACCATTGATCTGATCGCAACCATTTCAGTATTGACCAGCAGGAATCCAGCAGCGGTGTCAGTAGATAACCGATCCACTACTGTAGACAATTTGCAGATTCGGTGTGTGTTCAGAACTACCCCCATTCCAGGTATCAGTGCACTGAAAATATCACCTATGATTTCTCCTACACTCTCACGTTTACTACGCACTAAGCCATTAGTATCTTCATCATTGCTTCCAGCAGCATTATTCACATGGTATATTTTCGGGAAAACAATGCCAAAGTAGCAGCTTCCATACCAGTGATCCGGCAACTTAAAGTAAGCCTTGTTCCCACATATATAATATATTCCGGGAAACACAGGTTCTGACCCATTTTTGAAACCCCAACCTCCAATTACCTTATAATTATGCTCACACTCGCTGGAACCAATGAATACATTGTTATAATATTCTGTCCTTTCTCTATGGAGACAAAGTTTTCCTTTCCGTTCAAAATCCAGCAACAAAGCAGGATTAGCTTCGCCTTGGTAGGTGTTGTCCATGTGCTCGGCCCATCTAGGGACTCTATCCTTTTCATCATTTGCCTTTTTCTGAAACTTTTCCCTCCTTCTGTCTGCCATTTTTATAAACATCTTTTCCTGCTCTTGCAAGGAACAGGTCAGATTCTCTTGTCGTGCTTCATCTAAGTCTATGTCACCTATAGTCAGGAAGTATTCTCCCATGTAACGGGTTACCTCACTTTTAACGTGTACGAGGTTCAGGTGTCCTCTAATAGGAAGTTCAGAAAATATTACGTCAGCATTTGAATAGTAGTACTGCAAAGTGCTTCTATAAAACAAACTAGCTAATATACTGCAGGAAATTCCGTAGGTTTGGGGTAAGTGGTGATATGTCACACCTTCAGCTACAGACGTGGGTAGCTTCATGCAGACATAGCAGTCTTCTATTTCCATAGCCTCTACATAATGCACTAGCAAGTTAGCAAATACATTTAGATGTGTCCGGTTTCTCATCTTGTGCAAGTGTAGTCCACCCTCATCTGATGCTTCTAAATTCGGTTGTGTGTGTCTCAGACTAACTGGGTTGTCACGTCGTTCTAAGCTTCGTGGTGTTTCTGCAGTCTGGGCAACGTCAGTCTCTAATATTTCAGGTTCAATAGGGGACAGGTTAGGATCTTTACTTATCATAAAAGGTATAAAGACTGTTAATCCTATCCACATCACTATTAGCATAGCTATACTACATAAGCATATCTTACAGCAAGTTTTACAACACCCAAATCTGGACCTTCCAGCTACGTTTGAATCAGACATTTTAGCTTACAGGTGGCTTTTGCAACCGCTCTTTGTTTCTTTTCACCAAAGCTTTGCTCTGTTTCGTCTCAAGGAGGGTCTTCGTCCGAACTCCGATCAGTGATGGACTCTTCGTCACTTTTGCCACTGCGATTGGGCTCATCAATTTCTTCCAGCACCAGGTATGTCCATTCAGGGCTCCGATACAGTCTATTCTGTTTCTTCACTCTGTTGCTCTTTCTCAGAGACTTGCCTCGGGCTGCTTTTCTTTCACTTTCAGCCCTCTTACGGTCTTTCAGTTTCTCTTCGACTGTTTTTATTCGGAGTCTTAGCCTTTTGACGTACCTGGGTGTACTTTTGCTTCTGTGACTTTCAGTGGTCGAGGACACTTGGCCTTCCTCATGCACTCTTTTTATTTTTTCTTTGTGCTGGACAGAGTCTATTTCCCTGCCTGTCTGACTAGTTCCAGGTCTTTCATCTATTTCTTCTGCCTGGTCCTCAAACTTGCCCTGTTCAGGTTCGCTTTGTAGGCTTTCTTTGCTTTCAGGTGAACTGGATTCTGATTCCTGAACAAGTTCGTCTATTTCTATCTGCTCTGGTTCATGCACTTCGTTCCCTTCATTTTCTTCTGCATGAACTTCTGTTTTGACCACTATCTGTCCCTTTCCAGACTCTGGAGTTTCAGGTGGAGTGTCGACGTCTTGATCTGTCCCTACTTGGCCTATATCCTGATCAGGTGTGATGTGAGTCTCGTTGACCTGACCTTCGTCTTCTAGTTCTGTCTCACCTGGACTATCCCACTCACTGTCTAGGTAGGAATATTTCCGGGTTCGTATTGGATCATGAACCTGGTCGTCGGCAGGGTACCAGTCAACGTCTTGACTTGTGCTCGGCAGTTCGATGTCAGCGAGATCCGGACTCTCCTCAGGAGTCTCCTCAGCGGTGCTGCCTTCAGCTTCAGTCGCGTTTTCTCCGGTTACCCGCTTTGTGTGGCTGGCATGGATCCACTTCGGCACACCAGCACACTTTACAGCAGTAGTGGTGACACGGATCACTTGTCTTGGCTTTCCCCACTTTGGTCCAAGGCAACTCTTCCGGGTGTGTTTCTTTAACACCACCCAATCACCTGGTTGTAGCTTATGCGCTGGAGTCTTGGGCCAGTCGTCAGCTGTCTCTCCAATCTGGTGGGAGATAGAACGCACTTGGTCACCCAGTTGCTTGCAGTATTCTAGCACCAAATCATCAGTAATGCTTAGCAGTTTGTGTCCAGGTACCCATGCTTGTCGCATCACTCTCCCCATTATTACCTCATGGGGGCTCAGGCCTGTTTTTCGATTTGGAATACTTCTCAGACTCATCAGCACAAGGGGCAAAGCTTCTGTCCAGTTCATTTTGGTGGAATCACACATCTTCGCCAACCTGGACTTTATCGTGCCATTTATCTGTTCAACCACCCCTGACGCCTCGGGATGGTAGGCACAGTGCAGTCTTTGCTTCATTTTAAAGGCTTTACAGAGCTCTTCTAGGACATCGTTGGCAAAATGCCCACCTTGGTCTGTTTCAATCGTCTCAGGAATGCCGAACCTAGGTATCAACTCCCTGAGCAATAATTTGGCTACAGTCAAGGCATCATTTTTCTTTGCTGGGTAAGCCTCCACCCACCGGGAAAATAGGCACACTATAACCAGGACATACCTATATCCCTTGCATTTGGGCATGGTTATAAAGTCTGCCTGCATCCTAACAAAGGGACCTACTGCCTTTCCGATGGTACTTTGCTCTACTACAGTCCTCTTTCCTGCATTGAATTGCTGACACACTAGGCACCTCTGGCAAAACCTTTCCGCCTGGTTCCTGAATTTTGAATTGTAGAACACCTTGTCAAACACACGGCACATGGCGTCCCTTCCCATATGTGTAGGTTCATGTATCATCCTGACCATGGGATCTATCAGGCTGTCGGGCAACACAGGCACTCCAGTTGGGTTTATCACCACACCGTCATTTCTTACTTTACATCCATTCTCACTCCATCTAACTTTTTCTGCCCTGTCGGTTGATTGCTGTAAGTCTTTTAATTCATCCCACGTTGACACATTATCAAACAACATCAGTTGGCAGCTGTGTCCACCCCATAACCCAATTTGGAGGGACATTTGGTGTCGGGCACAAAACTGTGCGATTTGGTCAGCGTACCTATTCCCGGCTGTCACATCATCATTTCCGGATCTGTGAGCCGCACACTTGACCCCAGCCAATTCTTTGGGCAATTGAATAGCTTCCAGTAATTCTTGTACCACCTTTCCGTTTCTGATAGGGGTACCTGAGGAAGTCATGAATTCTCTTTGTAACCATAGCTGGCCGAAGTCATGAACAACCCCGTAACAGTATAAACAGTTATTCTCTTGTTTTTTCCTCTCCTACAGGCTCTTGTCAATGCGATGAGTTCTGCCACCTGTGCAGATTTCACCTCGCATAGGTAAGAGGCTTCTATGGTGTTGGTCAGTGTGACTACAGCATAGGCAGCACACAGACCTCCACTCTCATGTCTTAAACATGAACCGTCCACAAACATTGTAAGATCCCCATCAAGCAATGCTACCTCTCGAATGTCAGGACGGGGCTTAGTGCTGAATTCTGTCAGATCAATGCAGTTATGTTCCATCTCATCCTCGTCGTCTACATCCAGAGGAACAGGTAATAGAGTCGCTGGGTTTAGAACATTGCACCGAGAAATGGTTACATTCTCAGCACCAATCAGAATTCTCTCATACTTAGTCAGCCGACTAGGTGTGAGATACTGGGTCTTGGTTCTGGTCAGTAAAATTACAACAGAATGTGGAACATACACAGTGACAGGATGTCCCATGACAATATTCTCACTCTGTTCTAGACTGACGCAAGTAGCAGCTACTGCTTTCAAGCATCCGGGCAATCCAGCAGCCACCGGATCTAGAGTGGCTGAGAAATAGGCTACAGGACGTCTGACCAGCCCATGCTCCTGGGTCAGGACCGAGAGCGCACAATATTCTCTGGTGTCACAGAACAGTTCAAAACGCTTGGAGTAATCTGGCATACCTAATGCAGGAGCAGTACATAGACAATTTCTCAATGTTACCCACGCATGCATGCTTTCACTATCCCAACTGACTGGGTCTTCCACTCCTTTCTTGGTCATTTTTATCAAAGGTTTGGCTAGAGTTGCGAATCCCACAATCCATTGCCTGCAGTACCCCACAACTCCTAAAAACATTCTCACCTCTTTCTGAGTTCGGGGTAGGTCCATTGCTTTAATTATTTTGATCCTTTCTGTGGTAACTTTTCGGATCCCTTTCTCTAGCTGGTGCCCCAGATATTTTACTGAGTTCTTGCAAAACTGTAATTTGTCAGGGGATACTTTATGTCCTCCCTTTCCTAGGTGATTCAGCAAGGCAATGGTGTCGGTGACACAGTCAGTTTGAGTTTTAGATGCCACTAAAAGGTCATCTATGTACTGCACCAAAACAGACTCCCTTGGCAGGACTAGAGATTCAAGGCATTTCTTTAGTATCTGGTTGAAAATCGATGGACTTTCAGTGTACCCTTGAGGGACTCGATTCCAGACATAGATATGGCTGTCAAATTCAAAACTAAAAAGAAACTTGCTTTCCGGATGCAATGGGATGGAAAAGAATGCATGACACAAGTCAATGACAGTGAACCATTCCGCATTCCAAGGAATCTGATATAGGATCACTGCAGGGTTGGGCACAATGGGACAGCAAGGTACAACAATTTGGTTTACCTTGCGCAGGTCCTGCACTACTTGGTACTTTCCACTAGGCTTTTTAATCCCAATGATGGGTGAATTGCAGGGACTGCTCATTACTTCTTCTATGATTTCTGCTTCAAGCAACCTTGTAATTTCAATCGCGACTCCTGCTTTTACTTCTGCACTCATTTTGTACTGTCTTGTTTTGGGATATACGGCATTTGTTTTTATTGCTATTTTAACTGGGTCTACATTTGCCATTAAGCCTACATCTTTTCCCGTGAAATCCCACACTTCTGGTACCACTCTTAACTGGAGCTCTTCAGGCAAGTCCTCAACTGACAAGGTTTTAATGTCAGCGTCAGGCCTTACTAACATCAGTTTGTACACTTCATCGGGGGTCTGAATTTCGACGCCTTTTGGTGAGCAAAAGATGGTGCAATTCATTTTGCACAACAAATCACGTCCTAACAGGTTCACAGGACTGGAATCACAGACCACAAATCTGTGCATTTCTTTAAAGTTTCCTATGGAGATTTCCATAGGCTCAGTTACTGGAGTACTTATTATTTGATTGGAGACACCCACTACTTGGATTGCTTCTCCCGAGAGGGGTAGGTTAGGAACATCCACTGTTCTCACAGTGGACCGGGTAGCACCAGTGTCCAACAGAAAGGTGACGTCTTTTCCTTCAACCTTTCCTTCAATGTATGGTCCAGTCTGGTCTACCGGTAAGGAGGCGCCAAGTACGCACTCCTTGTCCTCCCCCCTCAGGCCCCGTCAATCTTGTTCATCACAGAGGAAAGAACCATTTAACAAGTACTGTGGAATCGCTGCATTGCTTCCATTCTCTCCTTCCCATATTTCCGCCCTTTCATTCTGCTGGCCCTGATTCTTATAATTCTGTCTAGGAGCGCGAGGTACTGGAGGTAGCTTTACCTGTTGCTGGTTCTTTCTTGTCCCCTCTTTCTGCACCTGTGGATTTAAACCATTTATAGGGGCATTACCGGCCTGCAGGTGTGGACACTCGTCTCTCCAATGCCCTAACTGGCCGCACCCGTGGCAGGGGAATTTCTTCATAGCCTCTTCCCGACTCATTTTTGCCCGGGGCTTCCCTCCTCCCCCAGCAGTGGCATTCTGAGCATTATTATTGGAATTCAATTTACTTAACTGTTTTTCTTGCTGTTCAGCCAACTTCACCTGGGCCCACATAACCTTCTCCTTGAGGGCCTTCTTTTTATTCTCGATTTCATCTTCGCAGTATTTTGCGTACTTCAAGACATCATCTATGGGCTTTCCCTGCCAACCTATTTTATTATCTCGAATCCATTGTGATATTTCAGGCCTTAATCCTAGCACGAATCTGTAACTGAAATGGGTCATGTCTTTCATGTCTACATTATCGATACCACTGTAAGTTTTGAATACTTGCAGTAACCTTTCATAAAAGGAATGGACAGTTTCATCGCGTTCTTGGGTGGTTCTATCTATTCTGGTCCAATCTGTTTCTTTTGCGGGCACCTTTTTCTTGAGGTACTGTATGACTTGATCATACTTCCTCATTACTTCAGGCGAGGGAGCTCCTGTTTTCTCGTCTCTTGCATATTCCTCACTGGGCCAATCAATCTCTATTTTGCACTCGGTCCATAAGTCTACCGGCACCACAATGTCGAAAAACCCATCCAGGTCTTTCAGAAGACATTTCTGAACTTTTATAAAGCGTTCTACCTGCCGGTACCAATCAACTGGTTTTTCCCGCAATTTCGGGAAGTCATTAGTAAATGACACAATATCCTGTCGGGACCAAGGGACATGGACATATTTTCCCCCGGGACCTCTCTCATGGGACACAATTTTTCTGTCGGGGTTACTTCTTTTAGCACGTATTCTGAAGCCTGAGACTTAGCCCTGCTGTCTTCCTTTTTCTTTGCCCACCGAGTTCTCCATTTCCCTACATCTCCCCATTTCTGCAAGAGTTTCAGTAATTCCTTTATCTGAATCTGTTTCCCTACTACATTCAAGCTCTCTAAGTCTTTGTCTGAAAAATCTACTCTGTATGGTTTCTGAAGAATTTTGGAGCGACTAACATCGATTCCCATTTCTGTGGCTGTGTCCATTAACCTCTCATGGAGCAATCTAGCATTCCGGGTGAGGTTTTTACTGACGAACAATAACTCCTCTTCACTGAAGGAGTTCAAGCGGTCTAATCCTACATTTCCAGCCATCATTTCTTCTATTTCTATCCTTAGTTTATAGATCTCTAATGGTTTGGGTTGGGGAGTGGTCTCTTTCTCTAATTCTTTGGTCCATCTGTCTAATTCTTCTGGGGATACCACCGTGGCACTCCTAACCCCAGACGTACTCTCAATCAAAACCTCTTTTGCCCTACTCTGACTCCTTGCCCCTGACATGCTAGTTCTAGGTTCCCTAATGGGCATATCCATCAGGACCACCGATTCGCACTCGCTTTCTTGATCATCATCTATGAGCACTTCTTTTCTCGGGGGAGGAATGCTGGGAGTTGGCATGTTTGGGGTCATGACGGGAGGACGAGGACTAGCCAGGTTATCCCTATAAAGAGGAATAGCGGGTCCAATGGTTAATGGGATAGTCAGGGAATCTGGATGAGGATGTATCTGGGCTATGGTCCGGACCAGATCATCTCGCTGTCTAACCAGGGCTTCCTTCTCTTGTTCTCGCAAAGCCCTTTCTGCGGATTTGTCATGCAATACTTGGGGTACCAAGGGAGGGTAAATACTTGGGGCAGTCGGAGTAATCAATCGAGGTGGGCCTTCCCCAAACGGCTGATAATTCGGGACCGTGGATTTAGGTCTGCAAAACCCATCCCCTTCACTGGTCTTACTATCCGTACTCGTTCCATCTGTCTCACTATCCCTCCGACATCTGGGATATTTGGCAAACGGGTTTGGTGAACTTAAAGGCTCTGACTCTGCTACATAGGGAGGTGGGTTTTTCATCAATAAATCTTCTAGGTGCTCATCTTCTGAGTCCCCTACTGCCATTAAGTGATGGGTTTTTTCTTTACTTTTGCCTTTCCCTTGTTCTAATACCCCCATCATAGGAAACAAACCCTCCACCATCATGCTTTGTCTCCAATGTTTCATTTTCTGCTCTTTGGTTTCCCTATGGACCCTCTGATACCATTTACTCACTCCCTTGTCCATCCGGGGTCTATCTCTCTCCAAAGCCTCAATTTCCCACTCCTCTAAGGCTTCGTACTGGGTTAGTCGGGGTCTGGGATGTAATCCATTCATGCGGGTCCTCAAGTTAAACAGAATTCTACCATTAAACGTGCCATCAATAGGAAACGCTAGGACTCCGTCGTCTGCAGTATACTTGGCCCAATTCTCTAGCCATACACAGGTATGATACCCCTTTTCAAACATCATGAAGGAAGCAGGAGTTATCGGCGGAGGAATGATCACACCCTCCCTCGTTCTAATGGGCTTATCTGTTTTGAAGAAATTCTTTACCTTGTCGGCAAATGACATTTTTCTCTTTATTCCATACATCATGTGCGGTCTACCTTGTATAATCTGTTCCTTATAGAAGCCTGAGTTTTGTGGATTAGGTAAGAACTCAGGATACCACATATGCCTTTCCAGGCTCGCTTCTAACTCGGCCTGATTAATTTTGTTTACTTTAGTACTTCCAATGCTAGCACAACTCTTATTTTGTAGGAACCAATCAACACTGTGAATACAAAAATCCCTATCCAATGGGTGCGCGGCCTTTCGCAAGACCAAGTCTCACGCTCCGGCACTCACCCCTCCCTTACAAATTCGGCTTCACTACACACCCGCTGTCCTGACCAATACCAGCGCGGCACGGAGTGACGTCAGAGCAGCCTTCCGACTGACTCCCTCCTTCACAAGGTAACGGAAACTTTTAACTTTTCCTAAAGTGCGAGTGCAAAACTTAGTTACTAACACACAACGTCTGCCACTGTGTCTGAGTGTTCTAAATAGATAGAAAAACTTTCTCTCACTACAAGTAAACCACTTCTGTCTACTTTTCATTCACTCCGGATAGACTTCTTTGCCTAACCTCTCACACGAGTAATATAGAACCCGTTATTCGTCTGACTCATCCACTTCTGTCAGGGATATGTACTGAGCCAGGATTTCACCAGCGGACTATTTTACTTACCAGTCAAGCCTCGGAGACCCTATTACTCCTTCCACATGTGACCCTTTCTAGGTGATATCACAAGGGAAGTTTTAAACAAAGGACTCGTGACTATCAGTTATACAGATGCAAAAAGATCCTAATTAGTGCTTCCAGGTATTCCTAACCCTACACTAATGACTCTAAACAAGTGACCTTTCCAGCTAACCGGATTCTACTCACCGTTAGCTATATACTTCCCCGGGGATTCGGACTACACTGAACGCTTACAAACAGTTCTTTGTTAATACGACATATAACACTTATAGCAGCAATGCAAAAAATCATAAACATTTACATAAAAACCTTAAACATGGAAAAATTCTTGAATCAATGCAATAGAAAAATCAGCAGCACATCTTATTTTCACGGTTTGTTTATCAACTATCCTATCTACCTATCTCAACTAGTCCTAACCATCCCTCTGCTACCAGAAAATTACTGATAGAGCGCGCAGGTCACCCGGGTCACAAGTTTACCAATTTTCCCCACGCACTGGGCCCTGACGTGAGTAAACGAGGACAGAATTTGCGTGAACCGGGTGATTTCTTGCACGCCACTATGAGTAATTCGGGGGGTGACTCTTACACCACTTACTATTCATGTACCTGACTTACCACAGGCACATTACTCCTAAGGATCAGGAGCTAGCAGTGGACAGGTGACAGGTTTCCTAGGAAAGAATATACTCTATAAACCAAAAAATACATTTGTCCATTTAAAAATACTGTGAAATGACCACAGACACCCGATGAGTTTTCAAGGTTTTATCAAAAGATTTTAGAATGGATAAGTCAAAATAACAAGCCAAATACACAGTACCACATCTATCAGAAAACCAAAGCCACAATATAACTATGGATTAAGGCAAGTACCATTTAGAATAATTGGGAACACTATAGGATATGTGCATTTAGTGAACAAGCTATTCAGCACAAGTTTAAACTAAGGCGTGGGACATGAACAGGACCTAGAATGTATATTTAAAACTAGGCTACTTATGCTATTTATACTAAATTTACTGCAACCATGCTAAAGGAAAGGGAAAAACTGGAACACACTAATAAAATATGACAGTTTGGTAATCTCCTACAGGTGGGGAGAGAAGTGGAACAATTCTAATAAACAATTGCATATAATTTGCATTTCAAGGTGATAGGGCAATATAACAGGCAAGAGTGCTTTATTAAGAAAAGAAGAGAAAGTGAGAGAAAGACGTAAACCCACAGAATAATATTTACCTAATTTAGGAATGAGGACTAACCCTGGCCACGGGTCAGTTTGGAAGGACGGGGACAAGGACCCTCAAGAAAGGAATGCCAGAATGCGAGCAGGTACAGTTCACGGGCAGTCAGGACAGGATACCCCTCAGGTTATGGGTCAGGACTGGGCTCACCAAGGTACGACCAACTCCCACAGCTTCAGAAGCAACGCCAGCGTTACCCCTCTCTGCAAGTAATCCACCAGTAACCCCGATTGGGTTTTCCGAATTTCCCCAGCAAAGTGCTCCGCCAGCACTTGAGACTATTTCCACCCCTAGGAGTTTGTGGAAATTAAGGACAGAGTGCTCCGCAGCACTCCAGATTGAGCACCTATAGAGTTCGTAGGGTCAGTGACAGGTCTGCTACTCGGACAAGTCGGACAACTTTCCTAAACTACACTAGGGCAATTATACTGTTTGTGGACCCTTAGACCACCCACCAATGTTGCAAGTGACAGCTTCGCACATTATGATTGGTCAGGAGAGGTGACTTGGTCATTGTCGCCTCCTAGAATTCAGTGTTCCCATCATTACTAGTAATTTCTGCCTACCCGCCCCTTGGGTTCACGTTCCCATGCATAGGAATACAGCAAGACAATACAGTACATAGCAGGTAGCAACAGTGTTGCTTCGCCCAAGGTAAGATTTAGTCTCCTGGAGATGCTTCCCAGGCGCATTGGGCTTCTGGAACCAGCTGGCTTGATTTAGCTTCTGCGCAGTGAGGTTTCTCTCAGGTCACATGACAGTTCTCAGAGGAGCTTCATCATGGCGTAGCTCATGTGTTACCGGCCCCCCAGAGACGCGATACATGAAAAGTAAGCGAGAACAAATTAGAATCATACATTAAAATGATCACATTGTATACCGTGATAGATTTAAACACACCCCTTATTTTATAACAGCAATAGTATTAAAGTTTTAGTGCGAAGAGACAGATAGGCGAAAGCAGCAGTAGCAAGCAGAGAGCGTGATGAGAGACAAGCGGCCATCTTTGCATCAGTGCGCATGAGCAACACAATCCCTCCAAAATGCGAGTGCGTCACATCACATGGGTATGACCGACGCATGCGCAGACTGGATTTCTGCGAAGCAGCCATTTCCTTATTGCAAGCATTGTGAGGATGAAAAGACACACAGGCAAGCCTCTTGGGGACACCCGCATGTGGGGAAAAATGCTAAATAAATGACGGACAGTTGGATTAATATGATTATACGTCAGGCGAGGTTCCTGAATGAGAGCAAGTCGCTTTACGTGCGAATCCTTGCTCCATCAAATACATCTACAACATAAACTAGGGAAAGACTGCTTTAACAGTTTTACGGTGTGAGATCGGTAGACTATACAACAGAGTTTGTGCTGGTTCTTTGGAAGAAAAGGCACCCTTTATATTGCTCTTACCTATTTATTATGATTTTCTATAGCTCTTTGTGTAACTTTTGGTTACATATTAGCATGTAACCATAGTATGGAGCAGAGTATTTCATTACTCCACCCCTTTATATCCAAACGATGTGCTTACTAGTATATTATTTTGTGAGCAATTTATTAATCAATTGTTGTGAATGGCTTCATATTCACTTAGATGAGTCACCTGAATGTTTAGTTGAGCTATAATAAGTGTGTTTAATATGAAAGAAAATATATGTCTTTCCTATATTGCATTTGATATACTCACTTATGCTAACTGTGTTAGTTGAAGAACCTTGTCTAATGTGGTCAATTGGCTTTTTCTCGACGCCACTTTGACTAAATTCTGGGTACGGCCATAATTTCGCAGTTGGGTAGCACTTCTGTATAACCAACTGACGGCCATGGTGCGCATCAATGGTAGGTGCTCGGCACCCTCTCCCATTGAGAGAGGGGCAGGGATGTCCCCCCTCACCCCTTCTTTTCACGCTATATCTCGAGGCACTAGCCGGTGCTATAAGGGTACACCCCTCAATTCAGGGCTTTCACATCTCGCCGCCAGACACAGAAGAAGAGAACATTTCTCTCTATGCTGATGACATCTTGCTATGTATCGCACACCCTGAAACGACCATACCGGCCATATTTGGTTTGACCATGGAGTATGAGGGTACTCAGGTTATAAAATTAACTGCCATAAAACCAGTCTCTACTGCCCGACCTGCGCGCACTTAGACTGCTCCCTGCCGTAGAATTGAGAGTGGCTTGAAAAGGCTTTAAATACCTGGGTATTTTTTGTCCCGCCCCTACCCGCAGGTGTGCCGGAAGGAAAATTTGGGAAAGTCCTAAACAACTTTAGGCTATATACAGAGAGATGGAGAGACCTCCCCCTTAACTTGCTTGGTCGGACGGCTATTTTTAAAATGATCACCCAACCTCACTCCTATACTGTAGTGTATTTCCTATATTCCCAATAGGCTCTGCGCATTGGAATAACATATACTATAGATTAGACGTAGGACTGAGGTCGACTAGGTCTCTATCGTATATATTAAACTTAATTGTGAGTGCCAGCTAGCTCAGAGGTCACTAGAAACTTTCTTGAATAAACAAGAATGGATTAGTTTCTGACAACCGCATAAACATGACAACTTTGTTTCCCAAGAATAAGAAATCAATCTCTTGAGTCGCGGAAACAATAGATAGCTATTTTACTCAGTCAATCGTGCAGGCTTCGTTTCACCAGAGGTGCTGAGAAAATAGAGACGGGCGTTTTCAATAAAAAATATTTATTGAACAGTCTTCTTTCTCAAGCATAAGAAATGTACTGCTACAATAGTAATACTGGTTATAAAGTACAAGGCATATAATACGAAAAGTATTATAAAGTAGTACTGTAAAATCATGATATGGTTTCTAAGCCATAAATTGTCTAAAACGTATAAAATACATACAGTGAAAAAATAATGACTAAAAGTACTCAACTAGTGCTTCTAAAATACGCCAACCCCGGTGTACATAACCCAAGTCTAGTACAAGGGAAGAAGTAAGTGAGGAGTCGCTTAAGGTTAGTAATTCTCTGCCAAGAATCTATTCCAGGAATTCTTTACGGGTCTAATCCGCTCCATACCTTGGTTTTAGAATGAAGGAGGTCTTGTATCTCTCTCTCAGGACTCGATTTCCCAGTAACCCGCAAGGATAACCTGGAAACACTGGAGCTGGATTTCTCGGCAAGAGAAAAGACAGCTCTCTCAGTGCGTCAGCTGGAGGGTCGGCTTCCTTCTGCACTTGCTGCTGCAGGCCGTCGGGCAAGTAGTTAGTCGATCTGCTCCAAACCACCGTGTTTGTCTGGGCAAACCTGGGCATATTTATACCTTGAAGGTGCCGAGTTTGACATATGAGTGGACTTAATAACGTCACTCAAAGACTCAATTCTTTGAAAACTACAGGATTTCTTGGATAAATCGGTTTTCAAGCAGGGAGAAGTCCCTAGCTGCTGAAGGCGGGTTTTTCCAAGAAATCGTTGTTGATTCTCAGAACTTAGTGGAAGTAGCCATGTCGAATTTGGGCTGCAAGACTCAGGCCAAATATTGTACTGATTTCTGTGTCTATATAAGGGCTGGATGATGTATACCTATATAAGGGCATGAATCGGGAAAATTTACACTACGGTCCTAGATTCATTTACAACACCCAATCCACGATCTTAAGTTCAATAAGGCTAAACGTATAAGCACTGAACATATCTAAAGCTAGTGTTTACAATCCCACCCCAAAATACATGAAAATGCACTTGAACTGGTTGTATACGAGAAATTGAGCATTTCTACCGTACGCATTTAAGGAAGTGATGTCATTCTAAGCATAAATCATTGTACATAAAATGCAAACTGAATGAATCATATAATTACATTTATGAAAAAATGTCTCTTAAATACAGAAAAAAAAGGTTGAGACCATTTCATAGCATGACATAACCTATCAATAGTTTGTAGTATAGGCCAAATATTTTCTCTAGGAAGTGTTCAAAAAGAATTTCTTGTTCTCCAAGAATAGTTCTACTTTAAGCAGATTAGTCTGTGCCAAAATTTCAATGTTTTTTGGAGAGAAAAATTCAATTGGTTGTGAAAAAAACTGATTTCCAAAGTTAGAAGTCTTTGTTTTGAAAAAGTGAAGGCCGAATTTCAGAGTTCAGGGAACGCTGGGTGCATGAATCAAAAGTTATTCTGGATGTCAGGAGAAAGCATCAGATCGTCTAGGCTGGCAAAGAATTTGTCTACCACAGTAGGTGAAAGTGGAACTACTTGATCAAGCAGATCAAATGTGCACAGATGAGAAGCATTGCCGTCAGCGCCAGGCGCCGCATTAGCAGTGTTTATATCAGATGGTACCTGTGTGCCTGTTGATCCTCGTATCTCACCCTCAGTTAGACTTACTGGTGAGACCTCAATGAATGACGTCATCAGGATTGGTAGCCGTTAGGAACAACACGATGCAGGAGTCGTTACCGGACCTAGCAAGGCGTCGACATCCGATGGCAGGACTGATGGACGTGTAAGACAAATGTCCAGCACGCATTCTTCTCCGCAAAGCAGGCATCGTAGAACAGGTAAGATGCAATCTTGCCAGAGTGGTTTGAACGAAAGAAACCAGGTTGTATTCAGATCTCTTAAACGAGCCAAGCCAAGAATCTGTGTAATTCTCTCACGATACCTCATGGCAAGGAGGGTCCCTTCCAGGGTAGTCTGGGTATCGACGGTTACCGGACTTGCCATATCGGAGCATAAGAAATAAAAATAGAATTCCTGCTACGAGTCCCAAGATGAGAGGCAGACCACCGAAAACAGAGTGCATGAAATTTGGAAAAATGCAGAGGACTGCTTCAAATGGTGTTAACAGTCCCGAAAAAATCGTCCTAAATACATGTGCAATGCCACTGGTATCAGACATATTTAAGATTTGACTTAACATTTCTACGACATGTACTGGGCAGTTTGTTGTTAATAATGCATGTATCTCTGCAGATGTCCTCGCAACTTGCAGATCATACTTTTCTTTAGACGAGGTCAGTGGCACAGTTTTTTGCTAAATAATGGCTTTTATTCTGCTTAAAGTATCAATTCGTATAGAAGAGATATTCAGTGAAGGCCATAATGCCGTCCCACTGTCTGTCTTGTGCGTTGGATACAATACTTGCATACAACAAGTGACCATGGACAACACACTAACTAGATAAGCTTTTCCTGGCAACATGCCACAACATCTGTGATCATTCAACATAACGTAACTGCCATTGGATAGTTGCCTGAAAATTGGTTCTATCACTGTGGTGGGTGTACCGTGCAGGTGGCAAGAGAGGTTATTTGCAGAACTGTCGCAGGCTCTGTGTAAATTAATACCTTGGCACAAAAGTGTACCACTTAGTGAATTCCTACAATTTTTACCACTAAGGAATACCTTTTTCATATTATTCCAACATTTGTGCGTGTAAGGTAAAGTCCAGGTCGACTTAATGTATTCTTTACCCAACCTTTCATACAGGCCCGCTGGTATATGCTGTAGACAATACTGAAATTGGAAAATTGTCATTGGTATTGTAATGGTGCCATGTATTATCCATTCAATGACAGGCTTCTCAGAAACTGTCAATGGTAATCTTTGCAGTTTTTCAATGCTCAGCGCCGTATAGTCTGCTCCTCTTTGTGCCAAAGAGATTTGTTTATCTGTAAGGTTAAATACAGCCAACAATGACGTTGTGTTGATTAGACGCCATGGCATATAGCTTGAACGAACATTTTGCAACGTCCAGCCTAAATGGATTATAGAATGTAATTGAGACTGGCCATGTTGTAACATTAGCAAGTCCTGTTCCATTATGTCAATTGCAGAGGATACAATGCTGTCCATTGAATATATCTTGGATAACAGAGTCGTTAACCCATTGTCCACTGCAGAGAGAGCTTTCTCTAAATTAATACGATCAATTTCTCGTATTCTTTCTGCAGTTTCCATTTGCGTTATTTTCCAAGCTTTGTTGTACGCAGCGTATATACCGGCGTATATGAAACGTTTTTGCCGTGGTTTGCGAGGCCCCATTAAGAAATCTCGCAAATTATTGCCTTCTTTAAGTAAAGATAAGTGTTGTTTGATTTCTGGAAGCGTAGATGTCTTTAGCCACTCAAGGCATAGTTTTCCTACACTGGATGTTGTTACTGTCCCTGGATGTTGTCTCGGGAGTATCTTGGATCTGGCCTGTTCAGTTTTAACCCCTGTGTTTTGTTCAGGAATCTATCATGACAATTATTGGTGTCTGTGGGCAGATTAACCATTTTTTCCAATCAGGATTAGTTCTGTTTTGTGTTAAAATATATGGTACATCTACCTCCTTTTCTGTAGTATCATTACTCTCAGAAGTGGGTTTAGGTATAGATGGTTTATTTAAATCTTTTATCTTAGCTATGCCAAGACAAGAAGTTTGTTGAACAGTGGCATTTAAAAACGTTGTTTGTTCTGGTATAATGCAGGCTTTGAACAGGGCTTCTAAACCTTGTACCTGCCAGTCTTTTGTGCCCCAGACAGTTTTTGTCTCGATGTTGTCTTTCAAAAATTCGAAACCTAACGTAGACAGCTGAGCATAAAAGTTTGCAGAATAAATTTGTTTAGTATTAGTAAACATTGTTTTCATTCCTGTCTTTATTACATTTTTGAAATAAAAGGTTTCGGGATTTGTAACATTAAACCCTGATAAGTACTGACATTTTTCTAGAAATGTTTTTGAGCTACCCTTTGGTGGCGTTGGACAATGTTCCCATTGATTATGTGTAAAAACATTCCTAGGGCTTGCAGATTTATGCAAATAATGGTGACCATAATAATTAAAACAATACATTTGTTCATAATCTGATGAACCTTGTAAGTATTCATGTTCTGTTAATTTAGGTGACAGAAGAGAGCCCACAGAGCAGCGAACTGCGTGTCTGGCTATGTAGAAATTGGAAATTTGTACTTTGCACATTGACTATTTGCACCATATTTTAAAAACCTTTTAATTTGAAAATCAGTTCTCCTTTGTGTGTTACCTGTTGGTGGACGGAGTTGTGTTCAATACTCCGGGGGCGGCAGACATCTTGGGAGAAGAGGGTCAGCGGCATAGTTGCCTGGGGAATTCTCGCGCCAAAGCTTAAAAGGGGCGGATGACGCGACCGCGCGCCAGAAGAGAGCCCACAGAGTTGCGAACTGCGTGTCTGGCTATGTAAAAATTGGACATTTGTACTTTGCACATTGACTATTTGCACGAACATTAAAAAACCTTTTAATTTGAACATCAGTTATCCTTTGTGTGTTACCTGTTGAGGGACGGAGTTGTGTTTAAAACTCTGGGGGCGGCAGACATCTTGGGAGAAGAGGGTCAGCGGCATAGTTTCCTGGGGAATTCTCGCGCTGTAGCTTAAAAGGGGAGGATGACCCGACCGCGCGCCAGAAGAGAGCCCACAGAGCAGCGAACTGCGTGTCTAGCTATGTAAACATTGGAAATTTGTACTTTGCACATTGACTATTTGCACAAACTTTTACAAACCTTTTAATTTGAAAATCAGTTCTCCTTTGTGTGTTACCTGTTGGGGGACGGAGTTGTGTTCAATACTCCGGGGGCGGCAGACATCTTGGGAGAAGAGGGTCAGTGGCATAGTTGCCTGGGGAATTCTCGTGCCAAAGCTTAAAAGGGGGGGATGACGCGACCGCGCGCCAGAAGAGAGCCCACAGAGCAGCGAACTGCGTGTCTGGCTATGTAAAAATTGGAATTTGTACTTTGCACATTGACTATTTGCACGAACTTTTAAAAACCTTTTAATTCGAAAATCAGTTCTCCTTTGTGTGTTACCTGTTGGGGGACGGAGTTGTGTTCAATACTCCGGGGGCGGCAGACATCTTGGGAGAAGAGGGTCAGCGGCATAGTTGCTTGGGGAATTCTCGCGCCAAAGCTTTAAAGGGGTAGATGATGCGACCGCGCAGCGGCCGCGCGCAGCGGGCACGCCAGAGGCAAGACCGCCTGCGCCCGTCCGCGCCCATCCGGGACCTGGGGCCAGAACCCCTGGTACATCCGAGACAGGATCTTGTTTTTTTACGGCCTCACAGTTGCAAGAGCTGTGCAGCACACATGAATGCAACGTGTGTCTGGGACCCCCATTTACCTACAAAAGTGCCCACAATGTCCTTTAGTCTTGGATATTGGCAGTTTGGTGGGTAAAAACCTTCCCCCAGCTACCAAATTTAAAATGTACTTGCTTAACTGTTGTTCACTTTCTAAGCATGCGCTTGAAATACGGCGAATCCTGGAAAATTATAGCCCTGATGTTATGTTTCTTACGGAAACATGGCTCAAGGACTGCTCTAATCCAGCTGTGGTCCAGGCACTTCCAGCAGGATACTACATTCAAAGGCAAGTCCGATTAGAGAGCAAAGGCGGGGGGCTTGCTATCATTTACAAAGAGCCTTTTGACTTTCGAATTAAAGATGGGCTGATCCGCGATTGTGAAAGCTGCTCCTTCGCCCTAAGTTTTACCTCAACATGTACTTTCTCGGGAATGCTAATTTATAGGCCGCCTGGAGCTATTGCCTCTTTTATTATGGATTTAACTGAAAATATTGCGATTTAGGCAAATACCTTACTGAATTTCTCAGTTCTAGGCAACCTAAATCTGCACCTAATGTGGAAGAATTAGTCGACTCTCTAACTGCATTTTTGCTAACCCAGAAAGTGAAAGAACCGACCCATATTAAGGGTCACCTTCTAGATCCTATTTTTACCAACTCGGACATAGCAGTGGGAAATCCCTCTCCGTTACTCTGGAGCGACCACTATCTGATCCCCTTCTCTTGGTCTCATCCGGTAAAGGAGGTATTAGAAAACCATCTGAAGAAGTTTAGTCTGAATTGGTCAAAAATCCCCCTGGAAACCTGGGCAGCCATCCTTGCAGATACTGGCCCAATACTGGATGATGACCCAGAGGTAGCAAATGGACAATTTGATAGCTGGATCGAAGCTACCTTGGACCAGCTAGCTCCAAAAAGCTGCAAAAATATAAAACGGGGTCCCAAGAGGGTGGCGTGGTATACCCCTGAGCTAAAAGATTTAAAACGCAAATGTAAACAGCTAGAGAGGCAGTGGATGAAAGACTTCTCACTAGACAAAAAGTAAGCCTACCGTGCAGCTGTAAAACTTTACAAATTAGAAATCTACACTGCACAATCTAAATTTTACGAGGCAAAAATTATATTAGCTGCAAATACCCCTCAAGACATTTTTAAAATATTTAAATCTCTTACCACTCCTCCATCCAATATAGTTAACCCTAGTGACTCACTGGGAAGATGTAATGCCCTCGCTGAGTTTTTCCATGCCAAAATTGAGCGGATCTACTTAGCCTTTTCAACATCTGATAACTTACAGATTGAACAACAACCCGAAGGAAACAAACCTAGTTGTAGTGAATACTTCCCGTGTCTGACGCTGGAGGGCGCCATATCCCTGCTGGCCAAGCTCAAATCAGGCTCTGCAAGAGACAGGGCTCCCCCTACTATTCTGAATAAAGTAGCTTCAACAGTAGTTCCTACTATTGTCACACTTATTAACCTGTCGCTGGAAGCTGTAAAAGTACCTGCTCAGTGGAAAAAAGCCATGGTGAAAGCCCTGTTAACAAAGGCAGGATCTGATCCTGAGGTATGGGCAAACTATCGCCCTATCTCATTACTTCCAGGAATAGCAAAAAATGGCTGAGAAATATGTAAACTCCACTTTGTCCACCTTCCTTGAGGACAATGGACGCCTGCATCCAACACAGACGGGTTTCAGACCTCATCAAGGCACTGAAACCGCTATGATGGTAGTAATTGAGGAAGCGCGAAAAATCATGGATGCAGGAGGAGTAGTAGCAATAATCCTCCTAGACCTCAGTGCGGCTTTTGATACCGTCAACCATCAAATTCTTATCTCCAGGTGTCAAGATTTGGGGGTGACGGGAACCGCACTGAGGTGGTTAACATCCTTCCTGGAAAATCGATCATTCCATGTGTTCGAAGAGGATACTACTTCAAAGGACATGCCATTGAATTGCGGAGTGTCACAGGGCTCTTCATTAAGCCCTACTCTTTTTAATGTTTATATGCATCCGTTGGCAACAATTGTGGAATCATTTGGTATACAAATTGTAACTTACGTCGATGATATCCAACTAATTGCATCCCTTAATCAATTAGGAGAAGGCGTAAACAATCTTTCATAATGCCTTGAGGAAGTCTCAGCCTGGATGAAATGTTCGTTCTTACAATTAAACGGAAAAAAAACGGACCTCATGATACTAGGCAAAACTCTGCAATCTAGCACTATGATTAGATGGCCCAACTGTATAGGGAGTTTGCCCACACCCAAAGACCATATAAAGAGCCTAGGAGTTTGGCTTGATGACAAACTCAATATGAAGTTTCAGGCAAGGAAAGTTGGAGGGTGCTGCTTCGGATTGGTAAGAATGGTTAGGAAAATCTTCCCCCTTCTACCATTCCATGCAAAGAAGCTGATTCTCCAGGCCCTGTTATTATCAAGCCTGGACTACGCAAACACGCTTTATCTTGGAGTACCTCAATCCACGACAAATATTCTTCAGAAAGTACAGAACTGTGCCGCACGTATGCTTCTTTATATTCCACGGAGAGAATCAGCAAGAGGTGTGTTAAATTATCTGCATTGGTCACCAATTGCTGAGAGAGTTCAGTTTAAATCCCTCTGCATTACGCTCAAAATCCTGACTTTCAAGGGGCCGCCAATACTGCAGCTGATGGTTTCCCCATATTGTCCCAAAAGAGCTCTTTGCTCTGGGAGTAAACGCATGGCTATGGTACCAAAAATCAAGAAGGCCAGGAGTGTAGGCTGACGTTTTTCTTATGTTGCCTCCAAAGAATGGAATGAACTCCCAGAACATATTCGTCTGGAAGAAGATCATTTCGCCTTTTGGAAAAAGCTGAAGACCCACCTATTTCCAGCCAGATAATCAGTTTATATTTGTTTGTTCTCTTCCTAGCGCTGGGAGGCCTTCGGGTAGCCATGCGCTTTATAAATGTCTTTTTCATTTCATTTCATTCATTTTTAAATCTGACATCATATTATTAATAGTCTCAAAGTCCCAATCATCAGAAAATGTGCTGGGTGATACAGTCACTTAAAGAAATCTTGAACAGGTGTAGAATCTTCAGCAGCTCCTCCGAGCCATAGATGTCATAATCAGTTCTGTCCCAAGCTAATCCACCAGGTATAGGAGCTGCTGTGATGTTCACTGATAACAGATCTCTTCTTTCACGATGGGATGATTTGTGAGGTTTCAGAACCAAGTTGATTTTCTGACTTGCTGTGTCCATTGTACTATATTTTCCATCTATCATTTTTCCCAAGCTTAAAAAAAATTAGTCCAAGCAGGAGGAAAAGTACACCTAACACAATCCAAAATTCAATCCATGGTGAAACCAGATATATTTTCTCAAGTTGATGAAAGAGTTCTGATGTTTTTTCTTTGAGAGTTTTATTTGCTGGGGTTTCTTCGGGTTCACTGGGATTCTCAGAAAATTTATCAATGTTGATGAACTAGCCAGAGGCAGTTCTGTCAATTGTTGGAATTGCATCACCCAATTGCGGGTTGTGCTGATCGGTCTGTATATATTATACAGTTGTAATGTTCTAGATGCAGAATTTCTGTCGGCAGGGGACATTCGTACTCGGATTGTAAGAATTCTTGTGTTTTTAAATAGGGGTCAAACACGTATTCAACGTCTGTTGCAGCAAGAGAATTAACCCATTGTATCCATCTTAGATGTTAAGCTTTTGCATTTGGAATGCTTGCATTTGTCACTGCCTCTAAGGCAGGTACAGGTGTAACGATCATTATGCGTTTACCCTGCGCTAGGGCTCTCTACTTTGCTACTGCAGTTTGAACCGCTTTCAGAACTTTCTCTGTAGAAGTGAATTTTACTTCCGCTTGTGTGTACAAGTGTGATTTATATGCTATTGGTACCTTTTCACCTTCATTAAAGGTCAGGTATGTGAATCCGCATCTCCCTGGGATGATTCGGATCACAAGGTTGCGCTCATTGTCGCGTGTCTTTAACTGTGTTTTTGATAACATGTCTGTTTGTACTGAACTGTGTTTGAGTCCAATTTGTTGGTTTGAAATCAGGTTTGATTAGTTCACAGAGAGGTTTAACCCTTTCTGCGTAATTAGGAACATAAGTTCTTCCAAAATTCAGGAAACCTAGAATTGACTGTAAGTTTTCAGCGTTTTTGGAGGTTGGAGCAGCGCACATTTCTCTAGGAAGTTTGCTGCCAGGCTTTTGCCTTCACTTTATAACTTGTATCCTACGAATCGGACGTTGAGGTGGGCAATTCGTAATTTCTTTAAATTGAATTTGTACCCTTCAGAAGCAAACCCAAGTATTATGGTGTTCACTCTTTTCAAGTGCCTGTCCAAGTCGTCATCTGTAAGATAGATGTCATCGACATAAGATAATGCCTCATCATCGTACGTTTGTAGTAACTCTGTTACCCTGACTGAAAATAACCCTGGACTATTCTTGAATCCTTGTGGGAGACGGAAACATTGTCGCTGTGTCCCCATAATTTAGAAAGTGGTCAGAGGCCTGCTTTTAGATGCAATGTTTTGACCGAAAAACCCATTTGAAATATCTAATGTGGTTTTATATTTTTTCGCACAATGTTATTCATCAGTGCTGCACTATGTGCATTTTGTACTGCAAATGTTTTGCAACAGGAGTTTAAATGTCTATAATCCAAAACTAAACGATATGAATTGTCTGGTTTGGAGACAGGAAACAAAGGATTGTTCATTGATGAGGGGCATGTTTCAATCACCCCTTGGTATTCAAGTTGATTTAAAATCTCCCTGACTTGTTTCTTAGCTTCTTGCTTAACTGGATACTGCCTCTGTGCAATAGGTTGATTGCTTAACTGGATTGTATGGTGAGGAGAATCCTCATCCCATCCCACATGATTTTTAGGTCTCGCTCTCGAGACCTATTGTCGTCGAGATGCCTCTTAAGGGAGACACACCGGGGCATGCGTGGCGATTCTGGTTTGTGGACGCGCACGTGAGACGCGCCTGCCACAAAGCGTGCACAGCTGGCTCGAGTCAACAGTGTGAACGCGGGAAATTGCAGTGCAGCATGAAACCAAACAGGCCTTCATGTTTAGAGCTTCGTGGCATACCTGGTGCTGTGTTGTGTAACACGCCCATCCACACATCATGTGTCAGGCTGTGTGGACAGTCTAGTCACATTATATAATCACACCGCCCAGCCCAACACCAAACCCATCCTTCACTCTCCCTTACAGCTACGCACGTTTATATTGACAACTATAAACTATAACTCCCGTCTGACTGCCCTATCCTCACCCTTTAACTGGCTGGTACTAAAAAAATGACTGTACATAAAAATTAGACATTTTTAGATGATTGTATTTTTCTCTCCTTTTTAAGTTACTATGCATTATATATATTCGTCGCCTAACCCGTGATATATACAAATGCTTTCCTGTGTAAAGCACTTAAACATGCCTTGGGATGATGTCCACTCTATGCAAAACAATTGACTAAATACTGCTCTGTTATTCTGTGCATGACACCTGTCATATGTGTTGTGTGTCCTTATACACTTTAACACAATTACCGAATATTTACTCCACCCCAGCAGCTTGATAATAGACAGCCCTCCACCCCGGGTGCTTCTCAACTTCCACCCTTGTCCCAGTCCCCCCCCCCCAGCCATGGCCCTCCCCGGGCAGTGCTGCCCCTGCCCCAGGCGGGCACTCCACTGCGTAGGTCTGCGCTGCGCCATTGGCCCAGGGCGCAGCCGCACCTGCTCCTGCACGCGGGCGTTCTTCAGCTGCTCGCGGTCCCGCTGGTCCAGCTGGTGGTGGGAGGGCAGTGCCAGGGAAGAGGTGTCCATGTTGGGCTGCAGAGTCGACATGAGGAAGGTGCCGCCGAGCTGCGCAGCACCCACCGACAGGAGCACGGTGAAGCCTGCAGGCGCCGCCACGGGGCACGAGCCGCAGACCACGGCAATGTGCACGCCCACAATGCCTGCACGTCTCTCCCACCCCTCCCCTTTCAAGCAGCAAGCTGCCCATAGTATTTTTTTATTTATGCGTTTTAATATAGCGTGGACTGTACCCGAAGGTGTCAGAGCGTTTTACAAAAGGAACAGAACTGATATAAGAGAACAATACAAGTTAACAAATTGCAAAAGTTACAGTACATGAGACAAAAGTGACAATCGTGAGTGAACAAAGTACAAGTTGTAGCAACAGGAGGAAAAAGTGTCGTGTGCAGGTTTCAAAAGCGTACAAAGTACAAGTAGAGGTATAATACTGCAATAAATGGAGGACACTCAAACACAAGAACAAGCATTACATAGGCAATGGTGGCACTTGTGCAAGAATCGAGAGCAAACAACAAGTTAGAGGTAGCAAATTGTGTGAGCAGGTACGAACAAAAAGGAACACCACTTCACCTGCATGGAAGTGTACACACAAATATGGCTTGTTGTAATACCTTCCAAGTAATGCAGACCAGTGCGCGAGCAGACTTTGGTCTGTGAACGCGCTTCCCACGAGCAGGTCTGTGAACGTGCTTCACATGAACAGCTTTTGCGCGTTCATTCAATTTGAGTGCTCCTCTCCGGAAGACCTGCTGCGTTAATTATAGGTCCTTTCCAGGAGAGGTGCTATTATTTAGCAGCGTGGGGCGCCTGTCGGCATGCTGTTTTAATGACTTTCTTTTTATTGGAATGCAGCCTGTTTCTCTTGCTCTTTTTTAAGATAAATGGAATGCTCCGAAATAGTTTTTAAATCGTTCCTTTTCCTTTAAATGGCATCACAGAAGACCTTTCAGTTTCATCAACACCAGGGTTTTTTGAAAAGGACAATGCTTTCTTTTTCACATAAATGTCTTTGTTCTCACTGCATTAGGTGTCGACTACATAAAGTCACATGGTGTAACCATATGCTTCCTAAAATGTAGCTCAAATTGCCTCCAACCAACTTCCTGTTCTGATGTGCGTTTTTTTCGCCCCTTGCTGTGCTCGTCTGCTCGGGAAACTTCCTCCCTGCACCAACAAATAAACAGGACTGGCAAGCAACTACCTCAAAGTGTGCACCCACATCGGAACTTTTTATTTAAACAAAAACTTTATTGAAAATATCTTCAATGGTCAAAACCATGGAAGAAGGACTCATGCGTACACTACTTTATCGCAATAATAGACAAACATGAAGGTCCCTTGCAGTCTGCCAACTAGTGCTCAGCACTCACCGTGGATGTGCTGTCAGAATTTCACCTGCCGCCGACTGATTCGTCGTCATTTTTTTTTTTTCCTCTGGCTTGTTTTAGCACGTCAGCCATATAAGCCCCGCCTTCTTGCTTGCCGGCGTCTCTTTTGGTTTACTCAGTCGTCATCTCGATGCTTCTGGTGAGTCTATTTCCAACCTCGATTGCCCTTTTGATTTGTGCACAACCCTCAGTTAATTTTTCCTGCTAGGCCTCCATAGTGCTTATGGTTTGGCAATCTGCTACGTCCCCTGACCTCCCGGTATTTTGCTCAGCTGTTCTCGAGCTCCGCACTCCCACCTTAATTTGCCAGGGGTCACACTGCGAGATTACAAACACAACACGGCATTAGTACTTACATTCACATGACCCATTGACTAAGTTTTGATTTTTTAAAACTGCTCTCTTCCCTGCTCTTTCTGCTATGCTTAATTGTGTCCTGCGTACCAATTGGTATTGGTCTTGGCCTTGAAGGCTCATTATTCCTGTAACCCCATATGCATTCAGTGCTTTTCTCTTTTCACAACACACAGACCCAACGTTGCATGGTCGGGGTACACGCCGTACTTACGTGGGCTTATGATGTTTTGTACCTCCTCACAAAATTAATGTCTCTTATTCACGGAAATCCACCTGTACACGGTTGTGCTTCACACAGGGTTTATACAGGATTCCTTTAAATGACCCTATTCACTAGCATTTCCCTGGTATTTTATAACCTTCAGGGGGTCTGACATTCAGGGCGCAGGGTTTTGATAACATTAGTAATGCGTTTTCCAACCCAGTTACCGAAGCCTCCCCTTTGTTTTAAGGTTTCCGCCCATTCTGGTTATTTCTCCTCTCAATCACAAGGGCCTGTGCGTTTGCTCAATCCTCCAAATAATACTCTGCACCAATCTGCTGTTTTCTTGCTTGTGATCGGGTTTTCGTGTGCCACTGTTGCCTGCTTGTGATCGGGTTTTTGTGTGCCTCTGTATCCTGCTTGTGATCAGGTTTTCGTGCGCCTCTGTTGCCTGCTTGTGATCGGGTTTTAGTGTGCCTCTGTTGCCTGCTTGTGATTGGGTTTTCGTGTGCCTCTGTTGCCTGCTTGTGATCGGGTTTTCCGTGTGCCTCTGTTGCCTGCTTGTGACCCGCTTTTCGTGTGCCTCTGTTGCCTGCTTGTGACCCGCTTTTCGTGTACCTCTGTTGCCTGCTTGTGATCCGCTTTTCGTGTGCCTCTATTGCCTGCTTGTGATCCGCTGTTCGTGTGCCTCTGTTGCCTGCTTGTGATCCGCTTTTCGTGTGCCTCTGTTGCCTGCTTGTGATCCGCTTTTGGTGTGCCTCTGTTGTCTGCTTGTGATCCGCTTTTGGTGTGCCTCCGTTGCCTGCTTGTGATCCGGTTTTGTGTGGCTCCAAATGCAATAGGTGTCGCCATTGCGAGAGATTAGGCTATTGGCATTGTAAATGACAATGCCATTTATTTATCTGTTTTCAAAGCCAACACATAAAAAAAAAAATTGTCATTTACAATGCCAATAGCTCTAACTTTTGCAAAGGCGAGACAGTTGCATTGCAAATGCTTGTTATATAATGCTGGAGCCTGGGCCACAGCCCATTTAATGGCATGGGTGTATTTTTTATGAATAGGAATATGATTTGAGAAGGATGGCATAATTATTTCTTCGCCATGTGGGCATTCCCTAACAAATTCAGATGGCCAGTCTTGTTCAGCTAGAAGAAGGTCATAGCCCTTAGAGAGCTTCTCTCAAAAGAGTGCTCTTATTTTTCTAGTTATGTCCCCCTCCATCCGGAGTGTTACTTCATATAACTTGTGGGGTTCACTAACCCTGGTGTTGGCAGTTTCAACCTGAATGCATTCTTTCAAGTCCACTGTCTCCAGATGATCCATCAGGATCCTGCGAACTATGGTGACTTCTGCTGCGCTGTCTAGCATTGTCTGAGCCCACTCCCCGTTCTTGAGTTGTGTCCTCAACGTCTGATCTTTATGCTTGCTACCTTCTTCTTGGTAAATTGAGTTTTCTTATTTTTTGGAACGTGCTGTTCTTCTTTGGACTTCACGTGTTCCTCTTTCTGCTATGATCGTCCTCTCCTCTCGGATTTCTGCGTAGAAGTCTGAAAGGTACGAGAGGAACGAGTATCAGTATCTTGATATCTATCAGGTTTTCTTATAGTATCCCTATTTCTAAGGTTATAGCTTTTTTCAGAGGGCTCCCGTTGGGGAGACCTACCTCCCCGTTGGGGAGATATTCCTCTAGACTGAGAACGTTTCTCTTTAGGAACAGTCTGTTTATTACTTTCCCACTTCTTCTCAGGAGTAGTGAGATTATTGTTAATGAAAACTTTTTCAGGATTTTCAGGTACTTGGGGTTTTAACGGTTTCCCACCCAAACTATCTCTACCTAGTTCTTCATAAGATTTTTCAATAATTCTAGCATGCTCATATGGTTGTTCTGCTATATCTGTTTCTTTTAACTTTTGTCGGATTGCCACGGATGCTGCTTCACCTTTAATGTTAGCTAATAATATAGCTGAGACCCGTTTGAAATCTTTTAGTAATTTCATACCTAGATTTAAGGCCGGTTCTGAACCGTATTCATTCTGAATCTGTCTTAGAACGTCTGGAATTACCGCCATAGACGGGACACCATGTGTTTTCGTGTAGATTTAAGCTAAAACTGTACCCCAAGTGTCACAGTGCTCCACATGTGGTGCTATCCCCACTGGTAAACAGATTGTCAGAATTCTGTGTTTCTCATGAGGTGTACTATCAGGGAATACTGCCTCAATTTGAGTAATTTTTTGTGCTAACCAAAACGGAATCTGTTCCCTTTTGGCAGGCAATTTTCCAATGCCTGATTGTATAGTCTGTGGTGTAATTTTGTTTGTGTTCCCCTGGTAAGGGGTGTGCTGTGGAATCCTTACAGTAGGTTGTACTGTTAAGGTCCGAATGACATATTGTACCAATTGTCTATGTATTTTAATTAACTCTTTCAGCTGAGCTAACAGTTCTCGAACCTGTAATTTTTTCTATGTCAGGATGTGGTGTATAACTGGCTAGTAAGGGCCATGTAGCTCCTGCTCTACCTAGTGGACCGAGCCTGGTAATGTGATTTTCATGTTTTAGGGCGCCTTTAAACCAGAGCTGATGCTCTTGGTAAGTTAATGGAATTTCAATGTCCTCGTAAGGAACATATTCCTCCGGAGGTTCCTCTCCTTTGTAGTAGTGGAACTCGTGTGTTCCTCCGTCTGCTGGAGGAAAATGAATCCATAAATAGAATACCTCTGTTTGCCGATATTCATGTGCCTCTATTACAAAGATTACTTTACCACCTCTTGATGGTACCCCACTATTTATTAGTTTGTAAGTTATCGTTTTCCTTACATTTACCAGGATGATTATAGCATCCGGGTCATTATCCGGCCTATTTCTGTCACCTAAAACTGCTTGAGCTGCAGCTGCAGTTAATTCTTCGTCAGAAAGCATTATTTAGCAGACTGAAGAGTTTGCAGAATAGTTTCAAGGAAACGAAGATTAGGTGCACAATATTTTGGAACACTGTATCTTTCAACGTTGAATAAACCAACAACTAATACATAGGATTTTCGTCCTACTTAGTTCTGGCGGATATTTACCTTTTACCCACTCCAGACGTCTATTGGAGTTTTTACGGGAGAAAGGTGTCTGTGTGAAAAGCACGACTGCGTTACTCTAGTATCTAGCGTTAAATTATCGCCTTACCAAACGTTGGGCACCATGTAGTGTAGTTCCTATATTCCGAATAGGCTCTGTGCATTGGAATAACATATACTATAGATTAGACGGAGGACTGAGGTCGACTAGGTCTCTATCATATATATTAAACTTAATTGTGAGTGCCGGCTAGCTCAGAGGTCACTAGAAACTTTCTTGAATAAACAAGAAGGGATTAGTTTCTGACAACCGCATAAACATGACAACTTTGTTTCCCAAGAATAAGAAATCAATCTCTAGAATCGCGGAAACAATAGATAGCTATTTTACTCCATCAATCGTGCATGCTTCGTTTCACCAGAGATGCTGAGAAAATAGAGAGACTGGCGTTTTCAATAAAAAGTATTTATTGAACAGTCTTCTTTCTCAAGCATAAGAAATGTACTGCTACAATAGTAATACTGGTTATAAAGTACAAGGCATATAATACGAAAAGTATTATAAAGTAGTACTGTAAAAGCATGATATGGTTTCTAAGCCATAAATTGCATAAAATGTATAAAATACATACAGTGATAAAATAATGACTAAAAGTACTCAACTGGTGCTTCTAAAATACGCCTACCCCGGTGTACCTAACCTAAGTCTAGTACAAGGGAAGAAGTAAGTGAGGAGTAGCTTAAGTTTAGTAGTTCTCTGCCAAAAATCTATTCCAAGAATTCTCTAAGGGTCTAATCAGCTCCGTACCTTGGTTTTAGAATGAAGGATGTGCATCTCACTCTCAGGACTCGATTTCCCAGTAACCCGCAAGGATAACCTGGAAACACTGGAGCTGGATTTCTCGGCAAGAGAAAAGACAGCGTCTCTCAGTGCGTCAGCTGAAGGGTCGGCTTCTTTCGGCACTTGCTGCTGCAGGGCGTCGGGCAAGTAGTTAGTCGATCTGCTCCAAACCACCGTGTGTTTGTCTGGGGAAACCTAGGCATATTTATACCTTGAAGGTGCCGAGTTTGACGTATGATTGGACTTAATAATGTCACTCAAAGACTCAATTCTTTGAAAACTCCAGGATTTCTTGAATAGATCAATATTCAAGCATGGGGAAGTCCCTAGCTGCTAAAGGTGGGTTTTTCCGAGAAATTCTTGTTGATTCTCGGAACTTAGTGGAAGTAGCCCTGCCGTATTTGGTCTGCAAGGCTCAGGCCAAATATGGTACTGATTTCTAAGCCTATATAAGGGCTGGATAATGTATACCTATATAAGGGCATGAGTCGGGAAAATTTACACTAGGGTCCTAGATTCATTTACAACAATAAGTGCTTCAGAACATGTACCATCCTATGCCCAGAACCACTTTCTTAGAAATAGCTGCCAAACGTAGACCACTATTGTGGCAAGGAGGACAACCCTTAATTGCTTTTCAGACACTGCAACGCAATCCCTACAATGGGGGGATTACCCTCCCTGACATAAAGGCCTATTACTGGGCGTCCCATTTGATACCCATAAATGAGTGGATACACAAGCACAGGGATCATCCCCGTACCACCTTGAGAGAGAGGAAATGCTTCCCCAAACACACTTACATTACATTTATTGGGGGAAGGGTAACTTACGTCTTTTACCGGCGACTCAAATGACCCTGTTGGCATGGACTAGGGCAACTAAGTCTATGGAATGGACGAGACGGAACACACGTAACGTACCACTCTGGGCAGGGGCTTTGCTTAAGGAACTACACAAGCTCATGGGATTTGAGTCCTAGGATCTACTGGGGATCTCCACGATAGGGGAAATAGTTGAGAAAGGGGAGCTAAAAACATGAGCAAAGTTCAAACAGGAATACGAAATTAACAACTCTCAATTCCTTAAATACGCACAGTTGCATCATGCCTGGCGGGCCGAAAATATTTCCAGTGAACATTTCCCGGAGTATGCACCCTTGGAGGGCAGGCTCTTGCAGGAAGAACTAACAAGCAAGGCGGCCTCCTTCATATACAAAACCATCAACAACATTATCCCGGACGGCCTATTAGGGCTTTGATCGCGATGGGAGGGGGATGTTGGCTCCTTGGAAGATATTGACTGGGAGACGGTGTTAATGCACCCGAGTGAAGTCGCCATCAAGGCAAGGCTCCGGCTCTTTCAATTTAAAATATTACACCGTACATACTATAATAGGGATAGATTACACAAGATAAGAAGGGCGGAATCGCCGTTTTGTCTGTCTTGCACCATAACTAAAAGCAATTTTTTTCAGACGATCTGGGCTTGCCCGGTCCTCCTGTCATATTGGACACAGGTAATCGGACTATTGGGTACAGTCCTGGGGTGACACTATGGATGAAGCCAAGCTTTGCGATACTAGGGTTTGCTAGCGGGGTGGATATCACCAGAACACAGTTTTTGCTTTTCTCGGGCTAGTAGTAGCCAAAAGAGATATAGCTAGGGGATGGTGGGTGGCAGATGCGCTGACCAAGCAGGAATGTACAAGGGGAATGGACATTTATATGACGGCCGAGCAGACCACTTGCCGTAGCAGAGGTTGTCAGAAAAAATTCTACAAGATTTTGGACCCGTGGAGACAACACTTCGGGCTCGATATGGGGGACAACACCTGTGTTGCACATGTTAAATTTTTTCAAAAGTTTTGCAAGAATCTTGTTTGTATCTCCTCTACAGGTGTCTCGTCACCATTCTTGCTAAGTTAAAATAAACTTATTGTTCTGTTCGTTTGACTAGGGGGCTGTGCCCAATTAGAGAAACTCACGGGAACACGTATAGGGTTGAGAGTGGGCTTTATTGATTTTAGCACCCTCCTTTTACGTAGTGTACTTCTATAGTAAAGGAGAGGGGTTTCAAGGTTCTTCTTCTCCGGGGAAATGCGACTTTTGCGTCTCTCTGGGCTCCTTCTTCTCCACTCCAGGTTTACCGGTTCGTCCAAATGGTCCCGGACCGTCAAAGAAGGAAAGAAAATAGACCAATTTCAATCGGGTGTTCTATGTACAAGGTGCTAGGGTAGGGGTGTGAGGAGACACACGGTGCTCAGTTTTTACTTAAGGCGAGTGTTGCGAGGTTCTGTAGGTGCTCAGGGGGAGGGAGTGACCGGAACGTCAGACGGGTGAATCAAGGTGGATTTGGCCCCCTCCTTCCCGCCCACGCCGTGATACGTGACCGTACCTGAATAAGCCACGCTTCCCTTGAAGCGTGGCTTGGGGATTCGCCTTGCCGTTTGCCTCCTGGCTTTGCTGGTCTCTCGACGGCGCCCGCAGCTTCTCGTTCTCTGCTTATTCCTTGGACCGTCTCCGCTTTCTCCTCCTCGCTCGCTACTCCTTCGCCTCCAGGTGTAGAACATGCCGGCGTCTCGGTGTTTCCGGGCATTTCTTCTTCCATGAGTTCCATGTCATGAAAGGGGGCGAGGCTGGGTCCAAACTCTGCCCAATTAAAGAAACAGTGTTTGCTTTCGTCTTCCGGCACAAAAAAACATGACTTCGCTCTATTCCAGGTCTCGGTTTGATGTATAGGGAAAGAGGAGAGGGTTGAACTCATGCCTTCCTCCGACTTGGACCGATTGACCCCGCCACAGGGGCGAATTAACTTTTAATTCAAAATTGACCTTGTATATGCTGACGAGGAAACATTTTCTTTAATTTATTCAGTTCAAACCGTGCCTTACAGTAGGGGTCTTCAGCTCCTCATCGAATTCTTCTTGCCTGCAATGATTCTTTGCAGCCGTTTTAGAATGGAGTATCAGTCAAAATCATTGCAATGAACATCTTCAATGTAGTCCTTTAGTTCAGTCACTAATGAGAGTTTTAGATCAGTTTGAAAACCTTTTTATATCCATAAGTGTTTTGTGTTTTGTTTTGATCTCTTAATTCAAATTAGTAAATCAGATAAAGGCGTTTGCAGAAATGTCAAGAAAATCATAGTTAGTCAATCAAGAAAATTACAGAGTGTTCCATAAAGAAAATTAACCCCTATTCTACTCTAACCTACCAGAACCCATGAAGATTCCTTTGGGAAAAGAGCAAGATTTAAAGGAGCTTTGAAATAGAATCAGATTGTAGCCAAACTCCTCATGAAGAGTAGATCTAGAAACTTGTCTGAGTCTTTTCTCTCAAATTACCATCAGTAAACAGTCGCTGTTCAAAGTTAAAGTAAGAAAATAGTCACAGCAGTGGCCATAACCGTCAAAGAAATGGACTCTCACAATGTAGTAGGCAACAGAAATCACAGTCGGCAGTAGCTCACAGCAAATAGGGTAAAAAGTGCTAAAGGAAAAGCATGGTTGCAGGAGAATGGCCTGGACCAGACTGCCTTGACTGCCTTAATTCTAACTAGGAACACGTATATTATAAACAAAAAAAATATATAGCAATCCATGCTGGTGTTCGTTCATCTTGCACCAATGAGGAAGGATCGTCCAATGGTCTGCTGCTTCTTCCCTCATTCCCACAGAAAACTTATGAAGCCACGTATGAAGCCGGCATGGTGCTATCAACAAGTTTCAACTTAGTTGCTAAACATTCACATGCGTTAGCTCCACTCCACTCACGAGAACCCTGCAGTCTAAATAATTACCTATTCATCATTCCACTATGTAACAGTGAACTATTCTAAAGGCATGCTCTCTGGCACGCTCTGTCCTAGGTAATGCTCCCAAGATTTGCACCTCGCTGCAGCCCCTCCTTCCCCTGTTTCAAAAGGGACCTCAAATCTCTGCTACTCAACAACTACTTTAGCACAAACTCAAACTGATCTACGATTCTCAAAGACACTACCCTCATCATCTAAACCCTCTGCAACAGTCATCTGACCTGCTTCAGTTTCTCATCTCTCCTATCGTCATTACCTTAATATTTTCTTTTTATATTTGATTGGTGTTCTTTTTCTAATATATGATTGGTGTTCATTTTCTACAGCTTAAATAATGTATGATTTCTTCACTTTTTATGTATTTTTTTTACCCTCATGAATCAACACGTTATTCAATGTTAAACATATTCTCAATATATGTATAGTGCTCTAATACCCTTGGGTCTAGCGAGCGCTATATAAAACGATTTTTTTTTAAAATAAAGGCAGAAACAGTTTAGTTTTAACCTATGTGATTGTCATGAGATTCACGTCTTCATGTACGCATTATCGTTTTAATATACTACTCAGCATTGTGAATGTGTGACAGCTAGAAAATAAACTAAATACACTGAGTACATATAACTTAGGAAAAGAAGAAATACATTTTTAAAGTTAGCACATTCTATAAAAACAAGTTAAGTGTGACTCATTTATCAATATTATTACATAGTTCAACATTTCCTTAAAAGCATTTGTTTATTTATTCTAAACAATTATAACTGAAAGAAAGAAAGATGGAAGGGGCCTAAGCTGCCCTAATAGTGTAATTAGGATAAAAATGAGTACTTACTGCAAAAATCATGCTACACGTTAATTTTGCACATTTAAGAAAATATAGATTTGTTTACGTTTCAATCTATAAAGCATTTTCATGTTACTGTCTAGTGTAAATTATGATATTTATTTAAGCTTAATTCTTCTACTTGATCAATCCCCCATCTGGTGGTTATCTTAATCATCACACAAATTATTTTCCCAAGTGAATTTGTTTTAGAATGTACACTCATCATCCATTGAGTTTTGTCTCTTTGCTGTCTGACCTCTAAATTTTGGTGACTTCATGTCATCATCAATCATTATTCCCTTCAAACCTAAATCCTTTTTATATAACTTTATTTGCATCTCTTCCTGTGTTTTTCATAAAATACACCTACAGCTCACAAACAAAGCATAAAGAAATGTTAGAAAAAGCCCTATAATTGTTATTGGCATTAAAATAGCTTTCAATCGTCAAGTAAGGGACCCCCTCTAAAAGGCATCCGAGGTCAGGGAGAAAGAAGGGAATACATATCAGAACAACTAGGATAAAAATTCTCCCCATTGACCTATATTTCTTTACCTATGATTAAATCTGGTATGGGTGTGAATACACGTGCAAAGCTACATAGTTATAAGATACAAATACACATATTAGTTTTTTGATTTTTATTTATTATTCCTACTAACTTTTTTCTTCATAACCAATGCATTTAATGAATTTGTTTTGTAAAGATGAAAAAAGTATTTTTTACAAACATTATTCTAGTTTTTTATGCAAAAATTGGTACAAACATATTAGCCCCCTATTGAATAATCGATCTTACATCACACTCATTCATTCCTCTGAATCGCTCACAATTATACAAGACACATATACACATCTGGGTGTAAAGGAAACCCAAGAATGTAAAACGTCCCCAAAGCAAAATTAGATAACCAAAACAATAAGGTCTGGACACACGAGGTCAACACGTGTTTTGTTGGGTTGACACACAATATTAACCACCTTCATCAGGACCTTTGCCAAATAGAATAAAATGTCACCCAGGCAATTGAAAGTTTGTACCTAAAGAACAACAATAATATATTTTTATTAACTCATACACTATGAAATGTATACAAAATAGACACTTGATCAGACCAACTTATTGTACAAAAGTGAGGAATCTGAAGAGATTAGCAAACTAAATCACACATTTGTGATAGTGCTGTTAATATATACAGACTCAGTTTTCATTTGTGTGGGGTTGAACTTTTCCTTGAGACCTCTCTTACTCACTGAGGGAGGTTCCAAGTAATGAAAAAAAAAAGAATAAACTAGATTATAAAAGCATTCGCACCAAAGTGTACCGTGCAGAACAATGAAAAGGTAATTGTGAAATTAATATGAGTGAATATAGATTCCATCATGCTATGCCTGTAAGATTCCTTTGGTGTCCTTCGACATATCAGTGCCTGTATTTCGCAGGGCGAATCAGAACACATCTAACAGGTTTCCTATGGGATGGATCCCAACTCTCAAGTAATGCGCAGATTTGAATAGAACTTGGGATGGCAGCTCCTAATTCACATGTGGCTGTCAGTCCACTTAACTTTCTATAGGGAGTGAAAACAGTAAATTATGTGGTAAATAGAACTAATCTGCCTAAAGAGTATATTCTAAGTACAAATGTTTTATTGGAACCTTACCCTGTGACTTAGTATAATGATGCCTCCAATATTTCTTATCCACATAGGTTCATGTACGTTAAGGATTGCCTCTGTATACTTTGTTACAGGCTCAAAATGGGGAATATTCTGAGCCACTGTAAAGAAATGTATTCCCATAATGTGGCCAAGCAACTGAGCATCCCCTCAATGGATATTCCTACGGAGAAAATGGGCAATAGAAAAAATAGTGGCATTTTGATATCTACCACAATGGCAGCTGCCCATAAGAAAGGGCTGGCTGAAAGTAATAACATGTTCTAGCCAACAGTGAGCTAAAAACCACAACTCTTCCTAATCTAAGGCCAAGATGTCGTAATTCCCTATAGATACAAATTAAACTTGTTTACTGCACATATTCAAGTCCTCAGACAGATGCATGATAAAAAGATATATATCTAGGCCTGACAGTCTGTTTTTCATCATTATCTTTAGTAGATGACGAGCATACCAATTTAGGCAAATGCGTGACAAAGAGGTGTATATCTAGGTCTGACGGTCTGTTGTTCATTATTATCATTAGTAAATGACCAGCATACCAAATGAGGTAACAATCAAACCCTACACTCTTGGTATGAAAAACCATTCACACTAACAAAGTCTTGGGCTGGCCACTCACCTATGTTTACGATAACGTTCCATCTAAGGCTCCGTGTCCATCTAGCTCTTCAAGATCTTGCAGGAGCGGCGTCCTCCATTAAATATGTTCTTATTCATGCACAGTAAGGTACGCCTCGTTATGCGTAAACACGCAGGGCGTTGCTGTAAGCAATGCCGCTATGGATTGGAAGTTAAAGCCTACGCCATCTTGGTGTAATCTAAGGCATAGTGAGAAAGGAGCTAACTAAAACTAATGCTTTAACAAAAATGAGTTATATTCGATTAGAATAGCTTTCAGAATACATTTTCCTACTGTTGAAAACCAATGCTCCAGTGGATTTTGAGGAATTTAGGTTCAAAAAAATATATATATTTATGGCAGCGCCCCGGTATGCGCTCCGGGGAGCGCTCCGGGCGCGCTACGCGACTTGCGCACGGAAAGCTGATTGGCTCTCGGGTGTCTGTAAACATTCCAAACGGTCCGAAGCGGCCGCCATCTTATGTCTCGGTATGATCGAGATACAAGAGGTGGCCAAAACAAAGGGGGAAAAGACCATTAGGGGGCAGAGTAGATCCCCCCTGACCCCCTAGGTTTCATGTGGGGGGGGAGCGCCCGGTACGCGCACCGGGGAGCGTACCGGGGAGAAAAGAGAATGGCAGAGTTTAAAAATGTAAGTCATTTTATATAAATTGGAGGTAGTTCTGACCATGTCATGAGTGATGTAATATATGACGTCATCAGCAGTGCATTACATGCGCAAGTTATAGTGAGTCCAACTAACTATAACGTGGAATTTCAATGGTTTTATGTCAGTATATATATATATATATATATATATATATATATATATATATATATATAGATAGATAGATAGATAGATAGATAGATAGATAGATATAGATATATAGATATAGATATAGATATATAGATATATATATATAGATATATATCTCCATATCTAGATTCCGTTTTCCCCGGGAGGGGAGTTTTGTCTTCATGCACTCTCTGGTATTTTTTTTCAATTACAGCCATACACAATGTTTGCAGATCAGTACGTTTTATTTCTTCAATGTACCAGCAACACCTTACGCGTTTCAGTCTCTACGGAGACCTTGCTCACAGGTCCTCCCGGGGAAAACTGAATCAATTTCAACGTGGCTTGGTTCTGCTGCGCTTCTCGTGCACCGCTTAAGAGCTCCTGGAAGCCCGCATTTTGGATCAAACGGAAAGCGATATATATATAATATCTTGGATTCTCCACACTACTCCTCACACGGTGAAGTCACGGCACAGCAGACAGGTAAAGTTTGCAAATGTTTTCTTTTTATTCACACACCATGTGCAAATATGCGTGCAAGGATATATATATATATATATTTACTCTCCGGGTCAAAACTTCTTCTCCTTAAACGTTCCAAACATTTACAAGCACTCTTGCTTTTCTTCAGTGCATCTGTAAACCAAGGGTCAGAGATATTTTCTCGCGAGGCCCTGCGTGACTTTAAAGGAGCAAGATGCAAAGCCCACTTCTGCAACCAGTTTTCAAGGGCAAAAGTATCGTCTTCCAGAGACCCCTCTCCGGGGATGATGACCTAATATTTCAGCCAGGGAATCCTGGGTAATAAGCTTAAAAGATCTAAATTCGTTTGTTTTATCCCTGCCCTTAGATCAAGTCTCAATCAGATCTTTCTCCAACCAAAATGTGAGCATAAAATGGTCGAACCATATAATAGGAAGGGGTTTGTCAAGAACAATACGGCTTGTGGAGAAAATCTGGTCCAGAGTATGACCTTTCTCATGGGTAGGGAATATTACATAGGGCAGCAAACTGAAAATGTCCAGGCATTCACATAGCTTCTTAGATTCAGTGGCTTCCTTTTGATCAAAGTGAAGGTTAAAATCTCCAAGAACAACACACTGGCTAAATCTGGTCACAATCTGTTCTATGGCATGACCGATGGTCTTAAGAAAACGGCCAGGCGGCCCCGGTGGTCTGTAAATGATTACCCTAGCAACTGACTGGTGGGCGGAGACTGATATTAGAAAACCTAAGCCTTATGCATCTTCAAGACCAGTGATGGGTGTGATTGAGCATGGGAGGGAGTTCTTGAATATAATTGCAACTCCCACTCCTCTATTTTCAAATCTATCTTTCCTGATAATCCTATTTTCTGGGGTTATTGCATTAGCCAGAGTGGGATTAGATCCCTCATGTAGCCAGGTCTCGGGAGGAACAGTCAGTACGGTGCATCTCTACTGCTAGCGAGGGGGGTGGCCAGTTCAGCTGTTCAACTGTCCCGCTATTGGAATCCCCCGCTTTGTCTGCTGCACGGCAATCAGGAAGCCCGCCCCACAGTAGGGCAGAGGGCAGAATAAGCCGCCCACACCAACAGGCGTCCATCTCGCGACAGTGCTCACCTCGGCTTCCCCGCGAGCCACCAGCACACTCCAGCCGCTGTGCTAGAGTCCACTGCCAGCACGTCTTTTGCGGTTCACCAAGAGTCTCCGCCTCAGAGGAGGAGCCAAGCTGGCGACCAAGATGGCCGGTTAGGTTCCCGGCTCCGTAGACCTCCTCATCCTGCTACAAGATCCTGCTAGATATCCTGTGCCTATGCAACGCTCCCGTGTAGACGAATAAAAAGTACGCCCCACCGTGAGCTCCCGAAAGTTTTGTCAGCTTCGAGAACGGAGAAACATCGTCTTGAAGTTTGCGGCCTACATCAGCCATGAAGCCGTGGCCTCGAGTAGAAATCTAGCCGGCACCTAGTTGAAAAACATCGGACACAGGAGTTTGGGAGGGGCCGGTCCTCCGGAACGAAAGTGACGTTTTTGTCCGATCTTCGCATTGAACCTTCGAACAGATTGGCGCTGTGAAAGAACACCTCACAGACACTGCGGATGCAAGTTGGATATTCATTAACGGAGCAGCGCCGTGAACGGCTTGGAAATAGTCGGGAAGGTGACCCGGCGGCAGCGCCCACATCCTGACGACGACCCCGAACTATCCTGTACGTGATTGGAGCGGGTGTCCTCATTGCAACTCTAGTTGGTCTATCCCTACGGGCCCGAGGGACTGACGATGGTGGAAATGTATGACATGGCACCCAATTTCGACCTGCGTAGGATTCAAACCCAACTCTCCAAGGGGTCCAGGGAAAGTCGTACCGATATCTTGGGACGACATATCCTACCCAAGTGGTTTCCGATATCAGACCAGTATGTCACCAACGAGGGGAAACAATCAGTGTCGGCCAGGATTGAACCCACGCTTGCAGCTCTAATGGCGGCTGTCGGTGGTCTTCACCTTTCCCTGAACCGGAGAGCCCAAGCACTGGAACTTAAATTGGATGCCGTTATTTTCGAGATGGGGCATATGCAAGAGGGTTTTATTCAATTTCATGACACTGTAAAGCTGGCGGCGTCCACAGCAACTGGTTTAATCGACGCCAACAACCCTGTGCAGCGAGAGAGGAGAGAAACTCTGATCCGCAAATCAGCTAATGGCCATGTGTCGGACGTCCCTGTTGTGTTGGCATGTTCAGTATTGACATTGACGGAGAGAAAATTGCGCCGTAAAATACATCTGAGGGCTCATGTAAGGACTCAGGAAAGGTTTGACAAGGTACCCCTCTTGCTCTTTTCGAACTCAGTTAAACGTGACTGGAAACAATGTCGGGAGTTCTTGACGGAGCTGATGGGACCAAGTGACAATGTGATTGAATGTTCCGTGATGTTTCCGGCTCGCTCCTGTGCTCAGAACTCTTCCAAGATGGCGACTGTTTGGGTGGAGAACACTTGTGTATCTGATCGAACTGGCCAGGGCTGAAACCGGCTTATCCTTCAGGCCTTTTGTTCGAGTTGCAGCTGTGTGGGACTCACTATGTAATGTTGATACCGGGAGGCGAAGTATGCGAGTAATGAATCCCCCGATCTTAGTTTGATTGTGTAACCGTTGAATATCCTTACTTGGGGAGGCTTAGAGTTAGCGGGAGGGGAGAGGCCGGGAGCCTGTACGAAGGCCCTCCTCCATTCCTCTTATGGGTTATAGTTTTGATGGGGCGACAGGCACACTGCTAGTTGGGGTTTGGCGTTAGCTGCATGCAGGGGTGCAAGGTGGGGTGTTACGCGCCTTGCGGTTTTTGTTTATTTTATTTTTCTTTTCTTATATTTTCAATTATCCTGACCCCCTTTTTCAGTATTATGGTGCTAATGCGAGCGTTATTGTTTGATCTGGTGTATCTTCTACATACAAGGGCTGCAATGTATCCTGTTCATGATCTAAGTAAAAGTGATTTTGTGACCGGCGAGACAGCACCCTTCGATAGAGAGAACCCTGTTAATTTCATAATCCTGATTGTTTAGGAGTGTTGAGTCCAAGTATACTGTGTCTTATGTCACTACTATTCTGACTTTTCCACAATATGATACTTGTATGTATATAATGGCATTGCACCTGATACTTTCTCATTGTTATTGCCTTTTTAAAATTAATAAAAAGATTTTTTTTTAAAAAGTCTCAGCCTCTGCTCTCATGGCCGGAGATGGCGAGCCGCGTACCAGCATCGCGACTCAGCGCAGCCAAAGGACCATGACGTCCGCAGGTCAGTGCAGGATGTACCTCACTCTGTACGCTGCTTCAGCACCGCCACTCAGTCTGCCACATCCCAGTCGCCTTAGGGTCGGCACCTGTGTCCGTAGCGCTCTCGCCCCCGATCGCTGCGCAGGGGGCGGTCGGGGTGGGGGGTCCTTTCCGCTCCTCTGCCCAGAAGCGGCCTAGGCACCTCATGTGCAGCCGCGGGCTGTGGTAGTCTCCAAGGCCGATGCCCGCCCTCCTGCACCTCCGCTGCTGTGCTTAGGGCCCACTTCAGCAACTCTTTGTGGGGGCGTACGACGGCCGATTCACTCAATTCTCGCCATGTTGCAGCAGAGGACCTAGGTCTTTCATTCGGTGGTGTCTGATGCCACAGATGATACTATTTGCTAGGATAAATTTAGGATCAGAATCGCCGGGCGGCAGGATCTCACCTACATGCGGCCATCTTGCAAGTGCGCCACCTAGCGCATATATATATATATATATATAAACGAAAAATTCTTCAAACCTCCACACATGCGGCGAAAGAAGAGGCGGACCCCATGATATCCAGGCAAGTTCGTTTTTATTCACGAGCCTTCAAAAATGTAACGTTTCGAGTACTAGCGTACTCTTGTTCACACCATATATATATATATATATATATATATATATCTATCTCCAAAGTTCGTCCACCAACCACACTCCAAGGTAGGAAAATTAGACGAGGCAAACCCAGATGGATGGTGCAATTATTTTATTTCGTTAAGCCCAACACCACCATTGCCACGACACGTTTCAGCCCGCGTATGGCCTTGATCACATATATATATATATATATATTAACAACAAAGAGGTACGTCTCACTCAGGAGTGTTTTCAATCGATTTTATTCTTTACGCAGAGCCAGTCTGTCTTACCGACGCGCTTCGGCCTTGCACGGCTTTGCTCACGGTTGGAGGACAGTTGCACTTGTCATACTTTTATACCACTCCCCTCTCAGCCCACAATTTGGCCTTAAGGGAGTTGAAGTTTTATAATATTATATTTACTTTGTCATAACACAAAAGACAGACGATTACCCTATTGTCACTGAACTGGTTTTACATGAGTACACAAGTCTTTATGTCCCTTTTCAAATTATTGACATATTTGGTTGCACATCACTGTGCAAGTTACATTGTATCATTTTTCTTGGTTAGTGCAATTATATTACGCCTATGTGTAATATATGTCCTAATACCTATATCTATATAATTTTCGTGGTCTCTTGGCTACTGATCACAGCAGGTTTATACAGTTGTCGGTGCTGTTCATTCGGCCTTAATGTAGATTTAGAATCTTTATTTATCTAAGGTCATTCTGTGTGGATACGGTTTGCACCTCAATTTATACATATAGTTTGTTGTCACAGGTGTGATACAAGGTATGGAACTAAATTCCAATCAACATCACTGTCCTTACGGTACTAGACCCGGAATTTGGTTCCATATCTTGTACCACACCTGTGACAACAATATATATGTTTAAATTGAGGTGCAAACCGTATCCACACAGGATGACCTTAGATGTATAAGATGGCAAATGAGTGTTGAGCTTTGTTTATGTTGTATTTTGGTATTCTGAAGTGTGTAGAGTCCTATTTTGAAGAGTGTTCACATTGTGTCCTGGTATTTTGAAGTCTTGCTCAGGTGTTCTGAGAAAAAGCAAGACATATGTTCAGGCACAAATGGGTGCTGTAAAAAGCATTCCAACATCAGAGCCAAGAGTTCTGTGAAGTTCTAACAATCAGTGTTCAAAAGGGAGACTGGTGTATAGTTCTCTGTGGTAGAGATGTGGCACAGTGGCCAGAGTAGCTGATTCCAGGGTGAGGGGCTCACAGTTTGATCCCTGGCGGCACCTTAGCTCAGCATCATGTGACTGGGCAATAGCTCACTTAATCACCCTGATGGCCCCCAATGCCTACAGACCACTTCTGATTGATTCATTTGCGCTTTACAAATACCGGATTTATTTATCTACATAACTTTGGGTAATGATCTCCCTTCTGGACCCAGCATTTCCTCAAAAAAGTGCTCTATTTATGTGTATAGAATTCTAAAGAAAGAGTTTGTCAAGTAGAAATTTAGAACACTGTAATTAAGGCTCAGTTTTCTGAATTTCTTGCCATATTTACTATTAAGATGTAAATAAGAGCAGACTTAACTGAAGGGGTACATGAATGCAGGCTCCCATCAGACGCCTCTCACCATGAGGACCTTAGAACGAAGAAAAGGGAAAACAAATGTTTAGATAGAGAAGAGGGACAGAAGCAAGGTGAGGGGAGGAATTGTAGAAAGAGAAAAAAGACTCCTCCGCATCACCCTCCAGAGCGTTAAAGGAAACCTGAAAGAGGAAGATGAAAGAGAAGACAGGCAAGCAGACTAAAGGAAAAAAGCCAGAATAAGAGCTATTAGGAGACACCCGAAGAGAGCAAATGGAGAGATGTGACCAAGCGCAGGTGGGAAACCACAGGAATCAAGCTACAGAGACATAGCAAACTCCTGGGACCTTTGACCCTGCTCCTGCCACCTGCTGGAGTGAGTCCTATACCTCCAAGTGGTTGTGGGGCGGGTGGTATAGCTTCAAGAACCTTAGTATTAGAAACATTTTTGGCCTGACAACTGGCAGAAGACCAGGACCTACCTGTCAGCCTATCCAGCCAAGGTACATCGCCCTTTAGCCTGACTTTAGAGCAGCTCCTGTTACGTTCTTGTGTGCAGTGGCAATTGCTATCCAGCGGGATATCTCAACGAGGATATCTGGCCATGTGGAGCCCTGTTCGACTTCAGACTGCAGCCTCATCCTGCTTGAGATTTTTAACTTCCAAAAAAGTGACAAAAAATTCAAAGGTAAAAATCTCTACTGCTGCTTTGTCCGGAGGCTCCCTGATGATATTTCCTTTTCAGACACTGCTGGATGCCTTGCCCTGCTGAACTACCATCTTCTCAGGAACTTTTCTTCAAAATGTCTTCCAAGTCCGAAGCTAAGGCTTGGTCAGGCCAGGCCCAACCCACCTTGTGTATCCGACTCACTGCCCATCTCTCTGCCATAACGTTTGACTTTACTCCGGCGCGACCAGATACCTTCGGTTGGCACTTTGATTTTTTGGGGGGCTATTTTGTTTAAAAAACTTTTAAAATTCATAACTGCGGTTCTGCTGATTGGATTTAATTTTGGGGGAATTCATTTTATTCATTACATTTTACTCTATTTTTCTAAATTGCTTTAGGATGTTTCTTGTGTTATGTTTTCACTTTATTACTATTTGTGGTGCTCAAAAATACTTTACACCTTGCCTCTTAGTTAAGCTGGACTGCTTTTGTGTGCGAAGCTACCAGAGGTTTAAGCACAGGTTACGTTAGTGACGTTTGTGTTTCACAAGGACAACGATTTTGGTTCTTGTCTGACTGAGGCATCCATCCTTACTCAACCAGTAACCAGTTTGTTACACCTACTGCTCAAACATTTACAAAGGGATGTTGCAGAATTAGCCAAATGCCCAGTGAGACCTTTTATTATTACCAACAACAATTGCTGTTACTGAACCATCGGCCACATGCATCAATGTTCCCGTTTGCGAATTCTTAATTGCGAAAATTAAGGAATCTCAATTAAGAATTCTCAAACGGCTATGCATTAAGAAATCGCATTTTTTTTGGTGATTTCTTAATTTTCCTTAATTGCGATTCACAATTTGCAAATCGCAATTAAGGAATCCCTTTTCATTGATTCCTATGAGCCTAAAGGCCCATAGGAATGAATGTGAAGGCATTCTCATTTTGCGATTCGCAATTAAGGAATCGCAAAATGAGAATGCAAATGTACCTTTTAAGTACTTTTTACACACACACATGCCCCAAGGGCATGTGTGTGTGTAAAATGAAACTTTCAAAAATGCACTTTTGTGCATTTTTGAAAGTTATCGCAAATTACCATGAAGTTTAACTTCATGTTAATTTACCACTTCCTATTTGCGATTTAGCAATTTAAAAAAAATCATGCATTGCATTTTAGAAATCGCAAAATTGCGATTTCTTAAATGCAATCGCAATTTAAGAAATCGCAAATAAATTGCGATTTCTTAAATTGCGAAAAAAGCAAAAAAGCTAATGCATCCCAAATCAAAGAATTGCATTCGCAAACGGCCGAATTTTGCGATTCGCACTGTTTGCGAATGCAATTCAATTTGATGCATGTGGGCACATGTTCATTGTTTTTTGCAGAACATCCACGATTGTGATTTCCTAGAAAGGTTCAGAGCAGAAATGATCAAGCATTTGCCTATCTTGAAAGGTTGGGTTTTTTCTGGCCCTGTCCCTTTATGCCCTTGCGATAGCTGTTCAGAAAAGATTATGATGCACTCAGTGTTTTGTGAGATTTATAAGCCTGCGGCTAAGCTATATCTTGTACCATGTTGCACAGCACACATTTAAAAGCTACAGACCATCGTTTCTATTTCTCTAAATCTCGTCTACACCCAAGGTTTGTTATGCTGTTGATTATTATGTTTTTTAACGGTTGTAAAAATGAGATCTTTAGGCCTAGATGTATCAAGCCTTTTGCGAATCGCAAAGGCCGAAAATCGCAGAATTTCGGCCTTTGCAAATCGCAAACGGTCTATTTACATGTTTTGGCATGCATCAAAAATTCGCAAATTAAGGAATCGCAAAAATTTGCGATTCCTTATTTTGCCATAGCATTTAAGGAATCGCAATTTTGCGATTCCTTTAATGCTATATATGTAGCATTTTACAATTGCGAATTTTGGTTAAGAAATCGCAAATTACCACCAACTTGTAGCTCCATTTCATAGTGATTCCTTAAAAATCGCTATTTAGACATCGCAAAATGGAATCTTGATACATCTTCCCCGTTCTGGAAGTAGCATTTGTATTGTTGGACTTTTCGCGTGTGCTATGGCTGTAGTGTCTCTGAATGTGGTTTTACTTGTACATGTTCATTTTCTCTCTGTTTCCTCTCTGTTATAAAATGTGAACTGAAATTAAAAAAATGTAACTGGGTGCAACGTGTAAAACTTGTGGCACCTTGTCTCAATTTATACACATATTCAGAGGCAAAATAAATGTTACCAAAATCAAAAGTCTATGGAGAAAAGAACCGGCTTCATTGATGTTATTCATCTGAATAGAAACTCCCTTTGTTGACTATTTCCATACTTAGACGCGCATGTAAGCCATATCGTTGTCAATTATTTAAAAAATATACATCAAATAGGCACTGGGTCTGCCCCTGGTAATGGCTGTGATGTATAATTCCACCTTTTCTGGAGTGCTTGAATGGGAATGCTTCTTTTATATGAAATAAAAACTGAATCATCATACATAAAATTGGTAATCTCATACATGAATTACGCAAGACCTCTGTTTATTTTTTTTGTATTTCTGTACAGCAGAGAGCATTAAGTATAACAAATATAGTAGCAGTGCAATGTTCCTACATGCACTTAAGCACACACATACAAACCATTCTTCCCCTAACACACACATACGTTATAAATTAAGAAACACACACATACATATAATAAAAATAGGAATGGTTCCATCACACGTGGTAAAGTGAAGGGGAAAACGACCTGTAGGCAATTGTGTCACTAACTGGACAGTCAGCTCAGCATCTTTGCAGAGCAGGCTATCGTTGTATTCGAATGGGGTGTTTCTATTATGACCCCAAACACCTGCAAATTCTGATGTGTGGGTTTTTTTCATTTTGAAGTGCCTGCACTTGCACTGCACTTCATTTACACACAGCAAGCTAGGGATGGTGGGTGCTATAGTCAGGCCTTTTTTGTAAGGAGATGCCTGGTAGTGCCTCCACAAATAGCTCTTAGATGGTGCCAGAGTGCAACAAATGGCCTAACAAAGGCCTTGTTCCCAGTAAAATGAAGGTTCCCAGTAAGATAATATAATTTAGTTTAGGACCCTGAAAATCCATGTCGCTTTCCCTCGTACCATTGACATAGCCAATAGGACTGCTTTAATGTGCTAACACGTCCAAATGGCATTTGTGCATGTTTGTGTTTACGAGTGTTAGCACATGAAAGCCAAACCTCTTAGCTGTGCCATGGCTTGTTTGCATAAACTTAGAAGTTAATAAAGAAAACGCTAGTGTATCTGATAGACCGCTTTAGCCTAATTGGCTCTAGACTTTGATGCTGTGTTATTAGGAGCAGGCATTGCACCTTTTACACAGCTGAATTATCAGCAGGGCTAGGTTTTGAATTGTATTTTATTTTTTTAGGTATTTATGTAGCGTAGGCGTAGCTGCAAGGACAACTGAGTCCTTTGCATAGAACAACTTGGAAATAAAGTAAAGAAGTAATAGTTAACGAGATTTGGGGATGCCTAGGATTAGACCGAAAAATGTTTTTTTAAGAAATGATTCTCATTGTCTTTCCTGAAGGACAGGGGGTTTGGAGTCGTTCTAAGGACACTGTGAATGGAATTCCGAAGAAGCCAGGCAGGAGAAGGCTCAGTATGTGAAAGCGGCAAGGGATTAAACAGCAGTCCTGAAGTCCACTAGAGGAATAGACCATAATTTTCCGTAGGATGTGTAGTTAATATGATGCTGATTTAGATTTTCACTGATGGTACTAGAGATTGTGTAATGCCCTGTGGCGAAATAAGGGGTTTAGTAATATTTTGATTTGTGGTGTGAAGGTCTTTGTATAGGGTAGTGGGAACTCAGCTTTGCTTCACTTTAGTTTTAGAGAGAAGACTGACATCCCTTTCATTAACCTTTTTTTATTTTAGGAAGAACTTGAGAGAGAATGGAAACTAAGCATACCTGAGCTTTGTCCAGTGCTTAATTTGTAAATGAGAAGGGTTAGGGCCCATGGTATTGCTTGGGAGGCCACTGTAGGTTGCACTGACAATTGGAACTACCATCTCTGACACATTCCAGTATAAATGCTGCCTGCTAAACAGAACACTCTAATAAATGTGACAGTTTACACACTTTTCAGACCACCCGAAAGCAGTAAGAATGGCTTGGATACTGCAGAATTCTTCTTTTTAAATGTGTAATTTATTGTTAATGGAATGTTCTCATACGATAATAGACAGACAGCACCACCATATGGTGGACTGTAAGCAACGGTGTTAGCAATTAGTGATGGTGCTGAGCACCGGCCAACACCAACTTCAATGAAGCAGTGGTCGTGTCAGACTATTGATGTGTTACCCCACTTTTTATCCTTCCCATTTTACCGCCTACCCTTGTGTGGGTATCCACGTGTTTTCACTCCACATACTGTTATCAAATGTTGGCTCATGCTCCAGAAAGAATGCTGTAGGTATAGTTGAGTGACTGTTAAAATTCATATTTGACTCGCCACTCCTGTTGGCGTGATTAAACTGACTTGACTTAATGCATTGACTTTGTGTAGGCTGCTATGGTGGGACCTTATTCCAGCAACACATAGTCTATCTGACTATCTGTGAGAGTTGATTCCGTGCAGTATCCTGGTGCAGTGAAAAAACGGACACAGCACTCTGCAGAACAGTAGCTGGTAGGACATCACAGCAGTATGTGGCTGCCTTGAGGATGTCGAATTTCTATGATATTATTTAAAATCTATCCTTGCTCGCAAGTTGATAGTTATGAAGGTGTTCGACCCATTCCGGACAAAGTCCGAGTTAATTTACTAATTACAACTCTAAATTGGAGAAAAATGTTCAGGCATAAGAAGAAATACATAAAAGTAAACAAAATTCATGTATGGTGTGGCATGTAAACTGAATTTCAAAGTATGCCTTTATTGTTTTCCTTGTTTATTAATAGTTCGTATATTTAACAAACATTTTCTGCTCATTCTGGTTTTATTTGGTACATACATTCTATAAGTGAATATTCGACTTCTTTTGTGCTGCTCTAGCTCTAATTAACTGTGTTGCCATCCTACTTTATTTTTGTTAGTTCATAATCAATGTTTCCATTCAAAACTCTGCATTTCATGAGTGGCATAATGCCATTATATTGCTTTCGTACAAATAATGAATACTGTTTAGAGTTATTTCAGAACCACAGCCCCAAGTGCGGATTATGTGTGTTATAGATAAAAAACTCAAAGCAACATCAAGTGAAACAAAAAGTGTTTTAGAATCCTACAGGACGGATTAAAGAACATGTCTTTAATTAAAAGTGCAATACACTTAGTAAAAATCCATGTTACTGGAGAAATTGATTTTTTTTTTAAAGGAAAGCCGCGCGTTTTCTTGTATGGGGTAAATGTCATTCTGTTCATATCTTAGCTTTGCTGCGAGTCAGGGCCTGTACTATTTCAGCAGGTTGTCATAGAAACGCAGCTAACTGTCATCTCAACTCAAGCTGCTGATGGTTTTATTTGTAGGTTTGTGGGATTATTAAAATTTAACAAAAATTATTGATTTTCTTTTTATGAACGCTGGCTTGTGTTTACCCGAGAACTGCAGTCTAAACAAGGCTTTTTTCCCCTGGAATTATACCCTAAACTGTGAAGCTCCAGTACATTAAAAGCACGGAAAGCTTCCTTTTGTTCTTTGGGACGTGATATATGGTCTGAAGCGATGGAGCACTCTCTATGAATTGTGTTTTTATAAATCATTTGCCATTTCCTTTGATTTTCAGAAAGGGATAAAAAACGAGACAAATGTACCCCTGTGCTGACTTTAACTTAACATAAAAAAAATCTTGTCGGGAAAGCAGGCGCTGTGCCATCAGCGTGCCCAATGTTGAAGTTATCATTTGTGCTCATGTTTTTTTGAAGCCCATCGAAATGCTTCATTGCACTGAGCTTTGAAGGTATATATTTTGGTGTATGTGCAGGGAAAATTATTTAGTTTTCACTCATAAGCATGACAGGCAAAGTTTATTTACATCAACTTTATCTAATGGCCTGTGGGTGAGTGCTTTTATGCAAAACCGCGAGGGGCCTAGAATTAAGTTTTCACATTGGTTGCACATTTGAAGTCCACACCAGGAAATGTCTAAGGAGGTCATTATTGAAGGCTAGGCACACAGAATTCACTTGCGATTGCACACATTAATTCAATGCTGAATGCATAGTGATTCTAGGCTTAGAGTGAGTGCTATCTTTTCCCATTAGCATACATTCTTTGAAGTCAAATGTATCAACGAGCACGTAAATATATTGCACTTTTGCGATTGCTTCAATCTATGGATCTTGTATAAAATAATGTTTTAGGTGAAGCAGTTTGTTCTAATCTTGTTTCACTTTCAGACCTGCTCCAGTTTTTCTTCCGTCTATTACTTTGAATCACTGTCATTTCAACAGTTTTTCTGTCACTGTGGCTTCTCTGCCTCTGATTGTGATGCTATGATTTTTTTTTCTATATGTTCCACCATATTTACCATGCCGAATCCGCACCAGTTTTTCACCTCGGTGGGTCATAAATATTAAGCGTACTGACAGGACAGGACAAAAGGACCTCCCTCGCAATAAGTGACTGAACATGTCTTAGGTCAAAATAATTCTGATCACTACAGAGAGAGCACTAGATACAGTTGCGGCTGGCATCTATGGGGGATGGGTGGGCTGCACATGGGAAAATAATATAAATAAAGACTTACCTGAAGACGAACACGCGTCCTCCGCTCCGACCTCTTATTACAGGAAGTGTATGCTGCAACTCCCTTGACCAAATCCTGGCGCAGCTCTCATGCAGCATGAGAGTAGTGCCCTGATTGGAGGGAGGCTGGGCCATAATTTCAGGCTCCAACACTCCTTCTTCACCCTGGGCTTGGCTCTGTGCTCTGGTTTTCACACACACAAGCTTGGGGATTTCCAGCATAATGGATTCTTAATTTTACCTCGGGCATATTGAAGTCCTCAGGTCGTTGCCAAGCAGCTTAAATATTGGAGAGACCGCTACCTGTTTCAGTCCAGTAACCCCCCCCCCCCTCCACACCCACCAGTCTAATGTCACCATAGCCAAGGAATGGTCTGTGGTTACACTGTCAGCATTGGTAACTGGATAAGTTTGTCCAGCCAGGTACTGGCCTGGGGAATCAAAAACAAACCAGGAGGGTAGGGTCACAGGGAAAAGTTTAAAGACCTACTACTGGTTCACTTCCCCAGCAACATCATATGAATACAAAAACAAGAACCTAGGAGGTCTATAGGCCAAGCAACTTGCTGGCGAAACTGGTAAGTCTATTGATATGTCAGTTGGTGCTACAGTCACCATGTAACAGTGTCTAAAGAAGACACGTGTGAAAAAAAGGGAGAGAGAGAGTAGTGATGTCTAAGACTTTATTTGGAAAACTGGTCAAACCAAATCCAGTACACATTATTTGTGGATAACCATCAAACATGCCAGGTGATCAGTCCTATCATTTGGCCGTCCACACTGTGACCTGGCGGGTCTTTCGATCATCTAAACCTCATGCTACACAGTCCTAGTAAGTACTGGATGCGGTCTACAGTGAAATGAGCCTCCAATTGTTGGTCTGATTATGATGGTTAGTGAAGAGTGGTGAAAATACAGTGCAACATACAATAAAGTGGTGAGTCTAAAATAGGGTGATATGTCTAAACAAACACATCCCAGGAGGATGTGTATATAACTGTAGGTACAGTTTGTATCGTTCCTACTTATATCCTTTTTTCACCGATTTGATAGATGTATTATTGTTTTCACGTACATATAACAGTAGCAACTTTCTTTAGAGCAGTGGTGCTGGTAAAAGCCAAGGGACTAGTTGCCCGGTAGGCAGAAACATGTTGGCCCGAATTTCGACAGTCATTTATTCCATACTGTCGTTTGCGCTGTTCCTATTTTTTAATTAGGGGATGTGCCTAGTTACCATTAAAGTGTTTGTTTAGACATATCACCCAATTTTAGACTCACCACTTGATTATATGTTGCACTGTATTTTCACCACTCTTCACTTACCATCATAATCAGTCCAACAATTGGAGGCTCATTTCACTGTAGACCGCATCCAGTACTTACTACGACTGTGTGGCATGAGGTCTAGATGATCGAAGGACCCGCCAGGTCACAGTGTGGACGGCCAAATGATAGACTGATCACCTGGCATGTTTGATGGTTATCCACAAATAATGTGTACTGGATTTGGTTTGACCAGTTTTCCAATAGAGTCTTAGACATCACTACTCTCTCTCTCCCTTTTTTTCACACGTGTCTCTCGTTCTCTTCTTATTCTTTGGACACTGTTACATGGTGACTGTAGCACCAACTGACATATCGATAGACTTGCCACTGGCCTGGGGAAACCAGTGTATCTTTCACCATGGTGACAAATGGCACCTGTATTCTTTAGAGCTTCTACTCTAGTTCCATTAATAAAGGGGTACTGCGGGTAGTTCTTTAAACTAGTGAGCCATACAGCTAAAGTGACAAGGTCCACCCCCTTCAGAAACTAAAGTTACTTAAGTGTGAACCATGATTTTCTCTGGTCACACTGTGGAACCCATTTGGAGATTAGCCACACCAGCAGTAACAGGTGGGGGCTAGGGGCAGTCTTGTTAGGACAAGTGTCATCTCAAGTTCACCTCCTTTCCCCTGGAGAGGTTTGGTAAGCCCTTTCTTCTGATCACCCCCAGAGGTAGTATTGGTAACCTGGTCTTGATCCAGTAGTCTGCCTTCTTTTCCAATTCTTGAGGAGAAATTAGACATAGGTCTACCAGATACTTATGCAACCTTTCATTAGTGCAATTGCTTAACATGTTTTTTCATATAAAGATTGTACAGTCCAGTATAATCATGCACATCACTTCCAGTTAACCAGCCATCTAGTGTTTTTACTGAGTAGTCTATGAGGTCGACCCATGACTGACTGTGTTTTGTGAGCCTCCCTGAAGCTGATTCTATACTCATCATTTGTGAGTCCAAATTACTTAATCAGGGTGCCTTTCATGAGGATATAAGACCCAGCATCTTCCCCCTGTACGGGTCAGTAGTCTGTCACTGTACTTACCAATAAACATTTCCCAAAGTAGTGCCCCCCCACCCCTACTACTTCACTTTTCCCATGCCATAGGCCCTCTCAAAGGCTGTGAACCATTTTGTGATATCATCACCCTTCTCAGATTTAGGAACAAACCCTTTTTGGGATTATAACATCCCTACTTTGCTTATTAAATTGCTGCCACCATGTATGGGTGCTGGACCAAATTCTCCTCTTTGTTTTTCTAGATCCAAGAGTTTATATTCTAGAGCTATTGATTTATTCAATCTTGCTAGAAGGTTGTCCTCAATAAATTCAGTAGAACCCGGTCCGCCTGTGTGGGGCCTAAGTCCTCTCACTAGTATTCTGGGGGACAGGAGCACAGTGTCCCTGTCTTCATTTTCCAGTTGGAGAGGTTGGGAGTCCATGCTCAGAGGGGTGGTCTTTAGCATACACTGCCAAGAGCTTCTTGAGCTTTTTATTGGAGTGGCGAGACCCCATGTTGATATTAAGTCTACATTGAAACCTACATTTGCTCCTCTACAGTGGGGCAGAGGGGTTGAGGTTGAGTTTCTCTCCCTTAATGTTTAAATCAGCCATTATCACACTAATGGTGGGGGGCTCTTTTGAAGAGACCAGAACTTCTAACTACTTCCCCCTAACTAAAGTGAGTTTTTAAATTTCTGAATAAAAATACTAAAGGGACTTAACCAAGGCTCTAAGAAGACTTTTAGGAATTTGGAAAATTTGTCAATTCAAAAAATGACTTGTACTAAAGTCATTTTTTGGGATTCTTGTCATCTGATCAGTTGTTGACTGAGTGAGTCCAACAAATGCTAAAGTCATAGGCCCCACTGCTGATCCACCAACGTGGAAAGTGGACATTGTATGTACTTTACCAAAGCGAGGTATAGTGTGCATAGAGTTCAGTGAATCCCCAGAGTTATAGCAGAGGCTAAAGTGGATAATACTAATAGATCTATTTGTTGTAGTGTGGTCGAGCAGTTAGGCTTATCAGAGGGAAGTGTTAAGTATTTATTGTACACACTCAGGCAAGAAATGTTATCACACACTCAAAGACTGAATCCAGATCAATTGGTCAGTATAAAAAATTATACTTTGTATTATATTTAAGAACCAAGGGTTACTTAATGCGGGCAAGCTGTAATACTTCCAAACTATCACAGCTTTTCAGATAGAAAGGTTTATAGAGTTTCAAGCAATACTTTCAAGTCGGAAAGAAAATACTTGGTATTCAGGATATACAGTTAGTACAATACAGAGAGAACGCTATGCAATCCTGTAGGGAAAAAGACAGGTAATGCACTTACAAGTAAGCACCTGGCTGATAGTTCCTGTCTTCAGATGGACTTAGGCCATCACTGAGGGCAGTTTCGGCCATGGAAGACTGGGGGACCCCCATCCAGCCCCAAGATCGTCATCATTCAAACTCAACTCACTTGTACTGCACTGAGATACCGACTGATTTTGGTGGAACCCCAACAACAACCACGAAGGAAGAAAAGAAGGCAAATAACACCGCTACCTGCCTTGTACCTGCTGGTCGCCTCGGTGTTGCTGCAGTCCTCTGCCGACTCGTGGAGGGGATTTGAGAGATCTGCTGGCTGTCTGGTCGCTGCTGTATGGCCCTCAACCGACTTTCGGGGTTCCTGGGATTGTCCGTGGTCCGGGTCTGGGGCAGAGGCTCTGCCCTGCTTCCCATTAGGAAGCCCAGTCCATGGTCGGTGTTTGGAGTCCGCTGCATCGGTGGCGATTTTGACTCGAGCCGCTAGTGAGGCTGCTCTCCCCGCCATCCGCCCCGAACCAGCTCCCTGATGGCCGATTGAAACGGGTGGTTCTTGCTGAATTCCAGGCTGTGGAGGATCTGGAGGTGAGCGCCCTGGGTCGCGACTCACTGGGCTCTTGTGTCCTCTCCTGCCTCCGTGTTCCTGGGGAGCAGTGAGTCGGGAAGCCTGGGCATTGGATTGATTTGCCCCCCCCCCCTCCTTTGTTGGGCCCAGGAGGGTCAGGTTGGCACGAGGGGCTGCCATCCTGGGTCTTCTCGTGGAGCCGGTTGCTGGTGTCCCCGCAGTGGGGTGGATCTAGGCGAGGCAGACGCTTCTTGAGGAAATTGCTGATGCTAGCGAGCGGAGCGGGCTGGCTGATCCTTCCACCACTCCCGCTCTCGACCGTGACCACCGGTCCGATTCTGTTGGACAGTCAGGATGGAGGGTTTGGCCGGTTTCCCGATGGTGGCGATCTGGGGGGAGCCCCCTGCATCGCGGCTCACTGGGCTCTTGCGTCCTCCCCTGCTTCCGTGTTTCCTGGGGGGCATCGAGGCAGGGAGCCAAGACACTGGATTGGTTTTACCCCCCTCCCTTACTTGGCTTGATCTGGGAAGGTCGGGTTGCTACGGAGGGCCGCTGTCCTGGGATTTCGTTTGGCATCACTTTCGGTTTCTGTTATCCCCGCAGTGGGGGAATTGAGGCTAGACGCACACTTGTTGACTGTTTCTTTTTGATGCATGAGAGCGGAACGGGCCGGCTGATCTTTACGCTGCTTCCTCTCTCGACTGGAGCCTCCAGTTCGATCCTGCCAGTGTGGGAGTGGGATACTCTCGCCCTTGCTGTACCCGAATTGGCCCAGTGGTGACACATTGCCCCGGTCGCTCTGCGTTACGCCCTGATCCAATTAATGCCCAGGGGAACTGCAGGGATAAACTTTCTTACTATTGCCGGCAGCGCAGGGACACTAAAGCGGTATTGAGGCAAGTTGACCCCCTGAGCACCGAGCGCCTGTTTATTGGAGGTGGGAGCCTGGTGCTTGTCTGTTTCTCGGGGGCACCTCCTCTGTTAATTCCTGTGCTCTGTCTGTCGCGGTGAAGGGGTCATTGATGGTGATACCCGGAAGCCCTAATCAGATTGACCTTAATAGAAACGTGCATGTTTCTGACTCGACTGTAATGTGTACTATCCCCGCTGGATGTAAACTTCCTTTTTGTAATGCTGACTTTTATTTTGGTTGAGCCATGGGAGGGAGATACAGTTTACCCCGGACGTCCATTTTGTTCTGTCCTGTACACTTTGGGTGAAGTCGAGTCTCCATTTTGTCCCCCTGATGTTGTTGTTTTTGTTGTTGTGTAGACACTCCTTACCTCTGTACTTGTTGCTTCATGTGGCATGAAGATACTCTCCTCGCTGCTTGACTCTGGTGGCCATCTTGCAGTGACATTCTCCCCTCCCTACTCTTAACTATCTCTTTGAGTCTGTTAACTAGTTAGTACCTTTATCTTTGAGTCATGGTTCTATTATTTACTCTCCGCATCCCCCTAGTAATTTCTTTCTTCATTACTATTCCTAATTTGACTAGTGCACACTTCCAACATTGACTAAATTAACCATGCTTCCTGATTGACCACTAGTTACTTTCTTAATATTACGCCTTATGCTCCAATATTTCACAACCTTACCACTATTGAAACTCATTATAGTTAATGATTTTCTTTAAATTTACTTTAAATCAATTTTAACAGCCCTTGAATTTAAGCATTGTATCTTAGCTTAAGTGTTTTATTCCATGGCTTCTTGTACCTGAAATTGCCCCTATTTCTTTTGCTTATATATATTCTGTGTGACTCATGTTATTTTAATTTATTTTATTTTTATTGTGTGATTTATTGTACTCGATTACTCTTTATGATTAAGTTGCTTTTCTTTATGATGCACTTTTGATTGTTCTACCTCAAATATTATAACGTAACAGCTATGTGTAACCTCAATTCTACACCCCCTTTCTTTAGTCCGCACTTTATATTCCTGTCCTTACTGTACAAGTGGTATATTTTATCATGTACTTTTATGGTCCTTTGTGACCGAATAAAAGTTATCAAAGTAAAGGTATATTTTATATGTTTTTACTCTTGTTTACTATTACCTCACTGTCCTGTGTAACCTTTTTATCTACACTCTTAATTTATCTATACACTATATCCCCTTGGCTGTCAGGTGATTCTCGTTTATTCTATTTGCCCTTATTTATTCTCCCTACCTTTGATCTCCTTGATCTCTAATCCCACTCACGTGCTCCTAGCCCCGTCCCCACCTCGCGCCTCCCTAATCCTCCCCCGCTCCTCCTCTCCCACCCTCCACTCTTACCCAGCTGACTCATCATGCCTCCCCTCACACTTACTCACACAATTTTCGAATCAACCAGAAACATGGCCCTAACTCGTAGTACATCCTGTACCCCCCTATCTCTCCAAACATAGTAAGAACATTTTTAAACACAAACTTCTTATTATCCAGTATTGGGGTATCTTTCATAGATTCACATGCCTGAATCATTCCCCGTCGTCGAGGCGGGAGTCCCACGGTAAATTATATATATATAGCAGTGCCTAAAAACCATTAGTAGTAGGCTAGAAAAGGATATAGGCCCAACTAGGCCCAAAACTTAGCAGCCTATCTACCTCATTATGTAAAAAGAACTGAAAAAAGTAGCCTCAGCCAATCAGCTAACCTCACCCTCTAGAACCTTCCCAGCCCAGGCAGTTCTCCTCAGATTTTCACCGCACTTCGTGTGTAAGGGAGTCTCCCTAGTGCCTACTCAGTTTTCTTCAAAAATGTCTTCAATTCTTTCAAGATGTCGGAAAAGAAGGCTTTATTCAAGGCTTGTGCTTCATGCTTCAAGAAGAGAGTACACGTGGACGACCAGCACTCGGACTGTATTTATTGTTTGCATCCTTCACATGTTGTGAAGGATTGCAGGATATGTCGAACCTTCCCTCCTAAGACCAAAAGGGATAGAGAGGCAAGAGTTCTTTTGTGGCTGAAGTCGTCTGCCATAGATGACGAGGACAGAGCCTCTACTTCAAGTAAGAGAGCCAGTTCCAAAGAGAGGTGTTCCCCTGAGAGATTGAAAAAACCTAAATTCTCTCATAAACCCTCTGAATCCACAAGGAGTGCTGCGTCAACAGAGTCTTCTACTGTGAGTACAGTCCGCACTAAAGCTGTCTCTTTGGTGTCCTCTCTCACTGTTACCACCTATTCTACGTCTTCTACTTCTTCAAGTACTGTTACCACCTCAGCAATTACTTCTCCTGTGATGTCCGTCATGGTTTCTTCTTCTGAGAAAAAATCATCGAAGAAAAGCGCGTCGTCGACGAGTCTACCGTCGACGACCAAATCACCATCTTCGAAGCGTTCGTCATCGCTTCCGTCGACGCTCTCGTCGACGGCTCCCCCGTCGACGAAGGCTTCCACGATCCAGTCGACGAAGACCCCGTCGACGAAGATCCCGTCGACGAAGGGCCCGTCGACGGAGGGCCCGTCGACGGAGGGCCCGTCGACGAAAGGCCCGTCGACGAAGACCCCGTCGACGACAGGCCCGTCGACGACAAACACGTCGACGAAGGTTTCAGCTCCGTCGACGACTAGCTCGACGACGAGGAGTCCGTCGACGGATCCGTCTACTAGGACGCCTTCAAAAAAGTCCTCGTCCACGATTACAATACCTATGACGATACCGTCGACGACAGTACCGGCAACTCACACATCTGTCTCACTTTTACCATCAACAGCAGCGCTGGCATCTTTGAATGTGCCGTCTACGCATTTATTGCCCACATCTCCGGTTAGGGTACAGTATACCCATTTTCAGATGAAATCATTTCAGAGACAGAGTTACTCTCATTTGTCTCCCCTCTTGCCTTCGCATATCTTGGAAAACTACGTGGAGGCAGATTCTGATAATGAAGAGGATGATGACGATCCTTTTGGAGTGGCCCATCACCCTTCCCAGTTACACATAAAATATCAAGAGGATGAGGATGATGATGAGGTTCATTACTATCAGGAAAATTTTGCTACTCCTTATCATCAGGAGCAACAACACACAGAAGACACAACTCATCTTCCGTCTGTTCTAGTTCAGGATTTGCAGGCCATGCTGGCCGATTATCGTCAGAGGTTTCCATCAACTCTGCCTACTCCAAATCCTGTGCCAGAAGACATGCCAGTAAATCCACCGCCACATCCTTCGCACTCTCCAAGGCAGGATGTTGACCCCGGGACTGGAGGTCAGGATGTTGACGTCTCCTCTCCAGATGAGGATGAAAGAGAGGATGGGGAACTTCCGGATTCCACGCCTACGGAACCATGGAATGATTACGTCATTCCTATGCCCTCTCCTAATCTGCCACAACCTTCAGATTCTCCGCCAGAAGACATAGGAGGTTTTCATAACATCATGCACCGGGCGGCTGCTCGATTTGCAATTACAGTTTCGGTTGAGCAAACTGACTGTTTTCTTCATGATTTCAAAGAAGGGTATAGAAGGGTGTCCAGATCTATCCCTATCATTGACTATATTTGGAAAGAAGGGATTGATATTATGAAGACGCCAGCTTCCATCCCGGCGGTTCTTCCAAGAGTCGACAAGAAGTACCGAGCACCACCGGATACTCCTTCATGTTTGATTGGTCATCCGCGTCCTGACTCAGTGATTTCACAAGCGGCTCAACAACGATCCAAGAATCCGGTTGCACCAATTTCAACGCCTCCAGACAAACAGGGCAGGAGATTGGATGCAATTGGGAAGAAGTTCTCAGCTAATGCCGCTGCTACTGTCAAGATTGCTAATTCTTTGGCAATTTTAGCACGGTATGACAGATAAATGTGGTCAGATCTGTCGGAGTTCATCAACTTGGTTCCCGATGACCGTGTTGAAGAGGTCAGGAAGGTTGTCTTGGAAGGCGAGCGGGCAGCTTCTGAGATTATCGATTGCGCCCTCGATGTATCTAATACAGCCTTTAGACAATTGGCCGGAGCGGCAGTTCTCAGGCGGCAAGGATGGCTCAAGGCGACTTCTTTCAGACCTGCAGTCCAGACCAAAATACTTGACATGGCCTATAATGGCGAGTTATTGTTTGGCAAGCACATAGATGAAGCATTGCTTGCGATCAAAACGGATACTGATACGGCCAAATCGCTTGGTGCACTACAGTATAAGTGAGGTTTTTTCAGAGGAGCAAGAGGCCGTGGTTTTTCTTCAAGAGGACATTATCAAAATCAGCAAAACCGTCAGTATCAACCTCAGAATAAGCCGTACTACCAGCAGTCCTATCGGCAGTCATCGTCAGCGGGTTTCTCTCGTCAAGGAGGGAAACGACGTTCTAACTACCAGGGACGCGATTCAAATAAACGGCAGTGAGTTTTGCCGGACACCATCCTCCCTTCCTTCCCTCCCCGTGGGCGCCAAGATCTCCGCCTTTTATCAACAGTGGCGGAAGATAACTTCAGATCAGTGGGTTCTGGACATAGTCATACACGGACACACTCTAGAGTTCTTGCAGAAACCTCCAACATCACCGCCCAGGGGTCCCTCCCCTCCTCGTCTTCATTTGTTATACATGGAAGCCATGAAAATGCTGCACAAAAATGCGATAGAGAAAGTCCCAACATCCCAGAAAAATCAGGGGTTTTATTCTCGCTTCTTCCTTGTGGAAAAGGTTTCAGGAGAGTGGCGTCCAATTTTGGATCTACGAAACTTAAACAAATATCTGAAAAAGCAGAGTTTCCGCATGGTGACGCTCACGGATGTCCTCAATTGCCTCATGGAAGGCGATTTCATGGCTTCCCTGGATATGGAAGACGCTTACTTCCACATTCCAATTCATCCAAACCACCGCAAGTATCTGAGATTCACAGTGGCTGGTGTCCATTTTCAATTCAAGGTGCTCCCTTTCGGCCTGAAGTCTGCACCAAGAATCTTTACCAAGACTCTAGTCCCAGTTGCAGCTGCGTTGAGGTCACAGGGAATCCAAGTATTCCCGTACCTCGACGATTGGTTAATAAAGAGTCCAACAAAGACTTCAACAAGGCAATCGGTCAAAAGTGCTCTATCAATGTTCTCGAATCTGGGCCTGACCCTCAACGCCAAAAAATCTCAACTTCAACCCAAACAAATTCTGACGTTCCTGGGAGCAGTACTGGACACTTCTCAGTGCAAGGCCTTCTTGACCCAAATTCGTCAGGACAAGATCACAAAGCTGGCAAGTCAAATACGGTCAAAAAAGTCTCTTTCGGTCCGACAGTTTGTTTCCCTGCTAGGGATGTGTTCCTCCGCACTCCATCTAGTTCCACTGGCTCGACTCAGAATGAGGCCTCTCCAAGAGGAATTGCATCGACAGTGGCGGCAGATAGACGGATCTTTCGAGGACCGTATCAAGGTCACGCCCAAGATGAAACAAGCTCTTCTATGGTGGGCGGTAAAGAACAATTTGTCTCCGGGGCTCACTTTTCTTCAGACCCTACCGGAATTTACTCTAACGACAGATGCCTCCATGGAGGGTTGGGGAGGTCATCTCCAGGACCTTCAAGTGCAGGGACGGTGGTCCCATCAGTACAAGCACAAACACATCAACTGCCTCGAGTTGAGGGCAATTTTCCTGTCCTTGCGAGCCTTCCTGCCAAGAATTGCAGGCTCTGCAGTGCTGGTGCGCACGGACAACACCACCAGCATGTTTTACGTAAACAAGCAAGGGGGCACAACATCTCTGGCCCTGTCTCTTCAAGCGCAGGAAATGTGGGAATGGTTACTCCATCACAAAATTTCCCTCAGAGCGGAACATGTTCAGGGAATTCAGAATTCTCTGGCCGACGATCTCAGCAGATCGTTCACAGGATGTCACGAGTGGGAACTCGAACAACGCCAAGTGGAAACAATTTTCCAGCTCTGGGGCACACCAACACTGGACCTGTTTGCCACGCAACAGAACAGCAAATGCATATACTTTGCCAGCAGGTTCCACCAGCAAGGATCGAGAGGAAATGCCCTGTTGATGAGGTGGACCGGAATCTTTGCATATGCCTTCCCACCGATTCCTCTCATCCCAAAGGTTCTACAGAAAATGAAGAGAGAGCGTTGCTCTCTAATCCTAATTGCTCCCCGCTGGCCGAGATAGTATTGGTTCCAGGAGCTTCTGATACTCTCCCATCAACCTCCACTGCGCCTCAAGCCGACACTTTCAATGCTAACAAGAGAGGAAGGACAAATACTTCATCCAGATCCTCAGTCGCTACACTTGCACGCCTGGCTCCTGATTTCTTAGAGTTTAAGGACCTGGAGATTTCTCCAGACTGTAGAGCTGTTCTATCTCAGGCTCGTGCACAGTCTACCATCAGAACCTATCGCTTCAAATGGAAGAGATTCTGTTTATGGTGCGGAGAGCATGACGTCCATCCACTACAGGCTCCTCCAGAGAAGATTCTGCCTTATCTGCTGTCTCTAGCCAGATCAGGTCTCGCTTTTTCTTCTATCAAAGTTCACCTTGCTGCCATATCCAGATTCAGGAAGAGTTACAACAAACCATCTTTGTGCTCTTCCTCTTTAATTAAACAGTTCCTTAAAGGATTATTTCGAGTTTTCCCTCCAGTGCGGCCTCCTCCTCCTGAGTGGGATCTCAATATTGTGTTATCTCAATTGCTGAAAAGGCCTTTTGAACCAATTCATAAATCAGAACTTAAATTCTTGACTTGGAAAGTGGCTATTCTGTTAGCCCTCACTTCAACCCGGAGAGTAAGTGAGATACAAGCGTTCACTATATCAGAACCTTTCCTACATTTTTCAAAAGATTGTGTGACACTTAGAACTCATCCTAAGTTTATTCCCAAAGTTCCGACCCAGTTTCACATCAATCAACCGGTGAAGCTCAAAACTTTCTTTCCAGACCCCAAGACTCCAGCTGAAAGAATGCTGCATTCCTTGGATGCCCAAAGATGCCTCAAATTCTATTTACAAAAGACAAAAGATTTGCGCAAATCTACCCAACTGTTTGTAGCTTATGGACAAGCTACACGTGGTCAGGCAGTGACGAAGGCAACTATAGCCAGATAGCTTTCCTCTGTCATTGTCTTCTGTCATGAGAAAGCGAACAAGCCCCTGACAAGAACAGTTAAGGCGCATTCCACCAGGATGATGTCAGCGTCTACAGCCCTATTTGCAGGGGTGACCCTGGAAAACATCTGCCGTGCTGCTACATGAAAAAGTGTGCATACTTTTACAAAGCACTATTGCCTGCAGCCGGTGCTACATGAAGATACGTCAGTGGGAGAAGCAGTGTTGCAGCATCTTCTTCACTGAGGTCAGCCTGTTATGGTTTTCTTGTTTCTATTGCTACATGTGTGCTAATATACTGTTTTAATGCTCTATATATAGATACATATTATATGAAGGTATTGTCATGATTTTGCATACGTATTGAAATATGTTATTGCTCTAGTACCTTCCAGGTTGTGTGGGGATATATGGTTTGGATTGTCTCCCACCTTCCTCTACCGACAGTTATGGTTATTACTGCTTGCTACTCTGATTCAGGCATGTGAATCTATGAAAGATACCCCAATACTGGATAAGAAAACAAGTTACTTACCTGTAACTACAGTTATCCAGTATTGGTATCTTTCATAGATTCACATGCACCCACCCTCCTCCCCGGCTAGGCAGTTCTTATTTTGAATACTACTTCTCACTTGTGCTGGGAAAATCTGAGGAGAACTGCCTGGGCTGGGAAGGTTCTAGAGGGTGAGGTTAGCTGATTGGCTGAGGCTACTTTTTTCAGTTCTTTTTACATAATGAGGTAGATAGGCTGCTAAGTTTTGGGCCTAGTTGGGCCTATATCCTTTTCTAGCCTACTACTAATGGTTTTTAGGCACTGCTATATATATATAATTTACCGTGGGACTCCCGCCTCGACGACGGGGAATGATTCAGGCATGTGAATCTATGAAAGATACCAATACTGGATAACTGTAGTTACAGGTAAGTAACTTGTTTTCTTCTCCATCAAGAAACTCTATTTGCCGATAACTACAATAGCCTTACCTCCTCCATAATTACCAACTACATCTTCTTCACCAAACGCCCATCTAAATGGAAAAGTATATTTCTCCGACACCTCCCTATCACTAATTCCCGCAAAATCCCTCATGGTCTTAAACTCCCCACCACTCCCTCCTCCTCTTTTCCTGGTGAAATAGACATCGCTATATTCAAATCTGAAAATATACTCATTCAAGCATCTGAAAAACACCTCAACATTTTCGAACACCACTTCAGCTCACTATCCCAAAATCTCATTCCTACTCTGAACTCTAACCTTCCGCCCCCTCAACACCTAGATACCCTACTACCCCCACATTCCCAAATCCCCTTATTTCCTCTTTCTGACTCGCTAACCTCTATCCCAAACCCTGATTTCCATATCCACGCACAATTGACTCCGCTAGTTCTTATTACTATAACTATTAATGACAATCTCACCTCCGAATCTCAACCAGCGACTACCTCTCTACCAGCCCCCCTCTACTGATTCTCCCTCTCCTCCCTATGCCTCCCATACCCTCCCCCCTCTTTCTACTCTTGTTCTGTGAACTTCCCCACTCCCCTCTTCTCCCATGCCCCCTCACCCCTTGACCCCACTTCACCTTTTCCCGGACTCATCCACCCTATCTGAAATTCTTGTTCCTCGTACCCATGCTCACGCGACCTGACTAACTCCTAATTCTGTAGTCTCTATAGTATGCCCCACTCCCCATGATCTCCCCCTGACTACCTCTCCTACATCCCCCACCTTTTGTGACTTGCCCTCAACTCTCGCAGCCTCCCAAAATTACCCTCCTCTATCCACTCCTTCCAGAGATCTAAGATTTACTCCACTCCCCTCGTTGTTTCCTTACTAAATTGCCCCCAGCTGCACAAAATCCACTCCCTCCCTGTGTAAATCCTCCCCATACTCCCCCAACGGCTCACACTTCCTCCCCTATGCCTCCCCGGCTAACACCTTCCTATATTCCCCCAAACGCTCCTGCAATCCCCATTATACCTTCAACTGTTATCCCTTCTCCCCATTACCTAACCAACACTCCTAAACCAAATGCCTTAACCATCCTGGCTTCCTCTGACCCCCTCCTCTTCACTAAGAACCGTAGGATCCCAACCTCTCTCCCCCCTCTCTGACTTCACCCCTCCACCGTAACTCTCATCTCCTCCGCCCTCCAGGCTTCCCCCTCTCCCACATTCCAGTCACCCTCACCTAGCCAGTATTGACTCTTCACACCACCTCCTGGATCCATTAGCCCCCCTCCATTTCTCACTTCTTACCCAATCACTCCTTAATATTGAACTACACCTCTCGGCCCTTGTTTTAGAACTCTCCTCCCTCAGAAATGACATCTCTCTCCTCTCCATTAACTACCCTCCCGATCACACCTACCCCTCAGTCCCCTCACATAATTTCCATGCACCTCACATCCAAGGATTTATTTCCCCCTTTCCTACTAGATTTACTAACACTCATACTCTGCTCAGCCCACCCCTCCATCGGAGCAATCCTCCCTGACCTGACCTCCTTGAACTTAACAAAGTTTACCCCCTGCACCTTAACCTCAAACTCCCCTCCTCCCCATGCTTCCATCCCAGTGACCTTGTGAATTACTATGACCACGACCTCCCCTGTCTCTCCCTCCCCAATGACCAACAGTTTCAGCTCACTTGGCCCTCCCCCATCCCTAGCCATCCTACCCCCTTTATCTCACTGATCTCTATAAAACCCTCCCCCTCTCCACATCTTCTGCGAACTCCCCCTCACCTCCCTCAGCCATCCCAGTCCTCATGGGAACTAATAGATACCCTCTTTACCAAGCGTCACCCAGGCCCCCTCAACAACTAACTTCTATCCTCCCCTGTCCCTCCACTCAATACATTTATTTAGTGTGTTTTGTATAGCGCACAGCTACCCCAACGGGTTGTCCCGGCGCTTCTGTGTGTATACTGGATCTCACATGGGAATTTAGCAGAATAGAAATGTTTTCAGTGCCTTGCGGAAGGGCAGCTCCTCCTGAATCAACCTAATTGAGTTAGGGAGTATATTCCATTGAGAAGAGGCACTTACCTGGAAAGTTTTTCCCCAGAACGTACTTTTTTGAATCTGGGGGTACATAACAAATTTTTTGAGTTGGATCGGAGGTGTCTAGCATTGCTGTAAGGGCGGAGGCAGGAAGAGAGATATGCGGAGTCCTTTCCCTTGATTGCACGATGTGCCAAGGTGAGTGCTTTGAATTCTGCCCTTTTTTGAACTGGCAACCAATGAAGCCTTCGTCGGTGTGGAGAGATGTGCTCTCGAAGGGAGATACCACAGACCAGCCGGACTGCAGCATTCTGGACTGTCTGTAGCCGGTGGCAAAGTCCAGAAGCAAGTCCAATATACAGGATGTTGGCATAATCTAAATGGGATGTTATCAATGCCTGGACAATGGTTTTCCTGGTGTTACTAGGAAGGAAATTAATACATTTTTTGATCATCCTAATTTTTGAGAAGCATGCAGCAGTCACCTTCTGGACTTGGTTATGGAAGGAGAGGCTTGAGTCCCATCTAACCCCCAGGTTTTTTACTGATTTCTTGGGGGAAGGAGGCATGCTCAGGTCAAGTGGCCACCAAAGGTTTGACTCCAACGAAGAGGATTGGTGAAAAAAGAGGACCTCGGTTTTCCCAGCGTTCAGTCGAAGGAAATTATTGTCCATCCAGCGGGCGATGTTGCGGAGACAATCTTTTAATGGGTCAAAAGTGGTCTGAGTGGGAGTGTCATAAGAAAATAAGAGCTGAATATCATCAGCATACGAGGTTGCCTTAATTCCTGACTGAGCGATAAGCTCAGCCAGGGGGGAAAAATAAACATTAAACAAGAGGACTCAGTGAGGAGCCCTGTGGGACTCCCCATTTTAACGGACGGCTATCAGAGGTGTAGGGGGGGGTAAACACCGCCTGTGTCCGATTGGATAAGAACGAGGATAAGAACGAGGACAGCCAGTCCAAGGCTTTGCCTTGGATGCCTTTAGCCCGGAGGTGGTTAAGTAGGACAGGGTGTGAGACGGTGTCGAAAGCTGCCGACAAATCAAGCAGCACCAACACCGCTCTCGAACCCCCGTCCAGCTTCCATCGCACGGAATCAGCCATCTCTATCAAGGCTGACTCGGTGCTATGACCTGGTCTAAACCTGTGTTTTGAATCGTTGAATAAACCATGGGTTTCAAAGAAGCCCGCTAGTTGCTGGTGCACTAGCTTTTCAAGAACCTTGGCTGGGGCGGGCAGTAAGGAGATGGGCCTGTAGTTAGCTGGTTCATCTGGGTCTGCTTTGATTTTTTTAAGAATAGGAACTAGTTAGGCATGTTTCCAGGCATCCGAAAATGTGCCTGTCCTGAGGGAATCGTTCCAAATGCAGTTAAGTATGGGGTTTAGAAGAGGGGCCAGTACTTTGTATTGTTTGGCCGGCCAGGGATCGATTGGCGAGCCTGATCTACATTTTAATAGTTCTGCCAGAGAACGTTCTAAGGTGATCTCCTCAAAATCTGAGAAAACAGGAGCTGATTCTGAGTGGTCTACGGGTTTACCATCAGTATTGGGGCTGCTATTACAAGTAAAGGAGTCATAGATGGAGGTAATTTTTTCCTCGAAATAGTCAGAGAGGAGGGTGCAGAGGGATTGTGATACCGGGGATTAAAGTTTGAGGGCCATAGGATCAGTGAAAGTTCTAATTGTGTTCAAGATTTCCCTGGTGGATCCTTGTGCTCTATTTATTTTCTCCTCCAGATAGATCTTTTTATGGCCAATTATCTTCTTCTGATAGTCTTTAAGAGCTATTTTATATTTCAGTTTACTGTCTGGGGAGTACGAATATCTCCAACGGCGCTCCAAGAGTTTGCAAGCAGATTTACACTTACGGAGTTCGTCGGAGTACCAAGGTGACGAGGGGGCAGCTCGAAAAGTTTGAATGGGTCTGATAGGAGCAAGAGAGTCGATGGCGGAAGAGATCCAACTGTTAAAATTAGTCAGCCTAAAGTCCAAGTCTGGGGCATCCATAGGGACAGTTGTAGAAAGATGTGCGACTAAACTGTCTGGGGCGATCTTACTCCAGTTACGGCCAATCAACTTGGCCGGAAGCCTAGGTCTGTCTTGGTGACATAGGTGAAGGGAAAAAGAAATAGAAAAATGGTCTGACCAGATCACTGGGTATGGTTCGCTGATAGAAATGTCCATCAGGTTAGAGCAGATAAGATTAAGTGTATGCCCAGCATTATGGGTAGGGTGGGATACCAGTTGATTTAGTCCGCCATCAGTTAAGGTGGAGAGAAAATTAAGTTTGGTGGGGTCGGAAGTATCCTCCACCTGAAGATTAAATGCATTGACACTATACTCCTCAGCTGCATGCTGATTAACTGCCGATCTGCCTCTTGCCACGCTATGGAAATCGCTGAAACCATTGTCAGCAAAAACATCGACATAGCTTTCTTAACTGAAACATGGCTTAACCACCATTCCGCTTCTATCCTTGATATTCTCACTCCACCAGGATACTCCATTTTCAGGAAAGATAGAATTGATAAAGTAGGAGGAGGCCTTGCTTTAATGTATAAAGATGAATTTAAACTTTGGCCGGTCCCTCACCAGAACCCACCCATCCACTTTTGGTCGGTAGAGAGGAATAATCCGGTGGGCACTCACTACTCTTGGTTCCCCTACTATCTGCCTGCATACCATCTATCTCCCCCCCCCCCCCCCCCCGGTAATACTCTCACCTTTGCCGAGGAGCTGTCTGATCTCCTTATTCAAGCATCCCTCTCCAAAACCAGAAATCTCTTCCGAGGGGATCATAATATCCATTGGAATAAAACTGATGACCCTGTAGTTAACCTCATCAAGAATACTCTGTACATTAGTGACTTGACTCAAGTCTGCCAATTTCCAACTCACTCTAAGGCTGCCACCCTTGATGCTATTGTCTCTAGCAAGGAGCTGGCTTCTCTTTCCAACATCATACCCGTTGACTGGTCAGATCACCACCTCATCCTCTTCACCATGAACAGCTCTACATCTCCTCCTACCCCAAGCTACAGCAAACAAATGAAACAAACCCGAAATCTTCACCTCATTCCCCCTGGCGAGTTGGAATCTACAATTAAAACTCGATTACTGCTCCCCCCTCTCTCCCATAGTACCACTGACCTAACTGACCATTACAATAATTCTATCCTTGAAGCCCTTGACCAAATTGCCCCAACTAAATTAAAACCACAAAAAAACATCCCGTCAAAATTCTGGTTCAACTCTCACCTAAATAACGAGAGACGTGCTACGTGCTCTCAGGCAGTCTGAACGCATTTGGAGGAATCAACCTTCCTCTTTTAATTTGGTACTCCTCAGAAATACCAGGGCCAACTACAAAAAGCACATCTTCAACGAAAAAGTATCCTTCCTTCGTTCCCAACGTGACCAGGCTAGAAATCGTCCCAGACAACTTTTTAACATTATCAAAAACCAAACCACCTCAGGCCCTCCAAAATTACTAGCCACTGTTGAGAGGTGTGAAGAAATTGCTAGTTTCTTTTCCGATAAAGTCACCAAGATTGATCAATCTTTCTCCCCCCCCCCCGCAGCCAACACCTCCTCCTTAGCATTCCAACAGTACTTTCTTTCACTTCCCTCCCTCCACCTAATCCCCCTCAACCCCTCCTCTCTCTCCCGCAGTATGATACTAACTGTATTGACCCCCAGTTAAAAAAAAAACCAATGCATCCAGGAGTGAGTTTTGTCCAATATCAGAAAGTGCTGTTCTCAACATCATCACCAAGCTTAAACCCTCCTCACATACCAGAGATCCTCTTCCCGCTCCTTTGGTTCAAGAACGTAAGCACATGCCTGGTTTTTGCAGAAAAGGTGACGGTTGAATGACTCCCTGAATAGAAGCCATTATAAAAAATGTGTCGCATATGAAAATAATGAACAATAGTTCCAATTTTTTACATTGTTCTATAGTAATAATATACACTGTATTAAGTGTGACACTCTATATGAGAAATTTCTTAATTTTTGTAAGCCTGTGAAATTACTAGGTAATTGAGAGGTAAGAATGTCAACTCCACTATCTATTTAATAACAGTTAAGGTGTGAAGATGCAGGTAATTATAAACCAACTAAAAGTATAAGGTGTGCGAATCACCGAAGAGTGAATCGCATCGGTCAAATGAAGATACTTGTCCAAGGTGTGCGAATCACCGAGATGTAATAAACAAGTCAAATATGAGGTCAAGTTCGCAAAACAAGTAGGTGTGTGAATCACCTATGAAAACAATATATTAAAATTCACTGGGACTCGCAGTTTCCAAATGCGCATTAGATACAAGCCGATAATGTAAATCCAGACAAAGTCTCTGAAATCGTCGTAGATCTCTGTTGAAAATGCTGCGATGAACCAACTCGGCGAAATCCCCAACGAAATGCAGTGGAATACAGTGTTGGAACCTGATCCAAAATTGCCGCCGATTGTGTGTGACGTCACGACGTCACGATGCCTTCCCTGCGTAACCTGGAGTTCCGGCATTGATGACGAGAGGAATGGACGAAAGGAAAGATCGCCAAGGTACTGCAGCAATGGAACTTCTTCCTTGAGGCAGGTAGGCGATGTTTGAATCGCAAACCAACGGTCAAAGGGTTTGAAGAGAGGAAATACTCCGATAAAGTATTAAAAGTCCAATAAAATTCGACCGACCTTGAATCCAGGCAAATGGTAGAAGTTGAGTTGGTAGAGGGGAATAATCCAGTGGGCTCCTTAAGTAAAATTGATTTTGCCAGTCAAGAAAGTAAAGCATTTTCTTTCAAACCCCACTCCTGGTACCAAAAACGTGTAGTACGGGGTAAAGAAGAATTCTAGATACTGAAGTAGAATTTCTATCTTCAAGTTTATTAGATAGATATCAGTAAGAAGGAGCCCACAAAGAGAGTTGTAGACTGAAAGCTGGCCAGTAGAAATCTAATACATAGAAAGTTCCAAATGACACACTAAAGTTCTAATAGAAAGAATCTACATCTTAAAGGTACAACACAAATAGAAACATAACCTATTACAATAATCAACTCTTCCTTTCCTACAGGTAGTGTTCCTGCTTCCCTCCAACGAGGCCAAATCACCCCCTCATCAAAAAAACTGCAGCAGACCCTAACGACTTAAACAATTTGCGCCCTATCTCTAACCTTCCTTTCATTTCCAAAGCCCTCGAAAAATGCATCCTGACACAGCTGGATAATCACATCGACACCTTCAAGCTCCTTGATGTTTTCCAATCAGGTTTTAGAAAGGGATGCAGCACGGAAACAGCAATGCTCAACATTACTGATGACATTCATCGCTCTTTGGACAAAGGCGAATCCTCCCTCCTCATCCTCCTTGACCTCTCCGCTGCCTTGGATACTGTTAACCATGTCACCCTACACAAGACTCTCACCGACCGTTTCGGCTTTGACGACAATGTCCTCAGGTGGTTCACCTCTTATCTCCAAAATAGAACCCAACAAATTAAACTCAGCTGCTGCCTCTCCAAACCACAGCCTGTCTCACTGGGCGTCCCACAAGGCTATATCCTCTCTCCAACTCTTTTAAACCTCTTCATGGAACCCCTCACCCTTATTCTTAAGCTAAAATCAGTTACCACCTCTATGCCGATGATACTCAACTATATTATAAGATCAAATCACATAATGATATTTCACATCTCAACGATGCTCTGACTAAAATCCTAGCCTGGTTTCACCTCAACCACCTCAAACACAATCCCAAAAAAACGGAAATCATCCTATTCGTTCCCAAAAACCACTTGCTCCCTATCCAAAACTGGATTTCAGACATTAAAGCACTCAACTGCTCTCTCACCATATCCAACTCGGTCAAATCCTTTGGCATTAGCATCAATCAGAATCTCAATCTCACCCCTCATATAAAAAACTCGGCTAAAGGTGCTCTCTTCACTCTACATCACCATAAAAAAATTAAACCCTTTATTCCAACTGACAACTTTAAATCCGTTGTACAATCACTTGTCCTTTCCAGAATTGACTATGGCAACGCCACCCTTGCTTGCACCCCCAAAGTCCACCTTGCCCCGATTAAATCCGTTCTCAACCTGGCGGGCAGGTTTATCTCTGACTGTAAGCGGCACAATCACATCTCCCCTGTCCTCAAAAACCTCAAATGGCTTCCTATCGAAGGCAGATCCACCTAAAAGATTGCCTGCATCACACACAAAGCTCTTCACCAAAATACCCCTTCGTACCTTTTGGACAAACTCCAAAAAGCCGGGTGTACTAGATCTCTGAGGAGCACTAACGCCCTTGCCTTTACTCACTCTTTCCTACTACCTTTCCTAAAATGTCTCTCCTTCTTTTATCCTCAGTCTAACTACTCAACCGCTCTCTATCTACTTATTCAACTGTCCTCATCCTCTTTACATGATTTCAGAATTTTTCTTTATCCGTATCCACTCGTGAAACCTCTAATGCCTTATTCTATGTTAACAGTTTGCTCTATGTTGATCTGTTCTTGATGTTTAACTTATCCTGTAAAGCGTTCTGATACTTTTGGGTCCAGCTAGCGCTATATAAAACCTTTTAAATAAATAAATAAATAAATAAATAGGTGCCGGATTTAGTATCTAAGCCACGAATGTCAATCCTAGCAATGAGATGTACTCTTGCGGTCCTCGGAGAGTAATGAAGTAGGTTGGTTTTCAGCATACCGCCAACACGGTTATGCTGGCGGTCGCTGGTGGCAGGCTGCTATAGTTCGGTTGGTGGAGTTCCGCCGTCATTGGGCTGTCATGGGGAGGTCGCGGTCAGGCAGTAGGGCCTGAAAAAAGCTGACAGGGCAACTTGCAGGAGGTTACAGGTTCTCGGGCACCAGCTAGGCACAGCTGGGTTGTTGGGCTCAGAGGATCCTTCGAGGTCATGGAGGCTGTCCGGCTGGGATTCTTTTCTTCTGACACGGCAGAGGCACTTTGGTCCTACCACTGCAGTCAAGGAATTTTTTAATAACAATAAGTTGTGTCAACACCCGTGTCAGTCCTCACTGTGGCGGTTCTTGTACTGGCGGATGCCGGGGACTAGAGCCTCTAGTTGGGAGGGAGATTCTTGGTGATTTGATGAAGGTTGCAGGGCCTCCGGGGTTTCATGGAGGTCAGGCAGGTTTTCTGGAAGGACAGCCGGACCAGTGGTGTAGCTGGATGCAGGTAGGGGAGTTCTTGTTGAGTTTTGTCTGCAGCAGTTCAGTTCCTGGTCCAGCAGTTGTCCCAGTCCATCTTCTTCATTGGTCTGTTGAATTTGAAGAGGTAAGGTTCAGGGGTGCCCTTAAATACTAGATTTAGGGGCGTTACAGGAGTGTGCAGGTCAGGACAAATGGGTCCCTTCCTTCAACACCCTTAGAATGCCATCCTCCAGTGGGAGAGGGCATACTCCTCCTCAGTTCCCTCTTCAAGGTAAAGGGGACTAAGATGTGTGCTTCACCTCACCTCCCCCACCTGAGGTGTGGGGTTAGCAAAGATGGACATACCTCCCTTCCTGGCTAGGTTTTCCTGCCAGTTCTTGCGCCCAAATGGGGATCAGAACCAGTGAGATCCAGTTGCAGAAAGCAGAAAAAGGCTGGGGGTAGCTAACAAAAGGCGGCAGGCCTTTAAAGCTCCCTCTTTGTGGACCCTACCCATCCGGGGGGGTGGGCTGGTGGGGGGACATGACACCTCTGCCCAGGATGTGCTTTGTTTCCAGACTCAGAGATTAGGGGGCTCTTTACCCAGGGGCCCGTAAAAAAGACTGGTGGTGGCAGATGGCTGATAGCAAGTCGGGACCTACACCAGGGCTGGCTGTGTTTCAGGGGGCATCTCTAAGATGCCCTTAAATGCATTTTACGTTAAATCCGACACTGGCATCAGGGCGGGTTTAATGTGCTGAGAAGTTTGATACTAAACTCCTCAGTCTTAAAGAAAGCCAGCGTGGAGCTGTGTAGTTCGTGATGACAAACTCTGAGCCCATGTACTCGGAATGGCTTCACTGCACTTACAATGGACGTGAATGGCACAGGCACTGTTGGGGCACAGTGCTTGATGCCACTGTGCTCTCACTTGTGGTATTGTGCACCCTGCTAGAGGGGTAACTTGTCTATGACACAAGCATTGTTTGTTTGGCATGGCACCCAGGGACGGGTGCCATGTCGACCTTTTGGTTTGGGGTCCCACTCTGACACACAGGCTGCAGTGGCAGGGTGTATGGGTCAGGTGAGGAGTCTCTGAGGGTGGCATAATACATGCTGCACCCCTCAGAGTCTCTCTCTGGCCACAAGGCCGTTTGATACTGTTAGTACCTTTTACAAGAAACCAATGGCGGTTTTACCATGGGGGCGTTTGGGCGCCGCCCCCCTGCTTTCTCGCCGTGCGAGAAGAAGGCAGAAACAAATGGTAGTTATTTATTTATAACTACCATTTGTTTCTGCCTGCCCTTCTCTCACGGCGAGAAAGCAGTCAGCAAACTTCCTCGAGCTCGATCCTCAGGGCAGGGGGGAGTGGCTTGGGGGAGTGGCTTGCCCACTGTTGTGAATACGGACTGTTTGGACAGCCTGAGAGGCTGTCCAAACAGACAATATTAGCAACAGTGGGCAAGCCGCTCCCCCAAGCCTCCTCCCACTCTCCGTTCTGCAGCATGCAGACTAGGAGAAATGACGTGTTTAGGGCAGCCGGCCGAACCAATCAGCGCCGGCTGCCATGGAGGGGAGGGAGGCTGCCTGCAGCCTTCAGTGACGACTCTGGTGACGAGGCATTCAAAAAAATCCAGGATGGCGCGCGGGAGTCTGCAGTCTCGGCCCTCGGGACAGGACTCGAGTCGAGAGCCAGAGCGGGAAGCCAAGCCAAGGTAAGTTTTTTTTACATTTATTTTTATTATTATGAGGCAGTCAGTCCGAGTCTGTTATTATTGTCCAGTTAGAAGCAGCATCCCTTGCCAATGAGGTGCGGCAGACTGCTGCTTCTTTTGACGTTTTTGAAGAGTATTTTTTAAAACCCATAATTTAAATCAAGTGCATGGCAATGCGCGATACTAACTCCGACTGCGAGATGTGGTACAGTCAGCTGGGAAAAATGTGAATGTACCCCCCACAGAGCGTGGAATCGTAAAATATATTTCAATTGTGCTGTTTTACACTTGCACACTGGTGTTTGAGTTTGACCCACGAGGAGCATAACTTTTCATTATAAAATCGGAACACTCTGACTGCGAGTAGGCCCTTTGAGTTGTTCCTGTATGGACTTTTCTCCACTGCCAATTTAACGCCCCGCCTATTTCAAATGTCACCAGCCGCGACTGCAAGAAACTTACAGGTGGAACAGAGGTTTTGCCCATTTGTGGATGCTAAGGTACAGTTTAGGGGCAAAACAACAAGTGCTGGAGCCTGGTTAGCAGGATCCCAGCACATACTTCAGTTAGTTTGGAATCCGTTCTAGGCTAAACGTTACTGAATAACCATGCAAAAAGGGTCACTTTCCTACAGCTGCCTCACTCGGCACTCCACCGAGCTCTGTAGGCCTGCACTTGCTCTAACCCAGCTGTCTAAAGACAGCTGCTGGGTTAGAGATGCTTAAAGTGTGCATGTGGGGCTGGCCATCGCAAGACAGCCGGCCAAAAAGACATGCACACTTTAAACCGTGCATACATAGACAGCTCACCCTCCTCCCTGCTGCTGACACTCAGCAGCGGCCCCATCCTGACGCTCTGTTCGGGACAGGGGATGAAAAACAAAACAATAATAAATGCCCATTTTATTTTTCATTTCTGGGGCCTTGGGGGCGATCGCCTCTTACTAGATAATTTGCAGTCCAATTTGTCCACCCAAGGATTGTGCCAGATTCTTCAGCAGCTCCTGTCCCTCGGTACATTCTGACCGAATCCATCCCCTAGGGACTTCATGCCAGGGAAGGAAAGTATTTGTCTCCTTTGTACAGCTCTTGATTTGAGTGCTTACCTTCCACCCTGCTGTAATGATTGGTGAAGCCAGTGTCCTTATTATGTAAAACTATTTTGTGATTAATCAATCTTGCCGCTTGTCTTTTTAAGGGCACACACACACATGCCACGTGGATGCTATTTAACAGCTTTTCCTAGAAAATTAGTTAATTATGGTGTTGGTTTTTCTCTAGTGGTCATGTTGAGAAGCGTATACCCAAGTATAGCACATCTTTGTTGGTTATGCTGGCAAAACAATGGCAGAGGCTTTAAGCTACATCTATTTGTTATGCAAAGACAATAGGCCTGCCTGACCTGATTATTGTGAAAAAGATATGTTAAAGTAAATCAGCATTTAAGGGTAGATTGATATTACTCTATATTAAAACCGGCAGAGAGGTATTTTATTTCATGGACTCTCATGATTTACTGTAGTAGGCAATTATTTTAGTGTTTGTTTCCCCTAGAAAATGTGATAATCCTTGTTAGGCCCTTTCAGGAGACATAGTATTTTGCATTACATTTGATAATGTGTGCATTTTTAATTTTGTGACGGTTTGCGTGCTGGTGATTTGTGGGAAAGCTTGTGCTCAAGAGATGTATAGCACTTTTACTTGTTGGTAATTGGAAAAGTATACTGGTTTATCATGTGGTCATCCTGTAGTTGCCCTTTGTTCCTTTGTTCCCCATTCATAACTGCAGGCTTGGAACAGAGAGGTAAAGCTACTTTCGGAAAACCCTCTGTATATGCTAACTGTTATTCTTAGGGTTGTTTGAAGTTTCAAATCATGTAGAGAGACAGAATAGCAGAAAGCCTGAGGAAAGTAAATATTATGGAGCAGGTGGACTAAGGAGAAGAGAGGTTGAGGATGAGAGGGACAGAAGAGTGAGGTTACAAGAGTGGTACAGTGGGCGGGCAAAGATAGGAGGGGGGAATATAATCATGGCTGTGAGATCTGATTGGAAAGTGATTACAGGGTATATAGGCAGGTGCTGCAGCGGTACAGGTGAGTGAGGCTAAAGGGAGGAAATTGTCAGTGGATCAGAAATGACCTGAGCCACAGTTGAGCAATTAGTGCCAGTCTAGCATTGGAATAGAGCTGCAGTGGGAGCAAGGAAAGAAAATGGCAAAGAAAGACGAGATGTTTGAGGACAGGAGAGGATCCTGTTGTGAAAGGTATTTTTATTGGCAGCGCATTAAATGATGATCTAGTGGCCTTTCCTCCTATTAGGAAGGAAGATGTAGAAGAGTTGCTGAAGACAGTGACATTGGGTTCCCTGTTTGTTGGACCCCGCCCCTCTTGCTGTACTTATGCAAGGGGAAAATGTAATCTACTCGGATATTAGTAGATATTTTATATTTTTCTCTTCAAAACAGTATGGTGCCGCCTTCTTGGAAACATGCTTTTGCGATACCTCTGATAAAAAAACCTTCGTTGAATCTGGCACTAGCAGAAAACTATAGGCCAATATTCCTGCTACCGGGTATAAGTAAAGTGTTGGGAAAATGTGTAAACCAACAGTTGTCGTCATCCTTAGATGACATAAGGTTCTTCATTTCACCCAACCAGGTTTCCATCCAGGATCTGGCACGGAAACAACACTTTTAGCTTCTATGGAAAAGCTGAGAAAACGTATTGACCAAGGTGGGTCAAGATGCAGTTATACTATTGGATTTCAGCGCGGCTTTTGATACTGTACCACACCCCGTCTTTTTACACAGACTAGAGCAGGATGAAGTGACTAGCCTATCCTTGAAACGGCTTGCCTCCTTTTTTGGTGACACACGTTTCCAGGTCTATGAGGAACCTTTCTATTCAGAATAACATCCTGTAAAATGTTGAGTGCCCCAGGGTTCCTAATTAAGTCCTACTTTAATCAATCTGTATGTCCACCCACTGTCAGATTGTGTATTCACGCAAGTTCTCAATAGTGTTGTATGCAGATGACACTCAAATTGTCATCTCGCTTACACCTGACACAGCAGCAGGTTCAAGCTGGCAAAACTGCTTGAATAAGGTTCCCATCTATGGCTCTGACTGACTGACTAATTTAGTTAACTTCACAATATCTAGCGTCCTACATTGTGTCTCTTTCTTTGGTGATGTGCCACGGTCTCTGGGTACAAACCAGTGGACCTTTTTAATAAACCCTGGTTTTATTTATTTGCTTTGTTAGTGAGGGCTCTATTAATTTATTGTGTATTATATATTTGCAGGTACTCCTGGTTGTTTATTATCATGTGGCTTCCCGTAGAAGGTGTTGTGTCGAAACGCGCATAGATAATTGAACAAAAACCACAGGAAGACGGATTCTGCATGAAATTAATTTATTGTAGTGTCTTTTGATTATCAAATCGTCCTCTGTGGTTATTATACTACTGCTGAATATATTAGATGTAATTTGCTGCTCTAGGAGTGAGTGTTTTTAAATGCGTTATGATGCGAAAGTAACAGTTTTGTAAATTTCTGAAGCTTCATGAAGAATACATTGTCTCAATAATGTTTTTAATATTTTCACTATATTCCATAACAAGGATTCAAAATTAAATAAACTAAAAAATTACCCGAGGGTGTCAAGGCGCTTGGGACCGTCGGTAAGATTAAGCGAGCTCTATGCATTTTTCCTTGTGCCTTCCTTTTCTGCTGAATATTTGTTTTGATAAATTTGTCTGTAAATTAAAACATTTCAGTTGCCTTAGTTTCTGGTACATTGGTAGCAGAATGGATGTCAGCCAGATGCCTAAAGCTTAAAGGAGACACAACTGAGGTATTAGTAGTTGGAAACGACCCAGCTCATTGGTCCTTGTTGCATTTGCCCGTCTCTTTAGGAGACCATCCTACCCCCAAATCAACTGCAAAAAGTTTGGGGACATGAATTGAAAATAAGCTTACCCTGGAAATACAAGCTAGGAACATAGCTGCTAGTTGCTTTGGTCTGTTGAGGACACTCAGGAAAATGCTGACATTGTTACCTTCTTCTGCACAGACAATGGTGGTACAGTCATTGGTGTTATCGCGATAGGACTATGGTAACTCACTTTACCTTGGAAACCCTCAGTATGTCGTAAAAAGACTTCATGTCGTACAAAATGCAGCAGCGGCTCGGATATTGCAAAAGTTGGCTAAACATAGTTCTATCTCTGCTGCAGTAGCCTCTTTTCACTGGCTGCCTATTCCTAAGAGGATACAGTTCAGGGCTCTACGCATGGTCCATTGTGTTCTACATAACAAGGGCCCACAGTTATTACAACACCTGGTTCATTCCCACTTCCCCAAGAGAACATTACGTTCCTTTGCTTCATGTTCTTTAACAGTTCCAGATATTTTTTTAAAAAAATCTAAAGGTCGAGGCAGATCTTTTGCTTACCTGGTTGCTAAATTATGAATTCCCAATAAACATGCACAAGGGGGCAGTGCTAGGCCAAGTAACGGAAGGCCGCTTGTCTGCCCTGACTTAGGTGGAATATTTCCGTTTTGGCAGGGTCTAGTCTGTGGAGGAACACCGGGGTGAAATATGTGCAATGTATATAATCAAAGTGTACAAACTTGAACCGCTTGAACCCGTTGTTTAACTAATGTGCAGGTATATTTCCATTTTGTGTCTTCTAGTGGGGTGCCCAGTTCCTCTTCCCACACTGCCCTAGCCCGAAATGTGGTCCTAGGCTTATCCGTAGTCATGGCCCTGCATAAGTGAGAAACGAAGTCGTAGAAGTAGACCTCACCAAAGCCTACCGGTGCTAGGGGTTCGCCCTTCTTTGCACACTAGTCCTCAGAGAAACAAATAGATATTAGCACAGAAGCTGAAATATCAAAACAACAGTTTATTTAACCTCATGAGTGGAACTAGGTCTATACAAAACCCTCAGGCAGTGTATGAGATAGCACAAGGAGTACAGAAACTATAGGTCTTTTATACCCACGCAAGAGCTCAAAAGGAGGCAGTACAAGTACACACAAGAATATCTATTCACATATATAGACATACAGAAAATGCTCAGTCAACAAAGTAGGCGGAGTAATGAAGTTGCTGACATCAGTTAGAACAGCCTGACATTTACAGACTAAGACAGGTGCATGAGCAGCTACATACTTTTCTGAGCATACTCAGTGTTACAGGAGCTAAGTATAGACAGTCATTCTAGTAAAGCACCAGGGTAAGCAACAGCAAAGAAGGAAAGAGCACATGGTGAGCACATGGTCAACTAAAATGACTACCAAAGAACAAAATGGCTTCAGCTCATGCGAACAGTGATCTCTGCCAAACTTCCACAAAGTGTCTACCTCTGCCAAATTCTAGTAACGCCCTAAACAGTTCAGAGGAAGTCGGGACATCTGGGTATGTGGGTCAGATATGTTGCACTATGTTCACTTGTCCATTCTTGCATACAACAGTATCTTGCCTGGACCCACACCAAAGGTCTCCTGTGCTGCTTCAAAGGGAATGAACGTGTCATTGGGGTAAAGGTCATCCAGTGTCAAATTCCCCCCATTGCTCCAGGCACTAGTATCAACCTCAGCGGTCAACAGATGGAACGCCGGAGGTCCCAAAAGACAAACTCTCGCGCAAAAGGAGCACGTCTGAGCACCACTTTGACTGCGCGCTCCCACAGTGATGATCTATATTTGATTAGGTATGGGATGTGGGACCACCTCTTCCACCCCCGTGAAGCAGGAGGTTCGAGAGGCAAAGAAACTTCATGTCCCCGTTTCAGAGGGTGGAGAACGGCTACTCAACCTTACCCCGGCAATGGGCTCCATGTACAGCAGACGCGCCCAGTTTCTAAATTGAAGGCCAAAACCTATTGCCTCCAGAACCGCCAGGAGGTACCGCCAGTTCACAGTGTCAAATACTTTAGGAATATCAAAGAATACCAAGGCTAATTCTTCCTCCCTATCTCCTACTTCATGCATAACATGTGTAAACCGCAAATAGTGAAGGTAGTACTCCTCCTGGGTATGAACACACACTGGTCCAGGTGGACCAACCTACTGATTTCCAGGCCCAATCACAAAGCAAAAACTTTACACAGTTTTTTTTAATGTTAATATTTATTATTGTGACTGGATGGTAGGAGGACGAGTCAGATGCCTCCGCACAGGGTTTCAAAATCATTGCAATGTTACCTTCACGCATTGAGATCAGGAGTATTTTCTTAGCTAGTGCTTCTATACAAACCTCAATCTGACAGGGAGCCTCAACTGTACTATAGGCCTGATACAATTCGTCCATAAAGCCATCGTTCCCTGGCATGTTCCCCGTTGGAAGAGATCCAACAGCTGGACGAACCTCCTCTAAGTTGATTGCAGCATCCAGTTCCTGCTGTGCTACATCACCCTGCTGTTTTATCTGTCTCCCCATCAAATAACCCAGGAGCCGATTTCGGTCCGAGTCCCCTAGGTTGGCGTATACCCACTCCAAGTGTCTCCGAAACACCTGCTGGATGTCACTCTTGCTTTTTACCATCAAAAGAATCTATAAGGTTGCCAGCAATAACTGCCATCTTGAAGTCGGCGGTCTAGTTGATCACTGCATTAGGGGGCAGACAGTATATAAGATGGGCAAGACGCGGACGCACAGGTGATAAGGTAAAGGCGGCTAGACTTCATTACTCGCTGGCCAGAGCCAGTGGCAAACCAGCAGAGAGTTTTTTTAAGCTGTTTTTAAGACCTACATTTTGCTGCTAGCGTTTTTGCACAGCGCGAGTGCGCTTTTTAAATCGTTTTTAAAATTGTTTATTGTGTCACATTTATTGCCACTCCAGTGTTCTGGTACCTGAAAAAAATCATCTTGGGGCGGAATTACTCGCAAGTGACTTCCCGGTCCACCGCAGTTCTTAGAGCTGATTGATGTGGAGGGAGGTTCACTCTTTAATCTCTACTTCCGGGTTGCCAGCAATAACGGCCATCTTGAAGTCGGCGGTCTAGTTGATCACCGCATTAGGGGACAGACAGTATATAAGATGGGCATGACGCGGACGCGCCAAAGGCGCGCCAAAGGCAAACCCGTCTGTGCCCGTCCGCGCCCAGCCGGGACCAGGGGTCGGGACCCCTGCCCAGTTCACCTCATACCCAGGTAATCTGCATACTTATACTAGGGGGGAGCACTTATCTCTAAATATAGCTGCTCAACCACCGTGTAAACACACACTGAACCCCGACTGACCACTATGCTGCACAGCTTGCAGGTATATGGGAACAATAAGTTCACATTACGGTCAGAATCTAAACTCACAATCACCTCATAGTGAAGTTGTGAAAATGGGGCTGATTAACTGCCGGTCTCTACCCAAGCACATGGTAGAAATTAAACTGCTTATAGAAAATGAAGACCTAGATGTTAGTTTCTTACCGAGAGCTGGCTTAAAGAAAGTTCGGCACCTGAAATAGTAGAGGCCCTACCCCCGGGATATGAAATTTCCCACTTGTACAGAGTAGGAGCAGTGGGGGGAGGTTTAGCCATTATCTACAAGGCATCATTTGATTGTATAATATTCCCAGAGAATATTGCAAAAGCGGAGGCCTTTAGCTTTCGAATCTCCATCTCGGCGTTGAACTCCTTTGCAGGAGGACTAATCTACAGACCCCCAGGGCCTTGTGGCCAGTTCCTGGAGGCAGTCCTGGACTTAATAGCAAGCATGCTTGTTGAGAAAAGTGTCCTTACAATGCTAGGCGATTTTAATATACATCTGGATGACGCCAATGACCCAACTGCTAGGAGATGCCTAGCAGACATGGAGGCTCTACAATTAGAACAAAGCGTACGATCTGGCACTCATGAGAAAGGCCATCTTTTGGACCCTATTTTTTCAAATGATTCTAGACTAAGGGTATTAGATCCTGTAATGATGCCTTGGACTGATCATGCCCTCATCCCAATGCACCTCCGAATAAATGGGGGAGAAGAACAAAAGAAAGACCCCTCAATAATAGGAAGAAAATGGCCTAGAACTGTGCCAGAAACTTGGGTTAGCGATTTGGAGTACTCGGTGCCCCCAGACACTCAGGATCCAGAAGTCGCATATAGGAATGGGTAAATACCTCTATAGAAAAAAATGTTAGGAAACCAGGACCCTTATCAAACAAAAACCTGAATAGATCATCTTGGTTCTCACTTGCGCTAGTCGCTCAAAAAAAAGCTGCAAAAGACTGGAAAGAGACTGGAGGAAGTCATATGATCCAGAATTAAAAAGAGCCTATAAAGTGGCAGTACAGCTCTACCATAAGAGAATTAGGTTAGCTCAGGCAGCTTTTTTCGTAAAAAAAATTACCAAGGCCTCTAACTCCTCTAAGGAACTTTTTAATATTATGAAGGGACTGACAACGGTAAAAGAGGGAGTTGTCAGACCATAATATTCTAAGAAAAGATGTGATGAACTGGCTATGTTCTTTAAAAATAAAGTAGAAAATATTTACAACTCCCTACTACCCAATTCAATGCCAGCATCAGGAGGAATGAACCAAAGAACTGCACAATGTGAAAAAAGGGATTCAGAGCCAATGACCCACCCTGTTCTTAGTTCCATTCCACCTGTCAATACAGATCTCATTTCCGGTCTACTCCAAGAAATTAAATCAGGCTCACCAAGGGACCCAGCCCCGCATATTCTCGCACAAGGAGGAAGCTCAATGCTTATCCAACTATGCAATGTAATAAACCTCTCCCTTGGATAGGGTGTTGTTCCAAGAGATTGGAAATATGCATCAGTGAAGCCTTTGTTGAAAAAAACAGATTTGGACCCTGCTGACCTATCCAGCTATCGTCCAATATCACTATTGCCGATAGTGGGAAAAATTGCAAAAAGGCAGGTTACCACCGCAATCTCATCATTTCTAGAAAACAACAATGTCATCCACCAGTCCCAGATGGGGTTCAGGCCCAAACATAGCACTGAATGTTGGTGGTCACCGAAAAACTGAAGTCTATTTTGGACCAAGGTAAAACAGCAGCGGTGGTACTCCTGGATTTAAGTGCCGCTTTTGATACGGTAGACCACACAGTGCTCATTCAGAGGCTGGAAGAGGTGGGAATAGTAGGAATGGCAAAGAAATGGGTCTCATCATTCCTGAGCAATAGGCATTTCCAATGTGTGAAGTCAGGTTTCCAGTCTGACCCCCTGTAATCCCCCTGGGGAGTACCGCAGGGCTCTTCCCTGAGCCCGTCGTTATTTAACGTATACCTCAGCCCATTGGCTCAGTTAATACAGGAATTCGGTATCTCCATCGTGTCATATGCCGATGACACGCAACTGGTGTTTGCAGTCTCGAATTTGCTTAACTCGGATCACCACCAACTTATCACTTGTCTCGAAATAATTGGATCTTGGATGGCAGATTGCAAGCTCAAGTTAAACGGAGATAAAACGGAACTAATGATTCTGGGCAATAAAGCTAATCCAAAATTGGAAATACCTTGGCCGTCAAGCTGGGGCCCTTCACCCTCCCCCAAGGCTGCCAATAAAGATCTAGGCGTATGGGGGTAAAAAGGCAGGGGGGTTGCTACTGGTCGAACAGCCAGGTCTTGAGTAGCCTCCTGAAGGTCATCAGATCTTAGGTCTGTCGTAGGTTCAGTGGGAGGGTGTTCCAGGTCTTGGTGGCGAGGTGGGAGAAGGATCTGCCGCTGGTGGTTGTTCTTCGGATGCGAGGGACGGTGGCGAGGGCGAGGTCGGCAGAACGGAGCTGGCGGTTGGGGATGTAGAAGAATAGTCGCCTGTTGAGGTAGGCTGGGCCGGTCTTGTGGAGTACCTTGTGTGCGTGGATGAGGAGCTTGAAGGAAATCCTCTTGTTGTTGGGGAGCCAGTGCAGGTTTCTTAGGTGGGGGTGATGTGGCTGTGGCGTGGTACGTCGAGGGTCAGGCGTGCAGAGGCGTTTTGAATGATTTGCAGTAGTTTGATGGACTTGGCCAGGGCTTCCGCGTAGAGGGCGTTTCCATATTCGAGTCTGCTACCGACAAGGGCCTGGGTGACTGTTCTTCTTGGAACCTGCCGGTATCCACATGTAGATGTTGTGGAGCATGCGGAGGGTGTTTAAGCAGGAGGAGGAGACTGCGTTGACTTTCTTGGTCATGGAGAGTGTTGAGTCGAGGATGACTCCCAAGTTGCGTGCGTGGTCGGTGGGTGTCGAGGCGGTTCCCAGTGCCGTAGGCCACCAGGAGTCATCCCAGGTTGAAGGGTTGGAGCGGATGGATAGTGACAGGGTGGTCCAGAGTTTAGCAGTCCTGACCGCGAAAGCTCTACTGCCAGTCCTTGCCTTGCGAAAGCGGGAAGAGACAAGAAGACCTAGATGGTTGGATCTCAGGGTACCGGCGTAATGGTAATGTTGGAGTCTGTTTCTCAGATACACCGGGCCCAGGCCCCTGGTAGCTCTGAACGCCAGAGTCAGGGCCTTGAATTCAGAGCGCCTGATCACGGGTAACCAGTGCAGGTTCTTCAGGTCGGGGCGATCGAGTGGTGAAAGGGTTTCTTGCAGATCATTGTGGCCTCACGTTCTGGACTATCTGCAGTCTGTGAGTCAAATAGGCGGGGAGACCCAAGTAGAGACTGTTGGCGTAGTCCAGGTGAGATGTAATAAGTGCATGGACTACAGTTCTTCGACATTCCAGTGGAAGAAAGAGGAGGAATTTCTGCATAATTCGTAGCAGGAGGAGGAGACCTGCCTGATTTGGGCTTTACATGAGAGCTCATTATCGAATCTGAACCCCAGATTTCTTGCTGAGTCAACCGGTACCGGGGGAAGGTTCATTTCCTGAGGCCAACATAATGCAGAGGGGGATGGTGGGGGGGGGGGGGGGGGGGGGGACTTCTGATTAAAAAGGAGGACCTCCATTTTATCTGAGTAAAGCATGCGGCAATTCAATGTCATCCAAGCCGAGATGTTACTCAGGCAGCTTCTGAAATTAGTGAAAACATTGTCTGACGGATCCTCGAAAGAAAACACCAATTGGGTGTTGTCCGCATAGGAGACCACCCTCACCCCATGGGATTCAACAAGAGCCACCAGAGGTGAGAGGTAGATGTTGAAAAGGAGAGGGCTTAATACGGAACCCTGGGGAACCCCGCAGAGCAGGGGTTTCTCGTCGGAGATATAAGGACGGAGAAAGACTTGTTGTGACCGGTTTGCCAGAAAAGATTGAATTTAGGGCATGGCCGTAACCTGAATACCCAGGTCTCTTAGCCTGTCAGTGAGGATAGGGGAGGCAACCATATCAAAGGCCGCAGACAGGTCGAGTAGCGTAAGTATGGCTGCTTTGCCCTTGTCGACCTTCTCACGTACACTCTCGGATACTTCGAGAAGGGAGGTCTCCGTGGTGTAGCCAGCTCTGAAGCTGAATTGGGAGTCGTGGAAAAGATTCCTAGATTCTAGATTACTCGACAGTTGCTCATAAACTATTTGTTCGAGGATTTTAGCCGGTGCCGGGAGCATAGAGATGGGTCTTAAGTTTTTTAATTCAGCTGGGTAGGCATCCAGTTTTTTAAGGATCGGCAAGAGGTAGGCTTGTTTCCACACTGCAGAGAAGATTCCTGAGCTCAGATAGGAGGTCCAAATTTGATTGAACGGGACGTAGATGCTTGGTTCCAAAAGTTTAAAAACCTGTGCCTAACACGGTTTACCAGGTGACCCGAATTTACAGGACAGTAATTTTTGCAATGAATCATCAAGAGAAAGCGGGTGGAATTTAGTTAGCGTGTCTTTATTGTCGGGCGAGGTAGTGAGCTTCATGGTAGTCTGAGGGGAAGTAAAGGCGCTGTAGATAGCTAGAATTTTGTCTTGAAAAAAGTCAGACAGACCAGTGCTGAGGGGAGCTGTGAGGAGAACCGTACTGGCAGTGGCAACAGGCTTTTCAAAGCCTTGGACAAAGAGTTTTTGCTGAGTTGCCGGCAGAGCTGATCTGTTTGGAGAAATTGTACTTTATGTTGCTGCGCTTAAGTTTGTGATTTGTTTTTTTAGAGCTTTCCTGTTTGCCAGTTTGGCAGAGGGGTCCAGGTGCGCTTCATTTTTTTACTGCAACTTTTACAGCTCAAAGTTCAGGGGAGAACCATGGGGCTGAGGGTGGTGGTTAATCTGAACAGGGCAACACTGGCTAAGGCTTTGGACATCCAACTACTAAATCTAGCTTTGGTCAGTCACAGATCTCCCAGTGCATGTAACTCCATCCCAGGCACAGCAAGCTTATTCTTCCCTTCAAAGCTTCAAAAAGGAGCCACCCGTGTGAGTGGTCAGAGGTCTGGCTGCACCCATTGGTATTTGCGAGAAAGGGTGGGCTCAGGGTTGCCAGTGAGTGTGCATTAATAAAATCACGTACATTCCTCCCTACCCTTTACCTCTCACAGGAAATACTAATTATCTCTCAAAGTCTCTGATCTACCATTTAGCCAGCAGGGAAATTTATTCAGAGCCGGAGTATTATTGAGGGGGGACTGAGGTAAATGCTGCAAACCCCAAGTAAATGCAGGAGTACAAATGTGGGCAACTCAATGTTATATTTGCTCTAAGGACTTTTTGAAACACGGAAAAAGAAATGTTAATCTTGTTCCTGTGCCAATATTTTTTTTATTTTGTGAAAACCTTTATTTGTGTAGATGGTTGCATACAAATACGGGCCTACAACCCAGAGGCCGGCCACGGAACAAACTGGAAAGCACCTTTATCAATAAAAATACGGAGTGGTTACGCGATACTACACAATGCTGCGAGTCCGTGATGCTAACTAAGTGGAACCACTCGGCATAGGATCAGAGAAGGTTAATTTTTATATTAAGAGAGTAAAGGATCGGTTGTATAATAAGCGTCCTGGTGCACATGGCGGGGAACAAAACCAACAACATTATAATCCATAGATCTATCATCAGAAAGGTCCAAAGCATGCAAGTCATAGATGCCCTTGCAATTCTTCTTCGGTAGTGTCCACCCGCAACCTCATGTGCCCAAAGACAAGCAGAACATCACTCTCATAACAGTCAAACCATCAGAGAGACGGATAAAGTTGCAATCATTATACAGCCCAACCCGGAGAGTAAAAGAAAACAAAAATACTAGAAAAAAGGAAAAGAGGGACTCCACGTTACTGTACCCGCCCCACGGCGATAATGGCGATCAACAGTCCAGATAGCAAGCATGCTTAGGGGCGGGGCGGCTAAGTCAGGATAAGCAGAACCTAAAGTAGCGTATTATATAGGAATACCCAATCCTCCCCCCCCCCCCCAGTAACTCACCCCGCGGGAATCACACACAGTCATGGAGACCCAAGAAAAGGACACAAAAGAGCCATAGAAACAAATAACTATCTAATAGACCCCAATCCACCCGCCCCACCCTGCACCCCTGCAGAAGGCTATGGCCTACCCCCCCCGGCAGCGTGCCTGTCGCCCTAAACATGAACCCAAAATATAGAGTGAGATAAAATAGGGAAAGGGAAAGAAAAAAGGGAAAAAGGAAAGCCAAGGGAGAGGAAACCATGTAACAGGGCGCACGGCCCCCCACCCCCCGCCCATACAAACAATTAGTGCGGCCCAAAACGAAACTGGCAAGTTTTCAGGTAGCCATACATATTAAGGATTCGACAAATTATCACAATTTGGGGCAGTCCATAACTCCTTGCACCGAACAGCAGTCCTCCGGATTAAGAACCGGGCTCACCCCAGTCCTTTCTTAGCTATCGCCACGATGTATGTCGAAGTAGCGGGCATAAAACAAAGCGGTGAGAAAAGGCCGTGGAGCAGCCGCTGAACGGCTAATGGAAGCAACCCATGGGATCTCCTCCGCCGATGGTAATGCAAAAGCTGTTTACGCCAGTCATGTATACCAGTGTCAATGGTCACCAGCAAATATTCCCGCATGCGAACCGGAACATCGCTACCCCCACCAGAAAGCGGGGAACAAACAGCGACCACCTCGGGCCCATCCGCATCTCTGAGGGACGGCCCGGGAGCAATGGCGGTCACCACATTGTCTTGTACACAAGAATCCCAGGCCAAGGTCACTTGCCAAATCTTCAGCGCTCACAGGACGTCGCCAATCGTGGGTTCGCGCTCCCCAGTGCAGGCCCCAGCACAGTACAGAGGTACAGCATCGACATCCCGGGGCGTTCCACAGCACACGGCATCAGCCGCCATTTTGCGAGTACAGCGCCGTCCCTTCGGAACCAACTCCTGGGGTGGGCTCACCAGTAGGGCCCCCGCGGGATCCCCCTCGAGCACCCAAACAGTAACCTCGGTGCAGAAACGAGAACCACCAAAAGAGGGGGACCCGCCGGCGCCACCGCTCCGCTGGAGCCACTCTCCGCCACCGAGCGATGAGGTTCGGAATGGCCGGGCAAGGCAACAAAGGGGGGAGCAAACAACACGGCGTCCCCCACACACAACTTGCCGCACCTCACCTCTGGAACACCGGACGGTAGTCCCAGGCGCGTTCAGTTGCCTCCGGCCTTTTCGCACAACGGCATCTTCCGGCCGGCCTCTATCTTCCACCCGAGGCCGCCGCCGACACCGTCTCGCCGGCCACTCGCTGAAGGCAAGGCCCCGGTCTCCACCCCACGGAGGCTGCACTTCCAGGGAGGACGCCGCTGCGGACCCACTGAACGCCGGATCCACCAGGACGGGTGGTGAGTATCAGCAAACATTCATCTATAAAATGTTATCCTTTTGGGCAGGATGGGCGGCAGGATAGATGAGTTTGGGCAGGGAGGTCGGCGGAGCCGAGCTACTGTGCGGCCATCACGATGTCGAGCTTGGCTCCTCCTGTGTGTGTGCCAATATTAAGTTCATATTTTGAGATACCTTTCACTTAGAAGATTAATACAGTAATGCATTTCAGAGTTACAGTAAAGGACTACAGACTTTACTGTTGAGGTTCAATGATGCCTTGATTTCCCAATTCAACGTACACCAAGATAATGCCTAATGCCCACTTTTTGGTACCTTACAGTACTCTTGAACCAGCCATGATATTGTTCCCTAGAGCTTTCTATCTCTCACCTTTGGTTTTTGAGCTATCCTCCTTCTGTGCCTCGGATCTCTGATCTATCTAATATCCTGTCTCTTTGACAGAGCTCCTACTTTCAACCCATAGCCTCTCATAGATCATCTCTCATCTTGTTATTTGTTTAACTCCTGTTCGTTTGACCTCTCTGTCTCACTCCTTTTCACCTTGTGTCTCCCCCTTTCAGTGGTGTATGTGAGAGTTCATTGACTTATTCAGCAAAGAACGTTGCAGACTTGGATGAGTTAGTGAGTTACACTGGAGAAACCAGGTGGAGGATGGTATCATCGGCAGAGAGCTAGGCTAAAGAAAGTGAAAGATGTGAGGAACCATGTGAGACGAGAGGATTGACAATAAAATGTGATGGACTAGTTTGGGAAGAGTTAAAAAAAATAGTTTATATCTTTTTGCAGGATTACATTAGAGGTGGCGCTAAATCTTTAACCATTTAATATACGTAATAAGTATATCTCTAAGATTAATGCACATTTTTCTCCAGTGAAATCGCATCGATTTAAGAATGGCCTAATGCTTCGTGTAGGTTCCCAAGAACACTCCACTTTGGGGTCGAAATAATGAGGAATATTTAGATATTGTGTTTGTATCTGAAAGTAGTGATTATACGTTTTTAGGGTCCGTGTTTTATCCCATTGTGTATGCATTTGAAAGTGTGATGATTATTTTAGTAATTTGAACATAGAGACTCGAAGACAGGAAGTTGAGGTCTTATTTTATACATAGTTAACCACCTTATTAACCTTGCCATCCAGTTTAGGTGCTCACGCCTTCTGTACCATGACCTCTCTGAGATTTGACATAGCCTGTATGGTGATTTGGTTGAATTACTGCATGCCCTTGGGACGTGGGAGTTTCAGTGTCCTTGTTGTAGAGAGGTGTTGCGTCCTGGTGTAAAAATAGAATGTAGACCGTTTAGATATGTACAGGTTGCAGTAATTTAAACCTATTACATTTTTTAATATCCTTACTGTTAAGCTGGTATTGGATAACTGAAATGTGTTTGGTTTTTAGGCATTTTACATGAATTTACAAATAAAAATATGAAGGGATATGAAAAAATGCCAACGCATTGTATGTTTTTCAGGTGACTTGGGGAGTTAGTAGACGGTAGGTGCATTTTAAGTAGTCTTTACAGCAAATGAAGTATACTCGGAAAAGGGACATAGCGTTGAACCTTTGGAGAGTAATGAGATCGTAAACTATTCCTTTTCAAAGTCTGCCTTCACCAGTTCTTTCAAAGCAAAAGTTTCCATAGTAACAAAAAATCAATACAAATATCTTTCCAAAAGCAGACCGCAAGTATGTTACCTCTTTTATTATTACCCAGTTTCAGCTGCCTTTCATTTTAGTAAACATACAGTGGGAGGATGAAAGACTAAATTGACCGTACATAGATTTTACTTATAAATATTTTACTCATAATTACATTTGTCAGTTTCGTTCGAACATCTTTGCTGGCTATGGCTTGCGGAGGCTGTGGGTAGGTTTGCACTGACTATGATCGACTCTGGCATCTGATAACAGCACTAGAGAACACCTTTTCTTTCCTTTGAGATGCAATAGAGAAAGAGAAGTAAAGGGAGAGAGGGAAGGATACATGAAAGAGTTTATGGGGGAAATAATATTAACTCACTGTAACATACTTTGAATTCAGGTCGACAGTGACTCTTGCCTGAGGTGAATGGTATTCCACAGACCTAGAGTTCGGTAGCGTTACACCCGTTAGCAGCAGGCAGAGTAAATGTTCTTTGTTAGCTCCAGGTTTGAACTATTAAGGAACAAGACAAACTACAGAAAGACCGTCCGGTCGAGATGCAGGATGTGGTCACAGAACGATCAATCTGCTCCAATTAAGACAGGTTGCTTGTTTTAGATGTTGCTGGATTAGCACAATGTGTGACAAGACACTGTTGATATGTGAAGTGGTTGAACTTGTGATGTTCTGTGGAAAGCAATGAATGGTAGTGAGACTTGAAGATCCAAACCGACAAAGAAACCGTCAGTGTCTGGTAGAGAAATTTAAAATAGTTGCATGTCAGTACTTCACTACTTTATTTGAGCTGTTGGTTTGCGGTGCTAGGCACCGGGATGTAATTGTCAACACCAGCACTTATAACAGCCTGCCACATTGGGGCGCTGTGTGTCTAAGTTCGAGATGAGCACAACAACATTTGTTTATTTATTCAATATGAATTAAAAATGACTAATTCCTGCTCCCCACGCCATTCTTTTTATTATACATCATAACAAATTGCACAGATATGCAAAGAGGCAATGACATATGATCAAAAAATAAAAGCCAGGTAGAATAATCTCAGCAGTTTATACCCCATCATTGCATCACTCAAGTATCTCACTCTCGATGCCCGCTGGGCTGTGCGATCTATCTATGCTGCGTTCAGGGCTTTAAGTGGGGTGAAAAAACTATGTGGTCTCTCAAAGGGGCGTGGCCAGTGTAATTCGGGCGTGGCTTAAAAACACATAAGCTAAAAATCTGTGCTTAGCATAGTGTGCCACCTAATTTGTATTTTGCTGTTTGTCATTGCATCTAGATATGACACAGCAAGTAACATCATACCTACAACAAGTCAGTACTATTGGCTTTGTCAATGGTTGTAAGATGCATAAGATAAATACGCAGCAACTATGGCTTGTGTATAAGATCGAAAATGCTTCTAGTTAAAGCCCTGGTGACATCACAACAATGTTGCTCGCTGCTTTCAAAAAGAGAAGGGAAATCCATAGGGAAAATGATCCTCTTTAAAGGATTTCCCTTCCCCTACAACGCTCACCTGGCATGGCGTCATGCCGTAACTTTTCCACTAGTGAGAAGTGAGCAGTGTGAGCACGCACACATGATGTGCCTGCTGTCACTGCAGTCTGGGGAAAAATGGACTGCATGTGTTTTGGTAGAAAACAGGGCCCGATAGAGACCCGTTTCGAGGCCCCTTTAGAAAACTGCCTGTGCTCAGCACCAGTGAGATCCGGCCCACTTATGGCCCTGGGTGCGTCGTTGTTCCACTGTCAGAGACCAGCATATCTCTCCTCTGTACGTATTCCAAGCTGTCCATTTACGGACCCTTTTTTTGCTGCATCCTGTATGTTTGAACTTATTTTTTTCAGCAACTATAGCTCTGTCCATATTGGCCACCCAGTCCCTAATCGTTGGTAAGTCCCCCATTTTTGTGCAATGTTTTGTTTAGCTAAGGCCCACTCCGGCGATGCCCACTCCCTCTCAGTCTGGGTAAGGTTCGTGGCCATCCATATATTTAGAAGACAGAGTTTCGGGGTGATCGTCAATGTTTTCCCCCCAGCACACTCCAAGTGATCTGTAATCTTTTTCCAGTAGGTGTGAGCAACTAGGCACTTCCAAATATTGTGGAAGAAACTTCCCTCCTGACAACAGTGTCAGAGGCAATAGGGATCCAGTCTCCTACCCATTTTGGCCTGGACTCCTGCGGCCAAATAAACACGGTGCAGAACTTTTAGTTGGATGAGCCGCATTCTCATAGGGCTGGCAACCTCCCATGGGGATAGGGCGTCTCGCCAATCCTCCTCCTCTAACTCTTCCAGGGCCGCCTCCCACTGCTGTCGCAAGCGCACTTGGAGATCAGGGCGGTTGTTGATAAATTTTTTATATGTTAGGGATATGGCCTTCTTGACCATAGGGTCAAGTATCAATCTATTCTCCAGTGGGGAAGCCTCCGGAAGCGAACCACCCCCTGGTACTGCTGATTTGAGTGCATGGCTAATTTGCATATATCTAAATGTTTCGATGGACGCAAGGTCAAACTCTTTTTGCAAATCTGTGAATGTGATCAGTCCCATGGAGTTCCACATGTCCCCCACTGTTGAAATCCCGATCAGGTCCCTTTTGTCGAACCCTGGACATGTTCTCAGTCGCCCACACCACTCGTGCTCCCAGAGAGGAGTAGCGCGTGTGATCTAATTGTGCCGTCCCAATTTTTTGTTAACTGTGTGCCAGATTTCGATCGTGCATGCCGTCAGGCCAGTAGGCCCAGTTTCTTGGGGTTTGTGTATAGCGCCCTGTGATATCCAACTTGTCACATAAGCCACCAATCCGTGCAGAAATTCCCTCGCTCTCCATGTCACCAGCGGTTGATCATCACAAGTTGGGACGCCGAATAATATGATCTAAGATCTGGCAGCGCTATTCCCCCTTCGTACAAGCCCATCGTTTGTTTCTGTTCCCCACGCCATTCTTATAGCTTTGGGTGCTTGGAACAGTCTCAATTGTCACACTTGTAGGACTTCATTAGTTAGTAGTTGTGTTGGTACTGCCATTGGTAGTGCAGGGAGGGGCAATGGGTGGTGCAAGCTGCAATGGCTTTCTGATGATGGCCCTGTTTCTTAATTGTTCACAAATTAAGCACTGGGCATTTTCTGGTAAAAACATGTAGAGTAGGACTGTCTTTCATCTCACAGGAGCGGTGCATGCATCCCCCTGTGGTGTGACAGTAACACTCCTGTGCTTTTGCAAAATGCTAGCCAGAAACCGGTCCTAGGATGCTTGATTCCGGTCAAGGAAAGACATGGCTTGGCAGTTCGAGCTGGACTGTTCCCATGAGGCACAGGGTCAAGGCTGATTTGCATATGGCCATGTCTGAACTGGGGAGGTGTGGAGTGCACAAAAAACGATGGATTTAGGCCCAGATCTCTGTACTGGGGTGAATGTATGACATTGTTCTGCATTCTGTCCATCAATTGTTGTTTTTACATTTGTCACCCCGAGTTGGATGGGTATGCTCAGACGTGAGTCCCATGCTCTCCACACCACTGGAGTAAAGCTATCCTGGCTGAAGACAGCCGATAGCCAGAAACCGGTCCTAGGATGCTTGATTCCGGTCCAGGAAAGACATGGCTTGGCAATTCGGGCTGGACTGTTCCCATGAGGCACAGGGTCAAGGCTGACTTGCATATGGCCATGTCTGAACTGGGGTGGTGTGGAGTGCAACAAAACGATGGATTTAGGCCCAGATCTCTGTACTGGGGTGAATGTATGACATTGTTATGCATTCTGTCCATCAATTGTATTTGCATTTGTCACCCCGAGTGGGATGGGCATGCTCAGACGTGAGTCCCATGCTCTCCACACCACTAGAGTCAAGCTATCCTGCCTGAAGATGGCTGATAGCCAGAAACCGGTCCTAGGATGCTTGATTCCGGTCCAAGAAAGACATGGCTTGGCACTTCGGGCTGGACTGTTCCCATGAGGCACAGGGTCAAGGCTGATTTGCATATGGCCATGTCTGAACTGGGGTGGTGTAGAGGGCAAAAAAACGATGGATTTAGTCCCAGATCTCTGTACTGGGGTGAATGTATGACATTGTTATGCATTCTGTCCATCAATTGTTTTTGCATTTGTCACCCCGAGTGGGATGGGCATGCTCAGACGTGAGCCCCATGCTCTCCACACCACTAGAGTCAAGCTATCCTGCCTGAAGATGGCTGATAGCCAGAAACCGGTCCTAGGATGCTTGATTCCGGTCTAGGAAAGACATGGCTTGGCACTTCGGGCTGGACTGTTCCCATGAGGCACAGGGTCAAGGCTGATTTGCATATGGACATGTCTGAACTGGGGTGGTGTGGAGTTAAAAAAAAAACGTTGGATTTAGGCCCAGATCTCTATACTGGGGTGAATGTATGACATTGTTCTGCATTCTGTCCATCAATTGTTGTTTTTGCAGTTGCAAAATGTGTCTATCTGGTTAGTTGAGGAATCTGCGGACACTACTCAGCCACTCAGTTAGGGGAGGAGTGATCTCCATTTATAACCCCCTACTGCTTCTTTGTTGGTGGTTAGGAAGGTGTTAGGGCTTGATACTTTCTTTATACACCCTTTGCACTAATGGTTATGAAAAAGAGGGATGGTGTGTCGTAGACCGTGTGAGTGAGGGGATTCATGTGTAAATTTGTCACTGTTTTCATTTTGGACTGTTTATATATTTTTAAGTACTGGATTTGTAGTCCTAAGGGATTCATTTTGCAGATTTATTTATGCATTCAAGAGAGGACAGGTATATTAACAGTCCTTGCTGTACACATTCACATAGGTTAACTGGTGCACATCATTATAATTTGTAAGCATTGATACAAGTTTCTTAGTTGATGCCCTTAATCACTTCATCAGTTCATAGGCACCAAGAGTCTTGTGGTTTGTATATGCTGTATTGTTTCTTGAAACTGCCAAACCACTTTAATGCATTGTATCATATTGTAAGGGTTTCCTCTTAATCATCTGAGTTCGCCAGAGATCATTCCCAAAGAGGAAGCTGACCAACAGTGACAACTTCAATTTTACAAATCCGTTACTCTCTCCTTTGAGAAATCAGTGACTTGCTAATGGTTTGAGATTTAATGGTGGTGTCAAACAGTTGTTAGATACTATTGTGACTCTCAATTAGGAGAGCGCATTGGTAATGGTCTTTGTGGGTCTTCTAATTTAAGGGAGGGTACCCTTTCCTCACCCCTTTGTTTTCTGGAGTCAGAAATGCTTTTCTAACTCACAAAATGGGTTTAGTATATAACAATAAGCCTTTTTACGGTTCTAAACTCTGTGATTGTGCTTACCGCAAGGGTTGGTGCCCCAAAATGGCTTTATACACCAGATCCTCATTTTCAACAGCATTGACTCCTATTTTGACTTCATTATCAGCTTGGGGTGAAATGTTGTTTGTGTGCAAATATTTACCAATTAAGATTGCTCATACATTTTTCCAGCAGTTTGTTGCCAAAAATAATTACTCTGACACACACTCTTCCGTATTTTTATTGATTCCTTTTGATAGAAGTATGTCCCATTTGAAAGTGTAACACAGCACTTTAGCTTTTTTGTCGATCATGATCTATTGTCACTGGGTCTAGCAAATATGCCTTTTCTGCATAGTCGCCCCAGATTTTTCCTTATTTTCTGTTCCCATTTTTGCATGTTACATGTCTGTGCATGTTACACCTGCTAAACAGAAGTAAAGTGATGTGTCCCCTATTTAAACATGGTTACATTGACGTATTCCTGATTGACATATTTAACTTGCCTATTATTCCCTACCATGTGGTGAAGGAAATAAACCCATTGCCTAGACATTAAATGCACCTGTGGACTGAAGGTCCTGTGGTGCCATCTCTAGAGGTGGTCTGTAAAACATGGCTTCAGGCCTACTTTAGGTACACTGACTGCAGCAGCCTAAACCCCAACTATCAAACCTGTCAAAATAACCTTTTTGACTGATGGGAAACCCTATTTTAAAATATTATTAGGTCTCCCCTAAGCACACCTTGTGGACCACAAGGTGGGGTCCATGATGTTTGAAAGTGAAACATGAGTAAAATAAATTGCCGTGTTCCGTCAGTGACTAGGCCGTAAAAGCTATTTTCAATGGGCGGGCTGTACCCTAGAAAATGTCAAAGTCCAGATTTTAAACTTTCATTTGTTACTTTTGATAGGGAACGGACTACAAAAGTCATGTAAAAACTATTTTTAATATTTATTGAAAACCAAAATCAATTGTGAAACTAGATATGCAATCATTATTTAAGAAATGCAACTTTTAGAAAGTTATCTTTGCCTGCCTGAAGATCCTGGAGGCTAATTGACATTGGCTCTCCAGCCAAGTGAGGAAACCTGCCTGCAGAACTGGTTTGGATTGGACACTGGGAAGGGACCTGCTCATTCGGCTGACTAAACCTCTGAGCTCTGCACAGGTGAGGAGAAGGGTTCCCCATCTTGAGGTTTAGGAGTAAGGGGCTCTGTGGGATTTCTTGAAGTAGGGCAAACAGAAACTGCTGAAAAAGTAGGCAGGGTTGTCCCGGGGCATTTTTTCCCGTTGGGTGTCCTGGAGTCACCACCCACCTGCTGGCTATTGCCAACCATAAATTAGGCATCCCATGAAACCCTCCTCAGAACACTTTCTGGACTTGTGGAAGATCAGAAGGAATCTGAACATGCTTTCTTTGGCCTGCTCGCTGTTGAACCCAGAACAAGAAGCGGACTCCAATGGTCTAATGCCTAACCTCTTATGTGGCTACTAGGACATAACAAGGCCTTTTTCCTGAAATGGCCTGTTGACCAGTACCAACTTGACCTGGACTGAACCTTGCTTTGTGGCCTTTGCTGGAGTGATAAGAACACAAGGGAACCACATTTCGATTCCCATCAAGCTGCACAGCCATTATTTTCAAACAAATCCAATGAATTAAATCCATGACACTCTTCGCTTATTCCACACTTTTTAGTTCATTCATATTTATCCTTTTACTCCTTTGTTTTCTTCAAATCATTTTACTCATTTTTAGTACGCTTCATTGTTCTTCAAAAAAGCACAAGGATGATGCATGTTTCCACATGCCACGCTTTATTGCAAAAACACCCAATGCATTTCGGGCATAAAAGCCTTCTTTGGGGGTATCTATAAAAATAAAAAATATATTTACAATACCAATAATTACAATGATCATGATTCTAGTGAAATCTACATACTACATACACTCAAATACGTATAACACTGTGAGCCTGTTGCACGCGCTTATATACATTTTCAAAATGTGTCTATTTTTATCGCCAACAAGATTAATATCGTCCTCTACTTGCCCCTGTTACCCTAGCAGCCCATTATCTGAAGTCTGCACAGCGATGCTATACTCGCTAGTTCATAGCCCCTCCAGCCGGTGCTTACTGTTTTATAATAACATTCACTGCCCCAAGCTTACCGTGACACATGTTCCTCTAACTCCAGTATCCGCGAAATACTCCCGCTTGTACCATCGGCATGAAACCGCTTGACTGCAACCGGCTTTCGCCCACTTTTATTCACTCTACTCTCCCCAGGTGAGTAATCACGTGCCAGCTGGCGTGCGCTTAACTCCGCACTTACTGACCACGCATGCTCATAAACTCGCTCTACTACTTCCAGTTTATTGCACTCAGTTACCCAAGATGCACCTCTGTTTAAACTAACAAAGACTTAACATAGTGCTTCCCACCCTGATAGCGCAACACTCTTGGTTTCTTCACATCAGGCACTGTTCAAAGATAAAACGACAATGCTAAAAAACTGCTCAAAATAACTGCTGTACATAAACTATTTAACACAAGTGCATGATAGTCACTAGAAATCTCGTTGGCGTAAAAAATTATGTTCCTCAGTTGAGATTGTGCATGGCAGGGAAACAAACACTCTTGTGCAATGTCTTGATATTCTTGTCCAAATGTTTAAACCTGTTCATCTTGTCACTTGTCCTTTGCGGGTGCAAACTCTCCTTTAGGACAGAAGGTTCATTCAAGTACGTATACAGGATGGTGAGTTGCACAGCTATGTAATCACATTCTCTAGGTAAACCTAGTTTAACGTACTCTCTCAATCGAACCTGCTAGGCGTGCTTGCTTCCTCAGCGCTCTGTCCAATTGCGCTGCAATAATGATAAGAACACAAGGGAACCACATTTTGATTTGCTGGAGTGAGGCATGTCCCCTAACTTCTGTCCTTGCAGCCCTGGAATCCTTAGAAGTGCCCCAGAGGAGTTGCTCCTGAAACTGTGAAAAGTGTGGACTTAAGACATTTTTGGGCTACCAAGACCTCCAGAGATGTCAGGGGGACTTCAAGACAAAGGTGTCTTTTTTGATCAACCTTCCTCAGATACAGCTCAAGGCTTGACTGCTGAAGGATCTTGAGAAAAGAACTGAGTCAGAAGGTAAAACATTTGAACGAGACAAACCTGCTGGGTGTATCCATTGGAGTCAGCCTGAAAAATTGCCTTTGTCCCGATCTACCATTTCTATAGACTATCATTGGCATGTAGTGCTCTTTAGCTCTACTTGTACCCAAAACTTAAAAAATCTCTGGTTCCCCTTATTGGATTTTTGTTGCTATTGTGTTATTTTGTTAACACTATTTTCTTATTCAGTTTGTGGTTTTTATTGGTTGGTGTTTTAACTTTATTACTGTTTTGGTGTCTGTATAAATACTTTATAGATTGCATAAGCCAGTCTGCTGTGTGTTATAGCTACTAGGAGTTTAAACTCACAGTAATTTAGTAACTCTGGGGCTCAACCTGAAAAGTTAGTGTTATTACCCTTGCGATGGCCGGCTGTCAACCGCAAATAATAGTACAATTTCTTACATTTGGAAAGTCATGCTCCATACAGGAATGAATTATTAGTCTTAAACAGGGCTTTAGAACCTGTTAGAAAAATTATTGTGTGGTGTTTTTTCATGGTTAGTTGCAAAGTATCAAAGTTCCAGCAACAGAGTCTCTTAAAAAAAAGGTGCCAAAATTAAGCATGGAGGAATGACCTAAGAGGCTGTACATTGCGAGGGTGACTAAGGAACCTCATAGAAATTTTGGCCTATAAAACAATATTTGATTTTGTGGTTTGTTTGGTGGTACTCTGCTACCAATAAACAAGTTTGCAATGTAATATAATTTGCTTAATTTGATTGCTATAGTTTGTTTATAGTTTCTCTAATTTCGTCTCCCCTTTCTTATTCTTTATCTTTCATTCATACCTTATCATTAAGACATACATGGATAAATGATAAACAGTCTTTATAATGGTTATTATTTTACAAATGGTCCCTTTACTTGGTGCATGCTTTTAATTTGATCTATTTTACTTATTGCCATGCATGTAATTTTCATAGGGATTTTCAGATTAACACACAAATAAGCATAATAAGAACAATACCATTCAGTTGTTATAGTATCTAAAGTATTCCTTTGTTTATAGGTACTTAAAGTTTAACAGATTTTGATTTCCTAGTTTCTTTATTATTTTAAGAAGAGGCATAATTATTGCTTAAACGAGAATTTGAAGTAGAAACCAGCTTATCGCCTCAGTTCAGAGACGCTTTTTAAATGCAAGTATATATATATTTAGGATGGAATGTTATATTTTACCTCTTCCATGGGTATAAATTTAACACTAGGCAGCATTTTCCTTGCTATCTTAATATGTCACACTTGTCTGACTATAGGGACCAAAGCATACTTTGAATCAGAGGACGTACAGATGATATAACCCTTTGAGATCTGGAACCTGCACTGTGTAGGATTTAAATTAAAAGCCTTCTAGAAAGCCACTTGTATATTACTGTGGGGAACAAATTAGTTGCTTTGCCAATGAATCACACCTTAATAACTGGTGACCTTTCATATTTGTTCTGCGCACCGTTCTACCTGCTCCTTTCCACTTCTGCGCAACTTGCTCTTCCGAACATGGATTGGTTTATCATCTGATGTGGATTATGATGTGTAATCTTTATTTAATAATTTTCTGGTGATTGCTAACCCAAATTGTTCCTATGCATACTTTCGACAGGCACCAAAACTGCCTCTATTTTACAAGTGTACCCATGTTCCTTCTAATATGATTTGTCCTATTCCCTCAAACATTTCATTCCTGTCAGAGTTTGATGTAAAAATTAAATAAACATAAAAGTGTTTCATTTGACATAACTGTCAGAATATCAAGGTCGAAGTAACCAGCAACAAATCGCACATGGAACACCACATTTCCAAATGCGATCTGATCTACTTTCACACCTAATGCTCTGTTTGTATGGTCTTCTCTGAATTTGTTGCATGCCACTTTGGCACAGAACTTTGGTTTTAGCACATTAATGATCATTTTGTTAAAGTTCATCCGTTTTTCTAAGTTACTATAATCAAAAACACGTTTTTAAGATTTTCACTGTTCTGAGAACTTAAACCGCAGCTTACATGTGTATTGTTAAAAAGGCTCCTCAGCATTTTTAGGATTACCTTGGTTCTACATCTGACAATCTGATCTTTTATCCCTCCAGCACAGGGCTTTTTTGCACACATCAGTCCTACAACCCACACCACAGGGGTGCATCTTCGCTTATCATCATATCAGGAATTTAAAGGCCTTCTTGAATTGCACCTATTCTGTTACATTTTGTTGCCTACACATTACTTCAGTACATGTCATACTCCAGCTCATGTACCGAAAATGTTTAATTTTACATATATTCATTTGAACGCTATTGGTTTATATAGGGAAGCCTATTTATTCATTGTTTACAGAGTTTTATATAGCGCAAACTTGACCCGAAGGTATCGGAGATCTTTACATAGCACCAGTTACGTTACATGAAGACGCATCCATTTTTGTTAGGTACTGGGAGATAAAGTGATTTGCCCAGAATCACAGGATGTTCAGCGTTGTTGCCGAGACTTGAACCCAGTTCCTCAGATTCGAGGTCGATCGCCCTAGCCATTTTGCCAACTCCTCTCCCATTTCTCTCTCTCTTTTCTCTGTGAAGGAGTGAAGTGTGGTCATCCTGTCTGCTGAACCCAGTTGCTCTCAGAGAGATTGAGCATGCCTTCGATGGCATGCCTACAGTAATGTGCATTTGATTGTGGTGAAGTGTATGCCTCTGGTAGAGGCATGATGTGAGTTTTATTATATTTATACTCCTATCTAAAACCATGGCCATGCAGGCTCAGTGTCTCTTGTGTGCAAGGTACTCCTACAAGTGTATTTAATTTATTTAGGACTTTTTGTGAAGCTCCAGAGAATAGATAGCAGCCTTGTTGTGCACCTCCCAAATATATGTGTGTAATGCTAATGGTACAGTATTTCTGAAATATTAAGATCATACATGAGCTATATTTTCAACAATAATCAAAAAATGGCAAGATAAAATGAGAGTTCATAAAATATGAAAAACCATTGTAGAACATGAGAGCTTGCCTCTGTTTGAAGACTATTATTATAGTTTGAAGGTTTAAATGTTCTGTTCACCCTTCTTTTATTTGCATTGGCCAGAAGTAGCTGATATAAATTCAAGTAAAGATGTATGGAGTTATGCCACATTGGTGTTGCTCAAGGAAGTGTTTGTTCACTCATGAGTGTGAAGGGAGGGTGAGATCGAGACCAACGTTTTAAAATTGTGTCTTTGATACCCTGGTGCTAAATTGTGATTATATTTGAATCTTCATTGTGTATGTATCCTCCATTAAAAGTGAACATTTCTAGCACAGTGTCTATGGAATGTGGAATGAGGAAACTAGCAACAGGTCACGAAACTAGAAAAACTTTTTTTTGTTATTTATGTTTCTGAAACACAGGAAGAAGACAGTGAAGAAGAACCAAAGCTGAAGTATGAGAGACTCTCGAATGGGGTAACTGATATTCTTCAGAAAGATGCAGCAAGCTGTATGACCGTGCATGAAAAGGTACGATATGGCTTTTCAGATTTTAGTGATCGAAAGGGTATATCGGTTTGTACTTTCCTTTGATACAGAGCAGGCGGGTTTCTGATAGATAATGATTGTAGCTTAATTATACACTAAAAGTCTTCAACAGAAGAGAAGCTTAAACTGAGGTGTTCACGCCATGGTCGAATATGCATACATTTTTGTCCCTATACATGCAAAGCTTTAAACTTTCTGTACTTTTCCCTTTAATAATTTTATTGTGCTGAATATGTACTTGACCACTTTGCAATTTTTTTCAGAGCAGAAGAACATTGACAATGCTTTTCATCTTACAATGCAATAGGGTGTAGTTCCCTATTACATGAACAGTAGAACAGTGATTGTGTCAAAAGCCTCCCTCAAAATTAGCTGAAGTGAATAAATATTATTAGTACAGTATGTTTGTGTTCCTTTAAACATTTTCACTATTCCTGCGACCAACTTTAACTACGAATATTAGTTGTTGAGATGTTAGGTGTTTTTGAGAAGTGTTTTCATTCGTTGCATCAACATACTTTAAAATTATCTCTGCGTTTTCATTTTCGTTCACAAGAAAACTTAGAAAAAAATAACTGTAAACATAATACAGCCATACAGTGATAATCAAGAGGTCAGTAAATTAGTAGCCAGAATTAATGAGTAAATTATGTTTGAGGATTTAAGAAGTAAATCAGATTTGAAAAACAATTCCATTAAAGAATTGCAATTTGTAAAATAAATGTTGTTCATGAACACACACACCGCTGTGTGCTCTTCTAGTTCACGAGTGAAATGTAATAAATTAATAAGATATGCACTGAGGATCAAGGAGAATTACAGCACAGTAAAACATGAGCTAAGCTCCCAAGCTCCCAATATCCCGTCCATACGAAGGCAATTACAATTCATTGCAGTATTTGCACTCCATGTGCATATTTTATCCAGCGTTAATATGTGTCCCTCTCTAAAACACATTAGTATTATCATTTTGTTGCAATTGTAAGTTTTCTCATATGCTTCAGTGGCAGCTATAGAATCCCGCCTTGCACAGTAGGTGTTTGCTATGACATTTTAATTGCATATTTAAAACACCTGCTTCAAGGGAAATTGATTCATGGTGTGCATAATATGCTTTGAATTCTGTCATAGGAGTTAATTAATCATAATATAGATGTTTATTATTGGCTTCCTTGAATTACAAAAAGGAACAAACGCTGTTTAATTTCCTGTCTTGCAACTCAAATGTTCTCTTTCAGTAAACTTAAATAACTTTTTAGGGCACAATGGTGGATACGGAAGTTCATGCCTCGGCGCAGGTCCGGCGCGTCCGCTGCGCGGGAGTCGCGCCAGAGTCATGCCTGTCTGCGCCCGTCCGCGACAAGGATGCGGCCGCAGACGCAGGTACTGTTCTACAGGGCTCTCCGTCCTTTATTACCTATGACAGCGCCAGGCTTAAATCTCTGCGGCCCTTACATTGTACTATACCATCATCCACTAGTACGGTTGTTACTCCCCGCTTTCCGCTTACGAAATGCCTCTCTGATCTACCCTGCGATGCTAAGCACAATTGTCTCTTTATTCAGTCTACTTCTCCACAGGCACAACTAAAAGCTGGTCTTCTAAACTGTCGATATTTGGTAAAACACTCTCTTGATGTATTTCACACTTTGGAAGAGGATAAATGGGACTTATTGTTTCTTACCGAGACGTGGTTAGGAGATGACACCAACCCCGCGCTACACCGAGCAATTCCTCCGGGCTACAGCATACTATGCGCCAATAGACAAAGCCCTCATTCTGGGGGTGGAGTGGCCATAATATACAGAACCCACTGGACTATTTCGTCCTTTTCCTATAATCAAGTGGAACGCATTGAAGCGCTCCCGTTCTGTATTAAAATTTCGTCTAACTTTACAATCTCTGGCCTCCTGGTCTATCGCCCACCTAATTCTAAACCAGCCCATCTCCCAGCTTTTTTAGATTACGTTCTCCAAGCCTCACTGCGTTATGCCAACTTCACCCTTCTTGGGGATTTTAATCTCCATGTTGACAATGCTGAGGACACCGCCTCCCTTAATTTTTTTGTCCACTCTAGCAGTTGGTGGCTTGAATCAAGTCATTAGTTGTCCTACTCATAAAGCAGGCCACACTCTTGATTTAATCTGCACTAACTTGGAAGGTCTAGATGCCCTTGCTCCTCTCCCTATAGTGTGGTCGGATCACTTGCTTGTTCCTTTTACATTGCCCTGCCACCGTATAAACCGACACATTCGTCTGGCTAAACAACAGGGTAGAAATTGGAGCAAGATTTCTCCTGACAGCCTAGCTCCTCATCTTCCATTGGTGGACCTTTCAGAAACGAATTTAGATCTTGACACACGACTCACTAATTTTAATGATCGGATAACCTCTGTTATTGATCTTATTGCTCCAGTTAGGCCCATAAAAACCTATTGCTTTGCCCCTTCGGCCCCATGGTACTCGAATGATCTTCGAATTCTCAAATCAGAATGTAAACGTCTTGAGAGACATTGGAGAACCACCTTCTCACTTGACTGTAAAATCCTTTACAAAGCTGCTTTATAAAATTACAGGAAGAAGATCATCGAACACAAAAGAGTATTTCTAGAAGAAAAAATTAATTGCTCCCAAGGGTCATCTAGGGAAATATTTGAGATAGTTAGATCTTTTACAGATCCCCTGGCACTGAAACGCCCCCCAGTGGTATCACAGACTCTTTGTGATAATCTCTCTGCCTTTTAGTGAAAACAAAATAGCTAACATCTATGACTCTTTCCCTAGTAATACCCCAGGAAATAAAAGTTCCACTCCCGCCTCTCCCCTCTGCCCCGAGTCCCTGTTTTCTGGCTTTACAAAGATTACTTTGGAACAATCTCTTGCGGAACTGCTTAAAACCAAATCTGGCTCTCCGTTGGACCCATGGCCTGCTAAACAATACAGGTCTTTAGCTCCTATTCTCAATCCCTCACTAAACAGGATCTGGAATGATTCCTTGCAGCAGGGACTCTTCCCAGACACTTGGAAACAAGCACGCTTTGTCCCTATAATTAAGAAGGCTAATGCTGACCCGAGTGAGCCTGCTAACTACAGGCCAATTTCTTTACTACCTGCCCCGGCTAAAGTACTCGAAAGACTTGCTCAACAACAACTAGCAGGCTTTCTTGAATACTCAGGCGCTTTTCACGACTCTCAGCATGGCTTTAGGCCAGGATATAGCACTGAGTCGGCCCTAATCGAGATGTCAGACGCAGTTAGATGGAGGTTGGATGAGGGATCAAGAGTGGTGTTGGTGCTGCTGGATTTGTCGGCAGCATTCAACACCGTTTCCCACCCCCTCCTCCTTGAACGCCTCCACTCGAAGGGCATCCGGGGCACGGCCTTGAGTTGGATCTCTTCTTTTCTGTCCAATCGGTCCCGGGCAGTGTTTACCCCCCCATTTACCTCAGAAAGCCACTCGCTTCGGTGGGGAGTCCCTCAAGGCTCCTCGCTGAGCCCTCTTTTATTTAATGTCTACTTTCCCCCACTTTTTGATATCATCTCCCAAACTGGCATAAAGGTCACTTCTTATGCTGATGATATCCAGCTTCTGTTTTCATTTGATAACATCCACCCTTCTACTTTTGACCCCTTAAAAAACTGCCTCCGTACAATTGCCCACTGGATGGACAATAACTTTCTAAGGCTCAATGCAGGTAAAACGGAGGTTCTCTTTTTCCGTCAGCCTTCTCCTCTTGACCCTAACATCTGGTGGCCCCTTGATTTAAGTGCCCCTCCCTTTCCTAAAGACTCTGTGAAGAATCTCAGAGTTAAATGGGACTCCAACCTCACTTTTCATCAGCAAGTCCACTCAGTTTCTGCTGCTTGCCTAGCCAAGATCAGAATGATAAAAAAGTTCATTCACTTTCTACCCAGTAATACCAGGAAGACCGTTGTGCAGGCGTTGATTACCTCGCATCTAGACTACGCCAATGGCCTCTACACTGGACTGTCTGTTGGGCTCTGTCATCGCCTTCAGACGGTCCAGAATGCGGCGGTGCGTCTAGTTGCAGGTATTCCTCTTCGTGAGCATATTGCTCCCCATCGTCGCAATCTCCACTGGTTACCATTGCACAAAAGGGCAGAATTCAAAGCTTTGGTACTAGCTCATCGGGCCATGCAAGGCAAAGGCTCTGCCTATCTGTCCACCTGCCTGATCCCCTATACTAACATCAGGACCTTACGCTCTTCATCTAAAAACCTTCTTACAGTCCCCAGATTCAGGAAAACCCGCTCAGGTGGGAAAACTTTCCCGGTGTTGACTGCGGCCCTCTGGAATAAACTTCCTAACGCCATTCTGTTGATCAAGGATGAGCAACCTTTCCGAAGAGCCCTCAAAACTTATCTGTTCTGTTGATCGACCTCCGCCTTAATTCTCCTCTTCAGGCTGTATGTAGTCACAAAGGAGCGCCGGGACACCCCGGTGGGGTATGCGGTGCGCGATATCAAAACACACTAAATAAAATAAAATAAATACTGAAAGACAATTTAAAGTTTCCTTTTGAACTAAGGCCCAAGATTATGTCAAATAGATTTTCATTTGAACCTCTCCTCAGGGAATTGAGGGCCTGAGATTCAACAGGGTTTCCCAAATGAGGCCCTCAATTGCGCAATTGGATTTATTCATAGTTAAAAAAAAACACAAGGGGGGGCTACATAAATTAATGCCGGAATAACTTTATCTAGGTAAAGTTCTTTCCTAGTCTTAAGGAGTACCCCTTATATTGATTACAGAACCAGATTAGAGGGTTAGACAATATGGTGCTGGTTTTATTGATAGTTAACATGGTGACTCACACTAGGGGTGTGTCAATTTATATCCCTAGATTGCAGTAGTCATTAACTGTGCCTAAGCATATTTCATCTGCTAACCCGTATTCTTTACTTGAGATTTTTGTAGGTTTTTTTTAAAATAGTTATATTCAGGGAAACTTGTTAGTGTACTAAGAACATGCCTTCTTGGGTTTTGGCTAAAAATAAGGAGGCCATTTGCACAATATGCATTTGTGGTGTGCCTGGTACCTGTGGTAGGAGGGTCCAGTGGTACTGAGTCTAATATCTATTCAAAGTTGTTAAGAAATATGCTAAATGAATAAGGTGTCAAAGCACATTTTATATACACTCCTGAGTGGCAAAAGATTATTTTTGATTTTTTAGGCTTAATGCTAGAAGTGATGCAATTCCTCATGTCAGAACAGACTCCATCTTGTGCAACCTTTTAGTTCAAAGTAAAAGAAGGTTCACAAAGGTCAAATTGACAAAGTGCAATACAGAGGTAAACTGCCTGCAGTCAAAGCATTATTGGCCTGTAATCCTAAATCCACAGTGTTACATAGTGTTGAGCCATATTTTCTAAACCCATATAGAAAAGGAGGGATTATGCTTTTGGTGTCAACCCAAGGTAGTTAGATTGTTTAAAAGCCTTTCAGCAAATGTTTTGGCTGGATCGTTACATAGAAAGTTATCTATAGTTTTTGTACATCAAATCACAGTTCACACTTAAATATAAGCACCGTTATTCCACCTTGTCATAAGTCTGTATTGATAACAGTTCTTGGTTGCCCTTCTTTCTGAGATCATACGAGTTTCCAGACTACACTTATAATTTTTTGTTATTGGGGGAGCCCATCAGTCAGTATTGCTTTCCAATATGAATATTAGTCCAGTCGTTCATCCCCACTGCGTTGGAGAGCTAGCCAATTTTTTCTGGAAATCTTTTTATTGAGTTTTTGCCTTCTAAAAACAGCAAATGAATACCTTTCAAAACAATATAGCTTGCCTCCGCACATTGTACAACGGAATCAACAATGATAGTATTCAGCATTGTGAAATGAAATGAAATGAAAATGAATTTGTAAAGCGCAGAATAGCTGCCCGGAGGCGTCCCAGCGCTGATAGCTAACAATTGTTGCCCGTAGGGCTGGCTACAGGAGGACAGACTATTTGTTGAACAGGAAGGTTTTTAGGTTTTTCCTAAAAGAGGTGAGGTCCGAGTTGGACCTGAGATGAAAGGGTAAACTGTTTCACAATTTGGCCACGTTCAAAGAGAAGGAACGACCTCCTGATCTAGACCTTTTAACCTTTGGCACAGCAGCCAATAAGGCGTTGGTAGACCGAAGCTGTCTGCTGGGAAGATAGGGGGCGATTAAAGGGCGACTGATCAGTGGCCCAGTTTCCCAAAAAGATTGATGAGCAACACAAAGGGATTTGAAGCTGATCCTGTCTTTCACCGGAAGCCAATGCAATCTTGTCAGTCCTGCCTTCACAGAGGTCCTGCGAGGAAGCTGGAGCAGGGTTCGAGCCGCGCAGTTCTGAATTACCTGCAACTTTTTTATTGTGGAGTCAGGGGCCCCAAGGTAGAGTGCGTTTCCAAACTCCAGCCTCGCAAGTATCAGTCCCTGGACCACAGTTTGTCTAGCCTCAAACGGTAGTAATGGAAGAATCTTCTTCAATACTCTAATGAGGCCGAAACAGGTGGCAGATAGTACAGCGGCCTGATGGTTAAACGTCAGGGACTTGTCCAACCAGACTCCCAGGCTCTTGATGGCATCCCTGGGGACTGGGGGAGTACCCAAACATGCTGGCCAGATCTGATTGATCGAGGATGGTGCTAGATGTCCCAGCATCATAATCTCTGTCTTGTCCCCGTTAAGTTTGAGATAAGACAGGGTCATCCATCTGCTGACCTCGCTCAGACATCCCGCCAGGTCCACTGCACCTACAGGGTCTCCAGCCCGCGCGAGGGAGACCACCAGCTGGGTATCGTCCGCGTAGGTAACGATCTTAATACCGTACGGAAGGACGACCCCAGCCAGCGGTCTCATGTAGACGTTAAACAACGTCGGGCTTAATGAGGAGCCCTGCGGAACTCTGCAGGTCAAGGGCTTGCTTGTGGAGATGGTTGCTCCCTCAAAGACCTGAAAATGCCTACCAGATAGGATTGAGCAGATCCACTCCAGCGCTCCTCCTTGAATCCCAATTTCCCCGAGGCGCTGCAACAAGAAGGTATGATTTACAGTGTCGAAAACGGCACTGAGATCGAGGAGGATGACTGCCACCGATCCTCCCCGATCCAAAATGCCCCTTGTTTCCTCCAGGACCGCCAACAGAGCCGACTCCGTCCCATGCTTGGGGCGGAAACCGGTCTGCGAGGGATCAAGGAGATTATTTTCCTCTAGGAATTTGGTCAGGAGGCTGTTGATGTATTTTTCTAGTAGCTTACCTGCCCAGGGGAGCAAGGAGATTGGCCGATAGTTACTTAGATTGGTAATGCTCATATTAGGCTTCTTAGCAAGTGCTTTCACCCTGGCTTCTTTCCACTTAGGGGGGACTATATTGGTGGAGATAGAGGCATTGAGTACCTTTAGCATGACCGGTAAAGTGGTCTGACTGACGGTCCTTAAGAATCTAGGAGGGGCCGAGTCGCTGGGGGAGCCCGATTTTACCTGGGTCATTAGGCTGGCTAGTAAGTCCGGCTGCAGCAATGGGATATTCTCCAATACTGGAGATTTATTTTCTGCTGCCCCATAGTTGGGAGAGCTGGCAATAGCTACCTGATTCTGTGCAGGAATAGTTGGGAAAGCAGAGTAGATACAGTCTATTTTATTAAAAAGGTAATCTGCCAGCTCGTTACAGCGAACTTGTAAGTCCTCACTGTTTACCGGAGGCTGGGGAAGTACAGTAAGACTATTTACTATTCTATATATTTCCCTCGAGTTGGACCTAGCATCATTGATCTTTTGTGTGTAGTGCTGGGATTGAGCTTTTTCAATCTCTAGCTTATAGTTTCTGATGGAATTTCTATATGCTGTTTTGTCGGGTCCTGTGTATCCCAGACGCCATTTTCTCTCTAGCCTTTTACACTTACGTTTCATCTCCCTAAGCTCTGTAGTGTACCAAGGGGCTGACGTCCTGGACCTTTTTGGTTTGAGATTTTACTATTGGGAGAATAGTATCCAGTGACTGAGTAATCCAACTATTGAAGGTGTCATTTGCTTCTATAGGGTCTGTAGTAATTAGGGGAATTGTGGCTTGAAGTTCACAAGCCCACTCATCAGTTGACAGTTTCGGCCAGTCTCGAGCCTCCCGTGAACCTGTCAAAAGAGCAGGCGGTTTAGGGATGCACCAGGTTAGCTGGAGAAGTTGATGATCTGTCCACGGAAGAGCAATAGGGGGCTCTGTCACTAGACCTGGACAGTTACTGAATACTGGGTCTAGTAGGTGTCCTTTCATATGTGTAGGTGAAGAGACGAGTTGGACCAGCTGTAGTGCGGATAGGTCGGCAATTAGTTCTTGGGCAGCGTGATCAGCAGTGTCTTCGAAATGCATGTTTAGATCTCCTAACAGCGTAAAGTGGGCTGATGTAATAGCCAGATCTGCGATTACTGAGGGCGCAGAATCTAGAAACTGTCTGGCCGAGCCAGGGGGGCGGTAGGCCAGGATGCCAGAAAAATTTAGGTTTGATGAAAATTCCAAATTGAACGACACGTTTTCACAGTCAAGAACAGAGGTGGAGTTACATCGACAGGTGTAACTTTCTTTAAACACTATTGCTACGCTTCCTCCCTTTCCTGAGATACGGTCTGTTCTGGCTATCTGATAGCCATGTGGTAGTGCTTGGACAAGGTCAGGTACTGACGATGCGGTTAACCAAGTCTCTGTAAAAAAAAAACGCATCCGGGTTATGCTCTTCGAGCAAAATGGATATTTCAGTTTGATGCTTGGGCATCGATCTGCAATTTAGGAGAAACATTTTAAAAGTTTTCTGATGTTCTATAGTCAAAAGGCCTTTTGGGTGTAGGTGACAATGTCGGCACTGAAAGGGGCAAGTTTAGAGGATAATATGAGTGGTCGCACTCTTTTTTTTACGAGGGGTCTCAGTCTTAACAGCTCATTAAAGTTGTATCTTATATGGGGGCCCAATGAATGGACAGGGGTCGTGGCCCCTGGTCCCGTCCGGTCGCGGACGGGCGCAGACCGGCTTGCCTTTGGCCCGCCGCCGGCGCGCCCGCTGCGCCCGCCCGCTGCGCGGATGGGATGATGACATCATTTTATGCAAATTAGAGGCGGGTGGGAGGCGAGCAGCAACTCGAACGCCAACCCTAATTCCCCCCAATATGGCCTCCTAAGCCCAGCTTCCCAGAGCGTTAGCGCTGACTCGGCTGCGCTGGGAGTGGGGACAAGTGCTCGAAAATGCAAGTTTTGGTAGTTTTAAAATGAAAATAATAACAAAAGTCAGGCGCAAAACAATTTTAAAATGCACACAATTTTAAGAGTAACAGCCCCCGGCTCAAACCTCAGGGGTCAAACACGCGCTAGCAATTGTACACATAACACCCCATTACCATAGACAATTTTCTCCCTCACATGGTGCACTAGAATATACCTGATTAAGCGTAACTGTTGTGTAGTTCCTACTAACCTGTAGGATCTGCGCATTATTTGGACTACATAAACTAGGGACTTGGTGCCAAGACTGATTAAGGACACCCCTGTCGGATATGTTGGCCTATACCCAGCTAGCTCACAGTGCCACTGTAAGCGCCCCTAACCTATCAGGGAGCGAATGGTTTTCTGGCAACCACTGAACATGACAACCCTGACCCGGCAGGGATCATGGAAACAGTACAGAACTTTTCGCTAAGCCACTTGTGCTCACTTATTCTCAGAAAAAAATACAGAAAATACACAGTGGGACATTTTCAATTCTTATTGAACCAACGTTATTCTTGCATACAATACGTGTGCTGCAATGATTAGTAGACCGAATCAGATAAACGTGATTACAAACACCAAAAGAGTAAATAGTAGATATAGTTCTACCATGATGCTAAAACAATGTATATAAGTAGCCATATAAAACAAGGTAGTAATCGAGCGTAATCCTACTATGCAAATCCTACTCTAAGTGTACATAGAATGTGTGCATATGTAGCGCCAAGAATGCCCCCAAGGGACAATCCAACCCCATTACCTGATGGGATAGAGTGAAGGACCCCGTCTTGGTCACAAAACAGACACCCCTCCCGAGATGTCAGACCGCTGCATGGTGATTTCTCACCATGCGAGGACCTCAGTGTCTGCGGAAGTTCCTCCTCTACTAATCTATTTGGATGCTCATATTTTATAATAGAAAACAGTCTTGTGATGGGCGCAAAGATTAGTGATGCTATGGATATGTAGATAGTCTTGTTGCCCCGTGGATGATAATAGTGATGACATTTGCACATAGTGCGAAACAAGACTTTGTACATGTTGTTCAGGACGTTGTGATAATGTTGTGCAAGCTGGATGTGTAAAAAGTTTTTGTTTCAGGGAAACTAATCCAAAATTGTTGTACACACAAATATGTGCAAACGGTCACAGCTGAAAATGTTATTTCTAAGGACAATGTAAGAAATAAGCTGCTTCACTACATGGGCCTAACATGGGAATATAACACTCACTCTCTTAGTCATACGTGGCTAGGGGGCGACTGACTCCGGAATCTGGGGATCACGGTTCGATCCCCGGCGCCGTCAGCAGGTTAGCACAGCACCATGTGACTCTGGGCAATTGCTTGCTTAATCTTCCCGACGGCCCCCAGCGCCTGAAGACCCTTACGGGTGATTGTGCGCTTTACAAATGTGGATTATTATTATTATTATTATTATTATTATTATTATTATAATTATTATTCTTACGTTTGATATCTAAAAAGCTATCTAAAATGTCAGCATACAATTCTCAAAACTTTTATTCTTAAAAGTATCTCAAGAGTGGGCTTCCCTTTAAAATATATATTTTAGATTTTTTTTGTCATTTATATCATTTGAGATCCCAAGCACTCAGAAAGCTGTGGTGCCTAGAAAAAGAAAAAGCTGTTTTGGTTCATTTTAAAAAACAAATTGTTCCCACACAAGTGGTAGACGCAACATCGCTGTTGCCCTCAACCGCAGATGTCTCCGGAGGCGCATCTCATGGCATGTTTATGGAACAAAGGGGATTCCATCCAGGTCCCAGAGCAGCCGGTGAGCGAGGCTTTATATCCCATAAGTTTTCTGCAGCGTCGTTGTTCATGTCACTAGGAGCTGAAGCATCCCCAAGTGTCTCTAAGAATGCATTCATCATCAATGGAATACGCTGAGGACAGCAACACGCCAGGGCCTTTAAGGGGTCCATCAGTACATCAATGTCCGGTGGTGCAACCAATTCTGTTCCGAGACACACATCCAGGATGCATTCATGGCTGCAAAGCAGCGGAAGTCAGGTTGTATGCAGTCAAGCCATACCGGCCTGAACGATAAGAACCAATGCTAATTTAGTTCTTGAAGTAGAGGTATGCCGAAGCAGTGTATCATAGGAAGTCAGCTGCGGAGCAGATAAAATAAAGTCAGGATTTCCGCCACTACTAGCGGGACAAGTGGGAGCTCTCCAAAAAACGCTTCCCAACATTGAGTGTATAAAAGATGGTAAAACTCAGAAAATAGTCTGAAAGGTGCTAACCAAACAAGATCCAATACATTTAAAGAAATTGCACTATTCCATCGTATCAGACATGTTAAAGATACGATGGACTAGCTCCCCAAAATGCAGCAGGAAGTTAGTGTGGAGTAGTGTTTTTATTTCAGATCAGGACCTGCAACCAGGAGATCAAACGTCTCTTTGGCTGAAGTTAAGACCACATCTTTTTGCAAGAGCATGGCTTTCAGTTTGCTTAGGGAATCAAATTTGATGTTGGAAATATTTATTGAAGGCCATAGCGCTGCCTCTCGAACTGTGCAGGCAGGTAGAAACAGTATTTGTGTTCAGCAAGTGACTATGGAATTAACCGTTACCAGATGAGCAATGCCTGGCTCCATTCCACAGCAACCTTGATCATTCAGCATCAGATAGTTCTCAATTGAGAGCATCCTGAACACAGGATAAATCACAGCTGCTGGGGAACCCTTTAGATAACAAGACTAGTTCGCTACTGAAGCATTGTGTGCCCCTTGGAGAGAAATGTCCTTGCAGACTAAGGAACCGCTTAAACCATTCTCACAATTAGAACCACTAAGGAAAACCTCAGTCTCGTCATTCCTGCATCTAAACCTGAATAGTAATACCCAATACCTGTGCACGTATCCTTCCCTTAGCGCTTCAAATCTGCCTACCTGTTGGTATTGGAGACAATATTGGAATTGAAAGGTTGTGACCGGTAGGGGGATGTAACCATGGATTATCCAGTCAATGGATGGTGTCCCAGCCACAGTAAAAGGTAATTGGTCTAATTTGTTTTGTGTTTATTGTGTACCATGGCATATTTAGCATGCACGATTGTTATCTGTCTTTCTGTAAGATCATATGCTGAAAACAGATTTGTACTGTTGATGTAACGCCATTGTACGTGGCCAGAACGTAATGTTTGTAACGTCTAGCTCAGTATTACTATTGACCATAAGTTTGACTTTCCATGTTGTAATATAGACATGTCTTGCTGTATTATGTCATTTGCGGCAGACACTTTTTTACCCAGTGAATACATTCTGGATGATAAAGTGGTCATACAGTTGTCAACCACAGCCAAAGCCTTTTCTAAATTAACCCTAACAATTTCACTCAATATCTCAGCGCTTCAAGTTGAGTAATCTTCCACAGCTTGTTGTATATTCTGTTCAAAAAGAGCTTTGACGTGGATTCCGTGGGCCTAATAAAAAATCCCTGAGATCCATGTAATCAGAAAGAAGGGACAAGTATTGTTTCACCTGGGAGAGTGTTAAAGGTTTGTAGCCAATCAAGGCATAACTTCCCAAAACTATATGACGTCACCACCCTTGAGTGTTCTGTGTGTGCATATCACTGACCAGGCCTATTGATCCTAAACCCTTCGGTGTTACCCAGGAATGTAGACTGACACCCGTTTGTGTCCACAGGACAAACCAACAGATCCTTTTAAATTGTGGTCTGATGAATTGAAAGGACCATTACGTATTATGGCATCTAATATATCCTCACTTTATTGTGTTAATGGCTGCCAATTCTTAAAGCATGAGAAAGCAGGTATACGTGGTGTGTTCAAAACATTAATTTTTGCTATACCAAGACATGAAGTTTGTTGCATTGTTTTGTTCCGGAAAATCACCTGATGTGGTTTGAGGCATTCTCTAAATGAGGCATCCATTCCCTAAACCTGCCAATTCTTTGTCCCCAGAAAACATTTGTATCTATGGTTCCAAAAGTCAAAACCCTGAATGGACAGCTGGGAAATAAAGTCAGCCGAGTATATCAGCTTGGTGTTTGCTAACATATTTTTCTTTGCAGGTGTGGGTGCAAGTCTATAGTAATACGAGGCTGTGTCTGATGTTTAAAATCTGAAAAATAAGCAAAGTTCTGGCCAAAAGTCTTTAAACTACCTTTTGGCGGTGTTGGGCAGTGTTCCCATTGTGTGTAATTATAAACAGTGCGTGGTATACTAGCTCTATGTAAAAAATGGTGACCATAATGCTGGTAACAGAACATGTCTCCAAAATTACTTGTTCCTTCATGCAATTCATTATTAGAAAATGTAGCGGATTGCTTTAAATCTGCTAGCAAATTATGCACAGTTTCAATGTCCCAATAATCCTAGAAAGCACTAGAGGTGATGATATAATTTAAAGAAATTTTAAACAAATAAGGAATTTTCAAAAGTTCAGTATGACCATAACCATCATACAATACCATGTTGCATACAATTCCTTCGGGGGTAACTGCTGTAATATTTTCCAGGGACAGATCCCTCAGTTCAAGGTGCAATGATGCATGTGGTTTAAGAACCAAGTTCACGAGTTTTACTGCAGTGCATTCTGGGAGAAAGTGTCCAATCAGAAGTAGGAAAAAGATAGTTACTGTACCAATCCAGAGTACCAGGAAAAGTAATCCAATTGTAATCCAGAGATATATCCAGGGAACAACGACGTAAGTCTTCTTCATCCAAAGGTAGGAGGCATATGCTCATAGCTTGAAAGGGACAGGTGGTGTTGACAGTTCAGGTTCACTTGGAGCTGATGAAAAATCACCGTAATGCACAAAGTAGACAGACGCCGTCCGGTCTATTTCTGGCAACTCAGCAGGTTTTGTAGAACTGGTAGATTACTCGATCTGTGGTATGTTTACATAGATGTTGTCAATTTTTCGAATAGAAATTTCTGTACTTGCTGATTGTACAGTTGTCGTTTTTTCAACAGGGAGAAATATCATTCCATTGCCATGTACAGCTTCTCTTTGGAAAGTGGAGTCTTCAGTCATTATTAAATCTTTCATCTGAAATTTCTGTACGGTAGTGAGAAGAGTGTGGCAGCTGCCTTGGTTGGAGCCCATGTGGCCTACTGTTGAGAATCGGCCACATAGTATGGTTTGATCAGATCAATTGAGACAAACATTCTTGTCTTGGCGACCGGTAAGCGGCATAAATATAGCTCGGGTACCTTCGACAGGCAGGACAGGTACATGCACTCTGTAAGATGGCCTAAATTCTTTTTTGTCCACAATTTTCTCTCTGATGTGGCCCCCAATCTTCAGGACCCAGGCAGGTCTTGCCAGTACGGTTTTCACTTCCCCACTGGCAGTGCATTTTACTTGGACGTTGCTTTGTAAAGCTCGTTATTCTTTAAGGTCCTGTAAAACATCCAAATGATCACTGATGTCAAATGGGGTTTCAGCCACCACCCTGCTGACACTATCGAGGTCTGGTACCCACATCCTCTCCCCAAACGAAAGTTCATAAGGTGTACGACCTCACAGGGATTTTCTTGACATGTTGTTAAGTGCCCTCTGTATCCCATGTAGATGATTGACCCAACTGCCACCCGAGCCTAATACCCTCACTGTCAAGGATTGCTTTAAGTCAGCATTTTTCCTGTCAACTGCCAAATTTCCCTCGGTATGGTAGGGGAAGGAGTACTGCAAGGCCACACCCAAACCGTTCAGTTCAAAGGACTTTATTTGGACCATTATTAATCATAAAAGTACAACATAGAGCACAGACACTTGCAAACACAAATAAAACATAAAACATTTCAAATACACGTTCTCGGTCTATTACAATAGCAGCACAGTGCGACAATAAAAATTACATTCTTAAAAGGACCATAGAATTTCATCATAAAAATACTTTAGGAACAGCAATAAAAATCAATGGTATTAAAAAAAAATAGCCCACACAGAACAGTTTGAGTTACACGAAACAGTTTAACGAGACCCTGCAATCCGGGGCCGCACAGGGACTATTAAGGGAACACTTGGAACGCCTGATCCACATTGCCATTAAAAATTTGGCTGTACAGAATACGGTAATACGCAATATGTTTGTCTGCAGTATTCTGTATGCCTCCTTATTCTTGCTTACTCCCAAGTTTCTACATAGTGGGGCTATCCATTTGGATCGAAACTGACTGTACAAGGGGCAGAAAAATAAAACATGCTTGATTGACTCTAGTACCCCTGGGCAACATGTACAATTTCCATCCACCCTGTCTCCTGCTTTACACCATTTACTTTTAAAAGAATTTACAGGTAGGCAGCCATACCTAAACTGTAGGTATAATTTCCTTGCTAAAGGAGGTACAATTTCATCTATAGTGTCCTCGAATGACAATGTCGGTCTAAAATTGATAAAAGCAGCCAAAATCGATCCATCACAATTCATTATAAGATAAGTCTCAGCAGTACCCCAGTAAACAGCTTTGAGGGTGGTTTTATTAATCTGACTCAAGGTTTCTGGTTGATCCCAGTATGCACCTAGGTTTAGCCTCTGTCACAAGTTCTTAAGGGTACGCAACCACAGGATCTTGCCCACATACGTGGGTATCATTAATTCACGGAAGCCCATCCTATAGGACTCAAGTGCTACGGTAGATCATAGCCGGTGCCAGAACATAAGTATTCTAAGTTCAATTTTATGGGTAATTTTCTTCTGGCCTAGATCTAAGTAGAGTGTGTAGGAAAGAAGCATCTGCTTCTTATGGTTACCCCCACTTTTTGCTTGATGTCTCACTGTTTTGTACTCGTCTGGCTGGGACCCTGCTAATCAGGACCCTAGCCTATCTGCTTTCTCAGTGGCGTCACTAGGGTTGGTGTCACCCAGTGCGGGAAACTCATGGTGTCACCCCCTCACGACTTACCCCATGAATCCATGATGGACCTACACCGAGTCCGCCAGTGCCAAATAACGGTACCATACAGAATGGTTTCTGTGCTAACTCCCACATTGCCCCATCCCTTGCCACCCTCAGTCCCCACCTCTCATTTTCCCCTATTCCCTGCAGGTCCGAGACCTGACAGCTTCAATACAGAAATGCTCTGCAGTCTGCACATAAACCCCCTTCCCTCCTCTGATAAACAAACAGCCTCACAAGTCGCAACGCTCTGACCTGTCTATGGCTCACTTTCTGATCTCTGTACTTCCTTTAATGAAATGTGTTTCCATTATTCGCCTTGTGCCTAAAAAAAAACATTGATGGAACCATATGTTTTGTAACTGGTGGTCATGTATAGCGCTCCAATACCTTTGTGTCGAGTTTGCTCTATATAAAACTAAAAACAAAAAAAGAAAGAGCCTTATATCTTTTTAAATGACCTATAAACAATGATCGACCTAATTTGTAGAAAAAGCAATTGAGTCATGTCTAAAGGTCGGCAACAGACAAACTGTGGCTCTACACTCTGCATCACTTTGGATTATAATAACCCATACAATACCTTCATCTAGAAAACAATACCTGTTCTACAGTACCACGTAGTGTTAGGGCTTCATAGCTGAATGATGAAAAACACAGCCTATCACCCCTCCGAGCCTTGCTTCGAAGAGTTCAACGCGCCTCTTTTCTGTTTAACTGGACTCCACTGCGAATTTCTTAATCGGAGACCCTTTAGCTAAAAAAATTTTTGTTTTCACTTCTGTTTTGCAATCTATCTAATATGCTAACCAGTCCACAAGACAGTAGCCAAGGGGGCACAATGGAAAGAGAAACAACTCTTACACGGCGAAAATCAGATAGATCATCATCAGGCAGTTGAGGACCTGCTTAAAAGGTCTTAGAATAGCTTGGGGGTCAAGGTTCAACAATCAGCTGAGTCTTCCGTCCTTACGAAATAAGCAGACATGACTCCTGTACTACACGGAACTAGAACACTTTACACTTTTTAACTTTTTTTCAGATTTAGTGTGCGATGTGCCTATGCTCTACCACAAGTCAATGTTATACATTATTTCCATTTCCAAAAGCAATACAAACTCCGATGGCACGCATCCGTAAAACTAGAAAGCGCTGCGCCTGACTCAGCTCGCAGGGTCCAGTCGGATTACAGCGCTTGCCTCCCTGCGGGCACCAGACGGAGGCAAGAGGCTGCAGCTTTCATCATACGCCAAGCGCAGTGGGCCCGGGCCGGCTTTCTGACAGTTGCAGAGACTAGCAGGCCGGACAGGGCACTGCTGGGATGCAACGCGCCCACTCGCTATGTCTCTCTCTGCCGTCGGCTCCAGGCACAGAGGAGTCACGCTCCGCCATGCCCCATCCCCGGGCGCTTCCTAACGTGCTGGTGATGATGAAGAAGAAACAGCAGTGGCAGTACATTTTAAGCACGTAGCGGTGGGCGTTTTTAAACACGTGTAGTGTGAGCAGTGGGCTGATGAAAACGGCAAGGGTGTCATGGTGTCACCCCCATATGATGGTGTCACCCGGTGCGGTCCGCACCCCCCGCACCCCCCTAGTGACGCCACTGTGCTTTCTCCCTTAAATTTACATACATGTACTTAAGTACACTCCAGATTGGATACTGGGATACCATTATAAGTCCCTAGTATATGGTACACCATGTACCGGGGCATAGGTACCCCAGAGGCCTCCCATGGGCTGAAGCATGTATTATGCCACCCATGAGGGGCCACGAAAAATGAAACTCGAGGTCTGCTATTGCTGCCTGTGTAAGATGGTGCTTGCACCACTTACTTCAGATATAGGTTCACTGTATCTAAAGTTCACTATGCTTAAAACTTATAAGTCACCCCTTCAGCAGGCCTTATCAATCCTGAAGGCAGGGTGCTGGGTTTTATGTGAGAGGGTGCTTCTGCATGAGCAGAGCCTCTCTGCAGCCTTCGAAGACCATTCTCCCGGTTTGTCTGTGACTCAGCCGGACATATAGGTGGAGGTGCATTATAACCTTGCGGTAAATGCTATCTCGAAAACGGCTGCATAGAAACATACTGTGTTTCGTATCAAACACCTTTGAATCATACCTCCACACCAGTAACTGGTGTGGGAGGTATGATTCCACCCTTCAGAAGCAAGCTTCATGGGGTCACTGGTCTACCCGGTGCCTGCCTTCTCGACCCGGAAAGCACAAAATCGATATTGCTAGCCAGAGACACATTTCTGCCCTCCTGCTGCTGAGCCAAGCTCGAGCAGAGGCAGCACAATAGGCATCCTGTCACAGGAAGTTGTGACCACCTCCAAGACAGGGTTAGTGTATTGGGACTGGGTGGGTGCACTCTGAGAGTGCCTGAAATTCTGCACTGGGGGCACATTTGGTGTCCCTGTGCATAGTCCAGCTCAAACCAGTTCTGGGAGCCATTGTCTCCTGCTCTGGCATGAAACTGGACAAAAGACATGGGTGTAGCCACCCCTCTGTCCTGTTTCTCCCATAGGAGGGTCTCCTGAATCGGTCCAACAATCTTCCGTGGGTTCAAAAGGGCTTACCTGGCAGTAATACTTTAGATTTTATGTGGACAAGATTCTACAAGAGGAAACCACTGATCTTTGACCGTCTGGACAACTTGGACTTCGCTGGATCTCGACTGGGCTCGACTTCGCCCACCTTTCTGTTCGAAGTTTAGTTTGTGCTGTGACACTTAAGACAACAGAAGAATCTCCCGTAGAGTGAAGGAGTCACTCTTCCGCTTCTCAGGGACTTAAAGCGCAACTGACCGGTCTGTTGCTCCAGGGCTCCTGCTTACTCTGAAGAATCTCACCGAGTTTGAAGCCAGTATCCCTCATGAGTGCTGCGTAACCCGAACCCCTGTGCACTCTATCCTGAGCTTGTGCATTGGACTCTGTGTAGTCCTGACACTGAGCAGTATTTGCACCAAAGAACTTGGCCTCCTCACACCGTGTGATCCGTGGGCTTGTGCTTTGCAATCTTGCTCGAGGTCCACTTGCGGCTCCAGGTCATTCGGCCTGTGAGTCCTCCTGAGGGTCATTTTGATTGTTCCTGAACTTTCCTGGTTTGCTCCAGACGTGCCCTGACTCCCCAGTGCTTGGTGAGTTCCCTGGTCCTTGCTGAGCCACACCGTAACCTGTTTGACGTTCCTGCGTGGGTTGCTTTTGCTAAGGCTTGTTGGTGCTCCTTCCGGACACCGACCCATCAGCACTCAACATCCTTCGTAGGACAGCTCACCTCCAGCTGTTGGTCATCCTCGACATTTCCTGGTCCTCGTGGCTGCAGAGTAAAGCATCCCTTCTTCGCACCTGAAGCACCCAACATCATTGGGCATTCGTCTACTGAGCCCCTGGCCACTGTGAAGTGATCCTGACTCTGTCCCCTCTGCTTTCAGGTTCCTTCCATCAAGAATCCAGGCTTGGATTCCACCGGACCCTTTTCACCTTCACGGCAGCAGTACTTCTTCAGTTCTTTCCATAGAGAACGACTCAGGTTTCTGACAACACTTCAGACCTATGTACCCGGCTCCCCTGGGTTAGGTAACTCTGGTACTACGGTATGCACGGGTGGGGTGGCTCTCTACACTCTTAAGTTCCAAAGGGTTTGCTCAAAGTCCTCCTAGAAGGGTCCTTAAACTTTAACTTTGCAACTGTGACTTTCCCATATAGTTGTACGGAGCATGGAGTTGTGTTTCCTCACTGCACCCGTCCTCCGTTGGCTCCCTGTGTCATCACCTTGGGTGGTTCCTTGGGATCCCAGTGATTCTACGTGCACTAGGCACTATGTCTAGTCAAGTCGTGATTATTATGCCACTATTTTAGTATATGGTTTGGTCTCCCCCTGGAGCCCACTGTGTATTGTGCTACTTACAACTGTTCTATTGATCTCGTATTGTGTGCTTTGTGTTCTATCCTCGTGTAGAGTATAGTAGAGAGTGTTCTATTAATAAATATAGATTTTTATATAACAACTGTGCGGTTCTCCTTCATTTAGTCATCAGGAGGTGATATTCTGGTAAAACAAGCTGATTTACATTCCTTCAAGATTAAGCCTGAAGGCTGATCTCCATAGCTACCACTAGGATAGCTTTCAATAAGGTTATCTTTGACCTCATGCATCATAAGGGTCGTGTGGACTGGTACAGGGTGCCCATTTTAATTAGTGGACAGCATATACCGGGCACCTTCTCACCGAGTGGAATCAACTGGATGGACACCGGAAGATTTAGCAGAGATCTAAAAAATGTATGTTCGATTACTGGCAAGTGACTAGATTTTGAGCAGCCTCACAGCTCCGCACCGTATAAAACTGCTCCTACAGCTTTGACATTATAAATCTCTAGTGCCGGTGCCACCCTTTTTGATATCTTTTTCCGATGAATTTTCGCTAAGTTCGCCATTTGTTGAATTCGGGATAGCTGTGTCCTTTCCATCTGTGGGACCCAACTCAAATTCTTTGTATGTTTAAGGCCAAGGGAATCAAACTCAGCCACTACTTCTAAAGGGGTGCCACCCACATACAGCTGCTTCTTACATTTAGTACTTGGTCTGGGGAAAAAAGCATACATTTAGTTTTGAAGCTTTTTAGCTCCAGTCCCTGTTCCAGGCATGATTCATGAAAGTCGTTCAGCAACTCTTGGAGCCCCTGAGGCAACTTGTCGTCCACAAAGAGGAGTGCAGGGCCCTTCGTCCTCCTATTTTTGGTGCGTCACACCATCCCTGATCAAGAAGTTTATAACATAATTTATATACAGGGTAAACAAGGTGGGCGCTAATACGCACCCCTCTCCTACTCCTTTGTCAAAATGTATTGCCTCTGTTAATGCCCTGTTTTCCGCCACCTCACTTGTGCCAGGGTATGACACAGTGAATTCTACAATATTTCACTGAGTCACTTTTATGACACCACTGCGTTGAAACCTTGCGCCTGCTTGCGTAAGGAGTGACGCAATCTGTTAGAAATAGGCATTCCTAACCATTGCTGGAGTTGCGTCATACTTGTATCACGACTCCAGCAATGCATAACCCTTATGCCGAAAAGAATAGTCACGCATCTGTCTATCCTTGCGCCACGGTGCTCCGCATTGTAAATGCGGCGCATTCATGGTGGCACAAGGTTTTTTTTACGTGTCTCAATGTAACTGGGGCAGCCCTGCTAATATGTAGGGATTCACCAGTTCTTGTAAATCTGACTCTTCTTATTTAGGGCTACAAAAGATTTTGCACGGGAGCGAGATGTAGTCTTTCTGACATAGAGATACATGCTAAAGGTACAGTTGGTTCTGAAGGGCCCCTGTAATACCAGCCTTATTAAAATGTTCAGAAGGGGAGCCGGCACTCGCATACCTTCTAGAACTTCCCATAGCTTTACTCTGGGGACCATATCAAAAGCGACTCGCAGATCAACAAACACAACATGCAAGTTGCCATTGTTGATAATCACTTCCCTCCAATAGATGCAAGTGAAACAGAAGATTTAATCTATGTTGCTCACTTGTGCTCTAAAACCTGCCTGCCACTCTGAAATGATGTTCCCCTCATGAATCCAATCCTGGAGATGGACGGGCACCTGTTTGCATATAATTTTCTGCAGAGAGTCTATGAGGCTGGTAGGCCTGTAGTTCCCTGGGAGTGCACGATCCCCCTTCTTAAAGATGGTAACTATTTCTGCCAACTTCCATGATTGGGGGATTTTCATGCCAGAGAGGATACTATTAGAGAGCAGATTAATATATGGACCCCAAATTTCTGGGTTTTCCCTGTATAGATCGTTGGATAGCCTATCGGGTCCCGGGCACGTCCAGGAGCACAGGAATTAATTGCCTTTTCAGTCTCACGAGGTGAGAATTGAAAATTATTGGGCTCAAGTGGGACACCACTAGCAGGTAAGATGCCACTATCATTTGTCATCCTATGCTTATTTGTATACAGTTGAATAAAATGTGCTACCCACTCTTCTGGATGAATGCAATAATTGAGCAATGGTTTGTTCCCACTTGAGGCCACAGCAGCAGTTTTCCAAAATTCTTTGGTGTTCTTATTAGCCAGGACCTCATGCAGATACGACCATAGCGAACCTTCCCACTCCCCCTTTGCATTTTTAATCACTTTCCTGTGGTGGGCTTTAGATTTTGCAAGCTCTACTTGCGATCTAGTTTTAATATGAGCAAAGAGCTCACCATTAGCCACTCTACAAGCATTGTTGTGCCAAGACTCTGGTTTAAGGCTCGGTTTCTCCTTTCTTTTTGACTTACCCAAGACATCCCTTATTTTCCCCTCTAACATATTGTGCGTTTTTTCCATCGTATCATTTCTCAAATTTCTAGGAAGTTTGGACAGATATTAGTAGTCCGCAATAACAATTCCCTTGATGATATTGAGGGCTGCAGGGTTTTTAACTACCCACTCCCACCTGATCGATCTAAGATTATTGTTGGACTGGAGTGCTCCAACATCACAGTTACCCCTGCTCCCATGGTGTAAGGTTGTTTTGATACATAGTGTCAGACTAAGGGTGATGTGATCGCTATCCGCTCAGTCAATCACTTCCATGTCCATGATGGCAGGCCAAAGTTCAACTTGTACCAAAGAGTAGTCTATTCTACTGCAGTGGCCGATCTATTAAAAGTGACTTTGCCCTGGTGATCCGAAGGAAATCCACCATTAGTGGCTCAAAGGTCATGATCGAGTGTTAATGCCAGCAGCTGGCCTGCTTTTGGAGACCAACTTCCTTTAGGTAATTCTAAGTGGGGTATACTCCATTAGTTATCCATCTCAGAAGTTAAGTCATGTGGAGCAGCAGCTATTGGTTCAAAGGTTGAGTTGAGATCTTCTGCCACCATAGTAAGGTCTCTTGCCCCGTGTTTCAGAAGTAGTTGCTCAAGTTGGTAAATGGTGGTAGTTTCTTTATTTCCACCCTCTACTCTGTTGTAAACGTTTTATATTTTTAAGGATAGGCCAGAGGGGAACAACAGTCTGAGTGCTAAGATGTCTTTGGGATCTCAGGGCAGGATGCTAATATTACATCGAAGCGTAGTTTAAGTCCAAATGCCCAGTCCCCCTGAGGGCCTTCCCTTTGTAGTCTTAGTTGCTACAACACAAAAAGATGTATACCCATTTCTACAAAGCCGTGTAAGCACCATGTTTCCTAAAATAGGCAAATATCGAAGGTGTTAATGAATTTACCCCACTCAACGTCAGGCAGACGTTTGACTATTCCTGCTACATTCCACAAGCAATCCTTACCAGAGATTCCAAAGTTAATTCAGAATCCAATGATGTAAAGTTAGTGTTTGGGTTACTATCAATAGGCCAAGTGTAGATTTTTTAAACCATCAGTACTTCTTGCCTATTGAAACAGTTACTAGACTGCCCTGGATTAAGCTTCTCCCTAACCATGGAAAATTCCTCTTCTTGGGGGAGGAGTGTTAACAAATTCTCAGCCCACACGTCTTCAACTGTATACAGGGTTCTTAGGATCATATACTCCAGTCACTGGTGATTCCTACTAGCAGTACTAGTCTCTTCACCTATCCCCTATTTATCTTAGCACACTGTGGTCTCAGGGGATCTGTTGGGGCACAAAATTTGAGTTGGATGGTGATATGTGCATTAGAAATTGTGCGAGCTTCAATTGCCATGAGTACCTCCACTAGGTCATTACTTACAAAAGAAACCTGAATTAGATTGTGCATACCAGCTGAGGTTGGGAGCCTTTCTACATTTAAAATATTGCTCCTAATAATAAAGTAGCAGTGTATGGTTTCGCTGAATCAGTGACTGACTATTTATCAGGGACTCCTCTTCTTCCCATGACCCAATAGGCAAATTGGGAACATGAACAAGATAAACAAGTGCCCTAAAACAACACCCCCCTCAGGACCCCATTTTTCGACCACCACGATCTAACAGGGGGTAATGCAGGGCATATGCCCCCCTCCATTGTTCCTCACTTACAACCACAGACTCTTCAAACCACTTCCCTCCACACAGCCTCTAAGGTGGCATCCATTCCCCACTGTTTCTCATTTGATTTAGCATCAGGGTTACAGCAGTGGGGAGCGGGACACCTATGTTTTCGGGTGGGCGGCACTGGTCCAATGGGTTAGATTGAAAATTAACTTTGCCACAGCTTGCCTCTGGTCGCCCCCACCCTCCTCTCCACTCCTGCAACAACACATATGGGTTTAGTATACCCCTTATCAAGGTTTCCTACAGTAGCAATGAGGATTGTAACGCGCTCTTTTAACTCTTGGATGACCTCCATCAAGCTCCGAAGCATCATGATAGTCTGTGTCATGAAATCTTTCCCCATGGATGCACATCTCCGTTTCAGTATCAGCAATGCTCAATACAGAATATCTATTAATGCATTCTATCCTTGATGTCTCATGGGTTGCAGATAGACTTTCGCGACAGGCAATTTGTGACGAGCCCTCGTTCTCCTCGGGCACTAGCACTTGGGAGTTCGAAGGCGACCTTCAAAAATTTTGTGAATATGCTTTGGTGGTACACTGGGAGGGACCGTTAAGTTTGGATTAGATGGATGAGAGTTAGATGGGATAATGTCAGTGCACTCTAACAAAAGCGAGTCAATTCTATCAATTACATTACCATCCATTTTCCTGATAGACATTTTTTTCCCCTTCGGTGCCCTAAATGCTCCTTTCGTAGCTTTACTCCGGCAAGCACAGGCTAAAGGTTCTGCCAAAATCGCATAGAGAATTGGGGAAAGTGGGCACCCTTGTCTCGTACCTCTAGTTATTCGGATCTTATCTGTGACCATATCGACAATTTTTATTTTAGCTTTAGGGCTGTTGTATAGAACGCTGACCATTTGCAAGAATATACCTCTTAACGCTAGTCTCGTCAGGAAATGCGTCTTGAAAGGCCTCTCGACTGGAACACTGCGTCCGCCTGCACATCCTCGTGTGTTGGATTGCACCGAAAACGGTTCTGAGGTTGTAGGTCAGGTTTCTGCATGGCACAAACTCAGCCTGTTCCGGAGTGACCTGGAGCAGGACCAGAGGGGCCAAGCTGTGTGCCAAAATGTTTGCATACATTTTTGTGTCCACATTTAAAAGGGACAGTGGACGATACGATGTGCATGTAGTCGGTAGCCTATCCGGTTTGAGAATGGCAACAATTAGGGCTTCCCTCATAGAGGGCGGCATCTGGGTACTCTTGCTGATTTCTACGAAGAGCGCGCTCAAGAGTGGAATTAGTATATCTTTAAACTCCTTATAGAAGTAGACCGCCAGGCCGTCAATACCATGCACGCTGACAGATTTCATGCCGGCCAGCGCAGCCGAGATTTCCTATGCATCCAGTGGCCACATAAGGTATTTGTGCTGGGTATTTGTCAGCCAGGAAAGATTGATATGCGCCAGATAGTCTAATATTTCAGTGTCGAAGCCCGCATTTATAGAGCTGTATAGACTCGAGTAATACTGCTTAAACCTGTCCGCTATTTCTGTGGGTTCCTACAGTGGGTCTCCCTCCGCATCCTCTATCACCGCCATTCCCTATGCTTCCTTAGCAATGAGGCCAAAACGGAGCCTGGCTGTTCACCTTCCACGTATGCACGGGCCTTAGCGTATTTACCCATGTGTTTTAATTCAGAGTCGGACGTTCTGTGATATTCTTGCAGTAGGGCTTGGAACTAATTTTTCGCTCTATCATCTGAGCCTGAATGTAGTCTGCCTTCAAGTGACTTCAAGTCATGTTCCAAATCGAAGCGTATGCAGCCCCCACAGAACGCCCAAATGTTTAGCCATAGCTATCCCCCTTATGTACACTTTAAAATCCTCCCAAACCCCGCAAATGTGTCCACTGATCCAATGTTACACTCAAAGAAAGTGTCAATCGCTTCAGCTAGCTCTGTTTTAAAGACTGTGTCCAGGAGTGAATAAGGCGGGAAGTGCCATGTGATGGGGGGGATTAGCTTATGAGGACAGATTAGAACCAACAAAACAGGTGAACGGTCCAAGAAAGTGGGAGGGAGGACTATGCAATTACTCATTTGGGCGAATAAGTCCCTGGAGGCTAGCCAATAGTCAATCCTGGTGTGCAGGTTATGGTAAGCTAAGTAATGAATGTACCCTCCCCTACCCGGGTTCTGCGTTCTCCACACATTGCAGAGCTCAAGTTGTGTCGCTGCGTCTATTATAGTTTGCGCAGTCGCTGTTGGTCAACAGTCAGGCCCCCGATCTGTCTAGCTGCGGGTCTAATACGCAGTTAAAGTCGCCGCCCCAGAGTTGGGGCAACCCCCTGTTGGCACGCATCTTCTCAAGCAGAGAAGCATAAAATCGAAGATAGTCGTAGTTCGGGACATATATTTGAGCTAGGATTAAGTTAAGTCCCTTCCCACTGCACTGCAAGATTTCATATCTCCCTTCTGGATCCGTTTCTAATGGAGCTAATTTTATTTCCTTTTTGGGGTTGACCCAGGTGATCACCCCTCTGGCGTGAGTCGTGAACCCTGCTGCATGCGTGCATCCCATCAGACCTCTGATGTTAAACATACTGCTGCTGAGTGGCAGGTGCGATTCCCTTAATAAAGCAATGTCCATGTCATGTCTGGTCAAATATGACAGGACTTTCCTGAGCTTCCTGAAACCATTCAGGCCGCGGACGTTCCTGATAACAATGTTAAGCCTGCAAATCTGAGTTTGTGTCATGCATTGTATTGAGGTCATGGCAGCAGCACTGGAAGCACAGCAACCATTTTGTGTAGCACTGCAAGCTAGTGGGTAGCGCGCATTAAATGCAATTGTCTTTGCCTTTTTAGTAGAACATTTCTTAGGTCTCGGTCCCTTCTGATCTCCCCTCCGCCATGCCAACCCCGAATCGGCTATGACGATTACCCGCTGTCGAACCCGCCACTAGGGAAATACATAAAAGAACCATAGGTAACTGTGTCTAACCTAAAAGAAAAGGTCAAGGTGTGGATACACTCCAGGGCAGATGCTGCCTGCACCTGCAGACTATTTCCCTCAGTAGTCTGCTTGTATTCTCCATCCAGCATCAAGCCAATTGTTTGCATCAAACTTAAAGCCTAGCCTGAGCCACTAATTCCATATAAAGGTCTAGCGAGGCAGTCCTGGTTCTGAATTATCCCCAGAGGGATTGATTCCCATTGCCCCTAACTAGTGATCCATGTGTTGTTTCTCGTACAACACTTCCCCACTATTTCAGCATTAACATTCCTCACCAGTTCACTGCAAAGGGGCAATAACCCCATTTCTCTAAGCAGCAAGAAAAAAGAAAAGAGCAAATAATAGTCTTATCTGGCAGTTAGATAATATCAGCTGTAGTCTTTGTCATCTATGGCACCACCAGACGCGCCCTCATGAGTAGGAGATGCGCTGCCATGTGCTTTGTCTCTCGACCACTCCTTTAGAGCTTTCTGCAAGGATTTGGGGTCCGTGAAGATGCAGGATTTGCCTTGGCTATTGACCTGTAGCCTCGCTGGGTACAACATGGCCTAGTCCAAGTTCTGGTCTCGCAGGTGCTCTTTAGCAGCGCGAATTGCCTGCGTGCCTCCTGCACTCTCATTATGAAGTCTGGGTACAGCGAAATGGACGATCCTTCTCTTCCGTATGATGGCGCAGCGCCCCAAAGCTTAGCGGCAGGCTGGTTCAGAGGTAGGTAGTACTTGACTTCCCGCTGGCGATCGTCTACTCGAAGCTGTCCCCCACGTTGCTGAGCTGTTTGCAGCGAGGACACACCACTGTGCCTGGCCACCGCTGTCTCCGCCGGCTCGTCCCCTTCATAGGCAATGGGGCCAGAGCCGGGCAGCCGATCACCCTTCGCTTACTCACGGTACCACCAGAGATGGTGGGGTTGTTACGGGTGTGTGGTGGGCAAATTTGGCCGGCAGGCACCCGGGGCAGTCGGGTCAGGGTCTCTGTGCCACCCAGCACACGGATGATCACAACGTTGCTCAGGGCACTCCGTCGCACTCTAGCCCCCGGCGCAAGGCCTTTGTGCTCTCTCCCTTCCGTTACTGCTCCAGGAGGCTCCAGCACTCCCGAAACGGCTCAGGATGCAGGCGGCAGCTTTCGCACCTGGAGACAGCGTCCATTCAGGGCTGAGCTGGCAGATGGAAGCAGGATACCTTAAGGATAGTGCGATAGCTAGACTGAGCTCCCAGCTTATGTGGCCATCTTGGTCACAGGCAAGTCCGCCCCCTATTGTTGTTTCATTTCCTACGTCCGGCTGGGCAGATCCATTGTTATAAATGATACATTCATATCGATCTAGATGCATTATTTCATGCAGAAGAGAATATTCTTGTTTATACTGCAAGAATGCTTGTGTTTGTAATCTATCGTCAAATCCATAATCAACATCTGTTGCAGTGAGAGAAGTAGCCCCTTGAATTCATTGTGGATGTAATGCTTTAGCATTCGGGAAGCTTGCCTGTGTAACAGCCTCTAGGGTTGGTACCGGGGTCACGACAATTGTGCTTTTGCCCTGCTGTAGTGCGCTCTCTCTCTCTCTCTCTCTCTCTCTCTCTCTCTCTCTCTCTCTCTCTCTCTCTCTCTCTCTCTCTCTCTCTCTCTCTCTCTCTCTCTCTCTCTCTCTCTCTCTCTCTCTCTCTCTCTCTCTCTCTCACAGTCTGTACTGCTGTGAATATCTTCTGCTGTGAATATCTTCTCAGTTGGTGCAAAACGCATTTCAGCATTCGTGTACAAATGTGATTTGGTTAGTTGTGTTAGCACATGTATGTAAATGTTTAGAAGCTATTATATCAGCTTGTACGGAATGCAGAATATCAGTATGTTCCTGTGTCCAATGATGTACTCAAAAGTCAGGTTAATTAAGTTGTAGAAAGGTTTCCTTCTTTCTGCGTAATCCATAATGTATGCCCTGCCAAAATTTGAAAATCTTAAAATGGATTGCAGTCTCTTTAGAGTTGTTGGAGGTTGGAGCACTGCACGTTTTTAGAAAAATTGTGCCGCCAGGCTTTTGCCTTCACTTGACCATACGTGCCCTAAAAATAGGACACTGAGGTGGGCAATTTTTGATTTTTCAAAATTAAATTTGTATCCCAGGTGGGCGTACCCAAGAGTTATGTGGTTCCCTCTAGACAAGTGTTCCATTAAATAATTGTCCGTCAGATAGATGTCATCTACGTTTGAAAAATGCCTCCTCATCAAAATTTTGAAGTAACTCTGTTACCCTGGCTAAAAACAGTCCAGGACAAAATTGGCATTGGGAGCCTAGTGCCGAGAATGCTGTGAAATATCTGCCCCCGGTGCTATATTTTGGCAGAAAAATCAATTTGAGATGTCTAGTGTTGTATTGTATTTTTTCCGCACAATGTTATTTATGAGTGAGGCACTGTGTGCATTTTGTACTGCACGTGTGCATGCAGATGAGTTTAAATGTCTATAATCTGAGACTAGATGATATGAATTATCGGGTTTCATAACCGGAAACAAGGGATTATTCATAGGTGAGATACAATTCTCTATCACACCCTGGTATTCAAGTTGATCTAGGATCTAGGATCTCCCTGACTTGTTTCTTTGCTTCATGCTTCATTGGGTATTATCTCTGTGGTTGAGGAATCGATTTTAATGGGACTTTGTGATGAGGTGACTCATCATCCCATCCAGCATGATTGCGGTAAAGTGCAGGAACGACCTCTATTGCCCACTCCTGCATGCATGAATTTTTAACAGGTCTTGGTACGAGGTCGGAGAAAGCAGGTAAAATACTTTCTTTCCCCATTTAGCGAAACATTACAAAATAAGGTGGCCAATCTTTTTGGGCCAAAAGAATATTGCAACCATGTATCATTTTCTCCCAAAAGAGACCCTTGACTTGCCTGGGCATGTCCCACTCCATTTGGAGCATTATTTGGTATAAACTATGTGGGTCACTTACCCTTGTGTCAGGTGTTGCCACCGTAATATGCTCATTCAGTGCTACCACCCCCAGATAATTCATCAGGTTCTGACAAACTATTGTGATTTCTACTGCGCTGTCCAGCTTCGTCAGTGCCCGTTCCCCGTTTAAAAGCAGAGTCCTCAGTAGACTGGGCATTTCTAATTTTAATCCTGGCTACCATTTTGTTTTAAATCGAAGGTTTAGAAGTCTTATGTTTATTTTGTTTAATGATGTAGCCTGAAGTGCGATGTGTCTCCCTCTTTAGCTTGACTCCTTCTTTTGATCTGTGCTCTGACCTTCCGTCTCTCTCCAAACGTTTTTCAGATGACTCCTGAAAGAAATGAGAGGAATGTGAATCAGTATCTTGATAGCTGTCAGGCTTTAAAATATTGTCATGGTTTCTCAAATTGTATTTTCTGACGATGTGGTCCTGTTGAGGATCTCCACCCCGTGACTTTGTTTTTTTTGTTTATTATCACATTTCTTCTTTGAAGAATCAGGTGCATGCTTAGTTATCCTTTTCAGAACTGCTCTTAAGTATTGGTTTCCCAGGTCTGACTCCCAGATTATTTCTACCTAGTGAAGCATATGTATCTCCAGTTCTCGCTCCTGTGTTGCAGGAGTGAATTCCCTCAGGAATTGGCGTATGTTACTCAACATAGCTGCCAATACCTGGGCAAAATTGCCCATAAGTTTAATTCCCATATCTAAGGCAGGCTCCTCCCCGTACTCATTCTAAATCTGTTTCAGTACATCTGGTATGACTGCTATTGAAGGGGTACCTTGTGTTCTGGTATATACGGCAGCAAAGATTGTACCCCAAGTGGCACAATCTTCTATCGGGGGAGCTATTCCCATTGGCAAGCAAATTGTCAGTGTGTTTTTGCTGTGGACCCGTATGGGGAAAAACTGCTTCAAGCTGTGTTGTTTTTTGTGCTATCCAGAACGGGATTCTATGTTTGTGGGCTAATACCTGTATTACGCATATATGTGGTTGTGTAGTCTGAGCAGCCCTTGCTGGTTGAATTGTTAATGATCTCATTATGTATTGTGTAAGATTTCTGTAAATTTGTAGTAAATCTTTGTAGAGTTTACGCATTCCTGCTGCTGATAAAGCAACAATGCCTGGATGTGGTATAAATGAAGCTAAGACCGGGCAGGTCACTCCTTCTCTGCTGAGCAGACCGAGTCTCACGTGTTCTGTGGTATGGGGGAGGGCACCTTTAAACCAATTAATGTGCTCTTGGTAAGTTAATGGGACTTCTAAGTCCACGTATGGAAAATACTCCTCAGGTGGTTCAACATCAATGTATTCATGAAATAACCATGTGTGTGCTACTGCAGGTGGGATTTTAACCCATGAATCGTATACCTCTGTTCTGAATGCTTCATGTGCCTCAACCGTGAAGGTAACAACTCCAGCTGTTGCCGGTGGGCCATGTTATAGTAATTTCATGGTAACTGCCTGTCAGCAATTTTCCGAAATGTTTAGTGCAACTACTTGTTCCTCAGCGTCCTCAGACTGTTTGGTCATTGTCAGAGTACTAGCATTTAGCTAAAATGTTATAGAGATATGGTATGCAAAATGTGAGAACTTCTAATCCTCCAGGCTTGATTAACATACAGCCAGTACATAGGGTATACCTACTCAGCTGAGGGGGATTTCTTTCCCTTCCGACTTCAAAGCCTCTGGTTTAAATGTGAGTAGGGGTCTCTGAGAAAGTATGACTAAACTACTCAGATTTGACCGTTAAATAAGAGCCTAACCAATGTAATGTGTAGGATCTGCTCATTGTTTGGAGAACATAAACTAGAGGCTTGGCGTCAAGACTGATTCCGAACACTTCCACAGGGTATGTTGGCCTATAGACCAACTAGCTCACAGTGTCTCTGTAAGCCCCCTTAACCAATCAGGGAGCAACTGGCTTTCTGGCAACCACTAAACATGACAACCCTGACCCCTCTGGGGTCATGGAAACCATACAGATATTTTTGCTCAGTCACTCGTACTCCCTTATTCTCAGAGAAATATACAGGGATAATATTTATTGAAGCAACGTTATTCTTGCATAAATTACATGTACTGCTATTATTAGTAGACAGAAGTAGATGAACGTGATTACCAGCACCAAAAGCGTAAATAGTAGCTATAGTTCTACCATCGTGCTAAAACAATGTATGTATGCAGGCATATAAAATAAGGCAGTAATCGAGCATACTCCTACTATGCAAACCCTACTCAAAGTGTACCTAGAGTGTGTGTAGGGTCAAGAATCCCCCCAAGGGATGATCCAACCCCATTACCTGATGGGATAGAGTGAAGGACCCTGTCTTGGCCATGAACTGGACACCCCTCACAAGATGTCAGACCACTGCATGGTGATTTCTCAGCATGCAAGGACCTCGGTCTTTGCGGGAGTGCTTCCTCTACTAATCTATCAGGATGCTTATCTTTTAAATTAGAAAGCATCCTTGCGATGTGATGTTATGGATATGTAGATGAACCTGTCACCCCATGAATGAAGATAGTGATGACATTTGTAAATAGTGCGAAACGAGACCCTGCACATCATTTTCAGGGCGTTGTGATAATGTTGTGCAAAGCTAGATATGTAAACAAGTTTAGTTTCAGGGAAACAAATCCAACATTGTCATGCACGCAAACATGTGCAAAAGTTCACAGCTGAAAAGTTTATTTGTGAGGACAGTGTAAGAAATGAGCTGCTTCGCTACATGGGCCTAACCTGGGAATGAAACATACCCTAGGACAACATTTGCCATGAGTCCCAGTTTTTTGCAAATTTCAAAGGTCAACCCCTCCCCAACTAAATCTTCTCCTCTGCTGCTGTGCACAAGTCCATGAATCTGGTCTAGTCCCTTATAGTAGGAACTGTTGGGACCCTTCACATCCGTGCAGGTTTGCTTTTGGCAATCACCAATCCCAAAAATACAAATGTCTTCCCAACCCCCTACCATCCCTGCCCAACATGATTCCTGTTAGAATTGGGGGTCTCTGGTTGGCGCAAGTTTTCACTTGTGACAAGCAGGGACCCTCTCCTCTAAGTCAGGGCGAATGATGACCCCTTAGAATTACCCTTGCTCACCCTCTAGGTGTGTGGCGTGAGCAGCCAAGGCTATTCTTCAGGCGTTATTCAGTTAAGCATTTGTAATCCCACACACAATAAAATGTACCAATCCCCCCACAAATGGACACCAGGCTGTGAATATATCAAAAATACGACTCTTTATGTAAAAATAGATATATATATATGCAGTTCAGACTTAATACAAGACCAGTAACGCTTTCAGCATGCCAACAGATTGTAAATAGGCAAGCTTCTTCTTATTTGCAAGTTTAAATGTGGATTTCTCCGTTAAACCACTTCTTTTACAGTTCTCTTGGTTGCAGTTCCTTTAATCTTGCTTCCTGGGCAGGTTCTCGGGACCTCAGGCCAATCTGAGGCCTTCTGCCCGCTTCCCAGTGCTCTGCTCGCTCTCCCCGCAGAAATAGACCGAAGCCCTACCGCGTCCCACACATCTAGCGTGAGCCCGCCTTCGGAGCGGCTCTGGACGTAGGCGCCGGCAGAGCTTGGAGGCGAGCCGGGCTGAGCAGTGCGGCCCGGGCGGGGGGAAGAGGTGAGAGCGCAGGCGCTTGGCAGAGGGGCTGGGGGCAGAGATAGGAGGTCGGTAGGACTACGCTAGCACCCACTCACCCTCAAAGACTCTCGTGGGGGGCGTAGACTTCCTGTTCCTGCGCTCTCCACGAAGTCAGCCTCGATGACGGGGAAATAAATTGTGGGCCCCGAGCCCGATACAGGAACGCGACTTCACTTTGGTAGTTGGGGCTGAGTCGGCAAGAGCAGCGCGACTCGGTCCGGTCCGTGCTTTGGGGGCTCGTCGAAAGGAGGAGTATCTCAGGGAGGCAAGGCGTCACACTGGAGCCCTCAGTACAGGCAGTACCGAGTGGGGGCTCCCTTCACAGTGCGACGCGGCCTCTCGGGGGGGGGGGGGGGGGGGGAGACCAGCTGAAAGCGGGGCGGCCGGGTGCACTCAGATGCACGGCGATCGTCCAGGCGGCAGGCTGCTCGCGTCCCCGGAATTCCGGCGGGAGGGGTTCAGTCGGACTCAGGCTCTCTTTCAAGCAGGCGGGGGTAGAGGAGCGGCCGGCCTTAGCCCTGGGGCAGAGAGCGACTCCGAGAGGAGCGAGGCTCTCAAGGGCAAGAGGGCAGGCTGGCTCCCGGGTACCACGGCCCTAGGAGGGGGCGACAGGGGGCAGACTTAACCTCCGGCGGGAAGTGATACTCGGCCTCAGGCAGGAGACTAGCCAGAGCACAGGAGAACCCACTGGTCCTGGGGTTCAGTTCAGGAGGCAAGCTCAATCAAGCCCTTGGAGAATGTTTCTTAGCACAAAGCAGCAAAGTCTGTTTAAAGTCTTCTTCCTCTCCTTTCTCAGCAAGGCAAGCAGCAGGCCAGTCCTTTCAGCGTCTTCTTCTCCTTCTAGTCGGGCAGAGGTTCTTCGTGGGGAAACAGGATTCTGATTTACAAGGAGCAGGGCTCCTACTTTTATACAGCATTTCTTTTGTCTTTTCAGGCCAGGGGGGCCTTTGCATAACTTCATTCAGTCTCTGAGCACTTGTTGGGTGTACTTCTGGCTTCTGCTTTCAGTGTGAGGGGCAGGCACATCAGACGCTCCACAGGAGGTGGAGCCAGCATTGTGTAGACAGGGGCAGCCAGGAGTACCTTTTTGATGGTGCTTCGCCCTTCCTGGGCCAGGTGCCGGCTGAGTCATCAGTCGCTCCCCAGGGGGCAGAGCCAGCATTGAGGTGGCAGAGCACAGCCCTATTAAGAGTCCGGGGGGGGGGGGGCACTCCTACCTCCCACTAAGGTGTAATCCTTGCATTCACCACCTGTCATCCCCAGCCCTGTCACTCACACATTCCAGACAGTCAGACAGTCAGATACACATACTAGCAGAGGCGGGCTGAAATGGTTAGGCAAGCAAATGCTAACTTTCTAAAAGTAGCATTTGCAAACACAGGATATTAAAATAAACTTTACTAAAAGATGTATTTTATTATTCTGAGTTCAGGCATACTAAACATGTCTCTCTACCATGTTCCCTGAGCCTGCTGGGATTATAGAGTGTAATAATTCCAGCAGCCCATCTGGCCGAAAGGGAGCAGGTAGCCTTACAATAGTGAAAAACGAATTTGGCTGTAATTCACTATTAGGACATGCCACACACATCAGGGCTTGTCCTACCTTACACTTACAATGCACCCTGCCCTAGGGCCTACCATAGGGGTGACTAATATGAAGTTAAGGGAAGGTTTAGAGGCTGGCAAGTGTGTGCACTTGCCCAGCCAGCATGACAGTACCAGACTGCACGCAGGTTCTGCAATGGCAGACCCTAGACACATTTTAAAAGGCCGCTTGTGTGGGTGGCGCAACCAGCGCTGCAGGCCCACTAGCAGTATTGGCATTTACAAGCCCTGGCACTCCTGGTGCACTTTACTGGGGACTGACAGTAAATCCAATGAACCAATCAGGACATCAATCAGTTACACTTTACATTGGGAGAGCATATGCACTTTAGCACTGGTCAGCAGTGGTAAAGTGCCCAGAGTCATTAAACCAACAAAAACAGGTCAGAGAGAGTCTTGGAGGAAGGCAAAACGTTTAGGGATGACCCTGCCAAGAGGGCCAGGTCCAACAATTCCAAACAGAGCAAGCCTTGGATCCTTCTGTCGCTCGTGCTGGGGTGAGTACATTTCCAACCAGTATCTGTGGACCATCACCGATAGCGGCAGGCTACTCCATATCTTGAAGTGGCACTTCATTTGGTGAATCATGGGGGGAATGTTGAGCTCCCAACAACACTTTGGGTCCATTGTCACTTATACACCCAAGTACTTAAAGTATGGGACACACCTCAGGGGACTCTTGTGACCTTCGCCCAGGTCCTCAAGGGAACCAATAATTAGGAAGGCATCAATTCCCTTGAAGATCTGAGTATTTGCTATAAACCTTAGAGATTTGCATGAGCCAAGGCTAAAAGTCTCAAGCGTTGCACATAAAATAGAACATCAACTGCAAACAGCACAATGCGATCCTCGTGGTTTGGATGCCCCTGCAGTCACCATATCTGGGCATCGGCTCTCACCCATCCAGCTAGTAGTTCCATTACTGGGGCAAAGAGAAGTGGGCCTAGGCAGCAAGCCTGCCTGGTATCTTGTTAGTTCAGGAACGGTGCAGCCAAGGCCTTGTTGACCTGGACAGTAGCCCAGGGTAGATTGTGGACGGTGAACATAGCACCTGAACAACGGGCCCACGTTCATCTTTTCTAAGAGTGCATGCATAAATGGCCATTCCACTGAATCAAACATCTTCTCAAAATCAATTGAGACCAGCGCCTGGCAAACATGTGACAGCAGTGCCAAAACTAGCACCTCCTGGAGACGTCTGAGGCAGTGTTGGGTCCTCCAGCCACGCATAAAGCCATTTTTATCTCAGTGCATGAAGGATCAGATAGCCCCAACCAGACAGTTGACCATCAGTTTGGCCAGAATTTTCAACTCTGTGTTAAGCAACAAAATGAGCCCATAAGAGGCATACTTGAGCAGGGCCAGCCCTGCTTGTGCAGGACCATGCTGGTGGCCCCTCACAAATCATATGTTTGAATTTTCATCCAAAGGACATCTTCAAACACAACTTTCAGTTGTGGGCTAATCTGGAGGCATAACGTTTACAGAATTCAATTTGGGACCGGGAGCCATGCTTCCGGGCATATCCTCGATAGTTCCCATAATTTCCTTTTCGGGGATAAGAAGGTCCAAAGTTGAGCACCAATCTGGGGAGGGGGAGATCACTGTAGATGGGTTTAGCATGTGTCCCCATGATTGGTTCATAATTTGCATATAACCATGCGTAATTTGTAGCAAAGACTGAAACTATCTCTTGGGAACTGAAGACCACACTCCAGTTGGGGTCCCATTTACTGGGATGAATCAAGCCTCAGCCTGTCCGGTTGAGAACCAGTATATGAGTTTGCCTGCCTTATCCCCAGCATTGTAATCCTACATTTAGAGGCCAAAAGCACCATATTGATCTGCTTGCAGAACTTTGTTTTTAGGGTCTCCCTGGTCACCTCCAGACGTCTAAGAAACAAGGTATCCAGTATAACCCTTGTCTCCAAATCTCCTATTTTGCACTTCAGAGCGAGATATTCTTGTGTCCCTCCTTGTTGCGGGTGGTACTGTAGGAAACGGGTTCCCCAGATATCTCTGCCTTAAGGGATTCCTATAGGGTAACATATGAGGAGGCTGATCCCCTATAGATTTCCAGGAACTGGCCTATCTTCTCTTGGAGCAACTCCACAAAGCTACTGTCGAAAAGAAGGAAAGAAGCAAGGAACTCAGGCACCAATTGGATCGGCTGCACTCCTTAAGAGTGGGTACTAGCTCAGTGGGGGAGTGATCAGAAAGGCATCTGGGGAAAATGGTCAAGTCTATGTCTTGGATCTGGCCAGCTGAAGTTAGAACGTAGGCTAGTTTCCGTTGGGAATGGTGTGAATAGGAAAACTATGTGTAAATGTTGTCCTGGGGATGCATAATGCACCAGATGTTGTATAAACCCATTGAATGTACCCAGCCCCCAAGAGATGTGTTACGAATATGAAAGGATGTACTTGTGAAGTTAAGTCAAGCATTGATGAGGTAATTAAAGTTTCCCCCCATTATGAAGTGCCCCTTCAGATCCGTCTCTAGCAATTCTGAGAACCCCCGGAGCATGTGGTCCACCAATATACCAATAAGGGCAGGATGTTGACACTAGGAGTGACCATGACCTACCCTCCACTATGCCAGTAACCACCACCCAACTCACCAGAGGGTCGGTGGTGGTGCCCTCCAGCTCACAGGGAAAGTTTCTTTGGAGCCAGACCGCTGCCTCCCTTAATGCTGTGGTGAACTTATGCCTGCAGAGAAATTGACAATTTGTGCCTAGGAGGTGTGTCTCCTGCAGGAGCAAAAGGTCAGATCCATTTCTTAACCTGCATTAGGACGGCACCTCTCTTAATTTTGTCATATAGCCCATTCTCATTCGTATCTTGTCTGACAGTTATTGTTATCTCCTATCCTGAAAAACTTGGGTTGCAATCATTGTGTGGCTCTTTGCTGATCTCAGAACTGTTAGATCCATCTTTTTATGACCTATATGTGTGATTGTGGATTATTTACTGAGGAGAGCATCAATGCCCAATTAGGTAAATAAGGTTTCAATGTGAAAATCTTGGTTTACCTCTGCTAACTATGTCAGAAAGTGATAGGTTTTTTTGGAGGCAGGATGGCGGACGCTTCTTTGTCCGAGTGAGACAGGCTTTCTGAAGCTCCTAACCAGCGGAGCCCTCCCCCTGTACTTTTTCGTTTACTTGGAGGAGTATGAACGGGAGAACGACTTAAGTCATTACAGCTTTCTTGATCTTTTGCAATTTTTCACCTTCTTGGAAATGCTAAAATAATGCTGAGCGACCTGTTTGGAGACCGCATATATCGACAGACAAAACGACTATACCTGTGTCTGGCGCGCCGATCTGCATCACTTCGCCTCGCGGATTACTCCACATACTGCTTGCCGACTGCAAGACGCCGCATCAGTATTTGCCCTCTACCACTGTCCATAATTGCCGATAATACTCCACAACACTCGAGGAGGACACCAACTCGACTCTTGGAAAACCCGTGGCGGATTCCACTGCTCGGCTTTTCGTGAATAGGTTCAATGGCCCCTAAGAACCCTACGGTTACCGCTGCGGCAGGAAAGGGGAAGGGACCATGTACCCGGGCTACTGCGTCTATAGCTACAGCGGCTAATATGCCTGGGGTGACGGCGGTGACGGCGCTACCTGTGGAGCCCTGTTCAGCAACCAGTGGCGACATTATCTGCACCCTAGAGGATGAAGTAAGTGTGTGTGCTGTGGAGGAAGTGACTAATAGAACATTGTGAAGAGGTAGATCGTCCTCTTTGAATTTGGGCAGCCCAGTTAAAACTCTCAACAAGGGGGGGAGCTAATACCCTAAAGATTTCTGGTATGTTTACAAAGAAAAATCAGTCCAATGGCAAAACCCCTCTACCAGAGTTATCAGTTGTTTCTAAACCAGTGACTCATGACTCACAATTCCAACAGATAGTGACCGCTCAGCAAAAAATGCCAGAGGTATTGGCCACTAAGGGGGGCAAAACACTCTCATCGGCAGAACAGGCTGCTTCTAGGTCGGAGACTTTACAACAAGGTATCTCTCATGTTGATTCTGGATATTCTGCCGGCAAATTTTATTCAATGTCAGATCTATCGAATCTATCCGGCACCGAGAGCAATGATATTGACTGGGCAGATGATCGGAGTCTGTCTAGCTCCATGCCTTCAGAGGAGGATGAGGGTAGCTTTATGGAAGGTAGCACAGTTCGTAGGGCTTCGCCTGATGCACGCGCTTCTCCTTTTGAGCATTTTGAAAATGATGTGCCTCCCATGCTCTCTCTCCCTCAAACTAAGTTGATGCCTTCAAGTGCGAATGACAGAACCTTACTGCCTATCGACCCTAGAAGGCTCCCTGATAACCGCATATCTAATACTATAAATACTGATTCTCACCAGGGGGACGAAAATGTGTCTAAAACAGTCTGAAATTACATTGGCTACAATTCTCCAAGTTATCCCTATGCACCGGTAGGAGACAAGGGCAGAGGTCTTGCGAATACAAGGGGCAGTACGTAAGCTTCAGAACACGGTACGGCGGGTCATTAAATCAACCAATGAACTGACTTCACGTGTTGCAGAGACTGAATCTAGGATCTCTACAGTTGAGGATGAGATGGTGCAACAGAAAGCAGAGGTTACTGCACTAGCCGCTCTCAGAGATGATGTCCGTTGGAAGCTGATTGACCTGGAGAACAGATCAAGAAGGAATAACCTTCACGTGCTAGGAGTTCCCGAAGGTTTGGAAGGGAGCAATATCCGGCAATTTGTTCAAGACCTATTCTCCGAAGCCTTTCCTGAACTAACCCAATGGAAGTGGGAGCATGTACTGCAAAGAGCTCATCGATTTCCATTCCATAAACGTCCTGGCAATAGCCTTTCCGATGTGAAGCCGAGAGCAATCCTGATCTGTTTAAACAACTTTGTGTTACGAGAAACACTATATGACCTGGCAAGGCCAAACCGCAGAAGGAGGGGGAAGGGTATAGAGTTTTTTATTCGACCTGACTATTGCCAGGCCACAGTTCAACAAAGATGGCATTTTAGGCAGTTAATACCCAAGTTTCAAGCTAAGGGAGCATTAGCATTTCTTTTAAATCCTTCCACGCTAAAGGTTGTGTTTAAAGAGAAAACGTCTTTCTTTTCGTCAGAGATTGCTGCAAAAGATTTCCGAAATGAAATAGCTTAATAACAGTGACTTGGTCTAACAAAGCTATATGTAATGAATCTAATTATACATTCCTAAATTTTCTCTTCTTAGCTCTATATCTAAGGCTATGCTCTGATCATGTCTTTTTTTATCACTATTTTCTTCTCTTTCTTCTGTATTGTTCTATTTTTCAGGGGGGCGGTGTAGCTGGTGGGGGGGGGGGCAGGCAGCTTTTCTCTCCATCACCATGGGGACTGACCAGTCTCTTTGTCTCATGTGGGTGGTTACAGGGTGGGTGGGGCGGGTCTCTGAGGGTGGAGGGTTGAAATGGGGGGTGTGATGTGTGGGGCAAGGAAAAACAGCAAAGGAATTTTCTGTATAGAGTTAAATATAGAACTTGTAGACACTGTGAACTTACATCATTGTTTTGTAATAATTGAGGTTAATATGCTCTTTCTGGCTCTGTATGGTGCATTCTGTTTTGAAAATGGGTAGACTTAAAATTTGTTCATGGAACATTTGTGGCCTAAACGACAAAAGGAAAAGGGGTATTACGGCTTAAATTGTGAAAAATATCAAAATAGATCTCTTGTGTATTCAAGAAACTCATATCAATTGGAATAATAGGAAGTGGTTTTTAGATCTTGGTCTTGAATTAGTAGGTTGTTCTCGGCAGGGTACCACTACAAGAGGTGTTGCCATATTAAAAAAACATGGGTTGGGGCAGTGTAGACGGGTCAAAGAGGATTCTTTTGGTCGCTGGGTAATCGGTGAATTATGCTTTGAGACTTTAACACTGACCATATGTACTATTTATGGTCGTAACTCAGACGACCCGGATTTGCTGGACCAGTTAAGGGTAGAACTTGCATTATGGCCGTCTCCTCTACTTCTTTGTGGGGATTTTAATATACATATAGACATGACAATTGACATCTCCAGTGATTACATTTATACTGGCAGGAAAAAAATGTATTTAAGGCCACTAAAGGGATTGTGAATGAATTTGGGTTAACTGATATAGGATTTCTAAAGGGAGGAGGTTCTCCAGGGAGTACATTCTATTCTGCACCGCAATAGGAGCATTTTCATTTAGATTTTTTTTTGTAACCACTGGATATGTCAACACTGCCCAAAACATCAGGTTTGAAATTCTCCCCAAAATATTATCTGATCACAATCCTATTATTCTCAATTTGGATATTAACATAGACCTTCTCTGAGGCCTTTTGAGCTTAGACTACTATTTGATCCTCTTTATATTGAGCACATAGGGAAGTGGATCCCTGAATTTTTTAAATCAATCATGGCTCAGCGTCAACTGAGATGGTTTGGGATGCTTTTAAATCTGGGGTTAGGGGAGAAACGCTAAGCTTCTTCAAGAAACAGCGGGACATTAGGAAGACAGAAGATATGGAGATGATCAAACTGCGAGATATTGAGATTGAATTGATGACAGCTTGTAGTGGAGGGTTGAATATCGATCAAATTGTGAACAACTTAGCCATACAGAAAGCAAAAATATTCCAAAATTATGCCACAAGATTAGCTTAACAAATCGCAGCTTTTAGATCTGAAATGTATGAGGTGGGAGAATATTCAGGGAGACTTCTGGCGAAAGACTCCGACAGAGGGAGATCTCTGTAAGAATTGATAGTTATATGGATGACTCAGGGCAGCTCCATGACACGCCATCAAAAATATTAGGGATTTTCCGTGAGTTTTACTGTAATTTGTACATGGAGGATACTATTGGGGAGATTGAAGGAAGGTCAACAAATTTCAGTCGGCTCTTACCTAATACTACTCTATCACCAGAGGAATCAGTGCAACTAGATACCTCAATAACCTGGGAAGAAATTGAACTGTCTATAACCTCACAAGCCTCTGGTAAAGCTGTCGGACCCGACGCCATTCCTCTCGAATTTTATAGGACATTCCGTAAAGTTCTTAAAAAAGAACTTATTGTGCTTTTTTTAGAGGCTCAAAAAGGGAAGATACCACCCTCTTGGCAGAATTCAGTTATTATTGTTTTTCTTAAAAAAGATAAACCACCTCAGTCAGCCTCTTCATACAGGCCCATTTCGTTGATCAACGTGGATAGCAAAATATATTCGAAAATTTTAGCGGCATGGCTCTCTGGAATAATCTCACCTCTCGTTTCGAAATTTCAGCAAGGGTTTATACCATCACGCGATACAGCTGATCATATACGCCGCCTAATTACATTTATTGATTGGGTCCAGGCAACTAATTCCACAATAGGAGTGACCCTGTTGGATGCTGAGAAAGCATTCGACAGGGCCACCTGGGCATATATGTGGGATTCTCTAACCAGAAAGGTATTTGGTAATGGTATCCTAACAGCTTTAAAAGCCATGTATTATTCTCCCAGTGCTTCAATTCGCCTGGACGCCCAAACATCTGCCCCGTTTCCAATTACTTGCGGCACACGGCATGGGTGTCCGTGTTCACCTTTACTTTTCGCTTTTTACATAGATCCTTATTTAAATCGTTTAAATGGTGATATAAACATTAAACCTATTCATTTAGCCCATACAGACTATCGCGCCTTCGCTTATGCAGACAATATAGTTGTTACAACTGATATAGGAACCACATTACCTGTTATAGACAACCTTGCGGCACAGTTTGGTTCCTTTTCAGGAAACAAGCTGAATTTATCCAAAACTCAGATCCTATTTGTTGGCGATAATCCTCCGCCTACAATAATAACAGTTCCTGAGGTTACCTATTTGGGAATCAAGATATCACTCCCAGTTTCCAAAATTCCTGAATTAAATATGAATCCTGCAGTGGCCAAAACTCATTTGTTATTAGAAAGACTCAAACATCTTCATATGTCTTTATATGGTCGAGCCAACGTGTTAAAAATGTTGATACTGCCGAAATTTCTATATATGTTCCGTACAATACCCATTGAATTTCCTCCTGCATGTTTTAAAAAATTAGAGATAGCAACTACTAGGTTTCTGTGGAGCTATAAACGCCAACGCAGAGCCCATAAAAAGATGATTCTTTCTAAAGAGCGTGGGGGAAGGAGTATCCCTTATTTTCTTTTTTATTATGTTGCCGCTTCTTTACAATTTATTAGTCCACTTGTGGTCGGGGACAAAGCATCAATTCCTCTGTGTAACACTCCATCGATATATGAGTTGGCAATGGGCGAGGGGATAAAGGGATGCTTATTAAGGGTTATGGAACCTAGCTATTTTAAGAAAAACAAATTTAAGATTCTTACAGCGGCTTTTTTGGTTTGGAAGATGGTTAGGAGACATCTAGGAATCTTAAAATATAATGTATATACACCATTTTTCGCTCATGATTTATTGCCCTTTATTTTTCGAGATCGTATTACTACCATATGGAGTATTAAAGGAATATGTTGTATAGGGGACTTGTTTAAAGATGGGCATTTAATTTCGTTCACGGATCTACAAATTGTTTTTAGCATGTCGAAATTTGATTTTTTTAAATATCTCCAAATTCATAGCTTTTTTCAGACCGTAGGGTTAACAACACAACATCAGATTTTCAAAATTCCCCTTATTGAAAATCTGATGAAAAAACATCAATTGGTACTCTTTATCATTGCCTGCTACAAGAGTTTCCGGATGATCTGGAAACTTGTCAAATAAAATGGGAAACTAAGCTTGGGATATCAGGAGTTAATATTTTGGAATCTATTATGTTTGCAAATCGAGTTCTCATTACAGGGATGATATCACAGTATTATATGGCTATATATGCCTTTCTCTTCTTCTGCGTATGTAATCAAAATACTTAACTTGAATTTGTATATGCTGTTTTTTTCCCTGCAAATAAAATGAATTAAAAAAAAAGTGATAGGTTTTTCATATGAGAAGTGTCATTAAAATATTGAACCAGCAACACAGCAACATTGAAATCAAGAAACCAATCAGTAATCTCCCCAAAACAGTTTAGTAAAAGAAGACATTTAATGAGTACATTTAGATAAAAATGAAAAAATCGGATAAAGGGTTCAAAGATCAGAATTTCTAATGAAAATGGTAAAATAGTTCCATAGAAGCAATGATGTTGTAAAAGTCCATGATACTGCACATCCATTACCAAAAGCTACATAAACTTGACGTATTCTGGAAAGGAAAAGTAGGACCCACCTGCGGTATTAGCCCTTGTAATTTCCTGTCCCATATAACCAATTGTTAAATAGCCAGTAAAGCCACCCTGCTCAAAGCTGCTATTATTAGGACATAATGCCCTCACTAACTGTTAGGTGATAAGGTGACCCCTTCAGCCAATGGAACCCTAGTGTTAGGTCTTGGGTTCCCATTGGCTGAAGGGGTCACCTGATTACTAGGGCTATGAACAAGGCCAGGCTTAGGGCGTCTCAGCCCGGGCGTCGAGGCGAAGGGTGGAGAGGACAAGGGTAGTTGCCCTTTTGAGCCTGTTAATAGCGGAGAGGACAAGGGTAGTTGCCTGTTTGAGCCTGTTAATGGTGGAGAGGACAAGGGTAGTTGCCTGTTTGAGCCTGTTTGAGACTGGTCGGGACTAGGGCCAGAAATGCTGCACACACTTACACCAAATGTACACCACGCACAACACTATGCACAGATTAATGTACCAGCATGCACCACCAACCCAACCAAACCACATCTACACACCCTACTATCCCAACTACCACACATATCCACCATCACCCACAAACAGTACACAACTCTATCCTATACCACTAACCAATACACTCCTCACTAACACAACGCCAATCAACACCATACATAACTACATCCCATTCAGACACACTCTCCCTGCTGTAATTTCACATAACAGACCACCTTTTATCACTAACATATAATGATTCTTCCAGCAGTTGTCCAACAAACACCCTCCTCTCCCTTCTACCATAATAACACTAACCCACAACACACACACTACACACCACCACACTTTGTAACTCTTGAAAGAAACCAGTCTAAGATAAACACTCACCTCTACTTCATTCCCTCCTACACACGACATAGACTCTACTCATAAACACATCACCACCCCCTCTACGTCACAACCTCCTCTCACAAACAATACTACACAACCAAATCCAGTGCATGGAAAATATATATCAGCACCCCTTTTCACTACACCTCAAAAGCAAAACATATCACACACACCAGCACAACAAGATCTTCAGAGCACCATACCCCATAATACTTACCATCACAAAATGCATACACATACCCACCTTTCAAACCACATAAAGGAACAAACTCCAATGCCAAGCTTCCACTCTTCCACCACACCTAACACAGATAGAGCAATAAAGCACCTCTCTTCTAACCGCCTCTCATCCATTGGACAATTTAGAACATTACAACATGACCCACATTCTACACCACCTCCCCTGACTCATACACCTTCCGCCTTAAACACACGCAAAAAATATGAGCAACATGCCACACCTCACAACTTTGCTTCCCCAAGTCTACCTCACAACAATGTTACACCACAAAAGCAACACAGCACTCCAACTCACTCTCAAACACCATCTCCAACACATACACATGCAGACCCTTTCAAATGTCTTCTTAGCATGCTGGATGAGGAACACGATGCAGAACAGCTACACGATTGCTATCCTAATACAGCTAATACCAGCACTAAAAGCACACCTGCTACACACCCACACAATACTAATCACTCTTCTACAAAACAAAGTCCCACTGTCACCAAAAGCCACTCTCTACACTGTCTACTAATAAATGCTCGATCCCTCTCTAAAAACAAGCATCACATCTATGACCTTCTCACTGATGCAAAACCAGACATACTATTCATAACCGAATCATGGTTGGGAGAGGATATGGCTCCAGTCCTACATGAAGCCATTCCTCTAGACTATCAAATAATCACCCAAAATCATGTTGCCAAAAAAAGGTGGTCTAGCTATTGTATTCAGGCAAACAATACATATCACTAAAGTTGACAACATCTCCATAAAGAATTGTGAGGCTCTTCTAACAAGATGCAATCCTACACCGTCTTCCACCTGTAACTTCCTGCTCCTTTACAGACCTCCACCTAGCAAGGCAACATTCCCAGACGCACTTCTAGACACAGTTTCAAACCTAATAACAATACACTCCAACCTATGTTTTCTGGGTGACCTCAGCATTTGGTTTGATAAAACCAATATGACCCATCCAAAAACAATAATCACCGGCCTAGACACATTGAACCTGCATCAGATTGTTCACAATCCGACACACACCCCTGGACATATCCTAGATGTCATTTTTGCTAATACTGAACTAGTTACCTTTCAAACTATAACTCCAGTCACATGGTCAGACCACCACTTGCTTGCTTTCCAACATAAAACAACACTAAGCGACTCACCTAAAACTACCTTACATCCATCCACCTATCGGCCGTGCAACAAACTCAATTTGGAACACTTGGAACCACAACTAACATCCAGTATAAATCTGGAAACCATAAATTCTGTTCAGAATCTGAGTGGTACAGGAAGCTTTTGACATCCTGATACCACTCAAACTCACACAACAGAACAAAGGAAAAAAAGCACCTTGGAGAAACATCAAAATAAAAGACATAAAACAACAAATTAGAAAGCTGCAACTTACCTGGCTCAAAACAAACGCCAAACAAGACAAACTTCACCTACAGAAAATTACCAGATTATATAAGTCGGCTATCAAAAAAGCTAAGAAAAGGTACTATTCAGACAGAATTCAAAATGCTAAATGTGCAAATAAAGAATTCTATAAAATACTCCATGAATTTCGAAAACCACATTGCCTAGAAGGAACTCATCCTGTTACTCAAGATTTCACAGACAAACTGGCAAATCATTACACGGACAAAGCAGACACGTTGGACTCGTACTTACAACAGAAACAAAGCACCAGCACTAACCCTTGTACAAAACAACTATCCAAGAATGCTCTAATCAAGCCTCTTCGTTCCTTCCAACACATCTCACACAATGAATTTATGGGGCTAGTCAAAGCAAGCAGGCCTGCCGGCAGCCCTTCTGACCATTGTCCGCCACAAACTTTCAAGACAATTCTTTTAACAACCTCTGCTGCCATTCCAGTAAGAAGAATCATCAACGATTCCTTAACTACTGGAATTTTTCCACACAAACTCAAAAACTCATACATACGCCCTTTACTGAAGAAAATAAACTTGGATCCTCTGAACCCTGACAACTACAGACCCATTACAAATGGACCCTTCCTGGGCAAACTGATAGAAAGAGCAGCGTTCACCCAGATGTCACAATTCATTGAAGAGAATGACATACTTTCAGATTTTCAAACAGGATTCCGTCCGGGAAGAGGAACAGTATAATAATGAGGCTTTGTAATAAGAAATGTACTTTATACAGTTTTTTTTTAAATATGAACTTTTGCTGATTATGTATAATTTTTAATTTGCAGATTTTATGGGATGGTTGTATTGTTTTCCTGAAGAAGGTGGCTATATTATAAGTGCCCACCGAAACGCGTTGATGCTCAAAAAGAAAGGAGAAATACTTTAAGTATTGAGTGACAACAATATTGACGCAAAGCTAAATTGGTCTCACATTTTACATTTTTCCAAGACTTTAAGCACCTGTACTAGTAGAGACCTTTCACATGTCCCTGTACTAGTCTGTTGTCATGGTTATTCTGATCTTTTCCCATCACAAGAATGTCTCACATTTTGTATCTCCTTGCTTACAAATGGGAATTTATCTTTCCTTTTGGCTTGTCTGTCCCTTTCATATGTTTTTAAGTGATTTTAATGTATTGTGGAAAGATTTGATAACTATGAACCACATTGGTTTTTTGCTTTTGTTTTGAATAAACTGTGAAATATACTTTCTTGATATAGGTTTTTTACATTGCCTCTTTGTTTATTACATGTGAGCCTATTTTGCTGTGGTTTGGGAATATTTGCGAGTGTATGCTGTAGAGTCAATATGCCCAAGGGGAACTTTATTTACTGACATTTCTCTTTAATATAACTACATACAAACTTTTATTATATCACTAACCATGCAAGACAAGTTAAATGGTCTCTCTCCAATTTGTTTGCAATTGCATTGACTATATTGAATGTTTTGCTTGATGAACTGCATATTAAAACATCCGCCCCTCGTATTTGGAAACTCCCATTATGGCACATGCCACTGACATGGGGTTCTTTACCTAGCATGGACACCACTAATGGGGCAGTCAGAACGATCTTGTAAGTAATTGATCTGCTCACCAACTTTGTGGTCTCAGATCATCGAATTACCTATATGAGAGCACCTTCGAAAGGATTGTGGTGAGCATCTTGCAAAAGATGGTGTTGTTGAGACATATTTCATTCCGCTCTAAATTTTAAATGTGTGTGTTTTGTTTTATTTTTCATATTTTGTTCTTTCCTGTGGGATTTTACGATGACCAATTACCAGCATCCTTGTGTTTCCTTGCCCTGTTCACCCTTCCTCACAGTCACAACAATACAATGTAGAAAGGAATAATTACTTGCACCTCTGGTGTACCCCACATTGAGAGTGTATTTTCTTTAATACATGTACATAGTTACAATGTTAAGCCCCACATGATTTTCTAAGTAGGTATGTTTGGTAGTACAAAAATTAGAATGTACACTGATGTGATATTTAAATCCAACAGCATTGATGAAGCTCTGTGGTCAATATACCGCAGTGAAACATGAGCCTGCTGCCCTAACTTCCCCAGCAATGTCATATTTTCTAAAAATAAAGGTTCATGTACATCTTCAAAAGATTTTGGATGACTGATTTCCCAATTAATGAAAAATACCTATACTGAGATTCCTGTGTCTGAGTTTTGGACTTACATTTTCTCAAACAAATGATCAATTCGAGTGCAATTTTCTGACCTATAGAATATATCCCCTCTTCAAGTGGGTGCTAGACTCTCTTGCCAGTCTGACCCTAGTAAATCCATTGCTATTTTTTTAAAATAGATATCTTGTTCATACCAAATTGAACTGAACCATAAAACATACTAGTCCTGTTTGTTATGCCAATGAAAATAAATATGGCCCAATTTGTTGCGTCATTTGCAACAAGGATATTAATAAACTCACCATATTATTATACAGTGCAGAGGTCAACTTCCACGTTATTACTATAACACATTATAAATAATGTGAGAAAACACTGCCCTATTCAACACGATTTTAACTCGGATGCACCAGTTTCACTCCTGGTTACTTGGCTGTGGTTAAACAGTCTCATATGTAACTTATGTTCCTGATTTCATAGCATGACTGTGGCCACGTTAGTTTAGGGCTCGCTTAAAGATTATTGGCCAATCATTAAGCGAACCCTAAATTAAGGTTTTGGTGGCTTCCTTTACTAAGGATCGTCCTTTTGGAGTATATGATAACCTTTTTTCATACTCTTCTATATTCTAAACAAGGGGGGCAATTCTCTAGTCATTTATGAGTACCCGAAGTCCTTTAACCGAAGTACAAATTCAGGTGCCCATCAATGCCGTACTGAATTGGCCCCGTTTATGCCAATCTGCAAGAGTAAAAGCTTCTTACTCTAGACTGCGCAACTGGATATAGTCTATGCAGTATAGCATTTTGATTTCTTATAATACTCACTGTACTGTTGCTGACAGCAGTGTACATGAATACTGATTATATATGTGTATATATATGTATTCATTAATAATGTGGTTTTAAAGGAGTCTGTCCTTTGGGGCTAATTCACTAAGGCATTTTTGAGTACGTGAAGTAGTGTTCCTGTAGGGCCACTTTACCTACCCATAAATGTCTTTGCGAATTGTCCACAAAACATTTAAAATGGGATTTTGTTTGGAAACGCATATTCAATTAGCATACGTAGAATGACTGTGTCTTCTTTGCACTTTTATTAAATGGAGTTACACATCTCGTAGCTACTTCATAATGGCATTGATCGGGATGTGCAGTAGAACTCCTCTGGTATTATTCTGCGTATTCATAAATGTTTTGTGAATTGGACCCTTTGTGTTTACCATAGTATATTTTCCTACTCTTTTTTTAGAAACTGGTCTCCCTAGTTTAATTGCTTGTAAATTAATAAATATTTGAAATGATCCGGTCTCTACATTGCCGTGGTATTCACCTGCTTTCAGACATCCAGCTCACTGTTAAATAACACAAAAAAATGTCTCCAGTCTTTTCTGATTTCTGGTCAACTAGGCTTGATATTTATGGAAAGAATCAATATTGTTAAAAGCCGGGGTGCTGCGGCCTTCCTGAAGTGCTGCACTGACAACACGCTCTCTCAAAATGAAAATGGATTGTGTGCTTTCACTCAACCCTCCAGAAACAGTATCCGGGAAGAAAAGTATGGTCCTAGGACACACTTATGTCTGATGAGGACAATTTGGCTTTGTTGGAAGTCTCTTAGCCTGTCTTATCTCTTCTGACTAATTTCCCCTCCGAATTACATTTTTTTCATCCTCTCTCGGTGCTAAAGCATCATATTTTCAGCAGGCTTGCTGTCTGAAGCGGATGACTAATCGGCATGGCACCTGGTGCATTCAGGCAGGCCTGTGCACTGGAATAGTCATACCTAGTTATGTCTGCACACCTGATGTTTTATTAACCAGTATTGATTTTTTTACCCGGGGGACTTTTTTTCTTCCTGAAAAAGACAACCTTGCAGGAGTGGAAGGCATTGCAGGGGATGAATTTCTAATGACACCCCCTTCTCTCCTCTTTTTTCCCCCTCCTTGCCTCTTTAATATAGCTTCATATTTTAAGTGCCGAAACTGAAATTTCATTTTAAGCAATTCCATTCTGATAAATCCTTTTAAACCTTGACTTTCTATAAGGTTATTTTTTGTACAGATTGTGCTGCTTGACTGACGCGCTTAGGAGCGCCTGTAAATGGGAGCATTTCATTATGGGTTGCAATGAAGCATGCGGGCGTGCAGTGATACACAAAGAGTGCCCCAGTTCTGGGCCGTTTTAGCAATGCCGTGAGAGGAAGCAAGGGATGAACACAAACGAGGGCCTCTTGTTTACGGTTACTGCATGGTGGTTCAACTGGCAGTTTTCTGCAGTCTTCTAGAATAAAAAATGCGTGCACGGTGGCAGATACTTGGTATGATAGGATTTACCTCAGAGGGTTACCCACAAGGCGATAAATGAAATAAATTCATTTAGAAAATATTAATATACGACATTGGCTGATGAGATGCTTTTTTTTAGTGAGAGAATGATGCATTGGTTTATTTAAGGTAGATTTTTTGCTGATTAAGTTTCATCGGTGCTCCGCATATCTTTGTGATTCCTTTATATATTTCACTTTTTGAGGACATTCACGATAAAGGCTTTTTGTTCATAGTTTTCACAGCCCGCACAGCTCATCTTCTTGGCATGTACTTATTAAACATGTCCGACTCCCCAGGCCGTTCACCCTCCTTCAGTTGAGTGTGGGATACACGTTGGAGGTGCGGCTTTGCACAGTGTTTTCTCCTGTTCTGAGGCTTCCTGGGTCACGCCGTTTTGTGGCTCTTGCGTTTTAAGCTGCTTGCTTAATCCAGGCGCCCGGTGCATCCAGCAGTGCTGCCTAATTAGCCAGCGGAAGAGTGGGACATACGTGACTGAGTATGACAGCTGCGTCAGCTAGCTCTGTGAGGCGAGCTTCGAGCCGCATGTGTGCCTCGGAAGGGGTCAGCTTTAAAAAGCAAACGCGTTATTCCAGGCTGCGGCTATTACACCCTAATATATTTCGGATGGTTTCAAATGTGTGTTGTTGTTGTAACTGTGTGCACATATTTATGGATTCCAACTGTCCTTTTGTTTCTCTTTTTCAGTTCTTGGCACTGGGGACGCATAATGGAAAAGTGTATCTACTCGACGTCCAGGGCAACATCACACAAAAGTTTGAAATTGTAAGTACAGAAAACCATACTGGAGAGCCTTCCATGATGGTCGTTTCTTTAGTTTTGGTTTTTATTGAAGACAAGGAGACCAGCTTGTAGCTTCTCACCCCAGCTCCACTTATCAGCTGACTCCTCCCTCCAGAACATGCCACAAAGGAAGAAACCCACAAGGACCTCACAGGATCTGTGCCGTGGGCTGCACCAAGTGCAGTAGTTCACTATGCATCTCACTGTTTTATAGTGCTTTCTTGAACAGCACAACCACAACAGCACTTGAATGAAGCCATATCAAATCTATTGGGTATTATATGAGATAACCTACCCCCCAAACGTATATTATAAGAAGTACTCCAAGTCAACAATAAGTTCTGTGGCCCTAAAGAGGCACAGGGCTGCAAGTCGAGTATATGGTCAAAGTACTCTGAGGTAACTTGTAGTATACTTTCCATGTATGGTTGGGAGTATTTTATTGCTCACAATAGTTTTTAGATGTAGCCATACAGCATTCAAATCCACAGACACCATAGCGCCTATCTCCATTCACCGGGATCACGTGCTGTCATAGAATACTAGTCAGTAGGCTACAGGCCAGGCACAGTTACGTGATCAAGTCTGTGTGACAGCATGTTCCACCATACACTCTTAATGTAAACTCGCTATAATTCTGCCCATCTACTGGACCAAGAGTGAACTCAACTACGAAATGCTCTCAGACCCTCACATGCAGCAACAAACTAGCATTACCACGGAGCCTATGCCTTGCAGACACAAACACAGCCCATTCCTGCAGTAGTCGCCTGCCTTCACACAGCCGATGGGTAGAGTAGTAGAACAGAACAAGGCACAAATTCCAGAGTAGCACATTCCTGCTACTTACTTCAGAGTGCTGATAAGCTCGAATGCCTCTACAGTTGAAGGCAAAGTGTAGCGCACAGGTTTGAAAACACAGGGGACACTGGGGTGTCCTCATGCAACCCTTGTTGCTTTATTGACACCTGACAGCGAGGCGTTCTTAGGCTTATCTTCACAAACCAACATTACCGCCCCCCTCCACCACCAAAACCAAATCCATAATAACCTCACGGGAGCTGTGTCAGGGTCTGCATCTATACCGTAAATTACAACACATTTACACCGGGAAAGCAAAGCCACACACTATTTTGACACTTTAATTTACTGGGGCTTACTATTGCAGTTTTAAAAATTTTTGAGGCGATCAGCCACTATAGGACAGGTGAGGACTTTGGAACAGAATACAGTAATTGTTTTCTGCACGAGTTTCATTATTTTGACTCATCCTGGAAACGCAAGAATGTTTTTTATTTATCACAAATCTCTCCAGTGATAACAATTTGTATTTACTATATTTCAAATTTCTGAAGACTCCTTGATCTTGTATTCTCGTCTTTCAAAAATTTACAGAATTTGGAAGTAGGCAAGCAAATAATGTTAGCATTCAAAAGAGTTCTAATAGTGCCCCACCACTCTCCTTTTCCCTATCTTCCAACATGATTGCTAAAGTCTCTGACCCAAATCCGAAGAGCCTCTCTCTCTCTAAGTTCATTTTCAATTAACTATTTAAGTTAAAAAACACTCAATGCCATATAATTACCATCATATTCTTGAAATGAACTGTGTAGTTGTGGAATAAAATTCAACTTTTATTTTTATTGTACAAAGGATGTAATTCTTAGTTGCTGTGCGTATCCGATGTGATTGGTAGTTCCTAAGTGAAGTATCAAGAACCCTTTGCACTGGCATTTGGAACACGTAAAATAATAGTAGACTGGTGCTTTTTAAGTTTACCGTACCTGTGCGCGTCAATATGCATGATTTAGTGCAGATCTGTTTTCCCAAAAAAACGTTTCCAAATGAAGGTGCAATCACAGCAGCCTGGTGCAACTCCCTACGAAATTTAGTGTTCACAACTGCAGCATTTGCGTGATGCTGTTGAGCAAAACATAGTTCTGAATCAAGAATTTACACTCTTAGGAGGATCTTATAACACTGAACCAATGAGTACTACATTTAGTTGTTGAGGAAACACAACTATAAATATCTTGAAGATTCATTGTTGAGCAAAAGAAGATTTAAAATAGAAGTATTGTGTTAACATGAACTAATTAGTTACTAGTGGGGCTACCAGCCAGGTGTTCATGGGCACATATGTATATTATCAGATTGGTGCAAAATTATTAAACATTAAAAAAATGATATTAATACTTTGATAAGTGAATGTTGGGTTTTATTTGAAATGTATTTTTTTTATTTACATATATCTATGGTGGTACAGTGTGGCACGTTTTTTTTAAAAACATATTTGAAGTATTTCGTGTTGAATTGAGTACCCGTGTATACGACCAGGCTGGTTAATTGTTTTTCTGTCACGTGTAGTCACCCTTATATGCAATGCAGGGCCAGATCTCCCAGTCCTCCGGTATGCTATGATAATGGCACACAGTTGTACACGGGTCTCCGATATGAAACATTTGGGGCACTGCCTACAGGCGATTTCTAAAATTAAACTGCTCCAATACAGATTTTTTTCTAATAATAGCTAAAACTTGCCATTGCACAGCACTGCGAGTACAACAAGAAGGGCTGTGCAGGTTCGGCCTGTCATTGCTTTTGTCTGATGAAACATGGGTTTTGTGGTTGTTCCTAAATAGCTTACGAGTTCTCAGACCATGGCGAGGGCAGCTATTTTCAGTCTGTTGTCATTGTCAGCCTTACAGAATGCCCTTAGAAAGGGTACAGCACCATAGTCGACCGTCCCAATTTCTCTCATGCGTCACATGACTCATTAAGGGACGCATACGCACATAACGGTACTTGTGTTGCCTGTGCTGATTTCCACCGCGTGGCGGTGCTGCGTCTGGATGTTCTGTCTCACATTAAAGTCTTTCAGGATAAACCACCGCAAGTTGTTTGTCGATGACGCTCGTGGGATTCAGAGAGGTAGATAGATGGTTCTCTTGACGAGGAGGTCAGAAACGTAAAAAACACAGAGGCGGAGGCCTGGAATGCTAGTTACACTCGGACTTTGTTGTCAGCGGGGATATGAATTATTTCAGCTCTTTTGCATATAGAAAACATTACAACCAAAGCTTCTTTTGTAAGATATCACAAGGTTTGTGCGCTTATTTTTTTTTATATTTTTCAGTTCCACTAATTAATGAACGTAATTTTTCTGCAAGCGTCCGTGTTGTCGATTTTATGAACTTTTTGAAATAAAAAAAATAAATCCCTGTTTTCTAAAACAAGAATCTGTGAGTGTACTGTGATTTGTATTCTCCACATTTTGCTGCTAGAAAAATGCAGTAATCAAAATAGTTTCGTATATTAGTTTTACATAGCACGCAGTACCATCTGAACCGCGCCTGTTTTAATTTTAGGGTGTGAATTATGTTCCCTTTGAAAGGTGACCATTTATTGGCACAAGAGAGATGCTTTTCAAGTTGCAGTTAGTTCCTTCTGCTTCTGATGCATTTGCTACCTTTATCTGTCAGTAAAGAACTGCAGAAGGATATTTTTTGTGGACATGCAGGATTGTTATCACGCAAAAACAAAGAAAGTACATGACATAAGAGAATATATTTTGATGAATTTAGCATTATTAATAAAGTGTTCACCTCATTTCAAATTTGCTGCACCGATAGGCCGACATTTTAAATATGATAACGATGCTGAAAGTTTCAAATTGAACACACATGCATGTAATTTATGAATGTAGAGTAGGTAAGTGATTACATGTAATCAGTTATTGTTGGTTCGTAGTACGCGGATGGCAGAGGGCGGCTTCAAAAAAGTGCTAAGAGGGAAAGAAAATAAGTTGGGAGATGAAGAAAAATGTATTCGAACTTGCAAGTGATTAAAACTATCCGTGGGTGCCATACTTGAAATAAGAGAGCCACTTGCTTCTATCCTGGAGTGTGATGGTAGTCATGGTCTTTTATTCAGTTGAGATATCATTTGATAGCTTTGGATTCATGCATACATTTTTCTGACATCAGTTTTATTTTTTTCACGGTGGAGAGACTAGAAAACATCCCCTGCTGGATTGGGTGATCCTGGTCAAGTGGTTCCTTTTTATGTGCACCCCCCCTGAGATAAATCTTGCACTCATTTCGAATGCCATCTTGGGTTGTGCAGGTAAGGCAAATACATTTGGCAACTGGAAGTAAATGGAGGATTCTGGTTGGATGTGATCTATTGGCTTCTAACACAAAATAGACGGGCAGCCTGAGTTTGGACAATCTGGAGCTTTCGATCACTGCTGATGGAGTCCAAATTAATGGTCAAAGCATTCTTATTAATGTTCACTGCCATGATTTGAGGTAAGATCTAGCAGCTTTTCCCTGAGTCCATTACACTCAGACTCTCATTACTAGTGGCCTATGAAATAGTCTGGATTTTCCCCACCTTAGGACTTATCGATACCGGGGATATTGCTATCTTTGAGGGTGGGGAAAAATAGCCGATCATGAGTTGGAAGAGCATTTAACAAAGTGGGATTGATATTTCTTGCTCCGATTTCCTTGCAGTTCCTCCTTTTGGGCCTCACTGTCGCCCAGGATCTTCAGCACCATTCAGCTATGGAAAACTCAAGGCAAAATTAAAAAAACATATAATTGTAATGGGGCTGGTGTTAGTTGTTACCGGCGCGATCAGTATTACATGATCACTCATAATGAGGTCCTCATTGATGGCAAGCTGTGTAGAAAATTGGCACCATCCAGCCGCGGCCGGCAGTGGGAGTACCTGCAGGGCGGTGACGTGGAAAGGGGGTTGGGGGGTAGTAATGTATGGATTACGGAGCTTCCCAGGTAAGTAAACATTTAAATAAATACAAACAAATTTTGTTGAGTGCACTGCATCCCCAAATGCGATACAGTGCGCGCAACGAAATTCGTTTTATTTATTTAAATATTTACCTACCTGTAAAACTCTGTAATCCACACATTACTGCCCCCACCCTGCCCCTCCCCCTCACCACGTCACCGCCCTGCAGGTACTCCCATTGCCGGCTGTGGCTGGCACCATCATGTTTTATTTAATTTCATCAAAATAAAATGTCATTACTTTGTGTAAAGAAACACAGTTAAGAGAGCAACCTTGCATAGAATCTGCATAAGTTATGGTACAGGCTAATTGATATGTTTATTTCATCATGACAGTGAATTCACTGAGAAAGAAAGGGTATCTAAGGATCTATCTGCATCCTCCTAATAATAATGATACATTTAGTGATTTAAATCCTGTCAGAATGTGTAGTATTCCAAGTATAAGAGGTGCTATATATAGTTTAAAAGTAGAGGAAACAGAATTTGGCAGCATAAGGAAAAATAAGTATCTTAATAAATTGATACTCCGTAAGAGCAGTCATTTGTATATTATCCGGGAACTGTGACTATTTTTCTTCTCCAGTAGTTGTAAAACCCAGTCCAAGAGTTGAAGGGTAAAGCCATCAGGAAAAGTAGCATTGGAATATAGGGGTTGCGATTATGGAGAAGGATTTCAGGAAATTCACTGAGATGAGCTAAAACTTGTACTTTTGACTGCTTTAACCATGGCAGCTGTGACCCAAGAAAGATGTCTTATGCTCAGATATTTGAAATACTGTTCCTGTTTTTAAGTGATCACAAACATAAGTATCTAAAATGATTCCCAACAATCTCCAAATATTTAATAATACTGTTTCTAGCTGTGAAACCGGCCTTCACCGGAGAATATGGATGACCCATGGTTCAAACGCACATGGATTTATGGTTATCTGTGGTTGCCAGTTCTGTTGTTTTGCCATTTATGTGTGTTGGCTGTTGTAAAATGTTATTTTTTTAATCATTTGACCATTTGGATTGCCAGCTATGCTGAAAATCTGTGATCTTGGTTTATATACTGCTCTAATAGGTAGTCTGGCTGACTTAATAATTGGTTCCAAATTTCTAACCATACCATGCTAAACACTACACACTCATGTTGGTACATATACGATGGGGGCGGAGCATACTGTTCCCATGATCCTATTACTTTTTGACCAGAATTCATTAGGGTTAAATGAGAGGTTCAAGGCATTTCCCATCTACTTTCAATTTGATGTGCTTACAATTAACATTATAAAAGCGAAGCCATGGCAATCATAATTTTAACGGTCTGTTGTATGCCTAAACTTTTATTAGATTAAAGTCAAATGTAATTTTTTGACTTCAAAATGAGCTTGGGAGTCTCTTTTTACATATAAATAAGTAATGTGATTAATGTGACCCGTGCATTAGGGGGCTATAATGATTAGTGTGTAGGGCACTCATCCTAGCCAGTAATAAGTGTGTACCATATGAAAGTTTCAAATATTTTAACTTTTACTGCACCAAATTGGTTTCTGATCATTAGCATGCCCATGAAGAATTTAGAAGTTCATGTTTGCAGAACGATGGTAGGCTGTTAAAAAGCAATCAATTGATTAGTTTGGAAAATTACCTCAAGTCTAGCTAGGTATTGTCAAGACTTTTCTAATTTTCATATTGGAAAAAACAGCTGATACATTAGCCCACTGGTTCTATAAGGAGTTTATTAATACACAAATAGTTATTACACTTTGTATCCCAAATGTTGTTCTGTGAGGTTTTTATCATACGTCTCAGAAAACCTCTTGTATTTGTCATTTACCTCTAATATGTTTAAATCACTCGTTAAAAAATCGTTACCAAAGTCAATACTTCTGCCCTTTCGGGCCTATTGCCTTTGTCAATGCAGTTAGCTGATGCTGTGTAGCATCAGAAAAACTAACATGTTACAAAACTATGCTGTCAAGCCATTGGGAAAAAATAAGTAAAAGAAGATATTATGATGCTACCCCTGTTGACGTTCGCATCATTTTGTAGGTGTATGCATGAGTCACCATGCAGAAGCACTCGCAGACATTGAGAAACACAGGTGGAGGGGAATGAGTGCACGAGGGAGAGAGCAGCACAAATCCTGGGGATGGGGAAGTTTGAGAGGGAGAAGCACATAAGCAAGAAAAAGCAGCACATGAGGAAGAGGGCAACACGGAGCGTAGGGGGCAGGTATTTGGAAGGGGAGAAGCACATAAGGGAGAGATCCGGAAAACACTTGCACTCTCATGTAGTGCTTAACCAAAAAGAAAAAAAAAGTAGATCCCTAAATGTAAGCAGTGGATGGATACAAGTCAGCCAATGAAAATAATGGTAAAGAGGGTATGCTCCAGACAAGGAACAAATACATGAATAGGAAAGCAAGTCATCAAATAAGAAGCAAGCATATGAGAGTGATAATAAAGCCAACCAATGGTATGCAATAGGTAGTCTGTAAACTCCTTTAAGTTCACAGTAGGCCATTCGCAACCAAACAGCTTGTGCTGTCTGGTATACGAGACCTAAAAAGCAGCATATCAATTGTCAGTAGAGGTGATTTAAGCTTACTTTTTGTTGATATTATCGCTTCTTTGTCATAATACCATTTATTAATAACATAACTATGAAATATTGAAAGGTACACTTCCGGTGAATAGACTCAGGAGAATTAGGTTGGACCTAGCATAATAGTATATATGAATCCATGGGGTTTGTGATTGTGTAATGTTGTACTTTGAACCTTTAGAACTTATTTTATAACTATGTAAGCTGTTACATTTTCAAGATCAGTATCTATTGATCCATTATTATCTAGTTGCATAGATGTTGATGTAAAGACTAAAGGCCTGGATGTGGGATGCCAGGCAAAAAGCAGAGGATGTCCTGCCTGCCCAGTTTAGAATGCACAGATAACCTCAACATTCTAACTTCCAACACTTTTTAGCTAGACTCTAAATAAGGCCCCAAGCTTTATTATACTATGAGCATCTATGTGACAGACATTCTTACAGATTACTGTGATGTTTTTATAAATCTAAAAGGTGGTTTATAATGTGATGGATTTTGAATACTATATGTAGTTTATATAGTTTTATTATACCGTGAGTAAATATATATTACATTTAAAAAAACTCAAATCGAGTCTCTCAGCTAATATTTAACACGTCACCAAGGAATAATATGCTAAGATCACCATAGACCGGATTCAAATCTGGTCCTCTGTAATATCCTATGTTCAACGTGGAACCAACTATGGTGTTGCTCTGCTTCCCCCAAGAAAATACATTGAGGGCCCTTTAGAAGAGCTAGATCTACCAACACCATTACACTAAAGTAAAAACGGTCTAAAAGCCTCATGTGAAACAACTCTGTGCGTCACCCCTACATTTTAGGAAAGGAAATAAGGCAGAGAGTAGCCAATGCAATGGTTGTGGCACCTACATAACTAATCCATCAACCAGGGGTTACCAAGTTTGCTTCTCTTATTGGCTTGTTATTATCTTAATTTTAGATGCCGACCAGTTTACAGGCCCTTGCTGAAAGAGTAGACCACGCATTTCCCACATTCATTATTATTTTTTTTTTATATTTTCTTTTATTAATCACGGCATTAAACAGAAAGGACACAATACAGAGGAACCACATTACCAATTTGCAATACATTTGAAAGGAGAGGGGGAAGCAGAGCCAAAGCACACACATCATCAAGAAAGAAAGACATTTAAGGGGATGGGGGAACATCAAATACTGTATCTCTAGGTGGCACACAAATCTCCCCCCTATATTTATTCCGCTGATCCCAAATCAATGCCCATTTTCGGGGACGGCCTCTCGTCAAGTATACAGTTTTTTCACGGAACATACTCCAGTCCAAGTCATTCTTCAAATTGTATAGGGTGGGAGGCGATTCCGCTCCCCACAGTTGAGCAATGTTTCTTTTCGCAATCATACCCACATTCATTATTAACACATCAAAATCAATTAGGATTTGTGAGAAGACACAACATGGACAATATGCTTGAGGAAATTAACTCAATAAATATAATCAAACAAAATTGTAGCTTGACTGAATTTGCTTTGAAAAAAAAGTCAAACAATTGTGTGTTTATACCTATTGTTGATATGGGCCCGGTGAAAAGGTTAGATTTCTAGTTATGGAGAGTTCTCAGAAAATCAAGGGAGGACTAGCAAAATCTCCTCAATATAACAAATGGCACTTGGTAAGAATGCCTCCTGCCCCCCAGATGTATATACTAACAAAGCATGATGTGTCAGAATAGCAAGCATTTCAATTTACATTTTTATTGTATTGAGTCTAAATATCCCTTTGCATACAAAGAATAAAAGTAAAATGCATTACATTAAACAAATGAAAAGTTAACATATGAATATTCATCATGTCAGTTTATTTGGGAAAGAGGGTGTTCCAGAGCTTCCCAACAATTGATGTACAAAGCAAATCAAAATGAGGAAAGTCATAGTTTCTGATGGGAATACCAGCAGTTAAATGGATGTCTAGGCCAACCTCAGGTAATTTTTGTCCGAACCGTGTTTATAAAATGATGGACAATGTCCTACCAGTTCATCGGTCAGATCACGCAGCTAATTTTTTTTGTATTTTAGGCGATATGACACAAATAACCTTGTCATTATCCTTTAAAATGTTCTCCCTAAAAGCAAGACCTAATGGACTTTTCCAATGCTTGTTAACTTAATTTTTTGGGGATATTTGTATAGCACTCCATAGACCGAAGGGATCTTGCCAATATTTATTTGCATATGCACTTTCACAAATCCATAGATTTTTGTCTGTTTTACATGTCTTAAATAAATGTGCTAATCTGGGTTGGTAATGACAATAATCATTATCTTATTCTAAATGCATTTCTTTATATTCTGGAGAAGCCAGTCTATAATTCCTAACTAATACCAGACTGCTACATGTCAAAACTGAGTTTGGAATTGTGAGGAAGGGGAACGCAGGGAGCAAGGAAGAATAACTACATGTATTGACATCGGTAAACAACGTTTACCACAAAACTTTTCCCCCGCAGTGAATGACAACGCGGTTGTTACAACGACTGCTTTGAGATTCCGCATACCATTACTCCGCAAATCCAGCATCTTCCCTAGTGTCCGCACAGACTGGAGTTGGAATTGTAAATTATACTATTCCAAATACAGCACACCCCTCCGCAAGTCGTCGTTCTGATTTGCAGAGTAATGGTATGCGGAACCACAACGCGGTCGTTGTAACGACCGCTCTGTGATTTCCTTCGGGGAAAAGACTACAGGATAAAGACATAGATTCATTGACATCTACTGCTGAAAGCGAAATGGTGGGTAATCCTGTAGGGGGCTTCCTGGAGTCAGCTACAAATAATGTTTAAAGAGGGTGCAGCACCCTAGGTTGTTAATTACCGTCCCTGGAGTCAGAAATACATCTTCTGAAAAGCAGGGTGCAGCAATGTATGCCTATATTAAAGGGCCCTGGAGTCAGACACATATCCTTTTCCGTGGCTGCAGTACTTTCGGTCAATACTAGAGTTCCTTGTTGTCAGAAACAAATGCATTCGGAAGCAGAATGGGGGTACTTTAGGCTGTTATTTGGGGTCTGTGAGTTAGACATATGTCCGTCCTGTAATCAGGTGGCAGCACCTTAAATTGTTACTATATGTTCCTGGAGTCTGCAGATACCTTTGTTGTGATCAGGCTGCAGTACCTTACGTTATTAGCGGTCACTTGAGTCAGAAATCACATCTTTTTTCATGGAGTCGGGCACAAGTCCATTTCTGGAACAGGGTCGAGTACCTTAAGATGTTACACAATGTCCCAGGAATCGGATGTATGTTCTTCCTGTAATCAGACGACAGTACCTTATTCAGTTTCATGAGTCCCTAGAGGTATTCACCGATGCCCCTCTAATCGTGGGATACCAGCTGGATATGATTCCCTTGAGTGACACTTGTTGAACTTGGAAAGAAATAGTGGCAGAAACTTGACTGTGCTTTTTTTTTTTCAGAAGGCCAGATTTCTGAAACGGTATGGGTTCCATGTAAATTGGCATATTTATTTTTACTAGTCTTTTTTTTTGTGTTTGTTTTTTATGTTCTAAATCGATGTGTTAATACTGGATTGTAATGCCAATAGTCATTATCTGCTGGTATGTGTTCTGAAAGATGTAACCCTAACATTCTTAGCAAATACCTGGGACTTGCATATAGAACTTCCTTCAGAAAAACAGATTAAAGCTGCTAAATTTCCTGTCAGCCTGATGTCTTTTTGAGAGCATGCTTGCAGGCGTGAAAAGTTGAAGATAACTCTGTGGCCTCTCCTCCCTTCCTGCGGATCATTAGTGAGACTGCAGAGACGGTGGTGGAAATATGCCAGGTTAGTCGATAAAGCAGAGACCCACATTTTGCCAACAGTTAGAGCCTACTACTGAGTCTGCTTCACTTGTGCCTTAGTCGTGAATTTAAGTTTCCATTTTAAATTAATTAAATTTTTTATTTATTTATGATTTTTAAACAGCACTGCTCTTATCCCAGGACATGTCAGTGAATTTTAAAATTAAAAATACCCAAAACTGCCGCCTCACAAATACTTATAGATAAAAAAGGAGAACTCAAAATTCTAATTTCAGGATGATTGTTTCCAGGCCCAGGAGGACCTTGCCTTGATGTTCGAACTGGACTATTCCCATGGGGAGCAGGGTCAAAGTTGATTTTCATATGGCTCTGTCCAAATTGGAATGGCATGGTGTGCAAAAAACCGAAGGATTTAACCCAGATCTGTGACCGGGGATGAATGTTTGATTTCTTCAGCATTCCGTCCATCATCTGTTATTTTTACATTTGTTGCGCTAAGTGGGAAGGGTATGCCCAGACATGGGTCCCGTTCTTGCTATACCACCAGATCCAAACTAGCCTGGCTGATGAGGGGGTGATACCCCGAAACCGGTACCAGGATCCCTTTTTCCAGTCCATGGAGGACCTCGCCTGGCAGTTTGGGCTGGACTGTTCCCATAGGGAACAGGGTCAAGACTGATTTGGATATGGCTGTGTCCAGATTGGAAGGGCGTGGCGAGGAAAAAAAACAATGGATTTAACTCAGATCTGTGACTGGGGTGAATGTTTGAATTGTTCGCCATTCTGTCTATCATCTGTTACTCTTTGTGCGCTTGTTAAAAGAAAGCAGTAGATGGTGGGTGTGGGGAGACCATACCATAGTGAAGGAAATGTATAGCATCCAGAGAAAAAGCCGTTCATTCTTTATATGTTATTTAGTGGTGATAAGAAACTAAAGAATTACATGACAGTTCATTGAATTTTTAATGCATATCTACAAATAATGAGGATGCTTTTCACCAAGGAGATTCTGACTAACATCATACAAAAAATGTTAGTTTGCCCTAAAATGTCAGACCCATTCACTGCAGCTGTTTGGTGTCAGCACTCAAACCTTTCAGTACAGATGAAATTGGCCGTCCTCCTACCTCTTTTGCAAAACACATTGTGGCCATGACTGCTGTGACAATAGGGCTGTGCTTTGGACCCCTGCTTCTTCCATTTTGCATCAGCACGTATCTTCAAGTAATTAATGTCATCACCCCTTCAAGTTGGTGTTCGTTCAAACTCAGGTTATTTCTAAATGAGTTAACACCATAAGATTGCACTTGTTGTGGTTCACAGTAATCCCATTACTCTTGCAGAAGACAGAAAGTCTATTTAATAAATATTGTAACCCGAAGGGTATTCAGGAAACTATTGTAGTGTTGTCGGCAAACAATAAGGTAGTGATTTTCTGATCCCCTCCCCAAATGAGGTGCATCATTGACACAAGATTGAAGGCTGGCTGGCCGTTACATGAGTTATAAATATTGTAAACATTGTCAGGGCTTGCACACACCCCTGGCATACTGGAAAAACATTGGTGGTTTCCTCAATATCCCCCTTCTTACGTAGGCATAATTATACTTTTGGACTCAGATTAAAGCATCAAACAAGTCAGAGGGAATTCCTCTTCTATTAGTGCCTTCCTAAAGAGGTGCTTTGGGATGCTATCAAATGCAGACTAGAACCACAAAAACGAAATAGATAGACTCTTTCTTCGCATGCTTTTCCATCAATAAGTGGAACCTAAATAAATTGTTAACCTTCCTTATTTGTTTCCCAAACGCCACATGATAATTCATATTAGTTATATACATTTCCCTAATCATGTCAGGAGCATCCACTCAGATTTACCCAAGACCCACACACCCCAACCCCAGCCAACACACCCAATGGCTCCAAACAGCAGACCTTGACCAGCTGGACTACCTTCACCTTTGACATCACCCTCAGGATTATAAAGAGCCTCCACTCTGGAGCCCCCTCTGACCCCTGCCCTCACCACATCTTCAACAGAGCCGACACCTCCATCGCACCTGAACTGTGCTGCATCAGCAACTGCTCCATCGAGTCCGCAACCTTACCAGAAGACTAGAAGCATGCATAGATCAACCCCCTGCTGAAGAAATCCTCTGCTGACCCGACAGATCTCAAGAACTACACACCCATCTCTCTGCTCCCCTTCCCAGCCAAAGTCTTCGAGAAAGCCTTCAATGCCCAACTCTCTGAGTTCATCGAAATTAACTTCATCCTGGATTCCTCCTAATCAGGCTTCAAAAGCAACCACAGCACAGAGACCACTGTCCTCACCGCAGCAGATGACATCTGGACCTTTCTCGACTGAGGCAAGACTGCTGCCCTCATCCTCCTGGACCTCTCAGCCTCCTAAGACACCATCTCCCACCACACCCTCTGCACAAGACTCCCCAATGCCGGCATCCGCGACAAAGCCCTAGAATGGATCCGCTCCTTCCTCACCAGCCAAACGCAGAGGTCCGCTGTTCAAATCAGAACCCACAGAGATCAGCTGAGGAGTGCCTCAGGGATCCTCCTTGAGCCCCACCATCTTCAACATCTACATGACACCGCTTACAGCCATTGTCCGAAACCATGGACTCAACATAGTCTCCTAAACTGATGACCCCCAGCTGATTCTCTCCATCACAGACTAACCCACACCCGGCGAGATCAACTTTCACTATGGGATGAAGCCATTCGCCACCTGGAAGAAGGACAGCCTCCTTAAACTTAACTCAGACTAGACCGAAGTCCTCATCCTGGGCTTCTCTCCCTCCACCTAGGATGACTCTTGGTGGCTTGTAGTGCTTGAAAACCCCCCACGGACCACGCACAAAACTTTGGCATCATGCAGACTTCTTGCTCTCAATGAACTACCAGATCAATGCTGTTTCGTCCTCCTGCTTCCACACGCTCTGCCTCCTTCATAAGATCTTCTATTGGATCCCCACTGAGTCAAAGAAAACGGTCACCCACGAGCTGGTCAGCAGCTGATTCGACTGTGGCAGCGCACTATATGCCATCACCACCCAGAAACTAAAAAATACAACTGCAGAATGCCCAGAACGCCTCAGCCAGACTCATTCTGAACATCTCACGTTGCAACTACATCACTGGCCATCTGAGAGACCTACACTGGCTACTTTTCAACACAAAAGTCACCTTCAAGCTCCTCATGTACTCCTACAAAGCTCTCCACAACCCCGGACCTGCATACCTCAACCACCGCCTCGCCTTCTACATTCACACCAGACATCTCAGCACAGCCCTGGTCACCATCCCACGGATCCCCAAGCCCACGGCTGGAGGAAGATTCTTCTCCTACCTCGCTGCGAAGACATGGAAGTCCATGCCTCTGCACCTCGGGCAATCCCCATCACTGCCACAATTCAGGAAGGGTCCCAAGACCTGGCTCTTTGATGGAACCGCAAATGCCCCCTCCCCCTTAGTTGCTTGAGACTCAATGGTGAGGAGTAGTCCTGATTTATAAGATTACTGATTAACTGATTGAAATGAAATCATTAATGACAAAAATTTACGTGGCGTGGGCTTGAGTTATAGTTACATGAGATAAGTATAGCTGTTGAATTTTAGTGGTTTTGTTTGTTTAAAACAGTATGTTTTAACTGACATGCTCCTTTGGCCTTTCTTTTTATCAGAGTGTGTGTTTGTGTTTTCTTTTAATTCTTAATAATAACTTTTTGTATAAATAGTACTTAATATTGCTGTTTTTTCCGTTTCTAAGTGCTAGAAATATCGGGATTAATAGGACCCTATTTAATGGTCCTCAGTATATTTACCTCAAACGATTGACAGCTGTGAGTCAAATATGTGACTTGCAGATTGCACAGGTATCAGTGGTAACTGTTTGCCTTCCTTAGACTTTTCCCAGCTCAATATTGTTGCATGTCATTGTCAAACCAATTAAGAAAGTTCTCTTAACATTGACTGGACTTGATTTGTATGAACTTCTAAAGGAGGCCAGAAAATCACAACATAGGGCCTGCCTTTTATAAAGAGTGATCCAAAGTTTAGTCTGCATGCAAACTACCTTGTTTTCTGGTGTAGCTCTGTGACAGCTCCCAACCCCCTATGTTCAGTTAACAATAGAGCACACTGTGTATTTATGAATTTCTCCAATTAACAACACAACATCACACTATAGATTTGATAATGCACATTTTAAAATCCAGTAATCTCCAAGGCTGACACTCTCTTGTCCAATACTTTTGAATTTAGGACAGGGGGTTGCAAAAAGGTGAAAAAGAACAGCTGTTGCAACAATATTTTTCACCCACTTGATACAAAGGCACACAATTACGCTTATCTAATATTTATATTTTCGTAATTAATATTGGTCTATATATAACCTCGTGGCTAATTTAAACCATAAAATTAACTAACACATTCTCTAAAAAACATAATATTGTACCTCATTTACAGTAAAAGCATAATAATCCCAGTGTGAATTTACAGTCTACATCTAGTGTCAATGCTTTTCATGTATCTCCACCATTAGACTTGGCATTACACACAGATAATTGCTTGTTTATCGATGGCAGATGAAGTGATAATGATTGTGCTAAATTGTGTAATTTCTTTGTTACTAATCAGTAATGAACAGGTTAAACGGCCTTCTGTTTATTATGGTTAATCAGCCCAATATTACTAGGAAACTTACTCTAAGCAGACCTAGTGTTTCAATATAAACGTTCTCCAAAGAAAACAGTCAAAGGCTGCGACCTAAATAGGCTTCTGAAGCCACAAGTCTCAATAAATAAAAAACATTTAATAGTGAGTATGTTACTTTGCTTTTTAGGTCGAGCCTAGACGAAAGCAAAGCAAAGCTTTGCTGTCTAGGGCTCGACAACTAATGTCGCCGCTTTCCGGGGAATGTGGACTGCAGACTGTGACGAGCTTGTCCTCCTGGAGATTGTAGCTCGTGAGCGCGCATGCCGCGTTGCCGTGCCCGATATTCCCATGCATGCACAGAAAGGCTCCCGCACGCATGCGCACATACACACACTGCATACACACACACACGCACCCCCCTTAAACAGACACACGCTACATACACACACGCACCCCCCTTAAACAGACGCACGCACGCACAAACACACTCCAACATACACACGCGCGTACACCCCCACCCCCACCCTCACCCCCACCCTCAACCCCACTCACCGGGCTCCTCTCCCCTTACGCATGGGAAGGCACTGTGCTAGAAGGTGCGCTGTCTCAAATCACCGCCGCCTCCCACAGCGGCATTATATGGAAATGAAAACTTGCCTTCCCGTAAACACCGCCGCAGCCCGGGAGCTTCGGTAGCCTCACAAATCCCGAGCGCAGCTCCTCTGACGTCAGACGAGGAGCCGCGCTGGGATTGGTGCCGGTGGGGCCGTTGCCTGGCAACGGAAGTGTCGTTGACGCCGGGCGGGAGGGGCTTCTTCGCTCCTCACCCGGGCAGCGCCTGCAAGGATGTTACACATCACATAATCTCCCCGTGCTTACAAGAAAATAAATATTTCCTTGTGTAATATAACTGTTGCTCACCGTAACCTTCGGGTCGATGTTGCGGTATATAAAACTGCCCCCAAAAAACATAATACGCGATGGTGCAGGACAGGTCAGGTGCATTGCGTGTGCACATGGCGCTCGGACAGCCCATGTGCGCGCTCACGGCGTCTTTCAGACAGCCGATGTGCACCCGCAGCTTCTCTTCTCTTGCGATCTCGGCACTTTTGCGAGCTCCCCCACGCCTTCACTTTTGTGAGCGAGGCTCGCCTCTCTGCTAAGGCGTGTCACCCGTGCCAGCGCTCAGCGTGCCTGCTGCCTCCTCAGCACAGCCTGCTCCTGTGCCTTCGTATACAGAGCCCCCCAGACGCAGCACTCGCTCCTTGCCTCCTCACTCGGTCCGGGGAGCCTAAGCCACGTGGCACTGAACTTCATCGCCGGGCAAGGGACCCCAAGCCTCAGGTCGCTGTGAACCATCCCGGCGCGCCCTGCTGCCGAGCCCCGTGATGGAGGAGACTGACCTGCTTTGGGAGCGGCTCGGGCCATCAAAGTAAGTGCTGCTCTGGCTTTCGCTTTCCCTCCCGTCTTTTCAGTTGTCGTCATGTGTTGACATCAGTTCTCGCCCTCCTCCCGATGTCCGCATTGCAAATGCTTGTTTTCATCGTATGAAGCTTGGCTCACTGTTAATGCTTTAAGCCTGCGGCCTTAACTCATAAATGCCTCTGAGGTCAAATGTCATGAAGGTTTGTGTTTTTTTAATCAGTTACTATGGCCGTATTTGGCATCTTGTACAGCGCTTGATCCTGCCGTTTGGTCATTCTTAACCTTGTAAAAGAAAGCTGCTGTGACTGTCTCAAAGCCTCACCTTTTCAAACTTAGCAGTCAGACAAAATGCAGCGACAGCCCTGAAGGATTCATATTGGTGACCTGCCCGTGAACTCACAGATCTTTGCAGTCAGCGTGTTAACCCACTGAGCTATCTTACCAACTGATGAACAGAAAGCGTATCAAATAATTATTACAAACAAAATCATACCATTGTAGTGGCATACCTTGCGCCAGAGGGCATTACGTTTATGTCTCTGATCTGACAATGGCACATGACTATATTTAGTTATACACGTAGGAGTTTTGCTCTGCATGTGTCTTGTAACTATCACAGCGAGCTAGTCTATAGACCCTGACACGCAGGGTTGTACAAGGTACAAACTTTATGGCTCTACATTTCTGCTTCAGGTAACTCGGGAGTCTTTATGGCTGTACACAAAGACATTCAGGCATTTAATAGTTCTCCATCTAGGAGGCTGCCAGACAGATTAAAACGCACTGCTTGCACTTTTGTAGTGAAAAATAGCACAATAGAATCCCCACTTGTGTGCAACCAAATCTCCAGCGTAAGAGACCGTTTTAGGCACTAAAGGTGGTTAAAAATGAACACACCCCATCTCTGTGTGTGAAAACGGTTCACAAGACGTGTCACATTTAAATGTAATCTTATGTTGATGTCACACAGTTCAAGTGCACCAGGTTTTGTTTCGATGAAACACAACTTTCATACACACTAACACATCATTATGGCTCACAACAAATGAAAAAGAGTCCAGTAACATCGTCTGAGGTTACGGCAACGGCACCCTTGAAAATAGACATGTGAGAGGTGTGACCCAATGTAAAACGTAGATCCAGCACACGGAGAAACGGACTGTTGGAGGTTGTAGAATGAGCTTGCCATGCTGTAGTGGGAGTTGTGGTGGGTCTCCAGTACATGTAAGTTAAGATTCAACCCCCTCCCCTTTCTATGAGTAGTAGTGATTGCACCATCAAGGCGGTGTCACTGCTCTATAGGTTCACTCAATAACCAGAAGTACAATACAACCTGTCCCACCCAGTCTTGCCATATGTATATTGTATTGTATTGTAATTGCATTTATATAGCGCTTACTACCCCTGATGAGGCGTCAAAGCCCTTTTTCGGCGAGTAGCATGCTACTACGGACCCCTTGAAGGATTAGTGTTGAATTAGTATAGTGAAACATGCAAGTGCATTTTAAGTGGTGGATAGGTTAATCAGTTATTTGGATTTGAAATGGTAGCAGAAGGAAAGAGGAGGACAAAGGTTTGTATTTATATAGCGCTTGTTGACGCACGCTATTCAGGAAGCCTACAAAGGATTAGTGGTGAATTAATATGGTGAAATGTGAAGTAATTTCAGTGGTGGATATTAGTCAGTTACTTGGAGTGAGAAGGATAGCGGAGGGATAAAAAGGGAAGAAAGATTTGCATTCATATAGCACTTATTACCCCTGTTGGATGTTGAATAGCTTTTCTGGTGAGTAGCACGCCACTCCAGAACCGTACCATTAACCATGCAAAACTCACACTAGTACAAATGCAATGCAATAGATTTCGCAATTACAACAAAGTGAGCTATTGCCATTTTGCATTACACCATTTAATTAATGCTTCACGAAAGGAAAAAAAACCCAATAACATTTACAATGCCAATAGCTCAAAACAATATAATTGCGAGACCTATTGCATTGTAAATGCTTGTTTGTATTGTTTTTGAACAGTGGCTTAGTATGACCCAGAGCACCTCATAGCTAGCTAAGCGTTAGTTACAAATTCCTGCATTTTGTGGGCCTTATCTTACAGTCAGATCTCTTGACAGACAACCTGTACGTTGCTGTACGTCTTGTACATTGGATACATTTGCTTTGATGCCACATTTGATTTCCATCTGCAAGAAAAGTTACAAATGAAAAAAAGCAGATCCTCAGGCTAGTACTATTTCAAAGCATGTTTCACAGGCTCTTCAATATAGCTTTGGGGAGTTATCCAAGGCCTCTTCTTTGAAATACCTGTGAAAACGTTGAAGGGGTTCGAGTAATAATTCATTGGATCCACTCTAGACTTCTCGTAGTTAATTCTGTTGTTGAGACATTAATCCCAGTTTTCTAGGTACTAATTTTGGTCCACCAGTAAAAACACATTTATAAACAAGAGTATAAAACATTGTTTAATATAATCCATGTTGGTAGCTGGTAGAATTTGTGTTGTGAATGCCCTCTGGAATGCTGACACATATATTAATTGTGCAGACTGAGAGAATGGACGAGGATTCAAGGTATACAATTTAGCTGCTTTAAGGTGCAAGATTTTATCTGAAGGTGAACTCCAACTTTTTTAAATTTGCATTCTCATTTGAGTCACACTTCTAGTGGTCATTTTTTACTGTCACTCTAAATTCACCAGTATTTGGACTAAAGCTTTGATAAATATGAAAATATGAAACTGTAATTGTTAAGCGTCCAGCTATACTCACAGCTTTATGTACAAAGACACCACAGTTTCTAGATCCCAAAAAGGAGGTATTAAGATTCCATAAGGTACAGAGCTATGCTGCTAGGTTTTTTTTTCCACCTTGGAGATCCTGACGTATATCATTGATAAATTAAGCTATCAATTGAACACTCTGATCACTGTAATACAATTGTAAATCAATACCCTTTGGACTGCTTCTGCATTTGGAGCAATTTTCCAACATTTATGGAGTTCTTAATCCGATCCCAGGAGGAATCTACTTAATTGTATGCTTGTTAGATTTCAAACAGCTGCAGATTTACATGTTGAAATGTTTTACACCTATGAATTGCACATATAAATGTTTCCATGGGAAACATGGAGAAATTCCTCTAGTTTCCCCGTTTCCCCTCCATTGTGCATTGAAGTGCTCCTTTTCCATTACAAACCTGGAAATTCTATTACGCCTGTCTTTGATTGAATACATTTGTATGCATTTCCAGGATGACAAATTACCTGCGATCAGTCTGCAAACATCAACAGATGTGCAACTTTGTAGGTAGACATACAGAGGGGCACACTCAAATGTACCTGTAACCCTACATTTTTAATTGAAGTATTTAAAACAGTGTGGATTTCAGAGCCAGAGTTGGATTCTACAATGCTCCCAGGAAGCTGAGATCTGCCAACAAACTTCTAGCAACGATCCCCAAAATCCACCACGTAAGAACGTGTGGAAGGACCTCACGTATCTGGGCTCAGTTGCGTGGAATCTGCTATGCTTTGATTTGCGTGCTGAGAGCGATGCTGCAGTGTTTAAGAAAGAGTTTAAAACCTGCTTTTTGTGTAGGAATAACTCGTCTTTTCCTTTCCGACCTACACGTCTCACGCCAGGACGCTCCTTGGAGTAGCTGTGTGCGCTATAAATTGCTGTCATCATCACCATCATTTGCACTGACCTGCGATGAATTGTCAGGAATCATTCAGGAGGGATGTAGAAACAAGGAAATATAAGATGCAGCGCACATGCACCTTGTGCCTCTGTTTTCCCTTTCCTATTAAGGAAGATCAGCTTGCGACAGCAGAGATGCATTTTCAGAGGGCTCATTCGGGACGTCCTTGTGGTATATCTTCTTTAATAACTGTGGCATGCTTACTCGTGAATAGCCCCAGCCGACCAAACAGTCAGTATGACAACAGTGGGCAAGCCACTCCCCCCTGCCCTGGAGCAGGACCGCCCACCCCCAACCGGGCACTTCTGCTTTCTTGCCGTGCGAGAAGGCAGAAACATAAAATGGTAGTTATTACCATTTATGTGTCTGCCTTCTCGCACTGCGAGAAAGCAGTGGGGCAACGCCCCCATGCCCCAATGGGGGAGCCACCACTGAGCATTAGGAGTTTACTACAGGCTCACCCAGCAGCTGTGCCCCAGGTCCGGACATAAATATGACACACATAAACATTATGGAACTATTTAACACTGCAAAGAATGTTACTGAAAAGCAAGCAGAAAAACAAGAGAAAGTCACTGTGTGTTTCAGAGTAGACGAGGACAACCACTTACCAGACCTGGTGTCTTCAACAGAGATGAGCCTTCAGCTATGCGGGGAATAATTGAGGTCACCTCTGCAATTGAAAAGTTTCTGAAAGTGAAATGAAATGCCGCACTGTGACATGGCTGTCCGTAAACATATCAAAATATTTAGTGAGATCCAAAGATGGGGATTTCGCGAAAGGAGAGTGCTTAAATCTACAGGCTTACCAATCTGGTGGTTGTTTTATCCCATGTTTTCCAGTGCCCAAACTGGAGGTGTGTTCCTCCTGATAGCCTTGTTCTCTGACCAGCAGTAGCGGCTGTTGTCTGTGCTCAGCAGTAGCGGCTGGTGTCTGTGCTGAGTGATGGGGAGGAAGAGGAGGTGGGAGACTAAGGACAACAAAATACAAATAAAAAAAATAAAAAAATAACTTACCTGCTTATCCTGCCATATCCCCGCTCTTCTGCTTCTTCGTTCATGAGTGCTCCAAAGTATAGGTGTTTGCCCTAATGAAAAAACCTGTGTGGGGGGGGCTTGAACCCCCCACATGCCCCGGGGACCGTCACCTCACCAGGGCTCTAATTATTACAAATGGGGGGTTTGTGACGGACTCCCAAGCCCCCGGGGACCACCACCCCCGGGGCTTAGTAAATGGTGGGAGGGGAGCCGCGCGGCCCCCCTCCTGGAGCCCTCGAGGGCCCTGAGGACCACCACCCCCCGGCTCCTGCAGTGTCCCGGGGTGCCCACCCCAGGGACACTGCTGTTTGCTATGGCAGGGCGGGAGCCTCGTGGTTCCTGCCCTGTCATAGCAAACTGCTTTGGTTTGTGGAAGAGAGAGCAGGGAATCCTGCTCTCTCTTCCAAAAACCAAAGACGATTGCTTTTCCACACGGGGAGCTGCATCTTAGCAGCTCCCCATGTAGAAAAGCAATGCCGGCTCCCACAGGACGTGGGGAGCTGCCGGGACCGTGGGGGGATTGGGAACCCCCCCACGGTCCCCAACGAATAGGGCCGGCCCCGGAGGATGGGCTCCCCGGGGCTATAAGTGGCCCTGGAGGGGGGCCCCCTCCCAAATTATACATAGAAAAAAATTTTTTTAATGGAAATACCGGCCCCGGGGGATGAGGTCCCCAGGGCCATGAATGGCCTGAGGAGGGGGGACCACGCAGTCCCCCTCCCCCAAACATTTTAAAAACTGGCCATGCACCGGGGGATGGGGTCCCCGGTGCCGATTATGGCCTCGGGAGGTGGGCCACGCGGCCCCATTCCAATTTTTTTATGAAAAAGAAAGGGGTCAGGCCCTGGGGGATGGAGTCCCAAGGCAGATTAAAAAGGAAAAAAAGGGGAGCCACACAGCCCCCTTCTTAACAAAAAGACCGGCATCACGCCGGGGGCCCGCCACCTCCCTGCAGCACTCTCCAAACGCGCCAGGGAACTAATTCCCCTTGAATACTGGGGGTCCCTGGAGGCCAACTAGCCCACTGTGGTGCTTAAAGTAAGTACCTGGTGGGCTAGTTGCTCCCCCAGAGACCCTCAGGATTCAAGGGGACTTAATCTCCAACTTTAAACGGCCACAGGGCATGGTTACACAGTGGTGAAGCGAGGGGAAATGGCCTGAGGTGACGTGTGCAAACACGCCCTGTGGTACGTTTTAAGTTGGGGAAATAATTCCCCTTCAATCCTGAGGGCCTCTGGGGGCTAACTAGCCCACCATGTGCTTCCAGTAAGCGCCACTGTGCTGCGTTGCAGAAGGTGGTCCACGCCGTGCCCCTTGTTACACCTCTCTGCAACAAAGCTCTCTGGTGCTTACTGGAGGTACCTCGTGGGCTAGTTGGACCCTAGGGACCCTCAGGGTTCAAGGGGACTTAATCTCACAACTTAAAACGGCCACAGGGTGCGTTTACACAGTGGTGAAGGGAGGGAATGGGGCCGCAGGTGACATGTGCAAACACGCCCTGTGGCGCGTTTTAAGTTGGGGAAATCATTTCCCTTCAATCCTGAGGGCCCCTGGGAGCCAACTAGTTCACCAGGTGCTTCCAGTAAGCACCAGTGTGCTGTGTTGTTGAGAAGTGGTCCAGGCCGTGCCCCTTTTTACACCTCCCTGCAACTCTGCTCTGTGGCGCTAACTGGAGATACCTGGTGGGCTAGTTGGACCCAAGGGACACTCAGGATTCAAGGGGACTTTATCCCCCAAATTACAACGGCCACAGGCCGTGTCTGCACAGGTCAGCTCAGCCCTCTCCCCCTCTACTTACCAGTGTGCAAACGCGCCCTGTGGCACGTTTTAAGAGGTAGTTTTAATCCCCCTCCCTATTATGTACAAGGGTCTTACAGAGGACTCCATTGTAATCACAGTGCTACCCCAGCACATAGTGTTCCCTAGTGTATGTAGGTGTTTCAACTGTATTCCAAGTGTCTTTTAGTATAGCACTGGCTCTAGGACTGGTTAGTCAGAATCAGTTACCACCAGTACCCATCGGAAAAAGTTGAGGGTACAGGATGATTTTGCAACAAGGCCTCTTTCTGCTCCTCTGTTTGTTCTTTCTGCACTTCTTCCTTCTTCCTGCACTTTTCTTTGTCCATAGGTTTCAGGGGCGTTATAGTTAGTTGGACATTTCACTCGTACAAAACCATTGAAATTCCCCCGTTATAGTTAGTTCAGCTAACTATAACTATAACTTGCGCACCTGCAATGCACTGCTGATGACGTCACATATTACATTACTCATGACATGGTCCGCGACATCACTGATAACATCCAAATGACATCAGTGATGTCCAACTAACTATAACACCCCTGAAACCTATGTTTTTTTCAGTAAATTTCTAAGGTTTTTTAAATGTTAATTTCTAACTATAACATGCAGAGGGTATAATTGGTGGATTGGTTTGTAAATGTTCTGCACACGTGCTCAAGAAGTCAGCTGAAAAGCGTTGTGTTTGTTTGGACAATTAAATTCTTATCTGCATTCAACAACCGTGTATCTGGGCGTTCTTTGCTATCACGAAGAATTGCTTATAACTTTGGCTTCATGAAATGTTCTTTGTTTATATCCGCTCCTATGTTGAAAGTTTGGGGGTGATTTGTCAATGGGGGCCTAGAAAAAAGGGGGGGTCCCAAAACGTGGTGAACGGAATTACCCCAAATTTTGCATGGAGAATGGTCTTGGTCTAGAAAGCACGCTTTTGTTTATTTGGTGTAAATCCGTTCAGTAGTTTTGGAGAAATATCGAAATTTACAGATATCGATATTTGAGAATTCTGCCATCTGATTGGCTGAGGTGTTAGAGCACGAGCATGCTGCTTATTGGCTGCGAACGGTTGCAACTAGGAAGAGTTGGCAGCCATTTTGTGATTCAGTTGAAACGAGTAAGGAGAAAAAAGGGCCAAAAGAGTAGGAAACAGGAGGGTAGGAGCACTGTAACCTCTTTGGGGGAGCGCAAAGGAAGTAGTCACTCCTACTGGTCTGAAAGTGCGGTGTTGGTCAGAGTGACATGGTGCTGAGATGAGTGAGATGCAGCTATACTCTGGTATGAAACCGAGCGCCTAAACCGTGAGCTTATTGCTGTAAAGTGATGTGCTCTGGTCTTTGTAGCACACCTGTGCAAGTAGTATTAGTAGGCATTTATACCATACAGGGAGTGAGAAGTGAACTACTGACCCCTACCTTGTGTTTATGCTATACTGGAAGTGGGAAGCGAAGTACTCACGCCTACCGGTGTGAAGACTCTGGGATCAAACCAAGCTGATTGCTGTAAAGTGATGGACTCTGGGCGCTGTAGCATACTGCCTTTGTAGTATAACTGTGTAAGTAGTGTTTGTATGCATTTATACTAATTCTGTAGTTATGCAGTAACCAATGCATCATGGCCCTAGGGAGCGCAACCTCTAATGCGCAGCTCATAAAATGTCCCGGGGTGTGCATCTGCAGGATACTTATCTTTGCTATTACAGGACGGGTGCATGGCTTCCACCCTGTGGTAGCAAATCCTTGTTTGCCTCGTTGAAGCGAGAGGAGGAAAACATCGTATTGCTTAAATAAAGCGGATCCTGATGGGAAAAAATGGAGAGAAAAAAATTGCACTGGGTCTCACCCGTTCCTTTAAATGAGCCCCCTGGTGGGTAATGTTCCAGGGCCAATACCATTATTATATTGCGGTGTCTCTGCAGCACTGGGGACCTTAATCTAACATGTAAATTAGGTGCTGGAGGGCACAGAGACGTTTCGCAGCCTAGGGGATCGCCACGTTCCCGGGTATTGTTTACTAATTGTTTGGGGGCTTCGAGGCCAACTCAAGTCCAGGGATCGCCACCCTCCGGGGCTTTACTTAAATATGCAGGGTGGGCCTCGCGAGTCCCTGAAGCCTTGTTAGCCCTAGGCAGTGCGTTATTGGTTCTGTAATCACACGGGCAGTACTCATGGTGTTATAAAGTGATACACTCATAGAATCCGTGCAGTTGTACAATTACCCAGGCTTCATTTATGTAATAGTCTGTTGGTTTATATTTGGTAAGTGCATCACAAAATTACAAATGTTTTTCCTCTTAACCTCCTATCAACCTCCAATTTTCACAATAAACTACAGACACGTGTTGTCAGAAAAAGAAGACCCATACACACTTATTTATTGGTAAAAAAAAATAACCTTTATTAAAACAACACAAATAAATGGAAACGCACCTTTATTCGAACAAACAACAGTATAACATGAAATAAGTGGGTGGGACTCCACCGGAAGCAGCGTAGAAAATCTGCACGACAAAAAAGAAAATAAGTATGTGTGTCATGTCCTAGATAAAAAGAAAGGGAGTCAGAATGAAAGGAAGAAAGTGAGAACGGGACAGAGAGCGAGTGGGTGGGAGGGAGAATGGGTGGAAGAGTCAAAAGAACAGAGGAGGAGGAGACCGAGCATCATCCTACTGCACCCAGCCCTCACTGTTCACCTCCCGTCACCCGTGTGTCTGGGATGCTGAGGTCCACGAGAAAGAGTGCGGTCCAGCAAGTCCTTAAAATGAAACAGATATGAATAAGGCCAAAGATTACATTATTATCTACGGCAACATCGCTTGCCTGCACCTGTGCACCCAGGCTGCTGCACCCCGCCCCTTCCCTCGCACTGTGCTCAAATTGCAGCTCCTGCGCACCGAGGCTTCACTGCTCACCTGCCACCACCTGTGTGTCCAACCACGTGCCGGTGCGAGCTTCGACTCCAAGTTGCCTCTCTCAGGGTGGCACAGCAGGTCTCCTGTAGGTGACGATGTCTTGATACCACGATGGGATGTGCCAGAATGTCCACGGCATTGTCACGGGGTGAGCACCCGCTCCGCCCATTTTGGCACAACCAAATCAGCGTCTGAAAAGGGAGAAATAATACAACGATGTCAACTTTTTGAGGTAAATGAAGGTTTATTTGAAGCTTAATAGAGAACACCAGTTGAGTGCATCCTTCCTTCTTGAAGTACGATCTACCAACTGTTAGTGGTAATCGTGGTTTAAAGAGGAGTTAGAGTGCACAAGAATACACAAGGTTAAATAATATGTTATGCCAACGTTCACACACAAAGGAACAGAGCGCATGCTAGAAGCATAATATGCGCGTGTAATGCAGTGGTGCAAGCCTGTGTGCATGTATATTTTGTAATCAGCTCATTACAATGCCCCAAAAGCCAATGCCACCCACGTGTCTGTAGGGCAGCGCTGCTCGCTGGCTCAGGCCTACGTTACGGTCCAGCAGGTCCTTAAAATGAGACAGAGATGTGACTGAATGAGATCAGAGATCACATCATTACGCATGGCAACATCGCTTGTTCGCACCTGCGCATCCAGGCTGATGCACCCGACCCCTCCCGCCGCACCACGCTCAATTGCAACCCCTGTGCCCCCAGGCCCCACTGCTCACTTGCTGTCTTTGTTGTGTGTCCAAACACAAAAGCCAGCAGGGTTCACAATTTAGGTCCAGTTTTGATTGCCAGGATGGTGTACACCTCATGGATCCCTTTTTTGATATAGAGCATTGTGATATGCGAGGTGGATGCGGCCATATTACCTGAGGCAATGTGGAAGAACTGGGACATGTGGCGTCGTCGTTATCCTATTTATACGTAGGGAAAGTGGTCTGGGCTTGCGTATGCCAGGCCAGCGAAGGGGTGTGAATAATTATTCCGGGGACCTGGGCGTTGTTCAGTTCTTGCATGGCCAGGAAGTGTACTTATGTGTGTGTCCCTGTTGCAGTTTTGACGTCGCACAATCCGCAATTTACATTAATGTAGCATGTACCTGGAGGGCAGCAATTATCATTAATGATATGCTGTCCGAAAACATTGAATGGCCAACATCACATGTTATCAAGCTTGTGGATATGCGCAGACACGCATGTCAATGGTGTGCGATATTATTAAATGTGTTGCTATCGTGAAGCGCACACATGTGAATGTGCTCGGATGGAGGGAGGATCAGCAGTGAGGCTACGTCATGCACAGTGATAATGCTCATTACAGTCAAACAAGGCATGTCAAATGTGAATCTGAAAGTCTCACATATGACACACTACTATTCTGGTAAAGCCTGACAACAGAGCATACTGCAACACAAACCTACATATTACTCTTTACTGTTTGTCACATGTGATCTAGGATGTGCACTCTATCCGTGGCTGATGATAGCCCTTCGAGACACCGATACCCACGCCAAAAGGCAGCACAATAATGCGCGCACACACACACACACACACACACACACGCACGCACACGCACACACACGCACACACACACACCATCGTGTAACACACATTTGTTTTTTGATGTAACGTTTCAGATGCATGGCCATTACATGTGGAAGGCTAATGTACAGACCATGAATATTGATCAAGATGATCGTTGTGTGTAGTATAAGAGGAGTACACAGCAAAAAACTTTTCAAAAAATCTCTCTAAGCAGAAGAGGTGTCTCTCACCAAACGCTGTAGAGAGAATGACTAAAATGGGTGGAGTCCTCCAACTGTTACAATGGGAAATGTTATGAACCAATCAAATGCTTTTTTAAAGGTGACATGGCAATCACACACCGAGCATGCAAGGAGGCCGCAACCGACACGATTTACCATAATATAAGTTTATTAGAGTTAGAAATATATAAATGTTTAAAAATTTTAGATTATCGCTTGCGCTCATGTACACTTTAGACCTATTTAGACATAGTTTTCAGACATAAAAAAAATGAGGGAATGGCGTACCCGGCGCGACACCATACGTCTATGACGTAACACAGGGCCTGGCAGCGTGCACTCGTCGCATACACAACGTGCAGCGGGCGCGATCCCATACATACATGACGGAAAGCGTGGCTTGGTACTGCGTACCCGTCGTATACCAAAGTAGCAGCTGGCGCGACCTCATACGTATATGATGTTACGCGGGACGCGGTGCCACAAACCCGTTGGATACGAAATGCGCATCATTTACGAGTTTAGCAATATGCCGGATAGGATTTGCGTGCTGATGGAGCTTGGTACACTACAGGTACAGGACTCCAGTTTTCTCCCCCAAAAAATAAAAAGATATACATATTTTTTTTTGAAGATATAAAACATAACATCATTTTTTAAGTAAAAAAATAAAGGATAATAGTTCCAAAATATTACAAAAAATATATACAAATATAGGTTTTATAAATATTAAAATATGAAATTAACATTTAAAAAACCCTCGAAATTCAGTGAAAAAAACATAGGTTTTACAGACGTTATAGTTAGGAGTTAGCATTTAAAAAACCTTTGAAATTCACTAAAAAAAACATAGGTTTCAGGGATGTTATAGTTAGTTGGACCTTATACTCACATAAAACCAGAGAAATTAGCTAGTTATGGTTAGTTGAGCTAACTATAACTTGTGCGCCCGCAATGCACTGCTGATGACGTCACATATTACATCACTCATGACCTGGTCGGTGCTGCCGAAAAAGACTTGGCTAGATGGAGGAACCTGCTTGCCTCCTTTGTTGCTGCACTGCCGAAAAGGAAGCAGTTACGGAATGCGAGGCAACATTATTTCTATTGTCAAATGCTAGATGTGCTGCATCCGTTGTATAGCATACTTTTCATCCTAACGCAAAATGCTGCTTTCCTGTACCTATGGAATCTGTCTAACCAGTAAAAGAGCAGCTAGGGTCAGTGGAGGATGTAGCTCAATGCTTGCAAAAGTATCTTTTGAAGCTGCAACCAGTGCGAAGCTTGCTTTCACTGTGAAAGCTATATTGAGTACATGAAATAATTTATATCTTCACTATCTCTATCAAAATGTTTCCACAACCCCAATCCAAAGTGTCACACATACGACCAAGTCATAGTGTTTGATAAACAATGATCTACGGTTCTTTAAATACATTCAAAACACGTCTCCATGCTACATAAGAAAGGCGCTGAGACCTCCACTCAAATAGGCCAAATAACCTACTGATTTATTACGAGTGAACTCAACACCAACTGCCTGCTGTACTGATAGAAAATCCGAGTTCGAAACTCTTCAAATGTTCTCTAAAAGCTTTATATTTTTTAATATATATATTTTTTTTTTTTCCGAATCCAGCACATCATGTACACCCCTAGACACGTTTTGTTTGTCAGAGTAGCCAGTTCCGATTTATTTAGCTTTCGCGTGAGACTACACAGAAATATTACATTGGCAGCAGGATTTCTTTCATCACTTTGTCGAAGCTCCAGATCAAGATGTAACATTTTACACAGGTCAGTCCTTAAACATCTTCACAGGTCGCAGTTTATGGCCAGTATTTTGTGACCAGATTTTCCAACATCTTGTCCGTGATGCCGAATTTAAATGACATTTTTTTCTGGATTATGGAAGTTATTTATTCTCCCTCCAACGTCTGTACCTCATTTTAGTGCAATAAAACAAAGTTACATTTTTGCTTAACAGCGCAGTAGAACATGTGTGATCTAGAGGAACTTCAGCACAGTAAAGTATAGTTGGCAGCAGTATTTTTTATAAGCACCCGCTTCATGAATCCCAACAACCTATAAAGCAGAAGGGGGATTTAGAAGGGATTGGTTAGATAGCGGCAAGCGCACTTCTTCAGATCTGTGGGTCTTTGTTACGCCATACATAATGCCAATTATATTCGCTTACATTTGGAGCCCAGATCTTGTTCTCACGTTATCATTTTTAATTATATTAAATGAGAGGCGAGGTATCATTAGCACCCTATTCTTAATGTCATTATGAAATGAGTTTATTATAAATTCTGTTATTAACTGCTTGTCGCAGCAGGTGAACAGACATCTTTGTACTTACCTATACATTGATAAACAGAGGGGCATTTTGTCCTGTAGTTTGCTGCTTTATTGTTGGATTTTCGCTATTTAAGTACCCGTGCATACATGCTTTAAGCTATCTTTTGTTAAAAGAGTCAGCACCATCCCAACTAAAATTTTGAGTTGGGATGGTGCAGTTCTTTTAATTTTCGATGGTGTGCTGCGCGTGTCTTTATTCATTTAACATGCATTTGTTTATGGGGAGAGATGGGACCGAAGTTATTTACTGCTATGCGAAATTAATTTGCAGTATAAAACACAAATGTCACAATTAATGTTGAATGTATTGCTATGTCTTGCTGGAGTTGGTATTGAATATGAACCATAAGCATAATGTTGGTAATTGAGGTAATTATCATATATCTTGATATTTGTTTTCCTTGGTCTAACACTCATCACCTCACAATTTGTAAACGCCTTTTGTGTGCGTGATATTGTGGATTAAATCCATTGGGGCCAATCCACAAATCTACATTTAGTTGTAAACCTAAGCCTCGATTACCAATTTTAAAGGGCTACCAGAACTCGTTCCCCGAGGGTAAGTGTAGACCTCCGCAGACCCTCGCGCACAACTTACTCACCATGACTCACTCCTAACACGCTGTTTACGTGCCCATAGGCTCATCATTTTGCGCCTCCATTCCTGACGCTGGATGTCCCCTCCCTTCTATGCGGGCATCACAATTACCGGTGATTACCATTTCTGGCTTCCGGTAAGTTCGGCTCCATGAAGCTGGTTGCGATCACGAGCGTTACTACTTTGCAATTCTAAATTCCCTTTCTCCTCCCTATCAGGCTTCATTATTAAGCAAGCCTTCAAGCGCCGCGATTACCTCCACTAATCTACAAAACGGATGGACTACTCAACTAGTTAGTCCCGTCCCCCAGCAATTCCCGCTGGTGAGTCTGTTCTCTAGATTAATTCATGTGGCTCCTGAGTTTCCCTATGTTCGCTCCTGTAGTGTCACCACTCGTGCTAATGCACGCATTGTTCACGTGTGATTCACTTGCGACCGTATTCCTAGGGACACTCCTGAAGTGCGCGCATGTCCACATGTGATTCCACTTACGACCGTATTCCTAGCGGCACTCTCCATTTTTTCATGACTCTTCCGCTATGCAAGCTCTTATTGATTTGGCCAAGACTGGCACTAGGCCCTTCGCAATTATGGCGATTCTTCTCACTTACACGGTAGATCACTCTTCCGAACACTCGCCGAATTTTTAATAGATCCATCACTCGTGCCACCATTAGTTGTTCCCTTAAGGAATTTTATTCACCCATTTCACATGATGTCACAAACGCAGGCTGTTATGTTTTCCCTTTATTGATATATTCCATTTTCCCTTCTTCTTTAGGCTATTGTGTTATGCATTTTTAGGCACAAAACTTTTGTCCTGATGACGATTCCTTGTATTATGGTTATGGAATCGAAACGTCGTCGATCCCTTGTTACGCCATATATGCAAATGTATACTAAATGAGAATTGTGACTAATGGTGTAACTGAATTTCTGCTATTTTCCCATTTCTCAGAAATCGCTCACTTTCTGCCTAATTTATCTTTTTCTTTGCCTTTTTCTATCTCTCTACTTTGCCAATTTGTAAGCGTGAAGGCACAGGCTTGTGTCTCAATCTTTGTGAATGTAAGAAAACCTTTCTGCTAAATTTCTAAATAGTAAAGACCTTTTGTGATCACTGTCCGGCTGGACAAATTACGTCAACTAATATAGCTCCATTGTGTCTATATTCATTACGTTTTATCAATTTATGCATAGGACCACTGTTGTTAAATATAGACTATGTTCCCAGAGGTCCTGTGCTGACTCGTTGGTTGCCCTTGTTGTTCCTTAGCCATGCAGGGTGAGTACGGCACCGGAAACACTGTCCCGATTGATTGGGGTAAACTTTGGCTACAAAGCAAGGGGTTCTATATAGTAACCTCTTGCTAAAATATAACATCCTCCTTCAGTTGGCCACCCTCTGACTGGACTGAAATTTAATTTATTAATTGTAGCCCATGTATTTACTGAGATTTCCAAGTCCTCATGTTTACCCCATTTTGTTACGGCCTTGGCCACCAAGTCTGCCCCTTTAATTACGGCTAGACATTTTTTCCAATCCCCCGGCTTTTCAACTACCTTCTCTTCCAGCAGGTCAAAGACTAGCTGTTTCTGACTAGTATTCTGAGGGAGATCAAGCTTACTAAAAAATGTACTAATAATATTATATGAACCGAGGAGAAGGAAGTTGCCGGGGATGTATTGAGACATTTCCCTTACGGTCAACCATCAATCATAAAGTTTGTGAAACCCAGCCTTGGTCCAATTTTGTATAAATAAAAACGAATCTCTAATACCTGCTGAAACAAAAAGATCTGCAATTGGGGTTATGCCATTGATAACCGGACTGGAATACCGTCTAAAAAAGGCCTGCGTTTGTGAAAAAAACATTCTACATACATGTGTGTAACAATTTCGGAGATCTAAATATTGATAATGGGCAATGATTCAGATTTTCGTTACACATTAAATTCATAAAAAAGTTGATAAAAAGACCCAACTGTAAACCCTGCTTAAATCTAGACATATATTGTGCAAAATACGCAAAGTAGTATTCCTTCAAAGTGGGGAGGGCTAAGCCACCATCTTCCAACTTTTCATATAAAGTGCTAAGTGCAATGCTGGGGATTTTCTTATCCCATAGGAACGATGTAAACATTGACTCTATTTTCATATAAAGGGAATTAACTAATACACAAGGAATTGTTGAGAAAAGAAAATGAAACCGTGAAAGCACTGACATTTTGATCAAAGCGACCCGGCCAAGATTGGTTAAAGGGAGAGAACTCCATCGTGAAAATAAGTCCTGGGTTTTTCACAGCAATGGGACAAAATTCAGATCGGATTGTTCCGAAATAAATGGCGGAAAATAGATCCCCAGATACCTCTTGGGATTTAAAGCACGAAAAAATATTGGGATGTAAAACCCTAGATACACAGCCACTTATAATTATTTCTGTTTTTCTTTCAATCATTTTATAGCAGCCGAATGACTCGTAAAGATCCGAAATCTGGAAGGCTTTTACCTGCACTTCCTCTTCCGGTTTTAAAATGAACATGATGTCGTCTGCGTATAACTTGATTTTACTCATGCTTGGAAGTGGAGGGCAAATTTCCGCGTTATTCCTAATTGCAATCGCAAGAGGCTCAATAAAAAAGGCAAATAACACCGGGGATAGCGGGCATCCCTGCCGGGTTCCCCTTTTAACTTTTACTTGACCAACCTGAGTGGCATTAATAATAATATTGGCCTCTGCATTCATATATAACTTCTCGATCAGCCCAGAGTATACCAAATTTCGATAAAATGTAAAATATAGTTTCTCAAATAACCAAATCAAATGCCTTTTCGGCATCTTAAAAAAGTGTTAATGCTGGAATATTCCGGGTCTCAAAGTAGTCCAGTGCCTCCACTAAAAAATGTGTATTGGTTCCTAGCTGCCTCCCGGCGATAAAACCATTCTGATCAGAATGTATTAAATGTGAAGCTATCCCAATAAAGCGATTGGCAAGATTTTGGTAATTAATTTGTAGTCCGAATTTAAAAGCGTTATCGGACGGTATGAATTAGGATCTTCACTATTTTTACCTTTTAAGGTCTTGCGACCTATCAATGCGCGCAAGCGCATTGAGCGTATCGAGAATTCATGTCCTCAAAACGCTCGTGAAACCAAGGGTTTCGTTCGTGCGGTTTTCTTTAAGTTCACGTGAATCACGTGACCAAACAAGCACGCGCATCAGCCTCCCTCTCTCCTAATTGCATTTACGGCCGCACAGCACATCAAAGGGCTTCGCCCAGCGTGCGCTCTGCGGCTTCTCCTCCCCTAATTAATCATGGCTGGCCGGCCGTACTTTTTTTCTATGCACTCTAATGCCGTTCCTTCCTTTAGCCTCTTTCTTCCCCATACCACGTCTACCCCATTCCCCGTCTCTCTTCTCTCGACTCTTTCTTCCGGATTCTCCCCCCTTCCTGTGTATCCTCTGCCTGCATTCCCCCTCATATGGCATCTCCTTCTGATTGGGTACAGTCCATGGTATGATATCTGGTGTGCATTTACCGTCCCTGGTATGGGAGTTTGCAGCTCTCCTCACTTAGCTGGCCACAGATGGTGTTGTGTTCTATGCCTCATCCGGTTGTTGACTCGAAGCTCCCACGGCTTCTAGGTTACGCACTACCAAGTTTGTTTGTGTCGATGGTTGAGTTACAGCCAGTGACACTGACACCTCTTCACACTTGTGTACATCCCGCCTGTCCTGGGTGGAAAAGCCGGAAGTCTCCCGACAGTTTGCGATCTTGAGCAGAAACAATAAACATAACTAACAAGTACACAAAACAAACATGTTATCGTGATCTTTTGTAATCCCAGAGTTAACATAGGCGCATTCATTTAGCAAGAAGCATTGCTCTCTTAGTAGCCTGTTCTTAACTTTCACTTTACAAATTCTGTTTACTTTCATTAGGGATAATACAGCACGAGCTACTCTTGATACGTGCATATGGAAGGCATGGGGACGATATTAGGATTTTTGTTTACCATAGTAGGGTTACCAGACGAGATTAGAAATGTTGATCACGTTTTACTTAGATAAATTTAAACGTCTGTAAAGCAATAGTTGATAAGTTTAAACAGTAACTCCTTGTTATTAGACAATTGGGTCTCCTAAACAAATACATATGTAACAGAACTAATATATGTAGTTGGGCATGATGCTCTTCATAAACAAGTGTTGCACAATTAAGGAAACATACATATCAATTATAAACTCAAATTGTGAATAACATTCAGTAACCTCGGTTGCACTCTTTTTTTAGGTCTCGCGACCTATCAATGCTCGTCCTCAATGTAACAATTCAATGAAGCATCCAGAAATGTTTTCTAGTGAGCTAGTGCACAACCATTTCTCAACACGTTAGCCATGTAGGTCTCTGCAGCACCTTAAGCCTGTGCCCTTGCAATGCATCGTTTCCATGCTTGACACAAGATGTATGCCCTAGTGTTGTCCTGATAGATTGCTGCTGGCTGCCTTAATAACCCATGGGTGATGGCTGGCCATTTGCCTGTTACTGCTCTTTGCAGGCCTGGGCTGTTTATGTACCTGCAGAGGGCTAGTCTCTCTCTTTCTCTTTCTCTTTCTCTCTTTCTCTTTCTCTTTGTTTCCTTCTTTCTTTCACTTTCTCTTCCTTTCTCTCTTTCTCCTTTCTCTCTCTCTCTCTCTTTCTCTCTCTCTCTCTCTTTCTTTCTCTCTCTCTCTCTCTTTCTCTCTTTCTTTCTCTCTCTCTTTCTTTCTCTCTCTCTCTCTTTCTTTCTCTCTCTCTCTTTCTTTCTCTTTCTTTCTCTCCCTCTCTTTCTCTCTCCCTCTTTCTCTCTCTCTCCCTCTCTTTCTCTCTTTCTCATTCTTTCGCTCATTCTTTCTCTCTCTCTCTCTCTCTCTCTCTCTCTCCTTTCCTCTCTTTACTTTCAGTGGTCGTGCAGACTATGCAACAGGGCTAGTAATCTGTGCACCAGGAGACATGCAGTCGAACCACAGGCATGCCACTGTCTAAAGCAAATGTGTTAACGCCTAGTGGTGGGGAGGGAGCACGAGGTCACCCCAACTATTATAAAATCCAAAACTCTTGAGTATCTGGGCCTCAATCACCATGCAAGCTCTCCGTTGTTTGACAGTTCTAGTGATGCCGACTGTACCTTAAATTTCACAGATTGGAGTATCCACTACATTGAGTGTTTTTAGGTGCATGGAATGGAAGAAACGCCCCAGCAGTTCATAAAGTGGGTACCTTTTAATCCTAAGCCCCTGTATCCCTTCATCAGCTTCCACCTTTTCCTAAGGAAGGTAGGTCTATTCCTACGACTGGCTCCTAATGTTGTCCCTGCCTATAACAACGCAGTTCATATACCACCCTAGAGAACTTCATTCTGTCTACAGCTTACCCTGATGGGTCAGAGGACAGTATTGGTAAACCATGTGTAAGCCTGTGAAAGAAGTTTACGTTTGTTCTGTAGCCAAAATGAAAACCAGCTCAGAACGTTTCAAGCATGGTGCCTTATACGGCTTCTAAATTGTGCACAGAGTTAAAAATTAGTGGCAGTGATGTGCTCAGTTCAATGAATGGCCAACATGTTTCTCTGCTTCCGTGTACTTTACAGCTTTATTAGGCCTGTTAAAAACTGAAATTTTTCCTTATAAGTGCATTCTAGAGGTCAGGACGTGGTTATTCATAGACTGAAACAACAACATTATTATTATTATTATTATTATTATTATTACAGCTACCCGGAGGTTTCCCGGTGCCCTCGGACCAACGCAGAAAAAGAGAGAAAACATTATTAGTTAAATAACCACGTTTTAAGACCTTTGCGAAAGTTCTTATAGATGGTTTCATGCCGAAGTGGCGTGGTGAGTGAATTCCATAGTGAGGGGTGCGAGATAAAACAAGCACTGGCGTTGCCAATAGGTCTCGCAGTAGGATTTTAAAAACATAAAGGGCTTTGTCATTTACAAAACCAATAGCTCCAACTTTCCTACTGCGAAACCTATTGGCAACGCCAGTGCTTGTTTTAAAACTGACTACATTCCCCTTTATAAAAGAGAGAGGTATAGATCCTCCTTCAAGAATTGAATTTCCAACAAAAGGAGAAAATCCTCAATTACACTCAGCAGGGAGGCAGTCAGGCCCACAGGCTTTCCCATTCGGAAGGTTTTAATAACCTCCCCTAACTCTTCTTTTGTAAATGGTCTCGCCATACTCCTTTTTTCTAAATCTGTTAATGCAGGTAATTCATTTTCCTGAAGAAACTCCCCAAAAGATGGCCTACTGATGAAATGATTTTTGCCATATAACCTCTCATAATGTTGAACCATGATGTTTCCAACTGCTTCCAAATCCTCCAAATGAAAACCTGAAATAGGCATTTCAGAGCCAGTATTTGATTACTTGCAGCCCACTCCCTTGCCTGCCATGCCAAAAATCTGCCTGTATAATTGCTTTCCTCATAAATTCTTTTCCTACTCTGCTGAAATAGGAAACCACTCTTAGCATAGTATTTGTTGGCCAGGTTCCTTTAGCCTGATCTAGCTGCCGACGGTTTGGCACAGAGGAGCTAGAGAGGAATCTATCAAGGGACCTTTGCACTTTTTGCTCAAGTAAATGTTTTTCCTCCTTCCTAGCCCTTGAATTCTCAGCGTCTTTAGCAATGGCAAGCCCTCTGAAAAACGCTTTAAAGGAATCCCAAACAACATCTAGTGTGGCTGAGCCATACTTTCGCTAAAAAAACTCGCTGATTTCTATTTTAATAATGTATACCCAGTTTTCATCTAATAAATAGTGTTGATTCAACTGCCATTTTTTGGAGGATTTCTTGCATTCCCCCAATTCCAATTCTAAAATTATCAGTGCATGGTCCGAGAGCCCATTCTGCAGAGTTTTTGTGAGTTAAAAACCAAGCTCCAAGAAATAAGAAAAAAATCAATACGTAAAAAGTGTGAAATCTCCCTGAAAAACAGGTATAAAAAGTTTCAGTAGGGAATGCCACTCGCCAAGGATCAGCTATATCAAGCATTGAGCTATAGCTTTGAACCAATTTAAAAGATTTTTGCTTCAATTGTTTTTTTGCCTTGGATGGCAAAAAAACAATTAAAGCAAAAATCTTTTAAATTGGCTTGATGCTTAACATATTTCCTTATTTGGAACAGAAAATTCACGCCACTATTGCAGTTATCATATTTATACCAGATTATGCTGCAACAGCTCCAGAATGCAGTTGGACAAGAAGCATTTAGAAAAGCTCCTGAAGCTCATATCTTTTCAATGGTACGAGGTTTGCATCCGCTTCCTATGCAAAAGCATATAATCTTTACAACTCTTTGGATGGTTCATTGGTCTTTATACGACCATGGTTCAATTTTCTTAAGAAGAAAGATTTAGTATCATTGTCTGCACATTCATCATCAGACAGTATGATCAAAGTTCCTCAATTCCATCTGATTAAGATGAGTGGGTGCACCGTCTCAGTGCAGCTGTTTTCTGCAACTGCCTACGGAAAACGCAGGTAACTCAAATCTGTAGATCTTTCATCACCATTTGAAAATGTAGCTATATCTTACTATATATGTAGATCATCACTCAGTACAACACTGAGTCAGCAATCGTTTTTTTTGTCTCAGCATTGACACTTTTGGGTGAGGTTGCACTGAATTAATTTGGGCACAAAACTACCTTCAAAAACATTGACATGCAGTTAATCTTAATCTTAACATTAACTTTAAATATCTCAGAGTTAATGCATGTTTTGCTGACTGCAGAGCTCGGAAACACAGAGATGGAATTTCTACCCTGTGTTTCCGAGCTTTATTAGCAAAACATGCACTAACTTGTAACAGAAGGCATCCAAAAGAACTGTACAGTTTCCTTTTGCGCTTGTGCAGCACATCGCATCGCAGGGAAACTGATCGTAATCCGGTTTCAGGTGAGCATTTTTGCTTTATAGATTTTTGGAGGGTATTTTTTCTCAGAGATCGTTTAAACAGTAGAGATGTGCAATATTTCTAACTGCAGCCATACCTGCATAGCATGTTTGTAGCAAATGGCTGTGTTGTCATTTAGTAAAAGTAGTGTGGAAAGATGCACACCTTGCTTCATTCATGTTAGTCCAAACATTTCTTTTCATTTCCTATTTACTCATTTTCGGCGTGCCAGCTGTATGCGCTTCGCCCATCCGCACTGCAAATGATTCAAGAACAAAAAGGAGACACGCTTCTGTCTCCGTTTAGCTGCACAACCTATTTATTATGAATTTAATGAATTAAATTCGTACTCCATAGTTTCAATTTCTCTAAGTTTTCACCATTCATTTCATCATTACTTTACTCTGTTTGTTGCTTCAATCCATTATATCCATATATTGAATCCTTAAACTCTTGCAAAAAGAACAGGAGAATCCTTGTTTCCATTTACCACGTTTTATTTTCAGTCACCCAATGCATTTCGGGAAAAAAATCCCTTCTTCGGGGGTTTCTAAAGTATAAAAAATACATTACAATCAATTGAAAGGCACTCATATTATACGCAAATACACACTTTAAACACAGACATTTTACGTGTTGGAGCTACATCCTGTAAAATAGCATCTACTTTTTTTAAAAATGTAACATTGCACTAATCATTTACGAGCATTAAAGGTACTTCTGATGTTCCCCGTGCTAACCGCTTCTCCACCCACTCTTTTAAACATGATTGTTTTCACACCAAGTTAACAAGCTTCTGAAAAAATGCGTACACCCTTGCCAACATTCTAGCTGCAGCACACACTTATATTTAGAAAAGCGCTTACCGTGGCACTAGTTATCTCAGTCACATAACTACATCTAGGCTGTAAATTAGTTTCACCACTCTGCTAACTTCAGCTCCCACTGTGAGCTCAGCTTTGCTCTGTACTGCCGTTTGCTCACCTAAATCTCCTTTACAGAATCTACTGCGTAACCACGTGACCTCTTAATTAGCCTCGGGCATGTTTCCAAACTACTGTGACCTTCCTATCTCTCATGCTCGCGCTGCTCTGTGGTACTACATATCCCAAAACCCCTCTGTGTGTAAATCATGAAATACTGCGGTCGGAAATTATTCCTTGCAAGATGAATGCTACTCTGTGAAACCCAGAAGCTTTTAAAGAAATACCATTGTTACAATTAAAACACTTCCACACTCTTGAGCATGATGCAAAATAACTCCAACTGTAATGTTTATCTAAGGGCCTAAAATCGATGCTTTCAACACATTTTCACATGTGGCTAGGAAACACATCTCCTGAATTTCCAAGTTAACAATATAAGTTCCATATTTCATTTACTCCTCGTGATTCTTCATTTTTTTCATTCATTATCTTTGGGTGCAACCTCTCCGTCAGGGCGAGAAGTTCATTCAGTAAAAGTAGTGTGGAAAGATGCACACCTTGCTTCATTCATGTTAGTCCAGAGCATGAGAGATAGGAAGGTCACAGTAGTTTGGAAACATGCCCGAGGCTAATTAAGAGGTCACGTGGTTACGCAGTAGATTCTGTAAAGGAGATTTAGGTGAGCAAAGGGCAGTACAGAGCAAAGCTGAGCTCACAGTGGGAGCTGGAGTTAGCAGAGCGGTGAAACTAATTTACAGCCTAGATGTAGTTATGTGACTGAGATAACTAGTGCCACGGTAAGCGCTTTTCTAAATATAATTGTGTGCTGCAGCTAAAATGTTGGCAAGGGTGTACGCATTTTTTCAGAAGCTTGTTAACTTGGTGTGAAAACAATCATGTTTAAAAGAGTGGGTGGAGAAGCGGTTAGCACGGGGAACATCAGAAGTACCTTTAATGCTCGTAAATGATTAGTGCATGTTACATTTTTAAAAAAAGTAGATGCTATTTTACAGGATGTAGCTCCAACACGTAAAATGTCTGTGTTTAAAGTGTGTATTTGCGTATAATATGAGTGCCTTTCAATTGATTGTAATGTATTTTTTATACTTTAGAAACCCCCGAAGAAGGGATTTTTTTCCCGAAATGCATTGGGTGACTGAAAATAAAACGTGGTAAATGGAAACAAGGATTCTCCTGTTCTTTTTGCAAGAGTTTAAGGATTCAATATATGGATATAATGGATTGAAGCAACAAACAGAGTAAAGTAATGATGAAATGAATGGTGAAAACTTAGAGAAATTGAAACTATGGAGTACGAATTTAATTCATTAAATTCATAATAAATAGGTTGTGCAGCTAAACGGAGACAGAAGCGTGTCTCCTTTGTGTTGTCATTTAACCAGATTAAGTTTCAGCCATTTAATATTGCCTTTCATTGAGGTGTGCACAAACTGCTTGCCTTTCTTGAGATTTAATTTTATAAATTTATGATTGCCAATTCAACTGAAGTTGTACCTCGAAAAACATCACGTGGATGAAAAAAGTGTAGCCGTTTGTCAGTTTTCTTAATGTGCCTAACTGACTTGCTTTTTGAACCACTGACTTTTGAACTCTGCTGGGTTTAAGGCCTGCTTAACTAGCTTCAGTCCATGTATAATCTTCATAATAGTTTACCTGAACCACAGTAGTACACCACTATACATCTAGGTAGTTTGGAGATAAATAATACAAAAAAATAACAACGAGAAAAGCAGTGTTGTATTGTACATTTATTTATCGTGTTACAACTGCCACAAATATAGACACAGTATGTATAGACTTCTATTAACCCCTTCGCTGCGGCGGCTATTCCGCCGCAGCGCTAAGGGGGCGGGGCGGCCGCGCGGCGGTTCCGTGCTTGTGACGGAACCGCTCTGTCGCGGCTCGCGGGTTAGCTGTGCTTGTGACGGAATGGTTCCGTCACGAACCCACCCGCCCATTATTTCGTCAGCGCAGGCGCGGCGAGCGGTCCGTGACGGAACCGTTCCGTCACAAGCACAGCTCACCCGAGGCTTGTGACGGAACGGTTCCGTCACAAGCATGCAAGGGGTTAATATATGTTGTTTATTTTCATTAATTATGACTAAATCTTTTGCATTTATTTACGAACACTATATCAACTGTTACTCTTTATGCCATATCTGTTTACAGCACCATTATATATTCATTCTTATCTTGTATCTTTCATGTTTAGTCTAATTTTTATTCGGCTCCTTTAGTCACACTTAAAATGACGATTCTTCTGAATGTTTATTGGGCTATCATCGAACCTACTCTCTGAATTTTTGCAAATCCAGATAACGAGGTCTGTTCGACCCTGCTTTGTGATTTGGCAAACTCATTCAACTACAGCGTTATCAGGTCTTATCTTTTTTTTTTTTTTTTTTTATAAAGACCTTTATTAGCAACAATACCAGCGTCGTTACAAATACAATAGCAAGCATACAGTTCGTGGCTACCGGGACCAAACAAGTCCTCAGGCAAAGATGTTACACAGCCATGATTGCCGGCATCCCGGGGGCCCGGCGGCGTCATTTAGTGGACTCAGCTCAGCTGTAGTGATAGTAGTTTCCCCATCAAAGCAGCACTCATCACAGCACGACTTCTGATTATTCATTAACAACAGCTCGAAGGGAAGGTCTCGTGTGTGCAAGGTCAATAGTAGAACTAAAATGCCCATAAACCTACCCTAACCCCAACTCCCAACTCTACCCACCCACCCCAGTGTGTTCCGTGGAATGCCCAGTCAGTCTGATTCAGAGTAGACCTGCCGTGTAAACGTGTCGTGTACCAACCATGTCCCGTGCTACTTCCCAACCCATGTCATCAATGGCCAAACCCTCTGGTGACCCCCCCTGTTAAGCCCTCCCACGTAGGTGACTACTTGTGTGTCCCAGCGCCCCCCCCGGCAATCTCCCCACTTTCCTACCCGTAGGGGAACCCCCCGTCCGCCCAGCCCATTATTCCAAAACTTGGTCCTGGAGATCCACCTCCTCAGATGTGTCTGAATCACCTTCCTCCCCCTTCCGTAAGTACTCCTTGTAGAGATCCCAGAAGTTTTTTGGCCTACTTCTGGGTGGCAACAGTTCACTGTACAGCTCAGTTTGGGTACAGCAAAAGCGCAGATCCCTCTTCCACCTCGCCTCGGTGGGCAGCGGTCCGCGCATCCAGCAGGACGCAACTACTCTCCTGGCGAGCAACAACGCCATATCAGCTAGTCGGCGAAGTGACGGCGGCAGCGGCTTAGAAAAGCCCAGCAAAGCCAGCGCCGGTGTCCTGGGGAGCGTTTCTTCTAGCATTTGATCAAGTTCCGCAAATACCGCATTCCAGAAGTCTTGCACACCGGGGCAGAGCCACGCCATGTGGAGGAAGTCGGCGACCTGGGTGCGACAGCGCTCACATTCCGCCGTGGGCCGTAGGCCATAGCGGTGCAGTCGCTCTGGGGTATAGTACACCCTTTGGAGGAACTTAAAGTGCACCAGCCTGTGCCTGCCATTGAGTGAGATCTTGCGGGTGCTGGAGCAGCAATATTTCCACATGGCATCATCTATGGGTGATTGCAGATCCTCCTGCCATGCCTCTCTGGCTTTAGACTGCGTTAGTTTCTGGTGTGCGACGCCTAACTTGTTGACCGACGAGAGCAGTTTAGCCGAGGACTTAGTCTTAATAATATAGGACAACTCTGGGATCTCCTCAGGTTCTTCCATAGTCGGGCCCAACTCGTCTCGGTAAGCCGATCGCAGTCTGTGGAACTGAAACTGTTGAAGCAGTGTGGGGCTCGCAGTCCTCAGAGCTAACTGACCCCAAGTTTTAAGTGTGCCCTCCTCGAACAGATCCTCCATCCTTTCCAGGCCCAAAGAGCGAAGGGACTCTACAACGCCCTTTTCTCCCAAGGGGCTCAACCACAGCGCCCATTCAATCGGCATCAGGGGTGAATACAATCGATCGCAATCACGGGCGCGCACAAGTGCATGCCATGCATGGTTAGTCGCCTTAAGGGAGTCAAGGCGCCCGACCGACCGATCAAGTGGAAGACTAATCGTTGCTGGCAGAGGGAGTGGTTCCGCGAATAGTCGCTCCAGGAGCAAGTGCGGTGTACGCGCCTCTCCGTGAACCCAGGAGTGCAGGTGGGTAGCCTGTGCTACGCGATAGTATCGTTCCATGTCAGGGGCCCCCAGGCCCCCCATTTCGCAGGGGAGAATGAGTGTCGCCCACCGTATCCTGGGCTGTTTGCCAGCCCATGCCAGCCGAATGAGAACCTGCGTGAGTTGTTTAAAGAAGGCCCTCGAGAGCACTACTGGTAGATTCGTGAATAAGAACAGAAACCGGGGTAGGACAATCATCTTCATTATAGCTATTCTGCCCAATAAGGACAGCGGGAGCCTGCACCAAGCGTCCACATCCTCCACCAGTTTGGCGAAGGCAACGCCGTAGTTATCACGGACAAGAATTTCCGGGTCGGGGTGTAAGTGGATGCCCAGGTATCTCACCGAGTCCGTCGTCCACTTTAGCGGGTACTCCATAGGGAAGGGCTGCGTCACAGGTGTGAGGGGGAATGCGATAGATTTGTCCCAGTTCACACGTAGTCCTGAGAGCGAGCCGAAGCGAACCACCTCTCTGAGGACTGATGTCAGGTTAGCCTCTGGGTCACGGACGTATAGTAAGGTGTCGTCTGCGTACGTAGATATGCCTATCTTATAGCTGGGGAAGCTGATCCCCTCCAAGCTGTGGTACTCCCTGATGGCACAAGCAAGCGGTTCCGCCACCAGCGCATAAAGAAGAGGTGATAGGGGGCAGCCTTGCCGCGTCCCTCTGCCGATATGGATCGGTGCTGACACCCTATCCCCCAGTTTCAGTCTGGCCGACGGTCGGTGATACAGCGCGCCAACCCTTTGCAGAAATGGTTCACCCAGACCTAGCTTCCGAAGCACCCGGACCATGAACGGCCATTCGACAGAGTCGAATGCCTTTTCCATATCCAGGAAAATCGCCAGTGCTCTATTCTCCTGTCGCACATGTTGCATGGTACCCAGGACTGTGCGTATATTGTACGTCAGATTTCTGCTCGGCACGAACCCAGACTGCTCAGGTGCCACCAAATCCGGGACTAGGAGGGCTAGCCGATTGGCCAGTACCTTCGCGTATATTTTAGCATCCACATTCAGCAGACTGAGGGGCCTGTAGGAACTGCACATGTTCAGTGGCTTCCCCGGTTTCGGGATTGTAACAAGCAGTGCCTCCCGCATCGTGGGGGGCATTTCCCCATCCTCACAAATCTCATCAAAGAGAGTGATCAAATGAGGGAGTAAGATCCCAGCATAGGCTTTATAGAAGCCCACCGTGAGCCCGTCAGAACCCGGAGCGCTGCCCGCCCTCATGCCCGCCAAGGCTTCCAGTATTTCGTCCCCATGAAAGGGGGCCATAAGGAACTCTCTGTCGGTATTCCGCAAAAATGGCATAGCTATATGCCCAAGGTAGTCGTCTATAGCGTCCTCTACGCCCAGCGACCTGGATTGGTAGAGGTCTGCGTAATATCGGCGGAAAGTCGTCAGGACTTGCTCCTCATCCGTGACCACGCCTCCCTCGGGGGTGGTCAGTTCTTCTACAACTAGCGGTTTGCGCGAGTTCCGGACCATGCGGGCCAGAAGTGCGCCTGGCCTGTCCCCTTCACCGTAGGCGCGTGCCGTAGCATATTTCCCCATGAAGAGGACCTCCCTATCCGCCAGGTCCTGGTATTCTGTTAACAGAGGAGCGAACCTTGAGTCAGCATCTGGGCCAGGGTCTCTGAGCAGTTTATCCTCCAAGTCCGCCAGTTTGGCCTCCATCGCAGTCAACTCCCTTCTAATAGAGCGCAGTGTACTGGAGTGTTTGGACATAGCCATGCCTCTGGTGAAGACCTTAAACGACTCCCAGACCGTAGAGAAGTGATCTACCGAGCCCAGATTCGCAGCAAAGAACCCCTCAATATCCTCCGCCAGTTCACCCCGGAACACCTCGTCAAGCAGGGCAAAGGGGGGGAACCTCCAGGTAAATGCTGGGATACCTTTCCTGGTAGTGGTGATATGTAACATCACAGGAGAGTGGTCAGGGAGGGTGCGTGGCAGCACCTCACATTTGCCGATACTCCGCTGGACCGAAGACGACGCCAACCAGTAGTCTATACGTGTGTGGACATTATGGAAGGCCGAGTAGTGGGTGAAGCCACCAAGTGAGGGGTGCTTCTCCCTCCAGACATCGACCAAGTTTAGTTTGAGCATTTCGGTTTTCATATAGGCAGCTGAGGCCACCGGCCTTCGGGCTGGTCCTGAGGAGCGGTCTTTCTCGGGGTCAAAGATAAAGTTGAAATCACCTCCCCACAACAACCCTGGGTGAGTGTGCTTCCTACATAGTGCAGACAGGGCTGCATAAAAGTCAGTGTTGACATAGTTAGGGCCGTAAACATTAACAAGCATGAGATCAAGCCCTTTGCCTACACATCTGGCCAGGACATACCGCCCCTCAGTGTCTCTCTCCACCGGGAACAGTTTCAGTTGTGAGGACGGGTTAACCCAGGTCAGTACCCCTCTAGAGTGTGTTGTAAAGCCAGATGCCACTATGTGTCCCGCCAACCCTCGTGTCTGTAACATCCTGCTATGAATGGGTAGATGAGTTTCCTGCAATAGGGCTATGTCCACCTTATGGCGATGTAGGTAACTAATAACCTTCCTCAGTTTGCGGTGATCATTTAGGCCCCGAACATTCCACGTCATCAGTTTGAGAGTGTGCGGGGCATGTGTGCGATCTGTCAGGGCGGCATCCGACATTGCGAATTCAACTGTTCAATCATTAGACCACGGGCAGCATGGGTAGTCTTCCCCACCATAAGAGCAGCCACCAAGGGCATCCGATAAGCAGCAACACACAGCGTTACACATTGCGTCCCCCGAACCATGTACACTCCTTGTCATGAGCGTTCCCACAACTATGAACACACATAAACCCTCCCCGAACACCACCCACATACGTCCCACACAACAGACCAAACAGGTGAACCAGAGAACAGCCACCCACCCACCCACAGCCGACCATCCCCAACCCGGTCAGACAGGACTCATCACCACCCGCCATCCCTCCCTACTCAACAATGATTTCTACTGAACCCCAGGTAGCCCCCGAAGGAGCTAAAAGCCAAAAGCGCAGGGGCAGAGGAGTCTAGCCTGCCAACGACTCAGCAGTGAGACCAGAGCTAGTAACCTCACGCGTGCTCCCGTCCCGCCCCCCGCCCTGTGGCTTTGAGCCCTGCCAGCTCCAGTCTTCGCAGTTTATTAAGTCCAGACCCTTATGTGTGGCGGGCTACCCCGCAGCCGACCCCCCGCCAATCAGGCAGCCCCCCCACCCAGACCACAGCGCAGATAAACCATCCCGGTAAGAACCAGGTAGATCTCACCCCAGAGTCACATCTCTACAGAGCCGCAGTGACTGCGTGCCATTCCAGCTCCTCACTGCGCCACCAGTTCAGAAGCGACACTCTCGAGTCCGGCTACTCCTGTTCATCCAAGCGGGATGTGGCCTCCAAGTCCTCTCGTTGGCTCCTCTGGCTATTGCGGATGTCCTTCTCCCATTCCTTTAAGGATTTCTTAAGTTCAGCGGGGTCGGTGAAGAAGTGGGAGTGACCCTGTCTGTTGATGCGAAGCCTCGCAGGATACAGCATGGCGTAGTCGAGGCCTAGATCTTTCAGCTGCTTCTTGTAGGGGGCAAATCGCTTTCTTTCCTCCTGTACTCTCGCTGTGAAGTCTGGGAATAGTGAGATGTTCATGCCCTCGTACTGTAGCTTCCCCTTCTCTCTGGCCAGTCGCAACGCCAAGTCCCTGTCCCGGTAATTTAATAGTTTCGCTATAATTGGTCGCGGGGGGAGGCCCGGTTGTGGTTTCGGCCCCAGCGTGCGATGAGCCCTCTCAATAATGAACATAGGGGAGAAGACATCTTCCCCCAGCAGGGTCTGAAGGAGCTTCTCCACAAACAGCTCCATTTTACCGGTACTTGTGGATTCCGCCACTCCCGTAATGCGTAGATTGGAGCGCCTCGAGCGCGCCTCCAAATCCTCCGTCTTATCTTGTATCACCTGAAGCAGTCGGCCAAACTGTTTGCGGTCCTTATCCCACTCCGTTTGGGCCTCTTCCGCCTCCGTAAGTCGTCTCTCCGCCTTGTCCAGCCTCTCCGCGTGCTTGTCCACCCTCTCGGACATGCGGTCCATCCGGTACGTCAACGCATCGATTTTGGTGCTGATCTCCGCCATGCTGCCTTGCAGGCCTCTTTCCATGCTTCCCAGCATGTCCCGGATCTCCGTGCACAGAGAGTTCTCGGATGTCGCCGGGCGTGGAGGGGTGGTTTGTGTTGTCCCCTCGGCCCCCTTCGTCTTCCTCTGGTCGAAAGAGAGCTTGGGCTGCGATCGGTCCCCCTTCCCCATGGTATTTCTAGTAGACATACAGCCGTCCGGCCAGAGGTGTGAGGTCCACCACACGTGATTAGTGACCAGGCTCTGCGGTGGGCAAGGCGTCAGGGGATCCCCACGGCCAGGGTGGTATTCAGCGGGACCCGCGCCCAAGATGGCGGCCGCGCGTACCGGAATGCAGTTGTCAGTCGCCTCGTGGGCCTCACCCACATGCAGTGCCCCTCGCGGGCTGCTCCTCTAGCGGGTGGCCGAGCTGCTCCGGTTCTTGGGAGTGAGCCCTCACCGTCCCTCCAATGGCCCGTTACCACGCGGTGTTAGCGAGCTGTGCGTCTCGCCTTCGGGGATGCTCGGCTCTTCAGGGTCTTTCCCACCGCCAACGTGCGCTCCGCACTCCGTGTGCCCCTCCACACCGTGGATACCGGGTCGGGCCGGGCCTCTTTGTTGCTTCCAGCACCGTCCGAGTGCGCGCCGACCAACAAGTTGTCTTTACAGGCGGCCGGGACCGCCTCGATCACACACGCCGCACGTACTGCGACGTAACCCGGGCAGCTCTGCAACGTAGGTCGGGGATCGCGGCCTGGGCTGCCTCTGCTCCGTCTGCTCCGGCGCCAAGTCTCACCGCACCCGTTCTCAGCCGGACAAAGGGGTCGCCGTCCTGTCGGGGCTTTGGGCTGAGGTCCGCCACTGTTTTGGACGCCGGCAGGGTAGTGTAGGATGAGTATGCAGGGGTTTGGCGGGTTATCGGCGAGGAGCTCCGCGCTCGCGCGTCTTACATGGACGCCGGCTAGCTCCGCCCCCCTATCAGGTCTTATCTTTTATTCTGGATTATATACCACTTTGACCCGTGATTGGAGCGAATCCCTAAAATGTAAACAATATATACAGGGACATCTTTGACTAATTTATATTCAAATAACATGTAGTTGTATATTACAGATCATAACACCGTAGTCCCAAAAACGGTATCCATTTATATACCATATTATTCGAAAATATTTCTTTTTTCTTAATTTCCTATTTTTTTGTTAGTACGTTTGTGGGCCAGAAAAAATATCCAGTGCGCAATCTATCATCTTCAGAGCATCTGTTATTTTGTAGACAATTGCTAATGTGTTAAATTGAATAATACATAGACGTTTTTGTAAATGGTAAGTCACTAATGAATGTGTGTGAAAAAGTATGCCGTGCCTCCCAGGAGCAAACAACTTCAAAGGTAGGGAAACAGAATGCCAAAACAGTTCTTCTGTGTCTACTGTCTGGTTCCTGGAAAACCCTACATTTTTTTCCCTACAAGGCTTCTGACTTTATTGTTGGCACAGTGGCTTTATTTCACTGGATTTTAGTGTTAGATGTGAAATGACTCTACAATTACCATGGTACAATCGCCACACACATGCCTATATGAGAGAGCCTAAATTAAGTGTGGCCAAAGACTTTTGCCAACTTTAAAATGCCCAAAGCGAGTAGGTTGGCCCTGGGAACTTTTACCCACTTTGGTTAAGGTGTGCGCAGGAGTCATTCCCACCCAGTAGCTCAAGACGGGCATAAATGTGGCATCTCGAGGCCCCAACTTTAGAAGACTCCTGGATCTGCCTGAAGGACTGGACCTGCTATCTCATTTACTCAGGACAAAAAAGTGGACCCCAAAATTCAGTTCACCAACTTCCTTTTCATGCTCCAGGATACATCAGGGTACATAGAGGCCTTTCCTGCAACCGCCCAGCTGACCAGTGGCAAGTGGATCTGGTCTTGACCCTGCTTTTGGCCTCTGTTAGACACACTGTAAGTCTCTAAGTGCCTCTGCTGAAGTCCTGGGTGGCTTTAAAAGTGTAATCCTGTGGTGGATTGGAACTTAAAGGACAAAGTCAGAAGATAAAATCTTTAGCCTGGACTAACCTGGTTTGGGTATCCGACCTGTGTGCCTTCGCACTCAACCTGAAACTGTGGCTAATGGTTACTTCTAAACACAGATTCCTCAACTTTAGAATATCCCTTTGCACCAGGCTGGTTGCAGAGAATTCTTCAGAAATGCTCCTGCACAACGTTAAGGGGTGCAGCAAGGTTCCATGGTGACTCCATCCTGCCCCAGAAGTGTTGGTGCAGAGCCACACATAAACATCACCATAGGGCACTGATGTCTGCTCCTTTCTTTCCTTACCTTTTGATGCTGAACCGGAGATCTTCTTCCAACTTATTCAGTTTTTCTGACAACTCCAAAAGGTTTTGCAGTGTGCTAGGGAAAGACTCAAGGACATCATAATTGTGCTAGGGAAAGACTCAAGGGCTTCATAATTGAGATCACACTCCCCAATGCCTCTTAAGTCTGGACTGATGCAGTTGGTCTCATCATGCTCCAATTTTCCATGGCCACTGTTTACCTAACAACAAATGGCGGCCTTCAGAAAGGCCATGATGCAAATTTTTGGTGTAATCCTGACTTTCTCTAGAGCCCCTTCAGGCCCACCAAGTGCAGAGGCCGCTTGTTAGACTTTCTGCCTCACCTTCACCGAAGATGTCATCTGCCTCCTTGTTGTCTGCTCCTTGTCCCTTGCCAACTCTGGCACTGAATTTTAAACTAACGCCAATGTCCGTATGGTTCTTTACATACCAAAACTGACACCCAAACCAATGTCAGCCTATCGAGGCCTATGTCACGCTACGAGATTACAAAAGTGCAACCAGTGGTTATATGTGTAGGTTCCAATCCAATAGCTCTGCTCTGACACTGGAACAAGCATAGGATTCATGCTATTTTTGACTCTTATTTGAACCCAATGTAAGAAGCAGCTAGTTCTCTTTAAGCTAGATTTGCCACTTTAGTCTCCAATTGAAGACAACGCTTCATTTGTGATGGTGATTCAGAGGGCAGCTGATGCTTTAGAAGTGCAGCTGACCCCTGTAGACAAAAACAAATGCATTGACTGAGGTTTTTCAATAAGGGACAGCTTCATCTGAGCCAATATTCCAACTTAATGAAGGCTTAACTGATGCCCTTCGGACTACATGGTCTAAGGTATGCTCAGTAGTCCATAGATCTGTGTCTAACTGACATAGACTGGCCCCTGGTGACCCGGACTTCCTAACGAAGCACCTTACACCCAAGAGTCTGACTCTTCTATCCTAAGAGAAATAAGTTTAATCCTAATTCCTTTCCAACCAGCCCTCTGGATAGCGATTCCAAAAGAATTGATGGTTTCTGAAAGAGAATGTTTTCGTTGTCCACTCTCTCACTCAAATCTGACAATTCTGCTTGCCTACTGGGGAGCTACACCAGTGCACTGTGGGACATGGCTACCAACTTCTTGCCAGCCATCCCTGAGAACCTCAAAGAGTCACTAGACCAAGTTATAAAGGATGGTCAGGACATGGCCAAGTAAGTACCATGAGCTGGTCTGGACTGAACAGACTGCTTTGGCAGAGCTATTGGCACAAGCGTTATACTCAGGAGGCATGCCTGGATGCAATCAACCGGATTTTTGGGAGACATGCAAATGTCCTTACTGCCCTTTGATTGCTCCAGGCTATTTGGAGTAAAGGCTGGCTTGAAACTAGAATAATTGAAGCATGGTCGCACCATAGCAGGATCCTTGGACCCAGACAATTTTCCACCCAATACAGTAAATTCAGAAGCTATTCCAGGGAGCTAGATTACAGACAATGCCAGCACTTTGAACCTGTACTACAGTAACCAACCCAGTTCTTTCAAGGCTGTGGATGTGGCACCGAAAGAAACTGTTCCATCCAGCTGGGACAGCAATCCTCTCATTCTTTCTCCCCTGCTGCAGTGGCTACAAAGCTGCTTCACTTCGCCCTCTCATGCTCATGCCTGGTCGGTTAGAGTAGGGGTCCTAGTATCCTTACGGGCGACAAGCATCGATAATTGAATGGGTTTCAACCCTGAACCCTCGATGCTCCATTTTCAATTTACTTGAACTACCAATATTGTGGAATCGTATTCATTGCTCCTGCTCCCCATACAGATATAATACTGTCCGTTACTCTTCCCTACTGACCAGAATTACTCTAGAAACAGATGCCTTGAGTTGACAACGTCCCCAGAAACGCTGTCCTGAAGAGACCCTGTATCAACAGAGGGTCAAAACGCCGTCGACACCATTAAAAGAGAGAGACTGAGTAATACATTATCCATTATGTATAACTCGTCCTTTTAACCTCTTCAATGCTCATGATGAGCTGAGCTCGTCATGAGCAAATTAGCAAAAAATGATGGGACCCCCTCAAGACTTGATAAAGCCAGGGAAGGAGGGGAATAGAGCAACATGACATAGAGAACAGATTTCCCTTACCTACCACATAATTATAATACAACAATAATTCAAATAATTAATCAAATATTGGCGACAAAGGCTCAACCATGACATACAATATTTCAAAAAATATATAATTTATTCCATATTTATAAATATAAATTCCATAAGTTTGCATCAGTTAAGTGCTTTGTGAGTTCATCAAATATTATGAGATTTGCAATTTTTTTTATAAAGACAAGGCATTTTTTTATAAAAAGTGTGAACACAGAAAAGCATAATAAAGTGCAAATAAGTCAAACATATATACCAAATTAAATGGCTACAAGTTGATACATAATTCATTAAAACCCTGGTAAAAGAAGAAAATAATGCTAACATCTACACACATTCATAACAATCTACACATTCTCACTCAGACTACACACACTCCCACAACATTTGAAACAAGGAAGTAAAATCATGAGTCAGGTCTCCAAGTTCAATGTGAGACCCCGCACTTGGTTGACGCGCGTTTCGGCGGCGCAAGGCCACCTTCTTCAGGACCACTTCCGATAGAACAACCCAAATATCCAGGGGGGTCTCTGGTAGATTATAGGTGTGTCCACAGGGTCTTATAAATCCATATTCTACTAAAAATCTTGAGAGGGTACGCCAACCAAACCTTTCAATGTCCTTACTGTGGTAGAACCTCAATCCTGGCGAATCCGTCTCCTGATAAGCTCCAAACGAGGAAAGAAGTCGGCCATTGAAACTTTGTTTATAAGCATTCGTGCTCACAGCTCTGGCGCAGAAGGTCGCATATCCTGCCATGCGACCATCTTCACAGAGGTCCCTCAGTGTTTGCAGGACATCCCCTCCCTGCCTGCATTGTAAGAAAAGAGGCAGTATGGGGCTAATCCTCTTATACCAGGGGAGCGCGGACGTGCACAGGCTGAGTACATTGCTCTCATATCTGCTCGCATAGCGATTTTAACCAAAGTATAATACCTTTTAAAACTGCTGCTGTTGTTGTTCCCTTGCACCCTTATTCTGTTCCTCACTGCTCTTCGGTCCACCATAGGTCCTTGTCCCGCTTGAGTGGAGGGAGTATCGGCAACGCTCTAACCTAATTCCCCTCTTCTGGGCTCGGAACCGGAGGGGGTAGAGTCTTGGTCTTCTTACTTAACCAGATGCCATTTCTCCCGCGAAGCGGATGCGCGCAGGCTGCATTATCAGCTGAGTGCATTGCTCTCATATCTGCTTTCATAGCGAATTTAACCAAAGTATAATACCTTTTAAAACTGCTGTTGTTGTTGTTCCATGGCACCCTTATTCTGATCCACACTGCTCCCCAGTCCACCAGGGGTCCTCGTCCTGCTTGAGTGGAGGGAGTATTGGCAACGCTCTAACCTAATTCCCCTCTTCTGGGCTGGAGACCGGAGGGGGTGAAGTCTTGGTCTTCTTACTTAACCAGATGCCATTTTTCCCACGAAGGGGACGATCGCAGCGGGCGTGCCAAAGGCGCGCCAAAGGGAAGCACGTCTGCACCCATCCGGGACAAGGGGCCACATATTATGCCAGTTTTTTAACATACTCTGCATAAGACCTTAAATCAGTGCAAGGGACTTGGACTATTTGCCCTCGCACTAAGGCTAACCTAGGCACACTCAGACTTTTGTTCCATGGGAACCCTACCTCGAAAACCCACCTAAAGCCACTGGCCAAGAGCCTGTTACCAATGACAAAAGCCAGCCATCACCAACTACACCCACATATCATGCGCCAGAGGGACTCTCAGTGTGCTATTGGAACACACGCTCAATGGTGAAACATCAACTTGAGGTTTTTTACCTTTTGGACGCTGATAAACCAGACATTCTCCTCCTCTCTGAAACATGACTGACAGCGGATTCTGCTCCTGATATCCTTGCGGCACTCCCAGGCAATTATTACATCTTTCAGGCCGATAGACCTGCCGGTAAAGCCGGAGGAAGGGTTGCAGCCATAATTCACAAGAAACACAAATTTACATCACGAGTTTCTCTAGGTATCCCCTCAGTTGATAGCCTTCTACTAAACTTTGAGTCCTATCATTCTCCGTTCATCTGTGCCTTATTTTATTCCCCCCCCACCATACGCACACATTTCCCCAGCTGTTGGGTGATATCATTGCCGAGGTGGTGATCAACGATTCTCGAATTCTGATTATTGGTGACTTCAACTTCTGGCCTAAAGACACACGAGAAAGTTCCTGCTCTGCTGAACTTTTAGTGGGAATGAATTGTGTTCAGCACATAACGGTAGCCATTCACGCTAAAGGGCATACCTTAGATCAGGTCTGGAATGCAGACCTATAAATCTCTCATCTACAGGTTTTTCTTTGTACATGGCCAGACCACTACCTCATTACTTTTTTTATCCCTAACGTCCGTCTAAATAACGCCCCTCTGCCAGGCAATTTTATGGCCAGAAATTGGAGTCGAGCGGATATTGATGAATTAGGGAGAATAGGGAGAAGTGTGGCTCAGGGGTTAGAAGCGGCAGACCTGGAGCTTGAGTTCGGCCCGGGACCAGGGTTCAATTCCCCGCCTCGGCGGGTCTTGGGCTCAATAATCCCACGGACTCGATAATTCTCGCTCCGGTGCCTTCTCGACTCACGGGTTCACACTCTGCGACTCTGGGCAATAGCTTGCTTAATCTCCACATCGGCACCTCGCGGTGGGATGCCTGGCTTTCACCTTGTGGATACCCTACCAGGGTTATCTCACAGGGGAATACCAGGACGGGTTCCCTAAGCAAGCGCGGAGATGCCCCAGGGTAAGTCATGCGCTATATAAGCTTCATACATTTACATTTACATTTACATGAATTCTTCTCTTGCTAACAGTCTCACCCCCTATTGCCCCGGAGGAGTCTCCCCATGCCCAAGCACAAAATATTAACATATGGCTAGACTCTGTCAGAGACAGTATAGTACCACTGAGGAAAGTCAAAATAAAGAGACCTCATGATGCCCAGCGTTGGTTTTCGGCAGATCTAAATGCAAAGAAGCTAGCCTTGAGGCAAGCGGAGTGCAAATGGCGACCTGACCTAATCAAAAGGCCGTTTTTGTATCTCTACTCTGAGTCTACTAAACAACTATCCTTCAAACTAAGGCAGAATATTTTCTTCTAAAATATTAAAATCAACCAATAAAGCTTTGGACATCTTTTCCATAGTGGATGAACTCTCCAAATTAGACTGAGTCATCGCAAAACCCGTTCCATCACAATCTCTATGTGATTCGCTCAATACATTTTTTATTGAGAAAATTGTCACCATCAAAGCTCGTATCCCCAAATCTAGAATACCCCTGGCTTCTCTCACTTTTGCACGAATTCTGTGCTTTTAGATCACATTCCTCCTATCACTAAAGATGCTTTCTTCGCCCTACTTAAAAAAGTTGGATCTGGCTCTCCCACGGATAGCTGTCCCCCTTATATCCTTCAGAAAATGTTTTCACGCTTCCCGGACCCTCCTTTACTGCTTCTCAGCAACTCCCTTGCCTAAGGGATTGTCCCCGATTTATTTAAGATGGTGGAAGTTGTCCTTATTCTTAAGAAACCCAGCCTAAACCCATTAGCACCCGGCAACTACCATCCCATTTCCCTGCTACCCTATCTGAGCAAGGTTTTAGAAGCCCATGCTGCAACCTGCTTTAGCTCTTTTGTAGAGCAGACTTACTATCTGGACTCTCACCAGGCAGGTTTTAGAACATTCCACCGAGTCCGTTACCTTGGCAGTTCTGGATGAATTGAGAAGGGGGGCGATCAGGGTACTACCCAGGCCCTGATGCTTCTCGATCTGTCGGCTGCCTTGGACACGGTCGATCACCATCTTCTGATCAACCGTGTCGGCTGTGCTGGGATTCAGGGCTTTTGCAAACAAAACAGGTGATGGACCGAATGTGGATCAATGTCACACATTCAACCCAGTCCAAAGATCTGGGCCCAAATCCATCGTTTATTTGCACTCCACACCACCCTGGGTTAGACAATGGCGATATGCAAATCAGCTCTGACCCTGTGCCCCATGGGAACAGGCCAGTCCGAACTACAACAGCCATGTCCTTCCCAGAACGGAATCAAGCATCCGAGGACCGGACCGGTTTCGAGGTAACACCTCTCATCAGCCCGGCTAGCTTGACTCCAAGTGGTGTGGAGTGCCTGGGACCCACGTCTGGTGGTGTGGAGTGCAAAAAAACGATGGATTTGGGCCCAGATCTTTGGACTGGGTTGAATGTGTGACATTGATCCACATTCCGTCCATCACCTGTTTTGTTTGCAATTGCCGCCATAAGTGCGCTGGGGATGCTCAGTCTTGTACTGGGGTGAATGTAAGACATTGATCTACATTCTGTCCATCAAATTGTTTTTTGGGATTCAGGTCTTGTCATTGAAATGGACTACTTCCTTTCTCAGCAACTGTTCTCAATTGGTGCGCCTTGCTAGCTTCAGGGCAGAAAAAAATAATTTGACCTGTGGGGTCCCAGAGGGCTCTTCCCTTTCACGCTTACTTTTTAATTTGTATGTTCTCCCCTTGGTTCTGGCCCTGCGTAAGAGAGAGGTCGTAGTCTTTAATTACGCTGACGATCTTCAGTTGGTATTTAACATTGACGCTTCCGTATCATCTGTGTCCAGCTTCCAATCTACTATGAACTTCATCAGTGATTAGATGAATACCAAACAACTCAAGTTAAATCCATACAAAACAGAATTGATCCTTACTGGTGGTCTGGCCAACCCTTGGAATTCCAACTTCTGGCCACGGTTAATAGGGTACCTTCCACTCCCAGCCAGCTCGGTAAAAAGCCTGGGAATCGTGATCAGTAATGATCTACACATGAAGGCCCAGATCAGCTCAGTAGTCTCTGCGTGTTTTTTCCATCTCTGAAGAATTCGGAAAATTAGCAGATTCCTTTCCACCGCAGCCCTGACCCACGTGGTACTTGCCCTGGTCATCTCGCATATTGATTATGCAAATTCCCTGTATGCTTGCATACCGGCATACCAGTTACACCGGCTGCAACGGGTCCAGAATCAGGCAGCTAGGCTTATCTTCGGTCAGCCTAAAAATCGGCATGTGAGACCATTGTTGAAAAGCCTTTATTGGCTTCCTTTACCACAATGCTGCCTATTCCAGTTGGGCTCTACCATCTATAAAGCCCTTTCAGGACGTGGTCCCGCTTTTATTGCCTCAAATATATAGCGGTACATTTACTCTATCGACCTACGTTCCTCAAACAAGAACTTGTTGGTCCCCCACACCTTCAAACATAAAAAACATGGAGGTCTTAGATACATGACCTTGGCCCCTCTGTTCTGGACACCCTCCCCTCTCATCTGCTCCTCACTGATTCCTACCCCGAATTCAGGAAATTACTTAAGACCTGCCTATTCACCCAGGCATACAACTGAGACTCATTCACTATTTTGCAACTGCAGCCATTCTCCCTTAGCGCCAAGAAACCCCCTGTTGAACGTGCGCTCTACAAATCACTTTTAACATAACATAACAACATTAGTTGTTGCTTGTAAATATAGTCACCTGCGCCCCTTCGGGAGGCTTGTTCACATATATCTCGTATGGTCCTGCCCTGCTGCTGTAGGTTTGACCTCTTCTTTCTGGGAACAGGATGTAAAGCCAGTCTGATCAGGTGCGCCAGAAGTCCTGTCACTGGTGCGGTGCCCCGTCCAGGAACCACAGTACCACATGCTGTAGGGGGGTACCCAATAATAGATATGGAAGTTCTTTGCCTGTAACTCTCCACAATCCCACAATAATTTCATGATCTCCAAACAAATGCGTGCCTTTCCATTTCCTCAGTAGAGTAACCCAAAGAGTTGATGGAGCCAACAGAAGCATGCCTCCAGCACACACATGGGCAAGTCCTTTAGCACATATAAGACTCTAGGTAGGATGATCATCTTGCTTATCGCTATGTACCCCATCAGTGACATCAGGAACCACAGCCACTTGCTCACCCTCCGTTCCAGGTTATCTATCAGGGTACCCAAATTGGAGTGCTAAATCGCAGCCATATCTGAACTCAAATATACCCCCAGTATTTAATTGGGATTGTTTGGACCCTTATGTTAGGTAGATCCCCACCCACGACCCAGTCTGTCCGCATGGGGTAAAGTACTGACTTGCCACTTCAACATAAACCCAGAGTGTGCCTCCACCTCAACAATCGTGGCGTCAGCTGCATGCCATGTTATCTCCGGTTTCTGTAGAGTCAGTAGGACATCTTCAGCATATTATGAAATAACTTCCCGCTTGTTCCCTACTGTGATACCATCTCCCTCATGCCTGGTACGTATAACTCATGCCAATGGTTTAATGACCATTACAACAATCAATGGCGAGAGAAGGCACCTCTGCCTGTTCCTCATCTCTACCTGCCAGTTTCTGACATTCTGTTGCCTACTTTTACTCTTGCCCTGTTGTCAGTGTTCAGTAGATGCACCCACCCCAACTAGTCGGCGCCTAAGCTTTAGCGTTGAAACGCTTGTTTCATGAACACCCATTTAACATTATCAGAAGCCTTATGGGCTTCCAGACTAGCAAAGGCGCAGGATTCTTCCTCTTTCTTGATCTATTCCATAATAAAAAGGCTTTCCTGATGTTGGTGATGGTAATGCAGCTTCCCGCAAACGCTGCTTGATCCCGGTGTATGATCTCCCCAGCCACTTTAGCCAAGCGGTGGGCTAATATCTTCCCCAAAATGTTAGCATCAACATTAATCATCAACAATGGTCGATATGATTTGCATCCTGGCTTAGGGAGGACGACTATGTTTGCCTCCCTCAACAATGCCGGTAACACTTCACTTCAAATGCCTCCTTGTACATAGCTATGAGTGGTGTGCATAAGAGATCCACATAATTTTGATAAAATTCGACTGACAGACCTTCATTACCGGGCGCCTTCCCTGTGTTCATTTGCTTTATGGCCCATCTAATATCCGTTTTGTCAGTCAGTGCATTCAGGGCTACCCTCATATCTTCATCTGCTTTGGTTAGTTGTGCTTTATCTAGAACATTGGTTAATGCCACCATATCGCTTCCCTGTTGTGCATACAGTGCAGAGTAACACTTAGTGGGTAGAATATCCTCCTGAGCTGTGATGGTCGTCCCCTTTGAGTCTCTTAGAGACACAACTGCATTCCCTCCTTTCTCCCTGTTAATCAGCCACATGCGTAATCTGTGTTCATGTTGGACTTCCTGTACCTTCTTTAGTCATGTTTCCCTAGGGTATCCCGAGCCTCACCTAGCTCTCCTTGCAACCAGTGTCTTTCTTCCCAGATCGCTTCAGTGTGTGGACCCTGCCTGTCTATGTCCCCTATCTGGCGTTCTGGTGTCATCACTGTGTGCCAACATGTACGAAGGGACCCCCTCAAAAGGTAAATTTGGCCCAGGAACAGAGGGGAGCATAAACACTGCAATGTGAGGACGTTCCTGCAATGGCCTTATATTTTAATTTGTACAATTACTTCTATACATTTTCTATTTGGGTGATAAATACAAACATACTAAATAGGTTCAAAACATTACAAAATTTTATTTTTTAAGTTTTTCAATTCATTTAGATACTAATTTTCATCACAAAAATCACAAAGGAAAAGATTACAATTCATATCAAAACCCTGACAAAAAACAGAGGAATCATCAATATATACAACACAATTAATATATAAAAATTATAACCCCTTGGTAACAAACATATCTCTCAACATCCTCACATGCTAACAATCATACCACACTCAACCTCATATTCAAATGGAGAAGGAACTGAATAGATAATAAGCAGAATAACAATGCTAAAATATTGGCCCCCAGATGTACTATTGGGCCATCGCAGCAGGTCTACGCGCGTTTCGGCAGCACTCGGCCGCCTTCATCAGGACCTTTTCCTCGTGATACAATCAATACCAAGGGATCAATTAGCACCAACGGCAGTAGAGTCAGGGAGGACCGGCTCTCACAATATTCATAGGGCAGGATGTCCTGTTTGTCCTTGAAGTGGCTTTAATGGTAGTTGGAGACCCGGTGTGGCAGATGGTTCCTAGATTTTCGAATTCATGGAGTGGTTTAAGACAAAGACGGTCAGCGGGATGTCAGTTAAAATTCCTACCGTAATTTCAATTTATTATAAAGGACACATATGGTAGAAAGGCACATTCGTGAGTGTGCTCGCCGTCATTTCAATTTGATTAGAGAAACTTATTCATGAAGACAGCACCCTCGTGGGTAAAGTTGCTCCGTAGTCTGCGTCCCTTGCAACTATACTTGTAGCATCGTGTCTCCGCACCGTCTGTCTCAACTGTTGGCAGTTGAGACAGACGGTGCGGAGACACGATGCTACAAGTATAGTTGCAAGGGACGCAGACTACGGAGCAACTTTACCCACGAGGGTGCTGTCTTCATGAATAAGTTTCTCTAATCAAATTGAAATGACGGCGAGCACACTCACGAATGTGCCTTTCTACCATATGTGTCCTTTATAATAAATTGAAATTACGGTAGGAATTTTAACTGACATCCCGCTGACCGTCTTTGTCTTAAACCACTCCATGAATTCGAAAATCTAGGAACCATCTGCCACACCGGGTCTCCAACTACCATTAAAGCCACTTCAAGGACAAACAGGACATCCTGCCCTATGAATATTGTGAGAGCCGGTCCTCCCTGACTCTACTGCCGTTGGTGCTAATTGATCCCTTGGTATTGATTGTATCACGAGGAAAAGGTCCTGATGAAGGCGGCCGAGTGCTGCCGAAACGCGCGTAGACCTGCTGCGATGGCCCAATAGTACATCTGGGGGCCAATATTTTAGCATTGTTATTCTGCTTATTATCTATTCAGTTCCTTCTCCATTTGAATATGAGGTTGAGTGTGGTATGATTGTTAGCATGTGAGGATGTTGAGAGATATGTTTGTTACCAAGGGGTTATAATTTTTATATATTAATTGTGTTGTATATATTGATGATTCCTCTGTTTTTTGTCAGGGTTTTGATATGAATTGTAATCTTTTCCTTTGTGATTTTTGTGATGAAAATTAGTATCTAAATGAATTGAAAAACTTAAAAAATAAAATTTTGTAATGTTTTGAACCTATTTAGTATGTTTGTATTTATCACCCAAATAGAAAATGTATAGAAGTAATTGTACAAATTAAAATATAAGGCCATTGCAGGAACGTCCTCACATTGCAGTGTCATCACTGTGTGCATCAGCGATTTACGCACCTCATAGGTGGTAGCTATACTTTTCCCCCTTATGGTCACCTTAAAGGCTTCCCATAGTACCCCAGCAGACCCGCCCGACTCCGTATTGATAGTAAAATGCTCCTGAACTACTTCCCTGATTTCTTCCCTGTACGCTTGGCCATGCATTGCTCGTGACTAGAAGCACCATCTCGGTATCCGTGCCTCGTAGGCTTGTCCTTTTAACTCCGCCAAAAGCGTGCGGTTTAAATCGCAGACCACCCCAAAATTTGCAGCTTGTTCTGTGTGTATCAGCATATAGTCTATTCTAGAGAAGGTGCCAGGAGGAGGTGAATAGCAAGAGTAGCCTCAAGTCTGACCATGTTCTTTCCAACATACTTCCAGTAGATTCAGAGTATCCATGCTTCTCATTAGCGCCCTGGAGGCCCTGCCTTAGGACCAGGCGGTAAGCCTGTAGCTCTCCAGTTCTCTATCCGGTACACAATTGTAGTCCCCAATTCATATGATATTATAATGTGCATATGTCTCCATGAGGTGCACCACTTCTTTAAAAAAATCTGGTGTCTCTATGTTGGTAGCATGCGTATTTAGTAATACCTGAGGTATGCCTCCAATCTCCCCCACCACCCTGATATATCACCCATCAGCCGCTTTTAGTTCAGTGTCTACTCGTATCGAGCCACTAGCACCCACCCACAATAACATCAGCGCGCCGAGGAGGTGTCACACCATTTCGCTCGTATCTTCTCGTGTTACTGAGGCAGGAGGTGTGTCTCTCGCAACATTACTATCTTTGCCTGCTGCTTGCATGCCTATGACCAAATCCTTTGCCGCTTGATGGTGTTCTGGATCCCATTAACATTCCAGGATATCATATTTACCCCCATGTGCATAAAGTGTTACCATCTCTGTGCTCATGCTCTGTTATTGTCAGCACGTGGTTGTGTCACTGATATACCCTCCACCTCTCAAACTTAAAAACTGTAACATCCCCATCTCACCCCTGTGGCCAGCCACAATCTGGCCCCCGCAAGTAACACACATGTTTCATTCTCTACTCCTTGAAAGAACAAACAAATTTCCCAGTTACAGTGCATTGCTCCCTAGGTTCCTTAGTGTGGGGTGCCCTAGGATCAGTGCCACCATTAGTTACACTCATACCAGAGTAGAGTGGTGTACACAGGCATTGGCCCTACCCCATCCAACTTGTATAATATGCTCCATCATCTGTAGTGTACCCCCTCTTGGTGATGCATAGAGTAGTGTTGGCATTTCAATCCCCCAGTAACTGCAAACCTGTATCCATATGCGGGCTCCCTCCCCTGCAAAGCGTTTAGTGACTCTCAAGAAAGTGCAGGTCTTCTTCAGCATGATCGAAAAAATGCCTTTTCCCCCATAAGTCCACTCGTAGGCGTGCTGGAGACACCAGGTCATAGGCCAACCCATGATCTCTGAGTTTCCTCCTCACCTCCATAAATGACCTATATATCTTTTGGGTTGCCACTCCATAGTCTAGATTGAAGAAAATTTGGTTCCCATTAAATTACACATCACTTTGTTGGTGAGCCGCTGCCAAAATAACCATCTTGTCTTTATACCTCTTTATACCTCAACAAACAGGTGATCAACATGCGTGGCGGGCACCGGGTTTGGGCCTGCAACCTGGGGTTTTGTGTGCTATGCTATGTATGGACAGTGTGCTGAGGACTCGCACGCTGCAACGCCTCTGCAGGCTGCGCTTCTCGCATTTTAAATTGCCCGTTTTGTATCTTTGTTGAGTTTATTTTGTTTATTCCCTGATTTTACTAGGGTTTTCCTGCCCCTTACCTGCACCATAATTGCTAAAACACCGCTGCTTAGCGGGTCCGGGTCTGTGGGCTCTCAGCCTGTTCAATTGCGACGCCATTTTGGGGGTAGTTGTGCCGTTCTGGAGGCGCCTGACCGAGCGCTCTAGTGGTGCGGCTGTCTTCCGCCCGCCCTTCTTAAACCTTTCCTCTAGCGCGCAGCGGTGACGCGCAGCGGTCGCGCCTTCACTGCGCCTGAGTCGTGCCAGAGTCCTGCCCGTCTGCACCCGTCAGCGCTTAGGGAGTGCTAGGGCAGGGCTCTATAGTTTATGCTCTTCTTCTGTAAGTATGTATTCTAGAGCTGAGCTGCTTCGCTTATGTCCTAGTTTACTTTCCTGCTCCGATATTCCTCTACATCCTCTGTGTGGCCCTTTTCAGTGCCCCGGGTGTGCTTTCCATCTAACATCCCCGGTCCCTACTTCTGCACATAGACTAGTTTCTTTAGAAGCTCCCAACAATATTGGCTTCCGTCAGGTGAAACCTCAGGATTCTTATGACTTCAAGGTATGTCATCTCAATGTGAGATCATTGGTTAAGCATCATCTGGATGACTATAATCTACTAACTGAGGAGACTCCCAACATTCTTTTTATGTCAGAAACATGGTTATACGATGAAGCTTTGGCGGCTGTTAATTTGGCACTCCCTCCTGAGTACTCGATATTCACTCTCAATCGCAACTCTAGAGGTGGCGGCATTGCGGCTGCTGTTAAATCTTGCTACCCGTGTGTCTGGAAGGCTATGGACATAGCTGGCTGCGAATGCACCCATTTCTGTGTCTCTGTTAGCCACCATTTCTCCTTTTCTGGTCTGCTTATTAACCGGCCCCCGGGTCCGGATGCTGCTTTTAGGGTAGCTCTTCCTAATGCAGTTAGCTCCCTGGCTCTAAGAGCTGTTAATTTTAGTATTGTCGGTGATCTAAATCTTCACTTTGATTCTCCATGCTCCCCTGCGGCTAGTAGTACTCTTGCCGACTTGGAGGCTCTTCAGCTATTCCAGCTAGTTGATCACCACACTCATGTTGGTGGTCATATTCTGGACCCTATTTTTACTAACCTACTGATGGTTAAGGTACTGCCCCCGAGGCCCATGGCCTGGACTGATCACCATCTAATTGAAATGCACCTTACGCTCAATGATTCACCCCTTAAAGCCTCCATTCCTATTACTCTCAGACGACCTTGGAAAAAACTGAAACTGGCCGATTTCCATCAGCTTCTTGGTTCCTATCCCTTGGGCCCTTTTACTGATGTGGAGTCTGGCTATGATCTTTTCTGTAATTGGCTGAATAAAGCCTTAGATAGGTTGATTCCAATCGCTGAGTGTAAACAGCGGCTTACTGGATCCAGTCCATGGTACGATGACTCGCTTCGGCTATTAAAAAAATCCTGCAAACAAGCTGAAAGAGCCTCGCGTGAGTCATATCAGCCTGAAAGGAAGACTCAGTACCTTGCTAGGATTAAGAAGTACCATAGAGCGATCTGTAAGGCACGTGCTGCCTACTTTTCTTTTTAATTTAGTACCAGCACTAACCCAACTAAACTAATATTCAAGGTGCTTGAGGATCTCACAGCCAGCAGAGCCTCAGTTGCTGAGATCTGCTCCTCCTCCCACTGTGAGGATTTGGCTGCTTTTTTTATTGAAAAGGTGGATGCCATCTACCGCTCATTTCCCGGCTGTACAGGGTCATCGGAGAAACAGATATCTGCTTCGTAAACAACCATATCTTTATCTTATCTCCCAGAGCTTTCAATGGAGGAATTTAACAAACTTGTAGTGAAAGTTAAGTCAGGTTCTCCTATGGACCCTTTACGACCTGCTCAATTCAGAGAATCTGCTTCTTTTTGCCTCTCTCCTTTATGTGATCTTATCAATTTGTCTTTATCTTCAGGCTCTGTCCCGGGTACCTGGAAACAGGCTCAGGTGATTCCCATCCTAAAAAAACCTGCTCTGGACCCACTGAAATTGGAGAATTACCGTCCCATCTCCCTTCTCCCGTGGGTAGCTAAACTGACTGAGGCCCATGTTAATACCATCTTATCTAATCATCTCCACTCTGCCAATATATTAGACACTTCGCAGAACGGGTTTCGGCCCGGTCATAGTACCGACACTGCGTTGCTCTCAATGGCTGAACATTTACGAACATTGGTAGATTCTGGTCATACTGCGGCACTGGTTCTTCTTGATCTCAGTGCCGCGTTTGACACGGTCTCCCACGCTATTTTATTACAGCGCTTGGTTGAGGCAGGTGTCGACAACATGGCACTTGAATGGTTTCGATCTTTTCTATCTGGTCGTACCTTCAAGGTCGCCATTCCACCTTTTGAATATAAACCTTATCCGATTGCCCAGGGAGTCCCGCAGGGATCGGCTCTTAGCCCCACTTTATTCAACCTTTATGTGCAGCCGCTGGCTGCTGTCGCCAAGCGTGGGAACCTGACCATGGTGTCCTACGCTGACGACACGCAGCTGGCGGTAGCAATAAGTGGGGCTTCCGATCTTGAGGCAGCCACGTTTCGTGAGGGGCTGATCTCAGTGGCCAGTTGGATGACTGACTATTACCTTCAATTGAACGCCAAGAAAACCGAGGTGCTCATTGTTGGAAATCAGAGCCATCTCTGGGGCGACAATTGGTGGCCCTCAGGGCTCGGTCCTATTCCCATCCCTGCTACTGAGGTTAAAAATCTAGGGGTCTGGTTCGATTCCAAACTTAGTTTCACCACCCATACCAAAAAAGTTGCCGCTATGTGTTTCGGGACCCGGAGTTAGCTTAGATCCATTTTTAAATTCTTTGATGCTCCTATCAGACAGCTCATTGTACAAGCCATACATCTGTCTAAATTAGATTACGCCAGTTCTCTTTTGCTTGGAGCTAATCAGGCTGAACTCTCTAGACTTCAACGCGTTCAGAACGCCGCCGCCAGGGCTCTGGTAGGCCTACCAAGATTCTGCTCGGCCAAAAATAATATTCATAAGCTCCACTGGCTCCCTCTTGCTCAGAGAATTAAGTTTAAGTCTCTTTGCCTTTCGTTTAAAATCCTGAAACACTCTTCCCCTCACATTCTGGAGCAGCTTATCTCTCCTTATGTTCCATTACGGTCTCTGAGGTCCTCTGGACTACACCTGGCTACAGTTCCGCGCTTCAAGAGGTCTAGGATCGGCGCCCGCTCTTTTAGAGTGCTTGCTGCCAAGCTATGGAATTCCCTTCCGGTACATATCCGTGCGATCGACGGACTCTTGGCGTTCAGGAAGGCTGTTAAAACTTTCCTTTTTCCTTTAGATCCTTAGTGTTGTTGTGTTCTGGTCCATGCCACTGCTTTTGTCCGGTTTTCTGTTCTGTTAGCGCCGGGATGCCCCTTTGCTGGGGCATCTGTGCGCTCTATAAATCCGGATAACATAACATAACATAACATAACATAACATAACATAACATAACATAACATAACATAACATAACATAACATAACATAACATAACATAACATAACATAACATAACATAACATAACATAACATAACATAACATAACATAACATAACATAACATAACATAACATAACATAACATTTGCAAGCCACTCTCTATGTCTAACCGCGGCAGTATCGTAGTGAGCCATGTTTCTAGAAATAGCTCCTACTATGTGGACTCAGTCCCCTCTGGAAGCCCAGTATGTGTGAGTTGTTTTGGTGGGATCTTTCTGGTGCTGCAATCGCCTCTCTTGGTCCGCTACCTGACTAGTGTGTGCCCCAAAATCTCCACCACCCCATCAGCTGTAGTGCCCGAGTCCTTCACAAGGTCATTGAATCCATATCTTGGTGCAGCATCGCTACTGTGATGACAATACCAACAATTTTCTTGGTGATGGCTTGGTTACCCTTAAATATCACGTTTTTAAAATACAAAGTGGATGGCAGTGGAGTCTCCCAGCACTGTCTCCTCACATTGAGTGTCAGGGTTTGGAGTCCATTCCTGGGCCCCCCTTGGGTTTAGGGGGCATTCAAGCCCCGGCAGGTTACACTATATATCTCACAACCCAGTCCCTCCAATACCACCCTTTCACATTATTTTACATTTTGTGAACATCAAGTTGTCCTTCCAGTCCATTCTCCAGGTTCGATAATAGACCAATATTAGGAGTATGTAGTAAGGGTAGATGAACTGTAACAGTCTTTGCTCACCTATTCTCCGGATTGCCAGCAGGGTCAGGCTTCTCGTACTTGCTTCATATGGGATGGGGTGAAAGGGGACAAACACAAGCATCTACGTCAGCCATTGTGGTCAAAGAAGCCCCTTCCTTTCCTACTGCTAAGGCATCCAGTCCTTGTTGAATCACCTCTAGACTGTGGGCTCCCCGCTGTCTCTGTGCTCAAGCACCACAGCCTGTAATGACCTGATAATTCTGCCAATCACCAGGGCATACTGACCCTATCCCTTCTCGGGACCCAAAAGGACACAATACTTCACTATACTTACCCAAAAAAGGAATAAAACTAAAAACTAACTAAAGATATATATCTATTGCCGAGGAGCTCGCAAACAACAATAACAACGCAGAAACAATACCAGTGGCGACAACAACAACACAAACAATCTGGGGAAACAATGCAAACAAGGGGCCACTCAGTAAACAACGCAATAAAGCCCACCCAGGTGGGACTGTATAAACAACGCATGCCCCTCCTAACAATGCCTCGGGGTAGAATACTTACCACTTTAGGCTTCCCTGGATGAGAGCTGGACGTCCCTCTCTCAACAATTGCCTACAGGAAGGGAAACTTACTATCCTTTCGGTGCTACAGCATTTGGGTCAGAAGGGCTGTGACCTCCCATCCCAAGGTACACAGACAAATAATGATATGCTCTGGGGGTTCTTTAACACACAATGACAGAAGGACAAAAGGAAGAAATCACTACTATGTCACGATAGGCCATCTATATCACTTACAGCATCAACTTCAAACTATCAATTATGTGATCACTAAATGCAATCAGAATAACATATATATAGAACTTATATGTATACAAATATAAGGAACCTGAAAATAGGAGAAGATAGTTAGATAAGAACAGCTAGAAAATAAGAGTTAGTTGAACACCTCACCAAGTTTCTACACATCCCATTTCGCCAGAGGGGAGTCCGTTTCTCCAGCCAAAACAGGATTCTCTGCTCCACCGTCGCAACTACACGTCTGTACTGTGATGAACTACCAGAGATTAGGTCTCAGACAGCTCCTTTAGTAGAAGTGGAAACGTAGGACGAAGCTTCTAGCAAGCCTCGCCCGCTCTCTCTCTCATAAGATTCCGTACCACTCCGCGCCAAGGCCACAGCATCCGTTGATCAGGCCTTTGCTATGACTTCGAGACAGAGCCTGTACATTCCTCCGATAAGAACCGGTTTTACTAGCATGCAGAGTGAAGAAAACAAGTGAAAGCAAAACATAACTTCTCACCTAGAAAGGCTCAGAAGATGGAGACAGCTCAGAAAATGGAGTCGCTTAAGCATAGGCCACTACTCCCGCAAAGAGCCAAAATTAGTATGCAAGATGTCATAAGATTATGCCAAAGCCAATAGGCAAGCCCTGCTATTAAGCAAGATAAAGTCAGAAACAAAAAGGTACATAATCAAACCCTACTTTGTAGTGTGGCAGGCCCACACATCACCATGTTATGTGACAGTATAAATTGCAAAGCAAGATGACATGAGAGCATGTCAAAGGCAATAGTCAGCACTGCCGTTAAGCAAGACAAAGTCAAAAACAGGTCTACACATCACTATATTAGGCCAACATATACTGAGATGGTAGTGGGCAATGGTCATAATCGAGCCATTTATCTATAAAATAGCTCAATCACTACACAGCCTTTGCGGGCTGTAAACTACTCCAGACCAATGCCCCACTGAAAGTACTGCTGCCGCCAAGGTCAGCGGTATTACCCAATAGGGCATAGGTGCAAATCCCCTACTCATATGCGGCCAAATTGTCTATTTGGTATAACAAAAAGAGGGATGGGGGCCACCACTGCCAACCCCATGCAATATTTCCGAACAAGGGTAGTGTTCGGGCTCCTCGCACGTGGCTCTCACAGTCCCCGATGAGCTGCTAGGACGCGCCAGTCACCTTTTACCGTCAGTGGGGACACCTCTCGGTCTTCCAGAAGTACAGTACCGTTCTCTGGGTATCACCCCTCCTGGAGTGCTGTCTTTAGTGTGTCCTGAGGTGCAGTCGCAGAATCTTCTCCATTCCCACGCCGCTCTGGCTCGCCGATAACAGCTGCGGCGGGGCCCATCAGGCCCATAAAACAGGCTCAGCACCCATACAGCAGACTCCACAGGGAGAGGACCATATCCTCAAGCACTCGAGTGCCAGAAATTGCATCGGATGGGGATGAGGGGTCCCATTAGAGGCGATCCGTTGGAGCTCCAAGCTGGGATGTCAACTTAGTTGGCCATCTTGGCTCCGCCCCCTCCCCTTTTCTTAGAGCATCTTAGCACTAGTCGATGTTTAGCTGGGCCAACTCATGCAATACATAGAAATCTTTCAGTTAAGTTATTTTAACCCATTTATTGAAAGTAAAATGTGCGTAAATTTGTTTAAGCTGTTTGCTGCACCAAACATGTGCATTTCCGTTTGCATTTTGCATCATCTGTGGTTGAGATAATGCTGATTTACACAATAGCGCGCCTGTTACTGGCAATTCAAATTGTCTACAGCCTCACAGTAGTCAACCACGGGAGACCAGGTTTTGACTGATTTAATTGTATTTTAGTATCGAAGAAGTGTGTTTTTAGATAGATGGAAATGCCACGGGAGACCTGTGTGTGTTGTTATTGCTATCAGAGGTTGGGGAAAACGACTTTCAGACTGATGGAATCTCAGCTTCTTATTTCCATGTTGGGTTTTGCCTTCCGTGCCTTAAGAGTAATAAGAGCTCGGTGGAGGATAAGCGAAGAGAAACACAAGTTCCCTTTTCACACTCTTAATGCAAGCGTCGTTTGTCGGCCCACCACAGCTAAAAGGCAAGAAGCCACTAATGCAAGTATTAACCCGTTTAGCTTGCTGGCTTTTAAATATTGCATCTCCCTTGATTCTACCCTAGAGCCAGTCTAATGTTTCTTATTCACTCGGCTTCACATCCGTGGGGAGGCAGCATTTGTGGAGGGATCAATTATCTATTTGTTAGGCTGCAAAGCTTTACAAATTATACATTAGCAGATTGATTTCCTAAATTCACCATTGGGGGACAGTCTGGAGAAGTTGGGACGATGATGGGTGTCAAGGGGGAAGAAGTTGCCACAGAGAACACAATTAAAAGAGCCTTTGAGTGCGGCCTGGAATTTATTCCTAATTGAAGAGCTGACAGAATCTATACTAAGTGTATTTATTTCTGGCACTTTACATTAAGTAATTGATTGTAACATGAGGCACATTTGTTGAGAGATGTCTGGCTTGCTGTTCTTCAGGTCTACAGTTTTGCCAAAGCCTGCATTCGACCTCTGCACATCAGAGGAGCCCCCTGACCTTTCCCAACCCTCTCTAAACTTATTTTTTCCAATTATGATAACATTCTTGTTCCATAGTGTCAGCTTGGCAATATCGATTTTGAGGCAGTGAAACTTCTTTAAAGTGTCCAGCATTCTGAACATGTCTCCATCAGAAAAAAAACAGCAGCTAATGAAAATTCAGCTGAATCCATGCTTTCTTGCCTCTGCCTCTTATGAGTTCCGCGTCCTCTCGAGCTAATAATTTCAGGCTTTCGTTTCTTGTAAGGAGGTTCGTCATTAAAAATCGGACCGCGTTTTTTTATTTTTTTTTGCGCTCGTTGATTGAATTCGGTGCATCACCCAGTGTTAAGAGGGCTGGCAAATTTCATTGACAATTGTAGTTTTTATTTCAATGCTATGTAATCGAGGCATGTATTTGAGTAAACCAGTGCTTAATTTGTAAAATATTAAGTGCCAGGGCTCTGACCAGGAGGCCACTGGAGCTTGCACCACACATCACCCTTTTCATGGCTGCCAAAACAACTACTAACCATCTCTCTCACATGTAAATGTGACCGCTCAGATTATTCCAGGTCCCCAAAGCTAAGGGAATGGCTGGAGAAGGCAGGTATTAGCAATTTTAATGTATATTGTATTCCTAAACTACCGTTGTTCTGCTCATCTCTGAATTAGATGAGCAGCACCACCATGTGGTGGACTGTTTTAAGTATGGTGTTGACAATTTGTTTCTGGTGCTGAGCACCAGAAAGCCCGGGCTCAAAATAAGCACTGGAGCAAACAAACAGTTGTTTCATTGAGAATAATACATCCTAACTTTATGCACGATGAGAGGTATGCCGGTTGTCTAATTGCTTAATTTGTTAAAAAATAAGTGCCAGGTCTCTCGTCAGGAAGCAACTGAAGCTTGCACCACACATTGACTCCGCCATACTGCCAGTGAAAGTAACAACAGTACTACTAACCATCACACTCTTACGAGTGTGCAATTCAAGACTATTGCAGGCCTCCAAAGCTATAAGAATATCGTAGGCGGCAGGTAGTAGTCATTTTTATTGTATATTGAATTAATAATTAACTGCTGTTGTGACATCTCTAAATTGGCCAGGCAGGGATACCTTGTGGCAGCGCTGGTGTTGACAATAAAGTGCCGTTACTGAGCACCAGAAACCACCGGCTCAAATTAAGCACTGTGTCTAACTTGTTGGCTATTGTCATTCCTTGTAAGTAGCTTATTTTTAGAATTGTACGGGTAGTGATGATGATGGATAATGAGCTAATCCTTGGCCAAACCTATTGAATGATATTAGGGAAAATACTGCTCTCAACACAATTTGTCAAGCCCTCATGTTCTTCCTAGATTTATAGGTATTTATTGTATTTCCCCCAGTCTAATTGAGGAACATTAAGAAAAACACTGTTCTTAACACAACTTCTGAATTTCTCCTGCTCGTTCATAGATTGATAGGGTTTTGTTGTATTATCCCCTAGTAGCATTGAAAACCAAACACAATCCTTATAACAAGCATTGCCATAGCCAATAGGTCTCGCTTTTGGGACCTTATAAGTATTTAGTTATGCAGCACAATATCCTTGGTGCAACAACATCAACTGTTGCATGGCTAAACACTTATAAGGTCCCAAAAGCGAGACCTATTGGCTATGACAATGCTTGTTTAGGTAAAGCCATCCACTGCACCGTCTCCTTCCTGCATAGTTTGTCACTGGTCTGACTGTTCAAGGCAGTCGCATGTACCCTATACCGCAATGCACTGCTCACTTTGTCTGTATTAAAGCGCAGATGTGGTACTCATGTAAACTTACCTCGAAAAATGGCGCAGATGTGGTACTCATTTTACCAACCACAGGGTGAGGGGAGATGCGGCGTTGATTTTTACGACTTTGGACTGTTAAGGGGTACATATGCACAATTCAAATAGGAGCAACCACCTTTTACACTTTTTTCTTATATAGCACACCCTGCAAACTGAATCGCTTTCAGGCACTTCCAGTATTTGCCACGCTGGGAGACAAAGTGATTTGCTCAGGATCACACATTTTAGTTAAACACTGAAACCAGGACTCAAACCAGCATTTCTTGGTTACTGGGTCTGCACGCCAGGCATGCCAGCCTTGCCTATCCAATAACGTTAAGCAAAGTTTTAGAATAATGTAACAACAATCAAAAGACATTGGTACTAGAATTGCATTGCCGGACAAAACATGCATTTGTCACAGATTACTATCAACCTGTCTAGTAATTAGCATTTTAAGACTAAAACGGTTTGGTGTATATATAGAAAGTAAAAAACAACTTTTGTGGAAGCCTTTAAAACATAGTTTTCCAATTTCTAATAAAAAAAAATAGATGCCAGCACACGCTGTATCTACCTGGAAAGGAAAGAATACTGAACACTGAACAGTCACACCAGAATTCAAACTTGTGATCTACAAATCACAGAATACATCACTAGAGCGCTCTCAGCAACTTTACTAGCAATTTACGACACCATACCTATTCCATGAGGTAAAGTGTCTGGTTTCTGACATAAGTAAAATAATTGTATTTACTTTTCCTAGATTGAATCCTCATTTCATTATGTGTTTTCTTTTCTATTTCTGGAGTAAACCACTCTAAAGCACATTCAGCCTCAGAGGTCAACTAATTCCTTCATTGTGATGTTAGCTGCCACTCAAATGTACTATATTTACAGACACTATGACATGTTTAGTTTAGTTTAGTTTAGTTTATGGCATTTGTTAAGCGCTTGGTTGCACAGAGAACAGTGCGTCCCCGCGCTGACAACCCTACCTACAACTTTTCGGCCGAGCTCATAGAGGCTGGACACAGGGGCAAGGGTACACTATGCTGAGTTTAACCTGGGAAAAAGAAGGGTTTTCAGCCTCTGTCTGAACCTGGTTTCAGAGGGCTCCATCCTCAGTTCGATAGGTAGGTTATTCCAGTTGTTGCTGGCATGGTGTCTGAAAGAGCGTCCTCCCATCCTTGCTCTATGTATCCGAGGCACCACTAATTGCATGCTACCCATCGACCTCAAAGGACGTGTAGGGCGATATACTGGAAGCAAGTCCTGGAGATATGGAGGTGCTTTTTTGTGAGCTATACGGTGGGTGATGCACATGGTTTTGAAATTGATTCTTTCCTTTATTGGGAGCCAATGAAGGGTGCGTAATGCATGTTTCCCAGAGGCTCTCCTAGGGAGGTTGAGGACCAGCCTCGCTGCAGCGTTCTGGACGCGTTGAAGCTGTGTTAGGCCCTTTTTACTAAGTCCACATAGGAGGGAGTTCCCATAATCTAACTGGGAGGTGACCAAGGCGTGTACCATGGTTTTTCTGGAGCTAGGGGGCAATAGGTCCAGGATTTTCCTTAGGACCTTCAGAAGTCCGTAGCATTTTCCCGCGACCTTACCCACATGATTGGTGTAGGCAAGATTAGAGTCCAGAAGAAAGCCAAGGTTCTTAACTGTGTCCAATGGGACCGGGACAGAGCCCAGTTCAGTGGGCCACCAGGCAGAGGTCCAGATGGAAGGACGTGGACCTACAATAAGAACTTCCGTCTTGTTACCATTAAGGCGGAGACAGTTTTGTTTCATCCAGCCGTCAAGAGCCACAAGGCAAGCCGAGAAATTCTCAGCATCCACAACTGGATCACGGGACAAATTGATCACCAGTTGTGTGTCATCTGCATAGGAGACTATTGCCACACCATATGACTCCACCAGTTTGGCAAGGGGCTCCATGTACAGATTGAATAATGTAGGGCTCAAAATAGAGCCCTGGGGAACCCCTTGCCTGAGACACCTTACACTGGATTTGCATGGTGGGCAATGCACTTGAAATCTTCTGTTTTTAAGAAAGGATACCAGCCACTCATGAGCAGGTCCGGTTATTCCCTTTTCCCTCAGTCGGTCCAGTAGTACGGGATGTGATACGGTATCAAACGCCGCACTTAAGTCTAATAGGACTAGTGCGGCCGTGTGACCTTCATCCGCCTTGCTCCGCAGCAATTCTGTTGATAGGAGGAGGGCAGTCTCAGTCGAGTGTTTCGCTCTGAAACCCGATTGAGACATGTGCAGGAGCAAGTTTTCCTCCATAAAACTTACCAGCTGTCGATTGGCCAGTTTTTCTACTACCTTCGCATGGTAGGGGAGAAGGGAGATAGGCCTTAGGTTGTCGAGTTGCGCTATGCTTAAGTGGGCTTTCTTTTTTATTGGGACGACTTGGGCCAGTTTCCAGCTGTCCGGAACTAGACATTCATCGAAGGAAAGCGCGGCCATATTGCCTATCTGCTTCGCCACCTGGGGAAGATGATTTCCGAGAATTCTCGCTGGTACCGCATCTAGGGGAGAGCCCGAGTGGATGTCCGATAGGATGTTGATAAACTCCTCAGTTTGGGGAACCGCAAATTTCCTGAGTTCTTTTTTGACCATATTACCGCGGTTAGGGTCGGGCAAGTTAGTAGCCTCTAAATTAGTCTGAAATGAAGCATAGATCTTTTCTACCTTCCCTATAAAAAAGTCTGCGATCTCGTTGCATGACTCGGTCGTGGGTGGGACTTCCCCTGAGCTCGCGAGAGTAGTGGAGAGTTCCTTTAGAATCATAAAGAGCTCTTTCGATGAATTCTCTGCACAGCCTATCCTGTTGTTATAGTACTCTTTTAGATTTCCTGATCTGGCTGTGGTAGACTCTGAGTTCGCTCTTATAGGCTTCGCGTAGTGAGGGGGCGTAATCCACTCTCCATCTACGCTCCAAGGTTTTGCATTTGGTTTTAGCGGCGCGTAGCTCAGCGGTGAACCACGGAGCGGATTTCGTGCTCCTTGCCATGGGTTTGTGAGTCCAAGGGGCTATATTGTCCAGCGCACCTTGAACCCATTCTTCATACATCTTGTATGCCTCCACCAAATTGTCGCTATGCTTTGGGGGGTCCTGTTCTAGGGCTTGACGGAAGGCCTCGTGACTGAATTTCCTCCAGTCCCTGCGTCTAAAAGCGGGAGGTTTCTGTAAGGGCCCCCTGTTGGGCAGTTTTCTGAATTGAAATGGTATCAGATAATGATCTGACCATAGGATCTTAATCGGAGCAGAGACCCTTATATCGTCCCAGTTAGTAAAAATAGGGTCTAATAGATGCCCTGCTTGATGGGTGGCTCTATTGTCAGCTAACTCAAACATAAGAGCTCTGAGTTCATTGATTAAGGAAACGGCCTCTCTGCAGTAGACATCCTCTAAGTGCACGTTGAGGTCTCCTACAATCATGAATTTATTATGGCGTAAGGCCGATTGCGTTAGAACATCCAGGAGGCTTTCAATGAACGCAGTTGCCACACCCGGGGGGCGATATATAAGGTAGCCCTTAATGGTACAGTTGGGGCTGACCGTGAAAGAGAAGAGTCCTGATTCACATTTACTAATGGGAGTTGGTTCAAGAGAGACTGGTAGGTCGCTTTTGTGAATAATAGCTATCCCCCCCCCCCTCTTTGGTCCCCTCTATTGATGTGAAGAATATCGAAGCCGGGAGGAAGGGCCTCTACTATATCAGGGATGGATTGTTCATCCAGCCATGTCTCGGTCAAGAAGACCAAGTCGGGTTTGTCGTCAGTCAGTAGGTCATAGATATTCAGGCTATGTTTTTTCATTGAGCGGCAGTTCAGTAATACGGCAGATAGTTCCTTACCCTCATTACTCGTTGCTTGGTCTCTGCGGATAGTATGGCCGCAGCCCACACATTTCAGGGGCCATTGTTCCACCTGCAGCTTGTGATAGCATTCCGTCGGCAGCCTCCTGCGCAGCTGAAGTAATGCCTGCCTCGTATATGTTATATTCCCATGTTGGTCTGAGAAGGTTTGGACAGGGGGACGGGGCCTGGGCCGCGGATGGACGCGGACGGGCGCAGACGGGCTTGCCTTAGGCGCGCCTTCGGCGCACAAACGGCGCTCCCGCTGCGCTCGTCCGCTGCGCTTGCGAGGCTGGCACATTTGGGGAGGGAGTGGGCGTGGCCAGAGAGATGGGCGTGGCCTCGTGAAGCAGCGATGGCGGCCCTTTCCCTGTCTATCCCGCGATGCAGCGCTAGCTCCGCTGCTCGTGGGGTGCCCTGATTAGGCTAAAAGGTGCTGTCAACCTCAGGAGAGGAGTAAGTAAGTTTTAAAGAATGTAAAACACAAGATGCAAATTTTAAAAAACACGAGTGCAACTAGCCTCCGGCTTCCGCCTCAGAGGTGTAGGGAGAAGTCATAATAGACTTAATAGACATAATAGACATAATAGAAAGAACAAAGAAAAAGCCTTAAAACTACATACATATTACAGACTGACACATCAGATTGTCTCTCGGGTTTTTTCTTTCTAGTTACATATAGATATTTGGAGCACGACCTCAGCCTAAAGCACCAGTTAATTGTACAAGGATTTAGGCCGGGTAGATTATGTAATTTGCTCAGAATCACATTCTGTTAAACGAGCGCCGGGACTCGAACCTGGCTCTTCAGTTCCAAAAGCCAAAGGCAGCAGCTTTAGTGGTTACGCCACACCCTCACCCTGATGTACAAGTTAGCCTTGTACATGAGAAGAACACTTACCCCATTAACCGTCTAAAAGTTCCACTTTGGTTCATTTCCTCCCTATGCTCAGGTAAAAATGTGCATTTAATTCAGATTCTCCAACGTTTAGGAAGAAGTTGGAAATCTATTCCTCATAAATTGCAGCCCTTTATGTGCTTGCATAGATTAACAGAAATAACCGTCCGTACGATTGAAAATCTACATTAATTGGGACACACTTTGACCAAATGTGGTTTGTGCCTTTAATCCTTCAAGTGTCTATTGTGGCTTGTGGGTCTCGGGGAGCCTCAAATCTGAAGAAAAAAAAGATTGTCCGTTCGTGTGTTTTTTATTCAGTGCTTAAAGCCAGTGGTTTCCAAGGGCAACTAATTTAGGCAAATAATGGAGATAAAGGGAAAAACGCATATTGTTCAGGAGCACACATTTTAACAGATCCTTTCAAAAGAGAGTCCCCCACTATTCTAAAGAACAGAAACACAGGATATTATGGACTGGTCTGTCGCCGTTCTACCACAGAGAACTCTGGAGGAGGAAAATGAGGGGAAGTTATTAAGCAAACTGCTGCGCTGAAGAGAAACAAGGAGGGGTACTATGTATAGCTGAGAAAGCAGCCAGGAAATAGCTTTCACAAACCTGCCAGTTATTTACCCAAGGTGGGAAAATCGTTCGGAAGGGAACAATGCGACAAAGTATTAAATAAAATGACCTTCCTAGAGCTGACAGAATCAAAGGTAATATCGCTAAAAGTAAATAAAAACAAGCAAAAGTGACGCGGCCGCGAGGCCGCCCGTGAAATGAAACTGATTGCGATCGCGATCATGAACAAAGGGGGGACGGGAAGAAGGGGATAAGGAAAATGAAACTGACTAGGAGGGAGTGGGAGAAGGGAGGGGGTAGGGGAGGGGATTCACACGCTGGAAGGCTGTACAGCTTAATGAGCCTTGACAGAAACCCACATGGCGGCTGCACGCGTGCACGCAAGCTTGAGACCAGCAAAAGTCTCTGGTGGCACTTTCAAAAGCCACTCACTAAATGTCTCGCAGAGCAACGCATGCGCTGGCTCAGCAAGACCTAAAAAACCCATAGTGACACTACATCGCACCAAACAGTCGAGCATAGCGAGTGGACTTCCCGCTCTCGAGAAGGGCTGTGGAAGTGGGAAGGGTTCACCTCCATTACCCAAGTGGTGCATTTTACAGAAGAATTGTTCAAATATATTGATTAAAAAACAATAGATTTGAATCACGTCTAAAAGGGAGCTGGTTCTCTTCTGGTAGCTTGGCACGAGCAGACAGGCTTATCAAAGGCATTGTGTAAAGTATTTGTACCAACACTAACAGTAACACAGTGAAAACACCACAAATGGACTCCACACCAGTTTAGAAAAATAAAGTATCTTTATCTAAACAAAACAAGACCAAAACGACAAAAATCCAACATACACAGTTCAAGAATATGATTTTAAAAGAGTTCTAGGGTTTGCGTCAAAATAATCCACAGTTGCATCACGTTTATCCCAAAGTAACTGTAGATGCAACAAAAGTTCCAAAAGGAAGCTGCAGCGTTGAAAAACAAGCGATGCGTCACTCCTGAGACCCTGGGGAGGCGATACGACAGCCCCACTGGACCCAGCGGGCGTGCTGCGACAAATCCGGTCTGTATGGGGAGGGATGCGATACCTTGTATGGATTCCGGTGCGCAGGTTCGGTAGGAAGCGTCTTGCACAGGCACAATGCGACAAGCTTCGGGACGGCGACGATCTCAGGTGTGGCGGTGATGAGCAGTGCAGCGTCGATCTTCTCCTCACGCGGCCCCTTGATGCGATGGCTCTGTGACAATGTTCGCAGAGAGGTGATGCAGGCCGCAAGCAAGCGGTGCGGCGATCTCACCCAGCGACAACAGGCTCTGCGACGATACTCGCAGCAACAGGAATCTTCCCGCACTGGGGCGATGCGTTCCGCAAGCGAACAATGCATCGGTTCTTGCAGCGGCAACAGGCACTGCGATGATCTCGATCTTCGCAACGGCGTGAATTTCCTTGCAATGTCGGGGATGTGCTTCGCAAGCGAGCGATGCGTGAAAATTGCAGATCTTCTTTTCTTCTTGTCCAGCTCCCCAAACAGCAGTCACAACGTCCAGGGGCCCCACAATTGGATCAAGCACGCTAGGAAGGGCAGAACTTCAACAGCAGGGTACAGGGAGAAGCTGGGGGTGAAGTCCTTTGGTCCTGGGACTTCTTAACAGGATCAAGCAAGAAGACACAGCAACAGCAAAGTCCTTCCCCTCGGCAGCAAAGCAACTGCAGGTCAGCTCACAAACACACAGCAGGACAGTCCTTCCTCTTCAGTCTTTAGCTTTCTCCTTGGCAAAGGTTCCTTCTTGATTCCAGGATGATCTAATTTTCTGAGGTCTGAGCATCCCTTTTTATACCAGTCTTTCCTTTGTTCTCTGTAGGCAGAGAGGCCTTGGCTTAGTCAAAACCATTTCTGGTCAGTCCTGGAGCACTTTGTTTTCCTGACCTCTTCTTTCCTTTCATAGAGAGGGGCAGGGTCATCAGCTGCCCAGCAGGAGGTGGAGCCAGCATTGTGGAAGGCAGGCACAGCCCTAGTAGGCCCAGGTGCTATCCCTTCCCACCACTCAAGATGCAGATGCGGCTATTCAGCCTAGGGCTGACTTAACCAGCCTCCTGGGGGCTCCCCAGCCCCTGTCACTCACAAACCAGACAGTCAATTCACAAACAGGCCAAGGCACACAGAAAGGTCAGACAAGAGAACAGCCACTTTCTAAAAGTGTTGTTCTCAAACACAGGATTTAAAAACCATCCTTCCTAAAAGATACGGTATTAAATTCTGAGTTCAGGGATACTAGACTTTAGTTTTCTATCTTGCTCATGTTGTGTGTATGGTTTCAAAAATAGCAGTCAGCATTTTAGAATGGGTGTATCAAAGTTTATATTAGAGCATCAGTATGTGCATCAGATTATCACGTGGATGATGTCATCAGTGATGTCATTTGAGATGTCCTCACTAATGTCATGAGTGATGTCACTGACCATGTCATGAGTGATGTAATATGTGACATCATCAGCAGTGCATTGCTGGCGCGTGAGTTATAGTTAGCTCCACTAACTATAACAGGCGAATTTCCCTGGTTTTCGAGGAGTCAAATGTCCAACTACCTATAATATCCCTGAAACCTTTGTTTTTTTAATAATATATATATATATATATATATCACCTACTGGCGGTCGACGAATCTTTGCGAAATTCTCCAAGAAGATGGCCCGCTCCTATCCTGAAGTTTCGGGGTGATTTGTCAAGCGGGGCAGAGAAAAAAGGGGGTCCCTAAACGTGTTTTCCCCATGCAATTTTCCATAGGGACCTTTAGGCGGGACCTTTGGGCGGGACCTTTGGGCGCGGCTACAGCCCGAACTGCGGAACGGAATTGCACCAAATTTGGCAAAAAGGTAGAGTTTGATTCACAGATCACGCTTTTTGTTAAATGGTGTAAAAAGGTGCAGTAGTTCCTGAGAAAATCAAAAGTAAAATCATAGCTATATCTATGGGCGCGTAGGGTACACGTACCTTACGAGTACGAGCTGCATGCTAATTTCCTGTCAACTGTCTGTCAACACTCCAAACCAGGAAGTGTTGGCAGCCATCTTGTGTCTCGGTAGAGCCGAGGCACAAGAAAACTGAAAAGAAAAGTGTGCAAAAGACGCAAAGGGGGCAGGGTAGAAAAACACTGACCCCCTAGGCCTGCTCATGGGTGTCCCACAAAGACCCCCAAGGCCCCAATTTTTTTTTTTTAAATTGCGTAGGATACGCGTATCCTGTGGAAAAAAAACCCCGAAGCCTGCTTTATTGTTAATTAGCCCCCGGGGGGCCAAATCCCGGGAGCAATGTAGTTATTTATAATGGGGCGCCCCAGAACCGCCACTCTCGGGGCTTCTTTTTTTTATAATAATGGGGGCCCACAGGGGCCCCCCAGCCCTGGGGCCCGCCTTCCCCTGGGGCTTTAACATTATGTATGCGGGGCGCTCATGACCCCCCTGCAGCCCCGGGGACCGCCACCCCCGGGGATACACACACATTCAAAAAAACAAAACTAACATTTTCAAAACAATGGAGATAGCAATACCAGTTAAAACAACCTAATAAGTAATTCCAAAATCTACATACACATCCACTCATTTACCAACAGTTCTATATAGTCACTCATACATGTACTCACGCATCATATGTACTCATACACCTATACATCCTGTTACACACCGACACTCATCCATAGAGTTACTCACACACATACTCACACATACAATCAAACATCCATTTACTTGCATATACAGCTATGCACACACCACTACACTTACTTTTACAGAAACATACACATACTTACTCTCTTAAACATTCACTTATAGAAACATATACTTATTTATACAGGAACTCTTCCAATCTCTCACTCTCACATATACTCACTTATATACATCAATACTAACATATACCAGTTTAAAACATATATAGTTACTCATAAAGATACTATTGAGACAGTCATTCACTCACTAACACACCCATACACACACTCATCCACCCATACAGTCCTTCACACATGCTGTCTTCAAAACACATACAAACAGTGAGTCAGTCATTCATGCATCTATGCGCGAAGTAATATACCCCACCGAACCATAAACAATCCTACTCAAAAAACCAGCTAATAACCCAAATACACACTCATGTAGCTGCTCACCAACCCAGGCAGCCACTTATAGACAAAGTAAAACACTGATACAAATATTTACATATTTAAACATTACACGTTAATACATGTATTCACTAAGATACACTTAATCAATTTTACAAAAAAACCCATCATTTAGACACTTAATTACCCATTTATTCTTCCATCGACCTTTAGATATACATATATAAAAAATATTTGTTTTTCAGAAGACACACATTCACTGGATGATGTCATCAATGATGTCATTTGAGATGTCATCAGTGATGTCATGAGTGAAGTAACTGGCCATGTCATGAGTGATGTAATATGTGACGTCATCAGCAGTGCATTGCGGGCGCGCGAGTTATAGTTAGCTGAACTAACTATAACGGGGGAATTTCAATGGTTTTGTATGAGTGAAATGTCCAGCTAACTAGAACATGTGTGAAACCTACGGTTTTTTCAGTGTATATATATTTATATATATATATCTATATATCTCCACTCAACTCCTTGCTTCTCCTTTGGATAAGACAGAGCACGGACCACAGGTAAGGTGCAGATATATATATATATATATATATATATATATATATATATATATATATATATATCCAGTCTTGCCAAACTTGTACATTTTGAAGAAGGCGCTGACACCATGAATCTGAATCCAAACTCGATTTATTCGATCAGTATCTGCTTAGACGCGTTTCGGCGTTGCCGCCTTGTTCACTACATCTGCATTTACATTTCGTTTCTACATATATACAAGAAGAGAGTCATGGGCGTGTCTATCAATTAACATACAGGTTTAAACCAGATGTTGCCATGGTTACATTGAGGCTCACCTGTGTGTTGAAAAGGTCTTTCTTCAGTTTTGCACATTTGACACGTTTTACTTCAGAAATATATTTCAAACATGATTTAAATTCATAAAATCACCAAAACATGTGTTCAAAAATAATATTAGCAACCTTGTTTGTCATGTAGCATGTTAATATTCACAGCTAACATTTAAGGTAAATAACAATGCATGAGATTCTCGTGAGAGAAAAAATATATACTGATTAGCACACTTTGCTACTGGTTCCCCGTGTGCTTGCCATGGATGTTCCTAATAAAAGGTCCTGTTTTGGTAGGCCCTATGGTTTGCCTGTGTTAACATTGTATGTAACCTCCAAACGTGACAGCATGTTTGTTTGGGCGTGCTCGCCAACCCGGTTAGCTGCGTCGTGTCACAGACTGAAAATACCGCAGTAAGTAGTGCGCGCGCTTATATATATCTGCTCCAGAACCCCCCTCTCCCGGCCGGGAAGGAAGGAAACGGCACTCGTGGGGTGTTTTTTTCCAAAGATTCAATTTATTTTAATACTTCGCACAGACGCGTTTCGGGAAACCCCTTTATCAATGTGTTCACCGCGGTGAAACACGGAAGCTTACTTTAAAGGGACCCAGCACGTGACAAGATAGGGGAAATGGAGGTAGGACTGCTCACCAGCATTACCCCAGTGAGCGCCATCTTAAAGATAATAAATCTTGCCGTGCATCGGCATGGGCGGCTCCAGCAGGAACCGCCAAGTGTACCTCCTAATTAAGCCGTAAACCGGCTGATCCCCTAATCACAGAATAGTTAGCAGCAGTTAAGGGATGTATTGGTGTAATGCAGTATTGAAGAAAAGGGACAAAGTTCACTTCCCCAGGTGTACCGCAAGTTCCTCCCCACTGTTAAGGCCTTTGGGGGTCTTGGTCTGGAGATCTATTATATATCTCGATTCCAGACGTCTAAGTTTGGTCATCCTGTCACCCCCTCTCTCATGGTCAGGAACATGGTCAATACCAAAGTATTGCAAGGCATCTCTGTCACTTTTGTGTTTGATAGTATAGTGCCTAGCCACTGGGGATTTCATATCCTTATTTGATATGGCCCGCAAATGCTCCAGAATTCTTAATTTAATACTGTTCACTGTGCTATCAATATATCTGAGATTGCACGGACAGACCAAACAAACAACATATGATGTTCATTAAGAGGGCACTTTCGTATCCTCTGGATTTAAATCTCTCAATACTCTCATCAGCACATTTTAAGAAATCCTCTCCTCGGGAGCAATTGCGCTTAAGGCGCAGAAGCTCCCCATAAGGAATACTTTTCTTTAGAGCAACTGGGTGTCGGCTGTCAGCATGCAATATGCTGTTACCAGTGGTGGGTTTTCTATACAGCGATGTAGTAACCTCATTCTCCTTAATCTCTACTCTCAGGTCGAGATAACTCACTGCCACTGAGCTAACCTCGCCAGTAAAACGGAGATTTAAATTGTTATCATTCAGATGTTCAATGTAGTCCTTGGCACTTTCAGTTGACCCTTCCCAGACCATAAAAAGGTCATCTATCTATGCCAGGTGACTATGTGATTGGACCAAGATTGGTTACCGTCGGACCAGGCCACCTGCTCCTCCCATCAGCCCACGAATAAATTTGCGTAGCGGGGGGCGAAGCAGGTGCCCATCGCAGTCCCGGAGACCTGTCTGTAGATATTGCCCTCAAAGAGAAAGATATTATTTAATAGACAGAACTCTGTCATCTCAAGGAGCATGGTGCTGTGACCTGCAAATTTCAGTGGTCTTTTCTTCATAAAGTACTCAACTGCCCTCAAACCCTGAGTGTGTTCGATACAGGTATAGAGACTCGTAATGTCCATAACAATTAAGGTGTAGGAATTAATATTAATATTAATATTACCTACTGGCGGTCGCCAGTAGGTAGTTATAGTTAGGACATATCTACCATAGGAAATCCGCAACATTCAATTGGGAATAACTTTGGCGCCGGTTGAGGAATTTGCGTGTAATTTTCCAAAATTTTGGCCAGCTCCGCTCCTTCCCTGAAAGTTTCTGGGGGATTTGTGAAGTGGGGGCTGAGAAAAAAGGGGGGTCCCAAAACCTGTTTTCCCCATGCAATTTTCCATAGGACGTTCTGACATGGCTACAGCCCGAACAGCTGAACGAAACTTGTAGGGACTGGTACGCAGATGTGCCTTTGCTATATTTGGTGAAATTTGCTCTGGTGTTTTTTTTTTAATTAACTTAAAAAAAACCATATATATAACTATAGGCACGCTCCAAGCGCTCAGCGGTACGCGTACCGGGGAGCGCACCCGGCGCGCTACGGCAGCGCGCGAGCGGAAGATGATTGGCTGTCGGATGTTTGTCAACATTCTAAACAGTCCGGAGAGTCCGCCATCGTGTGTCTCGGTAGAATCGAGACACAAGAGGTGAAAATAAAAAGGGGGAAATGTTTAAAAGGGGGCAGGGTACACACCCAATGACCCCCTAGGTTTTCTGAAGAGGGCCTAGAAAGACCCTGAAGGGTAAAAAACCTCTTTTTTTTAATCCATTTTCGCGGGGTAAGTGCTGGGTGCATTCCCATGTACGCTCACCGGTACGCGCACCCTGAGCTCACCACTTCACTCACTCCTTTACAATATATAAAGAATATAGCTCTTTTTGGAGAATTGGAGGTAGTTCTAAAAAGAACTGTTTTATTTCTTCTTTTTTAGTTTTTTTTTCTTTTTACAAACGTTTTTATTTTTTTTGGTATTTTTATCAGAACAAAAACAAAAATAGGGAATGACAAACTGTTCAACAGGAGCAAAAAAGAGGGGAAAAATTAGGGCTGGGGAGGGCAGCGTTGTTCTTCCCTTTTGCGAACAATCAGGAGGATACTCTGCTCTCCAACACAGAGCAGTTCATTACACTGCTTACAACGAATGTTGATGTCGCTGAAAACAGGCTGAATGTTGCGAATCGGCTCCACTGATCTTCCTCTCCCCGATGATGTTTGTCCTTCGGTGGAAGTTGAGGCGCCATCTCTCGGGGGATTACGTGCCAAGTCCCTGACACTCTCCCGGGCATAGTTCTGGGGTGCCTCCTTTGAACATGCCTGATCATTGTTGAGTTGCCAAAACTATATTTTCTTCTAGGGTCACCCCGTGAAAGAACAGTTTGGCAAATTTTGCACTCCACTTGTGGAGCATTAACCTTTTTCTCTCCTGGTGGAATAGTAAAAAATTTCCAGATAAAGTGCTCCTTCACCTTTGGCTGAGGAGTTTCCTCCTGGATAAACCCATCAGAGTCCTCACTGCTGCTAGGTGGTCTTGCAGCCATTCTTTCTAAAGTAATGAAGAGAAACAGGGAACAGGTCTTGCTCTCTTCAAAGTGAAAGAGGTAGTGAAGGAAATGGGTGAGGTTTTCATTAGTTGTAAAAAAAAGCTGTAAGGAACCGATGAAAAGTGGTATATTAATGTCACATGACTTGACGCGCTTACGCTGCGCGCACCGGAGCGCTTACGCGGCATGAACGTAAGCCCTTCCGGAAGCGCTTACGCGGCGCACCTAAATGACATTTTGCTAGCTTTTCGGAAATACGTTTAAAGTTAAAATACAGGTATTTAAAATCAAAAATACTACTTTTATAAGTATGCCACTAAATGTCTTGCATTATTTTGTACTTTAAATATAAACTTTTTTTTCTTGCATGCGGGAATAGCGCTCTCGGGTAAGCTCACCGGTGCGCGCACCCTGAGCGCTCCGAGACAAAATGATTGAAAAAAAACCTACATGAAAAATACATTGAAAAATTAATTTTTGGAAAAAAAAGAATAATAATTGTTATAAAAAAACAGCTACTAAAAAAAAAAATAATTCACTTTAAAAATCGTAGGTTACAAACTCGATATAGTAAGGAATTAGCTTTTAAAAAACCATTGAAATTCACAGAAAAAAAACATAGGTTTCACAATCGTTATAGTTAGGAATTAGCATTTAAAAAACATTTGAAATTCACAAAAAAAAAACCGTAGGTTTCACAATTGTTATAGCTAGAAATTAGCATTTAAAAAACCTTTGAAATTCACTGAAAAAACCATAGGTTTCACACCAGTTATAGTTAGCTGAACATTTTACTCATACAAAACCATTGAAATTCCCACGTTATAGTTAGTCGGACTCACTATAACTCGCGCGCCCGCAATCCACTGCTGATGATGTCACATATTACATCATTCATGACATGGTCAGTGCCATCACTGATGACATCACTGATGACATATCAAATGACATCACTGATGACATCACTGATGACATCTCAAATGGCATCACTGATGACATCACTGATCACATCATTCATGTGATAATACGATGCACCTCCTCACACTCTAATCTAACTTTTGATATATCCAGTGTTAAATACAGACTACCATTCCAAAAAACATTGACACACCAATACCAGTTACTACATACGCACTCACTGATTCCTAAGTCTACACACACATCCACTCATTCACCCAAACAATCACTCATACATACAGTCACTCATCAATACAACATGATCATATGCACTCATACACCTATAGAGATACTCACACACTGCCACTCATCCATGGAGTTACTCACACACCTAGTCAGTCATGCAAAGAATCAATCACACTCCCATTTCCTCATCTATACAGTTATACATACATAACCTTACTTATTCAAACATATACTAACACATACTCTCTTTTACAATCACTGATACAAGTACACATTGATCTATACAGTCACTTACGCAATCACAGGCTCTCATGTATAGTCATTAATAAATGCCAACTCTCACATGCACTGGACATGTAGCACTGAGATATCCATTCACTCACCAACACACCCATGCACACAGTCAACCGCCCATACAGCAGTTTCCACTGGCACTCTTGAACCCATACACCAAGTGAATCAACTGCTCACACATCTATGCACAGAGTCACACACCTCCCAGCCAACCCCACACACACTCACCCTCATATACAAATACTTGGGCAACCAATCAATAACCAATATAGCCACTCATATAGCTACTAATCTACACCTGCAGCAGCTTACACAACAACAGACATAATGTTGCACACATTCAGACAGTTTAGTCACATTTAGTTAGACACATTTAATCACTCACTCATACAGTCAGTCACACACCTACTAAATCCTTCATCCACACACTCATACATACACTCATTCTTCAATATGTAAAACATATTTTAACTTTACAGAAACACACATTCACTGGATGATAGTGATGTCATCAGTGATGTCATTTGAGATGTCATCACTGATGTCATCAGTGATGTCACTGACCATGTCATGAATGATGTAATATGTGACATCATCAGCAGTGGATTGCGGGCACGCAAGTTATAGTGAGTCCAACTAACTATAACGTGGGAATTTCAATGGTTTTGTATGAGTAAAATGTTCAGCTTCGTTGCATCGAGGTAGCTGCTAGCACTGACGGCGGCGGTTGCACGCCGAAGAGAACGGCGCACGCTGCGCACTGAACCCAAGGAAGGATTTTTTGAAACCACACGTGACACGGTGATGTCCACTCTCCAATGAGGAATTCTGTCCAAAACTTCCAGGAGCGCGCACAGGCCCATTCAAGGACGGCACAGATGGCGACCGTCCTTTGATGCTCTCTATTTCACTGTCCTGACGAAGACCCCAACATGAGGCATGAATAACCCTTAAGGGTACACGGGGGTCGAAACGTAGACTACGCCAACCTAACACACCATAGGACTCAAAGAAAAGAATTGTTTTAACCTATGTGTGATGTAACTTGGGAACTCTTATACTACTTTGATTGTAAAGGCGTTTTTTGATTATGACGCAATGTTCTTAAACAGTCACACCACCTTTACCCAGTCCCTCACAACTCTTACACTTCCCTTCCCTTCCTCACTGAGAGCACCCGAAATGTAATGAATTCACAATTACATAATGCTGTTGAATATATGTGACTCAATATGTTGAAAAAACTACGCAAGTAAACCATTGCATAAATAAATGCAGAGTTGAAATTTATAAACTGCATATTTCCTTTTCTAGAATTATTCAGTTACTTTCGGTACAATTAACTTGTGGTGTTTGTCTGTATGGCGTAATACAGAACCTATTTCATGAACTAATTGATTTGTAACTCGGACCTCCTTTTCTTTATACTGTTTACAAAGGGCTGGCCACAGTTTAGCTTAAACAGTGACGCCGGCCAATGGTAAAGAGGAGCAGGGCTTAAAGCCCGCTAGTGAAAGCTCCTCAATAGCATTAAATCTCGCCAGCGAGACTGCGCATGCGCAGCCTACGCAGGCTCAACCTAATAAGGGTTGACACACAAGATCAAGGTTAAAGAACGTGTAACTTGTCATACCCAAAGTGCTAGCCATACCATTCAGCTTAAGGAATGATCTGAAGAATTAATTAATAGCAAGAAAAGGGGGTAGTTGAACCAGTTGAATCTTCTCTATGGTTATCACCTTTTTGTAATAGCCTGCAAACACAATGGGGAAATGAAGTTATGTTTAGATTTACACAGTTTAAATAGGAGATTTCGATAGACTCCATCCTCTCCCAAAAATTAACAACTTGTTAAGTAAACTTGGTGTGGCTGAGTGGTTTGCGAAAATCTATCTAGCTTCAGCTTACCATCAAGTGAAGTTGAAAGAATTGCACAAACTTTTCACTGCTTTCGGCTCAACCATGGGCACATTCCAGAATTGCCGCATGCTGATTGAACTGACATCTGCATCGTTAGTCTTCCAGAGAATCATGTCTCAACTTCTGGGAAAAGTTGATGGTGGTGTTGATTTCCAAAGTGACGTCTTAGTATATGCATACAGCTTACAGTACTATGAAAATAACTTGCATATGGTTCTCAAATTATTTTCTGCAAAAGGCATGTCATAAAAAACAAAAATATGAATTTTGGAAAAAAAACATTGACTTTTTGGGGCAAATGTCCCGTAACGGAATAAGGCACAGACCAGCTTTGGTGAATGCATGGGTAGATTGTCCAGTTCGAAAGGATAAGGTTGAGTTATGCTCATTTACAGGAATCTGCGAGTAATATTTGAAATGTATTCATGAGTATGCTGCTAAAATGAAAAGTTTTTCAAATATCTTAAGAAAATCTGCCCTTTTTGTTTGGGGTGATATCTGTCCTAATTTTCTATGCATTATCACTGTAGATATGAGCAAGTATGGCTTGAGAGCGGTTCTTACTCAAAACACTAATGTAGAAGACTGCACCATTATCTATGCATCAAGCTCATTCAGGAGTGAGGTGTTTTTAATCCATAGAAAATGTGTGTGGCTATATATGGGGCAGAAAATGTACTCTACAAACTGATCACACGCCAATTGTCTACATTTTAAATGAATATGCTAAGAATCCCACCCCATGCATAGCCAGACCAACCACCAAAATCGTACAATGCAAATTTGAGCTAAAACACATCTCTGGTAGCAGAAATGTTTCTTGAGGACTCACCCTAATAGTTATTTCACTATCTGAAAACCAAAGGCCTTGTGGAGAGAATGACCTTGGTTTTGACAGACTGTATTAAGTTGGTCAAAAATAATGGTTGCAATTGTAGAGGCTGTTCTGAGAATGTCCATGTTGTGATTTTGCCACACAGGGGCACAAAAGCTGCAAGAAGCCCTCTTTCCTAAGACCTATTGTTCCTAAGGTCTTAGAACCCTTGTTTCAGAATCTTTTCCTCCTGTCTAAACCAAAAATCAGGGACTTAAAACTTTTTGCTTACTTTCTCTTTGGAGAACCACGTTGAAACTGGGACTAACATGCCAGCGGACCTGCTCAGGGTGTATCACTGTTGGGCCTGTTACGTTCTTCTCTGCAGCAGCAAATCTGATTCATTGGGACCAACACCGACTAGCATCCAAGGATGTCGGACCATGTTCGGCTTTAGGCAGCAAATTTGCTTGCTGAGGACGTCGGACTTCTAGAAAGAGTCTAAGTCCGAAGGTAGAAATCGTCACTGGGCCTGATGCCGAGCAGCATCCAATTGACGTTGATGACTTACTGGGTGCAAACTCTAGGCTTTCCCCACTCAAAGCTGTTCACAATGTAGTCAATGGCTTATACTGAGACCTGTTCTTTGTCAACCCATTGTTGATTAGCCCGTCTTCAGATTCAGTCTGCAGCCTTGTCCCTCTGGGGCCTCTACCTTCTTGAAACATTTCTAAGACTGAAGTTAATTCTTTGACTGGGACTGACCTGGTCCTCAAATCCAATTCATGCTCCACTGCAGTCGACCTTAAACCTTACCATTGTCCCGGACTAGCACGACCAGTTGCCCGTGGTTGACACTTTGGCTTTTTGGTGCTATTTTATTTAAAACTTAAAAATTGCAAATCTTAGGTTTCTTTTAGTGTATTTTGGAGTCATTTTGTTCATTAAATGTCAGATTTTTATTTTGCTGTCTTTTCGACTTTTTTAATTGTTTTGGTACCTCTTAATGCTTTGCACACTTTCTTAATTTAAGCCTGCCTGTTCTGTACCATAGCTACCAGGGGTTGGACTCAGGTTTAAATTACTGATACTTTTACTGGACTTAACAAGAATAGCAACATTATTACTTGTGTTGGACTACTATCGACCCCCTACTAATAACCCACTTTCTCACACTTTTCAAACGCATTTTTCGCTCCGGCCATACAGCATGATTTATTGTTGCAGTCCCTCAAGTTTCGTACGCCAACCCTCACAAAGTCTGTAGCTGGTTCATTAAGTTGCTCAGCAGGCTGCGATCCCACTGACTGTAAGCCTACCCTAATTTGTCGGTTGCCAACCGCAAACCCCCTCTGTTAATCATTTGACACAGACAGCCTTTGTCTACTCCAGAGTGTAAAAGTTTGCCATCAGAGACCCTTGACTGGCTGTCAAATGTTTAACCTGTCCTCAGTCACCATCAAACGTCACTCAGAGACTACTTTTACTACCTGCCAAAACCCCTCTACTAGGGCTCAGATAGACTCTATCTTTCCATAGAAACTCCAGACCTTCCCTGAGGCTACCACAAGACAATCACAGTTCTTCATCAGGCACCCTCTCTGAACCCACAGGGACACTTACTCAGCTCAAAAAACCCGCCACCAACCATTGGCTTGCTGATTCCCAAATGTCTTTGGTCAGCCTGCAAAGCTATACAACTGGTTCTTAAATAATCTTAAATTGTGACTCATAGACCCTCAAAACAGTTCTGTTTTCTTCAGAAGCCTATGTTCTCGAGCTCTTCAGCAGATTCTCATCATCTAACACTATATGAACTTTTCTGAGAAGCTAACCGCCATCCCTCAGATCCTCTCACAAGATCCCCCCATGTAGCGTTCTAGCGCCAACACCCCACCCCTTCCCTGAAGAGCACATCCAGGAAACCATCAAAGACTTTGATCCTCCAAAGCAGCTGTTCAGATCCTTTCCACAAGACCCTAGATCCCCTTCCTCAACTGTCAAAGCACCTGGCACTCCGTGCCAAGAAGCTCTCGCCTCCCCTATGAAGCAGTTTAGGCGCCCTATCTTTGCCAGACACCATGATGCTATAACCCTTTTTCTGGGCCTCACAGTCATTGACCTGCCTGGATGCCTAACCTCAAGTCACTTTTGACCTTCACAGCCCATGTCCGTAAGAATGTTCTCAGCTACCTAGCACACTAAAGATCAGGCAGGTACCAAAATTCAGTACACAGCAGGTGGCATGGCTTGCATTGCTGTTCTCAGTTTATGCTCATGGAGGGAAGTCAATGCAAGACTCACACTTAGGATGTAATGTTGTGTAATTGCTCCTAATAGATTAATTAAAAAGATTAACAACACCTATCAAACATGCATTGATCTGTCACTATTGGGAGTGGTCGGGTGCCAATACATTTTTTCAACAGCCCAATGGTGTGAGGTCACAAACACCCAGAGGCCGGGTTGAGACTTGAAACAAGCCTTCAGGTCTTCCCTCATCAGTGGGGATCGCCCAGGCTTGACTGGCTAGTCTGATCTGAATATTATCCTATGTCAGAATAAGGGATCATTAATTTAATTAAACACTGCAATGCTTATTTTATGCCCATCAGTGCAGGTCCTAGCCAAGGTGTTCCTTTTTTAAACATTGCTTTCAATTTTCTCATAAAGGTAAGTATGAAGAACACTGGAGAAGGTTGTCCAGTATGAGCTCTTGGAAGCATATGAGAACTAGTTTATTGTCTGGCATTTGATAGCTTTACTGAGTCCAAGATGGGCTGAAAGCAATTTTTAGTTCATGCTTTTCTCACCCATACATCCGAAGCAACTTTGAAAAATATATTGCTTGGTCAAAAATAGTTCACAGCGTACCTGTGAGTGGACGTGTGGAACAGGGACAGTGTTGAGGATGTGGGAGGGCAAAACGGAAGTGGTTGGAGTTTCAGGCTAAAGGGTACAGATAGTAAATCTCTTGCTACGGCCATAGAGAGATTATTTTCTATCCACGCCCCAGAGAACCAATAATGTCAGCCACTTTACTAGCTTTATTTCAACATCAGTATGGGGGCCTCCCAGCCTTGCTGCTCATGCCAGTAAAAAGGTTTCAAGATCATATGAACGAAGCTTTAATATTTCCTATGATAATATCCTTTCTCTTACGGGAAAGATGACCACTCGAGTAAGAGTGGCTCCTCCACTTGGAAAGAAAAAGCAGATTGATACTATCTGCCAGTAGTTTAATTGTCTCGGCTCCTTTTAGTTTTGGACTTTTTTGCTATACTATTGGCTGCAGTTTAGTGATTCCCCAGTGCGGAGTGGAGATGATGATATCTGAAGGCCATGGACAGTGGCAGCTCGTCCTTATTGACGTCAGTGGGGGCCACGCTCTCTTTGTATTCTGTCAATTAATTTATTACACTAATAGTGAACAATATACATATTATATTTTTCACTATTAGTGTAATAATAATGGAGTTCAAATAGCTGAAATATGGCCCTCCCTAGCAGAAATGTTTTTAAATGTATGTTGTGTACTTGCTTGCGGGTGAGAGTGTGTTTATGTGAGAGAGGTGTGTGTGTGTATGTATTTGTAAGCGTGTGTGAGTGAAAGAGAAGGCCAAAGGGCATTTGATGCCACTTCCGCTACCCCTGGCATTTTGATGAATTGATGTGCATGCTGAAGTCCCATGGCAAGTTGGGGTCAACACAGAGTGGAAACAGTGTTGCTTGGCTTTGGATATGATAGCTACAGCTTTACAAAAATACACTGTCTTTGAAAAGGGTGTGCAGACCTACTCACCATTTTTGGTGGAAGCCTGTCTTCAGACAGCAAAGTGACCAGAGGAATCGGATGTCAAGGAGCGAGTCAGTCTTGCAGAAGACCTGACTGGAGAAGACATGTTGGCTGTGATAACGAAGGTAGCAGTTGCACAAGTAGAGGAAGAATTGGGTGACATGAAAAGACAAATCCTGGTACAAACCTTGACAACCAGTTAAGTGAGTAGGAATTAGTCACAACCTTTGATAAATCCTCTAATTAGACCAAACAGGTTAGCAATTCATTGATCTGCGTTTCGGCTGGCAATTTTGCTATTGTGACATTATTTTAGTGAGTTACTTTTAAAATTCTATGGCAGGGTGTCAATTCATTGTATCTTAAGGAATCAATCTTTTTTATTAATGGAAGACATAGTTGATAGACACAGCTTCCTGCCTACATCTTCACGCCGGCAGAGTGATTAAATAGTACATGACGCAGCGTGTATAGCCAACAACCAAGAAGTAGGCCGGATAGTGAGCAGGACTGGTTCTGAATAGTAGTACAACTTCTGGGGTTTTAAACAACAGGTAAAACCTCGCCTGACAACAGTGCAGATAAAAAAACAAAAGAAAACCCCTCCCACCCCGCCAGACTCCTGCCACCTGTGGAAGACCAGCGAGCTCTGACCTGGAGGGAAATCAGGGTTGTCCACTATGGGCGTCATCGGCGAGGGAAAAGAGGTCCAGCCTTTCTACTGCGCCACTCTGTCCCAGATCCAAAGTGTCTGCGCTGTGACTGGAGATGAATAAAGGCCCCATGCCCTATGTTTGCGAGGTAGCCATAATTCCCTCCAAATATTACTCCCTGCAACCGACTGGTCCATAAAATGTCAGTGCTTGTTTACATAGGCCTGTTCCACTCCACTATACAGCGGAGGTTGAAGGCCTAATAGTAGCCCCTAATCAGAGGTAAGCCCACTCCACCCTGGGTTTTCGTACTAGTCATCTGGGCAAGCGAAAGGGGCAGCTTCTTTCCATTCCACACAAACTTATTAATGAGATTCTGCTGTTGCTGGAGTACGCAGGGTGGTGGAGACAAGGGAAGTAACTGGTAAGTATAGAAGATGCGGGGGAGAAACGTCCTCTTCACCGCTGCTATCCTTCCAAACCATGCCAGGCGCAAACGAGACCAGGTGTCCAGCGCCTTGGACGTCTTTGCTAGGAGGCCCTCATAGTTAAACGAGAGCGAGCGGGCAATAGTGGGAGCCAGTCGGATGCCAAGGTATAGTATATCTTGGCTCGTCCAGGTAAACGGAAATCTTACCTGCATCTCCCTCATCTCATCAGAAGGAATACCCACGTTTAGGATAACCGACTTAGTCAAATTAACCTTTAAACCAGAGACTATGCCAAAGGAAGTGAGTTCTGCCAGCAGTGCTGGCAAGGTGGTTTGGGGCCTCATAAGGGAGAGAATAACGTTGTCTGCGTAAAGGCTATTCTTATGGATATCCCCACCAAATTTCCACCCTTGAATACGATTATCTGCCCTAATCCGCTGTGCCAAAAGCTCCATGTAGAGCGCAAATAAAAGAGTGGATAGGGGGCATCCCTGCCTGGTCCCTCTAGCTATTGTAAATGAGCGGGACCTAGTGCCATTAACTTGTACAAAGGCTGAGGGAGTGTGATATATGCAGCAAATCCACTTAACAAAATTCTCTCTAACCCAAAGCGACGCAAGGTTTCAAAGAGAAAGGCCCATCCCACCCTGTCAAACACCTTCTCATCGTCAATAGCCAACATGAAGGCCTGCCGCTGCGATCTTTGGGCGCTATTGAGGAGGTGCAAGAGCCGTTTAGAATTATCCCCACCTTGCCTGAATGGAATAAAGCCAGATTGGTCAGGCTCTACCAGGTCGGGCATGAGAGGGCTAAGGCGAGCGGACAGTATACCGGCAAAAATGTTTGCATCCACATTAAGTAGAGAAATGGGTCTACATGAGCCACACTCTAGGGCATCCTTACCTGGCTTCAGGAGGACCGAGATCACTGCCTTCGACATGGAGGTGGTCACCTTACCGGACTCCAAAAAAGGGTTAAACAACTTGGGTAAAAAGGGAGCTAGCTCCGCACAGAAGGCCTTTTTAAAAGAGGCCGAGTAGCCGTCGGGTCCCGGGATTTGGCCATTTTCAGCTTAGAAATCACTGAGATCACCTCTTCAACCCAGATAGCTCTATCAAGCCCTGCAGCAAAAGTTTCAGACAAGCAGAAGCTTCAGACAGAGGGGTCACAACTCCTCAGGTAGGCACTCGAACCAAGCGCTGAGGAATCCTGGCCTGGGTATAGTGAGGCGTAAAATGTACGGAAGGCCTCCAAGATCTGCGCATCAGAAGACCGCTCGTCTCCCCAAGTGTCCCGAATAGCTCAGATAAGCATGCTCTGTGTCTGCGCCCTCAGTCTATGTGCCAGCATTTTACCGCACTTGTCATTGCTGGGGAAGAATTTATGCCTGAGTCACAATAATGCATATTCCACTCGATCCAAATCCAGATGTATAAGCACACAAAGGTGCTTCTCTAGTTCTCCCCAAACCCGGGGCGCCCTTGCGTTTATGAATTGATTCAAGCTCCAGCACCTCTTTTTCCAGCACCCCCGCTTTTCTTTACGAAGATTGTTAAGGGCCGCCACAAGAGCTATAAGTTCCCTTCTGACTACTAGCATTAGTGCCCCCACACCGATGACAGAGAAGCGGAGCCCACATCATTAAGTACTAGATAATCCTTGATTACCCGCTTAAGGCGCTGCAGATTCTCCTCCGAAGGTAGCAGGGATTCACGGAGACGCCAGCTGGGGGAAAGCTGCGCGGCGGCTGCTCTGGGAGGAGTGTAGCGATAAGGGCGTGGTCTGGGAGAAAGCGAGGTTCTATCGTAGTAGTATGAAGCTGAGGGTACAGGGTTGCCGAAGAGAGAAAATGATCCAAACGGGCATTCGGTTTGTGTGCCGCAGAGTAGTGTGTAAAATCCCGCTCCCCAGGATGGTGAGACCACCACACATCGGTCAACCCATTATCCCCCAATGCCCTTATCGGAGAGTACCCATGCTTGGTGCGTGCACTGCCCTGATTTATCAAGCCCCGAGTCCATAACAAGATTAAAATCCCCCCTATTAAAAGCGCTGCATTGCGAGAGGTGAGGACTTCCGCAAGAGCGGACAGGAGAAAGGACTCTTGCTGCATATTTGGAGCGTAAAGTGTGGCTACAGTAAAGTAAGTGTCCTCCCAGAATATTCTAATACCCAAAAAGCGACCCTTTATTTCCCCAACAGTTGCAAGTACCTTGCCAGAAAAGCGGGCACCAAGTAAGATAGCCACCCCATTCAGCTTAGATGGCCCGAGGACCAAAACTTTTGAGGGAAGCGTTCTGTCTCGCATCCTTGATATATCTTTCGAAAGGAGATGGGTCTCCTGTAAGAGACATATGTCGCCCTCTACACTCTCCAAGAGGGACAATACCGCTCCCCTCTTCACTGTGTTGTTCAAGCCTCGCACATTGAGGCTAACAATTTTAAGATCCCTACCCATCCCGAATGTGGGACTTAAGCTGCAGACCAAGCCGAGTCATGGTAAGGCCAAGTCAGAAAACCAAGCATAAGATACAAAGTGCATTCCAATAACAATCTCAAAGCAGTGGCTGGTGCGGAGTCCCCAAAACAATAAACCAAAAACCAACCCCCCCCCCAGATAGAAAACAATGCAAAAGTCCTAATAACGTACATGTAATCTGACCAAAGTCAGTCAGAAAAAGGGTAGACCAGAAGGGACAAGGCCCAAGGCAGCAGGACCGCCCAAGAAAGGTAGTAACCCTGCCCACGGCCAGCAGAGAGGCCATCAACAAGAGTTCAGAGCAAGCCTCCGATCCCCCTGGCTCGCCCGCAAAGAGTCTCTCCCTAAGTCTGTGTGGAAGTACCTCGTGGTGTGTCTGGTCGATCTGTCACCTGCGACAGCGAGGTGTGAACTGCTCTTCGTTCCTTGTCTTGCGCCGCTTGATCAGGTTTCCGTGGCACGGCGCCTTTTCCCAACCTTCTGCCATTCTGTTGATCGTCCGCGGCTCGGTGGTCTCGACTGGTCATCCTGCGTCAACGTGGTGTCCTCAAACCCAAGGATCCCATTAAAGAAGTTTTAATTTGTGCTTGAAGATGATACGGAAGGGATGACCCCACGCATAGGGAATTCCTTGTTCTCTAAGATATGTTGTCACCACCTTGAATTCACGTCGCTTGACCAACGTAGAGGCCGCCAAATCCTGGTAGATAGCCGGCGAGTGTCCCCTGAAGTGTAAGGGCTGTGTCTCCCTCGCCAGTCACATAATACGTTCCTTCAGCTGAAAGTCGTGCGTACACGCAAGGATGTCCGGCGGTGGGGAATTGGTTCCCCTCGGTAGGCCCACTCTATGCAGGCGATCTATTTGAATATCCATATTGTTCGACTCCGCCAGCACCTGACGGAACAGTGCCCCCACATAGCAGCGCAGATCATCTCCTTCTTCCTTCCACAGAACACCCCGGATCCTCACATTTTTATGCCGGGACCGGTTTTCAAGCTCCTCGGCGTGGGCCTGCAGATCAAGATGTTGTTCCTGCAGGGTCATCATATCCTGTTGAAGCTGGTGGAGGTCCTCTTTCCGGCTCACATCATGTTCGTCCAAAGTGGCCACGCGCTCCCCAATACCATCCACATCTCGCCGCACGTCTTGTAGGTCCGCGGCTAGTTGATCTTTGATATCTTGGATGTCTTCCTTAATTACTGCAAATAGCTCCATCATAAACATTTTTGTGGCCGGAGCATCATCCCCCTCACTCAGAGTCTGCACTTTCTCCCCCGTCATGGAGGCTGCCACCATTTGCTGGACTGTTCCCATGAGGCACAGTGTCAAGACTGATTTGCATATGGCCATGTCTGAACTGGGGTGGCTTGGTGAGCAAAATAACGATGGATTAAACCCAGATCTGTGACTGGGGGGTGAGTGTTTTGCCATTGTGCAACATTCCGTACGATCATCTTGTGTGTTTTGCTGTTCACCCTATGTGGGAAGGGTATGCCCAGACGTGGGTCCCGTGCTCACTAAGCCACTTGAGTCAAGCGATCCTGGCTGAAGACGGCTGATAGCCAGAAACCGGTCCTAGAATGCTTGATTCCCGTCCAGGGAAGACATGGCTTGGCAGTTCGGGCTGGGCTGTTCCCATGAGGCAAAGGGTCAAGACTGATTTGCATATGGCCATGTCTGAACTGGGGTGGCTTGGTGAGCAAAATAACGATGGATTAAACCCAAATCAGTGACTGGGGGTGAGTGTTTTGCCATTGTGCAACATTCCGTCCATCATCTTGTGTGTTTTGCTGTTCACCCTATGTGGGAAGGGTATGCCCAAACGTGGGTCCCGTGCTCACTAAGCCACTGGAGTCAAGCTATCCTGGCTGAAGACAGCTGATAGCCAGAAACCGGACCTAGGATGCTTTATTCCGGTCCTGGGAAGACATGGCTTGGCAGTTCGGGCTGGACTGTTCCCATGAGGCACGGGGTCAAGACTGATCTGCATATGGCCATGTGTGAACTGGGGTGGCTTGGTGAGCAAAATAACGATGGATTAAAACCAGATCTGTGACTGGGGGTAAGTGTTTTGCTATTGTGCAACATTCCGTCCATCATCTTGTGTGTTTTGCTGTTCACCCTATGTGGGAAGGGTATGCCTAGACATGGGTCCCGTGCTCACTAAGCCACTGGAGTCAAGCTATTCTGGCTGAAGACGGCTGATAGCCAGAAACCGGTCCTCGGATGCTAGATTCCGGTCCAGGGAAGACATGGCTTGGCAGTTCGGGCTGGACTGTTCCCATGAGGCACAGGGTGAAGACTGATTTGCATATGGCCATGTCTGAACTGGGGTGGCTTGGTGAGCAAAATAACGATGAATTAAACCCAGATCTGTGACTGGGGGTGAGTGTTTTGCCATTGTGCAACATTCCGTCCATCATCTTGTGTGTTTTGCTGTTCACCCTATGTGGTAAGGGTATTCCCAGACGTGGGTCCCCTGCTCACTAAGCCACTGAAGTCCAGCTATCCTGGCTGAAGACGGCTGATTGCCAGAAACGGGTCCTAGGATGCTTGATTCCGGTCCAGGGAAGACATGGCTTGGCAGTTCAGGCTGGACTGTTCCCATGAGGCACAGGGTCTGCATATGGCGATGTCTGAATTGGGGTGGCTTGGTGAGCAAAATAACGATGGATTAAACCCAGATCTGTGACTGGGGGGTGAGTGTTTTGCCATTGTGCAACATTCCGTCCATCATCTTGTGTGTTTTGCAATTTGCTTTAGTAGCACTTCTTTTAGCGATTTCTCCTTTCTTTGGCGGGTCGCTGCCATAGTCACTGGTCGCCCCAAGCCCTCCAGGCACTGAACGCCAGCAGCGTAAAGAGGGACACAGAAAGGACGAGACGCTGCAGTGAAGGGCACACCGTCTCTGTCTACTTACAAGTATAGCCCTCCTCAGAATAAGGTATGGCAGCTGTGTCTGCAAGAGTCCGCCGTGGCCCACAGCATCAATGGCTGGACCTGGAACCCTGCCAACAGCGCTACGCAGGTCTCACGCGGTGGGCGGTGTGGGCGCTGGTCTAGTGCAAGCAGAGTCCATCCCTGAGTGTGCAAAGCGCCAGGTGTCCCTCAGATCACCGGCAACTCTTTCCTCCAGACTAAGGGCACTCTCCTCATTAGGTGGCAAGCCCCTCACAGCAGAGGACTCAGGCCCCCCCATCGTTGCCCACGTCATCTAGCCACTAACCTCCAGAGGGAAGCGATGTCACGGGCGCCTAAGCGGTGAGTAAAATGGCGGCTCTCCTCCAAGTCTGGCTACCAGCGCCCAGCTCGTACTTGAGGTCAGCGCGTGTGATCAGTTGTCCAGTGGGGCACGAGGGCTATGAGTCCACTTCCACAGGGTTCTGACCCGTCGGACTCCCCCCACAGCGTTCCTCATCACCAACCACCACGGGAGTTGCGGACCGGCTCCAGGACTGTAGCGGCAAGGCGCGAAATGGCCGCTGAACGCCGACAATACACTTAACAGAGCCCCGTTCTCCACTAACCACTGCCACAAGCAGCGGGGGATCGTACCTCGAGGCAGCGAATCCACCAGCACCCTTTACGACTGCCGTCCACCGCCACCAGCAGTCACCGCCGACTCAGCCTCGCTGCAGCTCACCCTCTCAGGCGACCCCCAGGCGCTGCTTGTCGTCAGGCCTCCACCGCGACTTCCAGTTTCTCTGCAATCGTAAGAGTCGGGAATACAGACACTGATGCCTGGAGGTGCACGGAAACGAACCGGACACCACACACCGTACAAAACAGCAGTGGAGAGGTGCAAAAACAATGCTAATGCAAGGCGAGAGCGGAGAGACTCGAAATCGCTCCCTGCTACGCTACCATCATCTCATTGTATCTTTAAACAGAATCCTAGGCATATCCTTCACCTTTAAAGTTTTTTTTTCAGAAACCGCTCACTTCTTTTGTTGGCGAAATTAGTTTAGCACAGTCACTGATGGGACTGCAAGGATACAATCGAGAAGCATAAATGGTACTGCAACATTTTCTTTTTCATTTTGGGCTTATTGTCTACTTAAATGTCTTGGAGCCTGATTTAGATCTTGGCAAACAGGTTACTCCGTCACAACGGTGACGGATATCCCGTCTGCCGAAATATAAATCCCATAGGACATAATGGGATTTATGTTTCGGTGGACGGGATATCTGTCACTGTTGGGACGGAGTAACCTGTCTGCCAAGATGAAAATCAAGGCCTAAATCTGTTTTTGCATTGTGGTTTTCTGGTCAGTAGAGGTCTATGATGATGATTTGTGTTTAAAAGTGCACCTAGCATAGTTGATGTTGATTTGCGTCCCTGGTGTTTTTTAATACCCCACTTCTGATGATTGGTAATCACTGGGAAAGGTAATGGCTTGGAGCTCCTTTCCAAGGACATTATAGTTAAAGCTGGAAAGAGTGTTTTACCAAAAGTGAAAGGCAGCCAGATGGATCTCTTTAGAGAAGATATCCCAGAATTGGACCTACATCAATTTTTAAAGGCATCAGGCTTCCACAAGGTTAGAAGAAGTTAAAAAATCATAAATACCAGGGACCGTATTATGAATACAGCACACTTTGCCGGTTTGTGCTATGGTGCACCTTCCAAAAAGTGCACCAAGTGCAAACAGGGACAGTGTGCCATCTTAGAAAGAATGCACTGCCCACAGGGCGGTCACAAACTCGTGCTGCCCTCCTGGCAACGCATTCAAGTGAAATACGGAGCAGTGTTTTAAAGCTTCCCTGTGTTTGACAGTGCAGGCGGCAACCGGCCTGCACTTTCAATAGGAGAGAGAGATCCCATTGCAGGCAGGTGCAGTAAGTGACTGCACCTGCCTGCAAGTGAATGTCTGCGGGGGCCTTAGGACCCCTTTTCTTGCCTCCAAAGGGCTGCCTTCAGGAGGCATACTGAAAGTGTGCCACATTTTTTGGAGCACTTTCAGTGTGCCTTCTAAAGTCATTTTTGCTTCAGTGCCGGGGTCCATAAAATGGTGCGGGCACAGAGGCAAACTGATTCTCTAATTTCCATGAGGCTCTCTTATTGTAGCGCTGATGCAAAATGTGTGCCAGCACAATCTGTATTACAGAAGGGGACGCACAAGCGACTGCGGCCCCCTCTGTAATACCATTGTACCCTGGGGTCGCACAAAGCAGGTGCACATGCCTGTTGCTATCACTCGGCGAGATGTATAATACAGCCCCTGAGTAGTGTTAGAAATGTGATGTGTAGCGATCTGCTTTGTTTTTTTTAGGTTAACAACAACAATAATCAGTATATTGTAATGATGTATAAATGACATCATAATGTGAGATGTAAAAGAATGTCAAGAATAAAGAATGTTGAGGGAACATTCATGAGACATACCAGGACAGATATGGAAGCTGATTTACAAGCTCCATTAAAGATATATTAATTAATTATATTTATTGTGTCTAATGGATTTCTTTACATTGGCGACGAAGGGAGAAGAACATTTATAAAGAAAGTGAAGATTTTCCACAAAAGGAACTTATTATGGAAATTTTCTAGAAGAATTTACATGACTGGCTATTCACTGGATTTACATAAAGGACTGCTGATTGCAAAAGGAAAAACTTATCAAGGCAAAGATTATCAAATTGGTGATTTAGGTTTAGTTAAACAACAGCAAGTTAACAAATCACAAACTAGATTTCACCCAATGCCTTTAGAAGTTACAAAAATACATGGAACAGCAGTGACTGCAGAAAATGATAGCAGAAGAATTACACGAAACAAGTCTTTCTTTAGGAAAGTTGCAACAGGCAATGTACAGAGAAACATACAACCAAATGATCAACAAGATGAGTGGATACAAAGGAGATCAGGAAGAATTTCAAAAAGACCCGAGAGACTAATTGGACAATGTATGAATATTCTCGTTTTCCAATTGTAAACTTGATATCATCTACGTCTACTTCAACAGTACTTCCAATATTAGATGAAATATTCTCAACATGGGGAATACCTAGTTTATTAAAAACAGACAATGGGCCACCATTTAGTGGAGAGGATTTTGGAAAATTTATGAACTATTTGGGAATAGTACATAGGAAGATAACTCCAATGTGGCCAAGAGCAAATGGAATGGTAGAAAGATTGATGGCAACAATTAAAAAGGGAGTACAAAGAGCAAAACTCTCACAGATTTCAGTAAATCAAGCTTTGTGTCAAATTTTAAGAGACTATAGAAACACCCCTCATCCATCAACTGGGAAGTGCCCTTCAGACTTAATGTTTGGGCAATCAAGGAGAACTCGATTACTACAATTACCTGCAAGTCCACCAAAAGCCCATGAAGAAGTCTTAAAACAAGACAAAGAGGCCAAAGAGAAAATGAAGTACTATGCAGAAAAAGGAAAAACTTATCAAGGCAAATATTATCAAATTGGTGATTTAGTTTTAGTTAAACAGCAAGTTAAGAAATCACAAACTAGATTTCACCCAATGCCTTTAGAAGTTACAAAAATATATGGAACAGCAGTGACTGCAGAAAATGATAGCAGACGAATTACACGAAACAAGTCTTTCTTTAGGAAAGTTGCAACAGGCAATGTACAGAGAAACATACAACCAAATGATCAACAAGATGAGTGGATACAAAGGAGATCAGAAAGAATTTCAAAAAGACCCGAGAGACTAATTGAACAATGTTAATATTGAACAATGTTAATCTATTTATTTATTTAAATTATTTCACTTATTTTAGGGGGGAGGGGGGAGAATATAATGATGTATAAATGACATCATAATGTGAGATGTAAAAGAATGTCAAGAATAAAGAATGTTGAGGGAACATTCATGAGACATACCAGGACAGATATGGAAGCTGATTTACAAGCTCCATTAAAGATATATTAATTAATTATATTTATTGTGTCTAATGGATTTCTTTACATATATCAATTCATTTAAGTTAGTTGTTTTATGTGTCTTTTCCAAGTGATCAGCCTACATATGTTTTTAGGAAAATAATGGATTTAAATATTTCATGATCGGATTTGTATTTCATGTAGGCAGGTTTTTTTTTTAGACCTGTTATGGTTCTGTTCACCATGGTGTATCTGTTACCCACTTCTCCAGATCACTATAGTAGTGTATTCTGAAATCCTCATTCCCTAATTTAAACCCTAGAAATATTGTATTCCTCTTCTCAAGAGTAGGTATGGGGCAGTGAGCATGGAATAAGCCTTGATGAATCGCCAATAGAGACGATAAAAACTCCAACCACTTTGTCGCTCCTTCAGGCTTCCCTTGGTTTACCTTCTAAGACAGTTGTAGTCTTTCTCAACCTTTAAGGAACAAAGCAAAGCTCTGGATTTTGACAAGTTCAAAATGATGTGTTGATTACATACAGGCGTGATGACCTCATTGAACAAGGGCTGGAATGCAGTTGCATAGTCCAAAGTTCATTATGAGTTACGTGTAATGCCCATCTCAGGTACAACATGCCATTTTCTCTTTGCCTCCATGTTACACCCTCACCAAGTTTAGGCTCCTCACATATCCAATTAAGGACTGATTTGGACCCTTGGGCTTGCTGAATTAGGACACTTATCAGTGGTAGCAGTATATGTATCTCATGTAATTGCCTGTAGTCAACACATATATAAGGTTAAGAATATTTGTTTTTGCTATGAAGAAAATAAGAGTTCCAAATCATGATGTCAATTAATAAATGAAGCAGTTGACGTATAAACTACAAGGCTCTGTACCAGATCAATATAGGAGGCATAGCTGCAATGGGAAAACAGCTGATATTCTTCTCTGCCACTAAAGGCTTTTCGATGATCTGACAATGTTGGTGTGAGATTTGCTCAAAGTTCTTGGGCAATCAGGTTTATTTTTTTTGTTTTTTTTAACTTTTTTTATTGAATTTCTTTAGTGACATTATTAATCAGAGATACACAATCAAAATTCATCATAAAACATCTCAAGCCAGCAAATACAAAAACAAACATCAATTACAGTTGACTTCCATCTACGATGTCCCATTTACAAATTAATCAAAGTAAGCTCCCCAGATTTTATCAATTTTTTTTACCCCCCCTACCCTCAATGCATACGTTTGTTCACTTTTCCTGACTCTCCTCATTTTCTGTAACCAGTCCTGCATGGATGGGATCTGTTCTGACCGCCAGTTCTGTAATACTAAATATCTAGCCACTACCTTTGCAATATATACTAGTTTGGCCAACTGATCAGAGAGCTTAAGATCTGGATCAAAACCATACAACATTAATTTTACATTAAAAGAAATTATAGCCTTGTAATAAGTTTGTAAAAAAACGAAAATTTCATCCCAGAATATCTTGATTTTAGTACAGTGAACCATTATGTGAGACCAGTTGGCAGGGGCATATAGTAAGCATCTAAAGCAGTTGGATGGATGGCTAACATACATTTTAGAAATAATCACCGGTGTACGGTACAATAGCCATTTGCCGAAAAACAACATTCTGCACCAGTTGACTCCCCTCAATGTGCTAAAATTAAATTTATTAATTGTCCTCCAAGCATTCAAGGATAGTAAATGGTTTTCTTGTTCCTGCCATTTTTTAATTGCTTTTAAACTAAGATCAATCTCCCTGCTCTGTGCTAAACAGCGCTTCCATTCCCCGGGTTTCCTTAACCCTTCATTCACAAAAAGGTCATTGGACAATTGGGTTGGCTGATTGAACTGTAAGGGATCAAATTGCCCTACATTTTTAAAAATCATATTATAAGACCCGAGCAACAGAAAATTTCCGTGAATTAAACATGCCATCTCTATCGGGGTCATCCACATTCCATTTCTTAAAAAATCGGTTACTTTAATGAATCCTACCCTTGCCCAATTTTCAACTATGTCGGACTCTACTTTAATCCCTATAAAAGAGAAAGTGCTAGCTGGCATAAATGCGGAATTAAAAAGGGAGAGAGAATATCTTTTAAGCATGGCCGAACGTTTTTTAAAAAACCATACCCAGGTCTTGTAGCGAACACATTTGGGAGATTTGAGTACCTACAGAGGGGGAGGTAACTGGTTTGCAGGGCAAATTAAATCAAAGAAAACAATTATAAATAAGTTTTGGCTTTGAGATAGGTTTTTGAATCTTGACATATATTGTGCAAAATATGCATTATAATAGTCCCTGAGGTTTGGTAAAGAGAGACCTCCCTGTTCTGACTCCTCATAAAGAGTTGCCATCGCGATTCGAGGTGTTTTTTTCGCCCAGACAAACGCCGAGAACATAGATTCTACCTTAGAAAAAAATAGTCCTAGCAAAAAGCAAAAAATTGTAGAAAACAGAAAATTAAATAAAGGGAGAACGGACAGTTTTATTAGGGCTATCCGGCCCAAGATTGCCAATGGCAATGAATTCCGCCGTCCGAACAATGTGCAAATCTTTTGCAGAAGGGGATCAAAATTATATCTATACAGATCTTGGACTGAAGCAGAAAAAAAGACCCCAAGATATCTTTTAGCTTTATCATTGATGCGACTTCTTATATCGGGATGCAGTTCTGGGTCTCTACCTCCACATACCAGAATTTCAGTTTTCTTCTTATTAATCCGATATCCCCCCAAAACCTCATATTCTTTTTTTTTTGGGGGGGCAATCAGGCTTGAAATTTTTTCGAAACTACAGTTCTCAAATTGATTTTAAGACCAAATGGGACAACATATGTGTTTTTTTAAACCTGTTCTTTCCAGATGTAATGCCTGAACATTTGACAAAAAGCGCTGACCAAATTAACACCAAAACAATAAAATATTTCTAGATGGCGCAAGTCCTTTCTTCTTTCCTACAAAATAACCTGTTAAACACTTCTTGCTGGGAACTTGAGCAATTCTTTATATGCCTGTAACGGGAAAATATCTATTTAGGGGCCTCAATAGCTTTCCCACCCGACCCCACAGATGTCCCCCTTTTTTCCCACCTCCCACCATGCACATATCTACACACGCTTTTTGACTAAATTGCAAAATTGTTTTAGAAGAAATTAAGAGGTATGTAATGCAAGTTTTGAGCACATTCAACACAAGTTTTAGTTACAGCTATTGAAACTGTTGCAAATGAGAACTAGCTCTCATTTTAAATATGTATGTACATTCATAGAATTACTCACTGAAAAGTGAAAAAGCATTGTTATGCACATTTCGGTTCTCTGCTCAGATTGATTATAAATTCCCTGAATCAATATCAGAGTTTCTCTAAAATAGGTTCATGCAAAACCTGACAAACACTAAGATAATTCGGTTCTAGTAATTTGCGTGAAGAATAACTAAATCCGTTACCATGTGCTGCTCCTGACCGCACACTTAACAGCACTGATGACTTGTTGAATGACCTCATTAATGATATCTCTGTGATTCATCACACCCTAATCACATTAATAACAGCAATACGAACAAAAATATTATGAAATGCTGTTTGCACCAGAAAAATTTAAAGAAATGGTGAAAAACTACAATCTGTGCCTCCAAGGAGCTGGTTCAGTGGGGCGAGACCACCTGCATGACAACCCTCAAATTGTGAGACCACAGAGCCCATTGTCCTCTTAACTTAGACCCTGCTTAGAGGGAACTGGGCATATGGTCATTCTTACCCAGCCCCCATGTCTCTGAAAGATGCTTTGCAAGACCTTTCGCCTCACATGGTCATTGGTTAATATGTGATGCATGAGTAAAGGAGCAAGAAATAGTTGAAGGCCATAATCTGTATCTCCAAGTAACTGAATATAACCCAATGACGTGCAGCTGACAATGACCAAGTACTGGGGTTTGTGTCCCCTGCAGAGAGTTGAGAGCAAGACCCTGATCACCTCAGACTTAGCCTACACTCGGGCCCAACTCTGGGAATAATCTACTGCCTTTGGCCATATGCAACTTTGGTGGTCCACAGGTTATAACCCACTTTACTTAGCCTTCGACATGCACACAGCTATTGTTTCCATATAAACCGCTCCCTGCAGTCATGCTCGCAGGCTCGAGTGCAGGACATAGAACACTGCAGCAGTCATTGAGTGCAGTGCCCGGCCGCAGGATAGGCTGTATGCCAGACATGCACGGGATGGTGGTTAAGCGATGGACATACCCACTGTACCTGCCGTTCAGTGGGGTTTGAGAACCAGCCTGGCAAAACGTCCATCACCTGTATGCACATATCCGCTGCCATGACATTTGGCCATGGCTATGTACAATGAGAGTTGCAAACAAGCCCTATCCTTCAGCCAGCCCTGTACCCACCATGCGTTCTCTGGTGCGGGGATTAATCTGCAGTATCTGGTCTTCTACCCTGGTTTTATGTGTTATAATTAGCAGTTAGCTTTATGCCCATTGATCAAGCATTGAACTCACTCCCCCATTGTGGACATAACCCACTAAAGATGACCATGGATGCTCAGCCCCCATGTGAAAATGACCCCTTTCCTTTTTCAGTTGCCATCTGCATTGGGGGTCGAACACAGATCATGGGTTTTGGCCATGCCCTGCGGCAAGCTCCTTTGTGGGTATAGCTTACTGTGCATATATGCTGCAGCCGGGTATGGGAGAAGGACCTGCGCCAAATCCATGCGCTTGCAGAGCTTACTGCGCAGTCTTCAGCCATGCAAATGTGCACTGTGGATTTTTTTTCTTTTTAGGTCTCGCCTTTACCATTCCGCAGGAATGGGAAATAGGGAGAATTCAAGTCGGCAAAATCCACTTCAAACCACGGGCTTTCAGCCACGGTTTTCTTTAAGTTCACGTAAATCACGTGATTAAACATGCACGCGCATCAGCAGCATTTCTCCTGCAGGCTCGCAAAAGGCTCTCCTCCCTCCCCACATCAAAGGCATCAATCATCCTCCCACAGGCTTCCCCAGCGCTGCCCCGCCCCCTGCTTCACAGGCAGGCCATCTGTTCCCTGCCAGACCTCTCACACCTCCGTCACAGCATGCCTGTGTACTTCAAAGGCTTATCACTTCACACGGCCGGCCGCAGGCCGTGCAACCAGAGCACTTCAGTTGGTGCGCAGCCCCCCTCCCAGCACTGCCTTGTTACTCTCGGCAGCCGTGAGTCCCTAAACACTTTTTATATTTAATTAGCAGCAGCAGCATTTCTCCTGCGCCAGGCCACATCAAAGGCTCTGTGCCACTTTCACCCACACAGCGACACTTTCAGACACGCAACGCCACTCACACCCACGCAAGCCCACCATCACCCACGCAATGCCACACTCACCCAAGCAACGCCACTCACCCAAGCAACACCACTCACACACGCAACACAACTCACCCACGCAACCCCACTCACCCACGCAACCCCACTCACCCACGCAACCCCACTCATCCACGCAACGCCACTCATCCACGCAACGCCACTCATCCACGCAACGCCACTCATCCACGCAACACCACTCACCCACGCAACACCACTCACCCACGCAACGCCACTCACCCACGCAACGCCACTCACCCACGCAACGCCACTCACCCACGCAACGCCACTCACCCACGCAACGCCACTCACCCATGCAACGCCACTCACCCGCGCAACGCACCCATGCAACGCCACTCACCCATGCAACGCCACTCACCCATGCAACGCCACTCACCCATGCAACGCCACTCACCCATGCAATGCCACTCAGCCACGCAACGCCACTCAGCCACGCAACACCACTCAGCCACGCAACACCACTCAGCCACGCAACGCCACTCAGCCACGCAACGCCACTCAGCCACGCAACGCCACGCAATGCCGCTCAGCCACGCAACGCCACTCAATGCCACTCAGCCAAGCAACGCCACTCACCCATGCAACGCCACTCACCCATGCAACGCCACTCACCCATGCAACGCCACTCACCCACGCAACTCCACTCACCCACGCAACGCCACTCACCCACGCAACGCCACTCACCCACGCAACGCCACTCACCCACGCAACGCCACTCACCCACGCAACGCCACTCACCCACGCAACGCCACTCACCCACGCAACGCCACTCACCCACGCAACGCCGCTCACCCACGCAACGCCGCTCACCCACGCAACGCCGCTCACCCACGCAACGCCGCTCACCCACGCAACGCCACTCACCCACGCAACGCCACTCACCCACGCAACGCCACTCACCCATGCAACGCCACTCACCCACGCAACGCCACTCACCCACGCAACACCACTCACCCACGCAACACCACTCACCCACTCAAATCCACTCACACCCACGCAACACTTCGAGACCTATTGGCAACGCCAGTGCTTGTTGTTTTTACGACCTACAGATCCAGAATAGTCAAATGGATTCACAGCCATCAACTTGGACTCCACTTCTCGGATTTGAATACGCAGAGTGCACAAGCACAAAATGATGGCTCTGTGGAACAGCTGAGCAGCTGGCAGAGTTGTGGATTCCACGGGGAAAAGTATTACTGTTTTCTTTGTTGGGTAAAAGTATCCAACCGTGTTTCATCCCTCCACCCTGGGGAGTGTTTGCCTGATCTCTTATTCTCTCCCCAATGTCTTTGCCATGCAGGATCCATGACAATTTGCAGCGCACTTGCTGTGTGTGATGATACCTACAATAAAACATTACATTTATGACCAACCAATCACATTTTGATGAACTGTGGTCCTTTTAGAATCTGCTAATCCCACTCAAGGCAACAAATGTCGTTTGTTTAATCAAATTTTTTTTTTTACAAATTTACAAATGTTATTGATGGGTTTTGCTAATCCCAGATGGTTACTCAGGCTGACAAGATGCCTCTATTTTTTTTATTTACCCTGACGACTACGGAGTATGGATTTTCACAAACCACATAAACGATCGTCAGTTATAACAGATCACTTAACCTCATCATCGTCTAGTGGAAATCTGTCCAGCAGTTTTTGCTGTAGATGCATTGTTTTTTGTCTGCAGGAATTAACATGGGTTAAATCCCTTTATAACGTTTGCCCACTTGACGGATCTTTACGGTGTTCCCCATGGTCGACTCAATGTGGAATGCGTTTGACTAAAGCTTTGGAAAGTTTTATGCAGTTTCGATAAAAAGCACAAGAGTTATTCTGATATACATATATAGAATCATATATATATGCAAAATATTATTTTATTTTTTCCAAAATGTTCCCATAACCTATTCAGGGGTTATTTGAGGTAAACTTTACAAATGTGTCTATTTTTGTTTTGCAGAGTCAGGTGAAGATCAATCAAATCAGCTTGGATGAAGACGGAGAACATGTTGGGATCTGCTCTGAGGATGGCAAGGTACCAATCTATGTGTAACACTGGCTACATGGGAATGTAAGCAATGTATACTTAACATGTTCACCACGGAAGAAGTAGCTCCTACTCGGAGTGAGAAGCTGAAGCAGAAAAAACACTGTGCTCATTCATTCAGGAAACTCGCCCAATTTCAGTTCTTATAATAAAAAACAAATATATTTTGCACCTAAATGCCGTAGGGAAAGTAATTACAAGACTGTCAATATTGTTACTGCTATTAGGCTGATTAACAACAGTGATGGTAAGAGCAGAGCATATCACTTTCATTATTTTTGCCATGATGCCAGTTGTACTTCAGCCACTGTTCCTGAAGGACAGTGGTGTTATGCTGTGCAATAATAAATCTACAAAATTGGATTTTGTGTGCAGGATTTCAGCGCGTTGTTAATTTCTAACTTCAGACACAGACATAAAGACGCATATCCATAACGAATACATTTTGCACATTATGGAATTCATTGATGATCAATTATTTATCAGTTTATCAAAAGAATAAAGTGGAGAGCAATAGAAACATTTAATAAATGTGAAATCAATATATGTGCAGTCCCCTAACAAAAAATCCTGCCACGTACATCTTCAGCAGATAGACATATATCATATGTGTCATGCAGCTAACAATTATCAGTATCCCTCTGAAACGTGGAGCTATGACATATAGAGGTTCTAATGATTGATTTTTTACCACGGAAGAGTGCCTTTTCGTTATTGTTTTAGTCCACTGGCTTCTCGAGGATAACCTCCTATTCGTACGCCTTTAATAAATGAGATGCCCAAAAATGGATTCCAATAAATTATTTTAACATTGCCTGGGTACAGTCCTTATTTCTTTCTGAAAAGCGGGTTTTATGGGTTTTTATTTGCGGTTTATTATTTTTATTATGTCAATTGCAAAATGTATATAATGAAGGTCTGGACGCAATCTTAGTTGGAACAAAATGCTGTACCAGTGGTTGACATGAAAAAAACAAGATATAGCCCCTTACATGTTTTACTCCAAGTCAGTTCTGGGGTGATATAATTGTAAATGATTAAATCTGGCATTGCAGCTTTCAGATATACAGAAACTTTAAATAGTTCTGGGAATGGTAGATCTAAAAAATGGCGCATTAATACCACTTTTAGTCCTGTAGCCCATCCACCATATTGTTTCCGTCCATTAACTTGTCAATGAGATGGATAGGCCCAAGTTCAACCCTTCAGAGATCATTTTCCAATTTTTACTACATGGCATTTTACTGGAACTTCTGCAGCCTTTGACAGATGTTTCACAACTACTATCCTCAGTTAGCTTCTGCCTACCTTTTAGGCACTTCCTTGAACTTTACTCACTGCCTGAGGCGGCAAAGCCTAGCCCTTCTTTGAAAGTCTTATCTTGCTGAAAGACTCTGTATGGAAACTGCAAAGCAGCAAATGACTGCAACTGGATTGGTTATGAAGTGAAAGAACTATACAGCATCCATCGTAGATCGAATGCTGCTGCTCACAGGAAGAGGGTGGCCCTTAAAGCTCTTTTGGCCTCGGTTTAAAGTAAGCAAAGGCTTGAATAATATTGGCAGCCTAGTTCTAATCTTCCCTCAGTGTTAGGCCTGTGTTTGTCTTCCAAGCAAACAAACTGCAGGCAGAGAATGTAGACCTACGTTTTCCAGGTTTTCTTTGACAGGGACAAACAGGGAGTCTGATTGGTCCAATTTTGTTGCAGTACCTTGCACTAGTCCTTTCTGGAGAGTAAACCAAATTATTTTCACCAAAGCTTTGGCCAAATGTAGCAATGTATTATTATAAGTTCTCCTTTGATGGAAATGGCTCCTCTTTCAGCCCTCATAATAGTTTCCAGGGTGAATCGGAAATGCCCACCACTATCCACAGAAATCTTTTCTGTTGTGCGTAGTACATCAAGCAAAACCTCTCCCCATTGTTTTGCTTTGTAGACCAATGGGCCGTGCCAGGTAAACAGCCATGGCCTTGGCTATGTAAGAATTTTCACATTTGGAAGTAAAATAGAGCACTTTCTGTTCACTTGATCAAGGTCAATTTGAGACATTTTCTTTGTGGTTAACCCAAGTGCCCTTTTGGGAAATCATGCTCCTTAACTTTATGCAGATTTTTTTTAGTCAGGACAAACCTTTAATCCAATTTAAATTCCATCCAAATGGAGTCTCATAGATTGTATTCAGTCATTGATGAAATTGGGGAATGTAAGACTTCGTTTTGGGAACCCGGATGTGGGCTTGGCTATACCATCTAAATGAATACTGTATCTGAGGAGTCAGATTCTAGACCAGACATGCCAAGACCTTGTGATTCTACATTGCCTCTAAAGCTACTATGTAATGTACTAACTTCTCTTTGTAGCATAATTAATGAGGATCAAGAATACAAGAGGATTCAGTTGGCAGAGAGGGAAAGCCTAATGGAGATTGGGACATCAGGAGAATTGGTGCTATTATATTATACTGAACTAGAGTTCATGTGAATGTTTTGTGCCGGACCCGCCCGAGATGAAATGAGATCACTACATACCATGATCAAGAAGGTATCCATGATGGTCAAACTGGAAACAAAGCAAGGGTATAATGATATTTTCTGTTTGATTATATAAACAAGTCCCATATTACTGTGATCAAAATGCTATATTTTAGGAACCTATAAGAAGAGGACATTATGATGAAATAATCTCAATTGGCATCACCAGATGGTGTAAAAAAAGAATGTAATATTTCAAAATATTCCCCCAAAAGTTGTACAGGACAAACTAAATCTGACTTTGCACTATCAGCAGCTAGTTAGAGATACTTCAAAACCTTGTCGCTTCTGTGTATGGTTGGAAACTGTACAACTTTGGATTGAAAGTCTCTGGTACACACTCGTTGCTGAATGTCACCAGTGCTCTTGTAGTCATGGCTCAACATTGAAGCTGGTTGTGGTAAGAGATGTTGAAATGCAATCAGACCACAAAAATAAGACAGCATTATTAAAACCTGATTAAAATTAAATCTGGTTTGCAGTGAGGCATTCTTGAGAAAGCCCAAGTGGTTTACCATCGCAAATTATAGTCCCCAAGTGCAGGCAACAGTTCTGGATGAGCCACTTGATGCAGACTTCAATTTGGTTTGAAGATATATGAATCCATATAAAATTCAAAAAGTTAACATTGAGGTGACTTTTGTTTCTGTGCGTACAAGAAGGAACTATTCCTAGGTGCAGTTACCAGAGGACAGGCATATGATATATTTTGTTATCAAATCTTCAAGCTTCCTATTAAGTATCCCAGATATAACTAGTAGGAGAGAGTAACTGGACGATCTAGTCAACCAAGATTATAAACTCAGAAAAAAGTCTTACCCAAGGATTAAAGCTAATCATTCTCTTCATGTCCAGGTGGGATGATGATAGGCCAGTCACCAACAGAAACAGGACAACAGAACAATGCATCAGCAAATATGAGCACAGCATTGTAAACACAGGCCACACACTGATATTAATAAAAAAGTATCCCTTTAAATTTGCTATAGAAAATATGCAGGGACATAAAAAAACAGTTGTCTTAAAAATTAAAAGAAGGCTGATCCCTTTCAGGCTGGAGGCCAATTCTGGATCTTCTGGATCTTCTGTTCCTCAGCATCTTGAAGTACAAGAGAGATTATTCTTAGCAGCCGTATATCTATATGACAGAGAAATTCACATTCCAATTTACCAAAAACACATAAAATGCCTCTGGTGCCAAATGCTCAGAAAACATTATCCAATAAAAATGCTGCCAATCCACTTGAGCATTTGCTCAAAGTGTCCCCCCTACTAGTAGTTCATTTGGTCTTTCCTTACTAGCACCATCTGTCTCTTAGAGGAACAATTTTGGCATTGTTAGTACTTTTAGCTCTTTTAAATAAACAGAGCCTGTGAGTTAACTTAAAGAAATATTGTTTGAATGAAAATATATATTGATAGTCACTTATTGCAATTCAAGTAAGGTGCATGTCCACCCATATGATCGAAGCTCGCAAACTTTACTGAATGGTACAAGGTGTTAAGCAGAAAAATCACCATTCCTCTTAGCCAGTTCTTTGCCCTGCTCTGAAATGACCAGCATGCAACATTTATCCAGTTAATTCCTCACTCCTGGTTTAAAATGCAATTCTTTCAAGAACAGTTGGAATTGAGGTTGTGAGTAAGTGTGTGATTTTTTTTTACGGTTAGTCCAAAAATATATATCTAGATCTGGATATGCAAGAAACATCTATGGACTGAGGGACCTTTACATGGCAGTAATCACAGATGCTACTTTTGTTTTTTTTTACAAGGGAACTACATATGAGAGAGCGTACTTCTAAAAGCCGCCGGACACAGGAATAGAGAAATCTCGCTATAACTATTTTGAAACTCAGAGTAGGTAACTGGTACTACAACCATTTATACCAAGCATCTAGGGCCTAAAAGTGAAAACAATGATGAACAATATATCTATTCTGTGTTAGATTTAAAATCAGGGCAGACACTTCATCAAAGCTTAAGTATTGTGTATTTTTCACATCATTCATCTGATTTGGAACACTTACCAGGTGTAGTGAGCAACCCAACAAGTGCCTGAAGCTGTGACCTAGGAATATACCTTCAGTGGAAATTTTATGGAGCAAAAGTGCATCAGTGGTTTGCCATATCGAGCAAGCCTCAGATGTCTCTCTCTGTTAACCAAGAGGAATGTAACTTTAGACTCGTTGAAAACTGATATTAAAATCATAACATTCTAGTGGAAACATGTTGATGCCCTGGTTAGAATTATTGGTCAATGCTTACCTAAGGACAGTCTTAAAAGCCTCTAGCAGCATAACATTTGACTGTACCGAGCCTTCATTTTACTGGAAATATTGGTCTGTGATCAGGGCCATCTTAACAGCATTATAGGCCTCCGGAGAAAGCAGTGCACTGGGCCCTGCCTACACAACCACTCAACGGAATAAAAATGTTTAACGGTAAATTAGTTTTCAAGTCTGGTCTGCATGGGGCCCCTATGCTCGTGAGGTACCCGGGCAACTGCCTAGCGTGCCCATGCATAAAACGGCACTGGCTGTGATCATTTGCAAATAATCTACAGTTTCCTGGTCTTTTTTGGGTGGGGGAGAAAAAGAGGTAGAACGATTGCAAATACAGGATTACTTAAGCATCCGATCAGCATCATTATCTACAAAGTCTTATAATAGGTCAAATTATCCTTATTTCACACTTATCCTTATTTCACATTACTGAGGCATACATTGTGATACATAATTCATTGCCATAAAACTGCATTAAAGATTTAAATTGAAGATGATACCTCAGATACTGAAATCAGCGCTTCTCATCTAAAGCTCCCACCCATCTTGAAGGATACCGTATCCAGCCACCTAGCCACATTTAACCAGACAATTGCACCTCTAGCCCTGGCTCTACTTCCTTTACAGAGATATAAACTCTCTTACAGATAGAATTTTGCCAGGAGTCTGGCTATTCGCTGCCAGCATAAGGGGGTCTGGGTCCAGCCATGCTGCTGCAACGCGTATTTGTGTGACCGCAAGAGAGACAAAGATAGGATACGTTTTACCTCTATCCTGAAGATAATGAGGATCTACACCTAATAAATCTTCCTGGGGTGTGAGATTAACTGAGGCATTATAAATCCTGCTCAAGAAATCACATATTTGATTTCACGCAGAAAAAAAAACATGCACAATATCCGCATCAACATCTCCACATCACAGACAATTCAAGTCCATTATTTTAACCCAGCTACACATTTTCCGAGGGGTATAATAAAGATTATCCAGCATCTTATAATGTTGACTTTTCAGCCTTTCACTCAGTAATACCTGCTGCCCCACAGTTAACACCTGCTGGAAACATCATTTGGGGTAAGACCCAGCCTCGCTTGCTGTACATCTGGGTTTAGTTCCATAAGCAAACTGTAACCAATTTTAATTTTAATTCTGCTTTCAACCATCAGAGACTCAATCACTGCTATTTTATTCAATAACAACATTCATTTTTTGAATTTTAGATGAAGTCTCTTATTTGTAAGTATTTCGAAAATCTTTGCTGTGGTAATCCAAATTTTTGCTACAGTGCCATGAATGTGCAAACTTGACCCTCGGAAAAAACATTCCCGATTTTAATATACTCACATTCTGCCACACTGTACAGTATTCACCATGGAAAGCTTACGGAAACAAAGGAGATCTCCAGAGTGAAGTATAATCATTATATACACAAATAAACTTGCAGAGAAATGGATATAAACATTGCTTTGACAAACAGGGTACTGCCTTTCAGGAGCCCCCTGTCTGTCAAAGCAATGCTGGCTCCTGCAGGAGGCAGGGACTTGGCAGGGACCCTGGGGACTTTCAAGCTCCCCCAGAGGTCCCAGTGGAGTATAGGGTGACCCGGGGGCACCCAGCAGACTTGGCCAGGCCCCGGGGAATGGATCCCAACGGCCAAATTCAGCCCAGGGAGGTGCGCAGATTACTCCCCTAAAAGTACAAAAAAGAAAAGGCCAGTCCCCAGGGTATGCCCCTCTCCCCTATTACATGTTGCCTGGGCTCAGACCTGCGGGGGGCACGACTTCCCTCCACTAAGAAAAAAAGTACCAATTAAGAAAAGGCCGGGTCCCTAATAAAAGAAACAAGAATACAAAGAATAGCAAGCCCAGCAAGTTGCCGTAGGCCCCGCCTCCTTTCACCACCATTTTGCAAATGTGCCTCCTAGTGCACTACTAGTTGGGGAATAAGTCTCCTTGACTTCTGACAGGTCCTAGGGGGCCAACTACCCCTCCTGTTACATTCAGTGAGTCCCACACAGTAGCATTGTTGAGAGGTTGTTGGAGGCCTTTCTCCACCACTTGCAAGTGTGACTACTAGTTAAAAAACCTTTGAAATTCACTTAAAAAACAAAGGTTACAAGGACGTTACAGTTAGGAGATACAATTTGAAAAACCTTCGAAATTCACTGAAAACGTATGCCCCTGCAATACACTGCTTACGACCTCACATAGTTCATGGTCAGTGACTTTACTGATGACATATCTGATGACATCATCCACAGAACCATTCACTCACCCACTCACACCCCATACAATCTCTCTTACGCCTACTCAAACACCCATACAACCACTCACATACCCATTCACAGATCCATACCAGTGCTCACACACCCACTCACTCCTCCAGAGGCCCACAAACACCCACTCACTCATACAGCCACTCACACAACCATTCACTGATCCACACAGCCACTCATAAATCGTAAATCCAGTATTTGTAAAGCGCAAACTACTTACCCCTACAGGTCTCAAGGCGCTGGGGGCCATCGTGGAAATTAAGTGAGCTATTGCCCAGAGTCACATGGTGCTGAGCTGAGCTGCCGCCGGGATCGAACCTTGAGCCATGAGCTCTGAAGTCAGCTGCCCTGGCCGCTGCGCCACACCTCTCCTCACCTCTCATACAACCAGTCACTCCTCTGTAATTCCATTCACATAAACGCACACTCACCCATACAGCTACTCACACACCCACTTAGTAACCTACACAGTCACTCTCTCACTCACATATACAGCCACTCACGCAGCATCTCATTCACCCACACACCCACTTATATACCCATAATGCCACTTACAAACCCATACAGCCACTTACCCACCCATACACACAAGGATTCATTCAGTGACACAACCACTCACATAATATATGTTAGAAGTAGTATCACTCAGTAGTAGTGAACCTAGTATACTAATTACATTTTTGTAGTAGGTTAGTGTATATATTTAACACCCATAAATTCTTAAAAACACTTACACTCACTTGATGATGTAATCAGTGATGTAATTTGAGATGTCATCAATAATGTCACTGACCATGTCATGAGTGATGTAATATGTGACGTCATAAGCAGTGCATTGCGGGGTTGTAAGTTATAGTTAGCTCAACTAACTATAACTGCTGAATTTCACTGGTTTTGTAAGAGTGAAATCTAAGCCTAACTATAACGTCCCTGTGACATTTGTTTTTTTCAGTGAATTTATATATATATATATATATATATATATATATATATATATATATGTGTGTGTATTTGTATATATATGTATTTCTATATATATGTATGTGTATATATATATATATATATATATATATATATATATATATACACACGAACCAAAGTTCCCCCTCTTAGTAGAACGGCACAGGCTGCCTTTGGATGCTTCAAATATATTTATTTAGGGCACAGGATCGGCAGCTCCCTACCGACGCGTTTCGCCACTAAGGCTTGGTCACGGTTAGCGTGTACATTTTCCAAGTGCTATTTACATAGTGAAAACACAGTGCATAGAGGTAGGACTACAGTTGATTTGCTTGGCCAATTTGGCCGCCATACTTCAGTGGTGTTATTCTTAGATCATACAATGTCATAACATGTTCTAATACATTTTGCAAAACAAAGTACAATGCAAATGAAGCCATATTACGCTCATTATCAGTCATGAGTGAAATCAATTTCAAGAGATTTGCTCCTGTTAGCGAGTCATTTATCTCTTTTCGGCGCCATTATAAAGTGATGTTAATGCGCCGCTTTGTTTACTAAATACACAAACAATAATAATCTCATTCAAATTAAGTCTCGCCCCAGTGGGCTATTGAGATGTCCCAGATTTCACTGTAGTTATGTAAGTGATGCCCAAGTGGGCTAAACAATTATGACAGTTCCATTTTAGGTATAAAACCTGTTGTTGCTTGTAGTCAAGTTCCCCTGAATCAAAAGAAAATTGGTGAATTTAAAATCAATTGAATCAAATTATTTACACAACAAAAGCAATGCGCAAAGAAATGTCAAGACAGATATGTTCAGTAATTCTAGAGGTGGACTGCTAGTTCCTCACTACAATTCATCCCCACAGGATGTAGTGTCTCGAAGTCAATAATAAATTTTGATTCCAAGATCCTTAGTTGTTGCAGTCTGTCACCCCCTCTTACGTTCTCCTTGACTGCATCTAGTATTATGTATTTCAACAAGTTGTCATTTTGGTTGTGGTGTGTGTTGAAATGGCGAGCAACTGGGTACTGCTCATTGGTGTTCCTTATTGCCCGCTTGTGCTCTAATATCCTAATCTTGGCTTTGTGTTTTGTGCTTCCAATATAGAATTTACCACATGGACAGATTAGGCAGTACACACAGTATTCAGTATTACAGTCAAAAGGACCTTTGATGTTAAAAAACCTGGAACTGTTAGGCACTCTGATTTTGTTGCAGTTATTGCTACCCTTACAAGCCTTACATTTCATACAACATTCAAAGCCTGCAAAATTCTTGTTATACACAGTTTTTTTGTGTGTGACCATGTTTTTACTTAAATCATCTTTTAGAGATTTACCTTTTCTATAAGTAATCTGTGGATGTTCTTTCACATAATCACATAGAAACTTATCTGTTGTCAAAATTGGGCAATTTTTTAACAGTATATTTCTTACTTTGTAGGCCTGCCCTGAGTATGTCGTGATGAACCTGACTTTTTCTTCATCCTCATTCGGGGATCTTTGTTTGGGGACTAGGAGATCTGTTCTGGACACTTTATCTACCCTTGTAAGCGCTTGGCGGATAGTTTTTTCCGAATAACCTCTTTCTTTGAAACGGTCAATCATGATCTTTTTCTCTGTTTCAAAGTCACTGTTATTGCTGTTGTTCCTCTTAGCTCTTAACAACTCCCCATAGGGGATACTCTGAATGAGAGTGTATGGATGTGCACTTGTGGCAAACAGTAGGCTGTTCCCCGCAGTCTCTTTTCTATGGAGGCTTGTGACTAGTTTGTTATTTCTGACCTCCACTTGTGTGTCCAGGAAGATGACCCTCTCTTTGCTAATCTGTGATGTTAGTTTAATATTAACCTCGTTGTCATTCAGGTTAGCAATGTATTCTCTAGCACTTGCTTCATCTCCTTTCCAAATGCAGAAGATATCATCTATGAAACGGGTCCATAGTATCACCCTTTCACCCTGGTCACTCTGGCTACTGGACACTTGCTCCTCCCACCAGCCCATGAATAAATTCGCGTAGCTGGGGGCGAAGCAAGTGCCCATCGCCGTCCCCTGTCTCTGCCTGTACAGCTGATCATCAAAATAGAAAATGTTATTGGTTAAGCAGTTGAGTGTCATTTCTACTATTTACTATTTACTATGGACGTGACAAGCTTGTACACTTCTATCAAGCACGAAACAGGCATTCAAGCAATCAGGCACTTCCTTAGAGCAAGATCTATCAGTAATGTGATACACACAGAGATGTTAGCAGAAATGACACTCTACTGCTTAACCAATAACTTTTTCTATTTTGATGATCAGCTGTACAGGCAGAGACAGGGGACGGCGATGGGCACTTGCTTCGCCCCCAGCTACGCGAATTTATTCATGGGCTGGTGGGAGGAGCAAGTGTCCAGTAGCCAGAGTGACCAGGGTGAAAGGGTGATACTATGGACCCGTTTCATAGAAGATATCTTCTGCATTTGGAAAGGAGATGAAGCAAGTGCTAGAGAATACATTGCTAACCTGAATGACAACGAGGTTAATATTAAACTAACATCACAGATTAGCAAAGAGAGGGTCATCTTCCTGGACACACAAGTGGAGGTCAGAAATAACAAACTAGTCACAAGCCTCCATAGAAAAGAGACTGCGGGGAACAGCCTACTGTTTGCCACAAGTGCACATCCATACACTCTCATTCAGAGTATCCCCTATGGGGAGTTGTTAAGAGCTAAGAGGAACAACAGCAATAACAGTGACTTTGAAACAGAGAAAAAGATCATGATTGACCGTTTCAAAGAAAGAGGTTATTCGGAAAAAACTATCCGCCAAGCGGTTACAAGGGTAGATAAAGTGTCCAGAACAGATCTCCTAGTCCCCAAACAAAGATCCCTGAATGAGGATGAAGAAAAAGTCAGGTTCATCACGACATACTCAGGGCAGGCCTACAAAGTAAGAAATATACTGTTAAAAAATTGGCCAATTTTGACAACAGATAAGTTTCTATGTGATTATGTGAAAGAACATCCACAGATTACTTATAGAAAAGGTAAATCTCTAAAAGATGATTTAAGTAAAAACATGGTCACACACAAAAAAACTGTGTATAACAAGAATTTTGCAGGCTTTGAATGTTGTATGAAATGTAAGGCTTGTAAGGGTAGCAATAACTGCAACAAAATCAGAGTGCCTAACAGTTCCAGGTTTTTTAACATCAAAGGTCCTTTTGACTGTAATACTGAATACTGTGTGTACTGCCTAATCTGTCCATGTGGTAAATTCTATATTGGAAGCACAAAACACAAAGCCAAGATTAGGATATTAGAGCACAAGCGGGCAATAAGGAACACCAATGAGCAGTACCCAGTTGCTCGCCATTTCAACACACACCACAACCAAAATGACAACTTGTTGAAATACATAATACTAGATGCAGTCAAGGAGAACGTAAGAGGGGGTGACAGACTGCAACAACTAAGGATCTTGGAATCAAAATTTATTATTGACTTCGAGACACTACATCCTGTGGGGATGAATTGTAGTGAGGAACTAGCAGTCCACCTCTAGAATTACTGAACATATCTGTCTTGACATTTCTTTGCGCATTGCTTTTGTTGTGTAAATAATTTGATTCAATTGATTTTAAATTCACCAATTTTCTTTTGATTCAGGGGAACTTGACTACAAGCAACAACAGGTTTTATACCTAAAATGGAACTGTCATAATTGTTTAGCCCACTTGGGCATCACTTACATAACTACAGTGAAATCTGGGACATCTCAATAGCCCACTGGGGCGAGACTTAATTTGAATGAGATTATTATTGTTTGTGTATTTAGTAAACAAAGCGGCGCATTAACATCACTTTATAATGGCGCCCAAAAGAGATAAATGACTCGCTAACAGGAGCAAATCTCTTGAAATTGATTTCACTCATGACTGATAATGAGCGTAATATGGCTTAATTTGCATTGTACTTTGTTTTGCAAAATGTATTAGAACATGTTATGACATTGTATGATCTAAGAATAACACCACTGAAGTATGGCGGCCAAATTGGCCAAGCAAATCAACTGTAGCCCTACCTCTATGCACTGTGTTTTCACTATGTAAATAGCACTTGGAAAATGTACACGCTAACCGTGACCAAGCCTTAGTGGCGAAACGCGTCGGTAGGGAGCTGCCGATCCTGTGCCCTAAATAAATATATTTGAAGCATCCAAAGGCAGCCTGTGCCGTTCTTCTAAGAGGGGGAACTTTGGTTCGTAAATTAGGGTGTCCGGCACCCGCACAGGTTCGCCGTAACGCGAGACGAGGAATAGCCGGGAGCGGTGTTCGGAATATATATATATATATATATATATATATATATATATATATATATATTCACTGAAAAAACCATAGGTTTCACACCAGTTATAGTTAGCTGGAAATTTTATTGACATAAAACCATTGAAATTCCCACGTTATAGTTAGTTGGACTCACTATAACTTGCGCGCCTGCAATGCACTGCTGATGACGTCACATATTACATCACTCATGACATGGTCAGTGACATCACTCATGACATCACTGTTGACACCATCCAGTGAATGTGTGTCTTTCTGAAAAAAGTTTTTTTTATATGTATTTGTAAAGTACGATGGAAGAATAAATGGTTAAATAAGTGTGTAAATGTATGTTTGTTTTTAAAAAAATTGATTGGTTAACTGCCTTATGAAGTGTATCTTAGTGAATACATATATTAGCAAGTAACTTTTATATATTGAAATGTATGTATCAGTGTTTCACTTTGTGTATAAGTGACTGTATGGGTTGGTGACTGACTCACTGTTTGTATGTGTTTTGAAGACAGCATATGTACAGGACTGTATGGATGGATGAGTGTGTATATGTGTATGTTAGTGAGTAAACGACTGTCTCACTATTGTCTTTTTCAGTAACTACATATGTTTTAATCTAGTATATGTGAGTATTGATTTATAAAACTGAGTATATGTGAGAGTGAGAGATTATAAGAGTTCCTGTTTAAATTAGTATGTGTTTATATAAGTGATTGTTTAAGAGAGTAAGTATGTGTATGTATTCTTAGAAGTAAAGTGGTAGTGTGTGTATAGCTGTATATGCAAATAAATGAATGTTCATTACTTTTTTTGCATGTGTGAATATGTGTGTGAGTAACTTTTGGATAACTGTCGGTGTGTAACAGGATGTATAGGTGTATCACTACATATAATGAGTGAGTATATGTATGAGTGACTATATAAAACTGTTTGTGAATGAGTGGATGTGTATATAGATGGTGGAATTACTGAATTGTTTATTGTAACTGGTACGGTTATCTCCACTTTTTTGAAAATGTTAAATACTATTCTTGAATATGTGTTTCAAGGCTCACATTACACTGAAAGGAGGTCTGTCACTCTGTCACAAGTATGGTGTCATCAGTGATGTCACTGACCATGTCATGAGTGATGTAATATGTGACGTCATCAGCAGTGCATTGCAGGCGCGCAAGTTATAGTGAGTCCAACTAACTATAACGTGGGAATTTCAATGGTTTTATGTCAATAAAATTTCCAGCTAACTACAACTGGTGTGAAACCTATGGTTTTTTCAGTGAATTTAATAGGTTTTTTAAATGCTAATTCCTAACTATAACTGGTGTGAAACCTATGGTTTTTTCAGTGAATTTAATAGGTTTTTTAAATGCTAATTCCTTTCTATATCGAGTTTCTAACCTATGTTTTTTTTTACAATTTGCTGTTTTGTGCAAGTATTATTTTTTGAGTTTTTTTTTTCTATCATTTTTGCCTGGAGCGCTCTGGGTGTGCGCTCCGTTAAGCTCTCCGGTAAGCTCTCCGGTAAGCTTTCCGGTAAGCTCACCGGTAAGCTCTCCGGAAAGCGCACCCAGAGCGCTACTTTCGTTCGTGAACAAAATAAGAATGAAAAGTTAATAATAATGCAAAACATTTCGTACTATACAAATAAAAGCAGTTTTTTTTAATGAGGAAAATGATTATGCATTTCCATAAAAGTATGATGACGTCACTTCGGCGCGCAACGTAAGCGCTCTCGGAAGCGCCTACGTTCGCGCCGCGTTTACGCCCCCGGAAGCGCCTACGTTCGCGCCGCGTATGCACCCCGGAAGCGCCTACGTTCGCGCCGCGTGTGCGCACCCGGAAGCGCTCCGGAGCGCGCAGCGTGAGCGCGCAGCGTCAGCGCGTCAAGTCATGTGACCTTAAAATAACACTTTTCATTGGTTGCTAACAGTTTTTTTTACAAAGAATGAAATCCCCACCCATTTCCTTCACTTCTTCTTTCACTTTTGTGACTGCAAGACCTGCCTTTTTGCTCCTGGATATTTCTTGGTTTTACCATGGCTGCCAGACAATCCAGCAGTGAGGAAGAACCAGAATTCATTAATGAAGAGCCTCCTCAACGAAAAGTTAAGGAACATTTTATTTGGAATTTTTTTTAAATCACACCTAATCAAAAAAAGGTGAATGCTCCAAAAGTGGAGTGCAGTATCTGCAAAGAAGTGCTGTCGCGGGGTAACCCCTTAAAAAAGTACTCATTTGGAAACTACGCGATGATCCGACATGTGGAGAGGAAGCACCCCCAGAATTTTGCCCGGGAAAGTGTCAGGGCTCTGGCACAAGAGCTCCCAGTGATGGGGCCTCTACATCAACCGGAGGAGCAACTTCTTCTGGGAGGGGGAGATCACAAGAGCTGGTTCCGAACATTCAACCTGCTTTTAACCATGGTGCCCTCAGATGCAGATACTGCAATCAACTGCTTACCTTTGGAGAACAAAGTGTACAGCTCATGGTTCGAGCATTAGAAAACCATTGCTGCTCTTCCCACCCCTAATTTTTTTTGGTTTTTTTGCTCCTGTGCGCAGTTTCCATTCCCTGTTTTTGTTCCTGTTTAGAAAAAAGAAGAAAACCAAAAGTTCTTTTCAGAACTACCTCCAATTCTCATCAAAGAGCTATATTCTAAAAAAAAAAGAAAAAAGAGTAAGTGAAATAGAGTGCATTGATAATGGAAAGGAGAATGAGTAAGAAAGAACAGAAAGGTTTGAGAGGAGAAAGGAAGTGAAGTAGGAGGACTGAAAGAAGGGGAGTGTTAGGAAAGAAAGTAAGGAGAAGAAGAGTGAATATGCGGAATGTTGATATTCAAAGAAAATGTTGAAAAGGAACAGGGGTGTGGAAGGATAAGAAAAGATGCATTGCTGTAGTTGAAGGCAGAAGGCCTCATTTATGAAGCCATGCGTCACTTTAACGCCACCAAAGCATCACTTTTTGTGACGCATCAGTCCAATAAAAAATGCACCTTATTTATTCATATTTACAAAGTGGCGTTTCTAGGTAAATACGTCACTTTGTAAACCCCTGCGCCACATTATTCCTACGTCAGGTGTAATGTATGCAAAAGGGACGTATTGACGCAAGAAAGGGTCGTAGAGGTGACACAGTGAATAAACTGGAGGCCTCATTTCTGAAAAGTGACGCATCGCTGCGTGAAAACAGCATTGCGTCACTTTTCTGTGCGCACTCCTTACGACATTCCAGATGTGTCATATTTAATGTATGACGAATCATGTCGCAAGGAGTTAGATACGTCAGTATTTCTGACGTATCTGTAAACACAAAAGTGACGCATTTGTAAATTGCGTCACAAAAGTAACGCAACTCCAGTAATGCGCCCTTTCACATAGGGAAAGCACCATGTGAAAGGTCTTGCGTCAGTCTTACACCTGCTGTGAGGCAGGCGCAAGATTTTGATGCAGCAGCATCCTAAAAGTGACGCAGAGAAATCTCATAGATTTCACTGCGTCGCTATTACGAAGCTTTTTGCGGGGGAACGCCCCCTCTGCATACATTATACCTGACGCAGGTATAATGTGGCGCAGGGTTTTAAAAAGTGACCCATCTACCGAGATGCGTCATTTTTTAAATACAGTGCAACGAGGCGCATTTTTTTACACCGATGGTGCGATGCGTCACTTTTCTGTGCGCACTCCTTACGACATTCCATATTTAATGTATGACGAATCATGTCGCAAGGAGTTACAGATACGTCAGTATTTCTGATGTATCTGTAAACTCAAAAGTGACGCATTTGTGAATTGCGTCACAAAAGTAACGCAACTCCAGTAATGCGTCCTTTCACATAGGGAAAGCACCATGTGAAAGGTCTTGCGTCAGTCTTACACCTGCTGTGAGGTAGGCGCAAGATTTTGACGCAACAGCATCCTAAAAGTGACGCAGTGAAATCTCATAGATTTCACTGCGTCGCTATTACGAAGCTTTTTGCGGGGGAACGCCCCCTCTGCATACATTATACCTGACGCAGGTATAATGTGGCGCAGGGTTTTAAAAAGTGAGCCATCTACCTAGATGCGTCACTTTTTAAATATAGCGCAACGAGGCGCATTTTTTTACACTGCTGGTGCGATGCATCACTTTTCTGTGCGCACTCCTTACGACATTCCAGATGTGTCATATGTAATGTATGACGAATCATGTCGCAAGGAGTTACAGATACGTCAGTATTTCTGACGCATCTGTAAACACAAAAGTGACGCATTTGTGAATTGCGTCACAAAAGTAACGCAACTCCAGTAATGCGTCCTTTCACATAGGGAAAGCACCATGTGAAAGGTCTTGCGTCAGTCTTACACCTGCTGTGAGGCAGGCGCAAGATTTTGACGCAACAGCATCCTAAAAGTGACGCAGTGAAATCTCATAGATTTCACTGCGTCGCTATTACGAAGCTTTTTGCGGGGGAACGCCCCCTCTGCATACATTATACCTGACGCAGGTATAATGTGGCGCAGGGTTTTAAAAAGTGAGCCATCTACCTAGATGCGTCACTTTTTAAATATAGCGCAACGAGGCGCATTTTTTTACACTGCTGGTGCGATGCATCACTTTTCTGTGCGCACTCCTTACGACATTCCAGATGTGTCATATGTAATGTATGACGAATCATGTCGCAAGGAGTTAGATACGTCCTTGCGTCACAAAAGTAACGCAACTCTAGTAATGCGTCCTTTCACATAGGGAAAGCACCATGTGAAAGGTCTTGCGTCAGTCTTACACCTGCTGTGAGGCAGGCGCAAGATTTTGATGCAACAGCATCCTAAAAGTGACGCAGTGAAATCTCATAGATTTCACTGCGTCGCTATTACGAAGCTTTTTGCGGGGGAACGCCCCCTCTGCATACATTATACCTGACGCAGGTATAATGTGGCGCAGGGTTTTAAAAAGTGACCCATCTACCTAGATACGTCACTTTTTAAATATAGCGCAACGAGGCGCATTTTTTTACACCGCTGGTGCAATGCGTCACTTTTCTGTGCGCACTCCTTACGACATTCCAGATGTATCATATTTAATGTATGACGAATCATGTCGCAAGGAGTTACAGATACGTCAGTATTTCTGACGCATCTGTAAACACAAAAGTGACGCATTTGTGAATTGCGTCACAAAAGTAACGCAACTCCAGTAATGCGTCCTTTCACATAGGGAAAGCACCATGTGAAAGGTCTTGCGTCAGTCTTACACCTGCTGTGAGGCAGGCACAAGATTTTGACGCAACAGCATCCTAAAAGTGACGCAGTGAAATCTCATAGATTTCACTGCGTCGCTATTATGAAGCTTTTTGCGGGGGAATGCCCCCTCTGCATACATTATACCTGACGCAGGTATAATGTGGCGCAGGGTTTTAAAAAGTGACCCATCTACCTAGATGCGTCACTTTTTAAATATAGCGCAACGAGGCCCATTTTTTTACACTCCCCGGTGCGCGCACCGGAGCGCGCCTATAGATATATAGATATATATATTTTTTTGAACCTAAATTACTCAAAATCCACTGGAGCACATATCTTGAGACATAGCAAAGGCACATCGGGCTACCAGTCCCTACAATTTTGCCAAATTTGGTGGAAATCCATTCAGCCGTTCGGGCTAAAAGTGAAATCGACCGCCCTATGGAAATTAACATGGGGAAAATGCGTTTTGGGACCCCCTTTTATCTCGGCCCCCGCTTGACGAATCCCCCCCAAACTTTCAGGGAAGGACCGGAGCTCGACGAGGCCATTTTGAGGAAATTTTCAGGCAGATTCGTCAACCGGTGCCAAAGTTATTCCAAATAGAATTTTGAGATTTAACATTGAAAAAAATCCTAACTATAACTACCTACTGGCAACCGCCAGTAGGTGTTATATATATATATATATATATATATATATATATATATATATATATATATATATATATATATATATATATAATCCACCTTGCCCTCAGCGTGCTTCGTGCACAGACAGGTACGCAGACAGCAACAATAAAATCGCCAAAGTCAAACTTCTTTGTTCGGTTGCTTTTATTTATGTATATTTAGTGGTGCATGTCGTCAGACGCGTTTCGGGCACATCCGTGCCCTTGCTCACTATAAATATATATATTTTCCCACACAACGTCCTCCTCGGAAAGATAGTACGCACTCACAGGATCTTCATATTTCTCCGTTAATTTATTTACCCAGCAGTGTCCAGTGTTAAAAAATACTGACGCGTTTTGTTACGCACAGGTAACTTGCTCACGGTTGATATTACATGACATTCAAACCCTCCTATAAGGAATGGTGCGCCGGGAAACCCTTTCAAGTAGCTGTTGCGCTTTAAAAGCTTAATAAATAAATAAATAAATAATAAATACATAAATAAACATGTGACTACTAATGCCACTTCCTGTAGCATTATAAAGGTTTATGGAGGTTGTAGTTGTCAGACAATACATATCTCTATGTTTACATTGTTGCCATATGGATCAGGCGGCAACATTAATCCAATTATATTATTGCTAAACATTTCAATTTGACATGGTGATTTTTACCTGAAAGACTTTCCGTTTTGGTTATTGAGTACTATTCTCAACCCGGACTAGTCACTTGTAATGTTTGTTTGTTATTCAACGCAAAACTTTATTGTTCTGTCATTCTTTCTAGGATACCACCTTATGGGGCTGTATTTGTTTATTACCGTACCAAGGTCCCTCCTATTTCTTTTATTTAAACGGAACTTAGTATTTTCTATACGGCTGACATGAGTTTATTCATCTCATTTTATACTCATATGTCTTTTGCCTATTTAGTAATCGGAGCTCCGATTTGATTTTCGGTCATGCCGAGTTATTCATCACTACTCCTTTTTACAGGTTTCATCAATATGAATATTCCTGATCTATCCAGATTAAATGACTGGATTAGCTTCAGCCACCGATATGTACATACTTATGTTAAGCCCTCCAGTGGGCTATATTGGAGTTTGGTTGTATCCTATTGTTATTATGACCGCAATTAATCATGGATGATTTCACACCCGTTTCTATTATAGCTGTCCGATTCTTTTGACCTAGTTGATTTTTATACTCAAATGAAGCCCTCCAGTGAGCTTATTAAATTAAAGCACAAACACACAAAACCTTTATCAAAAATGTTGTTGCACCATTTCCCTATAAGGACCAAATGCCAAATCAAATAAACCGCCTTTCAAACACCTCATTTATCCAACCCCATTAAACATTGAGAATCTCCAATCCTCCCCATTAAAAAAAAAACATTGGGGAGTATCAGTAACAAACCAACAAGCAGGAAAATAATTCAATTTGATTCCAGTGATACGAGAAATAGATATGGATAAAAGAGATGCCAAACGGATTGACCAAATGGACTCCTTCTTTCATCAGGAGGTAATATCGCAGGAACAAAACGAGTCACAACAAACGATTCAGAATAAATCAGACGCACGGAGTACATTGAAATTATGGGAAAATTAAGCAAAAAGGAGGTAAATAAGTGGTGGGAACTTACCACCTTAAGGAAATATTTGGAAGTACGGAGAGTCCCGAGAGGGCTTAGGATTTTTCTGATACCAAGACAACAGGATGCGTCCAATGAACTCTTAAAGGAATGGGGAGAATATGTATTGGAATCCTCATTAGGACTAATACCGATTTTAGTGAAACATTTGGAAATAGCTTTATCAAAAATTAAAGAGAAACTACAAGAATTGGAAATCCTGAGATGACCAAACTTAAAGAAGATTTGGAGAAATATGTGGAAAAACACGAGGAAGTGGTAAGTAAAAACATGGAAACAGTCCAAGTTTCAAAGGGACAAAGAGGACTATGCGTCGGGCCGCATATTCACATATGCTAAAAAATGTGACATCTTCAAAAATCAAAGCCAATCAAGGATGGGGCACAAAGCTCCACAAGTGTAACATCGCTAACCTCCACAGGAGCAAGTGAAAATAAGGCGGAAACAAGTGAAGATCAAACTACAAGGAATTTTTTAGGGGATATGAGGTTAGTCCTCCAACAGAGATTTTGGGAGCAAAACCAAAGTCAAGTACCAAAAGGCAGAAGAAGAGGACGCAAGTGGGTACCCAGGACACCGGTATAAAAAAAAAATAACAAGAAGAGGCAAAAGAAGAAAGTGGCTCCGAGGATATAGGTACCAAAACAAGGAGCATGCGTCAAAAGACCTCAAAATAATTTCATTAGAGACCCCGGATGAAAATGATGAGTTAGTAGTTATGAACCTGTCATCACGCCTCATCACAAGCAACAAAACATCTCTGTTGAAACATGGGATTAATTTTTGTCCTACAGAACCAATGGATATAGCACAAACATGCATTGATAATTACAAGTAAATAAGGAAAATCAAACTTGCAAAGTTTCAAAGATCTTTCGTGAGAACCAAGATATGGCAAATTTTACAAAGATGAAAAAGAAGAAAAGAATGGAGACCCAGAGTGGAGAACCAACTCTGATAACAACAGATATGACAGTCCTGATAACCCTAGTAAACTTGGACGTGATGGAGGATAGGGATGTCATCACAGAATCCACAGCCTGCCCACAGAAAGGGGCTGGTTTAAGTGGTAAAAAGCCACCCTCGAAGTTTTATCCCCAATTGCCGCATGGAAATAAAATAGACACATTCCAAGAAGCGGTGGTACAGGACAGCTATAAAATCAAAGGAATGAGGTATCGAGATAATCTGAAAAAAGAAGAAAGACTAGCCTTGAAAAACCTAATGGAGGATAAATCGATAACGGTCAAAATGGCCGACAAAGGCGGAAACATCTTCATTTTAAACACAAAGGATGACATATCAGAGGCTCATCTACAATTAAGGAATAAAGAATACTACAAAAAACTGGACAAAAATCAAACACTAATTTTCAAAACAAACTTGGATAAAAAAAATTTGGAGTGGCAACAACAAAATTTGATTGATGACGATGAACAGACGTTTTTAATGACAGAACATCCTATTACCGCAGCAATATGTATTTCCTAGCAAAGGTGCATTAAAACCCACTAAAACCACCAGGGAGACCAATCGTGTCAGCAAAAGGATCCCTTATGGAACCAGTGGCCAACTATATTGACTTTTTTCTTATGCCCTTTGTGTTAAATTTAAGTTCATATTTGCTGATACAACTGACCTCTTGAGACACTTTCAAGGCAACCATGTTATATGTTAATAACGATGGACGTAACATCGCTCTATACTAACAACGAAAACAACATTGGCCTAATAACATGTGCCTCTTTTTTAAAAGAAAGAGATATCCAATTTAAACATCACAATCAGATGCTGATGGATACGATTGAGATGTGCCTCACACAAAATGTATTTCTCTTTGGCGATTAAATCTACCAACAGATAAAAGGATGCGTAATGGTGTTCTCCTTCAGTCCAGGATATGCGTGTCTCACTATGGGATGGTGGGAACAACAAGTAGCGTGGCATCCCAACAACGATAAATTGGTCAATAAAGTAACAAAATGGTTAAGATACATAGACGATCTTCTGATAGTGTGGGATGGAACAGTGCAGGAATTTGAAGAGTATTTTAAGATCTTAAACTCGACTGATGCTAACATAAGATTCACGTATACCATCAGCAGTGAAAGAGCAATTTTCCTTGACACAGAGATTTATATTTATAACAACAAATTGGAAACCACACTACACAGAAAGAAGAGGTCTACCAACGCAACCTTACACGTGGACAGTTTCCACAGAACCACAGTGAAGGACAACATCCCATATTGAGAATTCCTGAGACTACGACGGATCTGTTCAGAACAACAAGAATGGGAGACAAATAGTAAGAAAATGGCAAACAGATTCAAACAGCGTGCTTATAAGGACGGAATTATCAAAAAATGTTGGGAGAAAGCCAATGAAAAGAAAAGAGAAGATACATTAGAAGTAAAACACAGAGCGCTGGAAAATTCCAATACCTCACAATCGGAGGAAACAACAGTGAGACTCATCTTGAATCATTCAAGGAAATCTAAACAGATAGTAGGAATCCTCAGTAAAAATTGGAAGCTCTTACAATTAGATTGAACGGTAAGCAAAATAATGGGCAATCACCCAAACATCACGTTTCGACGGGCTAAAAACTTGAGAGATAGTTTGATACATAGCCACATCAGGATCAAGAAAAAAGAAAGGGAACACAGTGGCTAAAAACTAAGGGCTTCATTAAATGCCACAATTGTTTGCCAGATAGCTATCAACAAAACAGAAGTGATGTTACCTAACAACAAATTGTGGCAAATCAAGGTGCTTATAACATGCAAGAGCCAATTTGTTGTATGTGTTATTGAGTGCCCATGTTCTCTAAAGTACATAGAAAGCTCAAAGTGAAATGAAAAAAAGAATACTGGAGCACGTCCGAGCAACTGTTAACAGAGACAGAAGCAACGCAATTGCTAAACATATGAAAGCCATGCATGAAGGTGATTGGAAATTAATGCGTTTTTACGCTCTGGAAAACATAATCCCATATATAAGGGGCAGAGACAGAGAGAGAACATTGAGGTGCAGGGAATCCCGGCAAATTTTGAATTTCAGGACTTTATCCCCGTGGGGTCTGAACCAAAGTGAGGAACTTTGTGTCCATCTTTGAAGAAAATGTAGAATTGATTTTGGTTAGTTTGTTAGTACTGTTTTGTTGCCACTGTGAAAAGTTAGAGAGGTTTTTTGGCTCAATGTTTATGGGGGTTGGATAAACGAGGTGTCTGAAAGGCGGTTTATTTGATTTGGCGTTTGGTCCTTATAGGGAAATGGTGCAACACAATTTTTGACAAAGATTTTCTTGTTTGTGCTTTGATTTAATAAACCCACTAGAGGGCTTCATTTGAGTATAAAAATCAAGTAGGTCAAAAGTATCTGACAGCTATAATAGAAATGGGTGTGAAATCATCCATGATTAATTGCGGTCATAATAACAATAGGGATACAACTAAACTCCAATATAGCCCACAGGAGGGCTTAACATAAGTATGTACATATCGGTGGCTGAAGCTAATACAGTCATTTAATCTGGATAGATCAGGAATATTCATATTGATGGAACCTATAAAAAGGAGAAGAGATAAATAACTTGGCATGACCGAAAATCAAATCGGAGCTCTAAATATTAAATAGGTAAAAGACATACGAGTATAAAATGAGATGAATAAAGTCGTGTCAGCCGTATAGAAAATACTAAGTCCCGTTTAAATAAATGAAATAGGAGGGACCTTGGTACGGTAAAGAACAAATACAGCCCCATAAGGTGGTATCCTCGAAAGAATGACCGAACAATAAAGTTTTGCGTTGAATAACAAACAAACATTACAAGTGACTAGTCCGGGTTGAGAATGGTACTCAATAACCAAAACGGAGTCTTTCAGGTAAAAATCACCTTATCAAATTGAAATGTTTAGCAATAATATAATTGGATTAATATTGTCACCTGATCCATACCGCAACAATGTAAACATAGAGATATGTATTGTCTGACAACTACAAACTCCATAAACCTTTATAATGCTACAGGAAGTGACGTTAGTAGTCACATGTTTGGCGCACTATTCCTTATAGGAGGGTTTGAATGTCATGTAATATCAACCGTGAGCAAGTTACCTGTGTGTAACGAAACGCTTCGGTATTTTTTAACACTGGACACTGCTGGGTAAATAAAGTAACGGAGAAATATGAAGATCCTGTGAGTGCGTACTATCTTTCCGAGGAGGAAGTTGTGTGGAAATTAATTTTGGCGGCGCTCTGCCGCGATGTATCGCACCTGGATAAGAATCGCCAGGGGTCGACGAGTGTGAGCCAAGTTGTGGAAATATATATATATATATATATATATATATATATATATATATATATATATATATATATATAATCAATTTCGATTGGCTCGACAGCCGTCGAGCTCCGCTATGCTCAAGCCACTCTGCGAAGGCGGTTTGTGTGTAGGTTGCGAACCTACAAATCAATTCGTGTTACTGACATCTTTCTCTTTCAGAAACACACGAACAACTTCTTGTGGAAAAGTAGCCTTTATTTCAGTGTAAAGGCACCAAAACCCGACTTGTTTCGGGAACTCTCCTGACAGTGAGCAAGGGAGGAGAGTTCCGTTCCCAAAACGCGTCGAGTTTTGGTGCCTGTACACTGAAATAAATGCTACTTTTCCACAAGAAGTTGTTTGTGTGTTTCTGAAAGAGAAAGATGTCAGAAATACGAATTTATATATATATATATATATAGTTTAGTAGTGAGATGTAAAATTATGGCATGGAATATATACATTCTGTCAGTCGACTATTGCACTAGCAAGAAAATGTTAATATAAACTAAATTAATTCCTCAAAGATGGCCCCTCTAGTTATAGAGCACTGTAGTTATCCTGATCTTGGAAACTGTCAACTGAAACAGTGCATAAAACAAAACCATGCGAAAAAGGAGGAACAAGATGCGTTGCAAATCAAAAAACAGCCTGCCAGATGACAGCCAACACTGGCCATACCAACTCTTTGGGCATTTTGATTCATTTAAACGATGAGCTAGAATATTTAATGTTTTTTCTATGCCCTTTTCAAAATATGTTTTCTTTCTTCCATATCCTACTAATGGTCGAAAGGTTTTGTGCAGAATGAAAATATTTAAAAAGGCTACATTGTGATCAATGCAAAAATATTTTCCTTTAAAATCATACATTTGAGTTTCTTGCAGTAGTTGTGATTAAAAATGTAAGCGCCTGCTAATATGCTATTTCTGTTTCGTTTTAGGTGCAGGTCTTTGGATTGTACTCTAGAGAAGGATTCCATGAAATTTTTGACTGCCCAATAAAAGTATGTTAGCTGCACCTCTATTTTATTTTTCCTTTAAAAACATTTAATGTGTAGTCCGTGATGTACAATGGTGGTGTCGGCATGAACCAGCACAAGTTATAACACTACGAACAGCCCTGCATTGCCATTCCTTAGTGAATGTAATGTAAGGTTGTATGCAATAATGTGTGTATAGAATCATGTAGATTCTATCAACACACACTTTCGCTCTGCTCCTCCCTATTTATATTATGCTACATTACCTATTTACCTTCCATAGTGCAAGAAACACACTGGCAGTGGGTGGTACGATGCACTGGCACGGCCCACTAGTCTCACTGAAAGCTGTAACCTGTCATGCAGACTCTGGCTTCTATCTAAAGCTAGGGAAAGAGGTGAGCCAGTAGTGGAAATCCTCTTTACCGAGTTACCTTTTTCTTCCCGCTGCGGGTGTGTGTGTGGGGGGGGGGGAGGTTTGGCAAGCGTCTCTCCGCCCTATTCCTTACGGCTGGTCACTTACATAATTCTCCACTTCCATGATTGTCAGGGGCCCTGGTTAAATTCACGCCAAAAAGATGCAAATAACACACATTGCAGGGAAAATATTTTAAGCATGTGAGAGTAAATGAAGCTTTGGACAAACCAATTGAAGTCAACAGATAGGTAAGATGTTGGCTGTTTTTGATATATGTAAACAAAGCAGACAACCGACCAGTAAGTGACATTACTGGATTCATGGCATGGATGTAGAGACTCCAGGAGATGTTCAAGGAAAATAAACACCAGCAAAGCTATTTAAGACTATTTCTCAAATTCCACGTTAAACCAGTCAGTGATGTACAGAAATGTTTGACTTTCTGACTGCAGTATTTTGTTTTTGCAGTCAAAATATATAAACCATAAACTAAATGTTACTTGATATCTCTGTCAATATGGACATATATATTTATAAGGATCTAATCACCCACTATTCAATAGACATGCTAAGGTCTATATAGACCACTATCTTCAGACATGGTTGGTAGGTGTAGATGACGAGCTTAGACACTGTGTTCAATGGAAGGACATTGACATTATATCTGAACATCACGTAATTTGAGCTGTTTCACAAATTTCCTGAGATATTTGTGTAATTGAGTTTCCTAGTAAGAACATGTGGTCTTGGGTGAACCTCATACTTGGTATAAGAATGTGTTGTAACAAGTGAATATCATGCCTATACATTGCATGAATTATGTCCTGATAGATACAGATATATAAGGATGTTTATAATACATTATTTGATTTTGATATCCTAATTATAGATTGTTGCAGTTCATCCTCAGTTTGGACGATCCAGCTTCAAACAGTTTGTAACTGGAGGAAATAAGGTATATGCATCTTTTTTTTTGTAAACTTTTATTACTGTCATTTAAATTACATTTGCCAATATGATCTTGCTAAACCTCACGTATATTCCCCCAATGTGATCATGAACATAGCACACATGTATGTACCATCATTACAGCTACTTAATAAAATCAAATACTTCTACATTTGAAACTGTTATATACCCAACCTCCTAATTTCATGCAGTTTATCCCAATTTATTGTCAAACTGTATCCAAACAATTAACAAGCTCAACCATCATCCCGTAAAGATGTTCCACTAAAGGCTTTGTTCTTTGAAAATAAGCTACCCTAGTCATCGTTTTCCTTAGTTATTTATACAACCCTAAAGTAGGATTCTATGAAATTCCTAGTATGATGTGTAGAACAATCTCTTAGAACCATTATGAAACCCAGCCCAAAGCACTCACAGATGATATCCAAACCTACGACCACGCAGATTTGAAAAATTGACAGCTACATTTTCTGAAAATGTTTATTGTGACACAGACGAGCAGTCAATACTTTCAATGTTCTGATTTGTTACCTTTGCCTCAATTGTAATTCCTTCGGGGTCAAGTTCGCGCTTAATAAAACTTTATAAATAAAATAAATAAATAAGAATGCCACAATATCAACAATACCTATTCCAAGATGGCTGTCCAGTTTAGAACTAGTGGCTACACTGGAGGTACCACACTGCAGATGTAATGAGTGACAAGCAGGTATCCTAGGTGGATGTGAGTGGAATGGACCTAGTACACCTCTTGATTGCCTTTTAAGATTAGCAGTAAAGAAATGTCACAAGTTGAGGGCTGGCTAGAGATGCTACCGGCATGTCTGATGGTAAATGAGTTGAAGGTTCAGAGGTAGCCCAGAAGGGGGAGAGGTGCAGTCACAACTGTCTGATCTGATGAAAGATTGCCATCATCCAGTACATGATCTAATGCAATTGTTATCTCCATATATGAGTGGAATCAACGGCTGAAGGACTATGTGAGGGCCTTAAATCAGTTTATCTTGAATTTTGTACCATTCTATATGAATGGTGATGTGAACGTAGCAGTACAGAAATGTCTTGACTTGGAGTTGTTTGCCTCAGATTTCCGTCATGCATTTAAATAGTAAAAGTAGCAAGACTGGCCATAACGGATAAGTTGCACTCTTGGTGCAGGTCTCTGCTAGTGATAGCTGTGATACAGAGGAAGACCATCACGCAGCAGTGCAGCAGAGTCGTGTTCTTCACTGACTTGAGCAAGCACACTCAATTTAAGTGGCAACTCTGCAGGTGGTTCTTTGCGATCTTCTAGAATGAGACCTTGAGACACTGGTTTGGTTTCTGACAAGGTAGAGGTTAGGCCAAGAGGGAAAAAATATACCAGTTCAGAGACCCGTATTCTGCATGTGGGTTTATAGCAGCTCACCCCGGGTGCCTGATATTGGAAACGAAACTGGAATTTCTCCTGGCAAATCCTCCATTAGTTTTGAACATTGCCTGGGTCCCACATTCTTTAGGTCGGGGAGGGAGTATTGGATTTGATGTTTGGAGAGATATGTACCCTCTTTTTCTGATCCCTTTTTACTTATTTTCTCTCCCTCCACTCTTTGAGTCTTTGACTATGGTATGGTTCCGGGACCTTTGGAGTTTCTATTACTAAAATTGCATTTTATGTTTTGTGTGCCTGTCAGTACTAACGTTTAGTTATTCATATGTTAGTGTGAGATCCTTGATTAATATTTGGAGGAGGGGGCAGACTGTCAACAGACTAGGAATCTAGTGGCTTTCTGGGAAAAACACGGTATCAAAGAAAAACCTGGGCTTAATCCTTGATAGCAGTGATGCATGTCACTGGGGTATACCCCAAATAAATGTGTGTTAAGTATTTAAGCAGCCCCCCCCCAAAAAAATACAGTCGAAAAATAAGAATACAATTTCTGAAAATAATATAACAAAAAGAGAAAAGAATTGTCATTAACTCATATGATACAAATTGGTCAAATTCAAGCCACGGGACTTGGGGATTGTTTTGTTTTGTCAAAAAGTCGACCAGTTCCTACAAAACACAAAGAGAATAATGTAAGTTAATGAGAGGTGAAAACAAAATACAGTGCAGCATAAATAAAAAAGCGACTGCACAACACACAAAGAGAGCGATCAGGCTTATAACAAAGAACACCAGACCATATAAATATAAATGGCTGTCAGAAATATAAAATGCTAATCCCATAACCTCATACTGACCAGACAATATACATGGGTATCCTTAAACATCTACGTGCACTGTCCTTACTTATACTCCAACTCACCTAACACAAAAATGAATGTAGCTCTCCATTGCAGAGTGTAGAAATTGATCCCCAACGCTGCATTTACCAGGCTGCACCTGCTCACGTGGATTTGAGTTCCTCTGCACACTTGAGAATAAAGCAAGCACTCAGACACCATCCTGGGCAGCAAAGAGCAAAATAAAAGGCATATGCATGTGTTCTGGTTTACAAAAATCGGTCCAACTAAGATATCCGCATAATGCCGGAAGGCTGTACAAATGATAAGCATAGTCACAACAATGGATCAACATAACAGCACACAAGACAATGCCAGGTCCCCATCATCATGATGACTATAATGACCTGCCAATGTATCCAGCATTTGAAACAGCAGTACTTGATGCAAGTCGGCTCCTTTCTGTATTTCTTCCATTCTAACAGCATTATGTGACAAAGGCATATTTATCTGTACTCAACCATTTAAAGATCAAGCAATCAAGCAAGTCATGCTGTTCCCTTCTGTTTTTTAATCCACATCACATAGCAAGAACCTTGGCATGCATAATTACTGTGATAGTTTGTCTTCTCAGGTTTTTGTACTATTCATTCTTTGATGAGAACACTATACATTTAAAAAATAAATACGTTTATTGGTGATTTTACAGCAGAACAGCCAAAGCAAGAAAGAAAAAACAGCGCTACACAGACATTAGCATGGGCATATACAGATCCTTCATATGTAGAAATTCTACATTATACATTTCTACGACCCCCCCTGTCACAATAGTAGGTTTATAGCAGCAGGCTCTCCCAGATCCGGGTCCCGTGACATGTTGCCAGTTCATGCACAAACTCCATCAGCTCTCAGTCCAGAAAGGGATGAAGGGAGAGACAGCGGTCCGAGCTCATGTGAGGGGTAGCTATGTGTCGGGGTCTCCGTTGGTAGGAGCAGCCACTGTCTGAGAGTCGGTGTCAGAGCCGTCAAGGGCGTCTATGGTGTTCCTCCTAGAGATGTATGTGGACCAGAAGTTTTTGGGCCTGTTTCGTGGGGGGAGCAATTCACTGTAATATTCTGGTTGCGTGCAGCAGTATAACATGTCTCTTGACCATTGTGCTAGTGTGGGATTCGGGCCGCGCATCCAGCAGGTGGCAATACATCTCTTAGCCAGGAGAAAGGCCATATCAGCCGGTCGCCTGCGCGCCTTAGGTAGTGATTTGGAGTAACCTAATATGGCCAAAAGTGGGTATGGGGTCAGCTGAAGACCTCCCCCCCAGATCCGAATTATCCCAGGGCAGGACCACGCAACTTGGAGGAGATCGGCAACCATCTTGCCGCAGCGATCACTCTGCGGACTCTCACGAAGGGCATAGCGGTGAAGTCGTTCCGGAGTATAATACACCCTATTTATAAATTTAAAGTGGACCAACCTATGGCGGCCATTAAGGGATATTCTTTTGGTGCTCAGGCAGCAGTATCTCCATAAATCGCCCGTTAGTTCCGTCTGCAAGTCTTGTTGCCATTCCAGACGCGGCTTGGTGTATGCGCCATCCCTAGTGGCCAATGCGGTATGGTAGAATCTAGACACCAGTTTAGCTGGAGATTGCTCTTTGACAGCAACGGTTAGAGCCACGACCTCTGCGGGTTCCGCCATGTCCTCTCCAAGGAGCTCCCTAAGTGCATGCCTCTTTCTGTGTACCTGAAATTGTGACAAAGCCGAGGACATTCCGCTCTCTCTATGATGTCCCCCGAGGAGCGTGCGACCCCGTCCGCAAAGAGGTTCCCCATGGTGCACACATTCAGCGATCTTAAAGCAGCGATAACACCTCTGTCTCTACATGGCGCTTACCAGTAGCACCAGTCTAGGCGAGCTAATGGTGAGTACAATAGGTTACCAGCGAGCGCGCTAAGTATACAGTGCCACGCATGGGTGACCGAGGTTAGAGAGTCAAATATCCCAGTCCGCCTGTCTCTGGGTGAGAATAAAAGAGACAGAAGCGGTTTGGGGTCAGCAACAATGGTATCTATCCGTATATGCAAGCTGTAGGGCCTTGTATCATATGATATGCATGCGAGCCCTGTGCTACCCTGTAATATAGCTCGAGGTCAGGAGCACTCAAACCACCCATCACATACGGGAGAGTCAATATTTTCCAGGCCACGCGGGGCTGTTTGCCCACCCATGCCAAACGGACCATCAGAGACTGCAGACGTTGAAAGAATATTTTGGATAGGACCATAGGGATGTTTGTGAAGAGGAAGAGGAAACGAGGCAGAACGACCATTTTCATCAAGGACACCCTGCCCATCAATGACAGTGGGAGGCGAATCCAACCGTCTACCTCATCTTCCAATTTGGAAAGTGCGACCCGTAGTTTTCTCTCAGGACAATATCCGAATCAGTATGGAGCCGGACACCCAGGTACAGCACCGGCTCCGTGGTCTAGAGTAACGGATATTCCAGTTCAAAACATACTGTGGCGGGCGTCAGGGGGAACATGGTGGACTTGCTCCAATTAACTTTGATGCCGGAGAGGGAGCGGAACAGGACCACCTCATGGATCACAGGCGAGAGATTGGTGTCAGGGTCCCTGATATACAGGAGGGTGTCGTCAGCATATGTAGACACAATGAGTCGGTAATTAGGGAATCGGATGCCCCTCAGCCCATGGTATTCCCTCAAGGCGCAGGCCAAGGGCTCAGCAGTGAGGGCGTAAAGATTTGGGGATAGGGGGCATCCTTGACGTGTGCCCCTGTGGATTCGTATGGGGTCGGCGGCCAGGAAATCCATACGGATACGGGCCGAAGGCTCGTCGTATAACGTCGCCAATAATTGCAGGAATACCGACCCCACACCCATGCAATTCAAAACTTGTCTCATGATTGGCCATTCAACAGAGTCGAAGGCCTTTTCCATGTCTAAAAAGACCGCTATTGCAGGGACCTCTGGGCGCGTGTGCTGCATAGCAGCGAATACCGTTCTAAGATTATAGGTCAGGTTTCGACTGGGTACGAAGCCTGCCTGTTCCGGGGTGACTGGGGTAGTGACTAGAGGGCTAAGACTATTAGCGAGTATCTTCGCAAAGATCTTCGTATCCACGTTCATGAGAGATAAAGGCCTGTAAGATGCACAGCTATTCAGAGGCTTCCCCGGCTTAAGAATGGCAACCAGAATCGCCTCCCGCATAGTCTGTGGCATGGTTCCAGAGGTACAAATGTCATCAAATAAAGTGAGTAGGTGTGGCAGTAAGAGGTCCTGGAACGCCTTATAAAAGGCGACGGTAAGTCCGTCACTGCCCGGGGCACTCCCTGCCCTCATTTCCGAGAGGGCCAGAATAATCTTATCTCGGTCTACTGGTCGTATTAGGAACTCGCGGTGTAAATTGGACAGCCATGGCAGTTGTATGTAGGACCGATAGTCAATGATGCGTTCCTCCGGGGCCGATCCTCGCGAGGAATAAAGACCTGCATAGTATTCCCTATATTTCTACGCTACCTGGGGCTCCGTTAACAGAGAGTCCCCTTGTGTCGAATGCATATTTGGTATAGCCGTCCTGTCCCTTCGTTGTTTAATAATCTGTGCGAGGACCCTACCCAGCTACTCTCTCTCGCCGTACGTTCTCGCAGTGGCATATTTCCCGAGATGCTTTAACTCGGCTTCAGCCTCTTCGTGAAATTCACGCAGTGTCTGCGATAGCTCATTGCGAAGGGCAGTGTGCCGCTCGCCCCCCCAGGCAGATTCTAGTTCTTTTAACTTACGCTCCAGCGTTGCCAGTCGGGCACTTATCGACCGAAGAACTCCCGAGTGCTTAGAGATGGTAACCCCCCTGATATAGACCTTAAATGCCTCCCAGACGGTTTGAAAGGAGTCTACCAAACACACATTATTCTCGAAGAACGTCTCGATGGACAAGGCCAGCTCCTCCTTGAATGCACCATCATGGAGAGAATATGGTGGAAAGTGCCACGAGAACAGGGGAGAGCGTTTTCTGGGGGAGACCAGAGAGATTAACAATGGGGAATGTTCAGAGTAAGTGCTCCGTAAAATCGTGCATGCACGGACCTGCTGTAGTCGGGAGGCAAACCAATAGTCTATTCTAATATGAATGTTGTATTGCGCAGAGTAGTGTGTGAAGCCATCCTGTTGAGGATACACATGTCTCCAGAAGCGTAGACTCAACCGTCCTCACCGAGGACGAAGGGCGCCTGTCCGGGCCATCCGACCTGTCCATAGTGGGTTGTCTGGTGAAATTAAAATCCCCCCTCCACAGCACATCGTCCCGGGAGAAAGGCCGAGTAATCGCCTCCAGGGTAGTGTAAAACTCAGGGCGGTCGTAGTTGGGTCCATAGACATTCAGGATAACTAGGGCCAGCCCCTTCACATGGCATCTAGAAAGGGTATATCTACCATCGCGGTCCGTTTTCAGGGGTGTCAACGTGACCAGTTGACCTCAGGTTGACCCATGTCATGACCCCCCTGGCATGTGAGGTAAAGCCCGCAGAGTGTATGTTGCCCACTAGGCCCTTGGAGCGTAACATGGGACTGTCCGGGTGAAGGTGTGTTTCTTGTAAAAGGGCAACATCCACTCTGTGTCTGTAGAGATAACTCAGGACTTTGCGGACCTTGCGATGGTCATTGTGACCGCGCACGTTCCAGGTGAGTAATACTAGCAAGTCTGGAGTGCCGGTAGACTCAGTCATTGGCATGTTAGTCGTGAAAAGGGATTGTGCAGTGGGTCTATTAGAAGTCGTGTGGACTGATCGCACCATATCAGGCAAGCAAGCTTTATTCGACAATTCTCATAAAAGCATAAAATACAAATACAGTTCATTGAAAAGTAAAACAATAAATAAGGTTAAAATTGAGTTCAGATAAATAATTCTCTTAAATAAATATATATATATATATATATATATATATATATATATCACAGCTACAAACGATCCACGAATCCTTAATTCGTAAAGAAAGCAGCACACTCAGGGGGTAGTTCCACATAGATTTAATGAGGGAACTTACAGCATACGACGCGTTTCGCCAGAGGGCTTCGTCAAGATATGCAAAGGGTAAGGCGTTTCAACTCATTATAAATCAAAAACAAAAAAATCTCTTACTTCCGCTATTACAATGGTAAGCAAAGAAGGACTATATACATGGTTACAAATGGAACCGCCATGTTAGAGAGATGTATCCTAACACTGTTATATACAGATAAACAATCAATATACGCAATCAATGTACATATGTACATGAAATGCAGCACCCCTAATGCATATTAGAGGGTTGCAAGGTTAATCAAGCCCGGAATGGGCGTAATAAGTCCTTCTATCGTGATAACGCCCAGGATGGGCATAACAAATGAACAGGTGTATTGTACAATGGATAGGGTGTTAGCAAAATACACTATGCTCTGAGATGCAGGGAACCAATTGGCACACGTAAATACATATATACATATATACATAAGCTGCGAGTAGCAGTACTCGACATAATCTAGCTGCATGGCACGGAATCCTGTAAACACAGAGGACACACCCTCAAAGACATGGCAAAATTAGCAGGCCTAAATCTAGCCCTGGATGGGCCTGTGTACTACACCTGTACAAAAGAATAACCAAATAAAATGGGATGTAAGAACAAATTCTAGATATAAATAACAGTCATGTAATCCTCAAACCAGAAATACGAATAACAAGTATGGACTGTAAAGACAAAATAGAGAATACAGTGCAATTGCCAACATTAGTCTCCATCATAAATACATGCAGATTAACCCAAATGGACTGAAAGTTCTTCGTGCATATTAAGACCTTTGGGGTATTTACTCTGCAAGTCGATGATGTATCTCGACTCCAGCCTTCTAAGTTTGAGAAGGCGGTCGCCACCCCTGATGTTCACTGCTACACTATCGAGACAACAATAAGCTAACAGGTCCCTGTTGCTATTATGTTTCTTTTCAAAGTGCCTCGCTACAGGGTAGGTGGCGTCTTTTTTGGCAATGGCACGCATGTGTTCTAAAATTCTCAATTTAACTGCATTGGTGGTGCTCCCAATGTAGTTTAAGCCGCAAGGGCAAGTGAGGCAGTAAATGACATATGCTGTGCAGCACGTGAGAAATTTAGTGATCTTTTTGGGTGCGGGGAGACCTGGAATTTTAAAAGCTAGCGTCCGCTTGCTATATTTGCAGGCCTTGCACCGGCCACATGGGTAGAAGCCTTTGAGTGCCGGTAATTGGGCTTTATTTTCAGGAACTGAATAGTGACTCGAAACCAACTGGTCTCTGAGCGATCTGGCTTTCCTAAACGTTACAAGAGGATTGCTGGGCAAGTCAACTTTAATGATGTTGTCTGACATTAAGATGTTCCAATTCTTTTTGAGTATCTTTTTGACTTGGCCAGCATTGCGGGAAAAGGTGGTAATGAGGCGAAATGCCCCATTGATGGATTTACCTGTTTTCTTGGGTTCTAACAGTGTTTTCCTCTGCATCTTATTGGCTCTGTCAAGAGCCCTGGTTAACACCTTTTCACTATATCCCCTTATCCTGAATCTTTGAAGACTAGCATCCGCTGCCTTCTTAAAATCCTCTTGATTGGAGTTATTCCGTCTAAGCCTTAGAAGTTCTCCATAAGGGATGCTTTCTACCAATTGGCGTGGATGGCTGCTAGTGGCGAAGAGGGTGGAATTACCTGCCGTCTCTTTCCTAAATAGTTTAGTTTGCACCATTCCCTTGTCATCTATATATACAGTGAGATCAAGGTAGTTTACAGAAGTCCTGCTTATATGACCTGAAAACTTTAAATTCATGTCATTGATGTTGAGTAAGTCTATGAACGACATGGCAGTGTCTATGGGACTTTCAAGGATGATAAACAAATCATCGATATATCGATGCCATCCAATTATTCTGTCATGCCACTCTGGATTGGTAGTTCTCCAGGGAGCTTGCTCCTCCCACCAACCTACAAAGAGGTTAGCGAAGGATGGCATCGATATATCGATGATTTGTTTATCATCCTTGAAAGTCCCATAGACACTGCCATGTCGTTCATAGACTTACTCAACATCAATGACATGAATTTAAAGTTTTCAGGTCATATAAGCAGGACTTCTGTAAACTACCTCGATCTCACTGTATATATAGATGACAAGGGAATGGTGCAAACTAAACTATTTAGGAAAGAGACGGCAGGTAATTCCACCCTCTTCGCCACTAGCAGCCATCCACGCCAATTGGTAGAAAGCATCCCTTATGGAGAACTTCTAAGGCTTAGACGGAATAACTCCAATCAAGAGGATTTTAAGAAGGCAGCGGATGCTAGTCTTCAAAGATTCAGGATAAGGGGATATAGTGAAAAGGTGTTAACCAGGGCTCTTGACAGAGCCAATAAGATGCAGAGGAAAACACTGTTAGAACCCAAGAAAACAGGTAAATCCATCAATGGGGCATTTCGCCTCATTACCACCTTTTCCCGCAATGCTGGCCAAGTCAAAAAGATACTCAAAAAGAATTGGAACATCTTAATGTCAGACAACATCATTAAAGTTGACTTGCCCAGCAATCCTCTTGTAACGTTTAGGAAAGCCAGATCGCTCAGAGACCAGTTGGTTTCGAGTCACTATTCAGTTCCTGAAAATAAAGCCCAATTACCGGCACTCAAAGGCTTCTACCCATGTGGCCGGTGCAAGGCCTGCAAATATAGCAAGCGGACGCTAGCTTTTAAAATTCCAGGTCTCCCCGCACCCAAAAAGATCACTAAATTTCTCACGTGCTCCACAGCATATGTCATCTACTGCCTCACTTGCCCTTGCGGCTTAAACTACATTGGGAGCACCACCAATGCAGTTAAATTGAGAATTTTAGAACACATGCGTGCCATTGCCAAAAAAGACGCCACCTACCCTGTAGCGAGGCACTTTGAAAAGAAACATAATAGCAACAGGGACCTGTTAGCTTATTGTTGTCTCGATAGTGTAGCAGTGAACATCAGGGGTGGCGACCGCCTTCTCAAACTTAGAAGGCTGGAGTCGAGATACATCATCGACTTGCAGAGTAAATACCCCAAAGGTCTTAATATGCACGAAGAACTTTCAGTCCATTTGGGTTAATCTGCATGTATTTATGATGGAGACTAATGTTGGCAATTGCACTGTATTCTCTATTTTGTCTTTACAGTCCATACTTGTTATTCGTATTTCTGGTTTGAGGATTACATGACTGTTATTTATATCTAGAATTTGTTCTTACATCCCATTTTATTTGGTTATTCTTTTGTACAGGTGTAGTACACAGGCCCATCCAGGGCTAGATTTAGGCCTGCTAATTTTGCCATGTCTTTGAGGGTGTGTCCTCTGTGTTTACAGGATTCCGTGCCATGCAGCTAGATTATGTCGAGTACTGCTACTCGCAGCTTATGTATATATGTATTTACGTGTGCCAATTGGTTCCCTGCATCTCAGAGCATAGTGTATTTTGCTAACACCCTATCCATTGTACAATACACCTGTTCATTTGTTATGCCCATCCTGGGCGTTATCACGATAGAAGGACTTATTACGCCCATTCCGGGCTTGATTAACCTTGCAACCCTATAATATGCATTAGGGGTGCTGCATTTCATGTACATATGTACATTGATTGCGTATATTGATTGTTTATCTGTATATAACAGTGTTAGGATACATCTCTCTAACATGGCGGTTCCATTTGTAACCATGTATATAGTCCTTCTTTGCTTACCATTGTAATAGCGGAAGTAAGAGATTTTTTTGTTTTTGATTTATAATGAGTTGAAATGCCTTACCCTTTGCATATCTTGACGAAGCCCTCTGGCGAAACGCGTCGTATGCTGTAAGTTCCCTCATTAAATCTATGTGGAACTACCCCCTGAGTGTGCTGCTTTCTTTACGAATTAAGGATTCGTGGATCGTTTGTAGCTGTGATAAATACAACGGGTATACCCCCGTTTTGGCGTGCACCCGCTCACGAGTGCAACCGGCTGGTGTTTGGAGCATTTGATATATATATATATATATATATATATATATATATATATATATATATATATATATATATATATATATATATATATTACTTAAAGGGGGCTAAAGTGCATACACTGAGTCCAGACATATGTTGATTGATCTATAGGAAAAAATGCCCTTACAACAATTTACTTCTATTGTCCAAGCCCATCCTAGAAACTTTGCCACAGCAATGGACACACAGGTTGGTCAGTACAGGTACAAATTATTCTAGCAGCCTCCTTCCCGCTCCTAGTACCCAGTAAGTTACACATAGGAGTTAACCATACCCTGCGAGGTGCTGCATACACAGGGCAAACAAACAATAAATGGTCAACAGTTTCTTTTGGGGCCAGGCATACTGGGCAGTCGATCTTACCCCCACTAGTCCAACGATTGGTAAACACTCTGACCGGTAGGCTTCCAATTCTAAGTTGAAAATTAAGCTTACGGTCTAGGGGTTGTGTGATGATAATCCCCAAAATCTTCAGCACTGTCCCGATCTTTGAACACCAAAAAGGTGCCGGTCAGTGAAAGTGGAGCAGTATTCCTATAGGTTTTCGAGGCAACTGCCTCCCAATACAAGATTTAAAACACTTTTTGGGAAGGAAACCTAGCATTTATGGGTCTTCGCACATTTCATTCAGACCTAGGTTCAATAATACCTCTCCAATCTTGCACAGCCACTTGATCTTATGAAAAGTGTCACTCTTAATTATGTTCATAAGCCCATTTGCAAATACTCTCAATTCAGGTGTTATCCATAACCGCCTGAAGTATAAGACTGGGCGTAGGGGAGCAATTAATGCAATTGGACTTAATCCCAAATCGTAAAATAAACGACACGTTGGTGTGCTCTGGGGTAGCTTAATAAGATTTCTTAAGAACCAGTTTTCAGAAGATGACATTTTTCTTAGGTTCTCAAATCCCCAGATTTTCACACCGTATAAAGCGGAGCTAAGAACTTTGCCATTATACACTGTTAGAACCGGAGCTATTGGCTTGGTAAGAGACCTAGAGTGTTCCAGTCTCAAAGCTCCAGCAAGCCTTTGATGTTTAAGAGTCGCCAGCTCGGTCTGTTGCTTCCAGGAAAGGTCATGTTGGATGCAAACACCCAGATAGTTAAAGGCTTGGACCTTCTCGGGCGGCAACTTGTTCATAGTTACAGTACCCTTGAAGGATTTCGATTCATTAAAAGACATACATTTTGATTTTGAAACATTCACCTCCAAACGTTTTCAAAGATTCCTAAAGCCTTTTGCAACCCACCCGGGGTTTTTGCAATAATCAGACAATCGTCAGCAAATATTAAAATGGGAATTTTAGCTCCTGCAAGGGTAGGGGCATCAATATTTGATTCTATCAGCATTCTTGCCACGTCATTATTGTACATGGAAAATAAGGTTGGAGCAAGAACGCAGCCTTGCCTAACCCCTCGTTCCACAGGAAACTGAGGGGTAACTTTTCCTGGGCGCCCCATCTGATCTGAGCAAAGTTTTGCTCATGTAACCTAATAATTAGAGCGAGAAGGGGGCTCGGCATTCCCCTGTCTTTGAGAACGCTCCTCAGGGTCGGGCGAGGGACAAGATCGAAAGCTGCCCTAAGATCTATAAAGGCAGCATATAGACTACCCCCCCATATTTGCACAGTCTTCCAATACAGCATAGCAAAATGCAGCACTTGGTCGATTGTGCTAATTGAGGATATGAATCCTGCCTGGAGGTGGGATGTGATGTTCTGATCCAATTCCCACTCTAAAATCTTATTTAAAATTAACCTGCCGAAGACCTTTTGCATAGTGTCAATCAGGCTGATTGGGCGATAGTTACCAGGTAGAGATTTGTCTCCCTTCTTGAATACGGGTATGATTTCAGCCCCGTTCCAAGATTGGGGTATAGGGGCTCCTCTCGCTATTGCATTTGCTAGAAGCAATATATACCTGCCCCAGGAGTCTTTGTCATGCAAAAATGTGTCAGCAGGAACACCATCTATGCCTGGTGCTCTTCCAGGAACAACTAGTTTTAGGGCAATAAGCACATCACCAAGGTTGAACACATCTTCCATGGGAGATAGGTGTGGAACCTCCATGATTGTACTTCATTCCAAATCCTTGGCATATTAAGGTTTAAAATAGGCCACCCATTGATCTTGAGCTACCCAATTTTGGGGGTTTTCTGGAGTTCCTTCACTTCCCCACTTAAGGACACTCCAGAATCTTCTTAGATCTTTTTGGGTACCTGCTTCTTTTAAGTCTTGCCACCTTTGCTCATCCCATGCACGCTTGGATTTAGAGACTACATTCTTGTATGCCACCCTGGCAAGCCGGACGTTCCTGCTTGAATCACTTTTTATAGCTCTACCAAGGTCCAATCGAGCCTGTCGACACTCCCCAGTGTACCAACGAGGAGGGTGGCAAACACGATTGTCACTCGGCTTACATGGCCTTACAAACAGGCTTCTTGGGTCAATAAAAAAGAATTTGTTGATCGTTGTGCTCCTCTCTAGAGCTAAGACCGAGGCCCCTTTGCTAGCTTGCTTTCACAAATCGCTTGTAGCTTGTAATAGCTTGCTTGTTCAATGTGCTCTTGGCACTCTACAACTTTGGCCCATCGAAGAAGGCGCATGTCATTTGAAATGGCTATGTCAGTGGGTGACTCTTGTCCCGCGCCCCTTGTATCGGTGCATACCTCTCAGTAGGTCAGGGACATACATAATGGGTTGTGATCGCTCTCAACCCTTTCAACTACCGACATATCAGCTAGATGTTTCCATAATTCCAGGCTAATCAGGATATAGTCGATTTTGCTTTCGCGAGGGCCACTCCTATAGGTAGAGGCCCCTAATTTATCATGCACTGTCCTGCCATCGGTCGCTCTCAACCCTTTGTTCAAACAAAATTAATTTAACTGAATTGAGAGTTCGGTCCACCATTTAACTGGGTCTAATTCGTGCTTCGGGACACCCCACTCCCTGTCTTCATCATCCATGATGTTCCAGTCGCCACCTAACAAGGGCTCAAAGGTCGTATTAAAATCTCCATCTAAGATTATGTATGACTGCTGCGAGTAACATTCAATACATTCATCCAGGCAGGCTAGGACTTCCGAATTCTTGCCCCCCCGTACTCCGTGCGTACAGATTATAGATATGGACTGGATTTTCATTTCTAAAATTGAGAGCAAGAATCTGGAAGTCCCAATGGTTAGAATCAAGGGGTTTGATGATAACATCAAGATCCTGGCTAACCCAGATCGTTAGGCCACCCGATGGGCGTCCTTTTCCACCCTTTTCTGCATGGACACTATAGTTCAGGTACCCTGGAAAATGCAACGCTTCTAACAACCAGGTTTCTTGGAATAGGCCTATTTTGTGTTTATTAATAAATGAGGCCCAATCTGGGGATTCTGTTTTAGATTTTAGGCCAGCCACATTCCAAGATAAAATTGAGCAAGATTTACCAGGTCCTGATGAAGGACTAACATTTAAAATCAGACTGGAATTCACATCTGCCACAAAATTAGGGGAGTCCACAAAAGTGTCCAAGGATATTGGTATTAAAATGGGGCCCACTATCCCTACTTCAAGCTGGGGTAACTTTTCTCTAGCCAGGCTATCTGGTCCACTTGCCTGGGCTGGATCATTCAATAGTCAATCGTTACAATCCAAGCCAAAACTTCCCTTTGTGTTCCCTCCCGGACGATTTTCAGTGTGCATTGGCCATTTCTGAGGGGGAGACGATCTCATTTGTATTCTGGAATGGTCGGGAGAACAACTCCTAAACTCCAAGTGGATTAGGTTTTCTGCCATCTCGGTGGTGTTAAGTCTTAGCTCGATACAATCTACTAAGTCCCCTGGAAATGAGAGCCGTTTGGAAGTGAGGATGTCATCCCTTATTATAGATCTACAGCATCAGACGTGCCTTATCCAATGAATTGCTTTATTTGTTAAGGATTAATTGGTTTCCAGGGCTCAGTTTGGGGACATTAACCAAGTAGACCGCTGATGTGTTTCTTAACTTATGATGTAGACTAGGGCAAAAAGTACCCCGGCTCAACATGTTTTTTCCGTTCTTCGAAGGACTCTGTTGCATAGTAGAGCTATCAATTAGCATAGTGCCACTACCCTTCTTCCCTTGGTGATCCCCCCCCCCCCCACCCAGTTGAAAATATTTGCCTTGGGGCATTGAGATTCATGGTGTGTTTTTAGTACACCCCTCCCAGTTCTAGTCATCTCACTATATGAGATGCCTGTTAGAGCAGGAGTGCTTTGCTTGCCAGGGGGGGTGGGCACTACGTTTTACAGCTTCTGTTGCCTGGGGTCTACTTACTCCACTACCTTTCATAGTGGCTGCACAAGTCCAACAGGAAACCATAGCCTGTCTAACCCTGCCCTGGTTTACTGCATCAGCAAGATGGTCTAGCTTAACTTGCATCACCTCAATCAGCTTACACAGCTGTTTAACTACTAGAGATAGTGGATTAGTGACTACCTCTATTTGAGCAAGGATACTAGGAGTAGCTTGCAGCTCAAATTCACCCTCGCTTAGAGAGGTATTTCCCTCGGGAACTTCTGAGGGAGGATTAAAATCACAATTGTCAATTTGCGCCAAAACTGCAAACTTTTTATTACAGAGCAAGACTGGTGGCTTAGGGACAAAAGAGGTCAGGGGAGAGGGGTTCTGGACTTGCTCAATATACAAAGTTTTACATATATTCCCCCCATCGATAGCTGTAATGTTTGCGCTACCACCCGCATTAGATTTATTCAAAAAAAAATTTGGAATTACCGATACAATCCTCCTAGCCCCTTTCCCATCATTAGCTTCAATATTGCTTCCACCCACGTAGCGCTTCCCACATGGTGGGGGTTTCGCAGTCAAAAGTTCCTCACATTCCTCAATTAGATCATCGATCCGGTCCATCACACAATTTCCCCCTGCATAAGATGTAGGTTTCTTTGGAGGGATTGGCTTCATTCTTCTAGGTTTTTTTCCACCCCTAGGAATACCATTCGAACCTTCGTTCGGATCCTCCAAGATTTTCCTCTTCCCCATGGGTTTATACACTTAGGCACAAGTTTGTACAATAGTGGAGGCACAGTACCTTTTAAAAGAAGATCAAGAGGGGTGGCCCGGTCCGGCCTCCTTCGACCTCTGACGGCCGCAGATGGTCCCGCCCTTGTCCCGGGCTCCTCCGGGCGCGATCCCGCGCACGTCCTGCGACGCGGAGGGTCTCTGTGCTTTTTAAGCGACTCCGGGCGCAGGCTGAATGGTGGCGGCGTCAGCCGTAAAGGCTCTTGGGGGCTGTGGTTCCCCCCTCCCGGCGGCCGCGACTCGGTGTGGAGTAGCGTCTGCGGTGGCTGGGGGAGACCTGGGCTTGTGGCAGGAGCCCGTAGCAGGAGAGCAGAAACAGCGGTCCCGGTGAGTGAACAAAGAGATCCCATATCAAAGCTGTGCAGCGCAACCCTACATAACAATAGGCAACAGCAAATGCCTCCCAACCATAACCTCCCCCCCTATTTGTGCAGGAATAAAAGCAGTAGAGTTCAAACAGTGCAATTGAAACCATATAGTACAATGAACTGCAATAGAAATCAATAGCAAGAAGCAAACCCCACACCATGGTACTCGCCCACCCCCTTCCCACCCATGCCTGCCCAACCCCAACTCGGATGCGATCCCATCCCTCCCTACCAACACCCCCCCCCCCCCCAAACAAAAGAAAACCACAACCCAGGTGTAATTCACTCCGAGGCGGATGTAGCTCGCAGAGTAGAATGACATTTATGACCAGGTGAAGACATACTCCACGTTCTGCCAAATAGGTGTTTACGCAGCTGCACTGGAGTGTAGTTGAGCTAAGTCGGGCCGGGCCCCCTGCAGCTAGGTCCCGGATTATGGCCAAATCCCAAAGCTAACGCTTAAAACAGAGCGCATCTATACCAGTAAGATACGACAGGTGATCACCCCTCCCCAGTCATGACCCACATGCAGGCCACTCAAACAGGTTATGGATTAGGAGCCCAAGGAAGAGCCCGGTTATTGGTGAGAGTTAGCCCTCCACTCCTCGAGTGTTGGCGGTATGTCAGTCCATCCAATACACAGGAAGGCTCCCCCGGGACAGATCAAGATGTATCAAAACACACTCCCCCAAGACCAAGACCCACCAGGAGGAAGCCCGCCACCCTCCCAAAACAACCAGTAACATGCAACAGGCATAGTCCGGAGGCAGCATTCAGTCCTGCTCGTCCAGCGACCCCCCCCCCCGCTGCTTCAGCCAGTAGGTGTCTTTCCGGGTAAGTTCGCTGTTCCTTCACCCAGTCCTTCAACGCTTTTTGCAGCGCCTTAGGGTCAGGGAAAATTAACGAACGTCCCTGCCAGTTCACTCTTAACTTAGCAGGATACAGCATAGCATAATCTGCTCCAAGATCTCGTAGCTGTCGTTTCATGGGGGAAAACAATTGTCTAGCCTCCTGTACCCGTGCTGTAAAGTCCGGGAATAGCGAGATCGTTGACCCCTCGTACCGCAGCGGCTGCTTCTCGCAGGCTAAACGGAGGGCAATATCACGGTCCCTGTAATTCAGTAATTTTGCTATAATTGGTCTGGGAGGTGCCCCCGCGCTTAGGTCTTTGGCCAAGGGAGTGATGAGCCCTCTCCACCACAAACATCTCGGAGAAGGAGGTATCGCCCAGGAGTGTTTTAAAAAGTTTTTCCCTAAAAAGTTCCATATTCCCAGTGGGAGTATTTTTGGGCAGGCCCGTAATGCGCAGATTACAGCGCGTGGAGCAAGCCTCCAAGTCCTCTGTCTTGTCTTGCAGTATCTGGAGAACCCTACCCAGCTGTTTATGTTCATCCACGACGGTAAAATGTAAATTGATACTTGTATAGCGCACTTCTCACCCGCAAGGGTCTCAAGGCGCTGGTACGAATACCGCTGTGGAACCCATCCTGGCTTTCCCTGTGAGGCGTCCACTCCTGGGCACCCCCAAGGTGGAGGCCAGGCATCCTTAGCGTTGTGGGGGCCGTTGTGGAGATTAAGCAAGCTATTGCCCAGAGTTGCAGAGTGGGACTCCATGATTGGAATAGGCACAGAGGCGAGAATTATCAGGTCCGTGGAATTTTTGAGCCCAAGACCCGCCGAGGCGGGGAATTGAACCCTGGTCCTGGGCTAGACCTCTGCATCAGGGTCTGCCACTCTAATCTATGAACCACACTTCGCCACGGTCTCGGCCTCTTCTGCTTCAGTCAGCCTTCGCTCTGACATATCCAGGCTTTCGGCATGTTTGTCTAGGCGTTAGGCCATACGATCCATTCTTGGTGCCTAAAGTTGTTATTCCACCTTGCAGGTTCTTCTTCATGTTGACCAAGAGGCCTCGAATATCCTGGCCAGGGTCATCCGTGCCTTGTTCCTTGTCACCCAAACCATCCTCCGGGGTGGAGTCCCCCGTCTTGGATTTCCTCGGGTCGAACAATAGTTTGGACTGGGTCCTGTCGCAGGGGGAGCCCGAGAGCCAGCAGATATCTTCCAAAGTGAGGGCACCCCAAAGTTCAACACCGTCCGTATCTCATGCCGTGCCAGCGGCGAATAGAGTCGTAGCGTCTTCCATCTCCCCGCAATCACACCACACTGGGGTATGCAGGTTGTCTCAAGGCCCAGTGCCCACCCAGGTTCCGGCCTAAGGTATAGGTCTCGCCGCTAGCACACCTTCTGAGGCATCACGCTTCTCCATTATTCACGGAAGAGGGGGAGAGAGGGGGGAGGAGAATCAGGCAACGTGCAACCTCCGACCTCTACTTGCAGCCTTCAGCAGGGAGCTCCCTGTTCGTTCTTGTCAGGGGAGATGGCACACAGTTGGACCCGGCGGGACACCTCTTGTAGCCCAGCGCTTGTAACACTCTTAGGTGTCTACACAAGCCCCCACGCAGCAGTGGCGCCACAAGTCTGCTCCCCAGAGCTCCCATTGCATGTCTCTGTTCCCCCAGGGCAGAGCACAGATCAGATCTCAGCAGTGGTATCTAGTCCTCGACTAGGCTGCAGGTGTTTCAGGCCGCGTAGTTAGGCCCAAGTTCGCAGCCCGCTCCACACAGCAACCAGCCGCAGTTCTCTAATGTCCTTCCAATCTAGCTGCTCCTCTCCCTTGGCAGTCAGTGCTCAATCCCTGCTCCGCCAGCCGGGGGGAGCCCCAGTGCCCCTGATGCACAGACGCCCCCGGGGACAGCAGACCCACACCCCGTAGGCCCACCCACGCAATGTGTGTTCAAAGGTGCGGCTATAGCCCGCAGAGCACCAGCCGCTCCGTCTCGCCCACGGGGGAGGCACCACAAACCCCGGGGTCAGCAACAGCGTCCTCCTGCACGGGGCACCACTGGGGACCCAGCGATGACTCACTGCCGATTAGCAGATCTCCAGGAGGTTCCTCCCTCATTCTCCGAGAGTCGTCCCCATGTTCCACTCGCGCTGCCCGCGAGGCTCGTTCCTCCCAGCACCACTGGGGGAACCGCGCATCACCGTCACAGCACCTCGCACAGGAGACCATAGCCGAGGGGCCAGAAGCGCAGTCCAACGGGGTGTCGCAGTGGAGTCACCTCTTGAATCCAGCACTGGCTCTCAGACCCAGGGGGCTCCCGTGCGGAGCCATGTCACTCTCCTCACCCGGGAGTGTTGTCGGTCCCGCGCCCGGTGGCGATCTCGGCTCCCGAAGCAGGTAATACGCTCGTCCTTTCTGCAGGGGGGCTGCGTGGGGGCTCCAAACACTCCCCTACACGTTTTAGGGAGATAAAATAGTGGCAGCTGCAGGATATCTGGAGGATAAAGCGGCGGTCTGAAGGAACACTCGGCTCAAGCGGTCATGTTGGTCGAGAGCTAGCTCCGCCTCCAATGAGAACACTATACATATGTTGGAAATTGGGTTACTGGTTGAGTGAGGAAAAACTCTACTCAAGCAGCAACCACAATGTCTGTCAGGGTGAAATACAAGCAAACCCCCAAATTAACCAGCACGTAACCCTCTGTAGCTTGGCACAAAGCAGTCAGGCTTAACTTAGATGGCCAAGCAAGTTAACGCCGTTACCTCCTCCTGCTTCAACACTCTCCGCATGCTCCATAAGATCTTCCGCTGGATCCCCACTGGAACCAGGAAAACGGTCAACCAGGCCCTCGTCACCAGCCGTCTGGACTACGGGACCACCGCCAAACTACAGAAAAGACTCCAGCGCATCCAGAACGCCTCAGCACGACTCGTCTTGGACATCCCCCGACTCAGCCACATCTCCGCCCACCTGAGGTACCTGCACTGGCTCCCCGTCAGCAAAAGGATCATGTTCAGACTCCTCACCCACGCACACAAGGCTCTCCACGACTTGGGCCCTGAATACCTCAACAACCGCCTCACGTTCTACACGCCGACCCGCCAGCTCCGCTCCGCCAGCCTTGCCCTCGCCACCGTCCCACGGATCCGCAGAACCACCACGGATGGAAGATCCTTCACCTACCTGGCGGCCAAGACCTGGAACACCCTCCCCACCCACCTACGACTCACCCAGGACCATCTCTCCTTCAGGAAGCAACTCAAGACCTGGCTTTTCGAGCAGTAGCAGCATCCCCCCCCTCCCCCCCCCTCCCCCCACCAGCACCTTGAGACCCTAGCGGGTAAGTAGCGCACTTTACAAATACTCTTGATTGGTTGATTGATTGATTGTTTAAAGTATGTATGCAGCACTTCAAACAGTAATAAAGTGAAAACCCAACACAAGAAAAATCTCACACCAATTTAGAAAACAATTAGTAAAATTGAAACCAATTGTGGGGATCAAAACGATAAAAATCCAATCAGTGGTATAATTGAGAAGCTATTCTATAGTTTTAAGTAAAAATAGTGCCTAGAAGCACAAAGCGTCAACTGTGGTTATCTGGTCATGCCGACCATGACCAAGCCATAAGTTCAGGTTGACCACTATGGAGTGTGTGCCAGATACATGGACCAAGTTAGGCCCGTTGAACGAAGTACCTTAAATCATGTTTGCGTAGCGATCCAAGATCCCTCGTTAAAGATGCATTGTGCAGAGGTGGTTCTGAGAAGCTGCAATATGAGGTGCTGCGTTGTCGTTGAGGATACCGTCGGTGAGGGGCTTGCAATGCGAAGGCCAACATCGAGGAAGCGTTGTGCAGAGGCGGATCCAAGAAGTCTGCGATGTGATGTCCTGCATTGGGGATGCATCGTGCAGCTGTGGTTCTGAAGAAGAGCTGCGAGGTGATGCGTTGCATCGATTCTGTCCACAGGACCACAGCTGTGCTAGCAGAGCACCTTCAGGTCCACTTCCAATGACCAGGACTGGGGTGGCAGAACTTGGGGTGCAAGTCTTACGGCAGCCTGAGTTCAGGTCCTGGGTTCAAGGTGGTTGGAGTTTTTTCTGTCCCTGAGGTCCTTATCAGGAGGCCAGCCAACTACCCTTTGAAGTCACTGTGGTAGTCCTAGGATTGCCATGCAGGTCTAGTCCTTCCACTCAGGCCGCAGGGCATCCTAGTAGCAGTTCTTCTTGCAGTCCAGCAGTCCTTCTTTGTCTTCCATAGGTCCAGGGGTCTACTGAAGAGTTGGGTCTTAGGGTCCGATATTTATACCTGGTGCCCATTTTGAAGTGAGTGGGGGTTCTGAAGGTTTCTACCCCCAGAGGGTTGGGAATTTCCTGACTCCCTGCCCTAGCCCCTGACTTTTTTGGGTCATGATAGACCAGTGTCAAACCCTTTGTGAGTGTGCTCAAGCGGAGTCTTTGTGATGTGCAAGTGTTGTAGATGACAGCTCCTCTTCCTCATTAAGTCAGAGATGGCCCATCCTGCCGACACCTACACTCCTTTGTCTTACTGCCTTGGAGCAATATACAAAGACCAACTTTCAGCCACACCTAGTCAAATGGCATAGAAAGTAGGCTGCAGGCAGCAAATGGTTGGAATAAGAAAATGTCAGCTTTCTAAAAGTGGAATTTTCAGAATTGTGACTTAAAATCTGACTTTACCATTAATGAGGTTTATAAATTCCAATTCTTAAGACACCAAACTCGATCTACCTACATTCTCCCAAATGAAAGTTATCACATATTAAATGTAACAAAGTTAACTCAATGTTATCTTACGGTAAGGTTGGCCTTGCAGTAGTGAACAACTTATGTTTGAGTTTTTCTCTATCATGACATGTAAAAGTTAAAACTACAAGCCCAACTTTTTAAATACAATACACCCTGCCCTCTGGACTGTTTAGGCCCTACCCTCTATGTATTAAAAGGAAGGTTTAGGCTTGACAAAGGGTTTATTTTGCAAGATCTGCCATTGCAGTTTAAAACTGCACACACAGTCTGCAGTGGCTTGCCTGAGACATATTTAAAAGGCTACTTAAGTGGGTGGTACAATCAGTAGCAATTAATACACAGGCTCTGAGTATACTTAGTACCATTTTACCAAGGACTTACAAGTAAATTAAATGTTCCAGTAATGTCTAAGACAATTTCACCATGGTTAAAGGAGAGAGCGCAATCAATTTCAATTTTCAAAGCTTTATTCGACAGCAGTCATAAAAGCATTTGACCCTAACGTTATACAATAAATACTAGTCTAAAAATACTTTCATAAAAACACATATTAAACAATTTATGCTGGCGAATTTAATAAGAATATAAAAAATCATTCCAGTACAATCTTTGCATTTAATAAATAGGAAAAGATGGTTGCCCTAAATCCTTAGTTTGCTTTGCCCAATAACATACGTGTGCGGATAACCCATGCCCAGCCAAGGAATTTAGCGACTGCAATTGCAAAATAAGGTGTGCAATCTGTTTCTAATATTCTGAGTGCAACTATTTGCCTACAAGTCCCCAAGTTCAGACACACTGGTTTTAACCATTTGCGGCATTGACCAGCATATATAGGACAAGCAAACAACACATGGGAGACATTCTCAATTTGATCTTTGCAGTAGAAACAATGTTCATCCCTTGTTGGTGACCAGTGTTTATTGAAAGCATTGACTGGGAGGGTTCCAAATCTAAATTGGAAATACAACTTTCTGTCCTGTGTTTTTTCGATGATGTCCCAAAACGGTTTCACAAAGTGGGACCATTTTGTTGTCTAAAAACCGGCCAGTTAGATTGGAGCTGCATCCAGAACGATAGGCTGTAGAGTATACCATCTCCCAGTAGAGTTTCTTCAGGTTAGCCTTAGTAGGAAAACATGACGTGTCCGTGTTTCCCCAGAGATGGTCTAACTTCAACTTGGCCAGCAACACCCGTAGTTCCTTTAGCCACGGAATAGTGTGGAAACGATCCATAGTGATGACATCAGCCAGAGCTGCAGCGTAGTGAGAAAGTTCTGGGGTCACCATTAGACGTCGCCAATATAATAGGGGGCGCAGGCGAGCCAGGTCCTCTACTCTTTTCCTTCCCAGGTCATACAATAATGGTACAATAGGGGTACTTTGAGGGGCCATTACCAACCGCCGTAAAAACCTATTCTCTGCTAAAGACAGATTTTTTAGATTAGTAAATCCCCATAATTCTGCACCATAGAGAGAAGCTCTAATTACCTTCATATTATAGATCTCAAGGGCACAGTTCACTGGTTTTGTCAGCGAGGCTCGGTGTTTAAGTGCTACTACGCCTGCTAGCTGATTAAACTTTAGAACTGCCGTGTTAATATGAGTATCCCATCTCATGTTGCCCTGGAGTGTTATACCTAGGAAGGTAAAAGCCTCTACCTGTTCTAGAGGGATGCCATTATGTGTAATTACACCTTTGTATGTCGACCTTTGGTTCATGCACATGAATTTTGTCTTGGAAGTGTTCAGTTCTAGACCACGATTCACACAGAACTCACCAAAAGCATTGACTGCCTTTTGCAAACCACTTGGGGTGCGGGAGAGTATTAGCGTGTCGTCCGCAAACATGAGGACTGGCACGTGGGCACCAGCCAATATTGGAGCGTCTGTCGGAGTTCTTTTTAGGTGATCCACTATTCCATTAATATAAATTGAAAACAGTGTTGGTGCCAGTATGCACCCTTGTCTTACACCACGCTCGACAGGAAAGGGCTCAGTTACTTCGCCCTGAGCACCCCACCTAATTTTGGCATAATTGTTTTCGTGCAGACGAACCAGAAGTGTAAGAAGTTCTGGGCTTATACCGGCTTCATCTAGGACCCTCCATAACTTTGGTCTTGGAACTAAGTCAAAAGCTGACGTCAAGTCAACAAAGACAGCATAAAGAGGGCCGTTTATCAAAGTCACATTCCTCCAGTACAGGGCAATAAAATAGAAGACCTGATCGATGGAACTGGTTAAGGGGCGGAAACCCGCTTGGTATGGGGACAAGATGTTGTTCTCCGCTATCCATGTCTGCAGCTTATTCTGCAATAATCGGCCCATCAGTTTTTGTGCTGAATCTATGAGACTGATGGGTCTGTAGTTGTTTGGGAGAGATTTGTCACCTTTTTTAAATATTGGGATTATTTCCGCACCCTTCCAGGAAGAAGGTACTTCTGCACCTAAGGCCACTGAGTTTGCTAACCATACGAAATACTGGCACCATGTTTCTTGGTCACTTAAAAAGACATCTGCAGGGATGCCATCCATACCTGGCGCTCTCCCTCCTGTCACACACTCCAAAGCAGTGCTAACATCATTCACGTCAAATGGTTGATGGTTATGGTGGACGGTTGGTGGCAAAGTATAGCTATCTGTCGCCAGGTTGCAAGCATATTGGGGCTTAAAAAACTCGATCCACTTATTTTTGGGAACATGGTTTTGTGGGGGGGGGCAGCAATTCCACACCTATCCCATTTTACGGTGGCCCAAAATTGCTTTGGATTTTTGTCAGCGCATGCGAGCTTCAACTCGCCCCAGTATTCCTCATCCCACTGCCTCTTGGCTAGTTTTAGTGCATTTCTGTATGAGTCCCTGGCCTTCCTTACTATATCAGAGTTCCCCACCCTAAGTGCGCTACTCAGGTTCTGGCGAGCTGTTCTGCAGTTTTTGTCATACCACCCCTGCTTTGGTTGGTTTTTCATAATCTTATTTGACTTTATTGTTTTTAGGAAGAATCCCTGCAATCTGTTGAAGAACTTGATATGGGCCTCTATCAAGATTGCTGGGAAGTTAGGTTGGTTAGCAAGTGGTCTTAAATTGTTTATTTCTTCTAGTACAACACTCTTAAGCTCACCAACCCTTTCGGTATCCTCTAGTAACTTCCCACATTTTAAATGTCGTTGGTTATTTGAGCATACGACGTCTAGGGTCACCCTATCTTCCTCATTGCTTACTCCTATGTCCTCTTGATAAGATTGAAAAACCAGGCAAAGAGGATTGTGATCACTTTCAACACTATTTACCACAGTCATGTCTAACAGTTTACTCCAAGCCCTGATGTCCACCAGGAAGTAATCTATTCTACTGGATGCCCTGCCATTGTCGAATGTATTACTCCCCAGACGGTCAGACGGTGTACGCCCATTTGCCGCTCTCAGGCCCCTTGCCAGACATAGGCTTTTGGTTTGGATGGCCACTGCACTCCATCAATTAATCGTAGCCACCTCAAGCTGGGGAATTCCCCATTTGCTATCTTCCTCCTTCGCGAGGTACTTATCCTCTTCTCCTAGAGGTTCGAAGGTAGTATTAAGGTCCCCCCTACAATTATGGATAAGTCCATTGGCAACGCTTCCAGCTCTTGGTCAAGGATAGATATAACTTCTGAGTGCTTCCCCCCCTTCACACCCCTAGCATATACGTTGAAAACAGCCAACCCTTGCCCATTATCCCATTTTATATTTACTGCCAGTATGTCATGTGTTGCCATGGACCTTTGGTCTATTGTACAGTGTAGTGATTGGCGGATCCAAATCAACAAGCCGCCTGAAGGGCGTCCTTTTGGGTTTTTTATGGCCGGAATATAAAAATGTAAGTATCCTAGGCGATAAACTGGTGTCAGGGACCAAGTTTCTTGTAGTAGTATTATATCATGCTGGTCAATAAAATCATGCCATTCAGGAGAGAGCAATTTATTTGCTACACCAGCAAGATTCCATGAGAGAAAGGTGAGCTTGGGTTTCTCCGTGCTCAGGCCTACTTGTCCTATGCAGGTAGATTTTGATGTATTCTTGAAGTGAGGGGGTGCATCGGGGGGCTCTGTAGATAAGGGTATACTTAGGGAGTTAGATGTTTGGAACCCAGATGGCAAGCCAGTATCCTTCTCAGGGCCGTGTTCAATATGCCTTTCAGGGATATCCGTCCTCCCTCCCCTGGTGAAAGTATCCGGGGGTCCCCTATTATTTTCTACTGTTAATGTGGCCAGATGGTGCTTACTTTTAACAATACTTGGGCTATTAGTCACCTTTAGGTTGTCACCATCCATAAGTGTGCTATATTCGAGTCAATCACACTCATTCAAATTAGACAAGGCATCGTATCTGTTAGCTAGGTGCAGACCCCATTCACTACCTTGACCACCCCTAGCCTTTCTCTTGGGTACAACAGACCATTTGGTCCTTAGCACTCCCGGTTTTGCCATTATTCCCCTTCTACTGTAGAAAAAATCAAGGGTGAGTGGGATTATTTCTGCAGTTCTATGTTGTGGGGGAAACAGGTTATGTAAGATGTTGGGCAGTACATCGGGCCCTATAAAATTCAGTACCACACAGTCACCAGCAAATCTTTTCTGGCTGTTCCCTATCCATTCAACTCTTCTAGCTGAGACCAGTTCATCTGAGAGTTGTTGCTTACCCCACGGCGACATAGATATATTATTAGACAACCAGTGGAATGCTTTGGTTAGTAAGGATTGGGGTGATTCTATCTGCCCAGGTTTCAAAGGTGGCACATTGGCCAGAACCAACACCAAGGGGGACGCCTCAACTATTAGCTCCACCGGGCCAGGTTCTACGCTAGAGACATTACACCCCTCAGATCTAGTTTGGGGACCCTCTGTAGGATGGTCACTCGCTCCTGTGGATAAGTGTGAAATGATGGGAGGATTCGTATCATGCTTCTCTGCTCCCTCCTCCACAGCCCCTTCCGTACTTCTATGGTGGTCAATTTTACCTAACACCTGGTTTGGTAAATCACCTATGCTATCACGGGTGTTCTTTAGGAGACCTTCTAATCTGTTGACCTTGTCTGTTAGTTGGTCAATCTTGGCTATCAATGGCTTGATAATCCCCCTTATTTTTGTGTCCAGCATACTCGCTAGTTTTTTGAAATGTGCTTCATCCCTCAATAAGATACCCTCATCATCACACCAAGGATCGTCTATAACGTTTTTCCTAGGTGGGGTGGCTGGTCTCTTTCTGCTGGAGCGCAGACCTACTCGTTTTGGCTGATTTTTAGTGTTCCCTCTTGACACTTTAGGTGCTGGCACGGGTGCTGATGGTAGGGAATCATTCTCAACAGTTTCAATATAAATCACATCAGAGTCGACCTCGCCAATAATATCCACAATTACATTTGTATTAGCTGGGGCAATCTGCATAGGGCTATCAGAGATGGGGTGGGAAGATGCAAAAATTTCATTGGTATGATCCAATTCTAATAGGCTATCTGGAATTTGTTCGGCTGAATCAGTAATAGCAGAATGAGTCAGACCCAGGGAAGACCTTCTGTCGTTATTTATTTTAGCAACAACCTGGACCAAATAGTTGTCCATGGTGTTGTTGAGTACAGATAAGGCTTTTGGTTTAGACATTCTGGGCTCTCTTTCAGATAGCAATGTTCACAAATACAGTCAATAAGTCTGTGACCACACACACGGTACCTGATAGTGAACAACGGTGCGATGTTTGCCTCGCCGTAGAAAAGCAAAGTTCCTGGCCCAGTCCAGTCACGGACAGTCTCGGACTGTGTAAGACTGTCCGCCCTTTGTCCGGGCTTTGTCCGGGCGTCCCGCGTTGCGGGAGAACCGGCTGTTCAGGCGCCTCCTGGCGCAAGGTGATGACGCGCACAGCGTGCGCGGAAGCAAGGCCCCTTGGGATACCGAGTCCGGTCTGCTGCCGCTGATGTCTCAAAGCGCGGCGGCGGCGGTAACTCGGCGTGTGACCCAGGTAACTGGCATGCAGGCAATAGGGGTTTCCAACTTCTGCTCTGGATTACAGCCTCAGCCCACAGGTATGTGAAAGACACAATCAGTTTGCACCATTAGTTGCAGTGGCTATTAGATATCATAGAGGACCAGCTTCATGCAGTGAGTGGTCCATGAATAGCCACAAAATAATTAAGCACCTGATGTTCCAGTAGAGGTCCCCACCTCTAGAGCCAATGTGATGGGTGGAAGTGCTGGGGGTGGTGGGAAAGTTATGATCACAGGGGGGGTTCCTATCTGCAGTTTCACTTTGCAGTCTTGTAATGCTGGTGATGGGTAAATATGAGGATGGTGTGAGGATCAGATATCCCTACGTCCTGCAGCTTTCGAAAAATGGCTTGCGGCTTCGGCTGCACACGGAAATGTTTTGGCGGCGCCTGCCGCTTTGAAAAGTGGCTCGCGGCTGCAGCCGCGTAGGGAAATATCCGGCGGCTCCTGCCGTTCGGGGAAGCCGACTTTCAACCTCGTCGTCGTGCAGAAAACAAGGGCAGCCTCCAACCTCCAACCCCAGTAATTCCAGCCGTGGCTCTGAAGGCTCCGGCGGCAAGACGGCTCCGACGGCTCCGACATCGCCCAGCAGCAGCAACAGCGTTTGGCGCAGAGCTCCTACTCCTTCCTCTCAGGTGCGAATGATCACGGGCGCAATCACTTTGGCACTGGTTGGTAGTGGTAAAGTGCTCAGAGACCTTAAAAGCTAAACAAAAACGGTTCAGAAAACAGGAGAGTGAAGACAAAAAGTTTGGGGATGACCCTGCAGAAAGGGCCAAGTGTAACAATGTGTAAAGGATTATATTTGCAAGCCTGGATATTTGAATTTTGAATAAAGTATAAATACAGATCTATCATGTAGAAGAAAGCCCATATGTGCACTATTACATGTGATGAAATACCATATAATAGTAGATGATGACCCAACTGATGCCTGTTACATTAAATTGGCTTTTACAAATAGATTGTTGATGGAATATCAGTCATTGTTTTACTGTCGCATTGTCTGTATCTAGGGTTACCATAACTAGAGACTCAGGGGTGATGTACTAATTAATGGACTACTGTCTGAGTTAATCAGTCCTAACCTTCTTAGTAGTTAGTGATGCCCACCTCTACAGAGGGATTGTCCTGGTACTAGTGCATAAGACTGAGCAATCACAGTTTCAATTGTGTACTATCACTCATTGACCCACCCCACCCGAATTATTAATATGTGTCATGTTTTGGGACTTTCTTCCTTCATTCTAAGCCAAATCCTACAGCCACTAGTCGTACATATGATGTAGATAGCAGGGCCAACTACCGACTTAGTTTTATTTTCGTGTGCATAAGTGTCAACCATTCTGATCAATTGTTGTGGTAAGTTTTGCTGCAGTCGCTTATTAAGGCATTTCTGTCATGTACCTCAGAGCTGCAGAGACGATGCGCAGTTTCTGTACATTGCCTGCGCTACACTTGCCGTGTCACCACACGATGTTGACGACTTGACTTTCTCATGTAGCCCACCTCGAAAGCTTTACTCAAGGAAACACAGTGTCTAACAAAATCAAAAGTAATTTTGAGCGCCGAGTCCCAATTGCTATAGCTTTGTGATAAGGGACTGCTGCCTGCGGCTCTAAGCAGGGTCTCCCCAGCAACAAAATACTGAAGCCTCTGGGTGAAACTGGTGGGAGAGTGAAACTCTGGGAATTCATGACATAAGATTCATGATGAAGCACATCATTTGGGTTCACCTGATGCTAGAAGAAAAAAACACCGCCAGGGGCGTAATATATCTTTTTAGTTATCTTTGATTACTTGTCAGGTTGTTATATATTCACCCGTCAGGTTGTTATGTATTCATCCTTCTGAGTGATGAAAGAGCAGCTCTGGTGACTTCTGCTTGCCTCCTTTGAGCTGCTTTATTATCCTGTTCGCTGATACTCAGTTGCAGTTTGTATAACTTAATGGCCCATTATAAGCGTGATAATAGACATTAAGTTCTTAGTCGTAGTTGTAAAATATCATTTTGTACACGTTTCTTCGGAAACACCTTTTTGGTGCAATGCTCGGAACCTGTGAATGGCAATGGATCTCCATGCAAACAGGTGGGAAGCCTCAAAGGACCGTGGACCCGCCCAGCAGGCTTGAGGCAGTAAGTCACCTGTCTCCGAACAGTGTCATCTGAAGAATAAAACTGGTGCAGGGCGAGGGCTTGGAAAGTACGCGAGCTAAACATGAAATAGTGTGTTTCTCCTGCAGCACACTCGAGAATAAAGATAACAAGATAAGCAGCTTCCTAAATCAGCTAACTAACCTTGTGGAAGGACAGTTTAGGAATAGAGTATGACGCCGCGTGACAGGAAGCGGCGGGACTGCCGCGCTGTCGGGGCAGAGCTCGCGCACGTCTGATCATTATCAAAGCACTGCAACTAACGAGGCCGCTTGTATGAGAATCCAGCCGTGCTCGCAGTGAGGGGTAATGCTCGCTAGCAGGGCTCTCTTGGTTATAGGATAGCGGGTCCTGCCGGTGCTGGGGGTAGCTGCCCCTGACTAAGCTAAGTTGTGGGCCAGGAAGGTGGTGTGTCATCTGTCCTGCAAGCAGAATGCCTCCGAGGTTTCCATGAGAGCATTCAGGAGAAACCTGCTGAACCAAAAACGAACCTGTTTCGTTGATGTTTAATATATATTTTTGATAATAACCACGATCGCGGAATGCACTGTTTTTGGTAGAATTCATGTTATTTGTGTTTGAACAGTGAACGTAATAATTTTATGAATTTTGAATAAAATCTCTTTGTTCTGGAAGGAGCTCCTCGGCAGGCAGGGCTTCCATTGTTTATACTAAACTCACGTTTCTGGGTCTCTTGTCAAGTGTTTACACGTTAAGCAGCTTCAACAGTCCTCCCACATGTGACGTTTGACCCGAGGAACGTTGATGATGGCTCCTGCAGCTAACACCATCTCTGTCACGTATCCCTGGTGTAGTGTCTTGTAATACGAGAACTCCGTTGGTTCCCACAGTACACCGAAGGCTGTGACGTTAACGTTGGAGGGATGAGTTGAAGGCAGGCTTAGAATGTTGAGTTCTGACTTGCATGCAGCGGAATAAAGACGTGTAAAATTGCTCTCCATGTGCGGCGTGCCTATTGGCGAGTGCGTAGGCTGGCAGGATGCTACACCTGGGTCTACATGGACCCGAAGGAGGTGGAGGACGGCAGGTGCTCTAGTGCCTCAACTCACTGCCATACCTGGGTCTCTGCCAAGGTAGATAGTGCTTTAGTACTACCCTCACATGGTGGTCCTTTCCTTTTGTCTACAAAGTTGCAAGTGCAGGAGGATCAAGGCAGTGCTGCTCCACCAGCTGTTTCTGCACTGCCCTTTTGTTACATATGTCTTGAGGAAGAGAAAAACAGGGAAAGTGTCTGTGCTTGGCCAGCGTCTTTTCACTCAGAGGCTGTTGGCAAGTATGGTGGCCTTTCGTATTTGCTCAGAGATCAGGAACAGCCTTGGAAGGAAAGGAAAGTAGAATTTAAAAAATGGATGGTGAAAAAGGCAATCGTATTTGGGTTGAATATTTTATGGGGTGGGGTATAATACCCCAAGTAAGGTGTGCTAAAGAAGCAGCAAACAAGGTATGTTTGTATTGAGAACAGGAAAGTTGGGGCAATGGCAGAAAGTTTGATTTACTTGTATGTGTATAAATGTATGGTTAGAGAGGCATGATACCTCCTAGTTTACAGTTATTTTGAGCGGGGTTAGCCGTGTAGTCATGGCATTGGATTGAAATTGCTTTAGCCCACGTCTTGTTCCCCTTTCCAATTGAAAGCCATCTGATAAAATTCCATTCAATTTGAGATGTCCAGTGTGTTTGGGAAATGGAGGGAGAGCCAATAGGGATAAAAACTCATTACCCAGCAAACCCCGGAATAGAAAGCTCCACTGTTAGTCAAATACCTTCTCTCTCTGCATCATGTGGCTATATGTTACAAGGACCGTACAAGGATTTTGCTGTGTCCCAGCATTTATATAGTTTATGAAGAAGTATTGTTGTAGCGTTACGAGGTATGAACCTCGATTGATCAGGGTATACTAGTGAGGAAGGAGCCAGAAAGGAAAAACCTATTCAAAATTATTTTGTCTACAATTTTGGTTTCTAAAATGAAAAATTTGGCAGCATGACTGACTATGTCCCACAGGTTTAGCGTTTTAGGTATGAGTACTATATTAACTTGTCTTATGCCCACCGAAAGAGCAGATTGAACCTTGCCTGGTTACATGGGCCTCCTCCGATCAATACAGCAAGGCTATTCATTTGTTCTTGTCTTTTGTCTGTGAAGAAAGCTGATTTTACTTTCCTAATTTTAAGGACTCTTCCTTTTTCCACTAAGCAATACTGGGCATAGTGTACCCCTGGTGGAGCATCATACATGAATAGGATCACCTCAGAGGGAACCATCTCCTAATTCTCTTTAGCAGGATAGTCGTTGTGGACAATTTTATGTTAGGGGTACAGCCACGCAGTTCCCAAACATCAAGTCTCTGCACGTTACTCCCATCCTTGTCGTGCTCCTCTGTGCTCAAAAGCAAGAGCAAGTGAGATGAAATGCCTCTGCCTGGTAATTCCACCGAACTAATTGGGATTGTCTCATTGTTAGGAATCTGAAACTAGTGTAGCCTAGAAAGAGAGCTATGGGTTTCTGAGCGAAAGGGTTAATAACATCTGTTATCTTGACATTACATCCATACAGCCTGTAAACTTATTGTGGTTTCATATTTAACCAGGCTTGTAGGTTGGTTGTCGGATTGTGCATTTGATCTATCCCGTTCAGAGTCCATAACATCATTAAAGTCCCCATGACAATAAGGGTCAGTTACGGGGCCGTCATTATGTACTTTTTTTAATGGTGGAGAATGTAAAGGAGAAGTGCATATTTTTCATGGTTCACACCATGCCATTCCATCCCCATGAAGTATTTTTCCTGTATAATCCCAGATTATCAAGGCCGGACTGGCCGTAGCGGGCACGGGCAATCCCCGGTGCGCCACACTGGTGGGGGTCCAGTTTTGGCCCCCTGGGGGCCGTTTTTGTTACAAGGCAGTTTTTGCAGCATAGCTGCAAAATCGGCCCTGTAACAAAATCGGTTGAAAACCGGCCCTGGCAGAGCTCGGCGGCACCCACAACACCCCAACCTCCCCCCCCTACGCCGGCCGAGCACTTTGCCAGGGCCGGCTTTGGTTCCCAGTCCGGCCCTGCAGATTATGTAGATGTGTTTTCAAGAACTGGGTAACAGTTCCAGTTTTGTTTTTGTCTCTCAGCTTGATCACATTTTCATGTCTCCATTGTGGTTGTTTTTTCACCCTCCATCCCCCCATGTCAGCACGCTCCTTCAGCCAGGATTCACCGTAAGCTTTGTTTAGGAGTTCAGTGGATTTTGGTGCAGGGATACTGAATGATAAGAATTTCTTATTGTGACCGGTATTACTGCATTAACCCGTTTAGAGCGTTGAACGTTCAGCGCCCAGTGCTGAACGTTCGAATAACGGGTGGGGCCGCGTCGGCCAACGGACGTGCGCAGCACTACCAAGGTAGTGCACGCGACGACCATTGGCCGACGGCAGCGCTTAAGGGGTTAAAATGTACTGTTTTCTCCTCGGAATGGGGAACAACTACAGATCTGATAACTGGTTCTTTTACAAGCAGCTGAAGTAAACCAATGACACTTTCTGCCTGAAAGGCTGTTGGGATCTTGTATTTTTTGGAGTAGGGTTTGGATTTTTTGGGGAGCATTGTCCTCTCCTCCCCTCCTGCTGCAGGGGTTGGACTGTGTTGCTGCCTTCAGCTTAAAAGTGGCTCTTGTGTCTCTTGGGCCAGAAGTTTTGGGCTTGGAGTTTATGGAGATGATAATCCTGGGCCCAGGGACACTTGGAGATGCAAGTGGTCGAATTTCTGTGTAAAATTCTAATTGAGTTTGCATTTAGAAATATAAATGTATACCAAGTAGCGTATACTCCTTGATTAATTTGTGAAAAGAAAAATTACATGTGCCCAAAGCTCTGCTATGAAGCCCACGGCAAGTGGCAATTAAACGTGGGCGCATCGAATACCAAGACTGGTAGTCTTAAATCCACCCATGCCTCTTTAATCCTCTACCAGACACTCCTTGTCCCATTATCTCACTCTTGCAGTTTCCTGATTTCTCCCTTGGTGACGGTTTTGCTGTTATTCACTTTCTCCGTTAAAGGTTTTAAGTGAAAGGCAAAAGAGCCTCCTGCGCTACCCAGGCATGTGACAGTGGGAAGATATTGTCTACAAAATGAGCTCAACTGCCATAGCAACAGGTGTTAAGAATAGTGTGAGAACAAGTTCCATCTCCAGAGCTGAAGATTCATCCATATTTGATGCACCACATTCAGAGGACTCTGGGAAAGGGGAAGACATCTGGCCAATCCTAGGGCAAGTCTGGTATTATAATTAAGGGAAGATGGATAATATAGGCCTTGGAAATTCTACTGTTATTGAGTTATGATCCAGTGGCATACTAGTGGGCATGTTAAGAAACTTACCTGAATCTGTTCACGGCTCATCGCAGCTGGAAACAGAAGAGCAAAAGATGTGCCTACCTGCAGTGCTGCCACATTCCTGTCACTGTCATGGATCCTCCAGGGAGTTTTGTGAACACTGCCCTTACTAGCTTACAGGAAGTTTGAAGACTACCAGCTCAGAACAGAAGCTTCCTTTTATGGGATATTCATCTTTCAAATTAGGTAGAGTGGCTAGTGACTAGGTGAGGATCAGACTTGTAGACCCTTGCAGACTGATCTACAGAACTCCAGACTTCCGCTATTGTAATAACTAAGAGGAGGGTGTGAGATTTAGGGACATTTCTGCTGAAAAAGAGACAAAGCATTGAAAGCAATGCAAAAGTATTAAAAGCACAACGGCTACAGTACTGCAGATACTGCCGACTTGGCAGCCTGTATAGTGCCTGCAAAGATTGAAATGGGGGAGTGGTCTGGTGTGCTCAGGTAACTGACTGCTCAACTCTTCTAGAATTTCTGAAGCACATGTGTACCATTCTTAATATCATGGTGACCTTCGTGACCAATCATGAGTGATATTTGTGGTGACTGTCTGTAGGATGTCTTGATTCGTATTATATTATATTTTAACATCATAACTTTTGATTATTTGCACCACTTCGTTCCATTTCGTATTTATTATAGAGTGTTTCCCAACCGGCCTCAGGTAGACACCCAACCAAGGTTGCATCCGAATCCGCTACATTGCATCCAACCCTGTTAAAAATGGGGTCCCTAGTTGGCAGTGGTAGGTACCCTGTACAAGTGGGAACCAACAATCCTAGTCAGGGTAAGTGTAGAGCACACTAAGTTTACCTGTGCTCACCCTTGGATAGCTTTGCACACACACACAGGGTAACACCGCAAAAGTGCTCCACACCAGTTTTAGAAAATAGCCAATATTTATCTGAGTAAAACAAGACCAAAATGACAAAAATCAAACATACACAAGTCAAGATATGATTTTTTCAATATTAAAGACAGTTATAGGGCTTAGAAAACAATAGCTACGGCTGGTGCTTGATGAAGTCAAATCCACAAGTTCGGGCCGACCATGATGGAGCACGGGCCGGCAATCTGCCCAAGAGAATACAAAAACACAACTAAGCTGCAAAGAATTCTCAACATTTTTCACGGAGAAGGCCAACACGCTTGAAAAAGAGCTCAAAAGCGCAGCGGATAACCTACCCAACTAACCATTGTCAACGATCGATACCAGTTCGAAAACAGACTATAATAAGGCAAAAAACAAGGCACAATGGGATACCTTCAAATTATATGACCAGAATACCATCGCCAAAACGCTCACAGATATCAAACCTAACAACCACTATAACGACCCTCTACCCACGAAATGCCTAAAAGAAATCAGCCATATTGTGATTCCAATCTGGACCAAAAAAATAAATGCCTCACTATCACAAGGGATCTTCCCAGATTGCCTAAAAACAGGTCAAGTCGTCCTCATCATCAAAAAACCTACAGCGGACGCAGCAGATCCGAATAACTTTCGCCCAGTGACCAACATCCCTTTACTTGCCAAACTAATTGAGAAATGCGTGCAAGGCCAACTGAGCCAACACATCACCAACTTCTCCCTACTAGACGATTGCCAATCAGGATTCAGATCAGAGCATAGCACGGAAACAGCGATCCTTCATATTGTTGATGACGCGCTACAGGCCCTAGACCAAAATCGAGCATGCCTACTGATACTCCTGGACCTGTCATCTGCATTTGACACAGTAAATCACGAAGCATTATTGATCAACTGCAGGACAGGATGGGAATGTCTGGAAATGTGCTGAAATGGTTCGAATCCTTCCTGCGGAACAGAACACAAAGATTCCTGGTCAACTAATTACTTTCACCATCCTGCCTTAGCTTAATTGGAGTCCCTCAAGGATCTACATTATCCCCATCTCTGTTTAACTTGTATGTCGAACCTCTTACAGAAATTCTCCGAAACTCAAAGATATCCTATCACATGTACGCGGATGACACACAAATATATATAAAGATCGTGTCCCTGGAAGACATTAAGCTAATGAATGAGACATTAAAAATGACATTGCAATGGCTAACAACCAATCATCTGAAGCTAAATGCTCACAAAACAGAGTTCCTACTAATTTCACCACCAAGGAGCCATACGGAAATGAAGGAATGGACCAAGCTGGTGACAGCACTAAACTGCACCCCTACCCTAGTCAACTCAGCTAAATCGCTAGGAATCACATTAGATGAGAACCTAGACATATAGCCCACATTAAATCAATGGCATAAAGTGCCGGCTTCCATTTGAACTACATAAGAAAATTGAAACCATTCATCTCAGAGGCGGATCTCAAACTGGCAGTCCAATCATTAGGTATTTAGAGGATTGAATATGGTTGCACCACCTTAGCCGGTCTACCAAAAATGTCCACAGCACCTCTAAAAGCATACCTCAACGCAGCGGCAAGACTCATCACTGGATCGAGGAAATTCGACCATATCTCTCCTCACCTGAAAGCATTAAACTGGCTACCCTATGAAGCCAGAATTCAGCTAAAAATAGCTTGTATCACCCATAAAGCGCTCCACTACAACACACCAAGATAGCTAGCCGGAAAAATTGAATTATCAGGAGGAAGCAGACCAGCTAGGAGTGCCAAGGAGCTGCTGTTGAGACCATCCATTTTCAGGAAGAAAAAAACTTATGACCGAGCGTTCTCAGGAGCAGCCCCCAGAATTGCGATTCTCCTATTATCATGCCTAGAGAATCTAGATTTCATTAAAGACACGGAGGCTCACATTATGCAATGACTTTTAATTGCAGATCCAAGCCAGTCGCATCACAATATAAAGGTTCCAATAAGAACACTGAGATAAAGTAAGACATTACACATAGCAATCATCAGCCTCTTTTAAATTTGGCGAAAGTAGATCCAGTAGATTCCAGAACATTCGAAGTGAATGGAAGCAAAATTGAAGAAGAAGAAGACAGTCAATCGACCTCCTGATGATGACACGTCAAAAGTAGATTAAGTAGAAGGGTTATCTGAAAGAAAGAGGACAATAAAATTGTATCCTAAAAACAAAGGAATCCGACTCATATCCAGATGAACAATTGAACAATAAATAATAAACATTTTGAAATACATAACATTAAGATGATAAATAACATCATGTTAAGTTATACCCAATACCATGGGAAGGGTTGGGTGGGATAATGTGAGCCTCCGTGTCTTTAATGAAATCTAGATTCTCTAGGCATGATAATAGGAGAATCGCAATTTCATTACAAGAACGGAGGCTACATTATGCATGTTGGTAGCCCTGTAAAACTACATTAGACATGTGTTCAATTGGTTTACAATAATGTCTTGCGAAGGTACTTGCATTAGACCAGTCAGCAGCTTTAAGGATATCATCCAACTTACCTCCGGACCAAAGAGACTTACTTGCCATGGCACCTCTAAGAGAATGAGCTTGAAATTTGGAAATATCAATACCAGCTAAAGACATAGCACACTTAACCCATCTGGCAATAGAAGTGGAGGAAATAGCCTTATGAGGCTTAACGAAGGAAATGAGAAGTTGATTCTGATTAAGCGGTTGAAGATTAGACATTGTCATATCATACGCTTTCATACATTCGACTACACAAAGTTTCGGAGAAGGATCAAAACGAGGATAAAAGATTGGATCAGACATGGTCTTGGTTCTTCTATAGACCTCAAATTTAACTCCAAATTAATTATATGACCTATTAGAAATCTCCAGAGCTTTAACATCAGAAACTCTACGACAGGAGATAAGGCAAAGAAGAGTTGCGAGTTTAAAAGAAAGAAACTTTCTGCTTAAAAATGAATTATCTGGCCAGGAAGTGAAGAGATCTAGAATCAAATTCACATCCCAGAGAGTATCATATTTCGGCCTTGGGGGTGTCTTTAGACGAATGCTCTTCATTACCCTACAAACAATCACATTTTTAACAATTGACTTGCCGTTAATGAGGACATGACCAGCAGAGATCGCCGATCTATAACAGTTGATTGATCTATAACTCAATCCCTTGTCGAAGAGTTCAGCGAGGAAATTCACTATATCAACGATAGGTGCTTGAGTGGGATCCAAATCCCTCTCCATGCACCAATGAAGCCAGCATTTCCAGATATTGTTGTATCTGTAGTGAGTTCCCGGTGCCCATGACTCTCTGAGGAGAGTAGAAGCTGATGACGAAAGTCCTGAGACTTCGTTAGATCGCCTGACACTAGAGAGCATCAGTCCTGCCTCACTTTCTGCAAGACTCTCTGGATCATTGCGAATGGGGGAAAGGCATAAGCATTGATCCCTCACCAGGGTTGGAGAAATGCGTTCACTGCCTGTGCACCGGGATCCGGCATCCAGCTGAAGTAACGCTCTAGTTGAGAGGTTAGACGGGTCACAAATAGGTCTATTTCGAATAGACCCCAATAAGAATTTAGTGAGTCGAAGACAGCAACGTTCAGTTTCCAATCGCAGCCCCCAGAATCTGGAATTCACTCCCTCCAAACATTAGAAAGATTCAAAATACAGCAACATTTAAGAGGGAAGTGAAGAACCTCCTGATGAGTAAGTTCATTACATAGGGAAGACTACTGATCACTGATATGATCTATAGATGCCCTAATACAGAACATCTACGTCAATAGAAGGGAAAGTCACCAACGTGAATAAAGATAAAGGCTGATCGATGATTCTGGACTGGCGGTTCACCTTGAGACCAAGCTGTATCCTTATTACTACCTCATGTTAATGTGAATATATATATATATACTCCCCTCCTTAAAGCCATATAATTATCTACCTCATTCTGTTTCTTTTAAATTGTTTACTATATATGTTAATCTTTAACCTACCTCTTAATGTAAAGCGCTTTAAAACCTACGGGTCTTGTTCGCGCTATACAAAACTCTATAATAAATAAATAAATAAATAAATAAATGTAGCACAGGCCGGCTATGGAGCATGACCGTGATGGAGCATGGTCCAGCTATGGAGTCACACTGACCCCAGTACAATACCTTGGAAACAATGAGAACCAAAGATGGTGCAAGGCAACGGGGAGGTTAGAAGTCGCATAGGCAGGTGTGGAATCGGTTCTTACTGCTATACAGGTCATTGGCTCTAGGATGGTGCATTTCACAATGGAGGAAAGTTGTCACTGAAGCAAGTGAGGCATTGTTTCCTGGAGGCACTGCAGAGTTGTTGAACTGCGGACCCCTGGGGACATTGCAGGGCTCAGGGGAGGTGATGCAGTGTTTGCATCAATTCCAATGCGAGATGTCAACTTCACGGTATTGATGTCACACAACGGGGCCAAGGTGCTGCGGTGGAGTCGGCGTCTGGTGCCACAGACATAGGTGACATGGTATTCAAGACTCCCACTGTGGTGGTGCTCTGAAGGCGCTGTGGAGGTGTCGAGCCTGCGTTGTAAGTCACGGTTGTTGCGATGAGTGCGGACCACGGCTCTGGTGCAAGCAGCAGCACGGTGGCAAAGAGCGGCGCCAGTTTTGAAGTGACGCTCGAAGTCATGGGTTCATTTTTTCTTTTGTCACAGCCAACTCACTTCCAAGGGCTCCGGAACTGGATTTGGCACCACTTGGCAGGATAGTGCTCTCAGCAGAGGAGCCCAGGTGCTGCAGGTGAAGTCTTTTATGGCCCTGAGACTTCCAATAGGAGGCAAGCTCAACTCAAGCCCTTGAAGAAACTCCATAAAGCAGGATGCAGAGAGCAAAGTCCAGTCCTCTCATTCTCACGACAGAAGCAGCAGACCAACACAGAAAATCATATAGCAAAGTGGAAGTCCCTCTTGCAAGCACAACAGTTCTTCTTCCTGGCAGGATATGCTCAGTCCAGAAGTATTCTGAGTGTATGGTGGTAAAGGTACAGTACTTGTACCCATTTTGGCCTTTGAATAAGGGAGACTTAAAGAAAAGGTCTTTGTGGTGCCCAAGACCCTGCCCTTCCTGTCACTGGCTCCAGGCATACTACAGGGGGTATACAGGCACTGCCCTATTCAGGTGCAAGTTCAACTTCTCCCACCACTCTAGCTCAGGAAGACCCATCAGCCTGGTGATGGGCCATCCAGATATGCAGGGCACACCTCAGCTCCCTTTGAGTGTGACTGTCTAGAATAAATTCACTAGGCCCAACTGTCACCCAACTCAGACGTGTATCAAAGGGACAGGTGGAGGCATGGAATGGTTAAGTAAAAAAATACCATCTATCTAAAAGTGGTATTTTCAGACCTGCAATTTAAAACCAACTTCACTAAAAGATGTGTTTTTAAATTGCAAGTCCAGAGACACCAAACTCCAATTTTCTATCTGTTCCCAATTGGAAGATATGCTTGTAAAGTGTTAGAAGTCTGCTCCAATGCAAACCTACGGGAGAAATACGCCTTGCTGTAGTGAAAAACGAATTTAGCAGTTTTTCACTACCAGGACATGTAAAACTCAAAACGACCCTGATTTCCTTACACAGCATTCTACTCCAGAGAGTATGGTGGTTCCGGCTTCCACCATCAAGGTGAATCCCACTCATTCCATGTGACCCCCCCTTCCCCTTCCCAGACAGGGTGACCAAGGGTGTGTTCTCTGGGGGCAAAGAAAAAATAGGCTGAACAGAAAAGGTCTCTGTTGAGATGGATAGTCCTGTACATTTAAGATCTGCCATGCAGAGGCAAAAAAAGCAGATCCCACAATGTCTGAGAGCCCATACCAACAGGGCTAACACTGCCACCACTGCGGTGGCACACAGACTAACTGTCTTTGACATCTGTCAGGTTGCGAAGCACTACTGCCTTGTCCAGGGTCCTATGGGAATGGTATTTTTCCCATTCAGTCCTGCAAGAATTTCTGGTGTAAGCCACCTCCACGGACATTACATCTTCGGGAGGTACTGCTATGGTATCTATTCCAAAAGTGAGGAAACTGCAGTTGGAAGTATTCATGAGAAGAACAAGTTACTTACCTTTGGTAATGTTCTTTCTGGTGGTTAGTCAATCTAATTGCAGATCTCACCTCCCTATTCCGTGGAGTGGTTTTTTTAACCATCAAAAAAGGTCCCAAATTAGAGAATTGCACATTGGTACCAACAATTGTTTTGTGCTGTGTATTTGAGGGTGTGGAAAGAGGCAAGCACTGAAACCAGAAAGACGGTCACCCAGGCCCTCGTCACCAGCTGACTGGACTACGGGACCGCCCTGCACGCAGGAACCACAGCCAAACTCCAGAAACGCCTTCAGCGCATACAGAACGCCTCCGCAAGACTCATCCTAGACATCCCTCGCCACAGCCATATATCCTCCCACCTGAGAAACCTGCACTGGCTCCCCGTCAGCAAGAGGATCACGTTCAGGCTGCTCACCCACACACACAAAGCACTCCACAACATGGGCCCCGAATACCTCAATAACCGCCTCTCGTTCTACACCCCCATCCGCCAGCTCCGCTCCACCAGCCTCGCCCTCGCCACCGTCCTACGGATTCGCAGAGCCACCATCGGAGGAAGATCGTTCTCCTACCTGGCAGCCAAGACATGGAACTCCCTACCCGCACACCTACGACTGAACGAGGACCATCTCACCTTCAGGAGACACCACAAGATCTGGATATTCGAGCAGTAGCGGTACTCCCCCCCTCCCTTCAGCGCCTTGATACCCTCACGGGGGAGTAGTGCGCTCTACAAATGCATTGATTGATTGATTGAAGCAAGAAACTGACATCAGTGCAGAGATGTGTGAGTTATTTACGGCTCTACTTCATCACATTTGGAGCAAAAATTCTAAAGCTAAGGAATTGCAGTTAGACAGAGTATCCATCAGAAAGGGCATTACCTTATGTAACATAATAATCTGTATATTCTGCTGAAAAATTCTCATATTTACTTACCCAGTTGGCAATTTTCTGTTAAACGGTGATAGGTCTAATCTTTGACCAATACAACACAGTGTGGCAGAGTACCTTTTGTGTCGCAATTAGGACTATTCTCTGGTGTAACTAGGCATATATACTGGCACAATTATGGTTGAGTTTATGTTGCAAAATGGTAGAGGACATCATTGTGAAAAAAAGGACACATTCTGCTCCATAATGATGGGCATACATACAAATGCTACACTGCTGAATATCAGTGGCACAGTGGTTACACTCATCCTTCACCTACCGAGGCCTCTGTAGTGAAAGTCTTAATTATCATATTTTAATTACTTAAAATATATATTCACCACCACAAGACTTCTACACAAAACATTTTGCATTTTTTTTTTAAACTTTGGTGCTCAAATAAGTCATGTACAGGAGCAAAAAAGTGGTCCTGAGTAAGTTTTACGGGTTTGTATATATTTGGGTATGTGGATGGAATTTATGACCACTGAAAATCCGTAGTATGGCCCATCTTCCACTTTTGATTAGGGTTAGGGTCAGGTTTCGTGAAGGGGAAGGAAAGGAAGTGCGGTTCCATGGAATATTCGGGAAAACAAAATCCTACATTGGGTCTGGATTTTCAGAATTGCAAACTGGTTTCAGACTTAATTTGTGCACTTAAATACTCTTAAATACCATATAAGCTATGACAATTGTTGTTTTTTTGAGAAAAGCCCAAATACTCCTGTTTTTCTGTGAGTATAGAAGAAAGAGATTTCCTCATCTGGCAGTATATTTTTTAGGTGATATAAAAGAAGTAGAATTTGCATTTTATCTGCAACTGTAAACCGTCTGTTTTTCTACATGTCGAAATCCTACCCGTGTAAGAAGTTTGGCGTATGAACAGAAATCTACCATTTTCGTGAATCCCTTAAAAGTATTACCTGTATGAAACTCACAGTGCAGATCTACGACCTGTAAACGTAGCTTTTTGTGAATCGACCGCTATATGAATACTCGACTGTACCCATCAGTGCTTCTTGTACATTAAAGCATGACTTTTTTTTTTTATCAGATGTGTGTTTTCTTACTTCTTTGCTTTTATCTGCATCGTTCCGCACACCTGTTCTCTGTGCACGACCAAGGAAGGCTGCCCTTGTTAGGCTGGCTGACTTTTGTCGAGCAGCGTTTTGCTGTTTCTGTCACAGTATGCATTTTAAAAGAAACAGTAAGTTAAGAACCTGTCCGTGGAGTTTGCCGTTTCTAATTGCCTGGCGCTCCCAGTCAGCGTGTAACCTTTATCTTCACATCATGTGAAAGCAGCGAGCGAGCCCATAACTTTGAACCCAATATTTTTCATAATACCTGCCTGAGCTGCTCTGGAAATTATTAAATTGCCAGGATGCTGTAAGCAGCACAGTCCATTTTTAGAAAAAAGACTGTCAGCTGTTTGGTGTCGAGTGTGGATAAAAGAGCGTGCCCAGCCAAGGAAGGGATGCTTCTTAGTAGGTGTGTCTGCTGCAAATACAATTGGAACAGTTTCTCTGCCATTTTGTAATAGGCTACCATGAAATGTTGATCCTTATACCATTTTTGACGTCTTTCAGTTTACTTTTAAACATGGGGAGAGGATGTGGCGCTTCGGCCAGAGCACGACTTTGGAACTTGGTAACCAAAGTTCGAGTCTCTGCTTCAGCTCAGCATCCTGTGATTGGACAAATAACTTAATATGCCCGCACCTTCAAAATATTGAATGTGACTGTGTAATGCAACTGGTGCTCATTTAAAGCGGCTCAATACCTTGAGAGATCGAGTTGGTGCTCTATAAAAATGTAAAACAAATGTACATGTACTGTAGATTAATGTATGCAATATTTAGAGGTACTGCACCTCATTCCATACATTGTACAATTCATCCTCCTCAAACTTATTTTTTTCACTAATGTGTTCACTATAGAAATGAAGAAACTCTGGCATTCCCCCTTGAATGTTTAAAAGCCTTGTAGCCAGGGCCATTGGAATTATGGAGCAGGGTAGAACCAAATTATGTGGTAGGGTTGACTAAATTATGTGGCAAGAAAAGCCAAATTTAATTGTCTAATGCACCACATTTTGACGCAGTATCACTATACTATTTTGTGATTTTTACACCATTACACTGTGTACAAAGGTTTCACCTCACTGATTAATATGTTTAACACTTAAACATAGTAATTAGCAAGTGAAAGAGATTTTTGTAAAAAAAATGTAAATGGTCTTTTTATTGCAAATAAGGCAAACAAAGGAACAATTACTGTAAACATTACACACTGTAGCATCAAGACATAGGCACACCAAATGGATCTCTCGTCTGCCTTTAGAAACCTTCAGTCTCCCCACTCACCTCCCAGCAGGTCTCTGGGCTGCACCAGAGTCTGGGCGCCCCAGGCACAACGTATCATGACTGGTACCTTCAAATGGAATGCATAATCCACCCCAATAGTCATTCCACTTCATCCATATTTTAGTCCATTCATTCGGACAGCCACTGCTTTCACAGAACACTCTCTCCACCAGCGTGCACTAATCCATGTCTTGCTTCCAATCCTTCAGTTGTGGAGCCCCCCACATTCATGCAATATTACATTTAGCCACCACCAACCCCAATGTCATCCAGGTGATCATGTCGGTCAGTCAGACTGTAAACTGCCCAACCTAGCGAATGGACAGAAATGCCTTTGTCATGATGGCGAACCTCTCTAAAATGAGGAAGTTGTTGAGATAGAGTGAGAATGTAAATGATGTGCGAGAGGTTGTCATAGACTCACAAATTAAATGTGTATTTTTGTGTTGCGGGTTGAGGACGTACCATGTGGCGACAAGGCCAAGCGCTGCCATAAAATTAGCCAGTGGTTGACGTGAGGAACCAGCCTGACGAGAAGGCCAGCGGTTGCTGGTGTCACAAATGGTAGTGTTGAAATCTCCGCCCATCAATAAGCCGCCATTGGGAGTCAAAGTAGGAATTTGCTTAGATCGGAGAATGCAGCGTTATACTGAGATAATATTGAGCATTTTACCTTCCCACCTTCCTGAAAGCACCACATACCGCCAGTGTGTTTTTTGGCTGGTGTTCTGTATGCTGAGTGGCAGTGACTTGTACATGATGATACCAAATCCTTTGGAGTCTGTGGTGTAACCCGTGTGAGCTTCCATCTCAAATCCCCATCTGTCTAATGCTCGATAACTGTTCCAGTGAAGGGGTGTCTCCTGGAGGAGAAACCTATCTGGAGAGTGCCTCGTGAGTTATTGTAGTACTACTCCCCAATTTAATTTGGTCTCCTAACCCATTAATGTTCCAGGCTAGTATTTTGAAGCTAGAAGTTGCTAACATTTAGGCCAATGAAGCATAATGGTAGAGGGCAGTGGACGGATTTGGATCTTAAGTTTATGTTCCTGGCCATGGGTGTGCAAGTGAGTAGTAAAATGGATGGTGAGACTACCATAGTGGTCATAAGTGTTAGTGGGCAAGGGGTAGAGCAGGGCCTCATTTAGTAATGGGAAACAAATACCAAAGGTATGGACAAGTGTGTGTATTGCATGTGTGGCTGTTGCATCCGTGATCGTATGCTACAAATAAACTGTTGATACAAAAATACAACAAATAATTTAATTAAAACCCCAACCCTGATCCCCCTCCCCTTCCTCCCTGCATGGCAGACATTGAACTGTCCGTACCCCCAACTCTGCAGAGCGCCTGTTACCCCAAAACATAATAAAAACTGTAGGAGGTGTGGTTGTCCATTTGCCCCTCCACAAATAAAAAGGAGAAATGCTACCAAGGTTTTATGACATATTGCCGTGCCACAGTATCAGCAATATACAAGATCAAGAGGCAAAGGTCCGCACATTTAAGATATCAGTGTCATATAGTACTAATATCCGATGTGCGGGTAGTGCTTGAATTCTTCAACTGCGTCCCGTCTGTAGACTCATGGATCTGTTGAGTGAGGTGTTCGTGCTGTGGTGGGCCATGCCGATGTCACTGATATTCGGATTCCTGTGGTCTGTCCGGGGTGTTGGATTCATGGGTTTGTCGTCCTGGTTGTGATCGAGGCCCAGTTCCTCCAAAAACCTCCCAGACATTCAGCCAGTCCTAAACCTCATTGGAAAGTATCATGTTTTTCTGGCTGCTGCCACCAGTAGTTTTGCTGGGAAAATCATGTAGTACTTTATTTCACGTTCCCTCAAGACTGGTTTGACTTCAGGAAAACTGTGACATAGTCTTTGGACTCGTAGTATGAAGTCTGGTAAAAAGGTGATGACGACATTTTCGTAATGAACTGGTGGTGCACTGTGAGCAGCTTTGCAGTATGATGTCACAGTCATGGTAGTTAAAGATACTGACTATTATTGGGCGGGGTGGACACACCCGGCTTTGGTTGGGTACATGAACATGTTAAGCTTGCCAACAAAAAAATAGTTTGGGAGGCCACGGAGTTTAGCTGTTTGAGTATGAGGTCCTCTATAAAGAGATCAACTGCAGACTACTCTGATCATTCAGGGACTTCTATTTTGAGAATAATGTTCCTTCTTGATTGACCCTTGAAGTCTTCTAGTCTGGCTACTAACACAGTAGTGGTCGCAAGCAGATCTTTGACTTGACAGTTCAACATCGCTGTTTCCATCTTGAGGGTGGCATTCAAATTTTCTGTCTCTTTCAATCGAGCTCCCATATTATTGAGAGCTGCTCTTATCAATATAACTTCCGAAGAGACTTATATTTTGACTTCAAGGGCACTACGAACTCGCTAAATTGCTGTGATTATGTCCACATGGGTGGGCATCTCATCACCTAAGGAGGCCTATGTGGCTGAAGTTTGCAATTCTTCAGTCACAGGGTGTTAGAAATGGGGGTTTCTTGTTAGCAATGGTATGCACCCTGTCCAAGTAGGGACCCTTGCTTCTAGTCAGGTTAAGGGAATTACACACCCAAGATAACCCCTGCTTACCCCCTTGGTAGCTTGGCAGGAGCAGTCAGGTCTATCTCAGATGCAATGGGTAAAGTAATTGTACATAAGACATATAGTAACACCGTGAAAACACTACAAATGGACACCTCACCAGTTTAGAAAAATAAAAAATCTTTATCTAAACCAAACTAGACCAAAACAACAATGACTTGACATACCCAACTCAAGATATCACTTTTAACACCTTGGCTGCTAAGGCAATTTTCAGCCTGTGCTGGAAATTGCTATTATCCTTTATTCATGACGAGCTGGGCTCGTCATCAGCACACGACCACTGTGCACCATGACGAGCCCAGCTCGTCATCAGCAGCGAAAGGGTTAAAAGGTTTTAGCTATTCTGTATATAGAACTCTATCAATTTGGTGATTTTACACAAAGTTCAGTTGGATGTATCAAAATCCCCAAGGAAAAACAACCGTATAGTAGCGAAGTGTCGGAAAGCACAGCGATGTGTCAGTTCTTGAGTCCCTGAGGAGGCGATGTGTCAGTTCTACAAGCTGGAGATGTGTTGCATCGAATCCGGACTGTACAGGTAAGCGCTTTGATGAAATTCAAGATGGTTCTGGTCTGCGGGTGATACGGTGGAACCTTGGCGCAAAGGTGCAATGCGTGGAAATCCGGACGCAATGGAGGACGATGTGGGTGTGGCAAATAGGCCCTGCGTCAATTTCTTCAGCCGCAGACCAACGATGCGTTGATTCTTTCAGCTGCACAGCAGGGCCTGCGTCGGAGTCATTGTGGTAGTCTTGGTCTTCGGAGACACAGTGTGCTAAACTCTGGCTTCGGCGGATGCTTCATCCGCAGGCAGGCGCTGCATTGATTTCTTCGGCGGCAGGCGTGGAAACTTTCCCCACACAGTGGTGCTGCATCAGGGAAACCGGTGTGGGAAGGGCTGTGCATTGATTTTGAAGGTTTCAAGCAGCAAAAAATTTCAAGGGTCCATAACAGGAATTTGCACCAAAAGGCAGGTCAGAACTCCCAGCAGTAGATTTCAGGGATGCTGCAGATGAAGTCATTGTTGGCCCTGAGACTTCGTAACATGAGACAAGCGCACACAAGTCATTGAAGAAATGAAATGAAATGAAATGATGCAGATCTTATAGATGCGCAAACTTAGCCCAATGGGCGTCAAGGCGCCTAAGTCAAATGCAGAAGCTGGAAAACTTCTCAAGCAGGATACACAGCAAAGTCCAGCCTGTTTCCTATCCAAGGCAGAAGCAGGAACTGTAGGCCAACCCAGCAAAGCAACACACAGTAGAGGGGCAGTACTTCTCAAGTAGGATACACAGCAAAGTCCAGCCTGTTCCCTATCCAAGGCAGAAGCAGCAACTGTAGGCAAACCCAGCAAAGCAACACACAGTAGAGGGGCAGTACTCCTCCTTACAGCTCTTCAGCTCTTCTCCTTGGCAAAGTCTCCTCTTGATCCACAAGTGTTCTAAAGGTTTGGGGTTTTAGGTCCTACATGTATACCTCTTTTGGTCTTTGAAGTAGGCATACATCAGAGAAAAGTCTTTGTAGTTCACAAGTTCCTGCCTTGCCGTACCTTGACTCCAGACACAATCCAGGGGGTGGAGACAGCATTGTAAGGGGACAGGCACAACCCTATTCAGGTGTCAGTGACAACTCCTCTCACCACTCTAACTCAGGAAGACCCATCAGCCTGGTGATTGCCCATCAAGATATGCAGGGCACACCTCAGCTCCCTTTATGACTGTATAGCGTGAATGCACAAACAAGCCCCTGTCAGTCTAAACCAGATGTTGATTTCGCAGGCAGATAGAGGCACATGATGGTTAAACAACAAAATGCCAATTTTCTAGAAGTGTTGACAAAAAATGACGCTGGTTGCGACACTTGCACTGCTAAATAGGAACAAAGTTTTCGAAGTTCATCCAATATTTCCAAATTAAACCCAGGTAATCCATAGTAAACCAATCTATTTTCATCTATTGTACTCATCATCATCTTATTCATATGTATAGACAGTAGAAATTCACAGGATGTTTCATTTTTGCATTTTCAAACGTTTTCTGTAGCTAATCCAAGATTTTGCATAAACGTGTGCTTTTTAACACCATTCCATATGACACAATGCATTTCAAACCAGTCAGGTTCTTCGTCAGGGGTTGCAGTGAAAAATTACAAGCATACAACTTAGCCATCTACTTCAACGTAATAGACCTGATCATTACCTAAACAAAAGTTATTATCATAACAAAGAAACCCATTCTTTACCATCCTCGCAATGTCCCAATATAATGTGCAAACAGAATCACTTCAAAATATCCTCTCACATATGTAGCTAAACATTAAATGTGCCCACAATTTTCTAGAAGTGACATTTTCAAACACAATTTAAAAACCAACTTCACAAAAATGCATTTTTGAGATTCTGAGCTCAGGGAGCCCAAACTCCAAATCTCTATCTTTTTGCAATTGGAAGTTACATTTGTAAGATGTTACAAGGCAGCTCCAATGATAACTTATAGGAGAGACAGACCTTGAAATATTGATAAACGAAATTGGCAGTGTTTCACTTTTAGGACATGCAAAACACACCAGCACATGTCCTTCCGTTCTCATACCTAACGTAGGGGTGCCTTTTATGTAGAAAAAGGGAAGGTTAGGGCCTGGCATGTGTGTGAACTTGCCAGGTTGACAGGGTGGTTTAAAACTGCACTCACAGACACTGCAATGGCAGGCCTGAGACAAGTTTACAGGGCTACTCCAGTGGCAGAGGTCTCTTCCGCACCTACATCCCCCAGCTGGTGTGAGAAGTTGTCCTCCTTCTTTATTGACAAAATCCTAAAGATACAGGCCAGCCTTAAGCTTCCCTCTCCTACCCACGTATCTCCCTCAATGACACTTCAGGATAACATCGAGCCATCCCAGCTCTTCTCTTGCTTTGAAAGAGCAGAAGTTAAGGATGTGACGACTATTCTCAAATCCCTTAAGTCAGGGTCCCCGACTGATCCTTGTCCCGCTAGAGTTCTTAGTGTGGTTGCTGATATAATCGCTCCTATAGTAGTGATTTTGATTCACGATTCACTGCAGTCTGGCATAATGCCTTCTCAGTGGAAACATGCTAAACTCCTTCCTCTAATCAAAAAGCCTACGTCTGATCCACTGCTCCCTTCGAACTATCACCCCATTTCCCTTCTCCCTGCTTTGGCGAAAGTTTGCGAGAAGGTGGCGTTCAGACAGCTTGAGAAGTTTGTGGAGGCTTCAGGGGCCCTGCACCCGGCTCAATCTGGCTTTAGATCATCTTTTAGCACCGAGACGGCGCTTGTAGAGGTCTCGGAGGCCATCAAAGAATGCCTAGATGGGGGCGGCAGAGCGGCTCTGATTTTATTGGACCTCTCTGCCGCATTCGACACGGTGCCCCATCTCCAGCTTCTCTCCAGGCTGTCGGACATCGGCATCGCAGACACGGCATTAAGATGGGTGGAATCGTTTCTTAAAGACCGCTTCCAACAAGTATGGTTGCCTCCATTCCACTCATCCAACAACAAAGTGGAAACTGGGGTCCCTCAGGGCTCAACACTCAGCCCCCTGCTTTTTAATATATATATGACCCCCTTGATCTTCCTGGCAGAAAGTCTGGGTCCCAAAACCATGGCCTACGCCAAAGACACCCAACTTCACTTTACCTGGAACGGTAACGATCTACAGACTGGGAAAGCTCAGCACTGTCTGTCATCTGTTTTTGTCTGGCTGGCCCAGGCCAGCCTGAAATGCAATGAGGAGAAATCCGAAATCCTTCTTTACGGACAATTCCCGACAGGTTTTAAAGAAACATTATGGCCCACAGGTTTTCCTTGTCCAACTGGTGACTGTGGGATAGCCAAGAACTTAGGGATTTGGTTTTGGGTGGATATGTGTTTTCCGAGAGCAGATCAAAAAATTAGCGAGAACATGCTTTGGCACCCTTACAATCCTAAGGAAATTCTTCCCTCTCTTTCCCAGAGCAGCTAAAGAGGCTGTGGCCAGAGCTCTCATACTTTCACGATTGGATTATGCCAATGCTTTGTATGTTGGCTCCCCGGCGTTTCTCTTAAGAAAACTGCAGGTGGTCCAAAACGCGGCGGTTAGGCTCCTTTTTGACATCCCTAAGAGACTAAGTGTCCGCAAACAACTATGCGAACTTCATTGGCTTCCGGTGACCCAAAGAGTATGTTATAAGGCCTTAGTCCTGACCCACAAAGCTCTTCATGGACCCTGTCCAGCCTACTTGAGGGCCAGGTTTAAACTCTACCAGCCATCGCGGCAATTACGCTCGGCTGCACTTAATAACCTGGTTGTCCCTAGGTTTCGCAAAACTCGCCTTGGGGGCCAATCCTTGGCTGTCAGAGCGGCCACTATGTGGAACAGTCTGCCAAACCAATTACGGCATACGACGGATGTAACCATTTTTAAAAAACTACTAAAAACACATCTGTTTAAACAAGCTTTCTAGACTACTGTTGTACGCTATCATTGTTTCCTCTAAGCGCCAGGACAGTCTCGACTAACAGTGCGCGATATAAATCAGCCTATAACATAACATATAACATACTCATGTGGGTGGCACACCAGTGCTGCAGGCCCACTGGTAGCATTTGATTTACAGGCCCTGGGCACACACAGGGTACTTTACAAGTGACTTACCAGGAAATCAAATATGACAGTCTTGGATAACTAATCAGAATCGCAGTTTACACAAGGAGCAATGGCACTTTAGCTCTGATCAACAGTGGTAAAGTGCCCAGAATATGTAAACCAGCAAAAACGAAGTCCAGCACACCATCAAAAATACAGGGGGTAGAGTCAAAAAGACAGAGGAAACCATGCCAAGGATGTCAAGTCTAACACAGGTTTTATGGTAGAGTTTTTAGGCAGTGTGTATTTGTCCAATTTAGTCTGATGGGCGCTGCAGGCTCCTCTACCTCTGGACTTTTTTGCAAGGATTGAACTGCGTTTCCTAGTCAACATGCTTCGAGAATTGGGGGGAGCCTCCGTAGTTGCTGCTGCCTGCCAGGGGGCAGTAGGTGCACTCCCTGTGGTCTGTCAGTTTCCCTCAGCCTACCGCCAAGTCCTCTTGAGGTTCTTCTTAAGGTCTGCATCAACGTGAATGTGCCTTTATCGCGTTAATTCATAGCTTCTTTCTAGTGGTAGTTCGACAAGGCCGTGTTTCTCAGGATATAATGGTCAGGGAAGGATGCAAGCCTTCAAATGCTCTTTACCTTGGGTCTGGTGAGACTTGCGTAGTGTATGTAATGGAGCGAGAGCATCAGAGTCGTAGAGGTTGGGCAGGAAGCAAGTAGGCTTCAGTTTAGAGCTTATTGAGAGTGCGCACAGTACTTATAACTGGAGGTATGGGGTAGCAAATACCGTTCACATTGCTGGAAACGATGTATGCTTCAAGGTGCAGCGGTGGATGGCAGACCGAAAGTCACAATTTAGAGCTTAACAAAGCGCTTCGTGCCTGGTAGTATTAAGGGGTTTCTGGCGTCACTTCTTATAATGGGTCTTTAAGTGGGGTCATTTGCGTATTCTTGGTAGGTCAGGAGCAGAGGGCCTGTCTCTCAGAAGGGCTTGTTTCCTCGGAACTGCGTCACGCAGGCCAGAAAGACTCTAGGAGGAGGCTGTTTTGGTAAAAACTGGCCAGCTGTTGAGCGATGTATAGTTTGTATTTAGCCGTACCCCAGTGCTGCTGACTTCCTGAAGCCACTTGATCGATTCTGTTCATGTCTCACCCCATCAGACACGATTTGCATCTGACTCCGTGTATGTACGCAAGGTTGCAGCTTCACTTGGTCTCACAAGCCCCACCTCTATCTGGCGTAGAACCAATTTGGAGTCACAATAATTACAGTTTTGGCATTGCCGTGACAATTTGGCATCAAATAACAGGTTTTCTCATTGTGGCCGATGGATAGAGTAGCGGGATGTTAGCAGATTATGTCGGCAGGTGACAGGAGCTGCTTCAGAAAGTGGACATTTTGCTTGACGGTTGGCATACTGTTTTTTGCAACTTTTGATCCGTTTGAGCCAGAAAGAATTTCCTTTCTTAAACTCAACAAATAAGATGATGGATTATGTGCCACGTTTGGAAAATCCATGTTTATGCGGAAAATGCTGTTGCCACAGAAGCGTATCATTAAAGTAGCCCTGCTTATAGAGCCACTCCAATGTGCTCCTTTTGCACAAGGCTTGTTGCATGTACCAAAGGTGGTGACAGGCGCTTCCCCAATGTTGACTTTTTTCACAGAATGAATAAGCTTTGCATTTACATGTTTCTTATTTCCCTCTTGTAATAGTTGAATACTTTCTCCCCTTTTGGGGGTGGGTCCGTTTCCTCGCCCCTTTCCTTGCTGTGATGAGGTTTACTTTTTGTTAAACCATGTCTTTGCAAATTCACAGAATACTCATGCTTCACAGCAGACTCGCACTGTGTCCCCCCTCCGCCTGGAGCATTAAAATGGTGCCTAAAAAAGTCAGAGCCTGGCAGCAGGGAGTATGAAGGGTGCCAGCTCACCGATCTGAATACGCTGACTTATACTCTGAGCCGCTAGTGATGGATTTCGGTATCTCGCAAGTCACAAGTGTCCCTTTAAGGAGGCAGTAAGAGGTGGTGGACCGTTTCGTTTTGGCAGACGTGATGACAGACCAGTGCTTGATTTGTGAATCAAATACAAAATAAATAAAAGAATAACTGTCAGACCTCAAGTTACTTCACACTAGGCAACTCCACCTTTGCACCCTTTACCAGGGTTAGCAAATGCCAGGGCTACCGTTTTCTTTTAACCATCACACTCCAACAAATGTGGTAATTTGGATTATTCCATGTCACCAAATGAATGGTGATGCAACCTTACTTGTTTAAACATTTAAACCTACTGGGTAGCGAGACGCATGTTCTGGTCAGAAGGATGCTTAGAGTACCTGCCACGTCTTCAGGATTTCAGGATGCAAAGAAAGAAGCAATAAAGTGATATTAGGATACCTTTATCTCTTGCAACCTTCATAGGAAAAGTGGCAACAGAAACATTCTAATCAGGTGAAGAAAAGTTAGATCCGAATTTTCCTTACTTAGGGCACACACTCAAAGCAAATGGAGACATCTACAAATGTTACACAAGAAGGTGCTGTGGCCTTCCTGTGAAACCCGGTGAAACTTAAAGTGCACATTTTGCAAGTCATATGTGTGGCCGCAAACAGAGGTGGTTCCTTGATTTTATCAGTGACACTAGCCACTCAAAACAATCCTGGAGTACATTTCACTGCGGTTGTATGGACATCCCTGAGATCTCTCGGTAGTCACAGATCGTTTCACATGGAAATGAGGATGGGATTTGTAGTAGGGGACCACATTGTCCCGTGATATTTTCCTATATAAGCTGCATCCCTTGCTATCATTGTTCGTCCCATCTTGTTTTTCACCCTGGTCCGTTTTATTTTCCCTTGGCCTTTAGTCCTGCCGTTTTCCTTTTCTGTAACTTCCCAATCCATCCAGTATTGTTGAAAATATTGCAACCCGGTAATTCAGAAAAACAAAAAAAGTGACGGGTGGAATACTTGACATAATCTCAGCGACTGGCAGTTACTTAGCCCACATTCAGTATCATCATTTTATTTCTCGAGGCCAGGTATAGGCAACTTAGATTTAGTTCTGCTCCAGCTGGGGCAGGCCACGGTCACCTTCGGATGGAGCAGTATTAACCCCATTTGGGTTTGCCCTCTTTTGGCATAATCAGTGAGGTGCAGCTTGATACCAGTCCTAAAAAGTTCATAGAACCCACATTTAGGTGTACCTGTCACACTTATGGTGACCACTTGGAAAAACAAAAAACATATGGGAGAAATCCTTGATTTAATTTCAACAAACCACAAGGTGATGGATGGAATGCTTGAATTAAACTCAGTCACTAAAGATCTCTTGAGGGTGTATTCTAGTTCATCGTTTTTCACCCACCCTGGCACTCCACATAGAGGCTCCCCTTATACAAATCATTACTAACTCTGCTCCTAATAGGAAAAGTCTATCCCAAACTGACAGATTTCGCCCTTCTAGAAGTTTACACAAGCAACGCTTGACCAGTTTCAGCCTCTTTGGGCTTCTTGAATAGAATGCGAGCTGCATCTTATGACACAGCAAACATGGAACTCATGTCTAGGCATATCTGTCGCACTTTGGTGTCAATTACAATAAAAATAAGGAGCATAAATCTCAGCCATTGGTGATTGCTCAGACCACATTCCATACATCCCATTCTAAAGAGAGGTCCACCTATTTCAAATCATTACTGACCTTCATTGGAACAGTCCATCACAAAATGATATGTGAGACTCCTTCCAGAAGGGAAGGCAAGTAACTCTAGACTGGTTTTGGCCTTCTCTGTAGTGTGTAGCATTCCTTTGGCAGAGTGAGCATAGGACCCACCTCTGGGCATACCTGTCACACTTAAGGCACAGCACAGCCACTGTTCCTTCTCTGGGCCACTTTGTAATCCATTATTTATTTGCCCAATATACCACTCTAGATCAAGGCAAGTTTTATACAAATCAGAGTTGGTCCTGCTTTAATAGGCATTTACAGTGATGAATACTGTTGTCTTTCTGTTAACCGTCCCAAAGTACAATGCTTTTGACTAAATGACGAGGTGTGAAAAATATTACTTTAAAAGAATATAGATTCATCAGCCACAAATTAGTGGAATGCTTCTTCACTGGTTCTGCTTATGATTGGGAACCGCCTCCATTTGAAGTTTTAGTGTGAATCGTAGTCAACAGTAATAGGCTAGTCAACAATAGGTCTAGCCCAACAGGCCTTGTTTTTAACTTTCTTCTATTCTTCACTTCCTTTTCTATCCTCCTTGTTAGCGTGAAGCTGCATTCACTAGATTCACCTTATTTTCACGCTCCTGCTTTGATAGGAACAGTCTACTCCGAACTGCTAGGCCAGGTTTCCTCCCTTACAGTAATATAGGTTACTGCAAAATAATTTAGGCCTATTTGGAACTCATAAGTGTAGAGCATCTTGAGTCTGATGGCGGAGTGAGTACGGGACCCATGTCCAGGAATACATGATGGTATGCCTAGGCTAGGTTTGCTTCTTTTCCATCAGAGGAGACATGGTCTCCTCATTTTGGGCGGGACTGTTCCTACTGGAGCAGGGTTTTCAAAACAGTAGAGAACAGACCAATTGGGATATAGTTTCTCTGCATCTTGTGTGATGCAATGGGCACTAGAATTTATAGACTGAAATTAAGCCTGAGTGATTGCTAGGACTAAGACTTTTACTAATGGTCCGATCAACTGTTGTTGTTTTAATGAGTGAAACCAGTTTGAGGTTGCTTGTATTCCCATTTATAGGGGGCACAGGTTGGCTGTTTGGGCTGGCCTTTTTCACCTGAGGCAGGGCCAAGACTGATTTGGATTGGGTTGATCCTCCTCTGGATTGGGATAGTGGACTAATAATGATGGACTTGAATGAGGCCTGAGCAATTGCCAATAGCTGAGACTTTTGCAATGATTCCACCCATCACTTTTATTTTTTTAATCTGGCCATTGGCGCACTTGATATTACTTATTAAAATGGTGTGTTTGTCAACAGCCCTGTTGTTGGGCTGATTGTGTTCCTGGTGATCTTTAATACAAAAAGTTAAAATAGTGCATACAGGTATAATTCCTGGCTGATTGTAGAAAATTGGCCTTGGCTGGAACAACGTGGGCAGAGCCACGCTTGCCGGAACAACTCATCTGCCTTAACCACGCATATGCATGGTTAAGGCAGATAGAGGTTTAGTATTCAGGATGGGTGGGGAGAAGAAGAGGAAGCATCGGAACAAGAAGCTCAGGACGCGGACAGGTAATTGGGATTGGGGAGTAGTTTTTAAGGGTAGGAGTCGCTTTTAGGGCTCCGTGCAGGGGGGTTGGGGTACTTTTGGGAAGGGGGCAGGTTTTTAGGGGTCAGGGTAGTTTTAAGGGCTGGGCTTGGAGGGAAGTTTATAAGAGTGGGGAGATTTTAGGGCTCAGGGCAGGGGCAGTGGAAGGGGTTGGGGTAGTTTATGGACAGTGCAGGGGTGGGTTTTAGGGCTCACTGTGGTAGGGGCAAGGTAGTATATGGTAGGGGGCAGGGTTTTAGACCTCAGAGCAGGAGGAGGGAAACAGGTAGTTTTAAGGGCCAGGGCTGTTTTTATGTCTCAGGGCAGGGGGGGGGGGGCAAGGTAGGGTGTTAGAATTTTAGGACTTAGGGCAGTTGGTCGGGATAGTAGCGATCTTAACCATGCACAGCCCCTTACCATTTCTGCTTATACAACTAAATTGCATAGTAAAGGCATGCATATTAAAGGAATGCGTGGTTAAGACGCATTGGTGGTTCATGCTGCGTGGTAGAGGCACACGTTGTTTAGCCATGCGTGCCTCTGTAATACAACCCAAACTGATAGGTGCCAACTGGTACAGGAGCACATGCTAAATCTCCATATCATTCAGAAAAGGGGGTGGTGATGAACAGAGTGTCTGAATTAAGCAGACCACTCTTACCCAGTCCAAAGATCAGGGCTTGATCCATCACCGTTATTTATCTCACTGCACCATCCCAGTTCAGAACCTGGCTATATGCAAATCAGTCTGTCCCTGGCCCAGTGCATCATGGGAACAGAGCATACTAAACTACCAAGCCAATTCTTCACCAGAAAGGAGACAAGCTACCGAGGACCGGTTTCTGGCATTTCAGCCGTCGTCGGCCCGGCTTGCTTGAATCCTGATGGTGCAGTGAGAAAGGGACTCATGTCTGAGTATACCCTGCCACACCTTTAGTGGCCAAAAACGATTCAGAAAAGGGGGTGGTGATGAACAGAGTGTCTGAATTAAGCAGACCACTCTTACCCAGTCCAAAGATCAGGGCTTGATCCATCACCGTTATTTATCTCACTGCACCATCCCAGTTCAGAACCTGGCTATATGCAAATCAGTCTGTCCCTGGCCCAGTGCATCATGGGAACAGAGCAGACTAAACTACCAAGCCAATTCTTCACCAGAAAGGAGACAAGCTACCGGGGACCGGTTTCTGGCATTTCAGCCGTCGTCGGCCCGGCTTGCTTGAATCCTGATGGTGCAGTGAGAAAGGGACTCATGTCTGAGTGAGCTAAAAAACGGGGATGGATCAAGCCCTGATCTTTGGACTGGGTAAGAGTGGTCTGCTTAATTCAGACACTCTGTTCATCACCACCCCCCTTTTCTGAATCATTTTTGTCCACCATAAGCGTGGAAGGGTATACTCAGATGTGAGTCCCTAACTCATTGCACCATCAGGATTCAAGCAAGCCGGGCCGAAGACGGCTGAAATGCCAGAAACCGGTCCCCGGTAGCTTGTTTCCTTCCCAGTATAAGAATTGGCTTGGTAGTTTGGTCTGCCCTGTTCCCATGATGCACTGGGCCAGGGTCAGACTAATTTGCATAGAGCCAAGTTCTGAGCTGGGACGGTGCAGTGAGCTAAAAAACGGTGATGGATCAAGCCCTGATCTTTGGACTGGGTAAGAGTGGTCTGCTTAATTCAGACACTCTGTTCATCACCACCCCCCTTTTCTAAATCTCCATATCACGCATTTTAAGTGCTCGGAACCCTGCCAGTTCTGACACAGTCATGTATGGATCTCTTATTAGGCTGTTCACTAGTAAAACCATTGTTTACAAAATAATCAATACCAGATCAAAGGTATTTCTTTAGAAACAGAAGGTTTTTATTGAACAAGTTCTGCAAAGGGATTGAGTTACTTAGGACTGACCAAACCAGGACAACTACTTGTGGATAAAAAGCAAACTACCAAGTAGTTTTGTACTATCACTAATGAGATTACTTAAAATTCATGAGGGTTGAATGCATGTATCAAGCACAGGTCATCGATCAACGCTAAGAGGAAGGAACTCTTTGAAGGAGTCTGGATCCCATCTTGTACATGGGTTAATGAAGCAGGCGTGTGTAGTTTGTTCAAGTGCAGGCACCTGAGCAGCAAAGGTCATGTTTTGCACGTTGATCCATTTAATGCATCTCTGTAATGGTACTTCTATTGTGCAGACCTAGCTAGGCAGCAACTAAGTGCCGTAGATTGTAAAACTGGAGCATGGTGACTATATAAGGAAGGAGCAAGGAAGGGTTTTATATTGTGCATATTAGTATGGTGGAAAAAGGACATTGTTTTTGCTGGGCCAGTCTCCTGAGGTACTATGGTGCTTGGTTGTATGAGGTGCCCCTTATGGAACATGCATACATACTACACAGATGTCTACGATCACCTGTAAAACCTTTGATTTATGTAAATATTAGAGGGTGACATGGGATCTTTTCATTGGGTCATGTCAGGGAGGAAGAATCGGCTTGTGAGCCTTAGAATACCTTGGAGTAGTATGTACCGAGAAAATGACTGTAGAAAGCACACCTGAGGATGAACCGCTGCTGGCTATCCTTGGCGCGACCCATGGAGCTCGTCGCTGGCATTGCAACGCCTCCACGATCACAGAGACTGGAATATGTGGTTGTGTGCGAGGCAGAGCAGAAACTTTAAGTGTCAGTGCCCCCATTTGCATCTTATCAGTCACAACGGAGCCTGTCCTCAAGGAATTACAGGATGCGTGAAGATAATTGGGAGCCAATTCAGGCTGACAATGTGACCTCATGTCAGAGCATAATGTCATGTTCAGGGTGTTATGTGCCCTACAGAACTGCTTTGTCTAATGAAGTGCACTGTTAAGATGTCAGCACATTTGAAGTCAACTATTTCTGTTGCTGCTGTTTGGAATAGTTGAAAAGAGTCTGTGAGGCTAATATGTAAAATGTTCTGCCATTATCTTCTATAACAGATAGGCAGTAAACTCCATATAATTTGAATTTCTTCCATTTTCTTTTGACTGAAGCCAAAATAGTACGTTTTCCATTAGGCATTACTGATTTAGATGCGTCTTGCTCCCGGGGGGGGGGTTTCAGCATTCTTTAAAGAGAGACAGTGGTAGTGCATGAACAAAGACAATAAGGTCCACATTAATTATCTACTATGGTTGGTCATACAGTACTCACAGATTCTCACTGATAATTGGCTACAATGATGTACAGTTGTTTTCTTCAAAATAAGGATGTATTCTTCCTAACTTTAACCTTAAGACACGTTTGTTTACATACTTTTCATAGTATCATAATGAGGTAAAATCTTGTGTTAGATTCACCATCTTGATCGTGGTACAAGTGTCTATGGCCGTGTGAAAATTCTTTCTTCCTGTGCCTATTACACACATCTATGCAACGGAAAACTCCAGCACTTCCATAAAACTTCCATATAATGGCTTAAACGTGACTACTGACATGGACTAGGAGAGATGGATACTGAAACTCAGGGCACAGAGATTTGCACAGTCACGCAGACAGTGGGATGAATGGAAAAATATTCGTGGATAATGAGGGTCCCATTTCGCCCTCCCCATCTTTTCTTTAGGTTCGGAGGGGGGGGGGGGCATTTGTGGGGTTTCAGAGATGAATGTTGTGGTAGCAGCTCTAATGGGTACCAGACTCGCATATATGGTGAGATCAATACTGAGACAAAGATGTTGTCCGAAGGACCAGCAATGAAGAGGAAGGGTATCCAAGGGAGATGGCTAAGGACAGTCCCACCAGTTTGACAAACGGATTGAGTTTTGGGATTCACCCATGCAAGGATACACTGATACTTAGAATTTGAAACTCAGGCTGTGGGACAGGAGACAAAGGGACTTGAGAAAGGGACTCAAATAATTAACTAGTTACCCCAGAACAGAGAGGTGCAGGCACTTCGAGAAGCTAACACGGAGCTAGAAAGTCTGACGTATCACAAGATAGAGACATGAACACTAGATCAATTAGATGCTAACTCCATCACTGGGAGAACCATACTCTAAGACTTCGGCCCTGATTACCAGTTTGGCGGATGGGATACTCCATCACACACGTGACTGATATCCCATCTGCCGTATTACAAGTTCTTTAGGGTATAATGGAATTGTAATACGGCGAACAGGATATCAGTCACATTTGTGATGGAGTAACCCTGTCCACCAAACTCATAATTGGGCCCTAAGTGCAGTAGGCACTGTAGCTGGGAAAGGATGAACAGGATAGCTTGGTGAAATTACAGGGGATCCGCAACGAGGCAACAGGGTACTCTTTAATTTGAGCAAATCCAATAACATCACACTGTTCCTGGGAGACCTTCGATTTCTACAGGTTGATAAGAGTATCACATTTAAAACACAGCTGCTAGAGTTCTTCGGAAAATAGCTGGAAATGCCTACATAAATTGCCTTCTAACTGTATTGGATGGTAAAACCTTCATGCTTAGTTCGTGATGAACAAGTTGGTTGAATTCAAGAAAAAAAACAAGATATCCCAACAGTTCCCTTAGCTGAGGACAAGCCCACTTCTCCACTTTCCTGAAAGGACTCGGCCAAATATTCTGTTTGCCGAACTATGAACTAACCTCCAATAACTTGGCTGGCTGTTCATTTGGGAGGTTATGTTAGATCTCTGAGCTGGTGCATTAAACCCTACTACTCCAAAGTGGTAAAAAAGCAATATGTAGTCCATCTTCAAAATACATTAATCAACAAACACAATGGGATCATCCAAAAACCTTCTTGCTGCACACGTAACCAAAATCTTTTGGGATGCAAACTGTATTTCTTTTTGCCTCTTAACCTAGCTGCCCTACAGGTTTTAACTGTTCTTGTGATCATGTGCTGTCTGTTTGTCGTGAACTTCACAGAGAACCTTGCATGTAAGATGTCAAATAAAGTTCACTGAGTTCTAATTGCAGTCACATTGGATTCTACTTCGACCCCACTACAAGGAACCAGGTCCTACTTAATTGTGAAAAATGACCCTTTCCAGACTGTACATTTAAATGCTTGAACAATAGCATTACCCTTTTAGGAATGAAAACTATAAAAACATAAAAAGGCAGCACCTAAACAGGTCATCCTAAATGATTTTGGTTTATATTAAATGTAAAATGTGTAAAAATTAAATCATATTCTTTTTATATCACAGTATTCGCAGTGCATTCAATCCAAAACTTATTTATGGACCTGTTTCGACAGGTCCAAAAATAGTTAAGTTGGTTTATTAAATATATTGACATCATATTTTTATGTATAGATAGACGGAAGCAAAATGAGCAAAAACAGTTAGTTCATTATAAATGAATCATATAGATTATTTTATGAAGCTTTTTAAGTGAATAATTCCTAAAATGAAAGCAACATTTTAGATTGCATATGCTCACTAATTTGTTGCTTCATACCTTAAAATTCAGTGGTTTGTCAAATTTCTAATTCACCATAAAAATGGACCCAACCACAATTATAGCTGTAAAAAAAAGTTTAAGCCGTCCTCGCTGGAGCTGACTCTGTTGTGCCTGATAGCCAAAAGAGGGCAATCTTTGGGTAGAAGCCAGCAAGATTAGGTGAAATCAATAAATAAAACAATCAAAATATAACCTGCCAGTAGTGCCTTGGACGGACTACCCTGACTTCCTGCTGGAGTGAAAGGTTTATTATCTTCTTTATGGGGCCATCTGTTTAATCCCATAAAGAAGATAACAAACCTTTTACGCCAGCAGTAAGTCAGGGTAGTCCGTCCAACTGGGACGGACAAAAAAGAGAAACTGGCTGGCCACCGTTTAGCATGAACAGTGACGGCGGACAATGGGAAAGAGGGGTGGGGCTTAAAGCCCACTAGTGAAATCTCCCCAATAACACTAAATCTCACCAACGAGACTGTGCAAGTGTGCAGTTTTACGCTAGGCTTCGACCTAAAAATCATAGCCTGGAAGATGAAGGTGAGATGCACTCGAGTAACCTTGTGGCTGACCTCAGGCCAGTGTTACAGAGTGGAACCTTAAGCACAAAAGAGATGAGCAGGGGGTGTTTTAACGCCTGGTATGTGCATACTTCTGGGAGCTGTCGGCTGTGTGGTGTTGCAGGGTAAGGCCTCGCACGTGGCAATACTCTTATACAATACTGGACACAGACTCGTTAGTGCAGTTAGCCGGAAAGACCCCGAGCGGTCTTCCGCATGTTTATTTATACCCCGGCGCGAGCCCGCCCCGGGGTTGTGCGTGCGTGCGTGGGGAAAAGGATACATTGTGTGGGAGAGCCCGGGTGGCTCTCTACATCCCTCCTTTGTTTTAGTTCTTTTCTGCCGGCTCACTCTGGGACTTCAATTTAGGGCGATGCCCAGGCAAAGTCTCTCAACCGCTGACTAGGCTTCGGATTGGGCCTCAGGCTGTATCGGTGATTCCGGGTCCATGGTGGTTCGACAACCCCGGCCGGGGTTGTCCTTGGACCTGCGCTCGCCTCCTCTGCCCTCGGTTGACTTTGCTCGGTGCCGAGGCCGGGCGGTGTTGGCCTTGGTTGAACGTCACCTCGTGACGGCACTGTTGTCGGACTAGGAAAACTGTAGAAGTCCAAATCTTCGTGTTCCCCTGGTTCCGTTCCTTCTACTCTCCGGTGCCTTTCGGTTGTTTCGGTCGCTTTCCTGAAGCATGATATGTTTCTTGTCACTGCCTGTCCGTCTCTCCTCGCAGTGACCATTGTCTCTTGTACCTTGTCCACTATCCACACTTCGGGCTCGAATGGAGTTCGGAACTTCCACCCAGGATGGCGATCTTTGACGACCACTGCGTCCCCTTCCTTGATGTCCGGTTCCTTGGCGTGACGATGCACGCTTGCTTTAATGTTGGTGGCCTGTCTTCGGGCTTGGGTAGCCTCGGCGTCTCTCTCTTCGGGCACCCACGTGCTCGCAGTTGGGATGCTGTCCCTGGGAGCCCGCTTGAACAACACATGGGAGGGGGCGCACTTGGTCGTTGAGTGCGGCGTCTGACGGTATGCTCCTAGGAATTGGTCCAGGGCTGCCTCCAGGTCTTCGCCATTATCCACCGCTATCCGGAGGGCCCTATTTATTGTTCGCATCAGTCTCTCAACTTCCCCATTAGCCTGGGACCACAGCGGGGTGATCCTTCTGTGCCTGATCCGGAGGGCCTCCAGGTACGACTGGAACTCTCTCCCTTGAAAGGGGGGTCCGTTGTCGGACTTGATTTCCTCGGGGAGCCCCATCGTTGCGAACACGCGGTTTAACACTTTCTTGACCTGTGGGAATGCGGTAGATGCTATGACTTCCACAATTGGGAATTTTGAGAACGAATCTACTAACACCAGCATGTGCCTTCCGTCCGGGAAGCTGCCAAAGTCTATGCTGAGTTGTGTCCAGGGTGCCTGAGGTGCTTCTTCTGTGATTACGGGTGCTGGGACGGGTTCTCCCCCAGTGATCGTGCAGGCGTGGCAGGACCGTATCATTGCTTCCACTTGGCTGTCCATCGCCGGGAACCACACCTTACTCCTTAGTTGTGCCTTTGTTTTGACCATACCTTGGTGCCCCACATGTGCTAGGCTCAGAGCTCGTTGTTGGAAGCTTTCTGGCATGACGATGAGGTGCCCTCGCAGGATCACTCCTTCATCTCCCACACTTAGTTCGCTGCGTATCTGCCACAGCTGCTGTCTGGCGTGGCTCACTTCCGGTCGGAGGCTAGAGGTGCTGTTGAGAAAATGGGCCCAGCGGTTTTCCTCGAGGGCCCGGCGAACTTTCGTCAGAGTCTCGTCCCCTGCAGTGGCGTCTCCGATTTCCTTGAGCGACATGTTCTCCGGACACGCGGCCTGCGTGATCATGTGTACGATCTCTTCCACCTCCTCTCCTTCCTCTGTGAGCGGTCGCTGGGTGATGACATCCGGGTGCCGGGACAGGTAATCGGCTGCGTTGTGGGCCCCTGGCCGGAACACGACTTTGAAGCGGTAGCCCTGCAGCTGGACTGCCCACTGTTCGATGCGTGGGGGAGCTAGCCGTGATGTCCCCGTGAAGAGGGGCAGAAGAGGCTTGTGGTCTGTGACCACCATGAATTCTTGCCCGCAGAGGTAGAGATGGAAGTGCTGGCAAGCCCACTTGATGGCCAGGGCTTCTCTTTCTATTTGGGCGTACCTGGTCTCTGTGTCCGTCAGCGCCTTGCTGGCATAGGCGACCGGTTTCCACTCCTCGGGCCCGTATTCTTGTAGAAGAACGGCTCCTAGTCCCACGGGACTGGCGTCAACGATTAGCTCGGTCCGCCGTCGTGGCTGGAAGTAGGCCATGGTGGTGTTATCCAGGAGACTGGCCTTGATGGTCTGGAACGCTTTATTTGCGGCTGCAGTCCAGTCCCATTTCTGATCGGCTCGGGTGAGGGTCCGGAGGGGTTCCGCAGTGGCAGCCAGGTTTGGAATGAACCGGCCACAGTACGTGGCCATGCCCAAGAAACTGCGTACTTCAGTTTGACTTCGGGGGGTGCTGGCTGCCTTGATCGCTTCCGCTTTCTTGGGGTCGACTTTCAGGCCCTCTCTCGTGAATGTGTATCCGAAAAAGTCCACCGACTCTTGGTAGAAAGCGCATTTGGCTCGGTGTAGAGTCAGGCCGCTGTCTGCGAGCCTTTGCAAGGTTGCCCTCAAGTTGACGTGGTGTTCTTCTAGGGTTGTGGAGTATACAAGAATATCATCGCTAAGGTTAATCACTCCTCTTAGACCCGATAGCACCTCGCGAATGGCGTTTTGAAAGACCTCGGCCGCAGATGAGACACCGAAGCTGAGCCGGGTGTAGCGACGCAGCCCTACGTGCGTCGAAAAGGTGGTGATGTACCTGCTGGCTGGCTCCAACTCGAGCTGGTGATAACCCGAATTGAGGTCCAGCTTCGAAAACCATTTCGCCCCGTTGAGGGCCGCTATGATATCGTCCATGGTGGGGGTGATATGCCCTGCGCGCTTGACGGCTGTGTTGGGGAGCCTCATGTCCACGCATAGACGAATGGCCCCTAGCTGCTTCGGTTTGGGGGCAACGACCAACGGAGAGACCCAGGGTGTCGGGCCCGACACTTTCTCGATTACTCCCAGGTCTTCAAGCTTACGAAGCTCCTCCTCCACTTGCGGCCTGAGGTTGAAAGGCACCCGCCAGTGTCGGAGTGCTACTGGTTTGATTGATGTGTCTATGTGTAACTTGAATCTCCGTCCCTTTAGTTTGCCTAGGCCCTTGAACAGTTCGGGAAAATCCTTTAGCATGAAATCCGCGTGGGCTTGGTGCACTTGGTTGGCAAAGAATACCAGGTCAAGGTCTTCTGCCGTGTGGCAGCTCAGGAGGGTGCCCTTCTTTCCCTCTGTGATGTGAAACTTTGTCTCCGTGGAGTATTCTCCGTTGACTACAGTGGTTTGGATCACTCCCCGAAGGGGCAGCGGTTCAGTTCCCCCATAGGTATAGATTCTCGCTACGGATGGCGTTAACGCCGGCTTCGGGGACATCCTCTCATATTGGTCCGAGTCCATGACATTGACGGACGCTCCTGTATCTATCAAGGCGTTGACACTCGTCCCGTCCACTGTTATGGAACACATGGGCGGCGGCCTCCTTTTCGTGGAAGCTCGGCTTACATAGGAGACGACGTATACCTCGTCGTCTTCATCGTCCTCGTATCTGGGCCGTCGGTCTTGCGCTTGAGTGTCCGGAGGAGGTCGTTCCTGGTCCAGTGATAGTTGTCGGATGCGCTGTGTCACTGCCCTGGCACGTGGGCCTGCTGACCTGAACTTTCCTCCCCGGCAGACGGCGGCAAAATGGTTCAGACACCCACACTTGAGGCACGTCTTGCCTTTGGCGCCACACGTGGCAGTGGCAGGGTGGTCTTCACCGCTGGACCCGCATTGGTTGCCTCGTGGCGGGCCATTTTGCTGCTTCACTGGCGGGAATCGTCTTTGAATCGCATCTACCCGTTCTTCTTTGATGGTCGGGGTTCTTGCAGCTGGTGGGGCGATAACCGGGGTGCGCAGTGCCGCCTCCATTTCCTCTGCCCTGGCATCGGACAGTTCATGCGATCTGGCCAGGATAAGTATCTCGTCGAGCGATATCCCTGGTTGCCTGAGGATCAGCTTTCTCAGCAGCTTCGACTTACATCCGACTATGATCTGATCCCTGATTTCCTCCCGGGGGTTGGCGAACGGGCACGTGCTCGCAAGCCGACGGAGTCGAGCATAGTACATGTCGACAGATTCGGATTCAGTTTGCCAGGCGCGCTTGAACTTGAACTTTTCAAAGTCATTGTTGAGCTGGGGGTCAAAATGTGCGTTGAGAGCCGCAACAGCGGCATCATAGTTGTGCTCGGGCCCTGTGTTGGGGAGCGACTCAAACAGATCATAGATTTCTTGATCCCCGTATAGGATGAGGAGCGACCTCTTCACAGTCCCATCCGTTTCTCTGGTACCCTTGAAGTATAGATTGAGACGTCCGACCCACGCCCTCCATCGGAGCGCTGCTGTCGCTGGGTCTGCAGTTTCGCTGAAAGGCGGGATGGGCGCTGCGCCGGCATGCAAGTGGGCGGGAAGTGCAGGTACGGGAGGTCCCGCTGGGGCCTGGGCTCCCGCCTGGGCTTGGGCCTGTGGGAGTACTGCAGGCACGGCTGACGGTGGCTGGACCGCTGGTGGTGGTGGTGGGGGCTGGACGGCCCCGTCTTGGGCCGCCCCTGTCGCATTCTGGCTCATGGTGTGGCTTTACGCAAGTTGTTCTGGTGCTTTCCGGAGTCGTGATAGTGTGCAAGGCAGGGCCGAGGTGCTTGGGTGCGCCACGTGTTGGAGCGCTGTGAGGCCTGGCACAGGGGGGAGCAGACGTGGTGCAGGCAGGGCGCCTGGGACTCCGCGCACCTCCTCCGCGCCGGCCGGCGAATCGAGGCAATGCGGGGATCGCACAGGCGGGGCAGACGGTTCACTCACCCGCAGGACGTTTCTGCTGCACACCGGCCCCACGAGCCCCGCCAGCTGAAGGCGCTCCCTCACGGGAGACGCGTGGGCGGGCCTTGGGCAGAGGGGGACCGGCACAAAGTAGCGGGTGGGCCCCGCAGCAGGACACAGGCAACGCGGCGTGCAGGAGGCAACAGGCACGCGCGGATGACAACCGGCCTCGTCGCCAGTGTGGTGTTGCAGGGTAAGGCGTCGCACGTGGCAATACTCTTATACAATACTGGACACAGACTCGTTAGTGCAGTTAGCCGGAAAGACCCCCAGCGGTCTTCCGCATGTTTATTTATACCCCGGCGCGAGCCCGCCCCGGGGTTGTGCGTGCGTGCGTGCAGTGGGGAAAAGGATACATTGTGTGGGAGAGCCCGGGTGGCTCTCTACAGGCTGTGTCAGCCTCAGTAGACGTTTAAAACGTGCACTCGCCTTTCTGTAACATCACCCCTCCGACTTGCCATGCCCTACCGAGTTCATCTCTTGGAGCGAAAAGGGGGTTTCTGCATAACGGGAAGCCTCCTTTCTTGGTTGCACCCGTACAACGGATGAATAACTATACCTCTTTGTGTATAATGTATAGCTTTAATTTCATTTGTTTTTCGCATCATCCCCTGCATCATGCCCCAGGAGGACTACCGTAGCCGTTTCTAACACAATTTGGACCCGAACCTCCGCTAAGTAAATGCTCATATATATCTGACCGCCCTATGTTTGCTGGTGTGATCTGTTATCTCTGTTTACAGTGCTTGATCTGTGCAGTGGCTGCAGGTGCGGGGCGCTGGCTCTTATCTCTGGGCATTGCAACTTCATTGCATCATCAGACTTTCACCAAGAGCAGTAGAAAGAAAGACCGGAAACTTATAAAGGAGTGGAAGCGGGACATAGGGAAACCGTAACAAAAAGTGAAAGTCGTGATGAAAATAGCCTGCGGAAAGAGAAGAAGCGGGGAGAGGAAATGGCACGGAGGTGAATTAAGACTAGACAGGAGGCAGCTTTGCCATCTTTGATTTCGCAGTTCCAGTCGAGGAAAGATAAACACGTTAGGCTCCTGCGCTTGCTTGTGTTTGTTTGTTCGTTTATTTTTACAAATTAAACTCAGGCCGCACATGTATCGACATCACAACAGTCCCACCTTGTTCCTAAACCATAGCCCATCCATCAGCTGTTCCCAGTTCGCTTTTGGAAATAGTAAAGAGGAGGTGATTCGTGTTGCTTCTTTTCAAAATACACACTTCTCACGTGCTGACCCTTTTCACTTGATCTATATTGTGAAAGCGTCTCCAACGACTGGGCCCGTAATTTGGAATGCGCCAGATTATTGTATTATAGCGGCCTCTGCTGGTTAATTTGCAGTATCACAGACACCTATGCAGATTCGACGAAACCAGGTGAATTTGTTGAGCCTGTCCGACTAAACGTTCCTTACTGCATGTCAACTTCAGGCCACCTGCCTCACATTGATGTACCAAACATTATAAAATGAACCACACAACAAAATAAAAATCGGTAAAAGATTAGGAAGTTACAACGGGCTGTGGACTTTCACTCACTGAAATCTGTTTCTTGTTGTGCCCCAAAGAAGGCTGATAGTTGCCTAATCTCCATTAGACCTACAAAAAGAGGTCAACAGCCTGCCACCTAAAATGGCGGGGGAGCTGCGGTTATCCATCATGTTTTACTGCTGGTATAAATTCAGCAACAACTGAGCATGAGTACTTAGAAAGTCGAAGCCAGTGGCGTAGCCAGTGTGCCATGGGCCCTACTGCAAGGAAAAATGCCCCAGCTGTTTGAGCTGTGAAATGCACAATAGCCAGGTCTCTGTGGGCCCCTCAGACCTCTGGGCCTCGATGCCTTTGCACGAACTGCGGCAATGGAAACGACGCCCCTGTTAGGAGCATACTAAAAGACCGATTTCTTCCAGATATGGAAATAGACACGCAGATGATGGACTGCGTCATTTAAAGGTAAGCATGGGCGCAGCTGAAGGCTTTTTCTTCATTCACATAGAACCCTTTGAGTGCACATGCCCTGAGGTACGTGCAGGTCTGTATAGTTTTAAAGTAGAGTGGTGAATGAGTCCTAACCAGACGCCACCGTGTGTGGCTGATGTATGCACTCCACAGATTGAATCCACAGGGTTAGAAATACGGTGTATTTACTTCTTGGTTTTGGTTGTGTTATGTATTCCTATTGCTAAAGGGTGCTTGACGTGCTTGTGACCCCTTCCTAGACATATTTTTATGTCCAGTTTGGAAAAACACCGCTTTATAAATCAATCCAATCCAATGGGAACGCTAGATAACTCTCTTATTGTCTTTGTATATAGACGCTGTCTTGATGTATTTTTCAATGCTCGTTTAATATTCCATTTTGAAAAAAAGCCAGCCAACGCGCTTCGTTCTGAAAACAGAACTTCTTAAGGGCTTAAATTACGACTCCGTCCTGTTTGGGGGAATATGTGTTTTCCCGTGTTCCACAGTCCCAAGCAATAAGTATTACACAGGTAATCACCTAGTGTGTTGATCACGATGAAGCAACAACGCGGCGTTCTGCATTTTCGAAAAACCGCCGCCCTTGCTATACCTTCCTAGACATATTATAGAAAGAAGCTGCTCTTATTGGTGCCCTTCCTTACCCCTGCGCATTGCTTACATCAGAATAATTCGGCACCAGCTAGGAATACTGGTAAGGATGAGAACTGCCTGCATATATGTTTGTGACTGTTACAACATGTACTTCTTTGTTTATAGATGTAAATTAGGTTTGCATTGTATTGCCCTGCACATTTTCTCTCACACAATTTACAAGTGCTCTCTCTCAAGAAGGTTTTTCATTTTGGACTACCATTGGTCTGAAATGGAGTGATGGCGTTAGACCTCAGAGGGAGAGGAGTGAAATAGAAAAAACATGCAGATGTTTTGTCACTAGAATCCTCTAATAACCAGCCAAGAATGTTTCCGTTCATAGACCATTTTGTGAAGTTTCCTCAGAACTGTTGACCATTGTGTCTGGTGCTGTAGAGGAGATTTTCGGGCGTTTTGAGTGCGACACTATAGCGAATGAGCTGTAGGTCACAGGTTGAGGTTTATTTATATAGGCTGCTTGGCAGGACTCTACCCTCTAGTGCTACTGATGATTGACACTACAGCTTCATGCAGGAGTCTTCAAACAGGGGGATGTGGAGGGCGGGGGTTGGGGGTGGTTGGGGGGCTCAGGTGATGCAGTGTGGGGAGGCACAAGGTTCTGCCCAAAGACTCAAGATTCAAGATTCAAGATTCAAAAATACTTTATTCGGTTAAAAAGCAAAATAACCATAAAAGTAGCATGAAAGGTGCAATTTACAAGAGGTAAAGTAAACTTTTTAAAATCACGGAAAAAGAAAACAAAATTAAATTCATGTATACAATAAAAGCAATCAATCCGTTTGAATTGATTTGCGACACTTAAAAACTAATTTGAAAAATTCTGCAATTGAGGCTACCATAAAAACAGTTTCCATTTTCTGGCACTCTATGAACGCTAGGCGGCATCTATATACATTTAAATCTTTGAGGATAGGGATGATAAGTTTCTTTCGAGGAAGGGTATAAAATTTACAAAAGAATAATATGTGTATATCGGATTGTTGGGATACATCATCACATGGACAGAGACATAAATCCTTCGACCAGCAATTCATCACGGGGAACGATAATGTCCTAAAAACAATATTAAATCTAAATCGGGTCAAAAGGTAACGTTCATGATTGGACATGTACAATGAAAGATATGGCTGCAGTTTCTCTCCGCATAAAATGTCCTGGTGGACAGAAACAGTCTTTTTTCTCGCCTCCTCTATATGTCTCTTTTCCTTGAGGTACGCCATACACAAATTTTTCAAATCTCTTCTAGATATATATTCCATTGATTGTGGGTCCTCAAAGTACTGGGGGCAGCTTATTTTTTCAAGAAAGTTTCTGACGTAGCCTAACCATTTAAAGTCACTGATATTGTCCAATGCTATAATGTCCTTTAAAATAGCCCGGTTAACAACACATTCATCATTTGTCCAAACCCTATGCCAAAGGAGGATTGGCTGAATTTTAATAGTGTCAGTAACATAAGGTGTTCCCAATTCAGCATGGCATATCATCGTTGCAGTACTTTGGGGTACGGACAGAATGTGGCATAAAAACTTATTTTCCATGATTTGAATCGAACTGATATTTGAGTAACCCCATAGTCCTGCACCATAGGTGGCTACAGATATACAAGTCGCATTATAAACAGTTAAAATCTCCTTTATGGGTTTTTTACCTAATTTTTTCATAAAGCATTTTAGGGCCATAATGGTCTTGGAAAATAACAAAGATCTAGCATGAATCGCTGTAGTCCATGAGCCACTTTCATGGAACAATATCCCCAGATAAGGTAAGGTGGGGGTCCTTTCTAGGGGATTGGAATTTATGAAAATTGGCTTCAAATGCTTGCTTGTTCTGGACCCACAGTACATAGACAAAGTTTTAGAACAATTGATTTTCAAATCTAAACCAAGCATAAAAGTGTTAAAGGCTGTAACCAAAGTTTGTAAAGCCATTGGGGTGCGTGCCATCAGAACAGCATCATCAGAGGGGCGTGGTTTGGATGGCAAGGAGGCAGCAGTCCTGAGTCCGGAGCTCCCGATCCCCCAAGTCAAATAACGGCGATGCGAAAGGGCAGAACGCAACAGGCAACGGAGTGAACACACGGAGAGGTGCATGAACAGAAGGAGCACCAACCGCGACCCTTCTCAACCCCTGAAACGACGCCGGGCAGCCGCCAGAGACAAAAAGACCCACCGAAGGAAACAAAGCGCAGGAGCACAAGATGGCGGCGGGCTGCTGAGAACTCCGGAAGCCTCAAGTAAGAGCTACCGAGCGCACCGCCTTTTAACAGCGCGCAGCGCACCACCTCCCAGACCCTCGGAAAAAAAACCCCGACCCCCAGGAGCGCCTAAGCTAAGGAACGTCGGAGCCAGGGCGGAGGGAAGCAGTACTGGAACGGAGGCGTAGGGGCGGCCATCTTGGTGCAGTACAAGAACAAGAGGGAAACACGACCAAGCGAATGGGGCACCAGGCGAGTTTCTCATCCACCCGACAGTGAGCACACCGAAACCGGGGCAGGCCGATAAGCAGAGCAAGTGCCAGGAGCGAAGGCGCAGAAAAAGAACACCCCACCTTTTGGTAACCGAGGCGGCCATATCAGTAAAGTCTGAAGCCACTCCCCAGGTCCGAGCAGGCGCCAGACAAAGAAGCAGCGCTACACTCAACCACAGGCGGTGGAGACAGAAGTGCAGCCCCCCGAAAAAAGGACCATACAAAGGGGGGGGGGTGTGAATCGGCGACGGTGACCGAAGAAACTGAACGGTGGCGGCCATCTTAGGAGGGGCAGCAGCAGCGAGCGAAGCGCCCCACCGGTGCACAACAAGCCCACAAGCCCACAATCAGAAGCGAGGTCAAAGAATAAGGCCAAAACCGCACAGAGGTGGAACACCTGCACAGAAACGTACGGAAACGCTCGAGATCACGGATGCCACGGAACCCACAGGCCAATCCTGAGGCGACATAAGTGGCGGCCATCTTAGGAGGGGAAGCAGCAGCAAGCGGAGCGCCCCACCGGCGTACAACAAGCCCACAATCAAGACCACGGAAGCCACGGAACCCACAGGCTACTCCTGAGGCGATATAAGTGCACACCTGCGCAACAGTACAGCGGGACCACCGGCGGCGGGTAGGGCCGTGTCGAGGGACCGTGCGAGGAGAGGCGAGGCAGGAAGCGCACCTACCGCCGAATATCAAGGCGAAGGAAGGTGAGAAGGTAGCGCGGACAGGCGCAGGCAGCCACTCACCTCAGGTCGCGTAGAAAGAGCACGAAGACAAACAGTCACCAGTCACAAACAGGCACCAGCAAGGGAACACTAATTCGCAGGCACCAACACAACCAGGGCTAATACCGGCCCGCAGAATTGCAGAAGGCTGGCGGAGGCCAGGACCAAGACCAGAGTGGTCAAGTGGCCACCCCGCTTCAGAGACTGCAACCTAATAACGGGGCCGGCCCAGAGGAAAAAGGACGACGAAAAACAACAAAAGACACCTACAAAGCAGCAGCCAACAGAAGTCAAACCTAGAACGCACCAGGTCAGGAGAGGCTTTGACACAATGGCAGAGAAAGAAGGCAACTTAGTGACAAACGCCCAGAAGAAGAACAAAAACGATCTGACCGCGTCACCCGCGAAAGGTCACGGAGACATGGGCGAAGAAACAACTACGCTGGACACACTTCTGAAGAAAATAACGGAGGGGAATGATCTTGCAAAGGAGACAAAAAAGATAGTGGACAGCATACAAATGGAACTAATAGCCATAAGAGCGGAGCAGAGCAGAGCCAACGGCAGAATAGACGAGGCGGAAAAAAGAATCAGCAACCTGGAAGACCGGGCCAACACAACACACAAGGATCTAGGCCTAGTCATAAAAAGAACATCAGCCCTGCAAAGATCAATGGCCGAGCAGGATGACAGGAGCCGCAAGGGGAACATAAGACTACTAGGAATACCCGAGGAGGAGAAGGACGCCCCAGGAGCATGCGCCCGTATGCTGGAGGACATTATCCCCAAAATAACAGGTCTCACTTTTGAAAGACCACTTGAGCTGGTCAAAGCCTACCGCATACCAGCAAAGAAGCAATCAAACAGCAACGCCCCGAGACCAATCATATGCAAACCGCTGCGAGAGGACCACACGGAGGCAATATTCGCAGTAGCCAGGAAAGGCAAACCAATGACAATCAACGGGGAAAAAGTGACGATCACACAGGACCTATCGAAGCTAACGGTGGAAGTGAGGAAGGGTTTCCTAGCTCAACGAGACACCCTGCGGAAAAACAACATCACCTTCTCCTTCGCAGGCCCTTCCAAACTGCGAATCACAGACAGACACGGTAGCAAAATCTTCGAAGACCCCAACGACCTACACAGGTACCTACGAGGGCCGCCTCCAGAAGAGATGGAACACCAAAGCCCAGGGGCCAAGAGAAGAGCCTCGACGGACGAGAACGAAGGAGAGGGCATATGACAAGAATGCGGCGCATGGCCAATATTCAACAAATAGCTCAAGACTCCGAACGCACGAGACAAGCTCAAGCACACAACAAAATGACCAACCTTGAACTCTAGACAACAAACCTACCTCGATAACGCACACACTGATCAACGAAGCTACCTCAATATCGCCACGGATCAACGCTGCTACCTCAAATCACCGATGTCGATCGTAGAGACTATGAAGACCGATGAAAGCACATATCCTTTGCCTTCTGTCCACAGAGACACTGCCAGACTTGGGGGGGAGGGGAGTGTGAGGAACCTTGCTGTCACACACCCGATTTTCTACAGGCGGAGGGAGGGGGGAGGGGAGGGAGGGGGGCGACCAGAGGAGGTTGGGGGGGCAGGCGGGCATGAAGGCCAGCGCGACAACGGACAGTGGTGCAATGTATGACTACTCTTTCTCTCTTTTCTATACTGATCTCTACACCCATCCCCTTTCCCATCCCCCACCCTACTCACTTAACCCCTGGGGGGGGAGACCCAAGCATTTGGGAGGTACAAAGGCAGGCACCTCAAGAGCCAGCAATGAAGACGACACAGCAGCCAGCGACAATTACAAAGTCCCATGACAGACCGACCACCGGCGAACCTCTCAGCGAACATAAAGGTAATCTCCATGAACGTCAAAGGCCTGAATCACCCAATCAAACGCAGGAAAATACTGGAACACCTGGGGAAACTCAAGGGGGACATCTACACGCTACAGGAGACCAAACTCTCAGAGGAAGAGGTTAAACTACTGAAGGCAAGATGGATAGGAGACATCCTATGCTCACCTGCTAAGGGGAAGAAGCGAGGCGTGGTAACCATCCTAAGCAAAAAAGCCAACCTCACCATACATAAGACAAACACGGACGAAGACGGACGTCTGCTGATAGCAAGTGTCCAAAGAGGAACCGACAAGCTACACGTAGCAAACATCTATGGACCAAACACCGAAGACAGAGACTTCTGGCAAATGGTAGACGGCGAACTCAGCAAGCTACCGCAGGAAGACCTCCTGATTGTAGCCGGCGACCTGAACAAGACAATGGACCAGGCCACGGACAGACACCCAAGCAGGCCAAGCCACAACTCTCCAGGAAGTAACACCCTTAAAGATCTCTGTGCCAAACACCACCTAGCAGACCCATGGAGGCTCCAACACCCCACAGCGCGTGAATACACCTTTTATTCACACCCGCATAACTCATATAGCAGAATTGACTATATATTGATGTCCAGCGACCACACGCACCTGATCGAGAACACAGAGATAGCCCCAATAACCATCTCCGACCATGCACATATTTCCCTCGCCCTCAACGGCAAACACAATGAAAGCATAACGAGAAGGTGGAGACTCAACGATGACATCCTACAGAAAAGAGACAATGTAAAAGAAATAGAAGGAGCACTAAATAACTACCTGGAAGACAATGACAATGGTGAAGTGGAGAAGGACACCATCTGGGAAGCGCTCAAAGCGACTCTAAGAGGCAAACTGATAAACATCAAATCAAGAATGAACAGAAGCAGGAATCAGAAGATCTCAGAGCTAGAGAGGGAAATAGAAGCACTGGAAAGAGGCCACTGCGCAAACATAACAGACAAAAACACACTCACCACGCTCACAAAGAAAAAATACGAACTAAACAGAATCCTAAGCGAACGAGCAGGTTCGTGGCTAACAAAGTTCAAGTCGGTGAATCTATGCAGAGCGAACAAAGCAGGAAAACAACTGGCATCTTACCTCAAAGGGAAGCAAAGAAAACACACAATAGCAGCAATAACAGACAAAAACAACAAATCGCAAACAACAAACAAAGGCATACTGGAGGTATTCAGACAGTTCTATCAGGAGCTTTATTCCGAAGACAAGAACCTGAGCAAAGATGGGGGCCACTCCCTCCTCATGGACATCAACCTACCGAAACTCAGGGAGGAGGAGAAGGCACCCCTAGAGGCGGACATAACGGAAGAGGAAATCGAAGCCGCAATCAATCAGCTAAAACGAAACAGAGCCCCAGGACCAGACGGGTACTCCGCCGTGTTCTACAAGACCTTCTGCCCCAACATCAAGAAAATACTATCGGAAACGTACGCTGCCTGCATAAAGAAAGGGGAGATGACAAACACCATGCGAGAGGCAAACATCACAATAATACCCAAAGAAGGTAAAGACCACCAATACCCACAAAACTACAGACCTATATCACTCATAAATGTGGACTGCAAAATCTATGCAAAGGTGCTTGCTAACAGACTCAATAGAATTCTACCCGACATCATACACAACTCACAAGTGGGCTACATCAAACACAGGCTGTCGCAAGACAACACAAGGCTGCTGTGCCATCTGATCAACCACTCAACACAGAGCAATGAACAGGCGGTCATGATAGCACTAGATGCGGAGAAGGCCTTTGACAGGGTCTCGTGGCCATTCCTCAGGAACTGCATGACAAAGTTTGGACTAGGGGAGAAGTACATAGCAATGACGATGGCCCTATACAACAAACCGAGAGCAAGAATAGTGGTCAACGGGAGCACATCTGACCCGCTCCCACTGGGAAGAGGAACCAGGCAAGGATGCCCACTGTCACCCGGTCTCTTCCTACTGGCACTCGAACCACTGCTTGCAAAAATACGAGACAATGAGGGAATAACGGGCGTCAAGATCGGAGAGAAGACAGTCAAACTTGCAGCGTACGCAGACGACATCCTCATCACCACCACCAAGCCATCAACGTCGATCACAGCACTAATGGAGGCAATAGGGGAATATGCAGAAGCGTCCGGATACAAACTCAACAAGGACAAATCGGAATGCAAACCAATGAACATACACACCACCAAACTGGTATTAGGAGATTCCGGCCTAGCCTGGCAAACGAAACCACTCAAATACCTTGGCCTACAGTTCGGAAGGGACCTAACATCAACGATACAGCACAACGAAGACTCACTGCTAAAAAAAGTCAAAGAGAGACTAGAACTGTGGTCGCCCAAATACATCAGCTGGTGGGGTAGGATAGAGACGATAAAAATGATGATTACACCCGCAATAAACTACACGCTAAACATGCTACCGATCCAAATGACGGAGAGCTTCCACAAAAAACTGGACGGCTTGATCAACACCTTCCTATGGAGGAACAAAAAACCACGAATTAGCCTACCCAAACTGAGGCTAGCGAAGGAACTAGGTGGCCTCAACCTGGCGAACTTCAAAACCTACCAGACAGCCTGCCTAGCCAAACAAGGATTCGCATGGATCGACGAAACACAACAATACAAACCAGTCTGGCTGGAACTGGAAAGCGAGCTCCTAGGAGGCCTGCACCCGACGGCGATTTTAACGGCAAACAAACACCCCCTATGGTCCAACACCATATTGAAGCACACCAGAGAAGCGCTGATGAAGGTGGACAAGCGAATGGCACAGAAACTGAGAGGCACAACATGGGAATCCATCTGGTACAACACAAAAATATCATACCAAGGGGCAGTAATAGACTATGACGCATGGATCAAAAAAGGGATAAGCCTTCCCAAACAAATAGAAACAAAGGGGAAGCAGCTAACCTTCTCAAACCTACAACAACTACACAACCTCCCAAACAAAGAGCTATACACTTTTCTGAAAATAAGGTCTGCCATAACCAGAGCAAACCTAACCCGAGAAGAACCGGGCATCGTCAAGTACGTGCTAATGCTAAACTCGGCGGGTCACCAGACCGCCAAGATCTACAAACTGCTTGCCCCGACGACCCTGTCTCTAAACAAGAAGACAACAAACTCATGGGCTACACTCCTAGGCAGACAGCTAAACGAAAAGGAACAGGCGCAAATGTGGGCCTCAGCCACAAAAAGCAAGATCACCCCGCAACTGGCACAAACAAAATACTGGCTTCTCCACAGAGCCTACTGGACCCCATCAAGGCTCCATAAAAGCGGAATAGCAGACTCAGGCGACTGCTGGAATTGCCAGAAAGAGGAGGGCACACTTGAACACCTCATCTTTGGGTGCGTCAAAGTCAAGAGGTTCTGGGCCCAAATAAACGCATTCATAAATGACATGTTCCAAACAGACTTAATGCTAAACTATGTGACACTGGCGACAGGGCATGTAACAGCAAACCTGAACAGCAGGGAAGAAAGAGACCTTCTGGACCTACTCCTGACAGCAGCCCTGAAGATAATCTTAACGAACTGGAAGAACACAGCGAAAGCAAACTTCAAAACATGGATCAACTGGGTCACCTTCCTAAGAGGAGCAGACAACATCACGGGCAACCTCTCGAAAGAACACACGCCCCAAGAGCACATGTGGAAACAACTCGACGAACATTTAAAGAAGCCACACTAAACAACCCCCCCCCCCCCCTTCTTTCTTTCTCTCCTTCTTCCTTCCTCTCTCTCTTCAGCACTGTTGTAAAAACTGCCAATGTATATGCCACTTTATTTTTTCAATAAAAATCTTTAAATCAAAAAAAAAAGAAAAGAAAAGCAAGCCAGCCGAACAGCTGCTATGTTAATGGCCTGGAGAAGTATGAAAAAAAGATAGCATAACAGGATAGAGACCATCGGCGTCGTTTCACCAAAGTGCTAGGGGTAACGGAAGTGACGTACAACATCCTTTGATTCCAAAGACTTCATAGGAAGTGATGTCCTATGAAATTTGCTGCGGACTCTCTGTAAGAAACCCGCATTAATGTTCACAGTAAGTGTAACACCTCAGTTATTAACAGGAAAACAGGTCTAAAGGTGAAGGTATGGTTCTAACATAATTTCATGTATTCCAAATAAAGAAACTTGATAATGTGAAAAAAAAAAAAAAAAAACAGCATCATCAGCGTACATCAGTGCAGGGACAGGCCTACCTCTCACCATAGGCATGTCCCTGCCCTCCTGCACGAGGTGCTTCTCCATTCCATTTATATATAACAAAAATAGAAAGGGGGCTAGAACGCACCCTTGGCGCACACCCCGACCAATCCCGAATTGTCTGCTGCATTCACCATTATTCCCATATCTGACACTTGCAGTGGCCGCGGAATATAGCTCTCTCAGAAAGCATATAATGGCATTGTCTACCCCCATTTCGGCCATAGTTGTCCATAATTTAGTGTGTGACACACAGTCAAAAGCTGATGATAAATCAACAAATGTGAGGTATAGACGTTGTTTTTTAACCTTTATATACTTCTGTTGCAAGGTGAAAAGATTCAAATCTTGCTCTATGGTCCCTAAACCCTTTTGGAACCCAAATTGAAAATCGCTTAACACCCCATTATCCTCAGCCCAGCTTTGCAATTTAGCTAAAATCACTCTCCCCAAAATTTTTATGGAAGAGTCCAATAAGGAAATTGGCCTATAGCAAGTACAACTTAGCCTATCCCCTTTCTTGAAGATTGGGACTATTACCGATGTAAACCAGGTAGGAATTGGGCTATTTGCCAAAGCGGCATTGAAGAGCTGAACTAACAGTGGCCCCCATAATTCGATGTTAGCCTTATAGAGGTCGGCTGGTATACCGTCTGGTCCTGCTGCCTTGCCCCCCTTAGTCGCCTTCAAGCTTGCTATAACTTCAGGAAGGGTTACAATCAGAGTTCTGGATGTATCTAAATTTAGCAACCCCACGTCCTGGCCTGTTTCAGGGGTTAGTTCCACAACCTTATAAAGGGAGGAAAAGTGAGCCACCGACTCCTCTTCTGAAATGGCAATTTCCATGCGTGCTTTTTGTTCATGTAAAAGGGGGGTGTTAATGACCCTCCAAAAGGCATCCGGATCCTTTGATTTTGAGGCAGCGCATAGGTTGTCCCAAGCCTCCCTTTTTATCGAGGCCTTCCTGTCCTTCAATGCTAAATTATAGTCCTTCCTTGCAATTCTAATTAGGATTACATCCCGTGGTCTTTTATGAATTGCATGTCTAAGCTTTGTTAAGGCTCTAGTGCACTTCCTATCAAACCATTTCCTATTGGACTTTAGGGAATTTTTCCTGGCAACCCACAATGCTTCATTGATTGTACTAGAGATGATATTAAAATGGGTTATTATTTCACAACTCTCTGCGTATTCATCTAAACAGATCGAAAAACTACTCATGCATTTACTCAGTATTTTATACAGGAAATCATCCGGGATCAGTCTGCTCCATTTAAGGTTATAACCATTTTGGGTACCCAACCTCACGTCCTGGACCCTTTGGTTCGGAGATTCTCTAGTATCAACTACAGCAAATAGGTTCTCCATTTTTAATACCTGTGGCAGATGATCACTCAGTGGTAAGTCCATGATGTTTGCTCTAATCAATCTGCTCGCAGAGCTAAGTGTACATAAACTAAAATCAATAATAGATGAGGCACCCCGCCCAACAAAGGTTGGGGCAAATGTCGTTGTATGATGTGCTAACTCATTTGAAAACCCAAAGTTAAAATTAAAAATCATCTCATTTAATGAGTCGCCTAGTAGGGTATGTTCAAAATGCGTCAAGTTGACATCTTGTTCCAGCATTAAACCGCAAATACCCTTTTGGCCCTTTTTGCAGAGAGTGCAATTAAAATCACCCCCCCCATAATAACATAACTTCAGCCCTCTTGCTCTTATCAAGTTCGTCTTGCATTTCTGAGGTTAGTGTATCAAGTACGTCCTTAATCATGCTACCTGGGCAGTTATTGTAAAAATTAAAAAGAACCATCTTTGGACCCTTCCTTGTGTCTATCACTATTTTTTGATAGTAACTGGATCCAGGGGAAAAAGAAATTTTATCGTAAACTAGAAGATTAGATATGTATACAGTCAACCCTCCCTTGGGTCTTCCGTGTACTCCACCCACCGCAGGGGTAAAGTAAGTTTTGTAGCCATTAGGATGTATCGGCGTGGTGGCCCAAGTTTCTTGAAGGGCTAATATTCCCACGTCGGTAATGGCCTCATCCCAGGTTGGATTGGTAATCTTCTGTTTTAACCCAGCCACGTTCCAAAAGAGTACCTTACAATAATCTTTTTCTACAGGTAAAATATCTACAGTATCCCCTAGTTTTCTGACCTGGCTCCCTTGTATAGACTCATCCCCCACCTGTATTTCTGGGGTTTCCTCGGACCCTAGACAACTTATAAGACCCGGGTCCACAGGTTTGTTAGACAGCCGGTCATCTTCCTTGATCTTGGGGAGTCAATCCACTGCTTCCAAGCAATCAAACCGGTTGTAACACGGGAAAAACGGAGGAAATTGCAGATTGCCTGACCATCCTGGGTCATAACCTTGTGGATAAAAGTAAGGAGGCCTCCCTTTGTGTTTCACAGTGTTCCAACCATCTTCATGTCTCCCATTCCACTGTGTATTGTGGTAGTTATTATCAAAAGCCTGACCAGTATTACCACCATGGTGTCGTTTATCCCTAGTCCAACTCCACCTATTATCCGGTTGTTCACCCTCAGGGTAGAAGTAAGATAATGGCCTAGCCACAATGGACAAACCATAATTTCTTGGGGGCCTCGATGTAATAAATTCAGCGGTGCGGGGATTCTCAAATGTTATCACCACGCAGTCACCGTGTGTCCTTTTTTTATTGTACCCCACCCAAGGAGTCCTTTCAACCATAAGGATGTTGCTTTTAAAGGCTGGGGGGAGAGGGTAGTTATCATTTAACCAGTGTATTGTTTTATTTACAAGTCCCCCATTATTTTCATTTGATTTCTCATCAGGTTGGGGGACTCCGGTAAGGACCACAACATATGGTGAGGCTTCTGGGGGTAGATGTATGTTTCTGCGTGTCTCCCTCTTTTCTACGTTAACTTTATCCTTGGGAGTTTGTGTGGGAGGCGCTGCTTTGTCAGTTGTGGTTGGGTTTTTAGGTGTTGGTATGGGTTTTGGAGGTGGATTAGTGGTGGGTTTTGGAGGTGGATTGGTGGTGGGTTTTGGAGGTAGATTAGTGGTAACATCGCTTTTAGCAGCTGTGGGTGGTCTATTCGTAGTTGGTTTTTTTTGTGGAACTTTATTGTTCAAATTGAAGCTAGGGGCACTAATATCTTTATGGATGTTAGTCAGTATTGTTTCCAGACATCGTAGCCTAACCTCAATGGGTTCTAAGATAATTTTTAGCATTGCGAAGATGTTATTATTAACCATGCTTAGGCTACTACTGTCCTCGCTCCCTCCGGCTTGATTATCAACTACCCCACTTAGTTCCAAGATCCCCTCCAAGCTACTATCCAAGACAGTTTCGTCTGGCAGACTTAGTGTTATGCCCACACTTGCCCGGGGCCCACCCGTGGTATCATTAATATTGGTGTGAGCATCTAAGTTGGTACTCACATTCAAAGGAATCGGATCCAACTGAGATGGGTCATGGATTTTGCCAGTCTGGGCTTTTTTCCCTTTTCGAGTGGTAGTTTTAATGGGCTTTTGTTTAATACTCTTTTGTTTAGGAATTGCCCCCTGCTTCCTCCCCCTTTCATTTAGGGTACTAGCTATAGTTTCATTCTCGGTTGCAGCCGGGCCATTTTCCAGCAATAAGGAGAGATTTGGGGTTGCCTCCAGGCCTTCCTGGGAGGCTGGTAAGTCACAGCCCCCGTCCTTGTGTACCATTACGAGTGTTTTTGGAGCGGATACACTGTTAGGTGTGCAAGCTTGTGCCAAATGGCCCAAAGAGGAACGCTTTGCCATGGCTAAGTCTTGGGACACCCTTCTATCCATCAGTATGATCCCTTCATCAATGAGGGCATGTGTGCGCACTATAAAATCATCTAAGGTACCAGTTAGTTTCTTTGCCCCAGCAGCTGCCATGCTTCTGGTCTCTGGGTGGTTCATGGCAAGCCCAATAAATAACCCACTATAAAGCAGGAAATGCTTGCGGCCAATTACCGGTACCAATCTCAGTACAACAAGAACTCGGAGGCTCACAATGGTATGTTACAGCAAGATTTAGCCAACTTACAGTTATGCAGTCTCGATGTCCTTTGGCTACTCGCAACCGGGCAGGGTGTCTGGCCCAGGCCAGGCTCCTCGGGCCTCTGAGGGCCGTAGAGGGCCCGCCCTTTGCCCGGGCTTCGCCCCGGGCGTCCCGCTCGCGTCCCGCGACGCGGGGGTGCTCCTCCTTTTATGCGTCTTACTTTGCGCTCACAGGGCGCTGCCGCGTCACTCTGACGCGCCGCCGCGGTGCCTGCCGTGATTTGCAGTCTCCCGGAGCGGCGGCGCGGAGTCCGGTGTTCCTTGACTCTTGGCGGTGGCGGCGAAGTGGGCAATGTCCTCTGTGGCCGTGAGAGGTAAGTGCAACTGACTCTCGGCGGTGGCGGCGGTTTTGTTGTGGTCTCCCCCGCTCTGCCGGGGTGCTCCTCCTTTTATGCGTCTTACTTTGCGCTCACAGGGCGCTGCCGCGTCACTCTGACGCGCCGCCGCGGTGCCTGCCGTGATTTGCAGTCTCCCGGAGCGGCGGCGCGGAGTCCGGTGTTCCTTGACTCTTGGCGGTGGCGGCGAAGTGGGCAATGTCCTCTGTGGCCGTGAGAGGTAAGTGCAACTGACTCTCGGCGGTGGCGGCGGTTTTGTTGTGGTCTCCCCCGCTCTGCCGGGGTGCTCCTCCTTTTATGCGTCTTACTTTGCGCTCACAGGGCGCTGCCGCGTCACTCTGACGCGCCGCCGCGGTGCCTGCCGGGATTTGCAGTCTCCCGGAGCGGCGGCGCGGAGTCCGGTGTTCCTTGACTCTTGGCGGTGGCGGCGAAGTGGGCAATGTCCTCTGTGGCCGTGAGAGGTAAGTGCAACTGACTCTCGGCGGTGGCGGCGGTTTTGTTGTGGTCTCGCCCAAAGACTCATTATTCTGATAACAGTGCTTTGTTTTAAGAAGAAAAAAATGAGCGGCTTTGTAATGGGCCAACACTAATATCTTTTGTTATTTATATCCTAGCTGGGAGTATGTGTCAAAAGGAAAGGGACTCCAGAAATTCTTCAAAACCCCCACCCCCATGTCTAATAATCACACTGTGGACACTTTTAAACACTAGTAAGGCCTGACTGACCACAATAGTATGTTTAGGAATTATGTATTTGATTGCATCTTTAAAACGGTAACAAAACTTTACTGCAATGTTTAAATAAGCCTAAATGTAAACATCGCCAATTTAATAAAATAATTGTGAACAATTCTGAGTGGGGCCTGATGATTTTTTTCCCACTTTGGAGGTGGGACGTTAAAAAGTTTGAAGACCAAATGAAAAGAAAACATGTAATAATACAAACCAAACAGTTCCCAAGAAAGGGGCAGTAGCTGCCCGTGCACGTAAAAGCGGTGGGGCTGGGTTGGGAGGGGGGATTCGAAAGACGACCAAGATCGAAAATTAAATAAATAACACATTTTTCCTCATTGTCATCTGTCGAATTCCCCCCCAACCCGACCCTACCGCTCTTGCCTGCACGGGCAGCAACTGGATAGGGGATGTCTGTTTCGGAGCACTGATTCACACGGTAATGTGGAGCAGAATTAAATTTAGTGCAGTCATTTAGTAAACAGTGACTAAGATCAACAACCCTTACACTTATGCCCGCCGCCTTAATTTTTGTAAGCAATGAGCCCTAAAATAATTAAAAGTGTATACCTCCCTCATTGATCATCTTAAAAAATAGCTAAGTGAATTAAATCAAAATCGGTTGGAGAATGAAGGAATCAGAGACCGTCATTGTCACCTATACGTATCTGCATGAAGCTCTTCATCTAAAGTATAGTATCTGGATTAAATAGGGCTTCAAAGATTCCTCTCATTGTTTGAGCGTCTTCGCACTGTTATCAAGCGTTTTAGTTGACTCACACGGCTGCGTTCACGTTGGTATCTTTTGTCGCTGCTCGTTGTCGACGACTTAAGAACGTCGACTTCGAGTCGAGGTGTATTCATGCGCCCAGTGGGCGCTCCATGAGCGAGGAGCATGTCAGAAAAGATCACTTCTTTCGCATCTATGTGGAGTAACTGATTACAAAAGTTTGCGTTCATTGAGTTTTCGAGAGCAGTGGTAGTAATATATGGTCTCTGGAGCCACCATGTGGCCATGGTGCAGATTTTAGAATCTGTATGTGCACACATTAAAATGTGATTTTCGGTGATGTGTGATGTGTTGTTGAAGTACATTAATCGGAAAACAAACCCGTATCTGTACTCTTCACATCGCTACATACGGAATTACCACAAAACCGCTGTCTTTGTCAATGTGGCTTCCTCCGTGTGTACGTTGTTTGCTACATAATACCAGTAGCATAGCAAGAATGCCAGGGTTTTTTCGAATGCAAGTCAACAGAATGCCCCTGGCCCTCGACCCCACCCCTGGGAGATACTAAAATACATCCATATTTGGAGTGCACATGACACCTCAGATCCATGGGCCCAGGTGTCACTGCACCTGCTGCCCTTTTGTTAGGTATGCCCGTGTATAATTCCACGACATGTCTTTGTGCACCTATAAACAAATCCCGACCTTACTTTTTGTGATGTGTACAACAACCATTGCTGATCTCACGGCATCAGTACAAAGCAGAGAAGATACAATCTACTTACGAAGGGACCGTCTTCCGCCCAGAAGGCCACCTCAGAACCATGGTATATGAATAGGGTGACCAACCGGCATGGGTGCAAATTCAGGACGGTAAGGGTAAAAATTCCAGACAATACTTCGTGGGAAAAGGTACATTTTACAGACACATCAGAGGAAGTTGTATGATAGTATAAAAGTAAATAGACAACCACTTAAGTACAAGTAAAAATACTTTTTTATATTCGTTTGAGACAATCTTGCACTTCACGGTTTTTCAGTATACGTGCAACTTTGAGCAACTGTGCAGGTCTTTTTGTAGTATTTCATATGATAATAATCTATTTATATGATTACTGCACTGGGTTGTCCAGTCTGCTATTTTGTTTACAACTCATGGTCCTGAGCAGGCATGTTTGGTGAGAGAAGTTGTCAGGAAGATCTGCTCGGACAGACTTTGTTACAAGCATCTCATATCTGAGTGCCATTGTGAGATGTAAAGCGGCACGCATAGGTGAACTAAAGGGAGGATTGCTGTGATCAACCCACTATATGGAACGCATTATGAGTGTTTCAGCAAGTGGAACTTAAAATGTGGAATCTGACTTTGCTTATGGGGGCTTCACGGAGAGTTGCACAAGCTGACGGAAGTCACAAAGGGGCTTTTCCCTGCAGCTTTCGTAAACAATGCACTGTCAATACACTATTACATCGTTTATTTTTGATGCGTTGCCTACTACAAACACAATATACATCTCAAGCACAGCTCATGGCAGTATGAGCCTCCCCCTAAAACCTTACACTTAAAACAAAGCATACCAACTTATACAATTATTAGTGTAACATTCAAGTAGCTGTTGGGTGTCACTCAAAATGGCATGTGCATGATGTACAGATCCCACACACAAGCATACAGCAAATACAGAATAGCAGCACATAGGCAAGGGAGTAGCCGGACAATTTGAATACCTCCCACTTTGAACTAAGCTCTTGTGGCACCAAGAAAGCAAAGTAAGACATCACAACCCTCCCCAGAAGAGCTCTCTTGTCCAACAATCTAGCCACTCATCCTTCTATCAAACCCATGATATCCAACATTTCAAATTTACAGTCTGTCATCTATTAATTCTTTCCTCCATCATTCTGTCCTTCCATCTGTGGGCCCATCCATTTCCAATCCTTTTCAACCGTTTGCAAACCTATCCATCATCTATCCTTCCATCCATAATTTCACTTATTCATCTCTTCATCCACCTGTTCACCCATCAATCCATTCACTCATACATCTAACCATTTACCTTTCACCCAAGCCATTCCTTCACCCAACCGTCCACTCTTTCACCCATCCATCCACTCTTTCACCCATCCATCCACTCTTTCACCCATCCATCCACCCGTTCACCCATCCACTCTTCCACCCATCCATTCATTCACTCATCCAGCCAACTATTTACCCACCCAGCCATACTTTCACTTACTCATCCATCCACCCATTCACTCTTTCACTCATCCATCCCTCCATCCTTTCAGCTCTCCACCATCCCTTTAACTCATCTATCTTTACATTCTTCTTTTCACTCATCCATACACCCATTCACCCATCCATTCTGTCAATCATTCATCCATTTTCACGCATCCACCCATCCTCCCTTTCTCTCTCCGTTCCCCTTTCACATAGCCACCCATCATTCCATCCCCCCTTCACCTATCCACCCACCCATCCAATTGCAGACAGAAGCGTCCCATCAAGAACTTCACCCTCGCTGTAGTTTCTAAAGCAAGGGGTGGAGTGGGGGAGGGTTCACTATGCCCTCCACATAGGCAATCTGGAAAGTTGGAAGTTATGAGTCATGCATGATGCACAGTGCCAGGACGTGAGGTGACTGTGACATGGTGTTGTTTCCAGGGCTTTAAGTGGGATGCAAAAAACGGGGGGTTTCTCCAAGGGGCATGTCTGATGTAATTAAGGGCATGGCTTAAAACACCTCAGCTAAAAATATGTGCTGAGCCTAATTTGCCGCCAGACTGGTATTTTGCTGTTTCTATCATTGTATCCCATAACATCAGACCTACAACAAGCCAAGACTATTGGCTTTGTCAATGGATGTTAGTTGCATAAAATAGATAAAAAAGCAGCAACTATGGCTTCGTTTGATATAATAATAAAACATGCTTCAGCTCTGAAATGATGAGACTGTGCAAGAACTTTAACCTCTTCTTTTTAACTTTGTATATTTGTTTTGTACATTTTTTCCATCTAACCCGAACAGAATACCCTGCCGTAGACCATGGCAGGAGGAGGCCCACCACATACTGTAAATTCCAAACTGGCCAATTGTCATTCTGTATGTGACAATCAGCCATGCAGAATGACAATGGGCGGAGTAGGGCCTCTCTTGTGCTCGAGGATAACTGCTAGGCTGCCCCATCAGGGAGCTGAGGCCTCTAACAGGGGAACAGCTCTGCTCCCTGCAAGGCCCAAAATCACGGACAAAAGGCCTCCGTAAAAGGGATCGACACGGAGAATGGACGTGAGGTCCAAATTATGTATGGTCTGTCAAATTTACGAACGGTTGGTCACCCTATATATGAAGGTCATACAAAAATATCTCATCCGTATCCAGGAGTCTCTGAAGTTTCCTCTCAGTGGCAAAGTGCAACCAGTGGCCCCTCTCCCGCGTTGATGGAGCCTCTAGCTTTTTTTTGTTGAGTTTTTTATAGCGCGAATGAGACCCGAGACATTTTGTATCAGAGCGCTTTACATGAGCACCAGTTTTATTACAGATGGACACTTTCATTTTTGTTAGGCATGGGAGATTCAGTGATATACCCAGAATCACAGGTTGTTAAGCGTTGTTGCCTAGACTTGAACCCGGTTCCCAAACGCCAAGGTCGAGGTAGCTACTTCCAATTGCTAGCATCAACCTGCTCGACTCGGCCCAAGTACTCCCAAGGTAGTGCACCCAGCACCGATTACAGCAGCAGCTTTCTGGTCCATTCAACCTCTGGAGATATAGTTGTATGAAGTTACATCGCATGCATTTACCACACATGCCTAAACCCTTAGAATATATATACACACACACACATGTGCACTCATGCGCAACCACCAAAAATAGCATGCGTGGTAAAGACACTGTGTGGTTAATACTCCGTTGTAAAGGATGTTTCCCCCACCGGATCCATAATGCCAGTAGAACATTCTTACCAACGTTGCACAAATGGGCTGTCTAAACTGCCCAAGTCCATGAGCTTTTTGCCAATAGTTTCTTTTTTTATCGAGAAAAGGAAACTGAGTATCAAACGATACAAGAATGCCTCACCATGGGGGTTTTCAGACTTTCTGGGAGGGCCTGCTATATTTTCCTTCATAAACCCCATTTACTCTAATAATTCTTGATAAAAACTCACTAAACTCTCCATGGCTTCTAACGCAGAACAAACTACCCAAGTATTGTGCAGTTAATCTTACAGACGATATTTCTTCCTCAATATTTGGAATGAGTTTATAATTACCGCGTTGCAGAACTTCAAGTTATGTCATGATTTATAAACTAACGCGTTAAGATGGCATGTTGTCTTTGTCTTGCTGCTCAATCACTAATTCAAAAGTGTAAATTAGATTAGCTGTTCTGGCTCCGCTGTTAGTGATTCTACCCCCTCCCCTCCCTCCGGTGTTGGCGGGTGCGTTCTGGCTGACAAGCTTCAAGAGGCTTCTGAGGTACCAGCATCACCCCTCAAGGGCCTGCGGGAATGCTACTGTGTTATTGGCGAGTTAGTAATGGCGCCTTGAAGACCACTGTATGTGTAGTAAGCAGTTTAGGGACTATGCCTTGCAGAAGAAAGCACCTGTTCACTGCACTGGTAAACGAGCAATAGGACGCTCTTCACAAACATTCAGATGTTGTTAATGTCGTTGACAATGTAAAGCTCCATTTGGAGCGCTTGGGATTGACAGTGAAGCAAGGCGTACAGAAGGCTGGTGGATCAGAATGTGTCTGTCTTTTGTCTAATCCCCCTTGCACTAGGAGGCAAGGATCCTGGCTTTGACCATTGGAATTAGATGCAGCAGCTTTCATTACACAAAGAAGCTAAGGATGACATCTTTAAATATCACAGCATCCTGGAGACCCCCTAAGACATGCCTTCCCAGTCTTTAATGTAGATGACAGTATCTCCCCCACTAGCTCGGTGGAAAACAACTATAGCACTTTCAGTAGCAGGATAACAGCTATTACGGACTCTATCGTTCCTTTGAAACAAGGCACTTCTATAGGACGAAGATCCGCTCCCTGGTTTACCGACTCCCTTAAAACCCTCAAGTCAGCCTGTAAACAGGCCGAGAGGAAGTGGAGACACGGCTACTGTGACACCAACAAAACCCTGTGGAAAAACAAACTTTTCGAATACAAAGCGGCCATTAGAGTGAGTAAATCGGAATATTACTGCTCTACTATTGTCAATGCAACTAACAGTTCAAAAAACATATTCCAAATTTTAGAGAATCTCCTACATCCGGACTGTACAAAAAAAACTATTCCTCCATCCCAGACGCTCTGTGATAACCTCGCAGAGTTTTTTCTGGATAAAATTAGGAAAATCATCAATAACCTGGGATCCTCTCTATCCCACCACCCGCCTACCTCTCATGCTACCAGCCCTGCATATTACACCCCCAGTCCAGTCAGCTTGGCCAGGGAAAGTCTTCTGGCTCTCCCCCAGATTCCCGAAGCAGACTTTGAACGACTGGCACTGAGCATCACCTCTGGGTCCCCGCTTGACCCACTCCCCCCAAAAATCTGGAAAGCTTATGGGCACGAGCTATTCCACACTCTGCGAAGGATCTGTAACCAATCTCTTCGCAGTGGAGTGGTTCCTAACCCCTGGAAGCAAGCATTAATCACCCCGCTGCTGAAAAAACCATCCCTGAATCCAGAATGCCTTTCTAATTTTCGTCCCATATCGCTTCTGCCTTTTCCGGCGAAAGTGGTGGAGCGATGGGTCAGCACCTGCCTATCATCTTACCTCGAGCAGAATCATGTTCTGGACGCTTTCCAATTTGGTTTTCGTCCAGCCCACGGCACGGAAACAGCTGTACTTACGGCCATGGAAGAACTTCGAGTGCGGGCAGACAGGGGCCAGGCAGCGGCCTTGATCCTGCTGGACCTGTCTGCCGCATTCGATACTGTCAACCACGTGATCCTGCTGGAAAGGTTGAGAGCGGCGGGTGTTGATGGTTCTGCCCTGCTCTGGTTCCACTCTTTTCTCAGCGACAGGAAACAGGCGGTATCCCTTCCCCCCTATCAATCTGCCTTTTCCCAAGTCCCTCACGGTGTACCCCAGGGTTCCTCTATTAGTCCGATTCTCTTTAATGTATATTTACTACCACTGGTTTCTCTCATTAAATCACATAACATGACCACAGTAAATTACGCAGACGACACCCAGCTTATTGTTTCCTGGGAGGGTGAAGACTCTATAACTTTAGAGGCATTCCACAACTGTCTGAGAGACACTGCCGGCTGGTTACACCACAACTCCCTCCAATTTAACTCCTCTAAGACCGAGGTTCTGTTCTGCCCAGCCAGCCGCATACCTCGTCCCCTGCCTGCGGATTTCTGGCTTCCGGAAAATTCGGACAACCCGTCACCTGTGGCCAGTGTGCGGAATTTGGGCGTCATGCTGAATAATAAGCTGAGCATGGAAACACAGGTCTCGAGAACAGTTGCCACCTGCTCTGCTCTTTTGAGATCACTGCGTAAAATTCTGCCACTACTTCCACTTTCCGCCAGAGCACAGATAGTCAGGTGCACCATCCTGAGTCGTATCGACTATTGCAATGCTCTCTTGCTGGACTCCCCCTTGGTACTGCTGGACCGTCTCCAACGGGTCCAATCAGCAGCAGCGAAACTGGCACTTGGATGGTCTAGGAGAGCCTCAACCACTGCTGCCCTAGCCGAGCTGCACTGGCTTCCCCTGAAGCAACGAATTGCCTTCAAGTCTCTGTGTCTGGTCTTTAAGGCACTCCACGGGCTAGGACCTATCCCCTTACAACGGCTGTTCAGCTGGTACACCCCTACCAGAGCCCTTCGATCCGCTACCGCTCGACTTGTAATAGTGCCCAGATTCAAGAGAGCCAGGATTGGAGGAAGATCATTCCGAGTGGCGGCTGCAAAGCTCTGGAACAGTCTGCCTGCTGACATTCGCCACACTTCACAGCTCCTTCCGTTTCGAAAACTAATAAAAACTTGGCTTTTCCCCTAGCTTCCCCCTCACCAGTTATCTTTCTCCCACTGTTTTTCTATCTTAGGAGTAAGTCACTCTAGCGCCAGGATGCCTGCCAGGCGACAGCTGCGCTCTATAAATGTTTTAAATAAATAAATAAATAAATAAATAAATTCTTGCACAGCCCACCTTTATCGAGTTACATTACATTGGTGCTATCCCTTCTCACCGCAGACCCCATTCCAAGTTTTCATGCTGCATCTTCTATATGTACTGGGCATAAACAGTTAAAATCACAAGGTCGATAATGTAAGCTTGATGTCAGGAGGCACATCTGTGCACAGAAGATTGGAATTTTATCTCCCTTACTAGGCTGCCACAGAAACTGTTGTACATGAAGGTTGTGTCAGTGTGAAACTTCTGTCTCTCTGAATGGAGAGCCATGGAGGGTCTGGGGTGCGTATGCAGGCGTTTAAGGGTAAAATATGGGAGCAGCATCTTTTGACAACAGTTGAAGGAGTGTGAGTAGTTCACTCTCCAGGATATCCAAGTCACGGCATTATTTCACAACAGACTGGCAACACGTTGTCAACAGCATTCATTTCTCTAGGATTATGCAGACAATCTCTTTGAAAGTGCTATGTTTCATTTTCATTTTCCAATCTTTATTTCGACCATTCGGTCATAAAAGATACACATAATACATAAAATCACATGAAACTTGTCATCACAGATAAAACATCAGTACATGAATTAAAAAAAAAAAAAACTCAGACATATCAGCGACTTTAAGAGAAATGGAGCATTTCTAGATTCTACCCAGCATTTTTTAAAAAGCGATTACGCGTATACCACACATTCGTAAAGAATTTGGAAAGTGCAAAAACAGTTGGGCCGGAAACATCGGATTTTAAAATCCTATACATAGGTGCATATTCCCTGCCACCCAAATTCTTAATCAGAGGAAGGAGCCAGTATTTTCTGGCTGCCTTGTAGGCTGGGCAGAAAAAGATCACGTGCAAATCATTTTCCTCTTTATCATCACAAAGAGGGCAGTGCTTAGTAGAGGGGGCCGGTGACCAGGAGCTTGTAAAGGACCGAAAGGGCAATGAACCATATCTCCATTGGAGGAACAGCTTCCTAGCAAGTGTGGGATATATAGGGTCCAGTGCCCTCTCAAATCTATAGAGATCCTTGCTTTGGAGGAACACAGATGATAAGGACCCCTCTATCTGGGTGGCTTGGGCCCTTGCCCTTTTGTGTTCATAATACAAGTTCGCCAGGGATCTCTTGGAGATACTAGGTGCTGCAATTGCCGGCTCGGTCCACAGTTCATGGAGTCCCAGATCAGTGCAGATAGCTTGGATGTTTTTGACCCAGGGAATGCCAAGCGCCTTGGGATGATTTAGTAATTCGACCAGTTCCGCCCTATAGTCGGCCAGATCATTGCTGCTCCATAGCCTTCGCCAAAAGGCAATGGGTCTCAAGCTTATCTCATCAGCGAGTGGTCTTAGCCCTAGATCAAGCCTCAGGGGGAGAAGTGGAGTGCTGGGGGGAAGTGCGGCTATCTGTCTTATGAACTTATTTTCTGTTATTGACAGGTTCCGGCATAGCGTATGGCCCCACAGTTCAGCCCCGTACATAATTGCCCCCCTAGCCTGGGCCTTGTATATCTGGATTAAAGCCCCCAATGGGCGGTAGGTCGAACCGGTCATCATCCGGGCAATACCCCCAGTAGTTTGTATTAGTTTGAGGTTTGCCCTACTCTGATGGGATCCCCAGGTCATGGTTTCGTTGAGTGTCACACCCAGATATTCGAAGGTGGCTACTCTCTCCAGCCGCACGGCTCCCAGTTGTGGATTCGGGCGCTGTTTCAGGCTTGGGTTCAAAACCATGAATTTGGTTTTTGTGGCGTTGATTTCTAGCCCTCTATCCTGACAGAAAGCCACAAAGGAATCAAGTATCCTTTGTATGCCCATGGGTGTTTTAGATAGCAACAGAGTGTCGTCTGCAAACATAATTGCGGGCACCCTGTTGCCATTTAGTTTGGGGGCGTCAGTGTAGTCGGTGGCGTTGAGATGGGCGATTACCCCGTTGACGAAGAGGCAGAACAGGGTTGGCGCCAGCACACAGCCCTGTCTTACCCCTCTGCCAACGGGGAATCTCTCAGTCAGTTCCCCCGCCCTCCCACACCTCACACGGGCATAGTTATTGTGGTGCAGCCTCTGCAAGATCAGTAGGATATCTGGGGGCACACCCATCTCTGCTAGGACACTCCACAGTTTCCCCCTGGGCACCAGGTCGAAGGCGGCCCGAAGGTCCACAAAAATTGTGTACAAACTGCCGCCCTCGAACTTCGCTGTCTTCCAGTAGATCAAATTTAGTCTAAAAACCTGGTCCACTGTGGATACCCCCTTCCTAAATCCTGCCTGATAGGGACTAAGGGCACCCGCCTCCTCCATCCAATCCTGAAGCCTGTTCAGCAGAACCCTGCCGAACAGCTTCTGTGCTACGTCTATCAGACTAATTGGTCTGTAATTGGCTGGGAGGAGGGGCGATCCCTTTTTGAAAATAGGGACCACCTCAGCCCCCAGCCAAGTAGTAGGGATTTCCATACCGCTGAGGACACCATTAAAAAGAGCCGCAAGGTAAGGCGCCCAGACGGTGGGCTCCTGTTTAAACAGGTCCCCAGGAAGCCCATCCAGTCCCGGCGCCTTCCCCGAGGCCAGACCTGAGATGGCAGCAGTAACCTCACCTAATGTTATTGGATCCCCTCTAAAACCCGTCCTCTCCACTTCAATAGGAGCAGAGAGTTCTCCCGGCTCGGAGCTATACAGGGACTGGAAATGGGCCTGCCACACTCCAGGAGCTATATTGGGCTCTAATGCCGAGTGTAAACTCCCTGATCCCCCATTCACGGTCCTCCAGAACAGGCGTTGGTCTTGGATCGCTAGTGCCTTGGTGAGTTCTTCCCACTTGGTCTCCTCCCATTCTACTTTAGCCTGAACAAGAAGCTTCTTATAGGCTTGCCTGCTATATTTAAGACGTTCCCCTCCTATGCCCTCCTTAATTACTCCAAGGAGTTCTGTTTTGGCCCGCCTACATGCTGTATTGTACCACTGATTTTTGCCTTGGCACCTCTCCCTAGGCTTCCGTGCGCTGCAAGTGAAATGGGGTGCCGCAACTTTTATAAGTTCCTCATGGGCTTCAAACAGTCTGCTCTGTGAATCTCTGTTGTTTTCCTCAATGTCAAGGCTCCCCATGATTTCCAAGATGGGAGTGATCTCCGCATAGAGCAGAGGGAGTTTATCCTTATTTGTAACCATATGCTCCCACCTTATTCTTCTCCTACTATTGTCCAGGAGAAGCGTGGGGTTATTCCCTTCCTCATAAGACACTGGAGCTTGGGGACCTGGGTGAACAAGGTCAAGCTCAAGGGTGTTGTGGTCACTGTCAGTTCTGTCCATCACCCTGAAGTCCTGTATTGCTGGCCACCTCACTATTTGGACCAAAACGTAGTCCAAATGGGATTCTCTCCCCCGTCTATTGTAGGTATTTTTGCTGGGTATGTCGGATTTCATTCGCCCATTACAGGCTCTGAGTCCGAACCTTAGCGTGAGGGCAGTAATTTGGAGTGCTAAAGGGGTCCAGGCTTTCGGGGGTGGAGCTTCCACCAGTGGTACTGCCCACCTAGCCTCTTCTTCCGATGAGAAGCCTTCAAGAAGGCCGGGGAGTGGCTCAAAGTGAGAATTAAAATCCCCACCCACCACATAGTATGAATCAGTCGGCAGTTCAGATAAAAAATTCGAAAGTTCATCAATGGTTGGTGATTCCTTTGCCATTCCCATCGGCCTGGAGTAAATATTGACCAGAAGAAGTTTGGCTTTATTTGGCCATGTTAGTAAAACCAAAAGGATATCATCAGAGTTGAGTGGCTGCCGTATGGCCACACAGCCCAAGTGAGCTGCGATCCATGTCGTAAGCCCCCCTGATGGGCGGCCTTTGCCTTCCCACCTTGCTGGGATGGAGAATGATGAATAGCCTTGATGACCGTAATCCTCTCTCGCCCAGGTTTCTTGGAACATGCATATGTCACCAGTTTCTATGTAGTTTACCCAGTCCGGCTCTTCCAGCTTATTGGCCAATCCCGCGATGTTCCAGCAGATTAGCTTTAGATGGTCGGGAGTGGCGGGTGCCGTGCCTTCAGGGTTAGAGGGAGTATTTCCGGGCCCCACTTCTATTGCAGGGCCTGGGGCTAAAGCAGCAGGAGATGGCACAGAAAGTCTAAGCGCACCATTGTCCACAAAAAGAGGGACCCTGTCTGTCCCCTCATCTCCGGCTACACTGTCGGTGATTAGATGAAAAGATTCGCCTTTGCCGTGGTCAGGGTCCGCTGTGTTTTTCAATGGGCCAGGGGTTGTGCCAGGGGCCACATTGGGCAGTTCGAGGAGACCGCAGGAACCATTATCCCTGGTCACTGGCTTATAAACAGTGAGTCAGTCAACCCCGTCCAAGCCACTCAAGCAGTTGAATCGATTAAAGTGGCAGAAGGGTGTGTCCGGCGGTTGGAAATGTGGGCGTTGTGCATAGCCTTTATGTCTACGTCTATGTTCCACCCTTGTCCAATCATCATACAGTGGAGCCTGATGCCTACGAGTGGGGGGGAAGAAGAAAGAAACTGGGAGGGTCTGTATAGTAGAATCCAGAAATCTGTTTACTCCTCCACAAATGTGCAGAACAGTGCCCGGGTCTTTAAAAGTTACTAGAATACAGTCCCCTATTATGGTTTTTCTGGTCTTCCCTACCCATGGGACCCTTCTCAAGATGATAATCTCATTGTTAAAATGGGATGGTAGGGGCCGGTTCCAGTTGAGCCATTTGATGACCTTTTTCTTAAGGGATTGATAATCCTCGTTTTCCCCTGCTCTAAGGTGAGGGGCACCCGCTAGAACCACTGTTAAACTATTGGCGGGAGGTCTGGCCTCCGTGGTCTGGGAGTTGGCCGGGGTGGAGAATGTGGAGAGGCGTTAACCTCTACTTGTTCTATTCCAGTAGTCTCCGTATGGGATCTGTGAGAGGCATGATCTGCTGGTTGTGTGGGTCTGTTGCTTTGGTTGTTATGCTGTGCCTGGAGTGGAATGGCCATAAGAGGTTGCAGAGGAGCGGCAGTTGGCGGATTCCGGGGGGGGGGGCTTTATTGACAGTTGTGACAGCTTCAGTTTTTGAAGGGTCCCCGCCAGAAGGATAAGTTCCCACTAGCTTTGTTTGCTTACTTACTAAGGTGTTCAAAGTAGTAAGGGATGTTTCTAATAAAGTGAGCCTGATCTCAACTTTTTTCAGACTATCGCTAATGGGCTGCAGGAGGGAGCGGAATAGAAATTCGATACTCCCTGGGGCAGTAGGAGGAAGGATTAAGTTCGATATGTTAGCCTCTGGTTCTTTGGTGGTAACAACTATGGTGGGGCTTAGAGGCTTAGGAGGTGGAATGGTGGGCACTATCTCAATAGCCTTCCCCGGTAGGAGGCTGTTAGTGTGTTTCTTGCCAAAGTCAAGATGTGATATTTTAGTTTTCCCCCGTCCCCCGGCTGCCTTGCGTGCACGTTTACTAGGCGGGGGCCTATGCAACTCTGCCACTGCATTTGGTTTTGACTTAGTTTTCTTCGCTATCTGCATAGGGGGCGTTTGGGTTACCAGATTCACGGGGGTGAGAGATGACTCTTGGGGGGCTGACTCTGCATTTTTTCCGGGTGCTCTCCCTGGGGTGGGTGACATTTCCCTTAACAGGAGGGGGAAGTCCTCGAGTGTCGGGTTATTTGAGCTGCTAGGGGGCGTGCCTTCCTGTTGGGAGCTTGGGTAGGGGATGATATCATTAAATGGTCTGTTTTTCATGGATTCAATGGAGCGTCTGCGCTCCGCCCTACGTTTCTCTAGTGAGCTTTCCTTGCCCACATCTCCTTTAGCAGTTTTAAAATAATTGTCCAAAGTCCCTGCGCTAGAGGCCCCATCCCTTGATGGGGTTTCTCGTGATGGTGGCGAGGGCATGACTTACTTATATTGGAGAGTGGGATCAAGGGAATGGGCCCGGCCCGACCTCCGACGGCCACAGACGGTCCCGCCCTTGTCCCGGGCTTCTCCCGGCGCCCTCCCGCGCGCTCCCGCGCTGCTGAACACTCAACTGGATATATACTAGCGGAGGAGGTATGGGAGGGGCCTGCGAGGAGAGTAGCTCTACTATAGGCTATATGGAAGTCCCAGCGGAATATGAGGCAGGTGGGGCTGGGCGGGGTGGTCAGGGAGAGCGGGCCAGCTGGAATCGGCCTGGGCAACCCGGGACTCCTGGGAAACTGAGTCCGGGTTGCTGCTCGCAGCCCTGTCACACACTCGCCGCCCAACACGAACTGCAGCCTCGGTGAGTGCCCTCCAGCGACGCGGGACCCGCGAAGCGGGTTCCGCTAGTTGTAGGAAGATGGTCCGTGGCAACAAGAGTCAAACTGGCGTCCTTTCGAGTCCCAGAGCAAATGGGAGTCCCAGCGGAATATGAGGCAGGTGGGGCTGGGCGGGGCGGTCAGGGAGAGCGGGCCAGCTGGAATCGGTCTGGGCAACCCGGGACTCCTGGGAAACTGAGTCCGGGTTGCTGCTCGCAGCCCTGTCACACACTCGCCGCCCAACACGAACTGCAGCCTCGGTGAGTGCCCTCCAGCGACGCGGGACCCGCGAAGCGGGTTCCGCTAGTTGTAGGAAGATGGTCCGTGGCAACAAGAGTCAAACTGGCGTCCTTTCGAGTCCCCAAAGTGCTATGTACAATGTTTCTTTCACCAGAATGTATCATTGTAATCAAATTTCCGAATGCTGATTAATTTTATTATTTTGCCCTCCTAAAATGTCCATACTTTCATGGCTACCAGTACATACGTTGCACTGTCATTCTATGTCGCACAGAGTTTGGCTATGGCGATGGACTCTGATTTGGGGGGTAGGTGGGGGGGGGGGGGATTTTAAGTGTTGTGAAAACACTGAATTCAAATATGATATGGTGCTTATTGATTTGTGCATCCTCACTTACGTCCCTCTTATTGAACAGTGGACATTAAGGTGTGGGTGTGCCACCATTTGGTTCCTTCCAGCTACCTCTAATGCTATTTTGGGGTAAGACTTACATTTTGTGCTTCTGTCTCTACCGTAAACCCAGTAGACCACATGAATGGTGTTAGTTGCCATTTAGGTACAAGCCTATACAATGTAGGACATATTCAGTAACTAAACCACATACATTTTCTATTTTTTTCTCAACAGTTATTGTTATATGACAGAACCTGGCTAAACAGATGGAAAACATCTGTCTTGCACGAAGGAGAAGGAAGCATAACCAATGTGAAATGGAGAGGGAACCTAATTGCTTGGGCAAATTCAATGGTAAGGCAAATTGTGTAACTTCATATCTGTCTGTCAATCTATCTATTCAATTCTATCTATTGTTGAGGAACCAGCTCCAGGTCAACTTGGACTCGCGAGCCCAAGATGAGCCGAGCTTTCATGTGGCTTCTGCCTGCCACTAACTCTATACCCTCATTCACTAAGAAGTGATATAGCATAAACATTCAATGTCAAAAGGGAGAGAAAGAGATTGCCATCTGTTATCTGAAATGCACAATGAGAAACCAGAAAGCCTGGGATCAATTCTGGTTCCTCCGCTTGAGTAAATTGTGTGATCTTAGGCAAATATTTGATTACATTGAGCTTCCTTTTTCTTCATTATCACGTGTAAGAGCGCCTTTAAATATGTGAGCTCAGCTTCTGCACTGTAGAAACATCTCTTGTGTTTGATTTAATAAACTATAATGTTACTCCATGTATAATAAGAACCTAGGCCACATATATAGTATTGATGACAACTGATGTGCGTTGTATCCAACTAATGGCATTGGCACTAGGGTTGCAGGTGTTTGGTAGGACAAGAATGTCTCTAACTTCATATTTAAAAACTATCACTTAAAAAAAAATATTTCACTGCAGTGATATAATCTGATGTAGTAAGGTGAAATGTTTCTGCATGTTAAAGAAATACACTTTCGCAATTTGAAGAGTCTGTATCATAGTTTTAATGATGTTAGTTGCATGATTTACATGCTTTCTGTTTTTAGGGCTTAGCAAGCACTCCCAGAGCCAAGCCAAACGCTTTGCTCGTTCTGGCTGAGCTCTCCTTGTAAATTTGTTGACTTGCCCGCCTCTAATATATAGATCTGTTTGTATTTTACAAAATGTAATATTATCCTTGAACTGCCTCAGATTATTAACTGTTCTCCTCTATCCATGAGAGGTTAAGCTTACATCCTTGCGAAAATCTTTTTGTTTAAGCCAGCACCCAAAGTGTGACCTCTTAAATTTTACCAGCAAATTCCAGAACCTCAAGGTACTCGAAATATGTTATCCACTAAGAACATTGGTTTCTACTCAAAGGGGCATCAAACGTGGCATGCATATCTTGGCTGTATTTAACCAGGCGATTATACCTACTTAGGGGAACGGCTATTTATTCAAATGAAAATCTTGAATGTACCTAAGTTTCCTTCACTGTAGTCAACAATAAGTACATCAAAAACAGATACATCCATCCTTTAACATTTTTTCTATGGACTTTCTCCTCTATTGGAGAACCCCCACCACTAACCCGTTTTAGGGAACAGCCACAGCAAACATCAAACAACCACAGAGAACATGAAACTCCAATTAACAAGGCTGGGTGACTGCAGTAGGATTGTAGCTAGAGTATTAATCTCTGAATGACTTCCAAATTACCAGTATTTTTCACCACAGACCCCTTCTCCAACAGGCCATGTCGGGGTTATCCCAGATTCTAGATATCGCTTCCATTCAGCAATTAATCAAGCAATCTCCCATCATGGAGACGGAACCCTCTAATCTGGTACATCAGCTACAGAACTTGAGGTCTGGCGTGGCCCATAGCAATGACGTAGCAGACAATACAAATGAATACCATGCTCTTTGCAGACAACTATCTCAATTCAGTTATGCAGTTATACATCCTGCCATGAACTCACCTTTTCCTGTGTTAATCCAGCCAACGCCGAAGTGGAGAGAAAGCAAGAAACTATCAAAGGCTGACCATGTGCTCATAGCGTGCCATATTCGTGCAGGTTATGTAAATGTACAGGAATTTATGTAGCGTAAATCACCGAGCGGTTTCTAAGCGCTTGCTTAGGGAACCCGTCCTGGTATTCCCCTGTGAGATAACCCCAACAGGGTATCCGCAAGGTGAAAGCCAGGCATCCCGCCACGAGGGGCCGTTGTGGAGATTAAGCAAGCTATTGCCCAGAGTCGCAGAGTGTGAACCCGTGAATCGAGTAGGCACCGGAGCGAGAATTTTCAAGTCCATGGACATTTTTAGGACTCAAGACCCCCCCCCCCCGAGCCGGGAATTGAACCCTGGTCCCAGGCTGACCTCTGCTTCCAGGTCTGCCTCCTCTAACCAGTGAGCCACACTTCTCCATGTCTAATATATATATGTGATCATTGCTTTTAATGAAACAAGAGGACTGCCATCCTTGATGAACTAATGCCTGCTCTGTACAAGAGACAAGCGGTTGCAGTTGGCCCCAACACCTGAAATAAATGCATCTGAAAGAAACAGGTTAGTATTTGATTCCTTACCTTAGAATATCCCCAGGCGTCAGACTGGATCCGGAAATGTTTGCGTAGCAGTACCCTTGCGTGTCGGTAGGCGTCGTCCGTGGCTCCGCGTCCATTGTCGGCGTCGTGGGCGCCGTGATGACGTCGTCGGAGTACTTAGACGCCGCCTCCGCGCGCTGACGTCAGTTCTTCTTTTCTCCGCGCCAGCAGCGCAGATCCAGAAAAGTGGTACCTTAGTCGATTTTTGACTAACTTTTTTACGATCCCTTTTGATCATTTTCGAAGTCTTCGACTCCGAACGGTGCCAGTAGGGATGCCTGGATTTAAACCCTGTGAGGACTGTGACCGACTGATGTCGGTAACTGACCCTCACCGCCGGTGCCTTCACTGTCTCGGCGTCGACCACGACGACAAGGCCTGCCCCGACTGCCGAGCCCTGACATCGAAAGCTAGGCGGGAGCGGTCCCGCAAGCGGCTCGAGCTCCGGCAGTCAGCCCCGTGCCGCGAGAGGTCCCGGTCCAGACGGAGGTCGAGGGACCAGTCGCGGGGTCAGAGCCATCATAGCTCCGGGAGTCACCATCACTCTTCAGGCTCGAAGTCGTCAGGTAAGCACAAGAAGTCGAAGAGACGTCATCGCTCTTCCGACTCCCCTGGACGCTCGCGGGACGCGGCCGTGGGTTCGGGTGACACCGCTCACGCGGCTCCGTCTGAGTCGCAGGCGTCGCGGCCTGCCCCATACCCTCCGGTCCCTGGGCAGCAAGCGACGCCGAAGGAGATCGAGCGCTTCCTCATGGCCATGAGGGCCCTCTCTCCTCCGACGGGCTCCACGGCGCCTTCGGGCCCAGCGGACCCATCTGGGGGCCCTAGCGGGTCGGGTGCTTCGTCCCCGACGCCGCCGACGCCTTCTGGCCCGGCGCCGCAGGGCCCCACTGGATCCGCTTCCAGATCCGGGTCGTCGCCGGTTGACCTGACGACCTCACCCGCGCCGGTTCCTAGGGTGTCACCTCCGGCGCCGCCTTCGGGCGACGCCATCCCCGATGCCTCCATCGATCCTGTTCCGGCGTCGGAACGGCGCCGCTCTCGACGCCGCTTGGAGAGTTCTACTTCAACGGACCGGCCCCATCCTTTGACAACCCTGATTTTCAGGAGATGGGAGATGAGGCGTATTGGGAGGGGTCTGAGGACCCTCTGACACGTGATTGTCAGTCCCAGCAGGACTGGACAGGTGAACTTGGGGAGTATTGGGAGGGGTGTGAGGACCCTCTGACACGTGATTGTCAGTCCCAGCAGGACTGACAGGTGAACTTGGGGATGCCAGTGGTCTGGACACTTCGCCAGACACTGGTTTTGTCTCACCCCCTGCCGTGGCTACGGAGGAGGGGGCAACCTACAGTGTGGTGTTGACGTGGGCGGCCAGGGCTTTGGGCCTTGAGCTCCCCGTCGCGGCCGTGAGGACTAACCTCCTCACTGAGGTCCTTAAACGGCAGTCAAGCTCGGCTGAGGCTCTGCTGCCGTTTAATGAGGCCTTGCTTGACGTTCTTTTGGGCACTTGGTCCAGGCCCGCTACAGGTCCGCCTGTAGATAGGAACGTGGCCAGACGCCACCGCCCAGCCCCGGGCAACCCTTGTTTTCTCTCCACCCATCCCACTCCCGAGAGCCTGGTCATCCAGGCCTCCAACTCCCAGATTGCATTCCTGACGGCTCCGCCCGATCGGGAATCCAAGAGGTACGAGCAATACGGCTAAAAGGTATTCTCCTCCCTGAGTTTGGGACTGCGGTCTTCCAACACCGCGTGCCTCTTGGGCCGCTACACCCACTCTCTGTGGGACGCGGTCGCGAACGTGCTGCCAGAATGCCCGGCGGAGGTCAAGGCTAAACTCGCCCAAACCCTTGCGGAGGATCGACACGCGGCACATTATTCCACCCTGTGTGGGCTGGATACCACTGACTCACTGGGCAGGGCGATGACAAGGCAGACCATGCGCTTGAGCGCTTTAAGGACTCCAGGGTTACGGCCAAGTCCTTGGGCCTCTCGGCCCCACGCCAGCAAACGGGTGCCTTTCGCTTCTTTCGTGGCCAAGGAAGGGGCGCCCCCACACGTGCTGCCAGCCACGCACCGCAGACTAATTTCCAACGTGGTGGCGGCTGTGGAATCCACCGTGGCGGTGGTCGGGGACAACGGCGAGGTCAGTCCACACCTGCCCCTGCAGCATCCGCCTCAAAACCCTCCTAGTCCGTGCTTTCAGGCCCATGTGACGCCAGTGGGGGGCAGGGTTCGCCATCACCTCCTCCACTGGCGCACTGTCACATCGGACAGGTGGGTGCTGCAAATCGTCCGAAGGGGCTACTCCCTCCCCTTCGAGGCGATCCCTCCAGCCCCGCCACTGCAATTCCCTCTGCGTGTCGGGGGATCACTTGCGACTTCTGCAGGAGGAAGTTACAGCCCTCTTGGCCAAGGGGGCCATCGAGCGCTTTCCTGGGCCAGAAGTAGGGTGTGGTTGCTACTCCCACTACTTTCTGATACCCAAGAAGGGCAAAGGGGGCCTACGCCCTATATTGGATCTACGGAACGTCAACAGCTTCCTCCGGAAGGAGAAGTTCAAAATGCTGACACTGGCTCAGGTCTTAGCTGCCCTGGACCCAGGAGACTGGATGGTAGTGTTGGACTTGCAGTTCGCTTATTTCCACATCCCCGTCCTGCCGGCCCACCGGCGCTACCTGCGGTTCACAGTAGGCCACGAGCACTTTCAGTATATCGTGCTCCCCTTCGGCCTTACCAGCGCCCCACGGGTGTTCACGAAGGTGATGGCGGTGGTCGCAGCTCATCTGCGCAGGTTAGGGGTTTCAGTCTTCCCCTACCTCGACGACTGGTTGTTTAAGGCGGGCTCGCCCCGGACAGTCGTCAGCCACCTCCAGACGACGGCAGACCTCCTGCACCAGCTGGGGTTCTCCATCAATGTGCCGAAGTCACTCCTGTGCCCCTTCCCAGAAGCTCCTCTTCATCGGAGCAGTTCTCGACTCGGCGCAGTTTCGGGTTTATCCTCCCGAACAGCGGGTTCGGGATATTCAGGCTCTGGTTCCGATCTTTCAGCCTTTATCTAGAGTCTTGGTCAGGTTGACGCTGCGGCTCCTGGGGCTGATGGCCTCCTGCATCCTTCTGGTGCATCACGCCCGATGGCGGATGCAGGCTCTGCAGTGGGACCTGAAGTTTCAGTGGGCCCAGCATCAGGGCAACCTGTCCGACCATGTCCTGATCTCGGAGTGCACTGAGAGACAGCTGCAGTGGTGGCTCACGGACCGCGATTGGGTCAGCGGCAAATCCCTCTCCCTTCTTCAACCGGAGCACGTAGTTGTGACAGACGCGTCCCTCCAGGGCTGGGGAGGCCACATGGGAGAGGCGGAGATCAGAGGCCTCTGGTCTCCGGCGGAGTCCCGGCTCCATATTAACCTTTTGGCGCTGCGGGCGATTCGTCTAGCACTAAAGGCATTCCTCCCCTCTGTCCGGGGGAGTGTAGTGCAGGAGTTCACGGACAACAGCACTGCCATGTGGTACTGCAACAAACAGGGCGGGGTGGGGTCGTGGGCCCTCTGCTAGGAGGCTCTGCGCCTCTGGCAGTGGCTGGAACATCAGGGCGTGACCCTTGTGGTTCAACACCTGGCAGGTTCTCTGAACGCCAGGGTGGACAAACTCAGCCGCCGGTGCATGATGGATCACGAATGGCGTCTGAACACGGACGTGGCGCAAGGTCTCTTTCTGCAGTGGGGAGAGCCTTGGTTAGATCTATTCACCACCGAAGAGAACGCGCAATGTCATCAGTTCTGCGCGTTGGAATTTCCAAGGCGCCACTCGCTCGGAGGCGCTTTTCGTCGCGAGTGGAGTTGCGGTCTGTTGTATGCCTTTCCGCCTATACCACGTCTGCCCAGAGGGCTGAAGAAGATCAAATGCGACCGGGCCCAAGTCATCCTTGTGGCTCTGGACTGGGCACGAAGGTACTGGTATCCCGAGCTACTCAGTATGTCAGTCGATCCCCCGGTTCGTATGCCTCTTCAGGAGGACCTTCTGTCGCAGCAGCAGGGGACGGTCCTCCACTCGAACCTGTCCAGTCTCCACCTCCATGCTTGGAGATTGAGCGGCGACAGTTGAGGCCATTTGACTCGTCTCCTGAAGTCTGTAATGTTATTCTGGCAGCCAGGCGTCCCTCCACAAAGTCGGTATACGCCTGCAGGTGGAACAGATTTGTGGTATGGTGCACAGCAAAGGCTGTGGATCCTCTCTCTGCCCCTCTTTCTGAGGTTCTTCTCTTCCATTTTTTTCTTGCCCAGCAGGGATCTGCTCTGGACACTATCAAGGGCTAGCTTTCTGCCCTTTCAGCCTTTCTAAGGCTGCCTGATCAACCTTCTTTGTTCAAGTCCCCTATTGTAACTCGTTTTCTGAAAGGCATCACGCACATGTTTCCCCCTGTTCCGTTTGTGATGCCTCAGTGAGACTTGAACCTTGTTCTTACCTATCTGATGTGCGCTCCCTTTGAGCCACTTCACAACTGTCCTCTCCGCCTTCTGACTCTGAAGACTGCTTTCCTGGTTGCCATCACCTCTGCCAGGAGAGTGAGTGAGCTCCAGGCTCTTTCATCCAAACCTCCTTTCCTTTCTGTACATCGGACAAGGTTGTGTGCTCTTTCCTGCCCAAGGTTGTCACGGCCTTCCACATCGGAAAGTCTATCACCTTGCCCACCTTCTTTCCGCCACCGCACCCCTCAAAAGAGGAAGAGCAGCTCCACCGGCTGGACCCAAAACATGCGCTTTCGTTCTATCTAGATCGCACACGACAGTTCCGAGTGGATGGCCAACTCTTTGTTGGTTACGTGGGCGCTAAGAAGGGACGGGCGGTACACAAGCGGACCATCTCTCAGTGGGTCGTCTTGTGTATCAAGGCTTGTTACTCCTTGGCGAAGAAGGAGCCTCCTGTTGGGCTGAAGGCCCATTCCACTCGGCCAACGGCGGCTACCACTGCCCTGGGCCGGGGAGTCCCCTTGCAGGACATCTGTCAGGCGGCTACGTGGGCATCGCTGCACATGTTTGCAAGACACTACTGCCTGGACAGCCAAGTCCGGAGGGATGGCTTTTTTGGCCGTTCCGTCCTCCAGGACTTTCTGGTGTGATTATTGGTTCGCAGACCCACCACCGGGGTTGGTATTGCTGGGGTATCTATTCTAAGGTAAGGAATCTAATACTAACCTGTTTCTTTCAGATGAACAAGTTACTTACCTTCGGTAACGATATATCTGTAAGAAACAGTAGTTAGTATTAGATTCCTTACCGCCCCGCCCATCCTCCCCGTTCTGCGAACCGATATCTAGGGTTAAGGTCTTCCCTTTCAGGGCTCTAGTTTCAATGGCACCAGTGTTGGTTTTTAACATGGCTCTGTGTTTCTGTCGCGGAAAAGCTGTGTCTAAGAATTGACGTCAGCGCGCGGAGGCGGCGTCTAAGTACTCCGACGACGTCATCACGGCGCCCACGACGCCGACGACGGCCGCAGAGCCGCGGACGAGCCTACCGAGGCGCAAGGGTACTGCTACGCAAAAATCTCCGTATCCAGTCTGACGCCTGGGGATATTCTAAGGTAAGGAATCTAATACTCACTACTGTTTCTTACAGATATATTGTTACCGAAGGTAAGTAACTTGTTCTTTTAGTTGCATGACTCCACTAAACAGAGCCTAAAAATGCAAGTGGGCTACCTAAAAGGAAGCCTATCTACACCAAAGCCTCTTATTCCAAAGACCAAATGGACTCAGGTAAATAGTGACCAAAAAGGATGTTTGTGATGATAAGACATGCCCCCAACTACTGCAAATGTAATAATACATGATGGAGTAGTGCTTAAAATTTGCAGTTCCTTTTATGCCAAGAAAATACAGAAAAAAGCATTCCGACCGATTCGGTTCCCGAATGCTTTCCGAACGACTCTGATTGGGGGGAGTCCGACCGAGCGATGTGGATGCATCTAGATGCTTCCGGAAACAATTCGGTAGGACTCCCATTGACTTCAATGTGAGCCTGCTATAGGACCCCAAAGACAGAATCTGACAGCTGTTTAGTTTCGGGCAAACCAAATTGGAATGGCTGTCCGAACCAGTCATCGTAATCGCTCGAGTCCATGGAGCTGTTCGATTCCGCTCTGAAATGCTTGATCTGTCCAAATGCCTTTCAGAACCGATTCAGACAGCCCTTACAGTTTCTGGGCATCGTAATCGGTCGTTCTGAACTGTGTACGATTCAGAAACAAGGGTTCCGGATTGAATTCGGCAAACCCGAAACCGATTTGGAGCCCTTCTGAATGGGATCGTAATCAACCCCTTTGTGTCTGTTTTCCTCATGCCTATGTAGGATATTGTACCCAATTGCACACGTATGATGAGTTGACATGAATTTACACTCTTTAGTTATGCTTAAATATTTAAGCTACATAGGTGGCCTGATACCTGCCTCCTCTTAAGCGGACCTTCCAGTACTTTCTGGCTGGGTGCTCATGAATTCCTCATTATCCCTAAGAGAAATACCTGAAAGTCTAATAACAAGATAACCCTGCTGCTTAAAAAGCCGTCAGAATATCATATCATCCAGATGTGAATAATTGCCCACATATTAGACCTCTCATTCATAGCAAAATGTTTTCCAAGTTCGGTGGCAGTGAAACTGTGCAAAGCATTCTTGAAAGCTAGCGTGCTAGGAGAATAACCATGTGCCATTGTATCTGACAGCAGCACCAAAACAATCACTTCCATTGGTTGATGATACAATATCCATCCTTGGTTAAGGCTATTTTGCCTGCTTGGTGTCTGGACTCCACACTAAATACCCAGACTCTTCTAAACATGGAGGCAACCCATTGGTGTTCCAGAAACTGTTTTCAGATGTTTCACCTTCGTCCCCCAGGACCACACACAGATTAGTACATTAAACTTTAAAGTCCTCCTTAGTTCCCTGCATCCTACAGTCCCCCAAGGACTGTCCTTTCCCTCTACTTTTCAGTATTTAAAGGCCCTCCACAGTAAGCTGATTAAGGAAATAACCTACTCTTCACCATAATGCACTCGGCCATCGAGCCTCCAGACGGGACCTTATTTCGGCCCCACCACGAGCAAATTACGGTAAGCCTTGACCTAATGCACTACCCTGGTTCCAACGAGGGCCATTCTCAGTCCAATATGCCTTATGTGCGCCCTCTATATTCTTTCGTTGCAGGCTCGCACGGAAAAGGCACACGCTATTTAGCGCCCTGCGGAGATCACAAGCCTCAATTTATGGTAATGACCCGCTTGCACTCGCCGCCTTCACCCTCACCCTCACTCACTTCCAACCTTCAACCCCTCATGTTTTTTTCACAGGCTAACTTCCATTGAAGCTCCCCGTCAAGCCTACGCTAGAAACGCTAGGCTCCAACGGTAATATTCTGCTCCTTCACTGCGCTTAATCATTGCCTCTGCTTCACCTAGTAGTTTCTAATTCCTGACCAACCTTTTTACAGGTCCAAATTGAACCGACCAAACCGGTTTATTGCCAGTAACTTTCCTGATGCCACGCAAAATTGCTAGGCGAAAACGGTAAATCCGGCAACTCTGTTCCGTTTCAATTTGTTTCTTTCAAACCAGTTATTCGCAAAGCTTATGATATAACTACCTTCTTGTAGGCATCAGCTAAATTGAAACTTGAATGCCAACCGATGTGTGTCAGCCACGTCCGGCCCACTTTGCATCGCCCGTGGTAATTTGAAATCCTTTTATTAAGGTTAGCTCACAACCTTGACGTCCGTCTGGCCAACACTCCCCCACCTTGTCATTTTTTGCACAAGCACCATGTATCCCGTCACCGAGCACTAATCTCAATGTACAACGCGGTATTTCCCACTTAACTCGGTCATCTTCACAATCCAAATACGAGCACATTGCCACCCGTGCCCTTTGGAACAAACAACTGCATGTGCACGTGCTGCACCCTGCATGATAAGAGTGGTTTCTGACTAGCTGTTTAGCCTTTCACTATGTAATTAATTGATGAAAAACCTTCTTCATTTCCCCCTTTTCTTCCTGTTTAAACCCTACAGGCTCACTCAACCAATCAGGCAAAGCTCATTTTAGTCCTGAAGATGATCCCACTATATTGTTGGAGATAGGGATCGAAACGTTCGTCGACTGTTTTGCAGTACTGCTCTTTCTATGATTTACAATTTCCATGGCAGTTACTGTGGGTTTGAGCTTATTTAAATTTTTGCATTGTATTATAAGCCACCCTGCTCTCCTTGTTTGCCTGTAAATTCTTTTTCTTTCTCCCATGTATTGTCTTCCTCTGACTTGGTACAGGCTTGTGCCCAGTTACTAATGTGTGACTTGTCTCACCCTACTCTGCTTATACTCTAAAAATTGTGTTCAAAATAAATGCTTCTAGGTCCGGCTGGACACTGAAGAAGGAAAACACAGTCCTTATCTCAAGCCTGTGAAAATCATTTCTCTAAGTATCCCTAAAGCCTAGGACCTTTGTAAAATATAAATAAATTGTATCTGACAGCAGCACCAAAACAATCACTTCCATTGGTTGATGATACAATATCCATCCTTGGTTAAGGCTATTTTGCCTGCTTGGTGTCTAGACTCCACACTAAATACCCAGACTCTTCTAAACATGGAGGCAACCCATTGGTGTTCCAGAAACTGTTTTCAGATGTTTCACCTTCGTCCCCCAGGACCACACACAGATTAGTACATTAAACTTTAAAGTCCTCCTTAGTTCCCTGCATCCTACAGTCCCCCAAGGACTGTCCTTTCCCTCTACTTTTCAGTATTTAAAGGCCCTCCACAGTAAGCTGATTAAGGACATAACCTACTCTTAACCATAATGCTTAGTATACTCAACTGTACCTCAAGATCACTCCAGATATCACCCACCTCACTGACTACCTGGTTAAAATCCAGAGAATGAATCACATCACTATCTAAAGTTATGCCTTCAAAGGATGGAGTTCATACTTATTCCTCTTTACTATGTAACTAGAAGTCAGCCCTTAATGTTGGTGTAATCTCACCAACCCTAGTGACCCATGCAAAATTACTAAGCTTTGTTCAGCACAGTAAGACTCGACCTTCACATCAAAAATGTGTTAAAAGGCAGCCTCTTTCTATCTTGTTTATTGAGGAACATATCACATCTCTTGCTCAGTGGTTCAAGACCTGGTCATCTCCAGACTTGACTATGGGACTACCCTTCCATTGGACCTCCCAACTAGCTGCCTTACACACTTAAAGACTGTATAACAAGCAGCAGCATGTCCGATTAAGGGCATTCTATAAAGTAAAGAAAGAGTCCCCCTGCTAGAGAGGTAATGTTCCTTAAGGCAGGGCTAGAGTATTTCAATATACATACTTAAGGCAACATATATATAATAATCATATTACCGTCGATATAATGAAAATAACAGATAAAAAGAAGAAATAACCAGCATAGCTTAAGGGCATTCACCACCTTAGTCTTTACCTTGCTGCACTGCTTCTGCTATAAGTCCAGCATACATACAGAATTGCCTGCATGATCTACAGTGTCCTTTGCCTAAACTCTTAATAATAGCTGGCCAACTGTTTTATGAGTGGAGATTTCTAAAAAAGTAACACACCTCGAATCAGTCTTTTTTGGTAGTGCTCCAGCATCCCACAAATTCTCTCCCCTGATTGTCTTGTGACCTGCTCCTGTGCTTTTCCTGGAGAGACCTGTAGACAGTGCTCTACAGAAAGGCCTAACTCATAAGGTTTCACCTTGATTCTTCACAAATATTGTTGGGCTTTAAGAATCATTGATATAGGAACTCTCCACTGGACTCTGCGCCACTGCACTCTGCGCCACTGCACTCTGCGACACTGCACTCTGCGACACTGCACTCTGCGACACCCCACTCTGCGACACCCCACTCTGCGACACCCCACTCTGCGACACCCCACTCTGCGACACCCCACTCTGCGACACCCCACTCTTCACCATCCACTGTATTGGGACCACTGCACTCTACTTTGCACCACTCTATTCTACGCCTGTTCATTCTACGACACTGCATTGTATGCTGCTGAATTCATTGCCACTGCACTCTACGCCACTATACTGTGCAACACTTTAAGCCAGTGCACTCTACACCCATCCACTCTACTCTGTGCCACTCCAGTGTATTCTACTCTACATGGCTCCACAGTATGCCACTTTAATACACAACAATCTCTGCCAGTACACCACTCTGCGCCATTCCACTCTACGCCACTCTCCTCTATGCCACTAACTTTTAGACATGCTGAACAGCAGCCACGCCGGTGTACAACATGGCTAAAACACATTGCCAAGGCCAAACACTCTTGCATAGGCATGGCCTATTGGCTTGGGAAATGCTTCTTAAGTTTTAGAATAGTAAAAGCTCAGTGCTTTCTTTCTGACCTTGCAGTGTTCCATCAGAGCACTGGTCTCAGCACTTTTCTAACATCTCATGAACGACCCTTTTGTGAGTAAAATGGATGTCATCTAACTAATGGAAATTTAGGTTGTGTATAGTTTGTTTCCATGTAAGGAAAGATGTAAATTGCTTTCTTGCTTATTCTGACAGATGTTTATGTAGGCTACACAGATTACAATATTGTTTATTCATTATGCCGCAAGAAGGAGGAACATCAGTGCCATTTACTTATCTGTTCATGTCTAGTTTTCTTGTAAGGAGTCTATCAGCGAACATTTTCATAGCCATGGAAGCAAATCACTTTCTCATTAGTCAGTCAACTAGAAAGGATGCAACACCAATAGGTACCGTTTCCTTTTAAGCTGTCAGGCACATCAGCATCGCTTGCTGCAATTAGAGGAAAGCATGGACCACGGGCCATCTGTCTGATGTATGTGGATTGAGTTGTAAAAGAGGATAATGAGCCGCTTGTGATGCTCACATCTACTGTTGTCCCTGAAGGGCAAGAGAAGGTGACAACCTTGAAAGATTTTAATTTCCTCTCTTCACCCTTCATGTACAAGCTTATTTCAAAAGTCATGATATCAAATCCTAAAATGAATGGTAAGATAATACAACCTGTTCCAAGCATGAATGCTGGTCTTAAATTATCGAGAAGAAAACATAATACTCCGATTCTCACAAAAGTCAGGAATTCAAAGCAGTAAGTCCCGTACAGGTCGTACATTTATTGATTTTTAGCCATTGGCAGAGGTTTTTGACAGTACTGCTTTAAAGTAGCTAGAGTTTTATTTCCCCAAAAGTGATTCTTGATTTATTTTCTTAATTTCCGATTATTCGCAGGTGAAATATTTTACGCATGTGCATATGGACGTGGTGTGCATGTTTGCATGATGAAATACCTTACAATAATGACATTTGCTCGCTCAAACAGTTTACCCCTTGTTAGAGAAAACACATTTTCTCTTGGAGAACCCCGCTCACTGCCTGCCCAAAAAGTTTGGGGGTATCCCCATTCCTACACTGAGTATAGATTTACTCTTGCTCTTAACATAAGCACATTCCAGGTTGTACCCAGAGTGTAAATGTACTATGAAAATAAAACACATGGTTACTAAGTATTTACATTCTTCCTAGGGCATCTCTGCCCAGGAACGCCCACTCCAGAAAGCACATTTACTCACACGTACCTAAGTACATTTTTGACTGGTGTAATTACACTTTTTGTGAATCTAAAGTATTCAGAAGTTTAACTTCGGTCCAAAAATATAATTGAAAAGAATGCAGATAGAGTTAAACACTGACTTTGAATTTAATGTCAGATCAGAATTTGCTCTCTTTTGTCATTTGCATTGCTCGTTTATACCATTTGAATGGTAGCGTATGCACCTTAGCATAAATCACTTACTTTTGTGGATTTTATTTTATTTAGGTGTTTGTAAACCGCTACTAAACATCTTCAGATAGCCCCAGCCTGGGGTGTGGCTAAATACAGTAATCATGGGTGGTTGGATAGAGCTTTACATAGTGGAGAAGTGTGGCTCAGGGCTCAGGGGTTAGAGGCGGCAGACCCGGAAGCTGAGATCGGCCCTGGACCAGGGTTCAATTCCCCGCCCCGACGGGGGTTGGGCTCAATAATTCCACGGTCGATAATTCTCGCTCCGGTGCCTACTCGACTCACAGGTTCACACTCTGCGACTCTGGGCAATAGCTTGCTTAATCTCCACAACGGCCCCTTGCGGCGGGATGCCTGGCTTTCACCTTGTGGATACCCTGCCGGGGTATCTCACAGGGGAATACCAGGACGGGTTCCCTAAGCAAGCGCATAGATGCCTGCGATGTGGGCGATTTGCGCTATATAAATACATGTACATTTACATAGCCTGGAAATGAGAATCTGGGCTGCTCAGCTGGAAAGGTGGGATGTACCGAAGACAACAGTCTTTAAAGGTGTCCCAAATCATGACACAGCCTTAAAGAACAGAGACCTGAAGCCAATGGTTAAGAAGGCAATGCTTGTCTTGGAGCAGCCATGATATTCAGAGCCAACTGAAGAGATGACTTGGTGAGGATAGGATTTTACAAATGAATAAAAAAAAGAGAATAGGTCCGGTCCGTCTTCAAATATTTTTGGGAGTCGCACTGGTATGTACAAAGTTTTTGTGGTCTCAAAACAATCGCAGTTACCACCTACTGCAAGTAGGTGGTAAGCCAGTCACAAAAATACAGCCCAATGTGGGATCGGTCCTAAAAATTGGCAAATGAATGAGTAATAGGACCACCAATGTGTAAATCTTTCTGGTGTACTGATGTATGTAACTGTTTCAAATGGTTAACAATCAGCAATAATTGTTTTATGATGCATGTCACAGCATTGAATGTTTACAATTCATTGTGTTTGATTCAATTTTGTATATCATTTTTTTGTTGTTTTTTTTTCCACATATCTGACGCACTACAAAATTGTATTTTTGCACAAATCAAATGTAAGCAATACATATGACCAATTTCACAAGAGCCTCAGAATTAATTCAATCGAGGTTCAAAGCCTCCTTTGAAATAAACAGCAGCCAGTTGAATTCGTGACCAGGTCTCCTTTTTTTATTTAAAAGGCAGTCATCGGCATGGTGGTCTACTGACCTCAGCAGGACACCATCCCTGTGAAAGCTGGCCTTTCCTAATGGGTCGCAAATTGCGACCTGCCTTATGAATATTGATGAGGCAGGTCTTTTGCGACCCCATTGTGAATGACTAAATGTGTCTGAAACACATTAGTGCAATCCATTTTGCGAGTCGCAAATTGCGAGTTGCAAAAATTCGCAATTTGCGACACGCATTACAGAATAGTTGTACATCCCGCCCCACATCACTTGTATTCATCAGTTAGATACTCAAGAGATGACTGTTGTCAGAGTTGTGGCTTTTAGGTGGTAGGTAAGGGCCAAACAGTGTTTTGAGGTTGTTTGGTGATTGACCCTGTCACGACTTGTGTACTGGGCAAAGAGTTTTGAAAGTCACTATTTATTCTACTAGGTATCACTGAATGGATTTCAGTCCCATCACAACGGTTAATGTTGGTTCAAACCAAACAAAAGGCAGGCTGCATAGTTTTAAGGGAGGATACTGGGGAGGCCTGTGTGTACTGTAGTCCACACAGGATAGGAATATGGCTACTACTGGCAAGTATTTCTGAGAGTAGTGCAGCAACAGCAGAACGGATTTAGATGGTGAAATGTAGTTTTCTTGAGACCATGTTACACTGAAGAACAAATGATGGGTCCCAAGTAAAGAGTACAGGGACAAGTTGTGGGGGTTATCTTGTTTATCATGATGCTTGAGGTGAAACTTTTTACATCTGCATACTTGTGTATCCCACCTGGTAGGAGTCCAGGAAGAAGAGGGCATCTAAATGTTGTATAGTATTGTTTCAAAATAAGAGAGAGGGACCCACCATCCAAAGGGAGGGGTACCACAGAAGACCAAGTTCATAAAAGAAACCACTTTGGATTAATATACACACGTCAAACCATTCATACACAAATCTCCCATACACAGAGGATTACAGTGGACATGAGGAATGTAAAAAAAACCAAAACAAATCTAAAAAAAATAAAATGTTATTCCTGAATAAAAAACATATATATCATGGTGCTCCGTCAGTAAAATCCAATCATTTCAGTAGGGACAGATCTAACACAATTAAGTCCTTAGTTTAATAATTCTTACAACTTCAAACATGCTCTTATGTGATGATTAACTTGTGTTGAATTTGTAAGAATGATTAAACCAAGGACTTAATTGTGTTATATCTGGCCTACAAAAATATTTGGATTTTACTGACGGAACCTCAACAATTACTCTAAAATTCCTTGTCAAATAATGTATCAGGCTTTCTTCTGTATATTGAATATACTGTATCACATCAGCGCCCTGATGAAGGATGGTACATGGAATTCCTAAACGTGCGTCAGCGCATTTGTGTTGTCTGAATTGTTTAATATGTTTATGAATGTTATGTATTGTCTTTGTTAAATTGTGATTTTTTTGGGAATTTATTTTTTTCTTGCTATTCTTTTCTGTTGTTTTGCTTGTATTTTTGTGTTGAGACTGGTACCTTGATTAAGTAGATTGCTTCGTCCATATTTGGGGCTCCCTTGTATCAAATGAGTTTTGGAATCACATAGAATTAAATGTATATGTATTTATTGAAAAGTAATTGAAAATAAAAACAAAACAATTTTATTTTTCTATAAAAGTATATGTAATCTCCTCTGTGGGACAGTTCGGAGTTACATGTACATGATGTGAATATTTTATAAGGGGTTTAGTGTTGTATATTTGGTTGTTTTTCCCTGGTTTTCCCCTTTATATTCGCTTTACAGGGACCCTCTTGTGTATATTTCGTAGATATAACCACACCTGGTGAATTTGTGTTTTTTGGTTCAGTTCTGTAACCATTAGTTCTCTTTAAGTGTGCTTTTAAAGTGAATACTCACTCACAAACACACATGTATATGCACATATATGCTGTGGGTGTATGAACAGCTGTTTATGTTACCACACTACTTGCATTTCATGGTTCGTTCTTAACACATTCCTTACTTGCACTTGAATACTTCCTCCGAACTCCGCTGCTATTTTCTCAAACAGTTACGTATGCATGGAATTTCACATAATAATCAGTGACGGCTGGCATCTACGATGTGGGGGGGGCAAGCACAAAATTAAATAGAAATGAATAGAAACTTACCTGAACGCGATGTCTTCCACTCCGGTCCTCTTCTCACCACCAGAACAGGATACAGCAACTCCCTTGACCAACCATTGTTGTTTCACTCATGCAGCAGGAGAGCGGCGATCTGATTGGAGGGAGCCTCTCCCACAGCTCCCCAGTGCTTTGTTGGCATGTACTTGCCCTAACCTAGCTGTCTTAAACCATCAGCGTTGGAGCTGTTTAAAGTGCGCATGTGTAGCTGGCTGTCGCAAGACAGCCGACCAAAAAGACATTCGCACTTTAAACAAGTGCATTAGACACCCCACCCTCTTCCCTGCTGCTGTCACCTAACAGCGGTCCTGTCCCCATTCTGACGCTCGGCTCGGGACAGGGATGAAAAATAAAATGGTAATAAATAACCATTTTATTTTTCAGGGTTTTGGTGTGATTTTAAGGGGGCGATGCTCCTCTGCTCAGTGGAGGATCCCCCCTGGTAATACGATGCATTTTCCATTGGGTAAGCTTGATTTCAATACCAGGTAAATGCTGATAACAAAATAAGGAAATGAATGTGGACTGGCAGCACGTGATTGTAAAAGGTGTATTCTGTCAAAATAATGTTTTCCTCTTTGAAAAAAAGGTAGTGTACTCCCACAGTCCTTTTATGAAATTTGAGTGAACCTTTGCACTGCGAAAGGTGACCTCTTTTAGCAGGAAATGGGACTTTAAAATGCCACGCTTCAACCAAATGCCTTAGATGTTTGCCTTCAAAGTCTAATGAATACTTTTTTGCAGGGTGTGAAGATACTTGATATGATCACAAAGCAAAGGATTACTAATGTGCCGCGGGATGATATGAGTCTTCGCCCAGACATGTACCCCTGCAGTCTCTGCTGGAAGGATAACTTAACTCTGATTATTGGCTGGGGACGGTCTGTCAAGGTATGATCATTTCAAATTCTGTATTTTATCATATACCACACTCTATGTGCATGCATTCTGCCAATCTGTACATTTAATCAGAATTAGAAAAGGTATTCAATGCACATATCTACCTTTCTCCAGGACAGATGGGGAAGAATAATGTTATACCTTACTTGCCATTTACATTATTGAGCTATACCTTCTTTCGGAGAAAATGAAAAGTGAAGAACTCCCGCCTGACTAGCCAGGGCTTGAGAAACTCCATCTTGGAGCATTTCAGGTGCTCAGCTCTTTTATAGAGGACAGTAATTATCTCGGACCCTGTCAGGCGGGCGTTCGTCCCCGCCACTCCACTGAGAAGGTGGTTATCTCGGTCATGGACCAACACAGGGAGGGATTTGACACTAACACCCCTCAAGCCCTGGTCCTCCTAGATCTGTCCGCCGCATTTGACACGGTGGACCATTCCATCCTTTTGTCCCGTGTCAAGGCGGCGGGCATGGGGGAACAGGTATTGACCTGGATAGGTTCCTTCCTGGCCGATCGTACTCAGGCAGTCCACCTTGCTGAATTTTCTGCCCTGCCCCGCAGGGTGAATTGTGGCGTCCCCCAGGGATCTTCCCTCTCCCCCCTCTTATTCAATCTTTACATTTTCCCCCTTATTTCTGCACTGCAAAGACTGGAGGTCACAGTCTACAACTATGCTGATGACCTCCAACTCATTTTTAATTTCTCTTCCCCCCTATCCGGCGCCGCTAGCCTCCAGTCCGTCATGCTGTTTATCCGGGTCTGGATGAATGCAAACCATCTCAAACTCAACCCGGATAAGACAGAACTGATTTCTGGCCCCCTTCCCTTGGCTCACCTCCATTTCCCTCTTTTTCAGTCAAAACCCTTGGTATTACTCTTAATCAGGATTTGACACTTCATTCTCACATCAGTTCTGTGGTTTCTTCTTGTTTTTTCACCCTCCGCATCATCAGGAAAGTATCCCGGTTCTTTTCCCTCTCTGCACTGAAACTTATAGTGATGGCCATGGTCTTATCCAAGATCGACTACGGGAACATAATTTATAATGGTGCTCCCGCCTACGCACTCCAGCATCTCCAGCTGGTGCAGAACCAGGCTGTCCGCCTGGTACATGGCCTATCCAAATATCATCACTCTTCACCCCTTCTTATTGCCCTTCACTGGCTCCCCATCAAACAATGCGCTCTTTTCAAACTTAGCTGTCTCACTTTTCAAGCTCGGGCGGGCACTGCCCCTGCTTTTATCAACTCCACCATCGCTAATTACTGCCCCTCTAGAGCGTTACGCTCCTCTTCTAAATCTTTATTAGTTATCCCCCGATTTAAGAAAAAAAGATCGGGAGTTCAGAAACTCTCGGTTCTTGCACCTACCTTCTGGAACTCTCTCCCACCCCAGGTCAGACTTTCCCCCTCCTATCTTGAGTTTCGCAAAGCTCTCAAGACTTTTCTGTTCCAACAAGCTTTCAGCCCATAGCCCCCAGTGTCCGCCTTAGCTCAAGAACCCTCTAGCGCCAAGAAACTGCACAGTGAACGCGCGCTTTATAAATTTTTAAAAATTCAAATTCTAAATTGCAGAGAAAAGAGTTAAGAAGAAACAGTGACGTTAACAGAACTGTGAAGTGGAAAGAGATATTGTGGTGTAGGTAGAGGTCGAAATGCCAGGCTGTGTTTAGGACCAACATTACTAGGGAATAAATAATTGTAGGGGTGCTCCGATTTTTGCAGGGATAGAGGTAGGAGTAGCTGTAAAAGGATAGAGGTAAATGTTAAGGTTATTGGCGTATGAACAATTTTTAAGGTATTGTAGTGTAGGTGGAGTAGAGGTATTACAGTATATACATGAATAGAAGTGTAAGGGCAGAGGTTAGGGGGATTTTCGTAAAGGTAGGGGTGAACTATTGTGTAAATATCGTTAGCAGTAAAAGAGTGTTGGCAAGTTTAACATAGTACAAGCAGGGGTTAAGGAATTATGGTATAGTTAGATGTAAAGGTACTTGGGTATTGGTAGGTTAGGGGTAGAGGTAGAGGTACTACATTTTAGGCAAGGGAGAGGTGCTGTAGTAGTGGTAGAGCTGGGGGGAGGTAGAGGTATGGAATGTACGGTATAGGGACTGGCGGTTATCTTATAAGCAGCAGTACAGGTTCAAGGGTATAGGTAGCGGTAGGGAACTGCGCTGTAACCTGATGTAAAGATACAGGGATATCTTGGTGTGGGTAGAGGTAAAAGGGTATAGGTAGGTCAGAGGTGCAAGTACCTTGGCAGGTGTTAGATAAACTAGGAAATATGTTAGGGCACAGTTACTAGGATAGAAGCAGAAGAACTAGAATACAGTCCGGGCTAAAAGGTATACATGGGGAAGTGGTAAAAGGTTGTAAGTAAGTATAATAAGGTATAGACTGGCATTGAGCTATAGAGGTCTTGGTAAGTGTACATGGGTAGAAGTTTGAAGGTACCACCAGGGATAGAGAAACTAGGTAGAAAATATATAGGGGTGGTGGTACTTCGGTGTAGGTAGAGGTTCCATGGAATTGATAGTTATAGAGAGGCATGGTTATGGGCAGGGTAGCCCACAATAGGATACAGTTAGGGGTATAGGTGCAAGGTGTTGTGTATTATGTATGAGTAAAGAAACTATGGTACAGCCGAAATAAGGTTAGTAGGGCAAGGATGTAAATAGGAGGAGAGGTTAGTTAAAAAAATAGGGAGGGAGGAGAACTGAACTTGGTGTAGGAAGAGGCGTTAAGAAGAAAGTAAAGCTATTAGATTAGGAAGTAAAATAGAATCAATGGAGATATGCCATTCTTAAACAGAAGACTGCAAGGATTTTTTTACTTCAAGTTTATTATCAGGATGGATTAGACATGCTGGGATTGAGAACATTTCTGAATATCAGGATTTCTTGACAGAGATTTTCTACAGCATTACATACAATCAAAGAACCACTGGGAGAAGCGGAGTATGAATATGCACTTTAAATTACTTTAACCTATTTGTTTTATTTTAACAAATGAGTAAATAATCTGCTTTAAACATATGCAACATGGAACATCAAACATTAGAAAACAAAAAAAGGGATTTGCAGGAACTGACTGCGATAGGTCTGCCTTATTTTCCTTCCTCTTAAAGTTTGTGTGGGCTTTTTTTATCGTGATTAAGAAAATACCCAGATTAAGGAGCATTGACAAAGCCTGTTGGTCTGGATTTGACAAATCAAAGCTCAGATTATTTTTAAATCTCTCTTAGCCTTATTACAGTTCTTTTTAATTACTATGACTGAGAAAGAAGTCTAGGGCTATAATGAAGGGTCCTTTGCCAGTAAAACGACTAGAACCAAAATAAGGCACTTTACATTTGACATCAATATGGCTTCATGAAATAGAAGAGCGCGTTCAAATTACCTGGCTCCCCTTTCCACTGGAAAGAAAGAATGCACTTGGCGTGGTCTATCTGCCACAATTTTATTAAAGCATTCAACACTGTATCACAGAAAGAACTAGTAGACTGTTATCACAAACATATTGGCAAAGATAGTCGACACCTCAAAAGTGATCAGTGAAAACGTTTAGAGAGTTCAGACCCCTTCATAAAATTCAGTGATTTGAAACGTATCCAGACACTGGTGAGAAAAAGGTCGAGGTTGCCATTTGAGGAGCCAAAATGCTATTTCTGGTCCAGGAAATCGATTAAAAGTTTATTTTCTGAGTATACCAATCTTTTAGAAGACACCGAAACATGGGCCAAGGTCCAAGAATGAACAATGAACCAACAAAAGTAAAAGCTATGTAGCCTTTACTTTTGTTGGTTCCTTGTTCGTTCGTTCTTTTGATTGGAATTTATGATTCAATTTTTTTCAAGTTGTGGAAATATATACATGCCATTGTCTACAACCTTCTGCTCAGCAAACAGCTTGATGGATTCAGCTAGTGAGAAAAAACATAAACATCAGCACGTCCCTCCCACCTCCCTCTTTCCCATCACAACCACGATTCCTTTCTGTCAGTCCTTGTACTCTTTTCTAAATCTGAGTGTGCTTCTTAGCTATGCTTGGAAGTATGGGTGGTGGACTTTGGTCCTGACTCAGTCTGTTCATATTTCTAGCCCCCAGGACAGGCTGTGTTGCAGACTGAGCTCTGTCCTCTGATCAGACACTGACCTCCTCTGTGACAGATGTTCCTGGATGAAGCAGAGTTCCTTTGCCCCACTCGGCACCTCTTATTTTGCCACTGTTCGCTCTGATACCTCCAGATACTGAAATGTCGTCTCACCTGCCCATCTTCAGACTCTTCGCCAGTTGTGCTATCTTCACAGAACACTTACCTACTCACGTCTGTCTTGCAACATTCTGACACTGGGTGTAAATTGCGGTTTATTTCTTCCACTGATACTTGGCCCCTTAACGAAATCTGCAGCAAACTAGAGGCACGCTGCAGGATCAGTTCACCTGTGTGGGCCCACAAAATGGCAGCCACCAAAGCAGGCCTCTGTCTCGGCCCTACGTTCCCCTTCACATGTTGCTCTTGCTCTGCCCTCTCCTCTTCCAATATGTGCAGCTCAACAGAGAGCTATGTCTGTTGAAATTTTAGGGTCCCAGTGCTGTAGTACTCCGCTACAACAGGTAAGTATAATATAGTATAAATATGTAACAAATTAATAATGAAGTCAATATGAATAAGCAGAGTGGGTTTAATAAAACCTCATCCATGAACAGCCACAAGTAACTGACAGATAAAGAATCTTATAAGTGAACACATTCTGAGAACATAGAATGAAGGGGAAGATGACATATCTTAAAGGGGAAGAAAGGGAATAACAGGAAAGGAGAGGACATCACACATCTCCCTTCCTTTACAATAAGAAAAAAGAACATCACACCACTCCCTTCTTAAAAAACAAGTTAAGCAGCATTAACAAAAGAGCATTGAACTAAACATAATCTTTTAAGTAATACGGAGCACTACGAATTCTTTGACTTCTTGTCGAAGAAGACGAAGACCTATCAAATGAAGAATTGGAAGGAAGGAAGGAATTATTGCACAAACCAATATCATTATGAGTGGAGTCAACGAACAGATTAGGATTAACTAGCACAACACGACTTTTGTTCCAAATTCTTCCATCCTCAGTTTTTACAGCATTTCTAAAAACTTTGATAACAGTTCTAACATCGGTATACTTAGACCACGGTTTACGTCCAACCGGAGTCTTTATTTTTACCATATCGCCAACTTTGACTACTTGAGAATTTACACTTTTCTTCTTGTCAAAGTAAGTCTTACGTGCATTTTGCTTGAAAAGTTCTCTTGTCCTCCAATCACCTATGTCATTACTCACCAGACCCTTATTTAAACACATCCACCCAGGACATAACAAGGTATTAGGAATCCTCCCTTTGAACAGTTCAAATGGAGACCTCCCAGTAGAGGAATGAGGGACAAAACGATACGTATTAATCCTGTCCTGGAGGGTCGCTTTCCAATTCAAACCTGAAGCACGAGCAAGCTGAATTGATTCCTTAAGTGTTTTATTGACCCTCTCTACAGCACCATTAGTCTCTGGGTGATATAGTGAACACTTCTTATGAGAAATACCACATTTTTTCAAAAAATCAACAAAAACTGAGGAACAAAACTGGGGACCATTGTCAGACAAAATGCTATTTGGAAAACCTTCCATACAAAATAGGGGTTCCAAGAACTTAATGATGGAAATAGAGGTAATTTCTCTAACAGCAGAAACCTCAATCCACCTTGAGTAGAGATCTATTAACACAATGAGGTAAGGAGTGTCTGAAACGCCAGATAAAGGACCCAGAATGTCAATGGCAACCTCATCCCAAGGATGACCAGGCAATGCCCTCTTAACCATGGGCATATGTTTTGTTTTCAGGATCTTGTCGCTGGAACAACACTCAGGACACTCACGAACCATTCTTTCAATTTCAAGATCCATGCCAGGCCACCAAAACTGCATACGTAAGAATTCTTTAGTTTTCACGATCCCCAAGTGACCAGAATGGGCAAGAGCTAGTAGCTTTCTTCTAAGAGAACAGGGAGGAACCAGTTTAGTGCCACGGGTCAACAGACCATCAATTACAGAGAGTTCATCTGAAACCAAAGACCAAGGTTTAGACAAATGAGATCTATTCGTCAAAGAAAGAATAACATTACATACTTCTTCATCTTTCCCCAATTCCAACCTCCATTCAGTTTCATCAATTGCCCCGTCAGTGACTTCACACACTTTAATACACTCATCAGGTTCTGTTAAATCATCATGATCAGCATTATCACTGTCAACTAATCTAGATAGACAATCAGCCGACCTGTTGGCAATCCCAGGTATATATTCTACCTCAAACTCAAATTCCTGCAATGAAACAATCCGTTTCCTGATTCTTGAGGAAATGGCATCAAGACCCTTCTTAGAAAAGACTTCTCTCAAAGGCTTATGGTCAGATAATACGCACACTTTCGTTCCCCAAACAAGATTCTTAAACTTTCTCAAAGACCAGAAAATTGCAAGAGACTCTTTCTCTATCACAGAATAGTTATACTCTGAACCTCGAAGACAACGTGAGGAACAACAAATAAGATAGTCTTTCCCATCTCTCTTCTGAATCAAAACGGCACCCAGTCCTTTATCACTAGCGTCTGTGAACATAATAGTGGGTAGACCTGGAACAAAGGCATGCAAAGAAGGAGCCTTATTCAACTCTTTTTTGATACATTCAAATTCAGCTTTACATTCGCATGACCAGTCAAACACAACATTTTTAGCAGTGAGTTTTCTCAAATTATGAGTTTTGTCAGCAAAATTCGGAATGAATTTCCCATAAAATTCCACCATGCCTAGAAATGAAAGAAGTTCCTCTTTACAAGTAGGATCTTTAACTTTGTCTATAGACTCAACAAGTTCTTTCTTTGGGAAGACACCATCACCAGTGATACAGTGACCTAAATAGTTAACCTCTTGAACTCTGAATTTGCATTTGTTTCTTTTTAAGGTCATACCAGCACCATTCAATCATTTTAATACATCAGACACACGACCATCATGCTCCAGGATACTACTTCCATAAATTAGCAAATCATCCTGATAGCACTTAACACCTGACACACCTCTCAAGATCTTTGACATGATACGTTGGAAGACAGAGGCAGCCGAGACAAGGCCAAAAGGCATTCTCTTAAATTTAAACGTACCCATAGGTGTAATAAAGGCAGTCAGGTCTTGTGAATATGCATCAAGCTCTACCTGATGATACGCGGAGGCTAGATCGAGAGTGGTGAAATACTTTGCACCTTCTAAAGTGCTAACTATCTCATCTATATTAGGAAGTGGAAACCTGTCAACAACTACTTCCTTATTTAGAGCTTTAAGGTCAATGCAAAGACGAATTTCACCAGTAGGTTTCTTTGCAATAACCACTGGGGCAAGCCACTCTGTTGCCTCCACAGGTTCTATAATATCATTTTTCACGAGTTTGTCAAGTTCCTCTTGGACTTTCACCTGTTCTACAAGGGGAATCCTCCTTACCTTAGCTACAACTGGAAGAGCATTGGCTTTTAATTTAATATGATGTTTGTAACCACGCAAACACCCTAATTCCTCTTTAAAAACATCAGGAAATTGTTTCGCTAATGATAAAGACAAACTTTCATCACTCTTGTTGTCACGTACAGGGTAAGATACTTCTTGAATTCTCACTTGGGGAGAGGCATTTGGATCAAGTGTCACGCCTAAATATCCTTGATGCAACCAACCTAAAAGTGCATCACCTTTTTTAGACACATAAACTTTGCCAACAGTGATCCTTGAACCAAGTTCAATTTCAGCCATGAAATAGCCCACCATCACAATAGGTTTCTCGCTATACCCCAACGGAAGAATATCACATTTAAACAGCTTAACTTTGCCTTTAAATAGTTCATTATACATTTTTTCATCAATTATAGTTATTTTAGAGCAGGAATCAAATTTTAAGTTTATCATAGAACCTTCTACACTAACTAAATGAGAGGGATGATCTGATTTGTCATCCTTTACTTCAAAACAAATTGATCTTACGTGGGGTTGAGGCCACCTTCTTTTTGAGTTGTCACTATTATAAGTTTTGCTCCTGCAGAACTTTGCAAAATGACCCTTCTTATTACACAAATTACAAGTTACTTTTAAAGCAGAACACACAGGTGAATTAGCCAAATGATTAGTTTGACCACACCTAAAACAAGAAAATTTGCCACTAGAGTAAGAGAAAGGAGGATTAGTTGACCTAACATGTTTCTCATAATTTACAACATTTTCTACTTTCTTCAGCTGATAAACAGTCTCATCAACTTTTACTTCATCTTTATCCTCAGAGGTAGATGGTTTTTCTTTTTCCTTTTTAAGTTCACCGACACATCTCGTCATATGTTCTACTTGTTTTGCAATTGTTAAAACTTCTTCTAATGGTGGCTCATCCTTCAACCATAATTCTTTTCTTATATCGTCATGTGCGCATCTTAACACAAACTGATCACGAATGCGTTCATCAAGTGTCTGACCAAAATTGCATGACGAAGCAAGTTTTCTCAATGAAGATACGTATTCTTCTACAGTTTCATCTTTTTTTTGCTCACGTAAGCCAAAATGGTATCTTTCCATGATGGTACTAAGTCTTGGTAAATAATGCCTATCAAGTTGAAGTATGGCTATTTCGTATTCATTTAGATTTCTTTGTTCAGTAGCTGACAAGTCTGGTAAGTGTTCTAGAACATCTTGTCCTTCACCCCCAAGACAATGCAGAAGAAGTGAGTGTTTCCTTTCAGCACTCAAGTTGGTTCCGCAGACTCTTGCATAGTTTGCAAATATCTTTTTCCATTTTTTCCACTTTACGTTAGGCTCTCCTGGACTTGTAAGAAAAAATGCAGGTTGAGTTACATTTTGCATTTTTGTATTCTTCTAGTATATCCTTTTTTTTTTTTTTTATAACTATATGTTCTTTGTTTTATTAAAGGTTACTATCCTTTATTTGAGTAATGTTTATTTATTCCGCTTTTTTTTTGTGTCAAGTAAATTTATCAAATGTCATTTGTTTTAAAATTCTAAATTTCAGGCTTATTTTTTTTTTAACAATTGAGGAAAGAAGCCAGCAGAAAGTTCAATTGCTTCAATTGCCAATGCTTGTTTCAGAAACAGAACGCGTTAAACAAAGGACGTTCTATTTTACTTCGATTATTTCACTTGCCAATGCTTGTTTCAGAAACAGAACGCGTTAAACAAAGGACGTTCTATTTTACTTCAGAGTACGCTCCCTGAAATTCATCATTGTGAGGTAAAGACAAAGGACGTTCCACTGGAACGCAGCATAGCTCTCATGAAGCGCAGCGTTGTTGTGAGCGTCAGCTTTGAGGGTACGTCAATGCGTATCGCGTCCTTTCCGCTAGTTGGAACGCATGCGTTTGAAACGCATGCCGACGTCAGTCATTCAAGAGCGGAGCGCGAGCAAAGCGCGCGAGCATAAACGATTATCTCTTTTACGCGCAAAATCTTTTAGATTAGATTTTCCCAGATTCTCATTTCACAATTAGACACCTCCCGCTCTCCTCACCACCATTAATCCTTAAGTTCCGCCGCTGGGAAGACTTCGCTTCGCTTCAAATACGAAGAATCAGCCGCTGGAGGAGAAAGCAGGTCAGGAAGATTGTTGTGTTGTCCTGTTGAGGTCGTTTCCGATCGTCGCCAGTATAATATAGTATAAATATGTAACAAATTAATAATGAAGTCAATATGAATAAGCAGAGTGGGTTTAATAAAACCTCATCCATGAACAGCCACAAGTAACTGACAGATAAAGAATCTTATAAGTGAACACATTCTGAGAATATAGAATGAAGGGGAAGATGACATATCTTAAAGGGGAAGAAAGGAAATAACAGGAAAGGAGAGGACATCACAGTAAGTCCACCAGGATGAGCGCCCTATAATCAGGATAGGTAATATGGTCGCCACCGCTAGGCCGAAGATCCTAGCAGACTTCAGCTCTCACCACTGCTGGTGAGCACACCCTCTCTGCTTGCCTTTCTTCTTTATTTGAACCTCAGCAGTCACGGCTACCTGTCAGATGATGTTTGTTAGGATGAAGCAAAACTCTATTCTCCAGCCGGCTCATTATTCATTTTTAACACATTGTTGCACCTTTTTCCTAATATTTTTAAAGTAACTTTCCTGAGAATGGCCTCGAATAGCAGTGATGAACACTGGTAATTTCTGAAGACAATAAATTGCTGTTTATTGTGAGATTTTAATGTTGCAGTTGCAAATAAGGCGCTGTGCTTCTTTATTCTTTATAAATGGTGAACTATATAGCTTCTGGTCTACTTTATGCAATTGCCATAAGAATAACTGATGAATTTTAGCGAACATTTTGTTGTCATTCCTTTTCATCCTGGTTGTCTTCATTGTGTAATCATAGCGAATCACATTAAGGTAGCATGAACATGAAGTCCTTGTGCCTTAAAACTGTCATGCCAGACCCATTTTCGCCACTTGCTTTCTTTCAAAGAATGCTTTACATGGCTGTTGTAAGAGAATTTGTTGGGAAATATTTAATTCATCTATTTTCATTTATCTTCCAGGTCTGCTCAGTTAAAGAACGCCATGCCAATGAAATAAGAGACCTTCCGAGCCGCTATGTTGAAATAGGTATTAGTTTGTGCTGAAAGAGTAAATTATGAGTAGAAATCAGAAGTAGCATGTAATAGGTTTACTAGGGATGTGAATGCTTGAGGTTTGCCCACTAAGATGTATGATGTCTCCATTTCAAGACTTCTTCAAGATCTGTGATTACTCACTTTTCCCTGATAGCAGAACTTTACTTGAGAGCCTCAGCTGGTTCATTTCGGAGACTCATACACCAGTAGCGGCTGGTGTGCGGGCAGAGTGGCGGGTTGGGGGATAACCGGGGGGAGCAAGAAATATATATTTAAAAAACAAAACAAAAAACGTACCTGAAGCCCAATGCTCTTTTCTGTGTCCTCGCTACAGCAGGCTCTGGATGCGGTCTCCTTTCTCCCAGCGCTCTCCTCAACTTGGGCGGAATGAGAAGGACTTCTGCCATAGAACACGAAACCAGCCAATCCTGGAGCTGCAGAGGGAGCAGGCTAACCCAGCACTCACTTTGAGGCTGGGGCACTGCGGCTGTAAGGCCTCGGCTGTTTCTCCGACTTGGGATTGCATGCTTTGATGTACGCATGTGAGATTGGTCGGCTGTAGGCAGCTGGTCAATCTGACCTGCGCACTGGCAGCGGGCTACATTACTAGTGCAATCGGACTGATCACCCCCGCCCCCTGGCATCGTGCTGAGTTTTGGACATATTAATAAAATTGTATTTAATACCATTTTATTAATGTGTGTGCCTGCTGCACTTACATCAGGCGCTCCTCTGCCACAATGGAGTAGCCTCCCCTGTCATAAACCACCAGCTGTGTTGTAAGTGACTAGCAGTGGTGCTGCTCAACAGAAGACAGTCCCACATTCACACCCCATTGGCTAACACCCTGGCAGAGAAGCACTAAATTGTGAAAATCCCTGCTCATTTCAACCTGTAAGCCTTGACCAAGACACTATATGTCATGCGCAGGAGCTCTCTAGTGCTACCTTTATTGATGAAGCAAACAACAGCAGGCCTCTACTAAGGCCCTCTGTCCGGCACAGGACGCCTATTCTGCTAACTGTAGTGACCCAGGAAATAGGAGCATCCCTCTACCAAGGTACTGTGTCCTACAGTGGGGACCTAGTCTGTTAACCAGAATGGACCTGCAAACAGCAGCAGACCACTACGAAGTCACTGTGTCCAACAAAGGATTTTTCTGTTGCAGCCCTATTTGACGCGGCAAAAACACAGATCTCTGGCACGCTGCAACATGTGGGTAAACTTCTGACCTCCAAGCTAAACGTCTTGTAAGGATGTTTGTTCCGTAGATTTTCACTTGTTATCTTTTATTTGCTATGATTTGTACTGCAAGTGTGTATAGGCCATCTCAGTAGTCCATATTCTAGTGTATCAAATGCATGAGAGCTGTGTGAAGGATGTTTAGAACCTTCAGCTTGCTGAGCTCTTTTGACTTTAGTGTGTTTTTGGTTGGAAGAGTGGTGCAACCTTGATTAAGATCCATGTCTGTCTTAGATTCAGAAGAAACCTCATTAAACATGTATTTCCAGAGATTTGATGCATTGTATGGTTAAACTGTTTCTGATTCCGTAAAAAAATGTCTTGCTTAAATAAGACAATAGAAGTGAAACTGTAATGTTTTCTAAAATGTAACGTTTCCTCTGTTATTTTATTTTCTTCCAGTTTTTCAGTTTGACACTGACTACTACATCAGCGGCCTAGCACCCCTCTGTGACCAACTTGTAATCCTGTTTTATGTGACAGAGAATTCTGATAAAGAGGTGATTTGGTGTCTTTCTTTAAAGTGCGCATAGACACTTAGTTAGTTGTCCTTTTTTAAAAAAACAAACGTTATTGCCTTTTACATATCAGTCAGCCGTTTCACTGGTGGCGGTACAGGTAAGTGCATAGCATTCTCATGAGCAGTATATCACATTCCATATTATGCATATACGTATCCACATTATTCTTGACTCCATCTGTCTCATCTTTTGCCCAGCAAAGGTTCTTCCTTGCAGGTTCCGATTTCCCCTCATCCCCCCGCCCCCCCCCCCCCCTCCAACAAGATAACTAACACTCAACCCCCCTCCCGCCCGCATTGCTGTCTCCTAACTTCATTTATTGAGCTGAGTAATTCATTTCCACTGTACCTTGTGGTGTGTGTTTGAGTTTCTCAGTCCCCTCTTTTCCAGGTCCAGGCCCTCCCTTGGCTAAGGGTATTATGTGTCTCCATCTCTTGGGATCTGCACTATTGCCCCATCCTGGTCTTGCCTCTGGGGGTTCTCCTGGTGTGACGGTCTCTCAGGAGTGGAGTGGAGGCCTCAGACTTAGTTTGGTTTCCTTAAGGTTGCATACCAACATCTTAACAATTGTTAGACCCGAGGCTCAGTTCTGTCACCACTGTTATGCCTAGACAGAGTAACAATATTATAGGATTCTGAGAGAGGAATACGTCACATGGTGCCTTGCGGTCCACTTGAAGCGGAGTGTTGTCTAGGACCGAGGCTGTTTGCCTACCTGTGACCAGACAAATCCCTCTGATGTGGAACTTAAGCCCCCTAAGAGTTTGCTTCTAACAAATTGTCTTGTGTTATAATGCTAGATCTGAACTTATTAGGAAAAGTTATGAGATGGGTTTGCGATGTAAAGCATTCTACAAGGTTTTGTTCCACCATCATTTCATGGATTTAGCGCTTGCAGCATTCCTTTTAGCCCCTAACTGGGGTCTATTCAGGTGTTATTCATGACATAAATGCAGTGAAAGAAGATACTCGTTCATTTTGGTAACATGTCGCCTGTTGTTGATAGAGTGAACTATCAAACGTGACAGGAGATTTCATTTTAGCCATTTATAGGTCACTAATTTTAGAATTTCTTTGCATATGTAATGCAGAGTTGTAAAGAGAGGACTGGACATAACATTTAAGATAATGCAGACACAATTATTTGCATTCGTGTTATTCAATAAGGTCTGTGGTAATGTAGTCATTGTAAACCCAGTCTGACTAGTTTTACATTTTTTCAAAGGACACAGCAAGGCCTCGACTTGACATTATTCAACCACTTCCGGAGTCGTGTGAGGAAATCTCATCTGATGCTCTCACGGTCAGAGGGTTCCAGGAAAATGAGTGCCGAGACTATCGCCTAGGTAAAGGATTTCACGATTTTATGCCATCTGAGTTCTAGCTCTTTTAACTCTAAAGACATCTGTAAAGCTCTGTAGTAAAAAAAAATCTAAAATTATATAAAAGTTAACGATCATGTAAACATCAAAGAAAAAAATGTGTTTATATACTTGCGCCAAATGGTGTAAATTAACTACTATTGCATCTAGATAAAACCCAAGTGAAATGTGTGTATTTATTTTCGGAACATTGTGAGGGAAAGTAGGAATCATGGCCTGTCATTGCAAACGTCCGACTGAAAAACCACACTTATTATATATTTTTCTGCAGGCGCAGGACAATAGAAGCACAAATGAATAAATTATGCAATCAGCTCGCAAGCGGTTAACTTGCTGATGAAAACGTTTGGTAAACTAAAACATGGATATTTTTATATACCCAAAAATAACTAACCTCAAATTAAAATAGCAAAAAAAAGAATAGAGGTCTTACACCAGATTAGATGGCGTTGCTTACGGTGCGGCCGCTCCATTAGGGTGTAGGAGCACCGCCTCTCTGCTTTCTCGCAGTGCGAGAAACAGAAAATAAAATGGTATGCGCTTTGAGAAAGCAGACAGCAGGGGTATGCCTGGTTGGAGGCTGGTGGGAGGTTATGCCTGGTTTCTAGCCGGGGAGGAGTGGCTTGCACCACTCTGAGTGCCCTGACTGTTTGGTCAGCCCTGGGGCTGACCAAAGCAGTCATGCACACTGTACATTTTCTCCATGTAGGCTGTATGCAGCCTACAAAAAGAAAATGGCCTCCCTACAGGTGCCAGGATGGGTGCCGTCGGGGACTCCACACCAATCACAACGCTGCTATTGCAGCGTTGTGATTGGCATACAGGAGGGAAGGGAACAGGGAGCATGCCTGTTTCTGTTCAGCAGAGACGGCATGGAGCCGGCCCAGGAGCAGAAGCGTCTTGCTTCTCAATACTATATCCGTAAATCGTTTGCTGTGATCACATTCATCCTTACTCCTTTCATAATTTGCTTTAACTACTCAATAGTACATCAAAACCTGCTGTGCAGCTCGACGACTTCCGTGGACCTTGCGTGTGCCATATATAAAATCCTGGAATTTCATTCAGCCTCAGTTTTGAATTCTGACGCATTCCCTATGCAACCCTCTGCACTGGGTGAATTCTGCACCCTTTCTAATTTCCTCCGATGACCCAAATAGACATGTATGTTCATGTTTTCCTGGCGTCTAATGTTTTGATTTTTCCACATTTTTCTACTGACACTCCCAGTCTCGCTTCATTCTCAATTGGAGTTCATCCTCAAATGAATCTAAACTGTTTGCTATCTTTAAAAAAATAATACCTTTTATATAGAGAGCAAAACCAACTCCTCAGGGAACACATTCTATGGTATGTTGTTATTTAAATGGAAAATTATTGCAATTTCATTTGAAATCTATTTATTGTAGTCCAAGTGGTCGAAGTAGGGAAAAAAAGAAGGGGAACTGTGGGCGGAGAATCCGGGGGCGAGATTTACTCGAGGATTGGATCAGTGGGAGGAGTCAGAAGTGTGGCTAGAAATAGCAAAACATACCAATTTTTAGTATGTTTGGCATTTCACTGACCAGTTACAGCTTACATCGTTATTTAATTCAAACAATAGATAAACATGTTTATTTGAGGTTTAATATATAAGTTGTCTACATTAAGATACATTTACAATGTGGACATATTTCCAATCACAGAATGTCCCAGATTCGCTTATAAGTGGAATTAGTCTCCGCGCCATGCAGGTTCTTTCATCAGCACTTCTCCTCCTCTTATTTAACCATTTCTGAACATAAAATTCAGGTTTAAATTCTATGACTGGAGGCCCCACGATTTTATGAACATTATAGAAGACAGACGATTGATTGACATTCTGTTCCACAGTGATGTAAGCACATTATTCATTACACTAAAGCCCCGATCACATTCAGCAGTGCAGGTACTAAAGGAGTCTATAATGTGCACTAATGGTTTCAGGCTTTCAGGGATGCAATTTCTAATTTGTTTGTACTCTCTGAAACCAATGATGTACTGCCTGGAATCAAATACATGCAACCTGCTACAAAGGTTTTGTAATTTCCCTCACCATATAAGATATCTACTGGATGTAGCCAATAAACTAGTTGTAAGAGTTCCATTCTATGTACCAACTCTTTGTATTCTATTTCGTCATTGTTTGTGGTTCTGCATATAGAAACATTTGATGCATTAGTTATTGTCATCCTTTTTCGCAGGTTATTTGTTAAGCACTTAAATAACTATGCCCTATTGATGCTAACAAGCCTTTGTTCTGTTGCAGTCCTACGCCAGCAAACTGCATCCGTTCAGCAGCATTTAATGCAGTTGTAGCAAGGGGCCTAGGTGAATCAGCCATTGATTCAAACACTAAAACCTACATCTGTATTGAACGATCGGCCTCGTATATGGTCATATCATACCGCTGCCACCTTAACCTGAAAACAAGTAAAAACATTCTGGAAAAAGCAAATAGTCATAGGGAATGCAGGATTATGTAAAGCTTGCAAAATATAAGCAGGAACAACATGTTAACTTAACGTTTTTACTCTCATTGTTCAGAAATCAATGAGTATTTTTTTGTCTCAAAAATTGAGGACATGAATGCAGGGCTCCTCCTGTACACATGTGTTAAGCTGAGCTCTGAAGAGAAAGGGACTCTTCAGGAGAATCTGATCTGACTCACGGAAACCCACAAGGGCTCCTTCATATTCATGTCAGCCAGCTAGCTGCTCAAACATTGTTTAGTACTTATGTATTCAAGTGTCCTGCAAAGGATACCTTTTGTATTGTCCAACTCTTCTACTCACAAAAAACGAGCGAGATCTTGACAGTGAAAGGCAAAATTATATTTTCCTTCGGGAAGTGAACAAAAAAGCAATAACCCACTGAGCTATGCACATAAAATATTGCTCTTTCATATGCGTGGTACACGTATTTTGCAGAAGGTGTATTAACCCTCTGCTCTACCTTAAGTGAGTCAAAACAGCCATTAGATAAAACTCCCCACCCATCTCTCTCCAGCAGGAACATTGATCACCAGAGTTATCTTAGCACTTTTATTGTTGCCCCAAACCTGCTGAATATACATAGAACTTTGCAGTGTTTTTAAAACTTCTTCACTGCTACAAAACCGGCCCCCACAAACTAAACCGTCTCCCTCCCATTCCAGTCGCCCTGGGAATCGCCTTATGCCTTGAACGGCCAGTCTGGCCTAGTTGCTGTAAAGTATTTTTCAATGCAATACTGCAGATATGTATGTTTATTTGATATAAACATCACGGATCACTGTTTGTGTAAGACATGGATTCTTCCTGAATATCCTTTGAATTGGGTTCCTGCCTGAATGATACATATGAGCTGTTTGGTACACAAAAAAAGGCCTCTGGGTAGACCTCTGAGGCAAAGGCAGAATGCAATTATCTGTTCTGCCGTCCTGTGACTTTGAGTTGAAGAAAAGCTGTATTGTTAAGAGATGGGTTTGGGTCCAGGCAGGGGTAACTCCCAGCCGAACCCTAGCTGAGGCAGAGGTTCATTTGTTGTGCCAGAGGCTAAGCTCTCCTCTTGCTGGTTTAGAGACGCTTGCCATAAGTGGATTGGACGCTGCGTGACCCAGCAGGTGCTTTGTCAAGGCAGAGGATCTTCAGGGTAGGAGCTGTGTGTTCTGCCTCTTCATGGCCTTTCTGCTAGTCCCAGATTCGACAGCCCTGTCTAATCCCAAATCTCTTGTGTTATTCACTGTGTTTCCAGTTTAAGGTGCACAGGTACCCCATTCAGTGTAGTCAGTGTGTTAAAATAAACTAGTTTGTGTGCCCTCCTTTCTCCACAGCATCCTCTACCAAGAGGATTTTACATTCCTTGTTCTGGAATCCACTGCAATATTGCATAGTCAATAATCTGCTCTGTTCTGTTCTGTCACCAGTTAATTCACAGTTGTCTTGTGTTCGAACACCCTCGTGTGCACAGCACTCTGACACCTGCTTGTGCAGAGTTTGCATTTAATAAAACAATAAATGTATCTTTGGTGTGGCATCACTGCGTTCAAGAGCCATTGTATGCACTAGCTCATAGAAGTACAAGTCATCTGCTTGCTGCTTCAGAGCACTGTAGGGGATAGGAGAAGGCTGTATGGAGTTAGTGGCGGGAATGAGCTTTATGGCTGACTACGGTACTTCGAAGCACTAACGGAGAGGAGGAGAATTAAGTGTAGGTATGCGTGAGAGAGAGAACATAAGGGAAGAGGGGTGAAGGTGAAGCAGAAGGGAACTGCTTCTATGCGTGCCACCCTTCACTATTCAGGGCTCCATTCACACATAGGAAGGACTCTTCATTGAGACTGTGAGGGCATCCATGCCGCTAAGAATTGAGTGGGTAACAGGGTGTAGTGTAGTTCCTATTTTCCCTATAGGCCCTGCGCATTGGAATAACATAAACAGCAGTTTAGACGTAGGACTGAGGTCTTCTAGGTCTCTACTGACTATGTTAGACTTAATTTAGGTTTGCGCCAGCTAGCTCCGAGGTCACTGGAAACTTTCTTGACTGAATAGGAAGTGATCAGCTTCCCTGGCTCAGACAAGAAGGGATTCAGCTTCTGACAACCGCATAAACATGACAACTTTGCTCCCTCAGAATAAGAGTAAATCTCTAGAGTCGTGTGAAACAATAGACAGCTATTTCACTCAGTCAGATGTGCATATTTAATTTCACCAGGGTGCAGAGAAATAGAGAGACGGGCGTTTTCAATAAAAGGTATTATTTATTGAGCAGTCTTCCTTCTCATGCAAGAGAAATGAATTGCCACAATTGCAATACTTAATGTAAAGTAAAGTACGTACAGTAAAAGGAGTATTATAAAATAATACTGTAAAAGCATTGATATGGTTTCTTAGCCATAAGACACTTTAAAATGGATAAAATATATATACATATATACATAGGCTAACATGCTCAACTGGTGCTTCTAAACTAAGCCTACCCCGGTGTACCTGACCTAAGCCTAATACGTGTAAGTAAGTAGCAGTTTATGTTAAGTAGGTTTGTTGCCAAGGATCTGTTCAAGAATTCTCTCTAAGGGTTTAGTCAGCACTGTACCTTGGGAATAGAATGTAGGAGGTCTGGTATCTCTCTCTCAGGACTCGATATCCCAGTCACCCGCAAGGGTAAGCTGGAAACGCCGGAGCTGGATTTTCTCGGCAGGAGAAAAGACAGCGTCTTTCTCAGCGCGTCAAAGAGGAGGGGCAGCGTCCGTGGACTACTTGCTTCTGCTGGGCTCTCGGAAAGTAGATTAGCTGCTCTGCTCCAGAATCACCACTGTGTTTTTGCTTAGGACAACGTTGGTATATTTATACCTGAAAGGTGCCGAGTTTGATGTAAGGTTTGGACATAAGACGTCAATAAAGATGTCACTAAGAACTGGCCGTTCTTACAGTGCTCGCAGGAGTTCTATTACAAATCAAAACAAAGCAAGCAGGGCTTTCCCAGGTTGCTGGAGGTTTGGTGTGTCGAAAGAACTCGGTGTGCTCTCTAGGAATCCAAGGTAGTAGCTTTTGCCGTGCCTTGGACTGCAAGGGCGATTTACTGAAATATGGATCTGATTATTATGCCATTATAGGGATATTATTGATTATAGCCGTATAGGGGCATAAAGTCACAATATTGAATCGGGTTCCTAGATAAAACACATCACCCACCCCACAATTTTATGTCCATCAATTACTAAAAACTAAGCAATAAAGATGCATGTGTATTCCGACCCACCCCAAAATACATTTTGCATTCAAATGGTGTATGTGAAATACACGGAACGTTATAGGTACTGTACGTTTTTAAGCAGTGTAATCATTAAAAAAAATTGCATATATCTTTAGCTGAACGATTTGCGAAAATACACCTGAAATGTCTCTTAATTACAGAAAAGAAGGTCGAGACTATTTCATCACATATAAATGAAATTGCTTGTGAGTGTGCTAGAGGCTGCGGTAACATATTGTCTCTAGATTTGCTAAAAATAGAAGCTCTGTTCTTTATGAATAGTTCTACTGTAAGCAGAGTACATGTGCCAAAAAAAAGTAAATATTTTGGAATTTGGAAAAAAATAATTTCGTTTTCAGGGGAAAAAATAGTTCCAAATGCTTTCAGTATCTTTTATTTTTCAAAGTTGAAGGCCGAATTCAGAGTTCATGGGAACGCTGTGTGCCGGTTTGCTTAAAAGTTATTCTTTTGGTTCAGGGGAGAACATGACTTCAGATAGATGTGCAAAAAAACAGTCTACAGCTTCAGGTGAAAGTTCAACCAAGGATGATAATGCTGTAACTGGGCAGTCGTGAGAATGATTGCTATCATGGATTTCAGGATCAGTAATGCTCACAGAAGGTTGTACCTGGGTGATGTTGCTCTCATTTCTTGCTTCACTGCCACCACCTAATCGTAGTGCAGAAGTCTCAACGAATGCAGTCATGAGGATTGGTAACAGCTGGGGACAACACGATGCATGAGCCATTACAGGACTTAGCAAAGTATCGATATCCATCGGTACTGCTGATTGTAGTGTAAGACAGGTGTCTAACACGCATTCTTCTCTGCATAGCATACATCGAAGCACAGGTAAGATGCAGTTCTGCCATATAGGTCTGAATGAAAGAAACCAGGTCATATTCAGATCTCTTAGCCGGGCTAATCCAAGGACTTTAGTTATGTGGTCCCGGTAGCGTATTGCTAGGATCGTTTCTTCCATTGTTGATGGAGTCATGTCTGCGTTTTGGCTTGCCATATCGAAGCAGAAGAGTCAAAAATAGGATTCCTGCCACGAGTCCCAAAAGTAGTGGTAGGCTGCCAAAGACCGAATGGACAAAATTGGGAAAGATGCCCAGGACTACTTCGAAGGGTGTTAACAGTCCCGAAAAAATTGTCTTAAATACATTTGCGATACCACTGGCATCTGACATATTTAGGATTTGGCTTAGCATTTCTACGAAATGCACGGGGCAATTTGTTGATAAAAGTGTATGTATCTCTGCCGTTGTCCTTGCAACTTGAAGATTATACGTTTCTTTTGATGATGTGATGGGCACTGTTGTCTGTAAAAGCACAGACTTCATTCTGCTTAAAGTATCAATTTGTATAGAAGAGATATTCAACGGAGGCCAAATCGTCGCCTCTGAGTCTCCAGGGCCGTTTGATTATACAATGCTTGCATACAGCAAGTGACCATGGAACTAATGCTTATGAGATATGCTTTCCCTGGCACCATGCCACAACAGCTGTGGTCCTTAATTAGAACGTAACTCCAGTTAGAAAGTTGTCTAAAGAATGGCACTATCTGTGTTGCAGGTGTGCCGTGCTGGTGGCATGAAAGGTTATTTGAAGTCCCCTCACAGGCCCCATGTAAATTAATACCTTGGCACAGAAGTATGCCGCTTAGTGATTGTTTACAATTATTACCACTAAGAAATACGTTCTGGTTTTTGTCACTATAACATGTGTGTGTATAAGGTAATTTCCATGATGTCTTAATGTACCCTTTACCCAACCTTTCATACTGGCCTGCTGGTAAATACGCTTGGCATTTTTTAAATTGGAAAGTTGTTATCGGAATTGTGATAATTCCGTGTATTATCCATTCAATGACAGGTCTTTCTGACATTGTCAATGGTAATCTCTCAAGTTTTTCAATGCTCAGAATCGTATAGTCTGCTCCTTTCTGTGCCAAACTGATTTGTTTATCAGTAAGGTTAAAGATAGAGAACAATGACGTTGTGTTGATTAAACGCCAAGGCACATAGCCTGAACGCAGGTTTTGCAACATCCAGCCTAGCTGTACAATGGAACGTAATTGGGACTGACCATGTTGTAACATTAGCAAGTCCTGATCTATTATATCTATAGCAGATGATACAATACTGTCCAGTGAATATATTCTGGAGGACAGAGTCATTAACCCATTGTCCACAACAGAAAGTGATTTTTCTAAATGAATACGATCAATTTCTCGTATTTTCTCTGCTGTCCCAATTTGAGTCACTTTCCATGCCTCGTTGTAAGCAGCGTATGTACTGGCCGATATGAAACGTTTTTGACGCTGTTTGCGTGGTGCCATTATGAAATCGTGCAAGTCAGCACCATCTTTAAGTAAAGACAAGTGTTGCTTAATTTCTGCCAGTGTGGATGTTTGTAGCCATTCAAGGCATAGTTTCCCTACACTATATGTTGTTACTATCCCTGGATTTTGTCTCTGGGAGTATGTAGGGTCTGGTCTGGTCATTTTTAACCCCTGTGTTTTGTTCAGGAATCTATCTTGACATTTATTTGTGTCTGTTGGCCAGATTAACCACTTTTTCCAATCAGGATGTGTTCTATTTTGATGTAAAATTTGGGATATGTCTATCTCAATATCTGTGGTTGTGTTATCAGGTATTGGCTTTGGAATAGACGGTTTGTTTAAGTATTTGATTTTGGCTAGGCCAAAACAGGTGGTTTGTTGAATGGTGTCATTCAAGAACATTATTTGTTCTGGGATCATGCAGGCTCGAAATAATGCTTCTAAGCCTTGTACCTGCCATTCTTTTGTACCCCAGATGGTTTTTGTTTCAATGTTGTTTTTCCAGAAATCAAAACCAAATTTAATCATTTTTTCATAAAATGTTTCAGAATAAATCGGTTTGGTATTTGTCAGCATGTTTTTTGTCCCTGTTTTATCTAACAGTTTATAATAGAATGTTTCAGCATCACTTGTGTTGAACCCTGAGAAGTATGGAAATTTCTCATAAAATGTTTTCGAACTGCTTCTAGGTGGAGTTGCACAATGTTCCCATTGATTATATTTGAAAACATTTCTAGATTTCTATATTTCTATATTTATGCAAATAGTGGTCTGCATAGTGGGTATGGCAATACATCTGTTCATAATTCGATGAACCTTGCAAATAATCATGTTCTGTACATTTTGCTGACAATACTAAATCTGACATCATATTATTTATGCTTTCAAAGTCCCAATCATCAGAGAATGTACTTGGTTTTACAAAGTCACTTAATGAAGCCATAAACTGATGAGGATATTTCAAGAGTTTGACCGGTCCATATATTTCATAATCTGTTTTGTCCCAAACGACCCCGCCGGGTATTGGAATGGCTGTGACATTCACTGTTGACAGTTCTCTTTTCTCGATGTGGGATGACTTGTGTGGCTTCAGAACTAAGTTGATGTTCTGACTTGCTGTGTCCATTGTACTGTAATAAATGTTCCTAAAATTAGAACTAAAATTGGGGAGAGTAGGAGTCTGAGTACCCCTAATACAATCCAATATTCAATCAATGGTGCATTTAGATATGCTTCTTGGAGTTGATGAAAGAGTTCTGTTGCTTTGTCTTTAAAAGTCTTTGTTGCTGGTGTTACTTCAGGCTCGCTTTGATCTTCAGAAAAGTTATCGAAATTGATGAAGTAGCCAGATGCAGTTCTGTCAATTGTTGGAATTGTTTTTTCAATTTGCCTTTCATTAGCACATTCTGATGCTACATCATTGTAGATTGGTGTTTCTTGACGAACTGTTTCAATTTGGGTTTCAAGAGGCACAAGTTCCATGGCTTTGTTGTTGCATAGTCCTTTTTTATTCACTGCAGGTTTATCGAATGTGATTAGTCTCTCAGTTTGAACCTCTTGGATTGTAGCAAATTTTGGTATTCTGCTATTTCTTGGGAGTCCACTGGGCCTACTACTTATTATTGGCCACGTGATTGTCGTTTTACCAGGTCGATGGATACAACTCGGTTCTCCTTTTTAACAGCAAGGGGCGGTAGTACAACTGATCTCGTTCCGTTGACTGCTAAGACAGGTACTGCTTTTCTGTAAGAAGGCTCAAATTCCTTCTTCACCGCTATCTTCTCTCTGACCAGATCCCCAATCTTTGGAATCCAGTCAGGTCTTGCTGGGACAGGTGGTGTGTTTTCAGTGGTTGTTGGCTGCTGTTTTAGTTTTATGTTGCTCAGGGCTTTTCTTGTTTCATTTAAGTCCTTTAAAACAGCCAAACGATCTTTGATGTCAAAGCATTTTTTCTTATCTTCTACCACTGAAGCATGACTATCTAAGTCCTGAACATACATTCTAGTTCCGAACAATAGTTCGTACGGGCTGAAACCTTTTTAGAGAATTTCTTGGCAGATTATTAAGACTACGTTGGACACTTGTTAAATGCTAGACCCACCCATCACCCGAACCTAATACCTTTGCCGTTATAGATTGCTTTATGTCTCGGTTTTTCTTTCCAGAATCCCGTTTCCCTCAGGATGGAAGGGACAAGAGTACCGCAATCCAATGCCCATGCTGGTCATGGCCTCCTTATAAGCTCAAGAGCTAAAAGCAGGACCCTGGTCAGATTGTAGCATGGCAATTGCGTATGTGCCGATAAAGACTCGCAAATCTTTTATAACAGTTCTGGCGTCAGCCAAGCGCCGGGGCCACATTCTTAAGTGAATTTAGTCTTAAAAGGAATTAATAGGACGCTGGATTTTATGTATAGATAGCCTTATGCTAACTACAGAAATGGCCATGGCAATACTCCGGTTGGCTCGTTACTGCGGTCTCTGTTGCAGTCTGGACAGCTCTTCGCAAATTTATAATGTTGCAGGCTCATCCCCAGCCACCAGTATTCTGATTGTAATTCTGTCAGAGATTCCTTCAGCTGTTTGTGCCTTGGACCTTCACCCATGTGTGGGTCTGCTATTAATAAGACTCTCCGGTTCGTGTTTGGAATCACTCTATCCCCCACTCCAGGGATTCGAGCAAAAGGAACAGAGTTTGCGTCAATTACGTATGTATAATTGAGTGGATAGTTCACGGGTAGTGCTGCACAGTTGCCTTTTGAAGACGTTTTTACCGCCAGCATGGTTTCCCCGTCTATGTATTTTTCTGAACGCTTTTTTGTGGCTACGGAAGTCCGTTGAGGTGCTTCTGCTGTGGCTGTATTAGCCAATGAATTCCCTGCAACGTGAACGCCATCACGTTGATGACTCAGTGTGTGTATCACATGAGTCTTTTGTAGTTATTTCTGTAAAATAACTATTTGTTCCCAAAGCACTTTATGCTTGATTGTGGCACCTATGTCATCTTTATAATCGTTTTGAACCCAGTTCTGCAAATCATTATTGTAAGATTTGACGCAGAAATGCGAATCGCACACTATTAGTGTCGGGAATTCACGATCTGTATTTTCAAGCGCCATCTTTAAGGATCTGATTTCAGCTCGCTGAGCCGAACAGTTTCTCAGTGATTCCGTTTTTGTTATTTTTGGTCTGAATTTACCACAGAGCCAGCGACCTTTAATAATCGCGCAGGCTGCATTGTAGGATTTATCATCTACATTGTAATGCTGTACAAATCTGTCTGTATAGATTATACAGGAGTATTGTTGGAGAGGCAGAATTTCAATTGGCAGAGGATATTCTTCTTCATATTTCAAATCATTCAGTTTTTTCATGTTCGGGACATAATAGTATGTCACTTTTTCTGTATCAAGAGAATTTTCCCACTGTATCCATTTTGGATCTAGTGCCACTGTTTTTAGATTTACTGGGCTGAATAGCGCCTCGACGGCTCATTCTGCTGTAAAAACAGTTATTCTTTTTCCTTGGGCTAGGGCTCTTTCTTTTGCTATAGCCGTCTGAACCGCCTTTACAGTATTTTCTGTAAGACTGAATGTTTTTTCTGCTTGTGTGTACAAATGTGATTTGTATGCTATTGGTACCGTTTCTCCCTCATTAGAGGTCAGGTACGTGAATCCGCATCTTCCTGGGATGACTCGGATTACAAGGTGTTGCGTGTATTATCACGTGTTTCTAATTTTGTTTTAGCTAACATGTCTGTTTGCAATGATCTCAAAATTTCTGTGTGTTTCTGAGTCCAGTTGATTGGTTTAAAATCAGGTTTTATTAATTCGTAGAGAGGTTTAACCCTCTCTGCATAATTTAGAATGTAAGTTCTTCCGAAATTCAGGAAGCCTAGAATCGATTGTAAGTTCTTCAGCGTTTTTGGTGCTTGGAGTACAGCGCACTTCTCTAAGAAGTTGTCTGCTAGGCTTTTGCCTTCACTTGATAATTCGTATCCTAAAAACAGGACCGTTAGATGGGCAATTCGTGAATTTTTAAAGTTGAATTTGTAACCCTCTGCTGCGAACCCAAGTATTATGGTGTTCACTCTTTTCAAGTGAGTATCCAAGTCGTCGTCTGTGAGCTAGATGCCATCGACATTGGATACTGCCTCGTCATCATACATTTGTAGTAACTCTGTTACTCTGGCTGAGAATAATTCTGGGCTATTCTTGAATCCCTGTGGGAGTCTACAGAAATTTTTCTGTGACCCCATTATTGAGAAAGCGGTCAAGTACCTGCTTTCCGGTGCAATATTTTGACAAAAGAATCCCTTAGAAATGTCTAATGTTGTTTTGTATTTTTTGCGAACTATGTTATTCATTAGTGCCGCACTGTGCGAATTTTGTACTGCAAATGTTTTGCAACTTGAGTTAAGGTGTCTGTAGTCCAAGACTAGACGATATGAATCGTCTGGTTTGGAGAGACAGGAAACAAAAGGATTGTTCATTTGAGAGGTGCATGTTTCAATCACCCCTTGGTATTCAAGTTGATCTAAAATCTCCCTGACCTGTTTTTTAGCTTCTTGCTTAATCGGGTACTGCCTTTGTGCAGTAGGTTGACATTTTAACTGGATTTTGTGAGGAGGAGAGTCCTCATCCCATCCTACATGATTCTTATATAATGCAGGTGCTTGAGCTACTGCCCATTTTCTTGCATATATATATTTTCTGTGAATTGGAATATGATTTGAGAAGGCAGGCATAATCATTTTTTCGCCATGAGGGCACTCCCTTACAAACTCTGGTGGCCAGTCTTTCTCGGCTAACAGGATGTCAAAGCCTTTTGAGAGGTTATCCCAAAACAGACCCCTATTTTCCTAGTCTTATCTCCCTCTATACGCAATATTATTTCGTATATTTTATGAGGTTCGCGAACTCTGGTATCTGCAGTTTCCACTTGAATGTATTCATTCGTGTCCACTGTCTCCAGATGATTCATCAGGGTCTTGCGAGCTATGCTGATTTCTGCTGCACTGTCTAGCATTGTCTGTGCCCACTCTCCGTTTTTCAGCTGTGTCCTCAGTATTCTCGGCATGTTCGATTACTCTAATACTGGCTACCTTCTTCCTTGGGAATTGCAATTTTTTACTTTGAGCAGGTTCCTTGTCTTTGGACTTGGCGTGCTCTTCCCTTTGTTCTGACCGTCCTCTTCTTTCCGATTTCTGCGAAAAAGATCGAGAGGGACGTGTATCAATATCTTGATATCTATCAGGCTTTTTCAAATTATCCTTATTTCTAAGGTTGTATCTTTTTGCAGAAGGCTACCTTTGGGGAGACTGGTGTTCTCGGCTCGGAGCTCTTTCCCTCCGCTGAGGAGCCCTTCCTCTAGACTGGAAACCTTTTTCTTTGGGAGTGGATTGTTTATTTCCATCCCAGCTCTTTTTAGGAGTGTTAAGATTATTTTTAATAAATCATTTTTCAGGATTTTCAAGTAGTTGGAGTTTTACCGGTTTACCACCCAAACTATCTCTACCTAGTTCTTCATAGCATTTTTCTATGATTCTGGCAAGCTCAATTGATTGATCTGTTATATCTGTTTCTTTCCATTTTTGGCGGATCGCCACAGATGCTGCTTCTCCTTTTATGTTGGCTAATAATATAGCCGAGACCTGTTTGAAGTCTTTCAGTAATTTCATACCAAGAGTTAAAGCAGGTTCTGGACCATATTCATTCTGAATTTGTTTTAGCACATCTGGTATTACCGCCAGAGACGGAACACCATGTGTTTTTGTGTAAATGGAAGCAAAGACTGTGCCCCAAGTGTCACAGTCCTCCACATGTGGTGCGACCCCCATTGGAAGGCAGATGGTCAGAATTCTGTGTTTCTCAATAGGGGTAGTATTCGGGAATACTGCCTCTATTTGAGTTATTTTCTGTGCTAGCCAGAATGGAATTTGTTCCCGTTTTGCGGGTGGTTTACCAAGACATGATTGTATGTTCTGTGGTGTAATTTTATTTGTGTTCCCCCTGATGAGGGGTCAGCTGTGGAATATTAATAGCTGGTTGGACTGTTGCAGTCCGCATTACATATTGGACTAACTGTCTGTGAATTTTAATTAGTAATTTTAGCTGTGCTAAAAGTTCTTCGCTTGACATTTTATCAATGTCTGGATGTGTTGAGTAGCTGGCTAGAACCGGCCACATTGCTCCTGGTCTACCTAGTGGACCGAGCCTGGTGATGTGATCATTATGTTTTAGGGCGCCTTTAAACCAGAGCAGGTGCTCTTGGTAATTTAGTGGTATTTCAATATCCTCAAAAGGTGTATATTCTTCTGGAGGTTCCTCTATTTTGTAATAGTGGAATTTGTGTGTTGTAGTGTTTGCCGCTGGAAAGTGTATCCATGAATAGAATACCTCTGTCTGCCGATATTCGTGTGCCTCTATCACGAAAATGACTGTACCACCTCGTGATGACAGTCCGTTTTCTATACGTTTTAAAGTTATAGTTTTTCTTATGTTTGCCGGGATGATAATTGCACCCGGTTCATTAAACCCTGTAACATCGAAACCCCTTTGATTCGCATCTACTGCGGCTTCATCGGTTTCGTTGTTATCGCCGTTTTCTGACATTGTTTAAATGAAAGTTTGCAGAGCAGGTTTCCAAGGAGACAAAAGAATAGGTGCACAATATTTTGGAACACTGTATCCTTCAACGTTGACTAAACCAGAAAATCTACGTAGGAATCTCTTCCTACTAAGTTCCGGGGGATTTTAACCTTTCACCCACTCCAGACGTCTATTGGAGTATTTACGGAAGAAAGGGTCTGCATGAAAAAGCACGACTGAGTTACTCTAACGTCTTGCGTTAGTTTTATCGCTTTACCAAACGTTGGGCGCCATGTAGTGTAGTTCCTATTTTCCCTATAGGCCCTGCGCATTGGAATAACATAAACAGCAGTTTAGACGTAGGACTGAGGTCTTCTAGGTCTCGACTGACTATGTTAGACTTAATGTAGGTTTGCGCCAGCTAGCTCAGAGGTCACTGGAAACTTTCTTGACTGAATAGGAAGTGATCAGCTTCCCTGGCTCAGACAAGAAGGGATTCAGCTTCCGACAACCGCATAAACATGACAACTTTGCTCCCTCAGAATAAGAGTCAATCTCTAGAGTTGTGTAAAACAATAGACAGCTATTTCACTCAGTCAGATGTGCATATTTAATTTCACCAGGGTGCAGAGAAATAGAGAGATGGGCGTTTTCAATAAAAGGTATTATTTATTGAGTAGTCTTCCTTCTCATGCAAGAGAAATTAATTGCCACAATTGCAATACTTAATGTAAAGTAAAGTACATACAGTAAAAGGAGTATTATAAAATAATACTGTAAAAGCATTGATGTGGTTTCTTAGCCATAAGACACTTTAAAATGGATAAAATATATATACATATATACATAGGCTAACGTGCTCAACTGGTGCTTCTAAACTAAGCCTACCCCGGTGTACCTGACCTAAGCCTAATACGTGGGAAGGAGTAAGTAAGTAGCAGTTTAAGTTAAGTAGGTTTGTTGCCAAGGATCTGTTCAAGAATTCTCTCTAAGGGTTTAGTCAGCACTGTACTTTGGGAATAGAATGTAGGAGGTCTGGTATCTCTCTCTCAGGACTCGATATCCCAGTCACCCGCAAGGGTAGGCTGGAAACGCCGGAGCTGGATTTTCTCGGCAGGAGAAAAGACAGCGTCTTTCTCAGCGCGTCAAAGAGGAGGGGCAGCGTCCGTGAGCTTCTCGCTTCTGCTGGGCTCTCGGTAAGTAGATTAGCTGCTCTGCTCCAGAATCACCACTGTGTGCTTGCTTAAGGCAACGTTGGTATATTTATACCTGAAAGGTGCCGAGTTTGACGTAAGGTTTGGACATAAGACGTCAATAAAGATGTCACTAAGAACTGGCCGTTCTTACAGAGCTCGCAGGAGTTCTATTACAAATCAAAACAAAGCAAGCGGGGCTTTCCCAGGTTGCTGGAGGTTTGGTGTGTCGAAAGAACTCGGTGTGCTCTCTAGGAATCCAAGGAAGTAGCTTTTGCCGTGCCTTGGACTGCAAGGGCGATTTACTGAAATATGGATCTGATTATTATGCCATTATAGGGATATTATTGATTATAGCCGTATAGGGGCATAAAGTCACAATATTGAATCGGGTTCCTAGATAAAGCACATCAAGGGGATGGGGGAGGAGGTCAATAGATTGGGCAAGACTGTTCCCTTCGGGGTGGGGGTGGGTCTCAATGGACCCCCTCAGGCTGCTCAGCCAGAGTGGCTCTAAAATTAAGTTAACATTAGGCAGGTGGCTTTGTCTCTTGTCTGCCTTCCTCCCATCCCGTCCTATAATTGTCCATATTTTAAGGGTACTAACCCATTTCATGCTGAGTTTCAACCAGCGCTTCCAAGCATTGTAAACAATATCTGTTACTGTTATCAGTTAAATGATATTTAATTTACCAACCGCGGAAGGATCAAGGTCTCAGTCGTTCTGCGGTTCTGACTAATGGCCTGCAGATCTCAGCGGTGAGTGTTTAACTCATGGAACCACCCTGCTGAATATCCGCACCTGCAACCACTGGCTCAAATTAAGCACTGGCTGCAGGCTTCATCTGAGAAGGGACATCGCATTGACTTTACTGTCTGTGTTGAGTGCAGAGGCTCAGGTGCGAAACACTATGGACCAAGCCTCGTGATCTGCACAGGTGGCATGTAGTTTTGCCGGGATGCTGGGAATTTTTGTACCAATATTTGGACCCTCCGATTGATAGAAAAATAAAATGTTATGTTTAGCTGTTATCAGTGCAAATTTGGATTTGTAACAACTATGACCAAAATAGTGTCAAAAACCTGTACACAATTGTCCAGCAGGTTAATTACACATGATTTTGCACTTGACCAGGTTCTCTATAAAGCTCTACCCCTGTGCCCCTATCTACCTGAGTAAATGTGCTCTTCCGTATATGTGCAACCCATGTTGTAGGGTGTGACACGCATGGCTTCCACCTTGTAACCAACACAAAGCTCACTGAACAGCTAGCAGGGACTATGGACAGTATTTCTAAGTTGCCAACATACTAGGTGAATTAATACTCATCATTGATGTTTCATGTGTATGAATCACGCTGGCAAAACCAATTAATCCTTACCAGGTCCTTACCAGGTCGGTTAATTTGAGTATCGCTAGATAGGATACATTATGCTTAGAAACGGCAGAAGTGGTATAAAGCTTGTTGCAACAAACATTGACGTGTACACGAGTCAGGTTGATCTAATGTTGCAATTTACCATGAACCACAGGCTGGTGCTGCAATGCTGACTTTGCAATAGCACAGCTCATGTGCTTGGAAATTGATTCTTTTTTGTATTTACATTGTTTTTTCAGCCCTTGTCTGTCTGACCTCTACCTTGCTTCAGAGTGAACATGGCTGCTAATGAGGGGCAGCTCTAGAAGTAGCCATAATCAATATATTTCGGTGCCCTACAAGTCTGAAGCCGGGGAACCAGGTTTGGGTCTGGCTGGAGGCTCAAGCATTCTTTGATTCTGGGCAAATCACTTGGTCTCCTCGTGCCTAAAAAAGCAAGTATTTCCAATGCAATAGGCCTCACATTACTGAACGTTTGTGCTTTTGGCGTTGCATTATTATATACAACCCCAATAGGTCAAACTTTCAGTAATGCAAGACCTTTTGCATTGCAAATGCTTGTTTTTAAAAGATCACATCCCTGAACACAGCAGTGGTACACATTAAAAAAATAACATACAAAAATCAGCTGATAAGACATTCGACATTTTCCAATTAAAAAAAGAAAATGTGCAGGTATTCTTTCATTTTCCTTCAAGAGCATGGGGTTCAGAGGCAGTCCAGGTTCCTCTTGCAGGCCCGAGAGCAGAGAAAAGAGCAGAGCTGTTAATGAGGGGCTGGGGACCTCTTGGCAGGCACGCAGAACAATTTCCAAGAGAGGCTGGTGGGGCTGGGTCAGCTGAGGGCCTCTTCTACAGCAGCCACCGTCCTCATACTCGGTGGAGAGCCACAAATTCCTCGCTTTTGCCCGTTGTTCTTTTCCAGGTGGCGTCTGTGAATCTGCGTGAGCCCGAAGATAAAGGGCAGAGGAGGTCATGGGCGGGGGACACCAAAGCATCCTGATGTGACCATTGTATTGGTCACAGTGAGGGCAGGCGGGCAGCGGCCTCACTAAATGAGGTGTGAATCACTGCAGCAGCAGGTCATCAGAGGTAGCAGTTTTCGCACTAACGTAAGACTAATGGCCCTTTCAGGGTTGCTTTGCAGGCCCCTAGATAGAGGGGAAGGGGGAGGAGGTCCAGTGCACTGCAGATGTGCATCACATAGGCTGAATGAAAAAGTTATCATTTTAAGTAGGCCGATTCCTGCCGTCCCGGGACGCTTTTGTAAAACCAAAGAAGTAGGGGAACGGACTGAAATCACTTTTTTTAAGTAGGGGCACGCCGTGCCCTTCCGAGCCCGCCCACTTCTACCACTGTTGTAGTCTAAATAATGGCCAAATGTTCACCTATGTTGTTACCAAAACACTGAGCTTTACATCGTCCGTATATCCGTGAAAGTATACATCCGCCAGCATCATTCGCCATGAAACAAATGTGCAAGACTACAGAATAATAAGAGAACGTGGAGATATCAAAGATGTTTAATTGGATACAATGAGATCAATGTAATGTCACATAACCAGGACTCTGCTATCTGAATAAAGAAACCAATGCGGCCCAATGGGAATTCCTGAGGAAGCTGTTCTGCAGTTAAACCAGGGGTTCTGACCAACCAGAAACACTAAAAGGAGATGTAAAACACAAAATACCCCACTAATACATTTCGGCCGCGGAGGTCGTAACGCAGGGGCCACAGGAGCTGCGGCGAACGAGATCAGGCAGACAGGAAGTAACCAAACTAAACGGAATAGCAGAGCAACGGAACGGCGGCGGTGCTGGGAAGAGTGGGCTCCGTGCCCCGCCGGGTCCCGCTAGGCGGAGAAGAGTGGCGGCGTGTGCTGCGAGGCCGTAGCTGAGTGCAAGTGCCGCAGGGGAGTGCGAGCGGTAGTGGAGCGCGGTGAAGCCTCTGGGGAGAAGGCGCGCCGAAAATCTACTGCAGCCCACAAACCGCTGGCCGCCGCCAGCCGCCCGCGTTCAGCCGGTAGCGAGGGCGCCCTCCTCTTTCTCGTCCACTTCTGACCTGCTGGCCATCATTTTGGCTTCCCAAGTGCCTGGTCTGCTTCAGCTTACCCCCGCCGCGAGCTCCACAAGGACCAACTAACACAAGCATATTGTCGCTCTGTCTGCGAGTCACTCTGTGTGCTTTGCTCCCTTCGCACGGCCAGCGTCCTTCCAACATCTTTCCAGCAGGAACCACATCACTTTTCAGACAGACGGACCAGCAGAGCCACAGAGCCTCGGAAGCATCGGAGCCTGAAAAGAAAGCGGAGTGCTGTGTGATCCATCATTCGCCCAACTCATCTAACAACTAGTCCAGCAGCAGGGTGGGGTAGTAGGACAGGCCAACAGGGACGGAGTAGGAGAGGAACAAGGACGAGCATATCAGTGAGGTTCTCGGCGGTGCCAGTGGTGCAAGCTAGTTGCAGGCCAGTTCCTGAGCCTGGGCTTGGGTGGGCCGGTTTTCAAACTTTACAGCCCCAGCACCTCGGGGAGCCGGCTACCTCCCAGCCCCCCCAGCACCCTAGCCTCCCAGCCTCCTCCTCCTCGCCTCTCCCCCCCCACGCTATCCCCTCCCCTGGTTCCCAGCAATTACCCAACCTACCACAGATGTCACAGGTAACACGGGCTCTGGGCGTATTTTCTGGACATCCACGATCTTCCGGGTCTGACCAGAGTCTGCAGTAGCTTGTCAAATAACTGCTGGCCAAAACTTTATATGAAGACCTGCACTTGAAGCTGATTCAATAACTCTCAACTACCTAAGCTACCCAAAAGTCTATACTACTTGGAAGTCCTCAGTCTTCAGCTTTTACCCTACAGCCCTACAGTTTACAGCTTCTCCCAATGGTTCTCAAAAACTGACAAAAACTAAGAATCAAGAACTAAGAATCACCATCAGAACTTTCCCACAACCTTGAGTCACTTCAGCTGACCGTTATACCCAGATTTGCCGCCTGCTGACGTACCCTTTGAGCCCCAGTCTAGCTCAGGAGCACCAACCATATCAGACGACAAGCGGCCAACAAGGGGCTAACAAGGGATTTTCAAGAATACTGAGTGTACTCAGCCTATAACAACCTTAGTCACTTCAGTACCTGAATCAACCAACTTGCATCAAACAAGGCCTCAGATAATCACACTACAGAAGCCACTAGTTTTTGTTGTAGTTCTGTATCTAGGCAGGCCCCTTGGCCACATCAGTGAGAACCAGTGAGACCTCCCGGGACATCTAGTGCGGAGTATCATCTAACCAATTAAATAAGAAAACTTTTAAAGAAATTGTTGGTCGACAGCACTCCCTCCCCTTCCCCACAGCAAGAGTTTCCTAAGCTTTTCAAACATGAGATCAGGGCGGGAGAGGAAAACACCATAAAAGACCATAAAAAAGACCGCAACGGTAAATGTCAACTCCAATAGTTCGGAAGCATTGACCGATCTACCGATCAACCGGGGCTTAATAGCTCCTATAAACGTACCGATAAATCAACCCTTAATAAGGGATTACTTTAGGAACCTAGTGGCACTGGCTGCCCTGAAGAAAAACTCTAGTCCAAGGGTACTGACCCAGGCTGCCCCTTTAACAAAAGCAGTGGCAACCCCGAACCAAATCCTAATCCAGGCTCCGATCCATGCGGCAGTCAATGAAGGCGAAACTTGCCCGCAGCCATTTTCCACATCAATTATGGAACTAAGTAATTCGAATACCTCTGCAATCCCAGTAGGCTGTCGATCACCTCAAGTACTAGGACAGTGTCTTCCGGATCAACAGTTAGTTCAAACTGAGCATGCTTTAACTCAAGATCTTACCCTCAAAGATGCTAGCTTCTCAAAAGCCCAGTCTGCACAGTTTTCAAGTCAGTCTTCTCCACCACCATCAAAACTCTTCATAGTATCCGACAAGCAAAAAATAAATACCAGTTTAATGACTCCTGAAGTTGTGTCCCATCACCATCCCCAACTTAAAAATCCAGAACCAAAAAGCCAATCAGAAATGGCCAATTCAGCTGTTAACACGGGAAATCGAGAGGGGCCAGGAGACAATTTTATCTTTACTCCCTTAGACTTGTCGTTTTTTTCTAACGATCAACCAAAATCAGATGCCCATGAAACTTCACCAGCTGTCGATCAAAACGATCTCTGTATTCAGTTACTACACTTCAAACCTTGACAGACGCTTTAACTTACCATTCTGATAAAATGGTCATGCAGGTGCACCTTTTGAACACGCTAGCGGTGTATACCGCCGGTTTAGATCAGAAACTAGAGGCACTAAATCTGCTCATCATAAAAGCTCAATCCCAAGCCAAACTGGTTCAATTGTTATGCTGCTGCTCCCCCATTATCGATTCATTATCAACCCTTCCACAATTCTTTCCTCTGTGATAACAGAAATCAAGAACCTACCATTGGCAGGGTCATCAGTCTCACCAACTCCGTCAAGCAACACAGTTGAGGGCCTAACTGTCACGGAAGACTAGTCCCTCCCTATTTCCCCAAATTTCACGGAGGTAGAAGACAGCAAAGCAACTCCCATTACTCCAGTCGAAGAACTCAATAAACACAGGTTGTCTAAAAGGGAAAAAAAGACTACGGAAGAGTCGGAATAAACATACAATAGAAACTAAAACACAAAACTCCAGAGGCCTGGCTGATATTACTCGAGACCAAGCTCAAGAGCAGCAGCTTCCTTCAGGTGCAAACTTGTACCTGAACCCTGCACCACAAGCCCTGACCCCCCAAAAAGATCCTTGGCAACAAAATACCTGCCAAGAGGGAGGACCTCAAGGACGTGTGTCGTTTTTAGAGCATCCAGTGCAAGCAGAACCCGAACCTGGGACATTACCAACACCTCCCCCTGTACCAGTCATATCACGATTGGGAATTGAAAATCCCTTGACGCAGTTTTCAGACACCATCCTCAATAGCTCATTATTAGAGGAGTATAATCCTCACGCCCTGCAATGCATAGTCACCCAGCCTGCCCATCAAAACCCTTTAAAAAGCTCCAGTAGAAATCCACAAGCATCTTCGAGCAGAGGATTTCTTGCCCAGTCATCAACCAACAACCAACACGAGCCGTCTTCATTATGCGCTGCCACACGCAAAATCACACAGGTTTCCATTGAAAATTCAACGAACACACCGATAGAAGGCTACCTCGAATTCGCATCGTTTGCAACACGACAGTCCAAGTTTGGTAGACCTAGCGGCGGTCTAGTAATGTATGTGTCAACCAAACTATCTCAACATATTAAGCAGCTGAAATGTAAGGAAGATTGGCTCAGTGGAATATTAATGGGAAGCGGACAGACTGAAAGCCAGCTACTTCTTCTTAGCGTTTATATATCCCCGCGTACCTCAGAGAAAAAGTCCAAATTGGATTATGCAATTTGCTTAGCGAGCACGGTAGCATACCAACCATAATCACAGGCGATTTCAACACAAACCTTTATAGTAATCTTATCGAGGATCCTGAGTCCACTCTGCAAATGGTTCCATCACACCTAGTCCCACAGTCAATTCCCATTGACAAGAGACCATCTAAATTGGGGGAGTATGCAGTTACCTAGCTCAGCAACATTGGTTATACTGTCCTGAATGTACGTTTCCCCATGGATAAACCTCCCTCTTGGACACGATCTGATGGCCGAACCTTTTCCTTCCTGGATTGTTTTCTAGGGAGCATAGAAATTCTCCCATTGATTGAGAATTACTACATTGCACCACAAGGTAATAGCGATCATCGGCCTCAAATAATAACAATACTCACGAAAGCCACCAGGAGTTAGCCTATACCCACGGAGGCGCCTATACAGAGAATTTAAAACGATTGAAATGGTCAGCCAGCATGGCCCCATTTCTGATGGAAAAAAGTAGAGCACTGTTAAATCAGCAACTAGACATTGATTCCACAGCTATTAGTAGCTGGGCAAATTTTACCAACCAATTGTTACATGCAGTGCCCTCAAAGAGGAAAACTGGGCAGCAGATATTTCAATCACATATTTCACCAGCAAAAAAAAACCTAAAGTTTCGCAGAAATCGAGCCCTTCGGCAATCAAGGAAGAGCCCAGACAACAAAACAAAATTTCTCAATTATAAGCCAGCCCAAGCAGCCTTCAAGTTCGCCATACGTAGGGAAAAACGAGAAGCCTCCGATCAATTTTGATTGAAGCTCTTCCATGAAAGCAGGAAATCAAATTCAAAGCAATTTTGGTCCCTAGCAAACAGGAGCCAGCGAGACAAAACTGGCCATGGCAACGCAAACATCAATGCAGACGAATGGATCTACTTCTTATCTTCTCACTTTAAGATCATCCATTACAAAGATAACTGCCCTACTTCGCCAAGTATAAATAACGCAACAATATTTTCACCGGAGTTTGCTAATCAAATACAGACGCAGCCATGCCGCTTACCCATTAGCACACCTGAAGAGCCCGTCCACACAAGTAGGAATAACACCAATTCTCTCACTGAAAAGCTAACAGTGACACCGAAGGAACAAAGCACAGGATCCTGCGCTCTATAAAGAAAGCCAGGGCTGATGGTGCGCCAGGTCCAAATGGTCTCCCCCAGGCACTGTTCAAAACAGAAGCCGAATTCTGGTCCGAGCATTTGACCCCCCTGTTTTTGGAATGTCGATCAAATTACGAAGTTCCCGACTCCTGGAGAGGTGCAATCATCCATCCCATTTACAAGAATGGGAAGAGAAATAACCCCAGTACCTACCGAATTATAGCCCTCCTTGATGTGGAGTCCAAATACTATGCCAGTATTCTATTGGAAGATCTCTTGACCTGGGCCAATGAAAAAAACTGCCTCCCCTTCAATCAAACAGGTTTCGTGGCTAAATCCGGAGCAACAACCAACCTACTGACATTATCTGTCCTAATAGAGAAAGCTACTGTCCAACAAACTCAACTGCACTGTTGCTTTGTGGACTTCAAAGCAGACTTCGACCACGTGCCCTGGGACATAATGTGGCAAAAACTAAAAGGCTGGGGAGTACCTCAGTCCTTGTAACTAGCTATAGTTCAACTTCACTCCAAAACGTGGATACAAATCAAGTTGGGTGAAGGCTCCCACGTTTCCAGGAAGATTGAGACCAGCAGTGGAGTAAAACAAGGTTGCGTGCTGGCCCCACTCCTTTTTAACCTGTTCATATCGGGCCTTTCACCATTCCTTGACGCCGTTAATTGTCATCCCCCTCAATTAGATGGAGTACGAATCCGTAACCTCCTACACGCCGACGACCTGGTGCTGCTCAGCCACACGAAGGTGGGCTTACAGAGGCTACTTGATGAACTGCTCCCCTACATCGAAAACAACTTTTTAAAGCTAAACCTATCAAAACCTAAAACAATCACCTTTGGGAAACCTAAGAAGTTACGCGGAGGGTGGCACTTCAACAATGTAACAATTGGTTCAACACCTCACTATAAGTATCTGGGAATATTTTTAGATTCCAGAAGTTCATTTGCTAGGCAAAAAGAAGCGCTGAGAACCAAAGCTCTGGCTTTAGAGGCTGCAGCAACAAAACTGTCAAAAAAAACTATTAGGTCCCAGCTTTATCCCACTGCTAAAAGTGATAAAGGCAAAAACATCTAATTCCCTGACGTATGGCCAAGAGATCATGAAGGGAACTACAAACATTCTTCTAAATAAACTGACAACTAAAATCTTCAAACATGCATTCCATCTTCCGAACTCAGCATTACCGGCACAAGTTCGCCTGGAATTTGGCTTACTTGATCACCATGGCGTAGAAGCTGGGGCGTTCATAAAGTTTTACAATAGAGTGCGCTAAGCCTGGGAAGATTCACTGGAGGCCAGACTCTGGCAAGAAATCCAGAAAAGTCATGCCAGCCTTAAATATCGGCGCCACTTGGAGCACAGCTTACAATTACTTGGCATTAAGGATTTTTGGGGAACACACCCCCCCCCCAACCCTCCCCCCAGTCTGCATTAAAGCTAGCTATCAAGAACAGTACTAGGTTGTGGTCCTTTTATTCAGACAGGGCAACACTGTGAGTAGAATCCCTTCATCTATCAAGTACCATGGCACTTTACCTGAAACGAAAGTTCCTGCCACTGAGGTTGGGTGAATGGCCTTTTTTGAAAAATCTTCCGGAATGGCGCCGCAAAGACAGCCACACCCAATGCAGGCTGTGTGGTTACCACACACCGAGGGGTTGAAACACATAGTCTGCTTATGCCCAACAATGCTTACCTCTAGCCGCTTATTATTGCGTGAAGAATGGATAAGACTTGGAATTCGATCTTGCCGCCAAGCCATAATAGCAGCCTTCAACCCGGATGACATAAAGCTGAATATCGGGTTAACAGAATTTGTAACTAAAGCACTAAGCCAGTTGGAAGTTATCAGGGCCGCCACCCCTGTCCCGTTAGAGCCGAGGGAAACCTCATTATTGGACATACCAATGCCACAAGAAAAATAGCCAAATGGCGATCGGCCTTCCACAAGCTACTAACCATCCAAGACCACAAAAACATTCCATACCGAACCAGGATTACAACGCAGAACTTCAAAGCCACCTTGAATACACGCAGAACTTCAAAGCCACCTTGAATACAACGTCCTACAAAAACAGCACTGTGCTTATTCAAGCTGCTAACAAGGACCTAGAACTATTTGACAAATACTTCATCACATTGAAAACCCACACCTCCACCTCACACAACGCTTCTCAGGACCCTACTACACCCATTTCCCGCTCTGCGCATGAAAATCAACGACCACATCCCCCACCCAGATCCGATGAAAGAAGCATCACCAACACCCCTTCTATATCACACATTGCACCAACACCTTTACTTAACCTATGCAGCGCCTCACAGCGACCCCCCCTCCCGCAGCCAGATCTGGTGAAAGAACCATCACCAACTCTCCTCCCTTGCCATGCACTACACGGACACCCTCGGCCACCCCACACAGTACCCCCTTCTCTCCCCCATTTTTTGATGAACACCGGCCCATTCTATCACCCAAAATCAATGATAGAAGCAACACTAACTCTCCCCACTTAACACACACTACTCTAACACCCTCACCTAGAAATAACATGAGAACAAATAACAACATGACTCCCACAACAACCAACTGCCGGTCTCCACATCCACAGCAGCAGATGAGACAAGAATCACCCAAAACCCAGTCTTACCTCACCTCCAGGAACCTACAAAACATTATCCTAGAAATCGGAACCTGTCTACAAATAGCGGAAAATTCTCTTGCTAAACTAAAGCATCTTCAAAACTCGCTAGCAGCAGACTACATGACAACAACTGTCCCACTGCCGCTAACCAATCGACTCTTGCGAACACACAAACTCTCCAACTACTTATCAGATCAGGAAATTCAATCACTTCTATTGCTCTACGAAGCTCCTTCCTGCCCGATCATAGAGAAGGAGGAATACGCGATTCTTCCAATCCCCATCAACCCATGCAGAACATCCCATCCAATCCATAGAGGAATAAACAGGAATAATCTTCATTCTATAACCCCGAACCACAATAGTCAGGAGCCCACTTCAAAAGATTCCTCAAATCAGATCTCTTGCCTTCTACTTAACTGACGATCAGCCACCAAACATGCATCTGACATCGCTGACCTCATCCTTAACATGAAAATGGACATTATCATCCTCACAGAAACTTGGCTCAAGGATTCTTCCTCACCTTGCCTAGACCTACTTGTCCCTCCAGACTACCTCATCATTAGACTAGACAGACCACACAAAATAGGCGGAGGCCTAGCCTGCATACATCGGCCTGACATCTCCATCTTAAAGTTTCAATCGGAACACATGGAATCCTGTGAATACCTTGGAATCTCTGTGAAATCTTCAGGTAACCACTCTCACAAACTACATATACTCTACCATCCGCCAGACTTAAACACAATTTTCACAGAACAACTCATGGAAATCATCACTGTTAACTCTTCCCCTAATTCCAATTACATATTCCTCAGAGACTTCAATCTCCACTGGGAGAACCCACGGGACAAGCAGGTTAACGCCCTCAAAACCTTCCTTGCAGACCACTCCCTGATTCAAGCTATCTCAGATCCTACTCATATAAAGGGTGCCACTCTCGACTGGCTTATCCCTAAACCAAATACAATTGAATCGATCTCGATCATCCCTTGTGACTGGTCAGACCATCACATTATCACCTTCCAAATTCCCTCCAACAACACGAAAACTTGCTTGCAGCAAATAAAGCTGATAAAAAAATGGATAAGAGACACAAAGAACATCGACTGGAAAAATCTTGCCTCCCACTGTGAGGAGGCTCTTACCTCCCAAATAACATGTCGACGTTAATTCCCTCACTGCTCACTATAACTCCATGATGACCAAGGTATTCGACCAAGCCGCTCCGCCAAAACTCAAAAGAATTCCGGCCAAAGATAAAAATCCATGGTTCAGCGGAGCCCTAAATGAAGAGAGACGCAAACTCAGATCAATGGAACGGAAATGGAAGCAGCATCCTTCCCCCCTCCATCTTAAACTACTCAGGAAATCCAGAAACTCATACAATAAAAGTATTCTACATTCAAAAAGAGACTTCTTCAAATCAGAACTAGAGAATGCCAAAAATAGACTAAAAAAAACTCTGAAATAACAATCGAACAAATTGGCTAAATCCTCACTCGTAACATCAACCTCACAGCCAAGTAGTGAAGAATTTTCCTCATTCTTCACAGCAAAAACAAATTCTCTCCTACTCGAACTTAGTACAGCGTCAAACAACTCAGCCTCCCCAAAGATCACCCTAGCCGTCAACCCGGGACAACATGAGCTAACCCTACCCAAGAATAACTCTCACTGGTCTACTTTCAAACTTTACGATCTCCATGACATCACCAAAATTCTAATGACTACCAAACTCAACAAAAACTTCAACAACCCTGTCCCGTCAAATTGCCTGCACCACATCTACCACATCATCACACCTCTGTGGACCAAAATCATCAATGCCTCGTTAACACAAGGTCACATCCCGGACTGCCTAAAAACCGGACAAGTCATCCCTATCATCAAAAAACCGACAGCAAATACCTCAGACCCCAACAACGTCCAACCATTAACCAACATTCCCATGCTAGCTAAGGTCATGGAAACATTTGTGCAGCATCAACTGAACCTACACATTACAAATTTTAATCTACTGAACATCCACCAGTCAGGTTTCAGACCTGGTCATAGCACTGAAACAGCCATCCTGCATATAGTAGATGACACCCTCTTAGCCCTTGACAGCAATAAAACCTGCCTATTAGTCCTGCTCGACCTCTCCTCAGCATTTGACACGGTCAATCATGACAAACTCCTAAGAAGACTAGAAAACGAGATGGGTTTATCTGGCACAGTCCTTCTTTGGTTCAAATCTTTTTTGGAAAACAGAACGCGATCATTCATGTCCAACAAGATTCTTTCACTCTCCTCACCTAACCTACTAGGAGTACCACAAGGCTCCACCCTATCCCCTAATTTATTCAACTTATACGTCGAACCACTTACCGATCTACTACAGCAGACGAACATCTCCTACCACATGTACGCAGATGATACTCAACTTTACATCAAGATCACCTCCATCGAAGAGATAAAGACAATGAATCTAGCTCTCGAAAAAACAGTCCAATTGCTAGCAACCAACTTCCTCAAGCTAAACTCACAAAAAACTGAATTCCTTCTAATTTCGCCCCCAACAACTCCCAGGAAACAAAGGAATGGACCGAAATGATCACTTCTCTGAACCAACATTGGTGGACTCTACAATATCGCTTGAAATCACACTGCATAAGAACCTTAACATGCAAACTCTCTTCAACCTGATGGCTAAAAATGCTCGCTGTCACCTCAGCTATCTCAGAAAAATGAAGCCATTCATCGAAAACCCGGACCTTCAAAACTGCAGTCCAGTCCTTATTCATATCAAGGCTGAAATACAGATGTTCTACCCTCTCAGGGCTGCCTAAAATCTCAACATCCCCTCTAAAAGCCTGTCTCAACGCCACAGAAAGACTTATAACAGGATCTAAGAAATTTGACCACATATCACCACACCTAAAGGCACTCAATTGGCTACCTTACGAAGCTCTTATTCACTTAATGATGGCCTGCATCACTCACAAGGCATTACTCCACAACACCCCACAATACCTAGCTCAGAAACTTACCTTATCTGGAAGGAAACAGACACTCTAGGAGTGCAGACAGTCTACTCCTGAAACCCTCGCGGTTCAACAAGACTAAAACCTCCAACAGAGCATTTTCGGGAGCGGCACAAAGAGTCTGGAACTCGCTTTCGCCATATATCAGAAAAATCGTCCCAATACCTCTCTTCAAAAAGGAAGCAAAACTATTCTTGATGAACAAATTTCTCACTTAAATCTGGACAATCACCACTCTAACTCACAACCTCAAAACTTGACTACAGTCGTAATCCACAGATATTTAGAAGCTAAGACTCACATAGTATTGAATTGACATTTATCGCTCAGAACTACTTTCTTCTCTGCTTTTTCTTTGAGCTAAATTATGCTGTGTTGATCACTGTTATGACATGTTTTTTTTGTAAAGGAAAACACACAAGATGATGGATGGAATGTTGCACAATGCCAAAACATTCACCCCCAGTCACAGATCTGGGTTTAATCCATCGTTATTTTGCTCGCCAAGCTACCCCAGTTCAGACATGGCTAAATGCAAATCAGTCTTGGCCCTGTGCCTCATGGGAACAGTCCAGCCCAAACTGTCAAGCCATGTCTTCCCTGGAACGGAATCAAGCATCCTAGGACTGGTTTCTGGCTATCAGCCGCCTTCAGCCAGGATAGCTTGACTCCAGTGGCGTAGTGAGCACGGGACCCACGTCTGTGCATACCCTTCCCACATAGGGTGAACAGCAAAACACACAAGATGATGGACGGAATGTTGCACAATGGCAAAACATTCACCCCCAGTCACAGATCTGGGTTTAATCCATTGTTAATTTGCTCACCAAGCCACCCCAGTTCAGACATGGCCATATGCAAATCAGTCTTGGCCTTGTGCCTCATGGGAACAGTCCAGCCCGAACTGTCAAGCCATGTCTTCCCTGGACCGGAATCAAGCATCCTAGGACTGGTTTCTGGCTATCAGCCGTCTTCAGCCAGGATAGCTTGACTCCAGTGGCGTAGTGAGCACGGGACCCACGTCTGAGCATACCCTTCCCACATAGGGTGAACAGCAAAACACACAAGAATGGACGGAATGTTGCACAATGGCAAAACATTCACCCCCAGTCACAGATCTGGGTTTAATCCATTGTTAATTTGCTCACCAAGCCACCCCAGTTCAGACATGGCCATATGCGAATCAGTCTTGGCCTTGTGCCTCATGGGAACAGTCCAGCCCGAACTGCCAAGCCATGTCTTCCCTGGACCGGAATCAAGCATCCTAGGACCGGTTTCTTGCTATCAGCCGTCTTCAGCCAGGATAGCAAAAAAACTATGGATTCAGGCCCAGATCTCTGTACTGGGGTGAATGTATGACATTGTTCTGCATTCTGTCCATCACCTGTTGTTTTTGCATTTGTCACCCCGAGTGGGACGGGAGTGCTCAGACGTGAGTCCCGTGCTCTCCATACCACTGGAGTCAAGCTATCCTGGCTGATGACGGCTGATAGACAGAAACCGGTCCTAGGATGCTTGATTCCTATTCAGGGAAGACATGGCCTGGCAGTTCGGGCTGGACTGTTCCCATGATTCAGAAAAGGGGGTGGTGATGAACAGAGTGTCTGAATTAAGCAGACCACTCTTATCCAGTCCAAAGATCAGGGCTTGATCCATCACCGTTATTTAGCTCACTGCATCATCCCAGCTCAGAACCTGGCTATAAGCAAATTAGTCTGTCCCTGGCCCAGTGCATCATGGGAACAGGGCAGACCAAACTACCAAGCCAATTCTTCACCAGAAAGGAGACAAGCTTCCGGGGACCGGTTTCTGGCATTTCAGCCGTCGTCGCCCCGGCTTGCTTGAATCCTGATGGTGCAGTGAGCAAGGGACTCATGTCGGAGTATACCCTGCCACACCTATAGTGGCCAAAAACGATTCAGAAAAGGGGGTGGTGATGAACAGAGTGTCTGAATTAAGCAGACCACTCTTACCCAGTCCAAAGATCAAGGCTTGATCCATCACCGTTATTTAGCTCACTGCACCATCCCAGCTCAGAACCTGGCTATATGCAAATCGGTCTGTCCCTGGCCCAGTGCATCATGGGAACAGGGCAGACTAAACTACCAAGCCAATTCTTCACCAGGAAGGGACTGTTCCCATGAGGCACAGGGTCAAGGCTGATTTGCATATGGCCATGTCTGAACTGGGGTGGTGTGGTGAGCAAACAACCGATGGATTTAGGCTCAGATCTCTGTACAGGGGTGAATGTATGACATTGTTCTGCATTCTGTCCATCAACTGTTTTGTTTGCACTTGTCACCCCGAGTGGGACGGGTATGCTCAGACGTGAGTCCCGTGCTCTCCACACCACTGGAGTCGAGTTTTCTTGGCTGTTGACGGCTGATAGCCAGAAACCGGTCCTAGGATGCTTGATTCCGGTCCAGGGAAGACATGGCTTGGCAGTTCGGGCTGGACTGTTCCCATGAGGCACAGGATCAAGGCTGATTTACATATGGCCATGTCAGAACTGGGGTGGTGTGGTGAGCAAACAACCGATGGATTTAGGCCCAGATCTCTGTACTGGGGTGAATGTATGACATTGTTCTGCATTCTGTCATCAACTGTTGTTTTTGCAATGTTTTTTTGTAGGCCACGTGTGCACTATATGTGATATCTAATATTTTGTTCATTATGTAAAGCGCTCTGATACCCTACCTTGGGTCTGGCTAGCGCTATAGAAAACTATACACAGATATAAAAAGCACAGACGGGAAATCCAAAATACGGCTCAATATTCAGCAGGCCGTATAATCAACGTAATAAAATATTACAAATGAGCATCAGAAAAAATAATTTCATCAAGGGCTAAATACAAAATGTTAGGCTATTTTCACATTCGGTTTTAGAGTTGTCTGTGGAGTCAGTGGTTGGTACTTTGGACTTTTAAATTCTGTTACGGAAAGTACAAGACGAATATGGGCTGGGAGGGAGTTCCAAATTTTAGGGAAGTTGCCAGTACAGGTCACCGTGTGTAACTAGCGGATGTAGGGCAGAAAATGACCGGCCCCAGTCACAGGAGTTATATAAATCGTGTTATTTAGTAAAGTCAGACGGAACTGCGTCTGGAATCACCTATTTACCTACAACACAGACCTTATAGACTCTATGTATGAAGCATGCTGCATTCAGAGGCAACATCAGGTCAAACATGACATGAGGCCCGTCCTCTCTGAGAGCCCAAGGCTGACCTCCAGCACTGACAAGGTTGTGGCTTGAAGAAACATTCAGTCGCTTTATAGTCAATTTTTGCCCCTCCATTCTCATCTGCTTTTTTATCCCAGCACTTTCCATCCCGGCACATTGTTAAAGAATCTAAAGGTTCTCTTGTGGGAGGTTAGAATCTAATAGTGGGATTATCCATAATAAGCTACATGAAACAGACTTGGGGTCACTAGTGGGTAATTTTGTCCTTTGACATAGTTTGTTGTAAAAATATTTTAACGAGCAGAGATCATAGGTATAGATGCTCTCTGTTTTTCTCTAAAAGGCGTGCAGTGTTCTGTATGAAATGCAGTGTATCGATTTTGAAAACAAATGATGTCAAAATGTACTTAATGATTAAAGCATAAGGTGAGGAGGTAGTTTTGAAACTGAATTTTGATTTGATGCCTTTTGCACATCTATACACTTCTAAAACCAAAATAATTGATGTAAATTTTCAAAATATGTAACCTGACTGAAGATGCATAGCTAACCATCACTAGTTATTCTTATATGCTTTCCACTGTTCCAACACTTTCTCTAGCGTATGGTGATGTTTTTGTAAAATATTTTGATAGCGCAACAGTTTAACCTAAATCAAAATGTCGGGCTATGTATCTTTTCCAGCCATGTTTTGGTGCCCCTTAGATTGTGTCATAGTTATATAAATATATAGTTTTTGTACATTGTGTGTAGAGTGCGTTAATGTTAAACATAGTTTTCATGAAATTACAGAAAGACTGGAAAATGCATTTTTCTACAATTGTTGGATGTCAGTATTTCTAGCAGGCAAACAAAATTGGGTTATTTCCTGACTTTTGAAGCTAAAGAAGTGCCATACACTATTGTTAATTAGGTGTCATGGGCCCTACCATCAACATTGTAAATGAGATACAAAGCCTTAAGAGTGACATGCTCAGTGCAAGTGTGCAGGTGTCTGGAGACAGGTGAAATATTGTGCATTATTGTGAATCCCCAAAGACCATTGGTGCTTTGTTTTTCTGTATCAAATGAATTCATTTTTTGAAGAAATTGGGCTACTGGTTGAAGGGGTGAAACCCTACTCAAGCAGAAACCACAATACTTGTCAAGGTAAAATCCCAAGCAATCCCAAAAATAACCTCTGCTCAATCCTCTGGTAGCTTGCCACAGAGTAGACAGGCTAAACTTAGAGGCAATGTGCAACACATCAAACAGTAATAACGTCAAAACACAACGCAAGACAAATCCCTCATCCATTTAAGAACGCAGAGTAAATATTAATCCATCAAAACCAAAACAACAAAAATCAAATCAGTAAAACTGGAGAAATGGAAGTGTTAAGATTTCAGTGAAAATAGCTCCAAGCAATAACTGTGGGGATCTGGTCGTGGAGGACTGGTACAAAGTCACATGTTCAGGTGGTCCATGACGGAGCGTTGGCCTGCTACAGAGACCCACTTGGGTCCACTGAACACTCTATCCTAATCCTGGTTGCAAAGAGATGTGGAGTCCTGAGTCGAGGATGCATCACGCAGCAGAGGCAATGCTAGCTCTAGGTGAGGATATGGGTTGCGCAGCGGCGATTCCGGGGAGCTGTGAAGTGCGATGCGATGTCCTTGTATGGAAATGCACTGCGCCGCAGCTTTGTCGATGGGCTGCGCTGAGTGAGGCGATGTCCTTGCATGGAAATGTGTAGATCAGCAGTAGCTTCGATGGGTTGCAATGGGTGATGCAAAGTCCTTGCATCGGGGAGGTCCTTGCAGCAGAGTCTATGAATTGGTTCCAAGGGCAATGCATTGAGCACCAAAGGCGATGCGCCGGTTGTGCAGGAGATGTACTGTGCCACGGAGGAGATGCGTTGTTCTACTGAATCCACAGATGGACTGTCAGAGCACCTTCAGGCCCACCTCCAAGGGTCCAGGACTGGGTGGCACCACTTGAGAGGGCAGGACTCACAGATGGAAGTGTCCAGGTGCTGGGTTCAAGGTTGTTGGAAGCCTCTTCTTTCCCTGAACCTTCTGATCAGGGGGCCAGCCAACTAGACCTTGGAGTCACTCTGGAGTACTGCGTTTAGAGATGTAGGTCCAGTGCTTCTCACCCAGGCAAGAGGGCAGTAGGTCAGCACAGTAGGACGGCAGTTCTTCAAGGCAGCAGTCCAGCAGAGTGGAAGACCTTTTAGTGGCACAGCAATCCTTCTTCCTGGCAGTGTCCATATGTCAAGAAGTGTACTGAAGAGTTGGGTTCAGAGGTCCAGTATTTATACCTGGTGCCCACTTTGAAGTAGAGTAAGCTTCTAGAGGTTTCCTCCACCTGAGGTGTCAGGCATTCCCTTCCTCCCTGTCCTGGTCACAGCTTGTCTTTGGTCACAAAAGACCAGTGGCAAACCCTTTGTGAGAGTACTCAGGCATAACCTTTGTAATGTGCAAGTGTGGTAGGTGACCGCTCCTCCTCCTCATCAACTCAGAGTGGTCCATTCTGCCAACACCTAGCTTTCCTTTGTCTCACTGTTAAGGGCAGTACACAAAGACCAACTGCTAACTACACTTAGTCATGTGACTCTGGAACAGGCTGCAAGCACCAAATGGTTGGACAAAAAATGGCAACTTTTTAAAAGTTACATTTTCTGAATTGTGATTTATAATCTGAATTTGCTATTAAATAGGGCTTTTATTTACAAATCTTTAGACACCAAACTCGAACTGTCTACCTGCTCCCAATTGGAAGTTATCATTTATTAAATGTAATTAAGTAGGTATAACAAAGCTTTATTTCGATATAAAATATCTTAAAAAGCACATCACATTTAAAAAGTACATGTCCTTCCAACAGTGAAAAGAGTTTAGAGCTAACAATCAATTATACAGTGCAATAATTAAAAGGGATATTAAACCATGAATCAACTTTGAAGAGTTTTTCTGTACAACAGATATCATTAAAATACATTGGTTAAAAATATAAGAAAAAGTTTAAAACCAGTGACATCTTTACCGTGGAATATCAATACAGAATCATCATAAGGCTTTTGATCTTATCAGCCAGGCCCAGCTTAGGTATTTGGCCACCCCACAGGCTAACGTAGTGTTTGGCTCCGTTTGAAGGATTCTAAGGGCAGTTGAATGGTTCCTTGTACCTAGCAATCGACAGACAGGTCTTAACCATTTTTCCCTCGGTCTGGAGTAAGCTTTACATACAAAGAACAAGTGTGGAATGGTTTCAGCTATCCCAGTGCAAAATGGGCAAGCGGCAGGGGTTTGGTTAGGAGGTTTCCACTTATGAGTGCGCTCGTGGACCGGAAGAGTTCCCATTCTAAACTGAATGAAGAGGGCCCAGTCCCTGGGTTTCTGGATAAAATCCAGGTAAGGCTCAAAGCTGGGCACTGTCTTATGCTGACGAAACTCATCAGTCAGCCTGCCCTGATTGGGATCTCTATGAGCTTGGTTATCAACCCATGCCCAATATGGTCTCTCGATTGTCAGCTTGGACACCGGGGCCCCTAGCTCCCATGCAGGAGCTAGGCCAATGGCCAAAAGAAGTCTTTTGATGTTAGCTAACCAGGCGATCTTGTAAGGACCCTAGAGAATCATTACTTCCTTTAGGCCATCGGCGTAGCTGGATAGCTCTGGGGTACGCCAAAGGCGACCCCAGTATAAAAGGGGGCATAGGGCGACCAAATCCTTGATTGAGCGTCGGCCCAAATCGCTCAAGAGAGGTTTACTAGGTGATCCCCTGGGAAGTGAAACAAGCTCTCTGAAGAAATTATTCTCTGCTGTCACGAGGGGATCTACATTATTGAAGCCCCAGAGCTCCGCTCCATATAAAGCACTGCCTATTGCCTTTGAAGCATAGATCTCCAGGGCAGGAGCAATGGGTCTAGAGGTTGAAGCTCGATGTTCTCTCCCAATAACACCTGTAACCCATTTATGGCTTAGAGCCATTTTTTCAATAAGCAGCTGCCATTTAAGATTAGCTGCAATTCTGATCCCCAGATAATCGAAAACTTTTACCCGTTCCAGGGGCTCGCCTTCGAGCGTAAGAGTAGATTTGGAAGCCCTGCTGGGGTTAAAATAGAGGAGCTTCGTTTTGGTGGTATTAATAACTAGGCCCCTCAATTTGCAGAACAAGCAGAACCGGTCAAGCAGCTTCTGTAAGCCTGCTGGAGTTTTCGAAACCAACAGCGTATTGTCTGCGATGAGTAGTGTTGGGACCTTAACACCAGCCAGGACGGGGGCATCAGCATTTTTTTCAGATAAGAAAGAAACTACCCCATTTACAAACAACGTAAAGAGGGTAGGGGCCAGGACGCATCCCTGACTGGCACCTCTATTTACACGGATCTTTTCTGTTTTTTGAGCCTGAGAACCCCACCTGATTCGTGCATAGTTCCCTTCATGCATGCGAGCTAAGAGGTTCAAAATGGGGAGTGGGAGCCCCATGTCCCGCAGGACCGACCAGAGGCGCTCACGGGGAACCAGGTGGTAATAATCCAGGAAAAAGCTTGTAGTAAAAGGGTTTATTCAACAGCACAACATAAGTTCCTTGTACAGCTGCATCAAGGTTAAACTGACAGAAAATACAGAATGCTGTATGAGGAAAGCTCTGTTCAGAACATGGAATGCATGCCGAAACATAACATGTCGCATGCAGTTAAAGAGATAGTCTTACAAGATTAAATAATAAATAAAACTATTAACAGAATGTAACACAGGTCGAAGGCGGTATTCAGGTCTAAAAATGCGAGGTAGAGACCGCCCTTACCAATGCTTACAACCTTCCAGTGCAGTAGCACCAGCCTAAAGGCCTGGTCGATTGTGCTCGTACATGGCCTGAATCCCGCCTGGTACTGTGATATGATGTTGTTCTCCTCCGCCCACAAGAGGATTCTCTCCAGTAGAACCCTGCCAACCAAAGTCACATGTTCAGGCCGTCCATGACGGAGCGTTGGCCGGCTACAGTGACCCACTTAGGTCCACTGAACACTCTATCTTAATCCTGGTTGCAAAGAGATGCGGAGTCCTGAGTCGAGGATGCATCACGCAGCAGAGGCAATGCTAGGTCTAGGTGAGGATATGGGTTGCGCAGCGGCGATTCCTGGGAGCTGTGAAGTGCGATGCGATGTCCTTGTATGGAAATGCACTGCGCCGCAGCTTTGTTGATGGGCTGCGCTGAGTGAGGCGATGTCCTTGCATGGAAATGTGTAGATCAGCAGTAGCTTCGATGGGCTGCAATGGGTGATGTAAAGTCCTTGCATCGGGGAGGTCCTTGCAGCAGAGGCTATGCATTGGTTCAAAGGGCAATGCATTGAGCACCAAAGGCGATGCGCCCGTTGTGCAGGAGATGTACTGTGCCACGGAGGAGATGCGTTGTTCTACTGAAGCCACAGATGGACTGTCAGAGCACCTTCAGACCCACTGGGTCCAGGACTGGGGTGGCATCACTTGAGAGGGCAGGACTCACAGATGGAAGTCTCCAGGTGCTGGGTTCAAGGTTGTTGGAAGCCTCTTCTTTCCCTGAACCTTCTGATCAAGGGGCCAGCCAACTAGACCTTGGAGTCACTCTGGAGTACTGCGTTTAGAGATGTAGGTCCAGTGCTTCTCACCCAGGCAAGAGGGCAGCAGATCAGCACAGTAGGACAGCAGTTCTTCAAGGCAGCAGTCCAGCAGAGTGGCAGTCCTTTTAGTGGCACAGCAATCCTTCTTCCTGGCAGAGTCCATATGTCAAGAAGTGTACTGAAGAGTTGGGTTCAGAGGTCCAGTATTTATACCTGGTGCCCACTTTGAAGTAGAGTAAGCTTCTAGAGGTTTCCTCCACCTGAGGTGTCAGGCATTCCCTTCCTCCCTTTCCCGGTCACAGCTTGTTTTGGGTCACAAAAGACCAGTGGCAAACCCTTTGTGAGAGTACTCAGGCAGAGCCTTTGTAATGTGCAAGTGTGGTAGGTGACCGCTCCTCCACCTCATCAACTCAGAGTGGTCCATTCTGCCAACACCTAGCTTCCCTTTGTCTCACTGTTAGGGGCAGTACACAAAGACCCACTGCTAACTACACTTAGTCATGTGACTCTGGAACAGGCTGCAAGCTCCAAATGGTTGGACAAAAAATGGCAACTTTTTAAAAGCTACATTTTCTGAATTGTGATTTATAATCTGAATTTGCTATTAAAGAGGGCTTTTATTTACAAATCTTTAGACACCAAACTCGAACTGTCTACCAGCTCCCAATTGGAAGTTATCATTTATTAAATGTAATTAAGTAACTTAATTTTAACCTATGGGAGAGATGGGCCTTGCAGTAGTGAAAATTGGGGTGTTTCACTACTAGGACATGTAAAACTTAAAAGTGAATGTCACCTATTTAACTACACTGCTGGGCTGTTCAGGGCCTACTCTAGGAGTTACTAATATGTATTAAAAAGAAAGGTTTAGGTCTGGCAATAGGTTTATTTTGCCTGGTCGAAATAGCAGTTTAAAAGTGCACACACATGCTGCAAAGCAGGCCTCAGACTGGTTTCAAGGGCTACTTAAGTGGGTGGCACGTTGAGGGCTGCAGGCCCATAAGTAGCATTTAATTTACAGGCCCTGGGTACATGTAGTACACTTCAATAGGGACCTGAAGGTAAATTTAATGTGACAGTTAGATGTAAGCCGATTTCTCCATGTTTAAAGGGGAGAGCACAAGCAATGTGGCACTGGTTAGCAGTGGTAAAGTATGCAAAGTCCTAAAAACCAACAAAAACATTTGTAGAAGGCCGAAGGCAAAACATTTGGGGATGACCCTGCAGAATGGGCAAATTCAGCAATTTACTTATTTTTTTGTTTTCGATTTGAAAAATAACTGCACATGGTCATTTATTTGCCTTTTCCATTGGCTGCTATCACTAAATTGATTGTGGTTTCTGGTTTAGTCTCCTTGCTAAATCATTGCGCATTACTTTTCAGTCTGACAGGAGTGCCTGATTAAAGGGATGTGAAAAAGCCAAGCGATTAACAATGTTTTAGCTTTCTTATGTCATTGGTCCTGTCCATCGTGATACTAGGTTTTCAGGCCCCAACCAATTACAATTTAATCGCAACAATAAAGATTGAAATTGAAAATATTAGTCTATTATTTAACTACATTTCAACCTTGCTGATACATTTATTGCTAATTATTCTGATGTGTTTTCAGTCTGTCCTCTCATTTTTTTGCAAGAAGTTCTCAAGTAACATGCCTGCTTTTTTGCAGAACATTCCGAGGGAGAGTCCCTCTTTTACATCATCAGTCCAAGAGATGTTGTCTTGGCCAAAGAGCGAGATCAAGATGATCACATTGATTGGCTTTTAGAAAAGAAAAAATATGAGGTAATGTATAACATTTTTAAGTCCGTAACTCAATGTTTTGGTAAGCATTTTTCATTTTCATTGGTTGCTGTTTAGACTTTTCTCAAAATAGGTGGGTTAAGGGTTATGTTGTGTTTCCAGCCAACGTCACACATAGGAGTGACCTTGAGGTAGGTGCTACCATCCTTCCACCAACCCCACAGGGCTGAGTTGGGGTGTTATTGCCGTAGACGGGCTGTCATTGACCTGATCACCTATTATAGGGCACTTGAATTATTTTGCTTTTCCCTCGGCTTTATGGATTGAATTTTATGCTGCGGAAAAGGGTTATATGTTTTCTGAGACATGCACTCTATGAGGCATTCTAGAGCATGTGTCATCACCACTTCTGTGACTTCTGCATGCAGATTTTATAGCAAAGACAATATAATCAAGTTAACTGATGTAAAGATCCTCTTGTCACTGTTTATTATATGTTAGACGGAAAAGCACTCCAAAGTGCGGTTCTGCGTGCCACAAGGACACCTTCAGCTATTCTTTTTTTGTTCTGCTTCAAGCACCACCCAATGCTAGGCGTTTTCTCCAGGTTTTGGCGTAGTTATCGTTTACTGATCCTATGTTTGTGCCATAGTGACAGTAGTCCTCACATGGCAGAGACCCCTTTCCACCCAGCCTCCCTTTGGCAATTTTCCCGACATCTTGTGTTTCTCCACCGAAGGTCTTTGATTCCACTGGGAGTGCTCAAAGGTTTGACGACGTTCATCAGCAGTACTGAGGTGCTGCATATGATGAGAAGTCAGGAGAGAGAATAAACTTCTCCAGAGATTCTCCTTGACAGTAGCGGTGGGACAACAGAGGAGCAACATGGAACTGACATCAAAGACGAAGAAGCATTCCTGGCGGGCCTGGCGTCTCCTAAGTGAAGTGCCCACTTAAAATACTATAGTGCTACACAGTTGTCAAGTGGCAAGAGAGCGGTGCAGGCAGATCTTCAGTCTGACCGGGACTGTAAGGCACACAGTCGTTGGGCTAGGTTAAAGCAGCCCCAAAGGTGCTGTGACACCCTGACACACTGTGATGGCTGTATATTTTCTGCTTAGGCCATGAAGACCTCCCACGCCTGCAGAATATTTTCTCTTGTTGAAACTTTATTGTTACAATAGGGAAGCGAAGGTAAGTGACATGTGATGGAATAAGTAATCACCGTCCAATGTGGTGAGACTTTAACTGTTACTCTGACATTCAAAGATAAAAAGGAAGATGGGCTCCTCATGCAAGCATGGTCATCACAGAGAAACAAGGAGACGGAGGAATGCAGAGTTCTTCAAGCCCTGGGCCTTTTAACCCCACACAGACCTGTAAGAGAGTAGAGTGGAGGAACTCCTAAATGAAGAGATTCTCAAAAAGGCTTTCTTTATTGGAACCCATGGACCAACCAATATGATTATGGCTGCTGGGGCCTCAGTGAAGGGCCCTTTGAGGGATCTGTCATCCAGAGTTACAGTGACAAAGACCTCACTTATGGAAACGTAGGTGGAAGTAGTGGCTTTACAAACGTTTTTGAGAGAGTTGAAATATTTCCAGAGGTGAAATAAGGAATTCCTACAGTTTCTCTCTTGTGCTGAACAAATTTGAGCCCTGCACAACCACATCACGATTCAGAGTAAGATTTGGTGCATGAAATGAATGGTGTACTGAGATAACATAGGCAGTAGACCAAAGCATGCCAGTGGAGATTGTTCAAATCTAGAGATGATTCTGCAAGCCATTGAAGAGGGCTGGCAAAGGGCTAGAGGGACCTATATTAGCTTGAAAACGGCAATGTGCAGAAAACATATTTTCAAGGCTGCAATGAGGATTATTTAAGTGAACTGTGAAGGATTCAACAGTTATTTTTCCCTTGTACTTTGATCTGAATCTGTCGTATGCAGGAGCCACTCAATTAAAGTTCGGAAGTAGCTTCTGAATGTGAATGCACAGCTCTAATTGTGACTCTAAGACTCTAACTGCTATTTAAAGAGGATTAATTTGCATGTACTGAACAAGAAGCCAACTTTGTGGAGGTATGAATGGAGACAAATGGCATCCAGCCCAAGACACACACTACCTTCTAAACAACCCATAGTTCAACATGCGACGCAGGGGATCAATACCTTTTCGGCACGAGAGTCACCAAGGGAAGGAGCGATGAGATAGTGCTTTGTGTACTAATGGGATTAGTTTTTCCCTTGGCATCTGCGTTTGCGGCCTTACCTCAAACCTGGTGAGATTGCTGACCCCTGCACAACACCACAATTTTATGGGGATCGGTTTAAAATGAGATTCTGCAATCTTGACAGTTGAGATTTAACAGCTTTGAAGGAAACATATAGCATCTTCAAGTTGTTTGTTTCATCTGGGTATTTCTGACTGATTTCATTGGGGACCTTTGTTGTTGTTTCTAAAGCTAAAGTGTTTTCCATGTCTGGGCATTATGAATAACAAAGATTTGTTACTTGTTTGCTTTAAGTTTCTCATACATTTCTAAATGTTGATTTTTGTTTATTTCATCGTCTTTGCAAACCATTTTATACTGTGTTCTGTTTTTTCATTTTGTTGCTTTGCATTCTCGAAGTGTTCTGGGATTGAGGGTGCAATACCAATTACCAGATTGACATGTGTATCGGATGTTTCCTCCTGCACTCTAAGTAATGTCGCTGGAATCATTTGCTTGCCAAGCCTTTTGCCCCATAACAGCCTCCTGTTTGTTGTTGGTCGTTGTAGTGTCCTGCTGGACACCTTCTAGTCTTTAATAATCTGTAACCCACACTGACACACCCACCCACCACCAGCGTCACGAGTCAGGTGACCTGGTTAATAAAGGGGGCCGAGCGCTCGTGCTCGGGGCCAGTTACCAGTACCGAATACTATGTGTCAGCGTGGTCATTGCTGCAGAATGTGGGCTTAGGGCCCACGACATCACAGTCGTGTAGGGTTAGGCCAAGGATAGAAAACTACAGAAAGTAGTCATGGCTCCACTTTCTCTTCTGGACACTGTCTCTGTGGTAGCTAGAGCAGTGGCAGGGATATCTAAGTACAAGCCTATGGTAGCAGTTGGTGTCCATATGTGCATTGTTTTTTTCTGTTTAGATTAGATGTTTCCGCTGTTTTATGCAGGGACCAATTTGATGATTTCACCCAGTTCACCGACTAACTTTTGCCAACCTCCTCTGGTATGCTCTCACTTAAAGGTGATACCCAGCCCGTCGTTAAGTCTGGAGGCCACTGCAGGAGGGGAATTACATCTTGAATCTCTTGCAATTGGCCTCACAAAGAAACATCCTTAGAATTAGCTTCAGAGAATGTCGTCTAAAGAAAGATGCACTGTGTGAAGCCTAAAAAGGCATAAGTCAGGGCAATAAGAGAACATGACAAATCAAGATCTTTATATCAATGCGAGTGAAAATCTCCTGTCTGAAGGTAAAGAACCAAGGGCGGATGTTAGCAATAGTTCAAAAAAGAAATTAGGAAAAGAGTTATTCAAGAGCTTGAGTCGGAGGGATGAGATTGTACAACGAATTGAGAGGACGCAACCCACAGTTCTTATTAAATGCAGAATTGGAGGAATAATAAAGCAATTGATGTTACCATAACCATTTCAAGATGTTTGAAGCATTAATGTTTGGACAGCCAAATGTATTTGTGTAGTAAGCAACTGACTGTGGGTTGTAGCCTCTCTATGGTTGTATTTTGTCAAAAATTGGGGTGTTTGACAGCTAACCTGGGGAGGAAGGTAATGTGTTGTTTAAAAGACAAAGGTAACTTACTGGTGTTGCGGTGGATCAGTCTTTAGCTGTCCTGTAGCTGTGGTCAAACAAAACGAGGTGACATTTCTTTGGTGGTTTGAGACAGCGACAAACTAGTAGTTTAAAAATGCAGGGGGTAATTTTTTGTTGAAGAGCCAGTATTTTCACTTCTTACAAGCCATCAAGATTAGCACCTGGTATTACTAAGCAGACGCATTTACCACCAGAATATTTCAGTTGATTTAAGCTAGTGCGTAATGCATCCATGTTTCTATCATTTTAAAATATAATTTCATTGTATGCATTTCAGTATTGTGGCGCTAACACAATAGGCATTCTTGTAGTTGGTTGAGTTGCCTTTATGTGAATGCCTAGCTTTCAAGTTCAAGTTCAAGTCGAGATTTATATAGCGCACTACATACCCAGAGGGCCTCAAGGCGCTTGAGGAATGGGGGGGGGAGGTTTACTTATCGAATATCCAGGTTTTAAGCTGTTTTCTGAAGGCTTTATCGAAGCTCAGTCAAGTGTAGATTTAAACATTTCCAAATTCAAAGCCGGAGAAAGGACATGGCGAGGCCTGTCTTTTGTATGTATTCTCTTTGTCCTATGTTCTGCATTTCACTTTTCTGTCTTACTTTGTAGGAAGCTTTAATGGCAACAGAGATCAGCCAAAAGAATATAAAGCGACACAAGGTTCAGGTGAGTTTGCACATTGTAAATCAAATGATGTTGTAATATTTATGCCCGTTTTGATATTTCAGTGCACAACAATGCAGTTTTAGGTGTAATTTTACACATATTTGTTTAAAACATTTTTATAGTGATAACCTCACCGAAGACATCAGATCAAGAACACATTTTCTAATATTCACATTTATTCGCAGCTTTATAAAATGCTTCACATGAAAGCAAAATAACCATTGCATGCATTGCTGCTTACAATTTAATTTGCAAATGGCATTGGAAAGTTAGGTATGTGCTTGGAAAGCACAGTTTCCTTTTCATTCCTCCCGACTGATCCATGTTTTAACCGTGAAACGTGCAGTTATGGGCGAACATGGTAGCGAACTGTCAACCGAACCTCACTTTCATTAACCCCTCCAATAACAGCCTGTCCCAAGGATTCAGATTTCGAAGGACAGGCGGGGCTTGGCATGGGACTGCAACCTTGCTGCAACACTAACCGACTCGTGTGGAAAACTGGCCTTCTCTCTCTTCTGCCGTGGGTTCTCCTGTCTCTTGACATTCCAGGTCCCTCCCTGCTTCACTATAGCTGGCCTCCACAATTCATCTTCCTTAGGACAGTGCAGTGGCCCCTCTGATATTCAGGTTTATTGACATTTGTAGGCACTCCTCCAGTTCTACCATAGCATAGATAATGATCTCAACTGTGTCTTCTGTAAGTATATCCCTCAAACTGGGAATACAGTTCCTCTCCTCACATAATAAATGTCATCAAATAATGCAAACCTTCTCGGAACATGTTAGGGCATGTTTGAGGAACTGCTGTGCAAAACATGGGGGTCTTGCATACAAGTGAATATTTTGAAAGAAATGGTGGCAATACGACTCCTTCCAGAGGTTAACGCATTGTTTTTTTTTTTTTTTTTTTGGTGTAAAACTTTTATTGATATTCATCATCCACGTTACAACATTACAATTACACAGTATTCATGACAGGAGATAAGAACAGAATGTCACGTACTTTTACACAGCTATTCAGCCGACAACCCTCCGGTCCGGCAGCACAGAATGAGGATGATATGGCAGACCATCAGGATGTAAATATCGGAGTCATGAAGTTTTACTTTTAAGGTTCATTTTTGTTTTTGTTCCATTTATGAAAAATCAAAACCAAACCAAACATAGTGGCTCAATAGTAGTGTATAGACATGAAGCAATATAGAACATAAGATGCTAGTAGAACACGCCGACCCCCAACCCCAGGCCTACCCCCTTCACCCCCCGCATAGCGTGAGCTGAGTTCCCAACTATAAGAGTACATTTCTAGTCCTACCCCGCAGTGACCCACAGGTTAAGCAATTATTCCCTCCTCATCTTCTGAGTCCTCGTCTTCATCCTCCTGCAACGGGTCACACAGGTCCCCTCTGTACCTATTCCAAGCCTCCCACACCTTGTTCCACTTCTTTGGGTTCGCTCTGAGTTTGTAGACAGTTCTTTCAGTTATCATCAATTTGTCCATGTTTCTACACCATAGCGCCAAAGTAGGTAGCTCCGCTACCCCCCATCTCTGCGCCACATCACGCTTCGCCACCATTGTTCCAATTGTAACCCATTGCTGTTGTCTGAGGTTAAGATCAGTGCCCTCCCATATATTCAGGAGACAAAGGCGCGGTTCGGGTGTGAGGGAGGTATCAAGGGCCTGTGAGATCGTGCGCATGACCTGCTGCCAGTATCTGGCAATGAGAGGGCAGCCCCATAGTGTGTGCAATAGTGTGCCATCCTCCCCACATTCCCTAAGACAACGAGGGGAGTCAGCCCTGTGCATTTTGTGTAGGGTGGTCCTCGTATAGTATGTTCTGTGTAGTATTTTTAACTGTATGAGCCTGAACCTGGCCGAAACCCCAGCCTCTCTCGGGGACGCCATCGCAGCATTCCAATCCGTCTCATCCATAGCACCCAACTCATCCTCCCATTTTTCTCGCAGTTTCTGTAGGGGGTCTGGGAGATTATTTAGCAATTTACGATATGTGAGCGAGGTGGCCCTTGTTTGCATGTAGTCCGTGAGGAGCCGGTCTTCTAGGGGGGAGGATTCCGGGACTGTAGTTCCCGGTTCCAACACCGCCAGGAGAGCGTGTCTGATTTGGATATATCTGTATGTTTCTGTGGGGCCCAGGGCATATTGTTGTTGAAGTTGCTCGAATGGAACCACCCCTGTGGACGTCCAGAGATCTCCCACCGTAGAGATGCCTATATTGTCCCACTGGGTGAACCCTTTACTGGTCCTTAGGCAGCCCAGTTTTTTGGTATCCCAAAGCGGGGTAAGCTTCGTGATGGTTCCCTTCCACTGTAGTTTGGTGAGGGCCCTGTACCATAAGGTAACTGTGTGTCTAGTGGGGCCAATCAGGTCCTTAAGGAGACTTGGGTTATAGAGGGGGGCCAGGAGAGTTTGTGTTCCCAGTTGGGCCCTGTCCGCCATGTAAGCCGGGTCATTGTGTGATGCATGGAGCCACTGGTTGAGTACCTTGAGTTGGGATGCCCAGTAATAAAGCTGCACATTCGGTAGCGCGATTCCACCATCGTACCAGCCGCGGTTAAGTTTGAGGTGAGCTATTCTCGGGGGACGCTCACCCCAAAGCAGAGTGGTGACAACTGCGGTGATTTTCTGCAAGTAGGAGGGCGGGATCACAGCTGGCGTATTTTCAAAGATGTATAGGAGGCGCGGGAGCGCCATCATTTTAAACAGAGCAGCACGGCCTAAGAGTGTGAGTGGCAGGGACGACCAGTGTCTCACGTCTGCCTTCAGACGGAGGAGGGGGGGCGTCAGGTTCCGGTCGGTAAAGACGGCCGTATCGCTAGTGACATGGATGCCCAAATATTTGAAGGAGACATCGGTCACCACCAACGGACAGTGTTCAGGGAGGACTGGCCGAGGGCCCTTCAAAACATAAAGGACCGATTTCGTCCAGTTGATTGTGTAGCCAGAGGCCGCACCGTGTTTGTCGCAGAGTGCCAATAAAATCGGAACACTCAGTTCGGGGGCTGACACGTACACCAACATATCATCCGCATACAAGGATATTCTATCTTCCCAGGTCTCCGTCCATCTGATGCCCTTCAACAGTGGTGTCGTTCTGAGAACGATCGCAAGGGGTTCAAGGACCAATGCGAACAGCAGCGGGGATAAAGGGCAGCCCTGGCGAGTCCCACGCGCTAAAGAGATCGCTCGGGAGATATGGCCATTGGCCGCCACATGGGCTATTGGGCCTGTGTAGAGTAGTCGAATCCATGATAGAAACTTCGGTCCGAAGCCCATCCGATGCAGAACTGCGAACAGGTACTGCCACTCTACCATATCGAAGGCCATCCTGGCGTCTAGTGACAAGATGGCCGCCGGTTCTGTCAGGGAGTGTGCTCGTGCCAACGCGCCGTGCACTCTACGGAGATTCAATGCCGTACTCCTGTGCGGCATAAAGCCGGACTGGTCTGGATGGATCAGCTGGGATAGGTGTGGGGTCAACCTATTAGCAATCACCTTCGCCAGGATCTTCGCCTCTGCATTGATGAGCGAGATCGGACGATAGGATGTACAACATTCTGGAGGCTTATCAGGTTTTGGGATAGCTACTATCGTTGCCAAGCGCTGGTCCAAGGGTAGCGTTCCGGTCTCACGGCAGTTCTCGAACATGGCCAGCAATGGTGGGCCTAGTGTGTCTGACATCGTTCGGAACCATTCGATTGGTATCCCATTGGGGCCCAGCGTTCTGCCCGTGTGCAGTGCGCCTATCGCCGTATGGAGTTCCTCTACCGTGAGATCCGCTTCTAACTCAGTTTGCGCCTCCGGCGATAACACCTCCACGCCTACTTCTTGAAGTGCCAGTTCCGCCTTTTCTGCCGTGACCACCACCTCTGGGGTGTACATCCCTTGGAAGTGGTCTGCCAGGAGGTCAACGATCTTAGGAGGGTGCGTGTGATACGTTCCCATGTGGTCCCGTAACTGCAGAATGTGCCTGCCTCCGTCCCGCTTTTTGTCCAGCCAAGCCAGCAATTTGTTGGCTTTGTCGCCCACGTCATATACTCTGCATGCTGTCGATTCTATACGCTCTAACACCTGTCGGCGGAGAAGATCATCGTGTTTTTGCTGGCAGAGAGTCAGCGCGTGTCGAGTGGTCTCTGACGGTGTGGTCATATGAGTCACATTAGCCTGTTCCAGCTGCAGTTCCAGTTCTACCAGTTCTAGTTTTTGTTTGCGTTTATGATCGGTAATGGTCGCAATGGCCTGGCCCCTCAGTACCGTCTTGTATGCTTCCCAGAGAATCGTCGGTGAGGACACCGACCCGGAGTTCTCCTGGAAATAATGTCTAGTGGCAGTTTTGAGGGATTTTCGGATCGGGGGAATTTTTAGATAACCAGGGTAAATGGGATAGAGACGTGTGCGAGCCGTGGCCGAACAGGACAGTGCAGCGATCAAGGGAGAATGGTCTGAAATACCCCGTGGCGCAATCTGTACTTTGTCAAAAGTGAGTTTGCCGCCCCCCAGTGTGAGAAAATAGTCTATGCGTGACAGGCAAGCATGGGTGGAGGAATAGTACGAATAATGGCGATCAGTAGGGTGAAGTTGTCTCCAAATGTCTACCAGACCCTGTGCCTCCAAGAAGTCCCTAAATTTCGTTGGGCCAGTAGGGAGGGAGCGAGCCGGGAACCTGTCCATATCAGTATCAGCCAATGCATTGAAGTCTCCGCCCACTAACAGATCCCCTTCCGGGAGTTCCAAAAGAAATTTGCCCAGGTTCGGAAGTGCCGATGAATGTAGCGCTGGTGGGATGTACACAGACACCACGTTAATGGGCACGCCCTCCCATTGCCCACACACCGCCGCGAAGCGGCCATGTTTGTCCGCTTTCGTGGAGTGATGTATGAATCGTGACGCCCTCTTCACCCAGACACCCATCCCCCGGGACCCCGAAGTAAAGTCAGAGTGTATTAACATGCGGTATCCTCTCCTATCCAGGGCTTTGGTGGCCACCCCCACTAAGTGTGTCTCCTGGAGGAGGGCGATATCACAGCTCAGTCTTTTAATACATTGCAAGACCAGCCCTCTCTTCACTTTATCTCCTAATCCCCGAACATTCCAGGACACTACCTGCAGCGGCGGTACCGCCCCCACTCCAGTGTCATGCGTTACTACAGCAGGTCGTGGGGGATCCGCCATATTGTGATCAAGCGTGCAATTGGGTGTCCTAGAGGGCGGGACGGAGCCATATCAAGCAGGGAATTCCCCAACCCCGTGCAACGAAGCGTGTGTTTGCGCCGATTCAGTGTTCGAGGATCAGAGGCAATATACCCGGTGTCGGGAATACGGTCATATGTGACCACTAGCATTTTCAAAATGAGAAGTAGAGCCAAACAGTTCAAACAAATCAACCAACATAACCCCCCCACACCCAACATCCCCACCCTCCCTGCTTCCCTGCTACACGGACTCCAAACTGCCCGCCACCCCAATTTAGCAGAGTGCTTAAACCCACCCCAAAGAAAACACACAGTTACTTGCTCGTTGGGGGTGAGGAGTACTCCGGAATTAGCGACCCCTCATACCCTCCACGGAGGCCCTCGGCCCAGTGTCCTTGGCGGGTCCAGCCACAGTTCCAAACTTCAATAACACATACATGTGTTCAAGGGTCCACCTCCTGCCTTAGAGTAGCCTCATCTCGTACCGGAGAGCTTCTGCCACTGTTCGTACCCTCGGCTCCTGCAGCGTTGCGATCAGAGTAAGGCGAGCCGTTCTTAGTCCGTCCAGGACGGCGAGAGTGAGAAGCAGGACGCCAGCCGTCCAGCCAGTCTCGCGCAGTGCTTGGGTCGTCAAAAAACCATGTCCTGTTCTCCGCCACCACCCGAAGCCTGGCTGCAAAGATCATAGAATAAGGGAGTTCACGTTTCCTAAGTTCCTTTTTAACATCCAAGAATGTTTTTCGCCGCCTGGCCACCTCCGCCGTGTAGTCCGGGAAAAACGCCACTGTTGAGTTGAGGATTTTCACCAGTGGCGAGACACGTGCTGCCTGTAGGATGATGTCCCGGTCGCGGTAGTTAAACAGTCTCGCTAGGATTGGCCGCGGCGCGGCCCCTGGTTTTGGTTGACCTCCCGGGACCCTGTGGGCCCGCTCCACAGAAAAGAAGGTCGACAGGCCTTTGGGTTGAAGATGAGTCTTGATGAGTTCCTCCACGTATAGATCCGTAGCCCTCACACCTTCAGACTCCGGAACGCCAAGAATGCGTACATTGTTCCGCCTGGAGCGGCCCTCCTGGTCGTCGAGCTTGTCCTTAAGGAGCTTGTTTTCCGCCATGACCGCTTCCATGGCCGTCTGCAGTTCCGAAACATCCTCCACCAGCGATTTTGTGACAAGCTCTAGAGAGCCTACCTTTTCGGCCATCTTGTGAAAGTCAGCGCGGATAAGGGTGATTTCGGTCGAGATAGAGCCCAGCGTTGTTTGGACCTGTGTGAGAGCCTTCATGACATCGTCCAGCGTCGCCTTCTTCGTTCCCCCCGACTCGCCTGGTTTTACGGGGGGAGTCCTTCCCTCCGCCGGAGGGGAAGCGGTCCTATCGTTTGTGAAGCGGTCGATACGAGTCTGGGTTGTGCCGCCTTTCACACCTTTCCCGGCCATCGTTCGATCGCGGAGGGAATACAGTTCGTCGGTCCGGTGGGGTATCGAGTGAATGCGCAATCACTACGCTGATCTCGGTTCAAGATGGAGGGGGCTTCCGTTGCCAAAAGCGAGATGCCTTGATGGTCCCCGCAGGGCAGACTGTCGGGCAAAGTTCGGTTGAAAGTCTTGAGAAAGTACAGCCACTCTTCCAATGAGTCTTCGCTGAATATAGCGAGCCGAGTGACGCGGAGCAGGACCGCCACTGGGTGTGGGCCTCTTACGCCGACCACTTCCTGTCTGTAGCAACCGAGCAGGCTGCACTTCCGGTCGGTCTCAGCGATCACTTGAGGGCCCGGAGGTGGGCCTGTGCTCCGGTTGATTCAACATTCGACGATAACTCTGTCATCCAATGCGCGATTTTCGTCTGGGAACCTGCCGCCAGTCCCGCCCGGTCCCGGGCATTCGGTGCTGCCGTTGGAGGTAACAAATAGTCACGGATTATCGTGCGGATAGTTGGAGAGGTCGCTTCCTCGCCGGAGCTAGTCCTCTATGCTGCCGCCATGCTCGGCCGCCAGCCACGCCCCACCAACGCATTGTTTTTTTAAAGCTTGCAGCTTTCAACTTGACCATCCTGGATACTGTTTCGGTGGGATTTATCCCAGGAGTTGGTCTAACTGGATGTTGTACCTTCTCAGAAGTGGCACCCCAACACTTCTTTGTATTCCTTGCTTGAGTCCCATTCCTCGTTTCCAAATATTTGTCCTGTTTGTGATATTCGAAGGACGACTTGCTTTGATCTTTATAGACTCAGTGCAAAATTAGTTTTACTTGTGCACAATTTCATTTGGCATGCCTTTATTTTATTTCTAAACTATTTTAACTCTATTTCTTCATTTCACCCCCATATATTCTGATAAAAATCATGTGCTCGGCCTGCTCTGAGACTAATGACACTTGGTCACCTTAAGGAGAAATTGTTATCACCTTGTGTGTGACCATCAAAAATCGGATTTGAATCGAATTATGGTTTAGGTCTATAAAAGTGCCAACTTAACTCCTTTTGCGTAAGGTAGAGAAAAAGTATTCAAAACATACATTTGACTAAACGTCCGGTAGGTTTCTATAAAAGGTTTCCTCTCTAAGTTTTCGGTGTGGATTTAATTAACTAAACCAACAAATTTAAATCAACAAAACAGGTGGTGGCCTAGCCATCATACACGGGGACATACTCAAAGTGACAATATTAGAACAAAGGTCCTGTCCACAACTGGAAATAATAATCTTTAAAATTGCCTCGGCAGGCCATATCTCCTGGAAAGGTGCTTTAGCTTACCGCCCACCAGGATCCAATCCGGATTTTGCTCTCTCCCTTCTGGAGTTATTAGCCCACCACTTTAAATCCAAGGAGGATTGTATCCTCCTAGGAGATTTTAATGTGCACATGGACAACCTGATACACCCCGAAACAATCTCATTAACTGCAGATCTGTCTAGCCTGGGGTTAAAAGCTATGAATAGCGGTGCTACCCATATAGGTGGTCATACTTTAGACTCACTTTTCTCTAACTGCACTAAAATAAGATGCTCACCTGCCAAAGAAATCCAATGGTCAGACCATTTTCTGATAGAGTTCCTTTTAATGGGCCCGACTAAATCATTGCACAAAACGCCACTCCCGCCAATCTGGCGTCGACAGTGGCACAAAATATCGGTGGAAAAGTTGCGGGAAAGCTGGATACAACCAATTTTCACAGATAAGGATTCAGCAGACACTGCATTAGCAAAATTCAATGACTCACTTAAGCTAGCCATCGACACTCTGGCCCCACTAAAGCTTCATAAGCAATATCCCTCTACCAAGCAAGAAACCTGGTATACACAAGAACTCAGAACAGAGAAGCAGAAATGTAGGCGATTGGAAAAAGCATGGAGGAAATCGAAAACTGAGGAGAACAGGAAAATTTATCAAGAGGCCCAAACAACCTACTATAAAAACATAAAGCAAGCTAGGAAAAACAGTCTCACCCAACAACTAGCAGAGGCGGGTAATAGTCCAAGGGAGCTGTTTAAAATACTACAGAGCTTTGTCAAACCCACAGCATGTGAGAGCCCCGATGACTTCTCCCAAACTCTTTGTGATGAGATCTCGGTGTTCTTCGAAGATAAAATCAATCTTATCTACGACAAAATTATGGCCTCTAGCAGAGCAGGGAATACGATCTCCCCCCATATTACTCACCCATACAAAACAAAAACTTATTACTGTACTTCCAGCGAATCTGTGACATAGATCTCCCTCCTCTAATCAGCCACATAAAATCTGGGTCCCGAATGACTTCCTTCCTGCCAAAATGGTCGCCCCTCTGATCACCCTCTTAGGACCCTCCATTCAGTCGGTGATGAACATCTCACTGACAGAAGGACAAGTCCCAATGGAACGGAAGAAAGCGGTGGTGAACCCAATAAGGAAAAAAGCGGCATCCCCATGGACAGACCTATCGAACCTCCGGCCCATCTCCCTCTTGCCGCACATCAGTAAGATGACCGAGAAGCACGTGAACACCCATTTATCCAAACATATCGAGGCAACGGAGGGCCTGGACTACTCACAATCTGGGTTGAGGCCCAACCACAGCACCGAATCAGCCCTCCTAGCAGTGACCAACAACATCAGGATGACGCTGGATGGAGGGGGGTCGATGATTCTGGTGCTGTTGGATCTATCCGCTGCCTTTGATACGGTGTCACATGAAGTGCTTCTCGGTCGTCTGAGGGATGTGGGACTAGGGGGTGTGGCTCTGTCCTGGATGGAGAGTTTTCTCTCAGGCCGCTCTCAAGAAGTCAGGTTGGGCTCCCATAAGTCCATCTCTAGGGAGCTCACCAAGGGAGTGCCACAGGGCTCATGCCTAAGCCCCACATTATTCAATGTGTACGTGGGCCCCCTGGCTGACTTAGTGAGATCCTTTGGGTTCACCCCGGTGTTATATGCCGACGACACCCAACTTCTGTTCCCTTTTAAAACCTTTACACCTGCACTAAAGAAATCTTTTGCACATGGAATGAGGGCAGTGTCAGAGTGGATGGCCAAGAACTGCCTACAGTGTAATGTAGGTAAAACGGAAGTAATGTTGTTCGGAGAGGCAGTGACACTATGGTCCCCCGAATGGTGGCCCTTGGAACTGGGACCTGTTCCCAGTCCCAAACAGACTGTTAAAAACTTGGGAGTGCTATTAGACCAAGCACTAACATTAACAGATCATGTAAACCAAGTTGCCGGCACTTGTTTCAGGGCCATTGGACTGCTGAGAAGGGTTTTTCCATACTTACCTGACAGACATAGGAAGACCTTGGTCCAGGCATTAGTCATTAGCAGATTGGACTATTGCAATGGTCTTCTCTTATCAACCAATGAAGAACAGCTTAACAAACTACAAATAGTCCAAAACACTGCGGCAAGATTAGTCCTCAACGCTCCACCTAGGACTCCCTCCCGCCCTCTATTGGCTAAACTCCACTGGCTCCCAGTGCGGCAACGCATTAAGTTTAAAATCCTATGTACCATTCACAAATGTCTGACAGGTACGGGGCCCAAGTACCTCACAAAAGCCTTCTCACCTTATGTTCCTGGGCGTTTCCTACGCTCCAGTAACCTCCAGCTACTTAAGGTACCCAGAATAAAAAAATCTAGACAGGGAGGTCGTGCCCTTGCTCACACTGGGCCTGTCCTCTGGAACTCATTGCCCCAGACACTGAAACAAATTACCAACCACTTAACCTTCCGAAAATCCCTTAAAACCCATCTTTTCATAAACATTTAAAAACCACTTATTTAATTCAATCAGCCACTTTTCTGACCATGGACTAGCACAATCTGTATTCCTCCTACTGGCAAAAGCGCCGAGATACCCCTTCGGGGGTCGAATCAGGCGCTCTACAAGAATATAAAATAAATAAATAAATAAATTATGTGGCTCTTAATTTACATGGCACAAAGTACATGAGGGCGAGGGGGGGCGCGTTGAAAGGGTGGCAGTAATCTGTGTGACATTCATTTGTGAGTCCGCATCAAAAGTAAAAGGAAAATAATGCAAGAGGCTACTGCTTAGAATTCTTTGGAAAGTATTATCAAAATAATATTTATCATAGTTTGTTGATATGTAAATAGCTATCTGCTGCAGGATAAGTTTTCTAAGTGTTAACCGGAGGACAAATGTGACCATCATGTAAAGTTTACATTCACTTCTCTCTAGAAATTCTAAAGGTAGTTTAAAAAAGGTAAGAATTTGGGAGTATGCTTCATGTGTCCCTGCGTTATTGGTGCACATTGTGGTGAAGAAGACGCTGCCAAGTTGTGAGTACAGAGGTTTTTATTTGAAGAACTGGTACAGGAACACAAGCTATATCTAACCTTCCTCAGCAACCGCCAGGATAAGAATACAGAACATTTGTCTAATTACGGAATCAGTGGTAATATTTTTCATAAACTCCACACACAACCACCGAGAACAAACATCCACCAAAACCAAGGCAAACCTACAATCACAAGGTAAAGAGTCCATTGGACCAATAAAATCCAAGCAAATTTTATCCCAAGGTAAATCACTCAAGCTCACAATAGAACCCTGAGAAGGAGAAATAATGTTTAACCTTTTCTCACTCTCCTTACACAACAAACATGACTCAACCCATCTTCGAACATCATCATCAATACCAGGCCACCAAAAAGTTTTTTAAGGCGTTTGAGAGTCATATTTTGCCCAAGATGATCTTCATGAGCCAGACAGAAGAGTTTCCTTCTGAGAGCGGTAGGTGGGACAAATCTCTCTCCCCGCAACACCAAATCATTTGAAGAACCAAGTTCCTCTTGCAACTCTACAAAAGAACGCAAAGAAGGTTTAACATCACCCTCTCTTCTCCAACCCAACCGGATGGCATTAACAAGCTCACTAAAATCAGAATCCTCTAGAACTGCTTGATGCCACTCCTCTTTGGAGATAGAACAAAACTCACTAGTACAAACACCGTCAAAACCTGCAATCACACACATACTTTCATCTTCAAAATCCTCAATTACCGTTTCAGAAGGAATAGGTAAACGTGACAGTCAGCCTGAGAATACCTCCAACCCGAAATGTGTTCTAACTTGTACGTATACTCTTGCAACTTAGCTGCAAATTTCATCAAGCGAGGAGAACCATTATTAGCTCCACCAGGTGACAAGATCTTATTAAGAGGCTTATGATCAGTTCTCAAACAAAAATGCATACCCCATAAATAGGTGCGAAAATGAGACACACCCCACACAGCAGCCAGTGCCTCTCGCTCAATGTCCGCATAATTACGCTCAGAAGAATTGAGACAACGTGAAGCAAAAGCTACCGTTTTCTCAATCCCACCACTTTTCTGAGACAAGATTGCACCAATTCCATAAGCACTTGCATCGACAGTAACGTACGTGTCTCTACCCGGCTCAAAAGTAGTTAAAATGCCAGCATTTATAATCTCACTTTTAATCTTGTCAAAAGCTTGTGATTGTTGAGCCTCCCAAGCGAAATGCACACCCTTTCTGAGCAACATTCGTAAAGGTTCTGTTTTATGTGAAAAATTAGGTACAAATTTGGAGTAATACTCCACTAACCCAAGAAAAGATTTCAACTGGTCTTTATCAGAAGGTACAGGAGCACACCTAATTGCTTTTAACAAATCTTCTTTAGGTTTAACTCCATCTTGTGAAATCGTGTACCCCAAGTAATCAATTTCAGTCAAAAGAAATTGACATTTGTCCCTCCTCAGGGTAAGACCAGCACTAGATAAAATTTGCAGAACCTTGGACAAATTACAATTGTGCTCAAGTTCATCTACACCTGTGATCAAAATGTCATCTTAGGTCCAATTTACTGAAGAATTTAACTTTATCCATCAAGAGAACCATTTCAGAAATATTGGGCAAAGGAAACTTATCAACAATGATGTTCTGATTTAAAGAACGAAGGTCAACACAAAAACGGAGCTTACCATCTTTTTTTTGTGTAACAACAACGGGCGAAAGCCATTCTGAAGCTTCCACAGGTTCTATTATGTCTTGCTTTTGCATGTCATCAAGCATTTCTTTTACTTCTTTCCTTACTGCAATAGGAATTCTCCTGAGAGAATGCCTAACTGGAGTAGCATTTTCCTTTACTTTAATCTCATGCAGATAACCTTTCAATTTACCTAAACTAGGGCGGAAAACATCAGAAAATTTAGAGAGAACTGTATCAACATTATTGAAATCCTCAATAACTAGTACCACATCATCAGACCTCGGGTCAAGGATGATATGCAAATCATATTGTTGTATCCAACCCAGGATGGCTGGACCATCTTCAGAAATATAAACCTTTCCAACCGCAGGCCTTCCCTTGAATTGAAAAGAAGTATCCATGACTCCCTTCAGTTTGATGACTTGCCCTGTGTAACTTTTGGGCATAATGTCACTGTGTGAAAGTGGAACAGAAGACCAATACTCTTTATACATGCTATAAGGAATGATGGAAAACATGGAACCAGGATCAACCAAAAGTGTAACGGGAACATCATTGAGAATAAAGGAAGCTTTTGGCCTTTGTAAAATAAAATGAGTATTATCTTCAGAATCACTTTCGACACACAAGGACATTTCTTGAGGAATACGATCATCTTCTACAAAATTGACTCTATTAAAAGAGGGAGATTTACATGCTTTGCTAATATGACCACGCTTACCGCACTTATGACAAGTTTTATCCCTGGCAAAACAACCTTGAAAATCAGCAGCATGAGACATACTGCCACAACGAAAACACCCCACAAATGTTCCTCTCCCCCCAGAAGCACTAAAAAACGATTTAGGTTTGGAGGGAAAAACTTTTGGTTTAACATCAAATTTGTCCACATTAGGAGCAGGATCCTTGTCAGACTTATTGACGACATTGACTGTCTCTTCTTTCTTCATTTCAAGAATTTGCATTTCTTCCATACACTTGTCAGACTCCTCTACAACTTTAGCAATGGCAATAGCTTCCAAGAGTGTAGGATTCTTAGGTGCCCACAATTTCTGTTGCATCCTTTTATTTTTACACTGTACTATTAATTGGTCTCTAATCATTTGATCAGCCATGACGCCAAAGTCACATTTCAAAGAAAGCTCCCTTAAACGAGCAACCATCTGATCAACAGTTTCTTTTCCTTTTTGTGGTGCAGTGTAAAATTTATGTCTTTGCATAACAATATTCACTTGTTTTCCAAAGTATTTTTCCAATCTCAACTTAGCTTCATTATAAGGATTATCAACAAGTTCACCATCCGCATTACGAAGTTCTGGCAAAAATTTAAAAACATGTTGTCCAGCTTTCCCTAAAGAATTCAATAAAATAGCTTTTTTTCCTTGTTGCAGGAAATCTAAGACCATCTATAGCTTCTAAATAGTTTTCAAAGAAACCCAACCACTCTTCCCATTCAGTGGTAGGAGTCTCTCCTTCAATTAGGAAAGCAGGCGGAGGTGAAATAGTATGGTTGGCTGTAGTTGCCATATTGAAAAATCAATGTATTTAATTTGTAAGAAGTATGACTTCGCGGAATTAGGCTAAGGCAGGAAGAAAATTTACTAAAAATGTGTTATTATTCACCAAAAGATGAATTATACATTCCTTAAAGCACTTTAGTGTGAAAACCGCCTCTTAATAATGAGTAATACGTTTGCATGTAATCGAATTGTAATGTCCAAAAATGATTTGCCGGTTACAAAACGTGGTTGGCAAAATGCAGTACCTTTAGTTGTAACGTGGTTGGCAAATCGTATCCTTGAATGTGGATTTAAAATGGCCACTCGACGTTGTGCCCGATGATGTCAGAGCGCACTGAGCGTCGTGACGAAGAGGCAAGAAATTGAAGGACGCGACTTAGGGTTGCGCGCGCTGTTAAGATTGCTCTCGCGGCTTGCTGCTTAGAAAGCGCGAGGGGACACAAAGACTAACTGCGCATGCTGTTGTAGTTGCTCACGCGACTTGCTGCTTTGCTGGCGAGGGGTACATAGTCTTAAAAATACCTTATGAAAAGAAACGGAAGCCGATTTTCTTTGTCCGACTCACGGAGCTCCGCGATGATTCTCGGAAGTTCAAGTCACGGACCGTGGCACAGGAATCAGGCAATCGAGACTTCAATCGGCACAACTTGTACTCGTTGGAGGACGAGGAAGACTGGATCGTCGCCAAAATGTTGTGAAGAAGACGCTGCCAAGTTGTGAGTACAGAGGGTTTTATTTGAAGAACTGGTACAGGAACACAAGCTATATCTAACCTGCCTCAGCAACCGCCTGGATAAGAATACAGAACATAGAATGAATGCACACTAACACTCTAGGAGGATCATGCAATGATGTCAAATAGAATATTAGGCACTACAAACCTCAATGGAGTAGTAGCGTGTGCCTTGTATTACTGCAAGTTATCTCAACATATTGTGGTGTAGTGTTTTCCCTTCTTGGTCGACTTTGGTTCTCCCTAGGTTGCACGTATTAGCTGCTTCAGGCTGCCTTTGCTTTGCACAGCCTCATTTGTTTTTGTCACATGATATTATGTTAGAAATACACCTCACATATTTGTTATTCAGTGACTCTTCGTGGGATTCAGTCTGAACATTTCGTTCAAGGTCGAACAACACGGTGTACTGTTTTCTTGTGCCCGGGCAGCAACATTTCCTAAAGTTTTTAGACATAACACTGCAGCACAGCTGCAATTTTTCAACACGGTATTTCTTATCATATAAACCGTTTATCACCCCCTTGGGGAGCAGTGAGTAGAACTCCAGCAGAGATACTGGCCGTGGAGCAGAGCCAGCAGCCTTGCCTAAACTGAGTTTACAACTGTGATGCAGACCACCCAACTACACACACCAGGTATGGTGTCCGGTGCTAATCCCACACATCACTAATATCAAGGTGCTCACATAGTGAGGGTAGGCCTAGATAGATATATTAGTTGGCATGCTTGAGTTGATCATTGTTTACAGACTGCTAGTAATGTTGATTAAGTTGCTTATTTGGATTGGTTTACTGGTGGTAGCACACTTGCTTCAAAATAGAATACTGTAGTTTCAATGAATATCTTGTACATTTTCTTTGTGCCTTTCTTCTGTTACTATGGACATGCATGAGTTAAAACGAAAGGTGTAGATCTATTCCCAAGGTTCCCTTGGGGACTAGAGGTTCATGGTCTAGGTTTGCTGAAATCACCCACTACTCTGGAAAGGTTAGGAGTTCAGGTGAGGCACAGTGAGCTAGTCGGATCTGGGGACTATAGGTACTGTTGTGGTAGAGAGACTCAGTTCCTACAGTCTGACATCCTGTTCTCCCAAGGCACAGTTTTGTTTCTAAGGAGAATCCTTGCAACAGTGGCAACTTTTTACGTGATTGTGTTTGAAAATCATCTAGAGAGCCTTGCACAACAAGCTTCGGAACATTGGAGGTAGTGCTTAATTTGAGCCGGTGGTTGTAGGTGAGACTCATTTTTGGGATCAGCACTTCTTGTCAGACTTTGATGCAAAGTAAAAAAAAAAGAGAAAAACACACAAAGAAGAATGAAGGCTGAAAAGAAAGACAGAAAAAACATGACGAAGGGAGGAACCATAGATTAAAACGAACTTGCAAGTGTGAGCTAAAGGGGGACAAGAGAGTCTGGTGGTTGATTTAAGAGACACGATGGAATCAAGAGTACACAGCTTTGGTATTCAGCTTTCAGATATTCAATTGGATCCTAAATGTATTGGTGGCTCCTCTCTGAGCTTCGGCAAGTCTGCGGCTGCTTTTTAGCTTAGGTACCTTCAAGGGCCCTTTTTCTGCAGATCTGACAACGGATTCCACTCTGGCAAGTGTTATGGTGAGTTTCTAACCTATCAAAAGACTAAATGCCATCCATCAGAGGTGTTGGTGAGTGTGCAGTGGAAGTGTGTTGTGGCCTGCCTGACTCCACCATGGCTGCACTGCTCTCCTAGCTCACTGATAGTCTGCCCTGACGTACGATCTGGCCTCTACATCACATCCAGTAGCCGCCAAGGCTAGAATGGTGATGAAATAACCTTGGAAACTAGTTCCACTGACCAGCGGGGGCAAGATGTGACAACCGACTGACTTCAATATGGCAGTGCAGTTCGCCCAGCTCTCGATCAACCAGCTATGGCATGTGGTCTAGACCCTAGAGGGCACAGCAATCTGCAGAATCAGTTGTGGAGATGAGGTTCATCCCCCCTCTGCTCTCTGATTGCCTGGTGGTTTGTGTTTACCTGTGCGATTGCCAATTTAGATCATTACTCGCAGGGTGGATCCCCAATCCAGCACTCTTACTACCCACCATTCCGGTATGTATGTTGATTGTGCAATAAGGTACTCTCTCAAACTACCATCCCGGCCCACCTTTTGAGGCGCTGCAGAAATTTAAGTTTTGCTATGTACTTTGAAGCACATTTCTGTTGGTCCTTTCTGCTAGGTTGCAGTGCCCTCCGCACCTCTGTAGTAATTTGGCTAGATCTAACCATTAATAAGTCGTCCCAGGAGCAGCTGGTGTGGGTACCCAAAGACACTCGTAAGGCTTGTGCCCTATTCATATATCCCACACTTACCATTCACTCCTTGGAGCCTGAGGGAAGTTTGTTGTGATCCACCTCTGTTAAATAAAAAAATCCAGGAAATCCAAGGATGTTGAAGATTAAGTTTATTGCAGTAAATACTCCACCCAGCACACAAAGCATCCGTCCAGTAGAAAGCCCTACGGTGACTACCAGTCATCGCTAGAACCCTCACAGAACGGACTCACCGTGCGTGAGCCACATGTTTTAAACATGGTGACTACCAGTCATCGCTAGAACCCTCACAGAACGGACCCACTGTGCGTGAGCCTCCTGTTTAAAACATAACAACTTGATAAATATACAATGCGCGCGGAATTCACGAGAGGAATAACGGAACAAAGAATGAATAAACATCGCAGAGCTCTCCTCATGATGTACACTTACTACTACCACCTCGTCAGCTTGTGCTCAACCTAATCCTACCATAGCAACGATATTGACATACAACCTCATCGCTCTATGACGGGTCAAATTCACACCGACTTTGCTGCTTCCTTCACCATTTCCTACTTTTGTCCATCACCAACTTGGAGATCCTTTACTCGCATTTGAGCATTGAACTTCTTTGTGGCCTATCGTTAAGAGTATGTGTGTTTAATTCAGGGGAAAGCTAAATAGCCCTCTTATGCCTGGGGAAATTACTATCGGTAGGAGTATGGCAGAATTTAGACAGCATAAAGACACGAAGGACCAAAAAGAAAACAAAGAGAAAGACATGAAGGGAAACCTTAAAAGACCGAAACAAAGCCCTCCTATTTTAGACTCTCTGGTCAAATATACGCCAAATAACCCATCTACGCATGACACCATTATGAAGAAATTAAACTAGGTCCTTGATATTGCCCAAAGCACAAAAGAAAGCACCAAAGACCTGCTGCAAGCCAATGCTCCTGCTATAAGAAAGGATTTGAAGGACCTGACAGTATGGATCTCTAATGCCAAGGGCGAATCAATTACCTTGAAGACTATAGGAATTTGCAAGCAAAACATCTAAAGAAAACAGACTCCTTGCTCGCTTTTCTAAAGAGCAGATTAACTGACCTGGAGGACAGAACTAGAAGAAGCAATCACAGGATCTTTGGCCTTCAGGAGGATGTAGAAAACAATTCACCCTCTGTTGATTGACTTTGTTTCTACATGGATTCTCTTCAATTTAAAATCAACTTTAAAGGCAATACAATGGTCTTCTCTGAACTGGATTCGTAAACTTGCTTGATTATAAAGCTGAAACCAGTATTGATGAAGACCTATCCTCCTCCTTGTCTACACCATGACTCTTTCATATGCTCCCATGCATGGAAGTTTTCATTGACACATCCCATGGTGCCCAATAAAGTACGCCTAAAGGCGTAGGTTTCTCCTCATGGCACTGACTTTTTTAATTTAGTTTTTGAAATATCTTTATTTGCATTTTGTCAAACATACAGGTTACTGTGAACATAAATGTAAACCGAAAAGGAAGGGGAGAGGGAAAGGAAAAGGGAAGACAGATGAGTAATCGATCTTGGATGAGACAGTGAACAAGCAATCAGCACAGGTGCAGGAAAGGACCAGCAGTCATTTCGGGAGCAGTCGCAAACTGTGATGTGCATTAAGTCCATGTGGTCAGTGACTGATCATAGATTGCATATTGGGGGTACCAACTATCAGAAGGACCACTTTTTAGTTTCCATACAAAAAAGAAAAAAATATTCTTCCTATCTCAGCTTTACACATCCATGCCTGTACCTGACTATACGGCTCAGTGCCAAATCGTGGCAAAATCAGATACAATTTGTTGTTTTTGTAAATCTACAATTAAACATAAAAACAAAAAGAAAATCATTGTCACATCTTTACGCCCTGGTAGAGGAAAAGAGTTGTCTACGTAGCCATACTGCATTAGATGTTTCCCCATCCCCCTGGTGATTAAGGGAATCCGTGATTATGTTATCGCTACCTTGGCTCATGGAGAGTTCAGGCGTGCCCGCCCCCACCTCATCATCCCCACCCTGTCTCCCAGCCTCCTGAGAAGAGCTGCATGCCCCTCCCCACCAGCGCGCATCAGATCCATCATTACAGCATTCCATGGCTGGGCAATAGGGTATTTACGCATTCCTGCTATTTCCTCCCTGTGTAATGACCTACTTTACGCCTGTGCCCATACTATGAGAGAGTTCCTCCAGCCGGCCAATGCGGGAGGGTCTGCATCTCCTCTCGGCATTGATAATGCTCTTTTACCTATATCTGATACCCTGTCCCTCCAGGTTCTGTCATTGCTTCTGCACTAGTGCCTTTGTGACCAAGGAGCATGATCAATGCTTCTCATTCACAAGTGTCGCTCCAGTGATGTTAGAATATAACTGATTAGTATGATCCTCATTCTAACTTTTTATCAACAGGTTGTTATTCCTCACAGGTCTTGGTCATTTTTTCTTGTAATTACTTTATTACAGCCGATGTCTGTTTAGTAACCTGCATGCATAGCACTGGTATATCCCTCCTTCTGATGTTCTTTTATAACTCCTGCCATGTTATTATTGGAAAACAAAGAGATGTTACTATGTTCACTTGTTTTCTTCATCCTGGATTTTCAGTGTTGGAGTTTTCATAATGGTGGGTGTGATGTAATACCACATAGAGTTGCCTCAGGTATTCTGTTTTCAATGTAGCCTCACCTCCAATACATATAGGGGCTTGTTATTTACAACCATTGCACATTTTGTTCTTGACTATTTTGTTTAATATGCTGAACAGAATGACACCACCTGTCTTATGCGCCTTTGTTACGTGGTTCCTTATTGTCCAAATGCTGGTCTGTAGTGCTCTGTCTTGTATGCTGATGCCCTACCCGGCTTCCTGATGCCTATACTTATTCTGGCTCCTATTCCAAATGTAATACATTTCTTCCTGCAGACTCCCTTCATGCTTGTGTCTCCACACAGCTCTGCATTTATCTCTTAGTCTCCTTGAGACTTCTGCTTCTGTTCCTAAAATTGTAACTCTTTTGTCATATTTCTTTTATTTCCTCCTTCCCTTCTGTGTCCCCCTCACTATATTGCTGACACGGTGTGCCTCACTGCAGATACATGCCTTCATAGTTTCCCATCTGATATCCCCCAATCATCGCTACTAAGATTTCTGACCGCCACTCATTTTGTATTTGACCCTTTGCGTTTTGCCAATTATACTCTCCTTTTTCCATATTAAGTAATCCTATGTAATCTACGGTCTCACTTCTATCACATGCTCCTTACTCGGGTATGGCCAAAACAAAAGTAATCACCCTAAATGCCAATGGCCTCAACCAACAAATCAACGCCATAAAATCTCTGAATATTGTCATAAGCTAGCTGGTGACATAGTAATTCTTCAAAAAGCTGGAATAGCCTACAAACAAGCCCTTTAAATGCGGAGAGGGTGGGTCAATGACTTTGTGTGCTCAGAAGCATCCTCCAAGAAAAATTGTGTCATTTCACTTATCTTGAGAGACCCTAGTTTGCCCATATTTACGGTTGAACAAGATAACAGGAGTAGGTGGCTGGTCTGTTCTGCATTCTGTCCATCAACTGTTGTTTTTGCTTTTGTCACCCCGAGTGGGATGGGTATGCTCAGACGTGAGTCCCATGCTCTCCACACCACTGGAGTCAAGCTATCCTGGCTGAAGACGGCTGAGAGCCAGAAACCGGTCCTAGGATGCTTGATTCCGGTCCAGGAAAGACATGGCTTGGTAGTTTGGGCTGGACTGTTCCTATGAGGTACAGGGTCAAGGCTGATTTGCATATGGCCATGTCTGAACTGGGGTGGTGTGGAGTGCAAAAAAACGATGGATTTAGGCCCAGATTTCTGTACTGGGGTGAATGTATGACTTTGTTCTGCATTCTGTCCATCAATTGTTGTTTTTGCTTTTGTCACCCCGAGTGGGATGGGTATGCTTAGACGTGAGTCCCATGCTCTCCACACCACTGGAGTAAAGCTATCCTTGCTGAAGACGGCTGATAGCCAGAAACCGGTCCTAGGATGCTTGCTTCCGGTCCAGGAAAGACATGGTTGGCAGTTCGGGATAGACTGTTCCCATGAGGCACAGGGTCAAGGCTGATTTGCATATGGCCATGTCTGAACTGGGGTGGTGTGGAGTGCAAAAAACGATGGATTTAGGCACAGATCTTTGTACTGGTGTGAATGTATGACATTGTTCTGCATTCTGTCCATCAACTGTTGTTTTTGCTTTTGTCACCCCGAGTGAGATGGGTATGCTCAGACATGAGTCCCATGCTCTCCACACCACTGGAGTCAAGCTATCATGGCTGAAGACGGTTGATAGCCAGAAACCGGTCCTAGGATGCTTGATTCCGGTCCAGGAAAGACATGGCTTGGCAGTTCGGGCTGGACTGTTCCCATGAGGCACAGGGTCAAGGCTGATTTGCATATGGCCATGTCTGAACTGGGGTGGTGTGGAGTGCAGAAAAACTATGGATTTAGGCCCAGATCTCTGTACTGGGGTGAATGTATGACTTTGTTCTGCATTCTGTCCATCAACTGTTGTTTTTGCTTTTGTCACCCCGAGTGGGATGGGTATGCTCAGACGCGAGTCCCATGCTCTCCACACCACTGGAATCAAGCTAACCTGGCTGAGGACGGCTAATTTAGGCCCAGATCTCTGTACTGGGGTGAATGTATGACATTTTTCTGCATTCTGTCCATCAACTGTTGTTTATGCAGGTGGCTGGCCACTAGACTCCAATGGGGCGACTCCAAGGTACATGGGGTTAATATATATGCTCCCAACGGTGATGTACCTTGCTTCTGGATGTTACTCATATCTAAATTGGCAGCCCTCTCCTTGTCAGCTCGTATTATGTGCAGTGGCGGTTTCAGTCTGTCTATGTACCCAATTATAGACAGAGGTTAGATTTTTAATTTTCGACCCCCAAAATTGCATAAAGCCATGCTTCAATTCATCTCTGCCCTGGGACTGGAGGGCTTCTGGAGACTCCACATTCCTTCAGGCAAAGACCTCACTTTCTCTTCGCATCTGCATCAGAGTTTTTGACAAATTGACTACCTCCTAACTAGCCCCTCCTTTTTACAACATTTTTCATCTTCATCAATTGAACCTATTTGTATATGGGATTATGCAGCCATTATACTCTCTCTTTCCTTTGCCTCACCTCGATGTAAAAATAAAGTTTTTTGATTCCATAACAACCTCATTGAAGACCCGATTGAACGCTAGAACTTAGCTGATCTAGACCTTGCCCTCCTTGATGTTCTTCTAATGATTGCTTTCTTTAGATTGGAAATATTTCAACCAAGTCTCTTTTCACAATTGGAGAGCATCACTTATTTACCCAGATCTAATTTCTCCCTATATAACTCACCAGGCCATCCTACTATCTCAAATGATATTTGACATTCCTTGGTTCTGTGAACCCAAGATCATGGCCCAAACATCCTGCTGCAATTGTGTCTTACTATGACACCTCTCCCCATATTATGTTATGTTATGGTAGTCACGCAACTTTCTCCTCATTCTCTTTCAATCCTACCCCTCTATGTCCTCCCTTGCTTACCTACATCTGTGTCCCAGTTTCCTTAACTTCCTCTCTTCTTTTTTTCCCCTTACATTTTCCATCATTAGTACTTTTCTTTATGATCTTTTATCTCTGCTGACACTCCACAAGCCCTCTTGTAATTTATGAGTTTTCTTTACTTTGACCTACTTTGATATTGCACTGTATTTTTTAATCTCTGTTAATACATGAGATACCTCCTGGCATTAACAAATGTGGTTCTACCTGCTCCACTCAACATATGCTTCTTCCTTTAGGAATATTACCAGACATGTTTTTGTTTATACATGTTGCACCTGACCTACAGTGATACAATTGGAACTTTTGTTGCATTTGCTCACCCTCCTTCTTTGGTTGGTTATTTACCTCTTAAATAAAAATGTCAATAAAGATACGTTGAAATTAAAAGCAGTTAACTTAAATGTCTGTTATATTTAAATACACCTGAAGTACTAATGCATTGCCATTACTCTAGCACAGTTGTCAGTAATGTTCACATTGTTTTGTCTGAAGGACACTTGCTAACGTCTGGAAAAACCTTAATTAAAGAGATGGTAATGAGCTCCTCACACACCAAGCACAGATAAATATGTCATTGCAGTAGTCTGAAACGTACAGATGACTAATATGAGATCTGCTTGTTTTCAGGATATAGGCTTGGCCTACATAACACACCTCGTGGAGAAACAAGACTACGACTTGGCTGCACGGTAATATTTTATGATTGATTCGCTACATCTGGTTACTGGGAATTACTCATAATATTATGATTTTCATATCAAAGAACAGCCTTTAACAAACTCCCTAATCCATTAAATTTTCTCTTTAAAGTTTTCCATTGTACAGCAGGTGTATGTCGTTATTATTTTGTATCTGAAATCTAAATGGCCCATTTTATTGTCAGCGGGTATTTTGAGCAGTGGCCAGACATATCCTGTCATCATGAGTCAGAATAGTATCCCTGTACTGAGACTGGTGTGTTTGTATTCTAAGTGCCTATTATGTATAGTCTATTTAACCGTACCATGCCTATAATCCGTAATGATAAAATGCCACTCTTGCTTTATGTACACAGATTTCTTAATTGGTAGGGTGTTTGAGCATCCTACTCAGATGCTTAAAATTTCAATAAAATATACAATCATCAGTAATTTTATTTTAATTTTTTTTATTGTTTTACAATATATTATTGTACAGTCATCTCCAAACTATACATGCAACAATATGCGTTTATAATGAAAAATTAGCAGAGTAATCATGTCCTTGCTGGTGACATACCTGACATATACTTAGGCATTTGATTCTTTATTCATAACAAGGGAAATATCTGTTAGAAAAAATAATCATAGAGCGCACATGTTATTGGCATCCGATGTTCTAATAGAACTCCATTTTTCTGACCCAACTTAAAAATATACAAACATCAGTAATGATCACACCCATTATAAGAGCTCAATTCGCTCAAATCTTATCCATGTACCAAACCCTTGTGATAATGATTTTGAATTTGAATTTAAATGTTTGCATTAGATCTGTGTTTTGTATTTGTGTGACTTCTCAATAGTTGTGTTTGTTTTTTAATCTTTTGTTTGTCAGGGTTGTCCTTTCCAGTGCCCCCTGGTCTAAAAGCTCCTAGACTGGCAGCTTATAGTCTCTTATAACCCCTCTTCCTTTTAAACTGCAAACAAGAATTTTCTATCAATCCCTGCAGCTGTCCTATCCATTTTTATTGTATCAAACATTTTTTGTCTGAACCGTTGGATTTGATTCATAGAGGATAGGAATATATTGTGCTCACGACACCACCACCATATAAGAACGTTTCAACCCCAAGACGAATTAAGCCTTTTCAACTCCTAAACAAGTTTTACGATTAAGGTATGTTGTCAGAATCCGAATCGGAACAAAGCTTTATTTCGATTGTGGTTCGACAATCATAAAAAGCGCAAGTAATCAAGGAATTAAGAAAGTTAAAAACATTGATGATTTGCAATATTAAAATACATTACATGGTTATATGCACAAATTAAAATAAACTATAATTTATCAAGCAAATATCTACAAAAAGCCTAAACAATAATGCTCTTTCTGTGGTGGAGTATCCTTTTTAAGAACATCGAAAGCCTCCAGGCAACTTGTTCATTTTCTAACAACTGGAGCTTAATAAAAGCCGGTCGGCATGGTCTCAGGCCCCACTTGTGTAGAATCGGGATTATCCAAAACTTTCTTGCCTCCGTATAAAATTTACAAAAGAGAACCAAGTGCATAGATGATTGGGGCGACAGGTTATCGCATGGGCAAAGTTGTAGCTCACTTGCCCAATCATTCATCTTAGGGAAAGAGACAAATCTGTGTATTGTCCCAAAAGTAGTAAGGACCATCTGGTGATTCAGAACACTAGGTTTACTAACTTCTCCAGACAGTCTTTTACTTTCCAAAAAAGAAAGTACCACCTTTCTAAGACTTTTCCTTGAAATCAGGGCAATAGTGCTGGGATTAGTGAAGTATTCTGGGTTACCTATGTCTTTTGGAAAGTCCTGGATATACTTAAGCCACGGTATCCTTTGTGCATCTTCCAGGCTCAAACAGTCCTGTAATAGGTCCCTGTTAAGTTTGGTCTCCTCCCTTGACCGGATCCTCTGCCAGAGGAGAATTGGTTCATTTTAATGAGGTCTGATATGAGTGGGAGACCCAACTCAGCATGGCAGACATAGGTTGAGGTACTGGAGGAAGCTGACAAAATATATTTAATAAAATAATTCTCCACTAATTTTATTGAGTTTGTGTTTACAAAACCCGAGATCCCGGTCCCATAAAAACCAGTTGCAGCACATTTCGCTTTGTACATTTTTTTAAGGTTCCAAAGGCGGTTCACGTCCCAGTTTTTTCTCAATGCTGGCTAAAGCAGCTGTTGATCTTATTAGAGCCAGCTTTTTTGCTACCACGGCTTGGGCCCAGGTGTCATTATGACTAAACAGAATTCCTAGATAAGAAAATCCATTAGTTGATGCCAATGGTTTACCCTCCACCAGAATGTCCCTGCATTTCTTAATCCTATGACCGCATCTCATTACAAAGGTTTTAAAGATGTTAATCCTAAAATCCAGCTCCTTCATAAAATTAAAGAAGTTGTTTAGGGTCCTTTGTAGGCCAATCTGGGTGCGGGACATGATTACAGCATCATCCGCATAGAGTAATGCTGGGATGGGACGATTACCTACTTGGGGGAAATCATTAACATCTTTAAGGAGGGCCTGACCTAACCCATTGATACAAAGATTAAAGAGAAAGCGGGCTAGGACACAGCCTTGCCTAACCCCACTTCCAATGGGGAAGGGGGCAGTGCGTTCATCTCCTATACCAAATCGCACACGTGATTTAGCTCCATTATAAATGCGGCGAATAAAATGAATGATATTCTTATCAATCCCAAGTGATTCCAGAATCTCCCAAAGTTTTGAGTGCCTCACACAGTCAAAAGCCGCCGTAAGGTCAATGAAAATTAGGTACTGATTTCCTTTTTTTACCCTAAGATACTTTCCCATTAGGATCGCCAGGTTTAGACTCTGCTCCACAGTCCCTAATTCTTCACGGAAACCTTATTGAATATCTGATAGAATTACATTTTCCTCTGCCCAGAGCTGTAGACGTTCTAGGACGATACGTCCTGCAACCTTGGCTATGGAATCCAATAGGGAAATGTGCCTGTAGCGGATCTGGTCACCTTTCTTAAATATGGGAACTATAGTGAATTCCACCCAGGTTGATGGGAAAGTGGCCTTATAGCTAGCGTTGAATATTTGTGTGATGACAGGGACCCATAAGGTGACGTTGGACTTCTACAAGTCCACCGGTATCCCATCAGGACCAGAAGCTTTCCGTCCTGCACTTAGCGAGAGTGCCCTGTTTACTTCGCTAACACTAAAATATAGATCAAGTGGTTGACAAGGAGGGCCAACGCTATCAATATCATGATTATTAATGGAACGAGGACCATTATATATCTTAAGAAAGTGTTCGATCCAATGACCCTCCGTGATCTCTACTTCGACAGAAGCCCCCCCCCACTGGGGTTAGAAAAGGTGTTTTGACAACCTTCCAGAAGGCAGCGCTGTCTTTCTTTTCTACGGCCGAGGTAAGCAGCTCCCAGGCTTCTTTCCAGAGAGCATCCTTCCTTCTTAAATTGCTAATTTGTAATTCCTTCTGGCTTCTTTGTTTTTTGTGCTATTCCCGGGGAAGTTATGAAGCTTGTGTTTTAGGTGCGAGTGTGCATGGGTACACAATGAGTCAAACCATCTTTGAGGGGTTTGCTTTTTACCACCCTGTTTAAACATTACGTCCCTAACTACGGCTGCTACCGCTTGGAAAGAGGATAGAATACTTTCAGGGGAAGCTAGTTCATTCAAACAGGTATCAAAGGCAGATCTACACCTTGTGATTAATAGTTTATTGACTCTCTCCGTGTCCATCATGTTCCACCGAAGGGTATACCCATTAACTTTATCAAGCTTTAAATTTGCTAAGGCCTTATCTACCTCCTGATTATCTCTTCTCGGGTAGTTTGACCTTAATACATAAAGGGTAATGGTCACTCACTGGATTAGAATCTACTAAAAAGGAGAGTAGTCTAGAGACACACATATTTGACACCAAAATATAATCTATTGTTGAACTAAGGCCCCTCTCATTAAAGGTTTGCGGCATCCAAATAGGTTTGGTGCACTGGTCATTGTCAAAACCTAAGTCTAAGTTAAGCACCAATTCATTAAATGATTCCCCTGTGCTAGTGTGTCAAAAGAAGGTACCATATGTGCCCTCTTCCTCATTAAATCCACATATCCTGTCATCCTCATTGGAGCACAGGGGACAATTAAAATCTCCACACATAATGAGCATATTTTCGGTGACATTTGCATAACACGTGATTTTTTAATTCATTATGCAATGAACCTACCACCCTGGGGGACGCTATCAGGTGGGATGTTGTTATATAAATTACCCAGAGTTATAGAATAGGATGCAGTTAAAAACGTTAATATTTGATTATAAGGGGACTCAGGCTTAAATTCAGTTTTAACAAAGTTTAGCTGATTAGAAACATATATACAGAACCCTCTTTGGCTCTGCCATGCATACCCCCTATCGCTTGAGTATTGAATGTTCTATAACAATTCATATGAATGGGGTCCTTCAGGTATGTTTCTTGAAGACAGATGATTTCGTGTTTTGTGATGTATTCGAACCATAAGGGGTTGCTGAATTTAGCTCGTAAGCCTGCAATGTTCCACGATACAAGACTACAGCCAATCTTTTTACTGATAATTGGGATACTAGCTACCCCTATGACTGTAAGTGTATCAGCTTCACATCTTCTCTGCTGCATTGATTCTGGGCGTATATTAAGCGGTGCTTGTGCGAAGGTCTGGGCCCCTCGCAGCTGGTCTGATCTGGCTATATTAGGCTCCCCGGAAATGTGCTGTATGCCCGTACCCGGGGTTTCAACCACATTACATTCCATGGAGGATTTGAGAGTTGACTCCTCTAATAATGTGTGGGGTCTATTCACTTGTGTTCTCCTCCGTGCCCTAACTATCCACTGACGTTTTTGTCCCTCATTAAGACAACTGCCTTTCTTCTCTATTCGTAGTCCATTAATATCGTCCATCGTGTTAAAAATGTTGTAATAATTAATAATAGGGACTGTGTACATAGGCTGGCCTCTGTGGGTATGCTCCGCCTCCCTAGAAAAATACCATGGGTGGATGATTGGGCGGCTGTGTGATGGCGGGTAAAAATACCCCAAGGGTAATATATACGCCTCATCTGGTCTAGCTGGTGCTTTGCCTGCCCTGTCCAATATTATGGGGCCAAAGTCTGGGGTCCTGAACGATAACGCAATACAGTCCCCTTTTAGTGACCTCCTAGACTAGCCCACCCAACCAATTCTACGTGCCATTTTGTATCTGAATATAGGAGGTTGGTGTTAATCCCAGTCCTGCCACTAAGAAAGTGAAGGGATTTGTTCTGCAGGGTTGACCAATGCTCGGTGCTACCAACCGGCACCATCAGGACATTTGCCAGCACCACAGTATAAGGTGTTACATCAGGGGGTAGATGTAGGTTAGTAACTGTGCTCCGGGCAACCTCAAAAGAAGGAGACTTTCTCCTAATCATGTTTGAGGGCAAGCCTCTGCCCGTTTCAGAGAAATTATCCTTGGCTATAGTACTACCTAGTGGCTCTTGTAACGGTATGGCCTGGCTCTCTGACACACCACCCGTAATCTGGGGAGGGAGAACTCTTCCCTTTCCCAAGTTACCCTGGCCAGGGCCTACCGTGGACATATTATTGAGGCCTGTGCACCTTGGCTGGTTATCAAATAAAGCAACCGTACTCCCCCCATGGTTCTCAGTTGGCAATTGCGGGGGAGTTGATATAAGTTTTTCAAGGTTTGCTAACCTCGCTTCAATGTGATTAAGTTTAACACACAGGACCCAGGAGAGAAGATAAGATAGATTCAATTTACATGAGGAATCTCCTGGCGTTGGATTAGTATAGGTTTCCACATTAGCCCCCTCATTCTGCACTAGTACTGGTATATTGATATGGGCGAGCTCACTATATGGTTGACAGACCTTTCCTTTTCTTTGATGGTGGCGCAAGGGAGTGACCTTGTGCTGACTTGGCCTTAGCCTTCTGACCTCTTGTTGTAACTGGGGACCTGTGTTCTAGGTCACTAATTAGTGGCGCTGCCACAGCCACTAACACTGGGGTCGTAGCATCTAAACCAAGTACAGGGAGTGAAACTTCTACAGTTTCCACTGTATTAAGAGAGGGTAAAATAGTGGGAAGGGCATCTCGGATGAGGGTACTCTGGGGGTCCAAGGATAGCCTCCTTTCAGTTAATTCAATCTCATTAATTAAAACAGATTCAGCCCTTGAGAGGAAAGCATCCAGAGTCCCAACAACACCCTGCCCTGGAGTAAACTTTCTGTTCTTGTTGAAGATGGCATTGTTATAACCAAAGAACAGCAATTTTCCTAAATATGTCAATACAGGTTTACAATAGTACCTTGTCGGGATAATTCCACAGCAAAATCTCTCCAATGCTCTCGATCAATGGTGTGGCCCTGCCCGGCCTCCTTTGGCCTTTGACGGTCACGGACGGGCAGTGCGGGAGGGCTGGTCGAAATTTAAATGCCACCTGCGCTGTGGTGACGCGGTCAGCAAGCATCTCCCAGTGCCTGCTGTGGTTTGTAGTTTGTAGTCCTCCTTCTCGCGGGCCGTTCCCATCACGGCGTGGCGTAGGCTGAAGGCTGGTGGAGTGCTGCGCTGTTCCCCTCACGGCTCGGGTAGCAGCGGAGCCAAGATCAATACTGGGCAAAGCCGTTGCCCTCATGGCTGGCAAGGCAGGTTTGTAAAAAGCGTCCCTGTGATGTGTTCAGTGCCTAGGTTCGCCTGAGGCCACCTCGGTCCGGGAGGTTTGTAGGAGACCGTGCTTTCATAGAGTAGCCTTTCATAGAGTAATTTTCGTAGAGTAGCCTTAAAGGTATGTTGTCATTTCACCAGCAAGTTATAAAAAGAAGCTATATGGTAAGCTCCAACCAGCACTTGTGTGGGTTCTAAGAGCTCTAGCTTTTCTCTCCTTGACCCTCAGTAAAACAGCTATTTGAGGTTGACCACTGTATGTACCAGCATATTTGGGTTAAACTGAATGTCTGGAAATGCTATCAGTCTCCCAGGACATTTGTAAGTGAAGATCACTCAGTTAGAATCTCCAGAAAGGGATTGAGTATTTCCCCAGAATCTTCAGAAAAGTACATTTGATTATTTCACCTATACCTAAATAATCACATACCTACAGTACACCACTCGCATAATCTCAAATACACATATAAAAAGGTTTATAGTCTTTGCATTGCTGCCTCTACAATTTGAGTTTATTCAGCCCAGGTTTTCACAATCAGTTTGGTCTGAACACGAGCCAGCTCATTTCTATTACCTAAGAATGCAGGCCCTCCAGTCCGGCAAGTATAATGTCAAGGATTCTTTTTCCATATATGAGCGTTACAAAGTAAGATTGACTTAGACTTGTATACAAGAGGCTGCAGCATTGTCGGTCCCGCGAGGGCTGAAATATTTGTTTTTATTGTTACTGCAAATGGACAAAGAAAACTTAAAACCCCCTCTTACAAAGATTAGACATGATTTTGCAAAATGGTTGCATCTTCACCTATCATTCTAGGACTGGGTGCAAGCCATGAAAATGATGACCTGCCATGTTTTAACAACATCTTGGGGTGCTGCCAGTACCTGTTCCTCACCCTCTCCTGTTGGGTATTGATTCTAAAATCAAAAACTTTGTATGGGACACTAGTAAGCCATGGATCCGTAGGGGCTAAACTGTATGCGCACACTGAGGCAGAAGGACCCCGTTTACCACACATGGGAACATGCATCCTGGCCACTCAGTTATCTCAGATGTTTCCCTGGTCACCCACCAATGTAGATCCCCTTGTATGGAGACAGATAGAACAATCCATATTGCAGTGCAATGCCAACCTAGGGGCCCTCTGTGGCAAAGCCGGACTGCCAGTTGACAGGTAACCCAATAGTTCTCCATATGCCCCGAATATGGAATCAGACGCATGCCTCACTGAAGCTACACCAATACCTCCACAATTCCACCCCACTTTGGAATAATGCAGGGTTACAGCTAGGGGGTACTTAAGGTTGACTGGCCTGAATGGAGGGGACAAGGCACTCAGACACTAGACCAGATGATCCTAAGGGATACTCTTAAACTCTTTGCCAAACTTATCTCATATTATGTCCTAGCGCAAACCAAAGGATTGAAATATCTCCACTTACGCCATTGCATCAGAGACAAGTTAGGTAGTAGGCCATTATCTCTCTTGGCCTAACTGATCTGCAAATACGTAAATAAGTGGTGCGCCGTCAGGGGAGCAATTTCAGGATTCCAAAATGTGCTGATAACCATTAATTTCTCACAGCCTCCCTTAGACGTCACCAGAACCTTTTAGCAAGAAGCTGTATGCCATTTGTATACTAGCAAGGCCTGGTCTGCGCTGCTAGATACCCATGACTTTCTTCCATAGTCTAGGCTGAAGATTTCCTACTTTAAACTACTCCTTAATTGGTACTGGTCACTGGCCAAGTTGGACAGAGCTGATTTACTGACACATCCTGCTCACCCCAGGAGGTGTGGGGTGAGCAGATGTGATCTTGTGCACATCCTGAGTAGCTGCACCCAACTGTCGGATTACTGGTGTGCGGTGTGGCCAGCCTATGATGAGCCAGGGGATGTCTGGATTCTTCCTTCTACCTGCTTAGCCCTTCTGCATGAATTGACAGGCTGTTTTCTTCCCACTAAACACAGATATTAGGTAGCAACAACCCTGGCGATGGCCAAACTCTGCATTCTTCGCTTCTGGAGGAAGCCACCAGTGCCAGCAAGCTATGAGTGGCTGTCAAAAATGGAGAAAATTGGCACATGCGAGCGTAATATCTATAAAACAAATAATTAAATGTGCACCTATGACTAGTTATGGGATCCCCTTCTATCCCCTAGAGTGGCGGACCGCCCAAACTGTGAGGGGTAACTGTGATGGAGTTACTGGAGCCTCAGGCCTGCATAATCAGGCTGGGTATAAGGGCAATGCTCTTTAGTGAAACTCTCTAGCCCTGCAGCCCTGCTGTGGCTTGCCAATCCCTCGCCCTGCGATAGCACTCCAGTTGAAACTGGGAGTAGATGGTAGTGTAAGGGCAATAGATTGATACCTGAGGTTGACCTCTTCTGAACTTAGGAACTGTTGTACTCTGGAAATAGAGTGTCCAGAGATGTTGCAGGTTTAGGATAATGGAGGGCAGTCCCTGGTCATCCACCTAATCATAGTTGTTAATCATGTTTCACCGTTGGTAACTGAATAGAAGCCAAGATTACACATGACGAACACTAAGCTGAGATATAAAGGGTGGTACTGATATTAAGGCCCCCACCAGCCCTAGCGGTTGACAATGTGTGGTAAGCCACCTGGAGACAGATGAACACTCATATCAGGAGGGTGGAAAGGTGGAGAGGCCAAGTTAGGCTTAGACTGGGAGGTGGATCCTCATAACCAGACTGAGCCTGAATTAAGTCTCCCAAATTCCATTTTGGTGAGTGAACAAGCACCCGACCTGCCAGAACTGGGGACTGGCCTTAACTGTAAAAAGTAATTAATCTAGAGTTTCCAAGTGGGTGTAGTATTCTTGTAATCTGATTCTAATTATCTTTCATTGCACAGCATGGGTGTGGGTGTTTTTTTCTGTGTACCGGATGTTGTATGTCTTGAATACAGAATTGATGCAAAAAAAGAAAGTGAGATTGAAATAATGTTTGCATTGTATTAATTCCAGAACTGCTTTCAGTTTCTCCTCAGATGAAGATCTGTAGTGAATTAGATATGTAACAGTGGCTCTCCTATCCTCAGGCTATTAGTGTAAGGTTATTCTCCTGATATGCCATTCCAAAGAGTTTAACCCTCTTTCCCTCATTAGAGCCTGTGTGTCCATTCCCCTCATCGCTCCTCCTCTAAGTAAGTATCTCTTTGCTTTCTTTATCAGCAAATGCATACACTTTTAATATATCACCTCTCTCTCACCCCCTGCTCAATATCATCAGAAACGTTTTTAATATCAGTAATGAAAAATGTTGAGTATTCAGCACAAGCTACCCATTTCACTAAAAACAGTCAGAAATGTATTCAAGTAAGCTTGCATCAAATTTCTGATCTATTTCTTCTATAGGCTCCTTACCTTATGAATATTTTCCCAGGCCTTAGCCTAGATCCAGGAAAACTTCAGCAGTACCCCTGCTCACAGGAAGGTGGCTCCAGCAGCTCCATATCTACCTCATTCTGCTGGCCTATATTGGCACCAACCATACATGCTTTTGAGCCTGTCTGACTTTTTCAACAATTTCTACAGTGTGCAAGGGACAATATCACCTCCTATGAATGCCAGTTGCTTTCTAGGCCGCTGTTCTCATGCCTTGTGGGATTCAGTGGCTCAGATGCTCTCTATGATTCCAGAGGAAGCCTATGCTATCCTTTCCTAGGCTATGCATGGCGGTTGTGATGCAGCCAAATTCAATATCTGCTGATAGCTGGACCTCACTGATTTGCTTGACAGAGCCATAACACCATTGTGGCCCTTCGCATGCATGCCTGTATGCGGTCTACCAGATTTTCACAACATACTTAGGCGAGTCCTATGGACATGCAATTTGATGGTTCCCATGTTTTTGGGGACAACATTTTTGGCTCTAGTCTGCTTTTTATAGACCCTAGTATCACAATGCACACCCTGGGCCTTTCCACTCCCGTGTGCCAGCCACACCATCAGTTTCACCCCCTCCGTGGCTATGGTAATGGCTTTCAGTATCGCCAGCAAAGCCGAATAGCACAGCAATCCTCCAGTGTTTTCATGGCTATGGTACCACAGAGCACACAGATAACAGGGAAGTGCGCAACCCAGTTTTCCACTCGTTTAGTTGCTGCATCCCTGAAACCTCTTTAGTGTGACCATACTGGCATGCAGCCACCCTGTCGGAGGCAGGATCTATCATTACCTACTGGAGTGACAGGTTATAACTTCAGACAAGTGGGTATTGCAAACTATGTTTCAGGTTACATTTCTTGAATCACAAAACACATAAAAGCGAATAAGGCATATTTAGGTTATCCTAGGATTCTTACCTAGACTTCTGGAAATCCCTAAAAAATAGCAAATGACATTGCCTTGAGTCAAACTGGACCACCTTACACTTTTCATTAATACATGATCAAACAAATTCAGAAATTTCAAAATGTGAAAGGTACGGGGCCTCACACACACCCTCAGTGTCATACTTCATCATCGGCCAACCTCACCCGCCACCGCATTTTCTAGTGGTGGGTCAGCTTCTCCAAACAATACTCAGGAGCCTCTCCTAATGGATGATGGGGTAAAATCCACACAAAATGCACATAAAGTTAAAGATCTCAAGAACCCTTACAAAGATATATATATATATATATATATATATATTCACTGAAAAAACCATAGGTTTCACACCAGTTATAGTTAGGAATTAGCATTTAAAAAACCTATTAAATTCACTGAAAAAAACATAGGTTTCACACCAGTTATAGTTAGCTGGAAATTTTACTGATATAAAACCATTGAAATTCCCACGTTATAGTTAGTCGGACTCACTATAACTTGCGCGTGCAATGCACTGCTGATGACATCACATATTACATCACTCATGACATGGTCAGTGACATCACTCATGACACCATCCTTGTGACATAGTGACAAACCTCCTTTCACTATAATGTAACCCTTGAGACACATATTCAAAAATAGAAACTGAAATTTTTTAAAAAATGGAGATACCTATATCAGTTACAACAAGCAATTCAGTAATTCCACTATGTATATACACATCCACTCTTTCACCAACAGTTCTATATAGTCACTCATACATATACTCACTCATCATATGAAGTGATACACCTATACATCCTGTTACACACCGACATTCATCCGAAAGTTACTCACACACATATTCACACGTGCAAATAAACTATTGAACATCCATTTATTTGAATATAGAGTTATACACACACTTCCACCTTACTTCTATTTAAAATTACACATATTTATTCTCTTAAACAATCACTTATAGAAACACATACTTATTTAAACAGGAACTCTTACAATCTCTTACTCTCACATATACTCACTTATATACATCAATATTCATATATACTAGATTAAAACATATGTAGGTACTGATAAAGACACTAGTGAGACAGTCATTCACTCACTAACAAACACATATAGACACTCATCCACCCATACAGTCCTGTACATATGCTGTCTTCAAAACACATACAAACAAAGAGTCAGTCACTCATGCATCTATGTGCTAAGTAATACCCCCACTAAACCATATAGACAGTCATACTGATACTAATAAAAATATCTAATAACCCATATACATACGCATGTAGCTACTTACCAACACATGTAGCCACTTATACACAAAGTGAAACACTAATATATATATTTAAATTTTTAAACATAACTCACTAATATTTATTTTTCAGAAAGACACATATTCACTGGATGGTGTCATCAGTGATGTCATGAGTGATGTCACTGACCATGTCATGAGTGATGTAATATGTGATGTCATCAGCAGTGCATTGCACGCGCAAGTTATAGTGAGTCCGACTAACTATAACGTGGGAATTTCAATGGTTTTATATCAGTAAAATTTCCAGCTAACTATAACTGGTGTGAAACCTATGTTTTTTTCAGTGAATTTAATAGGTTTTTTAAATGCTAATTCCTAACTATAACTGGTGTGAAACCTATGGTTTTTTCAGTGAATTTCAAAGGTTTTTTTAATGCTAATTCCTAACTATAAGTTTCACTTTATAAATAAGACTGTTAGCACTCTAGTTGTTCTTTAGAACACTCTGGTACATTCTGTCATTGGGCTACAGTTGGGCTACATCTAGTTGAATTTTGGGCTACATTTTCAATTTTTGATCTCTGGTGGCCATCTTTGGGCTACATTGGGCTACTTTGGGCTACATTTGGGCTACATTTTGGCTCTAACATATATTAAGCCCAATGTAGCACAATACATATTTTTCTAAAGTTAATGTTTTTTACAAACCACTTCAGAATAGAGCTACCTGTCCCTACAATTTTCCCAATTTTTTTTTAAAAAATTATTTTGGGGAGCGCTCCCGGAGCGCGCCCCGGGGAGCGCCCTGAAAAGCGTATTTTTACAAAGCGCCCCGGGGCGCGCTCCGGGGAGCGTCCCGTGAGCGCCAATATCGCAAACGAAAACATGATCGTGACGTATCGCGTAGCCGCGACCGCGTGATACGCACGGCGTAAGCGCACCCGGAAGTACTCGAGCGAATACGATCGCACAACGTAAACTTCCGACGCGCTTACGCTGCGCGACCCGGGGCGCGCCCCCGGGCACGCCCCGGGCGCGTAGCGTAAGCGCGTCGGGTCATGTGAGCAGAAAATAACACTTTTCATTGGTTCATAACAGTTTTGGTTTCATAATGATGAAGCCCCTGGTCCTGTGACCTGAAAATAACACTTCTCATTGGTTCAGGACAGTTTTTTTTTCTAAATGATGAAAGACCCCACCTTTTTTCCTTATTCTGACTTTGTCCTTTGACTGAGGAAGACCTGTTTGTTGCTCTGTCTACTTTTTTGCTCTTTGAGTAATATTTTGTACTATAAAATGGCTTCATTAGTAGCATCAGCTGGTGCATCTGCCCCACCACCACCACCACAACCACCAAGAGGACCAGCTCCAAATTATGTTGGTGGTCAAGAACAGGAGGAGGAAGAGGAAGAGGAACAGGAGGAGGGGAGAAGAAGATGGCTGCCTGAAGAAAACACACCTTATAAACCCAAACCACACTTCATTTGGGAGTTTTTTTCAATTCCAGAGGGGAAAAAAAAGGTGAATGCGCCAAAAGTCACTTGCCTCATCTGCAATGATGAACTTTCACGGGGCAACCCAAATAAGAAATATTCTTTTGGTAACTATACCATGATTCGGCACATGACAAGAAAGCATCCAAACAACTACTCTCGTGCAGAGTTCCGGGAACTGGCCAGTAACCTCCCCCATTCATCAAGGACCCCCTCCCAAAGAAACCAACCCACTTCCTCGCAACCAGAAACATCTGAGGTGATGCCTTGCATTCAGCCGAGGTTTGCTGATTTTAAAATTACTTGCAAAGCTTGTGGCAAACTTATCTCCTATGGGGAACAAAGTGTGAAACTCATCGTCCTTGCAGGTGATAATCACAAGTGCCCCAAAAAGAAGTAATTTTTTGGGTTTTTTGTTTTTTTGCTCCAGTTGAGCCAGTTTCAATTCCCTTTTTTTGTTTCTCCCCCAAAAAAATACAAAAAAATATATAAAACTGTTTTGAAAAGCCAAAAAAAGTACAAAAAGTTCAAAAAACACAAAAAAAATATAAAACAACAAAAAGAAGAAAAAAAAAAGTTCTTTTTAGAACTACCTCCAATTTCTAAATCAAAACTTCATTTTTTAAACACTCTGTCACCTTTTTTCATCATAGTGCGCTCCCAGGGCCGCTCCCCGGTGCGCGCACCGTGCGCTTCCCCCGCGCAAAACGAAAAAAAAAATAATATTTTAAATGCCCCGCGGGGCCCTTTTATAGCCCCCACATCAAACCTAGGGGGTCAAAGGGGTCTATCCCTGACGCTTTATGGTCAGTTCCCACTTTGTTTTAGCCACCTCTTATGTCTCGATTTTACCGAGACACAAGATGGCGACCGCTCTGGACTGTTTCGAATGTTTACAGACACCCGAGAGCCAATCAGCTTTCCATGCGCACCTCGCGTGGCGCGCCTGGAGCGCTCCCCGGTGCGCGCACCGGTGCGCTGCTATAGATATATATATTTTTTTGAACCTAAATTACTCAAAATCCACTGGAGCACATATCTTGAGACATAGCAAAGGCACATCGGGCTACCAGTCCCTACAATTTTGCCAAGTTTGGTGGAAATCCATTCAGCCGTTCGGGCTAAAAGTGAAATCGACCGCCCTATGGAAATTAACATGGGGAAAACGCGTTTTGGGACCCCCCTTTTATCTCGGCCCCCGCTTGACAAATCCCCCCCAAACTTTCAGGGAAGGACCGGAACGCCGCGAGGCCATTTTCAGGAAATTTTCAGGCAGATTCGTCAACCGGCGCAAAAGTTATTCCAAATAGAATTTTGAGATTTAACATTGAAAAAAATCCTAACTATAACTACCTACTGGCGACCGCCAGTAGGTAATATATATATATATATATATATATATATATATATATATATATATATATATATATATATATATATATATATATATATATATATATATATATATATATATATATATATATATATACATACATACATACATACACCGCACGCCCCTCCAGTAGGAGAGGAGGCCACTCAGGGGAACCCTTACAAATATATATATATGTATATGTATATATATACACCGCACGCCCCTCCAGTAGGAGAGGAGGCCACTCAGGGGAACTTCAGGAGCCGTTTATTAAGGACAGCGAGGCAAGATGCATTTCGGCGTTGTAGCCTTCCTCAGTTGCCGCTGCTATCACGTGATGACTCCACCCACGTTTTGAAAGTGTCCTGAACCACCCTCATTGGAAGGTGAGTAGTTCTGCTCCAAATTCACATGTTGATTCATCCATAGTGGCTCAGATGAGACTTCAACTCCCAGAAGCCATTATTCCAGGGGAGTATAACTCGGGGAAGGAACACAATGTACAGGATGAAAGTGGAGTTTTCACGCTATGAAATAAGTCCAACAAACTCCCTCGGGTCCCCTTTACAATCCAAACCCCATGTGCAATGCAGTCGGGTCTTGAGCCGAAAATACAGTGATTTTGACTCCTTGTCACGTCACGAGCTGCCACTGGCAGTAGCACCATGACTGACCTTGAATCAGGGGCGGGCAGAAGTAGTTCCGAAATCACGGAGAAACAGACGAAAGCCTTGACAGCTGGTGCCAGCATCACTCCTGCCGCTTGTTGAATCGGGGCCTCCAGCGCACCTCTGGCTAGTGCGCAAATTCCATATACCCATCCAGGGAGCATCAAAAGCAGTCGACAAGTTTGACCTGTTTCGCCCAAAAAGGGTCTGTGGCTTTCTTCATGACCAGGAATCCTATCTTCCATAACTTCTACATATGTCACTCATGCATACACACCATACAAAACAAAATTGTATAGATAGTTAGGTTCTCCTGCTAAACGAAGATTCGCTTTAGTCAGCGTGTTGTAGAAGGGGTCCTGTAAAGACATAGTTAAACATACAAAACATGGATGAAGTGTTTCGTACTTCATACACTCACAAAAGTACATGCCAAACTATAAAGCCATGGTCAAACATTAACAATAGACCAGTGACACTGTAAGTGAGTAGAAATCATGAAACACTGCACTGCACACATGCTGTCTAAATCATGTGGGTAGTGGACAACACAACTACATGCAAAGTTGAATTCCTACTAAAGTAAGTATATACACTGCGCTAAGCTAGGGTATATGAGGGTGGCCTTGTAGTCACACACTAGGAGTCAAAAAGGTATAGAAAGGCTATCACACAAATGCACATATGTGGTGGAAGGGCCCTGGTAATGAGACCGGGATTGCTATTTGATGGTTTGACCTTGGGTTTATAGTCTGGCATGTACTTTTGTGAGTGTATGAGTCTATTAAGAACCTAGTAATTGACACAAAATGTACCCAGGGGCTAAAAATTAAATGTTACTAGTGGGCCTGCAGCACTCATTGTACCACTGACTAAAGTAGCGCTTTAAACATGCCTCAGGCCTGCCATTGCAAGTCCCTCTTCAAACCAAGACTGTTTTTTTGCTATTACAGTTTATGGTAGAGAATAATATTTTCATTTTCCGCAATGCATGTACAAAATGTTGCTCCACACTTGTAGAAAGAGGTTACAGAGTGTGGACCAGCTATTCAGAGTTATTTTACGAGCATCTGGCAGAGCTCGTACCAATTCTGCACACTAATTTTCATTCATATTTGGATTAGTATTGTGACCATTTTTTACCTTTGTTGATTGACTGGTTTTCTTGGACAGTTTGAGAGCATTATAACATATTCACCAAAACAAACTTTTTGCCAATTTTGCCACGCCTAATCCTTCCTTTTTAATACATATAAGTCAACCCAGAGTAGGCCCTAAACAGCACATAGTGCAGGGTGCAGTGTATTGAAAAAAGCTGACATGTACCTTTAAGTTTTCCATGTCTTGGAAGTGGAAAACTCTTAATTTTGTTTTTCACTACTGCAAGGCCTACCTCTCCTACAGCATACCACTCGGTTAACTTATCACATTTCATAAGTGATAGCTTTTGATTGGTAGCAGGTAAAAATGTCATGTTTACACTCTAATGAATTGTAATTTGAAACCCTCTTTAATAGAAAATTCAGATTGTAAGTCACAATTCTGAAAATGCCATTTTTAGAAAGTTGCCGTTTTCCTGTCCTGCCCATTTGGTGCCAGCAGGCTAAATACTGGGTCACGTGACTTGGCACATTCTTCAGGAGACAGTGATGCAAGTGGAATAAGGTGTTGTCAGGGTGAGAGGGGCAGAGTGGTCAACTACCACACTTGCCCTTCAAAGGTGCTGCCCCAGCACACTCACAAAGTATTTCCCACTAGTCTGTTGTCATCTCAGGTTCTTCTGAGCCAGGGCAGGGGAAGGAAGGGAATGCTATAACTAGATGGGGTTGGTGGGGGGTGGGGCGGAGTCAAGAAGTTCTTCCCACTTCAAACCTGAAACTCTACAGAGTACTGCTCTGCTGCTTAAAGTTTTCCATGCTGTCTGAGAAGTATGACTGAACTTGCACCCTTCATCCCAGGATATCTAAGTGACTCCAAGGGACAGTTGGCCGACCTACTGGCTGATCTGCAGGGACAAAACAACCACCAGAGGCACTGTAACTGCACCGCAGATCAGCTGCAACTGGACCTGCCTGAGCCCTGCTGGCCTCTGCAAGAGTGAATCCCTGATCTCCAAGAAGCACACACCAGGTTCTGGGACGTTGGTTGGTATCAGAGTGCACTGCTCTGAAGACAAAGGAGAAATCCTGAAGTTATGGCCTCTACCTGACTGCAAATCGGCCCGTTCACACAGAGATGTTGCCTCTGTGATGACCACCAACATGAAGCTCCGGTGGACATGACTCTTCTCCCTACAGCGAATGCCAGCAACGACCAGTAACATAAAATCTGCACTTCGCATTACAGCGACAACCACCTACAACACTTTTGGCAGGACTAACCTGGTCCCTGTATCCGGCCCGCACTCCATCACACTCAGATTGAACTTAGGACTTTATTTCCAGGTCTGGCACAACCAGATAAGAGTGAGAGCCGCTTTGTGCTCTTGAGTGCTATACTTAACTAAATATTTGAAAATTCATTACTCTGGCTCTACTGATTGAATTTTTTGTCATTTCGTTGTCAAATAAGTTATTAAATTTTACTCTACTTATATAAATTACACTTGGATTTTTCTTGCGCTGTTTTCACTTTCTTACTGTTTAGGTTCTGCATAGATACTTTACGCATTGCCTTTAAGTTAAGCCTGACTGCTTTTGTGCCAGGCTACTGGAGCATTACCCACAGGTTAAATTAGTTACTTTTGTGGTTCCCCCCTGACAAGGATTGTGGCTGGGGCCAACCAGAAAGGTGGAGATCAAAGGCGTCTGGACTCTGATGGAGGTCAGGCTCCATATAAATCTTCTGGAGCTGAGAGCCACCTGCTTGGTGTTGAAAGCCCTCCTGCCAGTCATCAAAGGAAAGCTGGTGCAGGTGCTGATGGACCACACTACTGTCATGTGGTACTGCAAAAAGCAGGGCGGGGTGGGGTTGTGGACCCTGTGCAAGGAGGCTTTGCATCTGTAGACGTAGCTAGACTGCCAAGGAGTTTTTCTGTTGGGGTACCACCTGGCAGGTTCTCTGAACGCCAGAGGGGACAAACTAATCCATTAACACCGTGCAGCTCACAAGTGGCGGTTACATACGGTGGTAGAGCAGTGTCTTTTCCTCAAATGAGGCTATCCCTGGCTTGATATTTTCGCCACCACTGGGATCGCACAATATCAGCACTTTTGTGCATTGGAGTTTCCAAGCAGTCTCTCACTTTGAGACGCATTCCGTGTAGAGTGGAACTCTAGTGTGCCTTTCTGCCAGTACTTTTCCTGCGCAGAGTTCTGAAAATGATCAGGACCGATTATGCCCAAGTCTTCCTTGTGGCTCCAGATTTGTCATGGAAAGTATGGTATCCTGAACTCCTGGGCTTGACTATCTGACCCTCAATCAGTCTGCCTTATAGAGAAGATTTCCTTTTGCAGCAGCGGGGCAGGGTTCTACACTCAAATCTGAGCATCCCGCACCTCATGCTTGAAGATTGAACAAAAACAATTGAGTGCTTTTGATCTTGCTGATGAGGTTGTAGATGTCACCATAGCCACCAGGCATCAACCAAAGCTCTATATGCCTGCTATTGAGAAAAGTTTGTAGCTTGGTGCGCTTCGAAACAGATTGACCCACTCCATGTCAAGCTGTTCAAAGTTTTATTATTTGTGTTGTCTCTTGCCCTAATAGGCCTTGCTTTGGTCGCCATTAAAGGGAATCTACTGGCTTTCACCTTTTTATGGTTGCCAGAGCAGCCCTTGTTGTTCAAATCGCAAGTTGTGATACGTTTGTGAAAGTGTTTTAATTTATGTTTCCCCCTTCTCCACTTGATATGCCCTAAGGGGAATTAAATTTGGTCCTCACATTCCTCCTGCCTGCACTTTTTCAGCCTCTAAACAGCTGTTACCTTTTTTGTTGCCATAACATCGGGACTGTTCCCAAGAGGCACAGGGTCAGACTGATTTGCATGTGGCCATGTCTGAACTGGGGTGGCAGAGTGGGCTAAAGAACGGTGATGGATTAAACCCTGAACTGTTGACTGGGTGTGAGTGTTGGATTGGTTCAGATGCCCCGTCCATCACCACCCCCTTTTGTAGCGCTTTGTTCGCCATAAGTTGGCAGGATATGCTCAGACGTGAGTCCCTTGCTCCCTTTGCCACTGGATTCAAGCAAGCCTGGCTGAAGACGGCTGTAATGCCAGAAACCGGTCCTAGGAAGCTTGTTTCCAGTTCAGGGAAGGCATGGCTTGGCAGTTCGGGCTGAACTGTTCCCATGAGGTACAGGGTCAGACTGATTTGCATATGGCCATGTCTGAACTGGGGTGGCAGAGTGCGGGCCAAAGAACGGTGATGGATTAAACACTGATCCGTTGACTGGGTGTGAGTGTTTGATTGGTTCAGATGCTCCGTCCATCACCACCTCATTTTGTACCGAAGGTGCTAAAGGTGCCAAACTCATTGCAGCACCTTAGAACACAGAGAGAGCATGCATTGCTGGCAGTCTCGATAACATGTAAAGATGTAGATGAAAATTAAATGTTACTACTGGGCCTGTAGCACTGAGTGTGCCACCCACTTAACTAGCCCTTTAATCAAGTCTCCGGCCTACAATTACAATATGTGTGCGCATTTTAAACCGCCATTTCAACTTGGCAAAATAAAACTTTTAACAATATTTTGGGGCGACACTCCGCCCCAAATCCAATGGCACAGCGTAATGCTGCTTGCGCAATTTTTTCTGAAAGTACTCGAATGTATTCAAAGTTCTCCTGATTTTCATCATATTTTTTCACTTGAATCCCTCTTTTTGTTCCACACGTAGGGTAACATGCCAATTTTCAAGGGTTTCTCATGTTCGAGATTTACAAGAACTCATACAGATGCAGCAATTCATCCAAGGCAGTATTTTATTAAACTCAAGGCATTTTGAGCCCTTAGTCAGGAGTCACTGACTGCACGCGATAACATTTCCTTCCTCCTCACATTCTTTCGGCGTCTGTGAGGAGGAATGAATGGATGAATTGCTGCATCTGTACGTGTTCTTGTAAAAAGGTCCGGATGGACAATCTCGAACATGAGAAGCCCTTGAAATATTGTGATGTAGTATCCGGGTGCTATCTGGGCAAGGCACCTCAAACCTGTGAGCACGCAACGTTGAACGAATGGTGTGGAAAAACATGATCAACTATGACTAAAGAGGGTGTGCATTCCCTATCATTTAAAATTGTCAAAATAAACCTTTTGCCAGGCCTAAACCATTTTTTAATACATATAAGTCGCCCAAAGGGTAGGCCCTAAACAGCCCAGATGGCAGGGTGCAGTGTAAACTTAAAACATTGAGCGTTTACTTTTACTATTTGCATGTCCTGCTAGTGAACAACTCTTCTCTTCATTTTTCATTACTGCATGGTCTACCTCTCACATAGGATAACATTGTGTTAGCCTATTTGATTTTAATTTTGATTTGAAATGTTTAGAACACAATAAATACCCTACGGCCTCTTGGCATTAAACATCTGCAAATTGCCTGAACTAAGGTCACAGGGGGGATACAAAACGACACGGGTAGAGAAAGCAACCAGGACTTCAGATGTTTCCTTAAGCTTGTCATACTATTGGATTGACATTTAAGATGCCAAGACAGTCGATTCCAAACTTGTCAGGTAGAGTGAACAGACTTTCTGACACCTCAAGAGATTTTCTTCATTTTTGGAGCAATTACTGTTTTACAACCTGCAGAGCTCAACAATCTATTAGGTGTGTACCATGCAAATTTCTTTTTCAGGCACTCAGGTCCAGAACTATGAAGTGCTTTGCATGCCAGACAGAGCTTTAAAGGTCACTCATTTTTTAACTGAAAGCTAGAGAAGCTCCAATAAAGCACCCAAATCAAATTTCAACTTTCTCATTTTCTTAAGCAGACGATCAGCTGTGTTCTGCAGTGTCTTAAACTTGTTTACAGAATGCTGATGTATGCCAAAATAAAGGGCATTGCAATAATCCAACCTTGATAACACCAACGCAATGACAACCACTTTCTGCAAATCAAAAGGAATAAAAGGCAGAACCTTCCTCAGAGTTCTCAGCAGAAAGAAATAGGGTAAGGTACATTTAATCATCTGGTCTGTGAATGACAGATTAGTGTAAAAAATTCCCCCTAAAATCCTGGCTTTTGGTACTGGCAAAGGGGGAGGACCCAGAGTCTGGGGCCACCAAGATTGGTTACAAAAATAGGTGTCCTTCCTGAAGAGGAGAACCTCTGTTTTTACCAAGTTCTACTTGAGGCAATTGCCACTCATCCAGCTATTTACACATGCATCTGTTAAAGCTGTCAGCGAGCTCGTCAGCATTGCTGGAGAGCGACACTTCAAGTTGAATGTTGCCGGCAAATGACAGTATGGCAAAGCCAAAGGAATGAATCAACTTGGCTAAGGAAGCCACATATATGTTGAAAAGTGTTGAACTCAGTGAATACCCCTAGGGGACACCACAAAACAGAGAGAAATATTTTGAGATAGACAGACCAAGGGTTGATCCAGCTATCCCAATTACCGCTAGGCTCTCCTACAGGAACGCCTGACTCACTGTGTCAAAGGCTGCGGATAGGTGCAAGAGGATCACCACAGCCCTCCCTCCGTTGTTCATGATGTCTTATTTCTTCCGAAACTACATCCAGAGCTGACTCGGTGCTGTAACTTGATCTGAAGCCAAACTATGGTCCATCCAGGATCTAATTTGTATCTAAATACTCTGAGAGAGTGCTGTTTACATGCTTTGTAAGGATCTTCGCCGGAAAAGGTAATCGCAAGATGTTTTTTTTTCTACTTGGGGTTGAGAGAGTGTTTTCTTTTAAGTAGTGGAAGAATGGAAGCTTTTTTCCATTCTGTAGAAATGATATCTGCATGAATAATGATATTTAACAATGGTAAGAGCCGTAGCTACCTTTTCAGCTAGGTCATGTAATACTTTAAGCGGGCAGGGGTCTGAAGGGGCTGCATACTTTGACTCATGACTTATGTGGAGAATGAGATGTTTTTTCTAATGTGACTACTGTAACTTATGTATCACCAAAAAAAAGTCACTTTGCAGCTGTATGTCTGAGGTCTGGAAATCGGCAGTTTCCAGTACCCCTTCACTTCCTGCTCACTGCATGAGATTATATGCTGGTTCATGTTTATCTAATGTGTAAATAAATGTAATATTTTCCATTTGGACAGTAACATGCCCAACTCTGATTGTAGTTTTGTGGTTCTGATTTCATATCTTCGTTGATAGGGACCTGTTGTCTCTAATAACATACTCCTACCCTTGGTCCCTTCTGGCTTTCAGGGTTCCCTTGTCCTGTCCTTTGTTCACATACTTTTAGCAAGTTGTCATTTTCTTGTCCTAAGCATTTAGGGGCAGATTTACAAGCCCCTTGCGCCTCTTTTACGCCACCGTTGCGTCACTTTTGTGACGCAGTGGCGTCGCAAAAAATGCACCATGGTGCGGGGTATTTACAACGTGACACATCTGGGAGATGCGTCACGTTGTAAAGCTCTGCGCCATAAGGAGGCGTTCCGGCGCAGAGGTGGGGGGGGGGGGGTTCCTGCGCAGGAACGCCTCCTAAAAGTGGCGTTGTGAAATCTACAAGATTTCACTCAGTCACTTTTAGGCCAATGCTGCGTCAAAACCCTGCGCCTGCTTGAAGCAGGCGTAAGGCTTGACGCAGCATTGGACAGATAGGGCACCCGCGAGCCTTGCTGGAGCTACTTTGCAACTCCAGCAATGCGCCGCCTTTACGGCACAGATGCGTCACGCATCTGTGCCGTTTTTGCCCTATGGTACGCTGTATTGTAAATGCGGCGCACCATGGGTGGCGGAGCTGTGGCGCACAATAACTGGTGCATCCCTGGGGATGCGCCAGTTATTGTAAAGCTGCCCGTAGTGCCTGCATCCTGGGTCACGTGACTAGGTTTAGCTGGCAGTTGGCTTTATGTTTTACTCCAAAACAGTGAGACAAAGGACAATAGGTGTTGGTAAGATGGGCATCTCTCACGTGGTGAGAGGGACGCGCTGTCACCTACCATACTTGCACATCACAAAGGCCCTGTCTGAGCACACATACAAAGGTTTTGACACTAATCTTTGTGATTTCAGACATGCTGGGGCGAGAGCAGGTAGGCAGGAGATTGCAAGAACTTCTGGGGTGGAAAGCTCCAGAACATTCGCCTGCTTCAAAGTGGGCACCAGATTTAAATAGTGTGCCCTCAAACCCTACTCTTCAGTACACCTCTGGACCTATGGAAGACTCAGCAGGATTGCTGTGCTGATCTGCCATTAGGACTGCTACTCTGTCGCCCTAATGCTTTGCCACCTGAGTGGAGTGAACTACGACCTGCATCTTGAACCCAGGACGACCAGAGTGACTCCAAGGGCTAGTTGCCTGTCCTCGTAATCAGAGCCTCAGGGATTGAAAAGGCTCCAACTACCTTGAACCCAGCACCTTTCTACTGTGTGTCCTACCTCACAAATGATGCCACTCCAGTACTGTTCCCTTGGAAGTGGGCTGGAAGGTGCTCTACTGCTTTTCTGTGATCCTGTGAGCAGAAAAGATGCAGCACAAGCGCATCTCCCAGCATCCGAAATTAACACCCACTGCTCAATTCATCCCTGATGCAGGTCCTAGCATTAAAGCCCACAGCTTCATCGGAATTGCCGCTGTGGGACCTTTTTCGGTGCATTCCTTACCATCGCAAGCCCCTTGTCCACAGCATCCTTGACGACTATGCATGACTTCCACCACAGCCCACAACTTCCACAAAACCACTGCTGTACAATGCATCCTCAACACGGGACTACCATTGCAAACCCCTCATCCATAGCTGTCTTGGCAATGATGCAGCGCTCGATATCCCAGCCACGCAGCTTTCTCAGAACCGCAGCTGCGCAAAGCATCTTTGAAGCGAGATCTCACAGTGCTCAGCAAACCAGAATTTAAGGTACTTTGCTACGTCGGCCTAGCTTGGTCCCTTTATTTGGCCCGCGCTCCATCGCAGTCAGTCTGAACTTGTGACTTTTGTCCTGGTCTAGGGCGAACAGCTAACCACAGTTAGTGCTTTGTGCTTCTCGGCACTTATTTCACTTAAACCTTTAAAATTGCATATCTCTGGTCCTACTCACTGGATTTCTGTCATTTTAGTCTCAAATAATTTATTGCAGTTAACTCTACTTTTTAAATTGGTGTGGGATTTTTCGTGTGTTGTGTTTTAACTTTATTACTGTTAGAAGTGCAGTAAAAATACTTTACATATTGCCTCTGGGTTAAGCCTGGACTTCCTCTTTTTTAAGCTACCAGAGGGGAGAGCACAGGTTAATTTGGGGTTTGCTTCTGTCTCACCCTGACAGAGATTATGGTTGCTGTTTGAGTATGGTCTCATCCCCCTCAACCTGTAAGCCAGTTTCCATCAATACTTATCTATCAACGCTGAAGATATGTTAAGTATTATTGGCATACACTATGAGAGTGTTTCAGAGTGGCTAGAGGTGTAATTCAATTGCAAAGAGAAAAAGACTATTCCTGGTGACTCTGCAGTTTACAGAAAAAGGCGCAGAATTTATAGATGCAGTAATTACATCTTGATAAAGAAAAATCTCAACAGAGCTAGAGTTTTTTCAGTTACAGAAATAGTTTCCAAACATTCAAACAGGTGTGAGTTGTCAATGTTGTTCAATACCACAAGAAGATCTAACAGTATCAGGACAATGACACGGCCAGGGACAATGACACTGTCCTAAGGTTGTCTAGGGCATCAATGAGGACCATTTTTGTACTGTGATGAGGCACAAACCACCTTTACGTAGGTCATAGTTTTCGAGAATTCACAGCAGTCACTTAGGGCCAGATGTTGGTCGCCCAATACCGGTCGGTAACGGCCGAAATTACTGAATTTCAGCCTTACCCACCGGTATTTGGCATTTGGAATGTAGGTGGCATGATTGTAGGATTCGGTATTTTACCGAATCGGTAACTTAAGGAATTGGTAAATTACCGAATTCTTAACATACCGATTCGGTAAATTACTGAATCCATAATGTAGGGAGCACTCAAGTTAGTGCTTTTCTGAGTTAAGGATTTGTTATTTACCACCAACTACAAGTTGGTGGTAAATATCGAAAACCTTAGAAAAAGTAAATTCTTTGCTTTTACAACAGTGCAATGTGGCAGACATACATGCCGAAGGGCGTGTATGTGTGCCACATGTGCACACATGCACGATTCAGGGGTGGTGTCAATGTGACACCCTGCCACCCTTGAATATGTGCCCCCTATTACGGATTCGATATTTTCCAAATCGGTAATAGTGAATGGCTTCCCATTCATTCCTACGGGCCTCCAAGCCTGTAGGAATCAATGGGAATTACCGAATCGGTAAATACCGATTCTTAATTACCGAATCCTACCGATTCGGTAAAATTTACCAAATAATTATCTACATCCCATTTACCTATTCTTAAATACCGAATCGGTAAAATTCGGTATTTAAGAATAGGTAAATAGAGATTACCTACATATGGCCCTTAGTTTCTTAGACACATAAACTTTTCTAAACATTTTGCGCTAACGGGAAAAAGAGAAATGAAGTGATAGAAAAAAATCAGGGTAATTGGTATTAGGTTTCTTTAAGACCTGAGGCACCTGAGGGTATTTTAAATAATAAAAAGCAATGCTATAACAAATGGAAACATTGAGTTGCCATTTGAGAGGGTCTGAGACTTCTCTCTCCATATACTGCCAAATTAAACTGAGCACTCAAAGGTGGAACGCATCGTTTTGGCGTTGAGTGTAAGTGATTAAAATGAGTATTGCCTGCTTTTCAGTTATGTCCTGTGTGAGCGTCCTCTCTTAGACAGCCTAAGACAAATCGACCTAGACATCAAACATTTCCTGTGGGATAGAGTCATTTATAGGGTTAAGCTTGCAGCCAAGTTCAACTAGTCTTAGTTGAGTCATATCACAGTGCCAAACAGTTACCTATCAATTATATACTTCGGCACACACCTTTTTGAGATCGACTGGAGCTTGCCGCCCTCCTTGAAAATGATGGAACTCATAATTTACTGATTGTGGCTATGCTCTTTCCAATGGAACTTGACCCCAAGATGAGATTACTACTGACATCCTGGTTCACTGTTCATAAAAGTCATAAAGATAGACCCTACCAGCAATTAGAGAATTCATTCTGGAATAATGCCAACATAGAATAGGGGGTGACCCGTTAGCTGGAGAAAATAGGCGCACAAAGGGATCTTACATTTGTGGAGCTGACACAATATATTCTTGGTGATAATCAGAAGTAGATATACTGATAACTGAAGTACTGCCTTCCACATGCATTGGTACTCACACACCCTCAACCTTTTCACCTATACACAAGTACATTAATTTGTGAGGTGGGCAGAGAGGAACTGAGACAGGCCTACAAAACACCCTTATCACTGAGTTACATTCTGTGTCCACATTGAATTCCCTGTGCAACCAGTGTTAAGTTAACCTCTCATCAGAATACACAAAAGAAGACTGGTCTAAATGGATAGATTTTCATGATAAGGGATTGAGTAAGTCGCAGCTGAAGTTCGCTTTAATGTTGTTGGGCACCCTCACACCTAGTCAAATAAGGACTAAGTTGCAACTCTCGCTGTTGGAGATGTGATCAAGAAGATGGTACAATATGCTATATCTCTCTGGGCATTCCCATTACTCATACCCTACTAGTTAGAGATATGGGATACATCGAGAGGAGATCGTCTTATACCCCTCAATCCATATATGGAATGAAATATAATAAAGCAAAGAAGCTTCTCCCTTGTGGTGTAGATTGGTGGCCATCTCGCTTATTGTGACCAAAATTTGTATATTAAGATAGTGGAAAAGTACAGCGACTCCTACACTTTAAAAAAGGCAGACAGAATTTGGCCGCCTACCCTCATCTTGGAAGATAACCTACAGGGTGCCAGATACTATGGAACTATTAAAAAAAATAAGGTTCCCACCAAACAAATAAGGTGATATTTGAGCAATGCCATACCAACCGATCCCATTGTAAAAGTATTGACAAACAATTCACTTCATAAAATCCATACCCATATGCATAAGGATTGAATGAATGTCCATATATGTAAGTGTAAAGCTGAATGTGAATTTATGTGCCTTCATTTGCTCTTTAGCACACTCTAACTGTGTTAATTGAGAGATATTGCAATTTCTACTTAGGTTTAGTTGTTATTTTATTTTATTTTTTTGTTAATTGGTATCTGCAACTGTTTTAAGTAACCGGCCTACTGAAATATGGCACTGGTGTGATATATATATATATATATATATATATATGTATATAACACCGGTCCCGGGGAGACCTATTGTCTCATCTATCAATAGTACCTTTAAGAACATATCTAAATATATTGATTTTTATCTCCAAGAATTTGTCACAAGTTTACCGGCATGCATTAAGGACACTAAGGATTTTCTGTACCAATTGAGTAACTGTGAGTGGTCTAACGAATATCTTTTTTTAACAATGGATATATCTGCCTTGTATACGAGTATTGCCCATCCTGATGTAATGAGAGCTGTGGAGTTCTATTTGGGCAAGAGACCTATTGAAATGTACAGTCATAGCCAAATGCTGATTAGAATGATTCATTGGTGTCTCCACAACAATGTTTTTATGTTTGATAATGCGGTCTTTCAACAATTAAGAGGAGTGGCTATGGGGGCATACTTCTCCCCCAGCTACGCGGGGTTCCACGTTGCCTGGTGGGAGGAGCATGTCCTCAAGGTACAACATGCCACCATATGGTTCAAGCATATTGTTAGATACTGGCGATACATAGATGATGTTTTCATTGTGTGGCGAGGAACAGAAGAGCAGGCCAATAGATTTGTTAATAACATTAATGACACCTCACAATAACAATTTGAACTGTCTGCAGTACTTTGTTATTGATGCCGTGGCACCAAATAAGAGGGGTGGCAATAGGAAGAAAGCTCTGCGCCGGCTTGAGCCACGCTACATAGCGGAGCTTGATAGCAAATTCCCGATGGGTCTGAACATAGGTGAAGACCTATACAACTTCTTATAGGTGAGGGCTATCGCTCTAGCTTCTTTATTGTATGAGGCATCTGTAGACTCCACTTCAGGAAGCACTAGACAACAGTTTTTGAGGTAATTTCTTCTTGGAGATCTTAATTTAGATTTTCCAAGCTTCTTTTTCAATCAGCATTCTTGCTTTTTATCTTTGTTTTTCTTAGTGTGTCGTCAACTCCGATTACATTTTTGAGACACATTGTTTACAACCAAGATGTAATAAATGGACATTGTATCCTCGTTCTACTCACTAGATTAGATACTCCATGAGTTCTGGCCCTCTTGTGGACCATAGTTTTTTTTTTTGTGACAGCCTCTTATCCAGGTGTAGACAGCTTAAGGATTTATTTGAGCCATGATTTGTGATTTAACCACTTGGATTTTGAGGCTGGTCTTATGGGTACCCCTATGTGTATTTTTATCTGTTGAAAGTATCGCCCCCATAAACCCCGTATTTTAAAAAAAATTATTTCTGAGCTCTTTAGCACTATTATTGCACTGGTGTACATTATATGCACATTCAGAGCTTTGATCTGCATTGCTTTGGTTCAATAACAATTACCCCTTAACTTTTATATCATGAACCATAGTTATTAGAACAATGTGTGAGCGTGTAGAATATGCTCTAAAGGATATATAGGATCGGTATTGGTACCAGACACCCTTAAACAATAACACCTGTTTCAGCGTATTTGCACAATTGTATAGCTGCATTTGTACAAATGTATAGCAATATTTTGCACATAACGTGACATTTGAAATTGTCAACATAATTTATGCCCAGTTTGCACATTTTTTGCGTCCTTTGCACATAAGCGTTCTTTGCACATAGGCATTAGCCTTTTTAAGAACATGTTTTTTATGTGTTACATGTTTATTCATTGTTAATATGACATGTGTATAGGATGTAATATGGCACTTTGCACTTTATGATTGATCCAGCATAGAAACATTTGATGCATATAAGAGGATGTTTTGTGCAATAGAGCACAATATACCAGCTCTGCTCTTTCAATAATAACAATGGATGAAATTAATAGATTGTAAAATTTTAAAATTGTGATAGCATGTGCAGCCAACTTGATATTTCTAGAGCAGCCCGATAAATCTTTTACATATTGTCTGCTATTACTATTAGTAGTTTCAGGGGGACGAGACCTGCACATTCAGTATTTTGTTTGTTTACCATATGCTGACCGACGTCATTGGTTAGCGCCATGTCTGTGCCTTTAAATTCATGTTTTAGCTTCCAGTTTGTTAAGTGATCAAGGACACAGCCCAGTGTCCGAAACACGTCTGAGGCAAGCACCTTTTTGTTCAAGCAAATAAGTTAATTCTGGCATCAGCTATTTCAAGGTGTCCGTGTTCTTGTTTGTGCAAGAAGCACGTTGGAGTATTGGAGTGGGTATATATATCTCCATATCCATATCTACTGGCGGTCGCCAGTAGGTGTTATAGTTAGAACCTAGTTTACATAGGAAAAGCATTTTTTGATTTGCTAATAACTATGGCGTCGCTTGACAAATGTTTGCGAAATTCTCCCTAAAAAGGTATATATCCAGGTCAGCTCCTATCCTGAAAGTTTGGGGGTGATTCATCAAGCGGGGGCTGAGAAAAAAGGGGGGGTCTCAAAACGGATTTTCCCCATGTTAATTTCCATAGAAAATTTTGAGACGGGCTACAGCCCGATCTGCTGAACAGAATTAACCCAAATTTGGAAAAAAGGTAGAGCTTGGTTCAGAAAGCGACCTTTTTTTTAAATGGCGTAAATCCGTTCAGTAGTTATTGAGAAATTCAAAAAATAAGAGTCAAAAAGTCAATTTCCCATAGGAAATGTTGTGCAAGGCTACAGCAGAAACTGCTAAACGGATTTACACCAAATTTGCCAAAAAGGTAGTGCTTGGATCAGAAAGCGACCTTTTTTTTAAATGGTGTAAATCCGTTCAGTAGTTGCTGAGAAATTCATAAAATAAAAATATCGATATCAAGAGGCTCGGTTGATCCGCGCACCCTCCCGACCATGAGCTTTATTCTAATTGGCTGTACACAGCCATCTTGTGACTCAGTAGAACCGAGTCACAAGAAAAGAGAAAAACGCGAAAAACAAGAAAAGGGGGCAGGGTAGAAACACAGGCCTGCTCAGGGGGTCCCACAAGGACCCCTGCAACGCTTAAATTAATCCCCGGTGAGGTGGCGGTCCCCGGGGCAGTGTGGGGCAGTGAGGGGGGATTGGGAGCCCACACTTCATTTTGTTTTTAAATCGTCCGAATTCGCCATGGGTGCGCGAAAACGGGCGAGAGATTTTTTTAAAAAATGAAGCGCAGGCTCCCAATCCCCCCCACACTGCCCCGGGGACCGCCACCTCCCCGGGGCTTGATTTAAGCATTGCGGGGGGCACGCAGCAACCCCGCAGCCCCGGGAACCGCCACACCCGAGGCTTTTTTTAATTATGTGCGGGGTACATGGTCCTCCTGCTACCCCAGGGACCGCTACCCCTGTAGCTTTTTAATAAATAATTAAACCTGTGATGCAAATGTGGGGGTCTGTTACGGACCCCCAAGCCCCGGGGACCACCACCCCCAGGGCTTTGCAAACAGTGGGAGGGGGCCGTGCGGCCACCCTCCTGGATCTAAGCATGTGCGCAAAATCCGTTCCGCTCGCGGATTTCGCGGATTTTCGGTAAATCCACGATCCATGAACTCCCGCGAATTTACTGGAAATCCGCAAAATCCGCGAGCGGCGGATTTGGGGGGCAAAAGTTCAAGCCTGTTGAACTTGTAACTATTTTCGGATGTCGCCGGCAAGCTGCCAGCGCCATCCTAAAATAGTTACTAAGTTAGCTTCACACTAATAGATAAAATAAAGCAGGTGCTCGAGCACCTGCTTTATTTTATCTATTAGTGCTTCCTGAATCCTGATGAAGCTAATTTAGTAACTATTTTAGGATGGCGCTGGCAGCTTGCCGGCGCCATCCTAAAATAGTTTCAGGATTAAAATGTGAGTTTTGTCGAGGTTGGGCAGGTGTGCGTTCTCCCCATATCTATCGTCGAAAATTAGCTATGATGCTTGATGGAGGCCTTTGCATTATTGACTTTCACAAGCTCAAACCCTGTGCAGTTCCTGTGACCACGAGCTTCTCTGATCCGTGCCTGTCCTTTTATGCACACAAGAGGCATGTGAACTCGCATATAAACCCCATCCTTTTGGCCCCTGCCCCTCACACTGGTGGTGTGCACCGTCTTCGCGCCCTTTACCCACTTGATGGACAACTCACTCGAGGGACCCCGGCGCTCTTTGGTGTGATGGCAAAGTTAATCAGCCCCCCCAAAAATGTGAGTTTTGTCGAGGCTGGGCGGGTGTGCGTTCTCCCCATATCTATCGTCAAAAAATAGCTATGATGCTTGATGGAGGCCTTTGCATTATTGACTTTCACGAGCTCAATCCCTGTGCAGTTCCTGTGACCACGAGCTTCTCTGATCCGTGCCTGTCCTTTTATGCACACAAGAGGCATGTGAACTCGCACATAAGCCCCCTCCGTTTGGCCCCTCCCCACACACTAGTGGTGTGTGCACCGTCTTCGCGCCCTTTACCCACTTGATGGACAGCTCACTCGAGGGACCCCGGTGCTTTTTGGTGTGATGGCAAAGTTAATCAGCCCCCCAAAAATGTGAGTTTTGTCGAGGCTGGGCGGGTGTGCGTTCTCCCCATATCTATCGTCGAAAAAAAGCTATGATGCTTGATGGAGGCCTTTGCATTATTGACTTTCACGAGCTCAATCCCTGTGCAGTTCCTGTGACCACGAGCTTCTCTGATCCGTGCCTGTCCTTTTATGCACACAAGAGACATGTGAACTCGCATATAAGCCTCGCCCGTTTGGCCCTGCCCCTCACACTAGCGATGTGCACCGTTTTCCCGCCCGGCCTTTACCCACACAATCCGCAAAATCCGCGAAGTCGTGGATTTTGCGGATCGTGAATTCGCAAATTCGCAAATTGCGATTTCGCAAAATTCGCCCATGCTTACCTGGATCCCTTCATGGCCCTGGGGACCACCACCCCCGCCTGGGCTGGCTCCTGCAGTGTCCCGGGGTGCCCACCCCCGGGACACTGCTGTTTGCTATGACACTGTGGTTTGAATTTTGTAAGTGAGAGCAGGTTTCCTGCTCTTGCTTACAAAATTCAAACCTCATTGCTTTTCCACAAGGGGAGCTGCATGTCAGCAACTCCCCTTGTGGAAAAGCAATGCCGGCTCCTGCAGGAGGCGGGGAGCCGGCAGGACCATGGGGCAATTGGGGCTTCCCCCACGGTCCCCAACAAAGAGGCCAGGCTCCAGGGCATGGGGTCCCGGGGGCCATGAGTGGCCTGGGAGGAGGGCCATGCGGCACCTCTCCATCAATGTTTAAAAAAAAAAGAAAAAATAATGCGGCCAAGCCCCGGGGAATGGGGTCCCCGGGGCGGAAATTTGCCTCGGGAGGCGGCCCTTTTTAAGAAAAAAAAAAAAGAAGGCCAACTAGCCCACCAGGTACATTCAGTAAGCACCACAGAGTTGCGTTGCAGAGAGGTGTAAAAAGGGGCGTGGCCTCTGACCACCTCTCTGCAACGCAGCTCTGTGGCGCTTACTGGAGGTACATGGTGGGCTAGTTGGCCCCCAGGATTCAAGGGGAATTAATCCCCATATTAAAACTCGCCAGGGGGTGCATTTGCACAGTGGTGAAGGGAGGGGGCGGGCCTGATGGGACATGTGTGTACTTATACAATCCCTCCACCAAAACCCAAGCACTTATACATTCACCATGCACTCTCCTTGCAGCACTCTAATTATCCAGTCACTACCCATGCACTCATGCAATGCTACAATACCCTGAGCAGTACCCATGCAGTCAAGCCATTGCCCTGTCACTAGCCATGCACTCCTCCAATCACCCAGCGAGCACCATGTACTTATCCAATCACTCCGCCAAAACTCAGTCACTTATAAATTCACCATGCACTCTCCTTGCAGTACTCTAATCTTCTAATCAGTACCCATATATTCATGGAGTGACCCAGGCACTAACACATGCACTGCTACATTCCCCAGTGCACTACCCATGCAGACCTCTAACCATCTACACAGCACTGATTCACTCCTCCAATTTGCCAGGTTGTACCCATGCCCTCCAGAATTCCCTCTGTCGCTACCCATGCACTCCTCCAATCACCCATCCAGCATCATGTACTTATCCAATCACTCCGCCAAAACCCAAGCTGTTACGAAATCACCATGCACTGTCCTTGCAGCACTCTAATCATCCAGTCACTACCCATGTACTAACTCATGGCAAATACAGAGGAGGTCATGCTCATTACTGGGATACCCCAATGCATAGTGTTCCCTAGTGTATGTAGGTGTTTTCGCTGTATTCTAAGTGTCTTTTAGAATAGCACTTGCTCCAGCCCTTGTTAGTCAGAGTCAGTTACCACCAGTACCTGTCACTAAAAAGTTGGGGGCACAGGAGGACTTGCTGCTCCTCTGTAGGTTCTTTCCGCACATCTCTTGCTTCTTCCTGCACTTTTCTTTGTCTTTCTGGACTTCGGTTGCCTCTTTCTGCATTTGTCTTGCTTCTTGCTGCGCTTTTCTTCCTCGTTCTTCACATGTCCTAACTTTGTAGGCATAGTTAGTAATTAGCATTTAAAAAACCATTGAAATTCACTGAAAAAACCATAGGTTTCAGGTACATTATAGTTAGAAATTAGCATTTAAAAAACCATTGAAATTCACTGAAAAAACCATAGGTTTCAGGATCGTTTCTAGTTAGTTGGACATTTCACTGGTACAAAACCATAGAAATTCCCCTATTATAGTTAGTTCAGTTAAGTATAACTCGCACCCCTGCAATGCACTACTGATGACTTCACATATTACATCATTCATCACATGGTCAGTGACATCACTGATGACATCTCAAATGACATCACTGATGACATCATCCAGTGACTGTGTGTTTCTCTCAAGTTTAAATATGTTTTATATATATATATATATATATATATATATATACCAAGGTGTATTGAAGAATGAGTGGGTGTATAAGTGTCTGGATGGAGGATTTAGTATGTGCGTGACTGACTGTATAAGTGAGTGATTAAATGTGTCTTAGTGAATTCATGGGTTAGTGACTAAACTGTCTGAATTTGTGCATCAGTATGTCTGTCGCTGTGTAAGCTTCTCGGGTTCTAGTTTTTGTCTTTGGGTTCTTGGCACTGGCTCCTTCAGCCTTCCTTCTATAGGCTAGTCTGTTAGGCTCTGGTTGCATCTAGTCAGGTTCTTTTCGTCCTTGGGTTGGTGTACTCATCATGTGCCATTTAGCGGAGAGTGGTCCTTCTTTCTCTCACTCGCTTTCTTTGTGCGGGTATATGGCTCATGCCGTTCTACCTGACATTTTTATACAGGTATGGTGTAGCTCTATTCTGGCATGTTTAGGATATCTACCATCCCGTTATTTCAGCTCTTCCGAGCTGCTTGGGTTGCTGTCTGTTCTGCCACAGCCTCCCCCTTTATCCCTCACTCTGTTGCCGGATCAAATGGTTGGCGCTTTCTGTTAATCTGTCGCAGACTCACCTCCCCTTTGGGGTATGGCTGTGGTATTTATAGTTAAGGAATCTGCGGCTAGATGTCTTTATCAGATGTACGAGTTACTTACCTTTGGTAACGATGTATCTGGTAGAGACGTTGTCTAGCCGCAGATTCCTTAACGCCCACCCAGCCTCCCCGTTCTGCAAGGACCTTGCTGAGTGGTGTTCTCCATTGGCCTCTTCAGTTGCCATTGGGTTATCTCTCATGGGGGTTCAGATTGTTGCACCTCCCTGAGTGTTTCCCTATACAGTTAACTTCTGCTTATGGGCTTCTTTCCTGTAATATAGTGTCTTTTGATTCACAAGAAGATTAATTTTTCTCTACAGTTACCTTCCCTTCTTTCCATCTTCTCTATTAACTCAAGGTCCTGTCTCCTCTTGGTCGCCCTCCTTGGGGGTCGGTTGTGCTCTGTTTCCAACATCTGTTATTATAGGGAAAAGGCCAGTCTTTTCATACTTTCCTACAGTGGACTGTTGTTCTTTCTGTGCTCCGTTCTTACTAGACGGCACAGTTCTACATGGCAATATCAGTCTATTTCTGACAGTTGAGATGTTCTTCCCTTGTTGCACTCGGGAAAGGTCTTCGCTTAGCTTTCGGGGCTCTTTCTCACAGCTTTTCACTTATATGTAGGCAGTGTCTAATTCTGTCTTTTACGATGATGTCTTCCACCATTCTCCTTTATTCACTGATTTTTTTATCCCTCGCACACTTTACCCATACATTCACAGTTTTTCTTGGTGGCTCCTCGTTGTGCAGTGGAATAGTTTCTCTGGAGAAAACATCAGCGCGCCGGGAAGTCTTATATGACCTCGCTGACGTCACGACGTTAGGGTCGGTCGTGTGGCGCCGTCCCCTGGCGCGCAGAGGTGCCTGGGGATATTCTAAGTTAAGGCATCTGCGGCTAGACAACGTCTCTACCAGATACATTGTTACCGAAGGTAAGTAACTCGTACTTTAGTCCGAGTACGCCTGGCGCAAAGCATGTATCATGTTAATGTAAAACTAGCCATTTAGTGGTATCAGATCTGAACACTTGCCTGTGCCATAGTGGTCCCTGCTGCTGCAAAAGAAGTGTTCTATGAACCTGGGGTGTTGACCTGAATGAGTGACTAATGTACAGAAAGTTGTAGTACCTTGACTCCACACCATAAGGTAAGTTTCTTTTAAAGTGTATTTGTACAACTCTTAAGGACGCACCCCCAGCTGCAGGCGCTGGATCAGACTCAGTGAAGCACTGTCAACATTCCAAGACAGCCTTCACTTGAACATTCTAGGAAGCAACCAATGGGAGGAAAGGGACGGGGGAAAAGTAAGGGTAGAGAACAGATAGGAAGATTACAACACCTCTTCCTACCCAAAGGAGGAGCAAAGAGGAGGAGCGGAAGCGGAGGCTCCAGGAAAGGAAGAAACAGGGCTGGGGGGGGGAGAAAGTGAAAAGGGCTGGAAACAGGGAGAGAGAGAAAAGGTGAGAGGGAAACAGTGATGGAACCAAAAAAAACAGAACATGCAGTGGTCTATCGCAGTAGACCTATGGTCATATTAATGAGTGAGCAGAATACAACCTCTTTATTCACAGTGATACTCTTGGTGCCACCCCGGTGTTTTGCGGGACCTGGTTCCCCTTCTCAATGGATGCTCACTCTCCTGCACATCGCCCGCCTCAGAACTGCTGCTCCCACTTGGTTCTGCACCGTTTTGCTCTGTGGCTACTCTGTCCATACTCTACTTCCTCCCATTCTCCAAAGTGACCATATTTTCGGGCACCTCCCTTATTCTTTCCGGGGCAAAGAATTTGTCACCTTTCCTGCCCAACCCTTCCGGTTTCCTTATGTAAACCATCTGACCTTGTATCAGGACCCTCTCTTTGGTACCCCACTTCTTGTCATACTACGCTTTGTACTTCCCTTGGCGTGACTCCACATCCCTCTTAAAGTCTTATTTGTTCACCATGACTGGTTGTTTAGGAAACAACCAGTTAGGAGACAACTTGGAGCCAGCTTTCCTCCCATTTAATAATTCGAAAGGAGAGTAACCTGTGCTGAGACTAGGTGTTGTGTGATACGACCGTAACATGTCTCGGATGGCCTACTCGACAAGTATACCGGACCTTCCCGCTAGTTGTATGCATTCTTTCAACAGTATATTGGCTCTTACGATCTTTCCATTTGACTTGGAACAGTAAAGTGGTGTACGTATATGGTTCACAGACATATCTCTTAGAAATTCCCTCATATCCTCCGACACCAACTGCACTCCATTGTCAGTGACTAGAGTAGAGGGGATGCCTTCTTTCGAGAGCGTGTCACTTAAAAACATTATTATGGCCTTAGTGTTGATATTGTTTACAAATTTATACGGGATCCAACTAGAGTAATAGTTAACAAGTACTAGTAGATACCCTTCATGAGTACCTATAACATGTAGTGGCCCCGTGATATCCAAACCCAGCTTGTCCCAAGGTGTTTAAGGAATTTGTACCGGAATGAGGGGAGCCCGCCAGATGGTTCTGCTTTTGTCACTGAGCCCACACGCATAACACTCATTCACCTTTTCTTCCATTAATTGGTCCATTTTAGGAAACCAGTACTCTGATCTTAATTTGGCCTTCAGCAAAGGCTCCTGCCCAAATGTCCTTCATGTGTAAGGTCCACAATATGACTCAACAAACCCTCAGGAGGAACAACCTTTCCTGACTTGTACAATTCTCCCCTACAATGGATAAATCATCTTTTACATTCCAAAACGGTTGTATGTTACAGGGCAAATCTTTGCATTTACTGGCCCACCCCTTTACTACAAATTTTTTTACATTTCTTATCACTGCATCATTCTCCATATTCATATTCCATTGATCTTTTGTGATCGCCGGTAGTCTTATTTCCAAAACCACGTCCTTTTCCTTTGCGTCCTCCAAGTCATTTTGAACAGGGCTCTAGATAAATAATCAACCACCTTGTTTTGTTGACCTGGAACATGTACCATCTTGAAATTATACCCCTGAAGACCGATGGACCATTTAGCGATCCGGGGTGTCATGTTTTCTACCTGTTTCTTGCTGAACAAAGACAGAAGAGGTTTATGGTCTGTATGTACCTCAAAAGGTAGGCCCCACACATAAAAATTGAAATGTCTCACTGCCCAATACACCGCTAGCGCTTCCTTTTCTACTGTGGAGTAATTTAACTCTGCCCCTTGAGAGTTCTTGACGCAAAAGACACTGCATTGATCATGTAATTTTGCCTTTGAGCTAAGGTTGCGCCAATGCCTTTTGCACTCGCATCAGTGGTGATTATAGTATCCTTCTCCATGTTGAACTTTCCTATGAAAGGAGCCGATATGATCGCGTTCTTAATGTTTTCTATAGCTTTCACTTGGTCTTGACCCCATGTAAATTCCACCTCCTTCTTAACTAGGTCTCTGAAAGGTTGGGAGATCATAGCAAAGTTCTTTATGTATTTTGACATATACTCCGCTACCCCAGAAAAGCCAGGATTTCATCTTTATTGTTCGGAACCGGAGCTTTTCTTACCGCTTCAACCAGATCAATCTTTGGTTTTATACCCTCTTCCGATATTGTATGCCCAAGATAGTCCACTGATGATACTCCTATTTTGCATTTGCTTTTCTTAGTTGTAAACCCCACCTTTCTCAGTTCTTCAAGAGCAGTTTGTGCATTGTGATCATGTTCTTTCTCATCTGAGCCATAAATCAGTACATCATCCTGAAAACAAAGGGCTGTATTGCTCTTTGAAAAGCTGAAGCTGCTGATGCCAGCCCAAAAGGCATTCTCAAGAATTTGAAGTTGCCAAATGGGGTGGTGAAAGCAGTCAAGAGCTGGGAATTAGGATGTATCTTGATTTGATAATAGGCCAAGGATAAATCAAGGACACTGAAGAACTTGGGACCTTGTATTGTACTCAACATTTCATTTATTCCCGGCAAAGGGTGTCTGTCTACTTGAATATTGGCATTTAAGGACCTTAAATCCACACAAAGTCTTATGCTCCGTCCCCCATCCTTGGTTGTTATGATGATGGGTGCCAACCAGGCTGAGCATTCAACTTCTTGTATGACCCCTTGACTCTTCAACCTTTCAATCTCCAGTTTCAGGGGTTCCCTCATAATCAAAGGAATTGAACGCGCTTTGTGTACCACTGGGAATGCACCCTCCTTGAGGACAATCTTATGCATATAATTTTTTTTATATTCCCAGCTTTTCGTTTCATCAGAAAATCCTCCACTAAATCTGTGCCTATAGCTGGTGGCTCTATCAACAAAACTTGTTTGTGATTGTTGGGATCCAGGGTGATTCCTAATTCCTTCTGATGCTTACACCCTAGCAAACTAGAACCCTGATTGGTTATGCACACCTTACCCACTGTGTGCCTGTCTTTAAATGAAATCCTCATTCTAGCCATGCCTTCTAAAGGTATGGGTTATTTGCTGTAGCCTGCTGGACAGATGTCAGCCTTTTCCAATTCTATCTTACTTACCCCAAATTTCTCTTCAAAACCTTTCCTGTCTATCAATGTAAAAGGAGAACAGGAGTCAGCATAGACCACAGATTTCTGACCATCCAAACTAATTTCACAGGTAGGATACTGTGTTTTTTCCTCTGACTCCTTAATCTGAAAAATAATTTTTTTAACCTCCTATCTCTCTTCCTCAGGATTCTCTACCAAATGCACTTTGGGTCCCAAAACATTGCAAACCTTCGAAAAATGCCCCCTTTTGTTACATTTTCTGCACATCATGTTCCTAGCAGGGCACCTCCAATTATTGGCCAAATGGTTAACGCTGCCACACCTGTAGCATTGCAATCCCTCTCCTTTCTTCCTAACTTCCTCTCTGCCTTTAATTCCTACTTTACAAACCGCTTCATCACTACTTGTAGTTTTCGTTACTTCTCCTTGAAATTTTCGGACCCTCTCATTTCTCTCATACAATGAGCAGTGTGTTCTAAACCTTTCGCAATGCTAATAGCCTCCTCCAGATCTGGATTGCGTGTGAGTAACTCCTCTTGAATTTTCTGATCATTAGTACATCTGACTAGTTGATCTCTGATCAAGGAATCTGTTAACGGCCCAAATTCACATGTAGCTGACTTCCCTCTTAGAACAGCAATGTATGAAGATACTTTCTCCTCTTTCTTTTGAACTCTTTTGAAAAATTTATGTCTTTCTAAAACCACATTAACCTTCACCTTGAAGTGTGCCTCAAGTTTCTTTAACGTATATTCATACACATCCCCCACTGCCTCCTCCTCTAATGGTTCATCATCCACTAATCTTCCTGTGATATCTTCAAAAACCTTCCTGCCATGAATTCCCAAATTGTGCAATAGTATATGTTGCTTTCTTATGCTTGAATAGTTTCTTCCCCCTATTGCAATTAGATAAGATTTAAAAATAACTTCCCATCTTTTCCAAGGAATGTCAGGTTCTCCCAACTCATTTAAGAAAGGAGGTGGTTGATTCATGCCAGAACACGCCATGTTAAATGCTTGTAAATAGATACAGTGAGGGGACAACCTCAGGAACAATAGGGAAAACCTAGCACCACAGGTTTTTCCTTAAAAGAAAATTAAACTTTCACCATGTAAAAACAGAACAGCAAGAAATGCCACAGGGTAGTGCACAGATCAAATATGAAATAGCAATGGCCACACACTGTCAATGTGGGGTTGCTTCGTTGGATTAACTATGCAGAAATTTCCCCCTACGTTTAATTTTCAATTAGAAGCCCAAGCCAGTGGAAAGTAAATGTACACAGTTAGGTTCGAGCAAAAGAATGCCAAGTTCAAGGGTAAAGCTTGAGTCCTATTTCTATGACTTTCCCTTCACTGCTCAGCCAGCCTCTCAGGAGAAAAGAGGCAGGAACTTCCTCTGTGAGGAGAGAACAGCGTGGAAATTACTGCGCGTCGCGTTTCCTTTCTCCTCTAAAGACACACAAGCCACGTTGCCTCCTCCGCCCCAAATTTATGATTAACAGGCGTTGGGCACAAACCAGGAGGACCGCTACGAAATTCTCCTCCGAATCGCTGCAACTCTAGAAAAGCTCACCCTGACTGGAATGCTCACTGAGTGGACGCTGCACGGAGCATCGCCCTACCGCTGATTTCACATAGCACCCAGGAACTGTCAGCGCTGACCAAGACGCCCAGGATCACTCCTCACCCCACAGCCGATGAGATCCACAATATTCCCTTTGACCCCCAGCCAGACCACGTTGGTGCCCCAGAGACACCAGGAGTCAACCAGCGCCGCCGAAAGGGTCACAGAGGGAGGAAACTCCACGGCTCCAATGAGACGAACGAGTAGAGACGAGAGATCGCCAAGATGCACAGCCTGGAAACCCACCCCAACAGAAGACCAGGAACGGGTAGACAGCACTAGGCACACTCCCCCTCGCTACAGCTGAAATCGGGGCACTCCACCGTCACTAGGAAGTCAATAAGGCGGAGCACAAATTAATGACGGCCGCCAGCGTCAGTCCCCTAAGCCAGGGTGAATTTTTTATGAACAAGCTCAGTGGAAAGTCACTCCGCTTCTCGTCCCTAGGGTCCTGTGCCTCACCTGGACATGAGCACTGAATCGACCCTTCACGACCTCACGCTGCTCACAGACGAAAGATCTCAGGGGAGGATGCGTTGCTGTCCCTGTCACAGCATCCCGTCGTCGTCGCCACAAAGTGTAGTAACTTGACTCCACATCAGAAGGAAAGTTTCTTTTTAAAGTTTATTTGTACAACTCTAAGGACACCCCCCCAGCTGCAGGCGTCGGACTCAGTGAAGCACTGTCAACGTTCCAAGACAGCCTTCACATGAACGTTCTAGGAAGCAACCAATGGGAGGAAAGGGATGGGGAAAAGTAAGGGTAGAGAACAGATCGGAACATTACAACAAATGGGCTATGCTACTCTTACAGTCAAGCTACAGCGAGAGTCACTTGGTGTTGAAGAACAGATTGGTGGCTGGGGACCTAACTGTACATACAATTGGACTTACCAGTCTGTCTCTCCAAAGTGCCTCAAAGCTGTCCTGTTGCCACCTGAGACCTACCGCTTGATGGAGGACTGTTTCATTGCCCCATCCTAGGGTTGCAACTGCAACAAAGACTCACCATACCGAGGACATATTTCTGCTGCATTCACAAGGCATAACTGCTGCTGATGCCAACTAATCCTGGTAGGGAGCCCCATCCTAAGGCTACCTCTGTTGTCTTCAGGATATATCATAGCGGCTTGTGCCTACTCGGCCAGAGCGGGGTTGGTGTATAACTCAATCATGACCCAGCATTCCTCTGGTGAGCACAGGCTGTGAGCCGAAGCCCCACTAAAGCCCACCACCTTCTAGAGAACAGTTGGGAGATTGATTGGCTGATTCAGCCACGGAGACTTAATGTTATAGGAGGGGTTAGTGTTTAATGCCATAGTAAGTGTTGAAGCATTCCTTATTATGCCATGAGGCCCTAGACTTCAAGTAAGGGGAAGGATCGAGGAAGTCGGGGGACAGCCTTCTAGCTTAATAGACACACACCTGTATATCTGGTATCTGTTACTTTTTGCGGTATGTGTATTATTGAGCCCTAGAGTGTGTAATAAAGTAGCGTTATTTATTGAAAGTAAAGCACTGAGCTGGACAGTTGCATTAATGCACTGTTGGGTGTTCTTTGAGTTCTGAGCCTACCTTACCCCCTCACTAACCTCCCTAGAAAGGTTGTGACTGTTCACCAACACTTCCACTGAGAAACAAGTGCTTGTCCCAGTTTTGCAGAGCCATAGTTGGACTGACTGCAGGACAGTAGAAGCAAACAAGCCCATCCATTCTACAGCTGCGGCCATAAGGCCTTGGCTGCTCCTTGTCCCGGTGAATGGGGTCTGACTGCATTAACATTCAAACATGTTTTGATTATGTACCTATTAAGCTTAGCATTTGAAACAGTCTAGGGAGATAGTACATAGGGAGGAATTGTTCAATAGTGAGGTGAGGCTGGGTAGGATGCTAGTTGATAGGGCAAATAATTTGATGCCAGCTGAAAGGGAAAAAATATTAACTTATTAGTAGCTGTAGTAGAAATAGTAGTCTTTGTAGTTAATATATCACTACTAGCTTCTTGGGACAGGGCATCCTGGTGTTTAACTAGTCAAACCAAGCAAGACTACAGCAAACTAGAGCAAACTTAATAGCACTGCAGATAATGAAAAGGTCTCATATTTTTAACTAAACCTTGGGTGTCCTTCTAATGTCATGAAGAAAGGTATTCCAGCTTTGTAAGTCCAGGACAGAAAAATAATGACCCCCTGTTCTGGCCTTGGGGATATGTGGAGTATGGAGCAGGCAGGTGGCAGATGATGTGAGGGTTGATACTGGGCAACAGGGAGGAAAAGGTCCCTCATGAGTTTAGGCCCTACATTGTAATATGAATGCTGTGCCTAAACTAGATTTTTTTTTTTTTAATAATGGGCTCTATTGGAAGGTACTAAGATCGGAGCAATTGTGCGATCCTTTACTTGAGCCAGGCGTTAATCTGATTTCTGAATTTTAAATGACGTGCAATTACATTAAGCTGTTCCTTGACACCAAGTTCCACTCTACTGTTGTTTTCCTGTAAGCTGGAGCGAGTAAGGGCTCAACAAAAGAAAACACACCAGCACCAATTTATTATTATATTCCTTAAAAAACTTAGGTTGGGGTTGAAAATGACTCGCATATTATGAGCACTAGCAACTAACAAGGAGAGGGGCCAAGATCAGTTAAGACCACGCATCAGACCACGTCAAAAAAGTGTTCGGGAATACTAGTATCTCAGTTTTGTTGAAGTTCAATCAGATAGTTTTGGAGTCCATCCATGTGTCAATAACACTAATTCAGTCTTAAATTACTGTTACTGCATAACCGCATCTCTAGTGAGTCGAATGGTCAATTTGGTGTCATCAGAATATGCTTCAAAAACTTAGTCCAGGCAGCCAAAAATATATGATCAAACATGCAAGGTACATTAATATTAAACCATGTGGGACTAAGAGCTGACCCCCTGAGGCACACCACATATCTGTTTAAGCTGTCAGCGAGCTTGTCAGCATTGCTGGAGATCGACACTTCAAGTTGAATGTTGCCAGCAAATGACAGTATGGCAAAGCCAAAGGAATGAATCAACTTGGCTAAGGGAGCCACATATATGTTGAAAAGTGTTGAACTTTGTGAATAACCCTGGGGGACACCACAAAGCAGGAAGAAAGATTTTGAGATTTAGTATTTACCAAAAAAGACATAAGGAGATGAGTTTGGCTGGATCAAAAAAGCCAATTCAATCTAAGGCAGGTCTCCCAAGCTCTCCCCTCAAAAATGGACATGGAGGATGTAAATGTAAATGTACAGGAATTTATATAGCGCAAATCACCGAGCGGTTTCTAAGCGCTTGCTTAGGGAACCCGTCCTGGTATTCCCCTGTGAGATAACCACGTTAGGGTATCCGCAAGATGAAAGCCAGGCATCCCGCCGCGAGGGACCGTTGTGGAGATTAAGCAAGCTATTGCCCAGAGTCGCAGAGTGTGAACCCGTGAATCGAGTAGGCACTGGAGCGAGAATTGTCGAGTCCATGGACATTTTAGGACTCAAGACCCCGCCGAGCCGGGAATTGAACCCTGGTCCCGGGCTGACCTCTGCTTCCAGGTCTGCCTCCTCTAACCAGTGAGCCACACTTCTCCACACTGGATGGTATGGGAGACTGTTGAAAGCAGCAGACAATTGGAGAAAGACAACGGCTGCTGTACCACTTTCATCCATAGTGTATCTGATTTCATTAAGGACAACTTCCAAGTCCACCTCTGTACGATGACTAGGTTAGAAACCTGCTTGAGCTGGATGAATTCTATTCGGTGAATGTTGAGAGTTGGTCCTTGACCTCATTCACGTTCACTTTAGTAATCTTGGATGAAATTTCGATGAGCCTGTAGGTAACTAGCACCGTTGGGTCTACTCTAGGATATTATGTTTTTAAAAGAGGGACATCTACAGTCTGATCCTGATCAGAGGGGTCCATTCCTTCAGTCGAAGAGATATTGCATTGTGCTGTTAATGGTGGTTTAATCAATGAGCTCAAAATGGTGAATGGTGGGTGTCTGAATAGATTTTGCTGGTCAATATTTGAATGGTTGGAAACTGGAGAAGGAAACGTTTTCAGCAAGAACTCAGTTTTATCATGAATGATAGAGAGCTGATCACTCGAGTCTTCAAAAGTTCTCATTAAGGTAGAATCGACTCTTGGAGAATTAAACATGTTTAAGATTCTAAAAAACTCGTTAGTGTGATTAGAGTCAGAGGAAATTGTAGTTTGATAATAGGCCTCTTGTGGAATTTATTAGATATTTATAGAGTTGTGTTATTCGAATGGAATTCAGAACATATGCAGGCCTTTTTTTCTTTCGTCTGTTCTGATGAGAGCAGGTAGGTGAAGGATATTGGTCCTTGAAAATGTAAGGATTTACTTGATGAAAATGTCATGTGTTCATTGGGCAATGGCCTCAAAAGCACCAATAAGCCAGTGCCACCCTCTATCACATTGCCAATAATAGGGCAGACAGTTGTCTACAAGATAGGGCAGGTGTCCATGAACTGGGAAATATTGTAACATATTCCTTTTTCAAGCTCAAATGAAAATCACTCAGTTGGGTAAAATGGACTGAAAACACTTAGGCAAAAGTAGTTGCACAAATAGTTCAATAAAGTTACCTAATACATTTTGGGGCTGATAAATTAGCATACATTTTATAGTAGCAGAAGAGAAGAGGCCAAGAAGAAGCATTTACATCTCTGCTTCCAAAACAGTGGACAAGAAATGACAGAAATATTTGTCTCCTTACCTACTCTGTCTAGATGTGAAATTCTGGGATTAGGTGCAACAGGTTCACAGATTTCTGGAGCTAATTCAACCACATCTCGATGACTAAGCGGATATCTAGATTCGGGTCAATAATGAGACCATGACATTCCTACCTTTATTTGGAAAGTGACCTTGAGTCAATGAGCATGCAGGATAACTCCGCATAAGAAGCAATGTGCAGCGAGAGGCCTAGAGACAGAGGGCCTGAGTTAGACGTTAGTGGATGAGATACTCAGTCACAAACGTGGCGGCAATGAGATATTCCATCACAAATGTGACGGATATCTATTTGGCCGTATTACAAGTGCCATGGAATATAATGCACTTGTAATACTGTAGACCTGATGTCTGTCACTTTTTGTGATGGAGTAGCTCCACCAGCGATCTCTAAACCTGGACCAGGTGCCACAAGGAAGCGTCTAATATGCATAAAGCACTCAATGTCCTAAAAATAACTGTCTTTCCGTTTGAGAGCTAGGAGTCGCAAAGAAGAAGCAGAAATGTACTCTACATGCTCTTCGCAATACCAAAAGATGTGCCTGCTTTGGCTACGTAACAACAAGATAGTGGCATGGGTGGAGATCATTGTTAAGGTGCCAGTGCTTTCACATTCAGTTACAATGATGAAAATAAGAGAGAAAATGGAGCCCAGGATCTTCCAAGCACTGCTAGAATAGTGCAACTACTAGAAAAGAAAAAGAAAAGCAATTTAAATGTATGAACCCATGAAAGCAACAGCTGAGGCTCAAAGACACATTAACTAACAAAATTCACTAAGACAACAAATCACAGTCGAGGCCAGACTCTCCAAATGCAAGGCTAATAATGAATATGTACAAAAAAATTATAAAACCCCATTCACTGCTGCTGTGGCAGGGCCACCATTAGTTGCATGATGAAAAATTGTCAGTTGAACAGTAGGGGTGCAAAGTGGTTTGGCATTCCAATGGATAGGGTTGAGTTCTGTCAGAGAGGCCAAGGTAAAGTGCTCAGGTCGATCAGTGTGCATAGTAAGAAAGAAGCCAGAGGGTGAGCATCAAGCAGGTTAGTGAGTGTGTTTCTAATGGTCGATATTTTGATTGAAAAGCAGAACACATACTCTTTGGCGGCAAGGTTGGACAGCGAAGTAATAGACGTGAGGAGAGAGATGATATTTAGAGCTATTGTCTGAATATGTCAAGAGAAGAGATGAGGGTAGTGTATTCTTTTGATTGTCAGTGTACTGTAGTCATCTTTGTATGACTTGACTTTCTTGGTTGTGGGTCTTCCTCCGGAGTTTTAGCTTGTGAATTGTTGAATAGATTCATGGATATGGGTTTATCATGTAGGGAGTGAAGTTCTGCAGTAATAGTTGGAGTTGTTGGTTGCAATTAATGTGCTGTTAAATTGGCAGATGGAGCTGCCATTTGAGCATAGAATAAAACTGACATGTACTTGTTGCTTGTATCTGGGGTCTGTAGGGATTTTCAGTTTTGAGATGGGCGATGTGTTGTTCGGATTGTTAAGAGATTATACTTGAACTGTTATGTGGATTAGGGAGTTGTCAGAGGTGGAGAACTTGTTGGTGGGAGTCTGATGAGTAATAGATCTGACAAAGATGATGGGATCAATTGTTTTCTGCGTAATTAAGTGAGGATTAGGTGGGTGAGAGCGAGTGAGTGCTCAGTTAAAGCTGTTTGAATAGGTAGTTTTGATATGGGTGAATGGACACACGCTGTTGATGCCACATTAGCCCAGCAGTATTCTTGGTCTGACCTGCATTCCAGTAGAGCGAGGAAGGCTCTGCCATCACTTCGGATTCCCGCGCTGTAGAGACCCCCCACCGCCTCCCTTCCGCCGTCCTGCTGTTTGTTCCCATCTGACAGCGGGGCCGCCGAGTGGAGCGAGGCGAGGGGCTGCCTACAACTCTCGGCAGCCCTCGAGGTCTCCAGCCACACCCCCTTGACGACGCGCTAGGAGGCGCATAAAGGGCGTCATCTCCACAAGGAAATTGACACACGCTGTTGATGCCACATTAGCCCAGCAGTATTCTTGGCCTGACCTGCATTCCAGTAGAGCGAGGAAGGCTCTGCCATCACTTCGGATTCCCGCGCTATAGAGACCCCCCACCGCCTCAGCTTCCGCCGTCCTGCTGTTTGTTCCCATCTGACAGCGGGCCGCCGAGTGGAGCGAGGCGAGGGGCTGCCTACAACTCCCGGCAGCCCTCGAGGTCTCCAGCCACACCCCCTTGACGACGCGCTAGGAGGCGCATAAAGGGCGTCATCTCCACAAGGAAATTGACACACGCTGTTGATGCCACATTAGCCCAGCAGTATTCTTGGCCTGACCTGCATTCCAGTAGAGCGAGGAAGGCTCTGCCATCACTTCGGATTCCCGCGCTGTAGAGACCCCCCACCGCCTCCCTTCCGCCGTCCTGCTGTTTGTTCCCACCTGACAGCGGGGCCGCCGAGTGGAGCGAGGCGAGGGGCTGCCTACAACTCCCGGCAGCCCTCGAGGTCTCCAGCCACACCCCCTTGACGACGCGCTAGGAGGCGCATAAAGGGCGTCATCTCCACAAGGAAATTGACACACGCTGTTGATGCCACATTAGCCCAGCAGTATTCTTGGCCTGACCTGCATTCCAGTAGAGCGAGGAAGGCTCTGCCATCACTTCGGATTCCCGCGCTGTAGAGACCCCCCACCGCCTCCCTTCCGCCGTCCTGCTGTTTGTTCCCATCTGACAGCGGGGCCGCCGAGTGGAGCGAGGCGAGGGGCAGCCTACAACTCCCGGCAGCCCTCGAGGTCTCCAGCCACACCCCCTTCACGACGCGCTAGGAGGCGCATAAAGGGCGTCACCACCCCCACTCGCGGGACGCGAGCGGGACGCTGGGCGAAGCCTGGGCCAAGGGTGGGCCCGTCTAAGCCCGTCACAGACCGGAGGAGACCGGGCCGGGCGCACCCCCCTAACAACTAAGCAAAGGTAAAACACAGAGGAAAGGCTCCTCAATAAGAAAAGAAAACAAAAGTATAAGCACTCCTCCTATCGAATCAATATTAACCCAGGTTCCACCCTCTGTACCATACCTGGTCAACAAACATACAATGACCACGAGAGGCTCCAGAAGCAAAACCATGAAAAAAAACATAGCAACTACTGTCGGTCCAATTGAACAATTCTTACATAAAGTAAATGAAACCATAGATCAAACAGTACTGTTGATTGACCGCCGCGTCTCATATGAGCTAGACCAAGCACAGCGCTCATCGATGGGTATCCTGGCACAGGCTCAAACTCCAAATGCGATACCCCTAAATAAATCAACCATAGATACAAATGTCGAAATACACGCCTTACCTAACACTGTCGACCTATCAGTAACCACACAACTGTCACAACTGTCAAACTCACAATCATCACAGGATCTCGAACTGACCCCCGATATCTTTGCAAGCCTACAACCAACAAACAATGACTCAACGCAGCCAGAACTAAGAGGCATAAGGGAAGGAGCAATCCCAAAACAGAACCCCTTACAATTACGATCTAACAGTCCAGATCACATAAGTGCCACTAACTCAGATATTGTTCGGAATGCTAATCAACAAATTCAAGAGAACATCGTTATCACAGATTCCTCTAAGAATATCTTATCCGATGTCCTCATAGTCGAAGACCACGCAAACAGATCTAGCTCCAATAAGAACCGTCAAGATAAACCAATTCCTCGTGCAGAAAAAGGCACAAATCACTCTAAAGTAGACACATCTCTGTTAAACAAAATCTCGGAAATAATAAAACACCAACTACAACCTTTACAAAAAAGCCTTGAAGTAATAGAAAAACAAGTGGCCATATTAATAGCCTCTGCAAAAACAACCACCAACTCAAGGAAAAACGATCTTCCTGTTCCTCTAGGCGCTGCCATTGACTCAGGAAAAAGAAATGCAATTAACCCTTCAAAACAAACAGCCAACAAACCAGTCAACACCACCACCACAAAAACCACAATGAAAACAGTGAAAGAACCAGAAAACAAATCTACTAATCAAACCAACTCCGTAAAAACAAAGACTGATCAAAATAAACCAATACTCAATTCAGGTACTCAAAACCAGCCAATCGCAGATTCCAATTCAGCAAATGCTGCACAGATAAAAAAACCTTCCAATCCACCAACTGCAAATACTCCTAGACCTGAACAAACGCAGACCCACAACAGCAAAACAGGACAACCTAATAAGAGATGGAGAAAGGTAGTAAATCTCCCTCCAGAGGCAACTCCTTTTGTAGCCATACTAACGGGTGTCCCCGAATTAGGCAGAGACTCAGACGAACCTACCTGGTCCCTACTAAACAAAGTACGATACTGGTTAAATATCAACAGGCCCAACCACCCTAACAACATTTCCAGAATAACCACGGTAAGAAGGGTTTCGTGGATTGGCCACCAGCCAAAAACAATCCCAGGAGACTGCATAATCGTAAACTTCGAATATCCACGGGCAGTCGATTACACTTGTTCCTGGGATACTCCAGAACACAACGAAGGAATAAGTGTCAAACGCCTATCCTTTTTCTATCCCCGACAATCCCATCGCTCCGAGGACCCCACTTGGCCATCAAATTGGTCCTGGAGCCAACCCGAGCAAGGACTAAGAAACTGGCACCAGGGAAATAGGGGACAAGGATATAGCCAGAGGTTCCATCCGCAGGGGGACTGGGGATACGAACTCAGCGACCGAGGTGACTGGAATTCTGGCAGAAGACCACATCATCAAACGTATAACGAACCATGGTCGGGAATTCCGACATTTAACCACTTCAGCTGTCTAGATATGGTCGACTGACTACCATCTCAGCCCCATTCTCCAAGTCTTCCGCATAAAATCACCATGCTACCATTCTCGCCACCTACTGCTTCTAAAATAAATACCACAGGAAAATCTCAGTGTTTAACACAGCCAAGAACAAAAGACGTCACCTTAAAACAGGGAAAACCAAACGGAGCCCGTCAGACTGAAATCAGACAACAATATGGTAATTTGGTCCCGGGTTCGCAGAAACTGTCATCATCTCCTTTAAAAAAGCGTTTGCCTGAAACAAATCAGATAGTTGTTGATCCAAACTTAATGGCACATGAAAAATCCGTCCCCCCCAAGAATCATCTCATAGACAACATAAACAAAGTTGAGCGGAACCTGTTGTTCTGGAACGTGGCGGGTCTTGCAACAAAGCACCAAGAAAAAGCCTTCTTGGACTTGGCCCATACAAATGATTTAATATGTCTACAGGAGACATGGCTGAATGACCCAGTCCACCTAGCGGGATACAGAACATATTTCTCGAAAGCTACAAAATCACAATCAGGGAGAAGCAAAGGAGGCCTAATAACATACGTCTCGAATCTTTGGCCCTGTCAGGATATAACACCTATAGCTCTTCATCAGAACTATCAAATAATCAATATCAAAGTATCTATCTATATTTCCTATACAATAATAAATTTCTACAATAACATGAGCTCAGAGGACCTAACCAAAACACTAAGTGAAATCACTGAAGCAATAAACATGCAAAAAATCAAATTCGCAAAAATCACACACTCAATAATCTGGGGAGGAGACTTTAATTTACACATCTGCGGCCAAAGTAACGCACCCACCTGTGGGATCACTGATGAACATGATAATCCTCTAACTCATTTTGTACATACGGAAGAAGGAACCAATATCCAAGCCACTATGTTCGAGTTAGACTTAGGGTTTGCAAATATGATAATGTCACCAACAACCCCATTCACGTCAACCTTTCACGGAAGAGGGGCCCAAACATTAATTGACTATATCCTGGTTTCTACCATCAATGCAGATTGTATAAAGCAGTTTGAAGTGATTAACAACGTACTTAGTGACCACTATCCCCTCAAATTAACATACCTTGAACCTGATCACCACAAGAATCGAGTAAAAGACAACCTTACTCTATTACAACAAGATAATCTCATGCTAAACAGGCTGAATGGCTTCACCCTAAAATGGGGTACCCTAGATCAAGAAGTAACTACAAAAAGAATAGTGGACAAATGCAGGCCACTTATTGAAAACTGTCTAAATCCTTCAGCAGGTGCTGACGAAATCCTGAACGACTATGACAGAATAGTGAAAACCATAGGAAATTAATTAACCAAGCCTAGAAAACAAAATAACACACAAAGAAAAGGATGGTTTAACACCAAGTGTACAAAAGCCTACTCTACCCTAAAGAAAGCCCTAGCAAAGAAAGAACGAAACAGGGAAGAGATAGCCAAACTACGGAAAAGTTATGCGCAAGCACTTAAAGAACGGAAAAAAGAGATACAACTTAATCTCTGGACTCAGCTTTTAGACAGTAGTTTGCAAAAAGACAATATAGCATTCTGGAGAATAGTCAAGACTCCTTTCCTATCCGGGAATAAGGAGGGACCATCCTTAGACGTCGCAATTAATGCGGAGGACTGGGTGATGTATTGTTCAGGAGTCTTTGGAGAGGCAAAAACCGGAGTCCCATCCACTGGACCTGTGCTCCCAGCGGTGAAGTACCCGTTAGATATACACTTTACCATCAACGAGATACAGAAAGCCATTACCTCGGCAAAAAACGGTAAAGCGCCAGGTCCAGACTCCGTTCCAATGGACCTCTATAAATTTCTCCCCGACCTCTGGTCCCCACTCTTAACAAAAGTACTGAACGCAGCTAAGGAAAGCAATCTCCCTAAATCATGGTCAACATCAATCTTGATTCCCATCTTCAAGAAAGGTAATAGAGACAGTCCTTCTTGCTACCGACCCATCTCACTTCTGGACTCTGTGGGTAAGATGGCAGGAAGGATCCTTCTCGATCGTCTACAGGAGTGGTCCAAGGAACACGGGGTCCTTTCAGACATTCAGTACGGGTTCAGGGCTGGCCTGAGCACCGTGGACCAAGTTCTGAACCTAACCCTACTGGCCACAAAATACACAACTGTCAAAAAAACTAGTCTCCACCTGGTCTACGTTGACCTTACGGCAGCGTTTGACTGTGTGGTACATACAAAACTATGGCTAATTATGCTGGATATGGGGATTGACCCTGCAATTGTAGATTTTTTACGTGAGTTATACTCTGATGCCACAGGCAAGGTAAGATACGGGCTGGAAGGACAACTTACAGACAGCTGCCCAATACGGAAGGGGGTCAGGCAGGGGTGTGTACTGGCCCCCTTCTTATTCACGCTGTATACAAACGGACTAGAGGCAGCAATGCTGCAGGGTACAAAAGACTTTCCAACAGCAGGACGGCGACCAATCCCAGCATTGCTATACGCCGACGATGCGGTGATTCTTGCCCGAACTCCAATACAGTTACAAAAAGCTGTAAACAATTACTGTACCTTCATGACCAATCTCAATCTGAAAGTTAATATAAAGAAAACTTTTGTGATGCATGTCGGCAGTAAAGGGAAAAGGACGAAAACAATCTTAGTAGACAACTCACCACTCGAAACAACAAAAACCTACCCATATCTTGGAATCACCATCGACGAGGAGTTCAAATGGAAAGACGCAATTAACTCCCGCAAGTTATCGCTCATACGAACAGTCGGCGCTCTAAAAGCCTTTTCTCTCCGCCTAGGGAAAAAACCCCTGGCAGAGATGTTAAAGATTTATAATGCAAAGTGCATTACCACGGCTATCTTTGGAGCAGGAGTTTGGGGAACGGCAAATGCTGAACAAATCCAAAAGATCGAAAACACCTTCCTCAAATTTTTACTAGCAGTCCCTAAGAGTACGACCACCTTTGGATGCCATTTAGAACTTGGACTAGAATATATCTCAGATCTTATCAAGATCCAACCCATAATGCTATGGCGCAGAACATGGGCAACGGAAGAATGCACACTCACAAGAGCAATTATTGAGGACTGCATGAACCCAGAACACATGGAAAAGATTAAGTGGCTTCATTACGTAAAAACCTTCCTCACAGATATTGGCCTACTGAGGTTTTTTAACGACCCACAGTCAGTCACAGACATAGCAAAAAAGGAACTAAAAAAGATATGTCTGTCCCACTTAAACCAACTAAGACTGATGACAGAAATAGGTAAATTGTCAGTACAACATAGCCTCATGATACAAACTGTTCCATCCATACAACCATACTTACAGGAAGACCGGACACATTTTGAAAAGTTACTGTTAACCCGTTTCAGGTTCAATCTTTTCCACATCATGGTTTCATTCCCCACCCAAAACAACTGGACATATATTACAACAGCGTGCCCCTGTGACTCTAATTCTTCCCAGTCCACAATCCATGTTCTCTTCTTCTGTACCTTTTACACTCCATTCCGAAAAAGATGGATATTACCAATCCTAAAAGCAATGAAGGTCAGAAGATGTCGCCCAGCATTCCCGGCATTACAGTTCTTGGACAATCCACTAGTCTCAAGATCCGTGGCACACTACCTTAGAGTGTGCCTTAAACACCGCACGAACTTATGAGCATTCTGAAAACCCGTCTTAACATAGTCTCTAGTAAATGCATTGTACAGTATACAGAGATCTAAATTTTTAATATATATCATGAACTTTTTAAACGTCTTTTTTTAATCAGTGTTTTTTACAGTATAAATTTGTACTTTTGTGGCTTTCATATTGAAATCCGAATAAAGTTAATTTGATTTGATTTTGATTTGAATGGAGGTGTTGTACATGTCCAGATGTGTGCCCAATCAAACAGCACTCCTCAGTGACTACTTAATAAGCTACTCATTGCGTAGTAATCTTTAGGGCCTGCTCATATTTGCCACCCCTCACTTGGTAGTCCGCATGACTTGCTCACTTTTGCGGACATGAAGGAGACTCTCCGTTGAGTAGTAACTATCTAGTTCCACTGACTCTGGGATACCCTTCCCTTTGCACATCCCAGTGCTTACTTGTGCTTACTGTTCTACAGATATTTTAAATTTCAACTCCTGGATAATCTTGTAGACAGAAGCATTCACAGCACCTGTCACACTAGAAAAGACAATGACTTGAACAGGTCTTGATACCTCGTTGTTTCTGCAGCCTAAATGTTACTTTCCCTGCAGACGTTCCAAATAAAACCTGTATTGATCTTTCCAACCAACTATCCATCCCTCTGTCTGTCCATCCATAAACCTTTGTAACGTGTCTTGATGTTTGTCATTTTGGACTGTATATATGTATATTCTGTTTATGTGTTTCCCTCTGTAAGTGTGTTGATTCATGTGTTTTTTTCCCTCCCCCGCCCCCTCTTTTTGTTCCCCTCGTGCAGGTCTACCTATTCCCCAGTGAATGTCAACTAGGGTTTCAACCGCCCCTGGCAATTCACAGCTATTTATTGAATACCAGGCGGTAGTGCATCAATTCTCTTCACTTAACCACGGTCCTGAAGAAGTGCCAATTGACCCGTTAGGGGCAAGCATAGGCACGACACATGTCAACAGTATACACTTAGACTGCCCCTTAGGAACATTATAATCCCCACAGGGGCCCACTTTTGTTTTTACCTAGACTAGAGCTACCTTTTCATTAAAATTAACTGTAGAGGACTGCCCTATACCTTTTTTATCTTATCTCACTGTGCACTACCCAGCCCCCACACCTGCATGCACCTAACAGCTTTATCTTCAAAAGATCCCCGGCAAAGAGCCCCGGTTACGGGAGCCCGTCCGGCATTGCAGTGCCCGCCTGATGAGGGGCACCTGCCCTATGATGAAGCATGACACCTCTCGGGGTGTGTGAGGGCAACACAAAGAAAGACCGGAATTTCCCCTTCACCCCTATCTCCTCAACAAAAAAACTTTCACATAGGAACTGCATACCCTCTTTAAACACTAGTCTCATTTGGGGGCCTGTGTGCAGGACCTCATAACCCAGCTCTCAGTCCCCCCCCCCCCCCCCTATTTGGTTACAATATATTAAAAAACAGTCAGTACAAATAAAAAGGACTGTCGCTTATTGCACTTTTACCAACAGGGTGTTAGACGTGTTGGGACTAATTAATAAAATCATGTAAAAGTATAAGAGTACGCATGTAGTACTACTTCTCCTACTCATAAATACTTTTGTGAATCAGTTCTTATGTTTTTGACGAAAAGTTTGCCCTCTATTCTAAATACTTAGAAAGGAATCATAGTACATACATAATAATATAATTATTTAATTAACTCAATTTCTAGAAGCTATCACCTCATCGTCTAAAGTCAGATACCTAGATATGCATTTAAGATTTTCAGACAGCCCTGGATGTAGGCAGTATACAACTTAATGCTGTCAAGGTTATATTTTGCTAACTGTGCATTTCTAAACATCCCATAATGCTTAACGCAAAACTTGAAGTCCGTGCAAAATGCAGGAGGTTTTGCATTGATCCACCTACGTTGTGATAAGGTGTCCCTGGCCCACTGGTCACTGCACAGTCTCCTGGTTAGTGCACAATTCAGGTTAAATAACTTTCTACAGTATGTAGATCAATAAATCACAAAAATCCCAGGTCTTTGGCTAAAACTCTACTTTTGTACTTACTTACACCTTTATATTTGATCAAAGGAAGAAACGTCTTTGCCATAGTTGAGAACAATTGATCATAGGCTCATGGATTCTCAGTAGAGGGCATCACAATTATGAAACACACTCCCCTTAACATTAAATTACCCAATGACCATGAGCATTGTAAGCAATCTCTCTTTTATCACCGTAGGTCAACTGGGGCTGTGTTACATAAAGTGCCCTGGGGGCAATGGCCTTTGGCGCCCGCTGTGCGCACACCTGGGGCACTTTGGTATTACAGAAGGGGTGGCAGACGCTTGTGCAGCCCCTGCTGTAATACCTATACCTCTGGCGCACATGAAGCGCCAGCGCTATCTTCAAAAGGCGTTCACTCATTTGCACTGGGCATGCCCCATGCAAATGAGGGACCCCTTTGCCTCTGCGCCCGTGCCGTATTACAGATGTTGGCGCGGAGGAAAAGAAGTTCTCAGAAGGCGCACGACCAGTGCACCTCCTGATGGCAGCCCTGCTGGGGGGGAAAGGGCGTCCCATGGACCCCCCAGACATTCCCCTACAGACGGGTGCAGTCACTGACCGCACCCGCCTGCAAGGGGATCTCTAATCCCCTTCAAAAGTGCAGGCGGGTTGCCGCTCCGTTTTTCCCCTGGATGCGCTGTTGCGAGAGCAGCGCAAGTTCGCAGCTACCCTGGGGGCAACACATTCATCATAATAAGGCGCATTTTCACTGTTTGCACCTGCCGCACCTTTTTGAAGGTGCGCCCGGCGCAAACAATGAAAATGCGCTTTATGTGTAATGTGGCCCCTGGTGCTTATTCTTAAGTTATCTTTCTGTTTTGGTAATTACTATCTCTCAGTGCCATGAGGCCGCTTAAGTGGAAAACGTTAGTGTTACACAACACACACCTTAGCATAACAAAAATGAAACTGTTTGGGTGTGCCGGCGTTCAGTTGTGCAGGTTTATTGCCATTTTCAAGTTGACAAAAATAATTCCGTTCAATGCTTGTGGTTATGGAAATCATGATGTATATAAAATGTGAAGTTTTTACATTTTTTTATTTATATAACCAAAAATCTCTTTGTATCTAAGTTCCTGATTTATATCTTGGCGAACGATGTACTGCATCACAAACATCCGCCTAATTACAACTGCATTATGTCCTTTGACACTTGTAATTAGGGGATGAGTTATTCAACTCGGTTGTGACGGAGCAACTCATCAACCAAAATCTGAATCAGCCTTTGAATGTTCGTAATATCTCTCTTATATTGCTAAACATTTGCAATTCACGCCTTCGACATACAAACTGCAATGCATGTATTTTGGAACTGCTTGTTTTTGCTACTACTGACTGTTTTACCATACATTTTCTTTTCAGAAAATGCCAAAAGATACTTGGAAAAAATATGAAACTCTGGGAAGACGAAGTTTACAGATTCAAGAAAATTGGTCAACTCAAAGTTAGTGACAACATACTTGTATTTAAATTAATTATGTACTTCTCTTCTGTAGCTACACTAAGAGACAAAGCCAATATGCCAGCTAAAGAATTGGTTATTGCATGATAACGATGGGCCATTGGTATGTTGATAACATTTATTTAGTTGCTTATTTATAATTTTCGATTGCGCATCTGCAACAAATAAGTTTTAAAGTGTGGACTACGGGAATACAATAGGTAGAGAGAAGAAGCTAAAAGCATTAGGCAAACTAGAAGCACTAGGTAAAGAGTTTGAGGATTATTTCAGGAGAGCCGGATCAGATGGATTTTTTTAGAAACATTCTGAAGGTTAAAGGATCTAATTGAGTTCTGGGTTAGGGAGGAAGAGAGCTCCAAAACATAGGATTGGTGCCAAAGAATAATTGTTTTTGAGCTAAGGACTTCTCCAAGGTTAGTGTTTGTAGGAAGAGGTAGTTCTTGATCCTGGGACCTCTGTGTGTGGGATCAGCTCAGTCATGGCAGGGAGGATCGCCTCGATGAGGGCAAGAGAAGATAGGGTAACTCCAGGAAGAATAGCATTGCCATAGCCCATGCAAGACCTGATTATTTGTGGGCCACCTTTCTCAGGTGATCGACGTTGGGACACTTTTTATCCTCTTCAGGGTGTGAAGGATGGAATTTTTTAGTTGGTCCAGTGTTGAAGCAGGAGGGCAGATTTTTCATTCACGAGTCTGGAGACACTCAGGTAGGAGGTAACTTAAATATTTCAATATTTGGCCCTTAAGTTACAGGAAAAGGCCAGTAGGTCCTGTCAGGGTTCCAACCTCGCTTCAATTGCAACTCTCTACTAGCATCCACTCTAGGCCATGTACCAACATTATAATACATCATTTACTTTTAGCATTCTGGTCACCAACACAGAGATACAGGGAGTGCGGACTGACGGGATACTCTACACTCCGTTAGCGGTCTTGAAACTCTGTGACCGGTTAGAACATGAGGCTCCCCCACATCTCATGTCAAAAAAAGAAACGAGACAACAATTAGTTTGTGACTACCACTCCACAGCGAACCAAGACATGAACGTCTTGCCAACTACTTGGCCATGAGGCCCTACCTCCACATGTCTGAACTCTCACAATGACACCATACAACATTTAAGCATGCAGTACATGCACACTCATCTCCCTAAGACCAAATAGAGTCTGTTGATGTGTGATTTAGAGTCAGGGTGCTGTCAATAGTGAATCCCAAGGATTTTATGAATAATGAGGTGATGGACGAGACATTTTAGAGAAGATGTCATTTGGTAGGGCTTTGCCTATTTTATTTTTGTTGCTTGAGGTGATGGGGGGGAAAGTTCTGTCTTTTGAGGATTGAGTAGGAGTAATGTTAATGTCCTAGGTTCAGAGTGATAATGTTAGTGTGTGTGTTTCTGTACAGTGCTGTGTGCTAAGCAATCAGGTGATATTGGGCCTTCTTAGCGCTCTAAAATAAATAGTTTAACGAGTTGGAACTGGTAAGTGCCTACATTCAGGATTTGGATGAATACCATGCTTGCCTAACTAAATGTTTTAATGTAACAAAACGATTTTAAAACTTAAAGGCATCATTTGGGGTTACCAGTAAAACAGAACCCTCAACCCCTAGACTGGAGAATAAGCCGGAAAGTAAATGTAGTATCAGTCCTTGTGAATTAGGTTCGATGGAAAAATGAAAAACGCAAGTAAACAAACTATCCAAAAGCATCTTGCCAAAAGATCACTGTATAACCTAAGTACGTTTTTTTCCCTATGAGAAAAGGGATGTGAACAGCTAAAATGTAAACGTTTTACTTAAAATATTTCCTTTTGGTAACTGAACTGAGATTCAAATCCAAATGAAGTCACAGACTTACTGCTAGGAATCCTCTTGGGCGACAGTATCCAGTCACCTATGATCTGATTTTATGTTATGTTATGTTATGTTAACAAGATTTTATATAGCGCTCGTACACCCAGAGGTTTCATGGTGCTGACCGACCGATGCTCTGAGGCTGCAGGCTCGCGAGGCTCGAAGGAAGGTTAAGCAAGAGCCTGGACAAACAGCCAGGTTTTAAGATGTTTCCTGAACGGCAAGAGATTGGAACAGGAGCGGATTTCTAAGGGAAGGGAGTTCCATAGTTTGGAAGCAAGGGTGGCAAACCTCCGCCCTCCCTTGCGTTGGAACTTATAGTGGGGGACAATGAGTGGGGGACAATGAGGAGATTTTGAGTGGCAGAGCGTAGGCTGCGGGAGGGGGTGTATCTGAGCAGAAGGTTATGAATGAACTTAGGTCTGCAAGCATATAGAGATTTGAAGGTAATGCAGGCCGTTTTAAATGTGATACGTTGAGTGATAGGGAGCCAGTGGAGTTGCCTCAGTAGGGGTCTAGCTGACTGCCAGCACGGCAGTTGGTGGATAAGTCTGGCTGCCTGAATCTGGGCCATCTGCAGGCGTTTATTAAGGGCAACAGAAAGGCCCAAATAGAAGGCGTTGGCGTAGTCCAGGTGTGACAGTACTAGGGCTATCACCACTTGGGTCAAAGCTGGCTGGGTGAGCATTCGACTTATCTTTTTTATCTTGCGGAGCTGGAAGAAGCATGCGGACACAACCGAGTTCACTTGGGTCTTTAGTGACAGATCTTTGTCAATGAACACCCCCAGGCTTTTGACCGAGCTGGAAGGTGTAGGGGGGCTGATTTCAGGTGGCCAGTAGTGCGGGCCCCAGAATAATTGGCTTTTGCCAAAGAGGACCAATTCAGTCTTGTCGGGGTTTAGCTTTAATTGATTACAATCCATCCAATGACGGATGTAGAGCATGGTGTTCTGGAAATCATGGATAAATTCTGGGGAATTGTCAATCGTGAAAGTGAGTTGGAGGTCGTCTGCATAATTGAAAGTGACGACTTTAAAGGTTTTGAGAGACTGAATCAAAGGGAGCATGTGAATATTAAACAAAATGGCGGACAACGAGGAATCTTGGGGGACCCCGCCAGTGGTGCGGAGTTTGGGAGCCGAGAAAGGGGCCAGACAGACCGATTGAGTGCGGTCACTAAGGAAGGACCTGAGCTAGTCGTGGGCTGAGCCACAGATGCCGGCTTGTTTGACACGGTCGAGAAGGATGTCATGGTCGACCGTGTCAAACGCTGCCAACAGATCTAATAAGACCAGGGCCTGGGGGACTCCCAACTCCGCATTATGACGCAGAGAGTCCAGGACCGCCGTGATAACTGACTCAGTGGAGTGAGCCGGTCGAAACCCAGCTTGGAAGGGGTTCCGAAAATCGGATTGCTCAATGAAACTGGAGAGATGTGACGCCACGTGGGCCTCCAATAACTTGGCTAAGTAAGGAAGGAGGGAAATTGGCCTATAGTTGGATAAGGTGGAAGGTTCCGCTCCTGGTTTTTTTAAGAGGGGCACAACGACTGCCTCCTTAAAAGATTTGGGAACCATGCCTTGAGTAAGAGATGCATTAAGAAATCTTAAAATCGGAGGGGAAAGAGCAGCAAATATATTTTTTAAGATGTGAGGGGGCAACAGTCTCGAGGGAATCCACACTTTGAACTATTAAGAAGAGCATGTAAGGAAGGTGCGTCTAGGATGGGAAAGTGGTCTAGGGAGTGGGTGCTGGTGACATGCACTGGCACAGGGGAAGGGAAAGTAGTGACGAGGATACTGGATTGAATGGTCGCAATTTTATCCAGAAAGTATTGGTTAAGTGTGTTGCAGAAGTCCTGAGTAATCACAGGTTTAGGCAGGACTCTTTCCGGGTTAGAGAGTTTATTAGCAATAACAAAGATGTCCTTTGATTTGTTATCCGATTGTTCGAATATACTGGAAAAGAAGGCAGCTTTGGCTTGGGTCATGGCCTTCATGTAATCTGCTCGAGCGGCCGAGTAGAGGGTCTTTTCAAATGGGTCGTAGGCTCTCCTCCATATCCATTCCTTTTGACGGACAATTAGTTTTTTTGCCCTGAGGTCAGGGGAAAACCATTTATGCGCTTCAGATTGGCGGATGGTTTTAAGTTTCTTTAATGGGGCATGTATGTCGCTTGCTTCTAGGAGCCAGTTAAAGATCTCGACCTCGGCCTGGTCGAGGTCTGTATTGTAGGCTGGAATGGAACTCTCTAAATTTTCCAAGAAGGCTGGAGTATCCAGGGAGCTCCATTTCCTAATGAGACCCTCCTTGGTATTTGCGTTTTGTTTAGACTCAGGAATAGAAATGCTGAATTTGAACAGAGAATGGTCAGACCATATGCAGGGGGAGATGTCGGGGGGGTGGGGATGATGAGGCTGGTGCTCCAAATCTGATCAAGTATATGACCTTTAATGTGGGTTGTGGTGGTGATGTGATAACTAAAGTTGAGACCTGTAAGGACCTCCGTTAGTTCACTGGCCAGAGGGCCACCGAGGTCACAGTTGAACCAATAATTGAAGTCACCGATTAATAAGATTTTAGTATAATCGGTGACCATGGTGGCCAGTTGGTCGCACAGGGAAAGAGGGAAGAGGGGCATGCTCTGGGGAGGTCTATATATTAACACACATATTAGTGGTCCCGACCTAGAGTCGAGTTTAATGACCAGGTTGTCGGCTGCAGGAAGATTGAGAGACGTCAGCTTGGAGAATACATGGCTTTTGTCGATGATGGCTGCTACTCCACCACCTACTTTCCCAGAATCTCGCTCGACATGCAAGATGTAATAATTGTCTGGGAGAGCTGCTAAGATGTCCGTGGATGAGTCAGTATTGAGCCATGTTGCCGTGAGGAAAAGGATATCTGGTTTATGACATGAAAGATGAAAGAGAAAGATGTCTAGTTGGTGTTTTACTAAGGACCTGGTATTGAGGTAGAAGATGTTTAATTGTTGATTTTTGGCAGGCTCAGACTTAGGTTGCTGATACAAGCGAGAAGCGCTAGGCAGGGGCCCCAGAGGGTTGGAGGGGGTTTGAAGAATGCACAAGTGCATCAGGTGGTCGATGGAGGCTGGGCAGGGCAGATGGACTTTGCTACGAAGATTCCTCAAGGTCTCCGAGGAATATGTCAAGAAAAGAGCAGGGGGGCTGGCCCCTGGGCCGGACCTGGCACGGAGGGGCGCAACCTGGCGCAGACGGACTTGCCTTTGGGGCGCCAGCGGCGCGCCCGCTGCGCTCGGCCGCTGTGCGACCGGGGTGGGATAGTCATCATATGCTAATGAGGGTGGGAGTGGCCGGACAACTGCACTTTTTTCTTTTTTTTTTGTCCTCATTTGCCTTCTTTCCAACGTTCTTCTAACTTAACCGACCCTGGGTACCATGCCTCATATACTAGACAGGAATGGAGAGATAGCACAAATTGAGGCCTCCCACCAAGACACTCAAATATTCCTTCAGGGAGACCTCATAACCATCAACAAATCCCCAAGTCCATCCGCTTACGCAGAGAAGACAAAAAACCAGCCGAGGCGGATGAAAGGCTTAATCATTGAACCATTTTTATGAAAAAAAACAACCATCAACCACACCAAGAGAAAAAGGGAGTCCAAAATCATATCTCTTTCTTGTCTGATCCGAGGTATCCAATTTAGCAATATATTTCATCGATTGCAGCCTCCTTCCATTGAGGGAGCAGGAGATACCCACAGTTTACATATCTCGCTAGGCGCCAAAAGTATAGCATAGAATAATAACTTTGCACCATCTTTAGTAACACCACTGAATACTTTTAAGCACGTTGAGGAATGCATCTACTAACACCAGTTATGTGAAGGTAGGTCGACCTGTGGAGATAGAACTGAGGACGGTAAACCACGGATGAGGCGCCGCATGCAAACTTGCCCAAGACAAACAGGAGTGGAGGCCCTTTGTTGCTGCCCTACACGCCAGACGGCATAACGGGCAGTGGATAGGTCAGTTGTCATATGAACAATAGTGCAACAGCTATAGTTACCACCTGGCATTCATTGTGCCGAAATGACTGCTATTTTTGTGTCACGGTCGATAATTATAATGAGAAACTCATACATTTATGTTTTATATTTAAAGGCTATTATTACATTTTTATTTATAAATAATTGTATTCATTTTTCATCATCACACAGATTGAATGTCATTTTAAGCCCTGGCGATATACCTCCTTTTCAACTATTACTAATAAGATTCCATAATGCATACACAAATCTGTAGCAACTATTTTTGTATATAGAAAATGAGATTAAAGAGTATGGTATTTTAACTATGAAGCCAACGTGGTACTGCAAGGCATGGTTTATGAAGTGCAGCATGGCCCACGGAGTTTATTTAATATTTGATGCTGGAATGTATAGATTATCCAGATTACACTAGCGCTTTAGGATTACGTGTTGGTGCAATTTTTGACAGGTCCATAATTTGCTGCAGCCATCCACTCACTGCATGAATGGTGTTGCGCTGTCAGTCCAGAGCAAAGACAACTAAAGTATAAATATGCGTGGAACGGTTAGCTTATGTAATGATGTACTTGTATATCGGAATTGTAAACCCAGCCTAAATAATCAGTAAGTGGCTGACATTCATGATTGGGCCAGTAGATGTCACTGCAGAACCGTGTGATGTGTTCGAAATCTAAATTTAAGACTATTATTCGTGTCCGGTTTTCCAAGAGAAGCTGGTGATTGAGTTTTATGTACTATCATGAGATTGAAAAGCACGCGAAACGGCGTTGTTACAGTTAAAAACACGTTTTGCCCTATTTATCTGTTATCCTTCTCTTGAAATGATGGCAGAATGTCTCTAGGAAGCTTCCTTCGAAGTGATTCCTTGGAATGGCCTCTATTTGACATGTAGTTACTAAGACAGAAATCATGGCCTTTCTTCGAGTAGCTAAATTGTCAAACTTATCTCTCTTCTTTTCACCGGTGCCTGTGAAACCTAGGGCTGCTTTGGCCTTCCACTCCTTTAATCAGGGTTTATTTTCTTTCTGATATCGTTAACACAGTAGTTCCAGTAAGTCAGAGTACTGTCCTGTGTGTAGAGGCGCAAGCTTTATGTGAGACGTTCATGCCAATTGCAATGCTCTAAAGTTAGAGAAGCACCTAATTAAAAGTCACTGCAGCAGCAGGATTCTAGATCTAGACCATCTCTCTTTGTAAACTTGTTTAAAAACAGATTGGCGTAAGGCCATGTTTAACAACGTTATTAAAAATATTGAATTCTTATAACATTTGTTCTAAAAATCTTCATGTGATCTAATTAGTACAATTTCACGAGAATTCGTTGTAAGGAGGTTCCTATTCTAGGATGACGAAATAGGCTTTTAAAACCGTGGACATTTTTTTCAAAGTAAACTGTCAAGAGGGCCTACATGGTAAGATACATTATGTTTTGTTATTACTTTTAAAACATGCCTGGCGGTGAAATATTCCTGCTAATATATGACTGTTATGCTACTGTGTATTGCAGCTGCTGGGGCGTACTTATGCTTGACTCAGTGCTAGAGGTATCTGTTTACTAAGAAAACGGATTGGTTTTAAAATGTATTTATTTATTTATTTGTAGAGTTTTATATAGCGCGAACGGAACCCACGAGGGTATCAGAGCGCTTTTCAGTAGAAGAATATTAATGGATGAGGTAGTCTACAGTCAACCAAACAAATTTCCCAGTTTGTAAAGAAATAGAGAGAAAAGAAAAGAAAAAGAAAAAACACTGGAACACTGATGTCATAATGCTGGTGTTACTGGTCTGCCTGTCCGCCCATTTGCCATGTTTGTAGCCCCATTGTGAGTGTGTGAAGTTATGCTATCCAACCTTGGGTATTTGACTTTTATGCTTTCCAAAAACCTACCATGAACTCACATTAAAGTCAAATATGTCAATCAGCTTCTCTCAATCAGTCACCAAATTTAAACGAATAAACTCCCTAAAATTAAAATAAGGACATGAAAAAGGCAAATCCCTTACAATCACAGGAAAAATATTAAGTCAAAAGTTAGACTGACATGTTAGAAAGGCATTACTGCAAATCTCACTCCATTACCTCGGTTTATTGGAAAACCGCAGTCATTGCTTAATTTGAGCTGATGGTTGCCGGTGTGGGGACCAGCACCTATTTTTCCTCAGCAAGAGAGGCAAACACACAAACGGAAAAAAAGGAAGAAGAGAAAGAGGGAAAAGTAATCACCCAGGGAGAAAGTAGGAACCTGCAAGAGTGCGATAAACGGGTAGGGATTATCTGGCAGTGGAATAAAGAAACACGAGGTGGATTTAGGACTACTCAGCCTGAGTTTTCCACAAGCTGATATTTATTAGCTCTAGCCACTGGCTCCTGAGCAGCACAGTGGGCACCGGCACTCACTATTTTACAAATTAAAATGTCTTGAATTTTACCAATAAATGTACGTTTTATTGCATGTATTTGGTTGTAGTTCGAGATCTAACATCTATGTTTGACCCATTTGTAAAAAACAAAAAAACTAAAATATCACAAAACCCTTGAGCCAGATAGTCTAAACTTACATTCCTACAGATGCTCTGGAGGTCTGCTGTTAAAATACCAGCAGTGCAGGAAGCCACAGTAGATAACTCTTTTTTTGCTTTGGTCCAGTAAAGTTGAGCAAGCAGGGGAAACACAATATACCCTTGTAGGCTTGGGCAGTTAGTATTTGAGGTCAAGGAATGCTACAAGGGACTTGATTCTTGGAAAATAAAGTACACTCAGTTAGGACTCGTATGGGAATTATCACACTCCTGAGTATCAACACGAGTTATGGAGAAGCCAACTCTCCATAACTCGTTGTTGACCGACTGCATACGATTTGAAGAATTGCCTGGAAATTAAATTTCATTCAAGCGTTTCACTCGAGGTGACTGCCAACTAACATATACCTTGTTCTTTCGTAAGCAAAGATTGATTCTCTGCCACCTACGTTTGCTACCCTACACTTAAAGGGTCCAAATTGTATTCATCCAGGGGGTCTTTTTACCAGCAATGATTTGTATGGTCCTGATGATGGTCTTCTCGACGACAGCAATATAGACCGAAACGTCGACAACCTCATCATCTCCACTTTTGTTTCTTTGGAACACACCTACAACCACTGTTCATTAATTATTTTGGTTGTTTGTTATAATTTTTTGGAGTTGATTTTAAGTTCTGAACTGATGTGTTTGAGTTGCTTTTACCTCTGTTCACAACTTCTTTGCTCAAATTGATTTTTACTTATCTCCCCAGTCATTTTTGTATGCTTTATTTTGCTTAAACCTATAAAAATTTCCTTTAAATACAGGTTTACTCTCTCCGTGCATTTTTGACTCTCTTCCTTCCAGAGATTTATTTCACTTGTTTAGAATACTTCCTTTATGAGATATCGTGTTGATACTCAGGAGTGTGATAATTCCCATACGACTCCTAACTGAGTGTACTTTATTTTCCAAGAATCAAGTCCCTTGTAGCATTCCTTGACCTCAAATACTAATTGGTCCAGTAAAAACACGATTCAGGACTGTGGTGACTATTTTGTGAGGTGTTCATAAGCCACATCTAAGTCAGTTCTCATTTGATGACTGCATGTGTAGGTATGCTCTGCGGTCTATGTCTAGAAAACCTAGTTTTCAAGCATCAGAGCCATGTATAAATCAAAAGAAATTCTTCATTCAAAAGCTTTTAGTGGCAGAACGGAGATTCCCTACCCGTTGGGCCTATGGGACTGTATGACCGGTCATGACCGGTACAGCTATTTGGAAAGATTTTAAATTAAATTGATGTTGGTGTGTTATGCTTTGCTTTGTTTTTCTTTGCAGGCAATTAGCCGGTATTTGCCAAGAGGAGATTTGCGCCTGAGACCAGTGATCTATGAAATGATCCTAGATGAGTTTTTGCAGAGTGATTATGAGGTACAGTATACCACATTTTCTTTTGTTGTATATGTATTACATTGTTGACATTTTTGAAAATACTTGCATTACTGGACATTATTTAACTCTAGCTACCATAGTCAGGTTAAATGCAGGATTAGAGCAGTGTGTCCGCCATAAGGTTCCTTAACCAAACAACATACGGATGTATTTGTCCTTTAATGCATGTTTTTTTTTACATTCTGAAATTATAACTCTGTTTTAAGCTTGTTGTTACATCATGTGGTCAGGGTGTAGTTGTCCCTTGAAATGACTACAATTATATATTGTGTTTTCCTATCTTGTTTTACGCCTCCCTCATAACTCCAAAGGAGACCGTTATTGGTGTTTTCAATTTACACATTAAATATTTTAATCTCAAAAAGAGGAAGTTCATATAAAGACCACATGCCAAATCCGAATTGGAACAGACCAAGAACAGCATTATCTCTAATTGGAGACAAAGCAGTGAATGTTAAGTCACTTTTAACTCCCTATTTCTATCATTAAAAGTAAGATGTCCGCACATTTGGATAGTTTTTCTTTGTCCTTGATATAACCTAATTATCCACCTGTCACATCACTGCATGTGAAGCAGGTCATCCGGAGAGGCAGTTAAAAGCAGACTTTCAAGTAGTTTCCACTGGCTCTGTCTGTGCTGGGAAGTGCTTACAAGACTGCTTCATTTCCTGGTCTCCCAATGAGAGGACCTATTTAGGTCTTGTAGAGGCGTGGGCAGAGCAGCGAAACTGCTGCCACGCCCTGCGAGAGATGTTGTAAAAAGGGTACTGTGAGCCCAGCCCCTCCTTTCCATTGAGTAGCTTCTCGCGTTCATGGTAAACGCTGGCTTCCCAATGGAAAGGAGGGTTTTCAGGTGCCACCCTGTCTGCTTTTCGGACAGCCCCTCGTCTTTCACAAGCCCCGTCTTTCCGAGTGCAATGCATTATTTTGTGAACGAGCGCTCCGCTATGTGGGCAAGATTTCCGAATGATCTAACGCAAGAATTTACTGCTTATGATTTTTAAGGCGAGCAAGTCCTACCCGGATCACCGAAAAGCGATGCGATGCCTTAGTAATGGGAGACAGTGCGCTACACAAACGCTAATTAACAGTAAGAAAACAACGGTTGTCTTCCAAAGGATTTCTTAGTGGTGCGGGTCGGGCAGACCTTCGAGTATAAGGCTTTAACCGTTCCACAAATAGCACTTATCCAGTGTCGGGAGAGCCGTGCACTATCCCTCCTGGATTGGCTTAGCCTTGGACAAAGACCCCTAAATGCGATGTGTAAATCGTGGCATACTTACATTTATTTATTGCCGCAAGGCAGCCCCTTGTAAAGGCTGACTTGCTCTTGAGCAGGATCAGCCCCCGCCCCGAAGAGTGAATATAATAATTTCCTTTTTGCCCTTTTCTCCCGCCCCTCACCCCTAATTGCCCTTGAACCTCGGTGGCCTGTCAGAGAGAATACGCCCCCTTCTGAGATGGGAACCAGAGCTGACGAATGGGCAACCTTGAGGTACCCTTGATCACCTGGACATGATGGCGAAGGGAGCCCAGAAAAGACTGTAGTAGACATGCTTCAGTGCTTGCCAACAGTCTTGTGCACCCACCTTTCTCACAGAATATAATAGTTGAAACTAAAGCCTGGTGCGGTCTGCGAGGGAGCGGGAAGGTGGGGGTGGGGTTCATTGGTTGGGCTCTGTTGAGCGCTGCCTGCTCTCTCTCCTGCAGAGAGGTGTCTCAGAGCTATATAATTCTATTTTCTTACTACAATTCAGCCATTAGCTTTTGCCGACACGCAGCTATGCACTCCTTGCAGAGATCTCAGTTCTACTACCATGAAAGGTTGCAAACCAATGAAGGCAGTTCAGATTCACCCTTTGAGGTTTGTGCGCACGTGCAGCAGGGGGTCCAAGTAAGATACCTCAATGGGGTAATGCAGCTTATGCGGAGCTCGTGTGCATGAAGCAGGGCGGCGGTTCTAACCCCAGTAACACAGCTCAATCTTTTAAAAACCTCTGTGCAGAGATGCAGATGCGACAGTCAGGGCTCAGGTCCCTAATCGAGTGAGACAGCTCAGAGGAGTCATGCACCTGCTGCAGAGCGTGCATCTGGCCAGCAGTGTAGAGGTTCCAGTCCCAGGAAAGCAGCTCAACCGGTCCACGCTCTCTCTCCAGAGACCTAGCCACTGGGTGCAATGTACATAGGATAGCTCAGTGTGTTAGTGCAGCTTCTGCAGAGCGTGAGGTTCCCATTGAGACAGCTCAATGACCAATATGCCCGATACATAGATTCAGAGTCCTGCAATATAACACAGCTCTGGGGGTTCATGCTCCTTCTGCAGAGATCCGTCTGTGCAATCCGAAGCCGAGACTATCACAGCCGTAGATGGCTCAGTGAGCTAAGTGGGTGTCTGAGTGCGAATGAGCGGGTTACAGGTGCCAATCACAGGCATGCAGATCGAGGCGCTACCCGAAAGTCCTCTGAAACCTACAGTTGCTCTGCCGGCTGCAGAGGTGCTTGCTCAGGGTGATCGTCACAGGTGCCGCTCCGCCTTTTATCCGGGTCGCTTGGTAAGAGGAATCCAGATGCAGACCCTGTGCAGCACCGGGTGGTCTGCAGGCGGCACTAGGCGCTAGAACTCTGGCTCCAGATGCAATCTGGCCACCCTGCTCTCTGAAGACACAGTGTGGAGAGTCTGGCTCTGGTGCCAGGGTGAGTCACACCGAGCCGCTCCACCTTTTATCCATCTCGCTTGGTAGAAAGAATCGTGCTGCGGACCCTGTGCACCTATATAGACCTTGGTGCATGTTGCGGAGGGGCGGTATGAGTTGCAGACTTGTGTAGGTTACAATCGCGCAGACAAACGCTTGCTTGCTAGTTGGGGTTGGAGTTGTTGGCTGAAGTCCAGAAGGCCTCAGTATGTTTGGGGCTAGAGGGTGTTTGGGCCACATTTGTTGTGTCCTGGGGTTCCCCAACCCTTTACTAGACATTAGTAGGCAGTGCTTAACTTGATTTGATTTGATTATAGGATTAGCAGAGAGCACGAATGCCCACGGGCGTCTTGGCGCTGAAATGACTGAGACTGTTTAAGAGGAGGGCGTCGGGGTGTCGTGCAGGAAAAAACTGGACCCAGCTACCTTGAGAAAAGCCAGGTCTTTATACTGTTTCTGAAAGCTAGCAGAGATGAGCTATTTTTTATTTCTGCAGGGAGTTTATTCCAGGTTAACGCTGAGTGTAGTAGAAACCCCCCTCCCCCCCCCATCTTAGTTGTTTGAAACGGGGGGTACGGAGGAGGTTGGCATTGCTAGATCTTAGAGTCCTAGCTGGGATGTACGGCGCTATGTTTGTTTTCAAGAAATGTGGGCCTGACCCATGCATAGATTTATATGCCAGGCATGCTAGCTTGAATTGAGTTCTTTTCTCAACCGGTAGCCAGTGTAGATTTCTAAGTTTAGACGCCACAGGCTCAAACCTGGGGATGTTCAGTATCAACCGGGCCGCAGCGTTCTGTAGCCGCTGAAGTTTTAGGAGAAGCTGTTTTTGTAGCCCAGCATATAAGGCGTTCCCGTAATCCATTTTGGAACGGGCCAGCATGGTTACCAGTGTTTTACAGGCATCGGGAGGGATGTAAAGGCAGTAGTTTTCGGATAAGCTTCAAAGTGAACCAGACCGAGTAGGCAAGTTTGTTGATTTGGGCCTTAAACGTAAGTTTGGTATCGATTATAAATCCAAGGTTGCTTACGCTGTCCACAGGTGATGGGCAGTTGCCTAAGCCGTCAGGCCACCAATTAGGTGACCAGATCTTAGTGTTGGCTCCGAGCAGCATGACTTCGGACTTATCTCTGTTTAATTTCAAACAGTTGGCTTGCATCCAGAGACTGACCTGATCCATATAGAGCTGGAATTTACCGGATGTTTCTGAGGTGTTATTAGATATGTCCCGGTTTTGCCGGTGAGACCCACCGGAACTTATTTTTCTACATTGGATATTTACAGAGAGCAAGAGAAGGCACAGAAGACACATACATCCACAAGCATTTGCAATACATTAGGTCTCGCAGTTACCCGATTTTAAGATCACGGCATTGTAAATGACAATGCCATTTATTTATGTTTTTAAAACAAAAATAAAAGACATTGTTATTTGCGATGTCAATAGCTCAAACTCACATAAATGCGAGACCTATTGCATTGCAAATGCTTGTTGATCAGGTGCATGCAAACACCTCTCCCTCGTGCCTGCTGCCTTCCTCACATTTTGTGTGTAGGCATGCACCCACTATCATGTTGGGTGTCCACTAAGTCAGAATGCTTGCAAGTACATTTCTGTTCAGAAGAAGAGGATGTTTCTTACCGCTAAGGCAAATAAGTTAAATACATTGTTTTGTCTTTTCCTCCAGGGAAGTTTCCTTCAGTTTCGTAGGTTCATTTGTCATATGGCACGGTTGGCACCTACTAAACTAGTACCACAATGCATTGTCCTTGTTGTGTAAGACTGGTTTCAGATGTATAGTAGACTAGTGCTGGGCAAAATCCCCAGCAACATGTTGTATTGATGAAATATGCTATTTTCAAACTACTGACTGCTGCTAAGGGTGTTAGCAGCCTTGTGATGTGCAATAAACACCCTTATCAGCACGTAGCACGTATTGTGGTCTCCCAATAGAGGCGGGATTTAAGGTGCTGGAGAAGGGGCAGGGGAGCAGGGGATTTGACGTTATTTATTTTGAATGGTGTCTTCTAAAACCTATGCCAAGTCTCTTCTCCCCTCCACCAACGACTTTTTAATTAATAACGGTCTCTGCTCGGAGGCCGGAGTAAATTACTTCCCCAGCTGCTGATGAAGTTGTTTTCTGCGTATGACGTGGCTTCAGTTCCCTCATCAGCCGCCCAGGAAGTCCCTTCGAGAGCCATGTAGCGGCCACTGTCTGTAATTAGCACGGTGGGGCTCCTAGCACAGGGGCTGCTAAATGGTAATTACAGAGAACTGTGTACCCTGAGGACAGAGAACTAAGGGATGTCTGACTGCATGGAAGGCGGATCTGAATCCTCTGATAAAGTTAATTTTGCATCTGCTTTCTGTTTTTACCCACCCCTACAAACAGTTGAACACACTCAAATCTCTTTTAGATGTCATTGTAGCACTATCAGAACTAGCAGGTATAAACTTTCCTGTTGAAATGTCCTTTTGTCAGTGAATACAATGGGGTCACGTGAACAGAAGCAATTGGTATTCATGATAGAGTGGCAACGAGTCTATAGACTTCAGTATGTTTTTAGCTGAGCTCTCACAGGACCTTTGTCAACAATTCTCAGTGGCGGCCACACCGTATTAAATACCCTTTGAACAACATGGGTTGAGCCCTAGAGTTGGAATGCTGTGCTGGCTTCAACAATTCACCAAGGATGGGTTAGATCAAAGAGAAGGTCCACTTCTGAAGTAAAAGAAGCAGGCCTGGGTTCCTGTGTAAACAAATGCTCTCATTATCTATGTTGCCCTTGAAACTGTTATGGGGACTAGGGTTGCCCTAAGCAAGCCTGATCTGTGAACACGTTGACAAAATACGTTTTCTTACTGATCTGTTACCATGCAAAAAAGTGGCGTTTTCTCACTGTCTGGATGAGGAAGCAGAAGCAAACATACAGTGCCATTTCCTGTGTGGGTTTATTAGAGAGTTGCAGGAATTCTCTCCATGGTGCCATATGCCAAATCCATTTAGATGGTTTGCTTCACTGTGTTCTAAGTCATACAGAAATCTTTTTTATTGCACTACAACAGTACCCAGGAACCTTGATGATGTGCATTTCTTCAGAGTGGCCTATAAAAGGGCCCTCAATAACAGAAAGAAGGCTATTGCAGAGCATACAGGTGACAACCTAATAACAGCTAGCGCCCAAAAACAAAACCAATCGTTTTGGCATGTCTTAAATCTCCATTACTTCAGAGACTTTACAGAGTCCAGTCTCTCTGCTCTGATCTCTCCTATTAGTTTGTGAGTTCGTTTTCCAAGGTTTACCTTCATCTCTTTGTTAACAGCAAGCATGTCACTGAGACCGGGGGATTCCAACATAATATATTCCCCAGACAAAGATGGAGACTTTACAGAAGTGGTGCCCCCCTATAAATAGGTCCCCTAAGGCTAAGGCCCCCTTGTCCTGATTATTTGCCAGTAGATATATTTTTTTTATTGACATGCTCTCCCTATCGGGCCCTCTGCTCACCAACGTGTGGAAGAGCGTAGGTAAGTGCAGACCACCACAGTTCTGGGCCTAGCCCAATATTTGCGCCACTTTTTAAAAAGGGGGATTAAGGCAATCCTAGGTGCTACTGTCCAATATCTTTCATTGACTCAACAGCAAAAATTATGGGTAGTGTCCTTTTAGATTGCCGGGAGTTGTGTGCTCAGGAGAATCATACTCTCCATGGAAGTCTTGCAATAAGACGAGGGAGCATCCTCATTCAAGGTCTGACTCTGCACCTCCCTGAGTTTCCGGGAGCCGGATTGAAACTCCAATTTAGCAAAATTTATGAGGCTCTGCACCTGATGTTTGGGAAGCCCGTTCCCTCTAGAGCGCACTTGTGTACCAAGGGTTCAGGAGGGGTCCCTACTGCTTCCCAGCTGGGGGGCATGCCTCCGTGCCTGTCAGGCCATTTGGATCTACGGATGGATCCCGACCGGCTCTGGTCGTACCGCCTCATCCTTCTCTGGTGGCAGTCGCGATGCCAATGCTCTTGGTGGCGCGGCAAAAACGCCACCCACAGAGGTGTTTCAGCCAGAAGTGATACCATTCATACCTTTTCTCCCATTTAATGAAGCCCTTTCGGATGTCGTGCTGAGGACCTCATCCAAGCCCTACTTAGGGGCTCCTGTGAACAGGGCAATTGCCCACCACCCTCGCCCCACCACAGGAGACCTCAATTGTCTCACGTAACACCCTACTCCAGAGAGGTTGATGGTCCAAGCCACCACTTCCTTTGTAAACCCTGGCACATTCATACCCCACTGGATAGGGAATCCAAGAGACTGGACCCCTTAGGCAAGTGCTGCCCATGGTCTTGAGGAGGCCCTGGCTACAGTGTCCCAAGCTACGGCAGACGGGAGAGATTCAGGTAAGTTCATAATCAGATGTGGGCTGAACATGACTGACTCGCTGAGCAGAGCAGATTCTTCATCGGTGGCCTTACAGCACCACCCTTGGCTGAGAACAACTGGCATTTCAGGGGCTGTTCAAGGTTCGCTTATGGAAATGACCTTTGATGGCTCCTGTCTCTTCTAGGACAAGGTGGAATCAATGCTGGAGCGCTTCATGGACATCAGGGCTACAACCATGTCATTGTGCCTTTCCATGGCCTGACAATCCCAATCTGCCTTTTTCTCTTTTCTTTTTGAAAGGGGCTACCATGCACGTTCTTATCTATCCAGCCACCATGGCATGCGAGCTTCCAACCCTCTACTTGGAGAAAGACCTTGTGGGTCAGGCAGCTATGCGTTGACCCAGTCCACAGCCCTCCCCCCACCCCCGGGCAACCGAAGCCTCCAAACCCCTTTAGTTTGTGCTCCGACCATCGCGGGAAACCAGTAGGCGGCAGGATATGCCATCACCTGAACCACTGGAGGTCAAATAAATCAGACCGCTGGTTTATCCAGATTGTCCAAAGTGCCTACTCCCTCCCCTTCATAGCTACTCCTTCACCCATGCCCCAGTTAATGACAGGCTGACAGAGGTATATCTCTTCTTACTCTGTCAGGAAGTGGCAGCTCTCTTGGCCCAGGGGGCCATAGAGAAGGTGCCTACATCAAGAGTAGGTTATGGTTGTTATTCCCGCTGCTTTCTGGTAGTAAGAAGGACAGAGGCCTTCATCCTATACTAGACCTGCATTCTCAATTTCTAAGTAAAAAAAGAGGATTCAAAATGCTCTTGCTCGGTCAAGTTCTGTCTGCCTCAACTTGGGAGACTGGTTGGTACTGTTGGATTTGCAGGAAACGTACTTGCACATTCCTGTCCTGCCTAGCCACAGGCTCTACCTACGGTTCATGGTGTGCTACATGCACTTTCAGTTTGCTGTTCTCCCTTTCAGTCTTACCATTTCCTCTCAGGTGTTAACAAAGGTGATGGCAGTGGTTGCAGCTCTTCTGCAGAAATCAGGGTTGGAAGTCTCCCCCTAGCTCAATGATTGGTTGTTAAAGGCGAGTTTGCCCCAGGCAGTTGTCTCCAACCTCCAAACTATAGCAGACCCCCTGCACTTGCTGGTATTCACTATCAATGTGCTGAAGTCACACCTGACTCACTCTCAGACCCTTCCTTTCATTAGAGCTGTTCTGGACAAATTACAGTTTCAGGCTTAATTTCCCCTCCCTTCCTCAACTAGGTCTGACAGTGGTGACATACATGTCACTCCTGAGATGATACAGTCATCTGGGAGAAGTGGTGATCAGAGGTCTCTGGTCTCTGGGAGTATCTGGGCTTCACATCAACCTACTGGAGCTCTGAACAATCCGGCTGGCATTGAAAGACTTTCTACCTTACATCAAAGGAAGGCTAGCACAGGTGTTGATGGACAGCACCACTGCCAAATGGTACTGCAACATGCAGGGTTCGGTAAGGTCATGGAACCTTTGTCAAGATGCTCTGTGCCTCTTGACTTGGCTTGAACATCATGCCCTGATGACTTGGCTTGAACATCAGGGCATATCCTTGGTAGTTCTGCAGATGCTAGCAGATCACAAGTAGCTTCTCCATCTGGAGGTGGTGCAAGGTCTGTTTCAGCAGTGGAGAGATCCGTGGTTGGATCTGTTTGCCGCTGCCTAGAACTCGCAATGTCGCCAGTTCTTTACACTGGAGTTTTCAAGGCGACCTACACTCGAGACACTTCATCTTAAGTGGAGCTCAGGCCTCCTGTATGCCTTTCCGCACTTGCCACCCTGCTCAGAGTTCTCAAGAAGATCAGTAAGACCGGGCCCAAATCATCCTGTGACTCTGGACTGGGCACCGGAGAGTTTAGTAACCAGAACTGTTGAGCATGGCATTTGGTCATTAAGGAGGATCTTCTGTCACAACAGCAAAGAAGGGTTCTCCAACCAAGCCTGTTAATGCTTTGCCTTCATGCATGGAGATTGAGTGACAACAGTTGACAGCTTTCAACCTCCTGCCCAATGTCTGCACTGTTGTTTTGGTAGCCCGGCGTCCCTCCACCAAGATGGTATACACCAGCCATTGCAATAAATGTGTGTCATGGGGTGCTGAAAACCAGATTGATCCCTTATCTGCCCCCCTTTCTCAGGTCTTGCTGTTTATCCTTACCCTTGCCTGGCGGGGCTCTGCATTGGGCACCTTAAAGTGTCACTTAGCTGGCATCTCCACTTTCCTGATGCTGCAAGACTAACATTCCTCTTCAAGTCCCCTATTGTAATTAGGTTACTTAAAGGTCTCTAACATATCTACACAACTCCATTTGTAGTGACTCACTGGGACCTTACTTTGGTTCTTATTTTTCTGATGTGTGCTCCCTTTGAGCCAGTTTGTACCTTCCCTCTTAGGTTTCTCATCATCAACGGCCTTCTCAGTGGCAATACATTTGCCCGGAGGGTCAGTTATCTGCAGAGTCTGTCATCTCAGCCTCCATAGGTGTCTTTCTTCACAGACAAGCTGGTTCCTAGTATTGGAGCGCCCTTCTTGCAAAAGGTAGTCACCTCATTCCATGTAGGCCAGTTCATCAATTTGCCTACCTATTATGCCCTGCCTCATCCCTCCAAAAAAGAGGAGAGACTCCACCTTCTGGACCAAAGAAGAGCATTGTCATTCTTCCTTGATCACACAAAACTGTTTTGGGTGGACAATTAACTCTTCGTGGGGTAGGTCGGGGCCAAGAAAGGTAAGGTCGTGCAGAAAGGAACGATTTCCCTACGAATTGTGCTCTGTATCAAGGTCAGCTATGCATTGGCCAAGAAGCAACCCCCAGAGGGTTTGCGTGCTCATTCCACCAGAGGAAAGGCTGCGACCACTGCGCTAGCATGCTGTGTTCCGGTCCTGGACATCTGCCAGGCAGCAACGTTGGCCTTGCTGCACATGTTCACCAAACCCTACTGTCTGGACAGTTTGTTCTGTCGGGTTGGGCACTTTGCCCATCCGGTCATGCAGGACTTTCTGGTTTAATTCATGATTGCAGACCCACCTCCAGTGAGGTATTGCTTGGGTATATATTCTAAGCTGAGGAGTCTACAGTTACATTCTCTATCAGATAAACAAGTTAATTGCCTTTTGGTAATGCCTTATCTGGTAGAGACTCCATCTAGCCTCAGATTCCTTAAACCCACCCACCCATCCTCCCGGATCTGCGGGCAGATTTTTCCAAACCATTGGTCACTGTTCTTCTTGGCTGCGTGCTTCTAGCGTGGAAATTCACGAAAAGAAACTGACGTCAGTGAAGTGGCGCCTATATAGGCACAACGCACATCTGTTCCAGCATGGAGGACACCGATGACACCATGCAGAGCCAAAAAACTCCACGCAGGGATACTTCTCACAATAAAATTTCTGGATCCAGTCTGATGCCCAGGTATCATTCTAAGGTGAGGAATCTGCAACTAGATAGTCTCTATCAGATAAGGCGTTACAGAAGGTAAGTAACTTGTTCTTTACAAAAATATATCTAAAGTTCTAATGATATTACAGAGGGAACTAGTAAAAATCTGAAAAATGGTTTCAACACATGCATTAAACTATATCTTAAAAAAAATAAGATTCAAAATCAGTTAAGCATTTAAATACTTATTGGGTAGTTCAGTTGTGCTTGCCCTGCTTGCTGTGCTGAGGGCTGCAGCACAGAGGCAAGCAGAGGCACTGTAGAGAAAGACGCCACATTCTCCAAGAGCTTATTTTGAATGCTACGAGGTGGTGGGAGTGCTGCTCTCCTCTTCGATCACTTTACCTTCTGCAATAGCAGAACCTTCTATTGCCCCCAGCAAGGTATGCGCTCCCAGGTGGAGAGGGAACATTGCCATGGCTTCCTGGCCTGGGGTAGGAGTACTACTGCTATCCCTAGGGTGGCGGGACATCGCATCTCTAATACAATAATCAAGGCATCGATACTTCTATTTAAATCCTTTAGTACCCATTCATCTTGAAATAATGTGGATACAGCACTATATAACTCCTCTTTGCCTTCCTTTAAACCATAAGTTGGCAGGGTATGCTCAGACGTGAGTCCCTTGCTCACTTTGCCACTTGATTCAAGCAAGCCAGGCTGAAGACAGCTGAAATGCCAGAAACCGGTCCTCGGAAGCTTGTTTCCGGTCCAGGGAAGGCATGACATGAGGCTCAGGGTCAGACTGATTTGCATGTAGCCATGTCTGAACTGGGGTGGCAGAGTGGGCTAAAGAACGGTGATGGATTAAACCCAGATCTGTTGACTGGGTGTGAGTGTTTGATTGGTTCAGATGCTCCGTCCATCACCACCCCCTTTTGTACCGCTTTCCTCTAAACCTGGCAGCACACTGCTCACGCCAAGAAAGTAACTGGACCTTTGGCTGCTTACCAGCAGCACTTACACCGTGTGCTTTATCTGATCTCAGATGTCTTCAGTGCCTTACTGTATGCTTTGCCAATTGTTCTTTGAATGGTAATTCTAGCACAAGATGAGTTTTCATTTTTTGAAAGTACTTATTATGTTGTCTTTTAGCTTGGCCCATTGTTCGCAAGCGGGCGCCCAGTGTTGGGCACACCATAGTGCCTCAAGCTTTGTATTATTGTTTGCAGACACAAAGCACTGCAGGGCAGCCCCCAATAGAACGATGAAACAGTCTCTCTGTTTTGAATGTTGTCATATATGCTATGGTGTCGGTTTTCATCCGAACAGCTTGCATTCCTCTGTCACATAATCCCTTATTTCCAGGCCCCACACTGGGAGCAGCGACACTATCTTCTCTTTCAGCGCCGTGTTTTATTGAGTTCTCTTTTGTCTAGGGATTTTCAACCTTGATAAAAGAGTGGCCTGGAGATCTGTACAACAACAAAGCAATCGTGCAAGCTGTGCAGGATAATCTGAAGAAAGATCCGCAGAACAGGACGCTGCTGAAAACCCTGGCGGAGCTGTAAGTGTGCCTTTTAGCATGTTACCAAAGTAAGAAGAGCATTTATGTTTCATTTTCGGCTTTGTGGAACTTGTTCCACTTTCTTATTTACTATTTTTGAAGTTCTGACAAACCGTGCAAATGAATGGCCATGATTTACCTTGTTTTGCATCACTTTAAATCCTGCTGGCCACCATACTTCATGCTAGCCTCTCAACGGCCTCCTAGCTCTCCATGCTAGAGGGTTCAGAGCACAGAGTCAGCAAAATGCCTTTCGACTTGTCTGCCCAAAGTGTAGACTTAACTTGGAGATACACTACTAGGACGTCTACATCCTTTCAGGTCTTTTTTAGGTGATGCCCTGAGCCCTTGATGGAGTGTGTTACACTGAAGACCTGTAGACAAGAAACCTATATGAAAATGGTGGGAATGACTCTGTCCTTCGTGATACTCCGTGGCGAACTTTGCAGTACTTAACATGCATTGGTAATGTTATTGCTTAGGAGGTATTTTCTATCTTGTATTAAAATGGGACTTGCATACTGTTGGCTAGATTAGAAGGCCTTAATTGCTCCTTTAGGACTTAGTAGGTTTCTAGTGGTCTGGGGGCCGCAATTCTTAACCTGGGCTCTGTGATGCCTACTCAGGGGGTCTGTGACTGTTTGACAATTAAATAATATTAGCAGATTAATAATGAATATATAGCTAAAAAAAAGTCATTATAAAGGAGTTTGAATTTGGAGACAACAATTAGATTGGCTTCCTTATCTTGATTTGTGGGAGCAGTACAAATAATGCAAATGGAATCTAGAACAGACGTTTAGTGTGTTCAATTGAAGCACTGGTATCCCCCCACAGCAAGCATTTGCAATGCAAAAGATCTCAAGTTTACGAGAGTTTGAGCTGTTGGCATTGTAAATGACAATAGCTTAAATTCTCGCAAATGTGAGACCTATTGCATTGCAAATATTTTTTGTTTCCAAGCGCCCCATGCCGCACTTGCACGTAAATAGAGGCCACGTCCCTTTCTTTAGATGAGCCGCGTCTGAAGAAAGGAGCACACCACCATTAAAGTGAAAGTGCAGTATGGGGCGCTTTCACAAAAAAGGATTAGTTTGATAAAACAAATGCTTTTTTTGTAAAAGCGCCCCTAACATTACTTTCATTTTAATGGCGGCCGCACGCCTTTATTTAGACATGGCTTGTCTAAAGAAAGGTGCATTGCCTCTAGTAGCATGCAAGAGTTGCATGGGTCGCTTGGAAACAACCCAGAAAAAAGTGAATAAATATATTTTTTAAGACATGCGGCTGCATTCGGCGCCGCAAATAAGCCAAGGTGCGGCCGCCACTGTGGCGGTACCAAGGAGGGATTACTAAGCCTATTGACCAATGAAGAGTCAGAGTTTACAAAGGACAATGACACAAGCCAATGAAAAATATGATCGGAGAGTGGGCAGAGCTTCAAATCCATACCTGAATACAGCATGCAATCCAGAGCAGGGCATGCACTGCCCAGGTTCGACCTAAAAAGGTGCATGCATGAGGAGCAAAAAGGACAAAGTGATATGCTAGACTCTAATGATGCCGCATGCTATTTTGTCTTTTGGAAATAAAACCACATTTTGAAAAGCTGTAACCTTCCTGTTAAAATTAAAATTCTCCTAGTTGTCATTTTTTGTCAATTAAATAAAATATTTCATAGTTTCTGTGCGTATATGATACTTACTTGTTCCTATTTTATTGCGTAATATTTTGAAGTTCAAATCTTAGAAATCCCTTAGATGGGGCTTGGCTTCCAGTAGAGATTCAGTGCGGGTCCACTGTTAAAATATTGCCTACTGCATCATTCCTGGACACCAGATAAATGTGTTTAATCCCTTGATTAAGATTTTGCAAAACAATAGAAATGTTTGACTAAAAGTGCAGCAACAAAATATGCTACATGTGTCAGGCGGGTTAAATTAGGAGTCAAAGCAATAAATGTGTTCCCCTGATCGCATTAGCATCAACCTATATATTTTTAACAGAACTAAAGCAATATACCATTTTCAAAGACATTAAGAAGTAGATGAAAAAATCAACATTCTGTTTTGGTGGGGAATAAAATAAAAATACACATAGTGATGTTGCAATTTGATTCACATTAGGGACCTCAAGCGCAAAGAAGATGATTAAGGGGGGTGTTGATATAGATATAACGGGTGTTGTTTGAGATCTTTGCTAAATAACAGAATGAAAAGAACAGTAGGACCATTCTGATCCCATGAACATAAGGAATTGCGATTCCTTAATAGTGATTTTTTTAGAAATCACTATTTAGGAATCGCAATTCCTTATGCATGTAGGAATCGCTAACAGAATTGCGATTTCTATATATTCCTTAATTGAAAATTGTGATTTACAATTAAGGAATAGCTTCCCATTTATTCCTATGAGCCCATAGGAATGAATTGGAATCGCATGTGCAATGTGAGAGTACCAAATAGGTACTCGCAAATTGCACATGCAATTTCAAGGGTGCCAAAACAGCTCCCTGAAGCACCCCTGAAATTGCCATGTGACCACATGTTGCACACACACACACACATGCCCCAAGGGCATGTGTGTGTGTGTAACATTGAACTTTGAAAAATGGAATTTAGTGCATTTTTCAAAGTTTTTGCAAATTACCATCAACTTTAAATTGATGGTAATTTGCGATCCTAATTGTGAAAACGCAAGTTAAAATTGCATCTTGCATTGCATTTAGGGAATCACAATTTGCGGTTCCCTAAATGCATTCGCAATTTAAATAATTGCACATTTTGCGATTACTTAAATTGCAAATTTGCATTTGGGTTGATGCATCCCAAATGCAAAACTACCCGTTGCAAAGGGGCAGATTCTGCAAAACTGCCCCTTTCCGACCAGCCTTTAGAATGATGCATGTTCTCCTAAATTCGGTCCCTCTGAGACAAGAAAAGGTAAAACATCACGGTTATCCACACAGAATTAATTTAAATCTTTTTGTAAATGCTTTGCAACGATTGTGGAAACTTTTACAAATGTATTTGAGAATACACATCATGAAATAACCTGATGGCAAATCTTGTCAAAGTCCTCTCAGGAAGGACCTCTGGAACGCCCTCTAAACATTAATTATTGCACTTTATTCTCAGAGTTGTTGATGTATATAACTAACATTACTTTAAATACTTTCCGTTATGATTTGTAAAAAGAAAGAGTCGTGAAGTAATCGAATATGTATAAATTACTATTTTGACAAGTCTCACCTTAATGTATTTGATTAGACCTAACCTAGTCAGTTCCAAAAAGCTATTGTTCCAATTATGTTGCTCCCTAGCTGTGTTCTATTTGCAAGCAGTGTTATATGCCAGAGAGAGAATCTGCAATTAATTGTTTTTTAATGTTCATTTTTCAAAGTGGGCCTTTTTGTTGTGATTCCTCCTTTGCTGGAAGAGGCCAGTCTGAGGATGTGTGGTTATAGAGTCATTGAGCCAGACCTGCACTGCTGATGTTTGGCATCATTGCCTATACCGCCTAATGAAGTCATTGCTGTGCTAATTTGTGAGTGTCTGTGTTTTACTACATGTTATGAAACAGTGAAAGCTTCCTTTTCTTTTCAGGCACACGTATGACCAGCGTTATGATAAGGCCCTAGAAATCTACTTAACACTCAGACACAAGGACGTCTTTGAGCTGATTAACAAGCACAATCTTTTTAGCTCCATCAGGGACAAGATTGTCTTGCTGATGGATTTTGATGCCGAGGTAATGTAGCATTAGCACATTATACACCACTGTGGTAACTTTTTCCGTTTTCTTAACATTGCCAGATGAGTACCTAAGTAGCCCATGACGTGTTTAACTTTTCCGTACCTTCTACATAACTGTTTGCCTTGGTTGTAAGTTTAGACGGTATATGTTATCATTGAGCAGCATAGTGAATACCCTCACAGTGTGTCATTGATGCACCTTCCAGAGACAAGTCCTGCAGCAGAGTTTTTTACTGCTAACAGAAGAAGCATTGGTAAAGCCAGTAGGTGTCTTGACACAATGAAAACTAAATGTGGCACCATATGCTGGCTGTACAAAGTTTAAATTAAAAAAATACAGTGCTCTAGTGATGATCACTAAGAAACTTTGTGGACGTATTAATGCAATGAAAAGTGATGTATGCCAAAGAAAAATAACCCTGAAGGCCTCTCAGACATAATTCCTCATGGAGAGAGTCCCCCATGTATATCATTATTTAAAAAAAGTCTGTGCCATTGGTGAGTCTATAGGGTAGCCATTGACAGATTTACATAACAACAGCATTTGGTACATGCTCACATAGAACCCCCGAAAAAAGATTATTGGAATGCGATGGGTATGCTATCACAATCTAAGGTTTTTAGCTCCAGTGGACGTTTAGTTGTCTAAACGCCCTCACTCCATCGCTATAGCTATTGGCTTTGACGAGGAAACTTAGAATTTACTAAATGAACAAAGTGTATATTCTTTACTTAATCCTTCCTCCTATATAGCCATTTTTAAAAATTCAAATTGGAACCTATTAGAACAAAACATTACTACCAACTTTCAAACTGTTCTTACCCCCGTTATCCCTACGTCGATGTCAGACCACCTGAGAGATAGTATGCTGTCACAACCCAAAATGGTGAATGAGTGCCCAAACCCCAGTACTGAAAGTGTCAGACTCGTACTCTCTTTCCATTGATTCTGTGATATTTTCAGAAGCCCACTTTGCACATAAATAGGTTCCTTCTTCATTATTATAACTAATGGCATAAACAATGTAAAAATTCAGAACATTTATTAAACATGTTTTCAGTAATCTTCCAATCTCTCACTGATTCTAATTAGTCAGAAAATGCAATGCACCTCATTGTCCATATAGACACTTATGTAAGAAAGATGTAAACTCAAGCAGGCTATGACATTATCGGCGCAACCACATGTAAGTACTAGACATGGACCCCTAGCAGTTCCTTACACTCCTATCCAAGAACAGAGGAAAGGTAAGAATCCATAAGGTTTCCCATTGATGTTTCTGAAGAATCGTAATGATAAAGAGCAAATTGACTTACTACTGGAAACGATGGGCTTGATGTCAAACGGACTGTTAAATAAACTTATAATGCACATTAAAGAATTAATGTGATGTATTTGCACTTTTGAAGCAATCTAAATAAAAAAGCAAACACCAATCAGCATAATCTTATGGTATGGAAGAAATGTCAGTTGAAACATAGACATATACGCATCCATCTGTGGGAATATGACCTCCTCAGGATATGGAATTGCCATCCCCTAAAGGTGAGCCCCATGTAGACTCCAGTTGAGAATAAAAGGAACAGGTCGGAGGTTGCTCCCAATTGGAGCTACTTGCTCTCCAGAAATCAGCCATCTTGAGTTTAAGTCAACACTTGCTGTCTTCATAAATAAAACAATGTTATTGAATAACAATCCGGTTTTCTGTCATGTTACCTTGAATGTTAAAACAAATTCCCTAGTTAGCTTTGTTGATATTTGAAAGAGTAATGGGAGTCTGGTCACAACCAAATCAACAACCGCGTTAGGCTTGTATATCTTTTTCAGGAGAATGGGTTTGTAAACCGCTTTAGATTTTTAAAGCAGTTTTTTCCATTTCACATTTCCAAAACTTGAAGGCATGTGTACATCAAAGGTTAAACTTAAAAACAAGACAGTCCTTAATGTGATACCTTGAGTTCTTCCATGTGAAGGGCACAGATCTTCAACCATCAGCTTCGAATATTCTAGGTGCTCATGTTCTCTCAGAAGCATCAAGTAAAGATCTTGCAGTGTGCTCAATGGGGAATGAAAGAATAACTAAATCTTACTTTATTATTATTATTATTATTATATAGATTTGTACGGCGCATGGCTTACCGCAAGGGTTTCCCAGCACTAAGCAACAGTGAAGTACCTGAACCGCAAAAACATGCCTTTCTTATCAATAGAGTAGAGCAGCTTTAAAACAACCAGGTTTTTAGCTACTTGAGGAAGACCGAAAGAAAGCAACAGGCTCTCAAATCAGGGCAAAGGAATTCCACAGCTCGGGTCCTAAGAAGAAATAGGCTCGACCTCCTTGACAGCTTCCTTGAGCAGGCTGGCAGTGCAGGCAAACCTAGGGGGTCAAGTAGGAGCCTTGCAGCTGTGTTTTGCACTGTGTGAAGCCACTTGAGCAGGCCCGTCATGACACCTAGGAACAGAATGTTCCCGTAATCCAGCCTGGAAATGACGAAGACCTGAATAACTGTTCTTTGGGTGGAGACAGGAAGAGAACCCAGAATTTTCTTGAGCAATCTTTAAATGCCAAAACAGGTGGAAGCCACCTTTGTGATTTGGTGACTCATAGACAACCTGTCATTCAGCCAGACCCCTAAATTCTTGACCGCTGGTACTGAAGTAGAAATAGTACCCATAGCCTCCGGCCACAGTTGAAAACCCTAAAGGTGGGGGAGGTTGCCCACCAATAGAACCTCAGTTTTATCTCCATTCAACTTAAGGATATTGTCATTCATCCATGAAGATACTTGTGTGAGGCAGCTAATAAAGGTCTCTGCACTACGATTCTCTTAAGATTACAGGTAGACAACGATCCTAGTGTCCTGAATGATAAGAGAGTAAGACTGCAGTTCTCAATCATGTCTGCAAATGGGCTCACCTAAAGGTTAAAGAGGGTTGGACTAACGGGAGATCCCTGTGGTACCTTGGTTCCCCCATCTAAACTCACTATTCCTCTTTCAAGGTCTGGTAAGAGTGGTTATACCTCCACCATTTCAGAAATTGCTCATTTGTAGTGACTGGCTGCTGGAGCCATTAAGTCTCCCAGCTACCCACAGATTTGCAGTGTCCAGTGTATGAGCTTCTGGAACCATCCACAATATTACTTGCAATCAGTATCTCTCATAGGGAGTTTACGGACCTGCAGAGCTTGAACTCTTTCTGGACTAGCTGGAAGTGCCAGACATGGATACCTCATCCCCAAAGGGCGCATCTGACACTCCATATCAGTCTGCAGTGACTGGTTCTCTGATCATAGACTCCCCCATAAGGACTCACCTTCAGAACATTAGAAACCATATCGTCTGCAAACGCACAGTTCCTACTAATTGGTGGAAGCTACACAACAATCTCTTCCTATGTGGTAGACTCCAGTTTGTGAAAATGGTAAAAGTTCCACGGTTTAATTACGCCTTCAGTATGATCCGGCTTATGATCCTCAAAAAGACTTTCCGAACACTAAACAAAGGCAGCAAAGACGTAGGGGCACATGCATTATTGTTTTTTACGGTTGAGAATCTGCCCCTTTGCAACCTCATTTTTTGCATTTGGGATGCATCATCCCAAATGCAAAAATCGCTATTTAATTCATAGCAAAATTTGCGATTACTCAAATTGCGATTGCATTTAGCGAATCTAAATTGTAATTCCCTAAATGCAATGCAACAAAAAAATATTTCCGATTTCGCTTTTAAGAAACGCAAATTACCATCCACTTAAAGTGGATGGTAATTTGCAAAAACTTTGAAAAATGCACAAAAGTGCATTTTTCAAAGTTCTGTGTTGCACACAGACATACCCCTGGGACATGTGTGTGTGCAAATGGTGTCCTTTTGGCACCCTTGAAATTGCGCATCAGGGTGTCCTTTTGGCACCCTTGAAATTACGCATGCAATTCACATCTATTCCTATGGGCCTCTAGGCCCACAGAAATGAATGGGATGCCAATCCTTATTTGCGATTTGCAATTTGCAAGTCGCAAATAAGGAATGTGTAGGAATCACATTTTTTTTTGCAATTTCTACATGCATAAGGAATTGCGATTCCTAAATTGCGATTTCTTAAAAATCGCAATTCAGGAATCGCAATTCCTATGTTTGATGCATGTGGCCCTTGGTCTGGATGGGAAGGAAACCTAGGCTCAAGCCTGCAAAACTTTATTCAGACACGAGAACAGGTGGATTAACAGACATGTACGTACACTACTTCGCCAACCACATCTTGCAGCCCGGATACTTCCCAACCTCTGGTAGGGAAAGCCCCACATGGATGTTGCTAGAATGAACTGAGATGCAAGCACCACCTGGACTAAGCTCACTATACAGTGCCTGAGCTTTCTCCTCTGCCAAGTATTCCCCCACAATGACAGCAATGTAATCTGCCTGGAGGGATGCTCATAAACATCTAGGTATGAACAGATTCCGTCACCAAATTGCCCCGAGATGGTCGAATGCAGTCCTCTGGATTAGACGTGCCATGTTCAATTGGCCACAGTGGATGGAGTGGAAATCAATGTGGTTGGTGACATATAAAGTGTTATTAAATTCAAGTCCTTAGAAACCATATGTGCAGAATTTACCCTGACGATTCCACAGTATTGACATTATCGTCAACTGAGACACTGGTGAGCAAGCTGGGTACAGACCTACCTGCCCTTCCTGAGTCAACCCTGCACAAAAACATACGCTCATGGGGGAATTCTAGAGGTACAATCTTCAGCCTCTAGCAGATCCTCATTGATTCCCTATACTGGAGCAACACCAGACAGGAGATCAGGATAGGTCACATTGAATGCGGACTATATGGACTGCTCTGATGGTTGAGAAAATCTGTATATTAAGACATTGGCACTTGCTAACTGTACCTACATATGAAGAATGGTGACGGAACTCTTTAGATTGGCCACATATGAGAGTAGAATTTACAACGTTCAGGATAAATTCCCTCAGTTTGATGGTGGGTGGGGTCTATTCCTATGATTGGTTGACTACTGAAAGCCTCTTACTTGGTATCACTAGTTAGCTGCACGTTATAGCTCTGGGTGTATAGACCCCTCACTCTCAAGGGGACTCTCTTCATACACACAGGTGAGAGCCATGTACTATGACCCGGGAGGGATACCTGTTGAGAGGGATTGACCGTACAAATGCAACTAGACAATGTATCAACCAGACAATATGACAATGTTGGCCCTGGCCACACAATATATGTACCTGTGTATCTATACTGGGGGAAGAGGAAGGCTCTTGGACATTGTTGAGATGCATATCACTTGCTGCTGGGATGTGGGGCAGGGATTTAGTAGTACTTCCGGACGTGACCTTCCGTGACTCCGCTCCTATGTGTTAACATAGTGCCTTATTTTTTAGCACTGTAATAGGGCATGACAATCCTTATACTTTCAAACCTAACTTATTAGATTGGACTACTGATTCTGTCCTGTTATATTAAATCCAATCAAAGAGGAATCTCTTTATACACGCAGTTGTGGCCCACAAAGTCTGACCCGGGAGTTCTTCCCGTTGTAAGTGATTGACAACAGGCATAATTGGACACTGTATCAACTAGACAATATGAAAGTGTATGCCCGCACCACACAATATATGTACTTGAAGTGGGTCTATACAGTGGGAAAAGGACATCTATAGGATATTGGGAGATATAGATCGATAGCATATGAAAGGGGGAAGGGATTATGTAGTGTTTCCTTAACGTCAACATATTTGACCCCGCGCTTATGTGTTAATGTGTTGCTTTATCCTATACCACTGTATTAAGACAGGACATGCTTTGTTTTTTCGAACCTACCTAATGTACATCTGGACTTACTGGATCCAGCAGTTGAGTCTGTTCTGTTATATTGAAAACCAATAAGGAAAGATTGAGAAAAAATTGTGAATTATGTGAGGGGAGTTGGTACTGCTCTGATCTAATGACTTCCCGGAATACTAGACGATCCTCAAGTCAGCAATTGTTAAATATCACAATCACAGCCAATTATAGCAGGGTTACAATAAGATTCAATCTTCCTACTATGTATTAAAATATTGGTACCCACATCAGATTTTACCAGCTGTAAACACCTTCTGTTTTGCGATTTATACATATCCACAGGGAGCCGAACTGATAATGTAGTCAAGGAATTCTAGAGCAAAGTAATTGAAATACTTATAAAGGAAATTTTATTGAATTATTTATCTTACGTGAGTTTAAAGCTGGCCCATGGAATAATTCAATATTTTTTTAAAATTGCACACGGTAGATTCGAGAGTCAGAGAGTCAGACATACAACTACTTAATCATTTCAGACAACCATGTGCCTAGAAGTATCTAAAGCTAGGTCCCCTTCTTAAAAGGTTGAGATTCAGAGGCTAAAATCTGGCCTTGTAGGGCAAAATCCTCTGGAAATGTGTACATTCTGTACCCATCTTTTCTCTCTGTTCTTCCTGACTTTCCACCTGACAGCCTGCTCAACGTGCAGTGAAGCTTCCATCAGATGACACAAACATGTTATGAATCACACTTCAACATGACCTAGATCTAGTCAGATCTCATTTGTTTTTTTATAAAGAAACAAGTCTTCCATTTGAAAAAGTAAATGTACGTGCACTGTTTGGGAAATAAAACATAATGTAGGCTGAATTGCATGTTTTAATCCAAATAATTCCAAGTTTGAGTCAGATTGTAAAAACACTGCACAGTGCTAATTTCACCTTTCTGTCTGCTCTTTCTTATTCAGAAAGCAGTGGATATGCTTTTGGACAACGAAGATAAAATTTCAGTGAGTATCACAGCTTTGCATCTATGAAACCCCTGCACTCCTATTTTCTTTGGATCTATGCAGTGTTTAAGTATTGTTACGAGGATGTATCTGGGATTTTCTTTCTTATGTTTAAAGGTAACTTCTGTTATTGTTTTATCGAAAGCATTTCTGCACGTGTGTTTGACCTCGCCCTTCTTGCAGGGTGATCCCCAACATTTTTTGCCTTTTTCTTGAATTTAGGACTGGGCACTGTACCACTGCTAATTAATGCTTAGGTGTGCGTGCTCTCTCCTCTAAACATGGTATGATTGGTTTACACCTGTTTGGCATATTTAATTTACATTTCGGTCCCTTGTGGAGAAGTGTTGCTCACTGGTTTGAAGCGGCAGACCCTAAAGCAGAGATCAGGCCGGGACCAGGGTTCAATTCCCGACGCGGCAGGGTCTTGGGCTTAATGTCCGCGGACTCGATAATTCTCTCGCCTCAGCACCTACTCTAATCATGGGTCCCACACTGCAACTCTGGGCAATAGCTTGCTTAATCTCCACAACGGCCCCTACTATGCTGGGATGCCTGGCTTCACCTTGGGGGTGCCCAGGAGGGGCATCTCACAGGGAGAGCCAGGAAGGGGTTCACAGCGTTATACAGCGCCGGGACGCCCCGTTGCTGGGGCAGCTGTGCGCTTTACAAGTATACTACATTTACATTTACATTTGTAAATTGGTACCCCATATACCCAGGGCCTGTAAATTAAATGCTCCTAGTGGGCCTGCAGCACTGTTTTTGCCACCCAATGACGTAGCCTTTCAAACCAATCTCAGACCTGCCACTGCACCAAGAGGGTGGTGGTTTTAAAGAAGACCCTGAGGGGGACCCTGAGATTAGTGAGGACTTTGAGTGAGAGGGTTCCCAATCGCACCCCTAGAGTGCAGTGACACTGAAGAGTTTCAGAAGGAGGGAAAAATTGACAGGCAGGTACGCTAGTAGGAGGAGAAGACCCCATAGTTAAGGAGTCCCTTACTGGACTTAGTGCCAGGAGCACTTTCGCCTCCCACACCCTGTCCACTGAGGAACTCAAGGATAGACAGGCTGAGAGGGACCTGATGTTTAAAGGTGGCACAGCTAGCTGTAGAATAGAGAAGGGCAGAGGCTGAAAGACCCTTAGCTGAGAAGAGAGTGGCTGAGGCTTTAAGGACCTTCGCCAGGGTAACACTTGTTCTTGAGGGATGGGAACTGGCCAATGAGCATAGTTTAAGAGTTCTTGACTTACCAGCGCTGCAGGCAGAGTCCAGTGGTGGCCGCAATATTGAGTCCAGTATTAAAACTACCGTTCACATACCCACAGACTTGGTGCCTTGTTTCAAGGAGGGAGAGGACATACATCAGTGGTTGCAGTAGTATGAGAGAGCTCTAGTAGTGCACAGGATGCCTGAGGAGGATTGAGGGACTGGCCTGGGGAGTTATATTCCTGAGGATGGGAGGTATGCCCTACTGGCTCAGAAGGGAGTGACAGGCAGTGGTACATCCCCAATGAAATAGACCCTGATAAGGAAGTATGGATTCACCCCACAAGAGTATAGGTGGAGGTTCATTAGCAGCAGGAAGCTGTCTTACCCGTCTTGGGAGGAATTTGTAGAGGATTTTTGCTGAGTGGAGTGAACGGTTGCACAGTAAACAATTTAGAAGGGCTGTTTAGTCTTATTGTCAGAGAGCACATGTTCCATTGTTGTTTTCCAGGGCTATGCCAACACCTGTTGGAGTGTAAGTTCTCTGACCCCAGGGCTTTTCAACGGAGGCAGATCTCTGGGTGAGTGCCAGAGGGTCTGGAAAGGCATTTGCTAGTGATCCTAAAGGGATTGGTTCAGGTTCCCCCCAGCCGAGGGCGGGGGTGTTTCACAGTAGCTCAGACAGTTCCCAGTGCAGTGGGGTGGATAAAGGGTCCCATGTCCCTTCTAGGAGTATGAGGAAAGGTCGTCAAAGTCCCAGGGTGCCCTATGTCTAGTCCCTGGTCTTGGAGAGTACAATGACGGGGCCTCAGGAGGGTTCATCTAGTCTGTACCGGGAGACCACCTTCTGAGGTGTCAGGAGAACTTAGGGGTGGGGCGATTGATACAAGCATCCAACCAGTTCTGTTGTCTGGCAGTACCACTCCGCAGATGAAGGTGCGGAAGCCAATATGGAGGGGTTTGAGGGGGAGGAAGGATTCTACCTTACCTCCTGTCAAGCCTAAAGGTACTGATCCTGGATTGGGGAACCAGGTTCAGACTATCACCCCTGAACTGGGGGAAGGGGTGGCTACCTCTAAATATGGTATAATTGGTTTACACCTGTTTGGCAAATTTAATTTAAATGTAACTCCCTTACAAGGTGGTATCCCACATTTCCAGGGTCTGTAAATGAAATGCTGCTAGTGGGCCTGCAGCACTGCTTGTGCTACCCACTGAGGTAGCCTTTGAAATCCTCCTCAAGCCTGCCACTGCCGACCAGCATGCGCCGTTTGCTGCCACTTTGATTTGGTATTTAAAACTACTTGCCAAGCTTAAACTCCCCTTTTATTACACATAGGTCACCCCTAAGGTAGGCCCTAGGTAGACCTATGGGCAGGGTGCTGTGTAATGAAAAGGTAAAATGTGTGCCTTTATTGTGTGGCATGTCCTGGTAGTGACAAACAGCCTATTTTGTTTCTCACTGCTGTGAGGCCTACTCCTCTCATAGGCTACCATTGGGAATTCCATTATATACTTTCAAGTGGTAATTCATGTTCTGACAGGAGTAGCGCTTCTATGTTTGGTATATTTAGAATGATAGTGATAAATCCTGCTTACTGGTGTAGTTGCATTTTACATTACTATTTTAGAAATGCCACTTTTAGAACGTGGATATTTCTCTGTGCTTATGACTCTTTGTGTTTTGGAGCCTGACCCCAATCAACGCCTGAGCCTGGGTGGCTGCTACACCTTGGGCATACTTTCCAGACAGCCACAACACAGGAAGGGCTAGATGTGACAGGGATACATCTGCATAACTGTATAGGCTATGTCCTGTCCTTACACAAAGGGCTGATTTACCCCCACCCCCCTCCCAATCCCCCCGCCCCTCATCTGATATTTGGATCCAGGGCTGGGTTGAAAGTGATTGTTGTGCATTTCTCAAGGTTCTTGTGAAGTCTCCCATACATCAAAGACATCTTGGAGTATGCATAAAGGGACTCTTAAACCATAATGGTGAACCACTGTTGGATCTGGAACTGAACCTCAATCCCAAGGACTGCTGCACTGCTTAAGTTTAATGCTGTACTGCTTTTCTGCTTATTGCCCTGCTGCCTGCTAACTGCTGTGCTGCCTAAAGAATTCATCTGGACTACTTTTCTGCGTTTTGCCCTGCTGCTTGCTAATCATAGATTCTTGTCTAACCAGAGACTGAATGGACTTGTAACCCGTTTGGCTGCTGGGAGGGAACCCCATTCGTCATCTGCCTTCTGTGCTGGCCTTCCGCAAGCCCACCTTTTCATGTCCAAGTGCTCTGCCTTGGCTTGTGGCTGCCCTGTGCCTTACAAAGCAATACGTGTGGCGGCTCTGCCTACTCCTTGGAAGTCAACATGTTTTCAGCACTTTCAGAGCACTTAAAGTTGTGTGAGTGCCCAGCGCTGTGTGGGAGCGAGCAGCGCTCTTATCTGTAAAAGAGCTTCGGGGGCCTACAACGTGACCTGTTTTTGACTAAGAAGGGCAGCCGCTCCCTTTTTCTAAGCAGCACCACCCCGCTTTTGTGGACGAGACCTGTGGGCTGCCACTCAGCGAGGTAGGGTGCCCTGGCCTGTTGAGCAGCGTCTGTGCCGCCCCACCTCCAGAGCAGTGCCTCAGTCTGGCTGAGTTCCCGAGCCCCACTGTGGAAGCCCGTCGACAACCAGAGGGACAAAGCTCGAGAGGAGCTCAATGGTATTGTCTGCAACTGCACCGCATACTTGAAGGCAGTTGCATTGAAAACTACAGGTACTCAAAAACCTTTGCAAGTAGTTTTTCACCATGAAAGCAGTTGTATATTTACTCCTGTGCACATTTTCAGTAAAGGCCTATTGTTGACAAATTACAAATATAGTTGCAAATGGCGCACTGACCGTTTGCAGAGTCCCTGATTTTATGATGCGAAGTATACACTAACAGCTAGAAATAGTTAGGTAGGTTGCTATTTGTAACCTCCTGTGATTGTCTTCAAACACAGGGATGGTGGCCTACAGCAAACAGCGCAGACCACCATCCCTGTGTTGTTTGTATCCCCCAATGGGATTTTGCATTGATTAATGGATTCAATGTTGCTTTAAGAAAAATGTTTCCTATTTTTTAACACAATGGGAGGGGGAGCAGGCAATCTGATGGTGACTGATTCCCAAAGTTGTCCATTGAGTGCAGTTACCCCTTTGCAATTCCCTTACAACTTCCTTTGAGGAGTCAGTAACCTATCATTGGTTTGCGACCTTGATTGTGGTCACAGATCTTTGATGCATGCTGTTCGGAGTTACAATTAGTTTCATCTCCTAATTGTGCTTCAGAATGTGCCGTAAAATTGTGAGTCTGAAACTGATTTATGGAATTGGTACATAGGAAAAAATATTTTGTTGTTGCCGACCTTGTGATTTTGCGAATTGCCGGGTTTATGACTGCAAAATGTTTTTGTACATCAGGCCCAAAATGTGTTTTCTGGATAGGAAAAAGCAGGAAACCCCTCTAAAACTGGAGGGGTGTTGGTGAAAAAGGCTTCTACCTGGGGACATTTTTTTCTCCCCATATTGGTATGCAGAGATATGGACTTTCTATATTTATAAATGCATGAATGGTTAAGCAGGTGAAAAATCCTGAGAATCTGCAAGAGTTCCAGCTTCCCAACGTAATTACTTGAAATTATTGTTATTTGAAAAGTCCTAGAAAGTCAACAATGTAGTTAAATTGCCTTTATAAAGATGCAAGATTTCCTTTTAAGCATTTTGTGGGTCTGTCCAATGGAATTAATGAGAACTGGCACCACAACCCTCCCTTTCCCCACTAAAAAAACATATTTCCTCCTACGTTTGGCAGGATTGTTCTGCCATCAAATGTTCACCCTCTCTCAGGAGCAGATTTTCACATGTAAAAACTCTGGTTTACTGGCAGAATTTTATCTGTGAGGAAACCCATTTATGTAGGTACACATCTCATCTGTGTAATCCAAAGTAACCCCTTTCCATTTTGTCTTGATCTGATGAAATTCATTATTTAAGATTCTTTCGGAATGGAACAATCCGTGATCACACGTATTTATGAATTTTGTAAGCATATTCCTTTTGATCACTTCCACCCTATATACCTAAACTGTGCCCAGTTTCAGAAGTTATATAGAAAGCCCCTGCAAGCTTTCAATGTTTGCAGAGCTGAGAATGCTTACTTTTCTACATAGTCCCAATGAGTTTGTCCCTTTTGAGTTGAAGCAGGTTTCCACCTGTGGTACTGAAAATTCTGGACTCAGGTGTATCTGTGGTACCGAAACTCCGGACTCGTATCATAAACATCGTTGTATCATGACGAATTTGATACTAGCAGACCGGTAATGACTTAAATACTATGCATAAGCATTTTCGTCATGATCGAGTGACAAAATCACCCTGAAATCGAAGTTTTCGCCCTGGACCCTCCGGTTCCATTTTGTGAGCGGCAGCCATTTTGTGATTGCCCTCACATAGCCAAATTACTAAGGCCGAATTCGATCTGAAGGACACGTACACCTTTGCTGACTCCCCTGTGACCTGGTCGAGCTGACTCCACTGCCTCAAGCCAAACCTGTTCGGGCAGTTCGTTTCCCAGTGGCCGAATGAGATTAGTATCAAGGCACAACATGTCGTAAACCGTTCATCACACACAAACCATGCCTAATCTTACACACACCTGTCCCCGTTTCTTCTTTATGACCTGCTTTACGAGGAGGAGGTGCCCGTTTTTATTGGGGGTCCCTCGATATCTGATGAAAGTTCTGGGCCTTGCCGAGTAATTTATTATGGACTGGACAAACTGAAATGTGGGCTTGTCATCATGACTCTGCTTTTTCTTTGTAGTGAAAATATGTGTATGGTCAACTGTAAAATAAGGAATGTTTGCCTGAAGCTTATTATTTTGTATAAAAAGAGAAGGCTGGCTTAGTAAATTCGAGCAGTCTCCTGAGAACATACATGCTGTTGTACTTCTAGGATACCTGTTACTGGCTGCAGCCAATAAATACGATCTTTGACTTCACCAAGAAGACTCTGTGTTTCTGTAGTCTGAAACAGGAAGGACTCGAAGTCTTTGGGTGTTCTCCCTGGTACCGCTGGGTTCTTAAGAACCCGGTACTTCAGTTGACGCCCAATGTGGCGCGGTATCAGTGGTACCGGTCCAAGCCAGAGGTTCGTGAGGAGCTTCGTGTGAAAATTCTGGAGGAAGGCCGCCACTTCATCGACCCCTGCATGTCGACGTGGTCCGAAAGTCTTTGCTGCAAGGTTCCCAGCGTCCCGACGGCTACGAAGGACTGCTGCCCTGACTATCGCCCTGTTTTGGACCCCTGATGATTGGTAGAGCGAAACGATAGACGAGTCTTCTGGTGACGTCATCGATACCTCAGTTAAGTATAAGTGGAGTGTCTCCCAGTCTTTAGTTTGGTTCTTAGTTTGGTATCCTTTGGGATCGCTTTGTTTGGAACTTGCAAGTTGGCGGACATTGACATGTTGTTTGGTAATGTTGTTCCACAACCTATTTGGAGTAAGATTCGTCATAAGGATCATGTGGTTGAATTGGTTGATACATGGGTTAATCTTAGAGACGCCGGCAATAGACAAATAGGCGGTGCTAAGCCTGAGGATCTGATTACTGAACTCCCCGATAAGATTATTACGTATATGAAGACTTTAATGCCCGAATTGCGTGTTAATTGGGACAAGTTGTCTGCGTGCAAACAGAAGAAAGATGAGACTGTGTCTGACTTTTTCACGCGGTTTGAAGAGACCTTTGTAGATCATAGTGGTCAGGATATGTCCACTGAGGGTGGCCAAAGATTGTTTGTTGACAAATTTGTACATAATTTACTTCCTGAGCTGTGTAATAAGTTGAAGGATTCTGAGAGTGCTTGGGCTGTTTCCACGTCAGCGCAGATTTTAGCTACAGCCCAGTACTATGAAATTAGGCGCAAAAATGAGTTAGAGAAAGTGGATAAAAAGACTACGGAATTGAAGACTAAAGTTCTTTTACAGCAAGCTTATCCACCACATACTAGTAATCAGAACAGTTATCAGCAACCTCAGCAATATTCGAGAAACTCGCAAAGAAACCGGTCTTCTCAACAACGTTTACCGTATGGACCCAATCAGTGTGCGTATTGTGGGAAAGATTGCTGAGAAATGGGTTAACCGGCAACTCTCGTCCTTTTTGGAATCCAACGAGTTGTTACGGCACACCCAGACTGGCTTTCGGCCCGGTCAGGGCACTGACTCGGCGCTGATCACCATGGTAGAAGAGGGCAGGTGCATCTTAGATTCAGGAGGATCAGCAGCCCTGGTCCTCCTGGATCTGAACGCGGCATTTGACACAGTGGATCACAAGATCTTGATCCACCGGTTGGAGGAGCTGGGAGTAAGAGGCCTGGCTCTCACCTGGCTAACGTCATTCTTGAGTGATCGAACATATCAAGTGTGCGAGGGCAACAATAGATCAGTGCCCACCCTCCTTCAGTGTGGTGTCCCGCAGGGCTCATCACTGAGCCCTACGCTTTTTAACGTCCACATGGCCCCACTGGAGGGGGGCACTTTGGAGTGAAACTCGCAACGTACGCGGATGACACCCAATTGATTGTTTCGCTCTCGCTTGCAGAAAACCATGGTGAGAAGTTTGCCGCCTGCCTTACCAACATCATGGCATGGATGGCTGACTCAAGACTCAAGCTTAATGCCTCCAAAACCGAGGTGATGTTGCTGGGAAATCTCTGCACCTCCCTCCCCAAATGTATGTGGCCGGCCTGCTTAGGAGATCCTCCGACCCCGAAGGGATCCATAAAAAGTCTCGGCGTCTGGCTTGAACCGGAGCTGTCGATGCACACTCAGGCGAAAAAAAACGCAGGGTGTTGCTATGGGCTGCTCCGCTCAATACGGAAAGTTATGCCCTTACTCCCAGTAGACTCCAGGAAATTGCTGGTACAGGGCCTTATTCTGTCAAGACTGGATTATAACAACGCCCTTTTCCTGGCTGCACCGGAATACACCCTGAACGTGCTCCAGAGGGCACAGAATGCAACCGCAAGACTGCTGACGAATACACCCAGAAGAACGTCAGCGAAACCGGCCTTGAAAGCACTCCATTGGCTGCCCATAAGAGCGAGAGTGAAATTCAAAGCGCTCTGTACAGTGTTCAGAGTCCTCCAAGGCACAGGCCCTCCGATCCTCAGAGATCTGATCCGCCCTTACAAATCATCACGAACGCTCCGCTCTGGCGAGGAAAACCTGGTAGCTATCCCGAGAGCAAAAAGAGCAAGGACCGGAGGACGCCGCTTTTCAATAAATGCGGGTCAGCTATGGAACTCCCTCCCAACATCAATGAGGAAAGAACCTAGCTTGACCAGATTCCGAAAATCTCTGAAAACGTTCCTTTTCCCCCAGAATGACTAACATCTCTGGATGCGGTTCAGAGGAGGTCTGTCTGTGTGTACACGTAGCGCTGGGACGCTCAGGGGCAGCCATGCGCTTTAAAAAATCTATTTCATTTCATTGTAAAGAAGAGGGTCATTTCAAGAGTAGTTGTCCGGTTTTGTTACAGCGTACGAATGGTGCTTCTGGTGTAAGAGGTCAAGGTGTTCAACAAGCTCCTAGAGGTAGGGTCGTGGAAATTTCCCCCAGAATGCTCGTTCCTTCCCGCCTCAGAATTCGATGAATAGTTTTTCGACCAGCAGAATAACGCGTTTGCTAGGACGGTTCAGTACTATGCTGACGACTACTATGCAGAAGATGAGAATATGGAAGGTAATGATTGCTAGGACAGCCGTAGACAAAGAGAGGGAGTTGTTTCAGTTCCAGTAGATCAGAGTGGACCTTACGTTGAGGTGATTACATCAGGTGTGTCAGAGCCTTTTCTGTTGGATACTGGTGCTACAAAGAGTTCTATTATGCACTCAAAACTCCCTGGCGCACCTTTGTCTGGCGAAATGAACGTTTCAGTAGGTTTTTCTGGTGCCCCGGTTAGGAACCCGATTTCTAGTCCTATGTCCCTTTCTGTTGGACCTTGTGAACTCGAAGCACCCCTTACCCTTACAAAACATTGTGGTGAAAATTTGTTGGGATTGGATCTGGTGAAAAGATTATATGCGACTTTGTACTGTTCTCCTTCGGGAGTACAACTTACACTGGGTAAGAAAGTGGTTTCTCCGATGTACTTGTCGAAGGATAAACTTCCGACAGAATTGTCTTCTCTTCCGGATATTCTTTGGGCTACTGGACCTAATGCTGTGGGCCTCTTGGATATAGCGCCATATGTTGTAACATTGAAAGCCAATGTTAGAATGCTGCGTATTCCCCAATACAAGATCTCTAGTGAAGGTGAAAAGGCGTTGTTAGCGATCATTTATGATCTGATTGAAAAAGATGTCATTGAAGAGACAAGAGGCAACGTTTGTAATAGTCCTGTTCTGCCGGTTTTGAAGCGTACTGATCCTTCTCAGCCAGCTGTTTACAGGTTTGTGATTGATCTTAGGGAGGTCAATAAATAGTCGTGCCACAGTTTCCAGTTGTCCCTTATATCACTGCCCTATTGACTATGATTCCAGCTTCAGCCACCTGGTTTTCAGTGATTGACTTGAAGAATGCTTTCTTCAGCATCCCGATTGCCGAGGAGAGCAGGGATATTTTTGGTTTCAGTTCAGGAGGCCGAAGTTTCCGCTTCAAACGCGCTCAGGGCTACTGTGAAAGTCCATCAATATACAGTCAGGCTTTAAAAACACAGCTTGATACGATTGTTTTACCTGGCGGCGCTACCCTTATTCAGTACGTCGACGATTTGCTAATAGCTGCAGACACTGAGGAGATTTGTAAAGAAGCCACATTGTCGTAGTTGCGTCATTTGTGTGAGCTGCATCACAAAGTCTCTCTTTCGAAATTGCAATATTGTCGACAAGAAGTGACCTACTTAGGCCACCTCTTATCGAAGGAGGGAAGGAAACTAACCCCAGAAAGAATTCAGGCAATTGCAAAATTGAGTGTACCAAGGACACAGAGAGAAGTGCGTGCTTTCTTGGGCATTACATCATATTGCAGACAATGGATATCGAATTTTTCCTTATTGGCCAAACCCATTCCGTGGTCTGAACATTGTCTGGAAAGTTTTTCCGAATTGCGTGATGCATTGTGCTCGGCTCCTGTGTTGGGTACCCCCGACTACAGTAAGCCTTTTACATTGTATGTCCATGAGAAAGAAGGTTGCGCATTGTCAGTTCTGACACAGTCTTTTGGGGACAAACAGCGTCCATGCGCGTATTTTTCGGCGATTTTAGATCCGGTAGCTAAGGCGTTGCCGAGTTGCTTGAGAGCCACTGCGGCAGCAGCTGTTTCTATTCGACAGTCTGCTGGGTTAGTGATGAATAACATGTTAATTGTGATGGTACCGCATGCAGTAGACATTCTGTTAAACAGAACAAAGACACAGCACTTAACTAGTGCTCGATTGTCAGGTTATGAGCTGACACTGTTGGCAAGTCATGTGCACATAAAGAAGTGCAATACATTAAACCCAGCCACATTGTTATCGATTTCAGTTGAGACAGATGATGATAGTGAAGATCAACATGACTGTTTTCTGAGAACTGAAGAAGAGACGAAAGGGAGGGTAGACCTTAGGGACACTCCTCTTCCAGAATGTGATGGTACTTTGTGGGTTGATGGTTCATGTTTCAAGTTGCCAAATGGTGATACGACTGCAGCATATGCTGTGACGACTTTGCATACGATTGTTGAAGCTGCACGTATCCCACACAATTCAGCACAAGCAGCAGAGTTGATTGCACTTACAAGAGCGTGTGTGTTGGCGAAAGGAAAACGAGTGAATGTGTACACGGACAGCCAGTATGCATTTGGTGTGGCTCACAGTTTTGGACGATTGTGGAAAGAACGTGGGTTCCTGACTTCGCATGGTGCTAAGATCCAGCATGGTCAGTTGGTGAATGAGCTTCTCGAGTCACTGACCTTGCCTTTACAAGTTGCGATTGTGAAATGCAGTGCACACAAAAAGGTTACGGATGATGTTGGTCGTGGAAATGCGTTTGCGGATGAAGTTGCGAAAGAAACTGCAAGAAATGTAATGAGTCGAATGTATGTTGCAGGCCCTGCAAGATGGATTGGTGATGTTGGTTTGTGCGAAGATACGATTGAGAGCGTGAAATCCATTCAAGCTGAAGCCACAGAGAAAGAGTTGAATGAATGGAGAGAAAGTAAGGGTAAATCGGATGCGAATGGTTGTTGGGTTGAATTGTCAGAGCATCAGAGATGGGTGTTACCCGATGCGTATGTGCTAGTAGTGGTGACAATGGCTCATGGAATGGCTCATTTCAGTGTGAAAGGGATCTGTAAGTTGTTAGCTCCAGTATGGCAAAATGTTGGAATCCCAAAGTGTGCAGAGAATGTGGTCAAGAATTGTATGGTGTGCCTGAAATACAATCCTGGTAGGGGAACCCCAACTCCAGCTGGTCATTTTGCGCCTCCAACGTATCCGTTCGAGGTTTTGCAGCTAGATTTCATCCACATGGAAAGGTGCAACAATTTGAAATACGTACTCGTTGTTGTTTGTGCCTTTTCAAGATGTGCTATAATGGCACGCTAAAACTGAAACTGGCCAAGATTCAAGCGAGCACAGGTCTTAAATGGCCTGATGCCCTGCCCTTGGCGCTCCTATCAACGAGAATGACTGTTCACTCTAGAGTGGGACTTAGTCCTTATTAAATTGTGTTTGGCCGTCCGGCCAACATATGGGGAGTACCAAGGTTTAGCGAAATAGAACACCCTGTACTGCTTGATTATCTGTATGAATTGACGGCTAAATTGCGTGTTTTACACCAACAGGTCCACAACACTCTACCTCAGGCCTCTGAAGCTCCAGGGCATCCTATCGATCCTGGATCCTACATGCTAATAAAGAACTTTCAGCGAACAAAGAATGACCAACCCCGGTGGACCGGCCCTCACCTAGTTCTTCTCTCCACAAGATCAGCTGTTCGAGTGGAAGGAAAGAAACACTGGATCCACGGCATTCATTGTAAGAGGGTCCCAATGCCTCTTCCGTACAACCGGTGGGTCCAGGAGGGGATCGCTGACTCTGAAACTGAGACTGTGCCTCGGTTTCTACCTTTTAGCGATGCACGTGTAAAGGGAACAACTTCTGAAAAGGAAAGCGACAACATCTTGCAAGAAGCTGTGCCTCCGTCAATTCAATTGAACACTACAGAGCCTGAACTCTTATTCCAAGACCAGACAGCACCTGGAAGAAACCGTTACAATTTAAGGCCAAGAACTATGACTATGGACAAATAAATATTTCTTTTTACTTTTTGATTGTGCAGCTCTCTCGTCCGAGAAACTTGCTCATTTTTGTTTTTTCGAACCGCCATCCGGTTCTGCTGCTAGGGTCGCGGTTGCCCAAGTCTTTGGAGTGCAGCTGGAGACGTTAGGTCGACAGTTCTGGTTGGTCTAAGGGAGTTGCCCTGGACTGACAGAAGCACTCTATAGCAGAAACACCCTACCACCGCGGGCAGCAAATTAGAGAGGATGGAGTTTTCTGAGATGGAGAGACCTGCCAAACGGATGAACTTTAAAGACAAAATGTGTATATTGATGACGAAGAAAAGATCTTTGATATTTTGTATTTTCATGTTGCTTGGTGTGATGATGTTTTTAATAGGATATGTTTGCTTCATTTTTCAAGTGACATTTGCACCCACGGCACAGCCCATACCTCCTCCTACTATTTCCTCGCACTCTTTTCACCCCCTGCCTGAACATGAGTCCTCTAGAAGACTAGAGTTTATTAATAACTCTTTCATTCAGCTTTTACACCAACACCAATTAGTAGTAAACACAACTAACTGCTTGGTGTGTGGTCTTATGCTGCATACGACAGACAAGGGTATCCCATACTTGGTCTTACCATTTAGCTACAATGGTTCTTTGTGGGCGTTTCAGACGATGTTCATATTTGCCATCGAACCATATTCCCCACGCTCCACGAAAAGTAACTCAAGCAACAAAGCATTAGTAGTAGGAATTGCAAATATGAGCAGAACAATTGACTCGTACAGAACGATTCCTAAAGATGAGTGGCAAGCTTACGTTAAATGGAATATAACAAAATATGGAGTTGCTTTGAGTGAGAACCAGCGAGCTAAAAGATCCTCCTCGATTTGGATTGTACCCCATCAGGGTCACCTATGTCTGCAAGGTAATGGCAAAAATCCCAGAGCTCAGTTGGGGAAGAGTGTCTGCACGGAAACATATGTTTTTGCATCTCGAAACACCCCTTCGTTCTTAGCAGCTAAGGGTACTTATTTCATCTGCCATAATAGGGCCTATACATGGTTGCCCCCTGACTTCTCGGGCACATGTTTTGTCTCGTTCCTGTTGCCTCCCACCTACACGGCCGCGGCAGATTACCACAGGACAAGGATAGTTAGAGGTGTCATCAGTAAAGAAGACACTGCAGGACAAGAATTCGGAGATTTTGTAAAGGGTTTTCTGCCATTTTGGGGGTCTATGGTGAACAGCAGGAACATAAGGCAATTGACAAGGGTGGTTGAATCCACTGTAGTTGAAACTGCCGGTGCCCTTAGTAATTTGACTGCTGAGCTCCAGTCGGATCGCCTTACGACTCTTCAAAACAGGGTCGCGCTAGATGTCATACTTGCAGACCGAGGTGGGGTATGTAAAGTGATCCAATCAAGTTGCTGCATTTTCATCCCAGACAACGCTCCGACAGTATACCAGGCCATCTCCAAACTGCATAAAATCTCTGAATCCATTCACGTGGATGAAGGAGACTGGTCCTTGATGGGGTGGTTCTGGAAACTGATATCTGCCTGGGGATGGAAGATTCTGATAGTCATTGGGATGACCTTAGCCATTCTGTTCCTGTTCTGTCTGTGTGTACAGTGTGCTCCTGCATTATGTGGCCTCTGTGCTACATCGTGTGTAAGGAAACATGTATCAAGAAATGAACTAAGTAATAGGATGATGCTACAGCAACATCTCAATGACTTTATGAATATAGACCTGGACTCAGATTAGCATGAGTATAGGTTATTGCCTATGTAAGGGCAAAAGGAGGGTCTGTGGTACTGAAAATTCTGGACTCAGGTGTATCTGTGGTACCGGACCTCCGGACTCGTGTCATAAACATCGTTGTATCATGACCAATTTGATACTAGCAGACCGGTAATGACTTAAATACTATGCATAAGCATTTTCGGCATGATTGAGTGACGAAATCACCCTGAAATCGAAGTTTTCGTCCTGGACCCTCGGGTTCCATTTTGTGAGCGGCAGCCATTTTGTGATTGCCCTCACATAGCCAAATAACTAAGGCCGAATTCGATCTGAAGGACACGTACACCTTTGCTGACTCCCCTGTGACCTGGGCGAGCTGACTCCACTGCCTCAAGCCAAACCTGTTCGAGCAGTTCGTTTCCCAGTGGCCGAATGAGATTAGTATCAAGGCACAACATGTCGTAAACCGTTCATCACACACAAACCATGCCTAATCTTACACACACCTGTCCCCGTTTCTTCTTTATGACCTGCTTTACGAGGAGGAGGTGCCCGTTTTTATTGGGATTCCCTCGATATCTGATGAAAGTTCTGGGCCTTGCCGGGTAATTTATTATGGACTGGACAAACTGAAATGTGGGCTTGTCATCATGACTCTGCTTTTTCTTTGTAGTGAAAATATGTGTATGGTCAACTGTAAAATAAGGAATGTTTGCCTGAAGCTTATTATTTTGTATAAAAAGAGAAGGCTGGCTTTGTAAATTCGAGCAGTCTCCTGAGAACATACATGCTGTTGTACTTCTAGGATACCTGTTACTGGCTGCAGCCAATAAATACGATCTTTGACTTCACCAAGAAGACTCTGTGTTTCTGTAGTCTGAAACAGGAAGGACTCGAAGTCTTTGGGTGTTCTCCCTGGCACCGCTGGGTTCTTAAGAACCCGGTACTTCACACCCTTGGAGTGGGGCACATCTGCTTTAACACAAAGTGTGCTTACTGAGACTACTAATACACCTAGAAAGTATGCAATAGGCGTGGAGGTTCACAGATACAATGTTATATTTGCAAAATGGAAAATTGCTCTTGTATAGAAATTTACATCTGTCCCCAGAAGTATTGAGGGAATGAGAGTCCTCCATATGTTGGCCCTGCAGAGCACACTACCCTGAAGGCACTGAATCTGCTCAGAGAAGGTTTTTCCTCTACAGACCACCTTAAGTTTTACAGACACTTGGATGACATGCCTCCATAGATAGTTATTAAAACTATCCATAGATTGTTAGCATTCCTGATCATCAGAGAAGGATATTGTATTTCTACATCTCTGACTGCCTGAAGATTCAAATCTTTATTAGTCTGGGTCATTAGAGGCTGGCATCAGTATCCCACAATGCTGATGACATAGACACTACTCCAGCATTAGTGTCCTTTACATTGCACTGTGGTGTATTAAGAGTACTAGACAATGTGGTGATTGAGTGCTCTATTGTTGTGTCTTACATTTTAGCCATAGTGATTGTGTCCTGCTTGCATGCTGCCTGATATGGGACCGTGTTAGAGTGTACTGGAGTTTGTTTTGTTAAATCAAAATAAATTGTTGAATTTTCATTTAAATAGCATCACTTTATAATTGTTTGCCAGGGAAACATTGTGTCCTTCATAAGAATGCTGATATGCTCAGTTTTGAATGTTTAGTTGTGCTTGCTTGAAAATCTTTGAATATGTTTTGTATCTGATATCAACCCGATCACCATTTTGTTTTTTAGGTTGATAAAGTTGTTGAAGAACTTGAGCAACGCCATGAACTGCAGCATGTGGTAAATATACTGTATTTAAAGTATGATTTGTCATATTTTCTCAATTGTCATAGGTCTTCAGCCTGTCAAGGATTATGTTTAAAGCAACAAAAGCATCCATTTCAGGCATCATATAAAGTAAAAATGTTTGTATATGAAGTAAACATTTTCAGACACATTTTACAAATTGTTGCACTAGGCAACAACATTGGGTCAAAATTAGTTGGTTTGCCCATCTTACATGCTTGGTTGTAAAAAAAAGATCTGATAGAGACTTCTAGCTGTGGATTCCTTACCTTTGAATAATCCCCAGGCTTCAGACTTGATCCAGCAATTTTTAGTGAACAGTAACTCTGCGCCCGGGTAGGTGGCGTTATCTGACTCTGTGTGGTGTCATCGGCATTGTCTGTGCCAAAAGTGATGTGCACGGTGCCTATATAGGCACCACTTCGCAAGCTGACGTACATTCTTTTCATTTAGCGCCAGTCAGTGCAGATCGGGAGAAGAGTTACCTTTGTCTTTTTAGACTGACCTTTTTTGACTTTTTGTCCAGCTTTTTCTGAGACTTTGTCTCTTGGTGTGTCAGGATGTCAGCTAGGAAAGCTGGATTTAAGCTCTGTGGCACCTGTCACCGACAGATGTTGGTGATAGACCCACATTTGATGTGCCTCTGGTGTTTGGAGCGCCACCATGACACCAAGACCTACATTAATTGCGGCACCATGAGCCCCAAGGCCTTGACAGAGCAGTCCCTGAAGCTCCTCGGTGCACCACGCTGCGATCCTCGCGATCTTAATCGAGAGGACGGTCCCGAGATCTGTCACATAGCCCTTCCAAGCGCTCACTGTCACAGTAGACGTTGTGGAACTAGGATAAGTCCCACAAGACATCAAGGAGATCTTCGACTTTGCTACATATGTTTAAGTCATCTGACAAGACGATTGAGCATTAGCACTTGAGGCCTAGATCTATGGCAAAGCCCACTCCTGGGTCATCTCCACAGCTCCCAACCTGTTGGAGTTCCGGGCAATTCCATTAGCACTCACAAGAAACAGGCTTTTTGCAGTTCTATCCTGACTTTTTGCCCCCATTTTGACTGCTAGGTACTGATATAATGGCTCTGAATGGCCTGATCCCATTTCAACAGAACTCAGTGCATGTGCTCTGATCCTTAAAACTGTGCATGTTTAATTGGCTTGTCCCAAATTGCATAGCCTAACTGTCCTGTAAGTTTCTAGAGGATGGTACCAGGGTTAACCAGGGCCTGTAAGTCAGAGTGCCCCCCAGGGAATACAGCACTTGTTCTGCCATCCTGAGTGGGGCAAAGTAAAACATAGCTCCCAGTCTGACACTGGAGACTGGAAGGGCAATTTTAAACTGCTAACTTGACTTTGCCATTTAGGGTATTGACAAAGTCCAAATCTCCTTTTTTTAATGAATATAAGTCACTCCTATGGCAGGCCTAACAAGCTCTAAGGCAGGGTGCTGTGTATTAAAAATCAGAACATTTTCCAGCAGTAAAAACCTTAAATTGTCGTTTTTACTGTGTAAATGCTAGTAGCCCCTTTGGCAAATACAGAGTTACAGAGTTACAGGTTGGCAGCCCAGCCATCCTAACTTCTGAATGTGACTACTAAGGTTGGTACTGTTTGATATCAAAAGAGTCAGTGCATTAAATCTGATTTAATGGTTACATCGAATGTAATGTCACTGGTGGGCACAGTGGATCTTTAGAAGTTGCCACTTTAGTTGCCCAAGGTTTCCAGTGCCATTTACTGAGGTACACAGGACTTGTCCTGCAGACAGCTTTCTGCCCTCCTGGGAAGACGTGCTAATGACTCCCAGAAAAGAACACAATAGGGGCCTGCATGGGAGAGAGGTGTTACCTCCCTCTTTTAGGAAGCCACACAGGTGTTAGCCCAAAAGGCAAGCTTCAAAGGAGAAGCCTCCTTTGAAGGGCAAATTGGTAACACTTAGGATAGCGGCTGTTAGAGATGGGATTCCAGAAAACTCACCAGGAGCAGAGTCGCCATCCCTGCCAGCGGAGCCGTCCCAGGAGCACCACCATTGCCGCCGACCTTGCCGCAGCTCCACTGTCGAGTACCTCCCCCCCCGCCGCAGCCTCGCAACAACTGCGCTGCCGCCGAGTGGGGGGTGAGGGAAAGACTACACTTCCCAGCAGCCTCCGCGACCGGAAGTCGCGTCGAGGCGGAGCGCGCCAGGAGGCGCTTAAAAGCAGCCTTCAATCATCAAAGCACTGGGTAACAACCAAATCGCCAGAAAACTCACCAGGAGCAGAGTCGCCATCCCTGCCAGCGGAGCCGTCCCAGGAGCACCACCATTGCCTCCGACCTTGCCGCAGCTCCACTGTCGAGTACCTCCCCCCCGCCGCAGCCTCGCAACAACTGCGCTGCCGCCGAGTGGGGGTGAGGGAAAGACTACACTTCCCAGCAGCCTCCGCGACCGGAAGTCGCGTCGAGGCGGAGCGCGCCAGGAGGCGCTTAAAAGCAGCCTTCAATCATCAAAGCACTGGGTAACAACCAAATCGCCAGAAAACTCACCAGGAGCAGAGTCGCCATCCCTGCCAGCGGAGCCGTCCCAGGAGCACCACCATTGCCGCCGACCTTGCCGCAGCTCCACTGTCGAGTACCTCCCCCCCCGCCGCAGCCTCGCAACAACTGCGCTGCCGCCGAGTGGGGGTGAGGGAAAGACTACACTTCCCAGCAGCCTCCGCGACCGGAAGTCGCGTCGAGGCGGAGCGCGCCAGGAGGCGCTTAAAAACAGCCTTCAACACCCGCGTCGCGGGAGCGCGCGGGGCAGCGCCGGGCTAAGCCCGGGCAAAGGGCGGGCCCTCTGTGGCCCTCCGGGGACCGAGGAGTCCGGGACGGGGCCACCCCCCTGAGATCTCGTCCAGCTGTCTTCAACCAAGGTAAACGCCCAACAACATTTTATAACTTCTGCACCCACGAAACTATTACCTCTTCACCGCATACAATTGATAATAACACCGTGAGGATGAGTAAAAGCCGAAATACCCCCGTGACCACAAGATCAGCTACCAGATTGAAAGATGTCACCAACAGCCCTCTTCCCACAATAACCGCCATAGACTTAATGCTACAAAAAACGATCAATGTCGTGGCGGATGCAATTCAGGACTCCGAAAGACGACTCTCACTTACTCCAGATTTATGTTTCCCCGACCTCTCTTTACACACTACTGGTAACATAAACATTCTGGATAACACCATAAACTCTGAGGAGTCTATTCTAACGTTGTCATTTACAGGGCTTCCCAGTCCCCAAACAAGAGACAACACGCAAACAGCCTTGCTTATCTCACCTTCAGGCAACAGTAGGAACAACAGTCCTGCACCTACCGGAGAAAACAGTAGTAGCAACCATATGTCACCTATAGCTCACTTACACCCAGCAGCCCCTTCCTCGGGTGGTTTTACATCCACAACGACAAAACCGGTTACTAAAGTCAGTCGCCTGATAAAGAGCAAAACTAGGACAACTGGTACACGAGGTAAACCCAAGTCATCTATTGCAAAAAAACAAAAATCTCACCTCAAGGCCAAACATCCTAGCTCAGCTAAAGACGTTTGGTCTACATTTAGACTGGCTAAACCTGCCCCAGAGAAGGTGACCTTATGTCCTTTCATAAGCAGTCAAAACTCAGAACTGTTCTTGAATAAAGAGACGACAGCACCCACAAACACGTCTATACACACCATAACCGGGGCTGAACATACGATGATAAATACAAAAGCACTTCTGAGTGATCTTGAAAGTTTGATTAAGTCCCTTCTGTTACCTATCAGTGAGAGAGTCCTCAACATTGAGAATGCCTTAGGGAAGTTTGAAAGGGCCCAAAATGACGCAACATCCACCTTGCTAAAAACATTGAAGGTATCACAACCAATTTCTACCTTCACACCAGCCAGTAACTCCCTTACTCTGATTAGTAACAAAAATCCCAGGGCAAAAAAAGCCATAGCTAACCCTACCCTTGCTAGCAAGCAAAACCAGCCAAAGACTCCTCTAACCACCCCAGCGACAACCCAAGATAGTGGTACCATTATATCCCACCCAGTGGTAGCCATACCAAGTAGCTCTCAAACCTTACAAGATGCAGAGACAGAAGATTGTGAATGGGCCGCTGAAAGTTCCCCAATCAAAATAGCAACTACCCAGGTAGAACACACGAGAATAACCAAAACCCCTAAACAGGGCACATCCTCAAAACAAATAGGTACTACCACGACAAAACCGATGGTAGTAAAGAGTCCACCTCATGTTAACCTCCCGCCTGAATGTAGCCCGTACACCATTGTAATGATTGGGGTACCTAAATTAACAGGGGATAGGGTGGAAACACATGGGGACCTAAAAAATAAGGTGAGCCACTGGCTCACAACTCACAGACCGATCCCTAAACATATCAATGGTCATATTGCACAGGTAAGAAGAGTAGACTGGGTGGGAAACAGATTTAAATCGACCGAGGGTGACTGTATAGTGGTAACCTTTAGGGATAGTCGTGCTGCCAGCTTTATAAGCAGCTGGAAAAGCGGTGTGACAAGTAGCTTGATCCGTACCATGGCTTTAAGTTACTTTTATCCAAATAACCATGGTCATCGTCGTACTCAAGTGCAGTCAACCTACGGACAGGAGTGGCTGCTTGAGCCGATGGTTGATAACCAATCAGGGCCTATACACTGCCTATTGGCCCATATATTCGAACAAATCACATTGACTATAGGCATGAACAATCGTGGCAGAGCAGACCTAACAACCATCCCGGTAGATATCAGGAGAGAAACGAGCCTTTTACCCGTCCACAGCAGCAGCTCTTCTCACATCCCCAACACTTAGACACACAATATGGGGTACCTATTTCTAACAGGTATGACGCTTTTTATAATATCGACTATTTAGACGAGATCGATTGACAAAGCGTATCTCCATCCTCCTACCTTATCCCTGTTGAGCCCACAACTAAGGCAGCTCCCCTTTACAGAGTATCAAGCATGCGTCCAGAGTGCATAAGTGTTTCCTCTCCGGAGGCCAGTGAAGCGCCTAGGACAGCTCCTCTAGTACAACTTAAAGAAATCACATCGAATGCGAGTGGGCGCAGCTACCCAAGTGCCACTAGTTTAACCCAATGCATAGTGCACAGCGGTGTAAAAAACCCTCTAACTGTTAGTAATGCATCGCAAGAACACTTAACAACTGACCATGGGGTTCAAGCAATCTCTCCTTCCGCAGACCAGGCCCTGATAACAGGCTTGGGCCTCACTGAACAACGCTCCATACATCTTTTATCCTGGAACACAGCCGGCTTAGCCGTTAAGGTTAATGATCCTATGTGGTTAGCCTATGTAAAAAATTATACCATTCTATGCTTCCAAGAAACCTGGTTAGCAGACGCAAATGCACATATTGAGGGCTTTCAAAGTTTTTTCTTACCAGCAACCCCATCAAATAGCGGAAGATCCAAAGGGGGCCTGGCAACCTACATAAGCCTTGCACTCAGCTGCCAGGTTACAACCAGAGCATCGGACAACAAACATATTCAAATCTTAGTGCTCAGGAATGGTAAAAAGGCACTGACACTTATCAACTTTTATAATGCCGTGTCATCAAACAAGGAGTGTAATATTCTCAAACTACAAAACCTTTTAGAGACAAAAGCGGATAGTCTACCTCGACACATCATTATTGCTGGAGACTTTAATGCTTATCCCTGTGGCAACCCTGAAACGACACCTATTGGCCTCTTAGGCTGCAACAGGAGGTCTGGCTTTCATTTTGATCACTCGCCCCGAGGCACCAGTATCAATAACTTAATAGATGGAAGGGATCTAACCGACGCAATGGCCACACTGGAGGACTCTCACCAGTTCAACGTCCCCACGTTCAAAGGCCACGGTAAAGGCTCCTACATAGACCACATATTCCTTTCGAGAGATCTAGTTGATTTAGCCACAGACTTTGAAATCCTAACAAGCACTTTCAGCGACCATAACCCTTTATCGATCAGGTTCGGAGGTAACCTTTTTGATCAGAGGAAGCCACGACCTGATCACGGTGTTTTAAATCCCATCAACGGAAACCGTCGCCTGAAGTGGTCAAAGGTCAACAGCGACTCCTTGTATGATTCAATTACCATTAGCTGTGGTAATGACCTAGATCTTTGTGTTTCCCCATCTACTTTGCCCGAAGCGACTCTGATTGCCTTTGCTACTGTTGTTGAGAAAATTGGCCAATTGTTGTCAGTTCCAATAAAGGGACGTCATGAACATCAACCAGGGTGGTTCGATCAAGCCTGCTCAAAGGCCGGCCGAGACCTAAAAAAAGCACTCAAGGCTACCCCAAGAGACCCTGTTCTTATTAAGTCACTGCGATCTAACTATAAGTCAGTCCTGGCAGCCCGGAAAAAAGAAGTAAAAGCCGGTGTCTGGGAGAAACTATGTGATCCTGCAATTCTGGGTAATAGCTCCAAGTTCTGGAGCATTGTAAACAAACCCTTGTTTGATGTTCCCTTAAACTCTATCGTTGGGACCAATATACCTGAGGAAGAGTGGATGTTACATTACAGCACAATTTTTAAAAGTGATAATTTGCAAGCAGACTTTGTCTTTAATTTCTCTGACGAAAATGTATTGTGTTTCACAGTGGGGGAGGTAGAAAAGGGGATACAAGGACTAACCTGTAACAAAGCACCCGGACCCGATGGTATACCACCCGACCTATTTAAATCAAACATTTCTTTATGGGCACCAGTCATTACCGCAGTTGTAAATGCAGGTATTTTGGCTGGTTGCCCAAAAGCCTGGGGGTCCTCCACCATAGTCCCTGTTTTTAAGAAGGGTGATCGTGGTAGCGTTACATGTTATAGACCCATATCCCTGATTAACTCAGTCACAAAGGTGGTGGGGGGTATTATCCTAAACAGATTAACAGCCTGGGCCAATGATAATAACATACTGTCCCCAATACAATATGGGTTCAGACCAGGCCACTCCACGATAACCCAATGTCTGAACCTATATTTAATAAACAGTAAATACACCCTAGCAAGAAAAGGGACGATCCATATGGCCTTTATGGATTTATCGTCCGCGTTTGACTGCGTAGACAGAATCAGGCTATGGGAGGTGCTGTTAAAAATGGGGGTGGAACAAAACCTGGTCAACCTTCTTGTTGACCTCCACTCGGACACAAGAGCAAACGTCCGTTACACCCATGACTTAAAGGTAACCAGAGATTTTAGAATAACCCGAGGAGTCAGACAAGGATGCATCCTTGCCCCTTTTCTTTTTAATCTTTATATTAATGAGTTGGAGGAGCACCTATTAAAAACTGGTACAGATTTTCCTTACATTGGCAAGAAGGGCATACCGGTCCTATTATATGCGGACGACGCCGTGTTAATATCTAGAACGGCGCTTGGTCTCCAAATCTTGCTAGATTCTTTTAATGACTTCATGAACTCCCGTGGCCTGAGCATCAATAACTCAAAATCCTTTACAATGGTGGCAGGTGTATCCCCAAAAAAAGTATATCCTCACTTTGTAAATGGAGATAGAATACCCACCACAAAGACCTTCTCGTACCTTGGTGTTCTTTTTGACCACAAACTAACTTGGGCACCAGCAATACAAAAGAAAAAGGGCGAGGTAGCGCGGGCCAACGCAGCAATACTGGACTTCACTAGAAAAATGGGCAATAGTCCGGTGGCTGCTGTCTTGAAGTTATATCAAGCCAAAAGCACCGCTATTGCACGTTATGGAAGTGAAATTTGGGGATCAGAATCACTAGGTGCCCTTGAAGTTACTGAGAATAACTTCTTAAAAAAGGTCCTAAGGTTACCCAGGGGGACGGCCAACTTTCCGGTACATGAGGAACTTGGCATTCCATATCTAAGTGATAAGCTGGCAGTGAACCCCTTGTTATGCTGGCTGAATAGCTGGCTTAACACAGCCATACCTCTCACCAGAAACATCCTTCAAGAGGCACTACAGTGGGATGGTAGGCTTAAGATCCCATGGATAAAATATGTAAGAACGTGGCTTTTTGAATTAGGCCGACCAGATTTATTTTTATCCCCTGAAACAATAACAAAAACTGATGTAACCTTTGTAAGGAACACTTTTATGCTGTCTAGGTGTATGACACGGGAGGAAAATGAATACAAGAAAAGCAGTGTGAGACAGTATGCCTTAACCAAAACCTGTTTATATATGGAACCCTACCTGTCCTGGCCCATGTCTGGTTATGACCGTTTTTTATTAACAAGGTTCCGATTTGACATGTTCCATTTTTTACTAGCTGTCCCAAGTGGAGCACACAGAGGACAAGTGTTGCCAGCTTGCGGCTGCGACAACAAGTCTCCGCAAGATCTGGCACACTTTTTATTTTTCTGTCAGTTTTATACACTCCCCCGAAACCTGTTTTTAAAACCTTTACTTAAGCACCTGAATTTTGCACAATACAGACCTGCACTGTGTCACCTTCAAATGCTAAACAGCGAATGTACCATGTTTGTATGTAATTTCTTAAAACTCGCAGTTAAATATAGAAAAAGCATGGAAGGGTAACCAACTCAGCTGCTGATTGCACTCTCACTTTTAATGTATTTTAGTCTTTTTAACAATATTACTGTGTATACGCTTGTGAATGTCTTGCTGTAATACTACTCTCACTATTTTTTATCATTGTATGGATTAATTTGTATGAAATGCTCTTTTATGATTGTAACATGTAAACAATCGAATAAAGATATTCTATTCTATTCTATTCTGTTTGGCTGAGGTATGCAACCATGCCAGGCAGGAACCACCACTCTCATGGTAAGCTAGATACACACTAAAAGATAATCTGTGCTCACCCTGTGGTAGCTTGTCAAAGTGCAGTCAGGCTTATCTAAAGAAGCAATGTGTAAAGTATTGTGCAACACACACACAGTAATACAATGAATACACCACAAAAAGACTACACACAGGTTTAGAAAAAAGTGAGTAAAACAAGACCAAAATGACAAAATTTCAGTCAGAGAAGTCAAGATATGAATTTGTAAAGATTAAATGCAAAAACATTGCTTAGAAGTCACTAGCGATCAAAAGGTTACTTGGGTTCGGGATGGACCAGTGCAAATCCAAAGTTCAGGCCGACCGCAATGCAGGGCAGGCCGGCTACAGGACCCACACAAGGCCTGCTAACAAAGTACCTTGGACGGAGCAAAGCGTTGACTATGAGGGCACGATGTGTCAATCTTTTCCACACAGCCGCATCGCTGCCTTGTCGTTGAGCTTCACTGAGGTGAAGGCAATGTGTCGTTGTTGAGCCACGTGGATACCCGTTGTCGGGCCGCACAGGCTGTAGAACTACTGTCATAGCCTCTGTGTCGGCGTCGAAGGGCGATGCGTCTATTCCGATAGGCGCAAAGGTGAAGATGCATCGATTTTTCTTTCTTTCAGAAGGAAAGTTATCCACCTGGGAAGACTTGGCCTGTGACTGCGAAATACAGGAGACTGGTAGTCCAGTTGCGACTGAACTTCAGCCAGACTAGAGAGGACTTTGTGGGACTTTGACTCTGCAACCTGGACCACCGCATCATCTTTGTGGACCGAGGAATCCCTACATAAAGACCTTTGTTGGCCGCGTCGCATCCACAGCATCCTTAGTGCATCCTAAGCATCCTTCTTCCTTTGCATCAGGACCACTCCATAAGAATGCATTGTAATGTGGATAAAGTACCTGCAACTGTTGATGGACCACCACTCTTGGGAAGGTAACTGTTCTGGAGGCCATTGCTGGTCCCCCTGACTAACTTCCAGCCAGAATTGATTGCCCCAAGTACTTCTAACCGACCGCATTGACACTTACCTACGTTTTCTTTGAATACGATTCTCAGTGTCGAATTCGTTGATTTTGCCAAGGCTTGTTCGTGGTTGAGTGAAATTACACTGATTTATTATTGCTTGTAATTCAGAAAAGGGGGTGGTGATGAACAGAGTGTCTGAATTAAGCAGACCACTCTTACCCAGTCCAAAGATCAGGGCTTTATCCATCACCGTTTTTTAGCTCACTGCACCATCCCAGCTCAGAACTTGGCTATATGCAAATTAGTCTGACCCTGGCCCAGTGCATCATGGGAACAGGGCAGACCAAACTACCAAGCCAATTCTTATACTGGGAAGGAAACAAGCTACCGGGGACCGGTTTCTGGCATTTCAGCCGTCTTCGGCCCGGCTTGCTTGAATCCTGATGGTGCAATGAGCTAGGGACTCACATCTGAGTATACCCTTCCACGCTTATGGTGGACAAAAATGATTCAGAAAAGGGGGTGGTGATGAACAGAGTGTCTGAATTAAGCAGACCACTCTTACCCAGTCCAAAGATCAGGGCTTTATCCATCACCGTTTTTTAGCTCACTGCACCATCCCAGCTCAGAACTTGGCTATATGCAAATTAGTCTGACCCTGGCCCAGTGCATCATGGGAACAAATCTATATCTTCAGAACCCTCTGGTGGATCTTTTTCGTTCTAGTGTCTAAAATCTTATAATATATAGTCTATTTTTATAAATAGGTGTTGGATGGCTTGAGTGTCGTGTTGATGATTTCTTCAGTTGTTTTGATGCTTTTTAAATGCTTAACCCTTGTTTCTCTGTGTAAGCCTTGCTGCTCAGTAGACAGCTACTCAGGGTTTAGCTGGGGGTTTTACAGAGGAAACCTACTGGACCTAAAGGGGTTGGTAAGTATATTACATGGTAACGTTGCACAACCACACCATATAGTAAACCCTATTTCCTCATAGCACTGAAAGCCTTTCTTCCTTCATTCCAGGGACGATTGGTACAGGTGTTTACTGAGAACCCCACTGCCATTTGGTACTTCAACAAACAGGCCAGGGTGGGGATGTTAGCCCTTTGTCAGGAGGACCTGCATCTCTGGACATGGCTGGAACGTCGGGACATTCCCCTTGTGATTCAACATTTGGCGGATTCTCTAACGGCAGCGCGGACAAACTCAGTCGAAGGTTCCTAGTGGATCGGGAGCAGTGTCTCGATCCAGAGATGGTGCAAGGTTTCTTTCAGCAGTTAGGAGAAATTTGGTTAGATTTGTTTGCTACCACTGAGAATACGTAACGTCAGCAGTTTTGCATGCTGGAGTTTCCAAAGCAGGTCTCGTACAGAGACGCTTTTTGTCTCGAGTGGGACTCTGGTGTCCTGTATGCCTTTCCGGTGTTACCACTCTTGCCCAGAGTTCTCAAGAAGATCAGGAATGACTGGGCCCTAGTCATTATTGTAGCTCCAGATTGGGCACGTAGAGTTTGGTATCTCGAGCTTCTGTGTATGAGCAGTGGTCCTTTGATCAGGCTGCCCCTTCGAGATGATCTTCTGTCGCACCAACAAGAGAGGTTTCTGCACCCAAAACTGTGCACCCTCTGCCTTCATGCGTGGAGATTGAGCAGTAACAGTTGACAGCTTTCATCCTTTCTCCCAAAGTCTGTGACATCATTCAGGGAGCCAGACATCTCTCCACCAAGACAGTGCAATTGGGACATGTTTGTGTGCATGATGTGCATCCAGAAACATTGACCCCTTTCTGCACCCTTTCCCCAGGTTCTGCTATTTTGTTCTCTGCTCTGGGCACTGTCAAATGTTATCTTACCTTTCAGCATTCTTGCGTTTGCTGGGCCTATTTCCTTTGTTCGAATCTCCCTTTGCGACTGAGTTATTGGAAGGACTACAACACGTTTCCCCCCCTAGCCATTCATTATGCCTCAGTGGGATCTTAACCTGATCCTTACCTTCCTCATGTGTGCTCCCTTTAAGCTGTTACACAACTGCCCAGTTTGCTTGTTGGCTATTGAAACAACCTGTTCGAGGCATTTGGGCTGCTGATTTCATATCTTAGCATAGATCGCCGCCTAGTGTTGGGTCCGGATGTTTGCACCTTGTTGTCTTGGAAGGGTCTTCAAAGTATCACGAGATAGGTGACTCCTCCCCTGGACTACAGTGCGCATGGGCATCTTCTCCATCTTCAGATTGTTTTTCTCCGCCATTGGGTTTGGATGCACTTCGACAACTCCAACTTCGGGACTGAAGTTTTCCTAATTTCTAATGCCAAAAACATCATTTCGACGGTTTTGTTTCCGCTCGGTATCCCTCGACTCGACAACTATTTCCATCCATCTCTGGTAGTCGATGAGGGCCGTTAGGCCTTTTCGACGCCACGTGGGCCTCCCGCCGATGGAAAGGACCCCGTTCAAAAGATGGCCACAATGTCAATCAAAGTTTCCACATAGTGAAAAGCATACAGTATGCAACAAGTGCCTGCCTCCGGAGCACAACGAGGAAGACTGTCCAGCTTGTGCTCAGTTCCAGTCGAAGAAAACTATCCGGAACTGAAGAGCTGCTCGACAAGAGATGCAGCGACAGGCACCTGAACCGGAAAACATTTTCGACGACGAACATGAACTTCCAGAGGCAGCGGACTCCGACTTAGAGCACGTCACAGTCCAAGACCAGTCGGACTCCGATGCCGACATCCCACCGGGGCAAACCGTGAGTACTAAAGCCCCTACCCTGCCTCCACCTCCAGACAAGGTTCCGGTCAAAGCATCGCCAAGAGGCCTTAGCCACGACCGAAAAACACTGCTTCTGAAGCCCCGCCTTCCGGCTCGGCTCCGAAGACCATTACCAAGCCTTCCGGTACCCCGGGACCGAGCAACACTCTTCCCAAAATGGGCATAGACCCAAAGACGGCCGCATAGCCGAAAAAGTGCCCCGACATTAAAAAAAATGGCCTAGATCAGAAAAACACCGGCCAACCAAAAAAGGTTGTTGTTCCGAAAAAGACTGTCGAGCAGAAAAAGGGCGTTGATCCTAAGAAAACTATCGACCCGAACAAGGGCGTCGATCCAAAAAAGACCGTCGACCCAAACAAAGTCGTCGATCCGAACACTGCCTCCGACCCGAAAAAGGCAGTCGAACCGAAGAAAGCCATTGACCCGAAAAAGCACATTGAAGGAAAAGAGGCTGTCGACCCGAAAAAGACCATCGAACATAAGAAGGTCGTCGAGTTGAACAAGGCCGTCGAGCCGAAAACAGCTGTCGAGCCGACAAAAGACGTCGAGCCGAAAAAAGCTCAAGACAAAAATAAAAACAAGCAACCAAGAAAGCAAGCGACCGATCCAAAAACATCGGCGCCGAAGCCACAGACAGTGGAAGAAGAACTTTTTCATCCTGATCCACCGGGCCCAGACCAAAATAGACTGTATATAGAACCTGATATAGGACATATAACAGTTTACAATAAGAACAAGAGAAGACTGGACACTGAGGCTCCTTCTCCTGTTCCTTCTAAAAAAAAGGACTTACACCTCTTCCTTTCACTCCTGACATGCCTTACGTTCCATATTCTCCTACACCTCCACATTATGATGAGGGAGAGGACATGGGTGAAGACCCTCATCAGGATTTTATAGACCCTGATGATCCGGGAAACCAAGATCACACATGGGACAATCTGAATGACAATAATGACCCATATGATACACAACCCATACCAGATCCCTCCACATATCCCACAAAACCATCCCCTACTGACTACACGGTCGCTTTTAACCAGCTAGTTGACAGAGCAGCTTCGTATCATGGTGTAAGCATGCACACTGACCCTGTAGAGGAGGATTTCCTATTTAATACCTTCCCAACATCAGAGAAGAGTATACGTACACTCCCTATGCTAAAGGGAGTACTTAAGCAGGCACCAGACATCTTTAAAGACCCAGCCAGAGCGCGTGTCCTCAATCCAAGAATAGAAAAGAAATATAAACCAGCCCCTACAGTCCCCTCTTATATCAAGTCACAGTTACCAATAGACTCTCTGGTTGTTTCTAATGCCAGAAAGAGGGCAAATTCTCAAACAACAGGTGATGCCCCCCCTTCTGACAAGGAGTCAAACATCTTAGAAGCCTCAGGAAAGAGAGTGGCCTCTCAAGCAGCAAATACCTTGAGAATTGCTAATACACAAGCTCTCCTAGCACGCTATGACAGATCACACTATGATGAACTGGAGGGATTATTACAACACCTACCAGAACCCTTTAAGACAAAAGCTAATGACCTCATCCAAGAGGGCAAATTCATCACTAAAGCATCCATAAAATGCACCCTTGATGCAGCTGATACAGCCGCTAGGTCTGTCAACACTAGTGTGTTGCTACGCCGCCATGCCTGGCTACGCATCTCAGGTTTTAAAAATGAAGTACAGTCTACCAAACTTAATCAACCCATTAACCAGGATTTCTTGTTTGGCCCAGCAATTGATACCATCTTAGAAAAGATGAAATAAGATACTGACACCGCAAAGTCCATGGGTGCACTTCAATTCCAAAAGTCTAGGGGCTCCTTTCGCCGCTCCTCCTTTCGAGGCTCAGGCAGAGGCAACACATCACAAACCTCTTCATCATTTAAAACTAATAACCAAGGCACCTTTAATAAAGGCTCCAACAGAGGAGGTTATAGAGGAAATAATAACAAAGGCAGAGGACGTGGTGTAATGAGACCAGAGCCTCCACCTCCACCAAACAGTGACTTGATCACACTCCCTCCAGACCACATAACACCAGTCGGAGGCAGAATAACACAATTCCTACCTGCCTGGAATGCCATTACCACAGACAGGTGGGTGAGACAAATTATCCAGTAAGGTTACTGCCTGGAACTCCCTACTACTCCACCCAACATACCACCCGAACACCGTCCAATGAACACATCACGCTGTTACAACAAGAGGTGCTATCCATGCTAGAAAAGGGAGCCATAGAGCCAGTCCCTTTTCAACACCAGGGCACAGGAGTATACTCTCTATACTTCCTTATTCCCAAAAAAGACTGGTCCCTCAGACCAATATTGAACCTCAGACCTCTGAACCAATATATACTTTCAGAGCATTTCCATATGATCACTCTACAACAAGTACTCCCGCTACTCCAGCAAGGCGACGTCCTCGCTACATTAGACCTCAAGGATGCATAATTTCACATACCTATACATCCAGCTCACAGGAAATACCTCATGTTCTCAATAGAGGGTCGCCACTATCAATTCAAAGTTCTTCCCTTCGGGGTAACTACAGCTCCAAGGGTTTTTACAAAATGCCTAGCAGTAGTAGCAGCACCCCTCATAAGGCAACACATCCATGTGTTCCCCTACCTGGACGATTGGCTCATAAAAGCCAACTCATACGTACAGTGTGCAAACCATACGTCTCAGACAATCCAGCTACTGCACAGTCTGGGATTTTCCATAAATTACCCAAAATCACATCTACAGCCCTCCCACATACACCAATTTCTGGGAGCAACAATAGATACCTCAATTGCGAAGGCGTATCCAAATCCAGCCAGGATATCCAACATACAGTCTCTGATTCAAAGATTTAAGCCACAACACTCCCTGCCAGCTCGAGTGTTCATGCAGCTTATAGACATGATGGCCTCCTGCATATTCATTGTCCCTCATACCCGACTTCAAATGCGTCCATTGCAGGAATGTCTAGCACAGCAGTGGAACCAAGCTCAAGGACAACTAAAAGACCTAGTGTTGGTAGACAGTCGCACTTACAACTCTCTGCAGTGGTGGAACCCACAAAACCTTTCCAAAGGGCGACTGTTCCAAGAGCCGGTTCCACAAGTAGTATTAACAGCGGACGCATCACTGACAGGTTGGGGAGCCCCCCTCCTTCAATACACAGTCCAAGGTCTCTGGACAGTCAAACAAAAGACACTGCATATAAACCACTTACAGTTAATAGCAGTATTTCTAGCAATGAAATCCTTCCAGAAATACTTGTACAACAAGGCTGTGTTAATCCGGACGGACAACATGACAGCCATGTACTACATCCAAAAACAGGGAGGAACCCACTCTCCGCAGCTCTCTCACCTAGCACAGATCATATGGAGGTGGGCAATTCCAAAAAACATCTTTCTCCTGGCAGAACACCTCCCAGGAATAGACAATCAGATCTCCTCGCTCTGTGAACTGAACCACTAGGGTCAACATTCTGGGGGCCTTAAAAATGCACACCAGTATGTAAGCATTCTTTATGGCTTCAGGATTGAGGCATGGAAAGTCGCAAAATGAAACTGACTTCAGCGCTTTGAGGTGCTACCTATTTAGGCACTGTACACGTCACTTCCATCGCTGAGGATGCGGAGCCGAATGATGCCAACTACCAACGCGCAGGGGTACTGCTCAAGTAAAATTTACGGATCTAGTGTTGCACCTGGGATAATTATAAAGTAGAGAATCTGCGGCTAAAGTCTCTACAAGATAAGGCATTTCTGAAAATAAGTAACTTGTTTGTCCTTAACAAATAACATGGCCAACAAGCAATATGTAATAAATTACTTGGCTAATGTTCAGCTTGGCAGCGCTGCCAGTGTGCCGGCCATAAGAAATAACATGGCTGACTTGGAAGATGGCAGAGCTGCCGGTGTGCAGGCCTTAAGAAGTAACATGGCTATTAAAGATTCTTCACAGGTCTTACATCACGGTCCACGGCTGGTACACATGGGTCGGGCTGAGAGTGGGGAGTGCCGGAGGGGAAGCGGAGAGCTTGGAACTTTCATGCATATTTTATGGCATTGTGTGGACATACGGGAATATTGGGTCCAAACTCATGAAAAGATGCGAGAGGTGTTGAGAACGGAGATACCACTGGAGGCTCGAAGGTGTGTCTTAAATGTCTGGAAGCCTACGGATTTGAGTGCTTACGAGAGACAGTGGGTGACTCTGGCCTGTATGATTGCTAAGCGTAACATCGCTCAGTTGTGGGGCGCCAACCAGTCGCCCCAGAGCGGGAGGTGGATGGAGGACCTAGACTGTTGTATGCACAGGAGAGATCTGTTTACATTGCTAGGGGCTGTCCTGCAAAGTGGGGGAAGATTTGGGGACCCTGGAATAGCTATCGGGGGGATATCTGTGTTCCACCAGTAGCTCGGGATGAAGCAGTAAACACCAGCCCAATGATCCCTAAACGTGATTCTGTATGTATTATTTTGTAATTTGGTGAGGTTTATATGAAAAATGTAGAAGTGATGATACATGTTGCCTGATGTCTTTTCTTTTTGGTTTTGTTAATAAAAAGAATTAAAAAAAAAAAAAAAGAAGTAACATGGCTAATTCGCAACATGACAGTGCTGCCAGTGTGCAGACCTTAAGAAATATCATGGTTAAAGTTAAGGTTCAAATGTCCTTTCAGCCAAACGTATAATTATTCCACATAATTCTAAAGTTCCAACGCATGCTGTAAAGCAAAACACACAGGTAGGTGGCTTTCGGAGTGGCATAAAATTATTTTAAAAAAGGTGCCTATTATCCCCCCCCCTCCCCCCTCCCCCCCACACACACACCAGGGGTAAAAGATTTCCAAAATCAAATCTTTTTTTTTAGGGATTCTTTAGGTGAGTTACTAGCATGCAGATTGGGGACCAAGTTCACAAATCATGTTGTGCCCATAATGTACTCAAAGTGTGACGCTTTTGTTTGTCTGAAAACCTAAACTCATTTTACAGGATCACGATTGATGGAATGTTACTAGTTTGTTTTTGTAATGTGCAAGTGCAGAAATTGTCAGTATTCTACAATTTAGGAACTAGTTTGTTGTCAGTTCTAAGTCGGGCTACCTGCAAAGTAGATGAACATTTGCAAGCTCGTAAGTTGATGGGTAGTCTCCTTCCTCTTCCAAACTGACTAAAACCTTCTCTTTCCAAGGCGGGAATGGGGATGCATCAACCTGAATTTAAGGTAGGCACTGGGTCAGGAGTTCCTCTATACTAGGAAATCATTTTCTGATGTAAAAACAGTGCAACTACACAGTTGTGCTAGATGTATGCATTGAATATTTTGCACCTACTGAAAATGTTGCATACCTGATGCTTAAGCTTTAGATTATTCATCTAAATCTCCTATCTATATGGGATTTGCTCGAGTACTTTTTGAGATCTTTTGCAAATTCAATGTAAATTGGAAATGTTCTCCATGAGAAGGACAAATCCTATGCAAACGTTCATTAGGCACACTGAAAATTATAAAAAAAGAATTACGCAACTGTTCTACTTAAAATCCTACAATCACCTGATTTTTATTTACTTTTCTTTTTTTATTCTAGTACTTGCACAAGCTGTTTAAAAGAGATCATCACAAGGGTCAGAAATACCACGAGAAACAAATCAGTTTGTATGCTGAGTACGACCGTCCAAACCTGTTACCATTCCTCCGAGACAGCACCCATTGTCCCCTGGAAAAGGTGAGAGTTTCTGTCTCAGGCAGTATCGGACTGAATCTCAGTCACCGTGTTTTATTGTTTCTCATAAACAAAATGAAACTTACGTTGCTCCACCTTTTCACCGATGACGTAACAGTTGCCGCTGTTTTGAGGTATTGTCCTACTTTAATGTTGCCGAAATTGCAGTCCCTGCGGTTTGTACAATAAATGGGAAATTATGTTCCCAACCCAGCATGAAAATGAACTTGTTCTGGAAACTTGACTGTGGGGTGGTACAAGAGCAAGACAAATCCAGTCAGCTGTGGCAAGGAGAATAATCAAAACATGCTGTTCAGAACAGCAGCCCGACAATAATTGAGGAAAACAATATTTAAATACAGCGTGAATATATTAGGCTAATAAATGCAAATTGACTGCTGTTCAGAACACCATGGTTTGACTGATAGATATACAAGGCACATTTATTTTTGATAGCACAGCTCGCAGGGGATGTGATCACGAGTCGCAGCAACTTGAGGCTTTTTAGCAAATGCAGAACAAAATTAAAGAACAGAACAGAGGTTTGATTAAATAGTATGGCACACAGCATTTGACATCTCATTCCTAAATGAAACAAGGAGCCTGGATATACAAAAGAGATGTTGTGCATCGATCTGAGTGTTGCTTAGGTGCGTAAAATCCTATTTGTAATTGTAAATTCCAGATGTTGATTCATGGTTTCAATATGTATGGCATAAATTGAAAATAGGGTACTAGAAAGGTTGCCAGTTTGTGATAAATGTATGGTTGGGCTGGGAAAGAGGCACTGTAGAGGTCGTGGCCCTTCTAAACATTTTAGAGTTGTGTTGGGAGAGAGAAAACTGTTTTCCCAGGTTAGATAACACATTTGTATATACAGATTCTCATTTACATATCATTCACTCTTGTATATTTGCCCATTCAAAAATGTTCACGAATAAAATGTGTGAGTTGCAGTAATACTGTAAACATATGGCTGTGAGAATTACTTACGTGATTCTTCGCGAATCCTAAATATTTACCAACTTTTCACAAATGCATGAGAAAACCATAAGAGATTTATGGCATTCTCTTCCCCAGCTTTATGAATTGTGCATTTTGTTTTTTAAATAAATATCCTTAATTTATGACTACCAGACATACTTGGCATGTGATTTGCTTTTCGGTTCTTCACACACTGTACTCTTATTTCATGTTTGTATCAAAAACTGATTTCTTATTAGAATGGCACGTTAACTCACATGCATTGCATTGTCTGGGTAAAAATCTTGGCCGTGGGGCAAGCAAAAATACGAATGATATTAGAATATATATATTTTTTAAAGCCACTTACCTTTCTCACTTGCCACGCGACGTTGTCCCCCCCCCTCATGTGTCTTCTCTCCTGGAAGTCCGGAACCAGGAAACTGCACCACCCAATCCTGGCGCTGCTCCCACAGCATGTGAGAAGCATCAGGATTGGAGGGAGTGGCCTCTCTCAGTGCGTTTAAGAGTGCTGGAAGCCTGCGCTGTCTCTAACTCAGCTGACTAAGACAGCGAGTTCAGAGAAATGTAATATGTGCAAGTCTGGCTGTTTGTCTAAGACGGCCGGCCACACAGACATTGGCATTTCAAACATTAGTGCACAGCTCCTTGCTGCCACTCTGCAGCAATTACCCGGGCCTGACATTAGGTTTAGGACGGGTGGCTGAAAAATAAAATAGTGACAAAAATCTCTATTACCCTTTTGTTTTTTAGCTGCTCTGGGCATTTTTAGGTCTCGCTCGAGACCTATTGCTGTCGAGTTGCCTGTCAAGGGAGATAGAGCGGTGCACAAGCCGACAGGGTCTTGTGGACTCGCTTACCAGGCCTGCCGAAGGCACGCACACACACACACACACGCGCAGACACACACACACGTGCAGACACACACACGCGCAGACAGACACACACACACACACTCACGCGCCAAGCCCCCCAAGCCCCACTTACCGTATCAGCGGCCTCAGCCGCCACTCCTGACATCTGCTGCCACCGGTCCTCTGGGCCATCCACTCCCTGGGCTTGGGCTTCTCGCAAAGACGGAAGTCCCGCCCCACGACAGCCGTGAGCGTGCACATCCCGAAACCGGAAGTTCGGGAGAGTGCACGCTCACGGCTTGTTACCTCTTGCAAGCATTCACCGCCGGAGCCGTAGCTTATTTTTTAACCTCCCACTTTCCTGTTGAAATGTTTTATGTAATGCCGATAACATCACATAATATGACGTGACATAGACAGATTTTAAACTTGAGAAAATATACCAGCATTCACAACCCTCTTCGCAGTGAGGGTGATGATGGCGTGCACCGGGAGGAGAAGCGCTGCGTGCATGATTTCTGCTCAGCTGAAAGGAAGATAAAACAGGACAGTCGTCAAAAAACACAAGTGAAAAGAAATGAGGTAAGAGGGGCCTCTGTCCTCATCAGCGTCAACCCTCCCAGCGGCAGGCTTCCTGAAACATCCTCCTATTCCCTTTAATTACTTCTGCCATCATTACTGTTTTTCACGGAAGCGGCAGCCGAGACGCTGTCATTCGGAGCGCACATGGCACTGTGTGCTTGTTTTCTCCTGTTGATTCCCATTATATGAAAAGGCAGTATTGTCTGTTTGTTCCGTGCTAATTCACTTCATCCACAAGAGCGCTGCAGACAGCAGTGGCTCGATGTTTATTTAAAAGGGAATTCTCATGCCGTCTGTTAACTGAAAAAGACACCACTCTAGCCTATCCCACAGTGAATATGTTCTGCAACTGTAAGCATTACTACAGTGCTTTCTACTGCCATGATTCTTCATCAGGGTCGGACTAGGATGAAAAATAGGCACTGTCAGCGTGTCCTGGTACTTAACCTTATATTTTTGTCTACCCATGCCTATTCCTGTGCCATGCACTTTATTCTGCCACCTATCCTGGTGTTATTCCCTGCCCTTCCTTTCACTCTGCCACGCACTCTCTCCTGCCACTTAAACATATGTGCACGCTTTACAGTTTCTCCCGCCGCACTTTCCATGCCAATACCTCGCTTAATTTACAAGGACTAACAGCAAAACATAAGGATATCACTTGTCAGCTGTCTGCATGACTCAAACTCTTTCTAAGATACTGACATCTCCAGTGTCAGAGATGCTTCCAGAAACGATGGAAACATGTGCGGCGCTCCAGGCAAAATTGCACTTTCCCAGCTGGAGCACTTCTAGTGCCCTGGAAAAAAGGGATAGATTTGGAAATTGGAATAGGAGAAAGTTAGCAGGAGGTGCGGCATTTGCAACCGCTGGTCCTACGCGAATGGATGAGGAGGGGCAAAGTGTAACTCACAATGATTTTTTTGTTTATATCTACTGAATATAGCGTGTACCTTGGGCATGTGGTGACTTTAAAGTGCATGAACTTGCAGGAGAGATACGGTGTTCCTTCTCATGTGACATCATAAGCATCGGGAAATGTACACATAAAAAAAACAAATCCTTAGCCTAAGGGAAGACAAATAGCTAACACTTTGCTGGCTATTTGGTACAAAGTGAAACGAGAACACGTGGATAAACCACTGCTTCCCCTCGTAAATTGTCTGATTTTAGGTAACATTTTTTTTCACCAAAAATTATTTTCCTTCATTATCGGTTATAAAAGAATTCTAAAAAATGTGCGTTCAGAATGCCGGCCCACGCACGTCCCGCTCTACAGGACACCTTGAACACTTTGTACAGCTGCCCATAATCTGCCCCATGTTACAATCAATCAACCTGCCTTCAGGTTTGCGGTATGATGGGTCACGCAGTCTTTGCCTCAAGAGTTTCTCCTTTCCTCCGCGCATTTTGGGCTTTAAATCGACTAATGTGAAGTGACCACTGGTTTTGTCTGTTTCCGGTGCCAATTAAAGGTTTCTTTTTGTTACAATGCCTCAGAGATTTAATTATGACATCTGGAGATGAACCTGTACGTCCATTGAATTTTTCTGCACTGATGAGGCTTACCCATCCTTGGATGCCAGCTCTAAAGCTGTGTGTCACTTGAACATTGTCCAAACACCTTGGGTGAAATCAGGTGTTTCTGATGATGGTGTTTTATGAGAAACTGGAGCAAGCCCGACACCCAGCTATTTGTGTGTAATGTGTCTCTCAGTTGAGACCAGAGCGTGCAAACTTACTCATGGTTGTTACTGATGTGGACCTTCATGAAATAGCACACATTTTGAAATTGTCCTATATGACATGTTCGACAGCAGATTGTATGCTTGTTTCTACTTAGCTCATCCTGTACCTTTCCAGCAGCTGGTCGTACCTGCTCACTGCTAGCCCGAGTGTTCAGCGCCTTCTAACTTTCCTGCACTCTAGGTTAATGTGCTTCTAAATGTGATTCTATAAGGCAGCTGTATAGCGCTTTGAAGCCGCTGCCTTTTATTGGAAATTTGGCTCATGTGTGGATCCTATTTATATTCGATCCCTGCTGCTTCCACTATGATTTTACAGAGCTCTGAAACCCATTTTGGGGTGGGTTTGCATGATATAGGCCATACATATATATGCAAATCAAAGTTTTCCTTTTTAAAAAGCTGCCAATAACTGCATAATACAGAAAGAAGGCTAGATGTGATCCTGTGTTTTTTGTCTTTTTCTCGATAAAAGGTTTCACTGTGTCACTCTGACTGCTCTCTCTGCAAGTTCAGCCAAAGTGCTTGAAGTGTAGTCAAAACTGACCTAAGTACTGTCTTGTCCTTATGCCCCCATTAATTCAGGCGGATTCCCTCTGTGGCAACCCAAAAGTAGGTTGTGACGCTGCCCACAAAGCTAGCCCAGAGCTGGCTGATGTATGGATGTGAAAAAGTTATCATCCATATGGCAAGGGAAGAAATCGAGGCTTACTTAAATGATGAATCACTGTGTACCTCTCCCCTATGCCAAGGATATTTAGAGGAAATTATTGGTTTAGATACAGATACCTGGGCAATGGAGAAGAAGGGCTATGGACGCATGGAGGATTATGAATATGATTCATAAATTGATCCGCCCGCCTCTTCTACAGTTTCTGTGAAGTCCTATTTTCTTTTAATAAGGTATGCCAAGACACTATAATTGTACCACAGGAGAAATCTTTTTAGGCCCAGCAGCCCAAAGGCTGATAGCCAGGTGCTATAGCTTTACCTCCTGGTGGCAAATAGGTTTAGTCCTCCCATCCATCACCTGAAATTCTGGGCGTTTTGATGTCTTTGAAGCAGAATACAAATTCCTTTCCTACAGCCTCTACAGACAGTCCAAGAAACTTGACACTTTGGCTCACACATTTTTCCATTCTGGCAACTTGTCTGTTACACACTGCTACTGCTTCCTGTCTTTAGGAACTTTATATCCATGCTTCATGAGGACTAGCAAAACGTTGTGGACAGCATGCCAGAGCACAAGAAGAGGCTATTTCCATACCTGGTGAGTGATGAACTTGTTCGTCCAAACGCAAACTAAAATGTGGCTTTAACTGTAGGGACTGTGGCCCATTCTATGGGGTGCAGTTATCATGCTATGGTAACAGATGTGGGGGCATTCCACAGTTTTTATGTCGGGCCTGGGCAGCGCATGCGCTGCTCTGCAAGGCTTGCTGTATCCGTGTATGGAGTTGGAGCCCCGCTCACTCTCAGCCCATATCTGTCATTGGCTTGTGTCATTGTCTTTTGTAAACGCTGGTTTCTGATTCGTGAATAGGCTTGTCAGTCCCTCCTTAGTACCGCCTTGTCTTCATTTGTAACCTCCCATGAGGATTCAACCTTTTACTTCTGTTGTTACACAGTAGGTCTTATTTAGTCTGTAAGCACTATTTTCTTTAATGAGTTTTTCATACTGCAGGCACGCCATGCTTTACTGCAACATTCAGCACGCCATGCACACTTTCACTTTCCAAGCAGTCCGGGTCAATGACGCCCACTTCTTTGAATAACTCTCGCATTTACAAGAGTTTGAGCCATTGGCATTGTAAATGACAGTGCCTTTTTATTTATGTGTTAATTATCAAAACAGATAAATAAAAGGCATTGTCATTCACAATGCCAATAGCTTAAACTCTCGCAAATGCGAGACCTATTGCATTGCAAATGCTTGTTTAATGGAGCGATGCTCCTCTGCTCGCACGGAGGAGCCGCTCCTGCCGAAATTGAAGAGTTTTTTCATTTTCTTGGGGATTCAGAATTACAACACCTGCTGTCTCACTTACCATTTAATTATAGAACAAGATTCTTAACTGGGAGTTTGAGAAAATGAAAAAATACATGCGTAAGATGAATATCTGAGTTTTAGTTGACTGGTCAGCTGTGGCCTCTGTGGTCGTGTTAAAAAAATCTACTGCGAGTCCCCAGCATTTTGTTTTATTGTATTTGGGGTTTTTTCAAACTCCTGGCTATATGTGGCTCTAGTTCTTATTGTGGCTGTCCTCTGTGGCGATGTGAGGCAGTCTGTGTCAGTGCAAGCACAATGAGAAATGGTAGTGGGGGGGTCAGCATTTGTTAAAGAAGAAGAGGGGGAGCTGACAGAAGCGCTACCGGCCGCCACTGATGAAACAACTCCAAATACATGGCAGTGTGCCATGCTGAAGCGACAAAAGACAGTGAATGAATTTAGAAATCTATATGTGTCCATCCCCACCGGTTAACAGCTGATGAAAAGTTATCTGGCAAGATAGACATTCCTTTTTTGTTGAATGTACCTTACCTAGTAAGCCAGCTGGTGCTGTATGAAATGGGCCGTAAAGCATCTCTGCTTGGCTGTTTCCTGAAAGTAAATAATGAACGGCACTTAAGAGGAATCATTAATTAATGACTTAGGAAGTGCAGAAAATGAAGAGCCGCAGGGGTTACAAAGGGTTGACAGAAGAGGAAAGCTGCCTGTGCTCTACATATGCAAATAAAGATAACCGTTTTAAGACTGTGAAAGTTTGGATTGCCCTACTTGCCAGTCAACCGCCATGCAATCAGTTCTTGAAAGACATTCCCAGCCACTTGCTTGCAAATCACTCTCACTGGCAGTCACACAACAGCATATGCCAGCTTCGGTAGCAGCTGCTTACATGGGCTTACCTCACCTACACTCTCCTGTATTAGGACCAACTTGTACACAGAACTGATTCTGTCTTGTATGTTAATGATCCACCCTAGATCTTTGTAGCACTAGCAGTATCCCACAAATGTCTGCTGCATTCTCCCCCCATCAGCTCTGATTGAAACAATTTAAAAGGGGCAAGTGAGACAATCCCCTTACAGTGAAGCTATGGAAAACCTAATTTAACTGGATGATTTATCTTCGACATGTCTAAAAGGTAAGTGTAGGATTGCGCAAGCGAAGACCATAAGGAATTGGATATGTTTACACTGCTTCATAGTTTTACTCAAACAAAGAAAAAAAACAAGACTGGGAGCCTTTGCTTTCTGGAAATCACATTCTTTGGTTTGAAAATCCTTCTCTGGAACTAGGACTCTACACCCATGAGCTTATCTTTGCAATGAAAATCAAGAGGGAAGGTGAAGCTTGGATGTGGCTAAATTTCAAGGCGAAGTTACTTCCAGCCGTTGCGCATATGCCTGGTGATCGCTCTTGCAGAACCATCACTCCAGTGTATAGGCTGCAATTAAAAGGCTGATTGAAGGTTATGCCTGTGACACCAAGAAGAGAATAGCTGTTAAATGAAGTAAGTACAGAAAGGAAGGTGATAAAACACGCAAGGATACATCACAAGAATAACCTAAAGATAACCAAATATTGGATAATGTATTAAATATAAACAGGATCTGCCCAATAGTCAACTTGATCAAGATACTCCGAAAGAGATTAAAGAAAAGTGTGGTAAGCTGTGAGAATAACCAGGATCTTTGCATGGGAAAAGTCATGAAAATATGTATGTCCTTACAGTGAAGAAGTAGAGGCCTTTGAGGGTATTAGATCACTGAAGTTCACTGAACACTCCATTTACATCAAGAATGGAATTTAAATAAGAAAAATGCACCCAGAGCGTGGAAGATAGTAGTAAAAGAATCCACTAGTGATCTCTTCCATATAACTCTACTGAAAAACAATGGAAGAACTGATTTACGGCCCAGCCCTCTGGACCTCTATGGAACAAACATCTTAGAGAGTGCCTATTAGTTTTGTCATTTGAAGTAAAAGGGAAGATATACATTTTTAGCCCACTGGACCAAGGCTGTCAATGCTAGTGGATTTGTCAAGGACTGGACATAAAGAAAATCTTTCTAACTTCCTTCTTGAATGCCCAAGGAAAGGGTTACTCCTGCCAGCAGCCACGGTTCCACCCTACACTTAAAACGCATGAGAGGTGTCAAATGTCTCCTTAAGAGTGTCCCACTTCAGACGAAAAAGCATATGGGTAAAAAAAAACGTTCTTAGCAGTTTTGATGTTTTTTGATTGTAGATGAGAGGTAACAATAAGGTTGATAAACAAGACACCAATAACCTCTCTTAATGAGATTTCAGAATATATCCATAAGAAAAACCCAATGGAAAAATGGCAGACAAAAATGAAGAGCAATGGGCTATGAATACATTGAAAAATCAAGGAATGAATGAATTGTGGCACATCCTTGTGAAATTTAGAAACTTATTATGCATTAAACGTTTGCCTTGTGATAAATAAGATGGAAAACAACTTGAAAAACCATGAAAAATTAACAATAAATGAAAGAAAATATTTTGAAAACAACGAAAGAATTGTACTGCTTTTTAAGCGACGCATGCTGTGCATTTGGTTCAGGAGCGAAACTTCGCTCCCTCGGAAATCTAGTTAAGTTCAAGTGGAACAGGGCGGACCACTGCAAACCCGGATAGCACGGAAACAGAATAAAAATTCGACATAAGAAATTGAAGCATTGAAAAACATGAAGACTGGTGTGCATTTCGTCACTCTTTTGAAAACACTTTTGAAAACATCCTTGTGAAGACCTAGTCTGCTTATATATGTGTAAGTTAGGAAATTACATCACAACAAGAAAGATAAAGGACAGATAGCAAACGCAGGCAAAACAACCATCTTGGGTAGGTGTAAATATAAAGTTAGATCGCCCTATTCTTCCATGAAAATTATATTTCTGAATAATGGTTTGCAAAGGAAGAAAAATCCCACGTTTGGCCTCCACCTTACTGTCTGCCTCCTGCACCCACTCCTCCATGTAGTTCTTGAAGCAAAGACTAATGTGGAGACACTGGAGCTAGCAACGCTGAGTGAAGGAAAACCACCAACTGAGCACTAGCGCTTGAGACGCCCCGTCTTCGTCGTGCACAGCACAAGGCAAAAGGAACACACTGCTTCTGGTGAGTCCACCTCTGAAATTTGCTGTGTGATGTAACAGGTTTCTGGATTCCATCTGATGTTTGCAAAATTAGAGACTGAATATGGTCAGTGGGTGGAAAGAGGAACACATGAAAATGAAAGGTGGTGCTGTCAGGATGTATGTCCCTGCAAAGCGTAAGGTCTGGTTCCTGAATACAGAGGACACTTTCCTCACACTGGAAGAGGCTAATGGCTTCTCACCAGAATAAACAAGTGCAGAAGAAAGAAGAACAGAGCTGAGTTTTTATCCTGAGACCTCCTGACGGATTTCTATGATCTATTCCGTAACAATAATAATTGGAACTATATAATCCTATTTTGTGTCTGGTTGAGGCATTTACTTTATCCTCCTAAAATTCTGATTTGACAGATAAACTCAAATGGGGGAGGGTTGTCAAGGGTGTTAAAAATGTCAGAGCAGCAATTATTGCAATGTGTTATCTGGAGTATGAACCATTCTTGCAGTACAACAAAGAACAGTTGTCTATTGGGCTGTTTACTGGCTTGAGGTGTTGCGTGATGTATTATGCATAGTTCTAAGCGAGAGTTATTATCTCTGAGAGGTTCTGGAGTGGGCGTTACAACACATTCTTTGCAAGAATTTGTATAACAGAGGTGCTAAAATGTGGACATAGTTTTCAGAATATATTTTCTTGCTTGAATCCCTGTTATGGCTAAAGCTTCATCTTTAACAAGTGTAATACCCGAGAAAACATGTTTCCTCCTTCTAGACAATCTTGTAAGAAGCTCATTTCACACAGGTAAAAAAAATCAGAATCCCCCGCTGATCCATTCTGCTGGCAATTTTTGAAAGAAATCGTATGTCTTAATCCAACACAGAAATAAACCCAATGATCATCAATGCTTTCTTCACTACTGGAACCATGACTAGTGAAATTAAATGTGCATTCATCAAACCTTGTCTAAAGAAGGTGTCAGATGTATAAACATTAGGAATATCGATTTCCTAATTGCGATTCTTTCTATATCACAATAAGGAAATTGGTATTCCTAATGAATGAAACTCATTAATTTTCATTTGGAGATTCTTTGTGGGTCTCAAATCGACAAACCTCATGAATCTTAATGAGGTAGGTCGCAGTTTGCGACCCCAGACCACCATGTCTGTAATTGCTTTTAAATAAAGCATTTTTTTTTAATGCAAGCCATTTTCCTTAAAGGAAATTGGGATGGGTTTAAAGAGAAAAAAATGAAACCCTCAAATTTCATTTTTAAGAGTAGGCAGTGGTCTGTGAGATAACTGCCTGCTCTGAAAAAATATTATTACATTTTCAAAAGGAAGGGGGTCTCTTAGGAACCCATTTCCCTTTGCGTATGGGTTACCACCAGTTTTAAATTGGTGGTAAAGAATCACTGTTTTGCAACCGCAATTAAGTTGCAAAACAGCAATACATACCTTACTCTTTCGACATTTGGAAGGGACGCCCTAAAAATGCCCTTTCACATAAGGTATCGCAAATCCAAAATGCGATTTGGTAACAAGTTACTGATTCACATTTTGTACGTTTGAAAAAGCTTTTTTCCAATCGCAAACCACCTGTTTGTGACTAGAAAAATTCTTTGGACATCTGGCCTTAAGTCTTTGTGCAAAAGGCCTCAAATTACAGCTCAATAGCAAAGGATCCTTCTTGGCGCTGTTATTCTAAAAAAAAAAAAAACCACCTTTTCCAGTGTACAGGCTGTATTCCACTCCTGCAGAGGGACTGAATCTAACCTACTTTCAACTATAGCTGGAAGTTGCCGGATTTAAACAAAGCCTAATTGTAACGGGACAGCTGTACTGATTACACTAAACCACTCTGCTTCATTCACTACTGTCCCTCACCCAATTTTACTGACCAGGCTTGTAAATGTAGTTATTCAGGTCAAATCATTAAATTGGACAGCCTTCTTCTTGGCAAAACATAATCAATGTATCGCCTTAACCCTCATAAGACTTGGGCCCTGTTCGAAATGGTGGTCTCTAGTTGGCAGAAGTAGCTACCTTTGTCCAAATTGGGATCCTTGCTTCTAGTCAGGGTAAGGGGTATACACTCCTAAAATAACCCCTGCTCACCCCCTTGGTAGCTTGGCACAAGCAGACAGGCTTATCTCAGAGGCAGTATGTAAAGCATTTGTGAACACATACAGTAATACAGTGAAAACACAACAAATGGACACCACACCAGTTCAGAAAAATAAGTCATCTTTATCTAAACTAAAACAAGATCAAACTACCAAAATCCACAATACAGTATTAAAAATAAGGCTCGCAAATGGTAGAAACAGTTCAGTTCATTGCAAGTTGTAAATGCAACACTTTTCGCACAATGTACCTTGGATGCGTCATGCAAACAAACAAAACGGGCCGCAAGGAAGGTGATGTGTTGGTTCCTTACACTCAGGGAAGGTGATGCGTCGGTTCCTTGCACCGGGGGAGGTGATGCGTCGGTTCCTTAGTGCAGCGCAGGGGAGTTGAGGCGTCTCTTCCTTACTGGAAAGGAGTTGATGCGTCGATTTCTTACTGCGTGGCTAGTTGATGCGTCTATTTCTTACTGCATCCCCCGATGATGCAACAGACTTGGCGCCTCGATGCGATGCGGCGATCTGGGATGATGCGAGGTTTCTTTTCGCTGCATAGCAGGGGTTGTGTCGCGCATGGTGCAGTGATCGGAGGTCGTTGCACTCGATGCAACGGCCAGTTCTCGAGCCACCGCAGGCGCTGCAACGGTTTCTTCTGCAAAGTTTAGGAAATCGGTATGAATGCATCAAGCTTCTTTGATGTTGCGTCGATTTTCTAGCTCCCAGCGTAAAACCGTTCTCTAGAGGTCCAAAACAACAGCAGACTCCTCTTGCGGTTCAGAACTCCCAGCAAGGAATTTCAGGGGAGCTGGTGGTGATGTCTTTGTGTCCCTGAGACTTCAGAACAGGAGACAAGCTCAGTTTCAAACCCTTGGAGATCTTCCTTAAGATGACAAAGCAAACAGCAAAGTCAATTTCTCCTTTCCTTGTCAGCAAGTAGCCACTACAGGCCAACTCCAGACAACAAACAGCACAGGGGCAGTATTCTTACTCAGCTTCTCAGGCTCTTCTCCTTGGCAAAGGTTTCTCTTGATTTCCCAGAAGTGATCTAAAAGTCTGGGGTCTGGGCCCCTCTTTTTATACACAAAAGTCCTTTGTTCTCTGGAGGCAGATAGTGTCTGTACCCAGCCAAAACCAGTTCTGTCCTCACTGGTGCAGCTTCCTGGCAGGAGGTGGAGACAGTATTGATAAAGGCAGACCAGGCCCATTCAGGTGAAAGGAAATCTCCTCCTCCTGTGCTGTCCTCTTAAATCTGTTTTTGGAAATGTCATTAAACAGTTTTGAGTCTTTGCGATATGATGCAAGTGCCATAAATACAGGCGGCAATAAAAAGGACACATAGCAAATTCCAGACCATCCAACAGGTAGATGGTAGTATCCCTTTTCCACATATAAAGTATGTGTTATGTGAAGATGTGAACTACTATTGGTAATGCCAGCAATGTTCAGAACTAAAGTACATTCACTTCTCCCCACTGGAATGTTCCCAACACTACTCACACATAAATCTGCTCTGGCTCTAGTAACAGCTATAACAAATGGTCCATTACCCTTAGTAGTACTAGTATTTGGGTAAACATAATGTGTAGAAGCATTTTCTCATCGGTACTCCCTTTAGCTTGCTGATCGCCTTCCTCATCAGGATAACACTTTATTAAGATAGTAGTTTAATCTTCCTACACCAAAATCAGTAATATTAGCCACTTCAGAAGTGGATAAAAGTGCGAACCAGCCTTGACAAGAACCATTATGAGAGAATGGAAGAGGAATGAAAGGTGTTCCACCTTTTTTCTGATGAGTCGGCATCATTCCACACATCCAACAGTTAGTAATGTTCGTAGCTTTGTGCGTGTGGTGCAACATCTAGATGAACGTGTTGTTCAGATAAGACTGTCTATCCTTCTGCTCATAATACGGGAGAGTGAAATAGTGGTATCAGCTTATGCGGGAGTAGTGGCAGTCAGTATTCGTCAAGCAGGAGCAACTTCGTCTACAACCCAAGTTAGCACTGCCATAATGATCACAGTGACAGTAAACCCAACAATACACATTATCTTCCTATAGCAAATCTTCACAGCAGTTGATGTCTTCTCCATTAGCATATTTATCTTGTTGTTGAAATAATAAAACTGTTGGAGCTCTAAAGTCCTGGGCAGCCATTGGTTTCTTCACTGAGGGTTAAGACGGGTGTCACTACGCAAAAGATCCCCCCTCTTCAGCACAGTTTCTCACTAACCCAGGACGGTTGCTCAACCAGTCTTTTTCAGTAATGCAGTTTCTCTCCAGGGCCGCAGTTGATATCGAGATGCGCCAGGCATCGTATGGTCTGGGAAGACTTCTTCAGGTGATTGGACTTGGCCTCTCTCTGTATCCAGGATGTCTCGATGGTCGACCAGGGCAGCAGGTTCCACCAAGGTAGACAGCACCTTTTTGCAGTGGGTGGAATGCACCCAGTTCCTCCTGTTCGTCACTCGGACTGCAGTTCTCGTCGCCAGGAGGAACTGTTCTGGGCCACACCAACTAGGTTCCAAACTGCTCGATCTCTGGAAGGACCGGATCATCACATGATCGCCGGGCCGCAGTTCTTGGCCTTCACCTTTCGACCTGTCAGGAAGAGCTACTCGAACCTGTTGATGAACAGAAATCTAGCTGGTGATAGGTAGTCACTCATCAAGACTCAAGGTACATCATGAATTGGGCGTTGCTTAGGAATTCCCCAAATATTCATAGGCCTTCCAAATAACACCTCATACGGTGTAAGGCCAGATCGAGAATGTGGCACTTACCTAATGGACAACAATGCCAAGGGTAGTGCGTCTGGTCATTTCAAAGATGTGGAAGCCTGGATTTTTGCTAGCTTAAGTTGAGGGTAGCATTGTATCGCTCCACTAGCCCTGCTGATTGTGGGTGGAAGGCAGCATAAAACTTCTGCTTAATCTCTAATCCTTTCAAGACATACTCAACAACTTGCCCAATAAAATGGGGTCCATTGTCACTCCACAAATGTTTGCAAACACCAAATCTGGGGAAGAATTCTTTTAGGAGCACCTTTGCTGTAGTAAGAGCTGTATTGTCTTTTGTAGGGTACGCCTCTATCCACTTACTGAAGGCACATACCACTACTAGGACATATTTAAAATTGTTGCAACGTTCAAGCTGAATGTTCTCCATTTGCGGAATTTCGAAAGGTGCAGTTGGTGTAGCAAACCCTCCTGTTAGAGTTCCTGTCCCTTTTCCAGGATTGTATTGGAGACAAATTAAGCAAGACTGTACTATTTTCCTAGCTATGCCAGAAATTTCTGGATGCTCCCAAACTTGCATAAGCAACTTCGTTTTTGAGGATGCTCCAACATGTGCTGGCCCATGTGCCATATGAATCATAGGATGTAAATAGGCTGTGGGTAGTCTCCACTTAGTCATGCCATTATTTCTCCAACAGCCCTCGTCATCCAATGTTCACTCCTTAGACCATTGCTCAAGTTCTTCTGTAGAGGCAGATCTCTGCATGTCTATCACTTCCTGCCTGGCATCATGCCAAAGTCCAGCCTGTGACTTGACCACATGCATAGATGTGGTGCTTCGCTGCATTGCAGTCTTGTGCCCTATGCGATCTGCGAAGGCATTGCCTTGTCTTATTCTATCTGTCGCCTTCTTATGTGCACTACACTTAACAATCGCTATTTTCTTCGGATATGTCAAGGCAGTCAGGAGGTTATGCACTAGTTCTCCATGCACTATTTGCGTCCCTTGGGATGTAAGAAAGCCTCTTTTCTTCCAGAGCAACCCAAAATCGTGAGCCACTCGAAAAGCATAGCAACTATCAGTATAGATGTTCACAGACAAGTCAGTACTAAGTTCACATGCACTTGTCAATGCTATTAGCTCAGCTGCCTGAGATGACTTCTGTGGGAAACGAGCTGTCTCAACTACTGTCTGAAGTGTTGTTGATTGCATATGCAGCTGATGTTGTGCCATCTGGTAATTTCAGACAGGACCCTTCAACCCACAGTTCTCCATCAACATTTGAAAGGGGCATATCTTGCAAGTCGAAACGACCCTTTGTCTGTTCCTCAGTAAGGAATATACAATCATGAGACTCTTGTGACTGGGATTGAGTCGCTGGATATGGCAACAGAGTAGTCGGATTCAGAGTTGAACATCTTTTCAGAGTGATGTGAGGAGCCAAAAGTGTCAATTCATATCCTGTCCAACGAGCAATAATTAAATGCTGCGTTTTGGTTTGGTTCAAAAGGGCATCAACTGCATGGGGTACTAAGAAAACAATCTATGTGACAAAACTATCCCTTCACTCTGACGTATGGACACAGCTGCCGCTGCAACAGCACGGAAACACCCAGGCAACGCACGAGCGACTGGATCCAGGACAGCTGAAAAATATGCTCAAGGACGCTGCTTATGGTGTGATTCAAGAAATGAAAGCAATGACAGTGTTTCTTCTTTACACTGCTCAGGAGTATCAGCTGCCAACAAGATGGCATCGGCATATTGCACAAGTGCCACCCCTGTTGGCACAGGGAAATAATCAAGTTGTCTTTTTAACGCTTGGCTGTAAATGCTAGGACTCTCTCTATACTCTTGGGGAACTCTGCGAAATCAGAAAGATCGATTATTCAAACTGAAGCCGAACAAATATCGGCTGTCAGGATGAATAGGGATTGAGAAGAAAGTTTTCTTCAAATCAATTACAGTAAATGTGGTCACAGTTGGAAGAACCATAGTAAGGAGTGTCGTAATGTCAGAGACTACCGGGTATTGGGGCACTATGATCTTATTAACCTCTCTCAAATCAATGATAAACCTGTAGATTTTAGTATCCGTTTCTTTCTTGAAAATGGGGAGGATAGGGCTATTGCAAATATTGTAGGGAACTTCTTCCACTACTCCTACTCCGATCAAATCTTGGGCAATACGTATTAGTGCCGCTTCACCCTTTTGAGAAATTTTATATTGAGGCAATCGAGGTAATGAAGCACCCTCCGTCACCTGAATATGCACTGGTGGAATAACCATTTGCCCCACATCGGTATCTGATGTAGCCCACAGAGTACTAGAAAGTGAAGCCAAAGCAATATCCTCTCTAATGAGACAGGACTTCTCAACCATAGTATAGTTATTATTCAAAATAACACGCACGCCTACTGGAGAACAGCGTATCGTAGCCCTAAAATACTTGAGCATATCAAGACCCACAATATTGTCCGGCGTGTTAGGGGAAAGCAAAAATGGGCATGGAGCAGAACATTTATCAACATGAAATTTGTTGATAAATTTGTTGTGACAGTGGGCTAAGGGAAGTTGTCCCATCGAAACCTATCGATGTAATGGTTAAGCCAGACAGGGGAGCCCGTGGAAGCAAGTGTTTAGACAAGGCGCTACGAGTAGCTCCTGTATCAACCAGAAACGGATCAGTAGAACCCAAAACATGTGCTTGAAGATAGGGACCCTCTTGATCTACTGGGATTTCAACTGATTCCTTACCCTATGCTAGGCATAAGCAGAATCCTTCAAATCAGCAATCGGATAATCAGACATTTTATATTGGTTTCACCTATCAAAAGTATTAGAAGAATTCAGATTATGCCCAACAGTCTCAAACCTGGTACTATCATCTATACCTCCCCTATGTCCTGGATTCCCCGGGCGGCTTCTCATTTGTCCCCGACCACGCTAATACTACTGAGTACGCAAACGTGGACATTCAAAAGCCCAATGTCCAGTTTCTCTGCAGTAAGCGCACTGATCAGAAGACAGAGTAGCTCAGGGAAAAGAGGGGGTGTCTGGGCGATACATTGCACGTCCGTCTCTACCACTACTTCCATAGGATGGGCCATAAACCTGAGCAATCATAACCTTTGTTTTTAAATCCTAAGCCTTTTTATCCTCCTTGCCTTTAGCTTCCAATTCCTGATGTTCATAATAGTGAGCCATAGTCAAGAGAGACTGGGGAAGACGTAGTCCATGAACTTTCGCTGGCCTTTAGGTGACCGGCTATTCCTGGCAAAATGTTCGCGACAAATTTATCGACAAACAGATGCCTGCCCGTGTCATCTGTCAATGACTGGCCACTGAAGTCGTGGAATTTCTCCTCAAAACGTGTAAAGAAATCAGAGACCGATTAGTCTGCCTTTTGCTTACAGGATGCTAACATAGTCCAGTCTAACTTTTTAGGAGGAATAAGAGTTTTCAATTGAATTATTATAGCCTTTGGAAGGTCTAGAATTTCGTGACGCGGCTTCTGTGCTGGTTCTCATTCCGCATCTATCCACTCTAGTTCATTCCAAACATCCCCAAAAGCTGCATGATCATCGACTTTACGAATAGACCACCACATATCAGGGGGTAGAATATGCCCAAAAACGTATCAATATCAGACAAAGTCATGGGACAAGAACTAATTGATCCTTCAACTTCTTCATAAAAAGCAGCCGGATTCTTCCGCGGGTCAGGCAAAGCAGCTTTAAGAGCCATGACATCCGCTATACTCCAAGGAGTATAGACCCAAATATAAATAAAATTACCCTTCGCATCAGTGGAATTTTTATTATCATCCGTTCCCGCACCCTTAGGAGCGACATATAAAGGGGCAGCTTCACACATTGGTTTCCCATGAACTACAATGTCCTTATCTGTCCCTGGATCGCCACCCTGCAGCACGGAGGTCTGAACTGTTTATTCAGCTGCAGTAGCTGCCTTTTTCTTCTCTCGCAAACGGAATGCATCAGTTGTAGTTTAACCACGCGTCTAATTAAGTCAGCCACCTGGGAAGGGAGAAAAAGATCGTCACGCAATTGTTTATAGTAGTTTGCTATATCAACAGGCTCTAATTCTGTGGAATGCTTTCTAAACCGTTCAATTACTCCTGTGGTAAACATCTCTACAAAATATAACTGTTCTCTATCCAGCCATTGTTGCACATCGGCTATAAGATCGGAAGCAGAAGTGTTACCACGAGCTGCTTTGCGAGCAGCAGATCTAAGAGTTGCCGCACAGCTGTCAGAAAAGAGCGAGTCTGTCGTTGAGCATCTGATCCTAACTTATCCGGAACTGATTGAGAAATATCATCATCAGAATCAAGGGTAGGGGCAGAGGGAAAAATAAAAGGAGGCGGAGAGAGATCCAACAAAATTGAATCATCCTGAGGTTTATTAAGGAGAGGGAGCGCCGGACAGGGTATTGGCCATTTACCTGTAAACGACGCTCCCTATCTTCTCTCTCTCTTTTATCTCCTTTATTTCTTTATTTTTCATCTCCAACGGTTTTGCATAGATATTTTTGCGTTCTTTTTCTACCAAATGGTCTCTGCACGGCGAACACCAGAAGGAATCTCAGTCAAGGACCGGCACCACCTGGAGGGTCAGATCAGGAAAAGTAGAAAAACACCTTGGCTGCCAAGACACGGAACTCCTCGGGCAGTGATCATCCGCAGCGAGATTCCAATCCTCCGTCAAGACCACTCCATCAGGCATCCAAGTCGCTGATGAGCCCCACGGGTTGGGCGCCAATTTTGTAGAAGTAGGCCTCAGCAAGGCCTACCGGTGCTAGGGGTTCGCCCTTCTCTGCACACAAGTCCTCAGACCAATAAATAGAAGTTGGCACGGAAGCTGGAATATCAAGACAATAGTTTAATAAACCTCATGAGGTGAAACTACATCCACACAACACCCTTCAGCAGTGTATGAAGTAGCACAAGGGGTAGAAGAACTGTGGGTCTTTTATACCCACACAGGAGCTCAAAAGGAGGTGGTACAAGTACACATAGGAAGTGTTACATACATAGATGGTCATACAGAGAATTCACAGTCAACAAAGAAGGAGGGGCAATGAGTTGTTGACTTCAGTTAAAACAGCCTGACAGTAACAGACTAGAGCAGTTGCATGGGCAGCTACCGACTCTTCTGACCATGTGCAGAGTAGCAAGAAGGAAGGAGCACATGACGAGACATGGTCAGTCAAGATGGCTGCCGGAAGCAATATGGCTTCAGCTCAAGGCTAACAGTGATCTCTGCCAAATTTCCACACCCCTACTCTCAATGCAGCCCGGGTCTATTTAGCCCAGTCCTGACTCATCAGACTTCTGGAGCCGCTGACCCTCTCCAGCCCCTTTCATCTAAACACCAGAAATGCAATTCACAAACCTAGCAGAGGCACACTGGTGGGTTAGGCAAGAAAATACCTACTTTCTAAAAGTGGTATTTTCAAACACAGAATATAAAAATCACTCTCACAAAAAGGTGCATTTTACCATTCTGAGTTCAGGCATACAAAACTTAATTTTTCTACCTTGTTCCCAGGGCCAGTTATGTTTATAAGATGTTATAAACAAACTACCCATTCTGTCCTATGAGAACAGATAGCCTTGCAATAGTGAAAAACGAAATTGGCAGTATTTCACTATCAGGACATGCCACACACATCAGAGCATGTCCTACCTTTCACATACAATGCACCCTGCCCACAGGGGTACCTTGGGCCTACTTTAGGGATGACTAATATGTAGAAAAGGGAAGGTGTAAGGACTGGCAAGTGTGTGCACTTGCCAAGTCGACATGGCAGTCACAGACTGCACACAGCCTCTGCAATGGCAGGCCAGAGATATATTTTGCAGGCTGCTTCTGTGGGTGGCACAATCAGTACTGCAGCCCACTCGCAGCATTTGATTTACAGGCCCTAGGCACACAGAGTGCACTATACTAGGGTCTGACAAGTACATCAAATGTGCCCATCATGAAATCACTAATCCAAACAACAATTTACAAAGGGAGCACTTGCACTTTGGCACTGAACAGCAGTGGCAAAGTGCCCAAAGCATCTAGACCAGCAAAACGGAGTCCAACACACAGCAAAAACACAGGAGGCAAAGGCAAAAGTGCAGCGAAAGACCCACGCCAATGGTACCAGGTCTAACAGGCCCCTCCCGCTTTTATGCTATATTCCTCAGAGCTTAAAAATCTCCTTTCCCCATTTCAACATCTATCTTAAATATAATCTATCAACAGTCGCCAACCAAAAAATCCAAAAGGACGACAGTGGACCCAGAAGTTAGAAGTGCTAAATCTTTATTGTGCTTATATATATATCCCCAAACATGTCCACATGAAGGGCGCACTTCTCACAGCTGGCGCGCATGACTGGGCTGGACAGGCCTTGTTTTCCAATGATTCACTGAAGTTGAAAAACACGCAGCACTCTCCCAAGTTAGTGAAAAATAAACGGTTTATTTTTACATTAGCAAAGCCATTCCTCCTCCTTCACCTACGCGTTTCACCCTGCTGGGCTTGATCACGGTGCAACAAAACGTCAGTCCCTCCACAGTTTCTATGTTTTATACCAAACACCCAATGGACTCATTATGGTGTATTATTGGTTAGGTAGTCCTAACTTGATTCCTTCACCCAAATTGTGCAATAAAACGTTATTTGTTCCAAAAGCTATTGTCAGCCACAGATCTGTTGTTCTAGGGTTTACCATTTAGGCCAGAGATTTGTGGGTGATATTTCGCGAGGACGCGGGAACATTTACGGTCTTATGTATCTTTCATACATACATTTAATGTCTTAGTGACTGAATTTAACCATTAATGTCTTTGGCAGAAAGTGTTTTTCCTTTTTTAACAGCGACTGGTGCTTCTTCTTTGTCTTTCTCCCTGTTCTTTTTCAATCCATTATTGAGGCTCAGTGCCTTAATTTCCACTCTTCGTTGGGGCTCAGTGCCCCGGTCCTCTCCCCACTCTGGTTACTTACAATGCCTTTCCCTTTGGGTGTGCTTAAATTTTCATTGTGAGTCTCACAATTTCTCTCACTATCAATGTCCATTATACTTCTTTGTCTCTCACAGATGTGCATACATCTCTTCGTCCCCATGCAGCCATGTTGGGAACTTGGTCCTGAATCTGATGATTAGTTTTGATTCTAATCTTCGCAGTTTGAGGGTTTGATTTCCCCCTCTCTCATGTACGGGTACCATCGCTAATCCAAAGTAGTTCGTGTCTTTTCATGTTTTCCCTTCATGGGTTAACATGTGTTTTGACATAGCATATGTTAGATCCCTGTTCTTGATTGCTCTGGTGTGTTCAAGAATCCTCTTTTTTAAGGGGCAAATTGTGCTTCCAGTATAACGTTTACCGCATAGGCATTCCAAACAATACACCACGTACACTGTGTTGCATGTAATGGTGCCGTTGATGTTAAAAATCTTTCCTCAGGGTCTTAGATGGTTTTCATATTACTGCCAATTTTGCAGGCTTTACACTAGCTGCATTTGGTAAATCCCTTCTGTAGTCCTTGTAGCCATGTTTCCGGGCTTTTGTTTACAAAATGGCTATTGACCAGTTTGTCTGATAGCGACTGAGCTTTTCTGTACGATATTTGAGGCCAGTTTCCCAATTGTTTGCCAATGTCAGGATCTTTCACTAGGATGTTCCAATATTTCCTTAAGGAGTTCCAGAATTTGAAGCTTTCTTTACTGTAGGTCATTATCATTCTTATTGGCTCCTTGGTTTGATTTTCTTTATTTTCGTCTCTCCTTCTTATTAAAGTTTCAGCTCTCGTGACTGCTCTTGCTCTCATCTCTCCACGTTTGACATCATTGTAGCGATATCCCCTTTTAAGAAAGCGTTGTTTTGTCTTCTGAAACTTGATGTTCATTTCCTTTTCGTTGGAGCAGTTCCTTTTCATTCTGATGAACTCTCGATACGGAATGTTCTTCTTAACACTTTCAGGGTGGAAGCTCTGCCCATGCAGCACGCTGTTGGTAGCTGTGCTCTTCATATATACCATATGTCAGACCTGGCATCCTTGGCGTGGTTTCCCCCTATCTTTTTGCCTCTACCTCCTGTAATTTTGATGCTGTGCTGGATTTTGTTTTTGCTGGTTAGATGCTTTGGACACTCTGCCACTGCTGATCAGTGTCGGAGTGTGAGTGCTCCCTGTGTAAATTGTTATTGTAATTGGATATACCTGATTGGCATATTTGTATCACCCAGAAGTCCCTAGTAAAGTGCACTGAGTGTGCCAGGGCTGGTGATGTCAAATGCTACTAGTGGGCCTGCAGCACTGATTGTGCCACCCACATGAGTAGCCCTAAAATGGTGTCTCGGGCCTGCCACCGCAGTGCCTGTGTGCAGTCTGTGAACTGCCATGTCCTCCTGGTCAGTGTCCTCACTGACCGGGCTTAACCCTTCCCTTTCTGTGCACATTGGTCACCCCTATGGAAGGCCCAAGGTCAGTGCTTAATTTGTAGAATATGAAGTGCAGGTGCTCAACTTTTTTGGGGAGGCCACACCCACTTCCCTCTGCTCCACCAACTTCCACCAGTGGCTCCACCCACCTACTTTAGTTGCTCCAACCACATCCTGAATTGGCACTGCTGACTACTTGGGAGGTAATTTTCTTCTCTGGTTTATGGCTTGGGAGGCCCAGGCTACTCACTGCACCTTTACTCTCCATCACCTCTTCACCCTTTTTTTTTTTGCAGATTATTTTAGTGATTTACATGAGCACCAGTTACGTTACACTAGGAGACATTCATTTGCTTGATAGGCAGGGGCCCAGAATCACGGGCTTTTGAGCCATACCCGAGACTCAAACCTGAACCTGGTACCCTAATTCTAAAGTGGGCAGCTGTGACCATTATGCCACATCCTCCACCCTTGATATGGCATCAGAAATGCTCCTTTCTGTTCCCAGCACTACCACAGTGTACATTACAACGCATTCTCCGTTTTGGTCTGAAGGTCTACCCAGTTTATGACTGGAGTGAACGTCCATGAGCCCTTCTCAGGTGCACTCGTGTCTCTACATCATGTAAGATTGATTGATGCTTTATTTCGATATGCACATATCATAAAAGCAGTACAAAAGATAAAAACAGCATGTCGAAAAAAGTAAGACTGTACATTTAGTAAAAGGATAAAACGCATTAGATCAGCATAAATTAGATAAAAAGAGAATTAAATTGATATGGACAGTCTTCTAGTTCTAATCAACCAAGCCCATTTTAAAAACTTAGCAACAGCGCAAACAATGGGAGGGGCTGTGTTAGTTAAGAGGATCCGGAGTGCAACGGAGTGCTGACGAGTACCCAGTTCTCTGCAGATGGGACCGAGCCAACGTGATCTGGGGCGACCGTAGTCCGGGCATTCGAAAAGAAAATGTGGCACCGTCTCTGGCTTGTCTTGACAAAGAGCACAGTAGCATGATGTAGGCTGGGATTTATTCCACCTCGAGCAGAAGTCGGCCAAGGGTAGGGTTCCTAACCGAAATTTAATGTACAAGGACCTATCCATAGCCACTGGTATAATGTCCATGTACGGCTCATACATGACAGCGTCTTTTAACAGCAGAAAAGCTGCGGTGGTTTTGCAGTGCTGCTGGCTTCTCAAGCGCTTCATACAGACCCACTCCCAGAAAAGTTTTTTTAAAGTCTCCTTCGAAGGAGCGGAGTGGCTGTGCCAGCATGAGTCCAGGCCTAGGTCCCCTAAAAGTTGTTTTATATCCTTCAGCCATTTAATGCTGCGCCAACCGTCAGAATGCATCACCTCTGCCAGACCATTGGCATAGGATTTTAGCTCCGGGACCCTCCACAGACGTGCCCAAAGCAAAAGGGGTCGAAGCCGAGCCTGGTCCCTTATGGCTTTGCAGCCAGTGTCCATGAGCACTGGGATGGTTGGGCTACTCGATGGAATGGCAAGGAGATCCTTGATGAATTTATTTTCAGCCTTGCTCAGTGAGTCGACTTTGCCCGAGCCCCACAGTTCCGCTCCATAGAGTGACGCAGGGACCGCACGTGCTTTGTATATCTCTAGTAGAGGGGCAACACAATGTTTTGAAGAGTTGTTGAACTCCTTAAGAATAGCGCCCCCCACCCTTTTGTGGGCCAATGTCATTTTATCAATGTGGGCGGTCCAGCTCATCACATCGTTCAGTCGGATTCCCAGATAATCAAATTCTGCCACTCTTTCTAGGGGTATGGAGTTCAGGATGGGAGGGCGGCCAAGTTTGCGAGGTGGATGTATAACTAGGTACTTAGTCTTGTCTACATTGATAACAAGGCCCTTAGTGGTACAGAAGTCCTGAAAGCGGTTCAGCAGTGTCTGGAGACCTTGGGGGGTTTTAGAGATGAGGAGGGTGTCGTCGGCGAACAGCAAGGTTGGAATTTTTACTCCTCCCAGGGTGGGAGCGTCTGCTGGTTCGCCCAATAGGTGATCTACCACCCCGTTAATGTAGAGGGAGAATAAGGTAGGGGCCAAAACGCAACCCTGCCTTACTCCCCTCTCGACCCTGATCTTGTCGGTCTTTTCCCCATTCAACCCCCATCTGACCTGGGCATAGGTGTTGGTGTGCAGGTTGATAAGGAGGTTTAATATGTATGGGGGCATCCCTAAACCATAAAGGACCCTCCAGAGTTCCTCCCTAGGTACCAGGTCAAAGGCAGTCTTGAGGTCAATAAAGGCCAAATAAAGACTGCCTTTGCCCAGCACCACCACCTTCCAGTATACTAACAAGAGCCTGAAGACCTGTTCGATGGTTCCTGTACCTGAACGGAACCCGGCTTGCATATCGGACAGAATGTGATTATCGTCCACCCATTGGGAGATCCTCCCCAAGATGGCTTTCCCCGCCAATTTCTGGCTAGAGTCTATTAGGCTTATAGGCCTGTAATTCCCGGGTGAATCCCGACTGCCCTTTTTATAGATGGGGACCACCTCCGCACCTCTCCAGGAGTCTGGCACAGGGCCTCCCCCAATGATTGCATTGAGGAGTGCAGTGATTAGTGCCCCCCATTCTTCCGGATAAGCGCGGAGGATATCGCCTGGTAAGCCATCCGGACCAGCTGCTTTCAATGGAACCAGGGTTTTGATCTGCTTTGTTACGTCCAAAACAGAAAAAAGTTCCAGTTCACGATCTAGGGTAAAGGGTGGGAGGTTAAAAGAATCGTTAAGTGGGCCTTCAACAGCAGAATAAAGTTTTTGGAAGTGAGAGAACCAAGTCTGGGCATTAATGGTACAGGTCCTCCGGGTATCGTCAGGACGGTTCCTTTTGCCCACCAAGTCCCAAAAACCTTTGGCATCTTTCCCACGACTGACAGCCAGGAGGTCCTGCCAGAAATTATCCTCCCACTCCCTCCTTGCATTTTTTTGGCAGAGTGCATAGTATCTTCTTGCCTCCCTAGCCTTGGACGGTAGTTTGGACTTGACCGCCTCAATAAGAAGTGACTTCGCCTCCCTACACTTCTGATTGTACCAGCCCTGTCCCGATCGTGGACCTTGTTTCCTTCTGCTCGAATTAGCTGGGATTACAAAGAGGTCACTAATAGCCTTAGTTATGACACAGTACCTAGGTTCCACCTCCATCAGCCCTTCGTCTTGGTGGTCGAGATTGACTAGGGCTGAGGCAAGGAGCTGCCTAATGGCAGAAGTTTTCTCCTCTGAGAGTGCCAACTTCGCCCACTTTAGCCGTCGTCCACAGTTTGTAACCACTGACAGGTCCGGGGCGGGGTTACTAGGAAATCTACTTGCGGTGATGTTAAGACACCTGTAGGATAAGGTGAGGGACAGGAGATTGTGGTCACTCTCTACCGATGGTACAATCACCATGTCCTCCACCATGCTCCACAGGTGTCTGTCAAGGAGAAAATAGTCTATCCGTGACATGTGCCCTGGCCTGTTGTAGGTATGGGCCCCTACTTTGTCGGACCTTGTCCTGCCATTAGCAGCCCTGAGATCAAACTCCATAGCTAGTGAGTTGATCTGAAGGGCCACTTCTGTCCACTTTTTAATAGGACTAAGCTCGAGGGGCGGAATCCCCCACCCACTATCATGTTCCTCTTGGTCTGTTAGGATTTCTAGATCCAGAGGCTCGAAAGTGCAGTTCAGGTCACCCGCCAACAGGGTACAAGACCTATGGGAAGATAAGCGGAGCTGAGCTTCCAGACAAGCTATTACTGGGGATTCTCTACCCCCCTTTGTGCCTCGGGCGTAGATGTTGAAAATATTTAGGATGACTCGGCCCTGGGAATTTCTCAGCAATATATTAAGGAGATCCGGGCAATTAGTGTCCCGCACCACCACCCTGCAATTAAGATTTGAAGCCACCCAGATAAGTAGGCCACCCGAAGGGCGGCCCCTACCAGTTGCACTATGTACTGCCGGCAAAAAGTGGGTGGAATATCCCGCCTTGTGTAGGGGCACCCGACTCCAGGTTTCCTGGAACAGGCATATGGAGTATTGCTCCACAAGCTCGTTCCAGTCCGGCAGTGCTAGCTTCCTCTCGAGGCCCGCCACATTCCAGCTGAAAACCCTAACCGGGGGGTCCGTCACAACCGTAATGCGACAATCCTCGACAGGGAGCGGTATGTCCAAAACACCCACACCAGAGAGGCTAGCCAGCAGGTTAAAAGGTGCCCCGGTGTCCCGTTGCTCTTCTACAAACTCGGCTGTAGCCTGAATTTGCGATGGGGACGAGGGGCTATTTGTTTTAAGGTAAGGTATTGGCTCAACAGCAGGGCTCTGAGCCACAGGGACCTCCCCGGATACATCCGGGGAGGTCCCTGTGGCTCGTGTCTCTACATCATGTAAGAAGCTACTGAAATCCCTGGTCCGGCCTATTCTGCAATCACCACCCCAGACAGTGTTGTTAGGCCATAACAATGGCACACCCGAATCCACAAATACCATACAATGTATCAGAACTGCACAACAAAATCAGAAGCGGATGAAAAATACCTATCGGCCACTAATAAACATAGACGAGACAATGGCCCTTCTAGTGTCCAGTAATTAGAGATGCACTTGTGCAAATACGTCACAAATAAAACGTTCCTTACAGCTTGCCTAGTTTCATTTTGTAATTTTGTGCGTGTTTCCCATCATAACATTAATTGCTGTTTTCGAGTGCAAATTTTAGGACAGTCACGCATTGCAATCCTAAGGCCAATTGATGCGTAAAGCAGAGTCAACTTTTAATGGTCAATAAAAGATATTTTTGCTGCAGGAGCTTCTGCAGATGTTAAGCTTTTAAACATTTTTGCCGACATGATTAATCTCCAGAAAGATTCTGTACCGCCTGACTTTGTCTGAAAAGTTTAAGTGCTTTCAGCACACGCAATATTTTAAGAATACCTGTTTTAATGTCAGCGAGCAGTGTCAAAGGGCGGCAGTGGAACTCAGGCTCCATTACCTGTTAATGTCCAATTTTTAAACTGTGCTAAACAATTAAGTAAATAAAACATATATGCAAGCAGCCTTGTAGGGTGCTGAGGGGACAGAGAGGAAAATACAAATAGGTAACCAGACATGCTCTGCACTTCAATAAGTATCACCCAAGAGTTACCAACCATCCTACACCTCACAGATCTTGCATGCATTCTGACATTTTCCTAAGCTACCCAAGATGTTCTGTGTGTTTGTCTCATACCAAACGGATCTGTTGTTTTTAACCCCCACTACTCCCTGGCTGTGACCGGTCTACTTTCTGAACTTGTTCAGCATCTTTGCAAGCTTGTCTGGCTGGCACCATAGTTTAAACAAATAAAGATGACAAGCATTGACAAAGAGGTGGTGAACGGTATGGCAGGCGGGGGTTGTGAACTGGAGGGTAGGGAAAGGGAGTGCGGGTGAGGGTGGTGACGGTAAGGAAAGGTTGTTGGTAAATCGGAGGGTGGTTGAGGGTGGGAATCAGGTCTGACAAAAAAGCGTTCACCCAAAATAGGTCCAGTTACTTCAAAAAGAATACCAGATTTTGGGCAGATAGCAGGTTTACATAATAATGGATTAAGAATTACCATGTTGACAAAGAGAGCGAATGTGACAGAGGCATGGAGAAAACGTCTGCCACCCACATTCCTACAATTGTACAGAGGGAACCTATTAATTACTAATAACTGCCTAAAAATGCCAGAAGGCAGTTGTTTACAAAACAGTCGCATAAATAAGCGAGTCAGTGCTGAAAATATGACAAAAACACAAAAGCCATATACTGTGGGAAAACTACCAATATAAGCAGTGTTTAATTTGTAAAAAAAAAAAATAAGTGCTGGGGCTCTCGTCAGGAGGCCACTACAGCTTCCACCACACATTGCCCCTGTCATGCTGCCAATGATCGTACCAACACAACTACTAACCATCACACTTCTACAAGTGTGACACTTAGTACTATTTCAAGCCACCAAAGCTATGAGAACGGCTTGGGCGGCAGGTAATAGCCATTTTTTATGTATATAGAATTAAATATTAACTGTTGTTGTGGCCATCTCTAAATTAACCAGGCAGCGCCAGCTTGTGGCAGACTGTACCATGCCCCGGTGTTGACAATTGAGGGCCGGTGCTAAGCACCGGAAAGCACTGACTCAAATTAAGCACTGTCCTTGAGCTAAGGAGCCTTACAATAGGGTGTCATGGAAGGGCAGATACTGAAGATATTGACATAGTATAAATATATATCATATGCATCTACCTGGAACTCATTTACATAGTGGTTATCCTAATAATTTGTCATGCACCCAGGACTCCTGAAAATGTGCCAGGAACCTCTGCCATCAAAGCTGGTTTTGCAATAAGGCCACTATTGGCAGCTGCATTACAGTGCCAACAGAAATGGCTGCAAGAGGGTGCCAGATTACAATAAACGGTCACAAAAACAGATTTGTGGTTATGGGAGAGGGAGCACTCCAAACAGAAAAATATCATTTTGCCTTCGCAAAATTCACTCAATCCTACCTGTCTTGTAACAAACAATGTCTAACTCTCAGCAGTTTATATTCTTGAGCCATTGGCTCTGCCTAATCCTAAAAACTCTCTTTCAACTCGTTGGCTAAAAAGGAGTCTGAGCTGAAGGTGAATTTCTCCTTTGTGAAGTATGTGCCTTTAATGTAAACGACTCTTGAAGTCACACTACATGTGTCAGTAACAGGCGCATAACAAAAACATGCTGCACTGTGATTGTTAATTGAACTTTTGAAACCGTATCAGCCACTTAGACCAATTTACCCGTTACAGCTAGGCATTTCTGCTGAAGGAGCTAACTGCTTGAATTAGAACTTGCTTTCTTATATAGCTCTAAACATCACAGATTTTGCGTTGTAGCACTGTAAAAACAAGTATTATCATACTTAATATATCGGCCTCGAATGGATGGAAAGTTAAGCGGCCCTTTCTGGCATTCAACTTTTTTTACCTATAATTTGCACACTGATTTCTGCAGAGGGTGCATTTACCTCCTGAGCTATTTTATTCAGTCTCACTTCAGTTTATGGCATATGGAGAACTCGTCATGTGCAGAACAGCTTCGTATAAGAAACAAGGCCTCATTGTCCACCTTGGTCGGTATATGCAAACAAGGCTTCAGTTCTTGGGATCTCAACAAGGTAGGAGCTGGTCTCGGTGGTTACAGATGTATAGGTGCGTGGTAAGCATTCGGACAATGCAGCCTTATCTTTCAGCCAAGTCCAGGTAAACAAGGAAAATGGGGATTTTGAAAAGTGCGTAGTTAGCATCACAGATGGAAATAGAAAAGCCTGGAAAAGACATAGTAAGGTTGCCGTGGGCCCTAATGAAAAATAAAACTGCATACCTCCTCAGTGAGTCCATGGGTGTACAGAGCAAGTTTTTTCCTTCCATTGTGAAATTTGTAGTCACTTTTTTCCCTTTGAAAAATCAGGACCTCCAGTGCCACAATGCAAACCAAAAAATACCTGGACTTACTGAGCTATTCACACATGGGCCCAGGGCAGGCGTTTGCTCCACTAGCACCTCCAACACAACCCACTTAGATGCCCCCACACAACTTTTGCTGAAAATTTTGCTCGTACCCTCTACTTCTTTTGCATGTGAAACTGTCATAAACTCCCTCACTTATAGAGACTTTAGTGCAGAGCTGCAGGATAAACAAGCACTGGCAGGCTGCAGCTAAACTGTTTAAAGAAAGGCTGTTGAATGACCTGTACACAGGGAGCTCCATGTATCCCTCTACATGTCGGCGCCCTGGGCCTGGGCTCGGTTTGCCCATGCTAAAGGCCGGCCCTGCATGATGGACCTCAGTAGCTTGGGAGCCCTGCCGCTGCCATAGCCCATCCCATCGCATTCTTCAGCAGTCACCTGGGTTCGTGTGACGAAGAAAGTCCCTTTTCTATGTTCTCTGCAAGAGGCCTATCCGGATGCTACGAGTTTTTTCCCGCAGGCCGATGGGGTTCGAACCACAGTACTACCCGCGCATTTAAGAATGCCATTCATTTCCACATCTAAATAATACTAGTTTCCTTTTTTTTGACAAATATGACAAACCAAATTAAAACTCAAACATTTTGCACATTGGGTCATTTTGGATAAACAGTACTCCTGTGAAAATGTCAGTGCAAATAATGGTACTGCTTCATAAGGAATTGTGAAAAAATTTGCTCCGGTCTACATCAAAGACATTTTCTGGCGGCAATGCAAAAATCAATCTGCTTTAGATGTATCCAGGTGGGAAAGATTTTATCAAGATAACCAAAGCCAATGAAGAACCCTTTCCTAAAGCCAGGATTAAAATGATATTGCAGTGTATTTGCTACTTTTGTAATTAACAAAATCAACCCGAGTTTGCTTCGAACACAGTCAATCGTTCACATTTAAAAGTAAAAAAAAAACGACGCAAGCATAGCAAATAAACACGTGGCCATAGTTGTCCTGGTACAATTACTGGATCTTGATTAGGAAAGCCGAAAAAATGAAGCGAACTGATTTCCCGTGATCTTTAGCCTCTGCAAGCAAACTGCTCTGCAATATTCAGTACACAAGTGGAATAATGCGCGATACACTCTGTACTATTGTGTACACAAGATCTGTAGTATATTGTACTGCGTCACATAATAAAAGTGGCGGTCACTTTTGAAAAAAAAACTCGCAGCGCAAGGAGGCATAGAAAATCACACCCACCTCAATCATGGTGTGCCTCTTCCGACCCCCTCTCCTACCTTCCAAAACATACCAATAAAACTGTACAATAGTTTTTTCTCTCCCTTTCTAGTAAGCGTGCCCTGTCACCGAGCAGCAGAACTCCTCTCCACCCCTCGGTTCGGTTCGACTGCAAGTTAAATCAACTTCCGCTTTCCCTCCGAGGCAGAGATAATTAAGTGGGATGTTAGAAATAGAAAACAGACCACAATAAAAACTATGTAACTAGCTGCCATCAAGCATTGGCAAGCCCAACCAGTGTCCTTGAGAAAACTTAATAGACCCGGCCCTAAGAAATAAGTGCCGGTGCTAAGCACCGGAAAGCACCGGCACAAATTAAGCACTGCCCAAGGTACCCCCTTGAACAGGGTGCAGTGTATGTGAAAGGTAGGGCATGTACTTGTGCAGGTGACATGCTCTGGTAGTGAATTACAGCCATTTTCGTTTTTCACTATTGTAAGGCTATCTTGCCCCTTAGGCTATCATGGGGAATGCTGGCTACAATGGCTACCAGCACATCTTCCCATAGGAGCAAGATAGGACATAAAAGTCTGATATCCCCGAACTCAGAATTTAATAACACATCTTTTAGGAAAGGTTGTTTTTAAATCCCGTGTTTCAGAACAGCACTTTGAGAAAGTTGCTGTTCTCTTGTCTGACCTTTCTGTGTGCCTTGGCCTGTTTGCGAATTGACTGTCTGTTTTGAGAGTGACAGGGGCTGGGGAGCCCCAGGAGGCTGGCTGGGTCAGCACTAGGCTGAATGACTGCATTTGCAACTTGAGTGGTGGGAGGAGATAGCACCTGGGCCTGAATAGGGCTGTGCCTACCTTCCACAATGCTGGCTCTACCTCCTGCTGGGCGGCTGACGACCCTGCCCCTCACTCTGAAAGAAAAGGAGAAGCCAGGAAAACAAAGTGCTCAAGGAACACCCAGAACTGGTTCAGATCGGGCTCAAGGCCCACTTGCACAATGAGAACAAAGACTTTTAGGGGTATAAGTACAGGACCCCTGACAACAGAAAATTAGATCATCCTGGAATCAGGAAGGAACCTCTGCCAAGGAGAAAGCTGAAACTGAAGAAAGAAGACTGTCCTGCTGTTGCTCTACTGAACTGACCTGCTGTTGCTTTGCTGCCAAGGAGAGGGAAAGAACTTTGCTTTGTGCTGCGTCACCTTGCTTGAAGGAATCTCCAAGGGCCTGTTGTGCACTGGCTCCCTGTTATGAAGCCTCAGGAACAAAAGGACCTCACCCCCAGCTTTCCTGAACGCTATTGAGAGAGTTCTGGCCTTCCTGGAGTGCTTAGCCCATGTGTGGTGCCTCTGGAAGTTGTACCTGTGTTGGGAATCTGGAAACCAAACTTTTAAAGAACTTTCTGCAAGTTTTGTCGCAAACCCGGCTGAGCGAGAAAATTCCCGCCGCTACGAGGACCGAGATCGTCGCAGCGCCTGTCGCCGCTGCCTAAAGACATCACACCCTTCGTTAGCGTGAAGATTTCCGCCGCTGCGAACATCGTCGCAGAGCCTGTCATCGCTGGGTAAGATCACCGCATCACGTCACTGCGAGAATCGTCGCAAGGCCCCGAGAATCATCGCATAGTGCCTTTGCGAGCATTTACCTACAGAACCTCCGCACCGGAATCCATACAAGTCATCGCCTTTCTCCCAATACAGATTGGATTTGTCGCTACACGCTGCTACATCCAGCGGAATTGTCACTAACGCCTCCCCTGGGTCTCAGGAGTAAAGCATCGCTTGTTTTCCACTGCAACAGCTTCTGTTTTAGAACTTTGTCGCATTTAAAGGTACTGTTGGCTAAACGTGATGCTACTGTGGACTTTTCACGCAACTGTGGATTATTTTAACGCTAACATTAAGAACTCTTTTGCAACCATATTCTTGAACTGTGTATGTTGGATTTTTGTCGTTTTGGCCTTGTGTAGTTTAGATTAAATACCTTTATTTTTCTAAACTGTTGTGGAGTCATTTTGTGGTGTTTTTACTGTGATACTGTGAGTGTTGGTACAAATACTTTACACATTGCCTTTGATAAGCCTGATTGCTTGTGCCAAGCTACCAAGGGGGTGAGCAGAGGTTATCTTAGGAGTGTTTCCTCCTTACCCCGACTAGAAGCAAGTCCCTATTTGGACAGTGGTACCTACCTCTGCCAACTAGAGACCCCCAGTTCTAACACCGTGGTTTCGATCTTATTAGATTCCACATACAATTTGGTGTCTAGAAACATGATTTCTTTTGCACTGATGTTGTGCCTGCACTTCAAACCGATATTATTATCGTTCAGTACATCCAAAAATGTCATGAATTCTTCTTCAGTCCCATTCCAAAGAATGAAGAGATCATCAATGAAACGTAGCCAAAGAGCTACTTTGGCTACGTGATGGTCGTACTTTTCTCTCCAAGCTATAGTTTTTCCCCCACCAACCCATTACTAGGTTGGCATAGCTTGGAGAGAAGGAAACTCCCATGGTGGTACCACATCTTTGGGAATATATTTCCTTATGGAAAACGAAAAGGAAATGAACATCAAGTTTCAGGGGACAAAACAAAGCTTTCTTAAAAGAGGATATCTCTACAATGCTGTTAAACGTGGAGAGATGAAAGCAAGAGCAGTTACAAGAGCTGAAACTTTAGTAAGAAGGAGAGACGAAAATAAAGAACATCAAACTAAGGAACCAATAAGAATGGTTATGACCTACAGTAAAGAAAGCTTCAAAATCCGTAACTCCTTAAGGAAATATTGGAACATCCTAGTGAAAGATCCTGACATTAGCAAACAATTGGGAAACTTGCCTCAAATATCGTACAAAAAAAGCTCCATCGCTGTCAGACAAACTGGTCAATAGCCATTTTGTAAACAAACGCCCGGAAACATGGGTACAAGGACTACAGAAGGGATTTACCAAATTCAGCCAGTGTAAAGCCTGAAAAATTGGCAGAAATATGAAAACCATTTTAGACCCACGAGGAAATATTTTTAACATCGACACCACGTACGTGGTGTATTATTTGGAATTCCAATGCAGTAAACGTTATATTGGAAGCACGATTTGCCCCTTAAAGAAGAGGATCCTTGCACACACCAGAGCAATCCAGAACAGAGATCTAACATGTGCTATGTCAAAACACATGCTAACCCATGAGGGAAAACATGGAAAGACATGAAATACTTTGGATTAGCGACGGTACCTGTACACGAAAGAGGGGGAAATCGAACCCTCAAACTGCGAAGATTAGAATCAAGACTAATCATCAGATTCAGGACCAAGTTCCCAACATGGCTGAATGGGGACAAAGAGATGTATGTACATCTGTGAGAGAAAAAAAAGTATATTGGACATTGATGGTGAGAGAAATTGTGAAACTCACAACGAAAATTGAAGCACACCCAAAGGGAAAGGCATTGTAATTAACCAGAGTAGGGAGAGGACTGGGGCACTGAGCCTCAACAACGAGTGAAAATTAAGGCACTGAGCCTCAATAATAGATTGATAAAGAACAGGGAGAAAGACAAAGAAGAAGAACTAGTCTCTGTTAAAGGAAAAAACACTCTCTGAAAAAGAACATTAATGGTTAAATTCAGTCACTAGGACATTAAATGTATGTATGAGAGATACATAAGACTATAAATGTTCCTGTGTCCTCCCAAAATATCACCCACAAATCTCTGGCCTTAATGGTAAACCCTAGAACAACGGATGTGTGGCTGACAATAGCGTTTGGAACAAATAAAATTTTATTGCGCAATTTGGGGGAAGTAATCAAGTTAGGACTACGTAACCCATAATACACCATAATGAGTCCATTGGGTGTTTGGTATAAAAGATAGAAACTGTGGAGGGACTGATGTTTTGTTGCACCGTCATCAAGCCCAGCAGGGTGAAATGCGTGTGTATATATATATATATATATATATATATCTTCCAACAAACCTCCAAGCTTTTAGAAGCGCGACTCCACAAGGGATTGGGTTCAACAGAGCCTTTATTTAGGAAGCAATTATATGGCCGATTTACTTCAAGTCCCTGACGCGTTTCGGAGCCACAGGCACCTTAATCATAGGGCGGGGCAAGTCGGAAGTACGGTGTTAGGCTGCCACATTTATTACCCTTAAAGCATCCGCTCTCTGGTGAACAGCATGCTGGGAGTGGAAGTCCCGATTCTTCCCCTCTGGTGGGGTCCGTTTTCTGCCGAAATTAAAGAGCTGCCCATATTGTAATTTATTTTCACTGCCCTCCAGTGGGCTTTCGATCCTCATAATTGCTCCCTCAGTTTAGAATCCCTCGTGCTGGAATGCAACTGCAACCAGTTTGCAGTCTCACAGACCTCCTTCGTTGGCAAAGCGGTGCGCCTCTCACGGCTGGAGCAGCCGTGTCATATGTCTTCCAACAAACCTCCAAGCTTTTAGAAGCGCGACTCCACAAGGGATTAGGTTCAACAGAGCCTTTATTTAGGAAGCAATTATATGGCCGTTTTACTTCAATTCCCTGACACGTTTCGGAGCCACAGGCACCTTAATCATAGGGCGGGGCAAGTCGGAGGTACGGTGTTAGGCTGCCACATTTATTACCCTTAAAGCACCCGCTCTCTGGTGAACAGCATGCTGGGAGTGGAAGTCCCGATTCTTCCCCTCTAGTGGGGTCCGTTTTCTGCCGAAATTAAAGAGCTGCCCATATTATCATTTATTTTCACTGCCCTCCAGTGGGCTTTCGATCCTCATAATTCCTCCCTCAGTTTAGAATCCCTCGTGCTGGAACGCAACTGCAACCAGTTTGCAGTCTCACAGACCTCCTTCGTTGGCAAAGCGGTGTGCCTCTCACGGCTGGAGCAGCCGTGTCACATGTCTTCCAACAAACCTCCAAGCTTTTAGAAGCGCGACTCCACAAGGGATTGGGTTCAACAGAGCCTTTATTTAGGAAGCAATTATATGGCCGATTTACTTCAAGTCCCTGACGCGTTTCGGAGCCACAGGCACCTTAATCGAAGGGCGGGGCAAGTCGGAAGTACGGTGTTAGGCTGCCACATTTATTACCCTTAACCTTGTTACAGCCTGTCCCAGCACAAGAGATGAACATTAAAAAGTGGCGCTTTGAAACCTGGGGCCCACTGGAGGGCTACAAAGAATAAATGAACATTAAATTGGGCAGTTTGAATTGGTTGACAAACGGACTACACCAAAGTGGAAAAATTAAGACTACGACTCCCGGCATGCTGTTCACTGGAGAGCACGTGCCTGAAGGGTATTAAATGTGGCAGTCTATTCACGTTTGCTTCAACTTGCCCCGCCCCATGATTAAGGTGCAAGAGCACCGAAACCCGTAGGGGGGACAGAAATTTTCCAGGCTAGAAATGCCGCTTTTGCACAATAAAGGTTCTGTTGAACGGCCTCTCGTGGAGTGCATCTCTGAAGCTTGGGGGCTTTTTTGGAGGATGTTTGTACATGGCTGCTCCAGCCGTGGGATGATGCACCGCCGTGTACACCGGAAGCAGGTCTGTGTGGCTGTAAACCTTGTTACAGCCTGTCCCAGCACGAGAGATGAACATTAAAAAGCGGTGCTTTGAAACCTGGGGCCCACTGGAGGGCTACAAAGAATAAATGAACATTAAATTGGGCAGTTTGAATTGGTTGACAAACGGACTACACCAAAGTGGAAAAATTAAGACTACGACTCCCGGCATGCTGTTCACTGGAGAGCACGTGCCTGAAGGGTATTTAATGTGGCAGTCTATTCACGTTTGCTTCAACTTGCCCCGCCCCATGATTAAGGTGTAGGAGCACCGAAACGCGTAGGGGGACAGAAATTTACCGGGCTAGAAATGCCGCTTTTGCACAATAAAGGTTCTGTAGGAAATGCATATTGGCTCATTCAAGTTGCTGATGGGCGTGGATGATTTCCTGAATGTAACTGATATCAGTGTGCCTGAGTGGTGCTTATATGCAACTCTAGTCACTTCCGGAGCTGAATGATGTTGACGCAGCATCTCATGCCACTATCTACCTGCAGGTAGATGCTCTGCTTTGGATTTTCTGGATCGTCTCAAAAGTGAGGAACCTGTGCTTAGATAGAGTATCCACCAGAAAGAGCGTTACGTAAGGTAAGTAAATTGTTCTTTTTATTATGGGCATTAGAGCCTCCCAATGTATTTAGTGCGTTGCTACCGCACTCCTCTGACTGCAGTTTCATAGGTAATAAATTGTTCTGAAACTTGATAGGTCGTTCCCATCAGTGAGCCTATCACAATTGTGCAAGATTCACAAATACTATTTGTCTAAAACGGTCTTTAAGTGATAAAAGGACCGTCAATTAGATTTTACGTGGCGCACAGAAGATCAAGCGTCCTGTAAATGATGTTTCCATGGTCTCTATTTGCTGTAGAGTTATTTTCTGTTATCTGAATGTTTTTATATACTTTGTTAGGAGAATTGGAGGGCTTACATAGATTCAAGAGCTCGAAGAACTTGAAATGTAACTTCGATGGTCCATTTCAGTGCCTCAGAAAACATCACAACAAATTTCCCAAGCCAGCTCCTAGAACCATAACCCCCCTGGCGTACACACCCCCCTCAGTTTGCCACCCTGTGACTGGAGTCTTTCATGCATATCTTGATTGCAGCTGTAGAAGTAATGACAACTTTCGAAACCTCAAACACCACACTTCACCCACTTGAACCTCTCAGCTATAGGTTGAGAGTGCCCTTCACTTCTGGGTGACAGGTGGTTGAAGTTGTGCTGGGCCCAGCAATGTCACCACGGTCCCCAACTGGGAAAGCTGACAGCCGAGACATAGTTTTTCCCGACACACCCCTACTCATGATGTTGGTGTAACAGTCCTGCGTCAGCAGTGAAAGTACCGTTTAAGCCTTCTTTATGTTTCTCATTGCTGCCTTATCTCTTTCCCATTCCACCAGGCACTACGTGACTTGCAGGACAATCTGAGTTCCTTTGGAAGCTAGAATTGTCCGGGATCCTCATGAATAGAGGCATCTGCTCCGGGTATCTCTAATTATCGCGTCTTCTAAAATGTGACATCTCGGGCATCGGAACTGTTTGGTGCTTACCCCTCCAAACTTCGAATGTTTTGGTATTTTCCCGGTGCTTTTCCCACAGCAAATGTCAGCAGCTATGAATTATTGAGATTATTCTCGGGAAAAAGGCACGGGTTGCAGTGTTAGCTGAAGAATGATCTCAATTCGGGGACAAACCGAATATTTCAAGGGCTGCTCGTACTAATGGTCGGGTCTCGTTCTTTCTGCTCTGACAGAATAAACGAGCTTTTCTGGAGCATTACCAGCCATCTTTTTACGGTGACAGGAAGGCCCGGTGGTATTCTTTGGCATAAACGCAGATTGTGGGAGGGCTCACAGCAGCACAGAACGTTTCCCAGCTGCATACCTTTAAGAAGGCTACTTTCAGTAAGGCACAGTAGTGTTCTGGTCTACATACTGCTTGCAACTTTCATTTCATGAACGATTGGCGTCGCATTTATCGCATGAGAAAGGCATATGCCTCTTTATGCACCTTGCCAACCGCTTGCAAGACAATTCTTCTTTCCTTCAATCGGCGTTTTAGGTATTACAAAAAAGTGTGTCATGACTAAGTGCACAATTGTTTGAGATAATAAAAATAGTTTCGTTTTCAAAATCTTTCAAAACACCGGGAGTATTTGGAAAGTAGCAGGAACTACCCTTAGTTGGGCATCTCAGACCCCAAGATTGGTTTAGTCTCCTCCTTCAGCGCCGCTGCTTCCTTCCTGATAATAGGTGTGGCAGTAAAGCACCCATTTCGTTCGAGGGTCAAATTGTCTCTGTCCTGTCTGTCATTTGACGACTCTCACTGCCCCTAATTTAGGAAACAGAACTTGTGTCTCAATTTAGAGGTGGGCTGATAGACCTTGTGAGAGGTAGCAGCCAACATGTTTCCTCCACTGCTTGATGGTGGAGACTGCATCCCTTTTCCCAGATTGATGAAACCCCAGGAAATCCACCCTTTACCCTCCCCTGTCCCCCGATCTCCAGGCTGATGTTTTCCAAAGGCTCACCGAGCCTGAACAGGACACAGGAGTACGAACACTCTTCTCCGGGCAGCCTACCACACATCGTACCATCATGCAGGCATAGAGACCTGTCCTGGAGATGCAAGCAGATCCACAAGGCTGAGGCCCTTCTGCCAGGCAAACCCAGACTAGTGCCAGATTATGAACCAGAAGAAAGCAGTCCTAGCAAAAATGTCCACCAGCCTGCCCCCTTTCTCCTCTCCTATCTCTCTGTTTGCCTTTCCTGTCTCTCTTTCCTCTATCTAAACATTCACTGTGTCAGCTGTAGTTCCCTTAGTGGAGCTGGAAAAGATGGCAGAGGAGCCAGCAGCGGCCCTCTGCCTTCAAAAGCAGGCTTCCAAATGCTCCAGCCCAGTGGAATAAATGGCCAGTCCGGCGCCATCCTCGCGTCACCTTGTAGAGGCCCTTGTCGAAATAAATCAGGCCCTCGCGCCTAGATACTCAAACAGTTGCCTGAGATTGTGTTATTTGCTACTGAAAGATTTCCGGAGATGTGTCGAATGGCATTTTAGGTAAAGTCCTATTGAAAGATTGCTGTTCTGAGCCAAGGCGGTTTCAAATTCAAATTTTGCAGTAAATTATTTGTTTCAAGTACTTCCTGTCATTTTCGTGAAACACTTCCTTGGTGAAGGTACAGTACAAAAGCTCATTTTGTTATCTAAAATCAACTTTATTCTCTTTAGACCAAAGATTTCTTTTGCTCCCGATCCAAAGTCTTGTCAGTTTGAAATATTCAAGCTGTTCCAGGGCACAGATAGTTCCAGGTGGAAGAAGTTGTGTAACATATGTGGACATAGGCCAAAAAGACACTTATTATAATTAATTCCCATGAAGAGGCTCAGGCCAAGAGGAAAACTAATCTTCCTTTCTTCGATTTTGGCTTCAGTTGACTTTCTGATCAATATCTTTTGAATGTATTAATGCATTACTTTTCCTGAACGGTCAGCATGTTTTTATTCTGACAAATTAATCCTTCTCACACGTACTGCAGCAAAAATAAAATCCCTTTTCATTACTGATAGCCAGGATTTTGAATTGGTTGATAGTTCTCCAAAATTCACCTCACAAATTGGGGCGTTATTGAGAAAGCACCTGGCGTCAGTTAGAGCCGCATAATACACATCCCGTATGTAAGCATTGGTTTCTGAATTGTGCCTTGATATATTTGCATTTCTCTGAGGCATTGCCTACATTTCTCTTTGTGTATCTTAGTTCGTGGTCAGAAACTCAAGGCACCAGTCACATTTTCCTGTTTTACTCCTTATCGGTTTCCCATGAACTGCACTAGTCAGGTCATGCATCAGATGTAACCGGTGCACCTCAGAGTTTGGTCCCTTCTCCCTAGTGTGTTCTGAGATTGTAGATGCACAGACTGATTTTTATACATCACATCACTTTTAGGGGCTGACGGAATAATGGCTCAAGTACAGACCCCTGTTTAAACTTCCATACCTGCTAATGTGCTTGGCTGAAAGATTCAGCGTACCACCCTACAGTGTTTTCATGTGAAGAGATTGTCGTACCTATATAGAAGTGTTCAAAGAATGTGTTATGTAATCCTGTAGAAAACAGCCTCCCACATGGAGTACAGTTATGTACTTAAAATCTTTTGTGAATCACCCTTCAAATCATTAGATCCGAGATCTTGAACCACTTCCATTTCTTGGCAGTTCTTTTATTGCTGTGACGTGCTTAGGTGAACGTCGCTCTGGCTATTAAATAACTCAGTGAGAAGTAATGGCTACTCGATTGACATTGCTATCAGTATCCATGATTCGTGCGGTTTGCATTTATATTTTCCCTTGCTGTAACTGTAGTGAGCAATGACTATGAATGATGCTGTGTCAGTCCACACAGATTGTGGCTACTGCTTCAGACAGTAACAATGTGGCAGCTGGTAAGTGGTGGTGTGTTCTTGTACCTACTAGAAGCAATGCACTCTCTATTCTCATCTTGAATCTAGGGTTAGCTATTCCACGTGATGGAGCCTTAGCCCAGGGGGATATTTACCATATCCAATAAGTAATGTTACTGCGGAGTGGTGGATTTGGCAGTGTGGCAAATAGCGCTCATTTAAGTTTTACAGGAAAAAAGGAGGCATGATATGTTGAATTGATGTTTACAGCATCAATTTTCATGTTTTGCCTTTTTTTCTAGACTCTTTCCGCTGATAAATTTTCCAGGTCTTTCCTAGCAAAAATCTGTCAAGAGAAAATTGCTGAGCTGCAGTAATTACTTGTTGTAAACACCCCATCCTGATCTAAACATGTCATGAGATCATTTTTCATATAACTCAGGAGTCAGATCCTTGTGTTGGGATTGAAACTTACCTCTTAACCACCAAAGTGCAGAATGAGAACCAAATTGCATAATCTCAAAAAATGCAGACTGTGGCAGTAAGTAGAAGGTGACTTATGTAGGTACAAATAATCTTGATTCTCCAAAATCACCCTGTGAGATAACGACAACATAATGTTTGAAGTCTAAATAGAGCTAAATAGGTTTGTATCTATTCAGAGGTGTTCACTGTCTCGCCAAGTGTTAGTAGTTACTGTTTAACAGCCGCAACAGTTGAACCACGTCGAAGTTTCAAGTGTTATCACTACCATGATGCTTCCACAGAGAGCCACCAGCACCCCAGTCTAATGGCACTTTGAAGAACTGGAGTTATAGGTCTGATGGGTCCCTGATTTCAGAAAATTGCATAAAAGACTAAGTAGACCATAAAAGACTAAGTAGACCAAGGGTGACATCAGGCCACAGGAGTTACGTTGATCCCAGGGGAAGGTGGACCCATGTGACAGCACCAGGTTCCTTGGACATCTGTGGATGTTACCAGTTGCTAGGTACTGCGATTTACCGGCCTGGCTTCATTCAGTCATTTTAAAATGTCGGGAGAGGTCAGAAGGGCAGGAGGAAAGATGGAACATCCAAAACTCATGCAGCTGTGTTACAAAGCTCTTTGTCACATGTCGTCTACGTAGCAGCGCCTAAAAGTCTAGTTTAGGTACACAGTTTGTGGCCGGCTTTCAAAGCAGCTGGGCTAGATCTTGCAGCCCAGTCTCATCCGTCTTTCAGTAAGCAAGAACAGCATGACACTTAAGCCAACATCTTCACCATAGTGTCAAGTGGCAGTCTAGGTCCCCCAGCATGCAGCCAATAGGCAGGAAGAAGCAAAGACGAGTGGCAACCTCTTTAATGTGCCATAGATGGCTCTGTAAAAATCAGTGACCTCAAGCTACAGCTCGTTTTTTGTGTTCACATGCTCATTTGAAATCCTCAGTGGTGCCCGATGGACGGTTGAAGTGCTACATGGAGAGAAAGCCCCAAAACATCTATTTTCATTCTGGGCATAGTACTGAATTGCACGATAGAGCAGTACAAAAAGATGGTGGGGGTTTGGGAGAGCTTGAGTGCATTCCAATGTCCACAATCCAATAGCCTGAGAAAGTGGCCACCAGAGCCTCCTTCGGGGAGGGGACAAGGACGTTATATGAATAGGTGATGCAATCTGCCTTTAGGATGCTGTGGCACAATCGGGTATGCACTACCCAGGAGTATTTTCAAAGGCTGATGTCTTATCACGTACTCCCTGCTTTCCGGAACCCGAGTGGGTTTTTCGTTAGACCCTCACCCACTCTATTAGTGGCATGCTTCATCATCGGGTCTCATGCCGGTCCCTAGAAACCAGAATGGGCTCAACCGTGTTCCAGTGAGCGCTTCTGATATTGTTACAGCTGCCATCTTTGAAAAGAATAAAAATACCTTTTAAAACCATCTTTCAGGTATATCTCAAAGCCAATGTGGCAGGAAGATGGAGATTTAATTGCCTTTTTACCCTCATAGTCTGGTAACATGTTTCAGCACTCAGTTTTATGTCTTCTTGGGTCCAGGGCTTTCGCCAGGACAACTCTGTTGCCCCGGAGTCTACTTGAGGTCTACCTGTCTACTTAAAAGGGGCAGACAACATGCAGCACATAAATATACACTTGTAGTGTTTACTCGCCCAATTGCAGAGGAAAATTGTCTTGATTCCCTATTTTTGGACCGTATAATGCAACATGAGAGGAGAAGAGGGGACATGCCCCTGTAGTCATTCAGTTGTCAAGAGTTACCTACTGCAGCCCCATTCTCTTGCTGGTTGCCAACTTTTCTGGAGGCAGGTATTTCATAGAATAGAGAGGGAACTGCAGGCATCCTTGGCAAGAACCCGTAGACTAGAGATTCTAGACTCGCATCCCTCACAGCAACAAATTAGATATCAATACGTACAGTGGAGACTTATGGCATCTGTGCTACTGCTACCCAGAGAATAATTTGGAGTAACTGGAAACAAGCAATGAAAGACATATATAAGGAGTTACATCTCTGCACCACTTAACTGTGAGGGGTACTTGTTATCAGATCAAATCTAACGTGAAATCACAGGTGTAGAAGGACTAAAGAAATTCTGTGCCAATCAGAACAGGGATTTGTCGTAAAATTAGAAGTGGTCGACTATTGAAGCATTGTGATCGAAGAGGCAGCATGTTAGATGAAGGAAGAACACATGATTACTAGAGCTGTACATGAAATGTGGTTATTTGATGTAATAAAAGAAGAAAAATCTGAAAAGCATCCCGCATGGACTTTACTGTACATGTTCCTCTGATGTTATGGTTATCTATGGCTGAGAATCCACCGTCCGCGCAAACATTTTAACAAACATCAGTATGTGGACATCGACACTCAGCTTCGTAGAAATTTTTTTTAATACATTTTCTATTATGAAAATAGCACTCTACCTCAGCAGTCCTCATTCTTTGGGTAAATAGTCAGTGGCCCTCCTTGAAGGAGGTGGAGGTCAGCTGAAATATTTCAGTTAAAGGGATATACAAATGGCATTCACTCATAATTATCTGTTCCTGAAGACATGAGCAGGACCTACTCACTCTACACACTTGCCTCTATTCTTAATTCAGACTTCTGCCTAGCTGTTAGCAGATGCAAACAGTTTTTGGGTTAGTGTTCTTTGGTGGTACCACTCAAGCGCAGCAAGTATTGTATTGTATTGTATCTTACATTTATATAGCGCATACTGTCACCCTATGGGTATCCTGGCGCTGCGACTTGCCTAGATGACATTGTATGTGAAAATGGCTTGTTTATCAATATGTGTTGCTCGTATATCTAGTTCTTGGGAAAGAGCCATGTCTTCAGGGTCTTCCTAAATGAAAGCAGAGATTTGATTTGTCTGATATTCAGGGGAAGATCGTTCCTGAATCGTGAGGCTGCTACCCCATAGGCTCTGCCACCTGTCCTGGTCTTCTTAAATCTGGTGGTGGTTACCAGATTTGCGCTTGATGAGCATAGATTTCTCCCTGGAGTGTACCGGGAGAATCGCTCCTGCATAGATATTGGACCTAGTCCATGTACTGCTCTGAACACCATACAGAGAGATTTAAAGTGAATTCTCTCATTTATGGGCAACCAATGAAGGTCTTTCAGAGCTAAAGATGTTGAAGATCTACGCTGCCTATTTAGCGCCAGTTTGGCCGCTATGGACTGGATCCTCTGTAGCTTCCGTAGTTTTTACTGTGGTGCTCCCATATATAAGGAGTTTCAATAGTCCAACCTGCTCAGTATTAGACTCCTCACCACCAAAGGTCTGGAGGTGGCAGGCAGGAGCGGGAGGACCTGGCATAGTACTCTTAGCTAGAAAAAACAGCTACCTACTGTTTTGTTGACTTGTGACTCAAGTTGTAGATTCTCGCCAATTAGGACCCCCAGGTTGCGCACTGTTCTGACTGGAATCAATGGTTTTTCCATTGGGGTAAGTCTAAACTCTGTGGGATAAGGCTGGGCAATTTTGGGCACCGAGCAGTAGACTAGCTCGGTTTTTTCTCAGTTGAATTGTAAGGAATTTTTCCTAAGCCAACTGGAGGTTCTGAGCATGCATTCCTGTAATTTCTCAAGGGATACTGCCTGCTTTCCTTCCAGAGAGAATACCAGTTGCGTATCGTCTGCATAATTGACTAGGTCAATGCCGAAGGATTTAATAATTGGAATTAGAGGGCGCAAATAAATATTAAAGAGAATTGGGCTAATTGCTGAGCCCTGTGGCATCCTGTGTCTCACTGGGGTCTTGAGGGACGTGTACGGTTGAATGGTTGCCACTTGTTGCCTACCCTTCAGGTATGATTGCAGCCACTTTAGCACCCGTCCTTTCACTCCAATGTTCTCTAGTCTTCTTAGCAGGATGCTATGATTTACCATATCGAATGCGGCTGACATGCCCAGTAGCACTAACACGGACAGATTGCATTTGTCGGCACGCATTCTCAGGTTATCCAAGACTGTTGCAAGGGCCGTTTCTGTTCCATGCCCTGGTCGGAAACCAAATTGATCCTTGTCTAGCAGTTGATTTTCTTCTAGGCAGATGGACAGGGACTTACTAACTGCCCGCTCCAGGATTTTTACTGGATACGGTAGAAGGGATATTGGTCTGAAACTTGATGGACAGTTAGGCTAGAGTGATGGCTTTTTGAGCAACGGGGTCACCACTGCCTGCTTTCAGACCTCCAGGACAATTCCCCTTTCTAATGACTGACAGCAGATCTGCCACAGTCCGGGAAACAGTTCTGACTGGAGCTCTTTCCAAATCGCCTGAGGAAGGGGGTCCAAAGGGGACCCAGAGGTCACACTTTGGGCTAGTTGTTGAATATATCCTCAGTGGAGATTTGAAAGTCCTCCAAAGCGGGTGGCTGGTGACTCCTGAGGGTCTCTTTCTGTTGCTCCCTTGGTGATCTCGTGAGGAGTTCCTTTTCCTCATCAAAGCTACTGTTTTTATTAGAATTTAGGTCGCCAAATATCTTGTTGATTTTTTCATCAAAGTAGGTAGCAATATTATCGCAAAGTTTTTGTGTCACGGTTACTTTGTTGCCCGTACATGCAGGATTGGATAGGTCCTTTATGATGGTGAAGAACATTTTTATGTTATTGGGCGCCTGCAAGATTGTTTTAGCATAGTACTCTGCCTTGGCCCCTGAGATGATTTCAGCTGTTCTCTACCATAATCCTCATATGACCTTCTCCATGTCCTTTCGGCCCATTTGCGTTTTTTCTCAGAAGTTTTAGCTCTTCGCTGTACCAGGGGGCTGAGGGGTTCTTTCTATTCATCACCCTTTTTAGCGGGGTGATCTGATCTAGAGTGCCTTTTATATGGTCACAATAGGTTTTGTAGTTTTTATCCACTGATTGACTGGGCACAAATTCATTCTGAGCTGTGAATGTTGGAGAATTCCTATTTCCTAATAACTTAGCCCATTCTCTTCCCATCCGGAAGATTACTGACTGGCTTGTATTGCTGGCCATCCTAGGCAGCATGATCCTGAAATGGATTAAGGAGTGGTCGGTCCAGCATTGAGGTAGCACTTCAATCACCTCTGTTTCATTCTGATTTGCAAACAGGAGGTCTAGAACGTGCCCTCCTTGATGGGTCGACTAATGGACTAGCTGGTGCAAATTAAGACTCTTCCAGGTTTGTTCCAGATCTTTTAATGGGGGGCAAAGTGACCCATTATCCCAAAGATTGAATTCACCTAGTATGATCATCCTTGAATGTGTTAAGGACATGTTAGCAAAGGGCTTGATATTGAGTAGTTTGTCCAGGGGGTCTATAACATAATATTCCAGTCATCACTTTCCCTCTTACCTCCTGCAGTGAAAAGCCTAAGAGTTCAATGCCCTCAACCTCATCCAAGTGTAAAGGGGTAAAATCCTATTTCTCTTTGAAGATTACCTCTATCCCCGCCAGCCTTGGTTTGTGAAAGATTTTGTATCCCTCTAGGCAGGTAAATCCTAACTCTACCACTGAGTCAGCAAGGGTCCATGTCTCGGTTAAAAACAGGACATCAAGGTCAAGGTCAAGGCACTCCAACATGGTTGCCACCTCATGATGATGTTTCACAAGGGATCTACTATTAATCAGACCACAAATCAGTATGCACGGGGACTGGTCCGCTTAGCCATGCTTGCCGTTACCAACTGCTTTCTGTGTTCCTTTATTAGCCCTCTCACCTATGTTCATAAGTTGTTCCCTTGAGTATCGTAACTGGTCATGCCCTGAGGCAGAACCGGCAACGTTGCTGGCGCTGAGCGCGATCGGAGCGCAGACAGGCGCAGTTAGGCTTGCCTCTGGTGCGCCCCCTTCGCGCGCGTTTGCATCACTTTTCCTAAATAGGGAGGCGTGTGCCAGTTAGGGAAAAACAACTAGCACGCTGACCAAGATGGGGTCGTGCCGATGATCCGCTCTGACAGGCGGAGTACACCAGCACACCTCGGTCAGCGGGGCGCGATTGCAAGTGCCGGTGGAGAGGTGGAGCGCAACAGGTAAATTCGCACAGTGTGCCCCTTCCCTGATCCCCATTCTATCTAAGCAACAACATTTTAAATATTTTTTAAAAATCCTGAATATATTTTAAAAAGCAACTCCTATTAAAACAAGTGCTGGCATACATGCACAAGCGTTTACGCAATGTAGCTTGCGTTCTGTTAGCAGTCTTAGATGTCTTTAGAATGTGCTCACTTGCTTCACCCTTCCTAAATAGGGAGGCATGTGCTAGTTAGCGAAAAACGACTAGTGCGCAGACCAAGATGGCGTCGTGTCAGTGACCCGCTCTGACAGGCGGAGTACACCAGCACACCTCGGTCAGCGGGGCACGATTGCAAGTGACGGTAGAGCGGTGGAGTGCAACAGGTAAATTCCCACAGTGTGCCCGTTCCCCGTTCCCCATTCTATCCAAGCAGCAAAATCCAAAGTATTTTTTTAAAATCCTGAATATATTTCAAAAAGCAACTCCTATTAAAACAAGTGCTGGCATACATGCACAAGCGTTTCCGCAGTGTAGCGTAGCGTTGTGTTAGCAGTCTTAGATGTTGTGTGTTGTTTTACCTGTTCGAGGCCTTCTTTCCTGCGGTGTGGGATTAATCGAGATGGACCGGCCATCAGAAATATAGGGTCCAAAGAGGTAAACTTATGAGTACATTTTATGTATTTCCAACCGCATAGGAGTAGGTGACCTGTGTGAGAAAAGTGCCTTCTGTGCAAGACATTAATTTCCGGTGGATTGATTATGATGTTGCTTTAAACATTCCATTTTAAAAGTATGAATATCCCTGCAGTATTCCAATTTATTGTATGGCACTGCGCATTTTGAATGTGGAAGGAATGCTCAATAAATTGTTTCCCCACTCTTTCTTTTATTAAGGCCCTCGAGATCTGCATCCAAAGAAATTTTGTGGAAGAGACTGTATTTCTTTTGAGTAAGTAGCAATCAACTGGTTTAAATATAGTTGCCCCCTGCATGATCCCATTAAGTTGTTGGGATAATCTCTGTTCAAGGTCTTACCTAAGCATACTTGTTGCATAGTTTTTGTATCATGTCTGTATTGACTTATTTTGTTTGTTTTGATCAGCCTAACACTTTAGGGATTGGTATATTCAAGAAAATAAACAAAGCAGTTGTTAAATCATGGTCTCCCACAGCAGAGGAAGAGCTTGTTTTGGGAAACTGTTCCTTCTAAAGGTATATGCATTATTGCAGACTTGCCACCAACTACTTTCAAAATTACCAAACTGTTGTCACACACCTTAATAACATCTTAAACTTTCACTAGCATTCCTGTGGAAATTTATGTCTCGTCAAAGATTTGGATAGTTGGCATCCATTGCGGTTGCGCACTATGGTGAAGCCATCAGCACTTCTGGTAACCATGGCTGATGCTGTAGCCCTTCATTGGCTGTCCTTTTGCAGTACACATTTACTCTCTGAATTGTACTCATTTTCATGTACTTTTTTTTCAAATCCGTATTCTTCTACTTGCCAAAATGCGGGTCAAGCATGTGCTTCCGTGGTCACAGGTCCTTCACACTGCTCTACCATTATCGTCTCGTAACACAAGGGTCTTAACCTGCCTCCCTCCATGTTGAATTTTTTTAGACTTTCAGGTACCAATTCACTGAGATTTCGGTGTGAACCTACTCTGGTAGTACTTCTGTCTTTCTGCTTAGAGCCTCTGGTAGAACAGAAGTACTACTAGTGAACTCCTGTATTTATAAGAAAGACAGCAGTACTACAACAATAAGTCGTAGCTACATAGTCAGGAGCCAAGCCTCACATCAACAATCCTCCCTCAGCAACTGCTGGCCAGACTACAAACAGTCATGAACGACGCAGCCAGATTAATGTTTAAAAAACCTAGGACACACGCCACTCCACTGCTACGCAAGCTTCATTGGCTCCCAATTAGGCAGCGAGTCAAGTTCAAGGGCCTCTGTATCACGCATAAAACCCTGTACGGACAAGCCAAAAGGTACATCAGGGAGCGTTTAGTCCCCTGTGCTCTCAGCAAGACCCTGCGATCGGCAGATGCTGCATTCCTGGTTTTCCCTCGCTTTAAACTATCCTCACTAGGAGGGCGAGCCTTTCCAATGCAATTCCTATAGCCTGGAACAACTTACCAGTGAGCCTGCGCAAGGAAACTAGTCTATTACCCTTCAGAAAAAGGCTCAAAACCAAGCTTTTTCAGGAGGCATGGGGTATGTCCTAGCGGCCCTTTCCTCCATCTTTTCATCCTGATCGTGTGCACCCTCTGACAAGCGCTTAGAGACCCCTGGGTGATAAGGCACTTTATAAATCCAAATACAAATGCAAATAATCAAGAAGTGATTGTACAAGTGCACTAACAATGTTGTGCAAGACTTTGAACAATAATTATTGCCAGTCAAGCAGTACATTTCATCCATCTAAAATAGAGGAAGATCTTTATTTCGTCTCATTTTGTGATTAAATCTTTTGTCCTCATAATTTATTCCTTGAAGTTATATCATGTTGATGGGTTTATTACAGATGAATGCTTCCAACCGCTGATTCTACACCATGTGAATCTCCCCAGGTGCCAGACTGGATCTGGAAACTCTTGAACAGCAGATGACGCCATCAGCCTTTGTCTGTCTGTCTGCCTCCGTTCATGACTACGTTTGCATTTTTGGCTTGTTATAGCCACATCCTTTGGGTCATGACATTTAGGGTTTTTCCTTCCCTGCCAGAGGACCTGCATGATATTTTTGCCCCGATGTTTCAGGATGGACAAGACTGAACAATGCATATTCTTCAATCTGAATTGGATACCTGGATACCAACTTACTCAGTTTTTCTTGCCATGGGTTCCAATGTCCTTATTAGATGTCACATCTGAATGTTCTCCACAACATTTTCTGGTAATATCCAGCAATTCCTTCTGATGAGGCCTGACATTTTGGCAATAAGTTGATGTGAGGCCCTGGAGCATTCCAAAAAAAGCAGCGGCTCACTCCTTGAGATTGTTATCCCTGGCTTTTCAGTTCACCAGCAGTTCAGGAAGTTCAGAGGTTTTTCTAGAGACATTGCTTTCCACCATCATCTATTTGCTGAACATATTCAGCTCTCAGCATAAACCATTTATGGTGGTAGTGGCAGGCAATTCTAAAGGCCAAGAAGACCATGCATTATTTCTTCTTTTCCCTCTTGTCCAGGCACCACTTCCAAACCTATTTAGCTCACTATCCAGTTGATATCTGTGTCCATTAAAGTGTAAAAGCTCACCATTCAGTGCGGTCTGGACACCACCGACTCACTGGGCAGGCCCCTGGCCTCTACAATGGCACTGAACTATCTTACCTTGTTAAGATTCACTGGGTTCTCAGGAGATATCCACTCATCATTGCTAGACATTATTTTTATGGTTCCCACCTATTAAACAAAGTTGACACAGCACTCTAGCGCTTTAAATAGCGCTGGGTCACCACCAGATCTCTTGGTCTTTCCTTGGGTTCCTGGCAGCAATAATAGTCTTTTCACCCCTCCCATGGCAGTGGTTCTCATGGGCACCTCCAATACCACCCTTACCTCTGAAGTTTCCCAGCCCTTTTGTGGCCGGGGACATGGATCCCAGAAAGGATGTGGATCACCCACCCAGCGTACCATCCAGTCCCCCGTGCCACAGCCTCCAAACCTCTTTGATGGGTGTTAAACCTGGAATCTTTTGGCGTGTTTCCCCTGTTGTTTTACTTTCTGAACTCCTGGGTTTGACTCTGTTTTTGTTGGTTTAGTGTCTTTATGCACTTTCTCTCTGCTGTTCAGTGTTAAAGGGCAAGTGTTCCTGTTGTAAATTGTTATTATGAATTTGTGTTTCCATGATATGGCATATTTGTTTTACTGGTAACCCCCTCGTAAAGTGCGCCAGGGCTTGCAAATCAAATTCGACTAGTAGGCCTGCAGCACTGATTGTGCCACCCACATGAGTAGCCCTGAAAAGGTATCTCAGACCTGCCACTGCAGGGTATGCATGCAGTTTGTAACTGCCATGTCGACCTGGCAAGTACACCCACTTGCCAGGCCCTAATCTTAATTTTTCTATTTTCTTACATGTCTCACCCCTAAGGTAGGCCCAAGGTACCCCTGTGGGCAGGGTGCTGTGTATGTTAAAGGTAGGCCATGCACTGGTGTGTGTGGCATGTCCTAGTAGTGAATTACAGTGCATTTCATTTTTCACTATGGAAAGGCTATCTGTCCCATAGGATAGAATGGGAGTTTTACTTTTAACATCTTATAAGCATAACTTCCCATTGGGACAAGCTAGGGAAATAGAGTTTAGTATTCCTGGACTCAGAATGTAAAAATGCAGCTTTTAGAAAAGATGATTTTTTTGAAAATACCACTTTTGGAAAATAGTTATTTTCTTGCTGAGCCATCCTGTGTCCTCTGCTGGGTGTTCCGCCACCACTCACTAGTTGTACCCACACTGCAGGAGCGAAGAATGACCCAATACTCTGCCCGTACCTCACTCGGAATTGCCTGGATAGAAAACGGCAACTGCCGAAGACGGCACTGCGTGAAGGTGGGGGGGCAAAGAAGCCAAAAAAAAAAGAAATGACCAAATGGACAATTCGTCTAGGCTCTTTCTCTCTCTCTCTCTCTCTGTAGATGGAACCCCAAGAATAGAATCAATAGCCTTCATTGAAAAAGAGAAAAACAAAGAGAATATTAAACAATGTGTGCTAAGAACCATTCACCAGTCGTACTGCAGATATATTCAATTGTGTATAGGGAGTCATATCATTCTTACCCCTGTTCCAGATGGTCCAGGTCCCCAAATAATGACAACACCACCACAGTTCTGGGTTCATTCAATGCGGTGATGTCTTCATCCAAAATGTACTGGAGTATCCCAAAATAATACTGTTCATAAAGGGCTAACTGCAAGGCCATCTTCGATACGGGAGAAAAATGCCTATCAGAGGCAAAAAAACTGTTTTCATACAAGTTGAACTAAAGGTATCCCTTCATTTTTTTGTGTTTCCCCAGTGCTCCATGAATGCACTCAAAAATACACAACAAAAATGATAGGTTACTAAAGTGACACTTCCCTTACTACGGAAGTACCAATGAGGGAGAGCCATCAATATAATAATCGTAATTCCCTCCTATCCCAAAATCCCACACACAAACACCAGATCCAAAAGCGGGGCCGAATGAGGAATCCCAACGAAGAAGGAAGGTCCCAAGAATTTACGAGTGCCAAGGCTTGTACAAAGCCAGAGTTACAGGTGCAACAGTTCCAGACAAAACAGCGTGGATCCAGAGAAACGCTGTCGGCATAGTCCTTCGGGCTGCATGAACCGGAAACAAATCCAAGCAAAGAAGGGAAGGCAGGCAGCAATTTAACTACCCTCTGCTTTCCCACAGCAATCTTGCAGCTGCATGACTTGGTGACGCTCAGCACACGGTTTTAGGTAAAGGACGTGTAAGAGAAAATAGCAAGAAAGAAAACCCAGAAATCCCTAGCCCTGTAAGACCTGCACTATACACGGGATCTAACAATGGGTTTGTGGATTGACTGTCTGGCTTTGGAGGCACAGGGGTGGGGATTTGCATTCTCTTCAGACAGCTACGGGAGGTCGAGGTGTGTCATGCCTTTCCTGAATGAGATAGGGCTGGGCTGAATAGACCTGGGCTGCATTTAGAGTTGTGGTAGGAGATTTCCTTGCACCTGAATGGGCCTGGTCTGCCTTGGACAATGCTGTCTCCACCTCCTGCCGTAGAGCTGAGCCAGAGAGGACAAGAACTGGTTTGGACTAAGCACAGACGCACTCTGCCTGAGAGAACAAAGGGACCCAGACCCCAGAACTTTAGAACTCTCTGGAATTAAGGAACATGCCAAATAGAAGAGCTGGAAGATCGGCCTGGAGGAGTACTTCCCCTTTGCTGTTTTGTTGCTTTGTTGGGTTGGCCTGAAGTTGCTGCTTCTGCCTTGGGCAGTGAAAGGATTGGACTGAACTTTCTTTACTTGTGCGGAGTATCTCAAAGGCTGTAAGTAGAGCATGCCTCCTGTTCTCAAGTCTCAGGGACTTCAAAGACTTCACCAACCTCTGAGTACCGCTTCTGAAAGTGTTGTTTCAGTTGCCACAGAGAAGGAAAAAGCAACCGACTCCGTCGCTGGTTCCGTGTCCTGAAGGCACCAGAGAGGGCAACGCTGCATCTCGCACTGCAACCCTGGATTCACCGACAACTGACACCACCGAGCCACTGCTTGCACTGTGACCTGTGGGCTCCGCCCTCCGCACTGCCTCTCTTCACTGCGCCACCCTGGTCTCACCAATGCCGTCACTGCCTGCTGACTTTGACACCCATGACCTCATAGTGGCTGCGGGCCCGCTCTTAAGTTTCACAATGCACTGCACCATGACCTGCCAGCACCACAACAAGCACGACCTTACTCCGCATCGTAGCCCTGGTCTCATTGACGCCGTTGGATGACCGTCATCGAGCTGTTGCCTGCACCACGCCTTAAAGGCACTGCACGCTGCACTGCTTCACTTCACATCCCAACAACAATGGTTGCCATGACCGGCTCGCACCAAAGTGTTGGCCACAATGCAAAAGGTACTGTTTACGAGTCTGTCGACAACCCCGGCCAATGCAGTCAGACGTAACTCTTGGATTCTGTTGTTTTCAGTATCACAGTAGCTCCGGCCAGAGCTACCAACTCTGAAGAACTGTGTTTTTGAGATATTTCTGCAATTTTAAAGGATATCTTGTACATTTTATATTTTTAAGCACTGTATGTTGGACTCTAATCATTTTGGTCTTGTTTTGGATATATAAAAATATTGGATATTTTTCTAAACTGGTGTAGTGTCCTTTTGTAGTGTTTTCACTGTATTGCTATTGGTGACTCCCTTATCCTGACTAGAAGGCAGTGCCCCTACTTGGACAAAGGTGCAAACAATTGCCAACTACAGACCCCCATTTCTTAAAATGGGTCATCAGCATAGCACACCTAACCCGTTGGTGGCACCACCTGCCTCAATGGCAAGCAATTACCTCTGACAAGTGTGTGTTCCAAATTGTAAAGTAGGGTTATGGCCTTCCCTTTCTGGAAAGCCCACTACCCTCACTACCATCCCTAGCCAAGCTGACAGAGGACCATCTCTCCCTATTCCATCAGGAAGTGCAGGCTCTCCTAGCCAAAGGTGCCATTGAGAGAGTGCTAGAGCCAGAAGTAAGGCTTGGTTGCTATTCCTGCTACTTGTCTGGTATTGAAAGAGGAAGGAGCCCTCCTCCTTATTCTCACCCTATCTTCAACCCCTTACTGAGAAAATAAAATTAGTAATGATGCTTACCTTGGCTCAGGTCCTGTCTGCCTTGTACCTTGGAGTCTGGATGGAACTCCAGGACACGTGTTTTCATATTCTCGTCCTGCGGACCAACAGGAGTTGCCTGCGGTTCAAGGTGGGTCAAGAGCATTCTCAGTTTGCTGTGCTCCCCTTTGGACTCACCTGTGCCCCTCAGGTGTTCACCAAAGTGATGGAGGAGGTTGTGGCTCATCTGGGGGAGGTCAGGGGTTTGTCTTTCCCTAACTCAATGAGTGACTGTTGAAAACAGGCTCATTGACGACATTTGTCACTCACCTCTGGACTACAGCAAATCTCCTGCATTCGCTGTGGTTCACTATCAACATGCCTAAGTCACACTTAACTCCTTCTCAGACTCTCCCTCTCATTAGAGTGGTACAGTTGAGCACCTTTCTTCCGGAGCAGCGAGTCCAGGATGTTCAGATCCTGATGTTTCAGTCTCAGAACTGGATATAGGTGAGACTGACTTTGAGTCTCCTGTGATTGATGGCCTCCTGTTTCTTGCTGCTGAAGTATGCCTCTTGGCATATGCAGGTGGGATCTCAAGGCCCAGTGGGCTCTTTCTGACCTAGTCCAGAGTTCGGGGGAGACTGCAAAAGATCTGCAGTGGTGGTTGTCGAACTGCGATTGAGCCAATGGCAGATCACTCTGCCGTCCCCGCTCAGAGTAAATGGTGGTGACAGGAGCATCACTACTGAGTTGGGGTGGCCCCCTGGGGGTGGGTCTGGGGGGGTGGGGAGGGGTGGATGCAGAGGACTCTGGTCCCCAGTGGAGAAGATGCTCCACATAGTCTTATTGCTCTGGGGGCAATTCGATTGGCATTAAAGGCATTCCTAACATCCATCAAGGAGAGGCTGGATCAGGTATTACAGACACCACCACCACCATGTGGTGCCACAACAAGCAAGATGAACCCTGTTCCAGGAGGCTCCGTGCCTCTGGTACTGGCTGGAGCGTCAAGACATTTACCTGGTTGTGCAGGACCTAGTGCGCTCTGTAAATGGTAGGGAAGACAAATTCAGCCATCGATGCCTCACGTATTATGAATGGTATCGGCATCCGGAGATCAAGCAAGGTCTCTTCCGCAAATGAGGAGATACTTGGCTAGATCTGTTCGTCACCACTGAGAACATGCACTGTCTACGCTTCTGCCCATTGGAGTTTCCTAATCGGTTCTTACTCTGAAATGCTTTCCTCTTAGACTGGAACCGGGGACTCCTGTGTGCCTCTCCGCCGATACCACTCCTGCCCGAATTTTCAAGATGATCAAGACCAACTGGGCCAAGTCATCCTAGTGGCTGTGGACTTGGCAAGGAATGTCTGGAATCCCGAACCTTAGTATGAACATCTTTCCTCCGATCAGGCTGCCCCTTGAGGAGGAGAAGTTGGTGCAGCAACAGTGCAGGGCTCGGCACCCGAACCTGCACACACTTCACCTTCACACATCAACTTTCCTTATTATCTTCCCTTTCAAGTCCATGCACAGCTTTTTTCTGTAGCTCCTGGTTTGCTGGAGTGAAAAGAGGCAAGGCGTGCAGAAAGGGACCAACTCTTGATGAATTGTAGTCTGCGTTAAAATCTGCTACACACTGGGTAGCAGGGCCAATGCCACTAATATTCCAGATCCAGTCTGACACCTCAGCAATATTCAAAGGTGAGTAATCACTGGTTAGATAGAGCTCCACCAGTTGAAGTGTTACCAAAAGTAAGGAATTTGTTCTTGTATCTTGACAACTGGCTGCTGAATGTGGGCTGACTTACTTAATTTCAAACCACCTGCAAACCATACATTCAAGCAAATAAAAAAAAATCCAAAGAGTCATCGGTATCCAGTAAAATGGGCCCACCAGACTGAGTGGTCCTGGTTTATGTTGGAGAGGATCTGAAAGAAACAGGTTAGTATTGGATTCCTTACCTTAGAATATCCCCAGGCGTCAGACTGGATCTGGAAACATTTGCGTAGCAGTACCCTTGCGCGTCGGTAGGCGTCGTCTGCGGCTCCAGGTCTGTGGTCGGCGTTGTTGGCTCCGGGATGACGTTGCCGGAGTACTTAGACGCTGCCCTCACGCGCTGACGTCAGTTCTTCTTTTTTCCGCGCCAGCAAGCGCCGATCCGGAAAAAGTGGTACCCTTAGTCAATTTTTGACTAAACTTTTTCGATCATGTTTGATCTTTCTTCGAAGTCAAACGACTCAGACGGTGCCAGTAGGGATGTCCGGGTTCAAGCACTGCGTCGACTGCAGCTGACTAATGTTGGTTACTGACCGGCCATCCCGGTGTCTACATAGCCTGGGGCCCGACCACGATGACAAGTCGTGCCCAGACTGTCGGGCCTTGACGTCGAAGGATAGGAGGGACCGGTCCCGCAAGCGCCTCGAGCTCCAGCAGTCGGCCCGTGCCATTCGAGGTCCCGGTCAGGAAGGAGGTCGAGGGACCTGTCGCGGGGCCGGAGTCATCACAGCTCTGGGAGTCGACACCACTCCTCGGGCTCCAAGTCCTCAGGTAAGAGGCACAAGAAGTCGAAGAAGTGACATCGCTCTTCTGACTCCCCCCGGCGCTCGCGCGACGTGGCTGGGGGTTCAGGCGACAGTACCCACGCGGCTCCGCTAGAGCCGCAGGTGTCGCGGCCTGCTCCATACCCGCCGGTCCCTGGGCAGAACGCGACCCTGGAGGAGATTGATGCCTTCCTCACGGCCATGAGGTCGCTCACTCCTCCGTCAGTTGCTGCGGCGCCTTCGGGCCCCGCGGTCGGACTGGGAGCCCAAGCAAGCAGGGTGCTTTGGCCCCGGTGCCGTTGGGTGCTTCGGACCCGGCGCCATCGGCGACTTCGGTCCTGGCGCCGCAGGGCCCCGCTGGATCCTGTTACGGATCTGGGTCGTCGCCGGTCAACCTTACGACCTCGATGGCGCATGCCCCTAGGGTGTCGCCCCTGACACCGTCCCCGAACGACGTCGTCCGCGGTCCCACCCTCGACCCTGTTCCGACACCGGAGCGGCGCCGCTTGACGCCGCATTCGACGTCCAGAGAAGACTTTTTTTCTTCTATGATCCGGCCCCATCGTTTGACCCTAAGTACCAGGAGATGGGTGGCGAGGCAGATTGGGAGGGGTCTGAGAACCCTCTGGCACGTGAATGCCAGTCTTATCAGGACTTGGCAGGTGAGCTAGGGGATGCCAGTGGTTTGGACACTTCGCCAGACACTGGTTTTGTCTCCCCTCCTACCGTGGCTTCGGACGAGGGGGCTACCTATAGTATGGTGTTGACGCGGGCGGCCAAGGCCTTATCCCTTGAACTCCCCGTCCCGGCCGTGAGGACTAACCTCCTCACTGAGGTCCTTAAACTGCCAGCAAGCTCTTCGGAGCCTCTGTTGCCGTTTAATGAGGCCTTGTCTGACGTTCTTTTGGGCACCTGGTCCAGGCCCGCTACAGGTTCCCCTGTAGATAGGAACGCGGCCAGACGCCACTGCCCACCTCCGGGCGACGCTTGCTTCCTGTCCACCCACCCCACTCCCGAGAGCCTGGTCATACAGGCCTCTAACTCCCAGACCGCATTCCCGACGGCTCCCCCCGATCGGGAATCCAAGAGGTACGAACAGTATGGTAAGTAGATGGTCTCCTCACTGAGTTTGGGGTTGCGGTCAGTTAACACCCCGTGCCTCTTGGGCTGGTATTCCCACTCTCTGTGGGACACAGTCGCGGACGTGCTGCTACAATGTCAGGAGAAGGCCCCGACTAAACTCGCCCAAGCCCTTGCGGAGGGTCGAGATGCGGCACGGTATTCCATCCGGTGTGGGCTGGATACAACAGACTCGCTAGGCAGAGCGATGGCAACGACGGTGGCGATTGGTCGTCACTCCTGGCTGAGGTCCGCCAATTTTTCGGCTGATGTCCAAAATACCCTTATGGACATGCCGTTTGATGGCCGTCGCCTCTTTGGCGACAAGGCAGACAGAGCGCTTGAGCGCTTTAAGGACTCCAGGGCTATGTCCAAGTCCTTGGGCCTGTCGGCCCGCGCCACCAAACTGCTGCCTTTCGCTCCTTTCGTGGCCAAAGAAGGGGCGTCCCCACACATCCTGCCAGCCACGGGCCGTGGACTAACATCCAGCGCGGTGGCGGATGTGGTAGCCGCTGTGGCGGTGCCCGGGGGCAGCGGCGAGGCCAGTCCACATCCACCCGCAGCATCCGCCTCAAAGCCCTCCTAGTCTGAGCTTTCTGGCCTATGTGACGCCATTGGGGGCATGGTTCGCCATCACCTCCTCCACTGGCGCGACATCACTTCGGACAGGTGGGTGCTGCAAATCGTCCAAAGGGGCTTCTCCCTCACCTTTGACGCGACCTCCAGCCATGCCACCACAGTACCACCATGTGTCGGGGGATCACTTGAATCTTCTGCGAGAGGAAGTTACGGCCCTCTTGGCCAAGGGGGCCATTGAGTGCGTTCCTGGGCCAGAAGTAGGGTGTGGTTGTTACTCCAACTACTTTCTGGTTCCCAAGAAGGGCAAAGGGGGCCTACGCCCTATCTTGGACCTGCGGAACGTCAACGGCTTCCTCCGGGAGGAGAAGTTCAAGATGCTGACACTGGCTCAGGTCATAGCTGCCTTGGACCCGGGAGACTGGATGGTAGTGTTGGACTTGCAGGACGCTTATTTTCACATCCCCGTCCTGCAGGCCCACCGGCGCTAGCTGCGGTTTCCGGTTGGCCACGAGCACTTTCAGTTTACCGTGCTCCTCTTCAGCCTTACCAGATCACGAAAGTGATGGCCGTGGTCGCAGCTCATCTGCCCAGGTTAGGGGTTTCAGTCTTCCCCTACCTCGACGACTGGTTGTTGAAGGTGGGCTTGCCCTAGACAGTCGTCAGCCACCTCCAGACTACGGTCGACCTCCTGCACCTGCTGAGGAGAGCCTTGGTTAGATCTGTTCGCCACAGAAGAAAACGCGCAATGTCATCAGTTCTGAGCGTTGGAGTTTCCAAGGCGGCACTCGCTCGGAGATGCTTTTTGTCGCGAGTGGAGTTGCGGTCTGTTGTACGCCTTTCCGCCTATACCACTTCTGCCCAGAGTGCTGAAGAAGATCAGACGCGACCGAGCCCAAGTCAACCTTGTGGCTCCGGACTTGGCACAAAGATACTGGTATCCCGAGCTACTCAGCATGTCTGTCGATCCCCCTATTCGTCTGTCTCTTCAGGAGGACCTTCTGTCGCAGCAGCAGGGGGCGGTCCTCCACCCGAACCTGTCCAGTCTCCACGTACATGCGTGGAGATTAAGCTGCGGCAGTTGAGGCCATTTGACTTGCCTCCTGAAATCTGTAATTTGATTCTGGCAGCCAGGCGTCCCTCCACAAAGTTGGTACAGCCTGCAGGTGGAACAGATTTGTGGCATGGTGCACAGCAAAGGCTGTGGATCCACTCTCTGCCCCTCTTCCAGAGGTTCTCCTCTTTCTTCTTTCTCTTGCCAGCAGGGCTCTGCTCTGGGCACTTTAAAGGGCTACCTCTCTGCCATTTCCACCTTCTTAAGGCTCCCTGATCAGCCCTCTTCGTTCAAGTCCCCAGTTGTAAATGGGTTTTTGAAGGGCATCACTCATATGTTCCCTCCTGTTCCTTTTGTGATGCCTCAGTGGGACTTGAACCTTGTTCTGACTATTCTGATGTGCGCTCCCTTAGAGCCACTTCATAACTGTCCTCTTCGCCTCCTTACTCTTAAGACTGTTTTCCTGGTTGCCATCACCTCTGCCAGCAGAGTGAGTGAGCTCCAGGCCCTTTCTTCTAAACCTCCTTTCATTTCTGTCCATCCGGACAAAGTTGTGTTGCGGACGCGACCCTCTTTCCTGCCCAAGGTAGTCACAGCCTTCCACATCGGGCAGTCCATCACCTTGCCCACCTTTTTTTCGCCTCCACATCCCTCAAAAGAGGAAGAGAGGCTCCACCGCCTGGACCCAAAACGTGCGCTCTCATTCTATCTGGATCGCAGACGCCAGTTCCAGGTGGATGACCAACTCTTTGTTGGTTACGTGGGCGCTAAGAAGGGACAGGCGGTGCACAAACGGACCATTTCCCGATGGGTCGTCTTGTGCATCAAGGCTTGTTACTCTCTGGCCAGAAAGGAGCCTCCTGTGGGGCTGCGTGCCCATTCCACTCGGGCCACGGCGGCTACTTCTGCCCTGGGTCGGGGAGTCCCCGTGCAGGACATCTGTCATGCAGCTACGTGGGCCTCGCTGCACACTTTCGCAAGACACTACTGCCTGGACAGCTAAGCCCAGAGAAATGGCTTTTTCGGCCGTTCCGTTCTCCAGGACTTTCTGGTGTGATCATTGGTTCACAGACCCACCACCGGGGTTGGTATTGCTGGGGTATCTATTCTAAGGTAAAGAATCTAATACTAACCTGTTTCGTTCGGTTTGCAGCCATTATCCAGCATTTTTTATCCCGCGGACTTTCAGGCCACATACCATTTACCCGCAAGGACATTGACCTCGCATACCATCATGCCGCATATTTTCAAAACGCATATGCATTTATAACGCATGCCTTTACAACGAATTACGTTGTAAAGGCATGTATGGTAAATGCATTTGCGTTTTGAAAACCACGAGAGAGGTAAGGGGGTTTGGGTTAAAATTTTAGGGGTGGGGGTTGTGCTGGGGTAGTTATTGTGTAGTGTAGTGTTGTGTTAGTGTAGTGTAGAGTTGTGGTGGTTGTTTAGTGTAGGGTCATGCTGGGGGAAGTGTTATAGGGGTTAGGGTAGTGTTGTAGTGTTTGTGTAGTGTAGGGTCATGCTGGGGGTAGTGTTTTAGGGTTTAGGGTAGTGTTGTAGTGTTTGTGTAGTGTAGGGTCATGCTGGGGGTAGAGTTTTAGGGTTTAGGGTAGTGTTGTAGTGTTTGTGTAGTGTAGGGTTATGCTGGGGGTAGTGTTTTAGGGTTTAGGGTAGTGTTGTAGTGTTTGTGTAGTGTAGGGTCATGCTGGGGGTAGTGTTTTAGGGTTTAGGGAAGTGTTGTAGTGTTTGTGTAGTGTAGGGTCATGTTGGGGTTAGTGTTTAGGGTTTAGGGTAGTGTTGTAGTGTTTGTGTAGTGTAGGGTTATGCTGGGGGTGGTGTTTTAGTGTTTGTGTTGTGTAGTGTAGGGTCATGCAGGGGTAGAGTTTTAGGGTTTGGGTAGTGTTGTAGTGTTTGTGTAGTGTAGGGTCATGCTGGGGTTAGTGTTTTAGGGTTTAGGGAAGTGTTGTAGTGTTTGTGTAGTGTAGGGTCATGTTGGGGTTAGTGTTTTAGGGTTTAGGGTAGTGTAGTGTTTGTGTAGTGTAGGGTTATGCTGGGGATAGTGTTTTAGGGTTTAGGGTAGTGTTGTAGTGTTTGTGTAGTGTAGGGTCATGCTGGGGTGTAGTGGTTTCGGGTAGTATTGTAGTGTTTGTGTAGGGTCATGCTGGGGGTAGTGTATTAAGGTAGTGTTGTAGTGTATGTGTAGGGAAGTAAAGTGCTTTATGGTAGTGTTGGGGGGTCGTGCTGTGTTGTGTAAATGTAGGAAAAGGACTGTGTGTCAAGGGTGGGTGGTGCAGGGGTACTACATTACAGCGTAGTGTAGGGTTGGGTAGGGTACTCTTACTTACCTTAAATAGTTTAACAACGAGTATGCCTTTAATATGCATGCCTTTTCGTTGTAAAGGCATGCGTGTTAAAGGCATATTCGTTTTAAAAGTATTTGTTCTCTTAATTTGCGGCCTAATAGTACTTGCGGGATCAAATTTGCGGTATGATGGCATGCGGGATGTTTGTCTGCGGTCTGACATCATATATTCGTTTCTTTCAGATGCACAAGTTACTTACCTTCGGTAACGATATATCTGTTGGAAACGGTAGTTAGTATTAGATTCCTTACTGCCCCACCCATCCTCCCCGTTCTGCGAACCGATATCTAGGGTTAAGGTCATCCCCTTACATGGCCCTAGTTTCATGGCACCAGTGTTGGTTTTTATCATGGCTCTGCGTTTCTGGCGCGGAAAAGCTGTGTATAAGAACTGACGTCAGCGCGCAAGGGCGGCGTCTATTACTCCGGCGACGTCATCCCGGCACCGATGACGGACGCGGAGCCGCAGACGACGCCTACCGACGCGCAAGGGTACTGCTACGCAAAAGTTTCCGGATCCAGTCTGACGCCTGGGGATATTCTAAGGTAAGGAATCTAATACTAACTACTGTTTCTTACAGATATATTGTTACCGAAGGTAAATAACTTGTGCTTCATGACCGTGCTGTTGATTTAGCTTCACCAACTATAAGACTGTGATGCAGCAGTGTTCATATGATGATGAAATGATTCCGTATAGCGTGTGCTGAGTGATATTTGTAGGTGTAAAAGAACAGATAGTGTGTGCGTTTATGTATGTATGTATGTATGTTTGTGGTGATATCATTGGATAGCGAGTGCTGTTGGATGTCCAATGAAATCCAAATATTGGATGCACGAGCTGTGTGGGTGGATGTAGTATGAAATGTCAATAGTGTAATGTGGTAATGTGCTTCTGCTTTGCCTCGTCATTACATCATATATAAGTCAAGTCAAGTCAGGTCATTTATATAGCGCGCTACATACCCAGAGGGTCTCAAGGCGCTTGAAGAAGGGTGGGGAATTACTTGTCAAATATCCACGTTTTAAGTTGCTTTCTGAATGCTAGGTGGTTCTGAGTAAGGCGAAGGTGAGTGGGAAGTGAGTTCCAGGTTTTAGATGCCAGGTAGGAGAAGGATCTACCTCCCATGGTGGTTTTGTTGATGCGAGGTACAGTGGCAAGGGCTTGGTTGGAGGATCGTAGCTGGCGTGAGGGGGCGTAGAAGGACAGTCGTGTGTTGAGGCATTCGGGTCCGATTTCGTAGAGTGCATTGTGTGCGTGGGTTAGGAGCCGGAAAGTAATCCTCTTATTGATGGGGAGCCAGTGGAGGTTTTTCAGGTGACCAGAGATGTGTTCTTTACGCGGGATGTCTAATATGAGCCTGGCTGAAGCGTTCTGGATGCGTTGGAGTTTATTCTGGAGTTTTGCGGTGGTACCGGCGTAGAGGGTGTTTCCGTAGTCCAGTCGGCTCGTGACCAGAGCGTGGGTGACTGTTTTTCTAGTTTCGGTGGGGATCCAGCGGAATGTTTTTTTGAGCATGCGAAGAATGTTGAAGCAAGATGAAGAAACGGCGTTGACTTGTCTGTTCATCGAGAGTGAGGAATCCAGGATGACGCCCAGGTTCCGTGCGTGGTCCGTCGGGATGGGTGCTTTTCCGAGGGCCTCTGGCCACCAGGAGTCGTCCCAGGCGGAGGGGGAGGTGCCTAGGATGAGGACTTCAGTTTTGTCTGAGTTCAGTTTCAGACGGCTGTGCTTCATCCATTCGGCTACTTCTTTCATTCCTTCATGCAGGTTGGTTTTGGCAGTGTTAGGGTCTCTGGTGAGTGATAGGATCAGTTGAGTGTCGTCGGCGTAGGAGATGATGTTGAGGTTGTGTTGGCATGCGATGGCCGCAAGGGGGCTCATGTATATGTTGAAGAGGGTGGGGCTGAGTGAGGATCCTTGTGGTACGCCGCAGATGACTTCAGTGGCCTCTGACTTGAATGGTGGGAGGCGGACTCTCTGGGTTCTTCCGGTGTGGAACGAGGTGATCCATTCCAGTGCTTTTCCTTGGATTCCGACGTTTGAGGCGTTGTAAAAGGGTGCTATGACAGACCGTGTCGAAGGCTGCGGAGAGGTCAAGGAGGATGAGGGCGACTGTGTCACCATTGTCCAGTAGAGTTCGAATGGCGTCTGTTGCTGCGATGAGGGCGGTTTCAGTGCTGTGCTTGGCTCGGAAGCCGGATTGTGAGGAGTCGAGGGATTTGTTGGTTTCGAGGAATGCAGCGAGCTGGTTGTTGACCGCTTTCTCGATGACTTTGGCCGGGAATGGAAGGAGTGAGATAGGGCGGTAGTTTTTGAGTTCGGTGGGGTCAGCTGTGGGTTTCTTCAGGAGGGCGCTGAGTTCGGCATGTTTCCAGCTTTCCGGGAAGGTAGCGGAGTTGAGGGAGCAGTTGATGACGTCTCGGAGGTGCGGTGCTATAATGGAGTCTGCTTTGTTAAAGATGTGGTGGGGGCATGGGTCTGTGGGGGATCCTGAGTGGATAGAGTTCATCAGACGGATGGTGTCCTCAGTGGAGATTGGCTTCCAGTCATTGAGGATGTTCAGGGGGGGTGGGGGTCCAGCAGGGGGTTGGGTGGGTCGGTCTTCGGGTCGGTTGTCGAAGCTGTTGTGGATGTCTGCAATTTTGTTGTGGAAGAATGAGGCTAGGGAGTCACAGAGGGCTTGAGAGGGGGTGATGTCGTTGGAGTTGGCAGAGGGGTTGGTAAATTCCTTGACGATGTTGAATAATTCCTTGCTGTTGTGGGCTTTGTTATCTAGTCGGTCCTTGAAAGCGGCTTTCTTGGCATTCCGGATCAGTTGGTGGTGTAATCGGGTGGCGTTTTTGAAGGCGTCCTTGGTGCTGGTGGTTGGGTCTTTTTTCCAGGCCTTCTCAAGGGATCGACAGAGTTTCTTGGATTTCTTAAGCTCATCGTTGAACCAGGAGGTCCTCTTGCAGCCTAGTTTGATTTGTCGTTTTTTCAGTGGTGCTAGGATGTCGGAGCTGTTGGATAACCATTGGGTGAGGTTGGTGGCTGCTTGGTCTGGGTTTGAGGAGTGGGCTGGGGGGTTTTGAAGAAGCTATGAGGAGATCTGGTTGATGGTGACTTTGTTCCAGTTTCTTTGCAGAGTGGGTTGGGGGTGGTTGTTGGATGTGGGCTTGTTGTAGGTAAAGTGAACGCAGCTGTGGTCAGTCCAAAGGAGAGCTGTGGTGTGGCTGAAGGAGACAGTCCTTGGCTGGCTGTATAATGTACTGGAACTCGAACGAGATCGTCATGAGGAGGAGGTCCTTCAAGGCGTTATGAAGCTTATCTGTGCTTGTTGGTGACATAAGGCACAAGGAGGTGCATGCTGTAATGACTTTGTGTGTGAGGGACCAGTTATCCTCTAGTGAAGGCATGTTGTGAAGAGGTGATAGGCTAGTTGCTCCGGTTACGTTACACAAGGAGCTGCTGGACCTAGCACGCAAATCCCATTTAGGCATTTCTAAAACTAAGGAGAGATTACGCTCTACTTACGGGTGGCATGGCCTGGATCTCCAGGTCGAACGTTTGGTGAGAAAATGTGTACAATGCTCGCTGAGTGAAAAGAGCATGAAAACTATGACTCAGCCCATGGTAGCTAGGACACGCCTGAGTGGTCCCTGGAAGGACATTGCTTTGGACATTCTGGGTCCTGTATATGGTGATGTCTGGACACTTATGTCATTGTTGTGATGGATCTTTTCTCCAGGTGGCCTGAAATCAGTGTCTCTAGGGGTGTGGACACAAAAACTGTAATTAGCTTCCTAAAAGTGTTATTCACAAAAGAGTTCCCAGAAACACTGCTGACTGACAATGGCGTTCAGCTTGTCTCTAAGGAGATGGAGGATTTTCTCCTGGGTGTGGGGTTCTTCATAAAAGATGTGCCCTTTATCACCCTGAGTTTAATGGAACTGTGGAAAGGTTCAACATGTTCCTAAAGAAACTATCTCATTGGTAAAGAGCAACTGTCTCAATTGGAAGGAGGAGGTTTCCAAGAGGGTCGGGTGTACAGATTTTCACCTCACACGACTACAAGAAAATCGCTGTTTTTCCTGTTTTGTGGAAGGCACCCTGATACATTCTTGGAACCTCTGTGGGTAAATAAAGACCTCTCCGATAAATGTGTCGGCACTGACACGGAAGATTGGAAAAGAAGGGAAGATGAGAAGTGCAAGAATAGTAAAATGCATTACGATCTGAGGCATGCCTTCAAAAAACACAAAGGTTGCTATGTGAGACTTTGTGGTGAGTAAAACACCTGGATGTGTGTTACTGGATCTACATTTTCGAAACCCTTGAGGGTTTTTAAAATTTTTGACAATGCCATCAAAACATCCGCTATAGGATGTGGAATTTCTGCAGAGTTGTTGAGTGCAGGGGGAGGAGGTTAGAGGGTCACCATAGTGTTGATGAGAGTAGAGATGATGATGAAACAAGCATGTTGTTTCCCCGAGAAAATCGAGCAGAAAAACATGCGCTCCCCTATAATTGGATGACTATGTTGTGTAAACCTGCACCTCCTCTTTTACTTGGGATATTTTTACATTTGTTGTCTGACAAGCAATTATTTCATGTTTTTTTTAGTTTTGTTCTTAAATGTTGTTACTTATGTTTTTGTATTAGTGAGGGAGATGTGTGGTAGTAGGCTTCTGCTTTGCCTCATCATTGCATCATATGTACAAGTTCTAGAATATTTGCCAACCCTTGCTGGCTTTCGAATGTTCTGGGACTTGAACAAGATCTGTGGGCAGAGCCTGTTGGGTGTCTGAGCTGTCCTTCCTAACTACAACTTAATAAACTCCTTTCTTTAGACTTTAAGGCTTCTCATCTTTAAGGAAGAAATCACTTGTAAACGTGTTATCATTGGGGGGTAATAGGGGATGTCTTCAGTTTGTGAGATGTGTGCAGCATTAAAAGAAATGCTGCGGTAATAACAACCTGTGAGTGACTGTTAATAGCATTATATGTGAATCTAAGATGGCAGCACGTTGTTCGTATGGCTTCGAAGTAGCCACCTCAAGATGTTTAAACGTGTTCAGTCCTTATGCCATTCATAATATTTTCCGCTGCACCATAACCTATTATCATGTAAGGGTATAGAATTCCCGGTTCCTGGCTCAGATTTTATGTATATGGTCTGTAGCTGCGGTGTCAGGCGAGCATATGCCCTTATCGTTTTTCTAAATGAATTATTTGGAAAGAGATTCAAATCTTTGTGTCAGAAACTGATGTACGCTTTGTCCTAGAAAGCTTAACATATTTTGCCACAGATTTGGACTTGATATATAAGAAACACATTCCGTTAATTGCAAAATGTATTGCACCGTTTTAAAATTGATTTGATCAGTCCACTTTGATCTGCATTCTTTCCTTCGTCTGTAGTCTCTTTGCAGCCTTTACTAATCCCTAATGGCCGCATGATCTTTTCCTCTTGATTTGAGGCAGTACTGTTCCTGAAAAGTCATTCCTTAAAAATGTTCATTGTATTTGCATTCATTTGCTTCTAACTGACCGGCATGCCACAGGTTCATACGCATTACCGTGTGTCTCATCTTGAACATGTTTAATATTACTGTTTAAACTAGCAGTTGTTAATTTTTGTTCTGTGTGAATTTTGGGTGCAGACCGTGTATACCGTTTGATGTTAAGTTACTTGAGACCGCTGATAAAGAAAATGTATTTCTGATGGATACTTCTAACCACAGATTCCTCACCTTTACAATATTCACCGGTGCTCGACTGGATCTGGAAGCTTTTCACAGCAGTTCTCCCAGCTGCTAGAAGGGTGTGTTGTGCTGCTCTGTGTTGACTTCTTTCCACCCCAGAAGTGAAGGAGTGGAGCCGATATAGGTGCCACGCTTGTGCTCTTACTTCAGTTCCTTTCTGCACCTTCAGATGCTGAGCCGGCGATCTGCCCTTTCTTTTTTCCACTGTTTTGATTAACTTTTTGCAGGATTTATTTTTTCCAAAAAAGGGAAACCAGTGTGAAGACCACAGGATCTAAGCCATGCAGGGACTATCTCAAATGAATGTCCTTGACAGATCCCCACAAGGTATGCCTTTTTGTGTTTGGGCTCCGGACTCAACTCCAGGTCATGTGAGTAATACGCACTCATGGACACCAGAGATCGCCATGAATGTGAAGCAAAGCTGCATGTCAATGAACATTGGAAGAAATTGCACAAGGCCCACTCCTGTTTCCAAGGTTTTTCCAGTGACAGGTCCTTGTCGTGGTTGAAGTCTTTGGGAAAGTCGAAATCGAAGAGGAAACACAAGAAACCCAAGCTGGACTCAATCACATCTTGTCACACTTTATCTCCATAGAAGTTGCAAGTGTGTCAATATGCTGCCCGGTCTCTCTAACAATCCACTGAGGTCACAACTAATCGAGGTCTTCAGGGATGTATGTTACGCATCTTTGGCACTCTCCTAGTACACTCTGGGTAACCTTTGGGCCCCAAGAATCCACAGGGGCCTCCAGTCAGGTTACCGCCAGTAGACCTTTCTTCAGCCTCGGCTGTGTCCTTCAAACCATCTTTGGGTTCTGCACTAGTGCCAAATTTGCACCAGTCCCTTTGACATTAACTCTTTTACTGATGCCACCAGCGCCGGCGGAATACCCTGTGCCGATTTCAGCACTTGACACTGAGACAAACTCATCACAGCCTTGACCAAAGTCACTTGTGGAATCCAGATTGACATGCCCCACCTCCATTTAATCTGATTCTGACACAACACTACACCAGCTTTTTGGCTCAGACTCTGCTGCCATTTGGAGATGACAATGCTAATGATGGAGATATTTTACCCCATACTACGATTATGGCAGTTTTATATGGTTTTACAGGAGGCCAATGGGCTTGATTCACTCCTTAAAACTGAGTTGATTTCTCCCCTTGGACTGCTGCCAGAAGGGGGTGCCTTTTTCACTGTGGTCATTAGTGGTGCATCAGAAGTCTTGGACCTACAACTTCCCTTTGTGGAGGTTAAAACTAACATCATTGCAGAGGGTCTGCAACATGGGCAGTCTATCTCTGAGCTCTTATTGCCCATTAGTGACACTCTGGCTGATACTTTGACGGACACATGGACAAAGCTTTGCTCATGCCAACCAGTGCAAAGGCAGATTGCCAGATGCCACAGGGGTGCCAGGCAACCCTGATTTCCTGGCTTAGCATTCCGCTCCTGAGAGTCTGGTGTTTCAACCCTCTACAAGCAAGGTTAATCCCAACTCTTTCCCTGTAACTTACCCAGACAGAGTCAATTGGATTGAGCATTCAAGAAACAAATGTTCTCATCAGGCAGTCTAGCCTTGGGGATTCCAGTTGTTTGCTTAGCTAATAATTATACACCCTTGGGGACATAGTCAGCAAGATCTTGCCGACATTCCCGGAGGAATTTTGGGTCTCCCTGTCGCAGACCATTCAGGATGCAGCTAAATTCATTATTTGGTCTAGCTTATACACCACAAATTCTTTAGGTCAAGCATTAGTACCAGTGTGGTCATCCATCGCATGCTTGGAGGAAGTCTACTGTTTTCTCTGGAGATGTCCAGGCCTCCTTTATGGATATGATATTTGATGGGTCTTAGCTGTTTGGCAAAAAAGTGGATTCCACCTGTGAATGCTTTAAAGAAAGCGATGTCATAGTCCTTGGGCCTTTCAGCTCCTACCAGGCAATTCGGTCAGCAAAACTGTCCTTTTAGGGGATTCTTTATAGGGTTAGCATATTGACAATGCTAGATCCTCCTGTTGGCACAGCAGAAACCCTAGTCCTTTTGTGGTAGGAGAGGAGGATCATACAGGCAACATGTTGGTCAGCAGGGACACCAACCCTTTCAGTCTCCCAGCCCTGCAGCAGAAGCCTCCAAGCTGCTTTAGCTTGCCCTTAGCGGCTCACAACCACTTAGACGGAGTCCGCATCCAACATTTTCACCAGCGATTCCAATAGATTACATCAGACAGGTGGGTCCTCTAAATTGTCCAATGAGGTTACCCCCTTCTGGTTCTTTTCGACCCACTGTAACTTCCACCTATATTAGAGTAGCTTTCAGAGGACCACTTGGTCATTTTACTTCTGGAAGTGCAGAATGTCTTCTCTAAAGGGGCCATGGAGAGGGTGCCAGACCTGGAAATAGGAGATGGATGTTATTGCTGCTATTTTTTGTTGCTGAAGAAAGACAGAGGCATTTGTCTTATTCCAGATGTTCTCCCTCTAAATGCCTTGCTGCAGATGACACATTCAATATGCTCCCATTGGGCCAGATACTGTCTGCCCCGATCTGGGTAAATGGATGGTAATTGAAAAGTAAATTATTCCATGGTTATCTAGACCCACTAATGCACACAATATCGCATCCCACCTAAAGTACAATTTTTTTTATATACGGAATCATGAATAGAAAAGAGAAATGGCTGAAAGCCCAAACAATAAACTGAAATTCAATATCAAAGGTCGAATCATTATAAATGATTTTTATAAGAAAATGACATCAATCATGTTAAAATTCATTGTAAAAACAACATTAAAAACAGAGTATGTCAAGTCAATACAATATAGAACATACATTCAAAAAGGCAAATTAATACACTTTGCATTCGCTAAATAATAAGGGACAAAGAACCAATATCAATCCTCACAGTCACCCCAGAGAGAAAAACAACAGACGGTATAATTTGTCATAGATTGTGACACATCCGTAGAACAAACTGTTAACTGGAACCCAATATACACACGTCTGTACGTATCTGTAGGACCAGTCAACTACCAAATTGTGTCAAATAGCTGCGTCAACGCGTTTTGATGGCACTCATCTGCTTGCACCATCTTTATCAAGACCATGTAGGAAATTCCTCAATTGAAAATATTCCAAAATGTCCGTTAAATCAAAATCTTATAAGATAAGGAACAAGCTATTTTGGTCCAAAGGTAATTTTGGAACTACGTAAAATTCCTCACAGGAGGGGCTTTATATCTCCACCTCCTATACCTGGTAGTAAGGCACTCAGTTTAAATGAAGTACTTCATCATTCAAGTAATACTCATGAATTGAGTAGGACCATTGGTTCCGTCTCGCTAAAATATCGGCACAATTGAAGTATCTTGGGGAAATCTAAACGTAAGAAGCTACCCACTCACGCCCTTCACAATGTGGACCAGAAGGTTGCATAAAAGCTGTGCCGTCTTTTCAATCCTCTTTGTTGTATTTTGCAAGCCCTTCGTTTACTTGGGCTTGGTTTCAAGCATGGTCGCTGCTACGACTATCCCTGCACCCAGTATCTGACTTCAGTAAACGAACAGGCTATGGATGGTAACCCTGGACCTGCAGGATGCATATTTTCATGTACACATCCTGCAGTCCCACATACATTACCTGAGGATCATGGTAGACCAGGAGCATTTCCTATGTGCTCTGCTCCCCTTCAGCCTTACCAGTGCCCCTCAGGTGCTCACAAAAATGATATTGATGAGCTTGGCACATATTGGGGGGTTGGTGATAGTGGTTTTTCCCATCTTGAATAATCACTGTTGAAGGCGGACTCCCCATGGTCAGTCGTAGAATAACTTCGGACGACAATGAACTCTCTTATATCTCTTCAGTTCACTATCAACGTGCCAAAGTCACACTTGACTTCTTCTGTTGTAGTCGCATGCCATCTGCCTAATGTTGATGGCCTTCCTACCATCACTCAATGAGAGGCTGGAGCAGATTCGCAAGGACAACACCACTGCCATGTGCTACTGCATCAAGCAGGGCAGAGTGGGGTCCAGGGTCCTGTGCCGAGAGACTCTTGTTGGAATTGGCTGGACTGGGATAGCATTTCCCTGATCAGAAACTACTTGGTGGGATAGATGAATACCAGGATAAATTAACTCTGCCAACGGGGCCTGGGAGGGGTCACTAAGGTACTACAGGGAATCTTCCGACAATAAGGTAAGTCCTGGCTGGACATTTCGCCACCTTTGAGAACACGCAGTGTCAAAATATCCACTCGCTGGAGCTCCTAAGAAGGCTCTCTAGGAGATTGATTCAGGCTAGATTGGAGTACAGGTCTCCTGTATGCCTTCTCACCACTGCTCCTCCTTCTCCGAGTTCGGAAGACTGGGCTCAAGTCATCCTAGTGGCTCCAGACTGGCTCAGGAGAGTGTGTTACCCTGAATCTCTGTGCATGAGCATTTGTCCTCTGATTAGCCTAGCTGTGTGGGAGGCAGGGCTGGGTTCTATGTCCGAGCCTGCGCAGTATACACCTCCATGCATGCCGCCCGAGATTGTGGATATCATCCCCATGTCCAGGGATCCTTCTCCAAAGTCTATCTCCGCTGGCCAATTTTGTGGACTGGTTTGGAGTCCACAACACAGATCCCTTACCAGCAAAACTGTCAATGTTTTACTGTCACCTTTGTCCCTGGCAGTTTTAGCCTTTTTGCCTTTGCTGGACCAACCATCATTGTTTAAATCATCTGTTATGATGTATTTTATTTAAGGTTTGATGCACATGCTCCCTCCCAAACCGTTTTTGATGCTGCAGTGGGATATCTGTGCTGACTTTCCTTATGTGTACTCCCTTTGAGCCCAAGCATAGTTGTTTACTGCACCCTCCCACTTTCCAAATATTATTTTTCATAATGATCATGTCCGCTGGTTGCAAAAGTGAGCTCCAGGCTCTATCTGTGCAGCCGCCCTAAACATATTTTTACCTGATAAACTGGTGTTGAGGACCAGGGCGGCCTTTTTGCTAAACATTGTGATGCAGTTTCATGTTGGGCAGTACATCATGCAACCAAAATTCTTTCCTCCCCTCAAACCTTGTAAGAAGAGAAGAGACTTCAATGACTGGATCTCAAGAGAGTCCTGAGCTTTTATATTGTTCACACTATAGCCAATGTGTGGACAATCGGTCTTCCTGGGATTTTCTGGAGCAAAGGAAGGCAACACAGCACAGAAAAGGACTCTGTCAAGATGGATAGTCCTCTGCATTAAGACCTGCTACACAGGCCTAGAAGCAGCCTCTTGAATGGCTGAGGGCTAATTTCACCAGAGCCTAGTCTGCTATCTCTGTGTTGGAAGGCAGAGTGCCTGCTCTTGACATCTGGTGGGCTGCTACGTTGTCATGTATCAGTACTACTGCCTTGACAGCTAGGTCCAAAGGGAAGGGTATTTTGCCTGTTTGGTCCGGCAGAACTTTTTGATCTGAGCCCTCTGCACAGACCTTCCACCTTTAGAAGTTACTGCTTTGGTATCTCTTAGAAAGGCGAGGAATCTGCGTTTTTAAGTACCCATCAAAAGAATACATTACTTTTCTTCGCTAATGATGTTTCTGGTGCATACTCTTTATAACAGCAGATTCCTCACTGCCATCTTACCTTCCCGTTCTGTGTAGTGCTTGCCTTTTGTCATCTGAAAAGTTCCCAAATTAGAGATCTGCACTCCGGTACTTCCAATTGTATTTTAGTGCTCCACGTCCAAGGGCGCAGAATGAGTTGAGCAAGAAACTGACATCTGCGTGAAGGGGTGGCGCTTATATGTATTGTATTGTATTGTAATTGCATTTTTATAGCGCTTACTATCCCTGACGAGGCGTTGAAGCGCTTTTTCGGCGAGTAGCACGCTACTCCAGGACCCATGGAGGATTAGTGTTGAATTAGTATAGTGAAACATGCAAGTACATTTTAAGTGGTGGATAGTTTAGTCAGTTATTTGGATTAGTAATGATAGCAGAAGGATAGAGGAGGACAAAGGTTTGTATTTATATAGCGCTTGTTGACGCACGCTATTCAGGAAGCCTACAAAGGATTAGTGGTGAATTAATATGGTGAAATATGAAGTAACTTCAGTGGTGGATATTAGTCTGTTACTTGGAGTGAGAAGGATAGCGGAGGGATAAAAGGGGAAGAAAGATTTGCATTCATATAGCACTTGTTACCCCTGATAGGTGTTGAAGCGCTTTTCTGGCGAGTAGCATGCCACTCCAGATCCCATAAAGAATTACTGTTGAAAGTAAACAAGTTCTGCAATCAAACTTAAATTAACTCTAGTGACAAAACAGGTGTAAGATATGAGACAACGTTTTACGGATTGTATCATTCACGACATGAATAGTTAACTTACACTACGTTTTAGGAGAATAATATAATATACAAAGCTTGCTATAAAACTAATAAGTAACAATGAGAAGGATAATATTTTTTTACAGACATGTTTCCAGTTAATCATCATATGTTTGTACAAGCTCAATTCATTTAAGTAATATGGTACACAATTGAGCTAAGAAATGTAACAGCAAAATAATAAAATTCAGCCGCCATTACCTCTTGCCTCTCTTAACAAGCCCTTATGCACTGCTACGGCTGCTCACCTTCTTGAGTGACTTATGCGTGTTCCCTCCTTGTGTTTTTTTCTTTAGGTCGCATGGGCAACAGCCGCCGGGCTTTGAAGATGATAATGGAGGAGCTGCATGATGTGGACAAAGCCATTGAGTTTGCAAAGGAGCAAGATGATTCTGAGCTATGGGATGACCTGATTTTGTATTCTATTGACAAACCTCGTTAGTAGCTAAGTTTACTTTTCTCAATTTGATTTTGTGGGAACGAAGCCGTGGTATGAATCATCATTGTGCATAGTGAGATGAATTCAAGATTTGTTTCAGGACCTGTGCCAGGGAATACAATAGTGGCAGGAAAGACTAGATGGTTCAGAAAATGCAAGTCATTCAGTCCCCTTGCCTTTTGTACACTTCAGAATACATTGCATAATTCTCTTAGACAAAGCAGATAATATAAAAGATGCATTAGGTGCCTTCACATAAATATTTGCATACATATTATGCATGTTACCTTTTCCTCTTATTTCTGCCAAACAAGAGTTTTTGTGCCTATTCAAAATCATAATGCTTAAAAAAATGCATTTTACCTGAATGCCTTTTTCTGTGTCAGAAGTCTTCAAACGTATTTGTGGTGACCGCTCACTAAGCAAAAGTTTTGAAGTTGAACCCCCTCCAAAACTTTATGGCACAGATTGGGAGAGCAGGAGGGGCAAGGATGAGAGCATATGGTGCTTATGAGATCATTTCAGGGGTACTTTTTCCCTAGGTCATAATCCATATTAAAGGTGAGTCTTATAAAGAAGCAAATGAATCAGACAAATACACAAACGGACCTAAAAACACTGCTTCCTATAATAGGGCTGATCTGGGCCTAAATCCAAATTTTTGATTTGCATATGGCCATGTCTGAACTGGGGTGGTGTGGAGTGCAAAGAAAAGATGTACTGGGGTGAATGTATGACATTGTTCTGCATTCTGTCCATCAATTGTTGTTTTGCATTTGTCACCCCGAGTGGGATGGGTATGCTCAGACGTGAGTCCCATGCTCTCCACACCACTGGAGTCAAGCTATCCTGGCTGAAGACGGCTGATAGCCAGAAACCGGTCCTTGGACGCTTGAATCCGGTCCAGGAAAGACATGGCTTGGCAGTTCGGGCTGGACTGTTCCCATGAGGCACAGGGTCAAGGCTGATTTGCATATGGCCATGTCTGAACTGGGGTGGTGTGGAGGTCAAAAAAACGATGGATTAAGGCCCAGATCTCTGTACTGGGGTGCATGTATGACATTGTTCTGCATTCTGTCCATCAATTGTTGTTTTGCATTTGTCACCCGAGTGGGATGGGTATGCTCAGACGTGAGTCCCATGCTCTCCACACCACTGGAGTCAAGCTATCCTGGCTGAAAACGGCTGATAGCCAGAAACCGGTCCTAGGATGCTTGAATCCGGTCCAGGAAAGACATGGCTTGGCAGTTCGGGCTGGACTGTTCTCGTGAGGCACAGGGTCAAGGCTGATTTGCATATGGCCATGTCTGAACTGGGGTGGTGTGGAGTGGAAAAAAAAGATGGATTTAGGCCCAGATCTCTGTACTGGGGTGAATGTATTACATTGTTCTGCATTCTGTCCATCAATTGTTGTTTTACGACTGTATTGTTCTAACCTTTGGATCACCAGGCCTAGTTAAGGCAATTCTAGAAAGGTCTAAAACCTGGTCTGTAAGCTCAGGGGGGGTTTCTATTCTTCCGCTGGGTTTCTTCTATCAGCCAACTAGGCCCCTGTGGTTTGATGTAGAAAGGGAACGACAAAGACAAGAACCCCAGCATAGTTTGTACCCTCCTTGGTACCATCTAAATCGTTACAAGGCATTAAGTGGCCTCGGAGACATAGACTGACTGGAAGTTAAAACGAGAAACAGAAGGAATACAGGTTCCCTAAACAATTAATTTAATATAGGCCCTGGTTTATTAAAAAGTACTGAGGCCCTTTTTCCTCTAACTGATTTAGTTAATAGCCCACATTATTCTTTACATCTGGACACAGACTGCAAGGAAGGGGTTAGCAGTATTATAAGTTTTGAGCATGCAGAACAACCTATTGCTGAAGGTAGGGGAGATAAGGTGGCCATTGACCAAAAATATGTCCATGCATTGAGAATGGTCTCCTGGAACATTGCGGGTATTAGAACTAGACTCACTGATGAGGCTTGGCTACTATATATTAAGACGTTTGATATCATTTGCCTTCAGGAAACATGGTGCAGGGAGGAAGTGGTTATTGACTTCTTTTGTTCATTTACAGTATACGCATCTCTGTCACTTGCATGGAGGGCAAAGGGAGGTTTAGTGACCATGATCTCTGTAAAATATGGCTCAGTAAAGATAGAGAATATTGTGGACTCTCCCTGGTACCAGATTATCTTGATCTCTAATTTAATTGAAGTCCCAATATTATTGATTAACTGGTATTATAATATCTTTGATCAAAATGAGGATGGGATTATTAACACCCTTAAAGAGGAGATTAATAAGGCTGTGGGTGTTCATTTCCCTGTATGCATAATATGGACAGGAGATTTTAATTGTACCTTATGCCGTTATAGTAAGCATGCGGCGTGTGGGATGTTAGATATTGAAAACCAACCTTTTGCGCATTTTAAACACACCCCGCAGGGCGAAGCATTAAATGATATAGTTATAGTCAATGACCTCTGCTTTTTTGATACTTTGGTTTGCGCCCCTCCTACCCAGAATCCAGCATTTATGGGTGGGGCAGGACTAACACTATAGATTTCATGCTGATATCATGTACATTTCCATATGTAGTGGAAAGCTTTTCGGTAGAACCTAACCCTACTAGTGATCATAACCCTCTGACCACTAGTCTGCAAATAATGGCAGCAAAGGGTAAAGGCGATAAATATCCCACAAATTATAACCCTAGTCAGGGGGGTGAAAATAAAATGGTCTAAAATAGATGCCGCACAATTTGAAGAGAGTATTGTCAGAGCTAATACTGGAAAGGTCTTGACATGTTTATCTTAGGCTTCTACTTCGGTGGTGGTCATACAGAGTTTTGAAGACTTTTGTAAAGAGGTCGCCAATAACTTGACCAAGGTAGTAAAGAAGAACAACGCTCCGCAGGAAATTAGATGCTTTAATTCAACAAGACCTTAAAAAGCCTTGCACATGGTCTCATGTGGTAGGGCCTTAATACGTTTGGCAAGACAACTTTATAAACAGGTAATTGGGCTTAGGAAGGATGAATTAAGAAGACTTGCCTGGGAAGACTTGGAGAGAGGTAGCGCTCTCAAGGATTCCAGGGGCTTCTGGAAAGTCATAAACCCCCCGTTTTTTTATAGATGCTGTTAGAAATATGAAATCAACTATAACGGGAATCCTGGGTAGACCAGTTTTTGAAAATATTTAACCTAAACGACGTATCCTTGCAAGATCAAAAAGATCACACAATTATTAACTTGGAAACTGCGACCCAATTGAGTTTTATCTATTTCTGCCAGCGAGGTTGAAGAGGAGCTGATAAAGGGCATTTCTGCAAAAGCCCCAGGGCCAGATGGGGTACCCCTAGACATGTTTAAGGGCAATCAACAGTTATGGGCTCCATTTTTGGCAAATGTTTTTAAAGCAATAATAGTGGGTCGTATCCCTACTACGTGGAAAGTGGCTGTGGTGGTGCCGATATATAAGAAAGGCAACAGGAATGACCCTGTATGCTATCGGCCCATATCCCTAATTGATGCAACATGTAAAGTGCTGGGGAGGGTAATTCCCGCCCGTCTGGAAACCTGGGCTAATGACTCTGGTCTTATATCTCAATCACAATATGGTTTCCGTAAGGGAATGGGAACGAATAAACAATGTTTCAACCTGTTCCTAGTTATGGGTAAGTACATAAAGGCCAAGGGTGGGTCAATCCACCTGGGCTTCATGGACCTATCTAGTGCCTTCGACACAGTCAATAGAGGGAAGTTGTGGACATTAATGGAAAGAATGGGCTTTGAGGAAGCACTTATTACTTTGTTTAATAGATTGCACTCAACAACCTCTGTTTCTATACGCTATGGACCAGGAGGCGAAAAAACTAGGCCTATTGCGTCTACTGAGGGTGTCAGACAGGGATGCTTGTTGGCCCCCTTTTTATTTTTTATATACAAATGGGGTGGAGACATTTTTATTGGATCAGCAGTTGGACTATCCGAAGATTGTAGGAAAGCGGGTTCCTCTTTTGTCATATGCGGATGATACGGTACGGTTGACTTTAACTGCTAATAGCGTACAAAAAGCTTTAATGGCTTTTACTGACTTTATGATGCCACTGGATCTTAAAGTACATTTTAGTAAGTCTTTTATCATGGTGTGTGGCCCAAAATAAACAAAAATGAGGAAATTTGTGGTAAAGGAAAATATTGTAGACAAAGTACCTAACTTCACATACCTGGGGAATGTCTTCAACAATAAACTGAATTGGGATCATCTGATCACAGTGAGGGCCCAACACACTAGTAGAATCATAGAGGGTCTGTTCCGCTTTGCATGCAATGTGGGTCATAAGCCGGTTGCGGAAATGCTTACCTTGTATAAATCAAAATGCCAGTCAGTCACAACTTATGGGGCAGGAGTATGGGGCTATCAAAAATGTCGCCAGATACAAATTCTGGAAAACAAATTTTTAAAAAGGCCATTGATGGTCCCTATTAGTTCTCCTACGAAATTCTGTCGCATCGAGCTGGGAGTGGATTATTTTGAAGACCGAATTAAAATCGCCCCGTTAATTTTATGGGGGAAAGTGTTGTCTTCAGAGGAATTGTCATTTACTAGAGAGATTATTAAAGACTGTATGAGCCTGGAAAAGGTATTGTCCATTCCTTGGCTCCGTTATGTTAAAAATGCATTTAATAAGATTGGTCTGGGAAATTATTATGACAATCCCAAAAGCATACCAGCAAACATGAAACCAATCATAAAAATGCTTATTACTAAGAATTCGGAATCTTTGACTCGGTTGACAAGCTTTTAGTTTATAGGCAGCCAAGAGGCCAGGAATTTTATCTATCTTTTAGCACCCAAATACAATCACGCTTCCTTCTGACTAGGTTTTGTTTCTGCACAGTGCACTTTCTTCTAGCCTTTCCTAACCCATTGAACTGGTGTGAGAGACTGACTCCCTCTTTATGTAATATTTTAGCCCAACAAAGCACAATGCACTTTATGCTCTTTTGCACATGATATAAGGATATAAGGGCCCGTTTTATTAGGCCAATTTTGAAGGAAATTTTTCCTAGTTCGCATCAAGAGGGTTTTAATTCTTTATTATCTTCTGTGCTTAATTTTATCAGAACTGCATTATCAATTAGGAAACGTTATGAACTGTGTTAGGAAATTCCGGGTAATGCGATTGAAGCGTTTTCTCCATGCAGTTATTTTCAGATAGTGATCGAATATGCTGAAAGCTTAAGATCATGTTTTCAATATTACATTGTGAAATCTAAATATTTACCCACCCCAAACATTTTAAAGATGTTTAATATACGGTGCCTACTTTAATGATTCGATGAATCGAATAAAGTTTATTTGATGATGATGATGAGATCATTCGTGGGTACCTTTTCTGCAGGTCAGAAGAGAAATAGCTCTCATGTGTTTCCTCTCCCCACCCCATGCAGCAAGAGTGTCTTCAGTTACATGCTAGCACGGAATATGAACCCTTATGCCCCTTTTGTAAAATAATATCTCTTTTAATAAGCTGTCACTGTCCATTTGAAGTTAAACAAGCATTGGCAGAGCCAGTAGGTCCTCCTCATCCTCCAACCCACTCCCCTTTCCAATAAATGGCGGAGTGAGGTAGGTTATGAGGCAACACTGAGGGAGGAAGGGAGAGAAGGACCCATGTAGGATGAGAGGACAGGTGAAAAGCCATAGGGAGTATACGGACAACAGAGGGATGGCAGGAAAGGTCTACGGACAACAGAGGGATGGCAGGAAAGGTCTGGGACAAGCACACAGAAAACGCAGAGTGGATGGTAGGTGTTGTAGCAAGCACACGGACAATGGATGGATGGTCGGCATAAGGAGCTGGGGTGTAAACACGGACAGCAGAGAGAGTGCTGGAGGGCATTGGGTAAGCACAGGGACAATCAAGAGTTGGCGGAAGGGTCTGAGGTTAGCACATGGGCAAAGAAGGGTATTTTTGTTGGAAAAAAAACAACTGTCCCCAGACAGTTGTTGCAGACCTTGAGGTGCCTCTGGCTGAAAGTGAAAGGATTCTCTGGTCTCCTGTGCTGTGAAGTCAAGAGATAGAGAAAACTAAATAAACAGACCATCTCAGGGTGCCTGCTACCTGAAAGAAATGTAAATGTGAGTAATTGTTTGGTCACTAAATGTAAAGGCAGCTTGAGACCCTGGATAGTTTATAGTTGATGAAGCTTCATGGTGAAAGATTTATTCTTTTTGAGTGGTAATGCAAGTGGGTTATCAGCTGAATTCTGCAATGCAGCGTTTTAATGGACACTTCTAAACATTTTTGCACTAGGTGCAGTCCGATTACCTATTAAAAATGATATACTTTGAAAATGTATTTATTTATTTATTTATTATGAGTCTTATATAGCGCGTGGTTACCCTAGGGCATCCCAGCGCTTGTCACGGTATCCGTCAACCCGTTGCCAAGCCAAATCCCAACATCTTAAGACGGGAAGAGGTGTGTTTTCAGAAGCCTCTGAAAACGAAGAGTGCATGTCTCGAGACGCATTTTCAATGGGAGCGCATTCCAGAGGGTGGCTGTATGCACCGAAAATCTTCTGCCGCCAGTGCGGGCCTTATGTACTCTGGGGACCTGAAGCAGAAGTTTCTGATCAGAGCGAAGAGCTCTGTTCGCTTTATAGGGCACCACTAGCTTCCTTAGGGAGGGGGGTCCTTTCCCTTGGAGGATCTTATGGGCAGTGCAGAGAGCTTTAAACTTAACCCTTTCTCGCACCGGGAGCCAATGCAATGTTTTCAAGGCGGGCTTAGCTGACTGCCTCCTTGGCGGGTTAGTCAGCATCCTGGCCGCAGCATTTTGCACCTGCTGCAGCTTGCTGAACGTGGCTTCCCGGGTGCCAAGGAATATGGCATTGCAGTAATCGAGCCTAGAGCTAATTAGCCCCTGGATGAGTAACCTCCTCGATGGCAAAGGGAGGAGAGGCAAGACTTTACGGGCTGAGCGAAAAAGCCCAAAACAAATCCCCGCCGTTTTCTTAGCCTGGGTCTTAAAAGAAAGATCTTGCTCCAACCATACTCCCAAACTCTTGATCTCATGCTTGGGGCTGGGGAGCTCACCCAGGCAGCTGAGCCAAACGGTCGAGGGAAGAGGGGGAGTCTTGTGCCCTAACAGCATTATCTCGGTCTTAGAACCGTTTAGTTTGAGCGACGATTCACACATCCAAGTGTGTACATTGGTCAAGCATAGGCGCAGCGAGTCTGGGTTCTTCTCAAGTTGGGATAATGCAACCACCAGCTGGGTATCGTCAGCATAGCTGACAATTTTTATCCCAAAAGGGGCAACCACATCTTCCAGGGGGGCCATATAAACGTTAAACAACGTAGGGCTCAACGAAGAACCCTGTGGCACACCACACTGGAGGGGGATAGATGTAGACTTCTCGCTGCCTTCCCAGACCTGATAGGTACAACCGCACAGAAATGACCTGAGCCATTGCAACGCCACTCCTGTGACCCGCGCATTGGACAGCCGTTGGATCAACACTTGGTGGTTTACAGTGTCAAAGGCAGCACTGAGGTCCAGGAGGATCACTGCCACTGGCCCTCCTGAAAACACTTGTTTTATTTCAAAATACTAACTCAGATTTGCGACAGTCATCTTCTACTGTGTGCTTTCCGTCACATGCTAAGACCCTGTGGCAGTATAAATACACAAGTCACTATTCCCGACGCACCAACCTTGATTCAATTCTGTGACTCTCTGATCACACATACAGAAATCCGCAGCAACCACATTTGCCAATTGAGGTTTAATTATGTTAAAGAGTGGATATATACCAATGATTAGTTTAACTTGCAATTTGTTTTTCATTTAAAGTCTGTGTGTTATGTTATATGCAGCAACCTGAAGGTGAAAGAACAACAACATATTTACACATTGTGTTGTTCTTTTTATCCATGTCTTTCACCCTGTCACTTCATTCGCTAGCCACCACCCCCACGACACTTAGTATCATTTGCTTTATTATGCACCTTGTCTCCTGTAAATGAAAACATGCTGGAAACGTGAGAAATAAACAAGGTCGGGCTTCCAGGCTATCGACATTTACAAGTCCTTGCAGAGGAATTTGCCCCTCCGATAATACTACCACTGACCCCAGGGGGGCACAGGCTACAGTTTGAAAACCTTTGTCTTCGCATAGATGTCATATTCTGGTCCTTGTGTTGTGCCGGTTTTCAGACATTAACAGTATCCAATATGTCTTGAGACAGAGTGCAAGCATAGTCTGGAAAGCGGAGTGTACGAGTTTTATAAATTTTTTAACAGTAGTTCTTCTGCAAAACGATCTTCTACAGATCCTTGACTTGCGCACCAATGAAATACTGAAGTACTTTGACTTCAAGTAACAATTCCCTAAACTTTTTACAAAATAGAGGAGGGAGAGATAATTTACCTCAACCTTCCTCCTTGCTAAATTACCAACCACACATTAAAAATATCTGGCCACTTATAGTTGTGGCGCCTTTTCCATACGAGTTATTTCTGGGGAATGCGATGCCCTCACCCACATCGAAATGTGGCATGCTTCATCATCAGACTTCCCACACCCTGGACTCAAGTGAGTCCAGGGGGGGCTCGACCACATTAAGTGGGAGCAAGTTTTTTAATGTATATTCGTAGAGTTGTCGCTTCACATGAACCAGAGATAAAAAAAAACTGAACTATTAAAAACTTCCTAGAACTGCCCTAACCTCATTTTATTATTGTATGTCCTGATACGGTTAAAGACAAAAACATATGATGTCAGAGGACATTAATTACTGTACCATCCTCTGTTAGTAGTCAGCATGTTTCAGCCCTCATCAGATATTCCCTAAACGTCAGCGGCTTCGTCAGGGCCTAAAGTCTCTGGTTGGCTCATTGATACCTCAACATTGGCAGTTGTTTTTAGTTTGTCTTACTGTCCTATATGGTATAGTCAAAGACCTAATAATGTCTGTATCCCTAGATCAAAAACTCATGTGAAATGAAAAAAAAAAAATGTAAGATATTCACTCTCACATTATTGTACTCTGGAGTTCATTGAGCCAGGAGTTGTAGGAACAATTCATAACCCGTGGAACCCAATGGAGCGATACTCTATAGTCAAAACTACTCTAAAGGATTGACGCTGCCAGAAGTACCATGGTGTTCCCTCTGCCGATAGCGTTCAGCACCTGGCTGCTCCTTTTACACGGTCTGCCTGACTGTGTGCAAGACCACACTAGAACGTCACTACGAGACCGACACTGCAAGCGTAGCACTCTACAGCTGCCATCTTGTAAGTAGGTGTTTAGTAGTCAGAGTGTCCAAATACGTTACCAAAAACAACAAATCAAAGTTAATCCAAAAAGTACATGTGCCTAATCTTAAATTCCTATGATAACTATTTTGTTTGCCTTTAGACATACCTCAGTTTTTCATTAGAAAGGGGTCTGTTGGCCCTTCTGATACTGATTGTTTGGTCTTCGTAGTCCCCTGTCAATTCCCACCCAATTAAAAGCTATTAAAAAAATCAGGGAAGAAATATATAGACTGGGGAGAAAATGTATATATATATTATACATATATAATAATTTTTTCTTGCAATGTTGTGATCAAGTGATTACACCAAGAATCAGTCGTCTGTTTTTCCATCTGGAAAGTTGCACCCATTTCTATGTTTGTTCGCACAGTCATGTGATGCATGACAGGAGGTGTGGCCCTTAGGAAGGGTCAGGGAAAAAAAGCATATAAATTAACAGGTTGACTGGTTCAACGGTGTGTGAACAAGAGTACATCGTACTCGAAACGCGTCATTTGAAAGGTCTTAAATAAATATAACATCCTGCCTGAAAACGTGGGGTCTGCCTTCATCTTTCGCCGCGCTGCCTGCGTGGAGGTTCGAGGATTTGCACTGCATATATATGTATATAAATATAAATATACATACATAGACAGGGGGTAAAAATTATTGTGTGGAGGGAAAGAATACCCTAGAATGAAAAAACATTTACATTTGCATTAATGCAATGTGAGGCAGTTTTCACTGCATCCTACTTCGAAAAGGACTAAACCCACAGCTTTTCAATCATTGTTCAATTTAAATAGATGCCCGTTATCTAATCATTCCCAGCGGTAGGTGTATAATGTTCATTCAAGTAAAACCTATGGCCTAGTATTATCATAAAATAAATTATTTAAACCAATTCTATCAGTGTGAAGGTAACACTCAGAAACATTTAGAAAACACTCAAAATCACTGGATGATGTCATCAGTGATGTCATTTGAGATGTCATCAGTGAAGTCACTAACCCTGTTATGAGTGATGTAGTATGTGAGGTAATAGGCAGTGCTTTGGGGGTTGTAAGTTACAGTAAGTTCAGGTAACTATAATTGCTTAATTACTATGGTTTTGTACGTGTGAAATGTGAGCCTAACTGTAATATCCCTATAACTTTGTTTTCTTCAGTGAATATATATAATATATGTTAGAAATGGGGTCTCTAGTGGTTTGCACCCTGTCCAGCCAGGGTCCCTAACTCTAGTCAGAGTAAGGGAGTCACACAGCTAAGATAACCCCTGCTCTCACCCCCTTGGTAGCTTGGCATGAGTAGTCAGGCTTATCTCGGCGGCAATGTGTAAAGTATTTGTACACACACACAGTAACACAGTGAACACACTATAAAAGAAGCCCACACCAGTTTAGACAAATAGCCAATATTTATCTGAATAAAACAAGACCAAAACGTTAAAAATCCAACATACACAAGTCAAAATATCACTTATAAATGATTAAGCAAGTTTTCTCCATAAAAGTCAATGGATGCTTTCATTTTAGCACAAAGTGCCTCAGATGCGTCAAAAATCAAAGACGGTGAAAGGCGCAGGGGCGGTAAGGCGCCCGAAAAGCAAATCGTCAGTTCTTTACTCCACATTGGAGGTGATGTGTCAGTTCCTTACTGGCAGGAGAGGTGATGTGTCAATTTCTGGACATGCTGCCTTGGTTCCTTACTGCGGTGCGGTGTTGATGAAGAATAAGCTTCCAGGGATGACACATCAAAAATCCAGACAGCCTGCATCGATTTGACAGTGGTGATGCAGGTGCTGCGTCAATTCCAAAGCTGCAAAGCAGTTGAGTCGATCTTTTGCAACGATGCATCAATAAAACAGGTGGTGGGAGTCCATGCATGGATTTTCTCAATAAAATCGCCAGGTTACACTTACAAGGGCCCAAGAACAGACTGGATTTGGCACCACTTGGCAAGTCAGAACTCAGCAAAAGAGCGTAAGCACAGGCAGGTGAAGTCTTGATGGCCCTGAAGCCTTTTAACAGGAGGCAAGCTGGCACAAGCCCTTGGAGAACCTTAGAAGCAGGATTTAGAAAGCAAAGTCCAGTCCTTTCACTCCCAGGACATAAGCAGCAAACAGCAGGCCAGCACAACAAAGCAACAAGCAGAATAGGAATCCCTCCTAAAGCATCCAGCTCTTCTTCCTGGAAGAATGTCCTCAGTCCAGAAGTGTTCTGATTTTTGGGTGTCAGATGTCCAATATTTATACCCCTTTCTGCCTTTGAAGTAGGCAATCTTCAAAGGAAAGTCTTTGAAGTACACACAACCTGTCCAAGCAGGGTCCCTAACTCTAGTCAGAGTAAGGGAGTCACACAGCTAAGATAACCCCTGCTCACCCCCTTGGTAGCTTGGCATGAGCAGTCAGGCTTATCTCGGAGGCAATGTGTAAAGTATTTGTACACACGCACAGTAACGCAGTGAACACACTATTAAAGAAGCCCACACCAGTTTAAAGAAATAGCCAATATTTATCTGAATAAAACAAGACCAAAACGTTAAAAATCCTACATATACAAGTCAATATATCACTTTTAAATGATTATGTAAGTTTTGTCCATAGAAGTCAATGGATGCTTTCATTTTAGCACAAAATGCCTTAGATGTGTCAAAAATCAAAGACGGTGAAAGGCGCAGGGGCGGTCGCCAGAAAAGCAAATCATCAGTTCCGCACTACACATGGGAGGTGATGCGTCAGTTCCTTACTGGCAGGAGAGGTGATGTGTCAATTTCTGGACATGCTGCCTTGGTTCCTTACTGCGGTGCGGTCTTGATAAAGAATGGGCTCCCAGGGATGACACGTCAAAAATCCAGACAGCCTGCATCCATTTGACAGCGGCGATGCAGGTGCTGCGTCAATTCCATAGCTGCAAAGCAGTTGCGTCGATCTTTTGCAACAATGCATCAATAAAACAGATGGTGGGAGTCCATGCATGGATTTTCTCATTAAATCACCAGGTTACACTTACAAGAACAGACTGGATTGGGAACCACTTGGCAAGTCAGAACTCAGCAAAAAAGCCTAGGCACAGGCAACGCAGCTCTGTGGTGCTTACTGGAGGTACCTGGTGGGCTACTTGGCCCCCAGGGACCCTCAAGATTCAAGGGGTCTTAATCCCCCAACTTACAATGGCCAGGGGGCGCCTTTGCCCATTGGTGCAGGGAGGGGGCGGGTCTGATATAACAAGTTAGCTGTCCTGCTGTCTGGCACTTACTTGAGGTAATAAAAGGGGTAGTTGGCCCCCAAGGTTGACGTTGGGGGCTAACTATCCCCCCTGTTACCTTCGCTATATCACACACAGTGGGTTTTCTAAAAGGTGTTTGGAAGCCACGCTCACCTTTCTCCACCACTCTGAAAATGCGACTGCAATGTTATAGTTCGAAATTAGCATTTAAAAAACCTTTGAAATTCTCTGAAAAAACCACAGGTTTCAGGGACGTTATAATTAGTTGGACATTTCACTCGTACAAAACCAGAGAAATTCAGCCGTTATAGTTAGTAGAGCTAACTGTTACTCGAGCCATAAATCAAGGTCACTGAGAACAGTGAGGCTCCTATTTTCTAATGTACTGATTCTAATGTCTTGTATTATCTTATTCGATGAAAAGGGTGATGTATAAGTAGGTCAACAAGTCAGCATAAGAGAAGGAGTTGGGCTATAATTGAAAAAATATTTAAGTCCAATGACTGAGTTGACAAACACTTTGATGTTTGCCCAACATATGTAAAATCACAACACCAAATTTCAAAAACTTAAATTGGGTCAGAATGCATTTAATTTGGAGCATTTTTATTCTGTCTTTTTGCATGGGGTAAACCGGTATATGAGGCAACATGCATGTGGTAACTGGTTGTTGTCTTTCTTGGTTGCCGCTACAGCATTTATCACTGGCTTGCTGAACAACATTGGAACCCATGTGGACCCCATTCGTCTGATTCGCCACATCAAGGAGGGAATGGAAATTCCTAATTTAAGAGATTCATTGGTAAAAATCTTGCAGGATTACAATTTACAAGTAAGTTTCAAAGGAGATGTGTAAAAACAAATTACTTTGCAAAGTGTTTTTATGTGTTTGTTTGGTACTAAAACAGTGCATAAGACGGTTTCGAGTTGAGTACATCAGACTGTCATACCCAGAAACTATTCTGCTAAATATTTTTTTACTTATAGACAAGGCCACTGGAATTATGTGATTTTGCAGCCATGGCGTTTTCCACATAATTATGGATTTGCCTCATAATCCATCATCTACTACATACACTGCAGATTTCAGGACAAAAATTGTTTCCAGCACAAATGGATCAAAAGTTACTAAACCCGTAGCAACACATATTGCTGCGCAGATCTGATAGAGACTACTAGCTTCAGATTCCTTAACGTAGAATTATCCCCAGGCGTGAGACTGGATCCGGAAACTTTTTACCACAGCATCCCTGTGCGCCATTGCGGCATCACGCGACTCCGCCCAGGCATCGTTCGGGTACGTGACGTCAGCGAGGTCACATAATATTCACCCCGGCGTGCCTATGTTAGTTTTTTCCTTTTCCACGTGCAACACGGATCCCATCTTGCTCGGGCCTGTCTTAGGCCCCTTTTCCTTCCTCATTGTGACAGTTTTTTGTGGAACAGTGTGCGAATGCCTTCGGGCTTCAAGACTTGCACGTCGTGTGGGCATCTTATGTCGGCAATGGACCCTCACCTAATTTGTATGTGGTGTTTGGGGGAAGATCACGGCACCACTGATTGAGGGGCGTGCCAACAGTTGAAGCCGAAATTGCGGCTAGAGTGCCGGATGAAACTATTCTTAGCGTGTCTCTGAAGGTAGTCTTCCTCCCCTCGATCTTCCGCAGCTACTGCTTCAGAAGCGCCCGTTGTCATCGTCCTCACCCCTCTCCGATGTTGCGAGAACGTTGCTCCCCGGTGGGTAAGTGTTGTAGTTTGCCCCCAGGGGCCGGTGTTCGGCCAGCCGGGGACGTGGACTCTCTGCGGGTGATGCGGCCCGCAGGTTTTCCTCCTATCCACCGTTTCCTGGTGGGAGGGCGTCGAGAGTCCAGATGGAGACATACGCAGCAGCTTTGCAGGCCTTGCTGGCATCTCCTCGTCCTTCCCTTCCTAGGGCGTCAGCGTATCCCTTGAGCGGGGCCCTCCGTGGTGCTGCCAGTGGCTCCGGCACTGACTCGTTCGGATCCTGGCTTGGGGGATGTGGTGCTGTTGGGGTGCGGCTCCTCTGGGGTCACTTCCTTCAGACCACGGCACCTCTGCCACGCCGCAAACTTTAGCGGGAGTGCCTGTGGTGTTGCAGGACGTCGCCCGGGCTCGGGTCACATCCCTTAGCCCCGCTCGGTCCTCTGGGCAGGCAGTGGCCTTGTCCACGGCTGAGCTGACGCTGCCACGGTGCCGTCACTTACTGGTCCAGGCGGCGCCACATGGTTCAGTGGGCCCTCCTCGTCCCGCTTTGGGTCGAGGTGGGATGGGGACCCCTCATCAATCAATCAAGAGTATTTGTAAAGCGCGCTACTCACCCGCTAGGGTCTCAAGGCGCTGGGGGGGGCTGCTACTGCTCGAAAAGCCAGGTCTTGAGTTGCTTCCTGAAGGAGAAATGGTCCTGGGTGAGTCGTAGTTGGGTGGGGAGGGTGTTCCAGGTCTTGGCCGCCAGGTAGGTGAAGGATCTTCCGGTGGTGGTTCTGCGGATCTGTGGGACGGTGGCGAGGGCGAGGCTGGCAGAGCGGAGCTGGCGGGTTGGCGTGTAGAACGTGAGGCGGTTGTTGAGGTATTCAGGGCCCAAGTCGTGGAGAGCCTTGTGTGCGTGGGTGAGGAGTCTGAACGAGATCCTTTTGCTGACGGGGAGCCAGTGCAGGTCCCTCAGGTGGGCGGAGATATGGCTGTGTCGGCGTTCTGGATGCGCTGGAGTCTTTTCTGTAGTTTGGCGGTGGTCCGAGCGTAGAGGGCGTTCCCGTAGTCCAGACGGCTGGTGATGTGGGCCTGGGTGACCGTTTTCCTGGTTCCAGTGGGGATCCAGCGGAAGATCGTACGGAGCATGCAGAGTCAAGGATGAAGCCCATGTTGCATGCGTGGTCCGTGGGCTTGGGTGGGGGGCCCAGAGCCGGGGGCCACCAGGAGTCGTCCCAGGCGGAGATGGATGGGCCTAGGATGAGGACTTCCGTCTTGTCTGAGTTCAGTTTCAGGCGGCTGAGCTTCATCCAGTCTGCGATGTCTTTCATTCCGTCCTGGAAGCTGGCACTGGCGGAGGTGGGGTGGTTGGTGAGGGAGAGGATCATTTGGGTATCGTCGGCGTAGGAGATGATGTTGAGGTTGTGCTTGCGTGCGATGGCTGCGAGGGGGCTCCTGTAGACGTTGAAGAGGGTGGGGCTGAGCGAGGAGCCTTGAGGTAAGCTGCAGATGATCTTGGTGGTTTCTGCGAGGAAGGGCGGGAGACGGAATCTTTGGGTTCTGTCGGAGAGGAAGGAGGTGATCCATTCCAGGGCCTTTCCTTGGATCCCGGCGTGGCGGAGGTGGGTTGTCAGGGTGCGGTGGAAGACCGTGTCGAACGCAGCCTAAAGGTCGAGCAGGATGAGGGCGGCGCTTTCTCTGTTGTCCAGCAGGGTCCGGATGTCGTTGGGGGCCGCGATGAGGGCGGTCTCGGTGCTGTGGTTCGCTCGGAATCTGGACTGCGATGGGTCGAGGGAGCCGTTCGTCTCCAGGAAGGCTGTCAGCTGTTTGTTGACGGTTTTCTCTTGCAGGGAAGGGGAGGAGCGAGATGGGCCGGAAGTTCTTGATGTCTGAGGGGTCTGCGGTGGGTTTTTTCAGGAGGGCGCTGATCTCTGCGTGCTTCCAGCTCTCCGGGAAGGTGGCGGATATGAAGGAGTTGTTGATGATGTCCCGAAGTTTGGGTGCGATGATGGAGTCGGCTTTGTTGAAGATGTGGTGTGGGCAGGGATCAGCTGGGGGGCCCGAGTGGATGGTGTTCATCGTGTGGGTGGTATCTTCCGTACTGACCTGAGTCCAGGCGCACATGGTGGCGGTGGGGGGTGTAGGTTCGGTGGTGGGGTACGTGTTCTGAGCGCCGAAGCTGTCGTGTATGTCGACGATCTTACAGTGAAAAAAGGTGGCCAGAGAGTTGCAGAGGTCTTGAGAAGGTGTGATGTCGTTGTTGTTGGGGTTGGAGAGCTCTTTCACAACGTTGAAGAGTTCCTTGCTGTTCTCCGAAGGATGACCTTTTGGTGGTGCGGATCAGCTGGTGGTGTTTGCGGGTGGCGTTCTTGAGGGCTGTCATGTTGTCCGTTGACTGGTTGTGGCGCCAGGCTTTCTCGAGGTCACGGCAGGAATTTCTTGGAGTCTTTGAGATCATTGGTGAACCACACGACTTTCTTGCTGTTGAGCTTGCTGGGAGGGTTTTTCAGTGGAGCAAGGGTGTCGGTGCAGTCGGTGATCCACTGTGTGAGGTTGCCGGCTCCTTTGTTGGGGTCCGTGGTGTTGGTGGGAGGGTTTAGGCGCAGGGAGGTGGTGAGTTGGTCGGTGGTGATCTTGCTCAAGCATCTTCGGGGGGGTTTGTTGAGGGCGGTGGTGGGTCGTTGTTTTCCAGAAGTTGAAGTGTACGCAGCTGTGGTCGGTCCAGTGGAGCTCGGTGGTGTGGCTGAAGGAGATGTGGTTGCTGGAGGAGAAGACAGGGTCGAGCGTGCGGTGGTGGTGTTGTTGTCCTGGTCGTTCTCCAGGTGGAAATTAAGGTCTCCTCGGAGGATGTAGTCGGGGGAGGCGAGGGCGAGTGGGCTGATGAAGTCTGCGATGGCCTCGCTGAAGTGTGAGCGTGGTCCCGGGGGTCTGTAGATGAGGGTTCCTCTGAGGGTCGGTGTGAATCTGGAAGTGCAGGTGCTCTACGGTGGCGAGGGTGTAGTCGGTGTCGTGATGCGGATAGTGTTTCTGTGGGCGATGGCGATGCCTCCTCCGGGGTGGTTGACGCGGTCCCTCCGGATGATCTTGTACCCGTCCGGGATGGCAATGGTGATGTCGGGGGCTAAGGAGACGTTCATCCAGGTTTCCGTGAAGAAGGCGACGTCTAGTGCCGTTTTGTCGAGGAGGTCCCACAGTTCCTGTGGATGGAGCGGGTGTTGAGCAAGATGCACTTGAGGTGGTTGTTGTTGGCGGCTGTTTTGGCTGGCGCAGTGCAGGACCGAGTGCAGGTGAAGTAGCAGGCGTGGCAGGTGAAGGCTCCGTGGGTGTGTTTCGGGGTGGCTTGGTAGCAGGCTGGATGTCGGCCGGTGTTGAGTGCGTGGAGGGTGGCGGCGGCGTAGCTCAGTCGGGTTGGCTGGCTCTGGTGGGGTCCAGGGGTTCTGGCGCTGGGCACGGTCCATACGCTGACGGGTGTAGGCGGGCTTGCCTTTGGCGCTCGGAGCTGCGAATGGGGACCGGGAGACAGGAAAAGGGGGCAGGGCCACAGGAGAGCAGCGGCGGGGAGCAGAGGGGGTGTTGGAAAGAGCGTGAAAGTGGAGCGGGGGAGAGCGAGGGCAAGCCTGGGCAAGCCTGGAGAGCGAGGGCAAGCCTTGTCAAGCCTAGGGAGCGAGGGCAAGCCTGGAGAGCAGGGGCTCTAAGGAGAGGCGACAGCAAGAGGGCCAAGCAGGCAGCGGCAGCAGAATCTGGGCACACGGGGGCCGTGCGGTAGTAGAGTGACCGGGTCAAGGGTCACCCTACATCCCTCATCCCCCTACAGGCACCTCTCATCCGTCCCTGCGGGTGGCTGCCTCGTCTGAGGGCAAGTCAGAGGTTCAATCGTCCCTGGCGCTGCCGCATGGGTCACCGGACCACTTCCGTTACACCCTGGGCCGAGGCTGGCGGGGGGCTTCGTGGCACTCCCCCGGCCCCTCTCCTTCTTCCACACAGGCGGCTGCCTCGCCGGAGGTCGAGTAGGCGTCGTTCTGGCGTCGCCCCTTGGCCACTTTGGCTCCGGCTCCACTCCGGTCTCCGGCGCGGTGTGACTTGGAGGAGCCCTATCCGGCATCTCCCTCGGCGCCGGATGGTGTTGACGCCCTGCCTCAGGTGGCAGACTCTACGGCTTCACACAGAGGTCATGCAGGGGATTTGTCTGCGGATGCCCCCTCTTCTCCGGAGGTTGGGTGCCTACTGGTGTCATCCTCCCCGGAGACGGGCACCATTTTTCACCGGCGTCATCGAAGGGCGGCTCTCCGCCTTTTTCGAGGCCAAGGTGTTCAGCGGAGGAGCGGCAGGTTCCCCATTCTTTGGTACCTTCTGACTTCCAGGTCTGGCCTTTGCCCTTCCCGATTGGCTTCGGGGACAGCCGCCTTAGTTTGCAGCCGTCTCCCACGGAGGAGCTGCTTTCTCCACCCCGGGGCCATACGGAGGCGGGTGCGGCCTTCGCTCACGCAGTGTCCACGGCTATGGGTATCCTGCGCATGGGTGCCCCAGTTGCTCATTTTCCGGCGGACCATCTCTTGGAGGCTCTCCACCAGGGCTCTGGTGGGAGGGAGTTGTTGCTTCCCTTTGAGGGTTCGCTCCTTTCCTCCCTGATGGGGGCTTGGAGGCGACCCGCCTCAGGGGACCCGGTGCCCCCACACTTTCTGCACCCGCACCTCCCAGCGCCGCGTGAGCCGGCGTGTCTTTCCCTCCACCCCTCTGCCTCAAGTCCACTTTTGCGGACTGCTTTTCTTTCCTTGCAGCCACTGTTGACTCCGCCATCCCGGGAGGCCCGCTGGCTGGAATCTTAGGGGCGCAACATGTTCGCCTCGACCAGCGCTGCTCTGCGGGCTCTGAACACCTTATGCGTGTTGGCTAGTGCCTCCTCTTGTTTGTGGGACTCGGCTGAGTCCTTGGGATCCCCAGCTTCCCAGGAGTCTGTTCAGGTGGACTTGCCATATCATGCGTTGGCTTGCCGGGAGCTAGCGGCGTTTATTCTCCGTTCCGCTCTGGGATCTCGAAGGTAATGGCCCGGTCCATGGCTTCCTCAGTCGCCCTCCGGCACCTTGCTTGGCTTCGGGACGGTGTGTTCCTTGAAAATGTGCGGGAGCGACTGATTGAGCTTCCGTTCGATGGTAACCTGTTGTTCCATGCCCCGGCTGACTCCGCCATCCAACTGTTCCTGGGAGGGTTCTGTCCTCCTCCTCCTCCTCCTCCTCCGTCTTATCCTCCTCGTCCTCCTTCCCCTCCTCAGTAACTGCTGAGTTGAGCTGGTTCTGGATCTTCTTTTGGGCCAGATGCCCTTGCGGTGGAGTGTGTTTTATAGCCACTCGAGTTTCCCCTTGCTGGGACAATGGCGTTGTTGGCTGCTGGACAGCCCTTTTGTTGCCTGTGTGTGTGTTTTGCTGGAGTTGTCTACACAGACTTGGCCCTGAGATTAGGCCTTCTGTTTTCTCTTGGGCTGCTTGCAAGCCTTCTGCAGGGATTTTTCCCCGTGGCTTTTTTGTTTTTTCCTCTGCTGCGGTAGTTTCTTCCTAAGAGGGTTCCCAGTTCTTGGGACTTAACGTACCCTATGTGGGGTAGTGGTAGCTGTTCTATAGCTTACGCTCTGCTAGGGTGTTCTGGTCGCCTTCGGGCCTCTGTTCTCCATGGCGTTTATGTTGCAGATGTTTCTTTAGGTCATGCGCGGACCCCTCGTAGTGTGTCCGGGCATTTCCTTGCCTTCATGCTCCTGTGCTGGAGGCTGGGCTGGTTCTGTGTTTCTGCCTTTGTCAGGTGTAGCCTGCCCGGTCTCCCGGGAGCCCCGGGATGTTTCTCCTGCTTCCATTGGCTTATTACTGCTGGTCCTGCTCTGTCTGGTGGGCTCGCCTTCTTTTCCCTCGTTTCCTTGGGCCCGCTAGGCTTTTCTCCTTCTTCTTCCGTGGTTAGCATTGGTTGGAAGCTCTGTTGCCTTGTAGGAGCGTGGGGTGCTTTGGCCTCCCTGGCCTGGCCCTTGGTTCCTCTATTGGATGGAACAGGCTTCTTCTTTTTTCTTTTTCCCACACCTCTCTTGTGGTTGATGGTATTCTGCTTGTGGGGTTCCCCAGTTGCCTAGGAGGACGGAGGAGGTTCGGGTTGTACTTCCCAAGCTGTTGTGGAGGGGAAGGACGCCGCGAAGTTCGCCATCCGGTGTGGGCTACTCACCGCGGACTCTTTGGGTAGGGCAATCTCCGCAACGATGGCCCTACGTCGCCACGCCTGGCTGCAGTCCTCTGGGTTTTCAGGGAATGTCCAAAGTTCCCTCATGGACATACCTCTTGATGGTACTCGCCTATTTGGCGATAGGGCAGACAGTGCGCTGGAGCATTTCAAGGACAAGTCCTTGGGTCTCTCCACCATGCGCCCGACCACGTCTACCTTTCGTTACCTTTAAAATGAACCTACTTACTAAAGTGCTTCAGCCGGCGGCAAGTTCTATGGAACCTATGCTTCCATTCAATGAGGCCTTGACAGATGTTTTGATGGACACCTTGTCTCGACCAGCCACTGGGGTTCTGGTGGATAAAAACATGGCCAAACGTCATTACCCGGCACTGGGTGACCCTGCCTTTTTAACAAATCATCCGACTCCGGAGAGCCGAGTCATTAAGGCCTCCACTTCCCAGAGCGCATTCCCTACTGCTCCGCCAGATAATGAATCAAAGAAACTGGAGCAGTTTGGCAAAAAGTTGTTTTCCTCTGCCAGCCTGGGGCTGCGATCGGTCAACACTGCATGCCTTTTTGGCCGCTACTCTCACGCTGTGTGGGACATGGTGACGCAAGCTCTGCCCCAGTGCCTGGAGGAGGTCCAGGCTGTACTTTCCCAAGCTGTCGCGGAGGGGAAGGATGCTGCGAAGTTCGCCATTTGGTGTGGGCTGGACACTGAGGACTCTTTAAGGAGAGCCATCTCCACAATGGTGGCCTTACGTCGCCTCACTTGGCTGCGGTCCATGGTGGCGCAGACACTGCCCCAGTGCCCGGAGGAGGTTCAGGCTGTACTTTCCCAAGTTGTTGCAGAGGGGAAGGAGGCCACGAAGTTCGCCATCCGGTGTGGGCTGGACACCACAGACAGGGTAGGGCGATCTCCACAATGGTGGCCTACGTCGCCATGCCTGGCCGCAGTCCACAGGGTTTTTGGGGGATGGCCAGAGTTGGGCACGCCCTTTGATGGTAATCGCCTCTTTGGCGATAAGGCAGACACTGCGCTGGAGCGTTTCAAGGACTCTCGGGCTACGGCCAAGTCCTTGGGTCTCTCCACCACACGCCCGACCATGTCTACCTTTAGTTCCTTTCATGGCCACGGAAGGGGCGCCCCTGCACGCTCGTTCAGCCAGAAGCCTTGCAGAACCAACTTCAGCGCGTCCACGGGCGTGGTGGCGGCCGTGGCGGCATAGGGGGCCAGTGTGCGGGTCAGTCCACCTCTGCTCCCGCAGCATCCTCCTCAAAGCCTTCCTGGTCCGAGCTTTGGGGTGCACCCCACACCGATGGGCGACAGGATTCAACATCACCTCCCTCACTGGCGCTCTGTCACTTCGGACAGGTGGGTGCTGCAAATTGTCAGAAGGGGTTACTCCCTCCCCTTCGAGTCTGCCCCCCCCCCCCCCCAGTCATGCAACCTCACTTCGCGCTTCTCCCACAGGAAGTTATGGTTCTCTCGAGCGCGTTCCAGGGCCAGAAGTAGGACGTGGTTGCTATTCCCACTACTTTCTGGTCCCCAAGAAGGACAAAGGGGGCCTGCGCCCCACATTGGACCTCAGGAATGTCAATCGCTTCCTCCAGAAGGAGAAGTTCAAGATGTTGACTCTGGCTCAGGTCTTGGCTGCCCTCGACCCTGGAGACTGTATGGTAGCGTTGGACTTGCAGGACGCATATTTTCACATCCCCGTCCTGCCGCCCCACTGGCGCTACCTGCGGTTCACAGTAGGCCAGGAGCATTTTCAGTTTGCTGTGCTCCCCTTCGGCCTTACCAGCGCCCCTCAGGTGTTCACATAAGTGATGGCATTGGTCGCAGCTCATCTGCGCAGGTCAGGGGTGTCAATCTTCCCCTACCTCGACGACTGGTTGTTGAAGGCGGGCTCGCCCCAGGCAGTCTTCACCCACCTTCAAACTACGGCCGACCTCCTGTATTTGCTGTGGTTCTCCATCAATGTGCCAGAAGTCGCACCTGAATCCCTCTCAGAAGCTCCCCTTCATCGGAGCGGTTCTGGATAAGACGTGGTTTCGGGTTTATCCTCCAGAGCAGCAAGTCCGGGATATTCAGGCTATGATTCCAATCCTTCAGCCTCTATCCCGGGTTTCAGTCAGGATGACCCTCCGGCTCCTAGGCCTGATGGCCTCTTGCATGCTGCTAGTGCAACATGCCATATGGCATATGCGGGCTCTGTTTCAGTGGGCACAGCATCAGGGCAACCTGTCTGATCAAGTCCAGATCTCGGAGGGCACTGCAAATCAATTGCAGTGGTGTGGCTCATGAATCGGGATTGGGTCCATGGCAGATCCCTCTCCCTTCCCCAACTGGAGCACACAGTGGTGACGGATGTGTCCCTCCTGGGATGAAGAGGCCACTTGGGAGAGGCGACGATCAGAGGCCTCTGGTCTCCGGCGGAGTCCCGACTCCATATCAATCTTTTGGAGCTTTGGGCAATCCGACTTGCACTGAAGGCATTCCATCCCTCTGTCTGGGGAAGTGTAGTGCAGGTATTCACGGACAACACCACCGCCATGTGGTATTGCAACAAGCAGGGCAGGGTGGGGTCGTGGACCCTATGTCAGGAGGCTCTGCGCCTCTGGACATGGCTGAAACATCAAGGCATTACCTTGGTGGTTCAACACCTGGCAGGTTCTCTGAACGCCAGGGCAGACGAACTCAGCCGCCGATGCTTGATGGATCACGAATGGCGTCTGAACTCGGACTTAGCGCAAAGGTCTCTTTCTGCAGTGGGGAGTGCCTTGGTTATATCTATTCACCACCGAAGAGAATATGCAATGTCATCAGTTTTGCGCTTTGGAATTTCCAAGGCGGCCCTCGTTCGGAAACACTTTTCGTTGCGAGTGGAGTTGCTGTTTGTTGTACGCCTTTCCGCCTATACCACTTCTGCCCAGAGTGCTGAAGAAGATTCAGTGCAACCGGGCCCAGGTCATCCTTGTGGCTCCGGATTGGGCACGAAGATACTGGTATCCCGAACTACTCAACATGGCGATCGATCCCCCGATCCAACTACATCTTCGGGAGGATCTTCTGTCGCAGCAGCAGGGGGACAGTCCTCCACCCGATGTCTAGCCTCCACCTCCATGCATGGAGATTGAGCGGCGAATGTTGACAGCCTTCGATCTTCCTCCCGAAGTCTGTGATGCCATTCTGGCAGCCAGGCATCCATCCACTAAAACGGTATACACCTGCAGGTGGAACAAGTTTGTGGCATGGTGCACAGCTAAGGCTGTGGATCCCCTTTCTGCCCTTCTTTCCGAGGTCCTTCTGTTCCTTCTTTCTTTGGCCCAGCAGGGCTCTGCTCTGGGTACTATCAAAGGTTATATTTCGGCCATCTCCACCTTTCTACGGCTTCCAGATCAGCCTTCTCTTTTTAAGTCCCCGGTTGTTAACCGTTTCCTGAAAGGCATTATGTAGTAAATACAAGGAGGCTTCTAGATGATTAGTCCAGTTTATTCCAAGGAGACAGCTTACACAACCACCACGAACAGATGCACAGCTGTAACTGATCTTAATAGAACACTACACTGCCAAGGATCCCTAAGAATCCTCCGGCAGTAAGAACCATAACAATTCTGAATGGAACATAGGAAGGGAAGTACAAGGATGAGAAGAGGGTGAAGCACAGAATAGAATACTACACACCTTCCCCCCTAAAAAAAACAAAAAAAAACAGCAAAAAAAAAAACTTAAAGGTAGTAATCATGCAACTTTACAGGAGTATGCTTTACACGAATGCTTTTCCTAAGGGAGAAATTATCATCATTAGACGTCATAGGACAAGGTATGGGAACATTTCCAGTAACAGAGTCATTGACATGGCTAGAGGGTTGTTCAGTGACAAGGTTGCTGTTGTCAGGCATGGATGTACTGCAGGTATTAGGTACAGAAACAACAGGAACAACAGTCTGGTTCTCAGAGTCAAAAGAGTTAAACAAAGGAGAAAAAGATGCATCATTATGATCACACAAAGTCTTAGCAGTGGTAAGATCATTAGAAGAGGATGGTGCAGAGTAGGGTTCCACATTAGAAGAATTTGAACCTTTACACAGAGAAATCCTTCTAAAATTCCATATTTTCCCATCCCCAACTCTCACAGCCTTTGAAAATACTTCAATAACCTTGCAAGGGTCTGACCACTTATTCCACTTATTGTCAAAAGCCCTACCTAATTTCACGCGGACAAAGTCACCCACCCTGACCTTCTGACCGGAGCTTTTAGTGGACAAGAAGTTGGCTTTCATTTTTTCCTGATACTTCAAAACTCTGTCCTTAACACAAGCAGGATCTACAGAAGGGTCAACCGGTAATTTAACTTTCATCCACCAAGGCAAAAGTTTGGAGCCAGGCTTTCTGCCTCTAAGCAATTCAAAGGGTGAAAACCCTGTAACGGAGTTAGGTGACGTGCGGTAAGACAGTAAGGTGGAACGCAGGGTTTTTTTCCAGTCTAGATTGCTTTTAACAGCCAGCTGAATAGACTCTTTGATGACACGGTTAAAGCGTTCCGTCTGACCATTGGCTTGTGGATTATAATTCGACACCCTTTTGTGCACGATGCCACACCTCTGGATAAATGCCAAAAATTCTTTGCTTATAAATTGCGGGCCATTATCTGACACTATCTCCGCGGGAATTCCTTCCCTGCAGAAAACCTCATCAAGAAATTGGATAATTTGAGTGGAACCAACTTTGTCGACAATTTTTAGTTCCGGCCACTTAGAAAAATAATCGATAAGGACAAGACCAAACACATTTTGTTGGGAAAACAAGTTAAGAGGTCCAATTATGTCAATGCCTAATCTCTTCCAGGGGCAAGAGACGAATTCAATAGGCGAAGTGGTAACAGACAAGGGTTTGACTGTTTTGTCACTTTTGTCGCAAGGGGAACATGAACGAACCCATTTGTCGACCATTCTGTCTACACCTGGCCACCAGTAGAACTCGCGTATGCGTCTTTTGGTGCCAGACATGCCCATATGGCCTTCATGGGCCATGGAAATAATTCTTTCCCTCAAAGAAGTGGGAGGAATAATTTTGTCACCACGAAACACAAACCCTTGGTCAAACATGAGTTCGTCATTTACCTTGAAAAAGGAAAGAATGTCCCCAGATAAGTATCGCTCATGAGGCCAACCATACTGTAAGTGTCTGGTTAAAGAAGCAAGGTCAGAGTCATTCGCCATAGCTTCCCTCCACTCTATTTCGGAGATGCTAGGGGAAACACCAGCTGGAACACAGTCGTTGACATCATCGATATTAGAAACAACATCAGATTCATTGTACCAACCAACCGAAAAAATGGAATTGACCAAAGGCAACCTGGACATGCAGTCGGCGTGCACATTTAACCGCCCAGGGACGTATTCGACAGTACATTGGAATTCTTGCAATTTGGCTGCAAGACGTGCTAGGCGCGCTGTTAAGGTCCTGCCACCACCAGCTGCCAGCATATTGATTAGAGGTTTATGATCTGTTCTTAAACAGAATCTGGTTCCCCAAAGAAATTGCCTGAAATGTTCAGAGGCCCAGGTGCAAGCTAGTAGCTCTTTTTCGATTGTGGAGTAGTTAAACTCAGCGCCTCGCAAGGTCCTTGAAGCATATGACACAACGTACTCTTCGCCCTTGTCTTTTTGCATTAAGACTGAACCTAAGCCAACGTTACTCGCATCCACACACACTATGCATTCTTTCTCTAAATCAAAAGGTCTTAGGAAAGGAGCACAAATAATTTCTTGTTTAAGTAATTCAAAAGCATGCTGCTGATCATTGTTCCACAAAAACTTTACATCCTTCTTCAATAATACCCTGAGAGGATGAACCTTGGAAGCATAATCTTTAACAAATTTACTATAGAATTCTGTGAGACCAAGGAAAGAAACAAGTTGATCTTTGTTCAAGGGAGCAGGGGCTTCGGATATACTCTTGATGTGGTTGAGTTTTGGTTTGATCCCCAGAGCTGAAATCTCATGGCCGAGGTATTCGACCTGACTCTGTCTGAATTTACATTTCGATAATTTAAGTGTGAGCCCATAATCTTGTATACTTTTTAAAACTTTAACCAAGTTTTTATCGTGGTCCTCAAAATTTTTCCCGTGTATTAGGATGTCGTCCTGGAAAGCGATTGCACCCTCACATCCTTCCAAAACTGTCTTCATGAGGCGTTGGAAGACGGAAGCAGCACTAGCTAGGCCGAAAGGCATACGACAGTACTGAAATAAACCCTCAGGTGTAATGAAAGTGGTTAGGAATTTAGAGTCTTCGTGTAAAATTACCTGATGGTAAGCGCTGGTTAGATCTAGTGTGGAAAAAACACAGGCGCCAGAGAGAGTGGAAATGAGCTCGTGTATGTTGGGTAAAGGATGTCTGTCGATCCAGATCTCCTTGTTTAAGCTGCGGAGATCTACACACAGACGAAGCTCACCGTTGCTTTTAAGGGATAAAACAACGGGCGAAACCCATGGGGATGACTCAACTGGTTCAATGATCTTTTTGGAGACTAAATCAGATAAAATTAACTTTAATTTATCACGGTAGGCCAAGGGTACGTTTCTGACTCTATGTCGGACAGGAACAGCAGATTCCTTAAGGATAATGCGGTGTTTGAAATTAGCGAAAACTCCCAAATTATCGTTGAAAATGCATGGAAAATCTTTTTTTAGTTGGAAAATAAAGTCATTTTCCGGAGGAACTACATATACAGGAGGGGAAGCATTGGGATCGAGTTTGATTCCTAAGTCAAACTGATGGGGCCAGCATAAGATAGATGCCCCTTTCGAGGAGACGTAAACCTTCCCCCTGGTAGTTCTATCTTTAAACCTGATTTCTGCCCACATATAACCTTCAAGGCCTATCCTCTTCCCTGTATACCCTCCAGGATGTATGTCAGGTGGTAAAAGTTCTTTTGAGGACCAAAACTTGTCAAAAACATCTTTGCCAATTATGGTGTACCAAGCACATGAGTCAATAAGCATGGAGATTTCTACACCATTAATAAGGATAATGTCGCTAGGGAAGCCTTTGCACTCGGTATCACCAACACACAACATTGTATTAATTTCAGAAGGTTGTTCACAGTCATCATACTCCTCATGTGATAAGAAATTAACTTTCTGGGTGGATTTGCACATTTTTGTAAAATGACCAGACTTTTTGCATTTGACACAAATTTTGTTCCAAGCAGGACACCCTTTATAATTACCCACATGGTCATTAGCACCACATCTATAACAAATTATAGGAGGTCTTCTTTGGAAGGATCTATTGTCCCTGCCAAAGTTGTCCCTTCTAGTGGTATTAGAGGTAGGTTTCCTGTAATTTGGGGGGTTTCTGATTAAGGAAACCTCCGGGATGGTTACTTTAGTTTTGATTTCATGGCCTCTTATTTCGTTAACAAACAATTCCGATTGCTCAATACCTTTTGCAATGTTTAGGACAGCGTTAAGAGAGGACTCAGTGCCCATCCACAAACGTTCCTGTATCTTTTTACTTTTAGTACGCATCATGATTTGGTCCCTTAAAACTTGATCAAAGTCAATAGTTTCGAAGGAACAAGAACTAGCTAGAGTGCGTAGGGCAGCAACAGAGGTTTCTATGGATTCATCTTCTTTTTGAATTCTAGAATAAAATTTAAAACGTTCCATCACGGTATTGATTTTCCTACCAAATCTGATGCTTAATTGTTTGACAACAACTTCAAAAACATTTACATCACCAGCACCAGTATTGTCAATAGGTGGTAGACTTTCCAATTCCTTGAGACCGGCACCCCCTAGACAATTTTTTAGCAAGGCGAGTTTCCTTTTGGGAGAACAACCGTCTTCTTCTACCACATCTACATAAGCTAAGAAGGTTGGATACCAAAGATCCCATTCTACTTTGGGATCACCAGCGGAAGGTAGAAAATGTGTGGGTGAAGTTATGTTGTTCGACATTTTTTTTTTAAAATATTGTTAAAATACCCAAAAGAAAGAACAATAGAAATGAAGGTCACAGTTATTTGGTTATATAAATTGTCAAAAACACATTAGTATAACAATAGCATCGACATCTAGAGTACCTTTCCTGTGAATGAATGTGCTGAATACAGTTTCCTCGTGACAAAACCATAGGCAGGAAATAAATTGCGGAGGGTAATGTTCAAACATACACAAATAACTGTAGTAAAAATCGATGGGGTAATTGAATTACATAAATAGTTGTGGCGTTGAAAGAATTGAGAAAACGGGGCTCGGATCGGCGTTTGTTGCTATGGTGATCCAAGATGGCCGCTGGAACGCAGCGCTGTACGTGAAAGAAGAGCGCTGACCGATGACGTAGATACGCGTAGAGGGAGCGTGTAGAGACGACGCGTCTGATCCAAGAGAACGGTGAGGAAATTCCAGCAGCGAGTACAGCGCACGCGAAGATGTAGGTGAGTCTCGTGTGCTTTTAAAAGATGCGCTTGAGTAATAAGATCGTAGAAAATGTCCAAGAGTTCCACGAAGACACAGCTGAAGGCAAATTTCACACGGAAAATGGATGATGGGGAAAGTATGAGATGAAAATCTCGGGATTGTGAGCGCGGACCGCTCGAAGGCTCAGATTAAAATGGAAAACACAGAGAAACAGCCGCAGGTGCAATCAAGGCACGTCAAATAAGAAATGCTGCCGCTGGTGTTATAATTTAACACATAAGAATTTTTAAAGAGTACCTTAAGAAAGTTCACACTGCAAACGGTGAACGCTGTCTCCAAACTGGATTTTCTTCTTCTTTTTTTTTTGAGAAAAAAAAATAAGTGAAGAATAAATACGGGTCCTGTTGAGCTTCAGGCTTGATATCCCGCTCGTCGCCAGAATATGTAGTAAATACAAGGAGGCTTCTAGATGATTAGTCCAGTTTATTCCAAGGAGACAGCTTGCACAACCACCACGAACAGATGCACAGCTGTAACTGATCTTAATAGAACACTACACTGCCAAGGATCCCTAAGAATCCTCAGGCAGTAAGAACCATAACAATTCTGAATGGAACATAGGAAGGGAAGTACAAGGATGAGAAGAGGGTGAAGCACAGAATAGAATACTACACATTACGCACATATTTCCTCCTGTGCCGTTCATAATGACTTAATGGGGCTTAAACCTTGTCTTGACATATCTGACGTGCGCTCTCTTTGAGCCCCTTCATAACTATCCTTTGCGTCTTCTCACTCTCAAGACGGCTTTCCTCTTAGCTATCACCTCTGCCAGAAGAGTGAGTGAGCTCTAGGCTCTTTCTTCCAAGCCTTCTTTCCTTTCTGTTCATCCGCACAAGGTGGTTTTAAGGACCCGTCCTTCTTTCTTGCCAAAGGTTGTCACGCCCTTCCACCTCTGGCAGACCATCACATTGCCCACCTTCTTTCCGCCTCCACATCATTCGAAAAAAGGAAGAGAGGCTCCACCGCCTGGACCCAAAATGTGCACTCTCGTTCTATCTGAAGCGCACACAACTGTTCTGGGTGGATGGCCAGCTCTTTGTTGGCTACGTGGGCGCCAAAAAAGGCCGGGCTGTGCACAAACGAACCATCTCTCGGTGGGTCGTTCTGTGCATCAAAGCATGTTACTCGTTGGCTAAGAAGGAGCCTCCTGTGCGGCTGCGTGCCCATTCTACCAGGGCAATAGTAGCCACCACTGCCTTGGGACGCGGCATCTCCCTGCAGGACATTTGTCAGGCAGCTACGTGGGCCTCGCTGCACACCTTTACCAAGCATTACTGCCTTGACAGTCAAGTCCGGAGAGACAGCTTCTTTGGCCGTTCTGTTCTCCGTGACTTTCTGGTGTAATCTTGTTCGCAGACCCACCACTGGGGTTGGTATTGCTGGAGTATCTATTATAAGGTAAGGAATCTATCACTAACGTGTCTCTTTCAGATGCACAAGTTACTACTTGTGTAACGATATATCTGTAAGAGACATTAGTTAGTGTTAGATTCCTTACTGCTCCACCCATCCTCCCCGTTGTGTGAACTGATTTCTAGGGTTAAGGTCATCCCTTTCAGGGCCGTAGTTTCATGGCACTAGTGGTCAGTTCCTTGCATGGCTCTGCGTTCCTGGCGCAGAAAGTTGTGTACAGAAATGACGTCAGCCTGCATGGGTGGCGCCTAAGTAGTCTCCGTTACGTCATCTCGGAGCTTACGACGACAGCGACAGACGCAGAGCCGCAGGACGCCACCTACCGACGCGCAGGGGTAGTGCTGACGAAAAACTTTCCGGATCCAGTCTGACAACTGGGGATATTCTAAGGCAAGGAATCTATCACTAACATATGTCTCTGTGGCAGGTCAGTAGAAGGTGCAGAGACTTGGCTTGCTTTTATCACTCTTTTTATTGGGCTAATTACACGCTTCCTATATGGAATGGGTCGGTAGTATGGCAGGGGGGGCTCAAAAGTTCTTTCAGCAGGATTCCTCTCCCGCGGCAGAGTCCTTCCTCTCCTTTTTCACTCCAGTGCCGTAACGTCAGGTTTTGGACGCGTGAAAAGAAAAAGAAACCTCGTACCGTGGTTAACTCACAACAGTACTAAAAGGGAGGGAAGTGTAGGGACAACTGGTGCACAACAACTGTAGCCAAGTGAGGGGATGTGCGCAGGGGGTAGGGGGGTAACCGGGAGTTAGGAGCGACTTCTTAACTTGGGGGACGTCCCCTTCGACCCGCCCAACCTGTGAAACGCTCCCGTACCTGGGTAAGCAACGCTCTTCCTCCCTGAGCGTGGCTGGGCGATGAGTGGAAACGGTGGCCTCCTGGCTTCGTCGCATCCTCCGACCTCTCTCCGTCTTTTCCTGGAACAGCTCGCCTCCTTCCTGATTTCTCCGCAACTCCGTCTCCTCCAGTGGGCTCACACAACGTACTCGGCTCACTTCCTGGATTTGAGGACCCGGCTGCTTCGATGTCATCGGATAGGGCGGGGCTTGTGGACAGTTCTCCCCAGTTAAAGAAACAGTGCCCTTTTGTCGGTATCCTCGGAAAAGAGTGTTAGCGCTGGGTCAGTCCACTCATCCTGAGTGAGAGAAGAGGGTAAGAAGGGGTTTTTACTTGATTCAGTGGCGGAGTCCCCCCTTTCTTCCTCAACCAGGTCCCCCTTGTAACAGTCTCTTACAGATCTATTGTTACACAAGTAGTAACTTGTGCGCCAGTGCCACCTGTCAACTCTAGCTCAAATAAGCACTCCCTGCACTGAAGGTCCCTGTCATCTCATTTTAGGTTATTCGCTGCATTTTTATATATCACGTGTTTGGCCTTTTGTTCTGATCTGCTCCCCAAATACATAATCTCCCCTGAACTTTTTACTTTAGTGTGCCCTTTAATATGCTGATATTAGTGACTGGCAGGATTATATTTTGCATGTGTATTCATGCATAGTTTTTAATTTGTACAAATGTAATACTGGTAATCGAATCAATAGCAGCCTAATGCACATTCCATATAAGAGCAAACAATTACTTTGCGGTAATTGGTTGCATAAATATGTCACTTTAAATAAGAACATTAATTATTTAGCAGTAAAAATTTAATTTTGTAGTCGCTACTTCTACTTTGGAAAGTCATTCATCAAATCTGTAGCGTGGAGTGGGAGATAACATTGGTCTCTCTGTGACCCAGTCTTAATCACTACCCCCTGTACCCTCTGTCTAAGGTGGAAGGGGGGTAGTTTTTGTAATTATATTTGGAATCTTAATCTTAACGCACTAGCGATGTTGGCCGGAACATAGAAATGGAATTGACAAGTTATAGAGCACGGGAGCCAAATTGAAAAAAATAAAATAAGAACAAAAATATCTTTAGAAATATTTTAAAGGCAAAGTTTCTGCTTCACCGTGAGATGTGGAGAGGCCGATCGATTCATAGCTTGCGGCCCAGTCAAATAAAGTGCAGTAGCCACACATCTACTTCCTAATCCGCAGGATTAGAAGGAGAAGCTGATGTTAAGGTCCCATACCATAGGGGGAAATCACTGTCAAACAAGAGGCTTTGCATATGTGAATGGGTTCGTGTACCAAACTTAGACACTTGAACATAGCCCTTTGTTCTGTTGCCAGCCAGTGCGAGCTTATCTCATTCAGAGCAGGTACAGGACAGTAAGAACTGCATAGGACTCACTGCAGTTTGAGAGTGTAAGTCAGGAGACAGAGAGATAAAATGTTGCAGTAGTCAAGCCTAGATTAAACACTCGAGGAAACTACGTTTGCCTCAAACTCTTTGGAAAGAAATGACAAGTTCAGTCTCTGTAAGTGAAGTACGTATAAGAAATGACTGCCAACTGATGTATTCTGCACTTTCAAGGACAGTTCCTGATCTAGAACACCTTACACACTGTTAGTGTTGAATTGACAAGATGACAAAGAACTACATTCTATCCTACTTTCGCCTCAACCACAATCAGCAGCTGAGTTTATGACCATTTACTTGGGGAAATCTTTGTTTCATTAATTGTTGGAAGGCAAATTAGGCAATCACTCATGTTTGATACTGAAGTAGGAGCTGCTTATCCAACTAGGTGCCGTCAGAGCTGGGATGCTGCTGGCCTGGTTTTTTGGAAGGTGTCACTGTAGGAGATCCATGAAACCTGGCCTGAGATCATGACGTCTGACAACCACCCACTTCCGGGGCACATTGGAGGAAGCATTTAATCTCATCCGCGGCCGCTGCAAGTAAGAGCGTTGGGGCCCTTGTGGTCGTCTCTCGAGCCGCCCTTCAAGCCGACCCCACTGTGTCACCGCTCTTACCTGCAGCAGCCACGGCTGTTTAATCTCCGAGACATAAAAAAGGCTGTGCTTGACATATGATGAAAACGCATGCAGCCTACTTTTCCCAAAGACTTTCAAATGAGGACAATTCATACCTCAAAGTGTGCAAAATCTAAAGGCAAGCAAAGATGAAGATCAGGATTACAATTTTGATAGTTGAAAGTGAAATTTATGTGCCCCCTCGGGCTGGGGGGCCTGCGTGGCGGCAACTCGGTGTGGCCACGACCTGCCGAAAACAACATGGCGGCTCCCACAGGTACAGTTGCGGTGGTGGACTGCTGAGCATCTGCGGAGCGCCTACCACGATCGATCGCCATCAAGGACTCGTGACCACCTCCCGGCTTGGTGCTGGGTGCGACTGCAGCGGACCTCGGTCACGCTCAGCTAACGATCGGATACGGCAGTGGGAGCAGCTTTGACCGGGCGCGAGGAGACGTCTGTGGGCGCCATTTCCAGATCTCTGCCTTCGCCTCACATGAGCTGCGCATACGAGGGATTTGTGTTCGGTGTCCCCCTGTACTAGCAAACATCCACCACTGGAGTGCAAGAGGTGCACGGCCTCAAAACGGCGACAGGCAACAGGATAACGCGCTCTGCGCCGCGTTCAGGGCACCGCTCATGCCACCTTCAGCGGCAATGGGAAAGCCGGAGAAGCAACAACAAAAGTTATCCTTCAAAGCAAAGAAATCGTCGAAAGCTACGGACGCGGGGTCTCCTGCAATGAACGACACACCGAGCGACCAGGAGGCAGGCAGCAACATGGAGAAGATCCTCTTGGCCATCCAGTCGAATCTACAGGACATCAATGGGAAACTAGACAATCTCACATATAGAATGGATGGAATGGCGGCCAAGTTGGAGAAACACGGGGAGAGGCTGGACACTGCAGAAACGAGAATATCAGGGGTTGAGGACGAATCCCATGCTACCACTGCCAAATGCGCGGCCATGGAGAAGGTGTTGGAGGTGATAAAGGCGAGAGAGGAGGATTTGGAAGCGCGTTCGAGGCGCAACAACGTGCGCATAGCGGGACTGCCGGAATCCACCAACACCGGGAAAATGGAGCAATACATCGAGAAACTGTGTAGGGACGTGTTTGGCGAAGACTCTTTCTCACACATTTTTGTCATTGAGCGAGCACATAGATCCCTTGCGCCCCGACCACCACCGGGAGCCTCGCCAAGGCCGATTGTGGCCAGAGTTTTGAATCCGGGACAGAGACACCATCTTGAGGTTGGTGAGGGAGAAGGGATCTATTACTCATCAGGGTAATAAACTGGAATTCTTTCCGGACCACACAGTAGCGGTACAGCAAGCACGCAAGGAATACTCGGTGGTAAAGGCCAAGCTTCGTGAGCTTCAAGTCCCTTACTCTATGCTTTACCCAGCTCGTCTTCGGGTGCAGTGGGAGGGTAAACCGTTGATACTGGCGAACCCGAAGACGGCACAGGACTTTGTGAAACGAGTCTTCGCACAGAGAAAAGCTGAGGCATGTAACGGACAACAGGCCGACTCTGACTGAGCTAGAGGGGTCGTCGTATACCTTCTGCTGACTGTGAGTATATAACGGCTGGCCCCCACGTGGTTTCTCTGGAGCCCTGTCGGCAGTGCAGGCCGAGATGGACTAATGGCGGAGCCGATGTTAAACTCTGGGATTATCACTGCCTGTGCATCACCAGTATATTGACTTATTGATATTAATTTAGTCTTGTATAAAATTCGGGGTGGGACAGTGCTGTGCCGGGTCTTGCGGGTTGTGCCTTACTGGCGGGCGGACTTCCCTGCTCGGGGACATGTCAAAATGGCGCCCAAATCACTCGATCATCAGCCCCGGCGCATGGTCTTGCCTGCTCTTCCTAGAGGAGGGGCTGCATGTGAACATTTGCTGGTCGGCTCCGTCGCCGAGGCTGGTCTGCCCGGTGGCGGGCTACCCTGTTACTTTTCTGCATTGCTTATGGGACTTGGTACTGATTGTTCTGAGGGATGGTGACGGGTTGGGGGTGCGGGAACTTGCGGATGTGTCACGGACCGGAGCACGCTGCCCGCCTATTGATCACGCTTCTGACATCAGCTATGTGTGGGTGGAATATTGCTCTCTGTTTTGCACTGTTGACTAGTTGACCGGGTACATGCACTATCCGCTTGTTATCAGGGCCTAGGAATGGTTCCTTCCTGGAACGGACTATGCATCGCCTAGTGGTCATTTGCAGTTTTTTTTTTCGCTCATGAGGGCTTCGAGGGTCTGGGGTGTTGAGTATAGTAACGTGTATTTTTATCAACAGCGAGAACGCCGTCCGCACTCATTAGCTTGAGTGCAGAGTTGTGCCCCCGGCGGACCGCCACTAGGGAGTTCCCCACAAAAGTTCTACAGGGTTGGTTCTGATGGTTGGCCCTGACATGGTTTTGAGGGCATTGGGGAGGGAAGACTGGCTTCGGCATGTTTGGGTTGCTGGAGTGGGAGGGGGTGGGGGGGGATATGTTGTATGTTGCGGTTCTGAGACCTTTGCAGGCAAATCTTGTCCATCATGTGTTTATGCACGATCTGGTACACATTGCACCACATTTCACTACCCTTGGCCACCTCTCACATACCCCCAGGGAGTCGCATACTGTGTCGCGCTTATATACACTACCACCGCACCGATGACTCGGAGACAGGCTCACTCGCCTGACATGCATATTTACATGGAATGTGAGAGGACTGACGCAGCCCAGAAAAATTAGGAGAGTTTTTGCATATCTGACCAGACACCACATTGATGTTGCTTTTTTACAGGAAACACACATCGCTCCCAACACGCATCAGTCTATTGGTCTTAAGTGGGCTGACTCTGTCTATGTCGCAACATACTCATCCTACTCCAGGGGAGTAATGATACTGTTGAGGAAGGGTCTCAATTTCAAAGTCTCACGGACACTGCATGATCCGGATACGTTCTCATATCGGGTACGCTACAGGGTGTGGCACTGACTTTGCTTAATGTATATGGCCCTAATGTGGACACGCCTGGCTTTTTCCGCGAGTTGTGGGGACATCTACAATACTTCAAACACACTAAGATTTTGTGCGGGGGGACTGGAATGTGACCCTCACTGATGAGATGGATCGCTCAGCACACTCCACCGAGTCACACAAACAGGCCAGGACACAACTTCACAACATACTAGCGGATGTGGGACTGACGGATATATGGAGGCATAACTATCCAAGGGACACAGGGGCTACACACATTTCTGCATGCCATAACAGTTGGTCGCGGCTGGATCACTGGTTGGGCACAGCAGACATTGTCCATTGGACTAGCGGCATGAAGGTGCTTCCCAGAACGCTGTCGGACCATAACCTGGTTTTGTTAACAATGACTATCCCAGGTCATGTTCCACCTCCTCATCATTTGAGATTTAACTCACGGGCCTTAACTGACATTGTATACGCTGACACTATCCATAAAGCTATCAAGGATTATTTCCTGCTCAACGAACCAACGACAGATGACTCATGCCTCTTGTGGGAGGCCTTTAAGGCGACGATAAGGGGGGTTTGCATGAGCACCACCTTTGGAATCCTTAGAGACCTTAGGCATCAAATTAAGAACTGTGACACGCAGTTGAGGGATTTGGAACAGGAATATGAAACTACTCGAGACCCTACGATTCTGGGACGACTGCGCGCATTACACACGGAACATCAATCGCTGGTAGATGATGAGATAAAATATATCGATAAACGACACACGGCTAGACGATTTGGTGAGGGTGGCAGACCGGGTGGGCTGCTGGCGGCCAAAATATGTGAAGGGAAGAAACACACCGCAGTGCTGGGAATAAAAGCTGAGAACGATGTCATCTTGACACAGCCGGCGGATATTTTGCGTGGCTTTGTGTCCTCCTTTAGCACACTGTATGCTTCGCAGCCGATTGCGTCCACGGAGGACATCAACGAGTACCTCAGGGATGTGGCTATTGCATGGTTATCTGATCGTCAGAGGGAATATCTAGCGGCGCCCATTACGGAGGACGAGGTCACGGAAGTGATAAAAGCGCTTCCGAATGGCAAGGAGGAAGTCGGCCAAACCCCTACTAGCCTCCCTCCACTGGCTCCCCATAGCCCAACGGATCACCTTTAAGGTAGGCTGCATAACCTTCAAAGCCTTTCACGGCAAAAGCCCCAAGTTCGTCAACCATCTCATAAATAAATACGAACCGACCCGGGATCTTCGCTCTGCCCACCTGTCACTTCTCTCGCTACCCATGTACAAAAAGAAACGCCTAGGTGGATCTCGCTTCGCCTACCTCGCCCCCAAAATCTGGAACTCTTTTCCCCTGTCTATTCGGAACTGCACTAAGCTAGTAGAATTCAGGAGAGCCTTGAAGACCTGGCTATTCAAACAAGCGCACGGTTAGAGCATTGTCACCTCTGCCTCATCAGTCACCTTCTGTCTCTCAGCGCCATGAAACCTCTGGGTGACCGTGCGCTTAACAAATTCCGAATAAGATAAGATAAGATAAGGCGCCAGGCCCCGATGGCTACACAGCCGAATTTTATAAACATTATGTAGACATCCTTGCTCCCAGGCTGACGGAGATGTACGGGGCGGCGTTCGACAAAGGTGAACTTCCCCCCACACTTCGAGAAGCAGTCATTATAGCCCTATTGAAACCCTCTAAAGACCCCACCCACTGTGACTCTTATAGGCCACTGTCATTGATTAATGTCGACTCCAAAATCCTGGCAAAACTCTTGGTCATGAGACTAAAGCTGTTGATGACCAACTTGGTTCTGCCTGATCAGGCGGGTTTTGTCCCGACCCGATCCACGTCTCACAATACCAGAACACTGTTCGCTCTGGCTCATTATCTTCAACCTCAGAAGAAGGCGGTTGCAGTTTTATTAGACGCAGCAAAGGTGTTCGCTTCGATCGAATGGAGGTACCTAATCACAGTACTACATCGCATGGGCTTCCCGAAACGGTTTGTCCAGTGGGTGTCCCTCTTATATACTAACCCCAGAGCCAGGGTCCGGATTAACGGGCACCTGTCCGGCGAGTTTGCGGTGGAGCGCGGTACCAGGCAAGGCTGTCCGCTCTCCCCTCTGATATTCGCTCTGGCACTGGAACCGCTGGCCTGTATTATAAGACAGAACTATAACACATCTGCCCTACACTTCCCCGCCCGGCCGCTACACATTTCGTTGTACGCGGATGACATGGTTCTTTACGTGAGGGATCCACATGTCCACCTCAATCAACTTCTGAGAGAGTACATCAAATTCGGTGGTCACTCGGGGCTTACGATAAATTGGTCTAAATCCTCCATTATTCCCCTTACGGACTCTACGACTCCCATCGATGTTGACTACCCCTTGGAGTGGCAGTCCGATCCGGTGCGATACCTGGGGGTGCAATTTCATAGAGACCCGGAAGTAGTGCTGCTTGCGAATTATGGCGTTACTATTTCCGCGCTGGAGGACAAAGTGAAACGCTGGATACAGCTGCCACTATCTCTGGCTGACCGTATCGCCATAGTCAAAATGAATGTGTTGCCTAAACTACTGTACATCTTCTCCAACATCCCTATCACTCCACCTAGTGAGGTGTTCCGTAGACTTAAGTCGTTGACACTGCAACTCATTTGGGCAGGGAAGAAAGCACGGGTTGACCTTCAGACTTTAACGCTCCCATATACCAAAGGGGGTTTTGGGGTGCCGGATTTCAGGCTCTATTACTTGTGCGCGCAGGCGCAATATGCAGCATATTGGTTCCATATGGTGCCGTATTTGACTCACACAGCCATTGAAGAGGGCGATGCGGCCCCGATCCCTCTAAATGCGGTACTGTCACACAAACGCCCGCCGTTGCACACACGCAACATTAACACAGTAGACACCACCATCAAGGCATGGCATGAACTTGGGAGGCTGGCGCACAAACTACCACTCTATACTCGTAACATGCCACTACATGATCACGCAGCGCTGTCTGTCACTTGTGAGAAGGTGGGGATGTTGTTACTACAGAGGGTGGGCATTGCGCAGATGGGTGATCTGTTTCCGGAGGGCAGATTCGTGGAAGTGGAGGATTTACAGTACATACATAATAAGACACAAATGTTCTCCTTCACGTACTACAGACTAAAGAGAGCACTGATGGAATTGTACCCCACTTTTCCGGAAGAACCGGCTGTATTAGATACACTGCAGCTTCTCATTGCTTCACAGGATCTGTCCCACCTGACATCGAGGTTATACTATGCTGCACAGGCTGACATCCCACGAACCACGGACAAGGCCAGAAATAGGTGGGACTTGGTGCTCGATGACCCCCTGACAGAGAAGGAATGGGAACAGGCTTGCGCGCTTACACAAATCCTGACTCCTAACGGTAACCTCAAAATCATACACTACAAGTATCTACATCAGGCCTACTACACCCCGGCGCGTATGGGTAGGTTTGGCATGAGAGAGGACACTGGGTGCAAAAGATGCGGTGCCGAAGGCGCTGATTTTATTCACTTAGCCTGGGGTTGTTCTGCAATACAGAAATACTGGTCAGAGGTAACTACTACACTTACGACAATGGTGGGGGCTGAGGTGGACTGCACGATTCGTTGTTGCTTACTGGGCATTGTGCCACAACTTAAATCATCCAGGCGTAAATTCTGTGCGATTGCCCTGCTGTTGGCCAAGAGACAAGTGTCCCAGTGCTGGCACTCTACACAGGTGCCCACTACTAAAAGGTGGTTCGTGGATATGTCAAGCTGCAGGGACAGACTACAGACATATGAAGAGAGTTTGCCTGCACGCTCTAGGCCCAAAGACTTTTGGTCCTACTTTACTGACTATTTGGTCACGTTGGAATCTGACACGGAATGATAAGTAACACAGTGTGGATGGGTGTGCGGGGGACTGTTATGGGTAGGGGTTGGGATGGGGGGGTGATCTGGGTGCATGGATCGAAGTTGTTTCACTATGCTACTTGACCGGGACGATTAATATGTGTGGGTCTCATGGTTGGTGTGTTCTTTGTTAATGTTTACTGTGTATGTTTTAATACACCAACAAAATTACCATAAAATAGGCCTCATTTATGTGCTTCACGCCGCCGGACGGAAGTTGTCGGCTGAATGGCTGTGTATAATACATGTTGAACATGCACTTTATTTTGATTGCAGCCGGCCCCGGGGTTGTAGGCTCCTGGCTGTGTAACTCTCTGATGATGTGAATAAAGGTCTACCAAAAAAAAAAAAAAAAAAAAGTGCCTCCCGTCTGATTTATTAAAACCAGCAACAATAAATTGAAAAGCGGCGAAATTAATGTTAGATGGAGGTGTGTTGCTTTCTGAAGTGTGAGTGAAAAGTCAAAACACAATGTATGAAAATAAAACTTGAGAGTCGCACATGAGTTGGCAGACATTTTTATTGCTAGCCAATCCCAAGAAAAGGGGTACAGCAAAATGTGTCTCCCATTTCCTTGCATTTGCCAGGAAATATATCATTGGTTTATGACCATTCTAGCAGCTGCAAAGTACTGTCAGTCAGCAACCATGTGGACAGTCAAAGATGTCGATGAAGGACACCCCCTACTGTGCTACTTAAATATTTGGGCATTAGGGAGGATCAGCATGTGTTCCAATATAACAATGCATGTTCCTCCTGATGTCTCCTGAGCCAAGTGTCCCTTTAAGGGTCAGGGTTTGCCACATTTCAAACGCAGAGATGGAGGGGTGCTCTAACATGCAGACTTCATCGCTGTATTTGCATCTTGTTGGCCAGTTTCGCAAAAGGAATCATGCTTCATAAATATTGAAAAGGCTAAATTTCTTTCAGCCAAGAGCAATAAATAAATGCCTGGCATACAGTAGATCAGCCCTGTGTCTGTTTCTCTTCACTGATTGAAGAGCCTGGGGCCTAAATGGTAGAAGACCCATTTCCGCTGTTTAGTTTGACTGGCCTCTACCCTGTGTTGACTGGGGCCATCATTGTATACTCAGTAAGTCGGTTGCAAGGAAAATGATTTTGGCACTTTTTCAGTGCCTTCCTGCCTTGATATTGAGGAAGACTACACAGCAAATTGGTGAACCTACTTATCAGGGTGGGCCGGCCTTCTCTTGCCCCTCTGTTAGTGCTCATGGCTTAGGAGCAGTGGGATCAGGAAACCAGTCTAATCGCATTCAGGATGCCTTTGCCAGTCTCTCTGTGTTACTGAAACGGAGTGCATGGGGATGAAGTTTCAACTGTCTGGCCAGTACAGGGAAAACCAGGAGTGTGGGGCTTGCAACATTCTGCCATACTGAGGATTAGCTTAATTGAATATAGGCAGTCGGAGTATACTTTCCAAATCCTGTCCACGCCACAAAGAATAGCTGTTTGAGGGGCATTGGTGTAATGCTGCCAGTAATGACTTGCCTCCTGTTTACTGAATGCAGTGCTTGTTGTGAGCGTGGGGCCAGGCCCCAGTGTGATCAGGTGTCCGATATCTCCCTAGACCCAGCCGATCCCTCAATCCAGAGGTTGATGTGCAGGCCTTGATACCCTGCAGCACTGAGGGATGGTGAACAGTGACTTCTGGGTCATGCTTCTGCTCCTGTGGAAGTGATGACTTCTGCTCAATTCTTCCATGTTGCATACCTACTAAGTGATATTGGGTCTATCAACTAGGGATCACAAAGTTATCACTCCCCTGGCTCATTGCACCCTCATGTTAGCATTGTTAAATTGTTCGTAGCCTATTTGATGCAAGTGGGGGAGTGTCTCTATCTGATGAATGGACAGCCTGATCCCCATATTGCCTAGTTATGCCGCTTCAGTTCACCTGCAGCAGCTGGGATCTGTACTGAATCTTGCATCGTCATATCTATGAACTGAAGTGTGCAGACTGTGTTCTTGTCTGTGTGCTGCAATGGGGAGGGGCTGCCATTTGCAGGCTGCAAAATTTGCAGACACCGATGTACTGAACCCACCTGGAAATACACATCTGCTGGCTGTACTAGGTATTGAGGCAGATGTGGGAACACTGCTCCTCAATATGAAGAGAAGTCTGACAACCCTTGATGAGAAAATAGATTTGTTGACGCTTTCTTCGGCCCAAATGAAAAAATGCTTGTAGAAGCAAAGCACATTCTTTTTGATGCCAGAGCAGTGCATATGCAACATAGTGGAAGATGCTGCAGTAAAGAAAAGTACTTGGAGATGGAGAGGGTTTTTGATCAATTAAATTGAAGTGAACAAAGAGGACCTAGAGGTGCAATTGTGCTGCTTTAACATTAGTGTTATAAGACATACCGAATCTGCAAATACTGGGAAGTTAACTATTTATTGAGTCTCTCCTGCTTTATCTTTTTGCTGGGTCAACTTTATTTTTGATCTTTATGGTGGAGTGGGAGCGACGCTGTCTGGCACCCAGACCTCCGGCTGGGGCTCCAGCGTGACCTATAATTGCTAGAGTATTAAACAACATGGACCAGGACACTGTGCTCTAGATTTCCCAGGAAAAGCAGCATTCCTCGTAGTGGGGTGGCTCGATTTTCCTCTTCTCAGCCTTTGTTGTGGCTGTGCAGGATGTCTAATTGTACAAGGTAGAGGTCATCTTGTCACGGATCCTCAGATGGCCATGACTTTCCTGAAAAAAAGAAGAGAAGAAGAGGATTCCTACTCCCAACTAACACCTAAAATTAAGGTTCCTCCAGGCTTAAAGATCTGATGATTGTTTATTTCTTAACACCTTCTCTTTGAACACCCTGCATGCATTGTAAATGATCCCTGTCTATGACTGATCATAGTAATTCTGGCAGGCGCTGTCCTGTGGTCGGTAGGACCAGTTCCTCTTCCGAAGTGGGGATCAGTACACCCCAATACAGTAGTAGTTGTGCTTCTTGAGCAGAAGGCTTCTTACTTGAATTCAATATTATACTTGGCTTCAAGACATTGCAGCAGAGACCGGTTGTTGTAATAATCTAGCCATTAGTTCACCACAACTCTTACCATTAGGACTCGCTGAGCTGGTAAAAGTAGAGGCCACATAGCCGTTAATGTAGCTAGTTGATGGTAACAGCTTCCAAATACTACTCAAATCTCTGCATAAGAGAGGCATGATAGCAATGAGTCTATAATTGGCCAAAGCAAAGATGTCCAATTACATTTTTTTTCAACTGCAATCAATCAATGAATCACTACTTGTAGAGCGTGGCTTATCACCTGTGAGGGTATCCAGACATTGGTTTGCTAGGCTTGATCGAAAAGCCTGGTCTTGAGTCTCTTCCTGAAGTCAATCAGCGAAGGTGATGTTCAGAGGTGGAGAGGGAGGGCGCTCTCATACTTGGCGGCAAAGTGGAAGAACGAGCCACCTCTGCTATGGCTTCAGCGGATGTACGTCGTCTGTGCGAGGGTGAGTGAGGCGGAGTGAAGGTTTCTGGATGGTTGGTGAAAATTCAGGCGGTAGTTCAAGGATGCTGGTCCTTGGTCGTGGAGGGTTTTGTCGGCGTGTGCTAGCTTGAATTGCCATCTTTTCTAGACAGGAAGCCAGTGGAGGTTTCTCAGGTGTTGGGTTATGTGGGTCCTTTTGGCAAGATGAGGATCAGCCTGGTTCAACTTTCTTTTAACAATTTTGCAACATAGCTGTCTCAAAAATATAATTTCAGTAGATGGCTGATGGCAGATGCAATGTCAAGTGCAAGCTACTTGAGGAGCCAGTCCACTGGCGTCGCTTCTGTGCAGGACAACCGTTAAGAATATGTCAGTCTTGCACATAAATCGTTTAAAATACTCCCTGTATGGTGGTAGAAAACATTCAGCATATCAGAAACATTTTTGATCTAGTTGCTAAGAGGTGACTCATTTCCAGGGTTCACATTCATAACCGCTCTCCTGCCTAGTCATTATGGCATGGTGGACCTGCCACCAAGAGGAACCTTTTGGGGATACCAACACGTACCGCTCCATCAGTCATCTCTAGTTATTGCAGCCCATCCATCATAATCTCGCCAACATGAACAGTTGCCCTTAGTGTGGTGTGCCATTTAAGCAATCTATCTTTCTGACTTACAGACACTGTGCATGGACAATCTTGTTGCAATAGAAATAATCATTATGTTTTATTTTTAGACGGGTTACAGTGATGTAGATCGAACGTTATCACTCAAGAGGCCAACTAGCAAACCATATTGTTGTTGATCCTTTTGCCGAAAGGTGGTAGGGTGTGAAAAAAACCAACGAGTGTTCAACTGCAGCGAGACAGATTACACATGCTAGTCTATATGTAGATTTACAGAGCCTAGTGGCTTCAAGGCATTTCCGAAAGGTGACACCCCTTAATGTCTAGACCCCTTTCTGAGGAAGTCTATTGTTGTCCTTATGTGGTACGAAAAGCAGTGGAAGCACGAAACTTACCAATTTCAGCTGCTGAACCAAAGTATACGACCCTATGCGAAATCCTGCAATCGTCCTTGACAGTTTCTGAACCCATATTCCCATTCATTGAGGCACTTTAGGAAAACATTCTGGCTGCATTGAAGAAGCTATTTTTAGGCCCAGAAGTCACAAGAAATATCACACCGTGTTCTAGACCGGCTTCCTCTGTTCCATACTTCTTGAACTTTCACCCCTCACCAGAGACTAGCGGTGCAAACGTCATTTTCCAGACCCAACCAAACACCTTTCCGTTGCACATTGTAATTACCAGTTGAAGTCTCCCTATCGCAAAATGCACTGTGCATTAAACTAGAAGAGCCTGTGTAAGCGCAAGACATTCTACTAAATTTTAGTGAGACTCACTCGCTTATCACAGAAATGGTGGATGCTAGGTATAGATTATATTTTGAAGTGTTTCAGAACACCAACTCAGTAGCACATTTCATGCTTTCTCCAGAAGATCATTTCTGCCCTTGGTAGTAGTAATGGGGCATGCGTTACCACTAGGTAGTAGTAGAGAAGATCAGCACAATTCTAAACCTATACCCGAGCTTTGAGCTAAAGGACTGGAACCATGGAAAGGGGCAGTATGCAGCCATTCAGTTTTCTCTTACTTTTCCCTCCTTTTTGCTCATTCTTTTCTAAAGTATGGCGACCATGGCAATGCAATGATGTCTGTTTTGTGATTTGTATTTTGGTGCCCGTGCTTGAGAATTTTTACAATATCTATTATTTCTTATCTTGTAGATTTTGCTGCGTGAAGGATGCAAAAAAATCCTTGTGTCCGATTCTCTTTCATTGCTGAAGAAAATGCACCGGACTCAAATGAAAGGCGTAAGGGTGGATGGTACGTGGCAAAGCAAAAAATATTATAGAGCAATTGTATCTAAAACTCACTGATTGTACTGAGCCAAATCACAGGTATGGCGGTGTGCAATTTGTAAATAAATAAATAAATAAATAAAAAGGGGACTAGAGTCCAGACCATTTTTCGTGCCGCTTCGGGACTCCCTCATTGCCTTTGCCAGCTTCATTAATAGCTGGCATCGGAGGTAGACCAGTTGACGACTGCTAATAAACCCCATATTTAAGGTGAACAATTTTGTTCCCTAGTGTGTGGACATATCCAGTGAAAAAAATGTGTGTTTTCTTTAATTCGCCAATCCAGTCTTTTTGCTCTGCACCTCCATATGTGAAAGTATGGTGACAAAATAGTTTTTCATTATAAGTAACAATGTAAAGAAAACAGATTTTTTTTAACAAAATGTGTTTTGTTTAGCTACTGATGCCGATGTGTATTATATGAATGATCAGCATTCATTATGTATAAAAATAAAAGTTCCATATATGTATTGTTTTTGAGTAGGCAACAATATTGACTTTTTCACAACTGAAAAAAGAAATTAAACATGTCTCAGAAGGTGATCCTATTTTTTACTTGTTATTCACCGGTAAGCACATGTACAACGTCATACATGAACAATAAACAGTTCAGGAAGTGCTAATTTGGTTGTTAGGAAAAGCGTTTCTTTCCAGTTTGATAAGATTGCAGTTGTAAAGTCAATCTGTACAACTGCATCCCATATTTTAGTTGATTTTGTACAAATTTCAACATTTAGGAAGGATCTGGAAAGCAGAGCATTACACATTGTGGGACTAGAATGTTTCCGTTCATGAAGATCCTGAAGGTCCCAGGTTAGATCTCAAAACGTGTTCCCTGGGCAACAGCTCTCCAACTTGCAAGGTGGCCATGAGGCTTCAGCCACAGCTTCCTCCATCCCAGATGTGACGCTAATATGGTAAATGTGGTGCCGACTAATGCACCATCAGTTCCTGTTTTTCTGCACCTCATCAAAGGAAGTCTGGAGCTCTTTTCACCAACAAAATTCCTTAGTAGTTCAACAGCAATTGAGGTTCCAACATCTCGAAATCGAAGCTACCTATCTCCACACCTTCTCAGGCTTGGCCATTCTAACCACTCAGGAAAAATATACTACTTAAGATGCTAGTCCATATGTCTTCGGTGGCGCATGCTCAGCCATCGGTAAGTCCTGTCCTCAGAGCAGATTTCAGCACCACCTCCAAAGAGCCTTTAAAGTTGGCTGACATCACCCACATGGCAAAAAAAACACATTTTGGGCACGTTTTGATGATGAACCTCTGTCTGAACCCTTCCCTAGGGCCTACAGGTTAGTCCATGGGTGGAAAGTTTTGGATCACATTCAACTCCCTCAGGGATGCTCAATAAGGATTATTGACACTTAGGTGACCCATCCTTAGGACACCCCCGCGCCGCACGGCCACCAGCTGCTGCATGTGCGGTCTTCCCCCGCTGCTGTCTCAGCCTCGCTGAGCCCGCCCTGACGACCCCGCCCCCCGCCGCTGCTTCGTGATTGTCTTGTGTGTGTTAGAGAGTATTTTACTCCCCATTGTACTGCTCCCCATATTGTTGCTTTATTTCTGCCTGTTCCCCTTTGTTTTGCTCAAGTGCCGCTTCCCTCTCTGGCCCTGTGACCCGCTCCCCGATGCCTGCGTGCGGCCACGCCCCCTTTCCGTTCTGTACCCTCCCCGCTCCCGCCTCCCAGCTGCTCCTCCCTCCCTCGCACTTCGCCTTAAATGGCGAACGTGCGGATTGTGCGCCGAAGGCGCGCCAAAGGTAAGCCCGTCTGCGCCCGTCCTCGCCCGTCCGCGCCTGGACCGCGCCCAGTGCCAGGACCCCTGGCCCCCGCAGACCCCAGCCCGCCAGCCGGACGTACGACGCCGCCACCCTCAACGCCGGCCGAGTCCCGGGCTGCTACCGAGCCACCCTGAGACGCACCCACGGACCCTTCTGCTGCAACTCCTGCAAGTTCACCTGCATCCGGACCTGCACTACTCCAGCACCAACCAAGACCAAGACGAGCAACAGCAGCAGCCACCTGAAATGTATCCTGCTCAACACCCGCTCCGTCCACAGGCACGCCAACGAGATCTGGAACCTACTCGACACCACAGCCCCAGACGTCGCCTTCTTCACGGAAACCTGGATGAACGCCTCCTCAGCGCCCGACATCGCCATCGCCATCCCAGACGGCTACAAGATCATCCGAAGGGACCGCATCAACCACACCGGAGGAGGCATCGCCATCGTCCACAGGAACACCATCCGCATCACGACCAACACCGACGACACCCTCGCAACCGCCGAGCACCTGCACTTTCAGGTCCACATCAACCCCAAGACCACCCTCAGAGGCACCCTCATCTACAACCCCCGGGACAACGCACAAAATTCAGCGAAGACATCGCCGACTTCATCAGCCCGCACGCCCTCTGCTCCGCTGACTACATCCTCCTAGGGGACCTCAACTTACACCTGGAGAACAACAACGACCACAACACCACCACCCTGCTGGACAACCTCGCCAACCTGGGACTCAAGCAGCTGGTCACCACCCCCACCCACTACGCCGGACACACACTCGACCCCGTCTTCTCATCCAGCAAGGACATCACCTTCAGCCACGCCACCGGACTCCACTGGACGGACAACAGCTGCATCCACTTCAGCTTCGGAAGGACCACGATCCACCACCACCAGCAACAGGCTGCACGCAGGAGCTGGAACAAGATCAAAGCCGACCAGCTCACGACCTGCCTGAGCATGAACCCTCCCACCAGCACAACGAACCCTAGCCAGGCGGCCACCAACCTCACGAAGTGGATCAGCGACTGCGCAGACGAGCTCGCCCCCCTGAGGACCCCGCCTAGCAGACCCGGTAGCAAGAAAGCCCCATGGTTCACCGACGAACTCAAGAGCTCCAAAAAGAACTGCCGTGCCCTCGAGAGAACCTGGCGCAGAGACCCAACACCGGACAACATGACTGCCCCCAAGCTCGCCACCCGCAAACACCACCAACTCATCCACGCCACCAAGAAAACTGCATTCAAGGAACGACTGAACAACAACGCACACAACAGCAAGGAACTCTTCAACATCGTCAAAGAGCTCTCCAACCCCAACGCCGGAAACAACGACATCACCCCTTCGCAAGACCTCTGCAACTCCCTCGCCTCCTACTTCCACAACAAGATCGCGGACATACACAACAGCTTCAGCACCCAACCGATGAACGCCACGACCGAACCACCGCCCCCCACCACCACCCTCCGCGCCTGGACTCCGATCAGCACCGAAGACACCGTCCGCACGATGAACTCCATCCACTCTGGATCTCCGACCGACCCCTGCCCCCACCACGTCTTCAACAAGGCTGACGCTGTCATCGCACCCCACCTGCGGGACATCATCAACACCTCCTTCGACACCGCTACCTTCCCGGAGAGCTGGAAGCACGCCGAACTCAGCGCCCTACTCAAGAAGCCATCGGCCGACCCCACCGACCTCAAGAACTACCGCCCCATCTCACTGCTCCCGTTTCCGGCAAAAGTCATCGAGAAGACCGTCAACAAGCAGCTGGCCGCCTTCCTCGAGACGAACGGATCCCTCGACCCCTCGCAGTCTGGCTTCCGGGCCAACCACAGCACCGAGACCGCCCTGATCGCAGCCACCGATGACATCCGAGCGCTGCTCGACAACGGAGAAACAGCGGCCCTCATGCTCCTCGACATCTCCGTGGCCTTCGACACTGTCTGCCACCGTACCCTAGTACAACGCCTCAGCAACGTCGGAGTCCAGGAGAAGGCACTGGAGTGGATCATCTCCTTCCTCGCCGGAAGGACACAGAGAGTCCGCCTCCCTCCGTTCAGATCTGAAGCCACCGAAGTCATCTGCGGCGTTCCTCAAGGCTCCTCGCTCAGTCCAACCCTCTTCAACGTCTACATGAGCCCCCTCGCAGACATCGCACGCCAGCACAACCTCAACATCATCTCCTACGCCGACGACACCCAGCTGATCCTCTCCCTCACCAACGACCCTGCGACCGCCAGAGCCAACCTTCACGAAGGGATGAAAGAGGTAGCCGAATGGATGAAGAACAGCCGCCTGAAACTGAACTCGGACAAGACGGAAGTCCTCATCCTGGGATCCTCAACCGCCGCTTGGGCTGACTCCTGGTGGCCCCCCGCCCTAGGCAGCGCACCCAAACCAACAGACCACGCACGCAACCTGGGCTTCATCCTGGACTCCTCCCTCCCCATGACCAGACAAGTCAACGCCGTCTCCTCGTCGTGCTTCAACATCCTGCGCATGCTACGTAAGATCTTCCGGTGGATCCCCACCGAGACCAGGAAGACGGTCACTCAGGCCCTCGTCACCAGCCGCCTGGACTACGGCAACTCCCTCTATGCCGGAACCACCGCCAAAATCCAGAAGAGACTCCAGCGGATCCAGAACGCCTCAGCACGACTCATCCTGGACATTCCCCGTCACAGCCACATCTCCGGACACCTGAGAGACCTGCACTGGCTCCCGGTCAACAAGAGAATCACCTTCCGTCTCCTCACCCACGCACACAAAGCCCTACACAACCAAGGCCCAGGATACCTCAACAGCCGCCTCAACTTCTACGCTCCCAAACGCCAGCTTCGATCAACCAGCCACGCCCTCGCCGCCGTCCCCCGCATCGGAAGAGCCACCACAGGGGGACGGTCCTTCTCCTACCTCGCCGCCAAGACATGGAACTCCCTCCCCACCCACCTCCGCCTGACCCAGGACCACCTCGCCTTCAGGAAACAACTCAAGACCTGGCTGTTCGAGCAGTAGCGGACCCCCCCCCAGCGCCTTGAGACCCTCTGGGTGAGTAGTGCGCTATACAAATGCGATGATTGATTGATTGATTGAGGAAAATGTGCTTGCAACCTCATTCCTCCTTATAATATAGATCCTGGTCTATATTTAGATTACAAGACGCTGGTGGTCTCAATGCATGTGACTTCCCTTACCCTTCCTTATTTCTTTCTAAGTAAATCTCTTGTTTACGTCTGTAGTACGAATGATTTAGAAGCACTGAATTTACCAATTTCCACCACTGAAACAAAGTTTGCTGTGGTCTCCTAAATCCTATAACTGTTCTAGTCACTTTCTCAACCCATTTTCACATTCAATGAGTCACTTTTGGAGCCAGATTTGGCTGCCTGGAAGAAGCTCTTTTCAGACCCAGTCATATCGCACAGTGTCATAGACCAGCACCCTCCTTTTCATAATTTTTGTCCTTTAGCCCCTCATCAGAGAGTCTAATGGTGCAATCTTCATCTTCCAAATTGAATCCAAACATCTTTCCGGTTGCCGTAAACACATCTTATAATTGCAATCCACAAACAGATGTTTGTGCTGGGGTATCTACTTTGAAGCACTCCAAATCAAGGCCTTTGCGTAGAATGCAACTGTGTTACATAGCAAAACATCATTCAAACCTCAGTATTTTAAGGTTTTCCAAAGAGGTCCATTAATTCACAAAGCTAATTTGGGGGATCGGGATTTACACAGTTGGCTCTTGAATGGGCTTCTGAAATGAGTGGATTTGTTGTGACAAGTACTTGAAGGGCATGTGACCCACCATCGAAGCCTATTAGACCAGGGTTTTCCTTTTTGGAGAAAGATTCTATTATTGCTTCCAGGGTATATATAATAAATGCTTTTTTTTAACTTATATTTTTATTTTACAACAAATATCAATCAGCACAGGTACATTAAATCATATTTCGTCATCATTATAGTTACACATATGTTACAGTTATGGTTTTCCTTAACTTCCTGTTTTTTGCAGTTTACTAGAGAAACAAGGAATGATTCTAAGTGGACTCAATGCTCAGCGTCACCGTCTTCCCCTTTACTTTCTAATTATTCATCAACATCGTACATTGGGTCTCCTAGGGGGGGCTCGCATATATTGCCACGATATGTGTTCTATTTTCCCCATATGCGGGCCCATTTCTTGGGGCATTCCCTATGTACATATACTGCTAATAAATGCTCTTTTAACGCCTTCACTGCGGCGGCTATTCCGCCGCTGTGCTAAGGGGGGAGGGCGGCCGAGCGGCGGGCGCATGCTGGTGACGGAACCGCTCCGTCACTAGCATCGGTTGCGCTGTGCTTATGACGGAGCGGTTCCGTCATGGCCCCGCCCGCTCAATAGAACGCCCAGCGCAGGCGTGGAATCCGCGCCGCGCAGGCGCGTCGGGCGGGTCATGACGGAACCGCTCCGTCATCAGCACAGCGCCACCGCGGCTGATGACAGAGCGGTTCCGTCATCAGCAGGGGAGGGGTTAATGTTTTCTCTTTGTGCAAACATATCCTATAATTGTGACATCAAGGAGCATCTGATCCAACCAGGATCAATCCGACTGTACTCCTCAAAGGACTCACTTTGTGTTCTAGCCTCACCTGACTTCTCAGGTTTATATCACAGTCATAACTCCAAACACCTTTGTACATGAGTGGCTAGGTATGAGAAAGAAGTTCAAGTTTTAATAAAAAACAGAAACCATCAAGGGTTGGGAGTTTAAACAGGGTTGTAGGACCTTAACATGTTTTTATAAATGGTTACTGTTAGAAATGGCGTTTCTGATTGGCAGAGATATGTACCCTGTCCAAGCAGGAACCACCACTCTAGTCTGGGTAAGCTAGATCCTCACTAAAAGATAACCTGTGCTCACCCTCTGGTAGCTTGGCACAGAGCAGACAGGCTTATCTAAAGAGGCAATGTGTAAAATATTTTTGCAACACATATACTAGGTAAGACAATGAAAAGACCAAAAAAAGATTCCACACGTGTATAAACATAGAGAATACTTACCGGATTAAAACAAGAACAAAATGACAAAAATACAATCAGTAGTAGCAGAGATATGATTTCTTAGAATACATGCAAAACAGTGATTTGAAGTCAATAGCACTAAAAGGTTATTTGAGGTCGCGAGATACCAGGGTAAATCAAAAGTTCAGGCCGATTTTTATGGTGGGCAGGCTGGCTATGGGACTCTGGCAGGTCCCGCTCAATAAGTACCTTGGATGGAGCAAAGCGTTGATGCTGAGGGCATGATGCATTGATCTTTATGAAGTGATTTGAATTTGTGGATTAATCATCGATGAAAAAGTAAAGGAGTGCAAGGTTGCAATGTATCTTGTGTCACGGGATCCATATTCTATTTTCACTATTATATCAATCCAGCAGCTCAGTAGGATTGCCATTCTATGCACCACCGAAATAGAGGAAAACTCACATAACCAAAACTAACTGAGTACATACTTTGAGTGCGGAACCAAACTCCAATTGGTTAAAAAATGTTTTGATCTTTTCCACACAGCTTTATCGTCGAGGTCTGTTGAGATGCAGGCAATATATTGTCATCTAGCCGTGCAGTGAGCCGTTGTCAGGCTGCCCAGCCTGTAGATTCATTGTCGTCAAGGGTAGGACTCACAATTGCAGAATCATGCCCTCTAGCTCTGGTTAGCAGCCAACAAAATGATACAGCAAAAAGTGGTGGTAAGCAGGCAAAAAGTTGGGGGAAGACCAGCCTTAGGATGATTGGCCTAACATATGCATTTGTGAGATTTACTAGGCATGTTTGCTGATGCTGCAACGTGGTTATACATGTCCTCATACTTAGATTCATGCCAGCTATACATTATAAAGTGCATGGCATGCCTTTATGTGAGAACTGATGATGTATTAGTGTGGCTCTTTTCTAGCTCAGAATGGAAGATTGTGGCTCAGATTAGCAGGATTCCCCTAGAATTACCTTTCTCCCGAAGGCAAGACAGAGAACTCACACAATGATCAGACATGTTTAGTTCTCTTCTGTTCCCTTTGGAGGGCTCTGTAAAAGGAGATTAGGACAATGCTATGCATTTGTCCATCAACGTTATCTGTCTTTTACTGGTCTGCTGGAGTTGTAGTCCTTGTCAATAAAGTGATACACGATTTACAAAAAGGGGGTGGTGATGAACAGAGTGTCTGAGTTAAACAGACCACTCTTACCCAGTCCAAAGATCAGGGCTTGATCCATCACCGTTATTTATCTCACTGCCCCATCCCAGTTCAGAACCTGGCTATATGCAAATCAGTCTGTCCCTGGCCCAGTGTATCATGGGAACAGGGCAGACTAAACTACCAAGCCAATTCTTCACCAGAAAGGAGACAAGCTACCGGGGACCGGTTTCTGGCATTTCAGCCTTCTTCGGCCCGGCTTGCTTGAATCCTGATGGAGCAGTGAGAAAGGGACTCATGTATGAGTATACCCTGCCACACCTATAGTGGCCAAAAACGATTTACAAAAAGGGGGTGGTGATGAACAGAGTGTCTGAGTTAAACAGACCACTCTTACCCAGTCCAAAGATCAGGGCTTGATCCATCACCGTTATTTATCTCACTGCCCCATCCCAGTTCAGACAGGGACAGGAACAGACTAATTTGCATACAGCCAGGTTCTGAAACTGGGATGGTGCAGTGAGCTAAAAAACGGTGTTGGATCTAGCCCTGATCTCTTGACTGGGTGAGAGCTTTCTGTTTAATTCAGAGACTCTGTCCCTCACCACCCCTTGTTGTAAATAAAGTGATACACATCATAGTCTTGTTAAGAATCTTGTGTGCTACTGTGCACATATTACAGTCCTTACCCAAAGGCAAGGCTTGGACATGCTGCCCCTGGCCTTTGACAGGCCTAGTGCGGCATTGGCGTTTGAGTAGGGCTATGACAAAGCTAACCAGTTAATTGACCCTTCTGACGAGATGGACAATCCCTGCTAAGATCATAACTGGTACAAAGAACTGGAAGATGCCAGTGGACTGAACACATCTCCAGATGCTGGCGTGGTCTCTCCTCCAGGACCGGCCGTGGAGGAAGATGCATCCTTCACTATGGTGGTGAGAAGGGCAATGGAGGTCCTCAACCCGCAGCTTCTCTCCATCCAGGTTAAGACCAATGTCTTAACCGCATTTCTTCAGCCAAAGGCATCATGGACACTCTCCTGGGGACGTGGGCCAAGCCCTGCGCAGGTGCTCCACTGTACAACATGATGACCCGTCACCGCGGCCCGCTCCTGGAATCCCAGCTTTCCTCACCCAGCACCCAAAGCCCAGGAGCCTGGTCGTGCCGGGCTCGGCTGCCAAAGTTCTTCACAGCACATTCCCCACCTCCTCCAAACAGGGAATCCAAGAGGCTGGACACCTTTGGAAAGAGAATCTTCTCTTCCACTAACCTACATTGCAGTTGGTAAACACTGCATGCCCCTTAGGCCCATACTCCCACAGTTTGTGGGACTCGGTCGCACAAGTGCTGCCCATGGTCTCGGAAGAGGCCCGAGCCATACTGAACCAGGAATTTATTGATGGCAAGGACACAGCAAACGTCTCCATCTAGTGTGCTTTGAACAACACTTATTCCTTCAGCAGGGCTATCGCCTCCACAGTGGCACTATGCCACTACTCCAGGCTCTGATCAACTGGCTTCTCGTGGAAATATCCAGTTGGCTGTGATGGACATGCTCTTTGACAGCTCTTGCCTTCTGGATGAAAAGACTGATTCAGCCATGAGCACTGTAAGAGGAGTCTGGCTACCACCAGATCTTTGGGATTTTCCTTGAAGTCGCGCGAGCTGAAGTCCTCTTTTCACCCCTTCCATGACTACTGTAAGGATTCCCAGCTGTGCCTGCAGTACCAGGCATACCTCCAAGGTCACCAGGCCTCCCAGGCTTTCTGTGGCAGGGGAAGCTACCCCCACAGAGAATATGGGAACCAAAGCCAGTGTGTTATTCAGTCCTCCGCCCCTCTGGCTGCCGAAGCCCCTAAACCCCTTTAGTGTGCCCTCCACACAGCACACCCATGCTGTTGGCAGAATCTAGCTCCATCTTCCCCAATGCCAAGCAATAACATTCATGGTAATACTTCTGCCTTTGCCTTCATCCACAGAATGGCAGACGGAAGACCAGCTCTGTTGCCCAAAGGAACCATCAAGAGGGTGCCAGCGTCAAGTAGGATGTGGTTGCTATCCTTGCCACTTTCTGGTGCCCAAAAAATATGGAGGCATCCGCCCCATACTGGATCTGCGCCCCCTCAACGCCTTTCCTCCAAGAAAATCAAGATGTTCACATTGGCTCAGGTTTTGTCGACCCTGGATGGTAGTGTTCGACTTGTAGGATGCTTTTAATCACATCTTTGTCCTGCAAGCCCACAGGTGTACCTGTGGTTCACTTTATGCGACAAGTATTTCCAGTTTGCTGTGCTCCCCTTCAGCCTCTGCACACTCTAATTATTAAACAGTGGTGTCAATAGTGACCTTACTCGGTACACGGAAAGAGGAGCTGGTGATTGATGCACCCGTCTTATTACCCAAGTGAGTTTTCACAGAATGATCACCGTTTGACCATCAATGCCCAATTCTCAATGGAGACTAATTTCTAAATTCGTATAAACTCTTTACAATCGCTTTTTCAGCGCAACTTGGAGTGTCCCATGTGATAGATTCAACTTACTATTTCCCGCACCACGGATGGAAATTGCAAAGAGAATTTCGACACACCACCATCAATTAACAGTCCTGGGCCCTGTCGGGTCGGAATTATCACCGACGGAGCGACTCTCCCAACAACACTTTTTTTCTTCTTAGCCCTGAGGAGTCACGGGAAGACTGTCCCTTACGCGACGAAACACGTGTCGGCTGGTTCTGTTGAACATTAAAGACACCTTTTCCAACGATCGATTCCAAGAAAACCAATTATTTGACCGATTACAAGAAAACCAATAATTTAATTGTTTCATAATGATAGGTTTTGTCTCCATTGTCTCAAATATCTACATTGACACCACTGTTTAATAATTAGAGTGTGCATAGGTTTTTGTCTTGTACTATACGCAGTGTCAGCCCGGGCTGACACTACACTGGGGGGTTATAGGGCTTATCCCCTCAACCTTTTTGCACCTCACTTTCTACTGTAAATCACTTAATATCTTTGCACTAACACTTAGCCGTGCACCCTTTTCTCGAACCTGACTAAAAACCCTTCTCCAAGACCCTCCCCTTCAGCCTCATCAGTACCCTTTGGGTGTCCAGGAAAGTGATGGCAGTGGTTGCAGCTCACCTTCAAAGGTCAAGGGTCCCAGTCTTCCCCTACCTCGACAACTGGCTGCTGAAGGCGGGCTTGTACCAAGCTCCGTTATTTACCTCCAGAGTACAGCAAACCTCTAGGATTTGCTGGGGTTCACTATCAACATGTCGAAATCACACCTGTCTCCTTCTCAGACGAGCCCTTTCATTTATGCTGTTGTGGACATGCTGGAGTTCCACGCCTACGCTCTGGAGGGGAGAATCCAGGTGATTTGGGCTATGATCCTGATGTTTTAACCTCAGTCCTGGATTTCAATGATTCTGACTCTGAGACTGCTGGGTCTGATGGCCTCCTCCATCCTGCTAGTGAAGCATACCCGATGGCACATGCGGGCGTTGCAGTGGGACCAGAAGTCCAGTGGGTGCAGCATCAGGGGAATCTCTCCAAACAGATCCAGATTTAGAAGGAGACTGCAAAAGATCTGCAGTGGCGGCTAACAAACTGCAATTGGACGAGTGGCTAACCCCACTGCCTTGCCCACCCAGAACCTACAGTGATGATGATGTATTGCTTCTGGGTTGTGATGGCCACCTGGCAGAAGTGGAGATCAGTGGAGATCAGTGGACTCTTGTTTCCAGCTGAGTCCTAGCTCCATATCACTCTTCTAAAGGTGATTCATTTAGCATTATAAACCTTCTTCCCAACCATCAAAGGAAGGCTGGTTCAGGTGTTCAAGAATAATGATATCACTATGTGGTATTTCAGCAAACAGGACAGAGTGGGGTTGTGGAATCTGTACCAGGAGGTCCTGTGCCTCTGGTCCTACCTAGAGCAATAGGACATTTTCCTGGTCGTGCAGCACCTGGTGGGATCCTGGAATGCCAGGGTGGATGAACTCAGCCACCAATACCATGCAGATCTCAAATGGCGTCTACATCCGGTCTTTTCTGCGAATGGGTAGAACCGTAGCTTGATCTATACTCCACCTCTGAGAACATGTAATTTCAGCTCTTCTGCGTATTGGAGTTTCCAAAGTATCTCTCGCTCTGAGACGCGTTCTGTTTAGACTTGAACCCCAGACATGTGTATCCCTTTCCACCAATACTGCTCTTGCCCCGAGTTCTCAAGAAAATCAGGGATGACTTAACCAGAGCCATCCTAGTGGCTCTTGACAGGACAAGGAGTGTTTGGTATCTCAAACTTCTGAGCATGAGCGTCTGTCATCTGATCAGGCTGCCTTTTTGGGAGTGCGGCTTGTCGCAGCTGGAGGGCATGGTCCTCTACCCGAACCTATGCTCACTCCAACTTCATGTTTGAAGATTGAGTGGCGATAGTTGAATGCCTTTGATCTGCAGCCAGATATTTGTTATGTCATCTTTGCAACCAAGTATCCCTCAAAAACTGTATACGCCTACTTACAAATTTGTGGATTGGTGTCCCTCCCATCATGTTGACCTGCTTTTGGGCCCCTTATTGGAGATGTCACTATGTGTACTGTTTTTAGCCCAAAAAGGCCTTGCCCTAGGCATAGTTAAAGGATACCTTTCGTCCATATCAACTTTTTTTGCAGTTGCCTCATCAGCTATCACTGTCACCCATTGTGAAATTTTTCCTAAGGGCTTGCAACATTTGTTCTTTCCAACCTCTTTTCCAATGCTCCAATGTCACCTTAATTCGGTGCTAACATTCCTCATGGGCTCCCTCCCTGCATAGTTGTCCACTCAGACTCCTATATTGTAAGATGGCTTCATGGTGGCCATTATATTGGCCAGGAGGGCCATGGAGCCTCAGGTTTTTTCTCTTAACCCTCCGTATACCAGCCTTTACCCAGACAAATTGTTTTTTTGGACACGTGATTCTTTTCTGGAACCAAAGAGAGTTCTTTCTTTATACATCAATTGCACCAAAGAATATTGGGTGAAAAATCAAGTCTTTATTGGGTTCTCTGGAGAGAAAAAGGGCAAGAACATGCAGAAATTTACCATCTCTTAATGCATTGTACTCTGTGTCAAGAGTTGCTACGCATTAACAAAAAAGCAGCCTCCTGAGGGCTTGTGGGCCCATTTCACCAGAGCCAGGGGTACCACTACTGCATTAGCACCTGAGGTACCTGTACTGGACATCTGCCAAACTGCTATGTGGGCACCCCTCCACATGTTAATGGTGCATTATTGCTTGGGCAGTCAGATCTGTCGGGATGGGCATTTTGCTCATTTGGTCCCCCAGGACTACCTGGTTTGAGCCATTCGCAGACCCACCGCTTAGAAGGTATTGCTTGGGTATCACTTCTAAGTTGAGGAATATGTATTTCTCTATAAGAAGAACAAGTTACTTACCTTTGGTAGCTCTTTTACTGGTAGAGTCTCTATTTAAGTGCAGATTCTGCATCGACCCTCCCATCCTCCCAGTTCTGCGAAATGTGCTTTTTACCGTAATATCCTCCTAGATTCAGAACACTGGTCAAACACTCAGTCTACCATCGCTCCACAATTTTGGTGCAGAAATAGTCACAAAAAACTAATGTCAGCGTGCCGGAGAGGCGCCTATATAGGTACACATCACTTCCAACTTGGCTGATGCCGATCAGCGTCACCTACTCGTGCACAGAGGCACTGCTCCAAATGTTCCTAATACAGCCTTAGCCCTGGGGCATATTCCCAAGGTGAAGACTCCGCAATTAGATACATCTCCACCAGAAAAATCATTGCCAAAGGTAGGTAACCTGTTCTTTTGTACTCTTGAGACAGTTGTTTTTTGTGCCCTTAAACTGTAATCTGCAGAACAGATATCCAAGTTCCTTGTGCAGTTTTATAACATGCATTGAATCTCCTTGATGTGCTTTATTCTTTTTTGAAGGATAGCCTCTGTTCAAAATTTGCACCATTGTCATCTGCTTGCTTTTTTCTTTTTCTTTCAGAGGAAAATGTTTGTGAATCATGTCTCGCGCCAATACTTCCTTCAGGTGGGCTTTGTTTATAAATTGAGAATAACAGCATCCCATATATTCCCTTCTTTGTTATACCCTGTCAATGCAAAATCTTTTCAGTGAAAGAATGTGATGACATACAATTTTCATGTTTTTAATATGGGGCATATGATGTTCTGGTTCCCCAGGTAAGTGGCCTGGCTAATTGCATAACAAGTTCACCCTATTTCTGTCCTGGTTGCCAGAGGCAGTCGTTTTTAAGCAACACTCTCAATCAATTGATTTTTCAGTAATAACAGAAAGGAGGGTATGAGTACACATTTGAAATAAATATGTAGCTACTTCATAACAATAAAGGGTAAATTGGCATCAGTATCAGATAGGAGAGCTTAGTAGGGGAATAAGCCTGCTGCAGAAATCTGTGTGTAACACACAGTGAACTAATTGGAATATCAATGTCTTGTAGATTTGTAGTTATGAAGCTGCACTTTTTTGAGGATGACAATATAGTAGGAAGCATTTAGTAACATTCATATAGGTTTAGTATACAAGTACATCCACTATTGTTATACTGTAGTATGTTGACCACAGATAGTGTACTACAGTAGAGATGCATGGCATGTATGTGCGTCCAGAAAGCAAATGTATAGGTCTAGCCAATCAGATAAATTGTTCAAAATATTTTATTGAATTTGTATATATGTCAACTAGAAGACATATACAAAATATATTTGTAAATCTAAGTATTTTAAGATGGTTTAAAGACTTAAGTAATAATTTTAAGAAAACGTATTTTCTATAAATTCAATAACATAGGCAAATTATATTACATCAGAAGGGCTATGTATGTAATATGAAGCTGTCAAAGTTCATATTTAAGAACAATATACTTTTCAAGCTTATTCCAAGTTTAAAAATGTATTATTTATGGTATTTGATTTGATTACTTAAGAAATCAGAAGATCAGATAACTTCATGACTACATTGTAGACTGGCAAATAATATAACGTCATCAGAATATTAAGTTGAAAATGTTAGTCATTTTATCTCAAATATCAAATCCGAATTTATACATATTGGGAAATCAAATATTAAGGGCCTAATTTATATCTTGGCAGCAAAGGCGATGCAGTATCCATACAGCCAAGACTATGGTCCCCCAGCCTGAGATTGAGGCAGGCGGCCCTTTGTTTAATCATGGTGGAGACTACGCTGTCTCTGACATGATTAAACCCCTCTAATAGCCCAACAGAGTAAGAGCCCCTCTAATGGCCCAACCGGAGTAAGGGCCATCGGAGGATGACTTCTAATTTCTCCCAAAAAATCTGGCCAGAATTAGATGTTGGTTTGACTGCCCATCACTGCCAGTGAAAACTACACAATTTTTCTGTCACCATGGAGGAGGACTCCCATGGCAAGGAAAGCAGTGTCTTTTTTTATTCTCAAAAAGAAAATCCTGTGTCAGGATTTTTTTTTTTAGAAAATAAAAAGAAAACAGTTTGCAAAATTATTGGCTCCTAAAAGTTTTAATGTACCGGTTTCCTCATTACAATTCCAGCATCTGACTTACCAATTAATTTTGCTTTAAATAATTACAAATTGGACCAATGACGGTAATTTGAAATAACTGAATCATTATGACATAAGGAAGACAGTAATGTTAATGTTAATGTAATTTGTTATGTGCACAGCTGCTCCAGCTAAGGAGCGTCCCGGCGCAGTGACAAGGCAGGACATAACATAACAGGAACATAATGGAAAGAGATTAAGGATGACTAAAATTAAAACAAAAAAGTTTTGATAGCTTTCCGAAAGAGCGTGAGGTCCACCATCAGGCGGATTTCAACCGGAAGAGAGTTCCAGATGGTAGCAGCTTTAACGCTGAAAGAGCGTCCTCCGGCACGGCAAAGCCTAAATCTAGGAACCACAGCAAGGGCCTGACCTTGAGAGCGAAGTGTATGTGTGGGTACGTAAAAGGACAGGAAATTGGACATAATCTGGGGGCCTATACCTTTCAGAATTTTAAAGGTCAAACAGAGAACCTTGAAATGAATTCGCTTCCTCACTGGAAGCCAGTGCATGGAGCGAAGGACGCTGGACACGGAACAAAATCTGGACAGGCCAACAATTGCTCTGGCCGCAGCATTTTGTACCCGTTGTAAACGGGCGATTTCTGCCTGATTAGCTCCAACCAGGAGAGAGCTGGCATAGTCCAGGCGGGAGATGACAGTAGCCTGGATTACCAGCTGCCTGGTTGGAGCGTCAAAGTATTTAAGGACAGGTCTTAGACCTCTCAACAGGCCAAAACGGCACGCTGCTGTCTTCTTAGTGTGGCCAACGAAGGTAAGGCCGGCATCCAACCAGACTCCCAGGTTTTTCAGTTCAGTCACCGGGGTCGGAGTTGGTCCCAGTTCCGACGGCCACCATTGGTCACCCCATAGTTCTGCTCTCTTCCCGACAATCATAACCTCTGTCTTGGTGGCATTAAGCTGGAGACAGTTCCCCGTCAACCAGCTGGCCACCGCCTTCAGTCCGTTCTGAAACCTGGGGGCATCTTGCTCTGCATCCCCGCTGAGAGTAACCGCCAGCTGTGTGTCGTCGGCATATGAGACCAAAGTAAGGCCCCACTGCCTAGCGACCTCAGCCAGCGGTCTCACGTATAGATTGAATAACGTGGGACTCAGCGAGGATCCCTGCGGAACCCCTATGGCCAGTGGCTGTAAATTGGACTTAAAAGGAGGGATGAACTATAGTAGTAGTCTAGTAGTAGTATAGTAGTAGTAGTAGTAGTAGTATAGTAGTCAGCTAGAACTATTACTTAGGCATATTCTTTTCCGTTGTTGCATCATAAATGTGTTCCGTAAGATAGTATCCCAAAATCCACTAATTTTCTTTTTTTTATAACTCTGTTTAGTAAGAATAAACATAAAACAAATATAAACAATTCTGGTGCAGTCTCAAAACAAAAAAAAATTCCTGAGGACAACAGGTAATCTAAATGAAACGAAAGAATACATTGGGTCAAAGGAAAATGCAATTATATCATCAATCCTTGCGACAGCCAGCTCATGGTATTACTTTGTCAACAGCATCTAATGCATCACTAAATGGGGTGCCGATAAAACCTCTACTTTCCTTCCAGGGTCCCCATACATTGGTCCGCTTTAGCTTGGCAACCACTGCTTTCATATACCGCCCTCTTCGCTTGCATGCACGCACCAGTCCATGTCCGATCCCAATCAACGTGTCTGAGTGCAACCCCACCCTTCCAGGTTCTAGCAATATTGCGTTTGGCAATCATACATCCCAGCGTGACCCAGAGACGTTCAAACTTAGTTAGGTCTGTAGCTTCCCAAATATTTAATAAGCACACGAGGGGATACATCAATTGTTTTATGACATATTTGGGACATGGCTGAGTACCAAAATCCACTAATTTTCATTTCCTTCTTAAAATTGGTAGAAATTATTTTCAATGTGTTTTAGAGGCAATTTAACCAGATATTTTATTAATATTAAGAAAAAGTGCTAAGTCTGGGCATTTTTCATGTGGAATAGAATTGGTAGATGCGATGATTATACTGCATTGTAGAAAATATTTTACTTGGTTTCTACATCTAAAAAGAAAAGAATATATTGCTTTGACCGATATCCTGGCTATTGTATACCCCGGCTTTAGTCCAAGCTTCCAATTAAAATATTGGCTTCTATAATTTAATTGTGGGATTATTCTACAAGGATACTCTCTTTGAAGATGTAATCTTAGTATGAAATTTGACATCAACATTTGTAAATCATATAAAGCATATTTAATAGCAGTGATCATCGGGGAATATGATCTTACTATCTTAATATTTAAGATTGCAGGAAGTGGAACAAGTTTGACAGTGTTTTTCTCAATTAAAACCCTAATGGGTAATATGACCAACTCAGAATATTGTAACCCAAAAGCACTTTGCGCTATCAATAAAGCACAATAATATTTTCCAAAATCAGGAATACCAATACCACCAATCAGTTTAGGACCTTGTAATATCTTATAACTAATCCAAGAGCTTGTATTGTTCCAAATTAATTAATAATTTTATTTGTATTATAGAAACAAAGATGAGGAAAGGTCACTAGGAAAATGCTCCTCCTACCCATTGTGTTTTTTTTAAAACTGGGCTGTATCAACAGATTTGAAGTAGCTGATTGAAGTTTCCCAGCTAGAACATACTGCTTGAAACTGTGACAAAGAAAGGCCGGGCCCAGATTATGGATTGCTTTGTAGGTTAGGCAGAGTACTTTAAAAGTTATTCTTTGTTTAATGGGGAGCCAGAGTAGTTCTTTCCGATTTTTAGTCACTGAGCAAAATTTGGGTATTTTCAATAGGAGTCTTGCCACTGCATTTTGTAAAACATGAAGTTTATTTAAATTATATTTAGGAGTAGTCAGAAGCAAACTGTTCAGTAATATATTTTTGATAGAATTAATGCTGTTACTAGGGTGTTTCTTGCAGGTTAGCCGATATGAAAGGCAGGACCTTTTTAATTTTTCTGAGAGTGTTGAATGTGGAGTAGGTGGGTGTATTTATGTGATCTATAAAATTAAGTTTGGTATCGATAATTACTCCTAAATTGTGTGCTTTACCTACTGGGGTGGGGATTTGACGCATAGTAGTTGGCCCCCAGAAATGTACTTCAGGGTCAAACAGTAGTACCCTGGTTTTTTTCTGAGTTTAATTTAAGGCAATTTTTATCCATTCAATTTTGGACAGCTCTCATGCAGTTTAGAAATCTGTTTCCAGTGCAACCAAAGTTTTGCTCTATGGAGACGACAATTTGGGTGTCGTCAGCGTTGGACGTAAGTGAGAAACCAAACTTTCTCATCAGGGCTGCTAATGGGGAAACATGAATGTTAAATAGAGTAGGGCTAAGCAACGAACCGTGTGGGACTCCACAAGGCAGGGAGAACGAGTGAGAGGAGAAGTTCTCTAACATCATAAATTGTTCCCGATCTGCTAGGTAAGATTTCAGCAAGTTCCACACCTGACCTGTGATTTCGCATGTCATTAGGTGGTTTCAAAAGTAGTTTGTGGTTGACAGTGTTAAAAGCCGCCGAGAGATCAAGAAGGATCAGGGCAGCCCCTTTTCCCTGATCAAGTTCCTGCCTGATCTCTTGCATTGCCTTGAGCAGTGCTGTCTCTGTGCTGTGGTCGGATCGGAAACCCAATTGTGTACTGTCCAAAAGTTTAATTGTTTCAATAAAGGAAACCAGTTGTTCGTTCAAGAATTTCTCTGCTATTTTCGCTGGTAATGGTAGCGGGAGATTGGTCGATATTTGCATGGTTCTTTATGGTTCCAATGGTTTTATTAACATTCAGTGTATATCCAGACATCGATGCATTACTCTTAATTATATTTGGTATATTTATAATATTTAGTATATTTGAAAATTAATGAAATGGATCATTGATGTACAAAAAAATGGCATCTGCATAAGCTGATGCTTTTAAATGTATGTCAATAACAGTGAATCATTTATTATTTTATGATCTGTCAATAAAACACAATAATGGCTCAGTGGCTAATAAAAATAACAGGAGATAAAGGGCATCCCTGCCTAGGTTCTGTGAATAGTTTAAAAGAGAAAGTATTAATATTATTGACATATATTGATGCAGAGATATATATATATATATAATGATTTTAACCTACAATATCAAATGTGTACAAAAATGAAATACTCACATAGTGCTAAACAAGAATTGCCAATTAACCGTATTCACATATTTGTTCTGCCTCTATCTAAAGCAAGCAAACCAATAGTTTTTTAAATGGCACTTACATAAGCTAAAATGTTACAAATAAGTCTAGTATTCTTTGATAAATTCCTGCCTTTCATAAACCCCGTCTGCTCAGGGTATATATTAGAATTCAAAATTTGAGGTAACCTAATGGCCAGAATTGTAGCGTAAATCTTATAGTCTTGATTAATAAGAGCGCTTTATGGATAATTAGAAACTAATGCGTTATCTTTGTCAGGCATAGGAATAACATTATAGTTGCATTTATAAAAGCGCCTTCAACTGAAGCGTTGTTGAAAAAATCTTGAAATAAAGAGAGTAGTAGAGGAAATACGTTTTTAAACTTAGGTAAAATTCCACCAAAATACCATCAGGACTAGGAGCCAGGTCCTGATGATACCACCAGGGGTTTTCTTGGAGTTCAGCAATTTAATTGTTGAATGAATTTAGTTGTTGGATATATCTTTTTTAATGTTATAGGCTCATCTAAAATATCCATGTTAGCTTGAGATATAATTGGTTAATTGCACTTAATTAAGAATTGATCAATTGTGAATATCTTGAGATTCACTATAAAGGTTTCAGTAAAAAGTCTTGAATTCATCAGCCATCTCAGTGCTGAAAGAATGTATTGGCCATCAGACCTTATAGTGTGTATTTGATTTTTTCGTTAGTGCTTATCTTTTTTAATACATAAGTAATTAGTGAAAGTTTGACTAAACTATAAACATTAAATGGATGGTTTACTGGCGTACAGACCAGCTCTTTTACTAAGAAAAATATTTACACAGCAGAGATTTTGTATTTTTGTTTTAACGTTGATATTGATCAAAATATAAATAACTTTTCAATTTTGCCAATTTGTTTCTCGGAGAAAATTAATTTTGGGTTAAACCTTGTATTTTCATGAACCATAATCGAATTGGCTGCTTCATTTGTTAATACTTTAAAAGCAATCCAATAAATAATCAGAAATAGTAGCTAATAGTTTAATTTGATCATCAGGAGATGATCAATGTAATATCAGTGTTCATTATCCATCTAGGGATGTATTTAGAGTTATTCACAAATATAGCTGAAAATAAAATTGAAGCATAAGGTAATATAGCGATAGGTTCTATTTTAGGGTAAGAAATAATGTGAAAAATATTTCTAGAAGTAAGTATGTTTCCAATACGTGAATGTGTAGAGTAAACATTAGAGAAGAAAGTGAAATCTTTACAAGTAGGATATGTCAGTCTCCAATAATCAATAATTTTATTATAAGGCAAAAATGTTTTAACAAATGAACATGATTTCGTAGGATGACATTTGAAAATGGAAATTCTGTATAAAATTTGGTCTGAAATTATCTTAAAATCCCCGCCAATAACAAAAGTTACATTACTAATTTTCGCTATTTCTGAATATAAAGTTTTCAAAAAAGTAGCATCTTCTTAGGTAGGGGCATAACTGTTACCTAAATGAAGAGAACATTTGTCAGTCTGCTTTGAACATATACAAAACAGCCCTCAGTCATTTTCACAATTTAAAATGTTGAATTGTAATTTTCAAGAAAGAAGGTTTAGCAACACCATGTTTTAGTTCTATTGCTGTTGAGGAAACAAATGTACCAATCCAGCTTTGCGTCATATATGGTAATATATTATCATCTGAAGGTGTTTCTTGAGTGACACATGTATCAACCTTACATTTAGTTAAATAATATACTATTTTAGGTTTTTCAAGCTCACAATGTTAATGCTTACCATCCAGGGAAGCAAGTTGTAAAGAACACTTGTTAGCCATTGCAATTACTATTTAAAGTAATATAAAAAGCGTATAAATTAGATAAACTGTTCAGCTATTAAACATACTAACAAGTAGTCCATATAAACAGGCAAACAAGATAGACAATACAGACATAACATATAGAAACCCTAAAGGGGGAAGTAGATCAAGTGAAACAATAAGATAACAGTGTTACAATCCAAGAAGAGATTACTGTGCAAAATAAATATGCTAATAAAGGAAAAAGCCTTAGTAATTATGGGCTATGGAACACCATCTCTCACTTCTGGAAGCTTGCAAGTTCATCTCCATAAAGTTATGTTGATCTAAGTGAGTAACCCAATCTGTAGGTGAAGTAAAAGATGTGGTTTTTCCAAATTCTCATAACTGATGAATCAAAAAGTCCATATTTATAACCAGTCTCTGTAATCTAAGGGCACAGATTAAAGAAATGTTTGCTTATTGCCAAAATTTCTTCGCAAAATCCTGGTAGATATTTATTTTATTACCTTATATTATTAAAGTTAGAACTTCTCTCACTGCTGTCCAGATGAGAATAGTGATGAAGACGCTGTACGTGAAATATTACTTGCCTTGATTTAGACTGATTAAGTTAAACATGCCAATGTACATGAGCTTTATCAATTTCAAACTTTTTCAAGAATTTTATTTTTAGGAGTGAAGACAACAAAGTTTCCAAAAAAAGCTATACAATTCTGACCCTCAATGTTCTTTGAAAAATTGAAAATAGGTAGGATAACTGACGATTCATGTTTTCTAAGTCAAACATTTTTTTCATCAGTTATCTGACTGACCTGAGTTGTTAGCTGATCAAACAACCTTGCTATATCGCTTGAAATTTGTTTGATATCAAAGCATAAAGAATCTGTATTGCAGTAAATCACATACATTTCTTCTAAACATTTAGATAGTGCTTGTGATTCAATAGCATTTGTCAAGGGGTCGATATGCAACCTGTTCGTTTTTATTTGACAGATATTGTGCCGGTATCATATCTGAGGTAGTGCCAGACATATTAAGTGGTAGTGACAGCTGGCCTTAGAGCAGTCCTCCGGAAACACACCTTGCCCTGGCACTACTACAGGTTGGCCATCGCATCCTGAAGCCCAGTCGCATCTCCCAGCTCTGTTGCTGTGCCTCGCTGCCCAACACTGAAGCTGCTTTCTCCTGTGATACCGGTCATTTCACATGCAATCTCCTGCACCCAACTCACTCCCCTGGGAATACACATGCCAAACACACATGACCACATACAACATCAGTGCCTCTTCCTGTCCTGCATACTCCTCAACACTCATGACCAACATTTGGGATCTGCTTTACGGCAGCTCATCTGACATTCTTTTTCTAACCAAAACCTGCCTGGCTCCCTTGTCTGCTCACGTCATTGCTCTGGACACAAGTCAGGACAGGACAAACAGACTGAGAGGTGAAATCACTATCGCCTTCAAATAATCCATCTATTGCTTTACCACCTTGAAAAGCATCACCAGCACAATGGACCAATAGGACCTTCAAACTCCTCATTACCAACAACTACACCCTGAGTGGTACCATCGTCTACTGCTCCCAGCGCCCCAGACCACGTGCCCACTTCGACAGCGCCATCACATAATTCCTACCTACCCCGATCCCTGACTCCAGCACCTCTATCCTCTGTAGTGACCCCCAACTACCACCTTGAGAATCTCACTGATCCCAACATGACCAACCTCCTTGAGGACTTGTGCAACCTTAGACTCACCCTGCGAGTGGAAATTCAGTACATGCTACCGGACACCTACTGGACCCCATCTTCACCAGCTTCAGCAACATCACAGTATACAAACCCACACCAAGCACCTTGTCCGACCATGCCCTTGTTAACTTCAGCATAATCATCGCAGCATAATCATCCCACACCACTGAAGAAACACCACTGCTACATTTTTACAACTGGACTGGAACAAGATCTCAGAAGCATCCTGTCTTCCTAAAAAACGTCAACACCAACGGCCTCGACACAAAACATTCACCGAATCCATCTCCAACTGCACAGACATCCTGGTTCCATCTACAGCCAACAAAGTCATGAGACCCAGACTGCAAGCAAGCTGGTACAAGGAAGGAAGGGCTCACCAAAAACCACTGCAAGCAACTTGAATGCAGATGGAGACAAAGTCAGGATGACACCGACAAGAGCACCTCAGACCCTGCCATCATTAATTCAGAGGCACCAAATGGCCCACTCTCACAGACTGCATCAAAAGCCAAAACCAACCAATAGCGTAAAGGAACACTTCACCACAGTGAAAGACTTCAGCTCACTGGCAACATGCTCAAGGGCATAACCCCCTCTCAGAACCTTTGCACCCAGCTGTCCCTATCCATCTGCAACAATGTCACCATCATCATGACCACTTCAAGCTACAACCAGACCCTTTCAACCTTGCTGCCCTCGTGCCCATCTTAGTCAAGATGCAGAGGACCACCCTGACCACCATCACCACTCAAGAAACCACAATGACCATAGAGTCCATACACTTCAGAGCACACTCAGACCCCAGCTTTCCAATGTCTTCATCAAAGGACTGGACCCCTTCAGCACAACCCTCAACTCAATCTTAAATCCCTTAATCAATCATCACATACACCTATCTGGATGCCACAATACTCTCCCACAACACTTCTCAAGAAACCCTCAGCAGACCCAAAGGCATTAGCCAGCTACCGGGCTCTCTTCCTGCTACCTTACCTGTCAAAAGTCAGGGGTAAGAGGATAAACAAACACCTACCTCAATGGCAAGCATTTTCTTGATACCACTAAATCCAGATTTCGGGCCTAACCACAGTACAAAGACAGCCCTAACGGCACAGGCGGCATCTGAATGATCATGGGCAGAGGATACTCCACTTCCTCATCCTAATCAACCTTTCCACAGCCTTTGACACTGTCTCCCACACAGTCCATATCCAACGGCTGCACAAAGCTGGCATACAAAGACCAGCACTTTGCTAAATTTGCTCCTTCCTAACAAGCTGCACCCGGTCAGTCAGCCTGGCCCCATTCATCGCAGATGCTGTCAACCTCATGTGCAGAGTTCCATAATTAAAATGATGGTCACTGAGCCCGACCCTGTCAAACAGCTACATGACTTCACTTGCCGACGTCATCCGTGCCTGCTGAATCAAAATCGTATCATAAGGTGATGACACATACTCGCTATCTCCAAAAAGACTTAAAACACCCAGACCATTTCTTCGCCTGGATTACTGAATCCTCCAGATGAATGAAACTCATGTGCCTCAAACTTAGGACAAAAAGAGACGGAAGAAGTAATCTACCGCAAAGACACCTCGCTCTAGAACTCTACTGATGTCCTGCAGGTACCTGCAACCCACGCAAAAGCGACCCACGCAAAGAACCTCAAAAATCGACAACCAGTTCGCCATGACCAGTCCAGTCATAGCAGTCTCCACCTCCACCTTCCACACACTCAAGATACTCAAGAAGATTTTCAAATGGCTATCAAAGAAATCTGGCAGAAACAAAACCAAAGCACTCCTGACCTGCAAGCTGGGCTATAGCAATGCTTTCTATGCTGAAATCAGTGCTCAATAGAAGACTCCAGACTATGGCAAACACAACAGCCACGCTCACCCTCAACTTACTCCTAACACATCGCCCGCACCTTAAAGAGCTTCACTGTGTCCCAATCCTCAAACAAGCACTCTTCAAACTCTTCATGCTCACATTAAAAGTCTTGCACAACAATTGCCCCACGTGGATTTGCGGGACAGATGGCAGGGAGACATAGGACATATTGAGGATGAGGACTGGCAGACAACACTGATGTCTCCTAGGGAAGCAGCCATCACTCTCCGGTTTCGTTTAATTCAAATAAAAGTCCTTCATAGAGCATATCTCACGGGAGGGACATTAGTAAAAATGGGAACCAGACAGAGTGCTCAATGTCTGCGGGCTGTCATCAAGAGGCAACCTTTTTTCACACTATATGGGACTGTCCTCTCCTGCATCACATATGGGAAGGGGCGACAATACAAATGCACGATGCCACAGGGAAACAAATAACGCTCACACCAGCACTGGGGCGTCTCAATATCTGGGACGCTACTGATCTCACAGCAATAGAACAGCACCTAGCCACGCTGGGATACACACTGGTTAAGAGGGCAATGGGACTGAAATGTGGGGCAATGGAACAGCCATCGATCGGGCACTCGGCAGCAGAAATGGATAAATGCATGGTTGCCGGAAAAAAACGTGTCTAAATCCAGAGGGTGCCCTAAAAAATGGGATTAGAAATGGGGAGGGTGGAATACACAAACAGGGAGTTTATGTACATCACCAGCAGTTCAAATGGACATGGTAAGACGCAATAATCAGATATTCGGATTGTTAGATCAACTGGCTGTATAATGCTGACTCATGATAACATTGTGATATCCTATGTACGACAACTGTTTGTATCAATGCTTTGTGATGTTTGGAATTCATAAACAAACTATACAAAAAAAAGCAAAAAAAAATATGGCCCCAAGTACCTCAACAACCGTATATACTTCTACAGAACTACCAGACACCTCTGTTTAGCAGGAATCTAACCACAAATACCACCTACATGCGAAGAACCTAATCCATTTGTCATGCCTCGTCCTAGCATGCTCTACATGCCTGGAACGGCTTCCCCTGTACATCAGAGCCTCCTCCAAAGCCCTTGAATTGCGCAAGCAACTGAAGACATGGCTCTTCACCTAGTCATAACCCTGGCTCAGCCCATACAGCTTTTGCTTCAACACCAGGATACCCTCCCGGGTGAGTTATGCTCTATAAAAATACTTATGACACAGTACAACAAGAGGGTAGTTAGCAGGGAGTATCCATCACTCACTCCAGGAGGCCTTTTACTGTAGCAAGAAAGGTTTCACTAGGACTAGTAGATTCCAACAGTGATGAATGTGCACAATGATTTGAGGAGTCATAAAAACAGGAGGGAAAATGTAGTCTCAGAATATGCTCAAGTCTAGGATGTTGGGTGACTATCACCCAAGCTTCTTTATCTGGGTTCCAACTAACAAAAGAGGGAAACTTATGTTTGAGTCAAGAGATAAAAGATGTCCTCTTCCATGGGATACCATAGACTGATGATTGCCTCTACTACTCGGGAATCGAGCTTCCGGTTGCTGCAGTCCTTGAAATTTCTTGAGTGCCAGTTGAAACAATATTGGGGAAACCTGGGGTGAGAGAACCACTACTTACGTTGTACAACCACCATTGTAACTTGTTCATGCAATCATAGTTTAGATGGACTAAACCAAGTAGCTCAAGCTCATCTTCAAGTGACAGATCCTTCGTTGCTGGGTTGGGGGGTTTGGCAACATCTCTTGGATGGACAATGTAAGGAGACCCATCTCTCAGGCTAGGTCCTTCGGTGATGTGAGTTTCTGATCTAACATCAGATGAAGATCCTTCTTCAAGTAGCAAGTTTCTGTCTGAGTAGTCTGAGCAGACAATTTTGGTGTCCATGGAAAACCAGAGAGGTGTAGTACAAGCTGACTTTGTGAACGTTACCTGGGAGCTTAACATGTAATGAAGCTGTTCCTTAAGTAGGAGAGAACACTCAGCTGTCAGGAGAATGCCATGTAGGTAGACAAGGAGCCAAAATCTCCAGGTTGGATGTTGCCTGCGCCAGTGTTGAACGTGGTAAACCACCAAGGGACAAAAGACAGACCAAATGGTAGGCAGGTATAGTATGAGTCGTATCTGATTTGACTCATGAGGAAGCGAGAAGAATGGTAAGACTGCCTTTTCTCCCCCTGGCATCACTGTTTTGTTAAAGAACTTCTACGTCCACATCCAAAGAACTGATTTGGGGTGACAAAACCTGTTCTGTCAGCATAGCACCATCGCCGGTTGAGTCAAAAACGTATCTTTGATAGAAAACATGATGTATGGACAAACGAGGTGAAGGCACACATTTTCTTGGAGATCTCCTTTCCTTGAGGAACAGATCCAAAAAGGAAAGGCCCCAGAAGTACCTAGCTGAGTTGAAGCAGGACTGCGGTTGAGAGTTTGGGTTGGGGGTGGGTGGACGGGTGCTGGTTGGGGAAGCAAAGCATGTACATGCACATTGAATTGCACAATGTGAAAAGAGAAAACCTGGGATTAACCCTGGCTTCCCTACGAAAATAAATTGTGTAATCATAGGCCATTGTTTTATTTCACCATTCCTCCCTTGTCTTCATTATTGCATTTAAGAGGACCTCGAAGTACATCACTAAAGAATGTGCGCTGTACAAAAAAAAACTCTAATGTGTTTGATTTAATAAACTATAATGTTGTTCTTGTATAATAGGAACACAGGCCACCCGAGGAGTGCACATAACGACTGACTTGCCTCGTAGTTCACGTTTGGTATAGTTGCCCGGGTGGGGGGAAGAATAAATGTTTCTTAGTGCACTGATAACTTGATGTACTAAAGTGAAACTGTTCTACATGTTAGTGAAATACACTTTTTGAAAACTGAAGTGACTTTATCGTGGTGGTGCACAAAAACTCAGTTACTTCCTTTCTTTACATTTAGTTAACCTGTAAATAAATGCTTGCTTGTTTATTTAACATCGTTTTGGTGTCAGTGTTGAGTCAGCAGCCCAGGGTGCCCCATGTAAAGTTCAGGAGGGCCACGTGCAGCCCCTGGGCTGTATTTTGAATATTACTGCCCTAGACATAGGATGCTCGTGCTCAGGTGGGCAAAAATGGTGTCCTCATTGAATCTGGTAAAATGGAGGCTGAGGGAGCTGCACTGGAGTTGGACCCTGCTAGGGCTAACAGGTAATTCACATCACCGTCAGGCACATCTTCTGTCTCCTCACTAGTCCCCTCACATTTATTGTCTTTGGCCGTCTCAGAAGAGCTAGGTCTTAGGTTTTTGGCTATCTTGGGATGAGGGAGAGTGACAATAAAAGTCCTTTAACTATAGCGCTCACATGTAAAATGTACTTTAAATGCTATATTTTCCTGTAGTTTAACCCTGTGCCATTTAAATGTAATAAAGCTAAAGAAATGAAAAACGTCATAAAGGAAGAACATTTCTGTCAGAGGTTGATAAAAGTTGTTATGCTCCCCTTTGAGTCAGTGAGGCTAAAGTGATATTACACATTACAGGAGCATAACGAAAAAAACGACAAGCAAAGTTAACCAATCTAAAAGGGATTTCTCCTTTATATTTGTGTTTGGTTTGTAGTGAAATGTAGAAAGTTGATCAGTGGTAAAAGTGTAGAAAAGTGTGACTGACTGACGAGTGTGACAGCGGATTAAGTGGCTGATTGGGTAATGTTTTTGAAAGAAGATCGAGAGATTATAGCACTCTGCAGAGTGGATGTGGAAAAGAGAATGGATGTGGAGTGAGGATGTTGACGGGGTGTGGAAAAAAAAGAGGCTAGAGATAAGAGGATTATGCGGGAGATAGAGGTGAGATGGAGTGCAGAGTGCAAACATAGTTCATTGTGTGGCAGTCTTAAAACTAACAATGAGCAAACTGAAAATGAAATCAATAAAGTGATTGTTTTTTGTTTTATAGAATATTGCTTACGTTTGGATTATTCTTATTTTTTGGGGGGTGAGAGCCTTTGGCATAACGTAAACCCAAGGGTTTAAACATGTGTACAGTTGTCAGGATGGATACATTTCTTGCTGTCAATGACTTAGAAGTACATTTATGAATTATCCATAAAGAGGTAGATTAGGTCTATAGTTAATTATTGCTCACTCTCAAATGTATACTTTATTTCACTTTTTATCTTTCTCCTAGATGCATCTAAGCCCTACGGTGTAGTATTGTTTCACTGCAGGCATATGTTTCATAAAGAGTGTCTGCCGGTTCCCAGCACGGTAAGCAAAACATTGATCTATACCCGATATAAAAAAACTATCCTACCTAAAAACAAGATTATCGATACTTCAAATTTTCACCATTAATGTCATCTCTGTAGACCTTCGTATAGTAGTTATATGTAAAAAGAAATGCTCTCTTTTTTCACTGTTTGTAAAGTAAGTCCTATGGTGTTAGTGCTAATTATGTCAAAACAAACATAATAATATTACATTTTATTTTGGTTTGTGTTTTGTGTCTGTTGCTTGTCTACTGATTATCAGGAAAATCTGTGTTGTATTTTCATCCTTGTATATGATCATCCAAGGGCATTCCTCAATCGAGTGCATTCTAAGTCCCATTGAAAATAAAATGGAATCCTCAGCTGCACCATTTCACAACACCTCCATTAGGAAATGTTGTGGCAGGAACGTTCCCCTAAGTGACTTTTGTTTCGAAACATTTCTTCTGTCCTCGGTGACCCACTAAGTATGTCTCGGTGTTCAGTGTATGATCACACATGCATGCTAAGAACCACTGGGATTGTGACCAAAAGTGAGGATCTTGTTATGATGTAAATAAGTCCATAAGATGCTGAATTGTAGAAAACATGAAGATGATTTATTGATGGAGATATAGATGGTATATCAAGTAATCAAAAGTCCTGTAACTCAATCAGTGATCCCCACCAGGAACAGCTCCCTTGCTGCTCAACCCATACTTCCAACTGCTACTCATCTCAACAGGCATCCCAAACATCATACCGATTCGGTATTTAAGAAGTGGTAAATTAGAGGGGGGAAATGTAGGTAATTCAGAATCGGTAAATACAGAATCGGTAAGATTCGGTATTTACCGATTCTGTAAATACCGAATCGGTATCCCCCATTGATGCCTATGGGCCTTGAAGCCCATAGAAATCAATGTGGAATACCGAATCGGTATTTACTGATTCAGTAAATTCCGAATTTTGCAAGGGTGCAGGGGGTGTCACTTTGACACCCTCTAGCACCCCAATTCCGGACTTGTGTGCCATGTGGCACACAGACATGCCCTAAGGGCATGTCTGTGTGTCACATTGCACAGGTGTGCATGCACAGATGTGCATGCTCACCTGTATTCGGTATTTTACCACCCAATAGGATTGGGTGGTAAAATACCGAATCTGACTGGCCTTTGGGACTCAGAAGAGTCCCACCTACATATGGAACTTACCGAATCGGTACAAATACCGATTCGGTATTTTACCGATCCGGTAAATTTACCGATTCGGTAAAATAGGCCCCCTACATCAGGAATGACCATTTACCGGTTGGTAACGGCCGAAATCAGCCGTTACCGGTCGGTAAATGGCCACCTACATCTGGCCCATAGTTAGGTGTATAAGGGTGCTGTATGTGGGAAGCAGTATCAGACAGGAGAATGAGAGAGAGAGAGAGAGTTAAAGAGAGAGAGTTAAAGAGAGAGAGAAAGAGTGTTTGTGTGTGCGAGAGAGATGGGTGGATGGATGATTGGGCACAGTGAAATCCATTTAGAACTTCAGTGTAAGCAAGGTGTACAAAATGGAGGTTGGAGGAAGCCTGACAAATTAGCAATGTTTATTGCAAACATTCCTGAAATTTGATGACACAACCGTCTCTTTACAAGTGTAGGGATAAATGTTTTGTCAGGTTCTGGACTTTTGTTCCACTCATATAAGGTTGATCGGTGGTATGGGAGGACAGGAGAGTGGTCTGAGAGTGCTTAGTTACTCTTCATCCCTGACCTGCTTTTTTATTTACCTGGAGGTGTTGCTCTCACAAGGCTGATGAGTGTAAGGTGTGAATGCTTCTTTTCCTTTTGTCTTTTGTGCCCATGTTTTGTTTCTCTCGGAGTAAGAGGTTCCAAGGGTCATTCCTTCTTCCTGCTGTTAATTGAAGACAATGCCTGTAGCTGGCTTGTCTGATGATGGGTACTCAAAGTGGCAGATCCACTTCAAACTAGGTCCGCAACTGCCCAGGGGAATGCACAAAACTCTGTCTGCAGATATGGTGTAAGACAGGGCCTAAAACCCCAAGTTAGTGTTCCAGGACTTCTCGCTGATCAGCGTAGGCTTTGCCCCACAGGTAATGAAATATGTAGATTCACAAAATACTCATGTTAGGAGAATTCAGATTTTTTAAATGTAGGATGTATATTTACTAAAACTAAGAGTTATAATTGTTTTTATTCGATGAACTTCATAATCTGTTGGGAGTTCAAAATTGAATCTCAGTTTATTGTTCAGTTGGTGCATCGAGCGGATGTAAAGAGAAAGGTGGCTGCCGTGCTGGGGTTTATACGGGCTATATTATTCTAATTTCGAAATTTTGAGTTAGGCTAAATGTTTACTGTGAAGAGCTGCATGGAGTTACCAATAGAAGACTAATGCATACTTCCAGCCTCCCCATCTTTAATGAAATCCAGGTTTCAGGAACATTTAGAAATAACCATCCAATAAATAAGGGTGGACCGGTAGGGATAAATGCTAACCTCCGTGTCCATTTGCAACTGAACTGCCAACTCCACTAGATCCTGAGACATAATTAAGAAATCCTCCAGGTACATATTCATACATAGCCCTCTCTCTCTCTCTATGAGGCCATGGATTTCAACATTTTTGCGAAGCACCAAGGAGCCGAGGCTAACGCAAAAGGAAGGCATATGCCCATTGTTACAGTACCCCTGACTATCTGAACTGTTGATACCTTCTACTTTCCACTGACAATGGAATCGTAAAGCAAGCGTCCTTCAGAGCTATCTTTGCCTACCAATCTTTCTCCTTTAAGAGTGTTTCTTAATACATGGATACCAACCATCTTGAAATGTCTATACTATATAAATCAGTTGAGATCCCACAAGTTTATCACTGAATGGCAAACATTGTCCTTCTTTTTCACACAAAAATGGAACCCAGCAATGTTGTAAATTCTTCTGGCACCGGTTTTATAGCACTCTTCCTTAAAATGTCCTGAACATCAAAATCTAGCAGCAAACACTGACCTTTTGAAAACACAATCTTATGTGGTTCCTTCTCCTGATGCAGAAATTCCATGAACTCTACCACATAACCTCTCCCCGTACTTAGAATTAATAGGTCCTCAGTTAAATACCTCTATATTTTCCAAAACGTACTCAACTGTCCCCCTATCTTTTCTAGGCAAAAACCAATAGACGTCTCCATACTTGCCTTAACATGTGTTATGCTCTTCCTTTATATTGGCGACTTCTGCCGGATCTCCCACGCTGGGAAAAATACAGTGACTGACTAGAAACCCCTAAAGACTTTTTTCTCTCTGCTTTATAGTAAATCAATCAATCTGGAATTTATAGAGTGCTGCAAATCACTAGTGAGGGTCTCAAGGCACTGCAGTAGCTAATTGCTTCATGGCAATTGTACATTCTAACACCCAAGTCTTGAGCCAATTCCTGAATTCCCAGAGCGATGCAGCAGTCCTGAGGCACAGAGGACATTTGTTCCAAGCTTTGGCCACCAGGTGTGAGAAGGAGCATCTTCCGCTGTTGATTTGGTGGAGCCGTGGGGTGTCTGCGAAGAAGGAGGCAGATTGCAGGGGTCTGGTCGGTTGGTAGAAGGTCATGTGTTTGTTGATGTATGTTGGTCCTTTGTTGTGCAGGGCTTTGTATGCGTGGGTTAACATCTTGAACTGGCATCTCTTCTGCATCAGGAGCCATTATAGGTTCTTGAGGTACGATGTGATGTGGGTCCGCCTGGTGAGGTCGAGGATGAGTCTTGCCGCTGAGTTTTTTATTGTCTGTAATCTCTTCAGGTGGAGTGCAGTGCTTTTTACGTACAGTGTGTTCCCATAGTTCAGCCTGCTGGTGACAAGGACCTGCGGGACGGTCCTTCTGTTTTTGACTAGGAGCCCACTGAAGATCTTGCGGAGCATGTGTAGGATGTAGAAGCTGGCGGATGACGTTTTCCTGTTCTTCATAGATAGCTTGCTTTCTCTTGAAGATGACGAGGTGGGAAACATTGGATCAGAGAAATGTCCTCTTGCTCTAGCCCTCTCAAAAACTCTTTCACTAAACACTCTCCTGAGGGATGATTTTCAATATCCAATGATGTACAAGTTGACACGCACTTGCCAAATCCTTGCTCCAGCCCATCTCTCTGAGAAAGACTTTTTGAATCATCGATAGGCTCTTTTTTTGAAAAATCACCTAACTTAGGACTATTTCTCATTAGAATGATCATTTCTGTAATTAAAGCAGTGTTAGTAGTACCTAAAACAACAGCAGACTGAGCCTTGTCTCTTAATAAATCTGCATCAACAGACACTGCCTTTGGTTTGGTTTCTTCAGCCATATCTAGTATACCTGCAAGAGGGCCTACCAAAATCAATGCTTCAAAGAAGTCAACATGTCTCAGTTCCCCCATCCACTTTTCAATCCCATTCCCATTAACATATCACCCTAATCAACAGAAGATTCAAGAGAAATTTAAAGAATTAGTTATCTAAGAAGTATGCAGACCAGAACAGGAATTCTCTAAACCTTTTCTCAGACCTCAACCTATCTTAAAAAACGAATTTGACCAAGATTCGACTCTGGACTAGTACATTTGTTATTAACAATCACAGGCCGAGAACATTCTGCTGGCATAATAGCCAGTTACTCTTTTTCTAAAGGCTTGCAAATCCAAAGTTTATTGAACAGCCACATTACTTAGCAGCCACTAATAAGCAGTTCTTGGACAAAACAAATCTCCTTGAGGGTCCATCACAAATGCCTTACCTCTATCACTGTCCATATCATAATGCTCATCATCATAAATATTAAACACTTACTCGTCAATAAATTACTTCTCATACCTGTAGCATCCAAAAATAAATCTCTCTCTTGATTGGTGATCATATCTAGCCTGAATCTCTTCACAAGGGACAATTGTAAGCGTGCCACTAGGAACACCTCCTCCTTCTGTGATGCTTAGTTCACCTCTCTACAATTAGGATATACCATCTTCACACTCCATAATAATATGCCTTTTCTTCATTTTTCTTTTCCCACATTCCTTCCTATTTTCTCCTTCATCTCCCTCTTAAGTTACCAAAATTTATAATTTATGCCTGATTGCCCTGCAGTCTTTCTCTTTCTAGTAAAAAACTGACTCAACTCCTTCCTTAATAGAAAGATGTACTTCTTTCAGTATCAATCTTTTAATTGAGTCCTGCTGGAATTGGATTTCTTAGATTCCTGCTTCTTCTATTTTAAAGGGATTTATGTTCAGTTTGAGATTTAAAGATTATGTTTTGAATATTGATATTTGTTCAAAACTAATATTGTTATTTAAAAAAGAAAACATTGCTAACTGTTGTAATACCCTCAAGCGTTCATGCTGCTTCGAGACATTTCTCAAACATGTCTCAGTTGAGTAAACACTCTTTGAGAGGCATCATTCTAAACTGCCTTGAACAAAGATGGTGGCTTGACGCCATGTGATGTAAACACCACGCAAACCTGGCAACAATGGAGCTCTGTCACACGCTGAAGCTTGCCGAACGTCAAGAGACCCTTGTCTCCACTCTGCATACAAAAAAATGCAACCCCTTGATCCAGTGGGTTACCAGCAACAGGTAATATAACACCACATACTCACCTGGGCCCATACATTCAATCACAACACACTGGAAATAATCACTGGGGTCATGTTTTATAATTCTCTACATTAGTTATCTCTAGTCCCTAACTGATCTTTCACTGATCAAAAAGTTGTTTCTTTCCTCTGGTCAATGGACCATTAGTTGAACTAGTTGATGGTGAAATGACATAGGATTTCAATATACTTACACATTGGAAATAATCACGGAGTCGGGATGAATTTAAAGCTTCATCTCAAAATAAATTCATGTGAATTACTTACACAGTACAGAACAAACTCAGTTTCTCATAGGAAGGAAAATTCAAATAATCAAATGCATTCATTTATACTTAACAATGACACTGCATGAAAAGGAGAGGATAGAGAGAAAAGCACATAAGCGCATACCCAGATATATTTATAGATATATTTATAATCACCTAGAATGGTGTGAAAACCAACTCCCGGGCCTAGGAATTGGTAAGGGTCCCCCAGGAAAAATTTGGCGAACAAAGGCTTCAGGGCAGGAATTAGGACAGGACAGGACAGATTACCTCTCTATCACCAACGCTTGCATAGCACCCCTCTCTGACACTCTCTTCCTCCTCGAGATTCTTCCGCAATCTTCTTCTAAAGTTTATTTGCTTAAGATAATTGGTTCAGCAATTCGAAAGCATCCCAGTCTCATGCTTCAGCATCTCCATCTGTAACTTCTAACTAACTAACTAAGCTACCTCAATTATACCTTTCTGTATGCTTGTAACACCCATTAATGTTTCAAACTTAATGAAAATACTAACTCTGATTTAACAGGCAAGGGGAGGTGATCATCACACCATGCTTACATATTACTCTTTTCAGTGAGCCCTTTGTTAATAAACCCATCCCCTTAATTCTTTATTCAAACTTTTATTCCTACCCGTATTCACAATGAAATGTTCACAATTTATAAAAAATCTGCAGGTTCCCATCCATTTCAGTGGACTGTCGTTCCGGTTCTCAGGAAAGTATCCATCAGCAACTTTGGACGATGTTCAAGTTGACATTATGTCTTCCAGCTTGGTTACACTACGCATGTGCGGTAGAACGAGAGGGAATAGACTGTGGTTCACGTTTCTAGGCCATAATAAGCACTATTGAAGAGTCAAAAAGACAAATGTTAAAATCAAAAAATAAATGGTTTCACTGTATACCACCTATCTCTACTCTAAACCCCTTTACTTATAATGACTCTCCCCGCATTAGCATTTGTAAAATAGCTGGGTTTAGTTTTTCAGCAAGCAGGTGGCAAGCATGTGAGTTTTAAGTCGCCATTTTGTTAACTACTGCGCAAGTGCAGAAAGTTCCTTCCAAGCAAAAGATACGTCATACTAAGTAGATGCAGCAGACGCATGCACACTAAAGATTTTTGGTTAGCGGCCATTTTTTAATTACACTTGAGTTACTTATTAGTAAAACACATATGTTAGCTTCGTTTTTTTTTCATAAATGTTGTGTAGTGCATATTATTTACACAATACAGGTTTAATACGGGGTCAGCGGCTATATGAGAATATTGCTTTCAAGCAAGTCTCTTTTTCACAAAACTTGCTCCATCACCCTCTCAGGCTTCTGAAGGAGAAGCCAAACATTAAGCGATACTCCGTACAAGGAATACATCTGTATAACCCAAAACATCTCAAATAATTCTTATTCAAAAAGCAGTACAATATAAAATGCCAACACATAAAACAAGTTAAAATCCTAATTAATATATTTTTAGTTATGATATAAGTCTCATGTAATGCTATCAGTGTGAATCACCATTAAAACCAAATGAATAAACTTGCAAATTATCACTAAGCTAAATTAAAAGTCAATATGAATAACAATAACAAAACTACTTAAGTGACAGAACACACCAATGAAAAGAAAATGGTTGCAGTGCTTTGGTTTATATGGACAGTAATGGCCGAATGCTGCAATCTTGAGTTTGGCTAAAGGTTTACTTTGAAAAGCTGCATACAACAATCTCCTTTCTTCTAATTGCATGGAATTAGCTTCGGTATACTTCTATATTCCAGCTCCGTAACCAGCAGTGGCAACTCTTAGCCTCATAGATTTGTATGCACTCCCAGCTAAACACAGGAAACCACAATTGCCATCAAATGTTCCCATTTTAGACTTTAGCCAAAAATAACTCCCAAGTATAGGAATGAATTAACTGTTTCCAGTCCATATTATTTCTTAGTCCAAGCTTCAACATATATTGAAACGCATTGCTGATGCCCTAGCACACTCCTCAATATGAATACTTCATTCTCAGCTTATACAAAAACGGGGAGGTAAAATGTACCCGTGAATCAGTGGAGACAGCAGCAAGCTCTTTCTCCAGGTAATTTATATACATCCTAAAAGCAAAGGGAGCCTACCTTATACCTCTGACAGACCTAAATGTTTCTCCCTTACTCCCATAACAGGACATTCCAGGAGGTTGGATTGAGTAGGTAAAATAAAACAAGAAAGTTATACAGCACATACCTGGCAAAGTATTAACCACTGCAAACCCAAGCTGTGCGGCCAAAGTGTTTAGCAAAAGTATGGAAGTATGACCACGTGGCCACCTGCCAAATAGCAGCCACTAGCTAGTTAGAACAATGAAAACTGCCATGATCCTCATGAAATGGGTCCAAATGCCAGCTGGCAGATTTATCCTAAAAAAGGCATAACATATCTTGATTCGGAAGTTAACCCACCATGAGATTGTGCAGTTAGTTACCCCCTTTACCTCCCTTTACCCTTCTTGACTCACAAACGGCTGAGTATCTACTCTAACTACTAAAAACTGTTGACACAGCATGCCTGGTATCCAGTCTATGAACTCACTCCTCGTTTTTGGGGGTTGAGGAGGAGGGTTGAAGGATGAAATTGATGGACTGGGTGATATGAAAGGTCAACAGGGTTTTGTATAAACACCGGGTAGTAGCAAAGCACCAGTTTATCGTGGTAGAACACTGTGAAAAGAGGCTGGACCAAAAGGGTCTGAAGTTCATCAACCTCATGGGCCAAAGTTATTGTCACCAAGAAAACTGTTTTGTGCATCAGTGGTTGAACTGGGTAACTGCATTTTACCAAATGGAGACACCGTGAGGTATGTTGACACTAAATTTAATTACCACTGTGGAACAATGAATGGAAAGGTAGTAAATAAAGTAAACTTTTCAGAAAGCACACCATAAGTGCCGACTTAAAAAAAAATAAGATTTGGGAAGAAGACGCATCCATGCAGAGAAAGTAGGCAAATAGACCTTTAATGATGTGACTGCTTAGCCCCTCTGAGCAAGACGTGAAGCAAACTGTAGAACATCAGAAAGGTGCGAAGTCCTTCCAACTCTACCCACTGCTCAGGTTTATTCCAGTAACCCGCATAAATGAATTACATGTTCCTCATCTTTTGAATTCCCTAAGGTGCCAGACTAGATCCAGAATATTTCCAGCAATTTCTCCAGTGCACCAACAAGTTGTGCCAATAAACTCTGCTGCAACATTGAACCGCCTCTGGAACTAATGGCACTGACCTGTATAGAGGTGCCATTTCGCCATTTCTGCATGCGGATATCAGTTTCTTTCTACGCCCTTCTGCTCAGGTCCAGAGGTTCGCTCCCAGACGTTTTCTGTGTATTACAGACTCCTAAATCATTCTCTTCACAAAAGTGTGCTAGAAAAAATGTATTGCCCAAAGGTTATAGGCTTCAAACTGTGACTGCTGGAGGCAGACGTTGTTCGCAGAGGTGCATGAAGTCTGCCTATGATGGACAGGCACTAATCATTTTTCGAACTTGTAACAAGTTGCTTTCTGATGCTCTTTAAGACCATCAGGGAGTGAAACAGCACATGCCAGAGCACAAGAAACATGGTGGATCACACTCCAAGCATCAGAATCGCTACTGCTTCAAATCACAGGGCCAGTCCATTTCCAGGTCCCAATTCCCCCAGAAGTCACCATTGTCAGGTAAGTTGAAGGCAAAGTCTGTGGACATATCCCATAACAACCACAAGAAGTCCACGTTGGTCATGTCATGCCGCTCTGGAAGAAGTTGTTGAGTCGACACTTGAAGGACCCCACTCCAATTTTGGTCCTGGTACACCCCATGTTCCCTAGACCATCGTTGGCCCAACAGCAAGTGCAGGCCATTCATGGAGGCAACTTGCCCGGCAGATGCCAGTTCCGTCTGGAGTGCCTTCAAGCCCCATAGAATTGTGCAGGACCCCAGTCAGCTTTCAATCAGCAGAGCCTGTCCCAGTCGGCTAAGAAAGCCCACACCTGTGCCAAAGGCCACACCTATCCCATCGACTCCCGCGCTCTTCATTGGCACTGATGCCGTTTTGACACACCCATGCTTGCTCGATGATCTCTTATGAGATAACCAAAGCACCACCCACGACTTGGGAGCATTCCCATCAGCTCCACTCCCTCTACACCAGACTAGACTAGAGAACCTATTTGGGTCAGAGTTGGACACAGTGAAGGGCCGCTAAAACATTACACAAGTTGAGAAGAAAGCAGATAATTTTCTCCCCCCCCCCCATTGCACTGAGGCTGGGCTATATTTAGATATAGAGTCCTCTAGTGGTCTGGATACTTATTCTGAGACAGAGTTGGAGTTTTCATCAAGGCCGGCTACAGAGTGGAATGCATTTTTCACAGTGGTAGTGAGCAGAGCTGCAGAAGTGTTGGAGCTTTACCTAACCACAGATGAGAGAAAGGCAAACCTATTGGCAGAGGCCTTCCAGTCTGGGGCATGCCACTTTAGAACTCGTGTTGCCCTTTAAAGAAGCTTTGAAAGTGAATTGATGGCGACCTGGTTCAAGCTGTGCTTGGTTCCTCTGGTAAGTTGCATTGTGGGTAAGTATCGTAGACCTGCCCCTGGGTACCCAGTCTTTTTGCAGGTGGTTCAAGATTTCACCAGCAGTGTCAAACCCAATGCATTCCTCTTCTGCGCTGCCATATAGGGACTCTGAGTGTGTAGATGTGTTCAAGGAGTGAGCCTCACATCTGTCAGTCTGACTTTACAGATTTGAAACCCTGGGGCACAGTGTGCATGCTCTCTGGGACATGGTCAGTGAAATCTTAGCAGCTGTTCCCAGGGGAAGTCAGAAGCGCTTTTTCTCAAACAATTCAAGACAGACAAAACATAGCTAAGTATGTGAGAGCCAGTCTACATAATATGGTCAGCGTAGCTGTTGGCACCAGTGTGGTAATATAGAGCCATGCCTGAATGCACACCACAACAATTTTTGGGGAATGTGTAGGTATCCCTTATGGACATTCCATTTGAGAAATAGCTGACTTTTTGAAGATAAAGCTGATTCTCTGCTGTGGCATTTCAATGACAGCAGGGCTACAGCCGCTCCTCAAACTCGCTATCTCCAGTCCATCAATTCCAACAACACTATTGACAATGCAGAGAATATTCTTGAGCTCTCAACTATTGCCAAAGGCAGCCCTTGCAGCCCATGCAACAGCCCAAACAGACTTTTTGAGACTTCTGAGTATATGCTGGCAGAGGCTGTGGTTGCAAGCAAGGACAGCATTCCTCTTCCTCTTCATCACCTTTTGCAACTGCAGCTAATCTGCTTTGATCCCCCCTCCCATGACCTGGCACTGCTAGTAGGGGACTAAATTCCTTTTCACCTATCCAGCTGGTGTGAAGTTACCTCAGACCAGTGACTGCTACAGGTTCTTTAGCACTGTTATACTCCCCCCTTTAAATCTGCTTCTTCTGTTCATCCTGATTTTGTTCAGAGATCAGCATATGACTCACTCTTGCCCACGAAGTTCAATCCCAGTTGGCCAAAGTGACCATAGAGAAAGTTCCAGACACAGTGAGGGAAAGAGGTTGTTACTCCCGGAACATTTTAGTACCCAAAAGGACAGAGGGTGTAGGCTGATATTAGACCTTTCATTTCTAAACTTCTTCCTTCAGAAGGATAATTTCCAGATGTTGACCTTGGCCCTGGTCCTCACTGCCAAGGGACTGGATGGTAGATTTGCAGGATGGATACTTTTATGTGTCCATCCTGCAGTCCCACATTTTTTTTCGTTGCTTTGTGGTGGGGTCTGAACCATTGCAATGTATTGTCTTGCCGTCCCCCACTTGTTTAAGAAGGTTATGGTGGTGATATTTGTAGGTCATGTATACACTATTTCCATACCCCAACATCTATCTATTGATGGCAAGCTAACTGCAGTCAGTTTTAGACCACCTACATCTAACTGTCATAATGCTGTCATCCCTGGGATTTTCCATCAACAAGCAGAATCCCACCTGCTGCTGAAGATTTTCTTCAAAAGGCCGTTACCACCACCGCAGCGAGTCCACGACTATCAGGTTATGATCCCGATGTTTTGGGCTCTCTCCTGGGTTGCGGCATCTAAAGTTCTAAGTATCCGTGGCCTCTTGATCTCATCCACCCTGCTGGTCTCTCTTGTCCCTTGGCACTTGTGGACTCCTCAGTGGAAGTTCTGCCTGCAGTGGGCCCAGCACTGGGGTTGTCGCTCGGAAAGCATCTGTATTTTGGAAGAGGCAGCCCGGACCTTTAATGATGGCCAGCAGAAGTCAGCCTGAATTATGGCAGGTCATTCTCCCTACCCCACCCAGCTCACAGTAGCCTCCTCTTGGGCTGGGGCACTCACCTGGGGTAGTTGGAAGTCAGGGGCCTTTGATCCCCAGAAGAGAAGAAGCACCATATCAGTCTTTCAGAGCTTCAGGCCATTTGTTTGGCACTGAAAGCTTTATTCCACTCCATTTTAGGGAAGCCAGTCCAGATTCTGAAAGACAGCATAACTATCATGTGACACTCTAATAAGCACGATTGCAGATGCTATTCCACAATGTTCTGAGATTGCTCAACCTTCAAGGGATCTCTCTGATGACCAACCATCTAATTGGCTCAATCATTGTCAGGACCGATGTGCTCAGCATGTTCTGCCTCGTTGACTCTGAATGGCAGATCATTTTGCTATGGCCGAAAGCACTCACTCTGTTGCTCAGTGTGGGCTGTAGTTTCAAGGCTGTATTGATTTATTGTCTTCCTGATGCATTCAGACTGTAAGCCCTGTAGCGACTGTGAAAAGCAGAGGTCTATTCCAACACTTATTCCATCTGCTTATGGTGCCTTGGGTCAGGCCATGACTCTAAATCATGCGGTCTTGCCTCAGTATGCACCCCAGGACATCAAGGAAAGAAAGGCAAAAGTTTTCATGGTGTGGGCTCACAACGACAAGCGACACAGGTGCTCATCCTTTCATTCCTCAAGTGGATTGGAAAAGCACAAGAAACACTGACCGTCTTCAAAAGGTAAGTCACTCGAACGCCCTCTCACAGGAGCTTCATCCTCGGAGCTGGAGTTGTTCTTGTGCCCTCCTCTCGATCAGCTCTGACGATGGATTCACCCCGTGCCACCCATGATCAAACCGCCCTGTCTATTCCCAGAGTAGGATCTAGCTGGTTACTCCCTTTCACATGGGTCATTCCATCACTCTTTCACCATTCTATTCCCTGCCCCATCTCACGAAGGAGGAAGAGTGGTTGCATCACCTAGGATCCTAGACTGGCAATTAGTTGCTATATCAACCGCCAATAGTCATCAGATCGGACAACCAGTCTTTTTGGCTACTGTAGCAGTAGGAAGGGCACATTATTTTAGAAGCAGACGTTGTACTGATGGATCATCATCTGCATCAAAATGTACTAAGCCCCTGCAAAAAAAAGAGCCACCAGAGAGAAACAAGGCACATTCCAACAGAGCCAAGTCATTGACTTCTGCTCATGCAAGATGTGTTCCCATTGCAGCGATCTTCAAGGTGGTGACATAGGGTACTTGCATATGTTCACCAAATACTACTAGTTGAACTCTGGAGTGCACAGCAATTTGCTAAATCTGTGTGCAAGATGTTCTCATCTGACTATCCATCAGCCCACATCCTGGAAAGGGATTGCTTGTGAATCTATTCAACATGCGAAGGATCTACAGTGAGAAGTATCAATTAGAAAAAAAGTTACTTATCTTCAGTAACAATCTTGCTAGTGGATACTCTATATTCCTGCAGATTCCTCACCAATCTCACCCAACTCCCCGTCTGATGGCTGGATCGACAGGGAAAGTAGTAATAAGGCTCCAATTGGTGTTTTGTACTTCACCGTATCTGTTTGAAGTCATTCCATCTGTTTGCATCAAAGGCATGGAAAAAACAGGAAAAAATTTACATTTTTGTGCCAGAACGAATGCTATATGCCTTCAGTGATGTCACCTGGCACCACTTCTGGCTCCGACACAGAGTCAGACCTGCCTACCAGAATTAATGAGCTTTTACTCATGGGATAATTCAGGTGATAATAGGTGAGAAAGATAGAGTTTCCATTATAAACATTGTTACTTTTTATCAAGCATTGCAAGTGCATTGTAATCTAATCTGAAAAGTTCCACCCTCTGGACAAATATTTGGGCCATTGGATGCAGGGGTGACTCCAGTGATGGTGCTGAAAGTGTTGCCGTGTGCACCAGGTTTGGTACTGTGAGAAATTGAGTTGTTGGTTGACTGGGGGTGTGAGCCCTGGTCAAGCAGCAACCACAACCCTTGTCAGGGTGAGGTACAAGCCAAGCCTAAATTAACCTGTGCTCAACCCTCTGGTAGCTTGGCGCAAAGCAGTCAGGCTTAACTTAGAGGCAATGTATAAAGTATTTGGTAAATACTTTACACAGAAATTAAGTGAAAAACACCACACATTGAAGGATCCCACACCAATTTAGAAAAATTGTACTTTCATTAATAAACAAAATGAGCAAAATTACACAAATTCAATGAGTTGAACTGGAGTTATGAATTTTTAAAGATTTTAGTGAAAATAGCACCAAACACCAAAAAGCGCCATCTGTGTATGTCTGGTTGTACCAGACCGGTACAAAGTCACAACTTTAGGCCAACTGCAATGGAGCACGGACCAGCTCCAGAGACCCAGTTGGGCCTGCTGAACAGAGTACCTTAAACCCTGGTTTGCGGAGTTTTGGGAGGATCCACGTTGAAGATGTGTTGTGCAGCTGAAGCGATGTGTTAGTTTCAAGATGTGACAAGGCTGTTATGCGAGGGTCTGGGTCATCATCAAGGATCTCAGTGATGGGCTTGTTATTTGAAGTCCAGCGTTATCGTCAAGGCTGTCATCGAAGATGGGTGCGAGGGCATCTACTGAAGATGCATCTCGTAGTGGCTGTTCCAATGAGGCTACCATGACAATGTGGGTCTTAGCAAAGGGTCCAACCCACTCAGCTGAAAATATGCATCGGTTCTGCTCCGGTTTGTGCTGTGCAGTAGAGGAGATGCATTGTGTCTGCTGGATCCACAGGCTGGTAGAGCACCTTGAGCCCACTTCAAAGGGTCTATGACTAGGGTGGCACCACTTGGCAGAGTAGGCTTACACATGGCAGAGTCCAGGTGCAGGTGCAAGGTTGTTTGGAAGCCTGTCATGTACCTGAGGCTTCAGATCAGGAGGGCAACCAACTAGCCCTTGGAGTCACTCTGGGTTCTGGGTTCAAGAGATACAGGTCCAGACCTTCTCACCCAGGCCAGAGGGCAGCAGATCAGCACAGCAATTCAGCAGTCCTTCGGAGCATCAGTCCAGCACAGTGGCAGTTCTTGTAGCAGTACAACACTTCTTCCTGGCAGAGTATTTACAGGTTCAAAAGTAAACTGTCTGAGGTCCAGTATTTACACTCAGTTGTGCCTTTGAAGTGGGAAGAAGCTTCTAGAGGCATGCCACAGAAATGCACAGGTGCCCTGCCTTCCTGACCCTGGCCCCAGGCTAATTGCAGGGTATGCTGTCCTTTGGGAGGAATCAGGACACAGCCTATTCAAGTGTAAGTAGTGCTGGGCCCAGCTCCTCCCTCCCATCCTTCTAGGATAGCCCATCCAGTCGCACCCCAGCTCCATGTTGTGTTTCGCTGTCTAGGAGGAATACACAAAGCCCAACTGTCACACACACCTGGTCATGTGACCCAGAGAGAAGCTGCAGGCACCAAATGGAGAAGGCAAGAAAATGCCAACTTTCTAAAAGTGCCAATTTGAGAATTGTAACTTAAAATCCGACTTCACGATAAGGTAGGATTTTAAATTACGATTTTTAACCAACAACAATCTTCTACTTGGTTCATCATAGACATGTCACCTTACTATGGGTCGGCTTCCATTGGAGCCTTCGCATTTACAACCTTACTTATCTATTGTTAGCCTTCAGAAGTTGCTTCGTGACGAATCACATTTCGGCTGTTATCCAATATTGAACATACTGAAGATGGGTGTTTCAATATGAATGGAAGGATGATTACAGAAACCTCTTTTCTTAAATAAACCATACAATTGAATCATAAATACATATCCTTACTTTATGTGCTTTCTAATTTTGACGTACTTCCTATTGAGTGCTGTGTTAGCATTTTTTGTTTAATGTACACAGTGTATCTTATGGTCCGGGGTGATCTGGCACCCCTGGTAGTACAGTGTTCAATACCTTTAGAGCACCAACCCAAAATAAGTGTTTAACATTATACTATACCCACGTAGACGTGTGCATTTAGAGGTGTGATTGTAAACCACTACTACCAAGTTTGTATTATATAACTTTTGAGACATTGGCTTTCTCTAAAGTGGTGCCGAAACCAGAGCCTCTAGAGGCACAAAGATGGTAGTGTCATGTTAGAGCCTCTGGATTCACCACATCCAAAGGCAAAGGTCCACCATTGTGGTGGCCAAGATGGTAGGTTGTCAGGCTGACCTGAATTTGTACTTCATGACCTGATGAAAGCCTTTAACCTGCACAGAGTCAGCTGATGGAGTGCGAAATTCTGGCGTCATCTTCTGTATGGGAACCAGCCACAATGACAAGTAAGAGACTGGCATCAAGGAAAGGTGTTGAGTCTCTGAAGGGTCACGGGAGTGGTATATTTCCTTGTTGAAGAAGACCTCCCCTTCCTATCGTTTTTGGTGTTATTTTGTGAGAAGTCACTTTGGGAAATCGTTTCCTGTCAGGAAAGCTATCGTAAAGGAGAAAAGGACTGTTCTGGGGGATCCCACACTCTGATGGTCTTCGGGTGCATTGAAATAAGATGTCGCAAGCTGAGGGATCATGGTCAGATCAAGACCCCACATGCAGGCTTCACATTGATCTCACAAGGACATGTTTTTATAGCTGCATATTGCAAACAGCTTTACTACGAGTTTTCAAACGAAGACCCGCAACATGGCACCTGGGTGCATTACACTTCTAGGAAAGAGCTGCAACTTCCAGTCTTTTCGGAGGTGTTGCCACCCTGAATATGTTCCAGGCACCAACCTAAGCTTCCATCCATTCCTTCAGCATTACTAGTTCAATGTGGATGCCCTATGTGGGGTTGCTTTTTGACAATCCGTGGTACAGCTCTTCTATTTGTACACAAAAGCATGCCTCTGATTGTTTTAGCATCTGAATTAATGGGTCACAAGACTGACGTAACCCTCCAAAAAAAGTTACTAACCGGGGTAATGGTTTTATGAATGATACTCAATCTTGTATTGGCAAGATAGATTTTGGTCTTATATAATATTTAATATTTAGTTCCTGTGGTACTAAATGTATTAAGATTGGGAATAGCGATTTCCAAAATGCAATTTTCTCCTGAATCGCAGTTAGGAAATCACAATTCCTAGTGAGTTGCAAATTGACCTACCTCAAGAATTTTAATGAGGCAACTCGCAGACCACCATGCCTGTGATTGCTTTTAAGTAAAGCAATCTTTTTTTTTTCTTTCAATGCACCCCATTTTTTAGGAGTAGGCAGTGGTCCGTGAGATCACTGCCTGCTCTTAAAAAGAAATATATATGTTTTTTAATTCTCAAAGGGGAAGTGGTCCCGTAGGGTCACCTTCCCATTTGTGAATGAGTAGCCATCAATTTGATATTTGTGGTGAAATATTAATGCTTTGCGACCGGAATTTAGTTGCAAAACATTAATAATTACCACTGTAATTTGGTGTTTGGAAGGGATGCCTAAAATACACCCCTTCCAAGCACCGAATTGCAAATCTAAATTGAGATTCTGAAGAATCGCAATTTGGTGTTTGTACATCAATCAATCACAAAATTTGTAAAGTGCGCTACTCACCCGTGAGGGTCTCAAGGCGCTGAGGAGCGGTGGGAGGGACGCTACTGCTCGAACAGCCAGGTCTTGAGTTGTTTCCTGAAGGAGAGATGGTCCTGGGTCAGCCGAAGGTGGGTGGGGAGGGAGTTTCATGTCTTGGCCGCCAGGTAGGAGAAGGATCTTCATCCGATGGTGGGTTTCCGAGCTCGAGGGACGGATGCGAGGGCGAGGCTGGGGGATCGGAGCTGGCGGGTGGGTGTGTAGAAAGTGAGGCGGCTGTTGAGGTACTTCGGGCCTGTGTCATGGAGAGCCTTGTGTGCGTGGGTGAGGAATCGGAACGTGATCCTCTTGTTGACTGGGAGCCAGTGCAGGTCTCTCAGGTGAGTAGAGATGTGGCTGCGGCGAGGGATGTTCAGGATGAGTCGTGCTGAGGCATTCTGGATACGCTGCAGTCTCTTCTTGAGCTTGGCTGTGGTTCCCGCGTAGAGGGTGTTCCCGTAGTCCAGACGGCTGGTGACGAGCGCCTGGGTGACCGTCTTTCTGGTGTCGGTGGGGATCCACCGGAAGATCTTGCAAAGCATGCGCAGGGTGTTGAAGCAGTAAGACGAGACAGAGTTAACTTGCTTAGTCATAGTGAGGGAGGAGTCCAGGATGAAGCCCAGGTTGCGTGCGTGGTCCGTTGGTTTGGGTGCGGTGCCCAGGGCAGGGGGCCACCAGTAGTTGTCCCAGGCAGAAGGAGATGGTCCTAGGATGAGGACTTCTGTTTTGTCTGAGTTCAGCTTCAGGCGGCTGGTCTTCATCCATTCTGCGACGTCTTTCATTCCTTCCTGGAGGTTGGCTTTGGCGGTGGCGGGGTCGTTGGTGAGGGAGAGGATCAGCTGGGAGTCTTCGGAGTAGGAGATGATGTTGAGGTTGTGTTGGCGGGTGATGGCTGCGAGATGGCTCATGTAGATGTTGAAGAGGGTGGGGCTGAGCGAGGATCCGATGACTTCGGAGGCCGCAGATCGGAACGGGGGGAGGCGAACTCTCTGGGTTCTTCCGGTGAGGAAAGAGACGATCCATTTCAAGGCTGCTCTTTGGATTCCGGTGTTGCTGAGGCGCTGTATCAGGGTGCGGTGGCAGACGGTGTCGAAGGCTGCTGAGAGGTCCAGGAGGATGAGGGCCACGGTTTCCCCTTTGTCGAGCAGGGACCTGATGTCGTCGGCTGCGTTGATGGCGGTCTCGGTGCTGTGGTTTGCTCGGAAGCCGGACTGTGAGGGGTCGAGGGACCCGTTGGTTTCGAGAAAGGCACAGAGTTGTCTGTTGCTGGTCTTCTCGATGACTTTGGCTGGAAAGGGGAGGAGCGAGATGGGGCGGAAGTTCTTGAGGTCCGTGGGGTCCGCGGTGGGTTTCTTCAGGAGGGCGCTCAGTTCGGCCTGTTTCCAGCTCTCCAGGAAGGTAGTGGATTCGAAGGAGCTGTTGATGACGAGTCAGAGTTGGGGTGCGATGATGGAGGCGGCTTTGTTGTAGACGTGGTGTAGGCAGGGGTCGGTGGGTGAGCCGGAGTGGATGGTGTTCATCAGGCCGGTGGTGTCATCGGTGTTGATGGGGGTCCAGGTGCAGAGGGTGGTGGTGGTTGGGGGTTTCGGTTCGGTGGTGGGATGCGTGGTCATTGTGGTCGGAGTGCCGAAGCTGTTGTGTATGTCGGTGATCTTGCAGTGAAAGAACGAGGTGAGAGAGTCGCAGAGGTCTTGCGAGGGTGTGATGTCGTTGTTGCTGGCGCTGGTGTTGGAGAGCTCTTTGACGATATTGAAGAGTTCCTTGCGGTTGTGGGTGTTGTTGTCCAGTCGTTCTTTGAAAGCTGTCTTCTTGGTGGTGCGGATCAGCTGGTGGTGTTTGCGGGTGACGTTAAGGGCTTCCATGTTTTCTGTTGTCTGGTTGTGGCGCCAGGCTTTCTCGAGGGTGCGGCAGGTTTTCTTGGAGTTCTTGAGGTCATTGGTAAACTAAGAGGCTTTCCGGCTGCCCGGTCTGCTGGGAGGCCTCTTCAGAGGTGCGAGTTCGTCGGCGCAGTCGGTGAGCCACTGTGTGAGGTTGCGGACTGCTTCGTCGGGGTCCGGTGTGTTGGTGGGCGGGTTCTGGCTGAGGGTGGTGGTGAGCTGGTCGGGGGTGATCTTGCTCCAGTTTCTGCGGGGAGCCTGCTGCAGGTGCTGGTGGGTTGTGATTCTCCTGAAGTCGAAGTGGACGCAGCTGTGGTCAGTCCAGTGTAGTCGGGTGGAGTGGCTGAAGGCGATGTGCTTGCTGGAGGAGAAGACTGGGTCAAGTGTGTGGCCGGCGTAGTGGGTTGAGGTGTTCACCAGTTGCTTTAGTCCGAGGTTGGCGAGGTTGTCCAGCAGGGCGGCAGTGTTGCAGTCCTTGTTGTTCTCCAGGTGGAAGTTGAGGTCCCCTAGGAGGATGTAGTCTGTAGAGGTGAGGGCGTGCTGACTGATCAGGTGTGCGATGGCTTCGCTGAATTGAATGCGTGGTCCCGGGGGCCTGTAGATGAGAGTGCCCCTGAGGGTGGTCTTGGGGTCGATGTGTATCTGGAAGTGAAGGTGCTCGGCGGCGGTGAGGGTGTCGTCTGAGTTGGTTGTGATGCGGATGGTGTTTCTGTGGACGATGGCGATGCCTCCTCCGGTTTGGTTGACGCGGTCCCTCCGGGTGATCCTGTAGCCATCCGGGATGGCTATGGCGATGTCGGGGGCTGAGGAGGCGTTCATACAGGTTTCTGTGAGGAAGGCGACGTCTGGTGATGTTGTGTCCAGGAGGTTCCAGAGTTCGACGGTGTGCCTGTGGACGGAGCGGGTGTTGAGCAGGATGCACTTGAGGTGGTTGTTGCTGGTGTTCGGCTTGGTGGGTGCGGTGATTGATCGGAGGCAGGTGAATTTGCAGGCAAGGCAAGTGAAGGGTCCGTGGGTCCGCTTCGGGGTGGCGCGGTGGCAGGCGGGCTTTTGGTCGGCGTTGAGTCCGTGGAGGGTGGCGGCATCGTAAGACCGTCGGATGGGCTGGCGACGTTGAGGGCCAGGGGTCCTGGCACTGGGCGCTGTCCAGGCGGGCTTGCCTTTGGCGCGCCCGCTGCGCGTACGCGCGGGCTCCATATGAGGTGAAGTGGGAGGGAGGAGCAGCAGGGAGGCGGGAGCGGGGTGGCCAATGGGGATTTACCGAAAAAAAGGGGGGCGGGCAGCGAAGGAGCGGCAGCAGGAAGCAGGGGCGCAGCAGGGTGTACAATACCAGCGGGCAAAGAACTGATACCAGACCAGGAGGTACAACGAGAATTCACAGAAAATAGGGCAGCGGAGTCACGAAGAGCGGTGGGAAATCACAGGAGGTAGGAACACACACGGAGGGCAAGAATCACAGGAAGGGCAGCAGCGAAGAGCAGGAAAAACACAAGGCTGGCAAGAATCACAAGAAGGGCAGGAATCACAAGGAGGGCAACAGCGAGACAAGAGGATGAGCAGCAGTGAGGGCGCCGAGGTCAGGGGCGAGCCAGAGGCGCTGGGGCAGAGACGCGCTACAGCTGGGGAGCCGTGCGGCGTAGGGGGTGTCCTGGGAAAGGTCACACTCACCTGCACTGCGCGGGCTCCATATGAGGCCAAGTGGGAGGGAGGAGCAGCTGGGAGGCGGGAGCGGGGTGGCCAATGGGGATTTACAGAAAAAAAGGGGGCGGGGCAGCGAGGGAGCAGCGGCGGGAAGCGGGGGGGTGCAGCAGGGGGTACAATACTAGCGGGCAAAGAACTGATACCAGACCAGGAGGTACAACGAGAATTCACAGAAAATAGGGACGCGGAGTCACGAAGAGCAGTGGGAAATCACAGGAGGGCAGGAACACACACGGAGGGCAGGAATCACAGGAAGGGCAGCAGCGAAGAGCAGGAAAAACACAAGGCGGGCAGGAATCACAAGGAGGGCAGGAATCACAAGGAGGGCAACAGCGAGACGAGAGAACGAGCAGCAGTGAGGGCGCCGAGGTCAGGGGCGAGCTAGAAGTGCTGGGGCAGAGACACGCTACAGCTGGGGAGCCGTGCCGCGTAGGGGGTGTCCTGGGACAGGTAAAACATAAAAAAAATGTTTGTTCTGTATGGCACAGGAAAATAAAGTTTAACAGACATCACATCCGCCGATGAGTTAACAACTGTGAAACAAGTAGCTTTAACACCCGTTTGCTCAAATAAAACGTACTAGATCTAGTCTAACACCTGTGGATAATACAAAAAATAGAAAATGCAGGAGGAAATAAAATATCCATAAAAAAGTTACCAAATATAACTTGTTTATTTAAATGACGTAAAAGTGGCCCAGTTGTCCGCAAAGCAACAACAAGGATTTATTGGTAGCTTAAAAGATGAAATATATGCTTATAACTTTAGGGCTAAAAATTGATGAAGGGTTTTATTCCAGAATGGAATCCATCCCAGAACACTTGACTCAACTTTGCCTTCTTCTTAAACCCCACCAAGAAAACCCCATAAAGTCAACTTAGCAAAAACCTAACTCAGATCATGTCAGTGAAATTAACTTTTATGTTGCTGGGCTTAAAAGAGGATCCATTTTTGCTGACAGGCTTCGCTATAGAACCCTTCCAAGTTTTCAGGCAGACTCCCCTCATAGGCAACTTCACTAAACTAGGCAGGCATGAAATCAGTCCACCAGTCAGGGTTGTCTGATAAAACAGTTGAGAACTCCATCTAGTTAAAGGATTTGAGAATCCGAGTATCTTAAAATGCATGCGAAGGGGCATACCTCTCTGACAATACAGCATTCAGTTTTTGGAAGACACTCCCTTATGCAACTATTTAGAATTATTACCCAGTCTGCGACACTAACAGACCTTCTGGCCCAGACATGCTTTTCGACCTTTAGCTTATAATTGATCCTCGATTTCCAGCTAAGTTTATTATTAAGGCATCTCGTTTTAAATGCTATCACCCTTGTACCTATGTTTGTTACGCTTGAAGTCTATACTTTCCCAGCAAAGCATCCTTTTAGCTTAGACACATTCCTGTCTAAGACGCAGGCTGTCACCTTTGTCTAGTTGCAACGTTTTTAATCTACGAGTTTTGAAACCATACCAAGATCTGTAGCGCTAGACAATAAATGCAGCATGCAGACCATATGCACTTTTTCAGGTGAGTTGTCTGAATGATAATGCCTTCTTTTCGGAAGACCCGTCTTCCATCCGTATGATTTTAGGCCTCAAAAAGTACATAGACATTAGTTACTTGAAAGATTCAGTTTAGAAACAGAGCGCAGGGATCACTTCTCACCTAGCCAATCACTCAATAAGGAAGGTAGCACTGAAGGAGAATGATCATCAACTGAAGCAAATGCAGCATCTGTAGGGGCTGGCACAAGCATACATTTTCGAACTGCTATTTTAGCCCCCGAAAATCTCCCTTAGGTTACCTGTAAGCAAGATAAACCCCTCTTTTGTTATGCACTTTCTTCACACCCACAGGACAGGACACCCTGTTGCACCCCTGAAATATTCATGTGTGCACATGTGGCGCACATACATACCCTAAGGGCATGTATGTGCACCACATGGCACTTTAAAAAATGCATAAAAGTGCATTTTCAAGGAAATCGCAAATTACCACCAACTTGAAGTTGGTGTAATTAGCGATTTCTTAAGTCAATTCGCACAACTTGGGTGCTTTCAGAATTACATTTAAGGAATCGCAATTTGCGATACCTTAAATGCATTTGCAAAATAGGGAATCGCAAATTTTGCAATTCCCTATTTTACGATGGCGTTTTAGGATGATACATCCCAAAAGGCTTTTTCCCATTTGCAAACGTGCTGATTCTGAGATTCGGCCCGTTTGCGAATTGGAAAAAGGCTTGATACATATGCCCCAAATGTATTAATCTGTATAGCTTCTATTTTCTTCCAATAGTCTCCTTCATTTTCATATAAACGAGAACATGTTGTCAATAGCACTTTAATGGTGGTTATGTATAAATTAAAAACATTCTGTTGGAACTGGGGTCACCAGTCCCCTAGGGTAGCATGGCACGAGCGGGTAGGCATCCGAAGGCATATGTGTTAAGCAACCATGCAGCACACGCAACCACTGAGTCAGAAACATGAGCACGCAATTAGTGACACCACTCCAGTGAGCTTGTGTAAAAACTCAAGTTAACTTTATTAAGATAGATAATCAGGTAGATGGAGCAGGATCAGGGTAGAAGAAATTCATTATATCATTAGCTTTTCAGTTTACCTTTAAAATACATGTGTTGCATTTCTCTGTAATAAATACCAGATGAATGAATCTTGATTATGCAATAAATATTAGATATTAGATAAATAAATATTTGAAGAACACAGGCCTGACTACCGCCTTGCTTTGAGTCAGCACCTGAAAGAAATACATTAAAGAGACAACCAAATAGCATTGCGTCTCATTGGTTCTGTGGGCATTTTACCCACTCCTCACCAAACAAGGGTGAGCGTTTCACATCTATAAATATGCAGATAACTAACGGTAGGTTTTAAATCCATATAGCACTAAATAGGAGTAAAACATTTCATGCAATAAGGATGGCATCCCTTTAAGTAAACACCTCATTATGTAGACATCCCATTAGTTCTAACTAAACATGGCATTAGGCAGGAATGTAGAACACTTCCTAACAGATCAAACCACATCACATTAGGTAAATATAAACAGTTCCTTATTTTAGGGCTTAACTTGCCATTAGGCCTTATTACATCAGAACATCCAGCCAAGGTGGAACATTCCATGGTTAATGAGCAAACATCTCACCACCCTCCCTGACCAACAGGCCAGTAACACCCAAGCAGGAAGAACCATCCCCTAAGCGTAGGTAAAACACTTCCTTAGTCAGGAATAAACATTTCCAATTAGATAGACATTCCATCAGTGTAGCATCCCTCAAAAAGGCAACCCCTCTCAATAGTGCTTGGATCCCAATTCACTCTGCAAGGGTATCCATTTCCTTTAGGTAACACTAACCAGTTCCTCAACTAGAAATCAACTTTTCATTAGGAGATTATTCCCATTCCAGTTCTCAGCCCCCAGGCCTTTTTAATATACAGGGGCTCGGTAGGCAATACAGCAGGGTTACAAATAAACTCCTGGCCCAGTTCAAGGGCCCAGCAGGCCTGTAGGCACTTAAATTCCCCTCTCTTCCACCAAAGGGGGGTTGTACACATTAAATGGGGCCCACGGCCCAAGTAACAGAGTTTTCCCGGGGAGGGGCGATCTTAGGACCCTCTGCCCTCCTCCCCGGGGTTTACCTGTCTCTTCGGGCCTTCTCCGGGCCCCTTTCGGTGGTCTCAGGTGAAGGGGAGAGCTCCTCCTCCAATCTGGAGCCCTCCGGTTGTAGTTCCTCCTGTCCCCGGGCCTTGCTCTGCCTCCGGGGCCCGGGATTCATTCAGGGTCAGCCTCGAGGTAGCTGTAGCACATCGGAGGGGGCTCTCGCTCCTCCGGCCCCCTCCGTGAGGATTCCCGGCTTGCCCGAGCCTCCTTGCAGCCGGGAGACAATCGCAGGCTTCACTGGGGAAGTGTGGTGCCGGCCGCCAATCACAGCGCGGCCGGCAAAGGGATGCGGCCGGGTAAGCCAATAACGTGATGCGGGGGCGCGACCGATGATGCGGGCGCCCCCGTCACGTGAGCCGGTAGGGGTAGGCTTCTTGGGCCTAACGCGGCCCTCTTGGAGATCATGCTGACAGGAATTTACGAGGCCTACTGCGGCCCAGCTGACATCCGCGGCAGATCGTCGGGGCCCGGCACGGCCCTCCTCAGATTCCGGCGGCCCTCTCTTCACGCCGGGGGCCGCCGCGGGGGTTTCTACAGTGCTTCGGGCGCTCCAGTGGACTGGGCTGCGGCGGTGACCAGGCCGGCTCAGAGGTAGGTCGAGCGGCGCTTTCCGGGCACAGCGCTCGGCCACTGTAGCGCTTCTGGAATCTCACATAGCGCCTCAGTAAGCAGTGCTCTCAGATGCCCACACGGCGCTGGGAAGATGTAGCGCTTGGGCATTCAGCAGGTTCAAGCTGGTCAGTGGGCTAACGCTTCCCAGAACCCCACAGATGGGCAGAGCAGCTCCACAGAGCACAGCGTCTCAAGTAGAGATAGCGCCCATAAACTTCGCGGCACTTCAGGGCAAGGCAGCAGTTCTGTTAACAGCGCTGACAACACAGCACCACAGAGGCACATCAATCTACAGAGCCCCAGCAGGACAGCCGGCAGTCTCTGGTACAGCGCTTCATCATTTACTTTGTAGCGCTCAGATGGAGGCCCAGCAGGGGTGGTACAGCACATTCCTCCTCACAGCGCTTTGCTGATGTAGTGCTGGTCACTGATGACAGCTAAAAGATGTACAGCGCCTCACAGGGGCATTCAAGATAGCGTTTAGAGGCACTAATGCAGTGCTTAATATAGGTAGACTATAGCGCTTTCAGGGGCACAGCAGATGACAGCCTTAGCAGAGTTAGCGCTTGGAGCCACATGTACAGTTCTCCTACAGTAACAGTCTTCAGGCAGTCCAGCGCCTGGGGGACATGTATAGCGCTTCTCAAGGGCAACAGTTCACAGCGCTCTACAAGCAGCTTGACAGGACAGGCAGTCTCTGATTCAGCGCTTCATCCATTGTGGATTTAAAGTAAAGGCAGCTCACAGGACAAGCCACACAGCAGTGGCAGGTTAGCGCAGGAACCCCAGGTGGCGTCAGGGGGGCACAGGGAGCGACACAGCGCCAATACCTGGTGGGTTCCTCAAAAGTCCTGTGGTGATTTAGTTTTCTTCTTGGCGTGATGTTTCTTGCGCCCTTAGTTTAGTTACTTGGTTTCTGGTTCCTTGATTTCTTCTTGGCGCAGCTGTTTCTGGCGCCCTTGTAAATAGCAGTTGGGTTCTTGTTTCCTTGAAGGGGGTTAAGTTGGTGGCTGGTGTTGGATCTCCTCAGCCAATCCCCTCAAGTGGTCCCTGGGGGTTCTCTTCCGCTGGGCTAGGTCAGGGGGGATTTACAGGTGTGCTCAATACTTGAAAGGCAGCACTCAAAGCCCTGTCACTTCCAGCATCATAGTCCCTGACTAGGCCCCTCTGCCTAAACTCCTGCGTAGGTTCCTCCCCCAGGTCCTCCCCTCAGCTTCTCTCCTTCTTCTCCTCAGGAAAGTTCCCTCCCTTTCCTTTTATAGTGCCAGTTGACAGTTGATAGTGTCAGTTGGTGTCAGTTGGTGTCACCTCACCTCTTCCAGAAGGTTCCAGAGGCTTCCGGAGGTTCCACCATTCTACCTGTGGACAGGCTGGCAGGCTAAGATGGATACATTGCCTGAGGGTTCCAGCCTGCCCCTGGCTACTAGAATGCGCCCTCTAAACCACGCTGCTGCAGCAGTGGTCTGTGGCGGCCATGTTAGGGGTAGGAAGTACCTGCATTTTAACACTAGTTTTAAACTACACAGGGCATTCTCCACCACCCAAGGCCTACACACTGTGGTTTCAATGGGGGCATTCTAAATTAACAGGGGATAAAAAGCGAAAAATTTCTGGGGAAAGGGCCAAGTCTCACACATTCTCTGGAGCCACATGAAAGTTGTGAGTTCGGTCCCATGTTTCTTATTTGAGACGTACAGGTCTGTGGACATTTGGGTTACTGGTGCACAGTGTCCTTCTCGTTAAGATGGTACCTAATATTTGCCTGACCGCGTTCTTACTTTACACCCTAATAGAAGGAAGCAATAGAGAGGACGCCACATCAAGCTTTACTCTTCTCATCTTAAAGAACGTTGTTCCCCCATTTAAATCAAGTTTTGCAATTATGTTTCAGAGTTGAAATACTGTACCTCAAAAATTTGTGTTCATGGAAGCTTGCCTTGCGCAATTAACTACAAGATCCTGGTCTGTTTCAATCCCTGCCCCATTACATTAACCTGTACATGTTTTATATTGTTATCCATAATTCATATTACATAGGCCTACTCCTGCTTGTCATAAAAACCACGCTGGCCTGACCTTATTTATAATGCTAAGGAGCAGAACTTGAGGTGTTAATGCACTCTCATATTCCACCTGGCTCTCTGTACTGACACCTAATTCCTGGGCAATACATTAGCCATTTTTATTTCCTTTCTCTGCAGTTCTGATAATATCAGGATTAACAAAACAGTTTGGAGCTTCTGTTGCACAATAGTTGCCGGATAGCTTTAGTGGTTTTCGTATGTTTTTTGCATGACCTTCATTGTTTTTGTTACACAGAGTGTTTGCATAGATCATGGGAATTTCTCATGGATATTATTTCTGGCACATTCCTCACCTTGTGAATGATCTCCACAGGCCTCAGACTGGGAGGGAAAACTTTCCACCACTATGGCTGTCCAGCGCCACCGGGTGGTGCCATACAGTACAAACCATGACACTGGAGTACATTAGGTGCCAGTCGATGCACTGGCATCACCCATCAGTTCCTGCTTTTCCACGCCTCATTGCCCGCGTCTAGGGATTTGTCTCGGTTTCTCACCAAATGAAATTTTGTCAGGAACTAGGTAAAATGTGTCCTCCTAAACATTCAGGTTTGAAACGGCATCACAGATGCTGTAACAAGATGTCCCACTTGGATACACATGACCATTGAGCATAGTGTTTTGGTTCTACTTGCCACCAAAGGTCATGAGGGCTCAAGAGCTGTTTGTAGCTGAGGCCTGCAGGTTTACGCCTGAGCAATCTATTTCACTCACAGGTAAGTCTCCTCAAGGGGAATGTTCTCCAAAACGATATTCCCATAAAAAACACGAAGTGCCATAGAAAGAAGTCCTCTTATTCGTCATGAAAACCGTCCTACTCTGGGTGTCATTCTGCATCTCAGTGCTGTTCTCCGGTGCCAAACTCTTCCTTTTCACCAGAGTTGATACCAACCTTGACACAAATGAGACCCGAATTTCTGGATCCCTCTGCAAAACTTGTACAAGTTGAACCTATCCAACTGGCTATGCTGTATCTGTTCAGGACTGCTCCAGCATCCTCTGGACCATCCTCCAAGAGGGAGCTTATTCTAGCAGGCTTTGTTACTCACATCCCAATGCCTCTAGATGCCACTCTTCCACGGGCTCCAGCTCCTTAAAATTAGCCGCAGTCTACCAAGGTGCCATCATCCCTCTGTACCAGGGCAGGCATTGCCCACATAGTCGACTACTATGTTGCCTTCAAAGTTCTTATAAGGTCATGAAAATGATGCATTGGGTGATAACCTTCTCCCCTATAGCAATGATGCTGGCTTGAGTCAGGAGTTAGAAAATGTGAGTGGACACTTCAACAGAAGGAGATAGTACCTCCCATTCTGGTCCTGCTTCAGAGAAAGTTGAAGCCTTGTAATTGATATTGACCTTTGCGGTTGAAAAGTCTAACTTTTTGGCTGAGATCATACGGACCGCCTCATCATTATGCAGTGGCATAACGAAACTTGAGGGGGCCTCCCTGCAAGGCACGTGGAGGGGCCCAATCTGGGCTCAATCAGGAGCTCTGCAGCCAGAATGCTGTGTGGAGGGGGCCCCCGCACCACGGGGGCTGCGGAGGTCTGTGTTACACCTCTGCATCAGTGAAAGAGCCCTTGCATCCATTCAACACAGGGCATTTTTCGTCCTGTCATGGGTGCATGGGAGATATCTTTTTTTTTGGCCCCGCAGTCCACGGACAGATAGCCCAACCCCATTAGCCTTCGTAAATACCACAACTTGTTGTCTTCTCACTTGTCACAGAAAAGTCTGGTTGTCTACATTTCCTCCTCAAAGCAGAACACAAATGCCTTTCCTACAATGTCTCCCGACAGAGAATCGAAAAAGTTTGACTCTACAGGTTGAAAGATCTTTACTTTACTAATTATGCCCATAAATCCAACCTCGCTCCCTCACAGGGCAAACCTTTAAAGGGGCTTTGCTTGAAATGAACCGTATTAAGTCTTCTCCTCCTCCTCTGAGGATAATCAACATTGAGGAAACTCCTCTGCCTTGTGTGATTGGGTCTCGGATCCCAGTTTTGGAGGTCTTATGTCTGCCTGACCACATAGCCTTCCACATCCCGTTGTTTCATAATGCTTGATGGTGGGTGAGCACTGCTCGGTGTTATCTGAGGTCAAGGTGGTTCCAGCAACAGAAGAGACTTACTGCTGAAGTGCGTTCATCTTGCTCTGTGTTGGTGGATGACCCCTTCAACCTTTTTGTCGGTCAGTCCTCCAGAGCCTCAGGCCTCCATGATGAAAGACACCTCCTCACTTGACTGGGGTGCACAGGACTGTGTTCAGCATCAGAGCAGCACCTGCACATAATGTTCTCAAATACAGGTAGTCGGTTTTGCATTGAGGGCATTTTTGCCTTTCATGTCAGGGAGCTACATTCACATTCTGTCGTACAACGTCACCACTGTCCATCATGTCAACAGACAGTAGCACAGTGTGGGATCATAGGCCCTTCATTGGGAGGTGATTCGTCTGTAGAAGCGGGTTCCTGTAACAAGAGGACATTTAGCCACCTCTCACTGGAGAACCATGAGTGGGAACTGCATCCTGAAGAGATGGAGGTGATCTTCTCAAGATTGTGGTGTTCAGCATGGATCTCTTTGCCAGAGCCCAAAACACAAATTGTCCTCAGTTCTGACCCATACATTTAACTCTAAATGGTTCCCTTGTGTGTGCCTTCAAGTTCATCTGATCTCATTGTCTGCATTACACATTTCTACATTTCTACTGATACAATGTCTGTCAAAAGTACTGCAGCAGCTGTGAGAGGATCAGGAATAGTTCATTCTCTTTTCCCTAAAATGAACTTGGAGGATCTGATACACCTGACTGATAATGATGTGGCTGTCATCTTGGCAGATACAAAACCTTCCATTAAATCACCCTAAAAAAAAGTTGCTATGCTATGTTTGTCCAGTTGTACAAGTCAGAAAGCAGTGACCCTTTAAGTTTCGCCTTTGCAACCTGTTGCGATTTTTGTTTTCTCTTACACAGTAAGGTCTGGCAGTGGTGACTTTTAAGGGCTAACTGGCTCTCTGCCTTCATACATTTTCCTAATCAACCTTGAAAGTTTAAATCAACATTAGTAGTGCGTTTTCTGAAAGGTTTGCCCTTTGCTCGTTCCCTCCAACTCTATTTGTTGATCCCCTCCGGGATTTGGACCTTTTTTTTACTGCCTTCATGGTTTTCTGCTATGATCAGATGTGCAGGTGTGCTGTTCATGTTCTTAGCCTGAAAACAGTTCTGTTGGTGACAATCGCTGTAGGGAGCAGGGCCAATTAACTTCTGGCCCCATCTATCTGTCCACCATTTGCAGTTTTCTCTCTGGATCAGTTGGTACTTTGCACCTGCCTATCCTTATTACCCATAATGGTTTCTGCATTTCATACGGCTCAATCTATTACTCTTCTATGTTTCTTCCCTCCTTCACATTCAGCCAATCAGGAGGAGCGACTTCATAGACTGGACCCCAGGGGTGCAGTGTCTAATTGCATTGAATCTCATCACAATAGAGTGGATGATCAGCTCTTTGTGGTCCTTGCTGGAGCTAGGAAGTGCAAGACAGTGACCAAATGCGCAATTTCTCACTGAGTCATCCTCTGTATCAAGAACTGCTATGCCCACTATGGTTGCTTCCATGGCCCTTTCCAGAGGTGTCATGATTGCTGACATCTGAGGTGCGTCTGCATAGTTATCTTTGCATAATTTTACTAAGAACTATTGCCTCAACTCTCAGGTAAACCTTCACCACCACTTACATAAAAGAAGCACTTCCCATATTGTACCTTCTTGTTCAAGGAATACTTTTCAATGAAAACCCAATACAGTTAAGTAATTTTCACCGGCTATGCTCCACATAACATTTTATTGTTCACACTTAAACCACTCCTTGTTGTTTTAGGTCTGGTGGTAGCCCAGACCTTTTGATTTTAATAAAAGTATACATAATGTGTTTTCAACCAGTCTTCTTCATTTGTCTGTTGTTGTGTCATTCACATTTTTCTTCTGCCCACAAGAGCACACAGAATGGGCAACGGACAGCCCACTTCAGCCTTTGACAAACTTCATTCTGAGTGAAGGCCTTCTACCCTTTAAGAAGCAGCATATCCGCACACAACGAAGTTCCCTTCAGGGCCGGGGACTACTATGGCAATGTGTGCTTTTAGAGACCAAAATAATAATTTTGCTTTTTTCCCATTTTCTTTAATGTTGGTTGATGTGTTATAAAAAGCCATGGCAAAACAAAATAAACAAGAAATTAACATAGCAAAAGGCTGGCCACTAACTTTAGACCAATTCGCTTTGGCACTGCTTGTGTTTTTTCAAACCTTGCTAAGAGAATGTGCTTGGAGAATGAAAAAATGGATACGTGTATAGCGCACTACTCACCCGCAAGGGTCTCAAGGCGCTTGTACGAATACCGCTGTGGAACCCATCCTGGCTTTCCCTGTGAGGCGTCCACTCCTGGGCACCCCCAAGGTGAAGCCAGGCATCCTTAGCGTTGTGGGGGCCGTTGTGGAGATTAAGCAAGCTATTGCCCAGAGTTGCAGAGTGGGACTCCATGATTGGAATAGGCACCGAGGCGAGAATTATCAGGTCCGTGAATTTTGAGCCCAAGACCCGCCGAGGCGGGGAATTGAACCCTGGTCCCGGGCTAGACTTCTGCATCAGGGTCTGCCGCTCTAACCATTGAGCCACACTGCTCCACTTCTCCAGAATGAAGTATTCAATCAACCAAGAAGATGTCAAGGATTAAATTAGTGTTGATGTTACATATCCTCTTTCTCCCAGAAATGTATCCCCTCGGCAGAAGGGCTACATTTTTAGTGTACATGAAACCTGCGCCCATTTCTGCATATATTCGGTGCGCTGAGTATCTACGTAAGCCTGCTTGTGTGCTCTCTGACTGCATGTGTATTGTGGGTCTGTGGTTCGCAGTGTGTATGTGTTTATAGGTGATTGTCTAATAGCCTGTAGTCATGGTTTGTTGTAGGCTCATGCACACAGGTATAGGTTTGAACTGTTATGTGTGTATGTAAGTGTGTTCGTGAATGCACATGGATTTTGAAGATGTGTTGCTCTGTAAATGCGCAAGTACCTTTGATCGTGACAGTGTGTGTTCCTCCCTTATTGCGAGATTGCAAGTAGTCCAGAACACAGCGGCCCGTCTTGTACTAAATCAGCCACCCCGTACACCATCGAAGCCTCTTTTGAACACCTTACATTGGCTACCTATTAAACAAAGGGTGAAGTACAAGATTGGATGTACTATACATAAGAGCCTCCAGAACAGAGGGCCTGAGTATCTAAACAGCAGATTCTCCCTCTATAAACCTGTACGGTCCCTGAGATCTAGTGACCAAGCCTTACTACAGGTCCCAAGAGCTAGAAAGACCAGGCAAGGTGGAAGGGCGCTATCCAGCCTCCCTCTCTCTTTGAGACTATGCCAGGACTATCTCCCGTTCAGAAAACTGTTAAAAACCTTCCTTTTTTCCAACTAGTGATATCTGTGTACTTACTGCCACAAGCTGTAAAGGTGTTCAAGGCGCGGAGATACTCCTTCGGGAGGTGATCCTAGCGTGGTATAAACCCGTAAATAAATAAATAATAAATAAATATTCATGCAGCATGCAAGAGCCACACCTATTAACTTCAGTAATGTTGGTTTGAGTGATACTCTTCACAGGAAGAATTAGGTTTAAGAAATTGTTATCTTCTTGCTGAAAATCCTTCATAGTTCAACGGAACAACTAGTATCTAAAGCCGGGTCTGGTGACTCAGTGGACTACTGCGTCTACAGCAGGGGCCTGTGTTCGACCTTATGGTCACAGGTTCAAATCCCGGCTGACTACTCAGCCTTTCATCCATCTGAGGTCGATAAAATGTAACAACAAACATCTGTTATTCAGCGCCACGATACCGGTAGGGGTGAACTTGCGCTTTACAAATACACATGTTATGGTATGTCATGTTATGTTATTTTCCTTCCCTTTGTTAAACTTTGGTTACCAAGAAACAGCCGGTAATCTGATGTTGCTGTGAAGGTTATTTTTCTTTGTAGGCCATCACGATAATGTTAGTTTACCTCATTTAATATAAATTGTAAAGTAATGACCTCCCTTTTTTGCCCCTTTAGATGTCAACTGCACAGTTCTGCAACATATGCAGTGCCAAGCACCGAGGCCCAGGCAGCGCCATTTTAGAGATGAAAAAATAGCATGACTTCATTCTTATACTGCGGATGTCGTTTTATGTTTCGTCTGGAACTAATATGAAGTTACGTTGTCAATATTGTATTGGAAAAACTATAGATGTGCAGGAGAAAAGCTTATTTGTGTTGTTGTGTATCTACTGGCAGATAGCAGGTAGATATACGTTATCTCTGTAAAATCCATATACACATATAAATGTTCTTTAGCTTTGTACACAATGTCATTTACACTGTATTTACACTGTATTTTCTGAAATAATTTAATCATTAAACTAAGACAAATAAAAATATTTATTGTGATTTATTCCATAGTACAATTGTATACTAAGCATCACTATTTAGCAAAAGTGACTTCCACCTTCCACTAATGCATTATAACAAGACCAGAACTCACCTTTGACTTTGTTTCAATAGTTGATCGTATGTTTTGGATTTTAACTGACTGTTCATCATGGTTTTTCCCTAAACTTGCTTTTGATTTCTTATGTTACCCCAGAAATTAAAAGGATAAGCCGAAAATGTTTTACTCATGTTTGCTAAAATCTTTTGATTAAGGGCCGATGTATATATGAGTGGTATGTATACTCTGTTGAAACGATAACAGAGTATTACGTACTGCCAATATGAAGGTTTGCCCGCCTGATTTAAATGCGGACTGACCTTCAACTTGGCCTTGGTGGACACTACTCTGCCTCCATCGTGGCTAAACCTAATCCGACAGCCCTGGGAGTAAGGGCCGTTGTAGAAATAGCTAAATGTCGCCCACCCGATTTGGATGGGCGGTAGTTATTTTTTTACTGTTTCTTACCGCCAGCTAAAACCTAGTGGAAAGCATCTGTAAAATAATTATAATAATCCCCCCACCTTGGGAGAAGGCTCTTATGATGAGGGAAGCATAATATGTTTTCTTTTCATAAAGGAAATCTCATTTTGCAATTTTTTTGTTGAAAATGAAAAAGGATTACTGTATGCAGCGCTGGGATTGGTCTGAGCGCCTCGGTTCGGCACTCAGACATAAACTCGGAGCCTGTGTTGGTTTCTCCACCCAGCTGTACATCACAGCTTGGGTGTAGAAATGCTAAGTCCGCATGACGGTTTGGCCGGCCCCCAGAGACAACCAAACCGACATGCACACTTGACAGTGCCCACCAGTCACCCCTCCTGCCAAATTCTGCAGCTGCAGCATCAGTATGGGGCCAAGGCCCTCCCTCGGCTCAGAGCCTGCAGGACGAAAAAATAAATGATAGAAAAAAAAGTATTATCATTTTATTTTTGTCCTTTGCCTCTGCTGGCTTTCAGCAGGTGGGGGTGACACTCCTTCGCCATACTGGAGGAGCCGCCCATGTCTAGGACTCAGTCACTCTACAAATTGTTGCAATGTTGATGTCAAAATTGCACCTACAACACCAGAGACAATGAAGAAGAAAGATGTCAAGTTCAGAGCATCGTTTCCACAATACAACATGGCTCATATCTTGTTCTCGAGGACCAGTGTTCCACCTAAGCCGCCATTGGTCTTTGTACCTAAGTATGGTTGTTTGACAATAGCAGGAAAATGGGCAGATTTGACTTCCCTGAAGCAGTTCTGCTACTCTCTTTAAAGAATACCTGTATTCACTGTGGCCTACTATCTAAATCTTCTTCAAACATTGCTATTCCTCAGACAGAGGTTCCTTCATGTAAGGGCCTTAAACCCCAAAGAGGAAGTCAACCTGCGTCCAGTGTCTCTTAATGTTTAAAAAAAATGTTTTTATCCAAATAACACAAATACCCAGGATACACAAGTCATGTGAGAAGATACAGAATGATTTCAAGTTACAACCACAACAGGATGGGGTGGCCATATTACCAACAAATGGAGCGATCATCATCCAATTACAGTCAATAAGGGCTGCATTTATGCAGTGTGGACCTCTCCATACACATGCTGAGTAAAGTCTTATCTTTTTGCTTTCCCTGAACCTTCCTGTGCCGGGATTATTGCTTCTTCCTCGTCTCCCATTATCAGCCCATAGTAATTCAACCAAGGGGTCCAGATCTTTTTGAATTTGCGTGGGCACCCCCTAGTCTTATATGTTACTCTCTCTGCTACCATGTATTCGTCCATACAAGCTTTCCATTCAGTCAGTGTGGGGGTTCGGGGTTCCCCAGTAGTGGGCCATGCCTCTTTTGGCTACCACTAGCCCTAGGTTGCATAAAAGAGGTTTGCTACGTGGTAGGTCTATTTCCGTGGGGATTCCTAGTAGGACGTACTTAGCCTCTAGTTCCAGTTGTGCCCCTAGTATATTGTTCAGTTCCCCCATTATCTGAACCCAGTATGTCTTTGTTACTGGAGTCCCATAATATATGAATGTATATGCCCAGCTCAGCCTTGCATCGTAGGCATTCAGGTGTATCTGCTCTCCCATAGCATGCAGCTGTGCTCTGTCGAAGTAGACTCTATGTAAAATCTTTAAATTGTATGAGACACAGCCTCTGCTTTATGGCCACCTCCCTTGGGTGCATTAGGGCCGTCTCCCAATCAATGTCTTCCAGCAGTCCTGTAGTGTTCTCCCATTTGGCCCTGAGTGGTCCTAACTTGTCAGGGATGTTTTTAAGTATTGTTTTGTATGACCATTTGATGGCTTTATTGGAGATTTCTTCCTGCAAAAGTCTACCCTCCAAGGGGGAGAATTCGGGGATCTCTGTTGTGTCCAACCCCTCTGCCCCCCATGCTTGCTTCAGTCTGAGATCGGCATATCTTTGGGTTTCCTTTAATTGGAATGTGTTCTTAAGTGTGGCAAATGGTGCGAGGGTATCTCCTACCAGTATATCTCCCAGCTTGGAGATTCCGATCATGTCCCACTGTCTAAAGCCTTGGTGTTTGCCAATTTCTGGCAATCTTGTTCCTTCCCACAGGGGGGGTTTCTCTCGAGAGTATTGTGTCCCACTTCATCTATCTCTATTGCTGCCTTCCAGGCTTCTATGACCCATTGAGTAGCTGGCAACAACCGGCTAGTGCCCATGCCTCTGTATAAGTAATGTATATGTACATGTGTATGGTGTCGAAATTGAAGCCTCTCCAGTGCATATGTGGGATGGTCTCTTGTGGTATGTCCCCATTCATTGATGATCACTAGGTGGACCTCCTTGTAGTATACTCTTATATCAGGTAGAGCCAGGCCTCCATTATATTGGTTTTGTTGGAGGGTTTGCAGCGCCACTCTTGGGTGCGCCCTGTCTCACAGAAGTGTGCGTAGTGCATTGTTTATTGCTGTAAATACTGTCTCTGATATCTTACAATAAGTATTTTGTAGTATGTACAACAGCTTGGGGAGCGTAATCATCTTATACCTGGTGGCTCACCCCATAATGGTCAACGGAAGTCGCCTCCATCTCTCTATGTCTTCGTGGAATTCTGCTAGGACTCGCTTATTATTCTGTGCCTGGTTCACTGCCTCACTGGTGGTAATGTACATGCCTAGGTAGCGGAACCCTTACTGGACCACCGGTAGATATCCCAGGATTTCCTGTCTATTGTTGTGTCCCTCCACTGGGTATAAACTGGATTTGTACCAATTATTTTATACCCTGCATGATGGGCATACTCGTCAAAAATCTGTAGGACCGTTGGGAGTGTCCTGGTTGGGTCAGTGACATATAGCAAACTGTCATCTGCATAAAGCGAAATTCGCTCTTCGCCCAGTAGGTCCACTTCATCCCTAAAGCACTTATTGCCGGGTGGGATCTAATTACACAAGCCAACGGCTCCAGGGCTAAGGCAAAAAGTAGAGGGGATAGGGGACATCCCTGTCTAGTGCCTCAACTCACTGGTAAGCTTGTTGAAGGTAACGCAAACCCTCGCCTCTGGATTTGTATAGAGTAGCGCCACCCATGCCATGAAAGCGGGCCCAAATCCAAACCTCATTAAAGTTTGTCTCATAAAGGGCCAATGAACAGTGTCAAATTCCTTCTGGGTGTCAAGGGAGAGGCACACATGTGGGCTGTCCCTGGCTTTTATCACGAAGGTTTCGGCATGTGGCTCGTTTCTGCATGAAGACGGATTGGTCCCAATGTATGAGGGGGGTAATAACTGCCAGATGGTGTGTCGCCAGAATGGTCTCCAGGACTTTATTCTCTATGTTAATTAGCGATATAGAGCGATAGGACCCGCACTCCTCCGGTGGCGTTCTTGTTTTGTGTTGTAGGAAGGTGGATATCTGACTATGGTTACCCCCAAACATTTTGCCTGGTGTTTAATTGGTTTTTGACATAGTTGGCCTGGGATCCTGCTATTCAGGGCCCCAGTCTAATTGCTCTCGCCTTAAAATGGACTCCATGTACCTTAGGTGCATACACAATTGGAACTGGTTCACCTTATTGGCCCCTGTAACAGTGTACCCTAGGTACCCAGGTCATAGGTGCACCCAAGGCCTACCAGGGGCTGCAGCATGGATTGTGCCACCCCTGGCCTGGCCTCCATATTTGACACAACTGGCTGATCACTCAGCTGGGGTAAGTTGGTGTAATCACCTCTTACTTAGATATAGTATCCCTATATCTAACCCTAAACTGGACACATATGTTCCTATCAGCCACTCCTATGGAAGGCCTCATCAATCCTGGAGGCAGAGTGCTTGGAAATATGTGAGGTGGTGCTCTAGCATGAGCTGAGCCTGTCTGCAGCTGTCGGGAACCACTCCCTAAGCTGTTCCGGGATATTGCCATACCATATACTCTTAAGTGCATTATAATCCTCGCGGTTATATGCTATCTTTGGTTTGGCTTTATCAAAACATGTCGAGTAAGGTGTCATACGAATTGGAATACTATCCCCTCGACAGTTCTGTCGACGGGGATAGCATTCCACCCTTCTAGAGGGACACGACATGTGTGTAGCCTTAACCCCGGTTAAAGTTAACCAGAGCCTCAGCATCACAAAATGGATGCTGCCACCACAGACACAGGTCTGACCTCCTGCTGCTGGGAGTCCTTCCAGCGAGGGAGGCTTGGACAAAGGGTTTCCTGCCTTGAGAGGTGCGAGCACCACCCCAGACAGGGTTTTGTGTATTGGGTAGGACAGGGCTGAATAGAAACAGACATGCCCGGGGCACACAAGGTGTCCCCGTGCATAAGCCAGTCCAAACCGGTCCTGGGACTTTCCAGACCCAGGCCTGGCGAGGAGCTGGACAAAGGAAAGGGGGTGTAACCGCCCCCTTCCTTGTTCCTCCCAGAGGAGGGACCTAGTAGGTGATCCACCCCTCAGATTGGGAATAAGAGTGGGAGCAGTGCCATTGCACAGCAGATCATCCTGAATCAACTTGAAACGAAGAAGACGACTGGACTTCGACATTCTGCTGCACAGAAGACTGAAGAGCATCTCCCTTGTGGCCTAGGAGTGGCCACCCTGTGAACACAGGCACCAACCAGCAACTCGACGTCTGCTTTGCTGCCACCTCTCGCCAAAGCCCGAGCCCAGAGCCTGACAAGATCCAGACTCCCAGACTTCTCACAGCCCGATCCACAGTCCCTGCAAAGAAGGGACCCGTGGAGGCACCGAGAGACGTGGGACCGGACCTCTTGAAAGACCCCCGAGAAGCTGACAGCGCAGCATCCGAGGCACCCTCGACGTTGTGCTTTGGGGACTGAGAACCCCCACCACCGAGCCGCCCTTGCACCGAAGATCAGCCCCCAGCATCTCCACGATCTGCGTGGGGCCCTTTTGCATTGTGCCACTCGACGCGCCATCCCGGCCACTAGCCACGTGGTCGGCGGCCATCTTGGCGACGAAACCGACAAACTACACTGCGGGTCTGGTTGCTCCAGACTTGCCCTAGCTCCTGTAGAAAGGAGCCCCCGCTCTGACCTTGCTGGTCCGAGTGGTAAGCATTTTCCGATTCCTGCGTGGCTTGCATTAGCCAAGGCCTGTTTGCTCCGATCAAGTTGCCGACACCGCCAACAGCGAGAAGCCTGCGTGGGACAGCTCGTGACCGACTCCTGGACGTCCTCGGCCCCCGGTGTCTACGTGGCTGCAGAGAGAAGCTACACCTCAACGCCTGTTTGCACCCGACATCACCTGGTTCCAATCTGGTTCCACGGTAGTCACTGGCTAGTGACTTTGAACGTTGTCCCCTCTGCTTTCAGGTCTTCACATCTTCAGATCCACCCTTGGATCCACCGGAACTCTTCACATCGAGCCGCCTGCAGCATCTTCAGCTCCAAGCACCATCGACCAGCGTGACGAAACCCGACACTACTTCGACCCTGTGCACCCGCTTCCTGTGGGTGAGGTAACTCAGCTCCGCCGGTGTTCCTACACTGGTACACATCTCAAGGGCCTGTGTCTTAAGTTTCAGCGTTCTAGGTCACTCGGAAGGTTCAGAACTAACTAACTTTGTACTTTTTACGCACCATAGACTTTACATTGGTGAGTGTGTGCACTTTAAACACTGCACCCGAGTCCCGCGGGCCTTTCCCGACTTAGTCACTGCTAGTCCCGAACAGCTCCAGCGATTCCCAAGGCCCTAGGCCTGTTTCCTTTCCGATTGGTATCTCTTATACCACTTTCTTAGTATATGGTTTAGGTGGCCCCTAGGGCTCATCCATATTGTGCAACTTTTGTGTATTTTAAACTGTCTTGTGTTCAACGCTTGTGCTTCTGTGCTCATAAAGAGTCCAGGGGATACTTTTAGTTAATAAATGAATATATATTTTCAATATATATCTGTGTGGTGTCCTTTCATTTGGTATTCAAGGGGGTTGTGTATGGTAATACAGCTGGCTTCACATGCCTTTCAGAGTTTAGCCTAAGACTGCTTTGTCCACGTTACCACTAGGATAACTGGTCTATAAGGTTGACTTACAACCAATCATGATAAGGGTTGCTTGGCATGGTACAAAGTGATCACTAGAATTAGTGAGCATTATATACCAGGCCAACTTCTCACATTGGTGAGCAGCGGATTGGGATCTGAGCTTGCTGTTGTTTTACCATTACAATCTTTGAGATTATCATTTAAAAGATCATACAGGTACCTGCTAGGTACATATAAAACAAGACTAGTATACTTAAGTTCTACTGAACTTAGTTGTTGTAGAGCAAAGGGAGTAGCACACCCTGACTACAACTACTAGATAGGTTTAGTAGGTAAACACCAGTGTAGGTAGATTGCAACACATCCACCCACACTAGAGCAATGTCTGGAGCAGAGGGTTCCACTGGGAACATCCCTGTTGAGAGTGACCCTCCAAGGCACCATCCAAATTTGCTATTTTTTCCTTTAAGGAATTAATACAGCTTTGTGTCTTAAGGGGTCTGAGGACAGAGCCTTCCCCTACCACAGACCACCTTAGAGAGATCTTGGACCAGTCTGAGACTCTAAAGACCTCTAAGGCAGACCCCACAGGGGATGCTGAAGGAGGCCATCCTTCAGAGGATGACACTGTAGGAACCCCTGTCCCTATCATCCTGGTAGATGAGGAAGCCCCCATCACTGGAGCTCCTCAGGTAGATCCAGAGGAGGAAGAGGAAGAAGAGACAGAAGAGGGGAGCAGTGAGTCAGATGATGACAGAAATAGTCAGGTGCTGGTCAGTAGACTGAACCAGGCTAACTTAAGCCTATTTGGGACTGAATCTGGGAACAACCCATTCAGACCCCCAGGTGGACTTAACCAGAAGCCTAGGAGGAGAAGGACTCACTCGGGTGACTCTAACAACTCCCATGCTTCTAGAGGTTCTCATGGTCACTCCAGAAGGGAGATGACTAGCCCTCAGAGAAGGGAACATGAGGCCAAAATGAGAGAGGCTGAATTGAGGACCCAGAGACAAGAATTAGAAGTTGCCCTGGCCCAAGAGAAACTTGCTAGAGCAAGACAGCCTAGAGAGAGTGGATTAGGATCCACTGGTGGCAGCACTATCCAGAAGGATAAAGACAGGTCCTTTGATACAAGAAACCTGAGTAAGATTGTGCCCCCCTACAAAGCTGGGGATGATATCCACAAATGGATGACTGCACTTGAGAGAGCCTGCATGGTACAGCAGATCCCTCAGGAGCAGTGGGCAGCGATCTTGTGGCTCTCCTTTGAAGGTAGAGGCAGAGACAGACTCCTCACAGTTAGTGATGGGGATTCTAGAAACTACATGGTCCTGAAGAGTGCTCTGATTGATGGGTTAGGCTTAACCACTGAACAGTACAGGTTAATGTTCAGAGATACCCAGAAGACGCAGACTCAGGACTGGTCTGAATTTGTTGAATGTGCCACTAAGGCTCTGGAGGGCTGGTTGCTGGGAAGTAAGGTTACTGACTATACAGGATTGTATAATTTAATTATGAGAGAGCAAATCTTAAGTAATTGTCAAAATCAGCTTCTACATCAGCACCTGGTTGACTCTGATCTGACCTCCCCACAAGAATTTGGTAGGAGGGCAGACAAATGGGTCAGAACCAGGATCAGGCCTAAGAACCAGGGTGGTGACCAAAAGAAAGAGACTACCAAGCCTCAAGAGAAGGGTGGGGATAAAAGCAAGGAAAAGACTTCCCCAGGGCCCCAAAACTCCAAGAATGGGGGTGGGTCCCAAGACACTTCTTCAACCCAGAAAAAGCCTTATTGTCATGCCTGTAAACAGGTTGGGCGTTACAAAACAGACAGCTGTTGTCCCAAGAATGGCAATAAGGAGAATATACCTCCAGGTAAGGCTCCAACACCTCCTGTCACTGTTAGCAGTGGTCCCCTGGGTGGTGGGAGCAGCCCCAAGAATTTGGGAGGGTTTACTTTTGGAGGACAGGTGGACTCTGGCCTATCCAGGTCCCCTAACTCAGATACTCTTGTCTATGAGACTGGCATGGGGTTTGCCAATTTCACTGCTTGCCCAAACACTTTGAGCAAGTATAGACAGGAGCCCCTCATCAATGGCTTGAAAGTTGAGGCCTTCAGAGACACAGGGGCTAGCATCACCATGGTGGCTGAATGTCTAGTCCCTTCAAGGCAACTTTTACCTGATGCCAAATATCAGGTGACAAACATTGATGGCATAGAAACCAATCATCCCATGGCAGTAGTCAATCTTAGCTGGGGAGGTGTCACTGGCCCAAAGAGAGCGGCAGTGTCAGCAAACTTGCCTGTAGATTGCCTACTGGGTAATGATTTGGAAATCTCAGCCTGGGCTGAGGTTGAACAGCAAACCCATTCTAGAATGGTAAATCTCCATGGAAAGGTTAGTGGGGCTGTGATGGCTACAGCCCCAATCCAAGATGTTCTTCCTGAAAAGGTTGGGAGGGATGAGCAAACCTCAGCCCCATCTTTAGCTAACTTCCCTCCTGAAAAGAGTAGCAGGGCTGTACTGGTAACAGCCCATACCCAAACTGAGTCTCCTCCTGAAAAGGTTGGAGGGGCTGTGATGGCCACAGCCCAAACTCAAACAGATACATGGGTAGTGAAGCCTGAAATGATGAATCACTCCACCCAAACTGAGAGCATGGAGGAGGAAGACAAATCTCCCCCTCACCAGACTTTAGGAAAGGATCAGCCTCCTCAGGGAACTGATCTTACCCCTGATGAAGGAACTGTCCCAGAGGTTGTTAGGCCTGGCCTGACAGAGCCTCTGATGGCAAAGGACCCTTCTCAGGGGGGACCCAGTCTGGAGCAGGTAACCTGCCCCTCTCTACCTTGCCTTACTCAGCCCAGGGCTGCAGAGGACAAGAAGGACAGTGAGACCCAAAGGGCCCCCTGTCAAATAAAGCACCCCCATCAACAGATTAGGGGCACCGAAACTAGTAGCCCTAGTGAGGTGCAAACTTTAAAAACTCCTGAGGGATCCCCCTTAAAAGTAGTTAGGGACCTCCCCCAGATGGATATTGTTGGGCACAGCCAAACCTGAACTGTCCCTCCAGTAAGCCAAACAGAGGGACCCAGCCTCCAGCTTTAGGTAGCCAGAGGTTGACCCTGAGAGCACAGTGCAACTCAGTCAAAGAAAGAAAGGCACACGTGGTGGAGAGTGATTGGAGGAAGCTGAGCCCTACAGAGGAAACTCACTTCAGTACTCCATCTCAACACCAGCCTTTGACTCTGCAAAGACACACCACAGGTAGAGATTCCCGATGGTGGAGACCCTCAGATACCCTTAGGGTGAGGGATTGCTTAGTGGACCATGAGACAGGGGGTAACCAAGCCAGAGCTGGTACTTCCTTATATGGCCACTTAGGCAATATAGGCTTACCTGGACAAGGATAGCCTTATCTCCTTTCGTTTGGGGGGGTTATGTAGGAAGGTGGATATCTGACTATGGTTACCCCCAAACTTTTTGCCTGGTGTTTAGCTGGTTTTTGACATAGTTGGCCTGGGATCCTGCTATTCAGGGCCCCAGGCTAATTGCTCTCTCCTTAAAATGGGCTCCATGTACCTTAGGTGCATACACAATTGGAACTGGTTCACCTTATTGGCCCCTGTAACAGTGTACCCTAGGTACCCAGGGCATAGGTGCTTCCAAGGCCTACCAGGGGCTGCAGCATGGATTGTGCCACCCCTGGCCTGGCCTCCATATTTGACACAACTGGCTGATCACTCAGCTGGGGTAAGTTGGTGTAATCACCTCTTACTTAGATATAGTAGCCCTATATCTAACCCTAAACTGGACACATATGTTCCTATCAGCCACTCCTATGGAAGGCCTCATCAATCCTGGAGGCAGAGTGCTTGGAAATATGTGAGGTGGTGCTCTAGCATGAGCTGAGCCTGTCTGCAGCTGTCGGGAACCACTACCTAAGCTGTTCCGGGATATTGCCATACCATATACTCTTAAGTGCATTATAATCCTCGCGGTTATATGCTATCTTTGGTTTGGCTTTATCAAAACATGTCGAGTAAGGTGTCATACGAATTGGAATACTATCCCCTCGACAGTTCTGTCGATGGGGATAGCATTCCACCCTTCTAGAGGGACACGACATGTTTGTGCTTCTGTGCTCATAAAGAGTCCAGGGGATACTTTTAGTTAATAAATCAATATATATTTTCAATATATATCTGTGTGGTGTCCTTTCATTTGGTATTCAAGGGGGTTGTGTATGGTAATACATCTGGCTTCACATGCCTTTCAGAGTTTAGCCTAAGACTGCTTTGTCCACGTTACCACTAGGATAACTGGTCTATAAGGTTGACTTACAACCAATCATCATAAGGGTTGCTTGGCATGGTACAAAGTGATCACTAGAATTAGTGAGCATTATATACCAGGCCAACTTCTCACATGTGTATCATGACCACTGTGGCCGTACGGAGATCAGGTGCGGGTGTTCCCTCATCTTTGGCCGCTAGAAACATATTTAATAAGTGTGGGCCTAGCAGGTTAGCATTCTGCTTAAAGAATTCTGCAGGCAGCCCATTCAGGCAAGGGGTTTCCCTGATTTCTGTTTGCCGATAGCCTCCAGCACTTCTTCAAGGGTCAGGTCCCTCTCTAGCTCCTCTCGGGCCTCTTGCGAGAGTGTGGGGACATCTATTGCCTTCAGGCAGTCATTAATTTGTGTGTCACCCACTAGTGGCCTGTCTCTGTTAAATTCTGCGTAATAGCGGGCAAAAGCACCTGCTATGCTTTGGGGTTTTGTATGAGTCTCTCCCTTCTTCTTTATGGCCACTACCCGTCTTGCCTCCTTCTCTTTTCTACTCAGCCAGGCCAAGAGCTTCCCTGCATTAATGTATAACATTGTACTCAAAATATACAAAACTACACTTGATATCTCAAATGGATTTGTCTGCCAAAATATAGTACCTGAAAGTAGGTATCTGACCTCATTCAGTGCATTAGGGTCTCAACGATAATTCTGTCATCTAGCACAAGGGTATAAAACCTGTCTGGGTGTATTCTCTGCAAGAGTAACAGAGTTAGTTAAAAAATTTGATGAAAAAGCGTTGTCCTATGTGGATGATATTTATCTGACAGACGACGACTTAGAGAGGCACTTGACCAGGGTAAGCACCATTATTATGGGATTTGCCGCATAGGGCTACAAATTCAACTTTAAAAAATCGAAAATAGCCCACCTCAATGACCTATTTTTTGAATATGAGCTGTCAAGTGGAGGCAAAAGTCTGGCAGCTAACTTTTTAGAAAAGTGTGCGTTGCTCCAGCCTACAAAATCTTAATTTTTTTTACAATCAATACTAGGATTCCTGAATTTCGACAGGACATACATTTTAGATTACGCACAAAGGGTAAAACCTTTCTATGACTTAAAAAAACTTTTCAGCCAGAGATTGGACACAAGAACATACTAATATTCTTCATTTACTCCTGGAAGACATGATTGCTTCCAAACACTTCCAAACACACTTAAACGTACGCCACTTAGTGATCCGAATAATCGCGGGTCAATGTGGGTACATTTATTTGACCTTTAATGAAGGATAAACTGTACCAATCGCTTACAAATCACACCAGTAAACGATGTTGGGTGGCCAGAAGTTGGGTTTTCACTTCCTGATTCACTACTGTCCTGTATTACCCCCTCGTTATCTCCAGTTGGCGAAGAGTATGTTGGTCGACCTCGGTATCTATATTTCTTTCTAAGTCTAGCAGCCTGCTTTCCAGGGTACGATCTCTTGAGTTTCCATTCTTTTTTTTGTTGGCCACAATGTTTTGCGCTCTGTCCTGTACTACCGTCTTAAATGCCTCCCATAGGGTGACCGCAGATGCCACGAGCCCTCGTTCTCGCTAAAGTATAATTCTGAGTCTATTCGGATTTCACGGGCAACTTCTCTATCCTGTAGGGCCCAAGCATTCAGCCTTCATTCCTTTTCGTGCCTACTTGATCTCCCTCCCACTGTCAACCACAATGGTGTGGGATCAGATATACTCCTCACCAAATACTCCACTTTCTCCACCCTCTTTATCTCTCCCACTGGGGTAAAAAGGTAATCCAATCTAGAAAATACCCTATGGGTGCCTGAAAAGTAGGAATAGGCATGTATCGCCGGATGGAGTCGGCGCCTGAGGTCAGTCAAGCCAAGTATGTCTTGGAATTGGCAAAAGTGAGTGGGACCTCTTATCTTGTGACTTACATGTGTGCGATCTATGTGTGGACTTATTACGACGTTAAAGTCGCCTCCTAAAATACGTGTGGTGGGTCCTGATTCCAGAAGTATCCCGGCCACTTTTAGTTTTGGCTGCTGCAGTCGCAGGAGTGCATATACACTAACAAGCATTTGCTCTTGTTATATTTCATATCGGTACCCTGATATAGGTCCAGGGATCATCATACACTTTCCTTACATCATCTCCCCGTCATTTCACATGAATAAGCCTTATAAGGACATAACTCCAAATAAGGACAGAATGCCTTGTATGGACATAACGCCTTATAAGGACTGTAGCCTTTTATGGACTAAACCTTTTACCTAGTTCCATGCTAGGGGTGGGTTTTTCCCAATCGATATGGCTAAAACATCATCCTTAGCACATATGAATAATTTATGAGTACACTGTCCAGGAGGTACACTTCACCCCTCCCATCGAAAAAACAAGGTTTAATTCCCAACGTCATCCTCATACTGAACAATGTGGTACATACACACATAGACTGTATAAAAACAGCACCTCTTGCTATCAGTAAGGAGGAGGGAACCGAGACTTCACGGCCCACACACTGACCAGAGACGCTACGGCTTCGGCATGCCATCGATCCAGCTGACAGTGGCCTGACGATCCCTTGAGGGGGGCCCAGCTCAAGTCCAGGACAAAGTCCCACACTCTCACTATTCAGGTATGGGGGTGCGACTAAATCCTAGTGGGATTCTTGACTCTTAGACTTAGGTCTTACAGGCACATGCATCAAAGCTTTTTGCGATCGCAAACGGTGCGATTCGCCAAAATCGGCCTTTTGCCATTGCAAAATTAGCTTTTGCAATGCATCAAGGGTCAAGACCCTCGCAATTCGAGAATTCGCAATTAATTGCAGGTTCTCAAATTGCGATTGCATTTAAGGAATCGCAAATTGAGATTTCTTAAATACAATGCATTAAAGTAAAAAGAAATAGCGATTTCGCTAAAGGGGGGCGCAAATTACCATGAAGTTGAATTTCATGGTAATTTGCAAAAACTTTGAAAAATGCACTAAAGTGCATTTTTCAAAGTTCCATTTTACACACACACATGTCCTTGGGGCATGTGTGTGTGCAAGATGTACTCATATGCAGATTTCAGGGGTGGAACAGGGTGCCCTTTTAAAACCATGGCACCCTTGAAACTGCATTCTCAATTTGCAATTCTCTAATTGAGAATCGCAAATTAAGAATGTCTTCCCATTCATTCCTATGGGCCTCTAGGCTCATAGGAATGAATAGCTATTTTTAAGCAATTTCTACATGCATAGGCTTTTGCAATTCCTTAATTGCGATTTTTTAAAAATTGTAATTAAGAAATCGTAAAATCAAACATTGATGCATGTGCCTGCTAGACTTAGGCTCTTAAACTTGGGCTTTTAGACTTAGGCTCCTTTGCACCTACTCACATGCTAGGTACACTTAGGTACATCTAGACAGGCATCTTAGGAGTACGCACTTTATTTTATAAATGCATTTCATAATCATATATTTGTTCATGACTATTGCAAGATGGTAGAACAATACTATTTCTTTTTATTCACTGTACTGCTGGCTCTATAACTCTGTTATTGTGTTACAGTTGTAGCAGCGCACTTATTTTACATGAGAAGAACAACGGTACAATAAATTCTTATTGTAAACACCCTCGACTGTTTCTTCTCTGTATCTTTCTGAGAGCGAAACAAGCAGGCACGAGTGACTGAGTGAAAATAGTATATTGTGTTTCCACGCATCTGAGGTTCTTATGTTCTGAGGTTGCCAAAAATTAATCTCTCTGATAACAGGAGATTCTAGTGGCACTGCAAGCTAGCTAATGCGAAAATATAGGCTGATATGTTCGGTGGGGGTGTACAGAGTCAGTTTTCCACCAAGCCCACAGTATATGTTATCCGTAAACAGCGTAGGTCCTACATGAAAGGGTACTATCGGAACTAAACTACATGGTGCCCAACGTGTCAATCCTGGTTTACTCAACGTCGTATATACATGGCGCACTTACTCAGCCGTAGAATCTGAGTAGCTCAGTTGTGCTTATTCTCAGAGACCCTACTTACAAAACCCAGAGACGTCTGGTGTAGGTGGGGAAAAAGCTCCGCCACAGCTAAGTAGGCGAGATATCCTATGTATTGGCTGTTGGCTAATCAAGCTTGAAAGGAAAAATTTCCCAAATTGTGAAAAAAAACCTTTCTAAATTTCCTTGGACAGTAATTCCTTTTCTTAAAAACACGGGGTCTGACGAGGAGAGAGACTTAAGCCAAAGGCTTATCAGTCTGGGGAGGAAGATACAAATCACACAAAGGGGACCCCTGATTTCTGATAAAGGTAGAGACCGAAGGGAAAGAAAACAACTAAATACTACAAGATGTCTCCACCTGTATGAATCAAACAGGTGCTAACAAGTCAACAATAGATAACGTTCCCAGGAGACTTACCTATCTACAGAAACATGCACAGGGTCATAACTTCAAAAGCATATCAACATTTATTAATACTCAAGTAATACATTTTTATACATAAATAATCTATGGATTAAAAAAGTAGCATCCCAACAACCCATTCATTCACACAATCATACCCACAAACAATTTCTCCTGTCATAATATATTGTTTCCACGCATCTGAGGTTCTTATGTTCTGAGGTTGCCAAAAAACGAATCTCTCTGATAGCAGAAGATTCTAATGGCACTGCGAGCTAGGTAATGCAAAAATATAGGCTGATATATTCGGTGGGGGTGTACAGAGTCAGTCTGCCACCAAGGCCACAGTATATGTTATCCGTAAACAGTTCAGGTCCTGCATGAAAGGGTGCTATCGGAACTACACTACATGGCGCCCAATGTGCCAACCATGGTTTACCCAACGTGGTATATACATGGTGTACTTACTCAACAGTAGAATCTGAGTAGGTGGGGAAAAACTCCGCCACAGCTAAGTAGGCAAAATATCCTATGTATTGTTAATCAATCTTGAAAGGAAAATTCCCAAAATTGTGCAGAAAACCTTTGCATAAAACCTTTTCTAAATTTCCTTGGACAGTAATTCCTTGTCTTAAAAACACGATGTCTGACGAGGAGAGAGACTTAAACCAAAGACTTAATCAGTCTAGGGAGGAAAATACAAATGCAATATATATTGCACCCAAAATAAGACAAACTTTGACAGTTAAACTTGTCAAACATGGGTTATCTCCCAGAGGAGGTGTAGTAATATTTGTGATAGAGGCACACTATGATTTCAAAACCGAGGTATTCCACTCCTGGGTTATATTTCCAGTAGCAAATGCTGTAACAAAAACTTTTCAATATTATAAACATGAAGAAGTTCCAGCGCTTACACTCCGTTCGAGTAGATTGAGATTCCGCTTACCTTCCAGGAACATATTTTCTGGTTTAATGGTGCTCTACCCCAGAAACAAGATCAAGGCTTGGTCCTTTAGGATGACCAGGAGCAACATGGCCGGTATTAGCGACCTATGCACCACATCCAGATATTGACACAATGCCAAGTGATGAACTGCTTGTTCAAATCAAAGAGTTGATAAAACTCTACAGAAAAATGACACACTTCCTCTTAAGGACACTATCAATCCAACTTACAGTAATTACACCTACTGCAGCTCTTACACAGAGCACCAGTACTAAAATTACTCCACAAACATTACACGCGGTAATGGGCAAAGTGCCCACAAAACGTCAACCAATTTCTTTCTGGGTAGCTTAGAAAATAACCCAGTTAGAAGCAGTATTCCCAAATATAACACCATTTGAAAAACACAGAATGTTAACAATCTGTTTGCCCATGAGGATTACACCACATTTAGAGGATTGCACCTCTTGGGGTACAGTCTTTGCTGCCATATATACCAGAACTCATGATATTCCTTCATTAGCAGTAATAACAGATGTATTAAGACCAATACAAAATGAGTACGGAGCAGAACCTGCCCTAAACTTATGGATGACGTTAATAAATAACTACGAACAGGTATCAGACATAATACTAGCTAATATTAAAGGGGAAGCAGCATCAGTGTCAATCCGCCAACGCCTAAGGGAGGTTGTCCCACTACCCAAAATAATTGAAACTGCGTGTGCAGAATTAGGCAGAGATAAATTGGAGGGAAGAGCTTTAAAACCTCAACTACAGGGCAGTCCTGAAAAGGACACTTCTAAGAAGATACCTACTTCTTCTAAAATGAAGTGGGATAGTAAAAAAGAAAATTCTAAAGATAAGAGATCTCAATCCCGAGGTAGGTCTCCTCCACAGGAGCCCTCTGAAAAGAGGTACAGCCTTAGGAAAAGGGATAACAGTAGAAAACCTGACCGATATCAGGATACTCAAACACGGTCCTCTTGTTCCTTTCAGGGCTCAAAGAAAAGCTCTGAAAGGGAAGGACAGTCGGAAAATAGAGAGACACGCACACAGTCCAGACACAAGCAGTGCACTCAAGACTTTACTTCTAAAAAAGAAGATAAGCAAACTCCAAAACCTCAATTTATGAAAAAGAAAGTTGCTGGTCTGAAAATCAGACCTACCCAGAATTCTGAGGACACAACTTCTGAACAGGGAATGGGCTCTGAAGGTGCTAGACAGCGCGGCAGAAGTAACAATAGCTCGCCTGAACCTGAAGGAATTTTCAGAACAAGTTTGGCTGCCTGCATTCGTAATGAAGTGCATTTTCCAACCACGTTCCCGTTCATCCTAAAGATGCATATGCGTAGGAGTGGGCAGTAGCCCAAGCTCTGGCATTGTACAAAAATCATCCAGGGTGGGATGAGAACTCAACCTACCACGTGATCCCGTTAAAAGTTTCACCTAATGCTCAGAGGCAATATCCAATAAAGCAAGAAGCTAAAAAACAGGTCAGGGAGATCTTAGATCAACTTGAATAACAGGGGGTAATTGAAAAATGTACCTCTCCAATGAACAATCCTTTGTTTCCTGTCGCTAAACCCAACAATACATATCGTCTCATTTTAGATTACATTTAAACTCATGCACAAAGACATTTGCTGTCCAAAATGCCCATAGTGCCACATTAATGAATAACATTGTACTCAAAATATACAAAACTACACTTGATATCTCAAATGGATTTGTCTGCCAAAATATAGTACCTGAAAGTAGGTATCTGACCTCATTCAGTGCATTAGGGTCTCAACAATAATTCTGTCATCTAGCACAAGGGTATAAAACCTGTCTGGGTGTATTCTTTGCAAGAGTAACAGAGTTACTTAAAAAATTTGATGAAAAAGCGTTGTCCTATGTGGATGATATTTATCTGACAGACGACGACTTAGAGAGGCACTTGACCAGGGTAAGCACCATTATTATGAGATTTGCCACATAGGGCTACAAATTCAACTTTAAAAAATCGAAAATAGCCCACCTCAATGACCTATTTTTGGAATATGAGCTGTCAAGTGGAGGCAAAAGTCTGGTAGCTAACTTTTTAGAAAAGTGCGTTGCTCTAGCCTACAAAATCTTACATTTTTTTACAATCAATACTAGGATTCCTGAATTTCGACAGGACATACATTTTAGATTACGCACAAAGGGTAAAACCTTTCTATGACTTAAAAAAACTTTTCAGCCAGAGATTGGACACAAGAACATACTAATATTCTTCATTTACTCCAGGAAGACATGATTGCTTCCAAACACTTCCAAACACGCTTAAACGTACGCCACTTAGTGATCCGAATAATCGCGGGTCAATGTGGGTACACTTATTTGACCTTTAATGAAGGATAAACTGTACCAATTGCTTACAAATCACACCAGTACACAAATGCAGAAATACGTTTCACTTCAACAGAAAAAATCCTGACAGCAGTTCAGACTGCTGTAGCAAGAGAAAGCACTGGCTCGGGGGAAACGCATTATTGTGGTAAGTCCGGTACCGGCTTTAGAAGCTGTAACAAAGGCCAGCATCCCAAATTCAAAAGCGTTACATCCAAGATGGATACAATGGGCTAATTCTCTTACTGCAACAGATGTTGAATACAGATTTGATCCAAGTTTAAAACACAAGCATTCCTGCAGTATGAACAAAAATATCCTCTACCAAATGAAATCCTGCCTCTAGATTGGTATGAATATATTATTTATACTGACGGATCTGCGCAACCGGCCATAGGAAGTAAGCAGCAATATTTTTCGATGTATGCTATTGTTAAAGGTCGCATCCGTGATGGCAAGTTCAATCATAGTTGCACAAAAACGCAATCTCTCGGAGTCTGCACGTCTCAGTTGGCAGAATTAAAAGCACTTATACTGACACTTGTAAATACGGATCGAGGATTTCCCACACTAATCGTGTGTGATTCTTTTTATTGTGTCCAGTCGTACAATGAATACTTACAGCATTGGGGACAAAATAGGTTTAAAGGCGCAAAAGGTGGAACAATTAGACATAAAATGTTATGGGAACAGGTAGCAAAATTGAAATCTAAGCTACCGAGGACTCACGTGATCCATACACTGAGTCATCAATGTTATGGCGTTCACGTTGAAGGGAATTCATTGGCTGATGAAGCCGCAAAGGGTGCTGTTCGCACGCCTTTCGTACCTGCATAGACTCGTTCAAAAACGAGAATTGACGGAGATATAATTGTAGCTATCATCGCATCACGCAAAGGCAGCACAGCAGTACCTACAAAATTTCCACTCACATCTTCCTACAAGTTAGATGCACAAAACATTCCATATGCTCAGATCCCTGGAGTGGGGGATAGAGTAATACCAAATATGGATCGTAGGCAAGGTTTAATACTAGCTGCACACCAGGGTTTGAGCTCTGTGCACACAGAAGTTACAGCTACTATTTCTTTACTGAAACATCGCTATTGATGGCCAGGGTTAGCTAAGCAAAGCAAAGACAATGTCTTGAAATGCAACATCTCCTGCAGATGAAAGGCTCCACCGTTGCACACCCGGCATAGACGCCATTACTAAAGTCAGACAAACCTCTTGCATGTGTGTACATGGACCACTGCGGTCCCTTACAAATGGACGGGGCTTACAGGTATATCATGGTAGCAGTGGATTCATGCTTGAGATTCCTATGGGTATGGCCTCAGCGTTCTGCTGATGCTTGAACTGTTATTAAAGATTTTTGAGTCTTTATCGGTACAGAAGCAGTTAGCACATTACACTCTAACCGTGGCCCTGCATTTAGCTCTCTGGCTTACATGGAAGGAATGGGCAAAGCATTGCGGTACTCATCTCCATACCATCTAAAGGGAAATTCGGTTGTCAAGAGAAAAAAACAGGACTTAAAGCAATCGTTAACAGCTAGGGTATTAGGCAAGGGCGGAAGTTGGGTCCCACACCTTTATGGGGTACAGCGGGCATTAAACAACCAGCCAAGAAGCTCTCTAGAGGGTGTCACTCTAAATGAACTCCTCTTTGGGACAAAAATGTGGGTACCTGATCTTGATTGTGAAGGTGCAGTGTTGGATGAAAAACCATTTGATATCCATGATTGTTTGGCTGTTTTATAGGATCTAAATGAATCCAGGACAAAACAAAGCAATGCCCATCTAAAGCAGACTCCTACAGAGGAAGTCAAGGAAGTCACGGCGAGACCAGTCTTGATCCCAAAAGTCGGGGATCTGATCAGAGAGAAAATTGCAGACAAAAAGGAATTTGGAACTGTGCTGCTTCGGCCTCTTGCTGGAAAAAAGGAGAGAAGATTTCTCTCAATTGACTTAATCAAATCACACTATGTGGCCGATACTAAACAGTATAGAAAACAGTGGTCCTAGACACCTTTTACTTAAACTCAATTTTATACCAATAAATGAGTTTAAAAAATCGTTGTTGGCACATAAAGGTATAGGCAATAAAGTTATAGGCCACTTCAGTGCTGCTTCCGTCGGCCTCACTGTGAAATTTCCTTACATTTCACAGTGAGGCCGAGGGAAACAGCACGCTATTTAAACAGGGAGGAGCAGAACGTTTAAGATTTTGAACCAATTTTAACACAAGCCCAGATGTTCCCTCGCCGCTCTTCCACACAGCGGTGCTGGGATATCGCCAACATTACATGAAGTATCTACATGATTGATACCTGTTTCTACCATGAAGGAAACTCTTGGTTACTCACCGCATTTTGGGCATTGATACCCCTTGCCCCCGTCCTGAGGAAGACACGCAGCAGAGGATCCTACTCACCCTTTTGCACTAGCGTCGAAACGTCGTGATTTTTTTTGTAAACGTAACGGGCCCCTGGATTAAGGATAAGAATACCCTGGCAGGGAAAATACTACTTGGGAAAACGAAAACACCGGGCACAGTGTATTTTACATCTAGTTGACATAAACACTCTAGACTGAAAAAGGACAAATGTTATTCCGAAGATAAATCTAACAGATTTATTTTTTCATTATTATTATTATTATTATTATTATTATCTTTTTGTTGAATATTTTATAGACAAAAATATAAATATATTTACAACATTAATACAGATTTATCAACCACATGTGTTATCTTCTTATAACAATTGATACATTTCAAGGAATCTTTGTTCTACATGATAAAGAACATGATTTTCATATATTTAATTCAGTTATCCATAATTTGACTATTTCATTTTAAACTCAAAGAGACTTGATATTAGAAACCATAAATCACAAATGACATGATACACAGAGAGTGGCGGTTTGTTGACAAACAACGCGTTTCCGTTAGGCCTTCCTCGGGACTCCGTCACAGTGGTTACTAAATAGAAAATAAACATCATTATAATCTAGTGTTAAAATACAGACTTAGGAAAATGCTAAATTCTATTAAACGTACAGATACCCAATGGATAGAATAATCCAATTTGAGGTTTCTTTCTTAAAGTCAGTATCAATTAGTGATAAGTTAAACCCAAAGAATAGATAAGACCGTAAACTCAAAAGATTTATCCAAGATAGGACTCACCTAATATTTGCGTAGATATAGGGAAGGTTGTGATAGAAAAACACATGCAAGTGCCAGTAATTAAAAGATCTCACTAGATCGACCTACACATTCTAATACCAGAGAAGAGAGAAGACAAAGCTGTACGATGTGTTCTGTGTAATTTATATGTTTATACTGGCATGTTAAATTCATTGTGTGTCTTACACTACTATACATGCTTTCTAAGACTAAAAATCAAATTAACACCATATGTTGAGACCAACCTACCTCGTGGGCGTCTAGAATGTGCTGTCCACAAGCAAATATAGACCTATGGTATCTGAATGAGAGACGCATGATGGCTCTATAAACAAAAACAAACAGACTTTTATCTGCACTTCTGATTTGTAGCTCCTAATGCTGGTATATATATATTGCTAAATACTCTTTTTAAATGTATAGTACCTTTCTCATTATTTGCCACTGAAAATATCTTAAACAGAGCTGGTCTACCTGCACCTCCTCAAAATATTATCACTGAATCTTCGTTAGCTATGTTAAGAAATGATGAAAACAAAGATTCAATATATGATATATGACCACCAAAGGAGATACAGTCCTAAATTCATTGCATCACCTATGAACTCAGGCTCTGTATGTTATGTAAGACATACTGTGCAGCTAAAAGTATAAAACTTACCACTATATAGTCCGATACTTGCTGTCATTTGGTAGCCCAGCATTATTTTCTCTGTTATGTGATTATTGCAAACGAGCATAAGCCTCAAGGATTGAAAGACATGATTGTAAAATCATCAGATCATGCCAAATAATTGCTTTGTAAAAGTTAAATTAAAGCCCTGCACTCATACTGACCGCTAGTTTGAAGACCCAAGATTCAACTTGATTTTGTCTGTATCTGCGTGTGGTAGGTTGATGCTGGATATATTCTTTGTTTAGGACATGCTCCCTGCTGGAAAAAATCGGGGGCGACTGGGTGGGGGGAGAAAAGTTGTAAAGATGATGTTCATATACCACATACTAAGAACAAGAAATTATCATTAACCTCTCCTAAGTTTGAATTTCTGATGGGTCAAACGGATACCTACGCTGCACAAGTGAAATTTTGTTAACACAGGCAGTGCAAACCGAATCTTCAATGGATTGTCAATTTATCAGAACGGGTGCTTGTCTCCCGAGTAGGTATTATTTCCGTCTTGTTCTAATTGCTTTGCATTCTTGAATTGGGTTAAAGAACCTAATCCTTCCTTTCATCACAGCCACACGATTCGGAGTCCGACTTCACTTGTGCAGGGTAGGAAATTCACCTCAAGATCCCCTGTGAGCAGATAGACTTGTGAGACCAGCTTCCACCAGATTATACCAACATTTTACAAACATGAAGCCCTGATGAGAGCTCCAGTACTTCTTGCCTGGGATTCGAAATGCGTTGGCATTTAGCAACACTGAGGACCTGTGAATTAACATTAATTTAATTAGAGGGAAATGAAATGAAAAGTATTTCCCTCTGTTTGTAGTAATTGTTCCCATTGTTAAGCATTCCTTTGAGGCAGACTGAGTGGTAGCCTCGAGGTTTTGATTTGTTTCGAAATATGATATGGTGCATTGTAATGTTAGCCATTTGTTTTATGTAGTGATGTCATATGTTTTAATGTTTTTTGTTTATGAAGATTGTTGAGTCTTTGAATGTTTTGTTTGTAAATTGTTCATGTCTTTGGAATGAACAAGTGTTCTTCTTTTCATATATTTGAATTACTGTGAAAAAAAGCTTAAAATACTAATGAATGATAAGGGTAAATAAATAACCAGATCAAACTAAAATAATTGTTTGACCGTTGCTATAAAGAGACAGCACATAAGTTAAGCAGGTGTCAGGTTCTCTCTTCCTCTCCGTCCCTTCCCCCTTTCACCCTTCCTTCCCCCCTTTTTTATCACTTTCTAAAAGTGGCATTTTCAAACCCAATTTAAAAAAAAACACCTGTCATAAAAGATGTGTTTTTAAATTTTGAGCTCAGAGAGCCCAAACTCCAAACCTTTAGCTATTCCCAATTGAAAGTTACACTTGTAAGCTGTTACAAGGCAGCTCCAATGATAACCTCTGGGAGCGCTAGTTCTTGCAATAGTGAAAAACAAATTTGACAGTATTTCACTATCAGGACATGAAAAACAAACCAGTAGATGTCCTACATTTTACATACACTGGACCCTGTCCATGGGGTACCTTGGGCCTAATTTAGGGGTGCCTGACACATAGAGACAAGGAAGGTTACATGCCAGGTCAACGTGGCAGTTTAAAACTGCACTTGGGGACACTGCAAGGGCAGGTCAGAGACAAGTTTACAGGGCTACTCATGTGGGTGGGACAACCAGTGCTGCAGGCCCACTAGTAGCATTTGATTTAATGGCCCTGGGAACACATTGTGCACTTTACTAGGGACTTACAAGTTAATCAACTATGCCAATCTTGGATAACCAATCATACTCGCAATTTACACAGGGAGCACTTGCACTTTAATGGTAAAGTGCCCATCAAAAAAGAAGCCCAGTACACAATCAAAAGATACAGGCGGAAGAGGCAAAAAGACAGTAGAAACCACACCAAGGATGCTAGTCTAACAGGTTCACCACACTTCACTACTTTGGTGAGGTAAAAAGTAGTGCGGTCGGGGAAATGGTGTCACTGCAACTAGTAAGACTGCTACTAATCACCCTGTCTACCAAGTCCCTCTTCGATTTGACTGATTCAAATTTTGAGAGGTGCAGCTCTTGAAATAGGGCAATGTCTGGTGAATTAGTTGGCAAGTAGGTGAGGGTCTTTTTCCACTTAATGTAATGTTTCAGGCTGTTTATTTTTAGAGAGGATACAAAGGGTATTGGGGTGTGATTTGCCTGCTATGATGTTGGTAAAACAGCAGTTATATATATATATATATATATATATATATATATATATATATATATATTCACTGAAAAAACCATAGGTTTCACACCAGTTATAGTTAGGAATTAGCATTTAAAAAACCTATTAAATTCACTGAAAAAAACATAGGTTTCACACCAGTTATAGTTAGCTGGAAATTTTACTGATATAAAACCATTGAAATTCCCACGTTATAGTTAGTCGGACTCACTATAACTTGCGCGTGCAATGCACTGCTGATGACATCACATATTACATCACTCATGACATGGTCAGTGACATCACTCATGACACCATCCTTGTGACATAGTGACAAACCTCCTTTCACTATAATGTAACCCTTGAGACACATATTCAAAAATAGAAACTGAAATTTTTAAAAAAATGGAGATACCTATATCAGTTACAACAAGCAATTCAGTAATTCCACTATGTATATACACATCCACTCTTTCACCAACAGTTCTATATAGTCACTCATACATATACTCACTCATCATATGAAGTGATACACCTATACATCCTGTTACACACCGACATTCATCCGAAAGTTACTCACACACATATTCACACGTGCAAATAAACTATTGAACATCCATTTATTTGAATATAGAGTTATACACACACTTCCACCTTACTTCTATTTAAAATTACACATATTTATTCTCTTAAACAATCACTTATAGAAACACATACTTATTTAAACAGGAACTCTTACAATCTCTTACTCTCACATATACTCACTTATATACATCAATATTCATATATACTAGATTAAAACATATGTAGGTACTGATAAAGACACTAGTGAGACAGTCATTCACTCACTAACAAACACATATAGACACTCATCCACCCATACAGTCCTGTACATATGCTGTCTTCAAAACACATACAAACAAAGAGTCAGTCACTCATGCATCTATGTGCTAAGTAATACCCCCACTAAACCATATAGACAGTCATACTGATACTAATAAAAATATCTAATAACCCATATACATACGCATGTAGCTACTTACCAACACATGTAGCCACTTATACACAAAGTGAAACACTAATATATATATTTAAATTTTTAAACATAACTCACTAATATTTATTTTTCAGAAAGACACATATTCACTGGATGGTGTCATCAGTGATGTCATGAGTGATGTCACTGACCATGTCATGAGTGATGTAATATGTGATGTCATCAGCAGTGCATTGCACGCGCAAGTTATAGTGAGTCCGACTAACTATAACGTGGGAATTTCAATGGTTTTATATCAGTAAAATTTCCAGCTAACTATAACTGGTGTGAAACCTATGTTTTTTTCAGTGAATTTAATAGGTTTTTTAAATGCTAATTCCTAACTATAACTGGTGTGAAACCTATGGTTTTTTCAGTGAATTTCAAAGGTTTTTTTAATGCTAATTCCTAACTATAAGTTTCACTTTATAAATAAGACTGTTAGCACTCTAGTTGTTCTTTAGAACACTCTGGTACATTCTGTCATTGGGCTACAGTTGGGCTACATCTAGTTGAATTTTGGGCTACATTTTCAATTTTTGATCTCTGGTGGCCATCTTTGGGCTACATTGGGCTACTTTGGGCTACATTTGGGCTACATTTTGGCTCTAACATATATTAAGCCCAATGTAGCACAATACATATTTTTCTAAAGTTAATGTTTTTTACAAACCACTTCAGAATAGAGCTACCTGTCCCTACAATTTTCCCAATTTTTTTTAAAAAAATTATTTTGGGGAGCGCTCCCGGAGCGCGCCCCGGGGAGCGCCCTGAAAAGCGTATTTTTACAAAGCGCCCCGGGGCGCGCTCCGGGGAGCGTCCCGTGAGCGCCAATATCGCAAACGAAAACATGATCGTGACGTATCGCGTAGCCGCGACCGCGTGATACGCACGGCGTAAGCGCACCCGGAAGTACTCGAGCGAATACGATCGCACAACGTAAACTTCCGACGCGCTTACGCTGCGCGACCCGGGGCGCGCCCCCGGGCGCGCCCCGGGCGCGTAGCGTAAGCGCGTCGGGTCATGTGAGCAGAAAATAACACTTTTCATTGGTTCATAACAGTTTTGGTTTCATAATGATGAAGCCCCTGGTCTTGTGACCTGAAAATAACACTTCTCATTGGTTCAGGACAGTTTTTTTTTCTAAATGATGAAAGACCCCACCTTTTTTCCTTATTCTGACTTTGTCCTTTGACTGAGGAAGACCTGTTTGTTGCTCTGTCTACTTTTTTGCTCTTTGAGTAATATTTTGTACTATAAAATGGCTTCATTAGTAGCATCAGCTGGTGCATCTGCCCCACCACCACCACCACAACCACCAAGAGGACCAGCTCCAAATTATGTTGGTGGTCAAGAACAGGAGGAGGAAGAGGAAGAGGAACAGGAGGAGGGGAGAAGAAGATGGCTGCCTGAAGAAAACACACCTTATAAACCCAAACCACACTTCATTTGGGAGTTTTTTTCAATTCCAGAGGGGAAAAAAAAGGTGAATGCGCCAAAAGTCACTTGCCTCATCTGCAATGATGAACTTTCACGGGGCAACCCAAATAAGAAATATTCTTTTGGTAACTATACCATGATTCGGCACATGACAAGAAAGCATCCAAACAACTACTCTCGTGCAGAGTTCCGGGAACTGGCCAGTAACCTCCCCCATTCATCAAGGACCCCCTCCCAAAGAAACCAACCCACTTCCTCGCAACCAGAAACATCTGAGGTGATGCCTTGCATTCAGCCGAGGTTTGCTGATTTTAAAATTACTTGCAAAGCTTGTGGCAAACTTATCTCCTATGGGGAACAAAGTGTGAAACTCATCGTCCTTGCAGGTGATAATCACAAGTGCCCCAAAAAGAAGTAATTTTTTGGGTTTTTTGTTTTTTTGCTCCAGTTGAGCCAGTTTCAATTCCCTTTTTTTGTTTCTCCCTCAAAAAAATACAAAAAAATATATAAAACTGTTTTGAAAAGCCAAAAAAAGTACAAAAAGTTCAAAAAACACAAAAAAAATATAAAACAACAAAAAGAAGAAAAAAAAAAGTTCTTTTTAGAACTACCTCCAATTTCTAAATCAAAACTTCATTTTTTAAACACTCTGTCACCTTTTTTCATCATAGTGCGCTCCCAGGGCCGCTCCCCGGTGCGCGCACCGTGCGCTTCCCCCGCGCAAAACGAAAAAAAAAAAAATATTTTAAATGCCCCGCGGGGCCCTTTTATAGCCCCCACATCAAACCTAGGGGGTCAAAGGGGTCTATCCCTGACGCCTTATGGTCAGTTCCCACTTTGTTTTAGCCACCTCTTATGTCTCGATTTTACCGAGACACAAGATGGCGACCGCTCTGGACTGTTTCGAATGTTTACAGACACCCGAGAGCCAATCAGCTTTCCATGCGCACCTCGCGTGGCGCGCCTGGAGCGCTCCCCGGTGCGCGCACCGGTGCGCTGCTATAGATATATATATTTTTTTGAACCTAAATTACTCAAAATCCACTGGAGCACATATCTTGAGACATAGCAAAGGCACATCGGGCTACCAGTCCCTACAATTTTGCCAAGTTTGGTGGAAATCCATTCAGCCGTTCGGGCTAAAAGTGAAATCGACCGCCCTATGGAAATTAACATGGGGAAAACGCGTTTTGGGACCCCCCTTTTATCTCGGCCCCTGCTTGACAAATCCCCCCCAAACTTTCAGGGAAGGACCGGAACGCCGCGAGGCCATTTTCAGGAAATTTTCAGGCAGATTCGTCAACCGGCGCAAAAGTTATTCCAAATAGAATTTTGAGATTTAACATTGAAAAAAATCCTAACTATAACTACCTACTGGCGACCGCCAGTAGGTAATATATATATATATCGCAAGCAAATAACTCCATCCACTTCCACCAAAGCCTCGGCGGCGAAGAAGGAGAAGCGAACCACTTCTTTGTCAGGCAAGATGTTTTATTTCAACCTTCAGCAGCAGTCAACAGATGATGCGTTTCGGGCTCAGGCGCCCTTGATCACATAAAGGCTGTAACTGGTTGAAGCCATTTTAAATGATATGCCCTTCCCACTCAGGTCACATGTTCAGCAAGTTAGTAGTAAACATAGCAAACAGACTGCATGATTTAAATACAATCGATGTGATATCGCTAATGTTTAACATTCATTGTGCCATTAGACGTATTATCCTGACAACGATAACAGTTCCGATTATACAGTTAAATAAAACGGAACCTTAATTTGTTACAAACTAACGTCAAGAAAACATTTTTGAAACCACAGCCTAATTTTAAAAAAAAGTCCATTTGGCAAATTTGAATTCCTGGATAAATCCATGTACACGTTATAAAGTGCAATAATTCGAGGGATATATATATATTTATATATTGCATCCTGGTACTGGTAGTCGCCGTGCATTAAGCGACTTGCCAGGATAACTGCCATTGGTACTGACCCGGAGGGGCGGAGCAGAGCTCACACCTATTAGGAGGGGCGTGAGAAGTGCCGCCACCTATCCTGCACACACCCGTGGCGCTGAGGAAGGCTTGAGAGAAGCTGAAATGCATTCGCCGATGAACGGATGATGTGAACTTTTCTTACCTGCAGCACGGGAATAAAATTTGCCTTCTCCTACTCCCCTGGTTTGGCCTCTTCACTCTCGTCGTTTGAGGAGGTGATGTGTTTATATATATATATATATATATATATATATATATAGATATATATCTCAAAGGCTCCGGTCGTGAAAGAAGCCGTCTCGCAGGGCGGTCCGTGATCAGGGCACCGGCAGCCCTGTACAATATTGCACCACAGCGCTTCCCCACTTAGGAAGAATTATCACGGACGCCTCGCATGGATTTGCAAGTAATTTATTCGTATGTTAGACTGCACAGCAACGCGTTTCGACTAACGTCTTGATCACGCTAAGAAAGCATCACAGGGGAAATACCACATATGTTCAATAATATATCTCTAATGATCCGCTTAGAGTATATGCGACAATTCATTGCATATACGGTGTTTTTGCATGATTTGTACTCAAAAAAGCATTCATCTCGCCCAAGTGGGCAAACACATAATCCGTCATCATAACGGTTCCATAATAAGCTGTATCAAAAAGAGAAGGGGAAAGTCTCGCCCCAGTGGGCATGTATTATCATTATGTATGCTTTTTTGATTACAAATCATGCAAAAACACCGTATATGCAATGAATTGTCGAATATACTCTAAGCTGATCATTAGAGATCATTAGAGATATATTATTGAACATATGTGGTATTTCCCCTATTGAACTTACTGACGATATTGACTAGGCTAAAATGGCGACACCACCATATATCACTGTTTTACTTTACTTTATCATGGTTTAAGTCCTTTGTTTGTGTTTATTCACTGAAATGTATTTGAATGTGCTAACTGTGATGCTTCCTTAGCGTGATCAAGACGTTAGTCGAAACGCGTTCTGTGCAGTCTAACATACAAATAAATTACCTGCAAATCCATGCGAGGCGTCCGTGATAATTCTTCCTAAGTGGGGAAGCGCTGTGGTGCAATATTGTACAGGGCTGCCGGTGCCCTGATCACGGACCGCCCTGCGAGACAGCTTCTTTCACGACCGGAGCCTTTGTTGTTTATTTGAATTGAAATCGAAGCTGACCGCATAGTGCCCCTGTCATCGGTATCCGAAGGAGTAGGAAGTGTTCGCAACTCCTTGATGGGACCGCTGGATGTGAATCAACAAGCTAGCGGAATTGCCGATTAGACGCCGATACTGGTTGCCGAGGTGCGGAAGCGGTGGTGTGACCCGTGTGAGTACTGGGGATCGCCGCTGGGGTGACGCCTGCCCTTGGGGAGGCGAAGGAACGCTGTGCCACATTGTTATTCCCCGGTCCGGTAACACTGGTTCGCAGCACCGGCCAGGCACTTACGCGAAGGGAGCCACTGGTGCATTCTGGACTACATAGTCCGGTTGGTGGCATCGCATGGTAACTGTGGGGATTATACTTGATAATGGCTGCAGCTTTGGAAGCTAAGAGGAAAACGGCAGCGGATAAACTGTTTTTCGCACAAGGAGGTACAACTGCTGAAAATACCACTGCAGAAGGTACAAATAAGAATATCTCGGAGGAGATTAAAATACAGGAACTGTTTATGAAATTGGAAAAGGTTCATCGCAAAGAGCTTGCGATATGGTAGGAAGCTGAATCCCTCCAACGTTACATTGAAGCATCACGTGTACCGCGTGGGCGGAGAATCTTTACTATCCCGACGTACGAGGACCCTGATCCCGAAATGCTGGATGATTGGTCTGTTTTATTTTTCCCGCAAATTGAAACTAAAAAAATGGTTTGACACTAAGCATCATTCGAATGTGGTTAAAGAGACTGAGATACACAGTAATCTGAATAGAAATGATGTTGAACTGTTAAACATATTGACATCGCAAGATGATCTAAATAATGATGATGATGTTGACTTGATGCAGTATAATCTGAGTGGAAATAGAAATCCACGTGTTGGATTTAAACCTAAATCAGTATTTTTACCTCTAGTGGAATGTGATGCGATTGATGTTTTTGAAAGAGGAGTACTGAAGGATTTAAAAAAGATGAGATATTGCAGAATACCCAGAGGTGATAGAAATCTCACGCCAGGGCAGTGGGAGGCTTTAGGGAACTTAAAATCAGACAAATCCATTGTTATACGCCCTTCTGATAAGGGAAGGAACGTAGTGGTCCTCGATAAAGATGCCTATTTGAACGAGGGGCTCAGGCAACTATCGTATGTTACATGCTATGCCAAATCTGATCATGTATTATGCAATCTAATAGGATGTATGGTGAAATGTTAAGTGAATGGCAGGAACAGGGACTCCTTGAGTGGGAGGAGCTTAATTATTTGAAATGTTTACATCCTCGCACTCCAGTCCTTTATTTGCTACCGAAAGTACACAAGGACCCCACAAACCCACCAGGTAGACCCATTGTGTCATCTATTGGGTCTTTGCTTGAAATGACATCCAGATTTATTGACCACTATTTGAGACCTTATGTTGTCAGCTTGCCTGCCTATCTCAAAGATACCACTCATTTCCTTACCATCATTGAAGGTATCCACTGGGAATCCAATTACATCATGATTACCTTGGACGTATACAGTTTGTATACGTCCATAAGACACGATTTAGGTCTGAAAGCAGTGGAACACTTTCTCAAGAGACGTTCTATTGCTTTTTTGTCCCATTCCAATATGATTTTGAGCATGATGAAATTTTGTTTGGAAAATAATTTTTTTCTTTTTGATGATGTCTACCACCAATCACAGGGCACAGCAATGGGCACCTGCTTCGCCCCCAGCTATGCCAATCTGGTGATGGGCTGGTGGGAGGAGCGGGTGGCCGCCCATGTGGAACATTACAATCGCTGTGTCCTGTGGTTGCGGTACATAGACGACATTTTTTTGATTTGGGATGGTGACATGGAATCTGCTCAAAACTTTGTGAAACGTCTTAATGAGAATGAATACAATTTACGTTTCACTGAACATATGAGTCATACAAAAATTGAATTTCTGGATGTCCTAGTGGAGATTGTTGATAATACCATGCAGACTAAATATATTTCGCAAGAGTACGGCTGGCAACAGCATCCTTAATACCGCCAGCTCTCATCCGAGACAGTTAGTATATAGTATCCCTTATGGAGAGCTATTACGAGCCAGATGTAATTGTAGCTCTGATGAAAGCTACCAACTAGAGAAGAAAACCATGATTGGTCGATTTCAAGAAAGGGGATACAGCAGTAAAACCATTAGTGAAGCCTGTGTTAAGGTACATGCGGTGACCCGAACCAAACTACTTTACCCTGATGTTGAGGTCCCAGAGAAGAACACCCTACGATTTATAACCAAGTTTTCAGGGCAGGCGTCACAACTATGTAAGATACTTCAGAAATATTGGCATGTATTACTAACTGACACCAATCTTGAAAAACATCTGAATGTCAAACCCCAGATAACATTTCAAAAATGTAATTCGCTCAGAGATGAGTTGAGTCCTAGCTTAATAACTGCTAAGGGGAAGATTAACAAAACAGTGCTAGGTGGATTTACTAGGTGCAGGAAATGCAAAGCTTGCAGCAATAGTGTGGACTGTAGAATTTTATCTATTGCAGGCACTAAAAGAGAGATGACCATCAAAAAGAAACTGAACTGTAATACTATGTATTGCGTGTATGCCCTGCTATGTCCATGCAATAAGGCATACATCGGCAGCACGATTTATTGTGCCACAAAACGTGTCCTTGAACATATTAGGGCTATCCGGCACAACAACAGACAGTATCCAGTTGCCAGACATTTTTATGAAAAACATTTTCAAAATGAAAAACTATTGAGAATGGTGGTCATTGATGATGTTCGTACTAACATACGGGGGCAATCGCAAGCTTGCTCTGCGGAAACTAGAGTCCAAATATATTATTGACCTGGAAACCATGATTCCGCATGGACTTAACTCCAGTGAAGTTAGCTATTCACCTACACTGATCATTTTTCCTTGTTACGAAAACAGAGAGGTTTTGATGTAACAGTACAATCATGTAATGTATATAGATCTTTGGGATATATATGCTGTGTTTTTATATCTGCTGCCGTTCGAATTTTAAATTTCCTAGTGTATCTTGATACAATTAGTTGATTGTATTATTTTGTTTTATTTTTAGGTTGTGGCACATTATATGGTGAAGGTGGCTGTCGCCTTTGGACCTTACCTGATACAAGATTATCTGTATATTCATATCGTGAAGTACCACTGATAATACATGCCCACTGGGGCGAGACTTTCCCCTTCTCTTTTTGATACAGCTTATTATGGAACCGTTATGATGACGGACTATGTGTTTGCCCACTTGGGCGAGATGTATGCTTTTTTGATTACAAATCATGCAAAAACACCGTATATGCAATGAATTGGCGAATATACTCTAAGCTGATCATTAGAGATATATTATTGAACATATGTGGTATTTCCCCTATTGAACTTACTGACGATATTGACTAGGCTAAAATGGCGACACCACCATATATCACTGTTTTACTTTACTTTATCACGGTGGTTTAAGTCCTTTGTTTGTGTTTATTCACTGAAATTTATTTGAATGTGCTAACTGTGATGCTTCCTTAGCGTGATCAAGACGTTAGTCGAAACGCGTTGCTGTGCAGTCTAACATACGAATAAGTTACCTGCAAATCCATGTGAGGCATCCGTGATAATTCTTCCTAAGTGGGGAAGCGCTGTGGTGCAATATATATATATATATATAGAAAGAATACGGAGGTATTCGAAACGCGTCTGACAACATTTAAATAAAGACCTGCTAATCCACGAGAATTGGAGTCTGTATTTTGTTCCTTTGGCTGTGTTCCGGCTGGGCACTGCAGAGGGGATTCTGAGATATTCTCATATATATATATATATATATATATATATATATATATATATATATATATATATATATATATATATATATATATATATATATATATATATATATATATTCACTGAAAAAACCATAGGTTTCACACTCGTTATAGTTGGGAATTAGCATTCAAAAAACCTTTGAAATTCACTGAAAAAACCATAGGTTTCACACCAGTTATAGTTAGCTGAACATTTTACTCACACAAAACAATTGAAATTCCCACGTTATAGTTAGTTGGACTCACTATAACTCGCGCGCCCGCAATCCACTGCTGATGATGTCACATATTCCATCATTCATGACATGGTCAGTGACATCACTGATGACATCACTGATGACATCTCAAATGACATCACTGATGACATCATCCATGTGATAATACGATGCACCTCCTCACACTCTAATCTAACCTTTGATACTTCCAGTGTTAAATACAAACTACCATTTTATTTATTTTTATTTATTTATTTATAGTGTTTTGTATAGCGCGGACAAGACCCGTGGGTATCAGAGCGCTTAACAAGGAAAGAATAACATACAGACATTATAATAGCAGTAATAACAACAAAATAGATATGAGGTAGAAGGCAATATAATGAATGGACGTGATTAGATATATAAGTTCTTAATGTCTGTGCAATTAGCATTGGTATCAAACCAAGCTCGGTGAGGTAGGGTTATATGGCATTCCAGTGCATATCAAGGATAGTATGGATAAATAAATAAAGTGAGGTAGAGGTTATATAGTTTTGTCTGTGAGATATAGTTATAAGTTCACAAGTATATGAGGTAGCAGTAATGTGTCTAGCCTCGGCTTGAACATGGCCACAGTCAAATGTCAGGTATTGATCTTCCAATATTCATGAAGTGGACAATCCTCTGTTAGCGTAAATGATCGCCTCAGTAATCCGTAGGTTTCTCTATGTAGGGTATTTACTCATCAAGTGGCTCTTAAGTTCTTGTTTGAATGTTACTGTATTTTGAATCTTCCTGATGCTTGGCGGGAGTGAGTTCCAGATTCTGGGGGCAGCTCCAGAGAATGCTCTGTTGTAGGTCTTTATCTTGTGGAAAAAGGCTGGTCGCAATAGCAGCTCTTTTGCGCTTCTAGTTGTTCTGTTACCTCCTGATAGCTTAAGTTTCTTGGCTAGGTATCTAGGCGTGTTGTAGTGAACCGCTTTATGTATAATACAGGCCATCTTCATTTGAATTCTGGCCTCGTAAGGTAGCCAGTTAAGTGCTTTCAGGTGAGGAGATATATGATCGAATTTCTTCGTTCCCGTAATGAGTCTTGCCGCTGCGTTGAGGCAGGCTTTTAGTGGTGCTGTGGATGTTTTCGGTAGGCCAGCTAGTGTGGTGCAGCCGTATTCGATCCTCGAGATAACTAGTGATTGGATAGCCAGTTTTAGATCCGACTCTGAGATAAAGGGTTTCAGTTTTCTTAAGTAATTCAAGTGGAAGCGGGCGCTCTTGGCCATTGAATTAATATGGTCTTTCATGTCAAGGTTTTCATCTAGCGTAATTCCTAGTGATTTGGCTGAGTTAACTAGGGTCGGGGTGCAATTTAGCGCCGTCACCAATTTAGTCCATTCCTTAACATCAGATTGGCTCCTTGTCGGTGAAATTAGCAGGAATTCTGTTTTCTGGGCGTTTAGTTTCAGATGGTTCATTGATTCATTGATTCATTCCTGAAATTATTGACACACCAATACCCGTAGCAACATACGCACTCACTGATTCCTAGGTTTACACAAACATCCACTCATTCACCCATACAATCACTCATACATTCAGTCACTCATCAATAGAACACTATCATATCCACTCATACACCTATACAGACACTCACACGCTGACACTCATCCACAGAGCTACTCACACACCTAGTCAGTAATCCAAAGAATCAATCACACTCCCATTTCCTCAACTACACAGTTAAACACACTAAACCTTACTTATTCAAACACATACTAACACATACTTACTCTATTTTACAATCACTGATACAAGTACACATTGATCCATACAGTCACTTACGCAATCACAGGCTCTGATGTATAGTCATTTATATATGCCAACTCTCACATGTACTGTGTTTTACATATGTACTTACTTGGACATGGAACACAGAGATAGCTATTCACTCACCAACACACCCATGCAGATAGTCAACCACCCTTACAGCTCTTTCCACATGCACTGTTGAACCCATATTCCAAGTGAATCAACTATTCACACATATATGCACAGAGTCACACACCTCCCAGCCACCCCCACACACACTCACCCTCACATACAAATACTTGGACAACCAATCAATAACCAATATAGCCACTCCTATAGCTACTGATCAACACATGCAGCAGCTTACACAACAACAGACATAATGATGCACACATTCAGACAGTTTAGTCATGTGACGGGGAGGACTCGGGTCCGCCTGGCTTACCTGTCTCACCTCTCTTTGACCAGCATACAGGGGCCTGGAGAGGAGCTGAAGAACTGGAAGAGACAGACACGGACGAGATCGGTGGACCCTGTTTCTTTAATTGGGCGGAGCTGGACAACGACATCGTCACCGGACACGCCCCCTCGGCTCAGGTAAATGCCGACCAGGAACACACTCAGGTGTGTTATGCACTCGGAGGAGGTGAAGGAGAGAGCGACGGCGAGCGAAGTGGAGGAGAGGACGAGAGGAGACCGAGAACGGAGACGGAGAGGCGGGAGCGGAGGAGAGAAGGTGAAGGAGGAGAGGAACGGCGGAGGCAGGAGACAGAGACAGGAGAGGAGGCTGGTTACCATCGGAGGCAGGAGACGGGAGAGGAGACGAGGAACCATCGGAGGCAGGAGGCGGGAGAGGAGACGAGAGAGGCGGAGAGAGGACGACGGGGAAAGCCAGGAGGCCAACAGGAAGGCTCTTCGCCCAGCCACACTTCATCGAGGGAAGTGTGGCTACCAGAGGTACGGTCACGGCTTGCGGGCTGGGCGGGCTTTAAGTGGGTGAAACCCCCATAGCGAATTCACAATCACACCCTAAGCACTACCCCCCGCCCTCACTACCCAACACGTTAGATAATGAAACGGAGAGTTGTGCACATGCGATTCCTCACTCCTTTTCCCCTGTGCTATCGGTCTGACCAGTAGCCTAAAACTCTGCTATCTTTTTCTTCCTACACGGACGTAACGGCCCGACACCGTGGAGGAGAAGGATCGAACTCCCAGTCCCAGAAGGCACCGGGACGAGAGGAAAACAGCAGCTGAGAAGCGCCTGCAAAGACTCACGGAAGAGGCAGAGACAGCTCTTCCTTACTATAGAAAGACCATTCATCGGAAGTTAATAAAGCCGGCGTTACCCCGATTACCAGTGTCTGTTAGTCTCTTTGAGGGGACGGTAGCCCCGCCCACTCCCACGCCCCCGCCTACACCTACGGCCACCGAGCAGGGTGACCCCGAGGCGCCACAAGTCACTAACCAATGCATTTAGTAAGACAAATTGAAACACTCACTCATACAGTCAGTCACGCACCTACTAAATCCTTCATCCAGACACTCATACATCCACTTATTCCTCAATATATTAAACATATATTTACTTTTCAGAAACACACATTCACTGGATGATGTCATCAGTGATGTCATTAGAGAGTTCATCAGTGATGTCATCAGTGATGTCATCAGTGATGTCACTGACCATGTCATGAATGATGTAATATGTGACATCATCAGCAGTGGATTGCGGGCGCGCAAGTTATAGTGAGTCCAACTAACTATAACATGGGAATTTCAATGGTTTTGTGTGAGTAAAATGTTCAGCTAACTATAACTGGTGTGAAACCTATGTTTTTTTCAGTGAATTTCAAAGGTTTTTTAAAGGCTAATTCCTAACTATAACGATTGTGAAACCTATGGTTTTTTTCTGTGAATTTCTATGGTTTTTTAAAAGCTAATTCCTAACTATAATATGTGTGAAACCTATGTGTTTTTTCTGTGAATTTCAAAGGTTTTTTAAAAGCTAATTCCTAACTTTAACGTGTGTGAAACCTATGGTTCTTTAGTGAATTTGCAACTTTTTAAAAAAGCTAATTCGTAACTTTAACGAGTTTGAAAACTACAATTTTTAAGTGTATTCTTTACATATTTTAGAATTCTGTTTTTCCCCGTGGTGCGCTCAGGGTACGCGTACCGGTAAGTGCCCATGTGCGCGCACGTGAGCTGACTCCGCTAATTTTTTTTTTTTAAACTAAAACCTTTTTTACTCTTCCGAGTTCTCCTAGGCCCCCTGATAAAAGATAATGGGGGCAGGGTTTCTCTACCCTGCCCCCTATCAACGTTTTCCACTTTTATTTTTCACCTCTTGTGTCTCTGTTCTACAGAGTCACAAGATGGTGGAATATGCAGACCATTTAGAATGTTTACATACACCCAAGAGCCAATTAGCTTTTGAAATTTAGAACCAATTAAAACATTTTTGGATTTTGAATTTGTGTGTGATGAAGTTTCATTGGTTTTCTACATGAATATACATGACAAATGAGAAGGAAACACAGCCATTTTGTGATAGTACTCTTTGAGGTACATTTTTGGTGTTCTATTTCTGGTGTGAAATTTACACAGTACTAACTCTTCTACTGCTTTCTAAAAGGTGAGTTGTTAATTTGTAAGGGGAATTTAATACTTGATAAAGCTAGTTTACATTATCTATTACTAAAAACTATAAATTAAAGTGATTTATTTTCTGCAATTTACAGCAAAAAATTTGAAAAGAATATGGATCTGAATGAGGACACCGTTGATATTAAAATTGAAATTTCTGCGACTTTTGTTGAGGCGAGTTTTATTGAGGTCTTGAATGATCCTGTTGATAACACTATCCACGAAGAAGGCCTTTTTTTGAGAGGAGATGGAATGGGGGATTTTAATGATGAGACTTTGGATGCTGAATTAATCGAATGTTTGGACTATATTGAGTTCCAGGACTCATGTATGGAGACTTCTGATGAGGAGATTCCTGATCAGTTAATGTTAGAAGTTCTTTTAAATTATGAAAACTCGGAAGAATAAATTTATATTTAGAAATTATAAATTGTTTGAGACATTTGTTATTATTCTATTTGTAATTTATGAGATAATAGCGAAATGATTGTGCTATAAAGTGAGACTTATAGTATAGAGTGTAACATTTCTGTGTTACATAGTAAGTTTACTCACAGTTACTTCCCTTCTCCCACTATATTTTCTCCAATGTGTATTTCACATCTCTTCTTCATCTCATGCCTTCTTTCTCTCACTGTCTCTCTCTAATGTACACTATCGCCGCCATTTTGTGTAGTTTCAGAAGACAGTGAAATGTAATGCTCCAAAGGTGGAGTGCAAGATCTGCCATACTGTACTTTGCAGAGGAGACCCCAGAAGGAAGTACAGTTTTGGTAATTCTACTATGAGACAAGGTGAGTAACGGAGTAAAGAGACAGAGAAAGTGAAAGAAAAAGTGAGAGTAGACGACTGAGGGCCTCATTTATAAGGCCATGCATCACTTTTACGTCGCCGGTGCGTCACTTTTTGTGACGCACCAGTGGTGTAAAAAAATGGCCTTTTTGAGTCATATTTACAAACTGAGGCATCTAGGTAGATGTCATTTTGTAAACTCCTGTGCCACATTATACCTGCGCCAGGTATAATGTATGCAAACGGGGCGTATTGATGCAAGGAAGGGTTGTAAAAGTGACGCAGTGAAATCTATCACATTTTACTGCGTCACTTTTACGACACTGTTGCGTCAAAATCTTGCGCCTGCCTCACAGCAGGCGTAAGACTAACGCAGGCCCTTTCACATGGGGCTTGCCCCATGTGAAAGGATACACTGCTGGAAATTATTTTTTTACTACAATTTTTTACACTGTTTTTCCCTGTGGTGCGCTTCAGAGCCTCATTTATGAGGCCATGCGTCACTTTTACGCCGCCGGTGTGTCACTGTTTGTGACGCACCAGTGGTGTAAAAATTGTACCTTGTTGAGTCATATTTACAAAGTGACACATCTAGGTAGATGCGTCACTTTGTAAACCCCTGTGCCACATTATACCTGCGCCACATATAATGTATGCAAAGGGGGCGTATTAACGCAAGGAAAGGAAAGAGAAGGAGTAAGTGAAGTGGAGTAAGGAGAGTAAAGGAAGGGAAAAGAGTAAAAGAATGAAGTAAGAAAAGATAAAGGAAAGAAAATAAAGGAGAAGGTCTGAAAGAAGGTGAGTGTAAGAGAAGAGTGTGAAAAAGGGGAGTAAACGTGGGAATTCAGAATAAGTGAGGAATTTGCAATAAGGTAACAGGTGTGGGAGCATAAAAGAAGAGTAGTGAGGTTAAAGAAAACAGTATAGAGAACATACATTTTTTACATCAAACTTACCTTATATGTAATGTAAACTTAATTTTATATTTCCATTAAAATTTATATCTGTGAAAGAGAAAAAAAAGTTAGAATTTTTATAATATATATTTTACAATACAAAAGACAAAGTACAACATTAAAAGTCATAAAAGGAAATCTGAGAAAATAGAGGGAGTAAGACAAACAGTTAGTCAAGGGCAGTAAGATAAGTAAGAGAAGGAGAATGACTAAGAGAGCAAACGAAGGGAAGAATGGGAAGAAAAGTGAAGCAAAGGGACTGGGAAAAGCTGAGTACGTGATGAAAGAAAGAAGAAGGGTAGTTAAAGATAATGATTGAGGATAACTGTATGAATTGAAGTAAGGGAACAAGGATGAGGGAGAGTGAGTACAGGAGAGTGAGGTTGATACAAAAGGAAGGATAAAAGTGAATGAGCTTGAGACAAAGGAAGTGAAAGAGTGAGAATATAGACATAGTGAAGGAAACACTGGCAGAAAGAAACCGAGTAACAGAGCAAAGAAAAAAAAGTAAGGAAGTGTGGGTGAGTTTTAGGGAGTAAGGATGACAGAAGAGGAGTGAGAGAGTAAGAGGTTTAGGAGACTAAAGCTAAGACATAGGGAGTGAGGTAAAGGAATTGAGGATCTGAGAGGACAGACAAAGTGAGAGAAGGAGTGAGTGAACTTTAATAAGGTGAGTGAGAGAAGGGGAAATATTGAGGAAACAAAGAAAGAAAACAAGGAGAAGGGGAGTGAAGTAGAGTGACTGACAGCTGGAAAGTAGTGAATAGGAGAGACGGAAAGGGCAGTGAAGTAGTGGTTAATGAAAATAAGTGAGCAAAGTGGAATAAGGGAAGGGAGGTGAGGGAGAGTGAAAAAAGGCCAGTGAGGGTGAGTTAAGAGGAGTATTAGAGGGTGGTAATAGATAAGTGATCATAAGAGAATGGGAAAATAATATATATTTATTAATAGCAAATACAAAATAATTTCAACAACAAGTTATATGGTTTATTTTTGCTGTACTCAGAATATTTTGAATTTCACTTAAAACAGTGACTTCAATAGTACTCATCATATAACAGCGGGCAAAAAAACACAATCAAAATGATTGTGTTTAAAAAACCCATAAAAAGTTTTCTTAAAAATATGTAAAATTTTGAAAAAACATATCTAAACTCACTTTTGATCCATCCACTTTTCAACGAGGCCAAACAGTATATGGAAAATCCTTTTCTTTGGAAAATAATCCATAGTATTTGTAATTTCTCATTTACCCGACTTTCTGAAAGAAAAGCTCCAATATATTTTACATTATGAAACAAGAGTTTAATTTCCCGCTCTAGCTTAGTTTTTATAAATAATTTCTATAATACTCACAGCATACATTACATGATATACATATTCTATCTCTATGAGAACTACATGTTTTCATTATCTTCATCACTCTCATTCAGAAAGTAATTTTGAAGAGCAAACAAAGTTATATTAACTGCTGCAATCTTTATAGGCCAATTACCTTCCCTAAAATTTCGGTTGTAAGAACACTAGGTAAGAATTTAGTAAGTCAGAAGGCAAACATTGTTTGAAAGTCAATTGAGTATCATTACAGAGCTTCCAGCCTTTTTGACATTTTAAATAACATGTGTAATGTCCTGATGTTGTTGAAGGACCATCATGGTAAATAATTGCTGCCGTTGTAAAGGTTCTTCCTGAAATTGATAATTGAGAAGTCACAAATTTTTGTATTAATGTTGTCAATTTAGTTCCATCAGGTCTACATTGTTGGAACATTAAAATAACATACTGTCCATAACTTCGTAAAAATAAAGTTGATAGCATTTCAGATTTACATTGAGTACAGAACATGTTTTGATTTGCTTCTCTAACTAGATTATTAAAAGACACTGATTTGCAGTCTGGTGTAGTCAAATATATAAATCTTTCAGTGTGTACTGTAGTACTACTTGAAAAGGAGCAATTGTCATGTTGCCATTTATAAGAAAGGCCAAAAAGATTTTCTACATCTACACCTTCATCTTGGAAAACAACCAGCATATACATTAGAAATTCCTGACAATCTTGCTGAATATTCTGTGAAAATTGTGTTTGACCAGAACATATGTCTAAAACATTTAGAATTTCAGAAACACTTTGTATTTTTGTTCTATCACTGCTACATTTCTCAAACACAGAATTCAACAAAGAACAAAATATTTGATCCCGATTTTCAGCAATCTGTTCTTGTACAGTTTGGAGAAAAAAAAACAAGATTAACCACTACATTAGCATAGCAGTTGACACCAGAACTGTTTTCCAACTGAAATCCAACAACATCTTTAACTGAATCCTTTTCCTTTCTGCTTACAATTACTGGTTCATCTACTTTTTTCTTTTTGCTACAACTTCAATACAATTTTTCTCATTTCTTCTTTTTCGGCCTACCACACGCTTTTCAAATAGAGGATATTGAAGTAAATTTGGAGCATACTCTCTTCTTAACCTATTATATTCTTTTACACAATTTAGATCTGCATTTATCTTTGTCTCATCAAAATCAATCAAGTACAATCCAGATAAAGTTCTGACTCGAGATAAAGCAACATATGCCATACCCTCCTTGAACACAGAACTTCCAATATTCACGAAAGCAGTATCCACACTTAAACCTTGAGATTTATGAATAGTCACTGCATATGCCAAAGAAACGGGAAACTGTTTTCGGCGGACATATAAATCTTTCACCAGCAAAAATCGGGCAGAACAACGACTGATTTGTTGTATTTCTTCAATACCATCAAATTTAATTTTTATAAATTCAATTCCATCTCTATTTCGGTAATTCACAAAATCCAAAACATGACCCATTGCTCCATTTACTAAACCTCTTTCCACATGTAAATTACGTCGTAAAATTATACGACAATTTAAAGATGCATACAGAGTCTTTTCCATACGAGCAGTTTTAGATATTGTCTTCTCTAAAGAATCCAATTTTGTTTTAAACTTTTCAGACAAAACAATAGTTGCTCCTTCATGTTCTGTTTTATCAATAGCTTCCAGTTTCACAATCTCTTGATTTTCCAACTTTAACATTTTGTTGTTGAAGATTGAACATTCTTGCAGAGTTGGCATCAAACATATGACAGATTTGTTTTCAGGAATTTTCTTAAAAATATTCTCTGGGAGAATATTTTCATTTGGAAACAAATTTGAAATTAATCGTCCATGTAAAGCTTCTTTACCATGGTCAGTTAGTTTTCCAATTCTTACATCTTGTAGAATATTTTTATAATCTTCATCCTTTGCCTGTCGCATATTTTGAAGCAGTTCTGCATATTTGAAATTTAACCATATGTTAACATTTCCAATGCTTCCTAAGCACTTCCTGGTATCTTCATGCGTAAGCATTTTAAACACTGGCTGTCCTTTCACTGGAGTTAGTTGCAGTAGATCTCCAAAAACAATGATGTGTTTGCTTCCAAATAACACATCATAGTCTGTTTTAAGAATTTCTTGCATTCTTGAATGCACAAAAGCAAGCATTACATTTGATACCATGCTTACTTCATCAATGATAAGAAGTTTCATTTTCTTTAGGACTCTTGAAACTTCACAACAAGCTTCTCCAGATAGCTTGTGGTATTGTAATTTGTTATCATGCTCCACTGACAGCATCAATAAGCGATGTAAAGTAATCCCTTTAATGTTGTGCGCTGCCAACCCAGTTGGAGCAGTAACAACACAAGAGAGCGATGACTCCGTTGTTTTCTGCAAATATGTTGCAATCGCTTTATTAGGAAACTTTTCCCAGTTCCTGCTTCTCCACTCACATATAGTCGGACAGGTACAAATGATGTACATGAGCACTCTTTTTTCTCATGAGATAAACCATGCTCAATGTGTTTTGTGACTTCGTCATATATTTGTCTCTGCTCAATGTTTAGTTCTTTTTCCAAATCTTCTAAGTCAACTCCATCCTCCTGAGCTTGTTCCATGGCTCTTTCAACTTCATCCATGGCAGTGGCAGCTTAATTTTGTATAATTGGTCCTCCTAGTGGATCCTGACTCAATGAAGCAGAACTCTGACTATCTTGAGAACTGTCTCTAGCAATCTCGGCTGCAATTGTAGCTTCTTGCTGAATTTCTTCGTTCAACATTTGCAGATAATTTGAAAAAACTGGACATTCTATCGTATCCTTGGTTGCATTGAACGAATCTTCATAAGTAAGAAAATCTCCAAGTAGTTCCTCTTCTCTACGCCAAGGCTTAAAGAGTTGCATAAGAGCTAAGTAATAAAATTCTCTTTTGTCTGGAGAATCGCAACTCAATTTTTGATGATTAATCAAATGGCCTTTTCTTTGTTTCACTAGGCAGCCTACACAACCAATTACAGCATATACACCTTTATTGATATCTTCTGTGACGTTCTTTTTAAAAATATAAGTTTGCAGAACTTCATAGAGACAAGCATTCTCAAGGTGAGTACTTCTATTTGGATAGTATGTATCCTTCATGTTTGTTTTCAAAATAGCTGTACTGTTTGGTTCTTTCTCCGCCAAATACTCAATTTCTTGTACAGATTTCAAAACTCAGTTTCGTGTTGCAGCAAGACCTAGACTCACCCAAATGATGGTTCTAGATTTGGCATATAGACTTGCTGATGACAACCGATCAGAACATTCATATGCTCAAATTTCTCGATGCGACAACATCTTCAGACTGTAACTGTATAATTTCTTGTTCAGACTCTTTTCATGTGAAATTTCCTCCCACATTTCCTTCAGTTCCGTCTTTTCTGATTTTGTGATGTAAGACGTCACATATCGAGCCACAGCAATAGAGTTGTCAGCCACATATTGAATATCCATGTTAGCATTCCACATAGACAAAATGACTGGGTTGTAGTCATTTATGAATTTGGATTCCTCATTTCTTCTTAGGTTGTATGTATTTTTGGGTGATTTCCTTGTCACAGTATGTCGCAGAGAAGACATAAAATTGTTGACACTTCCTTTCAATGTTACTGGACGTGGAAATGCAAAACAACATTTCGTGTAGAACTTGTCCTTGGATTTGTATTTTCCACGACAATATTTCCCACAACGATGGCTTTGAAAGAGTAAAACTTGGTGTCTTAAATTGTTTTCTTCTGTACTTTTCGGAACAGCACATGTAGAATACTGCTCAATGAAACTCATCACTTTCTCATCTGAATCTGTTCCAAATGTAGGTGCATCTTTAATCCATAGCAGCATATGTATATGAGGAGCACCTCTTGCTTGATACTCCTTTCTCCAAAAGAAGTCTAACACCTCTCCAAGCGGAGGATTTTTCTTGTTTGTAATAAAAGACATCATATCTTCAAACCTATGATTGAAATACCTGCATACATTAACAGGATCCAAAGAGCACAGTTCTCCAGGTGTCTTGTATTCAATATTTTCAATATTTTTATTTGCCTCTCGTAGAAATTCAAGTAAATCTTCTCAAGCATACTCTGCACAGCTAAGAGTGAGGAACCATGTAGGAGTTCCTAAGTTTCTTAGCATACATTTCAATTCCCCATGACGACGGTACCAATACTCATTAGTACCACGCTGAAATGCCAGGAGATTAATTAGCTGAGATCCCAAAACACTATCTTGCAGTTTCACTTTATCCATAAAATCCCTTGCCGAAACATTTTGTAGATGTGTTCCACTTTTGAGTATATGGTTTACTGCATAGGAAAGTCCAGACAAGTCACTCTCAAACAGTAGATGGAACAAATATGGAATGCATTGACGAAACCTTGGATCTTCTGCATATAATCTTGAAGTCCGGTATTCAGATGCTGGAATTTGAACAGGTCGGTCATCATATCGTCCACCTTCACCTGTTGGAAATAACTGTGGAAAACAACGAGCTTCCAAACTTTCTTCCCATACACTAATGGGACTTCCTTCGGCTTTTTTCATCTGAAACAAGTCAATAGCGTTCCCCATTACTTCTTTGGAATGCAATGGATGAACACTATAATGTTCATAAATTTCTTCACTTCTAGAGACATCAACTTTTTCTATTTGCCCAGCAGAGACATCAGTGTCATCTTGTACAGTTGTTTCCTCTTCTCCCACATACACATTTTTATAGTACTGATTATTTTTTACCAAATACAACGTTGCCTTTTTGACTTTCCTAACATCCACTAATTCTTACCAGATTTTCTTACTTTTTGTCGAAACACCATTAACTAGAATAACCAGAGGTTCCTCTTCTACTTTTTCGACACCAATTGTATCAATATTTTTCTTAAAATCTAGGGGCAAATAAACAACTCTTCCCTTTAATCCTCTCTGTAAATCTGAAGGAGGCAATTTCCCTGTCTTAGGCTCCATGCGAACAATAGCCTGAAAAGGATGCACACATTGAATCAGAATAGACTCATAGGTATTTAAATCCATCAATTCAGAAGGAATGTGTACCAACTTCATATTATTATGAACAGCTCTGCAGGCATTCTTTTTTGATTTAATTTATTATAGCAATATGTACAAATACGTTGATCAGAGACCAAATCGAAACAATTTTCAACCAACAAATATGTTGCAAAATCCTTCCACTCATTATTATTAATCTTTTCGCTTTATACATATAAATCAACTAATCTAGTCTGATGCTTATAATGAGTTCATCGACAACAAACACAAGAAAAATTAGGCCTTTCACTTGAATTGACCTTAAACTTTAAAATTTCATTTTCAAATTTTTCTGTACTTAAAATCTCTACATTCTCTTCTACATTACCTCCTATTACTGTATCAATTTCTGCACTGACCTCTTTTTCACCACAGTAACAAAACTCAATTTCATCACAAATGTTTTTGACTTCTAATTCAGTTCCATGCAAAAGAGAACTGTTTAACTGTTTTAGTTTAACTGCTGGACTTTTTGCATAGTACAACCTTCTTACTAATTTCCTCACTTTATTATGATGCACTGCTAACATCCTAAAATGGTGAAAAACACTGACATACTTTTCTTGAAAGACAAACCAGTAAATGCCCTTGCAAACCTGTTTTTTCTCTCACTCTACAAGGATCTAACTCTTGTAAAATTTTCATTTTTTGTTTCTTACTTTTCTTAGTATATGTCCGTAAGAAAGTGTGAAAGAAATCAATTGATTCTTGTTGGATACTACAAATACTACTACAATTCCATTTATACACTAGAGCCTTAGGACATCTACCTAAAACTTCATCAGGTAACGCCTCTTCTGTATTTTTAGGCACAATCGCTTCTTTTTCAACCGGACAACCATCCTTCACCTCATATGCTTGACCACTGGTGTCAACTGCATGCACCAAATCATTATCCTGAAAGTAACTTTCTTCATTAAAAAACTGGCTCAGAACTTGAACTATGCTTCCATTCTCCAGAAAAAACATCACAGAAATCAGTTCGATTAATTACTCTCCTCTGCTTACATTTTGTTTTGAACACATTGATTACCTTATCAAGTGTACGAATTCTATTCATTACTAAATTAAACAATTTATTTTTCACTTTAAATGCTTCATCCACAATCTTAACTATGTTTTTTTTTTCTTGTAAAAGGCGGTCTTTTTTTTATACCGCTTTACATTTTTTTAAAAAAATTGCTTATAATTCTGTTGTAAAACATTCGTCTACGAATTTCTGAAAATTGTTGCCATCTTCTTTTCTTATGCAAAATATCATCTCCTTGTACAGGTCTAACATTTTTAGAAGGACATCCTCTCTTTTTTGAAATTACAGGTCTTTCATTATTCTTTCTAGAAAAACTTTTTTTTCTTGACTTTTCAATAATTTCCTGATAACATTTTTAGTTTGCTTACCAGGAGCATTTTCTTTTTCTCAGAAGTTTTTTTTGGGGGGGGTTGGTTCTTGATTTTCTTATTCCTTAGACCTTAATTTTCTTTTATATAATTTTTCAATTCTTGATTTAGAAGGCATCTTTTGTATAGATGATTTTAATCTGTGGAAAACAAAAAATAACATATTATAGACCACTATAAACATATTACATATCAATTACAATAAGTAAACAATATAAACACTAGTATACAACAAAACGCTCATTTACATTACATGTGCTTTGCTTTGTGTCAAAAATGATTTACTAATTAATGTTATATCTTGTTTATATATAGGTGGCTTGTTTTTGGCCTGTAGATACAATGAAATAACTTGTACAGAAACACACATACTGTTTGCAGAGACAGAGATGGTAGATTACATGTAATATCGTGGACATGTGCCTAAGATCACACGAAATCTATTGCATTTTCAATGCTTGTTTACTTTGGTTCCATCAAGAAAGCCTTCAGATGTGTCATACGTTTGCCATAAATTCAGAATGTTAGCACACTACTTACACATTATATCAAGCTTCACTCACAGTGTAATCTTAGGCAGATTAATTAGATTTTAGATATAATGTACCATGTCTGTCACTGGCAGCAATATGTGTGACAGTGAGGGCGAGATCTATTGTATTTTCAATGCTTGTTTACTTTGGTTCCATCAAGAAGGCATTCAGATGTGTCACACATTTGCCATAAATTTTGAATATTTGACATTAATGCTGGTCCAGAGATATTGTATTGGTTTCATTAGCATATTTACAAGCCGCTTGCGCAATATTAGATATAATTTACCATGTCTGTCTCTGCCAACAGTTTGTGTAACTCTGCCTAAGATCACAGTGATAAGTGAATCAAGCTTCAGTCATAGTGTGATTTTAGGCACATGATCAGAATGTTAGATATAATGTACCATGTCTGTCTCTGCCAACAGTATGTGTGACGCGGCTTGTAAATAGGCCAAAGAAACCAATACAGTATCTCTGGACCAGCATTAATGTTAAACATTGCGCACGCGGCTTGTAAATTGGCCTAGGAAACCAATACAGTATCTCTGGACCAGCATTAATGTTAAACATTGCGCATGCGGCTTGTAAATAGGCCAATGAAACCAATACAGTATCTCTGGACCATCATTAATGTTAAACATTGCGCACGCGGCTAGTAAATAGGCCAATGAAACCAATACAGTATCTCTGGACCAGCATTAATGTTAAACATTGCGCACGCGGCTTGTAAATTGGCCAAGGAAACCAATACAGTATCTCTGGACCAGCATTAATGTTAAACATTGCGCACGCGGCTTGTAAATAGGCCAAGGAAACCAATACAGTATCTCTGGACCAGCATTAATGTCAAACATTGCGCACGCGGCTTGTAAATAGGCCAAGGAAACCAATACAGTATCTCTGGACCAGCATTAATGTCAAACATTGCGCACGCGGCTTGTAAATAGGCCAAGGAAACCAATACAGTATCTCTGGACCAGCATTAATGTCAAACATTGCGCTCGAGGCTTGTAAATAGGCCAAGGAAACCAATACAGTATCTCTGGACCAGCATTAATGTTAAACATTGCGCACGCAGCTTGTAAATAGGCCAATGAAATCAATACAGTATCTCTGGACCAGCATTAATGTTAAACAATGCGCACGCAGCTTGTAAATAGGCCAATGAAATCAATACAGTATCTCTGGACCAGCATTAATGTTAAACAATGTGCACGCGGCTTGTAAATAGGCCAATGAAACCAACACAGTATCTCTGGACCAGCATTAATGTTAAACATTGAACATGGCTTGTAAATAGGCCAATGAAACGAATACAGTATCTCTGGACCAGCATTAATGTTAAACATTGTGCACGCGGCTTGTAAATATGCCCCTCTATACCTTATATTCCAACTCAATTGATACCATTACCGAAATACTTTATGCATCTCCCACACCATTTCATATGGTTTTCTATCTGCTATTCCTATCCCTCTCCATACATTCACTGCTTCCACCCATGTTAAAGGTTGCACAAGGTGCTTCAAAAAAAGGAGCATATTTACAAGTCTAATGAAACCATTACACAATTTCTAAACCAGCATTGAATCCAAGCATAAAAAACAATTTAAAAAGAAGTCTACCTTCTAAACACACAGCTAACATTATGGAAAAAGGTAAAAATATAATTCCTTAATTCACACAGACACTCACTGTGATACTTGTCAAAAGTCTTTATGCTGTCTATCTTTTCTAAAGAATCATTACTCACCTTAAAAATGCTTTGGAAGATGAAAAACAGTGTCAGTCACAGTCAACAGATATTCTTAAGCAGAATGTCTGAACAATGCTTCCTTCACTTGAGCCAGAGAGTAATGGCATAGATTCTTTCTCATGTCACAGCCATATACTTGTACATAACCTATCAAAATTATTCCCACACAAATTCAAAACCAAACTGCACATTTTAATTGGTTGTACATTTCAAGACTTGGAAACTCACATAACATTCACCCCTCCCCCAGTGCTCATTCACCAAGTAACCATGGTAACTCCCTCTTAAACCACCACACAGTTCACAAGTTCATCATACTATGTTGCAAAAAGATCCATCAAGGCTGTTTGACCTCTCAATCTACTAGCTAATGAAATGCAATGTTTGTTTAAATGACTTTTTCTCAACCATTGAATTTACTTCTTACAAAAAAAAAGCATGCACCCTAATTTTCAGTGGAGATTTTTAAGAAATTTCCAATAATTTCTGGTTATTCAACTGCACTGATTCTCAAACACTTTTAAATCATAATCAAACTGCCATTCCATTTCCACAACTCATCTGACTAGAAGCACATCTACCTCCAACATGAAAAAAGTCTGGTTTGTAGGTCATAGCTATGTCCACTGGAGTCAAAAATACGCAGCTAACAGAGATATTTACAATCTTGATTTACCAAATGTGAACATTGTATGAATTGAACAGAGAGGATTGAGGAGTCACCAATTGATACCATTGGTAAAATCCTTTATGCATTTACCACACCCTGACCTTATAATTGTGCACTGTGGTGGAAATGACCTAGGCACTTTGACTGGGGTAGGTCTGGAAATGCTTTTAAAGGACATATTTTGGCAATTGATGTCACTTTTTCCCAAAACTGCTTTGGTATTTTCTAATATATGCCAAAGGCAAAAATGGAACTGGTCCAACCAATTTTGTCCACAGATTGAAAAAGCAAGAAAACATGTAAATAAATCTGTTTCTGCTTTCCTCAGAGACTATGGGTTCCATTTTCCACAACAACTTGCGTTACAACATGCAAGACATCTACAGGAGAGATGGTGTATATTTTACAGATGAGGGGAATATAGTTTTCCTCTTGAATATAAGACTGCATTGGTACCTACTTGTAGGTACAAAAACACCAACATAACACAACAGCTCTTTTCAGAGCTAACTTACCTCTAAACACTCTACATAATTTTTTTACTCTATTTACACTGTTTTTCCCCGTGGTGCGCTCAGGGTGCGCGTACCGGAGAGCGTAACCGGGAACGCACCCAGCGCTTACCCCGTGAAAATTAAGAAAAAAAAAAGTTTATTTGCCCTTCAGGGTCCTTCTAGGCCCCCCTCAGAAAACCTAGGGGGTCAGGGGGTGTCTACTCTGCCCCCTTTTAATTATTTCCCCCTTTCTTTTTCACCTCTTGTGTCTCAATTCTACCGAGACACCAGATGGCGGACTCTCAAGACTGTTTAGAATGTTGAAAGACAACCGACAGCCAATCACCTTTCCGCTCGCGTACTCCCGTAGCCACCGGGTGCGCTCCCCGGTATCCGTACCGGTGAGCGCTCGGTGCGCGCCTATAGATATATATGTGTTTTTGAAGTTAATTTTCAAAAAAACCGCTGGAGCAGTTTCCACAAAATATAGCAAAGGCACATCTGCCTACCAGTCCCTACAATTTTGCCAAGTTTGCCATAATTCCATTAAGCGGTTCGGGCTGTAGACTTGTCAGACCGTCCTATGGAAATTAACATGGGGAAAACACGTTTTGGGACCCCCCCTTTTTTCTCAGCCCCCACTTCACGAATCCCCCCGAAACTTCCAGGGAAGGAGCAGAGCGGAGCTGGCCAAAATTTTGGAAAATTACACACAAATTCCTCAACCGGCACCAGAGTTATTCCCAATAGAATGTTGCGGATTTCCTATGGTAGCCAATCTTAACCATAACTACCTACTGGCGACCGCCAGTAGGTAATCTTTTATGATTTTTATCGAAATAACGACTTTTGAATTATATTTATATATATATTCACTTAAAAAACCATAGGTTTCAGGCCTTATATAGTTAGGAATTAGCTTTTAAAAAACCATTGAAATTGCTCCTATATAGTTAGTTGTACTAACTATATTTTGCGCACCCGCAATCCACTGCTGATGATGTCACATATTACCTCATTCATGACATGGTCAGTGACATCACTGATGACATCTCAAATGACATCACTGATGACATCTCATTTGACATCACTGATCACATCACTGATGATATCATTTATGTGATAATACGATGCACCTCCTCACACTCTAATATAACCTTTGACACACCCGCTGTTAAATACAGACTACCATTCTTGAAACCATTGACACACCAATACCAGTTACTACATACGCACTCACTGATTCCTAGGTCTACACACACATTCACTCTTTCACGCATAGAATCACTCAAACATACAGTCACTCATCAATACAACACTAACATGTGCACTCATACACCTATACAGACTCTCACACACTGCCACTCATCCATGGAGTTACTCACACACCTAGTCAGTCATGCAAAGAATCAATCACACTTCCATTTCATCAACTATACAGTTATACACACAACACCTTACTTATTCAAACATATAATAACACATACTTACTCAATTATACAATCACTGATACAAGTACATAATGATCCATACAGCCACTCGCACATTCACTGGCTCTCATGTATAGTCAGTTATATATGCCAACTCTCACATGCACTGTGTTTTAACCCCTTCAGTGCTGATGACAAAGCCAGCTCGTCATGGGCTTTACCTGCCCTGTGCTTATGACGAGCTGGCTTTGTCATGAACAATGGGATTGCAAAGGATCCAGCACCCAGCGGGAAAACCCCTAGCAGCCAAGGTGTTAAATATGTACTTACTTGGACATGTAGCACTGAGATATCCATTCACTCACCAACACACGCATGAACACAGTCAACCGCCCATATAGCTGTTTCAACATACACTCTTGAACTCATACACCTAGTGAATCAACTGCTCACACATCTATGCACAGAGTCACACACCTCCCAGCCACCCACACACACACTCAGTCTCCCATTCAAATACTTGGGCAACCAATCAATAACCCATATAGCCACTCATATTGCTACTGATCAACACATGCAGCAGCTTACACAACAACAGACATACTGAAGCACACATTCAGACAGTTTAGTCACTAACCCATGCATTTAGTAAGACACATTTAATCACTCTCATACAGTCAGTCACGCACCTACTAAATCCTTCATCCAGACACTTATACATCCACTCATTCTTCAATATGTAAAACATATTTAAACTTTACAGAAACACATAGTCACTGGATGATGTCATCCGTGATGTCATCAGTGATGTCAAATGAGATGTCATCAGTGATGTCATTTGAGATGTCATCAGTGATGTCACTGACCATGTCATGAATGATGTTATATGTGACATCATCAGCAGTGGATTGCAGGTGCGCGAAATATAGTTAGTACAACTAACTATATAGGAGCAATTTCAATGGTTTTTTAAAAGCTAATTCCTAACTATATAAGGCCTGAATACTATGGTTTTTTAAGTGAAAATATATATATATATATATATATATATATATATATGTATATATATATATATATATATATATATAGTTATATATATATATATATATATATATATATATATATATATATATTACCTACTGGCGGTCGCCAGTAGGTATATATAGTTAGGATTTTTTTCCTATGGGATTTTTGAAAATTCTATGTCGAATAACTTTAGCGTTTGTGGACGGAATTGGCTGAAAATATCAGGAAAATGGCACATTCTGTTTCTGAGCAGCCCTTGAAAATTTGGGGGGGTTTCGTCAAGGGGGGGCCGAGAAAAAAGGGGGGTCCCAAAACGCGTTTTTCCCATTCATTTTTCCATAGGGCGGTTGGAATCACTTTTAGCTCGAACGGCTGAATGGATTTACACGAAACTTGGCAAAATTGTAGATATGGTTTGCCCGACGTGCCTTTGCTATGTCTTAAAATATGTGCTCCAGTGGATTTTGAGAAATTAACGTTTTAAAAAACAGATATATCTGTGACAGCGTCCCGGTTAGCGCCCCGGTTCGCGTACCTGACGCGTAACGGAACTTCGCTAGGAGAAGCGGATTGGCTCCCCGGTGACTGTGAACATTCTAAACAGTCCGGAGCGGCCGCCATCTTGTGTCTCGGTTGGATCGAGACACAAGATGTGGCAAAAACAAAGGGGGAAATGAGCATAAGGGGGCAGAGTACATCCTCCCTGACCCCCTAGGTTTGATGAGGGGGCTTTAAAAGGGCCCCGCAGGGAAAAAAAAAATAATTTTTATTATCGTTTTTTTGCGGGGGGAGCGCTCGGTACGCGCACCGGGAAGTGGTCCGGGGAGCGTAATATAGGGAAAATAGAATGAAAGAATGTTCAAATAATGTATGTATTGATTGTTCTTTTTGTTGTATTTTTTTTATTTTTTATTTTATTTAAGTACCTACATGTAGGTACCAATGCAGAGTCTAAAAATAAAAATACACCGTTTCCTTTGTAGATATCTTGCATGTTGTTTCAGAAGTTATTGTGGTATATGGAATTCATAGCGTAGTCTGTCAGGAAAGCAGAAACACCATGGATGCAGGAGATGATAAAGAGATGTTAAATACACATTGGAGATAATATAGTGGGAGAAAGGAAGTAACTATGAGCAAACTTACTATTTAACACACAAAAAGTTGCACAGTATATTTAAAGTTTGATTTTACATTATAATCAATTTGGTACTAGTTTAAAAAATACATATAAAAATGAATAATGTCTCAAACAATTTTTGAATTATTAAATATAAATTTATTTCTCTGATTCGTTTTCAAAATTTAAAAGAACTTCTAATAATTGATTATCAGAAATGTTTTCATTTTCAATCAGGTAATCTACTGATTGTACACATTGCAGAAGTTCAAAGTCCCGTGATTCATCAAAGAATTCAGAGTCATTGGGTTCAATTTCTGTATCTTTGTTGCTTTCTAGAACAATTTCCATGGTATTTTTTTGGTCTCCTTCCATTTTTGTGCTGTAAATTGAATTTTTAAAAAATATATCAGTACAGATAGGGCACTGTTGGGTTTAAGTACAGACAGGTAGTTTGGTTTTTTAAACAGTGATTTTATCTTTGGGCACTGTATGGTATCAGACTGGAAGTAGAAATATAAAAAATGTATGTGATAAAGCCTAAGTAAATTCTTAATTATACAAGACAAGCCTAACTCCATCCATAACTAAAACAGAGAAGTCTATCTTATTCTATAACTATTACAGAGGGATAGTATATAACTATCAGAAAATGTTTTCCTAATTAACATAAAGTGCAAAACATACTTCAGTTTTTAAAATAACATCTTACCTTTCAAAAAGAAGTTTAAGTTCTCAGTTGAAATGCACTTGATATGTACTTCAGGAAGTAGTAGTCAAAATGGCTGTGTTTCTCTCTCTTTCTTTATATATATTCATGTACATAACCAATCAAATGTCATGAAATAATAGAAGATATTGAAAGTAGCATTTTAATTGGTTGTCAATTCTAACACTTCATAAGTGTTTTTGTTAGGTAATTTACCTCAGGATATTTAGTCAGGCTTACAGCATAATTTTCTCAATGGAATTCCATCAAATTTGGGTAAATGGTAGGGACTGCTATGTAGTAGGGTCTATTCTATATTTGATGAAAGTATCTGTAGTGGTTTTTCTGTAAATTACTTTCCCACCTTTTTTTATCAAGCGCTTACCGGTGCGCTCCCCGGGATGCGAACCGGCAGCGTTACGGGAGTCCTCCATTTTGTGTATCGGTAGAATTGAGACACAAGATGGAGGACAAACAATGTTCAGAATGGGTAGAAGGGGGCACGGTAGACACTTTGTAACTCTCTAGGTTTTCTGAGGGGGGTTTAGGACGCTGATATATGCAAAAATAAAAAAATAAAAAATGGAAAATTTCGCGGGGGGAGCGCCCGGTACGCGCACCGGTAAGCGAACCGGGGAGCGTACTTTGGTGAAAAAAAAAAAGTTAGAAAAAGATAAACGTTTTGAATGATCAGAGGTAGGGTAGCTCTGAAAAGAGCTATTGGGTTCTGTGGCTAATTTAGGTACCTACAAGTAGGTTCCAATGCACAGTTTTAAATAAAGGACGAATATTCTATTCCCTTCATCGGAGAAGTGCACACCATCTCTTCTGTAGATGTCTTGAATGTTGTAACGCAAGTTATTGTTGTATATTAAACCCATTCCATAGTCTCTCATGTAAGCAGAAACAGATTTATTCACATGTTTCCGTGCTTTCTCAAATTGTGGAAAAAATTGGTTGGACCACTTCCATTTCTGTCTTTGGCATATATTGGAATATACCAAGGCAGTTTGGGGAAAAAGTGTCATCAATTGATGAAAGGTGTTCTTTAAAAGCATTTCCAGACCAACCCCAGTCATAGTGCCCAAATCATTTCCACCACAGTGCACTATTAAGAGGTCAGGGTTTGGCAGATGCATAAAAAAATTATATTAAAAACATATAAAATATATTTTTCCTTTAAAAGAAGAATACATTTTACAACTTTTGATATTTGCTATTAAAAAACCATTGAAATTCACTGAAAAAACCATAGGTTATAGACCATATATAGTTAGGAATTAGCATTTACAAAAACTTGAAAATTCAATTAAAAAACCATAGGTTATAGACCATATATAGTTAGGGATTAGCATTTACAAAACCTTATTTTACTCACACAAAACCATTGAAATTCGCATATATAGTTAGTTGCACTAACTATATATCGCGCACCCGCAATCCACTGCTGATGATGTCACATATTACATCATTCATGACATGGTCAGTGACATCACTGATGACATCACTGATGACAACTCAAATGACATCACTGACAACATCACAGATGACATCGTTCATGTGTTAATACGATGAACCTCTACAGACTCTGATATAACCTTAGATACACTCAGTGAAAACAGACACTCACAGATTGTCACTCATCCATGGAGTTACTCATACACTTAGACAGTCATGCAAAGAATCAATCACACCTCCATTTCCTCAACTATACAGTTATACACACCTTACTTATTCAAACATATTTTAACACATATTTACTCTCTTATACAATCACTGATACACGTTTTCAATGATCCATGCAGCCACTCACACGTTCACTAGCTCTTATATACAGTAATTTATATATGTCAACTCTCGCATATACTGTGTTTTACATATGTACTTACTTTGACATGTAGCACTGAGAAACCAATCACTCACCAATACACTCATGCACACAGTCAACTACCCATAGAGCTGTTTCCACATGCAGTTTTGAAACCATACATCTAGTGAATCAACTGCTCACACATCTTTGCACATAGTCACACACCTCCCAGCCACCCACACACACACTCGCTCTCCCATACTAATTCTTGGGCAACCAATCAATAACCCATATAGTTAATCATATAGCTACTGATCAACACAGGCAGCAGTTTACAGAACAACAGATATAATGATGCACAAATTAAGACAGTTTAGTCACTAACCCATGCACTCAGTGAGACACATTTAATCACTCTCTCATACAGTCAGTCATGCACCTACTAAATCCTTCATCCAGACACTTATACATCCACTCATTCTTCAATATGTAAGACATATTTTAACTTTACAGAAACATACAGTCACTGGATGTTGTCATCAGTGATGTCATTTGAGTTGTCATCAGTGATGTCACTGACCATGTCATGAATGATGTAATATGTGACATCATCAGCAGTGGATTGCGGGTGCGCGATATATAGTTAGTGCAACTAACTATATATGTGAATTTCAATGGTTTTGTGTGAGTAAAATAAGGTTTTGTAAATGCTAATCCCTAACTATATATGGTCTATAACCTATGGTTTTTTAATTGAATATGTATATATATATATATATATTGATTTATGCTACTTAATATTGTTCCTATCAACAGCTTTATATTTGTTGTAAATTAATATGGTTATTCAAATATGTAGTGTGTTTTAATTGTAGTACTTTCCCTACTGTTGCTCAGACTGGAGTGGGGATAATAGGTGTAATCCTTCCGAAGGCCAACAGTTTGCCTACTTATGAAAGACACTGGATAGGGACAGGTAAATCTTACCCCTCTGAAGCCCAGCGCTTTTCCTACTGTTGTACAGACTGGAGTGGGAACAGTAAATCTTTCGCATAAAAAGTCCAGCTCTTTCCTTACTATTGTATAGACTGAAATGGGAATAGTAAATTTAACCCCTCTGAAGTCCTACACTTTCCCTACTGAAGTACAGACTGGAGTGGGAACAGTAAATATAACCACTTTGAAGTCCAATGCTATCCCTACTGTTGCACAGACTGGAGTGGGAATATTCAATCTCATCCGTCTTAAATCCAATGCTTATCCTACTACTGCACATACTGGGGTAGGATTTGCAAATATAGGGGCATATGTACAAGCCTCTATTGCCACGGGAACGTCATTTTTTCCGAAGTTCCTGGGGTGATAGGGGATTTGCCTTATTTACAAGGGAGTGTTAATGCTCCCTTGTAAGTAGGACCTTTTCACGCTATGCTTAGCGTGAAAGGGTTGAGCAGTGGGGGTTGCGGTGAGAGTTCCACCGCAACACCTATTTTTTTTTACGTTGACCCCTATTTACAAGGGAACACCTGGTCTTAAATTGGGGAAACGAGGAGAAATTCTATCTCTCTTCTCCTTTTTGCTTTTTCCACATGTGCTGCATTGTGCTGCACTCATGGAAAAAGCGAAAAGTCTTTCATTCATAGAAGTGACAAAAAGGCATTTCAAGATTGTTTATGTATAGTAAGTGGGACCTTCCTCTACATAAACAATCTTTCCCCTGCACGCAGACAACCTTGCACTATGATGCAAGGGTCCTTGCATTGGCAGTGCAGGGGGAAACGCAAGGATGCACCATATTGTTGTAAATATGCTGCAGCCTGGGTATGGTTATATTGATCATGTGTTTTTAATAAATATATATATATATATATATATATATATATATATATATATATATTCACTGAAAAAACCATAGGTTTGACACCAGTTATAGTTAGCTGGAAATTTTACTGACATAAAACCATTGAAATTCCCACGTTATAGTTAGTTGGACTCACTATAACTTGCGCACCTGCAATGCACTGCTGATGACGTCACATATTACATCACTCATGACATGGTCAGTGACATCACTCATGACATCACTGATGACACCATCCAGTGAATGTGTGTCTTTCTGAAAAATAAATATGTTTTATATATTTATATGTAAAGGTCGATGGAAGAATAAATGTTTAAATAAGTGTCTTAATGGATGTTTCTTTTTTTTAATTGATTGGTTAACTGGCTTATTAAGTGTATCTTAGTGAATACATACATTAGCGAGTATTGTTTAAATATTTAAATGTTTGTATCAGTGTTTCACTTTGTGTATAAGTGGCTGCATGGGTTGGTGAGTAGCTACATGTGTGTGTATATGGGTTATTAGATGCTTTTTTTAGTATCAGTATGAGTGTCTGTATGGTTTGGTGGGGGTGTTACTTAGCACATAGATGCATCAATGACTGACTCACTGTTTGTATGTGTTTTGAAGACAGCATATGTGCAGGACTGTATGGGTGGATGAGTGTGTATATGTGTGTGTTAGTGAGTGAATGACCGTCTCACTAGTGTCTTTATCAGTAACTACATCTGTTTTAATCTAGTATATGTGAGTATTGATGTATATAAGTGAGTATATGTGAGAGTGAGAGATTGAAAGAGTTCTTGTTTATATAAGTATGTGTTTCTATAAGTGATTGTTTAAGAGAGTAAGTATGTGTAAGTTTCCTTAAAAGTAAGGTGGTAGTGTGTGTATAGCTGTATATGCAAATAAATGGATGTTCAATAGTTTATTTGCATGTGTGATTATGTGTGTGAGTAACTTTTGGATGACTGTCGGTGTGTAACAGGATGTATAGGTGTTTCACTACATATGATGAGTGAATATATGTATGAGTGACTATATAGAACTGTTGGTGAATGAGTGGATGTATATATAGATGGTGGTATTACTGAATTGGTTGTTGTAACTGGTATGGGTATCTCTATTTTTTTGAAAATTTTAGTTTCTATTTTTGAATATGTGTTTCAAGGGTTACATTACACTGAAAGGAGGTCTGTCACTCTGTCACAAGGATGGTGTCATCAGTGATGTCACTGACCATGTCATGAGTGATGAAATATGTGACGTCATCAGCAGTGCATTGCAGGCGCGCAAGTTATAGTGAGTCCAACTAACTATAACGTGGGAATTTCAATGGTTTTATGTCAGTAAAATTTCCAGCTAACTATAACTGGTGTCAAACCTATGGTTTTTTCAGTGAATTTCAAAGTTTTTTTAATGGAAAATTTCTATTGCTATCAAATATAATATTTTTATAATGAATCCTATATTGTATATTTATGTAATACTATTTTTTTATGTATATTCTTCATTTATTTTTATTTTTTTGCCCAGGAGCGCTCCCGGTGCGCGTACCATTGTGCGCACCGGAAAGCGCAGTCTTGCGGCGCGCCCCGGTGAGCGTCCCGTTTGCGCTATTGCTGCGAACGAAAACATCATCGTGATGTATCGCGTAGTCGCGTCCGCGTGATACGCACGGCGTAAGCGCACCCGGAAGCACCCGAGCGCATACGATCGCGCTACGTAAGCGCCCCGGGGCGTCGGGTCTTGTGACCTGAAAATAACACTTTTCATTGGTTCAGAACAGTTTTTTTCCAAATGATGAAAGCCACCACCTTTTTTCCTCATTCTCACTTTGTACTTTGACTGAGGAAGACCTGTTTGCAGACCTATTTGTACTGAGAAATGGTTACAGTAGCAGCAGGAGCATCTCAACCACCACCACAAGGACCACCACAACACTGCAGTAGTGGAGAAGAAGAAGAGGAGGAGGAGGAGGAGGAGAGGTGGTTCCTGCCTGAAGATAATACCCCCTATAAGCCAAAGGAGCACATTGTCTGGGAGTTTTTTAAAATCCCAAGGGGCCTAAAGAAAGTTAATGCTCCAAAAGTTACATGTCTGATCTGTGGCACTGTACTTTCCAGGGGGAACCCTGCCAAAAAGTCTTCTTTCGGCAACAATACTATGATTCGCCACATGCAACGCCGGCACCCAAACAACTATGCTGCGGCAGAGGTCAGAGAACTGACCAGAAACCCTCCCCAATCTTCTCCCAGCACATCCCAAAGTAAACAACCCACTCCATCGGGTCTAGAGACAAGGGAGATGGTCCCAAATATCCAACCCCAGTTTGGAGATTTTCAAATAGTTTGTAAATTTTGCGGGACTACAATTTGCTATGGAGAGCAAAGTATTAAACTGATTAACGGTGCTGGAGACAACCACAAGTGCAAAAACAAACCTTAATTTTTTCCTGGTTTTTTTTTTTGCTCCAGTTGAGCCGTTTACAATTCCCTGTTTCTTGTTTGTCCCCATAAAAATAAAAATAAATATATAAAATTGTTCATAAAAGCCAAAAAAAGTAAAAAATGTTCCAAAAACAATAAAAAAAATATAAAACAACAAAAAGAATAAAAAAAACAGTTCTTTTTAGAACTACCTCCAATTTATAAAAAAAATGCTAAATTTTTTAAAAACTCTGTCATTCTTTTTTCCCCATGGTACGCTCTCCGGTACGCTGCACGGTGCGCAAACCGGGTGCTCCCCCTGCGCAAAGCGAAAAAATCCAATTTTTTTTTTTGCCCCGCGGGTTCCTTTTATGGCCCCCACATCAAACCTAGGGGGTCAGGGGGGGTCTACCCTGCCCCCTTTTGGTCATTTCCCCTTTTGTTTTTGCCACCTCTTGTGTCTCGATCCTACTGAGACACAAGATGGCGGCTGCTCCGGACTGTTTGGAATGTTGACAGACACCCGAGAGCCAATCAGTTTTCCGCTCGCGAAGTCGCGCAACGCGTTGGAGCGCGCCCCGGTGCGCGTACCGGGGCGCGCTTATAGATATATATATATATTTTTAACCTAAATTACTCAAAATCTACTGGAGCACATATCTTGAGACATAGCAAAGGCACATCGGGCTACCAGTCCCTACAATTTTGCCAAGCTTTGTGGAAATCCATTCAGCCGTTCGGGCTAAAAGTAAGTCCAACTGCCCTATGAAAATTAACATGGGGAAAACACATTTTGGGACCCCCCTTTTATCTCGGTCCCCGCTTGACGAATCCCCCCCAAACTTTCTGGGAAGGAGCGGAGCGCAGCGAGGCACATTTAAGGAAAATTACAGGCAGATTCCTCAACCGGCGCCAAAGTTATTCCCAATAGAATGTTGCGGATTTCCTATGGAAAACAATCCTAACTATAACTACCTACTGGCGACTGCCAGTAGGTTATATATATATATATATATATATATATATATATATTTATTAAAAACACATGATCAATATAGTGGCTGACCCGGCCACGGCTTGGCATCACCGCGGATCGAAGCGGGTCTGCCCCCGTCTCTGTGGCAGGGGCGAACAGGAGGTGCTCTGTTGATTGTTTTTAAGCGGCAGGCTAAGGACTGATTCAATACCCAGTAAGACATTGTTGAATGGATTCATGGCAGCATGTGACCCACTTGGGTATAATTGATACTACTAATCCCATCATGCATCATTGTGTTCATTGGAACGTGCATTGACAAAGAGAAATGGAAATAAAAGAGGGACTGCATTAGTAGTTAACACAGTTGCTGTCATGTTTTTCTAGGTCCATGAGGAAGGGCGAATGCTTGAAATGCGTCGGACCAAACGAACTGTGGGGAATTATCCTTGGGTTGCTGTTGGATTATCAGAAGCGTAACCTACCTGAGTGTGCCAGCCTTTGGGTAACTTTTGGCAAATATATATATATATATATATCACCAGAATATGAGAACCCAGAAGAGTGCAGCATTCGTGTGTGGGTTTCCACTTTGGGGGTTATATGCCTAAAACTGGGTAGTGTATCTACAGGCCTAGGGGATCCCTTGTGAGCACCTGCTAATAAATAATGAAAGAAAAGGCAAACCAAAACAACATGCAGTCTACTTCCGCAAGAAAAGCACCAAACAATGAGTCCAGAACAGTGGTGCAAAGCATTGTGGTCAAGGTAAAAAGAACCTATGAAAGGAAGCCATTCTCCACTGACCTACGAACCTGTGGTCTGACTCAGAAAATTAAACAGATTTTTACATGGGCACTGCCATAGCACAATGTGCCTTAGGTGCCCATTTACGTGGGTCCGCCAGCCTATTATCAAGATTTCAGTGGAAAGCATGATTTCTCCATATTCCTATTGTTCTTCACATGCAAGTCATTATTATTATTATTATTATTATTATTATTATTTAACAATTTATGAAGCGCGCACATAGCCATGGGTGTCTCGGCGCTACTTGCGCTTCTTGTCTCTATCTTCCTAATGTTTCAACATAGAGTCCAGTCTCTGGCCTTCCAAGGTGGAGTACCCTGGAAGGTTGCCTGTAGTCAGAGAGCCAACCGCTACTGTTTGGGGTGTTGGTTATGTCCTGTGAGAGGGAACTGTCTGTGTCCAGGGCCTCCAGATAGTCCAGAAACATTCCAAGCGCCACTGGGTCCATAATTTCTCTATTCATACCGTTGATGGTGAGCAGCATTGTTAACGGGTCCATCAACCCATACCGTATTCCCAATTGTGTGAGTAAGGGTCTCATCACCAGGAATTTCTTTCTACCGACCACGGTGTCATGAGAAAACGTCCGCTGCTATCTATATGTGTGTTTCTTTATAGGTGAAAGGTCCATTATGTTGCTTAGTGGGCAAGGTGGAACTCCAGGGGTAGCACAAACTTTAATCAGGTGTGCTCCGGGAGAAAGTATGTCATAAAACCAGCCACATCATCGAACTTCATACCTTCAGGATTACCCATAAAGCAAACGTTGTTTCTCCTGCTACGGTCTTCCATGTCAACCGATTTCTTCTTCAGAGTCAAAGCGCATGACCCACGTCTGGTTGGGTCTCGAAAACTGCAAGCCGATCTACAGAACCCCAATCTTCCATTTGGTGGTATCCTTGTGTGTTTGTAAGACACATAGGTCTGTTCCTAGAGAATTAATGTTGCTATAGGTGGATTTCATATCAGCACAAATGGCAGCTATAGACCATTTAATGGATGTGAGTTTGTTCAGTAGGGTTTCCAGTGTGATGTCTTCTTTGTGGACAGCTGTGGACCTCTGTGTTTTCTTCTTGCCAGCCACTAATGCGGAGAAGAGAAGTTATTGCGTCCCCTTTTCCTTTGACATCGGAAGTTAGAGGGGCTGGATGTGAGATATCAAGTTACGTCTGACCACTGAGTCCAAAAAGGTGCACCGCAGTTTTGTACAGACTGGCCCAACTGCATTAATCATCCACCATCAGTGGACAGAGCCCAAGTAGTTTGTTGGGTATCTAATTCCGATGAAGGAAATGTGGTTATGCTGGGCACCCTCGGGTGATGCATGGTGGACCTAGTAGTGGAACGACGGATGCCACGGGGGGTGATTTATCAGCCATGCCCTGCAGAGTATAACCACATAGCAGAGACCCTGCACTTCCGTTAGCCACACAGTGGTCATGAAACGGCACTGCAGTTGTCGATTGCCAGCACTATCACCTCTGACAGACAAAGACTGTCAGTAACAGGTTGGGTCCAAATAGAGAGTCACCGTAAGTATTACGCTATGTCCTTTGACTCCTTGTCGAGGTTGGTAGTCATGTGGTTCCGCAGGCAATGGGACAGGAGAGAAGAAGGGTCTGCAGCTCGGCACTGGGGCAGCATGAGTGTGCTGTCCAGTAGGGTCAGTGCTCACCCCGTTCTGAGGAATTCTCCCGATTAAGGCTTCAAAGTTCTTTAATGAGCAGCTTTCCCCTCCTGCCATGTGTAGAGCATCAAGCTAAAGGCTTCCCCGGGTCTGGCACTGTCACATCTCTCTCTATATCAGGCGGACGCCACTCTCAGAGGACTAGGAAAGAAAACAGGTGTTCTGACTGTGTATTTTCAGTGTTCTGCTGGAAAAACACAACAGAGAATTGAAATACACACAGGGCCTATTATATACTGACAGGTGATAATTGTTTTGGAGGATTGTCTACATATACTAGATTAGCCCTTATTAATTTATTGTTTAAACACAAAAAACATCCCCTTAGTGTTTCCTCCCTCACCTTAAAGTGGTCGAGGGTCTTGCCTGTGTCAGGGATCTGAAGACCTATTCGGGAGGAGCTTAGCCTCCTGGCAGAGTTGACCAAGCCGACAGGTCAAAGGGTAGAGATCAAATGAAGAGCGATCCACTGGTCCTTTAGATTCGGGGTTGGGCACAAGGCTCACAGCCTTGTCCCATTAAAAAAAGCATTTGTTACAGAAGCAGCAGCAAGAATCACTAAATCTTCTGGGCACAAAGGATTTCCAGAGTCTCTGCATGAGTCAAGCATAATTGACAGTAGCCAAAGCCACTAGGAAACTACTAACCAGATGAATCAGATTCTGATATATATGGCCTTTGGTTTACATAGGAAAGCTGGCTCAAGCAGCATCTGAGATTAGACCCAGAAATACGCTGGGCCAAGCGCTTCAAAGAAGTTTTGAACAGACCTGTATCAACAAGTAAAGCAGATATTCTAGAAGAGATAGCCTTGGAGGTGGACACTATCCCACCACAGAAAGAAGAAATCATCACTGCCATCCGATCTCTCAAGAATGTTAAACCTCCTGGACAAGACAACATGAATGCAGAAAGGTTCAAGGTAGACACTGAAATTCAGCCAAGATCCTCCAACCACTATTTACATAGATTTGGGAGGAAAATAAAGTACCAGACTACTGGAACCAAGGCATTTTCATCAAGATTCCAAAGAAGAAAGCATTAACCTAGTGTAACCTGATGTGAAATAGCCCTATTGTTCATCCCAGTAAACTCTTGGGATTGACAGAAGGGGGTAAATTATCATGCAGCGCATTTCTGTTGCCATGGACAAACAGTTAAGAAAAGAGCAGGCTAGGTTCCACAAGGGCAGAGGATGTGTAGATCAGATCATTATCCTACACAACATCATAGAGCAGTGCACGGAGTGGCAGAGGCAACTATACATCAACTGTTATGTTATGTTAATTGAAATTTTATACAGTGCATAATCACCGGCTGGTCTCTTAGCGCTTTAGAGGAAGTAGCCAAAGACCACTAGTGGTTACATAACAGCGCAAGGAAGAGGGATTAGACTGTGTCCAAAGCCTCCATAAACTTCATTTATTTTGAGGAGCCATTTAACAGTATCTATCATCTTCGGCTTGGAGGACAGCATTTCTGGCAAGGCTAGATCCTTTTTGTTCTATGCTATTTTGCTGGCAAGAAGGCAGATTTGTATACGGTGGGTTGAGAAAACTGCTCCAACATACTCGGACTGGCTCACGTCTTTATACGAAACATCAAAGGTGGACATGGCTAGAGCTTGCAATAATCTGAACTTGTCTTTTGGGATATGCTGATACAATGGAGATAGTGTTCCGGGTTTTTTTTTTTCCCCCCGGGTTTTATGATTATGCCATTAACACTCCTTTGACCGGGTCTGGCCTCGTTACGGTTTTTGGTCCTACAGGTTGAAACATACCTAGATGGAGTCAGCCCAAGATCTTAAAACCCCTCTTCCTCTTGGGACTTCTCTGCCACCAGTAAAATATCTCGGGTTCCGGCGCCAGAGATGGGCAATAACATCTTGGTTCCCTCTCTTGGTCGGGGACACGTAAGGTGGTTGGCATCTCCTAATTAAGGGGCAAGGCAAATTAGGACTTTAAAAAAAAAAGAAAAAACAAACCTAAAAAAAACAGTATCCACCGTGACAGCCTCTGGCGTATTCTGTGAGACCATGGCAAATCTCAGCAGGTAATTCTTATCAAGACCTTCTATGGTCATTTTTAATGCAAGGTAGGAGATGGTGAGTTTAGCTTTGAAGACAAGACTGTTATGAGAGAGGAATGTGTGATATCAGTGTTACTCTTCAACTGAGTCATCAACTGGGTGAGGAGACTCACAACAGAATACCAAGCCAGGGGCATCTGCTGGACCTTATTTAGTGGACCTTGACTATGCAGATGACAAAGCAGTACTCTCCCACACTGCCCATCATATCTAGGCAAAGACATCTTACCTCAACATATAGATGTTGAGGTAACCGCAAGTGGTCCCGAAGATCAACATGCAGAAATCAGAAGTTATGCCACTCAACACCTCATACCCTTCAACAATCAAGGTGAATAGAGAGGACCTAGCCATGACTGATGTTTTCACCTACCATAGTAGTACTATAAGACATGGATAAGGGTAGGCAGTGACATCAATTGCAGACTGACCAAGGCCAGGAATTCTGATTCCAATTTTAATGGTGCTCATGTTTGACTGTGTCCTCCTCGACTGCCGGCAGTGACCTATCCACTGGGCTAGCAGTGATTACTTGCCTCAATTGGGAAGCCAACTGAGGTCCCCTCTAAAATACATGTTAGCACCTCTACGCTAATGGTATAAAACGGTTTTATTTTGTAATTATAAAGTGTTCCCTGCATAGCAATTAAATTGGCAATAGTAAGGTGTTTTGGTATCCCAGAGACCTTTGTCCGACTATTATTGCTTCTAAGCTCTGAACTCAATATACTACGTCACTCCACTGTGCTGTCAAGATAGACAGAAGTTAATGATTTGCATGCCATCCCAATGTGCTGGTGTATAGATCCACCATTTTGTAACTTATGAAATGAGAATAATCTATGTATAAAGTTATATTTTACATCACTCATTTCATACAAACATTAGATATTTTATTACAAAAAAAATCTGTTCATATATCCGAACAAATTCTTGAATTAATGTCCATGTTGTCATGAATTGAGTCCCAGTGCACACTATATCAGTTCTTCCTTAGTTCTACATTCGTACCATAATTTATATCTTCAACATAGTCGAAAACAAAAAATTAATCAACAAATGTAGAATGTCTGCCAATCAATTCATAGCAATTTATACAAACTGATTATTAGTCCTTAATAAATGAATTGTGTCTGTTTTTTATCATACAATTGGAAAACAAAATTCTATTGTAGCATACTACTCCTCATGTCCCAAACATAGAGCCCTGCATTGAAGTCCACCCTTAACACCAATGTGAATAAAAACCTGGAAAGAGAAATAAAAACAACACAAAAAAACAAAATAAACTGCTGGCTTGTATAGTGTGTATGAGATTATATTGCTCCCAAATGCTATTACATCTTAACAAACCCATGATACCTCATGTGTCTAAATGTACCCAAAGTTCTTCATCTTGGTTTAGGCTCCCTAGCTGTTTTGTCTTGAGTAAAAAATTGCGATCAGTTTCCAGAATTCTCAAATTCGTTAGTCTATTACCCCCACATTATTTCTGCTGACTCCACTTTTATGGTTCTGTGCAAAATGTTTCAATACTATGTATATGAAGTCTTTGGTTGTAATTGCTCTTTTATGTTGTATTATACTTTCTTTGTTATGTTATGTTGATTTGTATAGCAGGCAACTCACCAGAGAGAGGAGGGCACTGATTTCTGCAAGTTACCATTAATTCAGAAAAGTGACTGAGGGGTGGCGCTGTTGATGACGTTGGTCAGGGTGGTGCTGATTGGTGATGTTCCCAGGTTTTAGATGAGGTGGGAGCATGCGTCCGTTGGGCCCCTGAGTGGACAGTTCACAAGATTCCTGCTGTGTCATTTCTGGTGAGGGTTGTCTATTTTGTCGGATGGCCATTTTGGATGGGGGTGGGTAGGTTTATGATGAGTTCTGTGTGGTTGGGTTGGTGTGGAAAGTTGCTGTAGATGTTTGTGATTTTGTTTTGGAAGAAGGTGAATAGGTTTTGCAGCAATGTTGTTGACAGTGGCTGAGGTGATATCCTTGACGATCGAGAAGATCTTCTTTCTTCGGTGCAGTCCACTAGTTCTTTTTTCTTGGTGTCTCTTATTTGCTGGTGGTAGCATCTGAGTGCAACCTTGTTGGTAGTTCTGTCAGTGGTGTCGTGGCTGGCTCTCCATTTCCTTTCTAGCTGTTAACAGTATTGTTTGGTATCTCTGAGGTCTTCTGTGTACCAGCTGCCCTGCTTGTTTGACCTACTATGCTTGTTGCGTTTGATGGATGCAAGGAAGTCCACACAGTTCTTGATCCAGTTGTTGAAACTGTTGATGTGCTTGTCGAGGATGCCCGTAGAGATAGATTGAACTGTGTTGAGGGTGCTGAGTCAGTCTGATTCTGTGATTTTGCCCCAGCTGCGACTTGGAATGCGGAATCTGGTAGGGATGTTGACTTGATGTGTGCTGATTTGAAAGTGGATGAGAGAGTTGTCGGTTCATATGAGCAATGTGCTGAAGTTGATGTTGTTACTTGTGGTGAAGATGGGGTCCAGTGTTTGGCCTTCAAGGTGTGTTGTTTCTGAGACGAGAAATGGGTGAGTGCAATGTTGCTCAAGCTTTTGAGGAGTGCTGTGGAGTAGGAGTCGTTTTGGTCTTCTAGGTGAAAGTTGAGGTCACCAAGGAGAATTTAGGCTCTGGAGTCAACGGTGGGTGGAGCGAAGAAGTTGGTGATGAGGTTGGGAAATACCGAGTGGTTGGTAGGTGAGGGTTCTGTTCAGGGTGAAGTTTTTGGATATTATCAGCTTGTAGTGCAGGTGTTCAATAAACAGAGTGCCGTTCTCTGTGGATGTTCTTTATTTGATGGATTAATTGCAGATAGTAGCAAGCTCTCTTCCTAGTTTGTGAAGGCAGTCCTGTCGAGTGATCGTGTAGCCCACTGGGATTGCCAATGTGATGCCCTAGAGCTGATGAGGAGATTAGACAGGTCTATGTAATGAAGAGGATGTGGGGTGCGTCGCTGGTCAGCAGATCCCATATTTCGGTTGTGTGTTTGCTGAGTGCCCATGTGTTGAGAAGCATGGAAGCAAGTGGATGTTGACATGCAGTATTTTCTGTGGCATGGGATGTAGTGTGGGGATATAGGTGTCGTTGGTGCTTGTATGTCATTTTTATTGAAAGGGGGTGTTGAGGGCGTTGTTAGTATTTGCATGGGGGTGTGGCTGGGTGGCTGCTGTAGAACAAGCAGTGGGTGCAGGTGAAATCTCCTTCTGTAGTGTGAGGCGTAGAGCAGCTGCAGTTGTAGGAATGGCGCCTGCGGTCTTGCAACCTAAGGAGTGCCGCAGAGTATCCCTGGGTGGTGACCAGACCAGGGTTCCTGGCGCTTGGCGCAGTCCCGGTGCGGACATACACAAACAAGTTTGCCTCTGTTGAAACTTTGGTGCGCAGCAATGCATTCACTGCGCGCGACTGCTGTGCAACCATGTTGCAGTTGCAATTAAGTAGATCCTGTGAGGGGGAGGAGTGCAGGGTGCTGTGATGTCATCATTTCCTGTGCTGATGGATAGTGGTAAATCTTTTCCTTTCAGCTTCATACTGCCCACATATCGTTTTGCACATGGACATTCCAGCATGTACATCACATAGTCTGTTTGGCAAGTAATATATTACTGAATCCGATGTGCTTTTTTACTGTTGAGTAGTGTAAACTCCTTACAATTACTGCAGGGCTGGTATTTAATACAACAAAAAAACACTTTGGGGCATATTATCAAGAACAGCGATAAAATTATCACCGCTTTAGCGGCAGGAAACTGCCGCTAAAGCGGTGATAATGGGCTTGATAATATGCCCTTGTGAATTCCCATAGAAGCTCGTGTTCTGGTGTGAACATGGGCTCATATGGAAATTCACAAGGGCATATTATCAAGCCCATAATCGCCGATTTAGCGGCAGTTTCCTGCTGCTAAAGCGGCGATAATTTTAACGCTGTTCTTGATAATATGCCCCTTTATTTTGTCTCCTCTTCATTTCTGTGAATCTCACAGGTGGCTATCGACCAAATCATTTCGTAGTGATTTTGCCTTTTTGTTAGTTATAATGGGGTGTGATGGAATCCTCCCTTAGAAAGCATTGTTCGTCAGAAGATTATTCAAATCTTTATGTAGTGATTTGTTGATTTTCCATGAGTCTCTACTGTACTCCATAACACTTCTCGATGGTTCCTCTTTTACCTTGTTCTGTGTTCTCCTCTTTTGATATTTAACAGGTGGCACTGGCATTGTAGAAATGGGAGTAACAATGCTTTTGCCTTCAAATTTCACTATACTAATACATGCAGATATCTTTGGCGTTGCTGATTTGCACACATCATGGTACTATGTTGAAAGTTCATCACTGTAGGACATGGCGCCATCATTCAATTCAAGGCTTTTCTTTTTAGACCCACTGACCTTCAAAAACTCGATCCCAACAGAGCTGGGCCCCCCTTCTATGTGGGTCTGGTTTAAACATTTATTCCAGGGGTGGTTTCGGGTCTTGAGTCTAGCTCGGTTGGGAACTCGAGATTTTGAAGGGGGTGGGTCTAAAATTAAAAGCCTTTAAATGACCAACGTTGACATGTCCTACTATGATGGACGTTCAACATATCTCCATGATGTGCCCAATTCAGCAACACCAAAATTTGAAGGCAAAAGCACTGTGACCCCCAAGGTCTACAATGCCAGTGCAACAGGGGCCAAGTATGATGCTATCAGATTTTCACTACTGTGAGAAATCTACACGCTGCCAACTATACGTCACTACTAAACTATTGTAAGCTACACTCCCCTTGAAGAGCTGTCGCTTAAGAGGAGAGTAGACAAGCTGCATGAACTGATGCCCTGTACTCAGACTGGGGACTCTCACTGGTGATGTAGAACAGATACCATTCACCTACTGGTGCTGTTTTACGCATGTTCATTTCTATTGCACTGGTGTCCCAGGCCCAGCTCGTGGACAATACCCAAATGACCACAGTTACACAACACTTCAGTCAACATGGAATCTATTCATCGTGTATAGGTTTGTATTGCCAAGCCTGGAAAGTGTGTGTGTGTGTGTGTGTGTGTGTGGGGGGGGGGGGGGGGGGAATTTTCAGCTGTGCAGACATTTTTCATAGGCTTCTAATTAAAAACCACACTACTCATACAATGATATTAGCTTTTACAATGCGTTGTCTCCTGCCATCTGTTAATGAGACCGTGTCAATCTAGCTGTAAGTGCAGGTGCATTGTGTTATGAATTAATTCACAGGGAATTTTAACGCCTTCATTTCCAGTGTTCATAACCTGTTCCTTAAAACAATTTTATTGTGCAAGGCAGGGGGCAGAATGTGTGTTTTTCAATCGGAAACAAAATACCCATACCTGGCAATGAGTGCTTATTTTGTTTTTCCCCAGTGTTATTGATCTGAATCCAAACACTAAGGGCCCCATTAGGATGGCGGGTGGATTGCCCCAGCCGGGCCGGTGGTAGCCACCGCTTGCCCGGCGGGGGCGATCTGCCCGCCATGCTTCCAGCAAAGACCCCCTGCCATATTACTATGGCTGGGGGGTCCGCTGCGGACGGAAAGACCGTCCGCCACTTTTCCGCCCGGTCGACAAGTCGACCAGGCGGAAAAGGGTTCAATATGGTGGCCATGTCTGTTAGACACCGCCAGCCATATTAGTATGTGGGCTGGTACATGCCAATGCCGCCACGGAAAGGTATGCAGAGTCTGCCTGCGGGGGCCCGTTGTGGGCCCCCAGGGACTCCGGGGGGTGCACATGGGGGGGTATCTATGGTACCCCACTGCAGTTCCATGCACATCATGGCAGGCACCACACATGTTGTGCACGACATGCATTCCTGTCATTGTGGCGGGCGGTGCTGAGTGCACCGCCCGCCACAATGTCAGGAATGCAGCATGCGCCCGCCACTTTGGCAGTCCCATTTCGGGCGGACAAAGTCCGCCTGCCATACTAATGTGCCCCTATGTCTGTGTATGAAAACAGTTCACTCCAGTTTAGCTGCTGTAATCCTGGGGCTGCATTACTAGTACATTGTTACCAATATCATTTCTAGATTGTACCAAAATCCCAATAAATGCATTATGGCACAGAAAAAAGTAGATGTAATGGCAAGCTCCCACAATGCTGGCAAGAAGGTAAAGTTTCAGAGGGGATTTGCATCTCACAGTAGGAGTTTGCTAGTAAATTGCTGTACTTGAAACTCAGTTATCCTTATGGATACTGTTTCTGTGCAACTTGAAACACTGTCACACTGGAAACGTATCTTTGAGTCTGAAAGGTTGCTCACTAGTAGGGCCGAGATGGGTTTTTATTATCAGTAGATATGAACGAGTAGCATACTCCCCACCAACCAATATCCATAGGTTTATAGAAGTGATCACATTATTTTTGTATCCCCATAATGCAAAATAAAATGAGGATTCTTGGAATTTAACCAAAATTACAACTTATTGAGTGGTTCTCTGGTACCCTTCCCAATTATTACAATGTTGTCTGCAGTGTTTCCAAAGGAAGAGATTGTTATGGGAAGGACAGGAGAGAATCGTGCCCGAAAAATCGGCTATGAGGCTCTCTATCCCCCTGCAGACAACTGCAAAAATGGCCTACATCCTGCAGGCCGAAATATTGCATGTTCAGTTCAGTTCAGTAAATCTTGATTTCGACGATTAAAAACCATCATAAAAATACATTACACAATAAAAATTTCATTAAATTACATTTCTGAACTTTTGACAAATTAAAACTATAGAGAGTAGAAGGTACAATTCATGGAGAGGAATAATAAATAATTTTATGCAAAGGTATGATTAATTTCTTGTTTTTCTTAGTCTTACTGCTACTTTAAAAAAACGTATAATAGAGAATAAGGTGTGCATATCACTAGCTTTCTGTAAGAAAATCAGTGCAGCTCTTGCATGACGAAATTTCTGCTTTCTGAGGATGTCAACCAAAAATATACGCCTAGGATTCGATAAAATGAACATAAAAGTACAAAATGAAGGGTGTCCTGCGGAGACCTATTGTCGCAGCCGCAGGCACCCTTCTGCTCAATCGTTACAGTAAAACCAGAGGGATAAGCTAAAATATTTGGTAACAGATTGAGCCTAAAATGACACATTAAGAATCTATCATGCTGGTTATACATCAAAAACAGATAGGGTTCCATGCCCGCCCCATTGCTGACTAGACCATGAGCTGCTATTGATCTCTTTAAGGGTCCAAGACCAAGTCTAACAGTTTCATATTTTTCTAAAAGCAACTTTTTGACCCTTGATTTACAACTGATAGACATTGAGGAGGGTCACTAAAAAGGAGATATTGGTCTATATTCTCTAAAGTGCATTTAACATATTTTAACCAGGGAATTTGTAGCCCCTTATCCCTTTGCAAACAGTCTGTGACAATTTCCCTGCTCAATGCTGCCTCCGTGTTAGTCCAAATTCTGATCCATGCTATAATTGGCCTCAATTTGACATAGTCTGAAATATATGGAATCCCAAGTTCTGTATGAGCCATTTCGGCAGAGGTGGAGTGTGGGATTTTCAGGATTCTGCGGAGGAATTTGTCTTCCTCTACTTGTAACTGTTTGCAGTCCCTGAAGCCCCACACCTCCGCACCGTACAGGGCATTTGCCATACTAATTGAACCATATAAGAGTCAATACTTGTTCGGGGCACCATCGACCCAGCCTACGAGCAAAGCTTAATATTGCACCATTCGAAGAGACCAGCTTGGTACAGTGTTCCTCGACCAGTTGGCTGAATTGAATTTCACCATCAAAGAAAAGACCCACAAAGGGGAAAGTGTTTACTATATCCAGGGTGTGTGTCCCTATTTTAAACACAAACTTATTTGAAGGTTTTTTGCCGGCCACCATGACAAAGGATTTCTTCAGGTTTACAGATAGATCTAAGTTGGCCATGAACTTGACAAATCCGTCCATCAGTAGTTGTAGACTCCTTGGTGTTCGAGCATGCAGGACCGCGTCATCCGCATACAGAAGTGCTGGGATTTGACGTGATCCTACTTTGGGGCAGTCCACAGCTAAAGAGATGAGGGTGCTCTCCAAGGCGTTGATATAGAGTGAGAAGAGGAAGGGGGCAAGAATGCACCCCTGCCTTACTCCTCCCGAACACAGAAACGGGTCAGTACGCCCCCCCTCTGGGCTAAAGCGGACCCTGGCAGTAGTGTTCCAGTGTAACTCTTTTAGGATGTTTATCAGCCCCACATCTATGCCTATCTTATGCATCATATTTTTACAAACAAGGGGGACCCAAATAAGTACCTAAGGACCTTGGGCAATCATTTATTTCAGAAAACAGAGGTCCGTAGGGTTAAGTTATCAATAAGATAGATACAAATATAGACTCCAAGATTGTGGAAGCCGGCGGATGGCCATCGCGCACACCGCCCGTTCTTCAGTCGTATCCGGAATGAAGAAGCAATGACTCATACAGAAGATAATATATCCTACGCTGCATCTTAAAAAGGGTCGTTTTTATACTGATCGGTTACAGCGGAAAGCCATAGACGGTCAAGGAACCGATGGCTACCAATCTACACTTGGTATAACGGAAAACCGAGGCATCAGCCTCTATCCTACAGTGTCTCCCTACTCATTAGAGACCCGTGAGGACAATCAACATAGAAAAAGCACAAACAGGCAAAACAATGTTTATGTCCTGAGGATGATCCCAGTTCATTAGGAGCCGGGGATCGAAACGTCGTCAAAACTTTGTCAAATTCTGTAGCCTTACCACAGTGTTGAAACTGTTACATGAATTTGTTGTCTTAACTTGCCATGCAAATATGCCACTGATGAAGGGACAATTGGCTCCCATGTTCTCTTTGCCTGATATTCTTTACCCTCTTTCTCTAGCTTTCCTGCCTATTGTTTATTCCTTTCTTAATGCACTTTTTGGATAGGTACAGGCTTGTACCCTATCAATGTTCGCAACAGACCTTTCTGAGGGTCTTTTAAACTTGTTGATATCTTGAAATAAAGTTTCAGGCCCGGCTGGGTACTGAAAACAAAATATAGTACTGATTGGAGTCTATATTTGTATCTATCTTATTGATAACTTAACCCTACGGACCTCTGTTTTCTGAAATATCTTATGCATCATGGCCCACAGTTTATTCCTGTTCACGTTGTCAAAGGCCGCAGCCAAGTCCATAAATCCCATGTAAACCGTGCCTTCACTGGCTTTTGTGTATTTGGCAGTTAGCAGGTACAGATTCAGACACTGGTCGCTGGTTGATTTACCGGCTCTAACCCCGTACTGTATGTCAAATATAGTACGATGCTCCTCTGTCCACTCCATAAGCCGGTTCAAAATCACTCGACCTAGTATTTTGGTGGAGACATCAATGAGCGAGATCGGCCTATAACATTTTGGATCATCCCTACTCCCTTTCTTAAAAATGGGTGCAATCAATGCAGTGGACCAGGAGCATGGTAGACCTTATCTAATAGCCGCGTTTAAGACCCTGGTTAGAAGTGTGGCCCAGAGGTCTGCGTTACTTCTATATAAATCTGGTGGAGTACCATCTGGCCCTGGAGCTTTGTTCGGGGTCAAACCTTGTACCGCCTTTCTTATCTCCTCTGCTGAGAAATCTATTTCAGAACTCCGGGTGCCCTCCCAGCCACCTTCTTGGATTGCTACCTTTGAGTTATTGTAAAGACCCTCAAAGTGAGCAACCCATTGCTCTGGGAGAATTTGGTGCTAATCACCGGGGTGGTGTTATCTTGGAAGCAGGGCCTATTTACAATCCTCCAAAATTCTGCAAAATCCCTGTTTTCTCCCGCCTCTCTCAAATCAGCCCATACTTCTGCTTGTAGGGTGGTCTTCCCCTCCTTTACCTTGATTTTTTAGACTTGTCTACAGTTAGCCACTTCTACCTTGTCCCTTGGATTAGCTTTAAGGTATGCTTTTAAGTTCCTTAAAGCTTTGGAACAGCTTCTATCGAACCATCTTGGTTGCTTAATTCAGTTTGTATCTGATTATAAAATTCAAATGTATAAGCTAATATCAAATCTGCTAGTGCCACCAAGTGTGGCAAGTTTCATGTTATTAAATATAGCATTGCGGCTTCCATGTAATTATTGGAAACCAGTGAGGCGCCCGAGAGAACAATAAATTTATAACCGTGACTGCGCCCAGTGACATGCCAGGGAGTCGAGAAAATCAAATTCTGTTATTCTAGAAATAGAAAACGTCTAATTTTGGTGCCCCTGTGCAGGGCACAGATTACCTAGATCTTTGAGTAGTTTTGGATGACGCAGCCAAGGGACCAAGTATTACAATTAGCACAGATGTTGTAATATGTTTTACCTTCTTCAGCTTTGATAGGTGCTCCCTATTTGCTGTAGGTTTGTCCGGCACGTGACTCATAAAAGATTATTCCCTATTTTCTATACCTGAAAGAGACTTCTAGCTGCAGATTCCTTACTTAGAATATTCCCCAGGTGTTAGAATAGATCTAGAATTTTTCCAACAGTATCTCTGAGAGCCGATAGGTGACGTCCTTCAGCTTTGTGTCGTCAACACTGTCCGTACCGGAAGTAATGTGCACGGTGCCTATATAGGTGCCATACCAGCATGCTAAAATCAGTTCTTTTCATTCCGCACCAGTCAGCGTAGATTCAGAGAGAGCTTAATCTTTCCACTTTTTTAAAACGTTTTTCGATATTTTGTCAAGTCTTTTTTCAAGACCTTGTCTCTCAGTGTACGAGGGGCGTCCTCCAAAGGCTTAAACCCTGTGGTTCCTGTCATAGACAGTTTTTTTTGACAGACCCCCATTTGATTTGTCTTGGGTGCCTGTAGGCTCACCACAACTCCAAGGCTTGTGAGGACTGCTGCGTCATGAACCCTAAGGGCTGATGGAGCATTCCTCGAAGCTCCTGGTCACCCAACGCCAATTGCCGCCACGATGTTCCAGGTAGTGGTAGCAAGAAACATCCAGGCTCTCGTCATCTTGCTCAAAGTTGTTGGTAAGTTTCTCAATAAGTCAAAGAAGATGACGCGCTCTTCAACTTCAACGTACTGGTCCAAGTCTTTGGACGAGGTGCGGGAACAATGTCGTCCTAGGCCCGCTCCCATTTGGAGCCTGCCTCTGGGTCTGCTCTCCACCTCCCTGAGCTTCTAGGAGCCCTAGCAACACCTGCCCAACTTTCCAAATCTTATGAGGCCATGCAACTAATCTTTGGGCATGCTGACCACTCTGGAGTGCCTTCGGGTTGCATGGATGTGACAGGTGCCACCACATGATTTCTCCAATAGACCCGCAATCTGCCAGTCGGGCACTCGGATCTGGTCCTGGATTGGAACAGCTCTGGACATGAGACCACAAACTTCCAGGAACCCTATTTTAGTGATGTTGTTCATGGCACCTTTGATGCCCCCCCGGCAGTGCCTACCCCATCATCATACCTGACTTAGAGCCAGAACCTCCTTATTTCGAGTAGTATGATTGGGTAGGAGCTGAAGATCCTTATGATTACCGCAACCTTCTAGAAGAGCCAGAGGACAACTGGTATGATGAATGGACGTATACCAGTCATCTGGACACCTCCTCAGACACTGGCTTAGTCTCTCCTCTTAGTTTGGCTATTGAGGAAGGGGTTTCCTTTGCTATGGTGTACAGGAGGGTGGCTCAAGCTCAGGACATTATGCTGCCCTCAGCAGCAGTCAAGAAGAGCATCTTGACAGAGGTGCTTTGGCCAGGAGTCACCTCCACAGAACCACTCCTACCTTTTAATAAAGCCCTCACAGACATCCTGCTCAGGACATGGGCCAAGCCCTTCACAGGGGTTCCTTTGCACAGAACAGTTGCCCGCTGCCGTTGCCCCACTCCTGGGGATCCCGCTTAACTCACCCAGCACCTCACCCCAGAGTGCCTGGTTGCCCAGACCTCAACCTTCAAAGTCGACCCTGGTGCATTCCCTACTACACCCCCGCATAGGGAATCCAAGAGGCTGGATACCTTTGCCATGAGGATGTTCTCTTTGGTCAGTAAACACTGCACTGCATGCCTCTTGGGCCGATATACCCACGCAGTTTGGGATTCAGTTGCTACCCATGTTCTTGGAGGAGGCCCAAGCAATCCTGACCCGGGCTTTTACTGCAAAGTTCACCATTTGCTGCGGACTGCATAAAACCAACTTGCTGGGCAGAGTGATTGTATCATCAGTGGCAATCAGACGCCAGATCCACTGGCTTTTCGGCTGATGTCCAAGCATCCCTTATGGACATGCCCTTTGACTGCACACACCTATTCAGCAATAAGGATGATTCAGCACTGGAGCTTTTTACTGACAATGTGCCACCGACCTGTCCCTGGGTCTCTCCATCATCCCACACCAATCCCATTCTGCCTCTCACCCCTTCTGTGGCTACTGGAGGGGCTACCACTCACATCAGTTTCCACCAAGGCCCTCAGGCTCCCCAGTCAATTCATGGCTGCCAATTTGGTTCACCTAAGCCTCATGGGACACACAGCCAGGCGTCTACCCAGTCTGCCCCCCAGCCACTGGCAGCCGCAGCCTCAAAGCCCCTTTAGGTTGCCCTCTTCCCAACACGGGCACCCTGTTGGTGTCAGGATCCGACATCATTTGCTCCACTGGCGGTTACTAACATCGGACAAATGGGTGTTTCAAATCATTCAGCGATGTTACTCCATACTATTTTTAGAAGCCCTGCCACCAATGCTAACATCATCAGATCCACTGACGGAGGACCACCTCTCCCTGATCTGTAAGGAAGTAGGGGTTCTTTTGGCCAAAGGAGCCATAGAGAGGACTCTGGCATCAGAAGGACATTGTGGTTGTCATTCCACCTACTTTCTTGTGCCCTAGAAGGATGGAGGCCTTCGCCCTGTTTTAGACATGCACCCTCTTAACTTTTTCCTGAAGAAGGAGAAATTCAAAAATGTGCAAATTATCTCAGGTTTTGTCTGCCCTGGATCCTGGCTGCTGGATGTTAGTGCTGGACTTGCAGGAGGCCTACATCCATATCCCCTTCCTGCCTGTTCACTGGCTTTACCTGTGGTTCACGGTGGGCCACACCATTTTCAGTTTGCTGTTCTTTCTTTTGATCTCACCAGTACCCACCCTGTGTTTACCATGGCGATGGCAGTGATTGCAACACATCTGCCTAAGTTAGGGGTACCAGTCTTCCCCCTACCTCAATGACTGGCTATTGAAGACTGTCATCTCCCACCTCCAGGGTACAAGTGACCCTCCTGCATTCGCTGAGGTTCACAATAAACGTGCTGAAGTCAGAGATGGCTACCCCTCAGACACTCCTTTTCATCTGAGCTATTCCGTAAATAGTGCAGTTCCCAGCCTATCCTCTGGAGTGGTGAGTCCAGGATATTCAAGCTATGATTTTGATATTTCAGCCTCTATCATGGATCTCGGTGTGATTGAATCATAGCTTGATGGGCCTCATGGCCTCCTGAATCATGCTGGTAACATATGCCTGCTGGCATTTGGAGGCTCTGCAGTGGGATCTGAAGTTTCAGTGGACACAGCATCAGGGGGATCTCCCCAAACGGCTTCAGATTTTGGAGAGAACTGCAAAATATCTGCAGTGGTGGCTGATGAACCAAGATTGGGTCAGAGTAAGACCTCTCTCCCTTCCGCCCGGAGATGCTTTTCAACCGATGCCACTCCTGCCCAGAGTTCTCAAGAATATCAGGGCCAATTGGGCCCATGTCATTCCTGTTGCTCCGAATTGGGCATGGTATCCCAATTTTCCGATCATGAGCATTGGTCCTCATATCTCGCTGCCCTTTTGGGAGAATCAACTATCTCAGCAACAGGGCAGGGTCCTGTACGCAAACGTGTGCATGTTCCTCCTTCATGAATGGATATTGAGAGGTGGCAGTTGGAGGTTTTTGACCTTCCTGCAGCCTGGCATCCCTCAACCAAGCCAGTACACACCTGCCATAAAGGCAAATTTGTGGCTTGATGTGTTTCTAAAAATGTTGTTCCCCTTTCTGCACCCTTACCTGAGGTCTTGTTGTTTGTTCTATCATTAGCCCAGCAAGGCTTTGCTTTGGGAACAGTTAAAGGATGTATTTCGGCCATATCAGCATTCTTGCGGTTGCCAGACCAGCCCTCCCTGTTAAAGGCACCTGCTGTGACTTGTTTTCTTAAAGAACTGTAGCATATGTTCACCTCATCATGCTCAATGACTTTTGAACCTAGTTTTGACTTTCCTGATGTGCTTGCCTTATAGAGCCCTTGCACAATTTCCCTCTACGACTTCTGACTTTCAAAACAGCTTTTCTAGTGACCATTCATTGACCAGGAGAGTAAGGGAACTGCGGGCACTCTCTGTGCACCCTGCTTACATGACCCTTTTCCCAAACTAGTTTTGAAAACAATTGTCTCTTGTAGGAAGCGGGAGTTCTTTGCAGATGTCCCCCCACTTTTTGCCCCCATTTGAACTACTACATGCTGTTTTTTTACTTTTTACTCAAACAGTGCATTGAAGTCTGCTAACCAGGCTCCAGTGCCAGTGTTCTTTCCCCTAAACTGACATGTTCAGTTGTAGTTCATTTGGCAAGGACTTTAGCACCCTTGTAAGTCCCTGGTTAATGGTACCTATGGTACCCAGGGCATTGGTTCTTAAGAAGCCCCCTACGGGCTGCAGCATGTATTTTGCTACCCACAGGGGCCCACACCAAACTGAATGCAGCCTGCCATTGCAGGATGCATGAACTGATGCAAACCATTTTGAAAACACTATATGGCACACTCACTGCGTGCTATGCTCATGCACACTGCATATACTAAATGTAAGTCACCCCTACAGCAGGCCTTAGAGCCCTAAAGCATGGTGAATTATATTATATGTGATGACATACTACATGAGCAGATATGCCCTTGTGATGTCTGGTTCCATTGCTATGACATTACCAGTGATCGGGAAGTCATCTTAAGGATATGATCTGGGCACTGATCATTACGAGATAGCCAACTATATAATGGATTCACTGAAAATAATTGTGTTTGGTATCAAACACCTCATCTTAACAAATCCACACTGATGCCAGTGTTGGGTTTATTATGGCATGCACCCAGAGGTACCCCCTGAAAACCATTAGGCTTCTAGTGTGCTGGCTGACCGGACTCACCCCGCCTGCCACCACAGATAGCTTTCTGACCCCTTGCTTGGGAGAGTCAACACTCTCAGATGTCAGGAACAATGCCTGCTCAAGAGGAAGGTGATCACACCAACTCCTCCAGCAGGATGGCTAGTGAATTAGCATACCAAGGTCAGAGACTTCAAAGCCTCTGCCTCCGTTGACATGCAACTTCGGCTTCCTCCAGACCTGGGGAATACCATACCCTGGGGCGTATTTGGCACAAGAGCAGGCAGGAACATTAATGGCTCTGAAGGTGGGTCGTACTATCAGGCTAGGCACACACCCAAGGTGGTCCTCCTGAAGTGGGCACTACAGAAAGGGTTTCACCACCTTGCGTTTGGTGAAACTAGGAACTATGGGTCAGGTTTATGCCCACTCTCTACTGGAAGTAGTCTTATAGGGAATGAAGTCACCCCAGGGATAGTTAGCTCATTGGCTACTACCTTAAACTCCCCTTAACACGCTAAATTCAGTATGTAGATGGCACGCTGACACCAAGAACTCAGATTCATCTACCTGGGAACCAAAGAAGGACAGAAGAGAGCAGTCACTGCAAAGAACTGAGGACTTACCCTGAACTTGGCACCAAAACCTAACAAGATGATTGCACTGATCAAGATTGTTCAAAAGCTGGACATCTTCCAAAGCCTGTGGAGGACTGTCCAATGCCTCAATGACCAAGCAGCATCTCCCTTAGAGTGGAGGAGTCATTCCCCTGCTGCTGCAGGCACTGACTGCCCTTGCCCTGTACCTCGACTTGCCGACCCTTGGGTCCACCCAAAGAGAATCTCGCCAGAAAGTTATTTTTGCTTATCCAGAAGGTCCGATCCATCTCTCTGCTGAACCTGGAGACGCTATGCCCTCCAGGAGTTGTCCAGCACCAATACCCTGGGTACTGGAGAATTTGACTCAACCAAGGCTTGTTGTGCGTCCAGTCCAGACACCACCAATGCTTAAGCTGACCTGTAGACAAGGGACTTTGGGATTATCAAGGTCAACACCAAGAGTGCCCCTGCTGTCCTGTTTTCTCTCCCCCTCCAGGTCACAAAAGCCAAGTGAGAGTCTCTAACTGTAGCAACACGCTGGCCAAAATACCTCTGCACCCGAGCTCCCCAGCCCGGATTCACAGAAACCGACTGTGTCCCTGTGCTCCAGAGACCTTCAAGAGTTGCCCCCCTTAGGGTTCTGCCGGACTTGTCCCTAAGCCCCCCTTGCAGACTCTGTTGTTTTGACATGTCCCTTTAAACTTTACTGTGTAGCACTCAAGGTCACAAACTCAACCAGCACCTCTGCACCCAGACACCCCAAGGCAGTGTGACCCAAACTGCTGGTTGTTTCTAAGACCATGGACCCTAAGCACATTAAAGTATACCTATCCAGTACCTGTCTTTTCCTTCCATAGGATAACATTACAGCGTTGAGGCTCATGCCTCAATTTGACAGCTGATTTTCTACTGTTTAACCAGTAAGAATCTATAACGTCTAAAATACTTACCTGATTCTGATCATCTTGGCGTCTAAAATTATATAAAAATCCGTATTTTTTTTCTAATTTGGTGACGAGTTTCTTCTTGAATGAGTGTCTCATTTATTGTACAACAAATGCTAAACCCTATCCTCTTGGGGAGAGGGTGTAAGCTTACGGCTAGAGCAGTCAACCTCGAAGCTGGGGAACTGGGTTCAAGTCTCGGCAACAACGCTCAACGACCTCTGATTCTGGGCATATTGCTTAATCTTCCCCTGCCAAATGAAAAAATTAATGTGTCCTTGTGTAATGAAACTGGTGCTCACGTAATACGCTCTGATACCTGATATCTTCAGGTTTAGTTCATGCTGTATAAAACTCTAAAAAAATAAAAGAAATTAAAAAAACTACCCTCTGATAAGTCTAGACTGCTCAACCACACTACCACAAATAGAGCACTTGGGATTATTAATTTAATCCCTGTAAACCAATAAGGGTCGTCTGGACAATTTGCATGTTGTACCCCTACATTTGGTAGGCTACATAAATAACCAGCTTCCTACACTTCTTCCCTGCCGAAAGTGTTCACACTTGTTCACATAGTGCAAACCATCACACTGCCTACATTCTTTGCTCCACTGTCTGGACTCAAAAAGAGTTTTATAGTTCTACATTAATCGTACCAAAGAGTTCTGGGTGGAGTATTTAATCTTCGTTAGGTGCATTTGGGCAAAGAAAGGAAAGGCCGTGCAGAACCACCTCAAAATGGATTTTGCTCTTCATTAAAATCTGCTACTCACTGGCAAAGAAGCAAACAGTTGAGGGCACCCTCATTACTCCAGAGCCAGACCAGTGACCACTGTGTTAGCTCGCTGAGTCCCTGTCCTGGCAATCTGTCAGTGACAACATGAGCATCTCTGCATACATTTACCAATCACTACTGCCTGGACAGTTAGGTCTGGCTTGATAGGAACTTTTCTTGTACGGTCCTGCAAAATGTTCTGGTCTAAATCTGTTTGCAGTCCCACCTCCAGGGAGGTGTTTCTTGGGTATCTATTCTAAGGTACAACATCTGCAGCTAGAATACTCAATCGGATGAACAAGTTGCTTATCTTTGGTAAACCCTTATCTGGCAATGACTCTATCTAGTAGCAGATTCCTTACAGATCCTCCCCGCTCTGCCAATGGATTTCTCTACTCAAGGTGACTCTTATCGGTCCCTAACGTTTGCACACTGGTCCTTCAATATTCCATTGTGGCTCTGTGCTTGGCTCACGGAAATGCCACTAAAAGAAACTGATATCAGCTCGCTGGGGTGGCGCCTAAATAGGCACCATGTACATAATTTCCAGCGCGGGCAATGTGGAGCTCAACAACAATGCCTAACAGTGCGCAGAGGTACTGTTCGCAAAAGTCTAGAGCGATTCTGACTCCTGGAGAATATTCTATGGTGAGCAATCTGTGGCTAGATAGAGTATGTTTCAAATAAGGTGTTACTTAAGGTAAGTAACTTGTTCTTCTGGATATTGAATCTCATGCTTATTGAATTTGCTTATTAAAATGGCACAAGCTGCTCCTGTTGGGACAGGGCTAAATTACAGGGGACCAGTCACACAGCTAGGTAGGGGTGTACCTAAAACAGGGAATGAGTTAATATTTGTTATAAATGCAGTGGCTGCATACCACTTTGAAATACTTTGCTCATGGGTGAAGTTTGATCCTGTAAATCTTAACACAGGGAACTGGCATATCCATAGACTTGCCTTTAGAAACTCTCCCTCACAACCCATTTATTTTAAGGATCTATGTCAAAGATTCCATCTAGGGCACTACAAATCACCAAAAAGACCAATTCTTTCTTTTTACTTTCTTATTTCATTTTATTTATTCATTCATCTTTATATAGTCCTTTATGGTTCTTGTAAACTCTTTTTCTCTTTTTGAAAACATTATTTTCTTTCAAAAGACAATTGTTTTTACAAATCAAATACAATTCCTTTACAAAATTTACAACAGTACACATTTGCACATAAAACCTCTAACAATTAGCATCCATACCTGGGTAGGGAAAACATGCAACCGACCTCATTCATACATACTACATACACACTATTCACACAACACACTCCATCTGTACGAGTTGGCACGTTTCAGTTGTTTGTCTATAGATCACAATAGATTCACTACATTCCGTAGGATTCAATAATAGACTTGGTCAACTCATTTCGGTGGGATAAGCGATATTAACAACCAGTAGCTATATCTACTTTTTATATGTATAGTGGGAAGCCAGTATATCATAATTAAAAGTACTGACAATATAAGGGTCTTTTATTATTTCTTTAAGGGAAAGAATAGTTTCTTAAATTGCTATATTATTTATATTAATATATACCTATCCCCCTCAATATTCACAATTTAGATCAAAGACCCTTAGTTTCTCTTCATAAAGCCACATGGGGAAAGCTTTCAATGATACTTGGTCACAAGTTTACCGAATACCCACCAGATTATTTCAACTGGACAGTAAAATGTAACACTAAGTACTTCCTTACCTAATCCTGTTTTCACTTGGGTCCAAACGGGTGTTCCTTTTTAATGTATGCAATTTTCTGACGCGTCCTGAAGAAGGTGGTTGTCAATATAGCTTATCCCACCGAAACGCGTTGACCAAGTCTATTATTGAATCCTACGGAATGTAGTAAATCTATTGTTATCTATAGACAAACAACTGAAACGTGCCAAATCGTACAGATGGAATGTGTTGTGTGAATAGTGTGTATTTAGTATGTATGTATGAGGTCGGTTGCATGTTTTCCCTATCCAGGTATGGATGCTAATTGTTAGAGGTTTTATGTGCAAATAATTTTGTAATATTGAACATTTTGTATAGGAATTGTAAAAACAATTGTCTTTTGAAAGAAAATAGTGTTTTTAAAAAGAGAAAAAAGAGAAAAAGTGTTTACAAGAACCATAAAGGACTATATAAAGATGAATAAATAAAATGAAATAAGAAAGTAAAAAGAAATAATTGGTCTTTTTGGTGATTTGTAGTGCCCTAGATGTAATCTTTGACATAGATCCTTAAAATAAATGGGTTGTGAGGGAGAGTTTCTATAGGTCTGTTTGTTATTTTCCCCTCTTCTACCTGACCCAGAAAGTAAGTGTTTCAGAGGCGGTCCCCCTTTTTCCTCTAAGATATCCATAGACTTGTACAGGTATCAGTTGTTTATGTCCATACCATGAGTTGGAAGTCCCTCTAGGATACAAGGAGCGCCAAGCATACAACCAATTATGTAGTTCAGAATCTTAGAATGTGTCTCCTAAATAATAACAGGGCTACCTAGCCTGGATTGGCTGGGGGGACACCATATCTTGACACAGCAAATGTGAAACTCCAAGAAGGAACACGGTTACTGAATTGGGTATAGAATGTTTAAACATAAACAGTATGTCGTACAAACATCTTTTACGGGTTTAGTTTCCTCCTGGACCTGCACCATATATGCATGCCACAATGCAGACAATCAGTAAGGCAACCACAAAAAATTAGATGAAATTCCATTCTGTACTGCTCGTAAGACCAACCAGTTGGTAGTGGCTTACCTGATGTAACACCCCAGAAGAATACAACTTTGACTGTGTGTCCTCCACTTGGGATGGTGCCACCAGTAGATGATTGCAATACCTAGGGAAGTACATTTGCAGGTTTTCATACTATTATGCATGGCACACCCTCATTAGGGTGCAACCAGAGTTGTTAGAACAGGTACAAGAGAGCATGGAGCTGTGCTGGCTCTGGATTGAGGAATTAAATGTATGGGCAATCTTGATACAGTTTTCTCAGTTATTCTTAGTAATGTGAATCTGAAGGTGGAGCTGCAGTTGTGGCAGTACGCCAGAGCTTGACAACAGTCTCAGTTCAAGATTGTGAACACGAATTGCAAAAAAATATTTCATGTTTACACCTCTATGGACCATGATATATTAAGTTCACAAAACAGAGGCAACTCTACTCACACAGAACCAGGACATGTAGCAATTACAAGAAAAAACAATGGTTCTTTTGGGAAAAAAAACAATTTCACTTGGTAATAATTATGCAAAATCAGCATTAGTTCTGGTAAGGTATATTGAAAGAGAAGTTTTTTTAAAACATATATAGCAAAATGTGCACAGTGTCCCAAGTGAAAGGTGGAACCCACACAGTTTATGTGAAAATAATATACAACATACAGGGGGCGATTCCGATCCTGGAAAAATCGCTCCGAATCGTCGTATGGAGCGATTTTCCCATACGAATCGTACACCCTCGACATCACTGTACGTGCGACCTAGTACGAGTCGAACACACAGCAGATCTCCGTCCGAATCTTACAAGGTCCATAGGACTCAACAATCCGTACGAATCACACACGGATGACGCAGTAGGCGACGATCGTACGGATCGAAGCAGCATTTCCCGACCAGGCAAGTAAGAATCGGGTTTTCGGCACTCCGTACAACTCTTTTCGTACGGCACTATTAAACACCCTTAAAAACACATCTCGACATGAACCGCGTACGTGACGCCCCCCCGGGTACGGTGCATACACCCCAATACTGCAGGGGTACAGTGCGTACTCCCCGCGATCTCTGGGGTACAGTGTGCACCCCTGCTGTAATGGGGAGTACGCGCCGTACCCCTGCGATCACAGGGGTACGCAAGATACACCTGCAGTAATGAGATGTACGAAGCGTACACCTACGATCCTGGGGAGTACACCCCAGGATCGTAGGGGTACGCTTCATACATTCCATTACTGCCGGTGTACGTTGCGTACCCCTGTGATCGCATGGGTACAGCACGTACTCCCCATTACCGCAGGGGTGCACACTGTACCCCAAAGATTGCGGGGGTACGGAGTGTAGGGGTACAGCGCGTATGTGGGTGAGTGGCACTCCGTACGAATCGCGCTTACAACATTTTCTGTACCAATCGCGATTAAACACCCCGGTCCGGACACTTGTGGGGTCGGACAGCATGTTTACGAATCGTACGGATCACTGAGAGGGTCTGTTTCGTACAGATTTAGCCTTGTGATTCGTACGGTTCGCAGACATTCGTACGGACTTCTTGCGTACGAATCATACTAGACGATTCGGATGGAATCGTACGATTCGTACGCAAACGGCTCCAAATACCAATCGCCGTACGGAAAACTTTCCAGGATCTGAATCGCCCCCACAATGTGGTTTCTCAATACAAGAAAACAACCATTATAAATTACACCATGTACATGATTAATCTGATTAAAATCATGTTATTCAATGAACAAACCCATTGGGTAGTTACCTTGGACATGATGTCATAGTACACAAATATACCGTGGGTAGAGACTATCAAAATAATGCAAACATTTTTGAATGACCGCTCACATCACACAAGTCCCCACTGACTTCATTGTGGCACAGATATTTTTACAACATAATTACTTCAGGTCAGAAGGTATCTTTTATCAACAGCGCTCTGGAACATCCAAAGGAGCAGTTTTTTCTCCAAATCTAGCTAAGTAGACAGAATCACTGACAGAATATCGATGTCAAAAATATCTATGCCAAAAATATCGAAGGTGGAATATCGATGTTAAGAATATCAAAGTCCTATCTACATTAAGGTAAGTACAAAAATATTGAGAAAAAAACATCGTAAAAATATTATTGTAAAATATATATCGATTTTTTTTAATGTTTAAAAATAATATAAAATTAAATAAATTATGCATATAATGAAAATAAAACATAGTTAAAAATGTATTTACAATTATAAGTAATACATATAATGTAAAAAAAAATAAACACACATATAAAATATAACATATATACTTAATATTATTTACAATGAATTACTCCAATAACTTATAAATTGTTTAAAAAAACTCACTAATTATAAATACATACATAAACATACAACAATAATATAAATAAAAATATCAAAGCTATATACAACAATTTTTGAAAAATATATTTTTTTTAATTTGACACTACATTAACTGAAATATGAAATATTGGATAGTGTAGGGGTACAAATTACTATTCCAACTCCAGAGGGTGCAACAGTAGGGAAAGTGTTGGATAGCGTAGGGATTAAAATTACTATTCCAACTCCAGAGGGTGCAACAGTAGGGAAAGTGTTGGATAGCGTAGGGGTAAAAGTTACTATTCCACTCCAGAGGGTGCAACAGTAGGGAAAGTGTTGGATAGTGTAGGGGTAAAAATTACTATTCCAACTCCAGAGGGTGCAACAGTAGGGAAAGTGTTGGATAGCGTAAGGGTTAAAATTACTATTCCAACTCCAAAGGGTGCAACAGTAGGGAAAGTGTTGGATAGCATAGGGGTCAAAACAACTTACTAATAATTAAAATAATATATATATACTTTTTAAATAACAATTTAATTATTAAATTAAAACAAATTTACAATACCAATAAATAATTATTTAAAAATAATTACCAATTAATAATTAATTAACAATTAAAATAAATACAATTAAATAATAATTATTAAAAATTTCTTAACCAATAATATAAAATAAAAGAAATTCAATACCAAAAACAATAATTATTGAAAAACATTTACCAATTAATAAATAATTAACAATACATTATTGATAAATACCAATAAATTATAAAAAAATTACCAATTAATAATTAATAAACTAGTATTTAAAAAAATACAATAATTAGTAAAAAATGTATTACCAATTAATAATTGATTAGCAATAATTTAACTATCAATACTCAACCCAAAAAATATTTACTTAATTACAATTAAATTACTTGCAGCCCTATTACCCTATAACCTCACAACACACTTCAATAATAAATTAATACACTTAATATAATCACAAATTAATCAATTAATAAAAATGAATTACCAATTAATAAAAAGTAATTACCAATTAATAATTAATTAACATAAAATATGTATCAATACCAATAAATAGAAATTACACATTTACTTAATTACTATTAAATTACTTCCCATCCTATTCCCCTATAAACCCACAACCCGCTACAGAACTAAAGTACAAAATGTATTTAAAAATATTTAATTCCTAAATAAAATGTAATTTACTATAATTAAATTACTTCCCACCCAATTCCCCTATAAACCCACAACCCGTTACGGTACTAAATTGCATAATTTACTTAAATAAATTATTACCATTTTCAAAAATGTAATACATATATTTTAAAACTAGTACAATATTTCGCAAAAGTTATAAAAAATAAACATAAAATAAAATACATAGTGTTATTATTAATATCGATATTGGTAACATCGATATTTTTGCCATCGATATTACTAACTTTGATATTAACAAAAATGATATTTCTTACCTTCATGTCGATATGCTGGTTGTAGATATTCTTGATGTTGATATTCTGTCTCTCCGAAATTTTTGACTCGATATTATTGAAATAAAAAAGTCGATATTTAGACTGTTTACCAATTAGACCATATGGAGCAGACACTAATACTTTCTGAGAAGAATACGTACCACTTCCACATTAAGGGCCCATTAGGATGGCGGGCGGACTTTGCCCGCCCGCCATCCTCGTGCAAAACGGGACCGCCCGCCATAGAGCGGCGGTCCTGCCTTGAGCATTAGGATGCGCCCGCCACACAGGCGGGCGCATCCTGTATTTTTACCATTGCGGCGGGCGGTGCAGAAAGCGCCGCCCACCGCAATGGTAAAAATGCACGTTGTGCATTTCAAAGCACAACATGACCGGCACCACGCGGTGCCTGCCATGTTGCACTTTAAAATGCGGGGGGTACCATGGGTACCCCCCATGTGCACCCCCGACCCACAGACTTCCAGGGGGTCCACAACGGGCCCCATCAGGGAGTCTCCGCATGCCTTTCCGTGCCGCCACGGAAAAGCATGTCAGGAAGGGCATCTCATAATATGGCTGGCGGTGTCTCATAGACACCGCCACCATATTAAACATTTTCCGCCTCGGCTGCAAAGCGACCAGGGCGGAAAAGCGGCGGACGGTCTTTCCATCCGGCGCGGTCCCCCCCCCCGCCATAGTAATATGGCAGGGGGAAATGGGTGGCGGGCGGGCATTTATGTTGGGTGGATCGCCACCGCCAGCATGGCGTTGGCGATCCGTCCGACATCGTAATGGGCCCCTTAATGTTGGACGTGCTATATAGAAATGTTTCTAATCTGGTCAGGTCCCCAGCTCATATTTAAGGAGTTCTTGTCATATCTGAACACAGTCGAGAAACATGCCTTTATAGGAGGCCCACCGAAAGAAATATTCTCCTGGCGCAGCCATCCTAGGGGTTACGGGAAGGCATTACCTGTGGTTACTTCTTGCGTCCCTGCAGGAATTGCTCCCGCAAGGAAAATTACTTTAGAAAAGCCTTTATTCTCAGAGACAAATTGATGTTGAGAGGCTACCCAAAAAAAACTGTCAAGAATTCTCTCAAACAGGCTTGATACTGTCCTTGAGAGGAGTTACTTCCCTCAAAAGAAAAGACACCCGTTGAGAAATTGGTATGTGTCAATCCTATTTTGTACTCACACAAATAGGATGCACAATCTAATTTTAAAGAATTGGCATCTGGTCAAAAGTATAGATTCCTCCCTACAAATCCCAATGTTTGGTCCACTCCTCCTCACAATGTTCCAATACCTTTCAACCAAGAACCTTGGAAACTGCATGGGGCCTCCTCCCACTAAATGATCATTTCCGTTGTGGGAACTGCATTGAACCTATAGTTTTGACACCAAAGTCTTTGAACATGGCAATGTCAAACACCAACTGAATTTTGTATCCAGCTGCAATTCGTGCAATGTCATCTACAGTGTTGGTGCCCCTGTGGCTTGCCCTATATTGGCCAAACTTATCAGCATATAAAAGCCAGGATAGGCCAACATCGAAGAACAATCCAGTGCACAGTGCATAATGCAACTTTGCTGACCTATTTGTTTAAAAGAGCACACAGTTGACAAACTGAAATGGCAGGTCATACACATGGCTGTGGTCCCATAAAGAGGGGATGGCTTCACACACATTCTGCAACATTTGGAATTTAAGTGATGGAGAGGTGCAGTACCATTGATCGATAGTTCAACACCGCAGAAGAATGGCGTAGCTTTGTAACAAGCCAAACTAACTAATGTAGATGCAGGCTGATTGACCATGTAGAACTACTGTCAGACTTCGCAAAATGTTAATGTTAATAATTCTGCCTTGTATATACCTGAAAACATCTTTCCTTATTGATTTGTTTGTTAATCAGTGGATGCTTGCACAGGTACACACTGTGGGGCGGGGCAGGGAATAGGTGTGGGGGTAGTGGAGTTCGACAGAGAATGGGAAAGTGAAAGTAAAGAAATAAATCAATAAAACCACTTACCATGCGCTCGCCACATCGCCGCCTCAGCAATGTGGCGAGCACAAGTTAAGTGGTTTTATTTATTTATTTTGTTACTTTCACCTTTCCCGTCGTATGTTGGACTCCACTACACCCCCGCCCCGCCCCTTGTCCCCACGGTTACCTGTGCAAGCCGCCTCTGTGTAATGCTGTTTATCTATGGACTGTCCTCACTCTTTTTCTTTTCTTTTGTAATATCACCTCGAGAGTTTGTTGTTTATCTCCCCATACCTTTCTTTGATTCCACATACCTTTCTATTATTCCACATTCCCTCTGTGAGGGTTCTTTCGAGACATTTGATTGTTCGTGTCGTCTCTCCCACAGCACTGTCTGGCTACGTTAATTGGATGTGTCTTTTTCAGCACGTATCTCTGCGTTTTAATTACCCAGTAGAAACCGTGCCCCTCACCGAAGACATTTGCCATAGTAGGTTAAACTGGACAGTTATTCTTTTTGCTGGGCACAGTTAATGTGACGTGCAGCTGATTTCGTCAGACCTTTCGTCAGTCTCATTTTAGACGTGAGCATTGACGAAATTAGCCTTTCAAGATTTAACCGGGCGCTCCTTTTCACAGGGCGCGGTTGTGATAGGCCTCTGAATGTAAATGTAAATGTAAATGTACAAGAATTTATATAGCGCAAATCACCACTGGTTTCTAAGCGCTTGCTTAGGGAACCCGTCCTGGTATTCCCCTGTGAGATTACCCTGGCAGGGTATCCGCAAGGTGAAAGCCAGGCATCCCGCCGCGAAGGGCCGTTGTGGAGATTAAGCAAGCTATTGCCCAGAGTCGCAGAGTGTGAGCCCGTGAATCGAGTAGGCACCGGTGCGAGAATTGTCGAGTCCATGGACATTTTTAGGACTCAAGACCCCGCCGAGCCGGGAATTGAACCCTGGTCCCGGGCTGACCTCTGCTTCCAGGTCTGCCTCCTCTAACCAGTGAGCCACACTTCTCCACCCGCACGCATCCCGTTCTAGACTCACAGTGATTGATTCTTAATTACTGCACTAGTTGGGGTAAGTGCATTTGCATCAGCCACTAACTTGGGATCCTCTGCCTCTCAATCCAACGTTTCGCTCATATTTAGCTATTCTATATTTTCAGCCATCTTTCAGGACTCATATTGTGCTCCATCCTTGAAATGCCTCAACATTCTGCAAAAATATTCCCTCCACCACCACCTCTCCTCACTGGGGTAAGTCTAGTTAAATATTGTAATCAGCCCTACCCATGGAATCACTTTCTCGATTTTAATCTCATGTCTTTTCTTCCATTAAGTTCCTGGCTGGGCCCCATGTGAGTATTTTTTTTCCTCAGTGGGTTTTAAGAGCACCCAACGTAATAAGTCATCAGAATGTTGAATTGTTCAGGTGGAATCTTTTTCCATCTCTTTTTCTTGTTTCTCTCAGTTTTTCTCCTATTTCTACTTAGCCTTTTCTTATTCTTACATTACAGGTGTCCCCATTCTTTAGATCCTGATGAGATCCCCATCAATAGTAGGGTCGAAACGTCGTCAACTTACGAAATGAATAAACCATTTCCAGTCTTTGTATAAATAATAACAGAGCTGTGTAATCACTATTGTGTAATTTATAACGGTTGTTTTCTTGTATTGAGAAACCACAGCGGATTCTGAGTGCTGTTAATTCCAGTCCGGTTTTGCAGCAGCGAAGTGCAGGAGAGGGCTGTAACGGCGGTGGTGAGCGGCGAACGCTGATGGCGGACGGCTGAACAATTGAAACTCCTGAAAAACCAACAAGCCGTAGCCGCCGCAGCCGTAGCAGCCGCTGAGGGAAGTCACAGAGCGGAGCTGCACATCCTCGGAACGCCGGGTGAGTCTGAGCGCGGACCGGAGCTGCACTCCCCCTGAGCCGACCAAAACCGAGCCTCGCATAATTATCGCTCCACCACCGCTTGACACGAGCGAAAACGCCGGCCCTCGGCAGCCGCAGCTGCAGCCGTCACCTTGACTTTCAGCCACATGCTGCCCCAGCTGATTCTCCACCGCGGGAGGGCCCTCCATAGCCAGGCTGCTCCTTACCTCCCAGAGTGGCGGCAAGCGCAGCTGCCTCTAGGCGGCAGCAGCATTAAGTGAGAGCCCTCGACAGGTCCATAGAGGCGGCCTGACTAGGTCAGGGGGAGCCTGTGACCTGTCCTGTGAGCCCCGCTTGCCTCAACAATTCCCACGCGGATCTCCCTGCCCTCCACTACCCTCACCTCTGCCCCGATATTTTGGCTCAGGTGGGGGCAGGGAGCTTCTGGTTACACCAAATCAACACAAAAACCACTTTTGCCACTAGCTGAAGCACCACCTTAAAGAAGAATTGACAGACCTTGCATCCCCCAAAAAGTAAGAGGGGAGAGAGCGGAGAGGGTGACAAGCAACAAAAGGCAATAAAAGGGCAACAGGGGCCTCGCCCCAGACTCGGAGCGGCTGCCTACTAGGGGGAAGCTAAACCCCAGCAGGAAACGCAAAAGGAAGGGCCGATTGCTCACGACCCCGGAAAAAAGCCCTACGATTCATCTGCCCATCAACAGGACAACAACACGGTTTACGAGGAGCAAATCACTAACAGACAGCTTAAATAAAAAGCAGCAAGAAGCTGACCAAAGGGGCTCGATCAGAAACTTTTTAATTAAGAAAAATGACCCCCTCAGTAGCAACCACAGCACCACCCAGGTCGCTCTCCCAGACGTCCCATGCCCGGCCCAAGATAGCAGCACTAACAAACGTATTAGACGATCGTCCAATTCCACCTGCATATTCAAGGATGAGACCTCCCCCTGCGAGGAACTTAGGACCAACCAGGAAAGCCTAGCCTAGCCTAGCCTAGCCTAACCTACGAGCAGCCCCACCTAAAGCAACCAGCAGGACAATTCAGGGGTGGAACCCCCCCTTTGTCCACAGACAAGGGGCAGGACACCATAACCAGCAAGACCATCGATACAGTTCTGCCCAAAGGCGGCTCCACAGTAACGACAACAGTGCAAATCCATCAGACCAAAGCCCTTGGGCCCATACCTTCAGACCACGGAGACAAGTGACCCCCAATATGAATCCAAAAACTCCAAACCAATGTACTCCAAGCCAGACCTTCTGGCTCCAGTGTCCCCAGTGGCTGGGGAGTTCACAGTCTCATTCCTTCACAACCTTGAACAAAAGATCAAAAGAACCCTCGATCTAACTCCAAACCTGTTGTGTCCTTTAGTGTCTCCATGGGCCCCAAACACAAAAGCTGACTATCTCGCTTGCAACAGCAGCGCTGACACGACGTCTGAGAATACATCCCCGACGGAGACAAATAGTGCCACTAATAAAGCCCTCCTGTGGAAATCGACGAAGATGGAAGTACAAATAGACCTTCTACAAGCAATTGCAGGGCGTCTAGCAGACATAAGCTCCAAGGTGGAGGTCCTAGACAACAGGATCTCCCAACATGTGGTTTCCAACCGGGGTGACTGCTCCTGCCGCTGTTCAAATCTTATTGAGAAGTGGGCCTCCCATCCTGAGGTCCTAGCTGATATAGTAGAACTAGCAAAAGGGAGTAAGGCGGCACCGTTAGGACAGAAGAACAGAAGAACATAGTCCTAACTATGCAGAGCACATGACCATTAAACCAGACAGCAGCCCAAAAACACGCAAAAACCCACAAAGCCTAAACTTCAGGGACAGCGACGCCATTGGAACAGTCCTGCAGGAACATACCTCACGCACAACGGATATACATGAACCCTCCTTATCAAGGAGAGCAAAAAAGAAGCTAAAGAAGCAACAGAAAAAAGCAAAGCTAAAAGTGAGACAATCACAGTTATTGAAGATCAATCAACCGCCTTTACAAGGGGGCGCAAAAGCTACCCAGTTGTACTCAATATTAACAGATAAAAACTGGGGCAAAAGGGCCCCCTGGTCTCCCTGGCCAATGGAATCTCAACATAAACAAACCATATCATCAAGTATCTCCAGCGCAAAGGGCCAAAAGTCAGCAGAAAGGCCAAATCACCCCACAGACAACTATCCAATAAGTCCATCTCCTGTAGAATTGCTCACCCTGACAACTTCGTCAACATCGATACAGCAAGTGGCTACCCCAAATCCATCACAATTAAGCACGCAGCCCCAGCCTGGCACCAGGACCAACAACAGCCAAAATAAGTGGCCTCAAGGAGGATCTCCTTCAATCCCCCAAGGAAGCACCAGCATAGTGCCAACCCCCAGCAGAGTTTGCCATAGAAAAGGGAGAAAGGGTCCTAATAGCGGGTGTATCAGCAGTCGTTTATGAGGTGGTCCTTACTATGAGATTATCTAGTATGGGAAAACACAACATCCTGAATCGGAGTAACATCCTACTCCTCTTTAAACATTTGGACACCGGGGGGCGTGGCCAAGCAGCATGGCCGACAGGACGTGAGCTCCTTCGGCTCCCTGCCAGTCGCCGCTTAAATCCTGCAAACTGATCCCTTTCAGCGCACCTCGGGTGTGATTTGTGGTCCCATGATCCCGGACTGCGCTGCTCTCATCCCTGCCCGGTTTTGAGTCGGGGAGCGACCGGATTGCTGAAAGACTTTGGCTGGTCAGCCTGCCCTGCCAGTAATTGAGGTCGGGGATTGCGGCCTACCCCGGACATCAGCGGGTCCCGGACACGTGAGGACCCACTGCCATCAGGGTCTTCTGCTGTCGCTGGGGCACCGGAGTGGAGTTGGGGCCTTCTGGTGACGGGGGGCCCGGGGAGATTGTCCTGCTGCCCGTTGGCTGGCCGGCAGCGGAGGAGGCGGCGGCCGGCCTTGGAGAGGCGCCACTGCGACTTGAAGCAGTGGATTTGGCTTGGTCGCTACCGAGACCGGAGCATTCCTGAGGAGCCCACTGTTATCGGTGTCCTCTTTGGCTGCACGAGTTGGGGCCGGAGGAGAGACTGAAGAGCGGCCTACCTTGGGCTGCATTGCGAGGAGCCGTAGATTGCGCCGTCCTGTAGTGGCGCAGAGGTGCCCTCTGTCATCGGGGCCCTCCTCAGGGACTGGAGAGACGCCGGATCGGGAGCCTCCTAGGACCCGGGGACCGGCCTAGCTGAGACTGGGCCAAGAAGTGGTGCCGCGACCTGTCCGGTTCTGGAAGGGGCCGCGCAAAATTGAGGCCGAGGTCTGGGCCTACTTCCCGGACCCGTGACTGAACTGCACCTGGGAGGCCCGTTGCCATTGGGGGGCCCCCCGTTCTGCCTAGAAGCGGAGGCGGGCAGCGGCGGATCGGCGGCGGCCTGGATCCCATCTGCCCGGAGGTGGGGCTGCCTGTGCCTGAACCGAGGGCTGCATCCTAGGCCCAGGGTACGCGTCGCTCCTGGTGCGGGGAGTGCCACTGCTGCGGGGGTCTTCTACTGCACCTGGGGAGTAGATCCTGTGCCGCTGCCTACAGACGCATGGTGACCCGGAGTGAGTACCCTTGAGAGCAGTGAAGGGAGAGGACGCCTGTTTGTGAAGGGGGTTTTCCCCCCATTGGCCCAGGCCTGGCCGGGAGACGCATGTGCCTGACAGAGTGGTCCCGGAGGAAGCGCATTGATACTGGGGCACTGCTGCGTGGAAGGAGAGACCAAGGACTGTGCATAACAGAGAGGGGGGTCTCCTGTGGAAACCGAGGACTGAGCCTGGTTCCTTATTGTGTCCCTTGAGAACCTGAGACTCGTACCCCCTGGCCCTCGGACTCGCCCTGCGTGCGGGAGGGTGTGTTAGGTTAGGTGACCGTTAACTGGCTCCTACAGGACAAGTTCCCCAGGGAAACGCAGGCCAGCGTTGGAACCGAGATGCCCCTAGCCAGTGGGGGCCTGGATATTGAGGGTGTGAACTGAGTTGCCTGGTCCTGGCTACGTGGGGGACTTCTGGGCGCTCTACTGTGTCGTGGGTCTCGTGGAGAGAAGACATCTGGGAGGTCCTCTGTCATACTTCATGATGTGTAAGGACAAAACACCTAGGGCGGGACAGCCCAACACCATAACGCAGTATATTACACAAAGGCTCCCTTTGCAGAGACTCACGCGCCAGTCGGGGCAGGAGGAGGGGGATCCAACGCCCGAGGAGCCATCGAGGGCGGAACTGCTGAAAGCTATACAGGGGTCCCCTAGGCCTTGGAGAGCCAGATCGAGACTGTGTCCATCGACGTGAACCTCCTACGGACGGACCTGCGCAAGGTGGCCGATAAAGTTACAGATGCGGAAGGGAACATTACTCAACTGCAAGGGGAGGTCGCCTCCCTCAAAAAAACGGTCTCACAAATCTCGGCCACAATGGAGGCACTAGAGCGGAGGGCGGAGGATGCAGAAGGGAGAGCGCGCCGCAGTAACATTTGCGTGCTGGGTATCCCTGAACGGGCGGAGGCCGGCAACCCGGAGCACTTCCTTGAGCACTGGATTCGGACGGTGCTGTGCCCTGAAGGCCAGTCAGATGTTTTTGTAATAGAAAGAGCTCACAGAGCGTTGGTCCCACCCCGAGGCCTGGAGTCCCTCCACGGGCTCTCATTGCCAAGATCCTTAACTACCGCAACAGGGACTGCATCCTGAGATCGGCAACGGAGTCTAAGGCCCTTACATTTGAGAATTCCAGGGTGTCCATCTTTCCGGACTATACGCAATTAGTTCAGGAGCAGCGCAAGTCATTCCTGGCAGTCAAACAAAAGCTCAGGGAGATGCAAATGCAATATATGCTACTCTACCCAGCGAAGCTCAAGGTTATGGCCCAAGGGAAGGCGCACTTCTTTGAAGACCCTGCAGAGGTGTGGGAGTGGCTCGAGATTCGAGGGGATGACCTCCCACCTGGAGAGCCGGCAGGGTCTCGTAACACATGGGGGACCAGACCGCGGAGGCAGCGCAGCCGGAGGAGACATCAACGGTCCTGGGCGGAGGAGAGCGGGGATGGCTCCCTCCGCGTGGATCTGCCGGAGTTGAACCACGTACCGGCGGTATCTCGACCTTCCTCTCCTGGGGAGATCCTTGTGCCGGACATGTTGCTGCCCTCCCTGGTGGTGGTTTCCCCGACCAGTGCAGCCGTCCCGGAGACTGCTGAAGCGCAGGGACAGGAGATGGACGGAATATCGTGAAGAGGGGCCCAGGTGCTACATTGATCGCTGTACTCTGGACACGATGTTGGAGACTTGTCAGACAGTAAGGGGGCTATGGATGATGGGGGGGCATTGCCAGGCGCTGAGGCTTGGGAGCGGGTGGGGGTTCGGGGATTGGATAACTGATGATCTCTTTAGTTGTCAGAGCGGGGGAGTGGTTGTTTTGGGGTACTGATGGGCGACCTGGGAAGGAGTCGAACGGGGGGGGGGTGGTTGTCTTCCTGGTTTTTCTTTGGGTTGTGGGTAGGTTTAGTGAGGGAGGCTGATGGGAAAGCTGTGTATGTCCTGGCACCAACGCGGGAAGGGCATATCTACAGGTTTAGTTATTTCTAGTATGTTGCTCGTGGGTGGGGTTGGGGTGGGAGGGGGGTTGTTGGGGGTGGGAAGTTACAGGCATCGCACATATGGCACATTGGGCATGGGTCTGGAGGGACACTGAGAGTGCAGTAGGGGGGCGGGACACATAGTTGACAATGGGATACAAGTTTGTGAGTTGGAATGTGAGAGGACTGGGTACTTGCACGAAACGCTATAGAGTATTGTCTTGGCTTCGTAGGCATAAGGTTTCGATTGCATGTCTGCAAGAGACTCATCTTACTGAGGATGGGGCGCAGAAGCTGGATAAGAAATGGAGGGGCCAGGTATTCCATTCCTCATATTATTCATATGTAAAAGGGGTGTTGATTTGGGTTGCGCAGGTGGTCCCGTTTGCGCTCCAGTATTTGGAGGAGGATATACAGGGCAGGTACTTGTTCCTCAAGGCCAAGGTAGATGGTAGGGATGTAACATTTATCAATACATACACACCGAATGTGGATGATCCGGGTTTTTTCCTGACACTGGAAGATATCCTGGTTGACGACCTGGAGGCGCCACTTTTCTGGTTGGGAGATTTTAATTGTGTCTTAGACCAGGTGCTAGATAGGTCCCCACCGCGGGAGGGCACGAAAACCCGAATGACGAGACAGCTTCACAAGGTTATGGAGAATATTGGGGCTGTCGACATTTGGAGACAGGCCAACCCGACGTTGCAGGTGTACACCTGCTTTTCCCTCACGCATAACACACATAGTCGCCTTGATAGGGTGCTGGTGGCTAATGCAGAGAGCAACATGAATATGGAGGTGACACATCAGGCGCGCTATCTGTCTGACCACTCCCTGGTGACTTGTCTGGTGAGATGGGAAGCTTCGGTTTCCCTTCCACGTACCTGGAGATTCCCAGTGGACGTTCTCCGTGACTCCGTGGGTAGAGCGCATGTTGAGAAGGCCCTGACGGCCGTGGTGAGGGGAGCCTGTATGGGACTGACGTATTGAGTCCGCAAACAGCTTCTCAGGGACTTGCAGGCGGCAGAGGCGGGGCTATTGCGTGCCCAGGCCACCGGGTCCCCTGACTACCTACAGCGTGCGGACGAACGGGTTGCCCAAGGGAGGGTCCATGACATATTGGACCGCCTGGACTAGTACTCCCTCGGCCGATATAGGCAGAGGCTTCACAGAGAAGGAGACAAATCGGGGCGGTGGTTGGCCTGGATCCTCCGTAGAGAGCAGACACCGGAACGTATAGAGGCTCTGCGGGACGCCCAGGGCTTGGTGGTCCACTCGGAAAGGGAGATTCTTGAGACTCTTCGGTCCCACCTTCAGCAGGTATATACCGCGGACCCGAGCGTCTCCGAGGCCTCTTATTCCCCTTATTTGCAGGGGCTGACCCTACCTTCTATCTCCACGCCCGCCAAGAAGGACTTGGATGCTTCTCTATCAGCGGAGGATGTGCAAGCGGCCCTCGCCCGCAAAGTCCCCGGGTAGTGACGTCTAACCCGCCGAAGTTTTATCAGGAGTTTGGAGACACGATGGCGCGTTTCTTGGTGCAGGTCTACGCCGAAGCCTTTGAGACCGGATCGCTCCCGCAGAGTATGTCCAGCGGAGAAATTTGTATGATCCTTAAACCGGGGGGGGGGACAAGCTTGAGCCATCTGCATACCGCCCTATCACCATGATCAATACTGACGTTAAAATTCTAACTAAATTATTGGCCACCCGATTGGCCCCCCAGATGGTGCATTTAGTCCATCCAGAACAATGCGGCTTTATCCCTGGGCGTAACACCGCCATGATCCTGAGGCGCATGAATCATATCATCCTTGAGGTTCAAGTCAAGTCAAGTCAAGTCAAAGAATTTATATAGCGCACTACATACCCAGAGGGTCTCAAGGCGCTTAGGGAGGGGAAGAGGCTTACTTGTCAAATATCCACGTTTTAAGTTGCTTTCTGAATGCTAGGTGGTTCTGGGTAAGGCGAAGGTAAGTGGGGAGTGAGTTCCATGTTTTAGCAGCCAGGTATGAGAAGGATCTGCCTCCCATGGTTGTCTTGTTGATGCGAGGTACAGTGGCGAGGGCTTGGCTGGAAGAACGTAGTTGGCGGAAGGGGGTGTAGAAGGACAGTCGTGAGTTGAGGCATTCTGGTCCGATGTCGTAGAGTGATTTATGTGCGTGGGTTAGCAGTCGGAAAGTGATCCTCTTATTGACGGGTAGCCAGTGGAGGTCTTTCAGGTGACCAGAGATGTGTTCGTTACGCGGGATGTCTAATATGATCCTGGCTGATGCGTTTTGGATTCGTTGGAGTTTCTTCTGGAGTTTAGCGGTAGTACCTGCGTAGAGGGTGTTTCCGTAGTCCAGTCGGCTCGTGACCAGAGCATGGGTGACTGTTTTTCTGGTTTCGGTGGGGATCCAGCGAAATGTTTTTTTGAGCATGCGAAGAATGTTGAAACAGGATGAGGATACGGCGCTGACTTGTCTGTTCATTGAAAGTGAAGAATCCAGGATGACGCCTAGGTTCCGTGCGTGGTCTGTCGGGATGGGTGCCCTTCCAAGGGCTTCCGGCCACCAAGAGTCGTCCCATGCAGAGGGGGATGTGCCTAGGATGAGGACTTCTGTTTTATCCGAGTTCAGTTTCAGACGGCTGTGTTTCATCCATTCGGCAACTTCTTTCATTCCTTCGTGTAGGTTAGTTTTGGCGGTGCTGGGGTCATTGGTGAGAGAAAGGATCAGTTGAGTGTCATCCGCGTAAGAGATGATGTTGAGGTTGTGTTGGCGTGCGATGGCCGCGAGGGGGCTCATGTATACGTTGAAGAGGGTGGGACTGAGTGAGGATCCTTGTGGTACGCCACAGATGACTTCAGTGGCCTCGGACTTGAATGGTGGAAGGCGGACTTTCTGGGTTCTTCCGGTGAGGAACGAGGTGATCCATTCAAGTGCTTTTCCTTGTATTCCGATGTTTCTGAGGCGTTGTAAAAGGGTGCTGTGGCAGACTGTGTCGAAGGCTGCAGAGAGGTCGAGGAGGATGAGGGCGACTGTGTCTCCATTGTCAAGTAGAGTTCGAATGTCGTCTGTTGCTGCGATGAGGGCGGTCTCAGTGCTGTGTTTTGCTCGGAAGCCAGATTGTGAGGAGTCGAGGGATTTGTTGGCTTCGAGGAAAGCGGCGAGCTGGTTGTTGACAGCTTTCTCGATGACTTTGGCCGGGAAAGGAAGGAGTGATATGGGGCGGTAATTTTTGAGTTCGGTGGGGTCCGCTGTGGGTTTTTTCAGAAGGGCGGTGAGTTCAGCGTGTTTCCAGCTTTCCGGGAAGGTGGCGGAGTTGAAGGAGCAGTTGATGACGTCTCGGAGGTGCGGTGCTATGATGGAGTCTGCTTTGTTGAAGATGTGGTGAGGGCATGGGTCTGTGGGGGATCCTGAGTGGATGGAGTTCATCAGGCGGATGGTGTCCTCAGTGGAGATTGGGTTCCAGTCGTTAAGGGTGTTCAAGGGGGGAGAATGTTCAACATATGGTTGGGTGGGTTGGTCTCCGGGTTGGTTGTCGAAGCTGTTGTGGATGTCTGCAATTTTGTTGTGGAAGAATGAGGCAAGGGAGTCGCAGAGGGCTTGAGAGGGGGTGATGTCGTTGGAGTTGGCTGAGGGATTGGTAAATTCCTTGACGATGTTGAAAAGTTCCTTGCTGTTGTGGGCGTTGTTGTCTAGTCGATCCTTGAATGCTGTTTTCTTGGCCTTTCGGATTAGTTGGTGGTGTGAGCGGGTGGCGTTTTTGAAGGCGTCCTTGGTGCTAGTGGTTGGGTCTTTTTTCCAGGCCTTTTCAAGGGAGCGGCAGAGTTTCTTGGACTTCTTAAGATCATCGTTGAACCATGAGGCCTTCTTGCTGCCAGGTTTGCTTTGACGTTTTTTCAGTGGTGCTAAGGTGTCGGCGGTGTTGGATAACCATAGGGTGAAGTTGGCGGCGGCTTGGTCTGGGTTAGAAGAGTGGGCTGGGGTGTTTAGAAGGAGCGATGAGGAGATCTGGTCGATGGTGACTTTGTTCCAGTTTCTTTGCAGAGTTGGTTGGAGGTGGTTGATGGGTTTCGGCTTGTTGTAGGTGAAGTGCACGCAGCTGTGGTCAGTCCAGAGGAGATCCGTAGTATGGCTGAAGGATACATGATTGCTGGAGGTGAAGATGGGGTCGATTTGGATGAGCAAATGGTGCTCGTATCGGTTGACCTGGCCAAGGCATTTGATACCGTGGACTGGGCTTATCTACAGGAGGTACTCAGAGTGATGGGCCTAGGCCCGAAATTTTGCCGATGGGTCCGTATCTTATACGACTCCCCAAAGCCAGGGTGAGGTTGGGGACTGTGCGTTCAGAGGAGTGGCAGTTAGGGCGGGGTACACGTCAAGGGTGTCCCCTTTCACCACTTCTCTTCGCTCTTGCAATATAGCCTTTGGCTGCCCGGATTCGACTGGAGATGTCGCAGTGGGGTATACGAGTGTGAGATTCGTGCAACGTTAACTTTTTGTATGCAGACGATGCCTTGTTTTACCTGAGGGCCCGAGGGAGGCCCTTCCTGTGTTGCTTAATCAGTTGGATCGGTTTGAGGATGCGTCTGGACTACGGCTCAATAGGCGTAAGTCTTTGATTTACCCGCTGTCGGGATTCGGCTCGGGGTCCGGGGACGATTTCCCGGAGCTCTGGCTCCGTTGGGCGGTGGATACTTTTCGTTACTTAGGAATTAATGTGGCGTCTACGGAGGAGAGATCCCTGGCCTGTAACATTGACAAGGTGCTTCAGTCCCTACAGCGCTCCGTGTCCTTTTGGAACACCCTCCCGCTGTCCCTCATGGGCCGCCTTGCTGTCGCTAAGATGGTGATGTTGCCTAGGACTCTTTATTTACTGTAAAATACGTTGTGCCCCCTCCCCCAAGGGTCTTTCGCACACTGAATACGCTCCTTACGTCCTTATTGTGGGCGAACCGACGTAGTCGAGTTGCCCTTCACACGGTGGTGCGATCCTATGATGAGGGTGGCCTAGAGGTCCCACGCTTTGACCTGTACTACTATGCTGTGCAGCTGCTGCCTGCTGCCAGATGGTTTGCGGAATCGGAGGTTTGGGAGCTGCAGCTGTTGGCGGGTACAGCAACGTGCCGGAGATCCAGGTGGCATTGATGCGGTGAAGAGGGGCGAATGAGACTCTGCCCTACATCGTGAGACATACGGCGAATGTGTGGCACCGATTTGTTGAGAGGGTGCTCCGGGCGGCGCCCTTTTATGGAGACCTGTCGCTTTGGAGACCGGCGCCCATGGTGGAGTTATAGGAGAAAATGTCCTTTCGGGCCTGGCGGGAGGGAGGCTGTGAGTCCCTAGCTGATCTGTAACCATCTGATACTTTTTTGACATACGAACAGGCAGAGGAGGCTTTCACCCTTGGCAGGGGGCAGTTCCTGCATTACCAGGGATTGCGAGATGTGGTGAGGTCACTGTGGATGCAGTGGATGCAGTGTATAGAAATTCGACCAATGACTCACACCCTGGACATTATATTGTCTTGCGGCTGAGGACGGCGACTTATATCCCTGCTATATGCAGCCATGCGTAGAGACTCTGCCCCACCGGTACCCCCAGCGTGGGCGACCTGGGAGGTGGATCTAGGCGTTTCAGTGGAGCAGGTTCAACGCAAGCGAATAGGAGCACTTACAAAGAAGGTTTCTTGTAATACACGTTAATTCATTTCAATTTCCTGCACCGCACCTATCTCACTCCATGCTTACTGCAGCGCTTCTCCGCGGGTAGGCGGGATGATTGCCCTAGATGCGGCGTGGGGGGAGCGGGGTTCTTGCACTTGGCCTGGGGATGTCCACTGGTCCAGAGCTTTTGGAGGGGGGCGCTGGAACATATCACTGCCACAACGGGGATCCGCATTACGCGGACACCTTTACACTGCCTGTTGGCGTTGGTACCTAGGCGGAAGAAACGGAAATTGTCTTATAAGCTGATGCAATTGATGCTGGTGCTGGCCAGGCGCAGGGTGGCTATTACTTGGATGGGTCAGAGGGCCCCGGAGATTCCCAGGTGGCTGAGTGATGTGCGGGAGTGGTCCCTAGCGGAAGAGGCGCATATGCAGAGCTGTAGGAGGGACGTGAAGCTGCAGGAGGACCTGTTAGCCTGTCGCGTAATGTGCACCTCGGTAGGGGTCCGGGATCATACCTCCCATAGTGATTCAGAGGGGACGAGTGGGGAGTTATTCTCACCGATGGGTTCAGGTGCTGAAGATGATACGGGGGAAGCCCCTGGAGTCATGGTGGAGGGGAAGGGTGGTGTAGGGACTAGCCCAGGGCTTGCATGAAGTCAACTGTTATCTGATAATATACAATGTGTTATAAGAAACTATGTATCTCAGTGTAACCTTTGGTCAACTAACCGTGCCTTAATGAGCCTGTCGATATGCATATGTGCTGTTTTGATACTAATGGGGGAATGTTATTGGTTGTTTACTTGGTGCAAAATGACAAAAATAAAGTTAAAAAACAAACATCTGGACACCCTAGGCAAGATACATACAGAGAACATAGAATGGGTGAAATTTCTGAGCATGAAGGGGGACACACATGGCGACTCTTCAGTGGTGGGACTGAAGAATAAAGAAATACAACAAGCCGTCGTGAACAACTCCACCCTACTCGCCGAGTGGGGTATTGAAGTTCAAATATTGTCGCACCCAAAATATCCACTTGTCTTGGCCCCAGATAGTGGGAGAAAGGCCACTCGGTCGGTCCTGCACGGGACAAACAGAAGCCAGATGGGCCAAAGGGACCTAACGGACATTATAATTTCATGCCAAAATAATCAACAGGTTATATGCACCACCTCCCCCATCCCTGATCAAAAGGGACTCGCAAGAAGGAGGATACAGTATTCCTAACTGTGACAAAAGTCAGCCTGCCAGAGAAGATGTTGGGCCTGGATTAATATCAAAGTTGCAATTAACTAAAATTTCCTGGAACATAGCAGGGATCAGCAAAATCTGCAAAAATGAAAACCTGAAGCATTTCCTGGAAAGTGGAGACATAATCTGTTTCCAAGAAACATGGGCCTTGTCCACCACTACTCTTGCAGGGTACTACGAACATCAAGTACCAGCCATACAAAGGAATATCTTTGGCCGTCCAGCTGGCGGTCTTTCAGTTTTTATAAAACACGAGTGTGCCCTTGCAGCCACCGCCATTAGCTCGAATTCCCCCGGTCTGCAAGCTCTACAGATAAGAGGTTTGAGTTTTAATAAACATCCAATGCGCCTGTTGGTAATAAACTGTTATATCAACCCCGCACAGACCCTAATGAGACCAGCTGGAGGCACTGGCACAAAACCTAGAAGATATGCAAATAAACACAAAACATACCAGGACATTCTAGCTGGGGACTTTAATTTGAAAAATCTCGACAAAACAGAAACACCCCCCCCGGGGATCAGGCAGGGCAGCTCCCCTGCACGATCTTCTCAACAATTACAAGCTAACATCAACCTATGCACTGAAAAAAGCTCGCTCGGCCGCCTGGCAGGCTCAGCCCACTTTTTCGAAACGCCTCAAGAATTGATTACATCATGATTAGCGGAGAGTTGACGGCCAGAATGGATGACTTCGAAGTTGAAGATCGGAAGCAGGCCATACCCTAGATCCGATCTTCACTAACATCCAAGAGGCAGTCACGGAGATCCCCTCCCCAATGGGATGGACGGACCACTACCTCGTTAAACTTATGGTTCCTGCACCACATCGGCAGTATAAAACTGAATCCAACCAACTCCTAAGAAGACCTTGGCACAAGCTCTCCACTCCCACTCTACACAAAACCTTAGGTGATTTCCACTGCGAAACTAATCAGGAGATAGAAGCGACCTACACCTCCTTCACTACCTGGATTACCAATGGCCTCGACACCCTCATCCCAGCTAAACTGACTAAAGGACGCAATACGCCCTCTAATCCATGGTATGATGATACCCTTAAAGCGCTACGTAAGGATTGTAAAAAAGCCGAGCGCCAATGGAGGAAAAACGTTGACAATCAGGATAAGGCAAACTATTTATCCAAACTTAAAATCTACCATAAAGCCATCAGATCCTCCCGCGCTTCTTTTTATGCTAACAAAATTAGCTCCAACCCGAACCCATCTAAAGTGATTTTTAAGCTAGTCAAAGAACTTCAAAACCCTAGGGCGCCATCTCCAAAAATCTCATCCAACGAACAATGTGAGCAGCTTGCCACATACTTCGTTGAAAAAGTTCAAAAAAATATATGCGACCTTTCTGCAGAACCCTCCTCACTCCAGAGAGCCTACAACCCCAGTCCCCACCCGTATCCCTCTCACCCAAATCCCTGCCATCACTGCCGCCGAATTGACCAAACTATGCAGGAAGGTGAAGTCTGGTTCCCCAGCTGATCCTATGAGCCCCTCTCACTTCCTGGACTCATTGGATCTTTTTCTACCTCCCATGATGGATATCCTCAATCTCTCCTTTACCTCTGGATCTGTACCTATCGCTTGGAAACAAGCGTGGGTATCACCAATAATCAAAAAACCCACCCTCGACCCTTCCAAACCGGAAAACTACCGACCAATATCCCTTTTACCCTGGATATCCAAGATAGCAGAGGCCCATGTCAACGGCATCCTCTCGAAACATGTGGACCGTCACGGAATTCTGGATCCATCCCAAAATGGCTTTCGAGCGGGCCATAGTACTGAGTCTGCCTTACTGGCCACCACTGAACATCTCCGGACGATCCTAGACTCCGGGCAAAGTGCTGCGCTGATTCTCTTAGATCTCAGCGCAGCCTTCGACACGGTATCCCATGACATCCTTCTGGAACGTCTGGAGATGGCCGGTGTGACTGGCCTCGCTCTTTCATGGTTCCAATCCTTTCTTAAGGACAGATCCTTCAAGGTGTCAGCCCCCCCATTTCTATCTAAATCTCATCCCATAGCCCAAGGAGTCCCCCAGGGTTCAGCGTTGAGTCCCTCCCTCTTTAACTTATATGTCCAGCCGCTTGCGGATGTGGCCAAAGAGTGGGGACTCACGCTGGTCTCATACGCCGACGACACCCAGCTGGTCGTCACCCTCTCGGAAAGCCCGTCCACCGCGGCATCCAAGTTTAGAGAGGGCATGGCATCAGTGGCACAATGGATGACGGACAACTACCTCCAACTTAATGCCGGGAAAACCGAGGTGCTCCTCCTTGGCCGTAACACCTGCCTATGGAATGAGCACTGGTGGCCGTCATCCCTTGGCACCACTCCATCCCCTAAAAACTGTGTTAAAAATCTGGGAGTCTGGATGGATGCCAACCTCAGCTTCCAGTCACATACTAAAAAGGTGGCAGCCACCTGCATAGGGCTCCTAAGGAACCCCCGGCCTATACTTGGACTCTTTGACTCTAAAGCTCGCCAGCTAATTATCCAGGCAACCATCTTGTCCCGCCTGGACTATGCCAACGTCCTCCTACTGGGAGCAAACAAAGCGGAAACGGCTAGGTTCCAACGTATCCAGAATACGGCGGCCAGAACACTGGTCGGTTTCCCACGCAGATGCTCAGCCAGAGCTACCATCCGCAAACTACACTGGCTGCCCGTGGAGCACAGAGTGAAATTCAAAGCTCTTATCACGATCTTTAAGATCGTCAAACAGGGAAATCCCCCTCTGTTGCGAAATCTGGCCCGACCCTATGTCCCTGGCCCGACCTTCGCTCCTCTAATCAACTTCTCCTGACAGTCCCCAGAATCAGACTTAGTCGCACAGGTGGTCGCTCCTTTAGCGTCCTGGGGCCCAAACTATGGAACGATCTCCCTCTCAGCATCCGCTCCATAGACTGTCTCCCGGCCTTTCGCAAAGCTATCAAGACCCACCTCTTTCCCGCTCTCTAGGGTCCTTATCCCACCCTCCCCGTTCTGTAGGAGTTAGCCTGTCTCCCAGCGCCGGGACACCCCATTGCCGGGGTAGCTGTTGCGCTTTACCAAACCTAGAAATTAGAAATTAGAAGGAAAGCGACCATAGCCATTAAGAGCAGCATTTCAGTTCCGCCTGCTACCATCTATCAACCCATCGGGGAGACAAGTGGGGAGGAGAAACACAGCGTCCTGCGGAGGATCAAGCGGTCAGATAAGACCGACGGGACACTTCAAACATGGCTGGGCCAGGCACAGGAAAGGAGTCTGCTCACAGAGCTCTCACCCATAAAAGTATGGGAGAATATCATTGAGGATTTACGAATTAAGCTTGGGAACCCCAAATCCCAAAATTCTAGAACAAAAGGGCAATTCAGACCAGGAAGTACCTGTCCACACGACATACGAGAACATAAAAGAATTTTGCGTTAGGCTCTCGCAGAAAAGAAAAGAGGGGGCAGCCAAACAAAGGGAGCATCGATTGCTTCACTGAGGGCATCCTTAAGGAAGAAGCTATGGGAACCCAAAAAAGCCAACATGGAAAGCAAATGGCTTAAAGTTTTCTACCTGCTCAAGCAAAAGAACCCAGCACGACTCTGGAGATATATAAACCAGCTGTGCAACCGAGGACCATCAATAGAAAATGGGGTTGCAGAAAAAGATTGGATGCAATATGTGAAGCAGTTATATGTAACAGCCTCCATCAACGTAGTCCTATCAAGTGATTAGGCGGAGCCAGCTGAGCAAGTCCAACTGATTAGCACAAAGCCAGGAGTCACAACTTCGAGCCCAAGCAAGGCCTCCATGGGTAATAGATCTCCGGCCGATGCTGAAGACACCTTACCAACCTGGGCAAACATCCAACAGGTCATCAAAATTATCAAGAGCATGAGGAATGACGGGGCCCCGGGGCCCAACGGGATTCCAGCGCCGGTCTTCAAACAGGTAACGGAGTTCTGGGCAGCAGTCCTAACTCCGCTCTTTAACTACACTTTTTCGACTGCTATAGCCCCCGAGTCTTGGAGGGGTTCCATACTAGTCCCAATTTTCAAAAAAGGAGATCGCCTAAAGCCGTCAAACTACTGGCTCATTGCCTTGCTTGATTTGGAAGCCAAGGCATATGCTCGCCTATTACTGAATGATTTAGAAAAATGGGTCAAAGAGAGAAACATAATACCCATGCACCAGACTGGCTTCAGGTCCCAGGCATCAACCATGGACAACATCCTGGCGCTAGCACTCCTTTCAGCCCAGGCAACCTTGAAGAACCATTCTCCACTCTTTTTCTGCTTCGTGGACTTTAGCACAGTCTTTGATATAGTAGTCAGAAAACGATTATGGTGGAAATGAGAAAAGTGGGGCATTCCACTGAGTCTTCTGAAGGCAATAAGGTCATTATACGAGGATACCTGGGTGTGGGTCAAACCAAGTGCCCGTACAGTTTCCCCCAAAATAACCACAAAGAATGGGTTGAAGCAAGGGTGCTTGCTGGTCCCCATCCTTTTCAACATATATACGGCGGACCTGGGAGAGAACCTAAAAGGAGCCAGTTTAGTAGCCCCAAGATTAGGAAGCGTGAGGCTCCCAGTCCTACAGTATGCTGACGATACAGCCATATTGGACCATACAAAGGTGGGCCTACAAAGAGCAATACATGCACTAAACAGTTTTAACATCACCAACAACCTGATAGTCAATCAAAGAAAAACCAAGGTCATCATTTTTGGGTCCTACCATCGGAAAAAGAATGTACAGTGGCAACTGGAAAACCCTCTAATTAACTTGGTGGCTTCATACAACTACTTAGGGGTCTGGATCACGGAACGGGCCAAGGCAAATGTACATCTAAATCAGCAGAGCTCTAAAGCCGACAAGGTTATACATTTATTAAGACAACTAAGCCAGTATTTGATTAGCCCATCCGCCAGCCCAATTTTGACAGTTCTAAGAGCAAAGCTCCTTCCAGCAATTAGCTATGGTCATCTTGCCTTCCCTGGGAAATTGGACGCTCTCCTCAATTTAGCCCAAGCCAAGGCATACAAGTCGGTGCTACACATACCAAGGACAGCAAGAAAAACTAGGCTAAAACTGGAGCTTGGCCTAGCGAGGACAGACTTTATCTGCCAGGGGGAGATTATAAAGCTATATCTAAGGACATTAAGGGCCCGACTAATTCCTTAAAAAATAACTTGAGATCTATCTTTGAGGGGCCAGGCTCGACATGGCACACTAGGTTGGGAAACGCAATCAAAGTATTGAAGATCGAGGAAGAAAGCATGCCGCGGCAGGACACTCCCCTGAATGCCTGGAAGAGAGCTGTTAACAAACAAGTACAAACAATCTCCTTTGACCTAGACCATAAAACTCTACGCCGAAGCTCTCATCTGGATTCTTTAAACAATTCATACATGGCAGGAAAAGCACAACCCTACCTAAGTGAGGCCCTTACAACACAGGTCTGAAGCAATATTTTATTTATGAGGCTGACCATTCTTTGGATAGCAGACTTTAATCCCGCATAGGCCCTAAGAGGGGAACCAATAACTTGCAGACTGTGCCCCTACAAGAGAGAATCCTGGTTGCACCTTCTCTGCTGCTGTCCCAACCTTAACAATGAACGCCGGTGACTGCTGCGCCCGATCTGCCTCATTAAGAGTATAAAGTCATGTAGCGAAGCATCAGCCTTGTGTCTGTCAACCATCAACACAATGACCTTAGCGAGACTGGCGAAATTTGTTCATCAAATCAGTTTAGCCTTAAAAGTCGCTAATGAAAGTAGTACAACCCAGGGGAAGCCCATTGCAAACTCTGCGGACTGAAGCTGATGGGATCTCTTTATGAAGTACCATTGACAGTATTCCACTCGTACGCCCCCAAAGAAAGAAACGTCCCTTGCAAGATACTTAGTGCGCCATAGAGGCCAGCTCAAGTGCTCACTAATGCAAACTAACCTCAAGGCCAACTATGCAGGACTCAGACAGGGGTGCTGAATTTTTATTTAGTACAGAAGTACTATATTTTTATTAAGTAAAGAAGTCTGTAATCCCTGTTATTTTTTTTTTTTAGTGTTTATACATGAATCGTTTTTTCTTCTTTTCTTTTTTTACTGTAATGATTTTAATTAATTGTACAGTTAATAAAGTAAAAGAAACCACATTGTATGTTGTATATTATTTTCACATAGACTGTATGGGTTTGGGTTCCACCTTTCACTTGGGACAAAGTGCACCTTTTGCTATGTTTGCTTTCAAAATGCAAACATGATTCTCTATGCTAACAGTATTTGGCTTCCTGATTGAACTTTATACGAGCATTTCTCTTTCAACATACCTTACCAGAACTATTGCGGATTGTGCGTAAATATTACCAAGTAGAATTGTTTATTTTCCACAAGAACCATTGTTTTTTCTTGTATACCTTAATTTCACAGGCACATCTCAAAGCAAAAAATGAGATTGCAGGTCCAGCAATGAGAAAACAATGCAGGAGACTGAAAAGCAGTAGAAAGTAAAACAAAAAACAAGAACTGGATCTTGTTTAACACACAAATTCAGCTGGGGATGATATCTTGGTGTCATGTCTCAGGGAGATAGGGGTCGGGGCCCTGCCCTGAGTCCTCTTGCCTCCTTTCTTAACGAAAGGGAACAGAGAGTGAAACTGGGTCAGTTTCTTTCTGCCTCCACACCTGTGCACTGTGGGGTCCCTCAGGGCTCTTCATTGAGCACTACATTGTTTAACATCTATGTGGCCCTCCTTGCTAGGGTGGGTAGATCATTTGGGCTGGAGGTGCTGTATTATGCAGACGACACCCAAATAATGGTCTCTCTCATTCAGTGAAGGATTCTGCTCAGAATTTCAGGAGCTGCATGGAGGCTGTCTGTCAGTGGATGGTTCAGAACTTCCTGAAACTGAACGGGGAGAAAACAAAGGTTTTAATATTTGGGGGCAATCAGGATATCTGGTCAAGGGACTGGTGGCCGCCCTCTCTTGGGGAATGCCCACTCGCATGCCAGTATGCCAAGAACCTAGGGGTGCGAATGGACACCACCCTTTCCTTTGACCATCAGGTCAATAGGACTGTTTCCACTTGCTGTGGCATCATCAGGATTCTGAGAAAGTTTTCCCATTATCTTTCCCCTGATGCTCGGAAACAGGCTGTGGTGGCATTAGTCTCCTCTAGACTGGACTATTGTAATGCCCTTTATTTGGGCTTTAACCCCTCCCATGCTCGTGACGGAACCGTTCCGTCACGAGCCTCAGGTGGGCTGTGCTGGTGACGTAACGGTTCCGTCACGGCCTGCTCGCCGCGCCTGCGCGGCGTGAATTCCGCGCCTGCGCTGAAGTTCTGAAGAGTGAGCGGGGCCGTCCCGGAACCGTTCCGTCACAAGCACAGCTCACCCGCGGGCCGTGACAGAGCGGTTCTGTCACGAGCACGGGAGCGCCGTGCGCCCCGCCTCCCCCTTAGCACTGCGGCGGAATAGCCGCTGCAGCGAAAGGGTTAACAAGAGTCTTATCTATTGTCTTCAAATGGTCCAGAATTCTGCGGCGAAGTTGGTTCTGAACCTCCCTAGACTTGCCTCGGTAGCTCGGGAGAATTTACACCGGCTTCCCATACATTGTAGGATCACCTTTTAAATTCTATGTCTGTCTCATGGAGCCTTCTATGGCACTGGTCCGGAGGGTATCAAGTTACTTGTACATCTCTATGTCTCCAGTAGACCTCTTCGCTCCTCTAGTAAAAACTTTTTTTTGGTCCCCAGGTTTGTAAGGGCAAAATAGAGAAGTAGAGCATTTTCCACTGTGGCGCCCAGATTCTGGAACTCTCTCCCCCCTGAACTCATAGGGCAATCCTCTCTCTCTCTGTTCCGTAGGGCCTTGAAAACCTGGCTTTTTTCGGAGGCGTACTTGTAAAGCTGACCCTTCTGACTGTGTGTTGGATGACCTGCATTAGCGCCTTGATGCCCTTGGGCTAAGTTGCGCATTAGAAGATTTTGTTCATTCATTCATTTATCATTTGAGAGACTGTGACAAAATAAAGAAGCTTGATCTTCTTGTTCTCTTGAGGGCTCCCGCTTTAAAAGGGATGATGGAAGTGGACCGACTGAGTATCACAGAAAAGGCGAATATGTCAATCAGAAAAGTGAAACAGACTGCAAGACTGAGGTTAATTTAAAGAAGGGAGAGAAAGTTTTTGACTCCATTTCACTTTAAACAGAAGAAAGTTGCTGGACTTGAAAAGAAACATGCCCTACAAACTACGGTGACTTCTGCGGTACAGGACATGGGCGATAGCTCTTCTGGACAGCACATGAGAAGTGATGATAATTCGTCAGACTCTCAAAGAGGGTCTGGTGGAGACTTCAAATAAAGAAAATATACAGTTTGAGGCACTGAATATACATGTAAACCCCCCAGAAAGGGTTTATAATGTAGGAAGACAGATTGAGAGAGACATAGCACACAGCATAAAAGCAATATTCTGGCCTCAATTATAGGATGCCTACGGTCATTCTCACAGAATATGATTGTCCTTTGGTTTTATAAGATATGCACCTTGAGTGAGGTGGTGATAATGCAAGCATTCTCCTTCTTAGTACTTGAAGAGCTTAGGGAAAAATATGCAAGCTAGCTGGATTTACAAGAGGCTCCCACATTGTACAGAAACCAAGTGGGGTGGGAAGAAGGATGCGTTCCACATGACATTTCTTTGAGGAGTGAGCCACAAATTCAGGTGTTGCTGGAATGTGAATTTACCTTATAAAAAAAAAAGAAAAAAGGCGTTTAGCAAAACAGGAACAGTTAGTTTAATTCTGCGCTTCGGCCGGGAAATAGAAACAGAAATGGTTCTGAGGACTGTCTCAACATGCAATTTATTTGAGTGCCATTATATGTAGTCTATGAAGCATCATAAAACACTTTAAATCTTGTTTTGAGACAGGACCATGGGCCTAGTCGTGTGATGTAAATCTTGCCACCTTATGGTTAATGCAGGTGGGTCTCGACCTTGTGTGCATACAATGAGCGTCAGTGGATGAAGTGTCCATATGTTTGGTATGGAGAGGTGTGATCACTGCATGTATTGTGTGTGCTGTGCTCTGATTGGCTGAGTGTTCCTAACTTCATGTGGCATCTAACTTTATGGTGTTTTGGCAACACGTGCACCAGTCTGGCCATATATGCTTTTATTGGGGCCAATCTCCTGGTCACCATTCTGATGATGCTGCCTGTCTGTGGAACTAATCAGGGGTTTTGCTGTTTGCATGTTTGTCCGGCTGTTACATGCAACCCAACCTGTGATCTGTCAATCAGTAGCTTAATGCCTAGGTTGTTTAATATAGCATGTATTGGTGTGTAGACTGATATCAATGTTAACAATCCCCCTGCAAGTTCAATTTTCAACTGTATCATTTACTCCACACTTCATGACAGTCACATTATTTGGGGCTTGTTATGTTTCAGTTTCGATTAATACTACTTGTCTATTTATTTTAATTCTACCCACTTTGAGAACTGCATTTTTGCAGCAGGAAACCCCCAATTGTAGGAAACCACAAAAACAGTAAAAGAATAAGAACCAGCGGCAATTATGTACACAGTCCTGCAAACCACATGGGAAGCCAGGCAGACCAGCCTTATGACCATTACTGCTCTGGGCCACCTCCTTCCTTAAGCATGTCTGTTTGCAATCGATGTAGTGTTTGGCTGGAAAGAGAGAGTGTCCCATAATCCATGTCATTGCCTGGGATGATAGGCCACTCATGGCCTACGCTGAGATGTGCACGGACGTCCTCTGAATATAATTGCCAAGTGATAGCTACAGGCGGCACTTATCCCTACTTTCTCTACCGGCTGGTGAAGAAGGTTCGCATTTCCTGCTCAAGATTGAAAAATCGCACAAGGGTGTCAGCTGACACCCAGGCCAGAAGAGCTACCGAAGATACCACTCTAGCTCTCCACCTTTTCAGGCTGTCCTACTCATTCTGTGTCCTGATAAAGACCCGCCCTAGATGCCAATAAATCTGCACTACCTTATAGGGTAGAAACGTCGACGTTGTTTATGTCAATGCTTCCATATGGAGCCTCAACAAAAAGAAAAAGTTTTAAGCCTGTTGTGACTATTTAACTCAGAAGTGGACACACAAGAGTTTATGTTCTTTGTATTTGTATCCAATATATGTCACTTTTCTTATTTTTGTACAGCATGGTCATTACCACTCACTACCAGTCACTAAATCGTGCACTACTTATGTGTACCTTTAAGTCATTTTTTGTCATGAATAGCCATTTGATTTACTGATTAATATACTGCACTGTATCTACAATAAGAGATATCTTTAAAACCAAGATCGGAGTTGTGTGTCATTGTGTACTGTACATTCAATGTGGATACAGAATTTACTTTAAGTACATGAAAACAAAGAAATTCTTTCATTCCCAACAGAACCACTGTTTTTGTTTAGCTGGGATGATAGTACAGCAAGTCGCAGCCAAACTTGACCCACACCCTTCCCTCCATGGCGGTGATCAATTCCAAAACATATCGGTGTTGCATCACCATGGGGCAGATGGCTCTTAGTTCTTCCTTGATTGCTTTAAGACCAAGCTCAGTACTGCTCATCATTTTCAGCAGCTCCCACCTGGTTACTGGTAACCAGTGGGCATTTGCTTTCATCTGTATGTGGAAAAGGGGTAAGGGTACAGACCTTCCTGCATTTACTTGTGTCAGTACACAATCTGAATTCTTCTGGAATGTAATTGTATTGAGCACAAGCAAAATAGTCAGCAGTGTTTTTTTCGAGCCTGATGCATTACAGGTGTTTTCTTCTGTAGTGTATGTTGGTACAACTCTAACAGATATTTTCCAGGGAGTACCAGGGTTGGGATGTGCATGGGGATGAGGGAGAAAAGGCCATGTCTGTGGACGAGCTGAGCACATGCAAATTCCCCACACTGTCAGTACAGATCCATCAGTGGGGAGGGTCCCCATTGCATGTCCGGTATGTGCAGCATTGCTCCGCAGTTCTAATTTGTGCCAAGTGGAATCATTCCTTTGCTTCTGAAACACAAGTAATACAGTGTAAGTGTCCATCCACTAAGGGGCTGCCCATTCCTCTCTAACCTCATGTTCATATCTATCTCAGTGTCCTATACTTCCTGACAGAGGTTATCTACTGCGAAATGTACCTCTCCTCTATGTGACTCATTTACTTTCGTATCATCGGGTTGGTTTTGGCCCTACACTGGAACTCCATGTCTGGCGTCCATTTGTTATTAATGAAGACTGCACCAAAAAAGCTAAGGGCCACTTTGGGTCTACAGATGGAAGCAGGAGTGGACATGTTTGTGCACTGGTGCAGTGACTTTGGTACTTCCAAGAATGTTTTTTCAGGACAATCTCAGGCCACACAGGATCCTCCCCTATGATGCCCCAGCAGCCCATCTAGCTCTGTTTGAATATCGCTAGGCTCGGTTTAAAGGTAGAGTTCTATGGGATTGGTCTCATATCGAGCTATGTTTACTACTACTCTATGGGGTTCTACTAAGTTGGGTTGTATTTTGGCCCTAATCCTACTTAGGTACAGGTGGAGGAGGCATTTTGCTCTTTTGGGTGCTACCTCTTGAGATAAATAAAGCCTGTCTGCCCCTACTGCGTATGTATCAGTGAACTTACATCATGACCTAGATGATGTCTGGGCGCCCACAGCGGTCATGTGCCGATACCAGGTAATGTGTAAGAGTGCGCTGTGTAGTGCTTGTGGAATACTAGTTTTGGGTTTAGTGTACTTGTAAGTGGTGTGGGAGAGGCCCCTCAACAAGCGCTGTGGAAAGGTCGAGGTAGTCTCCATTTCACTAGAAAGATTTCTGGTACAGATGGATGCAGCCACACCAATACTAAACAGAGGATATACAAAGGTACAATAATACATAACTTTTGAAACATTGCAGGTCTTGGGATGATTTCCGGAGGAGACATCTTTAGTATTCTGGCAATCAGGGCTACTTTTGCTTTGGTAACAGTACTAAAAAGAGTTTGTTTGCAAATGTCCATAAAAACACAGTCCATGGTCTTTGACTTGCACACTTGGGCCTGGTTGGGGTTCTGAAAGGAGTCTCTGCAGAAATGGTGGGATAAGAGCTGATGTTTGTAGGTTAGTTTAGAAAAACAATCATCCTTATGGATCCTCCGTAATCAACCTTGGAGTTTCTGTGCCATTCCTTTTTGGAGTTTTGCTCTCTTATTTAGGTTTATTCTTGCAATTTTCGTGGGGTACCGGAAGGTAGCCCCAATTGAAGTATTTATTTAGAAATTAAGTGGTGAATGGTTATTCATAGGTCGCATAGGTCTTTCACTCATGAGTCATTGTCTCTCCCCCTCACCACAGCGGGAATTCAGTAAGCAGGTGATCTCGTCTCTTTAGCTGCTTGTTATGGGTGTCAACAGTCTTCTAGCCTCCTGCCTTCTTTCATGTGCGCGGAGATAATTTTATTGATGAGGGTGGTGTCTATTGACCTATGCGTGCGCAGGGCAGTGTATAAGAGGGGGGGATCACAATAGGGTATTTGTTAATGCTCACACTGTGCTCTGAGGTCATGTGTCCGCCCCTCTTGCTCTGGCACACAGTATGCAGTGTGATTCTTCCTAGTTGCGCCAGGTGTCCTGGTCACGCCCTTTTTCCTGAGACTTCTTTTGGGCTGGTTTTGGGCTTCTTTTTTGCAGGTCTTTTGGGCACCTCCCTAGTTTCTCATGTGATTGTCATTTACCTGAGGGAATCGGAGAGCTGTCCCGTGGCTCCATGTGTTTCTGCTGTGGGAGTGTCAGAGACTGGGCTTACTTGCTCCCCTAGACTCAGCCATCAGCCCAATACTATTCAGTCTGTACCTACGCCCCTTAATTCAATTGATAAGTTCCTTTGGTATCTCGGTATTTAATTATGCCGATGATACTCAATTAGTTTTCTCCTTGGAAGGTAAAGAGGCCGTTTCCTTAGAGACCTTTCACTGCTGTATGACAGCAACCGAAAACAAAAATGAGCTGGCTCTAATCCGTTAGGCTGAGCACCAAACACAATATAACAAAAGATATGCCAAAACTGATAATTAAATCCCAAACCAACAAATGACTTCCAGAGCAGAAAGGAAATTTCAAACTGGGTAGAGCTAAATAATAGCTATTTATTCAAAGCAATTTAGGAAATGTAGCAAAAATCGATTCAACCACAGTACTATACAACTATATACAAAAGACGCTTGGACACAGCATAGTAGAAATATACACCATTAATAGAAATATAAAGGCATCAACACTCAATCAATCATGTCACATTCGTTCAACTTGCATACATACATCCATAACATGAAAGCAACAGCGGACTGGTTGTGTACCAACTCACTCCAGTTTAATGGGTCCAAAACGGAGGTGCTGTACTGCTCCAACGATCGTGTCCCACGCTCCCTGCCAGAGGGTTTTTGGCCCTCCTCCTTCTCGGGGGCAGTGATGGCAGCGGAATCTGCTCGTAATCTGGGGGTCATGTTTGGCCCTAATTTACAACTGGATGCCTTCGCCAATAAGACCGTAGCTACATGTATGTTGCTGCTTCGTATGCTTCGCAAAGTCCTTCCTATGCTCCCAGCACAGGCTAGACCTGAAGTCGTGCGGGGGATTATTTTAAGTAGGTTGGACTATTGCAACGCATTGCTTTTGGGAGAACCCAAAACCCTGGTTGGCAAGCTTCAACGTATACAAAACATGGCAGCTAAGCTGACTCTCTCCCGTCCCCGAACTGCCTCTTCTACTTCAGCACTGCTTGATCTTCATTGGCTGCCTGTCCAGCAACGGAATTTCTTTAAGGCATCGTGTTTGGTTTCTAAAACCCTGCATGGACAGGGACCAGTTCTGCTTCAGAATCTTTTTTCCTGGTATGCTACTCCTCGAACCTTGCGTTCTTCTTCTGCATGCCTGGTAGCGGTTCCCAGGTTTCAGAGGTCAAGGATGGGAGGTCGCTCTTTCAGCTTTTCTGCTGCTAGGCTCTGGAATTCTCTCCCGCTACCATTGAGGAGCCAAGGCAAATTTCCATCTTTTAAGAGAAATCTGAAAACTTACTTATTTCCAAGAGTAGTGTGATCTCTGTGAGTGTGGGCCAGCTATGTTTTGTCAAAGCGCCAGGATTCCCTTCGGGTGACAGTGTTGCGCTCTATATGATTACAATACAATACAATACAATAGACAGTGTGTGTAAGGCCTGATGTGCTGTCAACTTGGTCGCAAAGCTAGGTACGGTGGTGAGTACCTCACACGGAGCTGTGATGAATTTTTGCTGACCTACCCCTTTCTGGCACCCCCTCTCCCTTCGAATACGCTCCACCCAAGATTTTTGGGCATGCTGGGGCCAGAGACTTACAATCCTTGGACATTCTAGCTTTGATCTTTTGGAGGGACATGGCCCGACAACCAGGCTGTAGGTATTTTGGAGAACTTTGAGGGAAAATATGAGGCAGGATGTTGCTCAATGGGTAGTGCAGTGCAAGGCCCGACCTTTGTCGGATTTCGCCTGATGCGGGTATAAGACTGGGAAGATCGATTTTTCTGATAAGCTCCCTACTGACCCAGCACCATCAGTGGTTTGTGAATGGCAGGAGTTTTATGGGGGGCCCATTATCCCAAGCACATGGGAAATCTGGTTCCCAAAACTGGAACACCGCCTTGTTTTTTAAACAAAAAATGGGCCTCCATTGGCCTAGATGCAGTTGAAGGCGGTCTGGACACCATCCCATGAGGGAAAATTAGTCCCGGTCTGGAGGCCCAAGAATGGGATCCCTTTGATCTTGTAATAGGAACCCGCCTCAACTGGATTTCAATGAGGGGACCTGTGTGCCTGTTTTTATGCTCTGGTCGGGCCAGCCAATCCCCCCCCCGGCAGATCAGGAGCAGAGTGGGGCTTGGGCTCCTGCGGCTCCTGAATGCTGGACTCCAGTGCGAATTCTCAAACGACACAATGTACAGCAGCCCTGAGTTTCCCAAACGCAAGTAAAGTCTTGAAATTGTCTTTATTCTGAAATGTGTATTGATGTGTGCTTGAAGTGTATGTTCTGCATTGGGGCAGGGGCGTAACAAACACCCCCGCAGCCCCCGCGGTGCGGGGGGGCCCCCAGTATCCAGTACATGAAGGGGGCCCGGCTCCCTCAGCTCATCTGCAGAGAGCTGTGAGAGACAAAGGCTCTAAAGCAGCAGCTGCTGTGCGCAGCCTGCTTCGACCTCCTAGCGCTGACCCAGGACTGAAGAGAAACAATGTTTCCCTTCAGTCAGAGCGCGCCAGGCCCAGAAAAAGGATGGGGGTGGGGCCCCAGAGAGAGGATTTGCCATAGGGTAATGGTCATATGTGAAAGGACCAGGCAGCAAAATGGTGCCCTCAGGTAAGCACTCTTGTTAAAAGGCACACTACTTTGTGTCTGCCCTCAGGGCTGTTTAATAATTGAGCTCAGTGTGCAAAGTTCTGTTTATGTTGCTCTGCTTGAAGATGTGAGGCACCGCTCGGGGATTCATGATTTAGAATTTAACGTATTCTGCAGAAATTCCCATTTAACGCAAAGACTTTGGAGCGATTAAAAAAAAGTTGTCGAGGTGTCGGAAGGCTGTGCCCTGCTCAACACAGATATTTAAAGTTATGCAACAGGATTGTCCCCATAAACACTCCTTAAATGTGTCCTTTCCCTGCATTGGTGCCATCACTGAAGGAGCATTAGAAGGAGCCCGGGTGCCTTGAGGGTTCATTCCTGCTGCGTAAAGGTTTAGGGGGGTGCCTGAGCTTTACGTGGTCCTGCATTCGGCCAGCGGAGGATACTGAGCACGGCTCGAGTCCCCTCCTTTCCTTGAAAGGCCGTCAGTAGCTCACACGGAGTCCATTCAAAACTGTGAACTCTGAGCTTTGAGGAAGTCCCGGCAGCGTGGCGACTTCGAAGAATAACAGGAGTTTACGTTCTCTGTACCGGGCTGAGGAGGGGCCTCTGGGGCCTGGTCCTGGCCGGGGGGCAGCGGAGCGTGTGAAAGGGGCGCGGGCTGCAGGGGGACTATAGGGATGAGAACCTGCGGCACTGCTGGAGGGTCCTCCCAGTGATGGAGTGGACAGGGGAGAAGGGAAGGGGTGCAGCAGACAGGGGGGGGGGGCTTAGGTGCCAGGGTTTCTAGGGGGGTGGGGGGTGTTGGTGCTGGTGCCAGGGGTGTGTTTGAGTTCATGCCAGGGGGTGCCTGGATCCCGGTTTGAATGAGCTTCGAGTGGTACCAGTGGGAGGGGGCTCCTGGAGAGGGGGGCTCTGCCCCCCAGGGTTTTCTGCCCTGCTGCTGGTAGGGCTGGGGCAGGGCCAGGATGCACACCAGAGGAGATAGCGTGTTGAATGTGCAAACACTCAGGGGTCGATTCCGGTTCGGGAAAAAGCACTCCGATTAGCTGTACGGAGTGTTCTTCCCATACGAATCGTACACCTTCAACGTCCCCGTACGATTAAGCAAGTACGATTCGAACCCAAAGCGCCACTCCATACGACTCGTACAAAACACCATACAACTAGAAAGTACATACGGATTGTATCCGCTGACGCGGTACGCTACGTCCGAACGTAAATAGGCCGCTCCTTCCTGACCATGAAGTACGATCCGTGCCGACGACACTCCATACGGCCCTTTTGCTACGCGAGCTGAAAACTGCTGTAAAAGCAGAGTCCGGCCAGAACCGCACCCCGGTACGCGACATACACGACATAAACCCCATTGTCCGTGTCATCACAGTCCTGTACGCCTACTACCTCGTAAATCGAAACCGACGACGGCGCAGACGGTGAGTACAACGTACCACAACAACCTAAGTATACCTGTACGGTGCCCCACATGCCCACATCACTATTGCAACAGCGAAACGTGCCTCAAATACGCCATCAATGTCGGGGTACGTTGCGCCACACGCACGCGCATAGCACCATTGCAGTAGTGATACGTGCCGCACATACGCCATTAATGTCGGGATACATTACGCATCACGCACGCGCATATCACCATTGCAATAGTGATACGTGCCGCACATACGCCATTAATGTCGGGGTACAGTGACCCACACGCTCGCGTATATGACCATTGCAATAGTGATAAGTGCCACACACACGTCTGTAATGTATGTGTACGGTGCGTCACATCTGAGTGGTGGGTGCACAGGACTCCCAACAGTGCCCAGACATAGGAGGGGTGGCTGGATAGGACTCCCAGCAGTGCCCAGACATAGGAGGGGGGTGTAGATAGGACTCCCAGCAGTGCCCTGACATAGGAGGGGTGGCTGGATAGGACTCCCAGCAGTGCCCAGACATAGGAGGGGGTGTAGATAGGACTCCCTGCAGTGGCCAGACAGTATAGGGGGTGGCTGGATAGGACTCCCACCAGTGCCCAGACATAGGAGGGGGGTGTAGATAGGACTCCGAGCAGTGCCCAGACATAGGAGGGGGGTGTAGATAGGACTCCCAGCAGTGCCTAGACAGTATAGGGGGTGGCTGGATAGGACACCCAGAAGTGCCCAGACATAGGAGGGGGTGTAGATAGGACTCCCAGCAGTGCTCGGACATAGGAGGGGTGGCTGGATAGGACTCACAGCAGTGCCTATACAGTATAGGGGGTGGCTAGATAGGACTCCCAGTAGTGCCCAGACAGTATAGGAGGAGGCTGGATAGGACTCCCAGCAGTGCCCAGACACAGTGCCCAGACATTGGAGGGGGGTATAGATAGGACTCCCAGCAGTGCCCAGACATAGGAGGGGTGGCTGAATAGGACTCCCAGCAGTGCCCAGACAGTATAGGGGTGGCTGGATAGGACTGCCAGCAGTGCCCAGACAGTAAAGGGGGTGGCTGGATAGGACTCCCAGCAGTGCCCAGACATAGGAGGGGGTGTAGATAGGACTCCCAGCAGTGCCCAGACATAGGAGGGGTGTAAATAGGACTCCCAGCAGTGTCCAGACATAGGAGGGGTGTCTGGATAGGACTCCCAGCAGTGCCCAGACAGTATAGGGGGTGGCTGGATAGAACTGCCAGCAGTGCCCAGACAGTATAGGGGGTGGCTGGATAGGACTCCCAGCAGTGCCCAGACATAGGAGGGGGTGTAGATAGGACTCCCAGCAGTGCCCAGACATAGGAGGGGTGTAAATAGGACTCCCAGCAGTGCCCAGACAGTAAAGAGGGTGGCTGGATAGGACTCCCAGCAGTGCCCACACATAGGAGGGGGGTGTAGATAGAACTCCCAGCAGTGACCAGACATAGGAGGGGGTGTAGATAGGACTCCCAGCAGTGCCCAGACATAGGAGAGGTGGCTGGATAGGACTCCCAGCAGTGCCCAGACATAGGAGGGGGATGTAGATAGGACTCACAGCAGTGCCCAGACAGTATAGGGGGTGGCTGGATAGGACTCCCAGCAGTGCCCAGACATAGGAGGGGGGTATAGATAGGACTCCCAGTAGTGCCCATGCAGTATAGGGGTGGCTGGATAGGACTTCCAGCAGTTCCTAGACAGTATAGGGGGTGGCTGGATAGGACTCCCAGCAGTGCCCACACAGAATAGGGGGTGGCTGGATAGGACTCCCAGCAGTGCCCAGACATAGGAGGGGGTGTAGATACGACTCCCAGCAGTGCCCAGACATAGGAGGGGTGTAGATAGGACTCCCAGCAGTGCCCAGACAGTATAGGGGGTGGCTGGATAGGACTCCCAGCGGTGCCCAGACATAGGAGGGAGGTGTAGATAGAACTCGCAGCAGTGACCAGACATAGGAGGGGGGTGTAGATAGGACTCCCAGCAGTGCCCAGACATAGGAGGGGTAGCTGGATAGGACTCCCAGCAGTGCCCAGACATAGGAGGGGGGTGTAGATAGGACTCCCAGCAGTGCCCAGACAGTATACGGGGAGGCTGGATAGGACTCCCAGCAGTGCCCAGACATACGAGGGGGTGTAGGTAGGACTCCCAGCAGTGCCCAGACATAGGAGGGGTGGCTGGATAGGACTCCCAGCAATGCCCAGACATAGGAGGGGGTATAGATAGGACTCCCAGCAGTGCCCAGACATAGGTCGGATGGCTGGATAAGACTCCCAGCAGTGCCCAGACATAGGAGGGGAGTGTAGATAGGACTCCCAGCAGTGCCCAGGCAGTATAGGGGGTGGCTGGATAGGACTCCCACCAGTGCCCAGACATAGGAGGGGGGGGTGTAGATAGGACTCCCAGCAGTGCCCAGACATAGGAGGGGGGTGTATATAGGACTCCCAGCAGTGCCCAGACAGTATAGGGGGCAGCTGGATAGGACTCTCAGCAGTGCCCAGACATAGGAGGGGGTGTAGATAGGACTCCCAGCAGTGCCCAGACATAGAAGGGGGTGTAGATAGGACTCCCAGCAGTGCCCAGACCTAGGAGGGGGTGTAGATAGGACTCCCAGCAGTACCCAGACAGTTTAGAAGGTGGCTGGATAGGACTGCCAGCAGTGCCCAGACATAGGAGGGGGGGCTGGATAGGACTCCCAGCAGTGCTCAGTCATATGGGTATGCATTTCCAACAGCATACAACAACTACATGCCTGTCCCCATAAACACTCCTTAAATGTGTCCTTTCCCTGCATTGGTGCCATCACTGAAGGAGCATTAGAAGGAGCCCGGGTGCCTTGAGGGTTCATTCCTGCTGCGTAAAGGTTTAGGGGGGTGCCTGAGCTTTACGTGGTCCTGCACTCGGCCAGCGGAGGATACTGAGCACGGCTCGAGTCCCCTCCTTTCCTTGAAAGGCCGTCAGTAGCTCACACGGAGTCCATTCAAAACTGTGAACTCTGAGCTTTGAGGAAGTCCCGGCAGCGTGGCGACTTCGAAGAATAACAGCAGTTTACGTTCTCTGTACCGGGGCTGAGGAGGGGCCTCTGGGGCCTGGTCCTGGTCGGGGGGCAGCGGAGCATGTGAAAGGGGCGCGGGCTGCAGGGGGACTATAGGGATGAGAACCTGCGGCACTGCTGGAGGGTCCTCCCAGTGATGGAGTGGACAGGGGAGAAGGGAAGGGGTGCAGCAGACAGGGGGGGGGGGCTTAGGTGCCAGGGTTTCTAGGGGGGTGGGGGGTGTTGGTGCTGGTGCCAGGGGTGTGTTTGAGTTCATGCCAGGGGGTGCCTGGATCCCGGTTTGAATGAGCTTCGAGTGGTACCAGTGGGAGGGGGCTCCTGGAGAGGGGGGGCTCTGCCCCCCAGGGTTTTCTGCCCTGCTGCTGGTAGGGCTGGGGCAGGGCCGGGATGCACACCAGAGGAGATAGCGTGTTGAATGTGCAAACACTCAGGGGTCGATTCCGGTTCGGGAAAAAGCACTCCGATTAGCTGTACGGAGTGTTTTTCCCATACGAATCGTACACCTTCAACGTCCCCGTACGATTAAGCAAGTACAATTCGAACCCAAAGCGCCACTCCATACGACTCGTACAAAACACCATACAACTAGAAAGTACATACGGATTGTATCCGCTGACGCGGTACGCTACGTCCGAACGTAAATAGGCCGCTCCTTCCTGACCATGAAGTACGATCCGTGCCGACGACACTCCATACGGCCCTTTTGCTACGCGAGCTGAAAACTGCTGTAAAAGCAGAGTCCGGCCAGAACCGCACCCCGGTACGCGACATACACGACATAAACCCCATTGTCCGTGTCATCACAGTCCTGTACGCCTACTACCTCGTAAATCGAAACCGACAACGGCGCAGACGGTGAGTACAACGTACCACAACAACCTAAGTATACCTGTACGGTGCCCCACATGCCCACATCACTATTGCAACAGCGAAACGTGCCTCAAATACGCCATCAATGTCGGGGTACGTTGCGCCACACGCACGCGCATAGCACCATTGCAGTAGTGATACGTGCCGCACATACGCCATTAATGTCGGGATACATTACGCATCACGCACGCGCATATCACCATTGCAATAGTGATACGTGCCGCACATACGCCATTAATGTCGGGGTACAGTGACCCACACGCTCGCGTATATGACCATTGCAATAGTGATAAGTGCCACACACACGTCTGTAATGTATGTGTACGGTGCGTCACATCTGAGTGGTGGGTGCACAGGACATAGGAGGGGTGGCTGGATAGGACTCCCAGCAATGCCCAGACATAGGAGGGGGTATAGATAGGACTCCCAGCAGTGCCCAGACATAGGAGGGGAGTGTAGATAGGACTCCCAGCAGTGCCCAGGCAGTATAGGGGGTGGCTGGATAGGACTCCCACCAGTGCCCAGACATAGGAGGGGGGGTGTAGATAGGACTCCCAGCAGTGCCCAGACATAGGAGGGGGGTGTATATAGGACTCCCAGCAGTGCCCAGACAGTATAGGGGGCAGCTGGATAGGACTCTCAGCAGTGCCCAGACATAGGAGGGGGTGTAGATAGGACTCCCAGCAGTGCCCAGACCTAGGAGGGGGTGTAGATAGGACTCCCAGCAGTACCCAGACAGTTTAGAAGGTGGCTGGATAGGACTCCCAGCAGTGCCCAGACATAGGAGGGGGGCTGGATAGGACTCCCAGCAGTGCTCAGTCATATGGGTATGCATTTCCAACAGCATACAACAACTACATGCCTGTATGTGTACATCCCTAATCTGTAAAACGCATGATAGGTTCATATCAACACATCACTCACAGCAGTGACCTACTTCACGTAGAATGGTATCCTGTCACACACTGGGTGACACACCACATGTGTTTTTTCTTGTCAGATCCCACATGCATATCCACCCATGTATTTAGCTGACACACACACCCCTCCATCATGACTCCATAGTGTTAAGTCATGTAACAGACCAACAAACAAATAAAGCACAAATGGACTAATAAATTGTCATGTACATCCCGGACATGATGTGAATGTCCAGGTGGTGAAACATGTACTCCCTCATGGAAGGAAGAGGCTACAAAGCCCCTAGATACAAAGCACCCAAATGTGTTTTGTGTGCACAAAGTTCAAAGCTTACAATCTGAATCATGAGGTCAAGGCGGATAACATTGTCATGCATAGTGTGAAAATTATGATGGACCCCCTGAAGGCTGTACTACACATTACAAACCCAAGCACAGGGAGTAGCATGGATGGCAATGACCAATTATCTGATTTCATTTGTGAGCACGCATGGCCATTGCCGAAGGGAATGTACAATCCTAGTGGAAATCCATACAAAAGTCACCACAACAATTGTGCAACTGTCTGTAGTGAAGATCTCATGTGACACTGAGGAAGGGACACTCTTTTGGATAATGTCTGTATGCAAACTGCACACACACCAATCTAGATAATGTGCTGCTACATTGGGATAGCACAAATATACCATGGTTCACCTCATTCCCATCAGAAAAATAGACATCTTTCACAATACCAAAACATCAACATTACACCACCTCGTAGGCACACAGCACTTAAAGCAATTGCCTGAAATGCAATAGTTTAGAATGAAAAATAAAATGCTTGATTCAGCGCCATCATGTAAAATAATAAATAAATGAGTCCAGCCTCACAGAAGGCCAATGGCCAGTCCAAAATACTGTTCACAACAGTGGTGACGTTGTGGAGGTTGTCACCCCAAAACTTGCCTTCACATGGTGGAGTCCGAGGTCTGTGGACACATGGGGGGCATCATCGCAGTCAGTGTCTGGCACCGCAGGGACAGGAGAGGGAAGGGTATGTGTAGTGGGTGCAGGTGGGGAGGATTCCTCCACAGTGGCAGGTGCAGCGCAAAAGGTGGCAACATATTCAACGCTGCACACTGCTGCCAGTTCTGACAGGCTACCACCTGAACCCGGGGACACAATAGGAGTGGAGGTAGAGGGTTGTGAGTCTGGTGTAGTGTGTCTGTGGGTGGGTGGGTGATGTCTGTCCCCTGTCCCTGTGGGTGTGCGTACATCCCCCTGAGATTGGGGGCCTGGAGGTCTGCGTTTCGACTTACGTGTGGGTGTGCTGGGTGTTCATGTTGGGCTGTGTGATCTGGTGCGTCTGCGTGTATGTTGGACAGGTATGGGAGAGGGGTATGTGGATGGGTCGGAAGGAGGGGGGGTTGAAGCTGCAGGATGGCAAGTGCTGCCGTCAGTGTTGAGTCTATGGACGACAAACTCCGACATTGGTCAGATATGTCAGATGACATGCCCTCCATGAATGACAACAACTGTGTCATGATCTTGGTTTGTCCATGGAGGACAGTCAGCATTGATGCCTGACCAACTTGAATCTGCCGGAGTATGTCCACAGACTCCGCACTGAGGGCAGCAGGGAAGAAAGGGGCAGGGGCTGCAATGCCGGGGATGAAGGAGACACGGGGCAGCACGGACCAAAGGGGCCCTAGCAACTGGGAGGGTGAAGATGGGTCTGGAGGAGGAGGGGACAGAAATAGTGGGGGCAGATGCTGTAGCTGCATATTCCCCCTCCTCCTGGTAGTCCGAAGCCGAGCCGTCCGCATGGTATGAGGTGTCTTGCTCATGACGTCCGGCCGCCTGACTCCCTTCACCCTCTGTGCCACTGCCTCCCTCCGAAACCTCAAAGCTGGTGGCACTGTGGCTGGGTCCCTCTGCCTGGTCCGTGCTTGTGTCTCCTTCACTTTCAGGTGATGATGCTGTTGGCAAGAAGAAAGAAAAATATATATCAGTCACCTGTACACATCAGACATATTTATTTATTTATTTATTTATTTTATTTTTTAAATTTATAAAGCGCGGCTTATACCCGTGGGTGTCTTGGCGCTATAACTCTGCTTATTGTCTCTGTGATAAACATTATCGGACTTCAAAAGTGATGCAATGAAAATTATTGGTCAAACAACCAAGTTTTCAACAATTTTCTAAACTGAAGTAATGAAGGTGAAGATCTAATCATCATCGGAAGGGTATTCCAGAGTCTGGCGGCGGTGTTCGTAAAACATCTGTCACCCCATGTGACCGTCCTGGTCTGGGGCACTGCCAATTGGTGCAGCTGTTCAGATCTAAGTGATCTGTTAGGTTGATAGAAAAAAAGCTTCTGTTTAAGAAACACCGGGCCAAGACCGTTTAATGCTTTGAAGGTGAGGCACAAGGTTTTAAATCTGATCCGATTTCTCACAGTTAGCCAGTGGTAGTTCCTGATTACTTGCTTAATAGATTGAAATTTGGGAGTGCCAGATAATAGCCTTGCTGCTGCATTTTGGATAAGTTGTAATTTGGCTACCACCCGAGATTGAGCGTTTGCAAATAATCCATTGCAGTAATCCAAGGACGAAAGAACCAAGGAGCTCACCACTGTTTTTCTTGCGTTGTCTGGAAGAAATGGTAAGATTTTTTTGAGGAGTCTAAGTTTGTGAAAGGCTGACGATGCTACTTGATTGGCATGGTTGGCAAAATTCAGCTTTTCATCGAAAATTATCCCTAGGTTCCTAACCTTTTGAACGGGTCCTGGAAGAGCTCCAAGTGGGGGGGGGGGCACCAGACTGAAGACCACAGCGGAGATAACTTTCCAAAAATCATTACCTCAGTTTTCTCTGAGTTAAGTCTTAAACAGTTCTCCGCCATCCACTCCTTAATTGCCAACATGCCTTCCTGAAACCGAGCGGCTACTTCTTCACCATCATTCTTGATGGCAAGCACCAACTGGGTGTCATCGGCATATGTGGTAAGGCTCAACAATATGATAACAAATCATTTGGGGACATTTCAAATCATGGCATGCATCATGAATCACATGCCACATAACTCAGCACATATTTGAGTCCAGTACTGTGCAATTGTAATAGACACAACGCTCCTTGTGTACAAAGATACAAATAACAGACCAGGCCACAATTTAAATGAGAGTCACAATGATGAGCCACTGTATGTCAACAGCTCAGGTGTTGATCCATCCCCGTTCTGTTGCCCACTCTGCCCCCAGTCCATACATGGTAATGTTCAAATCTGTCTGACCCTGTGCCACATGGGAACAGTCCTGCCCAAACTGCCATGTAATGCCATCCCTGGACCTGAAACAAGCTTTCTATCATCTCTCACTGGCATCACAGCCGTCTACAGCCAGGCTTGCATGAAACACAGATGTGTATACAAACAAGCATGGCTGAAGACGGCTGTAATGCCAGAAAGTGGTCCCAGGAACCTTGTTTCCAGTCCAGGGAAGGCATGGCTTGACGTTATTGACTGGACTGTTCCCATTAGGCACATGGACAGACAGATTTGCACATGACCATGTTTCAACTTGGGGGGCAGAGTGTGCAACAGAAAGGTGGTGGATAAAACCCTGACCTGTTGACTGGGTGTGAGTATATGATTGGTACAGAGACACGCTCCATCACCACACACTATTGTGACACTCATCACAGGGGCATCTATCACCAGATCATAAGTTCCTAGCACATAACACACACTGGCTGTCAAGTAAAGTGGCCCACATGTCCAAAATCCTGAAAATGCCTAAGCTAATCTGCCTGCAATTGTGAATATTAAAAACATTGCTGCATTGTTGACAAACCCTCAACCACATGGGAAATGTGAATACAGTAGTGTGCACACCAAGACAAAACTGCGTTGCACCACCAATACATACATGTTGCACAAATCTATGTGGAACAATCATCTCTATGAGCCAACAACATAGTCTCTAAATCCAACAAAGACAGCATTGTCCAGCATCACAGGGTAAGTGCATAGTGATGAGTTCACATCAGAAATTACATACACAGTTCACCACTGACAAAGCGAAACAGGCTGGCCCATCACACCTCCCCTGCACAACAACCCCATCACCCCGTCAATGTGAGTGATACAGCTTAAGTAGTGAAAAGTCAGTATCAGGGTATCAATAACTGTGCACCAATTTAAATTAACCCAAGGCCACCTCGTGTGGCAGCCCATCCATATTAGTCACAAACAACCAGCAACATATTCTTCTGATTATGCACACACGCACTGCCCAGTGTGAGTATGCACAAGCCAAACATTGTACACATGGACAGTGTACACATGTAGCTAACACATGAGAAATACAAAGTATACCAGGTACAAAGGCCACTGTGGCAGAATCGTGCTTATCTTATCTTATCTTAACAAGGTTTTATAAAGCGCTCGCACACCCGGAGGATTCATGGCGCTAACCGACAAGAGCTATATGACTGCAACTTTAGAAGGCCGAGTGGATGGAGTAGGGGGGAGCAAATTCGGATGGCCAATAATGTGGGCCCCAGAGTAAATGGCTTTTGCCAAAGAGGACCAGTTCCGTTTTATCAGGATTTAACTTCAGTTGGTTACCATCCATCCAATGACGTATGTGGAGCATGGTCTTCTGAAATTGGTTGATCGAATCAGGGGACTTATCAATTGTGAAAGTGAGTTGCAGATCATCTGCATAGTTAAAGGTGGTAACTTTAAAGGTTTTAAGAGAATGAAGCAGGGGAAGCAAATACATAATAAATAGAATAGGGGACAGTGAAGAACCCTGGGGGACCCCACAAGTGGTATGGAGTGCAGGGGATGAAAAGGGGGGCAAACCAACTGCCTGCGAACGGTCACTAAGGAATGACCTGATCCAGTCATGGGCTGAGCCACAAATGCCAGCTAGTCTGACACAGTCGAGCATGATGTTATGGTTGACCATGTCAAATGCAGCCGACAGATCGAGTAGGACCAAGGCCTGAGGAATGCCCATATTTGCATTATGACGCAGGGAGTCAAGGACCGCCGTGATAACTGACTCGGTTGAATGGGCCGGTCGGAACCCGGCTTGGGAAGGATCCAGGACGTTGGTTTGTTCAATGAAACTGGAGAGATGTGACGTTACATGGGCCTCCAGTTCCTTGGCTAGATAAGGAAGGAGGGAGATTGGCCTGTAGTTTGCAAGAATGGTGGGCTCCGCTCTTGTTTTTTTTGGGAGGGGCACCACAACTGCCTCCTTAAACGAGTTAGGTACCGTGCCTAGGGTTAACAATGCATTAAGGAGACCTAGGATAGGGGAGGGAAAAGCAGCAAATACGTTTTTTAAAATATGAGGGGGGCAGCAGTCTCGAGGGGATCCAGACTTTACCCTATTCAGAAGGGTGAGTACGGACGGGACATCCAGGGAAGGGAAGTGATCCAGCAAGTGGATATTCGTGACATGTGTCTGGTCAGGGAGGTGCGGGTGTAGTGGCGGGAATGCTAGATTTAATGGTCACGATTTTGTCCAGAAAATACTGATTAAGAGTATTACAGAAATCCTGAGTAACCACAGGCTTATCCTGGGTTCTACCCGGATTCGAAAGTTTATTGACTATGGAAAAAATTTCCTTGGGGTTATTATTTGACTGCTCGATTATACTAGAGAAGAAGGCAGCTTTGGCTGAAAGAATAGCCTTCATGTAATCAGCGCGAGCGGCCGAGTAAAGGGCCTTTTCGAGAGGATCATAAGATCTTCTCCATACTCGCTCCTTTTGGCGAACAATCAGTTTTTTAGCCTTAAGATCGGAGAAGAACCATTTGTGAGCGTCAGATTGGCGGATAGTTTTAAGTTTTTTCCGCGGGGCGTAAATATCACTTGCAGTTGCAAGCCAGTTAGAGATGTTGGTCACAGTGTCGTTTAGGTCAGTATTATGAAGGGGTATGCTGTTCTTTAAATTTTCCAGAAAGGCTGGGGTGTCCAGGGAGCCCCATTTTCTGATAAGGCCCTCCTTGGTGTCCACATTTGTTTTAGGCTCTAGGATGAAGATGTTAAATTGAATCAGAAAATGGTCAGACCAAATACAGGGGAAAACAACGGTGGAGGGAGATACAGAGGTTCGTACTCCAAACCTGATCTAGTGTATGCCCTTTAGTGTGGGTGGCAGAGTTGATATGATGGCCAAAATTAAGCCCTGTGAGGAGCTCCGTAAGTTCACTGGCCAACGGGCCACCAAGCTCACTGTTGAACCAAAAATTTAAGTCACCGATTAATAAAATATTAGTATAATCGGTGACCATGGTGGCCAATTGGTCACACAGAGAAAATGCAAATAGTGGCATATTCTGGGGTGTCTATATATCAATCAACACAGGAGTGATCCTGATCTAGAATCGAGCTTAATAACCAGATTGTCAGCTACCGTAAGGTCAAGAGACGTCATTTTGGAAAATGCATAGCTTTTGTTAATTATGGCAGCTACTCCACCCCCTACTTTCCCTGAGTCACGGTCTACCTGTAGGATGTAGTAATTTTCTGGGAGTGCTGCTAAGTTATCTGGGGATGACTCGATATTGAGCCAGGTTTCCGTAAGAAGTAAAATATCAGGTTTTTTGCAGGCAAGGAGGAAAATATCAAGTTGATGTTTTTTAGGGATCTGGTGTTCAGATAGAAGATATTTAGTCTTTGAGTCAGTGCAGGTTTAGGTTGCCCGTGCTGATGAGAAGCTTGGAGCAGGGGTCTCGGGGGACAAGACGGAAGTTGGAAAATGCCCAGATTTTTTAGATGAGAAATGGTAGCTGGGCACAAAGGGCAAGCTGAGCTTTGGAAATTTATCAAGGTCTCCATAGAATGTGTCAGTAGAGGGGCAGGGGGGCTAGCCCCTAGGCCCGGTCTGGCACAGACGGGCGCAGACGGGCTTGCCTTTGGCGCGCCTTTGGCGTGCCATCAGCGCACCCGCTGTGCGGCCGGGAGGAGATGCACATTATATGCGAGCTGAGCTGGAGGTGACAGGAAGGCAGCAGCGGCAACTCGGGCTACTCCCAAGATGGCGGTTCCCCTCGCAGTACCCGTAGCAGCACCTAATCGGCTGCACGGGAAGACAAAGTGAGGAGGAGAGGGAAGGGTAAGTGCACAACAGTCACAGATAAATTTTAAAATAACACACAGTATTTTAAAAAAAATCGTGAGGTAAAGGTGCTCCCGGCTTCCCGCCTCAGGAGGTCAACAAGCGTCCTAATCGGTGCTGCGCGCGGGCAGAGAGGTGCGTTTTATATGCGAGCTGAGCTGGAGGTGACAGGAAGGCTGCAGCGGTAACTCGGGCTGCTCCCAAATTGGCGGTTCCCCTCGCAGTCCCCGTAGCAGCACCTAATCGGCTGCATGGGAAGACGAAGTGAGGAGGAGAGGGAAGGGTAAGTGCACAACAGTCACAGATGCATTTTAAAATAACACACAACATTTTAAAAAAAACCGCGAGGTAAAGGTGCTGAACTCCATGTTGAGACTCATGATCAGTGCCAAAAAATCATGAAGGGCAAACACAGTGCACAGGTCGTGGAACAGGTAAGGTACCAACACGTGTCACAGACCTCCCTCCAACATGATAATGTGCTAAGCAATATGCATACTAATACATTTCACCCTAGGAGTACATGCGCAAAAATGAAATACCCAAAGCAGGTTACACATGTGGAGGAGGTGAAGGGATGTAAAAGAGCATCAGCTGAATATGGGTCATCAAAATGACAATGCATAAATGGCCTGTCTGACCACACCACCCCAACTGTGGGAGTGTTACCAGGCTTCTGAGCACTGCAGGTAGCATGTGACACACATGACAACAAACAGACATGTACCTACCCCCTCCTTGCTGCTTTCCCTCCTGCAACTGCCTATGGAGGTCAGGAAAAACCACTTCCAGGACCCGGACCATGTGGGGGGTGAGGTGACGGGTGCCGCCATACCGGCGTGGAGCTTCAAGCATCAGCTGGACCCGAGCGATATGGCGGGTCCAGCACCGGATGTCCTGCCACCTATTCCTGATGGTACGGATCCTCCGGCGAGGGCCCCCCTCACTCCTGACAGCCCTGGCTATGTCCAGCCAGATCTCCCCCTTCTCATAGGCAGATACCTGTCAGGAAGATAAAGTGAAAGAACATCAGTACACCTGGTCCATGTCTCAAAGACACACACTTGCACCACATTGACGATGACAACAGGGCATAGGATGCTGACCGGACTTGCATCATTGTCCATGTGAATGTGGCCTGTGAGCAAACAACAATGCACTACATGCCTTTGAAAGTCAACAGATGCCATAAGGGGTGCAAACCACTCACTGAGCATGGCACACACTGAACAAGATATGCTACTTCAGGGTGGTGGACAGCACGTGACATGCTGTCACATATCCCACTACACCTAAGAACCCTCAGCAGACCACACATGCACACCCTGGCACAGATCATTTGCTTGTCATTGTCAACAGTGTATACAACATCACTTTGCACATGTCACACTTTAGAAAGATGTGACACAGGCGTCATGCTAACTGTCCAAGTCATGCACACGGCACTGCATACTTGTCACATCAGATGGGTACAGCTGTGGCATACGTCATGCATCAGTGTTGCAAAACATCACAAACACAATTGGCCAGGTGACAAAGAACATGTCCATGACTTCAAAGCATGCATTTGTCCAACATCCACACAGGTAATGAAAAACAATCATCAACAGTGAGTACATTCATCTGTCACTCTGGGGGGAACACTGTTACACCTCAGTAAATCATGCCAAAAAACCATGCAAGGTGTGGCACAGCAGAAAGCGTGATTCACATTGCATTGAATGTCACAGTTAGCACAATGCAGGTAAGCAGTAAACACTATTTAACCACATCATTCACTGCATGGGAGATACCACAATGTACACACCCGGCACTCACTCCAAACAACATTTCACCTCTGTTCCATAAATACACAATGGCTGTAGTGTCACACACACAACAGGTGCACAGTCCAAGGTAGTGTAGTCATCACTCACCTGCTCCCCTGGTCTCCCATACAGCTTGCTGTAGTTTGGCATCCAGCAGGGCCTTGTTCTCCTCCTCACTGAATGCAGGTACCCTCTCTATGCTCAGCAAAATCAGGGTCCAGGGAATGCAGAGACAGCAGCATTGTTGTCCACTCCAATGTTGTGCAGGCAGGTGCCCTCTCACAGCTACATGCAGCCTTAAATCAGTGCTGCTGAGGGGAAGTCAGTCTAAGGAGTACAGTGTGATAGGCCAGATTAGTTTGCATCCTGTCCCATTACACATAAGGCCATGAGACACATTTGCATGGTTTAAAAATTGAGCTTGAGCACCACAACAAATTTTGCAATATTGTATAGTTTTGCCCAACTGAATTTTTCTGAACACCTGTAGAACACACTCAAATCTGTTTCCTTGACAACTAGCCTGCATTCTGGGCATTCTACTCGTCCCCTAGATGTTACCTATGTATTTTCTGGGATCCCCACACAAATACGGTGCGTTTTCCATCGCAAATGCAACTTATTCAGTAGTGAAACGTCCCGCACACACACACACACACGCAATGGCTGGGCAGGCTCCGCTCGCGTATGGCTTGAATGCAATAATGAAACGACCCGTACACACGCACGTACTATTGGGGTACACTCTGCTCGCGATTGGCTTGAATGCAATAGTGAAACAACCCGTACACACGCATGTACTATTGGTGTACGCTCCGCTCGCGTATGGCTCGAATGCAATAATGAAACGACCATTACACACATACGTACTATTGGGGTACGCCCGGCTCGCTTATGGCTCAAATGCAATAGTGAAACAACCCATACACACGCACGTACTATTGGGGTACGTTCTGCTCACGTATGGCTCGAATATAATAGTGAAACGACCCGTACACACACATTTTCTATTGGGGTACTGGGCGTTTGACACACTCTAGTGAATGCATGTGTACGGTATGTTTTACGAGCTCACGCATGGCACCATTACAATAGTGATACCAGGAAAACACTTGGCAGGGATGTAGGTGTAAAGTCAGAATGAGGATGTCGATGTAAATATTGGCATGGCATCCTCACACCAGCAGGCCCTAGGTGTGGCAGACAGTGATATAGCACAGGGCATGTGATCATGTGGCACAGTTGATGTGTGATGAGCTGTTGAGACATGTCATTTGTGATGGGGCACTATGTGGTTCACATGACCTTTACACTTGTCACATAAGTAACCTCATAAACATGTTGTGATGCTCATCAACACTGGGATAGCACACTATTCAGTACGGGCATCTGTCACATGATGCCAGGGACAGGGGCACTGTCTCACTTGTAAAATTGACGCCCAGCATGACCCTGTGTGACAATGGAATGTTTGTGCCATGTGAAAGATAAGTAATGCTGTTTGTATCCCTTATACTTAATCTGCTGTAGGTGCACCTATGATGGGTCTGTGCCGTGATTGCAAGGGTTTCCCATGTACGCACACCATGCCACAGGGCCATTTCAACTGCTCATGTGTGTGATGGCATCATAGAACTTTTGTCCACAAACATACAGGTCTGCATTCTGATAATGGCTGTGGTGTAGTTTAGTCAAATGCACACCTCATTCACAATATTACAGATTTGTGCAATTGATAGCAAATGTGACATGAGTGTGTGCCTTGCAGTCAGCTGTCTGGATGTGTTGACAACCTTCTCATGCAGGTCACGTGACGTGTGTCACCGACGTGATACATTGTCCAGCTCACTCAGACCAGCCCAGCAGATCATTAGTGTGCATGGCATGTCCATTTCACAGACAACAGGTGTATAAGTTCTAATGGAGGAGTGCCAGCTAGCTGGCATACATGTCCTTGATGTACAGCCCATGCCAGACTCAATGGTGATTTGATGTGTTGAAGCATTGTTGCTTGTGCTATGTACATTGTAATAGTTGTTGGCTGACAGTTGTACACCTTTTTCTACAAACATGTCGTGCAGGGGACCCCCTCTGCCAAGGCCGTTGCCAGACTTGGATGCCATGAGGGAACGTGATTGCATCTGCCAATACAGATTCACTCAACAGTTGATTCAGGACTTGACGGACAGGCTGGAACCACATCTCCTACCACGACACAGGTACCCAACTGCGCTGGCACCCAAGGTAAAGGTGATGGCAGCCCTACATTTCTTTGCCACGGGTACGTTCCAATTTACCATAGCTGATGTGGGGGCGATGTCACAGACCATGTTCAGCCGTGTGCTACGTGATGTGTTAGCTGCTATGTTGAGTCACATTGATGAATTCATCAAATTCCCTACTCTAGAAGAGCTGACAGGTGTCAAGGGTGATTTCTATGCCCTGGGTGGGATGCCACATGTAATTGGGTCCATTGATGGAACACATGTTGCTTTGGTGCCACCACAAACTCAGGTTTGCAAAAACAACAGGTGATGGACCGAATGAGGATCAATGTCACACATTCAACCCAGTCAAAAGATCTGGGTCCTAATCCATCGTTTTTTTGCACTCCACACCACCCTGGGTTAGACAATGGCGATATGCAAATCAGCTCTGACCCTGTGCCCCATGGGAACAGTCCAGTCCGAACTACAAAAGCCATGTCCTTCCCAGAACGGAATCAAGCATCCGAGGACCGGACCGGTTTCGAGGTAACACCTCTCATCAGCCCGGCTAGCTTGACTCCAGTGGTGTGGAGTGCCTGGGACCCACGTCTGGGCATCCCCAGTACACTTATAGCGAGTTTGCAAAAACAACAGGTGATGGACCGAATGAGGATCAATGTCACACATTCAACCCAGTCAAAAGATCTGGGTCCTAATCCATCGTTTTTTTGCACTCCACACCACCCTGGGTTAGACAATGGCGATATGCAAATCAGCTCTGACCCTGTGCCCCATGGGAACAGTCCAGTCCGAACTACAAAAGCCATGTCCTTCCCAGAACGGAATCAAGCATCCGAGGACCGGACCGGTTTCGAGGTAACACCTCTCATCAGCCCGGCTAGCTTGACTCCAGTGGTGTGGAGTGCCTGGGACCCACGTCTGGGCATCCCCAGTACACTTATAGCGAGTTTGCAAAAACAACAGGTGATGGACCGAATGAGGATCAATGTCACACATTCAACCCAGTCAAAAGATCTGGGTCCTAATCCATCGTTTTTTTGCACTCCACACCACCCTGGGTTAGACAATGGCGATATGCAAATCAGCTCTGACCCTGTGCCCCATGGGAACAGTCCAGTCCGAACTACAAAAGCCATGTCCTTCCCAGAACGGAATCAAGCATCTGAGGACCGGACCGGTTTCGAGGTAACACCTCTCATCAGCCCGGCTAGCTTGACTCCAGTGGTGTGGAGTGCCTGGGACCCACGTCTGGGCATCCCCAGTACGCTTATAGCGAGTTTGCAAAAACAACAGGTGATGGACCGAATGAGGATCAATGTCACACATTCAACCCAGTCAAAAGATCTGGGTCCTAATCCATCGTTTTTTTGCACTCCACACCACCCTGGGTTAGACAATGGCGATATGCAAATCAGCTCTGACCCTGTGCCCCATGGGAACAGTCCAGTCCGAACTACAAAAGCCATGTCCTTCCCAGAACGGAATCAAGCATCCGAGGACCGGACCGGTTTCGAGGTAACACCTCTCATCAGCCCGGCTAGCTTGACTCCAGTGGTGTGGAGTGCCTGGGACCCACGTCTGGGCATCCCCAGTACACTTATAGCGAGTTTGCAAAAACAACAGGTGATGGACCGAATGAGGATCAATGTCACACATTCAACCCAGTCAAAAGATCTGGGTCCTAATCCATCGTTTTTTTGCACTCCACACCACCCTGGGTTAGACAATGGCGATATGCAAATCAGCTCTGACCCTGTGCCCCATGGGAACAGTCCAGTCCGAACTACAAAAGCCATGTCCTTCCCAGAACGGAATCAAGCATCCGAGGACCGGACCGGTTTCGAGGTAACACCTCTCATCAGCCCGGCTAGCTTGACTCCAGTGGTGTGGAGTGCCTGGGACCCACGTCTGGGCATCCCCAGTACACTTATAGCGAGTTTGCAAAAACAACAGGTGATGGACCGAATGAGGATCAATGTCACACATTCAACCCAGTCAAAAGATCTGGGTCCTAATCCATCGTTTTTTTGCACTCCACACCACCCTGGGTTAGACAATGGCGATATGCAAATCAGCTCTGACCCTGTGCCCCATGGGAACAGTCCAGTCCGAACTACAAAAGCCATGTCCTTCCCAGAACGGAATCAAGCATCTGAGGACCGGACCGGTTTCGAGGTAACACCTCTCATCAGCCCGGCTAGCTTGACTCCAGTGGTGTGGAGTGCCTGGGACCCACGTCTGGGCATCCCCAGTACGCTTATAGCGAGTTTGCAAAAACAACAGGTGATGGACCGAATGAGGATCAATGTCACACATTCAACCCAGTCAAAAGATCTGGGTCCTAATCCATCGTTTTTTTGCACTCCACACCACCCTGGGTTAGACAATGGCGATATGCAAATCAGCTCTGACCCTGTGCCCCATGGGAACAGTCCAGTCCGAACTACAAAAGCCATGTCCTTCCCAGAACGGAATCAAGCATCCGAGGACCGGACCGGTTTCGAGGTAACACCTCTCATCAGCCCGGCTAGCTTGACTCCAGTGGTGTGGAGTGCCTGGGACCCACGTCTGGGCATCCCCAGTACACTTATAGCGAGTTTGCAAAAACAACAGGTGATGGACCGAATGAGGATCAATGTCACACATTCAACCCAGTCAAAAGATCTGGGTCCTAATCCATCGTTTTTTTGCACTCCACACCACCCTGGGTTAGACAATGGCGATATGCAAATCAGCTCTGACCCTGTGCCCCATGGGAACAGTCCAGTCCGAACTACAAAAGCCATGTCCTTCCCAGAACGGAATCAAGCATCCGAGGACCGGACCGGTTTCGAGGTAACACCTCTCATCAGCCCGGCTAGCTTGACTCCAGTGGTGTGGAGTGCCTGGGACCCACGTCTGGGCATCCCCAGTACACTTATAGCGAGTTTGCAAAAACAACAGGTGATGGACCGAATGAGGATCAATGTCACACATTCAACCCAGTCAAAAGATCTGGGTCCTAATCCATCGTTTTTTTGCACTCCACACCACCCTGGGTTAGACAATGGCGATATGCAAATCAGCTCTGACCCTGTGCCCCATGGGAACAGTCCAGTCCGAACTACAAAAGCCATGTCCTTCCCAGAACGGAATCAAGCATCCGAGGACCGGACCGGTTTCGAGGTAACACCTCTCATCAGCCCGGCTAGCTTGACTCCAGTGGTGTGGAGTGCCTGGGACCCACGTCTGGGCATCCCCAGTACACTTATAGCGAGTTTGCAAAAACAACAGGTGATGGACCGAATGAGGATCAATGTCACACATTCAACCCAGTCAAAAGATCTGGGTCCTAATCCATCGTTTTTTTGCACTCCACACCACCCTGGGTTAGACAATGGCGATATGCAAATCAGCTCTGACCCTGTGCCCCATGGGAACAGTCCAGTCCGAACTACAAAAACCATGTCCTTCCCAGAACGGAATCAAGCATCCGAGGACCGGACCGGTTTCGAGGTAACACCTCTCATCAGCCCGGCTAGCTTGACTCCAGTGGTGTGGAGTGCCTGGGACCCACGTCTGGGCAACCCCAGTACACTTATAGCGAGTTTGCAAAAACAACAGGTGATGGACCGAATGAGGATCAATGTCACACATTCAACCCAGTCAAAAGATCTGGGTCCTAATCCATCGTTTTTTTGCACTCCACACCACCCTGGGTTAGACAATGGCGATATGCAAATCAGCTCTGACCCTGTGCCCCATGGGAACAGTCCAGTCCGAACTACAAACTCAGGAGCAGGCCTACCGCAGCAGGAAACATTTCCTCAGGAGCAGGCCTACCGCAGCAGGAAACATTTCCACTCCATAAATGCCCTGGTGGTGTGTCTTGCTAACATGCTGATTTCACATGTTTGTGCACGTTTTCCAGGAACGTGCCACGATGCATTCATCATGAGGCGTAGCAGGGTACCACAGATGATGCTGATATAGCAACCATCGGGCATGTCTTGTTGGTGGGTAAACTCTGTTTCTCATGTATGTCTCAATTTTATGTATTTCTCTGACGGCATCACATTACACACTCATTGCCATTATGTCAATTTGTAGGAGACGCAGGATATCCCTACATGCCGTGGCTCATGACTTCGCTCCGCAACCCCAGAACAGCTGCAGACCAGCAGTACAACAATGCACACGGGCAGACCAGGCGAGTCATAGAGAGAACGTTTGGACTCCTGAAGAGCCGGTTCAGGTGCCTCGACAAGACTGGTGGATCCCTCCCATATGCCCCACTCAAGTGAGTAACATCTTCATTGTGTGCTGCATGCTGCACAACATGGCAGTTGAGAAGGCCGTGCCACTCATCCTGGAACCTGATGACCTGGAACATCCACCCGTTGAGGATAAAGGCCTTGGCCAGGATGCAAGCGATGAGGAGGAGGAGGATGATATCCGGAGTCAGCTCAAACACAACTTCTTCTCATGATGGTGAGTCCTAGTAAAATATTGTGCAAGCTTGTACCATAGAGTGGCATGTGTAGCATACTGTGTGTCCAGCTGACTGTATGCAATGTCACTTTGTTGTTTGTTGTGCAGTGTCACACAAGTGCTGATGTGATGCCACAGACATACGTGCAATGTGTGAACATGGAATGTACAAGTGTACTACATTCTTAGTGTACTATAAATGACCATGTCTGAATAGAATTATTCTGAACGTGACCCCTTGTGTTACTGTCATTCCCAGGTCGCACTGCCTGTTGTCCGTTGGTGTCATCTTAGTCCTCCTGCTATTCCTCATGAAGATAGCAACGTCAGCCGAATCAGCGGTACATGCACAGACATGTTGAAATATCAGTTTGGTTAAGGATTACAAACAGGCTGTTTTGTGTTGGTATGGTTTCAAATGTGTGGAAAATGTTCATGCACATGTTGTCGGACCATACATACATGTAACATTACCATGTCTCAAATTTCATGTTGCCCCACTCCCATGACAGGACAGTCACCCTTCTTGAGAGTCATCTGTAGTTGAGTTTTGACTCTGGTGAATGCATCAATGTGTGTAAACCTTGACCCTGACACATTGCAAATACCACGGCTTGACATTGTGTGGAACATCACAACCACGGCCTCTGGGGAATTGCAGCCTCACTGTGTGCAGCAGGATGTGTCTGGATCATCCCCTAAACCTTGTGATCCAGTACAGTTTGATTTACCAAAAACCATGTTGTGTATGTGTGGGCCAGTGTATGTCCCACTTGTTCATTCAACTGCCCTGTGAGTATGTTTGCATGGATGCATTGCCCCTTGTGCCAGTATGTCATGTCACTGTCATGTCATCGCCTCAGTGCCGGTGGAGAACCCCCGTTCGCTAGCCTTCTCTGTGAGTTGATGTTAACTTTCCATTCCCATGATGCCAGGTATGTTGCGCTGATGTCATCACAACGTTGGGCTTTAGCAAATGTTAAATCTCCGTGGCATCAGTAGAGTGAGGTTATTCACAGGAGTATCTTGTGCCGTGCAGCATCTCATGGTCACGGTAGACTTATTTTTGTGGCTTTGTTCCTCATTACTCACTGTTGAGTTTGGTCCCACCTGCTTGTCATGTTTAGCATAGTGGGGCACAGTTGCAAGAGCCAATGACTGGCTCCTGCGGGGCTTCCTTGTGTTTAGGTCATTCCCTTCCTCATTGGAGGAGCTGCTAACGGCTCTTGCGGGTGATGTCTACTTTCCCGTCATGGCCCTTACGGATTCACAGGGCTAAATAAGGATTGTTGGCTTTGTGTCAGTAGCACTGCTATATATTACATTTTCTGAGATTAGGACCCTCAGTCATACACTGTGAAAGATGATGGCCGCATGGTTCTAATTGCATAGTGGCAGCCTTGTGAGCGTTACACGTGCTTTGTTTAGGTGAGAAACTGTACTACCTATTCATGTGTCGGTGTTCAGGCATCTGATCTAGTCTCATTGCTCAATCTGTGATCACACATAGGGTACAGAGGCAGTGGTTACACTTCACAGGTGTGACTGGTACAGTGTAGGTCCCAAGGTATTCTGTGATTCTGTGACAAAAGTATTGAATCCTTATGCTTGTTTTCCTTTGTTTCAGATCTCCCTCCATGCAGTTCCCATCCTCTCTTTCCCTCTCCTGATCTCCCTTTTGTGTCTGTCATTTTTACTCAGACCAAGGGGCTATTTGGAGATGGAACCCTTTCAGCATCGCACCACTCTGATGATCAAAGGTACGGACAGTCCCTGGCAGTCGTGTGGAGAATCTTTCAGCAGCATTGCAGGTAACATCATTGCATGGCTGTTATTGTCTTCAGAGCAATGCCACTGGGTATGTACATTAGCTAATGCATCATGGCCTCACAAAGAACTTAATCCTATTGTGTAGTAAGTGTGTTTACCACAGTACATTGTGCCTCATTGCTGTCAACGCACATCTCTTGCCAGTCTGCATGCGTTCAATATGGCATTGTTTACGATGATTGTTCATATGTGTACAGTGACAACATGCATGCTGTTGGTAATGGCAAATGTACCATATTGTGCCTGAAGTACATGGTTGTGTATGTGTTGTTTAGCTTGCTACACACAAAGTGCAGGCTACACCTGCTGACGCTGTGTGTCCTGTGCCCCGCTTGGCCTTAGTGTCAGGATCCCAATTGACCCAAAACCAGAACGTAGACCAGTTCGTTATTTGATAAACTCTCACTGGTCCAAATGGGGAAAAATGCCGACTGGAAACCCTCTTTGGGCTTGTTCGTGGCATTTGCGGAATTCTAAGATGGTCGCCATGGAGTAGGGGTTAGCAGTCTAGTCGATCTGCAAACACCTGAGTGGAGTTGAGGTGACGCGCGCGCTCCTGTGAAAGTGCGCACTTCACCAGAGCATTTCCCAGAAGAGGTCCGAGTTTCTGAGTGTCCTTAGTTTTTGGCAAAATTCTAGAAATTACTTGGTAGAAAACAAACCCTTGTCAGGTTAGTCGTGCGACAAATCTTTGAAGCCCGAAAAAAGGAAGTCTTCAGTCAGCGTTCCTGAGACATGCAGGAATTCTCTGTCAAGTCGGGCATCCTTCGTCACCTGGGACTCGAGAGAAGACTTCTACGAGAGAGGACGAAAAGAAAGAAGACATGAGCTAAGTTATAGTGTTAAAAAAAAGACAACAAAAGAAAATTGTAATTAAAGTTGAACTCTTGGCATTTACGTATACAGAGTGAGCAAGAGATTACCAGACACTTTGGTTGACAACTGTTATCTAGAAATAAATAGATAAGAAAAAAGGCATGAGAAAAATCTTCTTAGTAAATCAAAGGACAAAAGGCTTGTAGTTTAAAAAAAAAAGGAAAAGACTTACCTGAGCATCTTCAGTGTGGATAATACCCCTAAGGTTGAGGAGAAGAAGAATTGTAAATATTCGAAGATAAAACACATTTGCAGAACCAATAATAAGGTGCAAGATAATTACAAATATAGAAGAATACCACAGCATTTAAAACTGGTAGGTCACAGAAAAAAATTGATAATATAAATAGGTTTACAGAGAAGGATTAAGGTTAACCACTGCCCAATGTTTTGCAGATGTAGAAGCCAACATTATACAAACTAAGAAAAAATCACATCAGGCCAAAAGAAGAGAGGCAGGTTACAAAAGGACCTTGGGTAGGTTATCATGTTTGAGTTAAGAAATAGGAAAAGAGACAGAGCAGAGTAGAGAAGGGAAACTTATAATTGTTGCGTGTGCTTAGTTTCCTTAGGTATCTTCAGTAGGCTGATAGATAGCTGACAGGAGAACCAGACAGAAAACCAGAGGGTCCAGGACCAGTCTCTTCTATTGTTCTTTATTATTTTATCCAATTTCCCCCTTCCCCCTTTCTAACTAATTAGAGCCAAGATGTCATTCTGGCTCTGAGAGGTTGGAAGTGGGAGTCGGGAAGCAAGCATCTTCTGTTCCTGTGCAAGTATTCTGAAAAAAAAACATTTGGTAAGCAAGTGGTCCCTGACAGAGTGAAGTGCCCACGTTTTTAAACTTGCACCCGAACAGAATGGATTAGGGAATACAATTGCAGACCTTTGGGCCGGTTTTAGAAGCAATTCAGAAAGAGTTGGTAGCGGTTAAGGAAGAGAATCAAAGTTTGAGACAAGAAGTCATGAATTCTAGAAAGGAGACAGCAGAACTAGCACAAAGAATAAGACAACCGTACACTGCAGATAGAGTCCAACCACTTCGGCAAGAGACACAAACAGATTAACTACACAGTTTATACATTCTTTATCTCCAGTTATACCATTGGCTGCACCCGAGAGAATTAGTGGGGACCCACAGAAAGCACAAGTATTTATCACACAATATTCCCTGCATTTTATGTGCCGCCCTTCTGTCTTCCCTGATGCGCAATCTAAAGTAGCCTTAATTTTTATTGTACTTGAGTGGAGACGCGGCGCATGGTCTATGCCTATAGTATCACGGAATGACCCTCTCTTAAAGAACTATGACGACTTTAAAAAAGAATTCCTACGAATATTTGACCGAAGGCGAATCTCTCAGGCAGTGGATAATGATTTGCTGGAGTTGAAACAGGGAAACAGGGCTTTGGTGGCTTATCTGGCCCAGTTCAATAAGCTCATTATGGAAACCGATTGGCCGGAAAGTAAAAGGACGGCAATTTTCTATTGCGGTCTGCGTGACGAATTAAAAGATGGGCTAGCGCAGATTCCGAACCATCCTACCGAAATATCCGCCCTAATAAATCTGGTTTTAGAATTGGATTTCCGACAAAGGGAACGAAGAGCAGAGAGGGAACGTGAGTTTAGAAGTATGGTACCTCGGATTGACAGAGCAAAGACTGAAGTTAGGAAAGGCGCGGAAGGATCCTCAGGGCCAGAACCTTTGCAGATAGGAACCATTAGAGGTCCACTCACCAAGGAGGAAAAAGAAAAAAGACAAGCCAGTAATTTATGCATGTATTGTCGTTCAAGTGGACATTTTGTGCGCAACTGCCCAAAAAAGCCCAAGAGTACATTTAAGCCAAAGTCAAACTCGCAGCACCACCTGTAGAGGGAGTTGTACAGGTTGATGCGAGTCAAGAACCAACTCCACAAGAACACCAATTGGCAAATACTTTGCAGTCTTCTTTGCCACATTTGATACTATCCATGGATATAAAGATTTTGCCAATAGACCATGAAAGAAGTAGCTGTAATGGTTGACTCGGGCGCTGCAGGTAATTTTTGCGACTTGAAATTTGCAGCTAAAATAAGGTTGAGAGCTATCACCAAGACAAAAAGTGAACCAGTCAGAGCTATATACGGAACAAACCTCTCCTCAGGTCCCATTGTAAGTCATACCGAACTGGTACAGTTAATCCGAGAAGATGGGCATAGAGAAGACATTCACTTTAACTTAATTGATGCTCCTCAGTTTCAGCTCATCTTAGGACTTCCTTGGTTCACTGAGCACAATCCCACTATTAATTGGAGTGCCAGAACGATTGAGATAAATTCGACATACTGTAGAGAGAATTGTTTCGGGAATCAAAGGGAAAATAATAAAGAGAATCCGGCCCATGCCTTATGTTCAGCGGAAGTGACAGTGTGTGTAATCAATTAGAACCCACACAGCCAATGAGTGCTGCGTAGCCAGGCCATTTGTTTAGCAAAACATTTATTTTTGGTTCAAAATCAAGTTTTCAAAGTTCATAAAAACATGACATCAAAGGAAAACACACCGTCAAAAACAGTCAAGTCAAAAGCAAAAACAAACAATTATGTGCACCATGAATACAAAATATACAGACACGAATACTGAATCTTCAAACATTAACAAGACACCAAAATGCAACTTAGAATCCAATACATACGATCCAAATCAATTGTAAATAAAGAACATATAACATGAAAAAGCAAAGCAAGACCAGTCCTTTAACTACAATACCAGTGGACAGGTGGAATTCAAGGTGGAAAACAACTGCCTGCCTGTCCAGAAAACCTGTGACTAAGTATTCTGTCTGGTTGCACACAAGGGCCCACGTCAGTGGGGTAAATTGATCCCAAGTTGCACACTTCCTTCTTGTCACAGGCTGGGGGTCAACGCGTTTCGAACCAACATGATTCAAGGTTCTCCTCAGGACAGGGACTGGGTACAGTATTCACTGTGGAAAGAATTTGAGAGGGGTAATGTCAAACTAGTAGTGTCACAATTAAAAAGGGCCTCTCTGTCTCACCATAATTGCATAAGCGGAAAAAATTACCTGCACCGCGTGCACAATGGGTTGCAGGGGTGAAGGAAAAACTGTGAAGCAGGACAATGACTCTATAAGAAAAAATGAATAAAAAGGAATAGCAGTCAGTGCGGAAAGATTGCAAGCTAGGGCACACTAACCGAGCTTGTGTGTAAATAATAAAGCTCAATTACCTTAACGGAATTAATAGGTGTCAGAAGTTCAGGGCGCCCGCCCAGCGGTACGTTGTTGAAGGATGTGTAAAATTCACATTCTTTTTTTGAACTGGAGAAGGAAAGTAATAAGAGTCGTAAGAGCCCGCATCAATCGGCGGCCACCAGACGAGCGAACACAGAACACAAAGCAATGTACTCGTGTGCGGCACTTAGCCTACCTGAGCGCCGTCTGACAGAGTGAACGGCTTCGGGAATTCGTTAACGGGTGGGGCGGGAATTTATCTGCCGCACGGGGCCGCTGCAAAAGGCAGAAACAAGGCACATTAGATATTGCCTAAAGAGGCAGGTGCTTACTCTTTTTTTACACACAAGCTCGGTTAGTGTGCCCTAGCTTGCAATCTTTCCGCCCTGACTGCTATTCCTTTTTATTCATTTTTTCTTATAGAGTCATTGTCCTGCTTCACAGTTTTTCCTTCACCCCTGCAACCCATTGTGCACGCGGTGCAGGTAATTTTTTCCGCTTATGCAATTATGGTGAGACAGAGAGGCCCTTTTTAATTGTGACATTACTAGTTTGACACCACCCCTCTCAAATTCTTTCCACAGTGAATACTGTACCCAGTCCCTGTCCTGAGGAGAACCTTGAATCATGTTGGTTCGAAACGCGTTGACCCCCCCAGCCTGTGACAAGAAGGAAGTGTGCAACTTGGGATCAATTTACCCCACTGACGTGGGCCCTTGTGTGCAACCAGACAGAATACTTAGCCACAGGTCTTGTGGACAGGCAGGCAGTTGTTTTCCACCTTGAATTCCGCCTGTCCACTGGTATTGTAGTGAAAGGACTGGTCTTGCTTTGCTTTTTCATGTTATATGTTCTTTTGTAGTGTAGTTCCTATTTTCCCAATAGGCCCTGCGCATTGGAATAACATAAACAGTAGTATCGACGTAGAAGTGCGGATCTTCCAGGCCTCTACTGACTATGCTAAACTTAATTGGGTTTGTTACCAACTAGCTCAGAGGTCACTGGAAACTTTCTTGACTGAAATAGGAAGTGATCAGCTTCCCTGGCACAGACGAGAAGGGATTCAGTTTTCCAACAACCGTGCAACATGACAACTTTGCTCCTCAGATCAAGAGTCAATCTCTAGGGTCGTGTGAAACAATAGACAGTTATTTTACTCAGTCAGGTTGGTGCAGTTTACTTTCACAATATGTAGAGAATAGAGAGACGGGCGTTTGTCAATAAAGGGTTAACATTTATTGAACAGTCTTTCTTCTCGTACAAGAGAAATGAATTGCCACAATTGCAAGACTTGTTATTATAAAAAGTACGTACACTAAGATAAGTATTGCAAAATAATACTGTGAAAGCATTGATATGGTTTCTTAGCCATACAATGGTTTAAAAGTAATAAAACATATATACATTCATATATACATTAGGCTAAAATACTCAACTGGTGCTTCTAACTACGCCTACCCCAGTGTACCTGACCTAAGCCTAATACGTGGGAGGGGAGTAAGTAAGTAGCTTTAAGTTAAGTTGGTTTTGCCAAGGTTTGCTTCAAGAATTCTCTCTCAAGGGTTTAGTCAACACCATACCTCTGGAATAGAATGATGGAGGTCTGGTATCTCGCTCAGGGCTCGATATCCCAGTCACCCGCAAGGGTAGACCAGAAACGCTGGAGCTGGATTTCTCGTCAGGAGAAAGGCAGCGTCTCTTCTTCAGCGCGTCGAGGAGGAGAAGGAGGGGGGACAGCGTCCGCGGGCAGCTTGCATCTGCTGGGCTCTTGCAAGGGGATGGCTGTTCAGCTCCTAGGTTCACCACACTATCGTTCGCTAGTTAGCAGCGATAGCAGTAGCGATAGCAGCTATGATATCTTCAGCATGACAGCTTCTTCAGCAGCAGCAAAGATAGCAGCGATGGCATTGAGGCAGCTAGCTTCACCAACAGCAACGAGACAGCATTTGCTTAAGGCAACGTTGGTAATATTTATACCTGAAAGGTGCCTTGTTTGACATAAGTTTGCTGGACATAAGACGTCAATAAGATGTCACTAGGAAGTGATCGTCTATCAGTGCTCATTAGAGTTCTATTACTAATCAAAACACAGCAAGCGGGGATTTCCAGGTTTGCTGAGTTTTTATTTTGTTGAAGAACTCAGGGGCATATTATCAAGCCTGTGCGCTAAAATTATCGCCGCTTTATCGGCCGAAAACGGCCGATAAAGCGGCGATAATGGGCTTGATAATATGCTCTGTGGAATTCCAATCGAAGCCCATGTTAGATGTCTTCACATCTAACATGTGCTTCGATTGGAATTCCATAGAGCATATTATCAAGCCCATTATCGCCGCTTTATCGGCCGTTTTCGGCCGATAAAGCGGCGATAATTTTAGCGCACAGGCTTGATAATATGCCCCTCAGAGTGTTAATCTAGGAATCTCAGATAGTGACTTCTGCTCTGTCATTGCACTAATTGGTTGCAAAGGAAGTGGCAGAGAAAGCTATTCTGGAATGTGGCTCTGTTCGTGTGAGGCCAGAGATGAGTTTCTGAATATTGCACTTGAACGGTTATGCCAATATAGGGAATAAATGGATTTATAGCCGAATAGGGGCATAAGGTCACAGTATCGATCAGGATCCTAGATAAGCACGCAACACCCACTCCACGAATTCATGTCCATCAAATTACTAAAACTAGAGCAATAAGATGCATGTGTAACATTGCCCACCCCAAAATAAATAAATGCATTTGAAATAGGCGTATATTGTAATACGTGAAAATATAGGTACTGTACGTTTTTGAAGCATAGAAATCATTCAAAAATTATTGCATATGAAATCAATGAACGATTTTGCAAAAAGAATTACACATGAAATATCTCTGAAACAGAAGAAGGGCGAGATAAACCATCACATATAAATCCATTGCAATAAATGTGCTAGAGGCTGGTGTAAGGTTATTATGTCTCTAGATGTGTTTAGAAATAGAAGTTGAAGCTTCTGTTCTCTAAGAATAGTTTTTACTTTAAGCAAAGAATTGTTCGTGCCAAAAAAGGGTCAATATTAAAAAGTGTTCAATTCAAAAGAATTAATGCTTGAACGGGGAAATAGAGTTCCAACGCTTTTAGCAGTTTTTGTTGTTCAAAACTGAAGGCCGAATTCAGAGTTCATGGGAACGCTGTGTGTCGGAATGCTTCTATAAAGTTATTGTTTCTGTCCGGGTGAGAACATCGTATCAGACAGGCTCTCAAAGAATTGGTCTACAAAATCAGGTGACAGTTCAACCAAATTCGATAGTGCTGTAACTTGGCAGGTGTGAGAATGATTGCTGTCATCATAGTCGGGATCAGCAATGCTCACAGAAGGTCGTACCTGGGTGATGCTGCTTTTGTCACTCGCTCCACTGTTACCACCTAGTCGTAGCACAGGATTCTCAACGAATGCCGTCATCAGGATTGGTAGCCGCTGGGGACAACACAATGCGTGAGCCGTTATCGGACTGAGCAAAGTATCGACGTCCATTGGTACTGCTGATGGAAGTGAAAGACAGATGTCCAACACGCACTCATCTCCGCATAGCATACATCGTAGTACCGGTAAGATACAGTTCTGCCACATAGGTCTGAATGAAAGGAACCAGGTCATGTTTAGATCTCTCAGCCTGGCCAATCCAAGGACGTTAGTTATCCTGTCCCGGTAGCGCATTGCTAGGATTGTCTCTTCCATTCCCATGGGAGCTATGTCTGAGCTTTGGCTTGCCATAACGAAGCAGGACGGTCAAAAATAAAATCCCTGCTACAAGTCCCAAAAATAGGGGTATGCCGCCAAAAACAGAGTGGACAAAATTAGGAACGATTCCCAAAATTGCTTGAAATGGTGTTAGCAATCCCGTAAAAATCGTCTTAAATATGCCTGGGATGCCTGTGGCACTAGACATGTTAAGGAGTTGGCTAAGCATTTCTACGAAATGCACGGGGCAATTTGTTGATAAAAGGTCATGAACCTCCGTAGCTGTCCTTGCAACTAGAAGATCATACGTCTCTTTTGATGACGTTATGGGCACTGTTGTCTGCAAAAGCACAGACTTAATTTTGCTTAAAGTATCAATTCGTATAGAATAGAGATTCAGACGAGGCCAGATGGGAGTCTCTATGTCTCCAGGCCCGCTCGGAAACAATGCCTGCATACAGCATTTGACCACGGATGTTACTCTTACAAGATAACTTTTCCCTGGAACAAGGCCACAACATCTGTGATCCGTTCTAAGAATGTAACTCCCGTTTGCAAGTTGCATAAAGAAGGGCTCTATCTGAGTTGCAGGTGTGACAAGCTGGTGGCATGAAAGGTTGTTAGAATTTCCTTCACAAGCTCCCTGTAAATTAATACCCTGGCACAAAAGTATACCGCTTAGTGAATGTTTACAATTTTCACCACTAAGAAATACATTTTTGTCGCTGTCACTATAGCATGAATGTGTGTATGGCAATTTCCATTCTGATTTTACATAACCTTTACCCAATCGTTCATACTGGCCAGTAGGTATGTATTCAAGGCACTTTTTAAATCGGAAAGTTGTTATCGGAATGGTGATAATTCCGTGTATTATCCATTCAATGACAGGACTCTCTGACATTGTCAATGATAATCTCTCAAGTTTTTCGATGCTCAGGATTGTATAGTCTGCTCCTTTCTGTGCCAAACTGATTTGTTTATCAGTAAGGTTAAAAATGGAAAATAATGACATTGTGTTTGTTAAACGCCAAGGCACATAGCCTGAACGAAGATTTTGCAGCGTCGAGCCTAATTGTATAATAGAACGTAATTGTGACTGGCCATGCTGTAACATTAGCAAGTCTCTGTCTATTATGTCAAAGGCAGAAGATACAATATTGTCCAACGAATATATTCTGGAGGACAGAGTCATTAACCCATTGTCCACTACAGAAAGTGATTTTTCCAAATTAATACAATCAATTTCTCGTATTTTTTCAGCTGTTTCAATTTGTGTGACTTTCCAAGCCTCGTTGTACGCAGCATAGATGCTGGCTGCTATGAAACGTTTTTGACGCTGTTTGCGTAGTCCAAGAATGAAATCGCGCAAATCAGCACCATCTTTTAGTAAAGACAAGTGTTGCTTAATTTCAGCCAGTGTGGATGATGTTAGCCATTCAAAGCAGAGCTTCCCTACACTGTATGTTGTTACTATCCCTGGATGTTGTCTCTGGGAGTATCTAGGGTCTTGTCTGGTCATTTTTAACCCCTGTGTTTTGTTCAGGAATCTATCTTGACAGTTGTTTGTGTCAGTAGGCCAGATTAACCACTTTTTCCAATCAGGATGTGTTCTGTTAAAATGTAAAATTTGTGATACGTCTATCTCAATATCTGTTGTTGCATTCTCAGGTATTGGCTTCGGAATAGACGGTTTGTTAAGGTCTTTGATCTTAGCTAGGCCAAGACAGGATGTTTGGTGAATTGTGTCATTTAAAAACAGCATTTGTTCTGGTATCATGCAGGTTCTGAATAGTGCTTCAAGGCCTTGTACCTGCCAATCTTTTGTACCCCAAATGGTTTTTGTTTCAATGTTATTTTTCCAATAATCAAAACCAAATGTCATCATTTTTTCATAAAATGCTTCTGAATATATTAATTTAGTGTTTGTCAGCATTGTTTTCATTCCTGTTTTATCTAACAGTTTGTAATAAAACGTTTCTGCATCACTGGTGTTAAACTCTGAGAAGTATTTGAATTTCTCAAAGAATGTTTTAGAACTGCTTTTAGGTGGTGTAGCACAGTGTTCCCATTGATTATACAAAGAAACATTTCTAGGCTGTGCAGATTTATGCAAGTAATGATCGCCATAATGTGTGTAGCAGAATAATTGCTCATAACTAGATGAACCTTGTAAATAATCATGTTCTGTAAATCTAGCTGACATTACTAAATCAGACATCATGTCATTAATACTGTTAAAGTCCCAATCATCAGAGAATGTTCTAGGTTTTACAAAGTCACTTAAGGAAACCTTCAGTTGATGAGGATACTTCAGGATTTGGACCGGACCATAGATCTCATAGTCAGTTTTCTCCCATACTACTCCACCAGGTATTGGAATGGCTGTGACATTTATTGTTGACAGTTCTCTTTTCTTCACGTGGGATGATCTGTGTGGTTTCAGGACTAGGTTGATGTTCTGACTTGCTGTGTCCATTGTACTATATTTTCCCTCAATGAATTTTCCCAAACAAAGTACCATGATGAGCCAAAGCAGGAGGAAAAATACACCTAGACCGAACCAGAACTCTTACCAAGGGGAAATAAGGTAGATTTCCTTCAGTTGATGAAAGAGTTCCGTTGCTTTTTCTTTAAAAGTCATTTTTGTTTCTGGCATCACTTCGGGGTCGTTTTGATCTTCAGAGAAGTTGTCGAAGTTGATGAAATAACCAGAGGCAGTTCTGTCAATTGTTGGGATTGTTCTTTCAATCTGTCTCTCGGTAGCATTTTCTGATGCCACATTATTGTAGACTGGTGTTTCTTGACGAACTGTTTCAATCTGTGTCTCAAGAGGCACGAGTTCCATGGCATTATTGCATAGTCCTTCTCTGTGCACTGCAGGCTGATCGAATGTGATTAGTCTTTCAGTTTGAACCTCTTGGATTGTTGCAAGTTTGGGTATTCTGTTGTTTCTTGGGAGTCCACTGGGCCTACTGTTGATTATAGGCCACATGGTTGTGGTTTTACCAGGTCGATAGACATGACTCTGTTCTCCTTTTTACCAGCAAGGGGCGGTAGTACAACTGATCTTGTTCCGGTGACTGCCAAGACAGGTACTGCTTTTCTGTAAGAAGGCCCAAATTCCTTCTTCACCGCGATTTTTTCTCTGACTAGATCCCCAACCTTTGGAATCCAGACAGGCCTTGCTGGGGCTGTTGCTTGTGGTGCCTCGTCAGTGGTAGATGGCTGTTGCTTTAACTTTATGTTGCTTAAGGATTTTCTTGTTTCATTCAGTTCCTGTAAAACAGCCAAACGATCTTTGATGTCAAAGTCTGTTGTTTTTTCTTGTACCACTGATATCTGACTATCGAGGTCCTGAATGTTCATTCTAATTCCGAACAATAGTTCGTATGGGCTGAAACCTTTTAGAGATTTTCTTGGCAAATTGTTAAGACTGGACTGGACACTTATTAAATGTTTGACCCACCCAGCGCCTGAACCTAATACCTTCGCTGTTATAGATCGCTTTATGTCATGGTTTTTTCTTTCTACCACACTATTCCCTTCAGGGTGCGACGGACAAGAATACCGCAACCCAATTCCCATGCTGGCCATGGCCTCCTTATAAGCTCGAGAGCTAAAAGCAGGACCCTGGTCAGAATGGAACGTGGTAATTGCGTATGTGCCGATAAAGACTCGCAGATCTTTTATAACAGTTCTAGCGTCAGCCGAGCGCTGGAGACCTCATTTTTTAAGTGTGTTTAGCCTTAACTGATTAATAGGACGCTGAATGGCTTGCGGACATCATTACCCTTTCTATAAATGGTAACTGTGCAACAGGCAGGACCGGTTCATTACTGCGATCCCTATCACAGTCCGGACAGTTCTTTACATATATCTGATGTTGCACGCTCATCCCCGGCCACCAGTATACTGATTGCAATTCAGTCAGAGATTCCCTCATCTGAATGTGCCTTGGACCTTCACCCATGTGTGCGTCTGCTATTAATAATATTCTCCTGTTCATGTTTGGAATTACCCTATCCCCCACTCCAGGAATTCGAGCAAAAGGAACGGAGTTTGCATCGATTACGTATGCATAATTGAGTGGATAGTTCACGGGTAGTGCTGCACAGTCGCCATTTACGGTCGTTTTTACTGCCAGCATGGTTTCCCTGTCTTCTTTAATACAAAAATTAAATTGATCCAGGAATCCTTTCCTCCAGCTGCTCCCTATGTATCTCTGATTGACTCCAATCTGATATCTTTTCCATCTGACACTTGCCCCACATTATCGGAATTTCCATCTTTATCAGAATCTACCTCTCTGGATCTTTTACTCAGGATTAAATCAGGTTCTCCACTTGACCCCTGCCCGGCGAGTTTTCTTGCTAGCAATGCTAAGATTCTAAATTCCCTGATCTACCCGGTCTTGAACTTATCCTTGTCTAGCGGCAATGTTCCCCTGCCTGGAAGAAGGCAATGGTTGTTCCCCTCCTAAAAAAACCAGGCCTCGATCCAGAGATTCATGCTAACTATAGGCCCATATCTCTCCTGCCCAGTTTAGCTAAGATCGTCGAGAAGCACGTCCATTCTGTGCTTTCTTCCTTTCTGGAAGATCATTGGTTACTCCACTCTACCCAATCTGGTTTCCTCTCCAATCTGAGCACTGAGACCGCTCTATTGGAGGTTAATGAAGCCATTAAGGAAGTTCTCGACGCAGGTGGAAGAGTAATGCTGGTGATGTTGGATCTGTCGGCGGCCTTCGACACCGTCCCACATGAGGCCCTCTTGAGAAGACTTCATGAGATTGGTCTACGTGGGACGGTGCTTAGCTGGTTGAGATCTTACCTAGCTGGTCGTCGACAAGTGGTCTGGGCCCCTCCTTACTCCGCAGAGGTGCCGCCTATGGATGTTGGAGTCCCACAAGGGTCGGTGCTGAGCCCGACCCTTTTTAACATCTTCATGACTCCATTGGCGGTACTTGCGGAGTCCATGGGTGCCCAGATCATATCATACGCTGACGACACCCAGCTTCTCTTCACCTGCAAGAAGGGCATGGAGTTTGACGGGGAGAGCATCCGTGGTTGCCTTGGGGCTGTCTTCGACTGGTTTCAGCGAAGCAGCCTCAAGTGCAACCCTGATAAATCTGAGGTGCTCTTCTTCGGCTGTCAGGCAGATCCGCCTTGGCAAGAATGGTGGCCGGTGAGCATGTCTCCACCTTCTTCCTCCTCTGTGGTCGCGAAAAACTTGGGGATCAAAATCGACAACACCCTTTCGCTGAAAGTACAGATCACAGGTCTCACCAGCACCTGTTTCGGTCTGCTAAAAATGCTGCGAAAATTCCTTCCTCTGCTTCCTCTAGTTCACAGGAAGCTGACAGTACAGGCTTTGATTTGTTCGAGGATTGACTACTCGAATGTTCTCTACCTGGGTTTACCGGATTATCTCCTGCATAAACTTCAGGTAGATCAAAACTCCGCGGCTAGGGCTATTTTTGGCCTACCTCGGCAAGCCAGGGCATCAGAGCTGCTTTCTTCCCTTCATTGGCTTTCTGTCAAGAAGCGGATTACTTTCAAGGCTCTCACATTGACACACAAGGCACTCCATTCGGTCGGGGCCTCGTACATTCAAAAACGGCTCGTTTTTTACAAACCCACCAGATCTCTCCGATCGGAAAGTCTTGGCCTGGCAACGGTTCCCCCCATTAGGAGGGACAGGATAGGAGGACGCTCCTTTAAACATCTTGCCCCGAAACTTTGGAACTCCCTTCCTGTTGATCTCCGTCGTACCTCCAATCTTTTTGCCTTCAGAAAAGCTTTAAAAACTTGGCTTTATAATCAGTAAGCTGTTATGTTCTGTTTCTCCTTTTCAGTTGCGGGTTAGAAAGCGCCGGGACACTCCTTGGAGTAGCCGTGCGCTATATAAGCAACCCCATTAACATAACATAACATAACATATGTATTTTTCTGTACGCTTTTTTGTGGCTACGGAAGCCGGTTTAGTTGCTTCCGCTGTGGCTGTATTAGCCAATGAATTCCCTGCAACGTGAACGCCATCACGTTGAAGACTCTGTGCGTGTATCACGTGAGTCTTTTGTAGTTCTTTCTGTAAAAGAGCTACCTGTTTCCAGAGCAATTTATGCTTTATTGTGGCACCTGTGTCATCTTTGTAGTCGTTTTCAATCCACCTCTGCAGTTTATTATTGTAAGAGTTGACGCAAAAATGAGAATCGCACACGATAAGTGTGGGGAATTCACGTTCTGCATTTTCGAGCGCCATCCTTAAACATCTGATTTCAGCTCTTCGAGCCGAACAGTTTCTCAATGATTCAGTTTTTGTTATTTTCGGTCTGAATTTACCGCACAGCCAACAACCTTTAACAATCGCACAGGCTGCATCGTAGGATTTGCTCTCTACGTTGAAATGCTGTACAAATCTATCTGTATAGATTATACAGGCGTATTGTGGGAGAGGCAGAAGTTCGATTGGCAGAGGATATTCTTCTTCATATTCTAAATCATTTAGTTCTTCAAATTGCGGGGTGAAATAGTATTTCACATCTTCCGCTCCTAGAGAATCTACACACTGTATCCATTTCGGATCCAGTGATACTGTAGGCAGGTTTACTGGGCTGAATAGCGCCTCGAAGGCGGATTCCGCTGTGAGGATATTAATCTGTTTGCCGTGTGCTAGTTCTCTTTCATTTGCTAATGCAATCTGCACTGCTTTCACAGTTCTTTCTGTGAGACTGAATGCTTTTTCTACTTGTGTGTACAAGTGAGATTTAATTGAAATTGGTACCTTTTCACCCTCATTAGAGGTCAGGTACGTGAATCCGCATCCTCCTGGGATGACTCGGATTACAAGATCCCGTATGTTGTCACGTGTATCTAATTTAGTTTTAGCTAACATGTCTGTTTGCAGAGATCTCAACATTTCTGTGTGTTTTTGAGTCCAATTGATTTGTTTAAAATCAGGTTTAATTAGTTCGTAGAGAGGTTTAACCCTCTCTGCGTAATTTAGAATGTAAGTTCTTCCGAAATTCAGAAAACCTAGTATGGATTGTAAATTCTTCAGCGTTTTTGGAGCTTGGAGTACAGCGCACTTCTCTAAGAAGTTGTCCGCTAGGCTTTTTCCTTCACTTGATAATTCGTACCCTAAGAATAGTACTGTCAGATGGGCAATTCGAGACTTTTTAAAGTTGAATTTGTAACCCTCTGCTGCGAACCCAAGTATAATGGTGTTCACTCTTTTCAAGTGAGTATCCAAGTCGTCGTCTGTGAGATAGATATCATCTACGTAAGATAATGCCTCATCATCATATATTTGTAGTAACTCTGTTACCCTAGCTGAGAATAGTCCTGGGCTGTTCTTGAACCCCTGTGGGAGTCGACAGAATTTTTTCTGCGACCCAAATGCTGAGAAAGCGGTCAAATATCTGCTTTCTGGTGCAATGTTTTGACAAAAGAAACCATTAGATATGTCTAATGTCGTTTTGTATTTTTTCCTAACTATGTTATTCATTAGGGCTGCACTATGCGAGTTTTGTACTGCAAATGTTTTACAACATGCATTAAGGTGTCTGTAGTCCAAAACTAGACGATATGAGTTGTCTGGTTTGGAGACAGGAAACAAAGGATTGTTCATTTGAGAGGTGCATGTTTCAATCACCCCATGGTATTCAAGTTGATCTAAGATCTCCCTGACTTGTTTTTTAGCTTCTTGCTTAATGGGATACTGCCGTTGGGCAGTTGGTTCACTTTTTAACTGGATTTTGTGAGGAGGAGAGTCCTCATCCCATCCTACATGATTTTTATATAATGCCGGTGCCTGGGCTACTGCCCATTTCCTTGCATATGTATATTTTTTGTGAATCGGAATGTGATTCGAGAAGGCAGGCATAATCACTTCTTCGCCATGAGGGCACTCCCTGACAAACTCTGGGGGGGCAATCTTTTTCAGCTAACAGAATATCATAGCCTTTTGAGAGTTTATCCCAAAATAGACCCTTTATTTTCCTAGTCTTATCACCCTCTATACGCAATGTTAGTTCGTATATCTTATGGGGCTCGCTAAGTCTGGTGTCGGCAGTTTCAACCTGAATGTATTCATTCGTGTCCACTGTCTCCAGATGACTCATCAAGATCTTGCGCGCTATACTGATTTCTGCTGCACTGTCCAACATTGTCTGTGCCCACTCCCCGTTTTTCAACTGTGTCCTCAGTATTCTCGGCATGGTTGATTACTCTAATACTGGCTACCTTCTTTTTTGGAAATTGAGATTTTTTACTCTGAGCAGGTTCCTTGTCTTTGGACTTGGTGTGCTCTCCTGGGTCTGACCGTCCTCTTCTTTCCGATTTCTGCGAAAAAGATCGAGAGGGACTTGTATCAATACTTTGATATCTATCAGTTTTTTTCAAATTATCCCTATTTCTAAGGTTATATCTTTTCTCAGAGGGCTCCCTCTGGGGAGACTGGTGTTCTCGAGTCGGAGTTCTTTCCCTCCGTCGAGGAGACCTTCCTCTGGACTGGAAAACTTTTTCCTTGGGAGTGGATTGTTTATTTCCATCCCAGCTCTTTTTAGGAGTGTTTGAATTATTTTTAATAAATAATTTTTCAGGATTTTCGAGCAGTTGGGGCTTTACTGGTTTCCCACCCAAGCTGTCTCTACCTAATTCTTCATAGCATTTTTCTATGATTCTGGGAAGCTCAATTGGTTGATCTGTTATATCTGTTTCCTTCAACTTCTGGCGGATCGCCACAGATGCTGCTTCTCCCTTTATGTTGGCTAATAATATAGCCGAGACCTGCTTGAAGTCTTTCAGTAATTTCATACCAAGATTTAAAGCGGGCTCTGGACCGTATTCATTTTGAATCTGTTTTAGCACTTCCGGTATTACCGCCATAGATGGAACACCGTGTGTTTTTGTGTAAATGGAAGCAAAGACTGTACCCCAAGTGTCACAGTCCTCCACGTGTGGTGCGATTCCCATAGGAAGGCAGATGGTCAAGATTCTGTGTTTCTCAATAGGGGTAGTATCAGGAAATACTGCCTCTATTTGAGTGATTTTCTGTGCTAACCAGAAAGGAATTTGTTCCCGTTTTACGGGTGTTTTACCAAGACATGACTGTATGTTCTGTGGTGTAATTGTATTAGTGTTCCCCTGATGAGGGGTCAGCTGTGGTACATTAACAGCTGGTTGGACTGTTGCAGTCTGCATTACATATTGGACTAATTGCCTATGTATTTTAATTAATGTTTTTAGCTGTACTAACAGCTCTTCTTTAGACATTTTTGCAATGTCAGGATGTGGTGTGTAGCCAGCTAGAACCGGCCACGTTGCTCCTGGTCTACCTTGTGGACCGAGCCTGGTTATGTGATCATTATGTTTTAGGGCACCATTAAACCAGAGCAGGTGCTCTTGGAATTTTAGTGGGATTTCAGTCTCCTCGAAAGGAGCGTACTCTTCCGGTGGTTCCTCTATTTTGTGATAGTGAAACTCTTTTGTTCTAGCGTTTGCCGCTGGAAAGTTTATCCATGAATAGAATACCTCTGTCTGCCGATATTTGTGAGCCTCTATCACGAAAATTACTGTACCACCTTGTGGTGTCAGTCCGTTTTCTATAAGTTTTAACGTTATAGATTTTCTTAAGTGGACCGGGATGATAATTGCATCCGGGTCTGTGTGTTCGGGACCCTGCTGAGTCGCATCTACTGCGCCCCCAGTGGTTCCGTTTTCTCCTGGCATTGTATAAATGCAAGGTTTGCAGAGTTGGTCTCCAAGGAGACAAAGATTAGGTGCACAATATTTTGGAACACTGTATCCTTCAACGTTGAATAAACCAGAGCTTTACATAGGAATCTCTTCCTACTGAGTTCGGGCGGATTTTAACCTTTCACCCACTCCAGACGTCTATTCGAGTATTTATGGGAGAAAGGGGTCTGTGTGAAAAATGCACGACTGAGTTACTCTAACGTCTTGCGTTAGTTTATCGCCTTACCAAACGTTGGGCGCCATGTAGTGTAGTTCCTATTTTCCCAATAGGCCCTGCACATTGGAATAACATAAACAGTAGTATCGACGTAGAAGTGCGGATCTTCCAGGCCTCTACTGACTATGCTAAACTTAATTGGGTTTGTTACCAACTAGCTCAGAGGTCACTGGAAACTTTCTTGACTGAAATAGGAAGTGATCAGCTTCCCTGGCACAGACAAGAAGGGATTCAGTTTTCCAACAACCGTGCAACATGACAACTTTGCTCCTCAGATCAAGAGTCAATCTCTAGGGTTGTGTGGAACAATAGACAGTTATTTTACTCAGTCAGGTTGGTGCAGTTTACTTTCACAATATGTAGAGAATAGAGAGACGGGCGTTTGTCAATAAAGGGTTAACATTTATTGAACAGTCTTTCTTCTCGTACAAGAGAAATGAATTGCCACAATTGCAAGACTTGTTATTATAAAAAGTACGTACAGTAAGATAAGTATTGCGAAATAATACTGTAAAAGCATTGATATGGTTTCTTAGCCATACAATGGTTTAAAAGTAATAAAACATATATACATTCATATATACATTAGGCTAAAATACTCAACTGGTGCTTCTAACTACGCCTACCCCAGTGTACCTGACCTAAGCCTAATACGTGGGAGGGGAGTAATTAAGTAGCTTTAAGTTAAGTTGGTTTTGCCAAGGTTTGCTTCAAGAATTCTCTCTCAAGGGTTTAGTCAACACCATACCTCTGGAATAGAATGATGGAGGTCTGGTATCTCCCTCAGGGCTCGATATCCCAGTCAACCGCAAGGGTAGACCAGAAACGCTGGAGCTGGATTTCTCGGCAGGAGAAAGGCAGCGTCTCTTCTTCAGCGCGTCGAGGAGGAGAAGGAGGGGCGACAGCGCCCGCGGGCAGCTTGCATCTGCTGGGCTCTTGCAGGGGGACGGCTGTTCAGCTCCTAGGTTCACCACACCATCGTTCGCTAGGTAGCAGCGATAGCAGTAGCGATAGCAGCTATGATATCTTCAGCATGACAGCTTCTTCAGCAGCAGCAAAGATAGCAGCGATGGCATTGAGGCAGCTAGCTTCAACAACAGCAACGAGACAGCATTTGCTTAAGGCAACGTTGGTAATATTTATACTTGAAAGGTGCCTTGTTTGACGTAAGTTTGCTGGACATAAGACGTCAATAAGATGTCACTAGGAAGTGATCGTCTATCAGTGCTCATTAGAGTTCTATTACTAATCAAAACACAGCAAGCGGGGATTTCCAGGTTTGCTGAGTTTTTATCTTGTTGAAGAACTCAGAGTGTTAATCTAGGAATCTCAGATAGTGACTTCTGCTCTGTCATTGCACTAATTGGTTGCAAAGGAAGTGGCAGAGAAAGCTAATCTGGAATGTGGCTCTGTTCGTGTGAGGCCACAGATGAGTTTCTGAATATTGCACTTGAACGGTTATGCCAATATAGGGAATAAATGGATTTATAGCCGAATAGGGGCATAAGGTCACAGTATCGATCAGGATCCTAGATAAGCACGCAACACTTTATTTACAATTGATTTGGATCGTATGTATTGGATTTTAAGTTGCATTTTGGTGTCTTGTTAATGTTTGAAGATTCAGTATTCGTGTCTGTATATTTTGTATTCATGGTGCACACAATTGTTTGTTTTTGCTTTTGACTTGACTGTTTTTGACGGTGTGTTTTCCTTTGATGTCATGTTTTTATGAACTTTGAAAACTTGATTTTGAACCAAAAATAAATGTTTTGCTAAACAAATGGCCTGGCCACGCAGCACTCATTGGCTGTGCGGGTTCTAATTGTAATTCAAAGCAGTCTGGCTAGCCAAATGTTTTTCTGTTTCGCAACTGTTGAGGTCCAGGCTGGTCAGTTTTTTGGACCCAAAACCTTTCTGTACGCACAGTGTGTGTAATCAACACGCAACCAATACCACTGGAATACCAAGATTTCGAAGACGTGTTCAATGAACAGGAAGCATAACAACTGCCACCTCATCGTGTCTACGACTGCAAAATAGATTTTGAAGGGGGGGGGCAAATATGCCATGCAGTCGAGTCTATGCATTGACTGAAAAGGAGCATCACCACTTGAAAGAGTACATCGACAAGTATTTGGCTAATGGGTTTATTCACCCCTCTCAATCCCCAGTATCCTTGCCTCTATTTTTTGTGCCAAAGAAGGAAGAAGGAGAATTGAGGACGTGCATTGACTACCATGCAATCAACAGAATAACCCCAAAAAATAGATATCCGCTTCCACTTATCTCCGTCTTGTTGGACCAAGTGAAAGGGGCACAGATATTTACGAAGTTGGTATTACGGGGAGCTTACCACCTCATTCGAGTAAGGGAAGGAGACGAGTGGAAGACGGCCTTCAGAACTCGTTTTGGAATATTTGAATACCAAGTTATGCCCTATGGGTTGTGTAACGCTCCTGCAGCCTTCCAACATTTTATCAATGATGTTCTTAGTGAATTCATTGATCAATGCGCGATTGTGTATATTGACGACATTTTAATCTACTCAGTCAATACCCAGGAACATCAGTAACAAGTCCAAAGAGTTCTGTAGAAACTTCGAGAGAATAAATAATTTGTCAAGTTGGAAAAATGCGCCTTTGATGTCACACAGGTGGAATTTTTGGGCTTCGTGATCTCACCATCAGGAATCAATATGGACAGGCGGAAGAATCAGGCTGTTCCTGAATGGAAGTCCCCAACCAGCGTCAAGGAAGTGCAAGCGTTCATCGGGTTTGCAAATTTCTATCGGAGATTCATCAGCGAGTTCTCTCGGCGGATACTACCTCTTACTCGACTGCTGAAGAAGGGAGCACGTTTTGAATGGTCAGAGGAAGTTGAGTTAGCCTTCAAGGCCTTGAAGAGTGAACTTACTTCGGCACCTATCCTTCTTCATGCGGATCCCATGGAGCCTTTTTACGTCGAAACAGATGCTTCAGACTTTGCGGTTGGTGGTGTACTTTCTCAAAGAGACAAAGGAACAGGCCAGTTGCATCCAGTGGCCTACAGGTCAAGAAAATTGACGCCTGCAGAAATCAATGATACAATTACGGAAAAAGAGCTGTTGGCGATTAAGGATGCCTTCAAGGAATGGAGGCATTACCTTATGGGAGCTCATCATGTAGTAACAGTCTATACAGACCATCGCAACTTAAAATTTTTGAAGTCGGCCAGAACCCTAACACCTCGACAGCTTCGATGGTCGCTGTATTTTGCCGATTAAGATTTCGTAATAACTTACAGGCCAGGTACTCAAAATGGAAAAGCGGACGCCTAATCGCGAATGGGAACTGGAGAAGAAAAGAATCAAATGAAAACTCAAGCAAATATTCCCGGCTCTAAAATAATTGGCGCCACAGACACCTTGAATTTTAAGGAACAGATTGTTCAAGCTTTAACCCTCGATGAAATACAAGAATGGGTTCAGCAAGAGGATGGAAGAGAAGTTCTCAATGATTTACCTTACAAGGAAGGTGCGTTGTACTTGCTTACTTCAGCATTGCAAAAGCAAGCCTTGCGTGAATGTCATGATCATCTGTTAGCTGGACGCAAGGGAGAGTTCAAGACGGCGGACCTAATTAAAAGAAAATATTGGTGGCCACGAATGAATAAGGACATCGAGCAATATGTGAAAACTTGTGAGATATGCGCTCAGGGAAAATCAGTATTTACAACAAGGGGTGGTGAGGGACAGAGTCTCTGAATTAAGCAGAAAGCTCTCACCCAGTCAAGAGATCAGGGCTAGATCCAACACCGTTTTTTAGCTCACTGCACCATCCCAGTTTCAGAACCTGGCTGTATGCAAATTAGTCTGTTCCTGTCCCAGTACATGATGGGAACAGGGCAAACCAAACTACAAAAGCCAATTCTTACACTGGGAAGGAAACAAACTCCCGGGGACCGGTTTCTGGCATTACAGCCGTCTTCGGCCCGGTTTGCTTGAATCCTGATGGTGCAATGAGCAAGGGTCTCACATCTGAGAATACCCTTCCACGCTTAGGGTGGACAAAAATATTTACAACAAGGGGTGGTGAGGGACAGAGTCTCTGAATTAAGCAGAAAGCTCTCACCCAGTCAAGAGATCAGGGCTAGATCCAACACCGTTTTTTAGCTCACTGCACCATCAAAGTTTCAGAACCTGGCTGTATGCAAATTAGTCTGTTCCTGTCCCAGTGCATGATGGGAACAGGGCAAACCAAACTACAAAAGCCAATTCTTACACTGGGAAGGAAACAAACTCCCGGGGACCGGTTTCTGGCATTACAGCCGTCTTCGGCCCGGTTTGCTTGAATCCTGATGGTGCAATGAGCAAGGGTCTCACATCTGAGAATACCCTTCCACGCTTAGGGTGGACAAAAATATTTACAACAAGGGGTGGTGAGGGACAGAGTCTCTGAATTAAGCAGAAAGCTCTCACCCAGTCAAGAGATCAGGGCTAGATCCAACACCGTTTTTTAGCTCACTGCACCATCCCAGTTTCAGAACCTGGCTGTATGCAAATTAGTCTGTTCCTGTCCCAGTGCATGATGGGAACAGGGCAAACCAAACTACAAAAGCCAATTCTTACACTGGGAAGGAAACAAACTCCCGGGGACCGGTTTCTGGCATTACAGCCGTCTTCGGCCCGGTTTGCTTGAATCCTGATGGTGCAATGAGCAAGGGTCTCACATCTGAGAATACCCTTCCACGCTTAGGGTGGACAAAAATATTTACAACAAGGGGTGGTGAGGGACAGAGTCTCTGAATTAAGCAGAAAGCTCTCACCCAGTCAAGAGATCAGGGCTAGATCCAACACCGTTTTTTAGCTCACTGCACCATCCCAGTTTCAGAACCTGGCTGTATGCAAATTAGTCTGTTCCTGTCCCAGTGCATGATGGGAACAGGGCAAACCAAACTACAAAAGCCAATTCTTACACTGGGAAGGAAACAAACGCCCGGGGACCGGTTTCTGGCATTACAGCCGTCTTCGGCCCGGTTTGCTTGAATCCTGATGGTGCAATGAGCAAGGGTCTCACATCTGAGAATACCCTTCCACGCTTAGGGTGGACAAAAATATTTACAACAAGGGGTGGTGAGGGACAGAGTCTCTGAATTAAGCAGAAAGCTCTCACCCAGTCAAGAGATCAGGGCTAGATCCAACACCGTTTTTTAGCTCACTGCACCATCCCAGTTTCAGAACCTGGCTGTATGCAAATTAGTCTGTTCCTGTCCCAGTGCATGATGGGAACAGGGCAAACCAAACTACAAAGGCCAATTCTTACACTGGGAAGGAAACAAACTCCCGGGGACCGGTTTCTGGCATTACAGCCGTCTTCGGCCCGGTTTGCTTGAATCCTGATGGTGCAATGAGCAAGGGTCTCACATCTGAGAATACCCTTCCACGCTTAGGGTGGACAAAAATATTTACAACAAGGGGTGGTGAGGGACAGAGTCTCTGAATTAAGCAGAAAGCTCTCACCCAGTCAAGAGATCAGGGCTAGATCCAACACCGTTTTTTAGCTCACTGCACCATCCCAGTTTCAGAACCTGGCTGTATGCAAATTAGTCTGTTCCTGTCCCAGTGCATGATGGGAACAGGGCAAACCAAACTACAAAAGCCAATTCTTACACTGGGAAGGAAACAAACTCCCGGGGACCGGTTTCTGGCATTACAGCCGTCTTCGGCCCGGTTTGCTTGAATCCTGATGGTGCAATGAGCAAGATCTCACATCTGAGAATACCCTTCCACGCTTAGGGTGGACAAAAATATTTACAACAAGGGGTGGTGAGGGACAGAGTCTCTGAATTAAGCAGAAAGCTCTCACCCAGTCAAGAGATCAGGGCTAGATCCAACACCGTTTTTTAGCTCACTGCACCATCCCAGTTTCAGAACCTGGCTGTATGCAAATTAGTCTGTTCCTGTCCCAGTGCATGATGGGAACAGGGCAAACCAAACTACAAAAGCCAATTCTTACACTGGGAAGGAAACAAACTCCCGGGGACCGGTTTCTGGCATTACAGCCGTCTTCGGCCCGGTTTGCTTGAATCCTGATGGTGCAATGAGCAAGGGTCTCACATCTGAGAATACCCTTCCACGCTTAGGGTGGACAAAAATATTTACAACAAGGGGTGGTGAGGGACAGAGTCTCTGAATTAAGCAGAAAGCTCTCACCCAGTCAAGAGATCAGGGCTAGATCCAACACCGTTTTTTAGCTCACTGCACCATCCCAGTTTCAGAACCTGGCTGTATGCAAATTAGTCTGTTCCTGTCCCAGTGCATGATGGGAACAGGGCAAACCAAACTACAAAAAAAATCAGAACGGCAGGCTCCCAAGGGATTGCTGCAACCACTGCCCATTCCTCCCTTCCCTTGGCAAACTATCACTTTAGATTTAGTAACTGATTTACCATCCTGCAATGGGGTCAACACAATCCTAGTGGTAGTAGATGCATATACAAAGATGACACATTTTGTGGCCCTAAAGGGAATCCCAACAGCGAAACATTTAGCTAATCATTTCAGTACACAGATTGTGAAATTACATGGAATCCCTAAGATTATTACATCTGATCGAGGAACCCAGTTTGTTGTCTCATTTCTGGAGAGCCTTCATGAAGGGCTTAGGGGTTGAGACACGTTATTCCACCAGTTTCTATCCGGAAACTGATGGACAAACCGAAAGAGTGAACCAGGAGTAGGAGCAGTATCTTAGATTGTTTTCCTTAAAGCAAGACGGGGATTGGCCAGACTATTTATGGGCAGCAGAATTCGCTCATATTTTTATCTCAACACAGTAGTTGTTGTGAGCACTGATCTTCGCACGTTCCTAGACATAACATACATGCAGCTGCTGCCAAGTTCTGGCTTTAGGTGAGTTTTATATTGCTTTGCACAAGAGCATACAAACACACTTGATGGTGCTTCGCATGCAAAAGAGCTGGTTGCTGATGATGTGATCCCTTACCACTAGGATCTTGAGATATGGGGCCGCTCTGCTAAAACCCACAAGAGACCTTCTTAGATATAATATAATATACCAGCTAGGGAGGGTGAGAATTAGGTTTTGTTAAACCCTGTTCATTTTAGCATAATACTATGCTTTCACGCTTTGTGTTCTATGGACTAGTGACTATGCTGATTACTTTGTTTCTTATGATATGTTGGCTTGTATTAGCTAAGATACTGCGTTTGAGAACACTGCATTAGTGAATAAACATTTCAAATATGCATGTGTCCTCTTTTACTCCTTGTTCTGGATTGAAATGATTGTATAACGAAAGAGTGTTCATGCGTTCCACGTTACCTGAGGTGTACTAAGTCCATGTTCTGGTTTGTCTAAGCATTGGGAGTTTATGATGACCAATGAGACACTGATTGCTAGTCTGGTAGGGGATTTTTGGGTACTAAGGTGAGTTTTGGCACACCCTAATTCACTGAGGTTCCAAGCCTCTATGCACAGGTCTGTCTGAGCATGAAGACCCTGCGAGATGGTGCCCAATCGTTGGTGGTCTTATTGCATGATACTTGAGTAGTACATCATTCGGTCCTTAACACCTTCACTATTGTTTCCGGTTAACAGTGGTTTCGGACAAACTTACTTATATGCGTATAGGTCCTTTCAAGCTTGAATCTTTCTAAAACGGTTTCATTGAGTTACTACCCAGTTGTGCTACAAAGTTTCCTTTGTACCTTTTTTCTTTCTGTGTCACTATGGATGTGGTGGACATTGCGCAACATAGCCGCATAGCGGTACGCAATCATTTGCAGATTTAAAATCTACTCGAAGATGGTATGGCCGTGATCAAGGTAGTGAGTGCAGAGGTGGCTTACCCGTATGAGATTTTATACTCATGGGTGACCTTCCCAGCTATGAATGCAAATACTCGTGTGTTCGACACGTACACTCCCACGCTGTGCCAGCAGAATATGCACCATATAGGGCACAGGAGATTCCTATTGATACTTGGCAGCATCGAGTTTGGTTTAATGGCGCCCTACCCCATACTTTAGCACCTTCGAGGTTGGGTCCTTTGTCCATTCCAGGCACAACTTGGCCTGTTTTGGCTGGGTTTACCCCTCATCCTCTACATGGAGCATGTAATGTAGCTGAGTTGAGACGACTACATGTAGTCGCAATTAGCGTGATTAGGTCGTTAGTGCAATAAATTACCTGCAATCTCCCGGGTCAGGCTCCGGGTGGTGTGGCGCTTCCTGCCGGACAGGGCGGAATGAAACTCAGTCCCGTTATGGTCAACGCTGTGATGGGCAAGCGTCCCCAAGAACAGGATGAATTTCCTTTCTGGCTTGCTGAAAAGTTTAACCAACTGGAAGCAATATTTCCTAACACGTCTCCTGGTGAAAAACACAGGATTCTGACAATTAGCTTACCGAATATCTATATATCAAGAGCTTTGGGCCCCGGTGTCACTGCACCTGCTGCACAAGTGAAATCATGACCCTAGTGCCTGCAAGGTAACAGCACTTGTGACTGCTTGTTTATTAATTACAAATAGCAATATTTGGGGGCAGATTTACAAGCCCCTTGCGCCTCTTTTACGCCGCTGTTGCGTCACTTTTGTGACGCAGCGGCGGCGCAAAAGATGCGCCATGCTGCGGGGTATTTACAACGTGACGCATCTGGGAGATGCGTCACGTTGTAAAGCCCTGCGCCAAAAGGAGGCGTTCCTGCACAGGGGGGGGGCCGTTCTGGTGCAGGAACGCCTCCTAAACGTGGCTGAGTGAAATCTACAACATTTCACAGTCCTTTTTATGCCCATGCTGTGTCCAAACCCTGCGCCTGCTTGAAGCAGGTGTATGGATTGATGCAGCATTGTAAACATAGGGCCCCCCAGATCATTGCTGGAGCTGCATCGCACTTGCGAAGCAACTCGAGCAATGCGTGGCCTTTGCGGCACAGATGCATCACACATCTGTGCCGTTTTTGCCCCATGGTGTGCCGCATTGTAAATGCGGCGCATCCATCGTGGCGGAGCCATGGCGCACAATAACTGGCGCATCCCTGCTGATATGCAGGGATGCACCAGTTATTGTAAATCTGCCCCATGATATTTAGTGGAGTCTCCAGAGGTTTTGGCCCCGGTGCCACTGTGCCTTCTGCACCATGTAAATCAAGCCCTTTTTAACTGCAAGATAACTGTAATTGTGTCTGCCTGCTTAGTAGTCAAATATAGCAATATTATGTGTTTAGAGGAGTTCTGACAACTTCTTCCCCAGGTCCCACTGCCCCTGCTGCACCATTTAAATCAAGCCCCCTTTAACTGCAAGGTACTTGTAATTTTGACGGCATATATAGTATTAAAATATAGCAATATTAGGTGCTTAGAGGGGTGCCTAGAGCTTTCGGTTCTGGTGTCACTGCACCTGCTTCCCCATTGAAATCACAACCCTGTTGTCTGCAAGGTAACCACACTTGTGACTGCCTGTTTAGTTTTAAATGTAAGCAATAATCTGGCTTTAGTGGGGTCCCTAGAGCTTTTGGCACCAGTGCCACTGCACCTGCTGCACCATTCAATTCAAGTCCCACTTAACACCAAGATAATTGCAATTGTGACTGTCTATTTGATAGTCAAAAATAGCAATATTATGTGTTTAGAGGAGTTCAATGGAAAGTAAAGCCCTGTGATTTATTTGTCAATAAAAGGCAAAGTATTGACTATCGCTAAACAGTGTGGGGGACTTTAGGGGGAGATTGTGCTAACTAGGGAATGTTGAACATTAATCCCACTATGTATCACACTTATGTTCAAGAAACAATTCAAACTAGAAAATAGAAAAACTTTACACAATTTTTTATGGTACCTCCCTTTAGGGTTACACTCTAAATTAAGAACATTTATTAAAAAGAATTGGTTTCATGATAAAAACCAACATGGATAAACATAAAAAACAGTCAAAAAGCAAGAGTCGACGCGGCGTTTCGGTGGCTTTACAATGGTTGCACCTTCATCAGGACATTTGGCAATATTGACTTGTAGTCTCAAAATCGAAGACTTTAATGGTAAAAGATTTCTAAGTCGATTGAGGTCTTGTTCTATTATATTTCTTCTGGCGGTACTGAGCCTTTTCGGGTATTTCTGTGCTCATGTATCGGCAAGGAGGAGCCACCGTAGTTAACTTTGCGGCCTTTAATTAATTAACCTTTCGGATCCTTTCTTCGCATTGGAATCGCAGATAATGTATTTGTTTTTGTTCTGTCGGTGAGGGTGGATATTAGATAATCCGATACAGGGGGGTCTGATTCACTGCCTCCTGTTTTTCAGCCTGTTTAAATTAATTCGGCCTCCCTGCTCCTCCGCGCCCGTGTCTTCATCGGTTTAGAGGAGTTCAGACACCTTTTGGGCCTGGTGCCACTGCATCTGCTGCACCATTCAAATCCATGACTCTCTTGTATGCAAAGTAACTGCACTTGTGGCTGCCTGCTTAGTAATAAAATAGCTCCTGTCTATTAACTTTATTTTTAATGTGCAATGTTTATTACAACATTTAGATTTTGATCATAATCACCAAATAGATTACATTGAAAGAATCAATCCAGTAATGCCTACAAAGTGGAAGAAAAAGTACTGAGGCATGAATAGGAAATGCCACAAGCATCCTAAGGCTAAAGCACCTGCTTTACATAGCTAAGTAATAAAAAACAAGTATTCTAGCACACCGTTTAAAGCTGCCTGCCTTTTCAGTGTAAAGCGATCTTATCTTGACAGTGAATGGAGCTTAAACAGTATGAACAGCTTTTGTAGAAGTATCGTAAATGCATGCAGCCAGGGGAAGTTAACAAAAAAAGTTCCATACAGAAGTAAATGATCACACTAATTCGGAATTGGGAACTGACAAGAGCCCCCTTTTAAGATATGTTAAATACAAGACATGTCACAAGCACTGTGCAGGTGAAACCTAAAAAGGACAAGAAAATGGAATGCGTGTCTGGGAATATCTCTGTGGAAAGAGAGTGTTGAGCATTGATCTACTCTTGGAAAAAACACCTAAATGAAAGGCAAAAATAATATTACAAAATGTGTAGCAGGTCTCGCCTCTTCGGATCTTATCAGGCAACAATATTCTTCTGAGAGCGAGTTCAGCTCTCCCTTTCCCACATCATACCTATGTGGCTGCTTTATAAAAAAAAAAACCTCAGTTCCCTTAGGCATCAAACACAGTTTAACCTTCTAATGTTAAATGTTTCACTGTGTAAACAATGAACTTTGCTAAAGAAGAGAAACATCAGCTTGCAAAATCACTGTGTAGTAATGTATTTCATCAACATGAATAAGCATTACTGTTTTAAAATGTGCAAGCATTATCTGAAACATGGTGAGCATAGGAAGTTTAGTCATTACAAAAAATATGTTACTTAGTAAAATAATACATTTAATTAAACCAGAACATTCTGCAGTTATAATGAATTGCACTTTAATCATTGCACATATAGCTGCTTAATTTTTGAAAATTGTGCCTTAATTAATAACCTTTTTTAAAAGCTTCCTTGGTATGTGAACCATAGGGTCTCAAAATTCCAGCCAGGATATCTATGGGATGCGGGAAAGTAGCTGAATTTGATCCTTAACTGCAAATAAATATTGATGTGGTGGTGCAGACAAGGTATCGTTATCCACCCTTTGGTGCCTCCTTATTTTAGGGTACCAAATAAGCGGACATGCTATGGTGTTTGATGGTTTCAATCAAACCAGTTTCTTGCATGACTGTTGTGTGGAGTAATAAACCCATTACATTTCATGAATATGGGTTGAACATGTGGGAGGTTTTAGGTGTAATATGTAAAATCTTCAACCTCATTGTGTCTTTCTGTGTTACATTGGGGTCTAAAGGGCCCAGTCCTCCAATGTGTAGTGGCTGGATAATCGTTCTTTAGGGTAACAATTGAAAGTGGATTTAGCCTGTTCCAAATGATTGTGTTCACACATCTTCTCAATATTTGTGCTATTTAATACAAATAATATCTCATATTTTATAGTGCTGTGATTAGAGCAGTCATTGGTAGCTCTAAAGCTAACATGACAGAGATGTTTTTGTATTTCACATTTTAAAATTCATGACATTTGTAACTTTTTTCTTAGATTTCATATTTTCATCTACTTTGTAGCTACTTGCAGTAGATTTCTGTGAATCGCAGATCGTTTAAAACACAAACTGGCCTACCTACTAACACCTTCCACTAGTTTTAGTACCATGGGCTGGGTTGCAACTGAGCAAAAGAATGGGACCATCTGCTCAAACTCCCAATGTCATTTTGATGATTCAAAAAACATATCTGAGAAGACTCCGATCATATTTGTTGGTAAAGTTCATTGTTTCCTATTGCATTACTCTGGCAAATGTTGTCTTTTATCCAGAAATCCCCAAAGTTTCCCAAATATTATCCAGGGCACAAGGCATTCTCTCTGCATGGTAAAGGCGAACTGTGAGTCTGACAAATGAAGAGGTCTTCCTTGATTCATGAAAGATCTGATCAGCTTTTGGATACTTCATTTGGGTACAACCCCTCCTCTTCGTGCTCTGCAAGTTCCAATAATCTTGGATTTGATCTTCTCATTCTATTTTTGTACTTCTCCTGCTTTTGTTTCAGAGCCTCGATCTCTTTAGAGAATGTTGGTTCATTTCTCTAATTTATTAAAATAATGGCTAGAGTTTCCATTTTTCAGTACGAGATCGGCATCTTCTCTTTTAGGTAAATTGCAGTTTCTGTTTAATTTTGTTTCATTTATTTTTTTCAGAAAATGTGTGTCCCAGCAGATGAAACATTGTATCATCTGAGCCCTGCAAATAGTTTTGTCCTGGAAGTGGATCAACTTGAGTTAAGTCGTATAATTGCTCCAAGGGAAAAGCAAAGAGAGAACCTTCTTTTTAGGTCTCGTCCTATTAATCGCGCAAGCGATAATAGGACGAGAGTATTGAGGGCAAACCAAGCTCTGAAACCACCAGGCGGATTACGTCAAGTGCATGTGCTTGTGCACGAGCTTACCATTTGCTCCCCGAGCAGCCTGCCTTCGACAGCTTCACTTCAAAGGGATCCGCTCCCCCGTCCCCTGCTTCACACTTTTCACGGCCGCCAGGCCATGTCTCGCATTTCTCCCCCCCCCAATTATTCACCCCCGCTATTGCTTTCCACGGCCTCCCCACAGCAATGCCAAGAGCTTGTTTCATTCCACTTTATGCCCTGTATGTGATGTATATAATATATATGTAAACATGAACGTCAACTCTCCCAACTCCACACAAACGGCAACGCGTACATAAAACAAATACTATGCCAAACACAAGTGTAATGTAAACATTTGTGCGAGCCTGAATACTGGTGCACCACAGAAACAAGTGAAGCTTAACACGTATCTTGCTATAGTGATATTGTCATGGAATCAAATAATACTATTATTCACCGATCATGGACGTAAGAATAGGCCTTGTGAACTGCGGAGCATAGCTTACTCTTTTCTGCAGGGATCGGCGTAAAAGACAGGCCGCACTTTCAAAATACATGTCCGCTAAAACATCTGTTGCTCATTTCCCTGTACATATCTGTCTGCATCTTGGGAGGATGGGTATGTCTTACCTGCAGTTCCCTCATGTCAGTTGCCTGGTGTTCTCTGCAGCCTTGGTATATTCTGGGAACATAAGGGCACACACACCGATGGCACTGCTGTGGTGAAAACTTTAGACCTCTGCTCTTCTCTTTTTTTTAAAATGCTACGTGTGGACAGTAAACAGACCCGAGGCGCCAGGAGAGCAGAAGGCACACAGAGACACCCTCTGTAATTGCTGTTTCCCCTCTGAGGCCAATTAGTTGACGCTTTGCGTGGTCGATTTTTATTAAAATTTTGTTCGCCCAATTTCATCATTTGACTCACCAACTATCTTACTATCCGAGAATATTCCACGTACAAGTCTCCTTTTATTTGTTTCAGCACCTCCTCAGATTTAAAAGCACAATTGTTCCAAAAGGCTTGATAAAAATACAAAAAGAGGAGTTGTATTTGTAAATTCACCTTGGGCACAGCTATGGTGTTTTGCAACAGTTGATTGATTCTAAACTTACATTTATTTATGACGTCAAACTCTCCAACTATATTAGCAGCATTCAATATTTCGACAGTCTGATATTTTTTGGAAGTAGAATCCGTGAGTTGCAGGTTGAGCTGCATTATGAACTGGTGCGCGTGTAAAGCGCTCCAATGCCTTTGGGTCCAGTTTGCGCTATATAAATAGTCAAGTCAAGTTTAAAATTTGTATAGCGCACTACTCACCCAGAGGGTCACCAAGGAGCTTATTCAAATTGCTTGAAAATGTGAAAACGTTCATAAGCGCCTCGACTCTCGCTCTCTTTGTGCCTATAAACTATATATAACAGTCCTGCTGCGCTTCAGTTCTGCAACAGTTGATTGATTCTAAACTAGCATTTATTTATGACGTCAAACCCTCCAAATATATTACTATTATTGCATATTTCGACAGTCGGCTATTTATTGGAAGTGGAATCCGTGAGTTGCAGGTTGAGCTGCATTATAAACTGGTGCGTGTGTAAAGCGCTCAAATGCCTTTGGGTCGAGTTTGCTCTATCTAAAATGTACTTCTGTTTTGTTAAAAATAAAGTGACTCAAAGGAGTTTACTTTTTTGATGCAAATTGCTAGAAAATGTGAAAACTTTTATAAGCACTTCTACTCGTGCTCTCTTTGTGCCTTTAAACTATATATAACAGTCCATCCGCGCTTCAGTTCTGCAACAGTTGATTGATTATAAACTTGCAGTTATTTATGACGTCAAACCCTCCAACTATATTACGAGCAGTGATTAATTCTACAGTCGCCTATTTATTGGAAGTGGAAATCGTGAGTTGCCGGTTGAGCTGCATTAAAAACTGGTGCGCGTGTAAAGCGCTCCAATGCCTTTGGTTTGAGTTCGCGCTGTATAAATGTACTTCTGTTTGTAATTCCATTGGGCCCTGTCTATCTTTAAAGTTTAACAGGTACAAAAGGGTTCCTCCCTTGTAAGATACCCTCTGTCTAGAAATTCTTCACGTTTGCTTTTAATGCAATACGATGTATGTAGGGAGGACACAATTGTTGTCAGTTCTTTTGAACCTCATTCCCCGGAACCTATAATTCCTTTTAGGAAAGGGACAAGTGTTCTAAGTTATTAGAAGTGATTGTGCGCTTTCATGGTAAACCATTCAATGTAAGACACATTAAAATGCATACTTTATTTAGACCCTCTCACACTCTGCACCCTCTCACACTCTGCACCCTCTGCACCCTCTCACCCTCTGCACCCTCTCACCCTCTCACACTCTGCACCCTCCTCACACACTGACCCCCACACACTGCCCCTTCACACACGGACCCTTCACACACTACACACTCACTGCACACTCACACATTCCCCACTCATACTACTTTGCAGCCTCACGCACCCGGCACCCTCACACATGGACCCCTCACACACTGACCCCTCACACACTGACCCTTCACACACGGACCCTTCACACACTACACACTCACTGCACACTCACACATTGCCCACTCATACTACTTTGCAGCCTCATGCACCCGGCACCCTCACGCACCCTGAACCCTCACGCACCCTGAACCCTCACGCACCCTGCACCCTCACAGTTTGCACCTCACACACTCTGCACCCTCTCGCACTCTGCACCCTCTCACGCTCTGCACCCTCTCACCCTCTGCACCCTCTCACACTCTGCACCCTCTCACACACTCTCACTCAATCTATTTATCGCCATCACTCTATATATCCCCCTCACTCTATCTAACGCCAACAGTCTATCTATTTATCTATCTATCTATCTATCTATCTATCTATCTATCTATCTATTGCCCTCACTCTATCTATTGCCCTCACTCTATCTATTGCCCTCACTCTATTAGTCTATCTATTGCACTCTATCGCCATCACTCTATCTATCGGACTCTATCACCATCATTCATTCATTCATTCATTCATTCATACTATCTATCTATCTATCTATCTATCTATCTATCTATCTATCTATCTATCTATCTATCTATCTATCTATCTATCTATCTATCTATCTATCTATCTATCTATCTATCTATCTATCTATCTATCTATCTATCTATCTATCTATCCATCTGTCGATCTATCGCCCTCACTCTATCTATCGCCCTCACTCTAACTATCTATCTATCACCCTCCCTCCCTCTATCTATCTGTTGCCTTCCTTCTATCTATTGCCCTCCCTCTATCTATCAGATTCACTCTATCTATCGCAATCACTCTATCGCACTCACTTTATCTATCATCTATTGCACTCACTCTATCTATCGCATCACCACAACATCACTCAGCGCCACCACAGCATCAATCTGTGCAGCCATTCAACAACAACTGGTTCAAATATGTTCTCTCAATGTTTCAAGCTTTATTATAAATTTCACTTCTGTTCTTGGATTTTCATCACAGTAAAATACATTGAACATAATCTTCACAAAAGTTAATTGCAAAACTAATAACCTATTGCCATTATAAATTACAATAACTTGTGTTTACCTATTAATTATTAAAAATAATTTAAAAAAATGTTATTTGTAATAGAAATACATCTAAGTAACATAAATACAACACATATTGTATTACAAACGCAATAGGTGTCCCATTTGCGGAAAAATATTGGCATTGTAAATGACAAAGCTATTAATTTAAATATTTTCAAAACCAACACATACATAAAAAATGTGTCATTTACAATACCAATAGCTCAAACTTTACAAATGAGACCTATTGCATTGCAAATGCTTGTTCGTCATTGTGACTGCCATTTTATAATCATTTTATGACCTTCACTGTGGTTGCCATCTGCTTGTGGGTGGGGGGCTTGTGAAGAAATGGCTTGGCTAGGAGGGAGTGTGATTTCTCTATGGCCCTGCTTTTTTGGCTTTTTTCTCTTCTTCAAATCAGTGTCCTTCAATGACCCTTTTGCCCAATTTTTCATTCATGGATTCAGGAGTTTTATTTCCATTCCTATTCCTCTTGGGTTGTTTATTCTGCTTTTTGCTATTTTCTTTAAAGAAATTTAGTGGTGCTGCTTGAGGGATCATGCGGTTGTTTTGGTCTGGATTCCTTTTGTCTTACACCCAGGGGTTGGCTATGGCATTGATTAGAATAATGGAATAGCTATTCTTTCCTTTTTATAGTTTTATACTTCTCTGTGGAGCTAAACGTTGAAATATTAAAGTCCTCTTCTGGCTCTTGTGCTTTTTGAGCAGATAAAGTGGGTGAAGCAGGAGGTAGACTTTCCACTACTTCCAGTTCCATTAGTGAAGCTTCATCTCTTGTATCCTCCGGTACATCTGCCCCGAAACTTGGTACAGAATATCTACACATTCTCAATTAATTTTGGGCTGCTTGGGTCTCTAGTTTGTTTTCTTCATCATATTTAATATTAAAAGCTTTCTCCTTGTAGCCCTGCTTATCATTTTGTGTTTTATTTTGATCTCATTTGAGAATATGAACTTCTCATTGTACCAGACAGATTTTGCTTCCCCAAAGTGAGAATGGTCCAGGCTGTGGCAGCTGTAGTTGATATACTTGTTTTGTGGATCACTTTTAGAAAAAGCGAGCAGACTGTGTAGGATCACCTTCAAGCTGTTGCACATTTGGTCTAATAATTATGTACTTGTGATTGCATTGTGGTGATTTGAGATGGCACAGATTGCTACTTGTTAATTATGTATATGCCTCAGAAGTTTCAGAGACTGCAATCCACTCCAATTATTTTCCTTTTTTTTAACTCCCTAAATAATGCCAATTGGTGTCAACCATACATCTGATCGATGGCTGGTGAGAGCACGGAAAGAGTCTTGAAATCCCAATGGCCAGAGTTTAGAAGACGTTGTTATTAAATGGATCTCCATGAATTCGGATTCTGTGTATAATAAATAAACTCCATGTAGCTTCAGTTCACCGCATGCTCAAGCAACACCCCTCCCCCAGCTCATTTCCCCCTTACCAGTGAACAATGGTAGTATCTACACTGCTTCCTAATTGCCAGTCAATCAATCAATCATATCATTTGTAAAGTGCACTACTCACCCGTGAGGGTCTCAAGGCGCTGGGGAATACTGCTACTGCTCGAAAAGCCAGGTCTTGAGGAGTTTTCTGAAGGTCAGCAGGTCTTGGATCTGCTGTAGGTGGATGTAGAGGGAGTTCCAGGTCCTGGCCGCGAGGTGGGAGAACGATTGGCCGCCGGAGGTCGCTCTTGGAAGCGGGGGACTGTGGCGAGGGCGAGGTCGGCAGAGCGGAGCTGGCGGGTGGGGGTGTAGAAGCGGAGTCGTCTGTTGAGGTATGTTGGTCCGGTGTTGTGGAGTGCCTTGTGTGCATAGGTGAGGAGCTTGAAGGTTATCCTCTTGTTGACCGGGAGCCAGTGCAGGTCTTTCAGGTGGGGTGTGATGTGGTTGCGGCAAGGGAGGTCGAGGAGCAGGCGTGCAGAGGCATTCTGGATGCGTTGGAGCCATCTCAGGAGTTTGGCCGAGGCTCCTGCGTAGAGGGCGTTTCTGTAGTCCAACCTGCTGCTGATGAGGGCCTGGGTGGCCGTTCTTCTCGTTTCATTGGGGATCCACTTGTAGATCCTGCGGAGCATGCGGAGGGTGTTGAAGCAGGAGGAGGAGACGGCGTTGACCTGTTTAGTCATGGAGAGGGTGGAGTCGAGGATGACCCCTAGGTTGTGTGCATGGCCGGTGGGTGTTGGAGCGGTTCCCAGTGCGGTTGGTCACCAGGAGTCGTCCCAGGCCGAAGGGGTGGATCCGAGGATGAGGACCTCCATCTTGTCCGAGTTCATATTCAGTCGGCTGTTCCTCATCCATTCAGCGACGGCCTTCATTCCTTCGTGAAGGTTGGTTTTGGCAGTGTGGGGGCTCTTGGTGAGGGAGAGGAACAGCTGGGTGTCATCAGCATAGGAAATGATGTTGAGGTCATGCCGATGGGTGATGTGGGCGAGCGGTGCCATGTAGATGTTAAACAGAGTTGGGCTGAGGGATGGGCTCTGGAGTACGCTGCAGATGATCTCGGTGGCTTCGGAGCGGAAGGGGGGAAGGAGGACGCTCTGTGTTTTGCCGGAGAGGAAGAAGGTGGTCAAGTCCAGGGCCTTCTCTTGCATCCCAGCGTTGCAGAGGCGTGTTCGTAGTGTGTGGTGACAGACCGTGTCGAAGGGGCTGACAGGTCCAGGAGGATGAGGGCCGCCATTACTCCGTTGTCCAGCAGGGACTTGATGTCATCGGTGGCGGCGATGAGGGCAGTCTCGGTGCTGTAATTGCTGCGGAACCCGGACTGGGAAGGGTCCAGGATTTTTGTTCTCCTCGAGGTAGCGGGTCAGTTGTTCGTTGACGGTCTTCTCGATGACCTTTGCCAGGAACGGGAGCAGGGAGATGGACCGGAGGTTCTTGAGGTCCTTGGGGTCCGCCTTGGGTTTCTTGAGTAAGGTGTTGATCTCGGCATGCTTCCAGCTCTCTGGGAAGTTTGCTGTCTTGAAGGAGGTGTTGATGACTTTCTGGAGAAAGGGTGCGATAGATGTGCTGGCTTTGTTGGAGATGTGGTATGGGCATGGGTCTGACGGAGATCCGGAGTGGATTGTGTTCATGATTTTCATGGTGTCTTCGTCGTTGATGTTGGTCCAGGAGAGCAGGCAGTTGGTGCGGATGGTGGTCTTGGGGGCGGAGGTCTCAGTGGTTGTCGGGGCAGTCGTGGCGTTGAAGCTGTCATGGATGTCTGCGATCTTGCGGTGGAAGAAGGTGGCCAGTGAGTCGCACAGGTTTTGCGAGGGTGGGACGTCGTTGGTGTTGTAGCTGGGGTTGGAGAGTTCCTTCACGATGCTGAAGAGCTCTTTGCTGTTGTGCGTGTTGATGTCTAGGCGGTTTTTGAAGGAGGCCTTTTTGGCAGATCTGATGAGATGATGGTGTCTGTGGGTGGCGTTCTTGTGGGCTGTGTGGCTGTCCGGTATTCGTTCACGGAGTCAGATCTTCTCCAGCTTTCGGCAGGTTTGCTTGGAGGCCCGGAGGTCTTCAGTGAATCAGCTGTTTTTCTTGTTGGTGTGACTGTTAGAGGATTTCTTGATCGGAGCACAGCTGTTGGCGCAGTCATTGATCCACTGTCTGAGGATGCAGGCGGCGGTGGGGTCGGCGGATGGGATCTGGGCGAGAGTTGTGGTTAGCTGGTCTTCAGTGACTTTGCTCCAGCAGCGGCGATGCATCTGTTGGGTGCGATGCTACATGGTGGGTTTCTTGAAGGTGAAGTGGATGCAGCGATGGGCGGTCCAGTGGAGTTCGTTGGTGTGGTTGAAGGAGACGTGGGAGCTTGCGGAGAAGATGGGGTCAAGCGTGTGACCGGCAGAGTGGGTGGGTGTTGTGATGAGTTGTTTGAGTCTGAGGTTAGCTAGGTTGTCCATCAGGGTGGTGGAGTTGGTGTCGTTGTTGTTCTCGAGGTGGAAGTTCAGGTACCCGAGGAGGATGCAGTTCGTCGGGGCGAGGGCGTGTGTGCTGACAAAGTCGGCGATGGAGTCGCTGAACTGTGGTCGGGGTCAGGGGGTCTGTAGATGAGGGTTCCTCTGAGGGTGGTGTTGGGGTCGGTGTGGATCTGGAAGGGCAGGTGTTTGGCGGTGCTGAGGGTGTCATCAATGTTGGTCGAGACTCTGAGAGTGTTCCTGTGGACAATGGCGATTCCTCCTCCTACTCCGTTGGTGCGGTCCCTGCGGGTGATCTTGTAGCCTTCCAGGACAGGTATGGCTATATTGTGTGCCAAGCCAGGGTTCAGCCAGGTCTCCATCAGGAAGGCGATGTCTTGGGAAGTGTAACCAAAGCTATACATATGCTTCAAATTATTCAGCAGACCACAAAATTCAACAATTCCAAATAAAGTTTAGCAAATCAATGTCTCTTGGTCGTCCTCAAAGTTTATTCCAAAGTTCCAGGTAAGTTCCAAAGTTCCAAATAAATATCTTCAATACATCATTTCAGTGAGGATAATACTGTTGCCAACTATTTGGAATTGTTGAATTTTGTGGTCTGCTGAATAATTTGAAGCATATGTATAGCTTTGGTTACACTTCAATGGAGTATGTAGTTGAGTGCTCAGAGGTATATTATACTGTTCATTTCTGTGTGTAACAGAAAATTTGGGGTGTCGGATACATGCCCCTCCTCTAGATGCACCACAATTAGATTGAGTACAGAACTTACCTATCCCTGATACAAATTGAGGAGCGCCCTGAGATTGTTAGTATCCCAGTTTTCAAGCGATGTCTTGGGAGGTTGAGTCGAGGAGGTTCCAGAGTTCAACGGCGTGTTTGCGGGCGGAGCCGGTGTTGAGAAGGATGCATCTGAGGTGGTTGGGTTCTTTCCTGGTCGGCAGCATGGTGGGGTGGATGCTTGTGAAGCTGCAATTCCAGCAGGTGGAAGCTTCATGGATGCGCTTCGGGTGGCAAGGAAGCAGGTGTGTGATCATCCGGTATTTAGTGCGTGGAGGGTTCTGGCATCGTAGCGGTGTCGGGCGTTGTGGTGTTCGCGGAGTCCAGGGGTCCTGGCGCTGGGCGCAGTCCAGGCGTGGACGGGCACAGACGGGCTTGTGCAGCCGCTGCGCAGCCTCCATATGAGTAGATGTGGGAGGGAGGAGCAGCTGGGAGGTGGGAGGCGGGAGCCAGGAAGGTGGATACAAGGTCACAGCCTGGTAAGGCGCCTGGGGCAGGTTGTTCCTTTCCCGAGTAAAGGACTGTGGTCTTCCTTCTTAGCAGCAGCAAGAGTATACTATGCTCAATGCTGTCTTGGGCTCTTAGTTGCCTAGGTACTGGGAGCAGTACTACAGTACATCGATGGAAACAGGAAGACTGTCTTCTTAACTTCCCTTCAAACGTTGACCTATAAACATCTATCAGCATGTTGTGGGAGGAAAGGACCATTGTAGAAAAGGGTGGACATTTGTAGACATTCCTGATGAAATATCAGCCCCCTTTGCAAACATAAACACAGCAACAATGACTTACATTTCAATGTTAACATGTGCGTGTGCACACGTCAACCGGTAATACATAGCATGCACATGTTAACAGGAATGCATTTACATAATACCATTTGTAACACATCTTTCCCCTTTAAAGAAATAAAATGAACAAAAGAAAAATAAGATAACAAAGTTTCTAATGTAAGAAAATGAAATCACTTCATGACGTAATCATGAAATCTAATTGGTAACTTGTGCGTTCAGCCATTTCTCCCTTGCTCCAAATACATCCTTTTATTCCCAAGAGCTGAAGATGAAGGATCATACTGATTGTAATCTGTGATAAATGCCAATTCTCTCTGGCACCCAGTTTCAGACACATCCGGGAACACATTACTTCTGTCTTCGCTGTCCTTTACCCATTTATTCACGTTACCTTTAAATGGTGAGACACGATTAAGATTCCATACAGTGCCGCCATCAACACGTACAGCATTAATAAACACTTCTGTAATACTCAGCCGATCTGACCAACATCCTAAAACTTTACCTCCAACTGCATTCTTTTTGAGATTAACAAAATCACCAATTCACCCACCCTGTTTACTAGAGGCACCCTTCTTTTTGCTCAATTCACATTTCATTTCACGCTTGTAATCTTCTACAATGTTCCTAATGTTGGGAAAATCTACCTCCACATCACTTCCCTTTTTAATCCTCAATCAACATGGAACAAGATTAATACTGGGCTTGCATCCCCTTAGTAATTCAAGGGGACTGACGAATGTCACCGAATTAGGAGTTGTCCTGTAGGCCAGTAGCATAGATTGTAAAACCTTTCGCCAATCCAACTTTCCTTTTAACAGGCAGCTGTATTCACTACTCTATTGTTTCTCTCTCCACTTGGCCATTGGATTCAGGATGGAAAACCGACATTTTCTTTTGAACAATACCACATTTATCGAAGAATTCTGTGTATATTTGCAAAAAACTGTGGGGCATATTTACAAGCCCCTATCGCCACCAGAACATCACTTTTCACGACGCTGTGGTGGCGATAGGGAATTCTACTTATGTACAAGGCAGCGTTCAGCAAATTATTGTGGCTTAATGTCACCTGGTAAATAAGGTCCTCTTTCACGCTATATTTAGAGTGAAAGGGGAGTGTAATGGGTATTGCGATGGGCCTTCCACTCAAACACCCATTGATTTTGACGCTGACCCATATTTACATGGGTGGCGTAAACATGGGGCAGCACATGGCTAACCTTCACTCTAATACACATGACACTCTTACTGTAAATCTAGCAATGCATATATACACTTTCTACGTGTCCCCTCTAGAGCCCACGGCAAGGTCAATGACTGGCAGCCACCTGATCCCAGCAAACAGCGAGAAATTACTCCGCAGGAGTCGGCTTGCGCAGGGGGTACAGCTTATCGGACGGATACTTTCCCCCGGCCCCCCCCTACGCCCTGTGCCTTAAACTCCATAACGGGGGCTGCAGAAATTCTGCATACTTGCGCCCTGATGCACATGCGCGTGTGGGGGTGGCCACAGGCCCACTGGGAAGAATGCCTCCCCCGGCCCCCGCACCCCGACAGCCTACCTACCGGCTGTCACTGCCCCTGGAGTTACATGTTTGATTGCTAAGGACCGTAGACTATGCTTACCAATCATGACCTTACTGACTGACCAGAGACACACAACTAAATACGACATTATTACCTGATATCAAATAACATGTACTGACATTTATTCAACATTACACTCTTCAATTAGATAACTCTGTATTAACCAATCTTGTTCTTGACACGCTTACAAATATTGACACTTTTATTATACATTCACCAAAACATCGCATTTACATTGACTATTTCCTGATATACCTGTAATAAAGTAAAAAAATAAGCAAACATATCAAACTTACATTACTTCTATCTCCCGAGATATCTGCAATACATTTTAAAAGAACATAGCAAATACATTACTGACAGACATCATTAACAAGTACCTATTCATCAAGCTTACATTAATGCTATCACCCGAAATACCTGTAATGAAAAGCTTTTTTGGAGAAACATCAAAATACATTCCTGACCAATGCATTTAAATTACCTGCCTTAGGGGATGGTGGGTGGGGAAAAGAAATTACAGGCCGCATGTGGCCCTGGTGCTGTGCCCGTGGGGAGCGTAAGAACAAGAGACTGTTCTGCTCCCCACACCCCCTTTCAACAGGGGGGGCACTGGGTGTCTGTGTGAACCGGAAGCACTTAAAGTGTTTCCGGTTCACGCCCCGCCGTAACCGGCCAATTGGATGATAATGGGGGAGGTGAGGTGGGAGTGCTCCCACCTCCTCCTTTCCCCCAGGGACAGGCTCGGCCGCTATAAGGGCGGCCCGCGCTATTTTAGCGCCCGGCCTGGTCCATTACTTCACGTACATTCCAGTGGCGCAACGATAATTGAGGGGGTCCTCCTGCAAGGTACGTGGAGGGACCCACTCCTGACTCTTATCAGGAGATCTCCTGCCAAAGTGCTGTGCTGAGGGGGCCCCCTGGAGTTAGCCCCCCACCCCACTGTGGGCGATTGTGTTACGCCCCTGGTACATTCTGATGCCTACGTGCCCATACTAAACAAACAAAGCAGCAGTGACCAACATTTCAGTGCCAACCAGTAATACATAACATACGCATGTTAACTGTAATGCATTTACACAATAACATATGTAACAAAAAACAATCTGATTCCTTTTTAAATTCTAGAATCTGTATTGGTGCTGACTTCGAAATTATGTTTACTTGTCCTTGGGTTGATTTCATAGTTAATTCTTCTGTGATATAGAAGGTTCATGCATATTTAATCAGTGCATATTTAATATGCATTGTATTATCTATGGACATCGTTTTCAGACAGATGACAATAATGCAGTGTTATTTGTTTTCTCTTTGTATTTTTCCTGTGCAGCAGAGGCACCAGAGGAGTCTGCAACAGATGGCAAGACCATCATTCCAGTACACATGATGAGAGTGTGATCAGAAGAGCTGTTCATCATTTGCCTGCAGGAATCTGCTGTACTTTATACTTGAATCATTTGCCTAATTTTTATTCATTAGCTAGCACTTACTGAAACAAGGATTGCTTAAGTGTCAATAAATTCAGCTGTTTTTCATACCCATTGCTCTGAACACATATGCACTGCTAAATATTTAATCAATGCACTTAAGCAAGGACATTTGTATTTTGTTTAATGTGTGCAATATCAAAATCAAATTTGAGTTTTTGTACTTCAAGACAACCTAATATAGCCTTCCCCAAAAAGTAGTATTTTATGTAATATTTTGTATCTGGCTTGACAGATTAGCTGTGAATCTGTGGGTGGACCTGATCATCAACAGGAAAAGAATTCTCTTAAAGCACTACTGAGAAGCAACTATGTTTCCCCCACACTTAGGCCTTCTTCCCTTCTGGATTATTTAGGGCAAACGTGGGCTTCTGTGGAAAATGAGTGCTTGCAGCTAATACTCAAAGCAGTAAGCGCTCGATTGCGAGTCGCAATTTACGAGTCCCAAAATGCCATGTACAACAGTGTCTGAGACACTGTCTGCGATTTCCAAAGGGGTCGGAAATTGCATGCCTCATCAATATTAATGAGGCACTCGCAATTTGTGACCCCATTAGGAATGGCTGGCCCTCCCACGGATGGTGGCCTGCTGGGTTCAGCAGACTTCCACGTCTGGGACTGCTTTTCAATAAGCAGTTTTTTTTAAAGCAGTCCGTTTTCCTTAAAGATAAATGGGAAGCATTAAAAAAATAATATTGAAACGTTTTTGTTTAATTTTTTAAGGTCAAGCAGTTGTCCTTGGGACCACTGCCTGCCCCTAAAATATATTTCTACTGCATATATTTGCGAGTAAAATACCATCCTCTTGAAGAGGGCAGTAAATTGTGAGTGTTTTGCCACCCCAATTGAGGTCGTAAAACATTAATTTATGTGGTCAGGAGTTGCTGTTAGGAATGGACGCCCTTGAAATGCCAATTTCTAATAGCAAGTCGCAATTCCTATTTAGCGAGTCACAAAAAAATTGCGACTCATTAAATAGGAATTGTACATGTCCCTATTCGTTTTTGCATGCACAAACGGGCCGCTAACCTGTTTACGCATGCAATTTAGAGTCGTACATCTGACCCTAGGGCTCCCTGTTTTATGGTATTTATTTTTTTGACTTTTCAATCTGTATTTATCCATATTTATTTTTTGCTAATTTTATCCATATTTATTTTGAATTTTGTGAAGAAATTGAGCTGAACCTGGTATATTTCCACATGTATTTAACCAATAATTGTTATCTCATGCTTAAATGCCTGAGAGATTTCCATGATATGAAAACCCAGAGACCATAAATCAATCTACTAATATGAAAACATATGCATATCAGTATCAACCTTGTGCATATCTATTGCTGTTTAAGCAACTTTACTAAAATTCCTTTATTTATTTAACACCATTGCCTATCAATCCGTACAGCTATACACTTGGCAGCCATGACTGGCAGCATTTAGAATCACTCAAAAAACAACTCTATTTCTGTTTTTATCCAAATTTAAAAATAAATACAGAGAGAAAAATAAAAGGGGTTCTGTCTGTATTTATCTGCTAAAATCAGTAAAAACGGAAAACAGGGAGCCTTAATTGTAATGATACTATTAGAGCCTTTAGACCAGTATTTTCTAGCATTGATACCCACAAATGATGCATATAGGTGAGGGTTTTGAATAGCTCCACTGACAAACTATTGTTTTGGAATTTTATTGGTTTAGGAGTGGATTAATAGCATAGCTGTCTGCGAGGGCTTATGTGATCAACAGTAAATGAGTTGTAAAAATGGTACTTGGAGAGCGTTTGTGGCTTTGCCCACACATTCATCTTCTTCTTTCCAAGCATTCGATTACGAAACAGTTGTGTTAGTTTGCCTAAGAAGAAGTTACATTGCTCATAACTGATAGGGACATTGCTATTGCAGACCCCCCCCCCCACCATGTCAAATATTGTAGGAAGGATTTGGCTTGTGTAGCCAACCCCTTGAGTGATACAGTAGGAAGGGGTTTCACACCGAACTCTCTGACAAATATTATAAAATGGCATTTCACTTTGAACTACTTGCCAAAAAAACATACATAGTGGCTTTACATTGGGAACTCTCGGACAATTTGAATAGGAAAGGGTCTTACACTTTGGATTCCTTTCCCAAACACCATAGGCAGGGATTTTACATTGAAACCCCTATGACAAATGCAAAAGTAAGGAATTTTACATTGTTAACCCTCTGACAAATGCAATAGGACGGGATTTAGTAGAGGTCCCTTTTATTGTAATTGTAATTGTAGTTGTAATGGGATTTCTAAAGCGCATGGCTGCCCGTGAGCGTCCCAGCGCTAACAGATTAACCAAATGGATCAGGCGAGTGCTGAGAAGGTGGTTACGGGAACAGCCAAGTCTTTAGAAGCTTTCAGAAAGGCAGCAGGTTGTGTTGGGCACGGAGGTCGAGTGGGAGGGCGTTCCACAACTTGGACGCGTGATAGGAAAAACGCCGGCCTTGTTTATGGGCTAACAACAGTATATGCCCAGTGTCTCTCGTAATAATCATGTCAATGCATACTTTGGGACTGTCTAACATGTTTGATGGTCTCTTTAGGCCAAGACTACATGGTCTTATTTATGCTCATGTAAAGTTAGTAGATTTACTTTATTGATTTATAAATGTGGTGACAAAGGCAGTAGACCTCCCATTTATTTAGTGGGTGACTAGACAAATCCTGTAGAACTTAATGTAAGAAATTGTAGCATTAGTTGAAGGGTGGTGATAACCCAGTTCAAATAATAATCACAATCTTTATCAAGGTGAATCTAAAAGTCGCTAGATAAAACCATGCTCAACCCTCTTGTAACTATGGCACTGAGCAGCCAGGCTTAACTTAGAGGCAATATTTAAAGTATTTATGCAGTAATCAAGCAGTAATAAAGTGAAAACACAATACAAGAAAAATACTAAGCCGATTTAGAAAAAAAAAGAATATTTAAATAAATAAGATAACACCAAAATGACAAAAATGTAATTAGTAGGAACCCTAGTTATGGATTTTTAAAGTTTTAAAATAAAAATAGTGCCAAAAAGCACTAAGCGTCAAGTGCAGGCAATAGTTTGTGCTGGACTGGGACAAGGGTAAGATTTAAGTCCTACAGTGATCAAGCGTGGGTCAGGTACATGGACTAGGGACAACCCGTTCACAAAGTTACTGTCTCACTTCGAAGCTTTTACGAAGGTAGAAACTCTTCAGTGGGGCCAAGCAGGTGACTGGATCTGAGGGCGGCTGGATGATGACAGGAAGGTCTCAAAATTGATCGGAGGTTGCTCAGTGCCAGGTACAGTGAAGCCATCTAAAAAGGACAATGGTGTAGATTGGATGCTCCTCAACGTCTACTCCAGTGAAGTCATCACTCAGATATTGCTAGGCATTGAGTCCGGGAAGCCTTTGACCGGATGCTGCTCACTGGTGAATCTAAAGAACCATTGACAAAGGTTATTGGCATTGATGCCTGGCGTGGAGTCTGTAGAAACTTTCTGTTAGGCGGAAGGAGTGCACAATGACCACAGTCAAATGTCCAGGACCTATTGCACAGTACTTGGAGGTCAGGCCTTAATTCCACCGATGCCAGCAGAGGGAACCAGGTCAGGTAAAGTTGGAACTGGTCAGCTGCAAAGCAGGATAAGGCATGGAAACTTGTTGTAGCTCTGTAGCTCAAACAGGAGGACAGCCAACTGGTAATCAGAGTCACTTTTGCGGTCCTAAATTCAAAGTAGGTAGGTCCAGTCTACCATGGGGTTATTCAGGCAGCATGGCAGTCCTACTTCTGGTGCTTCTTTGGTCCAGGAGTGTTCCGAGGAGGGTAATGGGAATACTGCATTTTGCCCAGTGTCAGACTGTGGCGGGTGGCAACCACTAGCCACACCATAGCCAGTGAATTAAGAGTTCCTAGAGGTGGCCCTACTCACTTTTGCACTTCCTGTGTGTTTTACTGTAAACTATCCCCCAGTGCCCATCCCTACCTAAATCCAAGATGGTGGGGCATTTCTTCCCTCAGTCATAGTTTCATGGGCATACCCGAGGCTTGGCTATGATAATGGGCAAACCATTCCTTTTGGTCACTCCAAACCAGTTCTGGGACTGCACCCCCTCACACTGGATTTGGATCCGAGCTGACTAGGGGCAGGCCTAGTGTTAAGATCTGCTTTTGACAGGATAGGCCTCTTTAAAGTGTTATTAGTCCTTGGGAACAGCCACCGGGCCAACCTGTTAAGGAAAGGCCAACCCCTTCGCACACCTGCCCTTGGTCCTCTGTCTGGGAGCAATCTAGATCTCACTGCAGGGGAGCTATGAGCATGCAGATGACAGTTGAATACAGGCAGAAAGGTTTCCAGAGGTTTATGTAGGAAAGGGTAACTTTTCTAAAAGTACTTTTCCCGAAACTGTTAGTCCAAATTTGATTTCACCCTTAAATTGTATTTGAATACCTTGAATTAATCTTTTAGCTGTTTTTTTAACCATCAAATATCCTTATAAGGTGTTATAATGACCTCCAGTGTTTTCCTAGCGAACAGCTATCCTTGTGACAAGGGCTTTTGGGACCTTGAAATGGCATTTTAAAAACTGGTGAGCCAGGCTGCATTGGCAGGCCTGGAGACATGATTTACAGGGATACTGTTGTGGGTGGTACAGTAAATACAGCAGCCCACTGGTAGCATTTAATGTACAAGGCCTGGCTACATGTAGTACCATATACTAACAACTTATGAGTAAATTAAATGTGCCAATCAGGTGCCTGCCAATTTCAGTGCTCTTTAAGGGAAAGCACAGTTCTTTACTACTAGTTAGACGGACTAAAGTGGGCAAAGTTTTAAAGCCATCAAAAATGGTTCAATCAAAAATGTGGAGGAATACCACACAAAGGATGGTAATTTTCAACATCTAACCATGCAGATCATCAAAGGCTTTGCATGTTGAAATAGACACATTTATAGGGTAATTGCTTGCACTTTCGGGAGGCCTCTGTAGGAAGGGTTTCAATTTGCAACTTCACTTGAAATCTTATAAATATATGGTATGTTGTGCATAGTATTTATTTGTGTGTTAAGTACAGTACTTTTTATTTTTAAAGAAACATTGTCTAGTAATTAAATTATTGATAGTGTTGTGCTTTAATTTAGCTAGCCCACATGACCTTTCTGAGTAAGCCTTGGACTGCTTTGCCTCCCTTACCATGAGGATTGAAGGCTAAAAGGAGTACTTGGTACCCAGACAGAGGAACTGAGGTGAGAGGACTCAGGACATCAAAGCAAATAGATTATTATTGACATATTTAGAGTCCATTAACTAGCGACTGCACTGGGATATCCCAAACTCAATTTCTCAAATATAATAGGAAGGAATTTTACAATGTGAACTCGCCCACCAACTGGGCGACCGATTGTCTCGGTATCCAATCTGTATTGGAGCCTCTGTCCCAATTTACAGTTTTTTTTAGGGAATCTGTCATCACACAACCCTCCTTTGTGCAGGACACCACTGACATATTGAACATCTTACAAACAGTGGAATATGACTCTGAGAACCAATTTCTGGCAACTATTGACATTGAATCTTTGTACAACAGTATACCCAAGATGCCACGCTGGTGGCAGCAGTGCAGGCTTTTGGGGCCCGGGAGTGGTTCTATGACACCCCCCAGTTTTTTGTCCTGCAGTTCATTGAACTGGCACTGATGAGGGATTTTGTTCAATATAAGAACCAGCTGTATCGCCAGCTGGCGGGGACTTCAATGGAGGCCACATTCGCCCCCAGTCTGACGTGCATTTATGTAGGCCAGTTTGAGGAAAATTTTATACATCATGCTTCCAACCCCTTCAAGGAGAATATTTCTCTTTGGTAGTGATATATCGATGACGTCCTCTGAATCTGGACTGGATCAGAGGACTGTTTGTTATAGTTTTTGACATCACTCAATCAAGCAGATGTATGCCTCCGTTTCACCTGGTTTTTTGTTGACCAATGTCCATCAAAAGCCCACAGATAGGAATTCTTTATTGCATTATCGCTCTTTCCATCCTAGAGCTCTCCGAGATACTCTCTCAATGGGCCAGTTTTTGCGATATCAACGCAATTGCTCAACAACTGGTAAATTTATGGAACAATCTGAGGAATTGGTGACGAAGTTAAAAGAGAGAGAATACCCTATTAAAGTTAACCAACAGGCTTGTAAACGTGCTTTGAACACACCACGTGACACACTGCTGGAGTGGAATGTGAAACAGAAGAACAATTGTTTCTCAATCGTCATGATGTTCGATCAACTAAAGTAAGACAGATTGTGAGAAAACATTGGTCCATTCTAAACACAGGCATTAATAAGATGCCACCACCAGGGTTTGCATTTAAGAGAGCCCCTAATCTTAAAGACAAAATGGTCCACACTTGCACTTTAACCACGTCACAGGTATCTAAGTTACCATCTGGCCATTACCCGTGCGGGGGCTGTTCAGTTTGCAGCCTAACCCAGGCTACTAAAAGTGTACTCTTGGAGAATGGCAGAGTGTGATTTTGCACAGGTTCAGCAACTGTAACACCACAAATGTTATTTATAGACTTATGTGCAACTGTGGGTTGCACTATATTGGACTGACCTCCCGTAAGATGAAAGTGCGGGTACAAGAACATCTTAGCACTCTTAAAGCTGGAAAATTGACCCCCGTTTGGTACAACATTTTCAGGAGAAACAACATGACTTCAGGGATCTGAAGTGGACAGTTCTCGAGAGAGAGATGGGTGACACACATAACATTGAGTCTATTTTGGCAAGGAAAGAAGCAAAATGGATATTTTCTGAAAAAGCAGATCAGGTGGGACTGAAATATTCCATTGAGTGAAACAAAATCAGTAGAGACTAAGATTCTTTAAGGAGCCCTGTATCTCTTTATTACTATTCCAGGTGGAGGGTAGCACTCCAAGGCTGGAAACTGCATTACTTTAACATTATGGCATTTTAAACTACAGCGGTGCCTGTTTTCTATGATGGCTTTATGCACTGGTTAGTCGCACATAATTTTGGTGTAGAGGTACCAGCTACGGATAATTAAAAGGGTGCTCTAAGATAATGAGCTTTGTTTTGAAGAATCTACACTGGGCATGAAAGCAATTTTTTTCGCACGTATATGAAGTCCATGCTGTGAGAGGGCGGGACTCTAGGTGCCATGTTAACAATAGTCCTTTATCATCTTAAAAATGGACCTATGTGTTCAACTGACTATATGCCCATGTGTTTTATTGACATGTTTTAAAGCACTTCTTCCGTGATAAATGGCATGTACTTTGCTTGCCTGCATTCCCCTTATTTTTAATATCAATATGGGTTGTTTAATTTGGGTTGTAGAAAAATGAAAAAATTATGGAATAGTTGCAATAATAATAAATACTCAATATGACTGAAAGATGGGCAAACGTACACACCCATGAACTTGCCATTCATTTCATCAAGTATGTTGAAATACACGAGACTCCACTTTATGGTGGCCACCACGGAAGGCTGGGAATGATTACTATCGCACGGCATTCATGCAGAGTGAGGGCGTGGCCGGGTGCATATCTGCCGAGCGTCCGATCGAGCACTTAGACCGAGCTCCTTAAACGCTGGCGGGACTCAGTAGTGGTAAGATGTCAGCGGATGGTGTATGGATGTGATGCCAGTTAAAAGAATTCGCCTTCTTAGCTGGGTTTATTAAAGCACAGTGGGCTCATTAGTAATGGCTTGAATCACAATGTTTTGGTATATACGCATGGCTGTGCGAACGTTTGGGAGATCAGTGACCAAACTGCAGTGGGCAGGTTGTGAATGGCAATACGTTTAAAGTGAGAAATAAGGGGAACAACATTGAGTTCGTGTGTATTAGATAATCAGGTGGCTGAACAGTACAGTCGCTTTTTTTATTGGGCCTCATACAACAGAGGGAGTTATTCGGCTCCAGAAGGGGTCCCAGCAAAAAAATGCCTTATGAGATGAGGAGTGATGCGGAGGGAGTATCAATTGGGAAATGAGCCAAGACGCTCTCAGGAGATAGATGCCATGAGAACTTCATTTTGGCAAAGCGATGGGATGAGCAGCGCGGCTGATTAATACTGTTATGTGCATATCTGTAGGTGACAGGACCTTGGGCAGTCATCCTGTGGGCACGTGATCGGCCGACGCGTGTGCCTCCATGAGATGGTTGCAGGTATGAGGAATCTTCACAACCAACTGGTAATTACATATTTGCATTACCCATGGAGTGAATTGTGACTTCATTGAGTGCTTTTAATAGGTTGGTTGTCTTTACATGTGACACGTTCTCTTTCTTTTTAATGTCAAGTCAAGTCAAACAAGCTTTATTCGACTGTTGTCATAAAAGCATATAAAAAATACAATTCATCACAAGATAAGACAATAAATATAGTTAAAAGTAAGTTCACATAGTAATTTCATTCAAGTATTTACATATACAATATACTTCAGGGGAACTAAAGTGCATACACTGGGTCCAGACTATAAAAGGGTGGAGTATATTTACAGCAATTTACTTCTGTGTAGAGTAAAATATATTTACAGCAATTTACTTCTTATTACCCAGGCCCAGCCTAAATATTTTGCCACAGCAATGGCCACAAATTGATCAGGGCAAGTACCAATTAGTCTTACAGCCACCAACCCACACCTGGTACCCAAGGTTTTGCACATAGGAGTTAGCCACACCCTGCGAGGTGTAGCATATACAGGGCAAACAAACAATAAGTGGTCAACAGTTTCCTTAGGGTACAAACAACCAGGGCACTCCACTTTGCCTCCACTAGACCAACGGTTGGTAAATGCTCTAACCGGTATACTACCAGTTCTAAGTTGGAATTAGAGCTTGCAGTCTAGGGGTCGTGCAATGAAATCCCAAAAATCTTCGAATCTGGGCCGATCCTTGATCACCAAAAAAGTACCAGTCAAAGAAAGTGGAGCAGTTTTCCTAAAAGTTTTCGAGGCAACAGCCTCCCAGTACATGGTTTTTAAAGCCTGTTTGGAGTGGAACCTGGCGTTTTCGGGGTCTTCCCATATTTCATTTAGCCCTAGGTTCAGTAATGTCTCTCCAATCTTGCACAACCACTTAATCTTGTGAAAAGTGTCAGATTTGATGATATCCATAAGCCCATTTGCAAATATTTTCAATGCAGGTGTTGTCCATAGTCGTCTCCAGTATAAAACTGGGCGAAAATAAGCAAGTAAAGCAATAGGGTTTAAACCCAAGTCAAGTAGTAGGGTACATATTGGTGTACTCTTGGGAAGCTTGGTAAGGTTTCTTAAAAACAGATTTTCTGAAGATGACAATTTCTGCAGATACTCAAAACCCCAGATTTCGACACCATGTAAAACAGAGCTAACAACTTTTCCATTGTACACTGTTAATGCCGGTGCTATTAGCTTGGTAAGTGACCTAGAATGCTCCTGTCTCAGAGCTCCAGCAAGCTGTCCATGTTTAAGGGTCGCCAACTCAGTCTGTAGTTTCCAGGAAAGGTTGTGCTGAATACAAACACCCAAATAATGCCATACCATCATAGGTTTTGAAGTGAACCTTGCATGAAGTAAAACATTTGGAACCCCTACAGCCCTGAAGAAGTTGCATGAACCTTTTTGCAACAAAACATGTTGGCTTGTGGATATTGATATGTTTGATTAAAGTCGTTTTTTATTGGGAAAGCTTACAGCGCTTAATAAAGTTACGTCAAGCTAGTAAGCCGCACTGCTTTTTAATAGTGAGAATTACATCTTTTTTCTTGCGGGGTCCAGTGGGCACTTGTAAATAGACTATGCACTGAAAGCTCATTCACATTTAGGTTTCACTGTCTTTTTCCTTTTCTTCAGTTTTTTGAGAGTCTCACGATTCAACACACACTTTCCTTTTTCGGGAGAGAAAGTAACCGATCATGATAAGTGGGTGTGCTAGTAAGTACCAACCAGCAACCCCCTTGGTGTTACGATCGTGAGGTGCTTTCTCACACTTTTTGATGTTTGGGTGAGAGTGGTCCTATGATCGTTTTTTGACATATTTTTATTTACAAATTGAAACTCCGTGGCACTTAGATCAGCGATAGGAATCACTCTTTTGAGGCAGTTTGAAAAATATGGGCAACCTCTCTAGTGTTGAGTTTGTGGTACTAGGCATATAAATCTAGTCAGGCCTTTGTTGTTTATTACTGAGACAAAAGCCTGCCTGTGGGTGGAATTGTCCTGTACCTCTATCAGGATGACCATTTGGGCAGTGCCCTGGAACGTAGTTATTCTCAAGGGCTCCTGCCTGCCACATGCCGATTTAGCTCACAACTAGGCCTGACCTCTCTATTGTCCTGCTAGAGAGCCGGGTCCAACTCCCACTTGGATGGGAGTTGCCCCCAGAAATGGGTATGAGTAACCACAGGGGAGGGTTTTCCTGTTATCATACCCACTCCTCTGGTGGGCCCAAGGAGTTCTGCACAGGGGAAAAAAGGTTCTGCCACATTGTTTTAAGGGGGCACTCTGGGATAATTTTCAGTAAAAGAGACAGGAAGTGCTACAAAAGTAGGTAGGGTCATCTCTGGGAACCTTTACCCCATTGGATAGAGAGTGGCCAGGAGTTTCCCCCATGGGTTGGCACTGTTATTCTCAGTGCCCGCTTGAGAACACTTGTGAAGACAGAATAAGGATGGCACCTGCTGCTGTGACCTGTGAGAAGACCCCCAAGGACTGGACCTGCTCCTACTTGTTCCCAGGATTTAGAATTGGACTCCAAGGGCCAGTTGGATGACCTCCTTATAAGTTACAGGAACACAAAAGCTGCAAGATGTCAACTTTGTTGAAGAGCCCAGTTGACCAGTTCCAACTGAACCTAACCTGAACACTGCTGGTGGCTTCTACTTGAGCGAGTCCTGACTCCTAAGTGGTGTCTCTAAGGTTATGGGGCCCTTAGAAAAGTATCAGTTCAACTATGGGGATGGAGTCATTTAATTTATTCACATGGTGGAGAAGCCGCCCACCCAATTTATAAATCCGCGCCAAGCAGGGAGTCAGTTATAAAAACTATTGCCAGAAATCACCATCAGACAGTTCATTGAAAATCCATATGATTGTGTTCTATGGGGCTGCGTCAGCAGGACTCAGTCCTCTAGCACAGAGTAATTGTTTTTTTTTTTACAAAAAATATACTGAAACAGGATTTTATTTTTGTAAAGAAAAAATATAATGCTCCCTCCCCTTGGGCGTCTTCTTTCATGGCAGGGGGACATTATATTGGTTCTACTGTTCCTTACTGTTGGTAAGAAACATAACAAAATGACCACATGTCCACCCATCTAAATTGGGTGGGAGGACATGTCGCTATTTCTCTGATGGCCCTTACTTCCTGGGCCGTTGGAGAAGTTTGGTCATGGTGGAGTCGGAGTAGTCTCTGCCGTCGCCAAACTTAAGGTCCATCCACAATTAAATTTGGCGGGTGGACCGCTATATTGGCTGTGAGGAAACTCCATTGCAACACCGATGGAACACCCTCTATATAAATTAGGCCGTAAGTCAGAAGGTAAAACGCCCACTGGGACAAACCTGTTGTCTGCATCTGACCCACGCTCTACTATAGTCAGTTAAACCTTACTCTTGTCCCAGTCTAGCACGGCCATTTGCCTGTGGTTAGCCCTTTGTGCTTTTTGGCACTGTTTTTATTTAAACCTTTAAAGGTTGATACCTCTGGTTCCCCTTATCGGATTTTTATTTAATTTTCTTGGTCTTCACTTTTTTTAATAACTGTTTTAGTACTTCTAAATGCTTTACACATTGCCTTAGGTTAAGCCTACCTGCTCTGTTCCATAGCTACCTGGCGGTGAGCTTAGGGCTAATTTACTGAAACCTTTACTAGACATAGTAAGGATAGTGTTGTTATAACTTGTGGTGGACTACCATCCACCCTTACTAGTAATCCACTTTCTGACTTTTGGTAAATTCAGTACAAAGGAATTTTACATCGCAAGGTCTCAGACAAATACAACCGTAAGGGCTTTTTCATTGTGAACTCCATGACACATCATAGGAAGGGACTTTACATTCTATTCTCTCTGGTAAAATTAAAAAGGAACAGATAATACATTCTAAACTCTGACAAATTCAACAGAAATTGATTTTACACAGTGGACTCTGCAGAATAGGAAGGGTTGTTATAATGTGAACTCAAGGATTAACACCAGAGAAAGGGTATTTACATTCTTAACTATCTAACATATATAATAGGAATGGGATATATACAGAGCTGGACTGGGAACCGAAAGCAGCCCTGGCAATTTTTTCGGACCAGCCCCTGGGGAAGCACTGCCTGACCCCGGGAGGCTGGAAATACTTGCTATCTGCTTTGGTTACTGGGGGTTGATATTGCAGCACTGCTGCAAAACCCTCCCCCGAGTAACAAAACCCATCCCCCTCCGTTGCAAAATCAGCCGCCATCTTACCAGCCTCCCAGGGAAACCCTTGATTACCAGTCTGGCCAGTCCAGCCCTGCATATACATTGTGAACTCTCTGGCAGATTCAATGAGAAGCCGTTTAGTACATATGTCCATTTTCTTGATCTCGCACTGGAAAATGCGTAATATCTCCAGAGGGAGATTTAAGGTTCATGTTAATGCATACTTTGAATCTTTCTAAAATGGTTGACGATTCTCTCTAGACAGAGACTTCAGAGTCATGCATGTTTATTTATTTTTGTCTTAGAGCCAACAGGCCTTCTTGCTTGAGTGGTGATAAAGGCAGTAGGCCTCTCATTTTACATTTTGAATTACTTACCAAAGCCTGAAGGCATTTTGATTGTAAAAAGACACATTTTTTCCAATGGGCCCATAAAGGGGCAGTGCTAGATTTACGGTTTAAAGCCTGCTGATGCACAAAGTGTCATATGTTACTCACAGATAACAAGTCCATGCTTAATTTACAGCTTAGCGATTTACAGTCTGGTTAGTCTGACGGGCTCCTAAAGGAGGAATTCCAATTTGTAATTTCACCTGAAACCATGCAAATGTTTGTTATTTTGGTTATATTATTTAGTTGTTTGTGCATTAAAGTACTTTTCCTTCTTAAATAAGATGTTTTGGTTGAAAATTGACTTATTGTGTGTTATTTTTATGTGTTGCCCAGATCTTTCTAGAGTTAACCTTGGACCACTCTGTTTCAATACCTGGGTATTCATGTTTTAAACTAAGAACTCCCTGAAAGAAAGTGTTTTGCATTGAGAATTCTGTGTCAACTACAATAGGAAGAGCTTTCTTGACAAACACCTTAGAATGAGCCTAAACATTGTTTAAGACTAAGAGACTTTCTGAAACAGATCTCTAATTCTAACAGTGCTAGATAGGTCTTGATTTCATTTTGCAAATTTGTGATTTTATGTTTAGTATTTAGCTGTTTGTGAATTACAGTTCTTCTTTTCACCGGAAAAAACACAGGACCTTGATTAATTAAGAATCGTTTTAAGCCCCTAATTTGTTCTTTTTGGTTTTACTTTTTTTACCTAGATGTTGATATTAGATTCCTGAAACAGTAATTTGATAGTAACTTTAACTTTTCCCTTGAGCTGAAGGAATGTCTTTATTCAGTTACATGTTTGATGACCGCTAATCTTTTGAAGCTGAATGCAGATAAGATAGAGATTTTGGAGCTAGGGAATCACCCTTAGACCTGGACCTCCGTTTGGTAGTCCTGTTGCCCAAATATGAATTTACCTTGAAAAAACAAAAGACAAGAGGCATTTGGCAAAACAGGGACAATTGGTTTAATTAAACTCTTTGGCCGGGAGTACAGTTACAGAAGCAGATCTGAGGAATGTCTCAAAGTACAATCAATATGAGCAAGGTTTTATACATTTCTGTGGGTATCATAAAGTGTTTCCATCAATCTATTTTTGGTAAAGAATGTAGGTCTTGCCTTTGGAGTCATAAATAAGGTCCCTGATAAAAATGCAGGTGGGCCTTGGCCTTGTGTGGTTACCATTGGGGTGAGTGTGTACCGTGTCCAGATATCCGACATGATGGGAGTGTGATCACTGCATGTACTGTGTCTGCTGTGTCCTGATTGACTATGTGTTCCTAACTTCATGTGGCATCTGACTTTATGGTGTTTTTTGGAAATGTGCTCATCCCTCCGGCCATGTGTGCTTTATTGTGACCAATCTTCCTGGACCATTATTGTGTCACTGCGCCTATCTGTGGGATTGATCTGAGTTTCCTGTTCGCACATTTGTCTGCCAGCTATGTGCCACTCCACCTGCGACCTGTCAATTAGTAACCTCAGGCCTAGGTCCCAGAGCCCATCTGACCATGTATTTCTGAGTCATGTTGTCAGAGAGTTCATGATGGGTGAATTTGATAAAAGAGATGCAATTTTGTAAATACATATGAATGTATCATTATTAACATTGACATCGACTTTTTCAATTTTAATATTCCCCCTCTAGTAGAATTTTCAATTCCACTATCCAACCCATACTTCATGACAATCACATTACTGGGGATTTGTTGTTCTTCAGTTTTGTCCATTACTATTTTCCTAGTTACTAGCATTGTTCCCAATTTGAGGACTGCGATTTTACAGCAGGAAACGCCTAATTGCAGGAAACCACACAAAAAATATAGCAATAAGAAAATGGCCACCGGGGAGCCAGGAAAACCAGTTTGAAAATCATTCCTGTTCAGGGGCACCTCCCTCCTCACGCATGTCTCTTTGTAAGTGGTGCAGTGCTTGGCTTGGAAGAGACAAAGTCCCATTGCCCATGTCATCTTGTGGAATGAATGTGCAGAGGGACACACAGATCTTGGCACACAACCTTCCTGCCATTGCGGTCATTAAGTCCAACACATAACAACGGTGCATCACCATGAGGTGGATGGCTCTCAGCTCTTCCTTGATCTAATTAAGGCCAAGCTCATTGCTGTTCATTACCTTGAACCTTTCCTACCTGATTATTTGCAACCAGCAGGCTTTTGCTTTTATCTGTAAAAATGAAGAAGGGGTTGGGCCCTCCTGCTGATACTTGTGCATCAGAGTATAGTCTGCATTCTGCATAATATCATTGTACTGAGCCCAGCTAAAATAATCAGCAGTTCTTTTTTCACGAAACTGATGCAATAGAGATGTATTCTTCCTTAACGGGAATTGGTACAAATGAGACAGTTCTTCTACGGGAATGACCTGGGTCAGGGTGTGAATGGTGATGAGGGAACAGAAGCCACGCCATCCAGGGGTGAGCTGAGTGTAGGCAAACTCAGAAGGTATCCATCAGTATGGAGGTTCCCCATTGCATGTCTGGAATGTGCAGGATTGTGCTACATTTTTCATTTGTGCCCAGTGGATTTGTTCCTTTCCGAAATATTAGGGGTTGCCCCTTCTCTTCTAGTCATGTATATCCACCCACCTCGGTATCCCAGATTCCCTAATGTGGAGTATCTATGATGTTGTTAAACCCTCCCCTACGAGACTCATTACCCTTCGTATCTTCAAGATGGATGGCCCTACACTGAAACTCCATGTCTGGGGTCCATTTGTTATTAAAGAAGACTGCCCCAGATACGCTAAGAGCCACCCTGGGACCACAAGTGCAAGCAGGATCAGATGTGTTTGCCCACTGGTTGGTGGTTGTCCCCGCCCTGGTGACCAGCAGCAGAGTGGGGCCTAGGCTCCTGCAGGTGCCCTGAATTGTAGACTTTAGTGGGGATACCTGATCAACAAAGAACATGCAGTACCCGAAAGACTAGTGGAGGCTTGAATTCCTAATATTGTCTCCTTGGTCCTTCCTTTGATTTTTGGGAAAGTGAACTTTGAGGTGTGGGTATAATGGGTGGTATGCATTGGGGGTGTTAACTTACTGTACATTTGGGAAGGAGTACCTTCCTGCACAAAAGCAAACCTTGGAGGCATTTTTCTCTTTCTCAGTGTGCTGCAGAATAAGAGGAAACAATTAGGAGAAATAACAATTTTCTCCTCATTGCGATTCTGCCAGAAAGGCAAGCATTTTGACACATTACCAGGTTTACCAGTTCTGGTAAATGTGGGAGTGGGCCGACATTGATGTGTGGATGTGTGGGAATACCCACATGTCACCCATGAAAAACCTTCACAGGACAGAGCAATGCAAGGCAGTGGCGGTAAATTTGACTGTTGCTCTTGCTACACCATGTGTGATGCAAGGGCAATGCAATCCAAAGATAAATCTGGCTCCCAGACCGTAAAGAAATTTTGACCACAGTCTGCACTTGTGCTATGAAGACGTCTACAATTACAGGTAGAAGAACTACACCCACACACAAGACGGTACCAGCAAGAAATAGTTACTTTTGTTACTTGGGATGGGCAGCTAGCTTGTTTGGGTGGTGGGGTTTGCCGCTGTGCCAGAGTGAGGCCCCAAGCCACACGATCACCAGGATTGCGAACACCATGCCCCAGGTGCAACCACTTCTCAACTGCTGCCGACGTTGCTTATTTCAGGTAGCCGGCACCTTCATTTTTAATAGGCATGGGCGAATTTTGCGAATTCGCGATTCGCGAATTTGCGGATTTTGCAAATTTGCGTATCTGCAAATTCGCGAATTTGCGGATTGGTGAATTTTTTAAGTGGGAGGGGGTCTTCCATGCGAGTTCACATGCCTCTTGTGTGTATAAAAGATCTGAGACCGATCAGAGCAGTAGATTAAGAGACAGACCCTCCTGGTCACAGGAACAGCAAAGGGATTGTGCTCGTGAAAGTCAAGGATGCAAAGGCCTCTATCCAGCATCACAGCTGATATTCGTCGGTAGATTTGGGAAGAAAGCACACCTGTCCAGCCTCGACAACGCTCACAATTGTTTTTGGGCTGAATAATGCGTCACTGAATTTGAGCTTCAACTAGTCCCAGCGACCATGTGAGTGTTACTATGCAATCGCGCCGAAGGGCGCAGGGGTCCCCTCAGTGAGCTGTGCTGTCCTGGCTTCCATGCAAATTCACATGCCTCTTGTGTGTATAAAAGGTCTGAGACCGATCAGAGCAGTAGATGAAGAGACAGACCCTCCTGGTCACAGGAACAGCAAAGGGATTGCGCTCGTGAAAGTCAAGGTTGCAAAGGCCTCTATCCAGCATCACAGCTGATTTTCGTCGGTAGATTTGGCAAGAAAGCACACCAAAGGGCATGGTGTAACTATTTTACGATGGCGCTTGCTTTATTTTATCTACTAGGGCTTCCTGTTGAAGCTAACTTAGTAACTATTTTAGGATGGCGCTGGCAGCTTGCCGGCGCCATCGTAAAATAGTTACAACAGGCCAGGCTTCAACTTTTGCCCCCGGATCCGACTCTCGCGGATTTGCGAATTCTCGGTAAATTCGCTGGAGTTCGCGGATCGTGAATTTACCGAAAATTCGCAAAATCCGCGAGCGGAACGGATTTTGCACTCACCCCTAATTTTGAAACGCAACCACTTTGATTGGGGCGGGCAAGAGCCTCAACATCTCCACTCAGTTGGCCATACAAAACTTACACCACCCAGAGAGACGCTACCTCCATTAATCATTGTCGACTAAATGTCCTTCCTGCCACTGAAAAGATTGAATGTGTGTATGAAGGTACTGTGCTTCTAAATGGGGGTGGGTGAGCAAGTGGAAAATGGGGGGTGGGAAGAAACACACTTCTAGTAAAGCCAGTTTGGCCCCCACGAATGCAGAAAAACACCATTCTTCGGAGATAATTTTTGTTTTGCACAGAGAGTATCAGTGGGAACTACCTTATTAGAACCATTGTATAGCTATCCAAGACCCTTTAGTAATTGTGACCCTCTGACATTATGTACAGTATTATGTTGAGCTAGAAAGTAAAGTACTTTCTCTTCTAAAGTAAAGGCATTGGCTGGACATTGATTTATTAATTGCTTTTGAATGATCTATTCATTTTTGAGTCTGGTTCCAGATACCATTTCCCTGAGTAAGCCCTGACTGCTCATCTTCTCTACCCTGAGGTCAAGCGTTAAAGCAAAGTACTTGCCGTTGGTTTTGGCCTCAGTAGTAAGGATTAACCCCAAGACTCCAGTGCTAAGAGGCTCCGATTGCCACAACCTGATCCCCGTAACCCTCTCTGCCCTGTAACTCCTGAAAATGTTCAGAAGGGACCTGTATCCTTGCTTACCATGTTTTATTACTTTTCTATGCGCAATGCATTGAATGATATATTCCCAGACTTTCTAGCAGAGTGCAGCAAGTTTTCTATTGAGTGCAAATTGTTTTGCAGCAACACTGTACTCTTCTGTTGTCACCTCTGGTGCTACTATAGTGCAACTGCAGCTTTCCATCTCAATTGCAATTTTCTGTGAGGACCTCTGTTGATAGACAGTGCAACTTCAGTTTTCAGGTGCACTTGTAATCTTATCTGAAGACACCTGTTTGGAGTACAGTGCAATAAGCTTTCCCTTCCCATTGTCCTCTTTTATTAGAGCATCTTTAGGCTGCAAAGTGACTCTTCAACTCGCCAAAGGCTATGAAAAATTGGACTTAAATGCAGAGCAGTGCTGTACGATTTTTTTCAAGATGGCAACTGTGTCAGTGGCACTTATGCTGTTGTTTTCTGCACTGTGCAAGTGTGGTTTGGAACAGAATAAATACGGAGGACACATAACTCGCTCTTCTGCAGGCTACGTATAAATAGTGAAGGGAAGTCAGACTTATTATCTTTTTGGTCTGGTACTGCCATTCATGTGTATAGTTACCAATACAAGATTGCAAATAACAGAATGCAGGGAAAAGGATGAACTGTATGAACCATTAATTGTTTACCCAAGAAGAGCAGTGGCTCTCAGAATAAAAAAGTGATGCCATCCTCCGAATTTTATGCCCCCTTCTACTGTCATTCGACATTTATCATTTATAAGAGACTCTTTAGCTCAGCTGGAGTCTTCTCTTCACCTCAAGTTATAATTATATGTGAGCATACCTGTCTTCCCTTCAGTAGAATATCAGTTCTCCATTTTCGGTGCGGACTTTAGTAGGTTGTATTGCACACCTGCAGCTTTTGATGTCCTTGTATTCGACTGTAAAGGCATCTTTCGGATACATAGTGCAATTTCAGCTTTTAAGCATTTGTATTCTCCTTTGAGGACATATATTGACTGGATAGCAAAACTGCAGCTTTCCTGGTCCTAGCTTGGTTGCCAATAGCAACATAATGGTATTTCATGTGAAAGAAGGACTGGCCTTTTAAATCTTTTGGTTGTGCAGAGGCTCACACCTCCAAGTGCGATGATGACTAAAGCACATAAAAAATCCCTGCTGCAGTAGAAAATAAAAGATTGCTTTGTATATACATTCCATGAATGAAATAAAGAACTGAATGTGTGATGGCAGAATCTGATTTTCAGATATAAAATAATTCCTTGTGCAATCCTCATAAACAATAGGACACATTTAAGTTAATATAAAGACAATGTCTCAACCCAATAGTGCAATAATCCTGACCTGAAGCCCCAACCTATATTTATGGAGTATGTAATAAATACAATATGTTTACCAAAATGGCACAAGCATCATAGCTCAACAAACCTAATACTGGTGCAAGCACCATAAGATGTGAAATTTAAAAACATACATACATTGTCATTGTTTCCTTAAACATATAATGTGTTCAATATTGCCATATGAAAGACACAGTAGAGGCCAGAACAATTGGTCTGGCCAATGCGTGTTCTTTTATTGAGCTAATACAGTTAAATGATGCATGGGCCCTTCTTTGCAGTTTCCAGGAAGCACCCCAGTGGATCTAGTTTTAGCGGTTATTACACTGGCAGTGCTAAATGCTCTCTGCTGCCTGTGTCCTTCAGTCCTTTGACACTGCTCTCGTCTTCATTATCCCCAAACACAACATGGTAAGAGACAAACCATTTGGCCCTGCATCACAACAGAAAATTGACACCAAACAGCCTGTCCTGACAGATGACACCGTTGTGTCCGGGGACAGTACCCATCTGGCAAAGGGGTTACAGACTTCCTCTATTCTGCAGGTGACCCAAGAGCTCAAGGACACAATGTAGGGCAAAATGAGGGAACTGAAAGTTGACCTGTCCCTGATCCGGCATGACTTGAGGAATACAGGTCAAAGGGTCACGGAGGATGACGGCAGAGTCTCCGAAGCTGAAGATGCAATCAAATCACGAGTCCTGCCTTGTGACCCTGCAACGCTTTGTCGGACACCTGGAGGCCTGAATGGAGGATGCAGACGGCAGATCGTGGCACAACAATCTGTGCATTGTGGACATTCAGAGGGTGCAGAGGCGAGGTGCCAACCTAATTCATCTTTGACTGGTTGAAATGTTGGGAGGCAGCCTCTGAGGCTTCTGCCTGCTTCCTCGTTGAACAAGCGCACCGAGTATTGACTGCAAAGCACCCAGTGTGCTCCCAAATCCTTCATCGCCTTTGTTCTTAATTATGCAGACCAAGATGCCATCCCCCGAGTGGGCCCCAAGACCGGTTTGCTGACATTCCAATTCTCCCCACTGATGATCTTCCCAGATTGCACCCTCAAGGTCCAACAACAGAGATGATCCTTCCAAGAGGCAAAGCAAAACCTCAGGGCTATGGGCATCCAATACATGCTCCTCTTCCCAGCCCACGTTAAAGTCACTTTTCAGGGCAAAATGTTCTTTTTTGACATGCCAGAGGGGATCTGGTACTAGATAGAGGAATGTCCCAATCTACGCAATGGTGAGTCATCCTTGCTTGAGGCAGGATGGGTGGAAGAGATGGATTCCCTCCAGGTGAGTGGCGCACAGCTTTGCGTTGATGACCGAGCTGCCAGGAGCACAGGGACCATTCCCATGGGATGGAGAGATGTCCGGGGCAGAGAGAAGCTGAGGGGTGCCGAGGGACTGGCTCAATTAATGGCATCCTCTGAATTGCAGCCGGCCACGCAAAACCCTGTGTAGTGACTGATTCTGCATAGACTGACAGGTGGCTACGCAAACTACTTAAAAGGCTCAAAGCGTCATAGAAGTCAGTGGTAGACTAGGCCGACTACAACTTATTCGCTTTTTTGGTTAACCTCTATATCCTCCTGATCCAAGAAACATGCTCTATAGGCAATAATTGTATCTTTCTGACCCGCAAGGGGTACTCACAGGTATACCACTAGGGGTTCCAATGGGGCTCGCGAGGTGTAGCTATTCTAGTCCTCTGGCACATCCCTTGGCGGTGTCCAGGGTATGACATGATGTTCAAGGCCATTACAAAGCAGTGATAGGCACTCTGCAGGGATCATTGTTTTCTCTGGTTTGCGTTTATTCACCCCCACCTCGCTACCCTGAGTTTCTGGTTAAACTGTGCAATCACCCCATTGAGCTACCAAATGCACCATGGATTCTGGGAGGGGACCTTAATGGGGCAAGTGTCTAGGCTTGGAGTGTTCCTCTGTGTCTGCTACTGCTGGACCTGGCCCAACAATACTCTCTACCTTTTTACACAACATGTCTCTTGTGGATGTGTGGAGAGCACACTGCCCAACAGAACACATGTACACTTTTTACTCAGGTGCTTATGGATCATTCTCTCATTTAGACCATTTCCGCACATGAAGGGACAGCCATCAAGTACCTGTTGTCAAATTACTGGGGAGGGGTCTGTCGGACCAATTGCCGATGCTGCTGGACTTGGCCTGGGGGCCCGCCTGGTCTGCGGCAGGATGGCAATTGAGTCATTGGCCCCTCCAAAGCAAGGAGTGTTGCGGGGCTTGCCATCACATGAGCCAACATTTTCTAAATTGTTCTTTGGATTCTCTCAAGGCCACCCTCTGCAGTGACATTGTTAGCTGCAACAAAGAACAGCAGGACTGGACCCAACAGACGGTGATGGAGCTTGAATCGCGGGTCCTTGACCTGGAACTGTTTTATGTTGTTTCATCGGACAAATCCATTCTGTGCAACTCCCTACACACACAATCTTTGCTCAAACAAGAGCTCACGCAGGAGACTCATGAGACATGGTTGGCTACCTGTAACCATGTCTCCCAATGGGGAAATAAAGCAAGCAAAACGCTGCATTGGTTGTGCACCACATAGAACACTGGAGCCCCTGTCGCCTTCATTGAGACCGACGAGGACTCCTGGCAAACAAGAAGTGAGGCCATAGCAAAGGCATTTGAGGCATACAGTAGGCTCTATGATCCTGACCCTGCGGGCCCTCAGGCGGACCTCTGCCAATTCGTGGATGATCTGCCGGTGTCACACCTACCCCCGATGGACATGTTGTGTGGTTCCTACAAATCCATATAGGATCTGCTCATTTAGACAACAGAAACTAAGAGAATGTTGTCCAGACTGATTAGAGACCCCCCCAAAGGATATCACCAGCTAGCTCACAGTGCCACTATACGCCCCCTAACCGCACTGAGGAGCGAATAGTTTCTGTCAACCATCAAACGTGACAACCCTGACTCCTCCGGGATTGTGGAAATAGTGCACTACTTATCGCTCAGTCACTCGTGCTCATTTTGTCTCGGAGAGATGAACAGAATAAACTGTGCTGATTTTTTCAATAAATATTTATTGAACCAGCGTTATTCTCGTATAAAATACATATGCTGCAACAACCATTAGACAGACACAGATATATACGATTCCAAGCACCAACAGAGTTAATAAAAGGTAGAATTTTCCCATGGTGCTAAAACAGTGCATATATGCAGGCATATAGATACATGGCAGTATTCATGGGTACTCCTAAGATGCTAACCCCAGCTAAGTGTAGCGAAGTGTACCTAGCATGTATGTTGGTGGAAAGACAAGAATCCCTCAAGGAAATAGCCAACTCCTTTACCCGACGGAAGAGAACGAAGGACCCCTTTTTGGTCTAGAGTTGAACACCCCGCAAGGGATGTCAGACCACTGCGTGCTGGAGTGTCTGCATGCAGGGACTTCAGTGTCTCGTGTCAGCATGGAAGCTTCTCCTCTGGGTTGCCCAGCGAATATGTGGTACTTATATACCCAAAAAGTACCCTCAGGGGTTCTACCTAGATGTGTCATGGTACTGTGGGCCTATTGTCCAAGGATGACTATAGCAGCGGCCTTTGTACAGAGTTATTATACAGAAGATGGTGATCCTGCTGTGATACCAAGATTCCTTATGCATAATAAATGAGGCTAGCTTTCTAAGAAAACCACACAACATTATTCAGGACCTAACTAGGTAAAAAGTCAGTGCCAGAGTTGTTATGTAGAGCAAGGTAGGACAAGTGTAGGTAAAAGGTCATGCAGCTACCTAGGCCTATATTGGAGTACATTGGGGCTCATAACACTCACTCCTCATTCAAAGGATGTTAGATAAACAAGTGGCAAGATATGCCTGTCTTAAAACATTGTTAAAAAAACAAATGTAAAAAAATCTTTAAAACATGGTATATGTAAAAACGATGTAAAAAGATAAATAAGCTCTATTAGTCCTCTAGAAAGTCAATATACTGTTTAGACGAGCTGAGCACATCGAAAGCCATCGTGCCCAGTTCGAACAAGAAAACAAAAATGATAATTTTGAATTCCAATTTGGGTTGTTTTGGAAAAAGGCTGAATTGTTCCCATCACACAGAGAGCCAAATGTTTATGTGTCCTGTGTGGGAGATGCAACATCACTGCTGCTTGCCTTCGCAGATGACGGTCACTGTAACACCTCTTGGATCAGGTAAATGAAGCAAAGGTGATCTTTTCCGGTTCCCACAGCTGCTACTGAGAAAACACTATATGCCTGTGAACCTGTTGCAGAGCTGGTGTCCATTCCGACAGGAGCTGAAGCATCCCGGGGTGGCTCTAAGAATGCAGACATCAACAGGGGAATACGCAGAAGGCACTGTAATATGTGGGCCTTTAAGGGGCCTACTCGTACGTCTACATCCGGCGGCGCAACTGATAGAAGCTTTATACAGATATCCAACATGTGTTCATATCTGTAGAACAGGCAGAGAAGCACAGGCAAGACACAGTCAACCCAGACTGATCTGAACAATAGGAACCAATGCTCGCTTAGCTCCCAAAGCCGAGGTGTGCCCAGATGGAGTACCAGGCGTTCACGGCAATTTCGCACCAAGAGTGCTTTTTCCTTATCTTTGGAGGCTGAGACGTCCATTGCGTAGCAGGAAAATCAAAACCAGGATACCCACTACAAGTAGTCAAACCAGTTTATAAATGATGGAATAGCCTGAAGGTCGTCTGAACGGTGCTCAATAGTCCAGAAATATGGGTACTATCCCACTCGTATCAGACATGTTAAAGATCCCATGTACCATTTCCCTGAAATGGAACAGGAAGTTAGTTTGGACTAGTGGCTGTATTTCAGCTGAAGACCTTGCACCCTGTAGATCAAAAGTCTCTCGGACTGAGGTTGAGGCCACCTCCTTCAGTAAAAGCATGGCTTTCAGTCTGCTCAGAGAATCAAACCATATAAGGGAAACATTCAACGAAGGCCATAGCGGCGCCTCCTTATCAGTGTGGTTTGGTGGAAATAATATTTGCATTCAACAAGTAACCCTGGAACTTACTGTGACCAGATATGCGATGCCCGGCAGCATCCCACAGCAACCTTGATCATTCAACATCAAGTAACTCTCATTCGAGAGTAGTTTGAATACTGGATGAATCACTGCAGCTGGGGACCCTTTCGAGTGATAAAATAGGTTTGCAACTGAAGCATTACATGCTCCATGAAGCATAATATCCTGACAAATTAGAGACCCACTTAAAGAACTCTCACAGGCTGAACCACTGCGAAAAACGTCAGTGACCCCATTCCTGACTTTAAATCTATACAGCAGTACCCAAGGTTCATGAATGTAGCCCTCTCCCATTGCTTTGTATCTGCCTACCTGTTGATATTGTAGACAGAATCGAAATTGGAATGTCGTGACTGGCAATGTAATGTGGCCATGGATTACCCATTCTGTGCAAGGTGACTCAGTTAAAAGGTAATTGGTCCAATTTTTCAATGTGCAGAATTGTATATTTTGCATCTCTTCGTGCCATAGTTGTCAGTCTTTCCGTCAGATTGAATGCAGAAAACAGAGACATACTGTTGATATACCGCCAGGGCATGTGACCAGAGCGCAATGAGTGCAGCGTACAGCTTAATAATGGAATGGATCCCAACTGCGATTGCCCATGTTGAAGAATAGACAAATCCTGTTCTTTTATATCTATTGCAGAAGACACAATGTTGCCAAGTGAACAAATCCTGGATGTCATTGTGGCCATACCATTGTCAACCACTGCCAAAGCCTTTTCCAGGTTAACCCCATCAATTTCACGCAATCTCTCTGCGGCCTCCTGTTGAGAGATTTTCCATACTTCGTTATAAATAGCATATAAGAAGGTGTGGTTTCTGGGGGCCTAATAAAATACCTATTATCCATGTCATCTGAGATTAGGACAAGTGTTGTTTCACCTGGGACAGTATTGAGTTTCTCAGCCTCTCTAGGCCTAACTTCCCAACACCTTAGGATGTCACCACCCCAAATTGTTTCATTGTATGTAGCGTTGGTCGGGCCTATGGATACTAATCCCTTCGGTGGCCCCCTGAATCTTGTCTGACACCTATTTGTGTTGATAGGCCAAACCAACCATCCCTTCCAATTGTGGTCTGAGAAATTGTACAAACCATCATGTAGAATGACATTCAGTGTATCCTCATTGTGTTGTGTGTAATTTTTCGACCCCTCAAAGTGTGTAGGTGAGGGCATCCGAGGTGTGCTCTAGTCCTGATCTTGTCTTTCCCAAGACAGGAAGTTTGTTGCACAGTGTCGTTCAACAAGATAATTTGCTGTGGTATGAGGCATGCTCTAAATAGGGCCTCAGTGCCCTGAACTTGCCAATCATTAGTCCCCAGACAGATTTTGTGTCTAAGGTGTCCCTCCAAAAGTCGAAAACCTGTAAAGACAGCTGGGAAATAAAGAAAGCATTGTATATATGTTTCGTGTTGGTGAGCATATTTTGTCTTTGCAGGTGTGTAGTGTAGTTCCTATTTTCCCAATAGGCTCTGTGCATTGGAATAACATAAACAGCAGTGTAGACGTGGGACTGAGGTCATCTAGGTCTCTACTGACTATGTTAAACTTAATTTAGGTTTGCGCCAGCTAGCTCAGAGGTCACTGGAAACTTTCTTGAATGAATAGGGAGGGATAAGCTCCCCTGGCTCAGACAAGAAGGGATTCAGTTTCCGACAACCGCATAAACATGACAACTTTGTTCCCTCAGAATAAGAGTATATCTCTAGAGTCGTGTGAAAACAATAGACAGCTATTTCACTCAGTCAGCAGTGCATACTTAGTTTCACCAGAATGCAGAGAAATAGAGAGACGGGTGTTTTCAATAAAATGTGTTATTTATTGAGTAGTCTTAAAGTGTTAAAGTGCTGCTTTTCTTTGGAGCCACTAACAGTTAATTTAAGTTTTTTTTTTAATATAGCGTTTTGAGGGTAGAGGAAATGTAGAGAGTACTAGTAAATGCTAGTTATGGTGTTGTTTTGTTGGCTTGAGAAATTGTATTAGTAGTTTTTGTAATTTTGTTTTGTAGTGTTTTGTGTTAGGTTTAGATAGAGTTTTAGTAATGGATCATTATTTTTTATAATATGCTTTGTGCAGATTAGTTGTGATGTTTATGTTCCATTTGAACATACAGTTTTTTGTGAGTGGGTATTGTATCTTATTTTACAGGTTTACCGAACCAATGGTTTCACATAGAGGTTTGAATTTAGCATTTTTATTTTTGAAGAAAACCATTTCGGTTTGTCATTATCCAATGTTTTTATTTTTGATTTCCTTTGAAGTTTCAGGTTACTGGGAGCGTTTCTCTTTTTAACAATTTTTTTATGGTTCATTAAGGCTTTGATTAGATGGGTCTCTATTGGTCCAGTTTTATTTTGCTTTCTTTTTTTAAGGGCTATTTCAAAATTATTTTGACTTTTTTGGTGGATTATATTTTGGACCACATGGATCCGGTGGAAGGTCTGCAGCTACAGAACAGTAAGTTATATTCAAGTCATTTTGTGAGCTTGAGAAATGTTCTGTATCTGTATTTTATATTATTAGTGTTTGTTTTATTATATTTTATGTGTTGTAGTTAATTGTTTCTGTTTGATTCTAATTGTAATTTTGAGGTTAGTGAGTTTTTCATCTTTTCATCTAATTAATTTACATTTTATTGATCAGTCTTCTTTGCAATTTCAGTTGTATATTTTTTGACTGATGTCAAAAAATAATTTGTTGAATATTTAGTCGATAAATATTTTAATTGGGCTGGTTTGGAATCTTCCTTTGGTTTACTGGGTGTTGTATAGGAAATACATTGTTTTATAATAGGTTTTAGCTATTGATTCTTAGTAATGCACTCCTTTGTTGTTAATAAATAATTTTACTTTAAATTGTATGATGTTGTAATTTTTTTGGTTTGTTTGCTAGCTTTAGGCTTTAAATTTGGTTAGTAATTGTTCCATTCGTAGTTGTTGGTACCTTTGTTCTATTTGTAGGGCTTCCAGGGCCAGTTGGAAACCCAAAGGAGCCCTGGCACTGTTGTCGGACCAGCAGACCCCCAAGACCCCCGCCATGTGAGCTGGGGGGTGCACTGCTCCTTTTGTTACTGGGAACGATATTGCAGCACCGCCGCAAAACCAGACGCAGTAAAAAGAACAGTCCCCTCAGCTTCTAATCTGGCCTCCGCCCTTCCTGCCTCCCGGGAAAACACCTGATGCTGGCTACGGCCAGTCTGACACAGAGGGCTTCTATGAATTTGTACAGTGTAGTTTGGGTTCTGCCTAGTGTGAATTGGAAGTCATTGTGCCATCCTTCTAATGCATTGTCGGTTTTGGCTTCTTGAGCCATGGTACTGTCGTAGACATTTTACTATGGTATTAGGAATTTGGGGTGGAAACTCTGTTCAGAGCGGAGCAGCCTGCCAATTTAGGTGTCTTCAAAATAGTTAATTGGGGGCCTATTTTGTGTTTGTTTTGTTGATACAAAAGATTTTCTAAGTTGTAGTGGTTAGCTATCTCTGTGACAGGGACATAGGCTAGTGCAATTTCAAAGGAAAATTAGGTGTTTGTAAGATTGGCACCAAGGCTGTTTGTAAGATGTGCACAAAGGTAGTCAGGATTAACTTAGATGCAATGGGTAAAGAATGTATGCAATATACAAACATCAACACAGTGAAAACACAACATCCCAATTTAAAAAAATAGAGTATATTTTAATAAATTATATGACACCAAAATGACAAAAAATTAGTTAGAAACGGAATTATGAACTTTTAAAGTCCAAGGTAAAAACTAGTGCCTAAAACATCAAAGCGCCAACTGTAGACCCCTAGTCGCATGAAACCAGGTTAAAGTAAAAAACATATGGCTGACCACGATGGAGCACAGATCAGATACAAAAAGTAGATTGAGCCCAGTCGGTGCTTACCTTAGAACTTAGCAGAACTGTTGTGATTAAATGTCTGAGAAGGTAAGTTCAGCGGGGCAAGGCTGCAAGCGGTGTCCAAGGAGGAGGAGGAGGCACCGTTTTCAGGGAGTCACTGGGCGAAGTCACAGAGGGAGTTGCTACAAAGTCAGGCCTACCGGCGATGCTCATTGGGTGGAATGGCAAAGAGATAGGTCCTGGTCTCCTCTTGGAGATGTAGCACTATTTAGCCCAAAATGTTCCAAGTCCCAAGTATCAGAGCAACTTTAGCACCCCTTCTGAGGCCGTAGAACTGATGAGGCAGTATTTTGAGGGCCAGGAATCACTCAGACTGGGTCCAGGAGTGGGTTCAAGATGGCTGAAGCCTTTTCTGTCCCTGAGTCTCTGGAGGTCAGCCAAATAGCCTGTGGAGCCACTATGGTAGTCCTGGTTTCAAGAGGTGGAAGAGGGCTTAAGCAGCAGGGCAGGCCTCTGAGAGTTCAAGGCAGGCTTCAGACGGGAGAGCAATCGTTCAGAGTACAAGAAAACAGTCTTCTGAAGTGCACAGCAAGTCACAGCAACTGACACTCCTATGAGAGTCTTTCCACAGGTCCAAAAATTGAAGTGAAGAGTGGGTCTGCAGATCCTATTTTAACACCAGGCACTCCTTTGAAGTAGAAGTTTCTAAAGATTTTGCTTTGAAGTACTTGGAATTTCCTGCATCCTCTGCCCAGGCCCCAGACTGACAACAGACACAATGAGGTAGTGTGAGGGGCTTTGCCCAGGTCTGCCCCCATTGTGCCAGTGATGGCCCATAAAGGCACACCTAATCCCTCTATTGTATGGCTGTCTGGGAGAAATACACAAAGTCCAACTGCGCCCAGTCATGTGAGCCAGGAACTGGCTGCAGGCACAAATTAGCTAGGGCAGGAAAATGTCAACTTTCTAAAAGTAGTTTGTGTAGAGGTGGGAGTGTTTTGTGTGGATGGACGGTTGAGGATGATTGAAGACACGTGTGTGGGGGTAGTATTGTTTAAAAGGAAGTGTTTGGGAGGGCGATTGTGAGAGCAGTTCGTGGGAGAATCCAAGAAGAAAGCATTTGTTTTTTTTAAATACAGGCTTCTGTTTCAGGTAAATTGCGGGCACCTATGCAGGAAATCGTTTGTTTTCTAAGTATCGGTTTTTGTTTTAGATAATAGTGGGTTGTCTGTTTTTTTAGGATTAAATCCAGGACAGTTTTGTTGTTGTTTTTAGTTGAGGGGCTGCAGTAGGGGGCCGTACGATGATGGGGTTAAAACATTTGGGTAATTAGTTTGCGTATCACTTTGGGATGGGAGGACAGTAGGGTTTAGATGATTTTGTCATTGTTTAAACAGCACAATTGTTTTTACACATATTGTACAGCTGATCTCGTTGTTTTTTGAGAAACCCCTGATGAAGAGCCAATGGCTCGAAATGCATTGGGTTGTATGAACATGGTCTACGTTGAAGTTTATTTGATTACACGTGCTGTTGTTTTAAAGCCTGGATCGGTTTGCAGCAGCATTTGAAAATGCTTATTAAACATCAAAATGGAATTCCGCTGTCTTGGATGGATTAAATTGAGTGATTACAAAGTTAAAAGAAGTGTTAAAACATGGATGAAAGTTACATATTGTAAAGGGAAAAGGTCCCATTTGAAGCAGTGCATCAGTTTAGCGCGTCAGGTACGCGCCTTTGTGTTAACTTTCTAAAAGTGGAATTTTCAAAATTTTGAATTAGGATTGGTGTCCCTAGCGCGCAAAGAAGATGGTGGCGTTTCCATGACTCACCTTAGGAAGTGCGGCAGTCTGAGGGATTTCTGCATGCCGAGCGCGAATTGAATTCCAGAAAAATCCACCAACCGTGTTCGGAACATGAGTGCTATGAGGTGAAACGAACTCTGACTTTTTTCTGACGTGCCTATCCCCCTTTTACATCGACTTGAGCTTTCATTTGGATCACCGGCCGCCATTTCAGCCCTGCTCGCGCGCTGGGGGATGCTACTGCACGCTGAGGAGAGGCGCTTTTAACATGCAGCTTGATTCTGGAGACTGCTCTCTTTTTTCTTCACGCTTCACAAGAGCCTCTGTTAATAATGGGGCGGTCTCCTTTAAAAAGACTCATTATTCTGACTTTCTCTCAAACTCTTTACCTCATGTGAGGGCTACACGCTTCAGTGGCAATACTTAATCTCCTCTTCACTAATGTGCTTCCCAGCTACACTCTGCTTGTTAACCTGATGCTGAGTTATGTCTCCTGGGATCAACAATTTATAAGACTTTTATATTTTGCTGGCTACTTCATGTTTTTGGCTGTTGTGAATTGAATCTATCTTACTGAGGAGCTTTTGCTTGTTCATTTTTTTTAAAGAGATATCTCACTTTTACATAAGCTCGCATCGAGGCATTTTAAACCTCCCTCCTTTTGGGTTGTAGGTTATTATTTGCATATTTCTTCTTCTGTTTTTTGCTGTTTTGAGTTACTTCATTTCGAAAAGCACGACAAGCTCCTTGGTTTGTACTTTTTCCATTATAGCGTATTCTAAATATGATTATTAGTTGAATTGCTCATTTAAGTGGTGTTTTAAAGGTTTCTTGAGCAAGGTTCTCATTTTTTCGATCGTTTATAGGCAAGTTGAAAAAGGTACTTCCAGTGCAACAATCAATAATTTGTACGTTTATTGTCCACTCAGGTCTCCGTACTCATTACGCCTAAAGGGAGAGTTCCACGGTCTCGTCACCAAAAACAGCTGCTTCTCCATATACTGCCAATGGTTCCTTTGCAGTCAACATGGCACCAACTAAACACTTGTAAAAGGATCCCCCTTCTCCACCCTCGTCTATCTCCATGGATCTGCTTTTGGAGAAAATCTGTGATTTGTAATTTGTAATTCCCAAAATACAAATACAAACAGATGGTTGGGAAAAATTGGAAGAAAGAATTACCTAGGTTGAACATAACGTTAAAACGTTAAGTGCATCTTATGTTAAATTTGAAGCTTTTCATTCCCACCTCACACCTCTTCAAAAACAAACCAAAAACCTTGAAAACAGGAACAGGCAAAATAACCTTCATATTTATGGCCTTTCAGAAGGCTCAGAGGGGCCAGATCCTATTTCTTTCTTCAAAAAATACTTGCAGACACGACTAAAATTACCTGAGGATACTAATCTCAACATTCAACGGGCTCATAGACTGGGCCCACTGCATTCAACATCCTCAGGCACGAAAAGACCGAGAGGCGTCTTATTGTATTTTTTGGAGTACACAGATCTTCTCAAGGTTTTATGCGCAGTAAGGTGCCTGGGGCGTGCATCTTTCTCAGGAAACCAACTGTTTTTCACAAGACTATGCTAAATTCACAGCGGACAGACATAAGGAGTTTGTTGCCATGAGACCAACGCTATGCTCTATTGGAGCTCGGTTTGGATTATTTCAGCCTTGTTTTTACAAGGTCACTCATAACAATAATACCTCGCCTCCAAAAGCGCTTAGAGACTTGTCGGTGATTAGCGCTATACAAATACAAATACTATAACTTACGAAGACCCAATAAGGCTGAAGAGCTTCCTCAACGCACATTGCCCAGAACAGATGGACACTTCCAGAACACGTCTTCAATGAACCTTTTAATTTTGTCCTTTTACATGAGTTTCAGATACTATGTTTTTGTTGCTCTATTTGCGAGTTTATAGTTTGAACTATGTTGCAGTTAACTAGTTTATATGTCTTCATTAACCTTTCCATTTCAGATTACTACCTTGTGACATTTACATTTTGAATTTGTACTGTCATAATATATTTTCATTGTACTAATCATTTCTTCTTTTCACAGGTTCCAACCCTCTGTACCTGACCTGTTCGTCTTGTATGTTGTTTACATCCCGAAGTCTGCCCTGCCGTACCTCATGGAGTCTAGACGTGTCATCGTTTCATGTGGCCTCATCCCCCATCCCATCTTTGTTTTGACTTTTATGTAGGTACGCTCTTTTTTCTTCTAATACTCTTCGCAGTTTTCACTGGCTCTTCTATGCTTCTATTTTCTTCCTTCTATCATGTTTTCTTCTGTCATATGTCCCTTCTTTCATTCCTGTTTCTCTCTTTTCCTTTTCTTTTTCTTTTCTATTCTCTCATAAGTGATGTTCTAGTTTTTGCCTAAGTACTTATTATAAAGTTTATTCAAATGGCTTTCATTCTTCACTTCTCAATGTTTATCACATGTTTTAAATTTCGTAACATGCAGATTACTACTGGTTCATTTCGTATTTCATTACTTTTACCTCTTTTATGTTTTGAAAATTGTAACTTGGAATGTCAGAGGCTTAAATTCCCCAATCAAGAGACAGAGACTTGTATCCCATCTTTCCAAGCTAGATGCTAATATTGCCTTATTACAAGAACCTCATCTTACAGAGCATGAGCCACTTAAACTTAAAAGGAGTTGGGTTGGTGAAATCTTCTTTTCCCAGGAGATGGTAAACAAAATGGTCTTATACCCTTATATCATAAAGCATTGAACGCCAAACTCATTTCCCAAGAGTCTGACTCAGAGGGTAGATGGATTTTTACTAACCTCTTGTTGGGGAACACTCCACTATCCCTGCTCAATATATATGCCCCTACCAGTAGTGATGTTTTGTTTTGGACTCGTATTTCTCAATTACTTTTAAAGTATCCATCAGAGAATTTACTCCTTGCCGGAGATTGTATTCAAGTGATGGATCCTTTTCTTGACCGAAACTCTAAATCTCCTTTTATCCCAAATACATCACATAAAGCTGCTTTACGTACCATGAAAAAAAGGAATTTATTGGACGCCTGGCAACTCTTTAATCATTCTTTAATAGAATACATATTTTTCTCTCTCCCACATCAAACACAGTCCAGAAGAGATCATATTTTCATCTCACACAATATCTCCCAATCCTTATGTTCAGCTGACATAGGCCCTTTACTAATCTCGGATCATGCTCCTGTTTTGATTCAATTTGATATTTTGCACCAAGCAACACAACCCAACAGATGGCGTTTTAATAACTCTTTGCTTCTTGACCCTAATTTTACTGCCTCCTTTACTTCCTTTTTTCATGATTATTTTCGACTAAATTTATACAATCTGGGATGTTTTTAAGGCTACTGCTCGAGATTTTATTATCACATTTGTATCAAATAAACGCAAACTGTCTTGCACTCTACACACGGCAATCCTCACTAAGATAAAAAAAAACTGGAACACTATTTTTACACTTCCAGGTCAAAAGGTTGCCTCAAAGATCTTATCAATGCTAACATTGAGTTTAATTAAACTTCTACTGAACATGCTTCTCTTTATGTATTAAAGTCTATAGCAAAGTTTTATGGTGACCAAAATAAATCAGGCAAATTGCTAGCTAACTATCTAAAAATTAAGCAACAGAAACATCATAGTGATTCTATTATTGATGATAATCATACCCCAAAACTTAAAAATCCTGAAATACTCTAAGAATTTGTAAATGTTTACACCTCTCTTTACACACCAGAAAACACACCTTCAGATGTAGATCTTTCACCATATTTTTCTACAATCCAAAAACATACTAACTCCCAAACAGATTTAGATCCTTTGGAAACCGATATTACACAGGCAGAATTGCTAAATGCATTAAAGACACCTAAAAAAGATAAAGCCCCAGACCCGATGGTTTAACAGTCAAAATTTATTTGCACTTTGCCCAGTAGCTTCTCCCTCATTGCACACTTTTGTTTCTTCTTTTGTGACCTCTCGTCACTACTCAGGCTCCTTTTCAGAAGCCTTGATATGTTTAATTCAAAAGAGGACAAAGATTTAATTTGCAAAAATTATAGACCTATATCCCTAGTAAATGTTGATTACAAAATCTTTTTGAAAGTATTAGCACAATGACTAGAACCATCCCTTCTCTTGTTGTTAGCTAAAGAACAATCAGGATTTGTAAAAGGTCGTAACATCACAGACAAAACACATTTATTCTTTGACATCCTCTCCAAGTCTACACATTACTCAGACCCACTAGCAGCAATTGTCCTCAACGCTGAGAAAGCCTTTGATAGGGTATATTGGCCTTTCATTTTTCATGCCCTCAAATGGTTTTGTTTTGGACCAAAAATTACCTCCTTAATTGCTCTGAACCCAAAGCTGCTATCTCTACTAATAGCCTTACATCGCCCCACTTTAATCTTAAAAGAGGGGTGCATCAGGGTTGTCCTCTATCCCCCTTTCTTTTTAACCTGGCACCTTTTGTATCCCTCATTCATCAAAATCAATCTATAACGGGGTTTATGTCTGGTTCTCAGCAGATCAAATTAGCAGCCTATGCTGATGACATCTTAGTGTTTCCTTCTCAACCACAATCCTCACTCAATCCTCACTCACAGTATTCCTAAATGAGGTGGCCTACGGATTGGTGTTCAATTATAAATTGAATAGTGGGAAATGTGAGATATTGCCCTTGACCAAATACACTTTTAAAGACGACTTTAAAATTTCTTATTTCACTTGGAATTCCAAACACATAAAGCACCTTGGCTTATGTGATGACGTCCATATCTCTTAATCTTGATAAGTGTCTAGACAAATCTCAAACACTTACTGCAAAATGACATTCCCTTTATCTTTCTTGGTGGGGTCATTTGGACAAAGTCAAAATGATGCTCACCCTATAGTACTTTATATCATTTCTAACGTACCATTATCCATTCCAGCTAAACTTTTCCACAAGATGAATTCTATCCTGTTATCTGTTTTATGGAACACTAAAAAAACGAGAATGGCGCTACAGAAATTCAAAGGCAAAAATCAGAAGGGACAATAGGTAACAGTTAATCAGAGCGCACAGCACAATCAAGGTACATGTAAATTCGCAAACAAGTTAGTGTGGTGCTCAAAGAAGGGAGGGGGGCTGGTTACCACAGTCCTGAAGGTTGACCACTAAGTGGTACTGTAAGCAATTAGGTATTCCTCCGAGCACTCATCCATTAGTACAAAGTCTTTATGTAGTTTTCACTGATCAATTTAATGTCCAATCCTTCAAATTTATTCACATCCTAGATCCACCAATTGATAAGACGCAGCCAACACGTGTTTCGTCAAGTCAGTAAGACAAATGACTTCTTCAGGGCTGCAACCCAAAATATATACAATAAATAACAATTTTAGTAATTTGTGATCTCAAAAAACAATAACTCTCTCATTACATCTATTAAGATAAAGACTAAAGGGATACACCCTCAAAACCATAAAAATGGGTCACATATAAGTATTTCATAGTGAATATTGAATAAAGGAATACAGTACACCAAATCCGTGCTCATATCAAGAATTAAACTGTAAGTCATCATACAAGTAAATTTTATAAAGAACTATTTGTTCTATACTATACAAATGTTGTGGCTATGGGTCACCGACAACCCCACAAGTACCCGAATCACGCACAGTGAGAATGAATTCTACCTAATCATAACAAATAAACTCACCAATATCGTAAAAAATGATGTCCTATAAGTTCCTCTAGTCCAGTAAGTATGAACCTATAAATAAACAACATCTCTAAATTGTAGAGTACTATAAATTCAGTCGTAACCTGCACATGTATTTAAATCACATTGCCCTCACCTCAGGTGGTTCAATTATCCAATACCGGACTTCCGCTTGTATTAGATCACTTGTATATGTAGTTCTCCTACAAATCAAGTTATAAATAAATGGCTATTATGGTCTAATGGCATACCTTTGTTGCTCAACAGAAAAACATATTTTATCACATAACTCTACCCTCATAGAGCAGTCCCAAGTTCTCTATACTCCTTATCAAAGACGTACAGTTTATTCTGTACTCTTAAGGTAATCACATAGTTACAATTCCTCACCTCATAAATTCTCACAACGATCGAGAGTTCATCACTCCATTTATCGATTAAATCTTCCTTTGGTTTGTCACAGGTACGTGTCTGTTAACCAAAGGAATATGTTAGAAAAACGTATAGCTATTTCTTTAGTAAAAGATTTTAGCTTCCAATTGCGTTTCCGAGCTTACCGTTACCAGCGTGTTCGCGAGTGTGAAGTGGCGTTCAGCACCCGTGCCATCTTGTAATGGCTATTTATATAGAAACAGCGTGCAGTCATATTCAAATAATATGTAGCTGACGCTAATCACATAATGAGTATTCCAAATCATTTCTCGAGCAATTTTTGTACCGCAATGTATTTCCAAAATCACGTTCAGCGCTATAAGAGAAAAACGATACACCCAATATTACAGGTAACATAAACAAGCGCCATCTTGGATCGGTCAGGACGCTTTAGTATATTCGAGTACACGAACGAGGTTAACAGTTTAATCAATACTCTCTATCCACACTAATGATTATTACAAGAATTTTTCTCTGTAATTATATTCTCTCATATGAGGCAAAGGAATAGTTTAGATAGTACTGACAGGAAAATAAATGTTTCAACATGCGCCATCTTTGAGTCAGTCACGACGCTCGGTTGTACAATAAAACTCTATCAACAGTTATCTCTGTATCCACATTATCACTTAATTATGGTCCTATAATCATATCGTAAGGAACACAAAATCAAAATATCCAAAATCCGTATTTGACCAATATCTATAAAAATTATTATTTATTCCATTTATTTATTTCATCTAATGTTACTCACTATGCGTGAATCCGGACACCCGCGGCGTCACCAATAGGTCCACAACCAAAACGTCCACCAGTATATTAATAAAATGCAAATTGATTTGTAAAGGTAGGTTAGGTGGGAAGCATCATCATAATAGCATAGTTTACTCAATTCATATTATACACATATTTCTTCAAGCAGGGAACAGCAAAACATGACATTCCTTCCATAGAGCTGTTCACATGAGGAGACAAAATTTATATATATGCGCATGTTGAAACATTTATTTTCGTGTCAGTACTATCTAAACTATTCCTTTGCCTCGTATGAGAGAATATAATTACAGAGAAAATTTCTCGTAATAATCATTAGTGTGGATAGAGAGTATTGATAAAACTGTTAACCTCGTTCGTGTACTCGAATATACTAAAGCGTCCTGACCGATCCAAGATGGCGCTTGTTTATGTTACCTGTAATATTGGGTGTATTGTTTTTCTCTTATAGCGCTGAACGTGATTTTGGAAATAAATTGCGGTACAAAAATTGCTCGAGAAACGATTTGGAATACTCATTATGTGATTAGCGTCAGCTACATATTATTTGAATATGACTGCACGCTGTTTCTATATAAATAGCCATTACAAGATGGCGCGGGTGCTGAACGCCACTTCACACTCGCGAACACGCTGGTAACGGTAAGCTTGGAAATGCAATTAGAAGCTAAAATCTTTTACTAAAGAAATAGCTATACGTTTTTCTAACATATTCCTTTGGTTAACAGACACGTACCCGTGACAAACCAAAGGAAGATTTAATCGATAAATGGAGTGATGAACTCTCGATCGTTGTGAGAATTTATGAGGTGAGGAATTGTAACTATGTGATTACCTTAAGAGTACAGAATAAAGTGTACGTCTTTGATAATGAGTATAGAGAACTTGGGACTGCTCTATGAGGATAGAGTTATGTGATAAAATATGTTTTTCTGTTGAGCAACAAACGTATGCCATTAGACCATAATAGCCATTTATTTATAACTTGATTTGTAGGAGAACTACATATATAGCACCGTTGCGCGGAGGGCGAGGAAGGTCGAGACTCCCACTTCCGGTGCGCGGGGGGCCAGGTAGCGGTCTAGTGCTCCAGAGGCACTCACGCTGTGGGGATAAAAGGCGGATGCAACCTCGAACGCGCAGCGGGCGAGCGCAGCGGGCGCGACGAAGGCGCGCCGAAGTCGCGCTCAAGTCAAGCCCGTCTGCGCCCGTCCGCGGGCTAGGGCGATGCTCCCTGCGCTCATTACTCCTAAGATAGATCATGTGTGCTGGAGTAGAGATGGCTTACTATCCCTCCGCAACCTATGCAATAGTACAGCTTGTTTGCATAGTATGTCAGTTGACAAGAGCACGGGTTGCAAACATTGCCAGTTTTCCTTTCGCAAATTTTTGCCGGCTAAGAAAGAGCACCAAAAGCTGGTTTGTGGTCTACTAAATGTCTGGTCTATGCGGGCTCATAGACTGGACATCCACGATCTCCTTAGCGAAAAGCAATGGGATCTTGTTTTTCTCACCGAGACGTGGTTGGACTGTGACTCCTCCTCAGAGGCCCTTGAGGCCATTCCGGAGGGCTATACTCTGATAAGGCAAGATAGACCGAAGGGGAGAGGAGGAGGAATAGCCATTGTTGCCCGGCAGGGACTGCGCTGTCATTTTGAGCCTACAGCTATCAACAACAGTGAGGCGGGTGAGTTTTCCATTCAGGTCAATGGGGGGTTCTGTGTAAAGGGCCTTCTGATTTACAGACCTCCTGGCCCTGCTACAGGGTTTGTTGATAGCCTAGTCGAAGGCGTCACTGAGCTTGCCCTATGCACGGATAAGCTCCTGGTGTTGGGTGACCTCAACCTGCACCTGGACGACCCTGTGGATAAGATAGCCGGGGACCTTTGCAAAGCCATGAGTGCGCTTCAACTTGAGCTGATAGGCAAACTTCCCACTCACTCACGGGGTCATCTATTGGATCCAGTCTTTGCTAACTGGGAACAAGTGGAGGTTGTTACCCCCGTACCCATTCTCTGGTCCGATCACTTCCTGGTGCCCTTTTTGATCTATATCCCGGGAACTAGAACACCGGAACAGGTAGCATTACATCACCCTAGGCGGAGATGGGCTAACTTCTCCCAAGATAGATTCAATGAGGCACTCATGAGGGGAGGTGACCCAGGGGGCGAGGACGCAGAGACAGCTAATAAGAATCTGAACAAGCGCATCATGGCTGCCTTAGATCAGGTTGCCCCGCTTGCCCCGGCTAGATCAGAGGGACGTGCCCTGAAATCGTCATCCTGGTACACTGACGAGGTGCGTATGGCTAAGAGCGCATGTAAGCGCGCAGAAAGACAGTGGAGATTAGACTATGCCGCTCAATCCAGGATGAATTATCTTGTAAGCAGGCGTAATTATCACAGACTGATTAGAAAGACCAAAAAGCTGTATTTCAACACCAGGATTAAGGAGGCAGAAAATTCCTCGAATGAACTGTTTCTAATTTATAAATCTCTTTCGGTCGGAAAGCCCGCAGCAGTCCCTGAGGAATTTTGCACGGTGGATAGCTGCAACCGAGTAGCAGAGTTCTTTGCTAATAAAGTGGCTGCTATCTACTCGGCCTTTCCTAGTCAAACCATCATTTCCTCTAAGACAGCAGAGGATTGTGGGGCTAGGGTGGGGCATAAGATGCTAACCGCATTTGTCACTCCACCCATTGAAAATCTCATTCAGATCTGTGGCTCGATAAAATCAGGCTCCCCGAAAGATCCTACCACCCCTAGGCGGCTGCTGGCCAGTTTGCCCACTTTAGAGCCGTACATTTGACATCTTTTGAACATCTCTTTTCGGACTCACTCTGTCCCTGAGGCATGGAAGCAAGCGGTAGTCCTTCCGCTACAAAAGAAGCCCAATATTAGCTATGATAGGCTGGACAACCTTCGCCCTATCTCTCTTTTGCCATATATGGAGAAGGTTACTGAGAAAATCGCAAACCTTCAACTAATGAGCTTTGTAGAGGAGGCCTCCCTGCTTCATGACTCGCAGTTTGGATTCCGTCCACGGCATTCAACAGAGTCAGCACTGCTGATGGCAGTTGAGTCTCTAAGGCAAGGAGTGGATGAGGGCCAGACTATGGCTCTGATCCTCTTGGACCTTAGCGCAGCATTCGACACTGTAGCTCATTCCATCTTGCTACAGTGTCTGAATGATGGAGGAGTATCAGGGGCTGCGCTTGGGTGGATCCAATCTTTCCTGACAGGCAGATGCTTCCAGGTCCGCCAGGGAGAGTGTTACTCTAGGGAGATTGGGCTGGGACAGGGTGTGCCGCAGGGCTCGTCCCTGAGCCCGACCCTGTTCAATCTGTATGTCTCCCCGCTGGCGGCCATAGTGGAAAGCTATGGACTTCGTCTAGTGTCCTACGCCGACGACACGCAGCTGGTCGTCTCCCTCTCGCGCGCACCCGGTTTGGTGGTGGACAATTTCAGAGCTTGCATGCAAGAACTGGCAGCCTGGATGTCCGCCAACTGCCTGAAACTTAATGGCAGCAAAACCGAGGTGCTCGTGGTGGGGGGATGTCCGTCTGTGTGGACGTCAGCGTGGTGGCCATCCTGCCTTGGAGAGACACCGGTTCCTTGCCAGGAAGCCAGGAATCTTGGGATGTGGTTGGACACCAACCTTGCCTTTGAATCCCAGATTGGTCGTGTGGTGGGGACATGCTTTGGAGTCCTAATAACTCTGAGAAAGGTCTTGGATTTCCTGCCCACTTCCGCTCGTCGGACGCTGGTGCATGCCTTAGTCACCTCACGCCTAGACTACGGCAATTTGCTGTATCTGGGGGCCACGGGAAAGGCTCTCAACCGCCTACAGGTGCTGCAAAATGCCGCCGCTCGCCTTATCTTGAGGCTTCCTAGAAGATCTTCCTCTAGGGCAGCACTTCAGGCTCTGCACTGGCTGCCTGTGAGGAGCAGGGTGGAATTCAAGGCCCTTGCCACGTGTCACCGGATTCTGGGTGGCAAAGCCCCTGCCCCGCTTCAGAGCCTGGTGACCAGGTATGAGCCCACAAGGACTCTGCGCTCCTCTGGTACAGGCCGCCTGAAAATTCCTAGAATTAGGAAAGCACGTATGGGGGGAAGGTCGTTCAGATTTCTGGCACCGAAGCATTGGAATGACCTTCCGTCTGAGATACGCCTGGAGTCATCAGAACCTCTGTTCAGAAATAAACTTAAGACCTACCTATTCAGACGGTAGCCGGTTGCGCTAGCTGTTAACTGCTTACTCCACTTTTATAGCGCGGGGACACGCCTGTAGGCGTACACCAGGCGCTTTACAAATGCCCCTAATAATAATAATAATAATAATACAAGTGATCTAATACAAGCGGAAGTCCGGTATTGGATAATTGAACCACCTGAGGTGAGGGCAATGTGATTTAAATACATGTGCAGGTTACGACTGAATTTATAGTACTCTACAATTTAGAGATGTTGTTTATTTATAGGTTCATAATTACTGGACTAGAGGAACTTATAGGACATCATTTTTTACGATATTGGTGAGTTTATTTGTTATGATTAGGTAGAATTCATTCTCACTGTGCGTGATTCGGGTACTTGTGGGGTTGTCGGTGACGCATAGCGACAACATTTGTATAGTATAGAACAAATAGTTCTTTATAAAATTTACTTGTATGATGACTTACAGTTTAATTCTTGATATGAACACGGATTTGGTGTACTGTATTCCTTCATTCAATATTCACTATGAAATACTTATATGTGACCCATTTTTATGGTTTTGAGGGTGTATCCCTTTAGTCTTTCTCTTAATAGATGTAATGAGAGAGTTATTATTTTTTGAGATCACAAATTACTAAAATTGTTATTTATTGTATATATTTTGGGTTGCAGCCCTGAAGAAGTAATTTGTCTTACTGACTTGACGAAACACGTGTTGGCTGCGCCTTATCAATTGGTGGATCTAGGATGTGAATAAATTTGAAGGATTGGACATTAAATTGATCAGTGAAAACTACATAAAGACTTTGTACTATTGGATGAGTGCTCGGAGGAATACCTAATTGCTTACAGTACCACTTAGTGGTCAACCTTCAGTGCTGTGGTAATCAGCCCCTCTCCCTTCTTTGAGCACCACACTAACTTGTTTGCGAATTTACATGTACCTTGATTGTGCTGTGCGCTCCGATTAACTGTTACCTATTGTCTGTTTTATCATTGGGTTAATTGAGCTGCCGCGGAGGTTGCAAGATGAATAGAGATAAAGAGGCTGAATTACTTTTTAGTAAATTAGTGGCAGGAGGTACCATAGGAACAGCTGTTGGTCCCCCTAGAGATACTAAGAAAGAAGGGCTTAGAGCCAAATTCGTGAAACTAGAATCACTTAAACGCATGGAATTGAATAAATGGTGGGATGCTGCGACCCTTAAACAATATTTGGTTTTGAACAGAATACCACGTGGGCTAAGGTCTCAGATAATACCGACATACGAAGACCTTGAACCTGACCTGTACATTACGTGGGAAAAATAATTAAATACTAGTTCCCGTAATCTTATACAGATTTTAATCGAAAATGCAGAAAGGAAGATAGTCAAACTACTTATTGAGATCAACAAAATAGAAGATGAGATTAAGGAAATGAATTTACCCAAACTGACAGTCAAGAATTATACTATTCTTGATGAGAAATTAAATGAACTGCAAATAGAAATCAAAAAAAGAAAGGCACGTAAACTCAAACGTGATGAAAATGACTACCGTGCAGGACGGGTATATACATTTGCGAAAAGATTCGATTACCTAGTAAAGAAAGGCCCAGTTACTAAAACCAGAGGCAGCACCCCACAGGTGAGTGATACTGAGGCATCCTCAGTTATCTCTAGCAGTGCTAATGAAGATGCACCTGAGACAGTCCCGACCACTGATAACAATTTTTTAGAGGAAGTTCAGAGACTGAGGAGAGGGAATCGGGACTCAGAGATGAGGAATCGCGACTTGAGTGCAAAAAGACAAGGAGAGGTAGGAGAGGTGGAAGGCGATCCAGGCGCAAGGATAAGGAGCCTAAGGTCATGGAAACAACAACAATAAGTGGTGATTCTATTGCATGTGACATTGAGGTGATAAATTTATCTTCATGTGAATTATCTGATAACATGATATCTGTACTGAAGAAAGGTTTGGGCTTTTGTCCTGTAACTCAACAAGATTGGTGTATGACTAAAATAGACCTTTTTAAATTTGTTAGAAACCTAAAGTTGAAAAAATTCTTTGCACATGTACAAGATAAAGAGAAATAGTCTTTGAATAAAACATTGAGTGAATTGACAATTCATGAATTGAAAGATACACAGCTGCTTTTATCATTGACTGAGAAAGAGGATGATCCAGTAACTATGCCGAGACTCATTGATGATTTGGAGATTGAAAGATTTCAGAGGGAGGGAAGTGGACTCAAAGTTAAATCCAAGTGGACTCCACAAGTCATTGCTGGGAATACCATTGATGTGTTTTTTAAGATGATTAGTACAGACATTGATAATGAAATAGATATTTCTCGCAAGAAAAAGATCAAAAGACGTCAGGACAACCTAACTAATGGTGAGAGAGAGGCCTTACACGAACTTATTAATAATAAAACCATCACAATACGTAGTGCTGACAAAGGTGGTAATATAGTGGTACTTGATACAATGGATTATAACAATGAAGTCTACTCCCAACTCAATAATACTTTGTACTATGAGAAACTTACCTCTAATCTAATGAATGATCTAATTGTTAAGATCAATAGTAAGATTAAAGTATGGTATGAACAATCTCTTTTAGACCATGATGAATATCTTTACTTGTCATTAAATACACCGAGATTACCATGCTTGTATACCCTTCCCAAGGTTCACAAATGCCGGGACAAACCGCCGGGACGGCCAATTGTCTCCGGCATAGGTGGACCAACTGAACGTCTATCAGAGTTCATTGACTGTTTTCTTAGACAGTATGTATATAATTTGCCGTCTTTCATTGAAGATACTAAGCATGTTTTGAATTTGCTTGAAGACATGGTATGGAAAGACGGAATGATACTAGTCACGCTAGACGTAGTATCTTTATATACTATCATTGACCACAACCTTGGTATACATGCTCTAGACCATTTTCTTAACCACAGACCGGCGGAATTGTATGACCATACACAGATGATCTTACAGATGACTGAGTTGGTTCTTAAAAATAATGTTTTTTTATTTGACGGACATTGGTTCAGGCAGCGTCTTGGGACCGCTATGGGCTCACGATTTGCTCCGTCTTTCGCCAACCTGTTCATGGGTTGGTTCGAGGCGGAGCGGATCTGGGGACCGGGTGGCGGTGACTGGACACCCTATATACACTATTGGGGTCGATTTATCGACGACTGCCTACTAATATGGACAGGAACGGTAGAAAGACTGAAAGGTTTCTTTGACTATCTTAATGACAATACATATAACCTCAAATTTACTACATATTACGATAGTCGAAGCATCACGTTCTTGGATTTAGAGCTGTTTGTAGAGGGAGATAAGATAAGGAGCAGAATGTTCAGGAAACCTACGAGCTGTAATGCGATTTTGCATGCTAGGAGCTGCCATCCCAGCAGCCAGAAAAATGCTATACCATACGGGGAACTAATTAGGACCCGAAGTAATTGTGCCCTAGATATTGATTTTGAGAGCAATCTTGTAGACATGTCAGACAGATTTTTGAAACGGGGATACAATCAGGAAGTAATTACTGCTGCAGTATCCAGAGCTAGGAAAGTCAAAAGGAAATCTACTTTAATTAGACAAAATAAAGACGCAAGAATAAGAGATAATAAGATCAGACTAATAACCAATATGGGTTGGGTAGTTCTAGACTGTTTACCATTTTGAATAAACATTGGCATCTTCTCCTTATGGATCAGGATCTGAGACCATACCTGTGTAATAGACCGAGTTTGACTTTCAAGAGGAAAACTACTCTGAGAAATTTGTTGAGACCTAGTTACCCAATTAAACCGAGCAAAGGTGATTGGCTGAGTAGCTTTAAAGGTTTTTACAAATGTGGGAGAAGCATCTCATGCAGATGGGCTAAAAATAAGATACTGCAGTTCAATTATAACAATTCAGGTGAACATACTATTGGAATGTTTATAAACTGTGATACGACATATGTGATTTATGTAATTGTTTGCTCCTGTGGCAAGATATATGTGGGGAGCACGATCAGGAGGCTCAGGGACAGAATGGCTGAGCACTTTAGAGCCTTGAAAAATGGTGACACACGTTACCCAATTGCATCTCACATGGTACAGAATTTTGAGCATAGAGAACAACATACCTTCTCTTACCATGGAATTGATCACATTAAACCTGACCCCCGTGGGGGTAACAGACTTTTAACATTAAGGAGAAGAGAAGTACTCTGGTTAATTAAATTGAAAGCCGTTGAATGTGGCCTCAATGTTGATCATGAATATGAATTTTACCTAGGACAATAGGAATTATGTATATGTTAAAATTTTGGAGAACTGTTGATGAAAGGTCACATTATGTACCTTCTGTTTCCCCCCCCACCCCCCCATCCCCCCTTTTCCTTTGACGGAACACTGTATCGGAACCAATATATATATATATATATACATTTTGTCTCCTCATGTGAACAGCTCTATGGAAGGAGTGTCATGTTTTGCTGTTCCCTGCTTGAAGAAATATGTGTATAATATGAATTGAGTAAACTATGCTATTATGATGATGCTTGCCACCTAACCTACCTTTACAAATCAATTTGCATTTTATTAATATACTGGTGGACGTTTTGGTTGTGGACCTATTGGTGACACCGCGGGTGTCCGGATTCACGCATAGTGAGTAACATTAGATGAAATAAATAAATGGAATAAATAATCATTTTTATAGATATTGGTCAAATACGGATTTTGGATATTTTGATTTTGTGTTCCTTACGATATGATTATAGGACCATAATTAAGTGATAATGTGGATACAGAGATAACTGTTGATAGAGTTTTATTGTACAACCGAGCGTCGTGACTGACTCAAAGATGGCGCATGTTGAAACATTTATTTTCGTGTCAGTACTATCTAAACTATTCCTTTGCCTCGTATGAGAGAATATAATTACAGAGAAAAATTCTCGTAATAATCATTAGTGTGGATAGAGAGTATTGATTAAACTGTTAACCTCGTTCATGTACTCCAATATACTAAAGCGTCCTGACCGGTCCAAGATGGCGCTTGTTTATGTTACCTGTAATATTGGGTGTATCGTTTTTCTCTTATAGCGCTGAACGTGATTTTGGAAATAAATTGCGGTACAAAAATTGCTCGAGAAACGATTTGGAATACTCATTATGTGATTAGCGTCAGCTACATATTATTTGAATATGACTACACGCTGTTTCTATATAAATAGCCATTACAAGATGGCGCGGGTGCTGAACGCCACTTCACACTCGCGAACACGCTGGTAACGGTAAGCTCGGAAACGCAACTAGAAGCTAAAATCTTTTACTAAAGAAATAGCTATACGTTTTTCTAACATATTCCTTTGGTTAACAGACATGTACCCGTGACAAACCAAAGGAAGATTTAATCGATAAATGGAGTGATGAACTCTCGATCGTTGTGAGAATTTATGAGGTGAGGAATTGTAACTATGTGATTACCTTAAGAGTACAGAATAAACTGTACGTCTTTGATAAGGAGTATAGAGAACTTGGGACTGCTCTATGAGGGTAGAGTTATGTGATAAAATATGTTTTTCTGTTGAGCAACAAACGTATGCCATTAGACCATAATAGCCATTTATTTATAACTTGATTTGTAGGAGAACTACATATACAAGTGATCTAATACAAGCGGAAGTCCGGTATTGGATAATTGAACCACCTGAGGTGAGGGCAATGTGATTTAAATACATGTGCAGGTTACGACTGAATTTATAGTACTCTACAATTTAGAGATGTTGTTTATTTATAGGTTCATACTTACTGGACTAGAGGAACTTATAGGACATCATTTTTTACGATATTGGTGAGTTTATTTGTTATGATTAGGTAGAATTCATTCTCACTGTGCGTGATTCGGGTACTTGTGGGGTTGTCGGTGACCCATAGCCACAACATTTGTATAGTATAGAACAAAAAGTTCTTTATAAAATTTACTGGTATGATGACTTACAGTTTAATTCTTGATATGAGCACGGATTTGGTGTACTGTATTCCTTCTTTCAATATTCACTATGAAATACTTATATGTGACCCATTTTTATGGTTTTGAGGGTGTATCCCTTTAGTCTTTCTCTTAATGGATGTAATGAGAGAGTTATTGTTTTTTGAGATCACAAATTACTAAAATTGTTATTTATTGTATATATTTTGGGTTGCAGCCCTGAAGAAGTCATTTGTCTTACTGACTTGACGAAACACGTGTTGGCTGCGTCTTATCAATTGGTGGATCTAGGATGTGAATAAATTTGAAGGATTGGACATTAAATTGATCAGTGAAAACTACATAAAGACTTTGTACTATTGGATGAGTGCTCGGAGGAATCCCTAAAAATCAGAAGGGGGTGTGAACTTTCCCAATTTCTCTAAATATCATAGAGCTTTCCAGTTAAGACAATTATCGAATTGGGTTTCAGACCACTCAAACAGATAAACCATTATGTGTAGATTTGGAAACCTCCTTTATAACCCCATTTTCATTTCAGGAGTATCTTTCATTTTCCCGTAAGCCACAAAAAACTTCTATTCCAATAATCAAACAATCTTATAAGTTATGAGATGCTACCCTTTGTCTCGTCCCATATGACCTAGATTCCTTTCATAAGTCCACTATTTGACATAACATACTTATTCTTATCAACAATAAGCCAGTTTACTGGAAGGTGTGAAGAAATAAAGGTTTACTTTGGGTACAGCAACTATTTGATCACGGCGCACCTATCTAATTTACACAACTGCAAGCCTTTATTCATTTACCTTCCTCTTTTCAACATAAATTTTCAATTTTACAAGAATCGATACTTAGAGCCTCTGCTGATCTTACAACCATGCCTTCCCCGATTACCCAATCTGAACATTTATGCCATACTCTCTTACGCATACATCCCAAAGCTTCTACCATCTATTCTCGCTTAATGAACCTTCCCGCGAATCGAGACAAAACCAAATTGAACTTTCCTGGGAAAAGGATTTGGAAATAGCCTGGCCTATCTCTTTATGGAACAAAATTTGGTTAAAAATAAGGAAATCCTCTAGGGTAGCCAACAATACACAAACAATTTTCTTCATCTATAACAGATTATTTTTCATTCTCGTACATAAGCACAGCATACACAGTACAAATCTTACTACTTGTTGGACATGCTCTAAAGACAATGCCAATTTGAAACATATGCTTTTTGCAATTTTGGGAACAGGTTTGGTCCCAGATCAATACCATTTTTCATACTAAAGCTCCCCTCTCTTTTGTAAACCTTTTTTAGGAAGCCTATCTACAGATTGGTGTAGCGCACACCCACAGGCAAAACTTGTTGATTTATTATTAGCAGTGTCCTTTCAGCAGATAACAAAAAACTGGAAAGATGCTTCAAAACTATCTTATCTAGCTTGGTGGTATGCTGTTTGTAACAATCATCGACTAGACACAGCTATGATACATCCTATATCTCTTGCAACAAAATAGATTACAACTATGGAGTCCTAATACGCATTTCTTGGATCACCAGGCAAAGACATCTTCTACAACTACCCCCTTAATACAAGAAGTTACTAAGCCTCCATGACTTCCTACACTTTCACCATGACTTAGTTTCCTTTATTATTTTAGCAATATTTAGCGGTTTGTATATTATTAATAAGAATTCTCATGTTATATATTTTATGAACCAGATCTTTGTTTTTTGATTGTATTTATACTTCTTATCATATTCTTTATACCATTTCAACTGTAATTGTAACTCATCCTATTATTATCTTGTTTTCCGGTATTAATGCATCATTTTATGGATATTTGTACGAAGCAGTGTTACTATTATCTTATTGAATTTCCTAAATAAATCTATTATTATAACTCAAAATTTTGAATTAAATTCTGACTTTACCATTATACAAGATTTTAAATTACAATTTCTTAGACACGAAACATAAATTACCTGCCTGCTCCTAATCAAAAGTTAGCACTTTTTAAATGTAATAGGACAGCCCAATGTTAACCCATGAGAGAGATAGGAATCACAGTAGTCACAAATGGATTTAGGTTTTTTTTACTGCAAGGACATGTAAAATTTAAAAGTACATGTCCAACCTTTCAATGACAATACACACTGCCCTATGGGCTGCCTAGGGCCAACCTTAGGTGTGACATATGTAATAAAATGGAGGTGTAAAGCTAGACAATAGGGTTATTTTGGCAAGTTGAAATGGCAGTTTAAAACAGCATTCTGATTGTAATGATAGTTCGGGTCATTTTTTAAGGGGCTACTCAAGTGGGTGATACAATAAGTGCTACAGGCCCACAAGTAACATTAAATTTACATGCCAAGGTTATATGGTATACCACTTTACTATTGACTTATAAGTGAATTAAATATACCAACCAGGTGTAAACCAATTTATAACATCTTTTAGGGAGTGAGCACAAACACTTTAGCAGTAGTTAGCGAAGATAAAGTGCATAGAGTCCTAAGGACAGCAAAAACGAATTCAGGAACCCAGGAAGGTGAAGGCAAAATATTTGGGGGAAATCCACTCCAAGGCTGACTCGTCTAGCACCAACTGTCATGCTCCTCCCCTTCTGATATTGCCCATCATGTTACCAGCCCTCATGACTCTACCTTTATTCAGCTTCTCCCAATTTATTGGATCCTGGGATAATGTTTGTTCCTTCCAGCTCTTGATTACGGAAACTGGTGAGAAAATAGGCAGAGGTTAGGGAGAGCTGGCTGAATTGGCTCCTTTAGAACAAAACACATTTTCAGTCAGTCCAAATATCCATTCTTTGTGTGCAGCAGTGGTGTGTGTATTAGAAATTAGACTCCACAAACAAACAGAAAATTACTAACATGTAAGTTCATTCAACACACTAATAAAAGTATATGAATCAAATAAAACCTACACAAAAAGGTACGAAACACAACATCTAAGGAAAGGGCATTGTTACTATTCCTTTAACCACCTACTGCTAATAGATGAGTAAGTAGTATTCTTTCAGAATAGTCTTCCACCTCCATTAAGACCTTTGGAGTACCCAGCATCTTTGCTGCCGCACTCTACTGAGAAATTGGGCCAGTGCAATGACAACTGCATTTGATGACCGGTATGAGCTCCTTAACTCCATTGCAGCCCTGATACTGTTTGAAGATAGAAAGGGCTAATACCAGTACTTTCTCAGACTACTCTAAAGTGGACAGAATAAGTACCACTACCTTTATTGTGCACACTGTGCAAGAGCAAACAAATTATTCAGCAGTTCTTTATACCCTTTGGCCCCCCTACTAATGGGAGAGGAATGTGGATAAGCCCAACGTTCTTTTGCTAGGTAAGCCCATCCTAGGTCCAGAGGGGCTGGATCCATACCATTATTTCTGGATGTCCTACAAAGATAGATTTACATACTATGTGCCTTATTACGAGTTTGGCGGTTTGTGGGCCATCGTCTCGGTGGTAGCAGTCCGACAGTGCTTAGCCGTAACCATATTACGAGTGGGGGTGTTACCTGTGCAGGAACCACCACTAAACAAGTGGCACCGCCAGCAGACTACTGACCGCCGGGTTCATGGACGGGAGTAGGCAGCCTCCTTGAGGGGTACAGAGGAGTATGATCGCCTACCGAATCACAAATTGGCTTTCCCACAAGGTGACTGTAGTGATCCAACCGCCAGCTAAAGGTTGGCGGAAATGAAGGATTTGGGGTGCCTACTCACCCCTTTACTGTTCTTCGCTGCAAATTTCGATGTGGATACCTTTTTCTAGGTCCCACCTACACAGGAGCATCTTCACCCTGAGGAATACGACACCGTCTGCGACAAAATACAGATAACTGTATTGGTACCATATACCCATTACCGGGACTGCCCACATATGAGTTGGACTCCGGCAAAGGGTAGGTGGGATTTTTCAACATGTATCATGCATATATGTGCATCTCACACATATGCAGTCGCAATGTACACCCAGGCATCAATACATATGGAAATACATTGCCCACCACCGCAGTCACATCGCCGGCCCATCAGCAAACTCGTAAAAGAGGTGTCGGGTGGCCAACAGCGCAGCGGTCTCCTGGTGGTCATGGAATTGATACTACGGCAGTTGGACCGCCAAACTCGTAATAAGGCCCAATGATTTGAAATGGAACTCGTTTGCACACTTAATAGTTAATCTGAAAATCTGACTTGGATTGCGGCACTCCTGGACCTACATTAAAAACAACTAAAAACGTTTCCCCAATACTCTTCAAACATCAAGATTGTCTTGCCTTGCACCCTGCCCCCGCCCACCTGCACACAGCGTTATAGGAGAGCAGAAATAGATCCCTCAAATTCAGGAAAAAAAACCTTTACCCTCCTGCCGCCGCCCCATCTAACACCCCATTGCCAAGAAAAAAAAAAGTCCCTACACCATTTCCGCCATCAATCAATCAATCAATCAAGGCATTTATAGAGCGCCCTACTCACCCGGAGGGTCTCAAGGCGCTTGGGGGGGGGGGGGGGCGGGGGGACGGGGGGGGGGGGGGGATCGGTGGGGTGCCATACACCAAGCGTGTGGTAAAAGTGTGCCGACTATCTGGCTTGGAACTAGTATTTACCTTGAAAGGGGAAGAGACTCAGAATTGAACCTGGTATTTCATGGTTGGCATTTTAGCTCCTAATCCAGGTTTACTAACGGGATGTACAGCCCGGAATTGCTTATTCTGTGGCCCCAGTATCTCTGCACACGGTTAACGAGGATCTTGTAATGAGTCATTTATTGGCTCTCAAGGGACAAAGGGATTTCTCAAACTCTCCAAATCCCCGTTTATTACTTCCGCAGTGGGGGGCATTTGTTAGTTGCACGTGGTTATTTAACAAACAACCCATTGAGTAACACGTATTGAAAATTAGGACAGGAAACTTATAAAAAATGACTCCCCAAAGTAAAATAACTAACATTAAAAATATTAGCTAAAATAAATTACATAAATTGAAATGACTCAACAAATATTAGGCGTCGCCATTTCGTAATTGACCATGCCGCTCCCGAGTGATAAAATGTACACGAAATGCAAGTGTTTAAATTTTACGCCTCTTTATACAAGAGGGTCAGGTAGGTTTTATGGGCCTTACTTGCATGAAATGTGCCTGTTGTCGTTTGGCAGCCTTTTTTAAAACCATAATGCAGTCCCAACATAAAATTACTGCTGCTGCAATATGCACACAGTAAAGTCCGTTCAACTCTCCATAGAGACGTAGTAAATTTAGTTTTATTCATAAGTTTGTCAACCATGGAGACATCTACACCACCGAGACAACATCAAGCTCAAAATTAAACTCTAGATTCTCTCCCTCACATAGATTTACTGTGCCATAAATCTGCAGAAAAGATGAAAGACAGCAACACCCCAGGTGGAAATGTTACATTTGCATTAAATCCTCTACTTTTGAAACAACAGCAAGGACAGCTAATTTCAAATGTGATGTTAAGGGGATTTAGCCTGCCTAACAAATAAAACCGTAAATCCTTGTCATTTGTCATCCAATTCTGGTTAGGGAGCCTGAGTTGTGCATGTGCACATGGCAGAAATCTATAAAGAGACACATTATAAAAGGATGTGGCTAATGCATTTGCTCAGGAAATAGGAAATGCCTCCACCAGTGCTCATTTTGAGCCGTTGGTTGAATGTGGGACACACTGGCAGATATTTTTGGTAGTTAGCACTTATTTTAATTTAACCCAGAGAAAGAGAGAGAAAAACACAAAGGAAAGAAAGAAGGAGATAGTAAAAGATGGAAAAACAGTGGCAAAGGAAATAAAAGAACCAGCAAGATTGAGATAAAGGAGAAGAGTGTCTGGGGGTGAATGAAAGAGACATGAGGTGGAAATAAGAGTATGCAGCCTTATTTTATTTATTTATTTATGCTATTTTATATAGCGCAAACTTTACCCGAAGGTGTCAGAGCGCTTTACATAAGAACCAGTTGAGAAACATAAGGATTTAGGATTACATGCGTTACATAAAGGATACAAACAGAAAAAATTGCAAATGTACAAGATGTAAAGTCACACATGGATATACTCTAAGAGTCACATAGGAATGGTAGATAGTACAAAGGTCTACTGCATATACTAGTGATTAGAGTTATCTCTATATACATAGGGAAGGGATATGACTGGATATACTCAAAGGGTCACATATGAATGGTAGAGAGCACAGCGGTCTACTGCATATACTAGTGATTAGAGTTATCTCTATATACAGAGAGAAGGGATATGACTGGCTATACTCTAAGAGTCACATAGGAATAGTAGAGAGTACAAACATATACTATGCATATACTAGTGATTAGAGTTATCTCTATATACATAAGGAAGGGATACAAATGGATATACTCTAAGAGTCACATAGGAATGGTAGAGAGTATATAGGTCTACTGCATATACTAGTGATTAGAGTTATCTCTATATACATAAGGAAGGTATTCAAATGGATATACTCTAAGAGTCACATAGGAATGGTAGAGAGTACAAAGGTCTACTGCATATACTAGTGATTAGAGTTATCTCTATATACATATACATACACACATAGTAGATTTTCTCAGGCAGCGTTCCATTAAGTGGGGTCAGAGGGGGGACGCAGTCACAGCCCCAAGGGAGGGTGGGAGAGATACAAGGGTATGGAAAAAAGGCAAAACAGAAAAGGGAAGAAACATTTGAGGATCGTCAAGGGGTAAACGAGGGAGAAGGGTACAAGACAATGGAATGGACAAGATGGCGGGTCGGGGTCCAGAGAAAAACGGCCGAGAGCAGCAGTAAATCGGCGGCCAGCAAGTCCGGGGGGAGAAAGGCAGTCCGCGGCAAAGTCACAGGCTCATCGTCCATGAGAAGCTGGGGCAGAGGAGTTCGATCCGGATACCAGGAGTCAGGGAAGAAAGACCACAGGCGCCAAAACAGCTGTTTTCGCAGAACCGGAGGCAGTCCCAGGAGGAGGGGAGAACATGCCACAAAGCCGACCCACATCATCTGGGGCCAACTGGAGGAGCCTCAGCAACACCGACGCTGGATGGGCACAGGAGGCGGCACAGGAGGAGGGATCAGGAGGAGAGCTCTTCAAGCTATGCTTAGGCAGCAGCCGATCGCGAGCTTGAAAGTCTGTCCGGGGAGTCATTGGCACCGATGTCCCTAACTCGCCGCCATTTTGGGGTCAGGCAAGCCCCGGGGCAGAGCAGACTGGAGCGCTTCTCTGAGGAGAGCAGCGAGGGTGCCTCGTTAGTTGCGGTGGGGCCCTGCTCACCTCTAGTGCTGGTGTAACATGGGAGGCCAAGGTCTTCAGGTGGCAACCTCTGCTGGCACGACAGGATCCGGTGAACAAAGCCGCCCGGCAGCTGCCATTTTGCCTCACAAACACGAGATCCCCCCGAGGTCGCGCCAGGGACGATCCTGCATCTCCAGAAGCATCTAAGCGCTCTCCTGCTGAGCGCCGCAACTTCCGCTTCCGAGGCGTGCTGGAAACAGCCCCCGGGTCACTGGGGAACCGCTGCTGATACGTTGGCCATACAAAGCATCACACAGCATCTCCTCATTCTTTGTATAAAACTGCGTACTGCAAATGAACCTGCTAACAATTCTAAGCAATTGATGTGTAACTTCCTCTCTTGAGCTGTCCATCGACCCCCGGTGGAATACTTCCCACGCCTCCCACTCCCCATCCTTCTAAACTCCCATCAGATTCTATTACCCGTTCGGGATCCTCCCCAAAAATAGCCCTCCTATTCCATGCTTCTGCATTTCTCAGCCACCATAACAGCTCTTTCATTGATTCCTGATCTAAAGACAGCATTTGTGAGAACGACCGATTCGTTCTTAATCATTTTATTTTGAGTTTTTGAAGGGCCTAATAGTATAGGGGGCCTGGGAATATTGCCTGAATTATTGAAGATACCAGGCCCAAAATCCTTGCTAAGGTAGTTAACGCTATTTGCTTTTCCTTTAATAACATCCTCAACCCTCTGCGTACTTCTTTGAACTTTTCTTTTGTCGGTCAGAGTGCTTCTTGAACCGTGTCCACAATAAAGCCCAGAAACTGTGTGTCCTGCCCTGGTATTAAGCAGGATATTTTCTGGTTTATTATAAAACTAGTTTCTCTAGTAAACGAATTGTCCAAATTGTGTGTTCTGGTACAAGTTCTCTGGACTGACCCATTATTAGAATATCATCCAGATAAATGATTAATCTTACTCTCGGACTGGGCGTAGGACTTTGGTGAAGCACCAAGGTACTGAGAAAAGACCGAAGGGAAGACTTGAGAACTCCCAAAGCCTGTCTTTCCAAGCGGAGGTACTTCTGATGTGGATGCCAAATTGGAATAGTTAAATATGCATTCTTGAGGTCTAATCTTGTTAGCCAGTCCCCTTTTCTTAAAATGTCCCTTAATAGGTGAATTCCTTCCAATTCGAAATGGCGAATATCTTGGTCAGAGGTCCAATGATATCCAGTAGTCCATCATGGCAAGATTTTAGCCCCCTATCAAGCCCTTTTTCATACTTTCTACCCCCTTTATTAATAAAGGCTACCACCTTGGGGTCCATCCTGGTGGTCAGGGTGATTTTGTGAGAGAGGGATGGACGAGAGCACTCTGATCTTAGGTGAGATCTCACCTCTTTGGGGATCTCCCTTCTTAACCAATAGGAAATATACTCTGCAACGTGTTGTGATGGTGCCTACTCAGGTGACAATGGGTGTTTAATGAGAAGGGGATCGGACATATTCTCCCCTAGTGGGTCAGCAATACAGATTTTAGATCCTGAGATGCTTCATCCGAAGTCCCTTTTCTTCTGACCCTGATCTCTTTGTGGTCAGAATCAAATTCAGATGAACACGGTAGTTCAATTTTGGCTTCATAACCTCGTCATCAGTATCACTATATATAGAGATAACTGGGCCTCTTTCTTGCCCATCCACATTGTCAGAAACACTGAATCCATTACTGGCTCCCTCCGGTATCAAATCTTCATTTACTACTTTTGATTTCTTAGTCTTTTTATGAGGATTGCCATCTACAGTTCTCTTCCTCCAGGTCTTATCCACCCATTCAGGACATTGGGGCTGATCAGAGAGGTCTATACCCTTTATAGTAATACACTCTAATTTCCTATTGATGGTTTCATCCAGTGGCTCCATAATTTTCCCTATTGCCCTATTTACTTTCTTTTCTAGCTTCCCTTTAATACCGCCCTCTAGCTGTTCCTCAGACATATTGTTACACAGAGCTACACTGGTTAAAGTAGCAAAAGATGGAAATAACTCTATAATGTGGTAAATTGCAAAGGGTCACTAGGGGGCAACCTTGTTTGAAACACAGTGGCGGTGACTTTTGTATTTCAGCAGCCGACCGTCTTTCTATGCATTAGAAAAAAATTGCCCAAACGGTCAAAATGGCAGTATAACAATGGGAGATTATGATTTCCCGAACACCTAGGATGGCAGCTGATGTGTACGCGATGTGCGTCAGCCACCAAAGGCTTTTCCTCTAATGCCCCTTTACACGGGGAGTATTCCTGCCTTGATATGGTGCGTAGAGGGGACCTCTGTACTAAAGCAAACTCCTTGCTTTTGGAGGCGGTGCGCCTGTTTGCTGCAGAGCGCGCCGCACCGTAGAGCGAGGAAGAGATTGTTTGTTTCCCCGGACCGGTAGCATCAGATCTGTGACTGGACCAGATTCCTCGCAAAGCGTGCAGGGAGCGTGGCTATAAAGGAAAGCATACGAGTGCCCCTGCTCCTGTATATGGGCGTGTGAATATACGCTACACTGAAGGTGCCGGACAAGGGGCTATACGCGAGCGAGGTCCACTTCAGGCACATTGTTTGAATGCTGCAGCAACCGCCTCCCCTAAGGAGGCTTACAGTAAAGTAGGTGAGGCTGAAATAAATTAACTAACGGTAGCAAAAAGTTTGTACAATTAACATTTTACCTGATAAATATTACCTGGTGATTATTATAAGTTAACAGCTACTGTTAAAATGCACAAAACATGAGTGTTACATAACAAAGCTCACCTAACAACGTTCCAAGCCATAATCAACGCAAAATGTGTGCCCTCATAACCAAAGATTTTCAAAACAATGGTCTAAAAAGCAAAATCTTAACCAAAGTGTAAGAGATAAAACAAGTGTACTTATCTTCTGAGCAGCTGCAACAAAAGAAGGAAGATGGCTGCATTTTACTGTGCTATATATTTGACTAGAATGTTTTATAGTTATAAATTATTTCTATTGTTGCTGCTGTGAGTGGGCAATAAAAGAAGATTTGCATGATGTTAACCGCCATGTCCTGCCATAAAATCTATGTGCAGACCTTTTTAGATATATCTATAAGGTTCATAGATTTATGGAAATCAAAGATCTCTAGATGATATTATGAGTGAATGAATGAATGAGTACATGCTTATATAGGGCATGGCTACCCGGAGGCATCCCAGCGCTTTTAGACCGAACAACAGGACAATACCACTCAGCGAAACAGGAAGGTCTTCAGCCGTTTCCTAAAAGCAAGATGGTTAGATTCAAGCCAGATGTTCTCGGGGAGCTGGTTCCAGAATTTAGCTGCTTGGAAAGAGAGCCGACGACCACCCATGCGTGACCGCTTAACCCTCGGGACTACAAGCAGATTAAGCTCTGAGAGATTGATGGCAGCGAAACAGAGGACGCAGGATGGCAGGGCCATTATTCGTTATAGACTTATGAGGCATACACATGGCCTTAAACAATACCCTTTCCTGTATCGGGAGCCAATGAAGAGACGGCAAAACAGCCTTCGCGGAATTGTGTCTAGGTACATCCAAGAGTAGACGGGCTGCACAATTCTGGACAGACTGCAGTATTTTAATAGTGCCTAAGCGGGCACCCAGATAGACCGCCTTAGCATAGTCCAGTCGGGAGAGATTATAAGGTTGTATGGTGAAAAGGTAGGTGGCCTCAGATTAGGTTATAGGTTAATGCCCCTCGGGTTCAACTCCTATAACGCTCTTAATAGTCTAGCTGTGTATAAACTTACCTGGGTAGTGTTATTAATTCTACTGTGCACAAGGATAGACACACTGACTCTAAGGGTAGGTTACTGCTGGTTGAGAGCCTGTCTTGGTGTGACTGGGAGCAATTAGGTTGTTTTTTACTTTCTGTGGTGAGCTTGATTTTCTGTCTGGTATCCCAATAAGCAGGCAAAGGTTTAGTTGAGGTGGTTTTTGCTTGTGGTTCAAGTTTGGTTTTGAAATCGTATTATGATTGGTTGTATTATTTTGTGTGTATGTGTAGACTAGGCTGAGGTTACAATGGGTGCACGTTAGAAAGAATCTGTGATTCCTGCTAGAGGAGGACCAACTCCACCTCAATTGGAACCCCTGCCCTTGAAGTGCTCTTTGACCATGGGTTGCATACTTGCTTGTGCTTTAAAGAATGGAATAGAATTACTGATGACAATAAACAGTTACAATTTCCTGTAAATGGTATGTTTGAATTGAAAAAGCCTTGGTTGAATAGTTTTAAATAGAGAATGATAAAACGCATAAGGAAATGTTGAAAGGGCAAATTGTTTTTTTTTTAACTTCATTTTCCATTTTCATCTTACTAAGGAAACACATCGAAACACATGAAAAACTCAGATCGCCTCGCAACTAGCAGAGGCAGGTAACTCCTTAAAGGTACTATACCATATTTTACAGGCCTTTACTAAACCCACGGCTTGTGAAAGTCTTGACATATTCTCACAATCCTTATGTGCTGATATCTCCCTCTTTTTTTAGGAATAAAATCAAGCTGCTATACGATAAAATCCTTAAGACAACCATCCCATTGGATTGCCCTTCTACACCCCCTCCTCATTCATGGATTACTGACACTGCTTCACTCACTGCTTTCCCTGCAGTCAGTCAAGGCAATATTGAGACTCTAATAGGTCAAATTAAGACAGGGTCCCCTTTAGATCTTCTCCCTGCCAGAACTGTTTCCTCCTTGGGCAATTCCCTTTGTCCCATGATGCAGACTTTGGTGAATCTTTCTCTTGCTGAGGGTCAGGTACCACAGGAGTGGAAGAAGGCTCTTGTAAATCCCACCCGTAAGAACTCTGCTCTCCCCTGGACGGATCTATCCAACCTTCGCCCCATATCTCTGCTTCCATACCTGAGCAAGATCACAGAAAAGCATATCAACACCCATCTGTCGAGTTTCATCGAGCTGACTGGAGGTTTAGATCATTCCCAGTCCGGATTCAGACCCAACTATAGCACGGAATCAGCGCTCCTCTCTGTAACTGATACCATCAGAATGTCACAGGATTCAGACCCAACTATAGCATGGAATCAGCGCTCCTCTCTGTAACTGATACCATCAGAATGTCACAGGATAGGGGGAGCTCTGTGATTCTGGTGCTGTTGGACCTGTCCGCAGCTTTCGACATGATATTGCATGAAATCTTGCTCAGTCGTCTGCAGGAGGTTGGGGTCGGGGGTTGGCTCTGTCCTGGTTGAAGAGTTTCTTATCTGGCCGCTCGCAGAGTGTAAGTTTGGGTTCTTTCCGTTCGGCACCTGTGGAGCTCACCAAGGGGGTGCCACAGGGCTCATGATTAAGTCCCACGCTGTTTAATGTATATATGGCCCCCCTGGCCGAACTGATGAGGTCATTTGGATTTATTCCTGTGTCGTATGCTGACGACACTCAGCTGCTTTTTCCTTTCCAGACTTTGAATGCTGCAGTTAAGCATTCTTTTTCTGAAGGCATGAGGGCTGTTTCTCAATGGATGACCTCGAATTTCCTGCAATGTAATGTAGGGAAAACCGAGGTCATGTTGTTTGGGGAGGCTCCATTGTTGTGGTCCCCGGACTGGTGGCCTTTAGATCTCTACCCCATCCCCAGTCCTAAGCAGACAGTACAGAACTTGGGTGTTATATGGAAGCAGGACCCAGCTGTTTGGTTGGCTGTCTTTAATGGAGCATGCCAACCAAACAGCTGGGTCCTGCTTCCATATAATTTGACTTCTTAGGCGTGTGTTCCCTTTATTGCCATATGCCTCCAGAAGGACCCTTGTTCAGGCTCTGGTGCTTAGCCGCCTAGACTACTGTAACGGGCTGTTGATATCAGCAAATGACAACTTGCTAAGTAGATTTCAGGTGGTTCAGAACACCGCTGCAAGGTTAGTCCTTAATGCCCCGCCCAGAACTCCTTCCCGTCCTCTCCTGGAAAAGCTTCATTGGTTACCGATACGGAAACGGGTAAAATTTAAGACCTGTTGCATTATTCATAAGAGTATCTATGGCTCAGGCCCACTGTACCTGGCTGAGAAGTTTATTCCCTACAATCCTGTACGCACCCCCCGTTCTAGTAATCAATGTTTGCTACAAGTTCCGTCCATCAGAAGGGCGAGATTGGGTGGTAGAGCTCTTTCATTTTTGGGTCCCAGTCTCTGGAACAAACTGCCTGCTACCCTCAGGCTATGTACTGATCATTTAGCTTTCAGGAAATTATTGAAGACCTTTCTGTTTTAATTCCAGCGTCTCTTTCTTATCCAGATCTTGAAAGCACTGTTTCTTCTGCCTGCTGGGTGAACTAACCGCAGAGATACTCCTTCGGGAGTCGAGTCTAGCGCTATACAAGCCTATAAATAAAATAAATAAAAATGTATATCTTTGTACATCATTTTGTGGTCATTGATTATAACAGCATTCTGAGATAACGTCTTATTCTGCACATAAACATCGGCCACCAGTTATCAAGTAAAAAGGATAATTTGTGACATTAATTGTACATCATGCAAGGGTCCCTCTGATTTAACCTCCCCCTCATTTATAATATCCAAAATTATCAGAAAAAACATTCCTCTTCCCAGAAAACAACATGTAACACAGCGATATCCACTGACTTGTATACAAAACAATCCTGCCAGATGTGTATGTTGGATCACCCTACCCCCTCAGGAGTTATGCCATGCTCTAGTTGGGTTGCAGAGTCCTGTCCAAGATCCTCGACATATGACTTGTATGGTCCAGAGATATCTTTGGGGCGAGATGTACTGGGCATCAAACCTGCATAGAGCTCACTTTTTACATTACAATAGGTGAGACTGCGTAACCAACCCTGAACATTTGGGGCAGGTTTTCGCCCCCAGGGTAGGGCCAATTCTCTCTTTGATAATAAAAGACCAAGTGATGAAACATGCTGGTTTTCTTGGGGAAGGTAAGAGTATATCCTAATAGAGCAATATCCGGGATTGGGGTCAGGGGAATATGCAACATCTGGCCCAGTGTGCGGTGAACATGTTCCCAATAATTTTGCAGGTCAGGACATGTCCAGGAGAGGAGGGCGAAGTCTGCGTGTGGTGCAGAGCATTTGTGACAGCTATGCAGCCTGTCTGGGTCTATGTAATGCAAAAGAGCTGGGGGGAAATAAATGTGACGCAAGAATTTAAAATGGAGCAGTTTGTGTCTGCTGTTTAGGGAGATAACTTGTGTAACCGAACAGCAGTAAGCCCATTGTTCATCATTGATCGTGGTTCCCAGGTCCTTCTCCCATGCGCTACAAATTCTGACGTCCTGTACAGGCTTCAGTAGGGCACATGCCTTGTAAAGTTTGGAGATCAGGTGTGAACTGTCCGTGTTGTCTATAACCAGTGTTAGAGGAGGAAATTAGGTTGGCTTGAGCGGGAACGTCAAAAAAGTGGCTCGTAGTGCAGGGTGGATGCAGCCCAAAACAAATTTATCCATGACGCTGCTGGGATTAAGGCATGCATCTTCTGTGGGAGCAAATGTGGCCATCTGGATAAAGGTCACCCAGTCTTGCCAGTGCGAACTGCGTCAAAGTGCGCTGCACCAGTCTTTCACCTGTTATGGGGATTAAACATGGGTTTAGGGCTGGGAGGGCGGCGGAATGTAGTCTCTCTGTACCAGTGATCTGGCATAATTTGTGCCATGCCCAGCTCGTGCTTGAGACGGGTTGGATTTCGAGTGGGTCTCTGGGGAATCCTGTGGGGAGGAGCGTCGAGAGGCGCTCTGGCAGCACAAGGTCTGCCTCAGATCTCAGATAGGGAATCCGGGCATCAGGGTGATACCAGGCGTAGGCATAGCTGCGCTGTGCCACTAGATAATAAAGCTGGAAATTTGGAATATTATAACCCCCTCTTACATTTGGCAACGTAAGTACAGCCCAGCGGACCCGTGTTTGCCCACCGCCCCATACCAAGCGACTCAGGAGGGAATTAAGCGTACTAAAAAAATTATTAGTTAATGGGATCGGCATGTTATTGAAAAAATATAGAAATTTGGGAGGACTATGATCTTTATTATGGCCACACGTTCAGCCAATGACAAGAGGAGTTTCAGCCATTTCTCTATTTGAGTGGTTAACATGTCCACTGCCCGCCCGTAATTGAGGCTCAGTATTTGGGCTGTGTCCAGGTGTATGTGAATACCTAAGTATTTCACTGATTCAGTGCACCATTCTAGAGGGAACTCCAGGTCCCATGGCTTCGTACTGCTAGTCAATGGAAATATGACTGATTTGTGCCAGTTAATGCCCAACCCGGAAAAACAGACAAATCTAATAATTTCTCTAATCAATTTGTGTAAATGATTTTTTGGGTGTCTAACGTAGAGTATTGGGTCGTCCCCATAAAGCGATACCAGTAGGGGGCCAGTGTTAAATTGCAGCCCCCTATGTAAATGTCTCCCTTGGAAGTGCCTTATGAGGTGGTTCATGGCCAATATAAAGAATAGTGGGGATAGAGGGCAGCTTTGCCTAGTACCACAAGTAAGTTGAAAAGTAGTGGAGAGTGTACCATTTAATCGCAGATTGGCAGTCGGTTTAGTGTACAATAGGGTTGTCGTGGTGATGAAGCCCATGGGCATGCCCATGCGGCGCATGATGGAGAGAAAAAAGGGCCACTCTAATGAGTCAAAAGCTTTTTCCGTGTCCAATAGGATGGCAGCTGTGGGTGTGTCCGGGTTAATCCTATGAATGACCGAGAACAACGTGTGAAGATTGAGGGAGGTAGTGCGATGGGGCACAAAGATGGGAGATTATGTATTCCATTAGTTGGGACAGTCTATTTGAGATGACCTTTGTCAGGATTTTATAATCCAAGTTTAGGAGGCACAGCGTTCAGTAGGAGCCACATGGCGAAGGGTCTTTGCCTGGTTTAGGAAGAAGAATTATGACTGCTTAGCGCAAGGTGGGAGGTAGGGTCTGTTTTTCTAAAGCTTCTGCATTAACTTCAATAAGTTTAGGGGCTAATATGTCTTTAAACGTTTTGTAGAACACCCCTGTGAATCCGTCTAGCCCAGGCGTTGAGGAGCCCCGAATGGTGTCTATGGCAAGAAGCACGTCCACGACGAGATGGGTTCCACTAGGAAGTCCTGCATGTGTTTCTCCAGATAGACTAGTGTAATTTCGTCTAGGTAGCTCTCTTGCACCTCGTTATCATCCCCTAGAGTAGATGAGTATAACTACTAGGAAGCTGCTCAGAATGTCTTTAGTGGATGTGTGAGTTTGTGAGTCAGATGTCTTCAGTTTGGTTATGTAGGTTTTGTGATAGGATGGTCTCAGTAACTGGGCCAGGACCCTCCCAGGCCGTCCACCTTCTCTGTAGCATCTAGCTGTCTGATATTTCCCTAAGAATAGAATGTCCCTGTCCGCTGTGTCTCTATATACCTCCAGTAGACCCAGTCGTCTATTCTCATATGTAGATGTTGCCTGATGTTTAGATGCCTCATCTAATGTTGTTAGGTCTCGCTCAAGCTGCACCAGCGTATTGCATAGGTATTTTAATACTCTGGCGTGTTTGGCAATGCATGTGCCTCTAAGAACCGCCTTAAATCCCTCCCACAGTACAACCCACGAGTCTACCGAGCCAGTTTTTATCTCAAAATAGTCTTGAATAGCCTCATATTTTTCAGCCCTTAAGACTTCATCCTGCAAGGCACGGTGGGAAACCGCCATTGTCGCTCGAACCTCTTAACTGGAGAGTGATCCGAATAGGTCCTAGGGAGCGTCTCGATCAAAGATCACCAGCCAAAGATAAATGGTGAGATAAGTCATTAATCAACCCTCGTCCACATGTTGCATTGGTCTGATTAGTGTGCGTATTCTGTAGTGGTGGAATTGCATTTCCGCCAAACGTCTAGCAGGGTGTACCGGTCACATAGCTCCTGAAGACCCCGGCGGGACCGGGGTTTAGAATCCTGTGCTACAGATCAATCAATCAATCAATCAAAGCATTTGTATAGCGCGCTACTCACCCGGAGGGTCTCAAGGCGCTTGGGGATGGGGGGTCCGCTACTTCTCGAACAGCCAGGTCTTGAGTTGCTTCCTGAAGGCGAGGTGGTCTTGGGTCAGGCGGAGGTGGGTGGGGAGGGAGTTCCACGTCTTGGCGGCCAGGTAGGAGAAGGATCTTCCTCCTGTTGTGGCTCTTCGGATGCGGGGGACGGCGGCGAGGGCGTGGCTGGTCGATCGAAGCTGGCGGGTGGGAGTGTAGAAGTTAAGGCGGTCGTTGAGGTATCTTGGGCCTTGGTTGTGGAGAGCTTTGTGTGCGTGGGTGAGGAGTCGGAACGTGATTCTCTTGTTGACGGGGAGCCAGTGCAGGTTTCTTAGGTGTGCGGAGATGTGGCTGTGTCGGGGGATGTCCAGCATGAGTGGTGCGGAGGCGTTCTGAATCCGCTGGAGTCTTTTCTGGAGTTTTGCAGTGGTTTCGGCGTAGAGGGCGTTGCCGTAGTCCAGTCGGCTGGTGACGAGGGCCTGGGTGACCGTCTTCCTGGTTTCGGTGGGGAGCCACCGGAAGATCTTCTGTAGCATGCGTAGGATGTTGAAGCATGACGAGGAGACGGCGTTGACTTGTCTGGTCATGGAGAGGGAGGAGTCCAGGATGAAGCCCAGGTTGCGTGCGTGGTCCGTTGGTTTGGGTGTGCTGCCCAGGGCAGGGGGCCACCAGGAGGTGTCCCAGGCGGATGGCAACGATCCCAGGATGAGGACTTCCTTCTTATCTGAGTTCAGTTTCAGGCGGCTGTTCATCATCCACTCGGCTACGCCTTTCATCCTTTCGTGTAGGTTGGTTCTGGCGGTGGCGGGGTCGTTGGTGAGGGAGAGGATCAGCTGGGTGTCGTCGGCGTAGGAGATGATGTTGAGGTTGTGTTGGCGTGCGATGGCCGCAAGGGGGCTCATGTAGATGTTGAAGAGGGTGGGGCTGAGTGATGACCCTTGTGGTACGCCGCAGATGACTTCGGTGGCTTCTGATCTGAACGGGGGGAGGCGGACTCTCTGTGTCCTTCCGGCGAGGAAGGAGACGATCCATTCCAGTGCCTTCTCTTGTATTCCGACGTTGCTGAGGCGCTGCACTAGGGTGCTGTGGCACACAGTGTTGAACGCCGCGGAGAGGTCCAGGAGGACGAGGGCCGCTGTTTCACAGTTGTCGAGCAGGGCTTGGATGTCGTCAGTGGCTGCGATGAGGGCGGTCTCGGTACTGTGGTTGGCCCAGAAGCCGGACTGCGAGAGGTCGAGGGATCCATTTGTCTCGAGGAAGGCAGCCAGCTGTCTATTGGCGGTCTTCTCGATGACTTTGGCAGGGAACGGGAGGAGCGAGATGGGGCGGTAGTTTTTGAGGTCGGTGGGGTCGGCTGATGGTTTCTTCAGGAGGGTGCTGAGTTCGGCATGCTTCCAGCTCTCCGGGAAGGTTGCGGTGTTGAAGGAGGCGTTGATGATGTCCCGGAGATGGGGTGCGATGGCGGAGTCGGCCTTGTTGAAGACGTGGTGAGGGCAGGGGTCGGTTGGAGGTCCGGAGTGGATGGAGTTCATCGTGCGTATGGTCTCTTCGGTGTTGATCGGGGTCCAGGCGCGGAGGGTGGTGGTTGGGGGGGCTGGTGCGGTCGTAGGGTGCGTCGGCTGTGTGCTGAAGCTGTTGTGTATGTCTGCGATCTTGCTGTGGAAGTACGAGGCGAGTGAGTTGCAGAGGTCTTGCGATGGGGTGATGTTGTTGTTTCCGGCGCTGGGGTTGGAGAGCTCTTTGATGATGTTGAAGAGTTCCTTGCTGTTGTGGGCGTTGTTGTCCAGTAATTCCTTGAATGCTGTTTTCTTGGTGGTGTGGATCAGTTTTTGGTGTTTTCGAGTGGCGAGCTTGAGGGTGGTCATGTTGTCTGGTGTCGGGTCTCTGCGCCAGGCTTTCTCGAGGGCTCGGCAGTTCTTCTTGGAGCTCTTGAGTTCGTCAGTGAACCAGGGTGCTTTCTTGCTGCCGGGTCTGCTGGGAGGGGTCCTCCGTGGGGCGAGGTCGTCTGCGCAGTTGCTGATCCACCTCATGAGGTTGTTGGCGGCTTGGTTGGGGTTCGCTGAGCTGGCGGGAGGGTTCTGGCTCAGGGATGCGGCGAGCTGGTTGGCTGTGATCTTGTTCAAGCTTCTGCGTGGAACCTGTTGCTGGTAGTGGTGGTGGATAGTGTTCCATCTGAAGCTGAAGTGGACACAGCTGTGGTCCGTCCAGTGGAGTCCGGTGGCATGGCTGAAGGAGATGTCCTTGCTGGAGGAGAAGACGGGGTCAAGCGTGTGGCCGGCGTAGTGGGTGGGGGTGGTCACCAGCTGCTTGAGTCCGAGGTTGGCGAGGTTGGCCAGCAGGGTGGTGGTGTTGCGGTCGTTGTTGTTCTCCAGGTGGAATTTGAGGTCCCCGAGGAGGATGTAGTCAGCGGAGGGGAGGGCGTGCGGGCTAATGAAGTCGGCAATGTCTTCGCTGAATTGTGTGCGTGGTCCCGGGGGTCTGCAGATGAGGTACTATCCGCAACGGGGTCAGGGAGTAGGTTGAAGTCTCCGCCCATGAGCAGAGTCAGCGGATCCAGCTTACCCAATTGCATCGACAGAGTGTGAAAAAATTCTGGATCATCCGTGTTAGGGGCGTAAATGCATACTAGTGTAACTTTCCTACCAAAGATAGACCCAGACACTGCCAAATATTGTCCCTCACAATCTTGGAGAGTGAAACTGTGGCAAAATGGGACCCTGTTGTATATTAAAATGGCTGTTCCCCTGGCGTAGTTGCTGTAGTTTGCGAAATATCTATGTAGGCTCCAGTTAGCCACAAAATGTGCTCTGTGAGACTTGGGGAGATGCGTCTCCTGCAAGTAAGTGATGTCCACTTTGTGTCTCAGTAGATAGTAGACGACCTTTCTACGCTTTCGAGTATTATTCAAACCCCTCACATTCCATGAGAGTAGGGTGAGGATCGATGGACCCTCCACATTACCGAACTTGGCCATCTGGTTGATGTAACACTTCTAACAGAACAGACAATCTACCATGATCAGCAGTGCTCGATCTAGAATGATTCAGATGTATGACAAACAATAGACTTATGAAAAACATTACCCACCCACCACCTCCCACCCAGCCATGCCCCTCACATTCCATGAGAGTAGGGTGAGGATCGATGGACCCTCCACATTACCGAACTTGGCCAACAGAACAGCCAATCTACCATGATCAGCAGTGCTCGATCTAGAATGATTCAGATGTCAGTCTCAATCAGTCAGTCCTCAGCAGGGGTTTTAAGGACGGACGGACACTGCACCAACGCCACTCAGCACTTTAAGCGGCCGCCGCAAGCATGCCGGCGCTGGGTCAGACTGTGTAGAGTTCATGCGCTGAGTAAATAGGAGAAGGCACACCTCTATTGCCTTCGCACTGAGTAGTGAGTGTGTTTGCCCGCTGAGGGAATTAAGGCTCATTGAGTAACTTGCGTGGGCTCGCATCAATCTGCAGAAGGGGGAGGCGATGTTTAGTTCGGACAGCATGGGCGACTACTCCAAACTAGTTGCTAATCTTCTCCCAGTGAGCCTAAATTGGGGGTGGGGTAGGCTGTAATGCCCGGTCCGCAGTGCTTGGTCTGCCACTAGATGAAGGTACCCCTGTATAGGAGATTGCAGCGCTGTCTCAGGGCATCGGCTTATTGCTAGAGTTCAAGGCGTGGGGGCCAGAGTGAATCAATCCACAATACCCCTCAATTGTTTCCTGAAGTGCTGCACTTTGCCATCTCGTGGGGGATCAGCACATCTTCAATCAGTAGCGTGAAGGCCCGGGAGACATCAGGGCCAGCAACCGCAGGGTGCGCGCTCCTCCCCCAGCAGGCCCTGATTCAAAATTTGCAGTGTATCCCACCCGCAGGACAAACAGTCAACGCCGCTGGCAGCGGTAATGTGCTGGGGCCGCGGGCGCAGAATGCTAGGGGTTTGACGCGGCGTATCTCATCAGGAACAGTGCTGCTCTTCACTCCAGGCGGGGACTGCTCAGCGTGAGGGAGGCTCGGTCTGAGGAGACGGACCCGCAATGCAAGGCCCGTGCTGCAGGCCAACAATCCTCTGTTTCGGCCGTTCTAGGGCACACAGCGGCCTAGTTGCAGCATCAGGGGATTAGGTGCTGGTTCAGGCATCCATTGCGTTTGTCTCGCAATGTTTGTATTAAGCGCTAGAACATGCCATTCAGCTGGATGGCCGGACGGAGCTTCAGAGCTGAGCGGCCATCTTGGTCACCGGCTTGGTCTATTTATTTATTTATTAAGAGTTTTGTAGAGCGCGAACAAGACCCTTGGGTATCAGAGCGCTTCACATTACATGAGGTAGTTATAGTCCTGCATTGTTATCGTGATTTTCACTATATTATGAGGTAGGTACATATATGATACAAAAAGCGACAATATCAGTAAAATTTCTACAATATTATGAGGTAGGTACATATATGATACAAAAGTGACAATATCAGTAAACTTTCTACAAAGAGTAATAGCATATAGTATGACACAGATTCTAGTATATAGTAACATATAATGTGTAATAGAGTCAATCGATCCTAACGGTCCATTTTCTGTGTATGTTTCAGCTCCAGTCCTTAAACATGAATTCTGACTTCGCGTGCCTTGTCTATGGAAGGAGTTTATTCATTAAGAAGATCTTAGTTTCCCTCTTAAAGGATGCTGTATCTTCAATCTTTCTAATGTTTGAAGGAAGTGAATTCCAGATTCTAGGGGCTGCTCCTGAAAAGGCCCTGTCGTAAGTTTTCTTCTTCCGGAAGATGGCAGGTCTCAGCATTAGCTCATTTGTGCTCCTGGCTGGTCTGTTACCTCCAGATAGCTTAATTTTCCGAGCAAGGTATTTGGGTGTATTGTGGTGGAGCGCCTTGTGTGTTATGCATGCCATTTTTAGCTGGATTCTGGCTTTGTACGGTAGCCAGTTTAATGCCTTCAAATGTGGTGATATATGGTCAAATTTCCTTGATCCAGTGATCAGTCGTGCGGCTGCATTGAGACATGCTTTCAGAGGAGCTGTTGAAAGTTTTGGTAGACCTGCTAGCGTTGTGCAACCATATTCAATCCTCGCGATAACTAGGGACTGAACTGCCAGTTTGAGGTCTGCTTTGGATATGAATGGTTTCACTTTTCTGATGTAGTTCAGATGGTATCGGGCGCTTTTAGCCATTGCGTTGATATGGGCTTTCATGTTTAGTTTCTCATCTTGAGTGATTCCTAGAGATTTCGCTGAGCCAACTAGGGTAGTGGTGCAATTTAATGCTGTTATCATATTGGACCATTCCTTCACTTCTGTGTGTTTCTTTGGTGGAGATATTAGTAAGAATTCAGTTTTTTGTGCGTTTAGTTTCAGATGGTTGACCGATAGCCATTGTAATGTCAGTTTTCAGGTCTCATTCATTCTCATGATGTCTTCCCTGGATGGGATCTTGATATAAATCTGGGTATCATCCACGTACATGTGGTAGGAAATATTTGATTTTCGAAGGATTTCAGTGAGAGGTTCGATGTAAACGTTGAACAGTGATGGTGATAATGTAGAGCCTTGAGGGACTCCAATTGAGTTAGGGCATGCTGGTGAGAGTGCTTGATTGACCAGGAATCTTTGCGTTCTATTCTGCAGGAAGGATTCAAACCATTTTAGTACATTTCCAGTTATTCCCATCCTATCATGAAGCCTGTTCAGTAATTTTTCATGATTTACCGTGTCGAATGCTGATGATAGGTCCAGGAGGATAAGTAGACATGTTTGATTACGGTCTAGTGCCTGTAGTGCATCATCAACAATATGTAGGATCGCTGTTTCTGTGCTATGTCCTGTCCTGAATCCTGATTAGCAGTCGTCTAGTAGTGCAAACTTCGCGATGTGTTGGCTTAGTTGATTTTGTACGCATTTCTCTATTAGTTTGGCAAGTATAGGGATGTTGGTCACTGGGCGTAAGTTATTTGGATCTACTGGGTCCGCCGTTGGTTGTTTGATGATAGGGACGACTTGACCTATTTTTAGGCAATCTGGAAGGATCCCTTGTGATAGAGAGGCGTTTATTATTTTCGTCCAAATGGGAATCACAATATGGTTTATGTCTCTGACGCACTTAGCGGGTAGAGGATCACTGTAGTGGTTGTTAGGTTTGATGTCTGATAGTGTTTTGTCTATGGTACTTTGATCCAGTAGTTTGAAGTTAACCCGTTGAGCCTTGTTTTTCGTCCTATTGTGGGTGTTTTCTACGGTGCTATTGGGGTTTTGTCTGTCCATATTGCCAATGTTATCAGCCTCTTTCCCGAGCTCTCTTTCCAATTTGTTGGCATTGTCTGTGAAGAATGTTGCGAATTCTTCACAGCTTATTTGCGTTGTTGTGGTTTCTTGGCTGGTTTTAGCTAATTTATTGGATTGATGTTTCGGAATCTGGAATAATTTCCGAGGTCTATTCTTGGCGTTATCTAGCTCAGATCTGATAAATTCTTTTTTGGAGTGTAGTATTTTTTTGTTATATTCGCTTCTGATTCTTCTAAGTGATTTCAGTTCGGGCGATGTTGGGTGTTGTCTCCATCTTCTTTCCGCTAGTCTTAGTTTCCTCCTTTCTTCATTCAGAGTCTCACTGAACCATGGGTTTTTTATCTTCTCTGTGACTCTTTTCAGTTTTAGAGGCATTGTATTGTTGACTATATTCGTTACTGTTTTATTGTAGTGATCTGTAAGTTCCTCCACACTTTGCAAGTTGTTCGGTGGAATCAGTTTCTTCTCACAGCTTTCCACTAATAATGTTATATTCGGGTCTCTAGTATCTCGCAACCATTTCTTGTGTCTGGTAGGTTGTATCGTCTTGTTCTTTTTCATATTGTTTATCCGGAAAGTTATGGCATGGTGATCTGACCAGTCGCATGGCTCAATTGCTATAATTGAGGTATTGTTCGTTTTTGATATTATCCAATCCAGCGTGGCTCCTTTTTCATGTGTTGGCTCCGTGCATACTTGGTTAAGATTTAACTCCGTTAGGAGGTCATTCAGAGCGTTGACTTGTTTGTCTTGGTTGTCATTCCAGTGTAAGTTAAAGTCCCACAGGACAATGTTGTTAGTTTCAGAATTGGAGTCGGTGGTGATGATTTCCATTAATTTGTCTATGAAGGTTGTATTATTGCCTGGCGGGTGGTAAAGTGCATGTAGATTGCATATATGATTATCTGCTGATCTTATCTTGAGATTTAGGTGTTCACAGAATTCGAGAGGTTCTGATGGCACATGTTTGACTTCTATTTCCGATCGGTAAATGCAGGCCACCCCACCCCCTGTCTTTTTTAGTCTATCGAGTCTCACAATATTATACTGTGGGGGTACTAGTAGGTCCATACTAGGAGACGATGATTCCGATAGCCATGTTTCCGTCAGGATTGTCACATTGATTTCTTTGTTCAATATGAGATCAGCTATGTCTGATGCATGTTTTGCTGCCGACCGACAGTTAAGGAGTAGGCATTTTAAAGGTTTCCCTACTATCCTTGTGTTCATGTCATGTGATTCCGTGATTAGTTGTACTTGTTGTAGGTTGTTATGATTGGTTTTCCTTTCATTATGTTTAGATGTTCTGTTAGCATCGATCTGGACTGTTCTGATTTTCTCACCTTCAGCGGGTAGACTCATATTCTCGAAGTAAAGATAGTGTTTCTTCTTCCGTAAGATGGTTGAGGTTCCTGTCAGGCCGATTTTGTCTGTTTGATCGTGGCAATGCCATCTTATTTCCTTCTTTTTGAGAATTAAGAAGAACTTCTCAGATGTACTCGACTTTGTTGTGGGTGCCAACAGGGATTTCCAGCATCTTTTCATTTCTTGTACCGTGGTTAGAATACTGACCATCTGAGTTTGAAGCTCTTTGATTATTCTTCGAGTTTGGAATGAGGTGTTAAGTGCGTTCGTCTTCCTCCTTCTATAACCTTGTTTTGCGTTCACGCTTTTGATTTTTGACCTCTTCATCGGACCTCTTTCCTTCTTGTCACTAGTTTGGTAGTCTGCTCCTTCTCTGTTCATGCCTTGGACAGCCGTTTTGTCTCCTATATCATCAATATTTTGGTAGTCTACTCCATCTCTGTTCATGTCGTGGACAGCTGTGTTGTCTTCTATGTCGTCATTATTTTGGTTGTCTCCTCCGCCTCTGTCCATGTCGTGTGCAGCCGTGTTTTCTTCTATATCACCCTTAGTTTGGTAGTCTGCTCCGCCTCTGTCCATGCCGTGAACAGCCTTGTTGTTGTCCATCTCATTAGTTTCCGTGTTCTCCTTTGGTGTATTACTCCTCTGTGATGACCTGTTAATGATGATAGATGTCGAATCTTTCCTCTGATATGGTTTCAGGGTAGCATTCGCAGATCGTGTATCCAATTCAACTCTTCCTGTGTCCTTTCTGGTCTTGAGAGGTTGTGTTGGATCTTCCATCTGAGAGATTTTCCGGGCTGTGTTCGCACCTTTTGTGTCAAAGATGGTTTTTACTGTGATATTCTTTGTTTGGGGTCCTCTTGTTTCGCTCATGTCACCTTGGTGTGTTGAAGGTAGTGGATCCCGCTGGTTTGTGTCAGGTAGACGGTCTGAGTTGGAAGCTCTGTGGTGATCTAAGGTGTTGTCTTGTGTGGTCAGGTGTTTTTGGGGTCTTGCTTTTATTACGCATCCTTTTAAGGTTGAGAACAGCTTGTCAAATTTGTTTAATTCGCTATCAGTTGCTTGTATGAGCACTATACCGTTCTTAAATCTCGTTATGCATAGGCCCGCTCTACAACTATGTGATGGTTGGCTCATAAGTTTTGTGCCATGTGGGACGTTCTTTATACTTTTTATGTTAAGCATTTCTGTGATGGTATTGCGCCATATCGCCGTTCTTCTAGTGAAGAATATCAAATCATTCACTATAGTACCTTTATCATTGCTATAGGTTGGGTCCAGGATTAGCGTGTCTGGTTTTTTTCTTAAAAGATTATGTTTGAACTTTTTGGCTGCGTTCTTAGACAGATTGGCTGGGTATTTAATGGTATGGGCGTTCGTGCCTTCCCGCTCCAAGTAATGGTCCATCATATTTTTCTTGGCAAAGGAGAATCTTTGATTGAATATATATTTATATCAGTTTATCAATTTAATTTTGTCTAATTACTAGCCTGTGTTGACCTTATATTAACATTCAACCGCTGAATGGATGTGAAATTGAGTTTATGGAAGAAGGCATCATGGTAGAAAATGGTAGAAACTATAGGTGATTTCCCTGTAATTACTGATGAATCAGAAAACAAAAGATGACCAAAATGAGAACAAGAATGAGAAGGAAAAGAATGAGAGTGATTCTGATGGTGAGGATGAGTTCATGGACAGATTGTTGACTGAAGTGAGACCCATCCATGTAATAAGGCCCATGTGCAAATCCAGATGGAAGAGATGGGAGCAGGAGAGTCGAGAGATGAGCTGCAGTGTCAGCCAGATGACTATTTAACTGAATGCAATGTATACTCACACTCCTCAGTACAAGGTTACTCATGAAGCAGACAAGAGGATTTCATCCATTATTGATAAAATTATTGAGCAGGGCATTCTAAAAGATGTACTCTCTGATTATGGGATTTAAAAAGCCTAGTAGAAATGGAGAAGAGTGAAGTGCATGAGGAAAATTAATGATATAGTGATTCCATGTTGTCCAGTGGTACCAAACCCTGCAGTAATATTGTTTCAGATTCCCGCAGATGCCAAGTAGTTTACTGATGTAAACTGGTGTCAAACATTTTTCTTAATTACTCTTTATGAGGATAATCAGTATCTTTTGGTGCTCAGATTCCGAAATAGAATCCTTGTTTGATGTGGAATTCCACAAGGATATGCAGAAGTCCTTCAATATTTTCCCAATCTCTAAGAAAGTTTAAATTTGACCTGTGACTGACTGATAGTCCAATATATTGATGACCTGTTGGTCTCAGCCAAAACGAGAGAAGGCAGTAGAGTTTACATAATTGCTTTGTTTAATTAATTGGTTGCAAATGGGCAAGTACCTCCTGCATAACTACAGACTGTCAGGAGGAGAAGATGTATTTAGGACACTAAATTGAGAAGGGAGTAAGAAAGATGTTGAAAGAACACATGTTTGTGATTCTGTAAATTAACCAACCAACAACACAGAGAGAAGTGAGGATATTTCTAGAGTTGGTTGGCTACTGTCATCAGTGGGTTCCAAACAATTCAGACAAATATTATGTTGGTTCCACACTCAGTTGAAATATTGCTGACTCACACATGTACTCACCATCTTACAAACAGTTGCTTAACAAAATTTGAACAGAATATTCTGGCAGCAGAGAAATTTTCAATTAAATGTAAAATACCCTGAATCCTGCAACACATCTACCATTGTCATAGAATAAGCTTAATGAACAAATAAATGAAAGCACCATGATTAAATTGATGTGACAGAGTTGTACACTATGACCAGATATTCAAGATGATTGTTATAAAACAGGGGGGAACCCAATTGGAGTCAAAGGACATGGGTATCAAGTGTTATAGACAGAAATTGGTCCTCGACATTGATTCAACATATACAATGAAAAAATATATTTCAATTATTCTTTTGATCACCATCCGATTAAAACCGTTTTAGTTGGTATAAAATAGAACACAACAGATATATTATCCCGAAATACCAATTGGTACAAGAAAACACACTTGGAGCAAAACAGTTGTGTCTCATCAAAGTCCGAGAGACTTACTTATTTAATATATGTTTAGAGAAATAACAGATATAAAACACAATTTATTTACAAATGGGGTTCACTGTCAATTGTGCACACCAATTGACAGTGAACCCCATTTGTAAATGATGGGCCACTCGAATTGGCTAACTTAACTTTATTTGTGAATATTTTTTTGACCGAGAGGACGCTATTGAACACTATGAGCAGCATGTTCAGTTTGCACAACAGCATATATTGTTGAAGCATCAAACGTGGGTAATGTAACTTCAGCACAAGTAGTAGCACTTAACACAATTACAAGAGCATGCTGCGTAGCCAAAGGATTGGGTGTTACAATCCATACAATTTTGAAGTGGCGTATGGCTCTGGCCAAATGTGGTCACAAAGGGGTTTCTTCACATCTGCTGGCAATCATAGAAATCGGCTAAGAATTCTGAATTATTTTAGAGGCATAAATCCCAAAGAAGATGACTGTTGTTAAATGTGCCACATACAAGAGTGGAGACAACATAGTTTCAGTGTGCAATAATTTTGCAGCAGATGAGGTTGAGTACTATGCTCTTGCGTTTGGTAGATTAGGAACAAATAAAAAAAAATGAATGGAAAATGTCAATAGTTTCTTGCCAATATTTGAGGAATTGATGAAACTAGCCAGCAATGAGATTTGGATTAACCCTGGGCGGAGTTTGCGGAGTGGGGCTTCGCGGAGCTACGCGAAGTGGGCGAGAAACTACGCCCACCTCCGCACTCCGCGTAGCCCCACTCCGCAAACACCACTGGCCGCCAGCCCCGCCACCCGCCTCCCTCCCGCCCTCCCTAAATACTTTGAAATAAAAGAATCAAATAATTTAAAAAGCACTTACCTTGCCGCCGCTGCCCGCCGCGTCCCCGGGGCTCGCTATCTTCCGTCTTCCGTCTTCTATACTAATGCGCATGCGCGGGCGGCCGCGCATGCGCATTTTCTCGTGAAAATGCGCATGCGCGGCCGCCCGCGCATGCGCATTAGTAAAGCGGACGGAAGACGGAAGATAGTGAGCCCCGGGGACGCGGTGGGCAGCGGCGGCAAGGTAAGTGCTTTTTAAATTATTTCATTCCTTTATTTCAAAGTATTTAGGGAGGGCGGGAGGGAGGCGGGTGGCGGCCAGCTACGCTCCGTCTGCGGAGCGTGCGTAGTGCCGCCTGGCTCCGCCAGCTCCGCAAAATGCGGAGTAGGCGGCACTACGCACACTCCGCAGACGGAGCGTAGCTGGCCGCCCACCGTTAATTTGGATGTGAAGGAATAGGAAGTATTGATGTAATCCTCATTTTAGGAAAATTGCACATGCAGGATGTCAGGAATGGGTCAACAGTGAATAGGTAGGAGGACAAATGTGACCTCGAGTCACACAGGAAAGTCAGAAAGTCCCTTTGGAAGATTGGAGGTAAGTTTGTCTTTTTACAAGTGGGTTGAGGCTTACCCAACCCGCAGGTGTGCCTCACTGACTGTAACCAAGCTTTTAATTAGAAAGTTGATCCCTAGTGTTGGTTTGCCAACTTCTTTAGAGTCAGAAAGAGGAACTCATTTTAAAATTGATTTCATAAGAGTCTTTTGCACAGAACAGATAGTGGAGAAGAATTTGATTATGGATATTACACAGAAACATCAGGAATTGTACAGAGCACCAATGGTACCCTGAAATGAAAGTTGACCACAGTGTGTACATTGACAACATTGGAATGGACGTATGTTACCCTAGGTTTGCTGAGTATTAGGGGCACACTCCTGAAGACTATAGGCTTTTCTCCCCATGAAGCCTTAATGGAGTGAACTATGAGGATTTCCAGTACTCCTTCAGCTGCACTTGTGAATAGTACTAATGATCTGGTTCTGGTTTACTGCTAGGGCTTAGATGCTTGGTATGCTCTATCTCTCACTATGTAAATGTGGCTACATCGTCAGCAAGTGAACATGTTCATGAGAGCTGTTTGGAACCTTGATGGAAAGACTATTACCAAGTAATCATAATGACGAATACTGCTGTGAAGTGTGAAGGTTTACCATGTTGGATTCATGCATCTTACAAGAAGGGAGTGAAGACTGTAGATGAAGAAGTGGTGACACAAACAAATAGTTCACAGGGGCAAGCTTGAGTTCACTATATTGATCCAGAGGGTGAAAAAAGATTTCAAGAACAACAAGGAGACCAATGAATTGGAAAAATAAAATGTCAACACTCAACAAGAAAATCAAATTTTAAAAACTTGAACTATGAAGACCCCTAGAGCAAATCAAGGTGGTCCAGTTGCAAGTTGTGCAAACCATGAAACACATAAAGATGGCAACAAGCCAAGTGGAACAAATCTGACTGAAGGTGTACGCTTGATACAAGCTGATTGGTCTGAAGCTTTGAGAAAAAGGAGTTTTGCAAAGAGTTGCCAGTTTGAAGGAAAATAGAGAAGAATCAGCTGAAACAGTAACAGTTCAGAATGACAGAGATTTTTGTTTATGCTTGTAATATAAAACTATTGCCTGCTTTTGAAGAAGATTAAATAATTAATTTTGCACCGTGGTGATCCAGCTGAAGGTAGTTTTGTTTTTGCATTAAGCATGATATGAGCTGCTGAATTATATGTCTGTATCTGTTAGAATCAATTTCTTTTGAAAACTGAAATGAATCACATCAAATTTCTAATATTTGAAGAATTTACAAATGTACAAAGCTTTTCTGAAGTTGCAAACAGCCCAATTTGCAGAATCGAGCCGTTTGTGATTGCAAAAAAGCATTTTTTAATGTATAAATCCCTATGTGGGATTTGGTAATCTATTACCGAATCAGAAATTGGGTTTGTGATTCAGTTTTAGGAAGGGATGTGTTTAGGGCGTTCCTTCCTAATACTGAATTGCAGTGGTATGTGTGAAACTCATTTTCGTCCAGGCTTTCCATGCGGGAAAGCCCGACATGGATAGCCTGTCAGGAACCGACATCATAATCCCAACAGCGGAAACGCCGTCATACTGGATTATGTGGCGGTTCTGACTGGCTGACATTAGCCAGCCGAATCGATCGGCTTGTTTAAATCAGGTCCGACATCATTATAATACAGTAGTCGGATTTGAAACCTTGTATGTTGGTCGGAAAGTCCCATTCTAGTCTATGCAACAATAAGAAAAATGTTGGACTCTGGAGGGGTGCATTTACTATTCCATTCCAATCTAAGCAACGGTAGAGAATATGCTTCTTCAAAGTGGTTAGATTTACTATCCCTACTCCTATCTAACCAACAGTAGGAAAAGTGCTTGACATTGGAGGGGTTATATTTACTTTTCCCACTGAAGTCTAAACAACTGTAGACAAAGTATTGGACTCTGAAGGGGTTAGATTTACTATCCCCACTCCAGTCTAACCACCAGTAGGGAAATTGCTTGAGTTTAGAGAGGTTATATTTACAAGTCAAGTCAAGTCAAGTCAATTAATTTATATAGCGCGCTACATACCCAGAGGGTCTCAAGGCGCTTGAAGAAGGGTGGGGAATTACTTGTCGAATATCCAGGTTTTAAGTTGCTTTCTGAATGCTAGGTGGTTCTGAGTGAGGCGAAGGTGAATGGGAAGTGAGTTCCAGGTTTTAGCCGCCAGGTAGGAGAAGGATCTTCCTCCCATGGTGGTTTTGTTGATGAGAGGTACAGTAGCAAGGGCTTGGTTGGAAGAGCATAGCTGGCGGGAGGGGGTGTAGAAGGAAAGTCGAGTGTTGAGGCATTCGGGTCCAAGTTCGTACAGTGCTTTGTGTGCGTGGGTTAGGAGGCGGAATGTTATCCTCTTATTGACGGGGAGCCAGTGGAGGTTTTTCAGGTGACCAGAAATGTGGTCTTTACGCTGGATGTCTAGTATGAGTCTGGCTGATGCGTTCTGGATGCTTTGGAGTTTTTTCTGAAGTTTTGCAGTGGTGCCGGCGTATAGGGTGTTTCCGTAGTCCAGGCGGCTTGTAACCAGTGCGTGGGTGACCGTTTTTCTAGTTCCGGTGGGGATCCAGCGAAATGTTTTTTTGAGCATGCGAAGAATGTTGAAGCAAGATGATGAAACGGCGTTGACTTGTCTGGTCATCGAGAGTGAGGAGTCCAGGATGACGCCCAGGTTCCGTGCGTGGTCCGTCGGGATGGGTGCTTTTCCAAGGGCCTCTGGCCACCAAGAGTCGTCCCAGGCGGAGGGGGAGGTACCTAAGATAAGGACTTCTGTTTTGTCTGAATGCAGTTTCAGACGGCTGTGCTTCATCCACTCGGCTACTTCTTTCATTCCTTCATGTAGGTTGGTTTTGGCGGTGTTAGGGTCTTTGGTGAGTGAGAGGATCAGTTGAGTGTCGTCAGCGTAGGAGATGATGTTGAGGTTGTGTTGGCGTGCGATGGTCGCGAGGGGGCTCATGTATACGTTGAAGAGGGTGGGGCTGAGTGAAGATCCTTGTGGCACGCCGCAAATGACTTCAGTGGCGTCTGACTTGAATGGTGGGAGGCGGACTCTCTGAGTTCTTCCGGCAAGGAACGAGGTGATCCATTCCAGTGCTTTTCCTTGGATTCCGATGTTTCTGAGGCGTTGTAACAGGGTGCTGTGACAGACTGTGTCGAAGGCTGCGGAGAGGTCGAGGAGGATGAGGGCGACTGTGTCTCCATTGTCCAGTAGAGTTTGAATGTCGTCTGTTGCTGCGATGAGTGCGGTCTCAGTGCTGTGTTTGGCTCGGAAGCCGGACTGTGAGGAGTCGAGGGATTTGTTGGTTTCGAGGAAGGCGGCGAGCTGGTTGTTGACAGCTTTCTCGATGACTTTGGCCGGGAATGGAAGGAGCGAGATGGGGCGGTAGTTTTTGAGTTCAGTGGGGTCAGCTGTGGGTTTTTTCAGAAGGGCGCTGAGTTCGGCGTGTTTCCAGCTTTCCGGGAAGGTGGCAGAGTTGAGGGAGCAGTTGATGACGTCTCGGAGGTGTGGTGCTATGATGGAATCTGCTTTGTTGAAGATGTGGTGAGGGCAAGGGTCTGTGGGGGATCCTGAGTGGATGGAGTTCATCAGGCGGATGGTGTCCTCAGTGGAGATTGGGTTCCAGTCACTAAGGATGTTCAAGGGGGGTGAAGGTGCGGCAGAAGGTGGGTGGGTTGGTCTCCGGGTTGGATGTCGAAGCTGTTGTGGATGTCTGCGATTTTGTCGTGGAAGAATGAAGCTAGGGAGTCGCAAAGGGATTGAGAGGGAGTGATGTCGTTGGAGTTGGCAGTGGGGTTAGTAAACTCTTTGACGATGTTGAATAATTCCTTGCTGTTGTGGGCGTTCTTGTCTAGTCGGTCTTTGAATGCGGCTTTCTTGGCAGTCCGGATCAGTTGGTGGTGTATGCGGGTGGCGTTTTTGAAGGCGTCCCTGGTGCTGGTGTGTGGGTCTTTTTTCCAGGCCTTCTCAAGGGAGCGACAGAGTTTCTTGGATTTCTTAAGATCATCGTTGAACCAGGGAGCGTTTTTGCTGCCTAGTTTGATTTGACGTTTTTTCAAAGGTGCTAGGTTGTCGGCGCTGTTGGTTAGCCATTGAGTGAGGTTAATGGCTGCTTGGTTGGGGTTCGAAGAGTGGGCAGGGGGGTTTTGAAGAAGTGATGAGGAGATCTGGTCGATGGTGATTTTGTTCCAGTTTCTTCGCAGAGTAGGTTGAGGATGGTTGTGGGTTGTGGTCTTTTTGTAGACAAAGTGAACGCAGCTGTGGTCCGTCCAATGGAGAACTGTCGTGTGGCTGAAGGAGATATGTTTGCTGGAGGTGAAGATAGGGTCGAGTGTGTGACCTGCGTAGTGAGTGGGGGTATTAACAAGTTGTTTGAGTCCGAGGTTGGCGAGATTGTCCAGAAGGGTGGTGGCGTTGCTGTTGTTGCTCTTTTTCAGGTGAAAATTGAGGTCTCCCAATGGAATGTAGTCCTCGGAGGGGAGGGCGTGTGGGGTGATAAAGTCAATGATGTCGTCACTGAATTGTGCACGGGGTCCTGGGGGCCGGTAGAGGAGGGTGCCTCTGAGTGTGGTCTTGGGGTCTGTGTGGATCTGGAAGTGAAGGTGTTCGGCGCTAGCGAGGTTGACGTCTGAGCTGGTTGAGATGCGGATGGTATTCTTATGGACAATAGCGATGCCTCCTCCTGTTTGGTAGGTGCGGTCTTTTCGGATGATCTTGTTCTAGTCTAGGCTACAGTAGGGACATGGTTGCACTTCGGAGGGGTTGTATTTACTATTCTCAATCGAGTCCAAGCAAAAGTAGAGAAAGTGCTTGCCTTCAAAGGGGTTACATATACTATTCCCAGTTCAGTACAAGCAACAGTAGAGAAAGTGCTTGACTTCAATAGGGTTAGATTTACTTTTTCCACTCCAGTCTATGCAACAGTATGGAACGTTTTGGAGTTTGAAGGGGTTACATTTACAATTCTCACTCCAATTTAAGTAACAGTAGATAAATTGCTTGACTTTGGAGGGGTACGTTCAATATTCCCACTACAGTGTAAGTAAATGTAGGGAAGATGTTGGGATTTGGAGGGGTTGAGTTCGCTATTCCCATTCCAGTCTAAGCAACAGAAAGGCAAGTGCTTGACTTCCAAGGGGTTATATTTACTATTTTACTCCAGTCTTAGCAACAGTGAAGAATGTGGTGGATTTCAGAGGGGTTAGATTTATTATTCCCACTGTAGCCTTAGCAATCAAAGAGAAAATGTTGGACTTCAGAGCGGCTAGATTTCCTGTTATAACTCTAGCCTAAGCAACACTTAGAGAGATTACATATACTATTCCCTTTCCAGTCTAAACAACAGCAGGGAAAGTGTTTGACTTTGGAGAGGTTAGGTTGACTATTTTCACTCCAATCTAAGCAACAGTAGGAAAAGTGTTAGACTTTGAAAGGGTTACATTTACTATTCCCACTGCAATATATGCAACAGTAGGGAAAGTGTCCATAACAATTACATATACCACTCAAACTCATAATTACTTTATAGTAAATATTGAAAAACCTAGCAATAATATATTTTAAATCATATTCACCATAATACAATACAAACTTTAAAAAAAGTAAAAAACTAAATGTAATAAATCTATTTAAAATTACATTTGCTTCCCTCCCTAACAACGTAAAAAAATGCAAACCCTCCAACAAATAAATAAAAAATAATTATATTACCTAAATGAAAAAAATTCTCAAGAAAATTAAAAGACATTTTACAGATATTGATATGAAACCATACAACAATAAGTTAATAAATATTTAAAATAAAAAAAGCATTTGAATAGTAAATAATTAAAAGATACACACATTTAATTGTGAATAAAACATTAATTAAGATTTGTAATAAATCAAAAGTATATATTTTCAATAACTTCCCAAGGTATTATCCTACAAACCCAACAATCTGTTACTAAAATATAAATTACTAACAAAAGTATAAACATTTAAATAATCAATATAATTTACATATTAACCCTAAATATATAAATGACAATCATAAAATAAAAAAATTACAAAATAACAATCAAGTAACTAAGGGGTCTATTACGATGGCGGGCAGACAACGTCCGCCCGCCACCGCAACGGCAAAGGGGACCACCCGCCATAGGAGCGGCGGTCCCGCCATACAAATTAGGATACGCCGCCACATTTGCGGGGGCATCCCGCATTTTTTACATTGTGGCGGGCGGTGCTGTAAGCAGCACCTGCTGCAATGTAAAAAAAGCATGTTGTGCATATGCATGTACCATGTGACAGGCACTGCGGGGTGCCTGCCACCTTCTGCATGCAATTGCAGAGGGTACCCCCATGTGCATCCCCCATCCCCCCAACACCCATGGAAAGGCTGATCTCTGCCATCAACATAATATGGATGGCGGTGTCTTGCAGGCACCGCATCCATATTGACGCCCTTTTCCGTCCGGTCGCCTGTGCGACCGACGGAAAACTGGCAGACAGGCTTTCCGTCCACCAATGTTCCCACCGCCATCGTAATTTGGTAGGCAGGCAGTGGAATATGGCGATCCTCCCGCCATCCTAATGACCTCCTATGTTATTTGGAGTAAAATATGAATTAACATATACTTTACAATATTTATAATTTAATAAACTCCCCTGTGCCTCTACACAACCAACAGCCCTGATTAAGATATACATTGCTAATGTAAATTCGAAAAATAGCAATTACAAAAGAAACTTAAATAAAATAACAATTAAACAATTTACATAATTACTAATCAATTAAATATTTAATTAAACAAAATAACATTTTAGCAATTTAACGAAGTTCCCATCCTATTGCCCAACAAACCAAACAACACTAGTTAATTCATATGAAACTAACCAAAAAATATTTATTACAACTATATTAAAGTAAATGATATATGAAATAGAAGAGTATTCTTAAAATGTATATTTTATAGCAAAAAAAAGATATTGTAACCTCAGATATTCTGTTCCATTATATTTTGTTAGTCACAATATTTTGAGTCAATAGTCATCATCATCATCATCATCATCATCATCATCATCATCATCATCATAAAAACATTATTTGGTCTTGGTTGGACCACAAAAGTATATAACAATGTCAATGGATTAATCAAACAATAATAACAAAGTACATCAACATTTTAAAACAAACTCAATGTTAAAAACCTGAATACAAAATAATACACTCAAATAATAAATGTAAATTGTAAATTGATACTTGTATAGCGCACTACTCACCCGCAAGGGTCTCAAGGTGCTTGTAAGAATACCGCTGTGGAACCCATCCTGGCTTTCCCTGTGAGGCGTCCACTCTTGGGCACCCCCAAGGTGGAGGCCAGGCATCCTTAGCATTGTGGGGGCCGTTGTGGAGATTAAGTAAACTATTGCCCAGAGTTGCAGAGTGGGACTCCATGATTGGAATAGGCACCGAGGCGAGAATTATCAGGTCCATGGAATTTTGAGGCCAAGACCCGCCGAGGCGGGGAATCGAACCCTGGTCCCGGGCTAGACCTCTGAATCAGGGTCTGCCGCTCTAACCATTGAGCCACACTTCTCCAAATAATAGGTCAATATAATTCATTCCTGAACTATACATATTTAAAATTGGAATAGACCTATTGTGTAAATTAGTCAAATGTAGGAACCATCTGGGCAAACCATGGCTAATATAGTATTTTCTTGACTAAGATCCCTTAAAATAGTGTCATAGGAACAGCAAATCACATTAAAGTGCATGACATTTGGATCCATCTGACCCAACATGTTTACAGTCATAAAGGTTTTTGTAACAACAGTAAAGTGCATCCTATATAACAGATCGGGTCAGCCCAGATTCGACATCAAGCGCCTTACTTAGCCTCAGAGACAAGGCCAAGAAACAGGCAACAAAATAAGTTACGTGAACATTCAGGAGTAATTGAAGGAACATAAGAGGAGACTTAACCTGGATAACATTTGGGGAGTTCCACAAAGGTACCAAGATAATCTTATGAGGAACATCATAAAAACCACAAAAAAAACATAAAAAGCACAAGAGCCTGAGCAGAAAAATGAGCAAATGTGCAGGGTCCTGACTGCACGTTCACAGCAATAGGCCTAGATAAGATCCACAACAGATTAAATTGATTAAACTGAAATCTAGTCACAAGGAGCCAATGATGACCAATGGGTACATTATGTAAATAGGGTTCAATTACTGGTGGTGTTAAAATCAGTGCATGTCCTCACACAAGGGCTTTTTGAGTTCTACCCCCTCTATCACTGCTTTCCATCATGACAAAGAATATTTGCCTTCAAAAATGTTTGTAGAGAATTAAGCAGAGCTGCTCTTTCTAGTTTAACAAAGATAGCCAATATGTATGCTAACCATTTAATTGGCCTCCACCCATGGTGCTTCATACAATCCATAAGTATCTCCTTATTTAAGTGATTCTCAGGTCTCACCCAAATTGTGTGCCACCTAATTAAGGGATGCAGTGCAATGAGGTCCAACAAGTATGGCAGCCCAAGCTCCACATCAACCATAAAAGCAGGAGTAGATACGGGAACTGGAGCTATATAACCCCACATGCCAGACTTATTTGATCTGAGAAATCTTTATCAATGTGCCCAGTGTCAGTCATGTCACATGTTATTTTTAATCTGATATTTTGTTCATACAGCCTGTGGTAATAAGCTTATTTCACATCCCAAGTCTTTGCTATCTTTCCGTAGTCTTTCCAAGGGTGTGTCGTGTAGGTGAGATGAGTGAAACAAGGGTGAAATGTGGGTTTGGTCAAGTGCTCATGGATGTATTTGGTATGTTGATTCCACCTTCTGGAGTGGCTTTGAAAAGATGTGAAAATTAGAAAGTTGCCTACTTTAGGGGATTGTTTGGCTACTAATACTGGAGATGCATTTAAAAAAAGTAATGAAGAGATGGAACCTATTTGTGTGATGGGTAGCAAAATCGGCTTGCTATGGATATTTTACTTGTGAAGAATGATGGTGTGTGGTGCCTAGTAAAGGTCCACAAATGTAGTACATTTGTACCCGATAATAGCATTTAAATTAATAAGTATATTAATAATGTACCTAATATTTTGCATGAAGCTAAAACCTTGGGAGAAACTGGTGCATATGAAATGATTGTCTCCTGGTTTAGTATGATTGAAAAAGGAATTTCAAAGGATTGGTGAATGGTTTAGTGATATCAGTTGTGGAACTAACCTTAACTCCATAACTATTCTTAGTCTGATTTCTTCTATTAAAACTTGTATATGTTATCTGTCTTAGGTGAGGTTTGAAACGTGATTGTGGAAATAAGAAGACAACCAGAAACAAAAAGAGAGAAGATATTATACTTGATGACATCATAGCCTGAGTCTGTGATGCAATGAAGGCCTTGCAGAAGACAAAGCTGAAGAAAACAAAACTGATGGATGAATTGTTGTAGAGTAGTGTAATGTAGTTTGTGATGATTTCAAAAATCATCAGAGAGGGTTTTGGATCTGGCCCTCTCTGCAGGGTCCCTCCCAGATGTTTTGCCTTCACCACTCCTGTATTCCGAAATTTGTTTCTGTTGGCTTTAGGACTCTGCTCCTTGTAACAATACTAACCAGTGCTAAAGTGTTTGTGCTCTCGCCTTCAAATATAATAACAATTGGCTTACACCTAATTGCTACATTTAATTTACTTATAATTTCCTAGTAAAGTGGTACTATAGGTATCCAGGGCCTGTAAATTAAATGCTACTGGGGGCCTGCAGCACTTAATGTGCCAACCAATTAGGTACTCCTTGAAAACATGTTTCAGGCCTGCCATTGCTGCTTGTGTATGCAGTTTTAACCTGGCAACATAAACCTATTCCCAGGCCTAAACCTTACCTATTAATTTCATATGTCACCCATAGGGTAGACCCTAAACAGTCCATAGGCCATGGTGCATTGTATTTAAAAAGTTGAACATGTGCTTTTAAGTTTTATATGTCCTGATATTGAAAAACTCTCAAATTCCTTTTTCATTTTTTCAAGGCCCACTTCTCCCACCAACATTGGGTTACCCCATTACATTTATTTCTTGATACATTTTTTTGAGGAGCTGGCAGAAGTCTCATGTTTGGAGTCTGAGGGGTTTAAAATTAATGAAATACATGTAAACCCTCTTTAATAGCAATGTTGGCTTTAAGGCCTAGTTCTGAAATGTTACTTTAGAAATCTCTCCTTTTACTTTTTTTATCCTAACCATTTAGTGTATGCAGCCTGTTCCTTGGCCACATGACTAAGTGTAGTTGCCAGTTGGCCTTTGCTTATTCCTCAGAGACAGCCACACAATAGAGGGTCTTGGTGTTAGCCGGATGGGCCATCCTGACTTGCTGAGGGCTGGAGCCATCAGCTGTCACACTTGCACTTCAAAGACACTGTCTCAGCTCACATGCAAAGGATTTCACACTAGTTTATTGTGCATGTAGACATACTGGGACCAGGACAGGGAGGCAAGAAATTCCAACACCTCTGTAAGGGGAAAACCGCAGAAGTTTTTCCGCATTTAAAATGGGCACCAGTTGTAAAAATGGGACCCTCTGACCCACTCTTCAGAACACTGCTGGCCTGTGTATACTACTGAAGAAGGACTGCTTTGATGCTTGAGGCCTGCCCTGCTGTCTAAGAAGGAAGTCTGGATCTGCAAACTTCATCCCAGGCTGAAGTTACTCCAACGGTCAGCTGAATGACCTCCTGGTCTGAGCTATAGGTACAACAAGCTCCAGAGGTCTACCTGCAACTGCTCATCTGAAGTGCTGCACTGGACCTGCAACTGGACCTGCCTGAGCTCTGCTGGCCTCTAAAGCAGTGAGTTTTTCATCCCCAGTAGGTGTCTCCCATGTGCTGGACCCTTGGTGTGCTGAGCTCCTGCTGGATGAAAAGAAGTAGTCCTGAAGTTTTGGGATCTTCAAGGTCTCTGAATTGGTCAAATCATACCAAAATCGTGCTGCCCGCTCTGACCACTAACGCGAAGCATTGGTGAACCTGACTCATTGGGCTACAGCGATCGGCAGCAGCGACCGGCAACTCGAGATCTGCACTTCTCATTACAGCATCGCCAGCCCACACTAATTGCCGATGTTGGCGAATCGCCGTTAACCACCGTCCGTGATGCCAGACAGGATCGTCGTGCAGCAGCCACAACTGTCTGTGATGCCTGGCCTCTTCTTTACATTACATCAATGACTATCTGTGATGTTCTCCCTGCTCCTCACAGCCTCCTCCACCATGAACTGGACTCTTTGCACTGGAGTTTAGAAGGTAACTTTTTCAACTGGACTAGCCTGGTCTCTGTATCCGACCCACACTCCATCGCATTTACCCTAAACTTGTGACTTTCGCCCAGTCTCTCATGAAAAGATAACCACTTTGCACTTTTAGGCACTATACTTACCTTAAATCTTTGAAATTTAATATCTCTGGTTCTACTGATTGGATTTGTATCCTTTTGGTTCAAATAGTTTAATTAATTTTACTTTGTTTTTCTAAATTGGTGTGGGATTTTTCTTCTGATGTGTTTTCACTTTATTATTGTTTGTGTGCTGTATACATACTTTACACATTGCCTCTAATTTAGCCCTGACAGCCTTTGTGACAAGCTACTAAAGGGTTAAGGACAAAAAAGTAGTAAAGTTAGTCTTTTTGTATAAGTGTACCTTTGTGAATACCGAAAAGAAGTAAAGTTAGACTTTTGGTCTAAATTTCCCTTTCTGAATACCGAAAAGTATTAAACTTACACAAAAGTATAAGTTTACAATGGCTTTTGAAAATTGCATGAACAAGTTTCCTAAGTACATGTTTCTCTTGTTTGTTTTTTCTTTGCATAAACAAGTCAAAATGGGATTAATTTAATGGTTTTGTTTTCTTGTACTGAACAAAATGTATTTATCTGCATGCCTTTGGAGGGAGCCACGCCTAGATGCTCTCCATTGTTGCAATATTCAAGGGCGCCGCTGCCCAAGCCACAACTATATTTTCATTAATTTTAAAATGCCAAATTCTTTAGTTTTCTTTAATAGTATATTGTCATTACTCTTATTTGTAGAGTAAAGGATGTCCACTAATTATTTGCGATATAGGCGTTTACTAGAACATCTTATTTTATATATCACAATTTCTATAATGTTGATGGATTTATTCCATGTCTTATCTGTTTTTTAGGTAAAAATCCCACCTTCGTTAATATATGCTGCTGAGGTATTGGACATGAATTATTGGCTGTCGATTGATAAGGCAGAAGGACGAATTATGCGCCAAATTTGCAATTCAAACTCTTTGGCTGCCCCACATGTTCTGCACCTTGAATTTGGATTAGTCTCGTCCTTCATCTTAGCCCAGGCAGCAGTTCTCAGGTGGATTAACTCTCTCTTTTTGGGGGAAGAGGGTACACTTAGGGCAGCCCTGAGAATAGAAATCTATCGCACACTACAAGAACAATCAACGTTTTTTAGGTCTTTTTTATATGCAAATTATATTTTCGGTCTTAGTTTAATTCCCACTTCTCCCATGTCTAAATCTGGTTTGAAACAGTTATTAAAGACGTTTAGATCCCCTATCAGTTTGGTGAGAGATGCTTCTTTAAGCAAATCCAGGCCCAGTAACGTGGCAGTCAGTGGGAGCGCTCTGGGGAATAAACCACAGCCCTATTTAACTTGGAATATCCCTCATGAGATTAGAAGGCTGATACTCCTACTGAGACTAAATCAGCTGCCCTTAAGAGATGTTACTGGTATCTGGGATAAAACACCTAGAGAGAAGAGAATTTGTGAATTGTGCCAGTTGCAAATCCAAGACCTAAATCATGTCCTATATGTATGTTCCAACCTGCAAAGTGCCAGGTGAATGTTTTTAAAACCAGTATTTAAAAGATTTAATATATACTCTGCTCAGGACGCAAGTTCTTTGGTCTTGTCACCTCCGAATGAAATGGTCTGTTTTAAGATATACCAATTTTTTAGAAAATGTTTGCCTATTTATCAGAACATTGTCCAACAGTAGTACTCTGGTTACGATTTAATACCAATTGGTTGGCTATCTTATTGTTTTATGTATTAATAGCACTATTTGCACATTTCTATGTTTGATATAAGAATTTTTATCGGTCGGTTATGTGATTGTTTTATGTATTACACCATTATTTGCACATTTCTCAGGAATTTTGTATTGTATGTAATGTTTGTATTTTTAATTGTTGGCGTGTTTTTGTGGACCTCCGAAGGAGTTCCAAAACAAAATAAATTGAAATTATTCCATGTATCTTTGTTAATGCAGCCCTATGATACCACTTCCCGCCATGTGGAATTTGTTGTTTTTCACTACTCTGAAACTATAAAATGTGCCTTTTTCGGGCTTTGTCATGTCTTTTGCTTGCATATTTGATTTGTCCTTTCCTTGCTTTCTTACCAGCAGTCCCATGTCAGACTGTTATCTGACTTAATATTTAGACTTTTCTTTGCTTTTGAACTGAGTGACCTCCACCTTAGACTGCCTACTAATGTATCTCTTTTTTCAGAGGCCACTTGCAAACTGAATGGATGTATGCTAGTTCATTACTGAACGATATTTGGTTATGGTTAATTCCCTTATGTTATAACCTCTTGCAACTGACTTTATTTTTATGCATTATTGATATTGATTTGAATCTATCTACTTTTTGTTGTCTGTAATAGTTCTTACAAAGTCTGCCCGCCATACTAATGAGCCCCATAGTGTATGATGTTCCATCATTGCCCATCTGTAAATTGCTGTGCAGGTGTTCTGTCCTTACAAAAATTTGACCATAGTACATTAGAGACTTTGGAAACAAAGTAGAATGCCAGCATCACAGCATGCAAACCATTGCAATGTTACTGTGTGTGCTGCTGCATCGGAATTTCATTCATGGTCTGTAGCTCTGTGCGACTTAACTGATGCCGGTTAGGACTTCAATGGTTTCTCGAATCAGCGCTTAATTTGTAGAAGAATGAGTGCTAGTACCAAAACCTCTGCTCTGGCTGTGCTATTCAAAGTCAAGGCACCGAATACAAAGGCTGTGTAGGGTTTAATTCATCTCAGGCCTCTTTAACCACCACCAGACACTGCTGCCCATTTATCTTACCATTACTGGACCCTGCTTTCTCACTTTGGGGCTCATTAGTATGGTGGGCGGACTTTGTCTCCCCGCCATAGCCCCGGGAAACGGGACCGCCCGAAATGCGTGCAGTGGTCCCGCACCTACAATTAGGATACGACTGCCACACTGGTGTGCGTATCCCGCATTTGTAACATTGCGGCGTGCCGCTATGCCACAAATGCAAGTTGTGCGTTTCTATGCACACCGTGACAGACACCGCACGGTGCCTGCCATGTTGTACACTGAAATGCAGGGGGGTACAATAGGTACCCCCAATGTGCAACCCCCCACACCCCTGAATCCCTGGGGGCCCGCCATGGGCCCCCAATGTCGAGCACCGCCTGCCTTTCCGAAGCAATACCGCACGGAAAGGCAAAACCCTACATGCATCATAATATGGATGGCGATGTCCACCGGACACCGCCACCATATTAACAGCTATTCCGCCCGGTAGGCAATCGGGTGGATTGCCTACCGGCGGAAAACCGGCGGACGGTCTCTCCGTCCGCCGGCATCCCACCCGCCATAGTAATATGGCGGGGGGAATCGGCATGCTGGAGGGCACAAATGTCAGGCGGATCGCCACCGCCATGCGGGCGGTGACGATCCACCGGGCATGCTAATGGGCCCCTTTGTGTCATTCTTTCTTCTCCTTCTTCTTTCCTGTTTGTTTGTGTTTCTCTTTTACGGTCAATATCCCATTAGGAAAAATATGTGCTGGTCCTCTAAAATGAGCGCCAGTGGGCCAGACCGGCAACCACCGGCTCAATATATCAATGTCAAAAGTGGCTTTACAATTGTAAAAAAAAAAGGTTAACTGGCTGGTCTATGCAAAATTTACATGCACAAATAGCTTTAATTATTGAGCCCTTTATTTTTTTAATCCCTATTTGCTCTACTGTGGCCATTTTCTGATCCTGCCCATATTTGCAGAAATGCTCACATTTTGATTAGTAAATAATTATTAAATATGTGTAATACATTTTTTCTGGTTCTGAAAATATATATTTTTCTTATTCACATAGTTCATTCCAAAAATAGAGTACAGGGCTCATAGCATGAAGTGTGATAATATGACTAAAGTGCAAAAAACACCCTGTCATAAGCGTGAAAATGTTTTAGGTAACAAAATAATACTGCTGCAAGAAAAAATAATCCCTTCTCTCTCTGTTTTCTAATTGCATCAGGGATGGGAGTTTCAGCTTGATGTCAACATGTACAGTGAATTTAGGGGCAGTCCAGTGTCCTGATCTTACTGATTATGCCATGTCTTTTACACAGTACATGAGCAGTATTTGGACAGCATTCCACAATCTATGACTACATAGATTAATACCTACTCATGCTTATATTTATATAGGTGCACATTGACTCTAGAATACTTGCAATCTGTTTGAAAGCATTGCTCAGACTATTTTATTTTACTCATAACAACCATTGATGTTTTCTACAGTGCAGAGCAATAACTGAAACACTGACCCGTTTGGTCGAGTGTCTCTCCTCGCAATTTTGTGTTGCTAAGGAATTGTACTTTATTGTCTCCCCCACAAAATTTGTGTTGAGGTCATAAGCAAATTCGTAGTGCAATGTATAATGTTTAATCTATTCCTGATTGGTCACTTACCATGCTATGTTATGTGTATTTGAATGGAGAAAAACTCACCTAAAAGTGTATCCTGGTGCTGAGGCAGAAGCTGTAAGGGTGGAGCCAGGGTTGGGCTATGCGAAGATCTAGGCCTTCAGTTTCTTACAGGATTCTAGAATTGAGGAGGTGGCTCTGACGTGCTGGGGCAGGTCATTCCAGACTTTAGGAGAGAGGTTGAGGAAGGCAGGTCAGTTGTATCTGGTTATTTGTATGCATGTGTGTATGCAAGTGGGAGTCCGGCTGAGTGGAGGTGTCTAGTAGGTATGTGTTAATTTCTGTGGTTCTTAAGGTATGTAGGGCAATGTTTTGTAAGGCGGTGTATGTGTGCATGAGGTGTTTGAGGACAAATCCTTTGTGGATTGAGAGCCAGTGGAGCTCCTTGAGCTATGGGGTGATGTGAGTGCAGGTTAGGAGGTTGAGGGTAAGCCTAGCCGCTGAGTTTTGTATGGACTTCTGGTGAGTTGAGCATTGATTCCAGCATTGAGTGCATTGCCGTAGTCCACTTTGAAGGTGATGAAGAACAGGGTGTCGGTTCTGAGAATGTTGGTGGGGTGCAATTAGAAAATCTTCTTGAACCTCTTTAGCATGTGGAAGCAGGAGACAAAGACTGTGTTCATTTGATCAGTCAACGTGAGTTGGTTGTCAATTACTATTGAAGTTCTTTGAATGGGTTTCCAGGAGGGTTGTGGGTCTGAGGATCTGTGGTGATTTTGGCTGATAATTGCAGATTTTCTATTCAATGATGTTGTCATCATGTCTGGTGGAGCACCAAATCAATCATGTTGCAGTATCAAACTCGTGTATAGCATCACCTTCAGGTGCGTTGACAACCATGCCCATGTCCACATTGCTTTATGTATGTACATATTGGTTCGTTTCACTCCTTCACTATTGCCACCTGTTAAAGAAAAGATGATAAACAACTTCTATAATTATCTCAGTTTACAATACAGTGTCATTGATTCAACGTGCTGATGTGTTCCTAATGGAAAGTAAACGTAGAGTACTTGACCAAATGAATAAATGAGAAACTCTGTGCAAGTACACCATGATCACAACTGTTTAGTTCTGAAATTTTCTGCATCATGTTTCACTGTTCAATTTATTTGACAAAAGTAGTGTTTGATGACAGTTTGGGCTCAAACAGCAAAATGGCTTTCAACACAACCTCAAACTCGGCCTTACAGTTTCAGTAATCACTGATATTCTTTCTATGGAATGGTGGGAAATACCTGAAGTATTTGAACATACCCATACAGTTCAAAAAGTGCATCTCAATGCAATACATGAGGTAACTGAAGTCACTCACTTCTATAGCCAAAGTATTGTCGCACAGTATTTGTTATCAAACGCTATTTGCAAGTTCACACATGTAGGCATGCTGACCTTTATGTAAGAGTATTTGAAACCCAATAGTTTGACAAGGATGTAAGTTGATGGGGAAACTGTTCATTAGGGGAGCACAGATGGACATTTGTTGACTAAAGGCTATGATTCACGTACAATTGTCGTTTACTGTGGTCTGCACTTGCTAATCAGACTTGATAACATTGAAAACAGCGAAGAGGGAGGTTTATTGAAAAATCTCAGGACACTTCACTTTGTTGAGGGGATATGTGAACTGAATATAATGTAAATGTAAGACAATTATTAACTTACAAAGTCAAATTCACAGCCACGCTTTATGGAATGCTGGTGGGTATGGTAAAAACGTGTTTCCAACTCTCATTTTGGTGTTCTGGATTTTTAATCCGCCTTTTTTTATTTTCATGGGATTGGAGTAGTACTAAGTATGTTGAAGGTACTGTTGAGGTCTCTGTTAACAATGTATGTGCCCACTCACCTCAAATAATAAGTGGTCTTTTGCCAGCTCGCACAAGACCATGCATGGTATGAATGACTAATGTCCACTCATTACTCATTTCCTTTTCTTCCTTTTTTAGTGGCACGGGTATCATCCCAGGTTGGTAAGAATTTTTGAATGTTGAACAAAAGATGTATCTAATTGTGTCACTTTTCATGTGGTCACTTGTTTAATGAATTCGCATGCTAAAAATGTTCAAAGGGAGAGGAGTTATTGTACATCAGAGAAGCTGCCAGTTGCCATGGACATATAAAACTGCTTACATTGTGTGACATGATGAATGGCAGACAGGAGCAGCTGGCTGCCCTAATTGATCATCCTCTGAAATTGCCATAACTGTCTGCAGCTGAACAAAACAGATTAGGAGACATTCCAGGGTCTGGTCTTTCAGCAGGAGAGTTTGACAAGGACAAAATAGAAAGATAGCACAAAGCAGAATAAAGTGCGTGTAAATCCAAATGTTCACAAGGAATGTGAGTGAAGCAAATACTTTGCATGGGAAAGAACAGTTTCCATGTGAAGAAAAATAACTGTTTTACCAATTTTCTTTTTCAAACTCTGTGCATGATAATTTTCCACAGTTTCAGAATCATTAACAGGATTCAGAAATAACACATTTTGCTCAACATATTTGTTTTTAACATACATTGATATAGTGAAATGATGAACGTCCACGCAGTGCAAACGAACACCAGGAGAGTTTGTGAACCAGCTACACATCTCTGGAATGTAGAGACACCTCTGTAGATTTAAACATTTCCAGCATACTTCCCAGAAGATCAGAAGATGGTCAAAGTGCAATTCTGTCAGGTCTACTTTAACTGTCTTTATAAGTTTTCACTTGTACAACTCATTAGAACTTTTTGAGTATCATTGTAGGAATTCTCATTGATATTAAGGGGAATCTCTCACTTGTTCACTTTAGCATTGTTCCTAATCATACTCTTAACTGCAGCACTCTCCCTTTATCCTCTTCTCTCCTGTTATACTATCTGGACACTGGTAGGCTTTCCCATGAGATGAGAGAGTGGTGGCCCAGTCCTTAGGGTGCCTCCATTGACTTGCTGCTATATACTGACAAAAGGTCTGAAACATTGCCTTTTTATTAAAGAACAGGCAGCACTCCAACAACACACTGCTATTTTGCCTGAAACACTATAATCCTTGCTCTGCTTTTGGCCACAGAGCTGGACCTCTCAGCTTCTCCTTGATTTGCATTAGTTACAGAGCCTGCCTTCTCTCCTCCATTTTCCAGTTACAATGGTGCTGGTATTGTGCATCAGCATTACATCAGCATAACCATGTTCTAGAATGCATGCATTTCCTAGCCTTAGGAATGTTGGCAGCACTTGAGCAGAACCTGTGGGCAGAGCAAGTTGGGTGGCTGAGCTGTTCTTCTGTTGGATCTATTTAATAAACCTTCATATCAAGTATCCAAGGCCTCATCTCTTTATTGAAGAAGACATTTCGTTTTAACAAGTGGCCCAAAGGCATGACCTCTCAGATCCATTCTCCTGTTGCGCTGGATGAAGAGTCTGATCTTTCTAGGTCTCTCTAACACCGCTATACTATTGGCTTTTGTCCATTATCTCTGGGTTTCCCTTGCCCTACCTTTAGAGCCTCACCTTTCTGATGCCTTCCTTTGTTACATTGAATAAGGTGACTGACCTTTCTGGGCCTCTCCCTGTCATTTCTCCAAAGCCTGATCTCTATCTTGCAGTCAGAATTCCGTATTAAGGCTCAACACACATGTGGGATCAAGCGCAGGGGTAGCTTGAGCTGGATATTGTGGAGATTGGATACTGGAAACTGAAGAGACTTGCACATTAGACCGCAAAGCAGACTAAACCGCATTGGCAAACACACCTCCTGGTTCTTAGTGCACTTGCAGGATATAAGAGGTAGCGCCAGTATTTAATTCCACTCTGAAATGGAGTCTATGTCTGGCTATGTGTCATTACATGTTGTGGTTCCCACTATTTAATAGTTTTCACCCATATATGCATTCCATATGTTTGTTCCTGTGTTCCTTACTGGTCCCCTCTTGTACAGGAAGCCCTTTATTTCTCTCCTTTAATGTGCTTTTTGTTGTGAGTGATAACTTCAGGTATTGAAGTTCTGTCTTACTACCACAGCTTCTGTGTGGTCTGATTGTTGTGGTATCATGGGTGTTCTATCTAATATCGTGGTGTGCCAGGGGCTCAATATCATCATCCTCTGCTAATACTGAAAAGTCTGAGTTTCTTTTACAATTTTTTCTCATTCTGAGCTGTACCCATGTATTTTCCTGTGGTCTCATATTTAAAACAGCCTGCGCAACAATTAACCACTTCTCTTTCAGGTTACTCAGTGCCGTTCCCTGTCCATGATGAATACCTTCTGGGAGACCAGTCCAGTGTTTTTTTTCTCACTCCCTTTCCTTGTTTTTCTCCAATCCCTGCAGTGGGTGTGTTGTTAACTTCACTCACCTGCTTATGGTGTCAGGAATGGTAGGGTCTTTTAATGGATCTGCTCTCTTTGAACCTGTTCCAGTGGAAGCAATACACTGGTTTTCTAGCATTGGGTCTATATGAGTAACTGTTTTACTCAGATTCTATACTTTACCCAATGAGGCGATGGTCCTCCAATTGACCTTTCTTCTTTGTAGTGAGGGGTGAAAAATCAGGGTGTCCAACTGTTAGCCATCCAATGAGGACTAATAGTTGGCAGCCAACCCCCAAATTAGAGATCAGGTTCAAATATATTACTCTCAGAACCACGCTATAAAAATTGAGGATTGCACATTGAAGACCCAACCTCCTAAAGAAGTTCTGTCTGACATGAATCATATCAGTGTTGCTTGTTTTGGTATTTCAGGCAAAAGAAGGGCATTTGGAATCTCAGCTGCATTTCTGTTTGTCATGCTCTCACTCTGCGATTCATTGTATTGTGGTGGATGATTCAGCAATAGGTCATTTAAAATATCATCATCCACATCACTACTTTGGCATTCTGTTTCAGCATCAGCTTTTTCTGTCTCAATTTGTTTCCTTTTCTCCTTTAGTTTTCCCCTAATCTCTCCTTCGACAGGTATCAAGGAAAACATTCTTATTCCCTGTATAACATCTGCTCTCCATACGTTCTGTTGTGCATTCCATCTAGCTTCTGCACATTGAATTATGGTTCTTCTATATTTCGCCTGATACTTTCCTTCATCTTTTTGATGAGTTTTGTGTTCCCAAGTATTTAATGCCTCAAATTGAGCAGGTCTAGGAGGTGGTCTCATATCGTATAATTTCCTCATCAAATCCTCAAGGATTCTCATATTAAATGTCCCATAACAAGGAAACTGTAGAACCTCATCTTTCTCTGTAATTTTGTTCCATTGTTCAAGCCAAATACATGGATGCAATCCTTTATCCATCAATGCAGTGTATTCTGATGTACCCTGTGGCATCTTCTGCTACTCTAACAGGTATGGGCTCATCTCCTTGTATTAATATTTGTGAAGCTTTGAAAACATTAATTTATTCAATTTCATCTTTCAGAAATTTCTTTAACAAAATCTGGAAATTAATTTCTTCCAAAACTCTCTTGTTCGGCAATCAAAACCAATAACAGGACTACTTTTTTGACTTAGTCAATCAATCTTCACGTGGCTTTACACCAACCGAACCATCACATCGTGAAACACTGTGAAATCATTCTCACTCCTTGCAGCAGCTCAATCTCCTTTACATGTTCCAAGCAAAAACACAAGACAATGTGCAAGTGTTTTTAACATCAAACTGGCTGCTCCTCTAAAGGTAAAATTGTCTCTCATTTAAAGTTAATACAAATTATTATTATTTCTATAACTATCCTAATTCACTTTAAATGACCAGCAGAATTTCAACTTAAGTGATACCGTTATTACCTGCGCACCTCAGATCGACTATACCAATGGCTTACCACCAGCACACAAAAGAAAGTCCCTGTCCATTAGATATTGTCAAAGATGACTCACAACAAACAGCAGACAACTTACTTAGTGCCTTCTACACTATGACCACCATGCAGGTGTGTATATCCCAGGACCTTAGGTCACAAACAGACCGGATAACAACTTCAACTTCTTTGCATTAGGCGATATGGTGCTTGCAACTTTTCAACTTCGCATAACATCACACAGCCATTTTGAAACACTGCAAACTGAGCCAAAGCAATCACAACTCACATCCCTATTAATACTCACAGTCCTTTGCTGCTCCACGTCGTTGAAATCCCAGTACCCCATAAATCCTTCTGCAGAACCATAGAAATTTTGGCTTTTTAGACAAGACAGTGGAAAATCTGTTTTGAGCACCCTAAATTCTTCATGTCACTATACAAAACCATATCTCTGCTACCACGTTTTTTGCAGCAGAAGCCTAGCACTGGTCTCATACGGTCAACTATTTTACTCAGCTTCGATGATCATCCGATGGACCTTTCCTCCTCAAAGTGAGTGGTGCGAAATCAGGGTGTCCCACTGCTGGTCACCCAATGAGGACCAATATTTGGCAGCCAACTCACAAATTAGAGATCAGGTTCTAATATATTACTCTCAGAATCATGCTATAAAAATAGAGGATTGCAACTGTAACACCCAACCTCCTAAAGAAGCACAGCCTGACAAGAATCATACAAGCCAATTGCTCTACTGTTGCTACACAAAACAAGAGCAAAAGAACCTGATGTTGTGAAAATAATATATGACTTTCTCTATCATGCATTAAGAAATCAGATACGGGTAAGCACAGTTTCCGTAGAAAGAACATTAAGACAAAATAAAAGAGTCAGACAAATTAGGATAATTTAGGTATTGTATTGAAGAACTAAAATCAATGTATATAAGTAACATTTTGAGAAGCTGTCATAAATATAACACATTGAAATAGAAAACCACACATGTAGTCAAAGTAAATCCATTTATAAATACATTAATCCATAAAAAGAATGGTTTAGAATTAATAATTTCTACTACCAACAAAGGCAGGAGGATGATGCACAAGAGTTCTCTGTATGGGCCTAAGGATTAATTTAGAGTCTACTAGAGAAAAGTTAATGGGCATAGACAAGGGAAATGGAGCATAAATCAGAAAAGTTTATGTCTGGTCTCTCACCAGGAAGTTCCAAATCGTCCAGCAGACAAAGTCATCAACAATGGCTAAAAGCAAGGGGCATGAAAATATAGTCCAGCAGGCAGTCAGAAATTGAGGGAGAGTGAAAATAGGTTCCCTCCTCCTAGCCAAGTCACTTTTTATACTCCATATTGTTTGTTTGTGACATCAGCAGTCAGCATACAATGGTCTGATCATCATCTGGTAATTCTTCCATTCTCCATGTGCAAATTGATACTCCAGCATGCTTTTCCATGCTCATCATGAGAAACAACTGTCCATTCCATTCTCACAGGTTACTCGACAAAGAGCATATTTACTTTGTTGCTCTTCGTGGCTATAGTCCAAAAGTCAGGTTCCCATCAATTCACACACAACAAAATACTGAAGTGTCTCTTGTTGCTTAAAGAATGTCGCATGATCAGAACAAATAAAGCAACATTTGAGGAAACGTATCAAAGGTCCATTACATCAGGCTATGAAATAATGCAGCCTAGGGAAAAAGGTCAATTCAAATGCATCTTAAAGTTAGCATTTTCTTATTCAGGCATGACAAAATTAATTAAACATATAATAACTCAAGACCTGGTTGTTCGAGCAGTAGCAGATCCCCCCAGCACCCCCCCCCCAGCGCCTTGAGACCCTCTGGGTAAGTAGTGCGCTATATAAATTCGATGATTGATTGATTGATTGATAAGTAAGCATATCTGTAGCATTGTCAGGGATTATTATACAGAAATGTCCAACTCTAATTTTGGCCTACTACCAAAAGATTTCAAAAAGTACCTACATGTAAACTATTTCTAAAAGTCATTAAAATAAAATAGTTTCTACTGTTCTAACATCCTAATAATGTTAATCACTTATACTAAAACTTTCAGTCATATAGCACATTGCATACATGAATTGCACCACGTTCTAACTCATTATGGCACTTAACAATAAAGTCAATAGAAATTCTAAGTCTCATCATTAGTTTTTCATTGCGATTTTGTTAATATTATTAGGTAGTCAATTAATAAACATGTTAAATTCATTATTGTGCTAATCCTACAGTTTCTACCTATTCAAGCACACTTTTACTGTGCTGATGTTTCAACTTTTCTCAGTTTCAGTGTCGTTTTTCGAGACGTGTGCATTTGTGTTTTCGGTGTCAGGATTGGTTTATGTTTCATGAAAAGCATGATCAGCTTTTACGCGTCTTCAAACCTGACATGGTCTTAGTATCTTTAGAGCCTGGTCTCTGTGCTCCCTTCTCCTTTTGCATTGGGTGAGGAACCTCTTTCTTCATTCATTTGAATGAAGAACCTGTCAACTCACCAATCCCTTTGCCTCAGAGACCATCCTCTTTGGATCGCTGTCATGCATGGGCGCTGAAAAGACCATGGATAAGATCATTAAGATTTAGTAGGATCACAATGTGTGATGTAAACTAGAATCATGCATGAACAGTATGTGAAATTTTTGGGTATTAAATAAATTTTGATTTGCCTGAATTGAATAGTGGGATAAGAAAAGCAATATGCATTTAGCTTTTATCTTGTAGCACAATAGTTTGATCACAGTTGATAACAGTGCTCAGAAATTGATCTTCATCGAAAAGAGGCTGAGCTATCAAACCAAAATAATCCTACCTAGAATAAATATTGAAAGGGACACTTTCTCACATCAACTACCACTGTTAAGTAAATATGTGAAGGATGATGTTGTTGAAGTCCTAAGTGTAGCTCCCACACTTACAAACTGCACACAGAGCATGTTCCTCTTCTCTGATATGTATTTTTCTGTCCCAGGATGAATCTGAGAAATGACGGATGTAAGCATATATGGAGAAGAGGGAAAGGCCAGTACTGCCACAATATTTCCAGAGATATCTGTGGAAGACCTTAGAAGTGCAAATCAATCAATCAATACATTTGTAAAGCGCACTACTCACCCATGTTGCTCGAATAGCCAGGTCTTTAGTAGCTTCCTGAAGGTTAGCAGGTCCTGGGTCTGTCATAGGAGCAGGGGGAGGGTGTTCCAGGTCATGGCGGCGAGGTGGGAGAAGGATCTGCCGCCGGTAGTTGCTCTTTGGATGCGAAGGACGCGTTGTTGAGGCGTGTGCATAGGGTGCAGTGGCAGACTGTATTGAAGGCGGCTGAGAGGTCCAAGAGGATGAGGGCCGCGGTTTTTGCTGTTGTCCAGCAGGGTCCTGATGTCATCGGTGGCGGCGATGAGGGCAGTTTTGGTGCTGTGATTGCTGCGGAACCCTGACTGGGATGGGTCCAGGATGTTGTTCTCTTCGAGATAGCGGGTCAGTTGTCTGTTGACTATCTTCTCGATGACTTTAGCCAGGAACGGGAGCAGGGAGATGGGCCAGAAGTTCTTGAGGTATCTCGGGTCCGCCTTTGGTTTCTTGAGCAGGGTGTTGATCTCAGCGTGCTTCCAGCTCTCTGGGAAAGTCACGGACTTGAGGGAGATGTTGATGACTTTGCGAAGATGGGGTACAGCGGTGGCGCTGGCTTTGTTTAAGATGTGGTGCGGGCATGGGTCTGACGGTGAGACGGAGTGGATTGTGCTCATGGTTTGGATTAGTGTCGTCATCGTTCACGTTGGCCCAGACAAGTAGGGGGTCATAGTCAATGGTGGGTGTGGGGTCTGAGGTGTCGGTGGCTGTCAGGGCGGTCAGGTTGTTGAAGCTGTCGTGGTGTTGTGTGGCGTTTTAGGCTCCAAGTAAATGTTCCCGATTCATGCCCGTATATAGGTACAATTCAAATTGCCCTTATATAGGCCTAGAAATCAAGCCCTTATTTAGACATAGCCCATGCAGACCAAATAAAGGCATGGCTACTTCCACCCGTACCAAATGTCACAACGATTTCTTGGAAAATCGGCTTAAACAGTTAGGGAACTTCCCTTTGCTTGAATATTGATTTGTCCAAGAGCTCATGTACTTTGCGAAGAACAACTATTCCCTAGGGGTTCTTTCCTGACGTTATTATGCCCGAATTTGCGTCAAACGATGGCATTCCTAGACACCTTCAAGGTATAAATATACCTTCACTTGCACTAGCAAGACAAGGTGGTTTGGAGCAGTTTGACTATCTACTTGCACAACGCAGCTCACTACAGCAAGTGCAGAAGGAAGCCGACTCTCCAGCTGACGCACTGATCAGGAAGCTGTCCCTTCTCCTACCGAGAATCCAGCTCCAGTGTTTCTGGCTCCCCTTGTGGGGTGTTGGGAAATCGATTGTCCCGAGACAGAGATACCCGACCTCCTTCATTCTAACTAAGGTATGGAACTGAATAGGACCTTGAGAAATCTTGGTTAGATTCTTGGCAAAGAAAACTAAACCTATGCTACACAATACTTACTTCTTCCCACGCACTAGACTTAGGTTAGGTACATTGGGATAGGCGTATTTTAGAAGCACCAGTTGAGTATTTTAGTCTGTTTATTTATGTATGTATTATTATATGGCTTAGAAAACATACAATGCTCTTACAGTATTATTTTATAATATTGTTCTCGCTGTACGCGTTATACTTTGCAGTCTGCATAACGATTGTAGCAGTTCACTTCTCCTGCATGAGAAAGGAGACTGTTCAATAAACCCTTTTTATTGAAAACACCGTCTCTCTATTTCCCTGCAACTCTGTAGAAACGATGCATGCACGATTGACTGAGTGAAATACTTATCTATTGTTTCCAAGACTCTAGAGATATATTTCTTATTCTTGGGAAACAAAATTGTCATATTTATGCGATTGTCAGAAACTAATCCCTTCTTGTCTATTCGAGAAAGTTTCTAGTGACCTCTGAGTTAGCTGGCACACACACAATTAAGTTTAGTACATTCGATAGAGACCTAGTTGACCTCAGTCCTACGTCTAATCTATAGGATATATTATTCCAATGCGCAGAGCCTATTGGGAATATAGGAACTGCACTCTTGAAGTGGAAGAAGGTGGTGAGGGAGTCGCACAGGTCTTGCGACGGTGGGATGTTGTTGGTGTCGGAGCTGGGGTTGAAGAGTTCCTTCCCGATGTTGAAGAGCTCCTTGCTGTTGTGTGCATTGTTGTCGATGCGGTCTATGAAGGAGGTCCTCTTGGCAGATCTGGTGAGGTGATGGTGTCTGCGGATGGCGTTCTTGTAGTCTGCATCGCTTTCTGGTGTCTGTTTGTGGTGCCATTTCTTCTCAAGTTTCCTGCAGGTTTGCTTGGAGGCCTGAATGTCTGAGGTGAACCAGCTGGCTCTCTTGTCGGTGCATCTGTTGGAGGGTTTCTTGGGCGGGGCAAGAGAATTGGCGCAGTCGTCGATCCAGCGCCTGAGGTTGCGGGTGGCGGAGTCGGTATCCGCAGGTGGGCTTCGGGCGAGGCTGGTGTTCAGCTGGTCTGCCGTGACTTTGCTCCAGCTGTGGGGAAGGATCTGTTGGGTGCGGTGGTGCATGGTGGGTTTCCGGAAGGTGAAGTGGATGTAGTGATGGTCGGTCCAGTGGGGTTCAGTGGTGTGGCTAAAGGTGATGTGGGGGCTTGCAGAGAAGATGGGGTCAAGCGTGTGACCGGCGGAGTGGGTGGGCATTATGACGAGCTGTCTGAGTCCGAGTTTGGTGAGGTTGTTGATCAGGGTGGTGGAGTTGGAGTCGTTGTTCTCAAGAGGAAAGTTCAGATTTCCGAGGAGGATGTTGTCTGTTGAGGCCAGGGTGTGCGGGCTGACTAAGTCAACGATGGTGTTGCTGAACTGGAGCCATGGTCCAGGGGGTCTGTAGATGAGTGTTCCTCTGAGGGTGGTGTTGGGGTTGGTGTGGATCTGGAGAATTTACATTTGAGGACTTTGGGCCAGATGTACTTAAAGGTGGCTTGCAATTTGTGACCAGTATTTATGCAGACACTAAATAATTTTGTGAAGTGACCTATGCATTACTACCTCGGTTCACAAAATAATGATTCAAAGTGGGACGCAGTCTGACATTTTTTTCTAAGTTTGTTTAAGAATTTGCCGGCGGAGAACATGGCGGCCAGCGTTTAGCCGGTCACGAGAAGCTACGGAGGTCGGGATTGTAGGTCTGTCTCTCTGCCACGTTTGATGCAGAGTCGAGGGGCGTTTGCGCCTGCAATGGGCGTAAGACCTGCGGGGATGACGGCGAAGCTCTGGGAGTGAATGGGTTGCGGTTTTTCACGGTTTTGGAGCGAGGGCTGCGAGGGCTGCTGGCGGCGTGGGTCCGGCTGTAGGCTGGAGGATCGTGACGGGAGGCGGAGGTCAGTGGTGGCGAGCAGGGCTCGTTGCAGGCAGCGGGGGCTAACAGAATAATTGTGAGACCTGGAGGTTGTTTTCTTTTATTTATTTTTTTTGACGTACTCATTCAGGACAGAATTAAGAAGTCCCTTACATAGCAGAGAGTAACTCTAAACGATGAAATATTTTTGGCGCTTTTGCAGCACAAAAACGGTTTATAGAATTAAGACTGTAACTCAGAAAGTGTCTGAGTTCCAGTCAAGGTCGCTACCGGAGTTTAACATATTGAAGGGTGGGGGGGCTGGAAAAAACTGCTCCTCGCCCTCTGTTTTTGATTTCTTTGATACGTGCTTTGTTCAGCCTTCATGTTAGAGGCAATTGAGGTCGTCAGGTTTAAAGACTGCTCAGCACCGGCACTGGCATTCGAGGGAATAAGCTACAGGGAAAATCAACTAAAAAAACAGCAGGCGCATGCAATATTGTGGACACAGGCAGCACTAGGAATTAATCGGGGAAGAAAGGTTGCGGCAAGGCTACCTTTACATAATTGGAGATATAGAGTGTGCTGCAATAAGAAACTCGCTTCCCAACAATGCACTGATTTAGCTGTTGAAAATAAAAAGTTTCAGGCTAGACCTAAGCACTCAGATACGAGCAGGTGCTTTTCTACAAGGCGGGATTGTATTGAATCAACACATTTAACCCATCCAGCGGTGGTTGAAGGGATTTCGACAAAGAAGAGAAAATAACTTTTAGAGCCTAAATTGAAATATCACTATACTTTAAGAAGTACTGGCACAGTCTCATTGGATCTTCTAAAGGGTACTGAGGTAGACCCGTTGACATACCAGAAGATCACAGCGAGTGATCTTGGGAACGCTAAAAGTCAGTCTAAAGCTGTTAAATCTAAAAATAAAAATAAAAAGAAGGTAAAAATAGAGACACAAAAACAGTCTCACGTTAAACTCACTCCCTCACTAAAAGATTATTTTAAATCAACTCCCAGTATATTGATTTTAAAACCTGTAAAGTCTATCCTCATTGAAGTGGAAGAAGGCAATAGTAGTATGTGTTTGGACCCCCAATTTTCAGAGGGCATATTAAGTCGTAATAAATACCAAGCCTTAGCTAATATACTTGTAGAAGAGAGCCCGGAAGAAGTTGAGATTACAAACCAGGAAGATGGGCTAAACTCCACCACTGATGGCACTCGATTAATGGCTAGTCAGAATGCTGTGGAGGAAGCGGGGAAGGATCTGGGGAAGGATACGGCAGAAGATACATTAAGCTCATCAGTTTTGGGTCTCTTACAATCTCTAACAGATCAAATGAGTAGCAGGTTTCAGGTGTCAGAACAAAATCAATCAGACATTAAAGCATTTTGCGAGAAGATGGAAGACAAATTAGATTCTCTGACACTGAGAACAGCAGCAATGGAAAGTAAGGTGGAGAAATTAACTGCTAAAGTCAGTGAAAATGCTAGAGATCTTTCTAAGTTAAAAAAAACAGGAGATAGGGATGCAGGACAAGCTGGAATCAATTGAAAATTCCCAGCGAAGGAACAATTTGCGATTACTCAAAGTTCCTGAGGGAGCAGAAGGAGGTGATATAAAAGATTTCGTAACTAAGCTGATTAAAGAAACAATTAAAATTGACTGTACAGAACAGGCTTTAGCCGCAGATATCCAGAGGGTGCATTGAGACCCGTTTAAACTTAGCCCAAACAAAGCTATGCCCAGAAAAATCCTCATTCACTTCTTGACTTATAATCTAAAGGACGAAATTTTGAATAAAGTGTTAAAAGTAAACACATTGTGTGCAGAAGGATTTTCATTTTAAATTGGGGAAACTAATAGATCTTTTTGTTCAAAGTCTGTTTTATTTTAGAGCAAAAAAAGGAAATAAAATGAACTCAAGTCCACATGAACACAGCGTTAAGCCTACAACCCACTTAGGGCCGGCTGCGTTATTATCAAGTGCCCCCCAGAGCAAAGTGATGCAGTATTCAGACAGATAGAGACACAGCATGTCGCCTACGACCCTTGCTGGGCCGGCCGCGGGTTCTATTACATATAGTTACATGAACTTGTTGTGGGGAGTCCCAGGACTTGTTATAATATGCAGAACACGGGCTAGAGGCCCAGATAACGTGAGGAATAGTAAAGGTGGAGGTAAAGATCAGAAAAAGAAAAGGAAAGAGTCAGAGGCAATAGCAATAGGCTATACATGTAGGGGAGTGGGCGTACAGGATGTGGCATGGGATAGTGACAATCATGATGGAAAAGTTCCTGAGGCTTTGCGGTGAGGATGGGCAGGGGCGCCTGATCTAATTATGTGAGTAGTCTGTTGGGGTCTGATGGGTATATGGCGTCCTCGAATAGTCGCAGCGCTCTAAGCTTAGAAGGTAAATGGCGTGAATGCTCTATCTTACAGAGGTACCGAACTAATGGACTCCAGATAGCATTAAAGTGAGTGTCCAGTGCGTGTAGTCGTGCTGTGAGGAGCTCCATAGTAAGTACGTGCCACAAGCATACGAACCAGGCAGCAATCGGGGGCGGCTCCATTTTCTTCCAATAGAGAGCTATAAGCTGTTTAGCTGCTCCAAGCATGTGCAGTGCTATAGTCCAGTCGCTGCGAGTGAGCACTTTCATGTGTTCCAGTTTAAGACCTAGCAAGATCGTGGCTGCAGAGTCAGGCAGGGGGAAGCCCAGTACTTCTTTGATATGGCTAAGGACCTCTTTCCAGAACAGTGCCAAGAGTGGGCAGCTCCACCAGATGTGAATGAAATCGCCAGGAGTAGTCAGACACCTCCAACACAAGGGGTACGTGGCGAGGAACATTTTGTGCAAACGTACGGGTGTGTAATACCATTGCGTCATCATTTTGTATGCCTTTTCCCTCTGAGGGAGGCCCCGATGAACCCTAGGTATGTCACGCCACAGACGAGTCCACTGTGCGGGCGTGATTTCCCTATCCGACATTTGCTGCCATTGGTGTTGATATGGGTGCGTAGACAGCTTCGGTGGATGCTGCAAAATCTGATATGTCCGCGGCGAGATAGGGCCTTTCGAGTCGTCAAAGTAACGGACCAGCCGCTCAAAGGGGGTGAATGGCCGCACAGCCGCCTGCTGCATGTCTGGCAAAGATACCCAGTGGCGCTGCTGAGAGTACTGTAATCCAGCTCCCATTGGAAGACAGAAGTCTTCCCTGCACTGGGAAAACGTCTTAAGGGTGCTGCCCTCAAACAAATCACTAGTCACTCTACAATCCCCCTGCTGCCATTTGGCAAATGCCTGGGAGTGAAAGGCAGGAGGGACTAAGGGGTTGCCGGCAATGGGAGTGTGCGGGGAAGGAAAGGTTGTGAGCCCTTTTCGCACAGCTATCTTGTCCCATATGTCTAGGACCGTCCTAGTGGGCACCGCCATGTAAGCACTACGAGAGCGCGCTGCGCGATCAAGGCATGTAAGATCCCAGATGGTACGTCCTGTCACCATCCGGTCCATATGAAACCACACCTTCTCGCTTTCAGTGGCTGTCCATTCCAAGACAAAGTGGAGGTGCAAGGACCAATAATAGTCCAGGAGATTGGGGCACGCCATCCCTTCCCTGTCTCGCGGCAGGATGAGAATTTTATGAGAGAAACGCGGCCTACGCCCATTCCATATAAATTTAGTTATGTCCTTTTGGAGGCTCTGTACCTGGTGTTGTGGCATAGGGGTGGGCAGGCACTGGAATAAGTATAAGATTTTTGGGAGTATTGACATTTTGACAGCATTAAGCCTGCCCAACCATGAGCTAGTTAGAGATTTCCACCGTCTTAAATCCTCCAGAACGGTGTTTTTACATTCCCGCCAGTTTACCTGTGTCCACGTGTCTAGGGAAGGAGTCAATAGCAGCCCCAGGTATCGGATATGGTCCGAGGCCCATTGGTAAGGAGCCTGCTCCTTTAATGCCAGAATCTCCTCCTTTGGAATCATAAGATTCAAAGCCCAAGATTTACCATGATTAATTTTGAGGCCTGAGGCGGTCTCAAAGGACTGCAACAGTGCGTGCAGTGCAGGGAGAGACGTGTGTGGGCGCGAAAGCGTGAGGATGAGATCATCTGCAAATAATGCCACCTTATTCTGACGGCCCTCAAAGGCAATGCTGTGGATGTCTGCCTCCTGTCTGATCAGCTCCGCTAGAGGTTCTACCACCAGGACAAATAGCAGAGGGGATAGGGGGCAACCCTGCCGCATACCCCTATGTATAGAAAAGGAGTCTGTGAGCTGCCCGTTGACCCGTACCCTCGCTTGAGGCGAGTGATAGGGGGCCATTGTCATAGAAATCAGATTAGGCCCCAGACCGATCCTATGCAACACCTCTCGGAGAAAGCTCCAGTCAATCCGGTCAAACGCCTTCTCCGCGTCAAGCGACAGAAGGCAGGCCGGTATATTCCAATGGTGCGCTTTCCCTACCAGGTGTGCAATTCTACACACGTTGTCGGCCCCTTGCCGATTGTGAATGAAGCCAACCTGATCAGGCCCCACAAGACCAGGCATGTGTGGCTCCAGGCGTTTAGCCAGAATTTTGGTGTAAATTTTAAGGTCTGTGTTTAGCAGCGCTATGGGGCAGTAAGACGCACACAATGTGGGATACTTTCCTGGCTTGGATATTAGGGCTATTTCTGCCATTCCCATATCGGGGGATGGTCCGCCCGTATCCGAGAAAGAGTTGTACAGCCGTAGTAAGTATGGCTGTAGTTGCGCTATGAACATGCGATAGAAGGCCAAAGGCAGGCCATCTGGGCCTGCCGTTTTCCCTAGGGGGAGGTCCCTCAGGGCTGCCATCAACTCTTCCGCCAGGAGGGGGCCGTCCATCTGTTTAGCATGATGGGGATGTATCGGGGTCCAGGGACACGTATTTAGGACTTCATCTATATGCGTTTGGGAGGGTGCGTCTGCAGTGTAGAGAGTAGTGTAATAAGATCGAAAGGCCTCACGCTTGGCCCGTTCCATGGTGGCCCATTTTCCCTCCGCTCACTGAATGTTCGCTATGTGAACCCTCGCTGTTCTCACCCTCAGACGTTGAACCAGTAATCTGCCCATTTTATCCCCCCCTTCGAAATACCGTTGTTTGAGGGCGAGCAAGGCCCGCTCAGCCTTGTTAGTGCGCAGGGACCGAAGCTGACCCCGGAGATTCGCTAACTTCCGCTGACATGTAAGTGTTGGTCGCTCCTGATCCTGCCTCTCCAGCCGCTTAATGTCTTTGGAGAGACCAACCTCCAAGCGACGGGCTTCCTGGGCCCGTGCTATCACTAGCGACGTGATGTGGCCACGGATCATTGCCTTAAAAGCATCCCACACCACCTGAAATGGGGTGTCAGGCTGATCGTTGCTTGCGAAGTAAGAGTAACAGTCCGTAGGGCCTCCACGTTGGCCGGGTTCCGCAAGATGTGCAGCGTCAGTCTCCACCGCGGTATAGGAGTGGTGCAAGTGGCAGGATCCTGCATGAGAAGCTCGACATGGGCATGATCGGATAATGAGATGTCAGATAGGGATGCCGCTATCGTGTCCCCTAAAAGGGTGTGTGATACAAAAAAATAATCTATATGCGAGCATGAGCGATGGACATGGGAATAATACGAATACTTCCGCACTTCAGGGGAATGGTATCTCCAAGAATCGATCAGGCCCAAATCCGCTATCTGCTTCCAGAGAGCAGAAGCCATGGCTCCGGACCCGTTCGAGGAGGCATCACTACGGTCCAGCTTTGGATCCCATACCAGATCAAAGTCTCCCCCCAGGATCGAAGAGGTATCGCCCTGTGGCACTTTTTCCCACAGTAAGGTTCGGAGGTAGGAGTCCTGCAACTGGTTTGGCGTGTATACGTTACACAATGTGAGGGAGCGTCTCCCAACCTCCACTCCCGCCCAGATGAAACGCCCTTCTGAGCTGCGGAAGACTTTCGCAACCCCCTGCCTGATGCCTTTTCTGCATAAAATGGCCACCCCTGCGGTTTTGGTGTGAGCAGCGGCCCAGAATTGGAGAGGATACTTAGGGTGCGCCATGCGGGGAGTGTCCATCTTTAATAGGTGAGTTTCTTGAAGGAAAATTATGTCTGGGTTGAGCTGCAGTAGATAGCACCACACTTGCTGTTGCTTGTTAGGGGAGTTAAGCCCCTTAACATTAAGAGATATTACCTTTAAGGGGTCAGGTAAAGTCATGGGTATTCTCAATCACCAATCTGACCATCACATCCGCACACATGCATGCCCAGAACCAAAAAGGAGGTCTCAGATGCAGGCCCTCCCCGCGGATAGAAACCCACCAAACCCTTGTTGCCTCCCGCCCGTCCCACCCAAGCAACAGATATAAGAAGGAGGAAAGAAGCAGCCAAGTAGGAAAGAAGAAAAGGAAGAAGTGGAGGCAGTGAACAACCAACATTGGCCAACCGGGCCACAATGTCCTATTCCTGTCGTGGGCTAGCCTACACCCTCGGGTTTGGGGACCCCAGAGACGTCACTCTCTCAGGAACGGATGGGGATGAGTCTTTCGCTGCTCTCAATATCAATCAGGTGAGAGTCTCCGGTCCCCGCTACATAGCAGGACAGGGGCCGGGGTGGCACCCAGCGCGCGGCCATGAGCAGTGAGTTCAGCCAACTGGGGACCATACCTACCAAGATCCACTTTAGGTTTCAATACAGGTTCCGTAGTTACATTTCGAGGGGTGGGGGGATCCGGGCGCACTTCTGACTGATCCCTTTCCAAGAATTTGATATTATCAAAAATGTCTTGCTTAGCCTGCAAAGCTGTTTGGGCATCCAGGGGCGGCGAGCGCCTGTGCCAATGCACAGTGGACCAGGATGGTCTGGCAGGTATTCTTGCGGGAGGCGAGGGACTGGAGGGGCTGGCAGAGCATGATGGTGACAGTCGAAGTAGCTGTGCCGCTTCATGGTAGGATCTGACCACTCTTCGTTTTGACTCCCAGGTGAAGATAAGAGCGAAAGGATGGCCCCACTGATAGGAGATGTCCAGGCTCCGTAACTTGTCTGTCACCGGCTTGAAGGCACAACGGCGCCGTAGGGTGTTAGGTGCGAGGTCTTTAAAGATTTATATTTTATGTCCATCATATGTAAGATCCTGCGTGGCTCTCGCTGGCCGGAGAATAGCCTCTTTTTCTGTGAAGAAGTGGACTCTGGTTAAAACGTCTGGAAGGAGACCCGGCCGACCCGCGGGCCTGGAGACACGGTGAGCTCGGTCCAAAGCCGGCAGAGAGGCGTCGTCGTCTTCCTCCCAGACCTTGTGAAGCAACTGCGCTACATATGTCATGATGTCTGCCCCTTCAGCCCCAAGAGGGACCCCTCGGATGCGGAGGTTGTTCCGGTGGCTGCGGTTTTCCAAATCTTCTTGCTTCATCTGCAACTCAATATGTTGGTCTTCCAGGGTGGCCAGACGCTGCCACAGTTGTTCTTGTTCCTCCCTGTGGCCGCCCACCGTCTTTTCCAGGCCATCCACTCTCTCGCCCAGGTCCGTGACCTCTTTTAGAAGTTCACGAACGCAAGAGTGTACTTCACTGCGCAAAGAGCCAATTTCAGTTTTCAATTCGGACATAAAGGAGGCCATGAATGCCTGCGTCACCGGGGGTGAGTCTCCCCCAGCCTGTGGGTTCCCCCCGCGGAGGCAGAGGACCCCGTCTTGCCCCACAGCTCGTGTACCATGATGTTCTTGGAAGCAGGAACCAGGGCCTCCTTGCCTCTGCCAGTGCGTGTCAATGTTGCGATGTAGGCGGCCTCCAAAGCGCCACCAACGAAGGACAGGGAAGAGCTGCGTATCCTGTGGGTCTGTCCAGCCTCCAACCAGCCTCCCCTCACCTCCACACAGTGTCTCTCCAAGGCAGTGCGCCTCCCCCCGCGCCAGTTACTCACTGTGCTGTGCAGAGAAGGACGGCCACCTTTGCTTCGGGCTCCCGGTCAATGTCCTGCAGTCACTAACGGGTTCTACCGGGGGCCCCAGTTATGGCACCGATCTTCAGGGGCAACAGAGCGCAGAGTCCAACCTGCGTGCTACCTGCGGTGAGCCTCTGCAGTACTAGGGCAAGCCACCCATTGCCTCCGGGCCGCACACCAGTCACAAAATGGCAGCACCTTCAACTCACACCAGGTGTGCCCCCAGGCAATGTCCCAGCCGCCGCTGCATGTCCGCTTACCAGAAAGCCCCTGGGCTCCCCCCCAAGTAGTGTCACAGGGGGGCTGGAGCTATATTCAGGGCACGGTCTCCCCAGCGGCAGCAGGAAGAAGGTCCGGAGATTCAGGGCCGCCCGGCGTGGGAGACCCAAAATGGCAGTGGAGCACTCGTCCTGCTGTGTCGGTCTCCTGCAGTCCCAGTCCTCAGCAAACTGCGCCCCTCTATTATGTCCCCAGCCGCTCACCAACCTCTATTCTGGTGTCCTGGCTGCCCTCTCCAGCTCACCAACCTGAGTGCCGCATGCAGTGGGTCTCTGTAGTACCAGGGCAAGCCACTCAGTGCCTCTGGGCCGCTCACCAGTCACAAAATGGCGGCACCTTCAACTCACACCAGGTGTTCCCCCCTGCAATGTCCCCGCCGCTGCTGTGTGTCCGCTTGCCAGCGAGTCCCTGAGTGCCCCCCCAAGTAGTGGCGCAGGGGGGCTGGGGCTATATTTAGGGCACGGGCTCCCCAGGTGCAGCAGCTCGTAGGGTCCGGCAATTCAGGGCCGCCCAGAGTGTGAGACCCAAAATGGTGGGGGAGCGCGCATCCTGCTGTGGCACGCGTCCTGCTGTGTCACTCTCCCGCAGTCCAAGCCCTCAGCTGCGCTGTATCTGTTGTGGGGGCTCCTATGGCCCCGTGATGCACCCGCTGTAGGTAGCCCCGCCGGGCCCCACTCCTCAAAAATCCGCCAGGCCGCACCTCTGTCTCAGCCGTCAGCCCCAGTGCAGAACTTGGCAGAGCGTCCCCCGGCGAGCCGCCTGTCTGTCTGCTTCTGCCTCCGCTGGTGCTCCGGAGCGCTAGTTCCGCAAAGCCCGCCTCCGCTGGTCAGCCCAGACCCTGAGGGATCGGAGCTCAGGGGCCTCCCCAAGGCATAGGAGGTCCCTGTCCAAAACCCCCAGGAGATGGCGGCTCACTCTGTCAGGCACCAGTCCCGGGTCGCACTCTACTCCCTCAGTTGTTGCCGGGTCGTGTGCAGGCCCTCCAAAGGCCCCTCGTCCGATGCCCGCACCAGGGGTAGCAGCCACCACCCACCCACGATCGCCTCACGCCTTCTCCAGCTGCAGCGCGGGCTTCACCACCGTGGCCGGTATGGGTGCCGCCACTGGTCCGGTTCCCTCCGCCCCCGCTGGATCCCCAGGGGACGCAGTGTTCCTGGCGTGCAGGACCTCCATAGAGTCGAGGGATAGTCGGGCGGGCTTCTCAAGGGCACTCACAAGATGGCGGGTCGCCCCGCACAGACCTTCAAGTACCCTCCATCCGATGCCTGGAAATCGCCATCAGATAAGGTGCTGCCCCTCCGCAGGTGCCCCGGGACAAAGCGGTCAGCAGTCACCCCTGGGTCAGCGGTCAGAACACCCCGGCTACGCTATAATTGCTGATAAAAGTAGCGGATCGCCGGAGCTCCCCCGAGACATGTCTCACTGCATCGCTGGCATGCCCATGCCCCCCTAATAGATCTTTTTAAACAATCCTGTGCAACAGCTCAGCTAAAATTCCCCGCAACCTTAAAAGTGATGTTCAGTAATAAGATGAATGTTTTCAGAAGAGTTGACGAAGCGGAGGCATTTCTACAGTCGATTTCCTACCAGGGTGACGGATCAGTCCCTCAGCAACTCTAATAGGCTTAAAAAAATGAATGATTAATGAACAATGTTTAAATGACTAACAATGTAGGCGAAGAGAGGCGTTTTCGAAATTTTCACTATCCCGACCTGCAAGGGAGTTCTCAGAAGTCAGAGTAGGGCCATAAGGGAAGATGGAGCATTCTCCAGGGGAGCACGTGGAAGGGTAATGGGGGGTTTAGAGTTATAGTACTGGGTGGGGAGTATAGGGGAAAAAAAATCCAAATCGCCATAGTGATCTTTATATGATGCCACAAAATTATATGAAGAATAATAAGGATGACCACAACTGATGTAGTAAGATATCTGAGAGTGATGTCCTGGAATTTAAATGGTCTTAGGGTGAAACCCAGGATGGAAAGAATATTTCAATATATAAAGGATGCTGCAGAACAAATATTCATTCTTCAGGAAACTCATCTTACAGAATTGGAAATGAAAGATCTATGTAAAAAAAGGAAGTGGATCTGTAAAGTAATATGCACTTCACGAAATATTACAGCCAAGGGGGTGGCTATAATTATAAAAGAGCCTGCATTACTTGTGGAACATTTTAAGGTAGATAAAGGGGGTAGATGGGTTATTGCTAGAATAAAATGTCATGCCTACAAATTTACGATTGCGGGGTATTATGGTCCTAACTTAGATGATTCTCTCCCCTTAAAGGATTTGTTAGCGGAATTATTATCTTTTCAGGACCCTCTAATATTGGCGGGTGATGTTAACTTGGTGTTGGATCCTGTTTTAGATAGGTTGGTAAATAGTAGATCAGTCCAGCATCATAAGATGAGATTGTTGCTAAAAAAACAATGAAAAATCAAGGCTGGGGGGATACATGGAGGGCAAGGATGGGTATCAGGAGGGGGTACACCTTTCACAATAAAAAGTATAATCATTAATCCAGATTGGATTTCTTAATTAGCACAGAGTTGAGAGTATAGGTAAAGGAGATAAAACACTTAGGGGGTCATCTTTCAGATCATGTTTCAGTCATATTATCTTTGAAACTCCAAAGTAATTCGATCAACAAGAGATGGACTCTAGACGGTGTAATTTTGTTAGATCAGGATGCAATTACCAGTTTAAAAACTGATACAGCAAGTTAATTTTCAGACTAATTTGGAAACTGAATCTATTGAAATAGTATGGGATGCTAATAAAGCCTTCTTGAGAGGTAGGATTACTGTCATCCAAATTACTAGACAAAAGAAATATAAGGCAGAAATAGGAGATATTGAACGCAAAATTCAGGATCTAGAAAATGAAGCTACCCCCCAGGAAGACGCCTTACAATCACTTAGATTAGAGCTGGTAGAGCTGTTAGATACTAGACTTAAAAAAAAGGTGGAAAGAAAGTAAGTTGGCTATTTTTGAATATGTAGAAGGTCTTCCAGCAGAATTGTACAGAAATGTAGGATAGTTTCTTATACCAGTAATGGACAGCTTATTCTCCCATATCTTTGAAAAAGGGGGAAGATTACCACCCTCTTGGCATAAGGCATTGGTAGCACTAATATTGAAACAATCTAAGTCGCCCCGACAGTGTGATTCATATAGACAGATCTCTTTGCTGAACTTGGACTATAAAATCTTTACTAAGAATTTAGCAGGGAGAATACATGAGGATCAAAAGGGATTTGTGAGAGGTAGAGGCATTCAGGAATTAACATATAATCTAATTGGGGCTATAGATATGGCATATTTATATAAATTAACAATGGCTATTATTACGCATGATGCCACTAAAAGGGTTCGACCGAGTTAATTGGTCCTATTTAAATTTTATTCGAAATAAACATAACTTGGGTGAACATTTTTGTAGGGCAATTTCGTCAATCTATCATACTCCAACGTCAAGGATATTAATAAATAGTAAATTCTGCTTCCCAATACCAATTCATAGAGGGACTAGGCAGGGATGCCCCCTTTCACCCTTGCTTTTTAATTTGTATATTGAACCGCTTGCTGAGAAGATCAGAAGACATGACCATATACTCCCTTTTAAGTGTAAAAATTGGGAAAAAAGTGTCTCTATATGCATATGATATGCTAATTTTTACATCCGATTTAGAAATGGCCATGCCCTGTATATATAACCTAGCTGAGCAGTTTGGGAAGTTCTCGGGAAACGAGATAAATCAGTCTAAAACTGAATGCATGGCATGGAATGTGGATGTGCAGCCTACTAATTATTCCTTAAAAAAAAGAAATAAGATATTTGGGCATCAGGATCACTCAAAATATCAATGATTTAATTTACACAAACTTACACAAAGCGGATAAAGAATTGTCAGAATCTTTGAAAAACTGGGCGGATCTACCTTTGACTTTAATTGGTAGGGTCAACCTGGTCAAAAGGATGCTCCTCCCAAAATGTATTTTTCTTTTTCAAAACATACCACTAGCATTTAAAGAATCGTGATTGAAGGAAATTCAGGGAAGGATAAACTCCTTTATTTGGGCTTCTACAGGATTTAGAATTTCGTATAAAAGGTTACGATGGAGGAAAAACAAGGGAGGTCTATGTGCTCCGGATCTGATATTTTATGCATGGGTATTCGTATTAAAAGCAGGGAAAATGCTTATGTGGGAACCAAATAGGTCCGACATAGGTTAAATGTTAAAGATAATGTTGCAAGATGTAAGGGGTGGAGATCAAGCTTTTCTATATAAATTTGGAGATCCACGTTTTTTTAAGAAGGTCCATTTAAAGATTTTAAAAGACTTGGCCAGTACCTGGTACAAAGTGAGGAAACCTCTTAAGATAAGTTATTTCAGCGCAATGGCTCCTATATGGGACACACCTGAGTTTCCAGAATGGACCAAAGATGTATTAGTGGTACCACTTAAAGCAGCGGGGATCAATTTATGGACTCAACTCATACCTGAAGGTAGTTTGCTACCATGGGACGTTATTAAGGAGATAACGAATAAGCAACTTTCCAAATTTAAGTATATCCAAATAAAAAGCTGGTCACAATCAAGTGGTTTTACAGTCGGCAAAACAAACGAGATGGAGTCAACTTTAAATAAGAATCAACGGCATAAGAAAGAAGTGGCACATTTATATTGGCTTCTGATTGAATTGGCAGATGAAGATTTTACCCTTCCAACACAATTGTGGTGCGAATGCTTGCCGGGTTCCAGTACAGAAACATTATGGTAGGTATCTTATGATCTACTATATTCTACTGTATATGCTGCCAATTTAAGAAGAAATCAAATTTTTGTCTCCACAGAGTGTACTGGTCACCATACAAGCTTTCCAAGTTTGCAAAGGTGCAGTGCCCTGCTGCCGGAAATGTTTGTTGGATAAAGCAGATGAAGAGAACATGTTCATAAGCTGCCCAGTGTTAAATCTTTTTTGGAGTTCAGTTACTCGAGGTATGGTGGAAATATTTGGTTTTGAAATAGAGGTGAGCATCTTATTGATATTTTTTGGTTTACTTCCAAATTATGAGATATTATCATTGGATAAAAATAAGTTGTGTTTATACCTTATTATATTAGCTTGGAGAGAAATGTGTAAGTGTTGGATTAAATCTGTACCTCCTACCTTTTTAGATTGGGTAAATGCTATTAAATATGTAGTTAAACTGGACACAGCCAGCCGAAGGTGTCTGGTGCCCTGGACACGATCAGCGGTGGTTGGCGACCCGGGTTTCCGACCAGGAGCCACAGTGGGAGCTGAGGTGCGGAGAGGCCTGAAAGCGTGGTGCACCGGAGGAGCCGCGTGGACTGTGGGGCACGGAGCACTGTGAGCCCCTGCCCGGGGCGTACGGTCCTGTAGCGGCGGCGTGAGCGACGGAGACGCCGCAAGTACTCCGGAAGTTGTGGCGGGACGGCCCGGATCGGAGGGGCAGCACTGGTCCTGGCGAGCAGTGGGAAAGACCCGCTGGAGCCCGCGACGGAAGCGGCGGCTCTGCCAATCGAGCCCGGCTGCTGGGCCTACCTGCTGCTTGCTGGAGAGGTGGGCCGCACCGCATTGAGAGGCGAGGTGCTGGCCAGGAGGTGTCGAGGCGGCCAGCGGCTAGTTCCGAGGTACGGCGGACAGCATCGAATGGTGGGGGGCAGCGCAGGAGACCTCTAGCAGGAGGAGGTTGCCCCGCTACAGGAAGAGAGGGACCTGCCTGATTTTGACCAGTGGATCGGCCCGCAGTTCGGCGGACGGCCCTGGCGTTTGGTGGCTGACTGGTGGAAGAGGGCGGTGACTCTGACCTGGCGAAGTGTGGAGCGGCCTGGTTTGGTGTGAGCAGCCAGGATTGTAGCCTGGGAGACCAAGCGGGCAGCTGATCCGAGGAGCAGTGAGGGGATCTGGTGAGTGCAGCAAGGCTCCGCTTCTTGCCCCCAGCACACGGGCCCTGGAGCAGCAGACGCCCTTTGGCACCTTCCTTACGTTCTGGCGGCCGCCTCCCGCCTAGCCCACAAGGACTCCACATTCAGGGAGAGGGAGCGCATCTTCGGGGGTCCCTGAAGGTCTGTAGCATCGGGAGAAGCTGACTACCCTGTCTTGGCACGGACACTGCCCGCTGAAGCCAAGGTCGGTGGGTCGCTGAAGTGTGGCTGATCCGCCACTTCCCCTGGTGTGGGTCACCTGGAGAGACAAAATGGCGGCCGCCAGGCTCAAAAAAGAGAAACCAGCGAAAGACGTTGCCCTGAAGGCTCCTCTACACCCAGCCTCGCCGGTGACTGACAAATCCCCGCGCTGCGGCGACGGCGAGGCTCCAGCGACGAAAGCGTTCATGCTCGAGCTGTTTGCGGCCATTAAAGAAGACATCACCGAACTACGCTCCCAGCTGGCGTCAGATATTTGCGACGAGAGGTGGACGGAGTGGGGGAGAGAGTGGTGACGTTGGAGGAACACAACCTGGGTACGGCGGAGGATATTCACCAGCTGCAACAAGACGTGATTCGCCTCACAGAGCAAAATCTGGACTTACAAGTCCACACCGAGGATTTAGAAAATAGGTCCCGGCGAAATAACATCCGGATCAGGGCAGTCCCGTGGAAAGGCAAAGGAACGGACTTGCGAGAATATGTGGGGGCCCTTTTTCAGTACATCCTGCAGGAGGAGCACCCACCAGAGATCAAGATTGACAGAGTGCACCGAGTTGGCCTACCAAGAGGACCTAAGGCCCCTCCTCCAGACATCCTAGTCTGTGTGCACGATTTTCAACTTAAATAAAAGATCCTAAGGTGGGTGGGGGATCTGGTCCCTCTCCAATTTAGAGACCACCGCCCTGAGCTGTTCCAGGACTTGGCTGCTTCTACTTTGATTAAGCGACGAAGCTTCAAACCTATCACTAATTACCTGAAGGTGTAGGGGATCCCTTACTCGTGGGGGCATCCTTTCCGGCTTATCTTCAAGTGGAAGTCCAAATTGGTCCAGGTCCGATCTTTGGAGGCAGCTTATTCTATTCTGGGTTTGGATAGCTCTGATGACTCAGCTGAAGTCGATGACCCTCCCAACAGACGCCAACGACGTTCCACAGAATGGCAACTGGTCGGCAAACAGGCACCAGCGTTAAAACCGGACCGGTCGTCTAGTTTGAAAGAGAGGGGAGATGCAGTGGCTTCAGTGGCGCTGGTGACTGATGATCCCGGGGATGGCTGAATCTTCAAACCACCAATTGGGCCTTATCGGGCTTTTGCTAGGCGCCAGACGGGACTGGAGGAAGATCGTCTGAATCACCTGTGAGCGTCCTTGTCTCTTCACCAATCACCTTCGGATGATGGACAATAATTATGTTGCTTTTTGTAGGGTTTTCTGGGCTTTCTTTTTGTGTTTTCCTATGGGGGGGTTATGTTGGGGGATGTGGGAGGGGGGTGGGTGGGGCAGGTTCCAGGTCCAGGGTCTTCTATGATGCCACGAAGGGTGACATTCCTTGCTATGGGCGGGGATCAGAAGCTAGGGTACTTCTTGAAAGGCAGTTGGCTCAATGGGAGGAAGACTTGGCTCACACCTGACACGGCCCACGGGGGGTTCCCCTACCCCGTATGGTAACCTATGCCGCCGACTGAGTTACGGATCCTCACACTAAATGTGAGAGGACTTAATAACCTGGTGAAACGGAAAGCGGTGCTCTCCCTTTTGGAGGCTTCCAAAGCTGACATTTGCCTCCTGCAGGAAACCCATCTTCTGCAGAAAGACTGCGCCAGGATGCGGTCTCGCTGCTTCCCACACCAATTTTACTCTTCTCCTCCCACTAAAACGGCAGGGGTGACGATACTAGTGGCCCAGCGGTTTCGAGGGAAGGTCTTGCAGAAAGGGGTAGAGATAAAGGGGAGGTTGTTATCTTATAGATTTTCTCTGGGGGGGGGGGGGCGGATTTTTCGGTCTGTTCAGTGTACGCCCCAAACGAGGGCCAGGTGAAATTCTTCCACTTAGCCCTCACAGAGGTAGCCACATCCCCTGACCGGCACATTCTGGTGGGTGGGAACTTGAATTTGGTAATGGACACTTTGCAGGACAGGTCAGGACAACGATACTCTCAGACGGGGGCTCTCTCGGACGAAGGACTGGCCAGAATGGGAGAAATGGGTATGGTAGATTTGTGGCGTAGCCTCCACCCTAACAAGAGAGACTACACATACTACTCTAACGCTCACAAAACCTATGCACTCCTTGATTACCTCTTAGCTTCCTTTTCCCTGCAGGCGCTTGCCTCCGAGGTTGAAATAGGTGCAGCGACCCTGTCCGACCATTCCCCTATGGAGTCGATATACTCCCTCCCTCCACTGACACGATTGCTGGAGGCTGCGCGATACGTTACTGCACCGTGCGGAGGTTGTGGAAAAGATCAAGGGGGCTATTAGGGAATCCTTACAGCACAACAGCACTGAAGATACATCACTGGCCATACGCTGGGCGGCTCTTAAAGCGGTCCTCCGCCGCGAACTGATCGCAATCTCGGCAGCAAAAAATCCGGAACGTGCGCGCAAGAGAGAGGAGCTTTCACGGAGGACGCGGGAACTTGAGCACATGCACCAACGCACTGTGGCACCGAGAATCTGGAGGCAGCTGCGGCAGGTCAGACAGCAGTTGGCTGCGCTCGACCAGGACCGGGCGGAATACGCAGCGTTACGGGTGGAACACTTATATTACACAGGGGGAGACGGATGTGGGAGGCTATTGGGACATGCGCTTCGGGAAACACAACGGAAACAAACGGTCCAGGAGATCACATCCCAGGACGGGAGTGTGGTCACCGAAGACGCCGACATTGCAGCAGATTTCAGTGCTTTTTACACCTCCCTATATACGGGGTCTTCGCTAGACCCAGCGGAAGGAGAGAGATTCTTGGCGTCCATTCCTCTCCCGTCCCTGACCTCCGAGCAGGCGGCTTTACTGGATGGGCCTATTCGGCATGAAGAGGTTATAGCGGCCATCTCGTGTCTCAAATTAGCAAAAGCTCCCGGACCGGACGGCTTCTCTGCCATTTTTTATAAGACCTTTTGCCTGCAGGTGACTCTGCTGTTAACTGCTCTCTTTAACTCTTTTGCAGATCCTGGAATGATCCTGAAGGATCTCCTGGACGCCACCATCTCGGTCATTCCGGAACCAGGGAGGGACCACTAACGCTGCGAAGCATACTGACCTATCTCCCTACTCAATGTAGACCTCAAGCTATATACTAGCATCCTGGCGGTAAGGCTCGCGCCGATAATGCCAGGCCTGGTCGACCCGGATCAGGCGGGATTCATCCCTGAGCGTCAGACGGTGGACAACACGAAAAGGGCGTTGCACCTCATAGAGAAGGGCACAAGGACGACTGGCGAGTATATGTTTCTCGCTATAGGCGCCGAGTAGGCATTCGACCGGGTCCACTGGCCATATTTGGAGCAGGTGCTGGTGAAGGCGAGCCTGGGTAACAAATTTCGCACGTGGGTCCTCAATTGCTACTCTTATCCCTCCGCGACGGTCAGGGTTAATGGTTGCACGTCACCTCGATTTCCCATCAAAAGAGGTACAAAACAGGGGTGCCCACTGTCGCCCCTGCTCTTCGCCCTATATATGGAGCCGCTGGCACAGCTGATGCGGTCCAATCCGGAGGTGCGCGAAATTAAGTTCGGGGCCTATGTGCATACCATTAGCCTTAATGCTGACGACGTCCTCTTGTCGCTATCCTCCCCGAATACCTCTCTGCCAGCCTGCGTTGAAAGCCTTGACGCATTCTCTAGGGTGTCAGGATTCAAGGTTCACATGACCAAATCAGAGGCCCTGGACCTCTCCTTAGAAGCGTACACCCGGTCCCACCTGCAGGGACGTTTTCCATTCCGCTGGGCACAGACGACAGTCCCTTATGTGGGAATTCACCTGGCGCCCACGCTGCACGACACAGTCAGGGTCAATTACACGCGCCTGCGCCTTCTTATCCGTAAGGAGTTGAGCAGGTGGAAACATCTTCCACTGTCATGGTTGGGTAAAGTGGCGGCTGTAAAAATGACAGTCCTACCGCAGATTCTTTATCTCTTCCGGGCCATTCCCTTGCGCCCCCCGGAAGGTTGGCTTCGCCCAACCCAGCCCGGCTTGGCATAATTTATCTGGAACGGCAGGAAACCGAGAATGAAGCTTAGACTTGCGACACTGCCTCCTGAGAAGGGGGGTCTGGGACTACCGGATCTTCACTTGTATTACCAAGCAACTCAACTGCGCACTCTCATAGAATGGAGCAGATGGGAGTCAGAAAAACACTGGATTTTCCAAGACCAGGCGGTGGCGGGCCGCCCGCTCCAAGAAGTGCCCTTTCTTCGCAGGCAACACCGACCTCCTAATCTGTACGCCTTCTATATCACAAGGACGCCCCTTGAGGTGTGGGACAGCACCAATCTAAAGCATGTGCTAACCACCTTCCCGTTACCTCTTACTCCTCTGCTGGAGAACCCCGATTTCACCCCTGGACAAGACGTGGTGGCATACGAGAAATGGCGCCCGGCGGGATACAGAACCTTATTTCACATGTACACCAGGGACGGAATCATCCCATTCGAAACCTTCAAACAAGAATATGGCCTTCCGGAATCGGAGCCGCTTCGGTACTTACAGGTTCGGCACTGTGCGCTTAACAGCCAGGTTCGAGAGGAGGCGGACAGGCGACTACGGCCTTATGAATTTTGGCTGCTTACAAGGACTGCGGATCAGCGCCTAATTTCTGACCTTAACCATATGCTTATAGACCGATACTCTCAGGTATATAATTTGGGTGGGGCTAGATGGGAGAAGGACTTGGGGCGCTCGCTCAGTACTAAAGATTGGGACGGTATCTACTACCGCGCGCGCCACTCCGCCTACCACATGGGTTTGACTGACACGCTCACTAAAATAGTATCATACTGGTACTACACCCCAGAAAGACTACACAAGATGGATCATAGGTGGGAGGCGACTTGTTGGCGAGGATGCGGGGAGAGGGGGTCCTTGGTTCATCTTCTCTGGGATTGTGTCCATCTCCAGGGTTACTGGAAATCAGTCTTGGACGAAGTCGATACCCATTTCGATACTGAAATCCCACGATTTCCCTCCTATATCCTACTGGGCCTTCCAAATCCCATTACATACCCACTACAGTCACGCAGGGGCAGATTGATCACCATCGCCATTGGGTAGGCACTACAGAACATCCTATCTCTCTGGCGCACCACACATGTTCCCACATTCCAGGGGTGGCTTTATCGCTTGTGGGAGGTCCTTGGTATGGAAAAGCTGTCCCTGATCAAGGCAGGAGAGGGTGCTAAATATGCGTACCTGTGGCAGCCGTTCCTATCCCTCTTGGCTACGGAATTTAGAGAAGTCACGTGCCCTAGATACTTGCGTCTTCTGCGTTTCTACCAGATGGAGGGCAGCTGAGCCAGCAGGGAGACTACCTTCTGTGGTGGGAGGGCCGGACCTGGACCAGGGTGGGGGGAAGGTAGTTGGGGGGTGTTGCGTTTGGGGGAGGGTTGGGGTGGGGGGGCCTTTTCCTTATTTAAGACTTCTTATATTTTGGTTGCCTAACCCTGAGGCCTATATGGTAGCATTGCTTATTCTGTCAACACTCGCCTAGAGGTGCATCTGAACGGCTCCTTGTGGGGGCAGGCAAAGCGGACTTAAGGCACTGAGACCAACGGACTGGGGCATGCCCCATTCTTTGCCACGCAGCTCTATGGGCCAGAGGTGGGAGGGCGGCGGATACTGTGGGGTCAGACTGCTGCGGGTACCTACTTATCTGCTAGCGCTCACTTGGACGACTGCATGGTATCCTGAGTACTCACTTCCCCATTTCCCCCTTACGACGCGGCCGGCCCTATGGGGTTATAGGCGGCTTGCTGTGTTTAATGCCTGATGTACCACCATGTTTATTGAATTAAGTGCACAGAATCACGTTCTTACGCCGGCCCTCTGGGTTGTAGGCGCTCTTTGTTTATGACTACTGTTCCTGAATATTACTAATAAAACAGATGTAATACTAAATGGTTCCTGATGATTTTACTGATTCCTGTGATCTTATTTTGGCAGCCATAGCTTCAGCAGTCAAATCAACTCAGAACATCATAAGTTGCTCTAAATCTGTCGTACATTTTCACGAGAAAAATCTGTATGTCAATATTATAGATCAATACAGTTTCATCAATGCTGACCATTATTTCTCTGATCTCACTGAGTGTGAACCCATTGCCAGCACTCAAGAGTGGCTTTAAAACCTTATTTGCTTTTTCAAAGAGTGCAAATGTAACAAAAGACCCGGCAGTTACATTGCTGCTGGGAGCTCATTGTATATTCATTTTTTTGAATGTATGCATGCATGCACTTTGGGTTGGCATACAAATCCGCTGCAAATACATTCACCTTTCTGTTTAGATCAGCTAAACGGCTGAAAGCCTCATCTTGGAAGAAACTAGCTGAGGATAAAAACATGTTTGGTCTTTGAGACTCACATACTTTGTACTTTGTTCTTTCATCAATCCCTTTGGCCCATGTTCTGGTTAAACCACAGATAGCACATTGAAGATCTTCTGCTTTCTGATCAGTTGTTGAAGGTGGATGAGGGGAGCCATCGATCTTCTAAGTGGATGAGCATTGGGTTTGGTTGTCGTTGCTTTCTCAGACGACTCAGATACTTGTTGTGATTCACTGGATTCTGCTATTTTTTTACAAACTTTTCCCAGGCTTTTTTCCATTGTATACGACTTGTAGCACATGCTGCTACACTGCTAAAATATTTGATCCTCTTCACCCATCAGTTTCAATCTTTCGTTAACTTTGTCTTGTTGTATTCCTGCAGCATATCGAACTCTCTTCTATCCAGCCACAATTGATGTTAGCTTTTCTTTCAGATTAGTTTGGCATACAACACATATTTTTTTGTTGAAGGAGTCCTCAGATTTTGTAGTTAGCAAGACTGTGTCATGAGGTAAAGTTCCTATGGCACCACCTACTTCGCTGAAGTTTATAAATTTGAATTAACGGAAAACCTAAAACAAAAACAATTTTTAAATATATTATCAATATGATGGCTAAAACCCATCATTATATAGCTGCCATGTTTGAAAATGGTGGAAGGTTTGCTCTGAGGAGTTATTCTCAGTCTCTATAAGAATACTTGACCCTCAAAACCTATGTTTTGACTCCCAAATCAAGTGTGAAGGTCTCATGGTTCCTGAAATATTAAATATTCACTGCAACACATCTGCCATTTAAAAATTTTGTCGCGGGGCGTGGCCAAGATGGTGGCCTGATCGGACGTGTCTCTACGAGCCTCTCCGGCCCTGAACCCCAAAAGCCCTACTATATCTGCGTGCAATACCCCGAAAACGCTGTTTCCATCACTGGGGTCGACACGCCTGCCTTCGGTGCCCCCCTGTAGTCGACCCGGACTATGCAGCCTCTTGGAGCCGGTCGGCGCCCGCCAGGAGCTCTCGCCGCTATCCAGAGAAGAAATGGCGGCCGCAGGCGCTCGCCGCTGGGAGTGAGCCGGGGCCTCTGCTGCCAGGAGCAGAACAGTCGGGGACGGAGAGCGCAGCTTCCACCTCAGGGGCACGCTTGGCGACTCTTAAGCGAGCCTCCACCCGTTCCGGGGACCGGGGCACCGGCCGACAGCGCGACTACCCGAGCCCCTGGATTGGGGCCTGGTCCGGAGGGAGGCCGAAACCGGAGGGCTGTTCCGGCCCGGGGGCCCCGCAGGGATTCTGCAGTCCTCCGGAGAGGAGAGCGATCACCCCCCCCCCCCGCTCCTGAGGGTCTGGACCTGCACGGGGGTGAGCCAGGCGGGCAGCAACGAGGGTGCAGCATCGGGCCTCCACCCAGGTAGGCCGCGGCCGCGCCAGAGCCATCACTGCGCACCCCTGGCGCCTGGAGGAGCCACATACCCCTGGACCGGTCTAGGGCAGCATTGTAGAGACATTGAGGGCTGAGCTCAGGGTGCAGTTTCCGGCCCTGGAGGAACGGAGCATAGACTTCTCCGCCCACCTCGGAGGCACATCCTACCCAGGTCTGCTGTTCACGCTGAGGCCCTTGAGAAGGGTCCTAATCAATGCAGTGCCCCCCTGAAGTGTACACCTGCTACTAAAGGCCGGCCGCTGGGGACTCAAGCTTGAAGGAGAGACTCCTGCACCCCATATCAGCAAGCGGAGGCGCGGTGTCCCTGGTCGGCCCCCCGGCCCACGACTACCGACCCGGAAAGGAAGAGCTCGCCACCAAAACGCCAAACTAAGGTACCCCTCTGGTCCTCACCTTAGTCACTGGTCCGAGCCTGGACTCAGCACGCCCCAAACGGCCTCTGACCACCCTGACCACACAGAGCCACGGGTAGACTCCAGCCTCCACCATGCTACGGATCCTGACGGTCCCACGGCCTCCATTAGGACTGTCCAACGTCACCGCTGTGCCGCCCCCGCCCCTTCGGACCCGCGTCGGAACACCTGCGGCTCCATACACCGGCGACATGGCACACACGAGCTGCAAAGGAACCCGTAATATCGTGGACCTTCTCCACAAAAGCGCGCCAAAGAGCGAGAAGACCCAGACTGCGGCATCCCCGAAGACCCCGACTAGCCCCCAGGGACAGGACGACGCGACTGCTCCCATCACCAAAGCCTTCTTAGCCTCCCTCTTTAACATCTTGAGGGATGATTTCCAAACCCTGAAACAAGAATTGGCGGGAGAACAAAGGGAGCTGCGTCGAGACCTGGACGGCCTGGGCGAACGCGTTGCGACGGTGGAGGAGGCGGACCAGTCCCACAGCATGGCGGTGGAGCGGCTGCAACAGGAGATTATCCGTCTTCAAGACCAGCAGGTGGACTTACAGGCACACTCGGAAGACCTTGAGAACCGCTCTCGGCGGAACAACATACGGGTCCGAGGAGTTCCTTTGAAGTCCGAGGGGAACAATACGACCGAATATCTGCAGGACCTATTCCGGGAGATCCTGGGGGAATCGGAGGAGTTTGAGATCCCGATTGACAGTGCGCACAGGGTCGGCATGGCACGAAGAGCACCGGCCCCCCCTCCGAACATACTGGCCTTCCTCCCGGATTTCTCAGTGAAAGAGCGTATCTTGAGAAAGGCCCGAGCGAAACAGCCAATTCTCTTCAGAGGTGACCCCATAGCCCTTTTTCAAGACCTCTCCAGCATCACCCTACAGAAACGTAAATCCTTCCAGATTGCAACGAACTTTCTGAGAGACAATGGTATTCCCTACTCCTGGGGTCACCCGTTTCGTCTGATCTTTAAGTGGAAAGGGTCGCTACACCAACTCAGGTCAGTCCGCGACACGTGTGCTTTACTGAACATTGACATGCCGAAGGAAGCAGGGTCTCCGGATGCATCTCCGAGCAGATCACAAGATGGCCCCTTGCGGCGCCCGGGAGAGGGGTGGCAGACGGTGCGACGGAGGTGATCCCCGAGGTCCATCCCGAAACCTGACCCTGCCACAGTCGCTCAGGAACAGGAGGCGGCTGTACAGGAAGTAGCGGACAATACAGCGACCAAACTGTAAGACACTGTTATCTATGGGTATAACTTCACTCTATAGCTCTAACTGGGGGGATGGGTCGGGGAGCCGCTGGTTGGGCCGCTACCACGTTACCCTCTACATTGACCTTCTACGGACCTGCGCTATGCTCAAGTAGGCCCGAGACTTTGATTAGTTCTCTACTCAGGGGTTGTTTTGGGGAGGTGGGGGGACACGCAAGGGAGCGGGGGGTGTTTTGTTGGGGTTAGGGAGGTTCTGTGGGGTTGGTTGGGATGGGGGTGCAGGAGGATTCCGGGAGGGGGAGGGTTGGTTGGGGGTGGGGTTGTCCAGTGCTCCGCTTTATCTTCAATGGTCGTAGCCCGACCCCGTTGTCTCTCACCTCATCAGGCAGGCTAAACCCCCAGTTCAAAACCCATTGACACCATGCCACCTACCACTCTTAAAGTGTTAACTCTGAATGTGCGGGGTCTCAACAACCCGGTCAAGAGACGGGCCGTATTGTCTCTGCTGGAACACTCACGGGCAGACATCTGTCTTCTGCAAGAAACGCACTTATTGACACGTGACTGCCACCGACTACGGTCCCGAAAGTTCCCCACTCAATTCTTTTCCTCTGGCCCCAATATGACCGGCGGGGTGGCAATCTTAGTGGCACAGGCGTCTAAGGGTAAAGTCTTACATAAATGCGCTGAATTGAAAGGGAGGCTGTTGGCGTATCGCTTTGCGCTGGGGGCTTGCTATTCACCATTGGGTCCATTTATAGTCCTAACGAGGGCCAGGAACGCTTCCTTCACTCCGCCCTGTCAGACATCACCGCCTCCCCAGATAGACACATCATATTAGGGGGGGACTTCAATATGGTCTTTAACACAGCTTTAGATAGATCGGCGCAACCCTTTCCCCAGTCGGGGGCTTTCTCCACTGACTGTACGGACCGACTCATTGAACTAGATCTTCATGACCTTTGGCGCCGCGCTCACCCACATGACAGGGAATATTCCTATTACTCCAACGCGCATAAGACGTACGCTAGATTAGACTATTTTAGCCTCTGGCCCGGTTTGTACATTAGCCACCTCGACGGAGATAGGGGTGCTTTCGCTCTCGGATCACGAACCGGTCACCACAACCCTCACGCTGCCTCCTACCGCTAACCCCCCTAGGGTGTGGCACCTCCATAACACATTACCACATAGAAAAGAGGTAGTCAAGCGCATTCAAGACGCAATCCATGACTATCAGTCACACAATGCGACACAGTGGGCAGCTATGAAGGCAGTGCTCCGAGGGGAATTCATAGCCATCTCCGCAGCAGAGAATAAAGATAGACAGCTCAAGCGGGACGAGCTTACCCACCAGGTGAGAGAATTAGAACGCATCCACCAGAGGACGGGGGCCCCCCGGATCTGGAAACAGCTTAAATCGGCCAGACATCTCCTGTCCGCACTGGATATGGACCGGGCGGAATACGCTGCCCTACGGCTGCGACATGCCTACTACACGGGGGGACAGGTGCGGCAAGCTGCTGGCGAGCAGACTCTGAGTCTTACGGCACCAACAGACGGTGAAAGAACTCTCCCGCTCTGATGGGACGACGGTCACGGAAGATGCAGAGATAGCGGACGCGTTCCGTGAGTTCTACACTTCTCTCTATGCTGGGGATCGGCTCGATGACCGGGCTGCTGCCGAATATTTAAATTCAGTGGTGCTCCCCTCTCTGGAGCCTTCACAGATGGAACACCTCGACAGAGACATCCGCATAGAGGAGATGATATCCGCCATAGCTAAACTCAAACCGGGGAAGGCACCGGGACCTGACGGTTTCACAGGTCTCTTCTACAAATCCTTTTGCACTATCCTGGCCCCACACCTCACTCGTCTGTTCAACACCTTCTCAGAGCCAGGGGCTATCCCCCGGGACCTTCTAAGGGCGTCTCTCTCAGTCATCCCCAAGCCGGGAAAAGACAAGTCGAAGTGTGGTTCGTACCGTCCATCTCGCTCCTGAACATCGACCTCAAACTATACACGAGCATCGTGGCGGCTCACCTAAGTCCCCACTTGCCCGGTCTGATAGACCCGGACCAGGCGGGATTCATACCAGACCGCCAAATGGTCAACCACACCAAGAGTGTCACTCATCTTATAGAGAAGGCCTCCCGGATCCCGGGAGAACGGGTGCTACTGGCGGTTGACGCCGAAAAGGCATTCGACCGCGTCCACTGGCCGTACCTGGAAATGGTCCTGAAGAAAATTGGCATTGGTGAAAAGTTCTGCACTTTCATCTTTAATTGCTATACCTTCCCTACAGCAGTAGTCCGAGTCAACGGCTACAACTCCCAAAGCTTTCCCATCGAGAGGGGCACGAGGCAGGGCTGCCCTTTATCGCCCCTGCTCTTGCTCTTTATATGGAGCCTCTAGCCCAGAGGATCTGCCACAACACCGCGGTAACGGGGATAAAATTCGGTGGCTACACACATACAATCAGCCTTTACGCAGATGATGTTCTGCTCACACTTGATAACCCACGGACGGCCCTACCCGCGAGCCTAACGGAACTGGAGAGATTCGCGACGGTAGCAGGCTTCAAGATGAATGCGGAGAAATCACTGGCTCTTGGCCTTTCCCTGACTCCCTCCACCAGGGAATACTTGCAGTCTACCCTTCCCCTCCAGTGGGCGTCTAAGGCCGTGCCCTACCTGGGGATCCTATTGACCTCTTCACTCCCAGCTATGACGACGGTCAACTACGCTGCCCTTCAGATTAAAGTCCGTGGGGAACTTGACCGGTGGAGAAGCCTTCCCCTCTCGTGGTTGGGCAGAATCGCGGCTGTGAAAATGACAATTCTGCCTCAAGTTCTATACCTCTTCCGTGCATTGCCGCTTCACCCGCCCACAGGGTGGCTCAGGCAAACCCAGGTAGATCTCGCCCGCTTCATTTGGCAAGGCCGGAAGCCGAGGATGCGAAAGGCCCTGTCCATGCTTGCTCCGGAGGAGGGGGGGTTAGGAATACCGGACCTGCGCAAATATTTCCAAGCAGCACAGTTGCGATGTTTGGTGGAATGGAGCAGGTGGGAGTCCGAGAAACCCTGGTTATTCGAGGATCAAGCTATAGCGGGACGTCCAGTTCAGGAAATCCAGTTCCTTCGCAAGGCAGCCCGACCAGCTAATCTCTACTGTTCATTTGTTACACGGGTCCCGCTGCGAGCATGGGACGCCACTAATGTGGTACACGATCTCACCACCTTCCCCTCACCGCTCACACCCCTAGTCGACAACCCGGACTTCACCCCGGGAATGGCGAAGGGGGCTTACGCTCACTGGCGATCGGCGGGATGCCGCTGCTTATATCACATATATGGCCCGGAGGGAGTGCTCCCCTTCCCCCTCTTCCGACAAGAATACAACTTCCCTGAGACGGAACGCATGCGTTACCTTCAGGTGCGCCACTGGGCCCTACAGCCACAAGTGAGGGAGACTGCCGACAGACTGTCCCGGCCGTACGAGAAATGGCTCCTGACTCGCACTTCGGACACCAAACTCATATCAGACATTTACAAATTCCTCCAACCACAATCAACCCATCTTTACAACCTGGGCAGAGAGCGGTGGGAAAGGGAATTGGGCAGGACCCTGAGCCACAAAGAATGGAGCCACATATCCTACTGAGCCCGGCACTCGGCATACCACTCAGGATTGACTGAGACACTGACTAAAGTGACCACTTACTGGTACTATACGCCGGAACGCATTGGTGAAATGGATCATAGCAAAGACAAGAGTTGCTGGAGGGGTTGTGGACACCTAGGCACCCTGCTACACATTCTATGGGACTGCCCTTTGATACAACCATATTGGACGCTGGTACTTGATGACGTAGATACACACTTCCACACTGAATGGCCCTGCTTTCCTGCCTACATCATACTTGGGCTCCCCAACCCCTTAACTTACCCCCTACGCTCTCGGAGAGGGTGCCAGATGGCCATCCCGCTGGGCTCTGCGATTCAAAACATCTTGGTACACTGCCGCACTTCAACTGTCCCTTCCACTCCGGGTTGGCTTCACCGACTATGGGGGTTGCTGGGGATGGAGAAGATGTCCCTTGCCCTAGCTGGGGACATAGATCAATTTGAGGAACTGTGGCAGCCATTCCGCACTCCTCTGATCACAGAATTCAGAGAACTTACATGCCCACGGTACCTCCGCTTATTACGTCTTTCGGAGCCGGAGGGCGAGTTCTGTGCTGGAAGGAGGGGGCGAGCCTCCGATCTGAGGCCTGATGAGGCAACATAGGGAGAGATGGACTTGGGCACTGGACGGGGGGGGGGCGGGGCGGGAGTTTTGGGAAGTTTGGGGAGGGGGATTAAGGGAGTCCTCACCTGATTGGCATGCAGCACTTTCTTTTCCTGAACAACGCAGCAACAGATCTAATGAGTACTGGACTTTCTTCAAAGCCTCTCCCGTGCACTATTGGTACCTTTTTCATGTATACTATTGCTGCTGATGTTGTACTGTCTATCATGTATGACTTGCCTTCCAGGTGCTGTTTCCCAATAAAAGAGAGTTAAACCTAAAAATGTTGTCCAAAAAAATTCACCCCTGATTAGCAATGTTAACCCAAGCTAAATTACTTCTCTAATGAATCAAAAACACAAATCAAAAATGAAAATCTCTGGACAACTATTATTTATGGAGGTATATCAAGGGGCCAGGACTAATCCTGGCCTTTTTGGTATTGTTAACATTGTTACCACTAGCATCCCATTGAAAATAGTTCAAATGTTTAAAAAAATCAAATGGGAATTGGAGAACCTGCCCTTATGGCGGCGCCGGGCACGTTTAAGATCTCCGGGTTCACCTGCTTTGGCAGACAGAGACACAAGACACTCTGTTAGACGTAGAAAAGCAGATTTATTAGCTGCAGCTAAGCCCAGTTGTCCTGTAAGTACACCAATGGTAGGTTCTCAGGAGACTGCCACTTCATTCCGTGGCACACAATCTATTATACTACACAAGTTTACAATGCCAACACCCAAAACATACAAAACTGACAAATAGGAATAGTTTGAAAACAAGCTATCGAATGTCTAAAACACACCTTTCTTTCAGACCCTGTGTGCTCTCCTCCCCTCAAGTTAATCAACACTAGTGCCTGTAATTCAATTTGCAGGTGGTAGAACATGTTTGAATGCTTCAAAAGACAGTTTATGTAACAAGAGAACACACGAAGAGAATAGAGAAGGTCAGTTAAACAAGATAAAGTCAAGAAGAATAGTGGGACCCAAACAGTGGAGTAAGACATGGATTAATCAGTCTAGACATGGATTTACAGACTCGGCAAAACCCTGACATCGGTTTTGTAAACATGGGCAAGAGTTACTCTTTAACGAGAGAGACACGTAGCAGCTGAAAAGGCAAAAACATCGCGTTCACCACGTCCGCCGTGCTGCCTGAGTGAGGCAACACAAAATGGCGGTTAAACACGAAATGGCGGCTAGATACGAAGCGAAGTCGAAAACCACGTAACCTCAGACCCTCCTTTTGCCATACTCAGGCAAAGCACAAAAAGACTCATGTTAGTCTGAGTCAATATCAATGGTCATGAGGTCATTGAGTTGTTGCTGCAACATCATTCTAATATTCTCTGTTTTCTGTGCTACTGGCTTAGAAACACACACAGTGGCACAAAGTCCGCAAATGGCTGGACCACACTGCAAATAAAGACAACCAGAAAAGATGATCGCTAGAATCGCTCCAAGGAAAGTTAACACTTTCCATCTCCAGGTGGACAGTAGTCCCCAAAACCATCCCATCACAAACCAATCTCCAGTGTCCTGATGAATGGACTCGGAGATGACATGTAGCTTAGAAATGGCCTGTTATACTGTAGGGGCATTATCAGGAACGTAAACGCAGCAACTAGACCCAATCAATTTACAGACTCCGCCTCTATCTGCAAGGACAATGTCTAGAACCATTCGGTTGTGCAAAGTCATAAGGCGATCCGCCTGAAGTTCAGCTGTCAAATTACTCAATGCTCCAGAAGTTACGTTTATGGTAGCATCCACCACACGAACTAGGTGTCTGATGTTCCTACTATTAACCTTTGGACCCCAAAAGGGAAGAAACCCTTTCAGAAAATCCCCTCCCTCTTGTCCGGCTGTGTCTTCTGCATCAATAACCCCTCTACCAACTCTTTTTCTATGGTGATCTGCAGGAGCAGTATATGTAGGAGGAAGAAGAAAGGCTATATAACATGTTCCCGAGAAATATGTGGGAAGCCATGTATAAGCTCTGTCGTGACAGATGAAATATGTACCTTGAGATGGCACTAACGGTGAAGAAATCAAGGGTGTGTAAACGTATGTGTGGGAACAATTACTCTTTTCTTGCTTAATTTTGGTATTCTGGCCATTTATTTGTAAACACAAATTACTTCTCTGGGGTAAAACCCAAATTGGTGCAAATCTCTTCTGTCTAACCTTGTCAGTAAGACTAGTGATATACTGAGTCATGTTCCATCCATCATATGCTCTCTTGTCATCCTTGGGAATTTTAACAATATCAGCAATTTTCGCCATGGTCACTATTCCCTTTATCAAAGAACTGTGACTGAAATCCATTCCACCATTATAGGACCCACCAGGAGGATATCGGAGTTGGTTCTGGTATGTATTAGAAAAATAGCCAGAAAAGCCCAAGCAGAACCCTCATACGTAAATGGAAGGACTAAATACGGCATCCCTCTCTCTGTATTATGTGGTATGAGCCCACAAACCCAACAATCAGTAGTAGTTACTACCAATTGATGCTGATGTAACAATTGGATAAATGAATTATTGAAATATTCCATTCTTCTCATCTGCTCATGGTCTGGGAGTGAGTAAAATTTGTGCAGAGAAATAGTAGGAGAGGAAATCAAAGAAGTAGAAGTAGGAACAGGTGTCAGCGGCATACTGTGTACGATCCATCCTACACATACTAATAAACTACAAAAACATACTGAAATACATAGCGCTACGCCACAATGACTAAATAATAATTTCTTATGATTTCTTTTCATTATCTTAATATCATTCTCTTTTCCTGCGCTATCCATTACTCTAAAGGCGTTGCTCACGATAATCTTCCTTAATCACTTGGCTGTGATTGTTAGCGGTCCTATGACACTGCAAGTCCGGTTGACCTAGTCACTATTCAGGTCACAGCCTAAGACTCCTACCTTGACCCTGCAACTTACTGGAAAAAGAATGTTTTTCTTTTTAATAAAGGCAAAATTATAAAACACAGAATTTAATTGTCTTTAGACAACCTTTTTCTCAGGTTGTACTGTGTCTTGCCAGGTATTGTTTGGTCCTTAAACAAAGTCTCTGGATCTGATGTGTTTAGTCGTTAGTGTGGAGGTACAGCTTCCTGCAAAACGTCGTTGTCCTCTTTCTCAGAACTAATCCAATCCAGGCGTGCACTGCTGAACGGTACAAATTTGAGTACCTTTTCACATTCACTATCACCAACGCCTTCTCGGACCCACTGGTCATAAGGCAAAGGTAATGGTACCCTTTTGCAATGCCCGCCGTGGATCCAGTTTTTCTTTCCGACGACCTTCACTGCTGTACGGGATGTTAGTAGAACTTGTCTCTGGGGCCCCCAACGAGGTTCCAGATTCTTTTTCCTCTAGAAATTCTTCAGACACAGCCAGTCGCCAGGTTGGATGGAGTGTCCTGGATCTGAGGAGGCCTCCGGCAAAGCGTTTTGGACCTGTTGATGAATAACACGCAATTTAGTGGTGAGGTCATGCAAATAATCAACCAACAATGGATACGGAATGTCTGAGTATTTCTTGGGTCGATGGACTCCACAGACATTGGCTGGGCGTCCCAAAACAATCTCGTATGGGCTAAGCCCCAAACGAGAATGGACAGTCGTTCTTGTTGAGAGAAGTGCCAAAGGCAAGGCATCAGGCCAGGATAGGCCTGTGCTGGTCTGAATCTTTGCTAACTTAAGTTTGAGAGTGCCATTGTAACACTCTACTAAACCCGCTGACTGAGGGTGGTTTGCCGCATGGAATTTCAGTCTAATACCAAGACCCACACACACCTTCTGCATAATTTGCCCTACAAATTCACTCCCATTGTCACTCCAGACATTGCGCGGCAAACCAAACCTTGGGAAGAATTCCTTCAGAAGGACTTTGGCAGTAGACAAAGCAGTATTGTCCTTTAGGGGGTAAGCCTCTATCCATCTGGAAAAGGCACAAACCACCACCAGGACATACTTAAGATTGTTGAAACGTTCCATATGGATGTAATCTATTTGTAGTACCTCAAAAGGATACGTAGGGGGAGCAAAATGACCCTGCTGGAGTTGGAGTTCCCTTTCCTGGATTATGCATTAAGCAAACAATACGATGCTTCACTACATTTTCTGCACATTTAGGAATACTTTCATTCTGCCATACTGGAGCTAGGAGTTTACATATACGCCTTGCATTAATATGGGCTGGTCCATGAGCCATAGTAACTACAGGTAATACATATGCCTCTGGTAACAACCATCGCTGATGCTCTGACAATTCCGTCCAACATCCCATCGTATCCAACATTCCCGTACTCTCTCTCCACTTACTCAATTCTTTCTCAGTTGCCTCCTTCTGAATCATTTTCACGTTTTCTACTGTGTCTTCACACATACCAGCATCTGTGACCCAACTTGTCGGTCCAGCAACATACATGCGACTTTCAATATTTTGTGCCGTTTCCTTCGCTATTTCATCCGCAAATGCATTTCCTCGACCCACGTCATCAGTAATCTTTTTATGAGCACTACACTTCACAATCGCTATTTGAGTAGGAAAAGCAAGTGATTCAAGAAGGTCAGTCACCAACTAGCCATGCTGTATTTTAGTGCCGTGGGAGGTAAAGAATCCTCTTTCTCTCCACAAATGGCCGAAGCTATGGGCAACGGCAAAAGCATATTGACTATCTGTATAAACAGTCACTGTCTTTCCTTTCGCCAACACACATGCTCTCGTCAACGCAATCAACTCTGCAGCTTGCGCTGAATTCTGTGAAATGCGTGCAGTTTCTACTATCGTATGTAGAGTTGTAACAGCATAAGCTGCTGTCGTCTCGCCATTAGGAAGCTTGAAACAAGAACCATCTACCCACAGGATCCCATCCGGATCCGTAAGTGGTGTATCTTTCAAATAAATTCGACCTTTAGTTTCTTCTTCCGTACGAAGAAAACAATCATGCTGATCTTGTACATTTTTCTCATCCAAATTAGGCAACAATGTTGCTGGATTCAAAACATTACATCTCCTGATATGTATGTGACAAGCTAAAAGCGTCAACTCATATCCGGACAAACGGGCACTCGTTAAGTGATAGGTTTTTGTCCTGTTCAAAAGAGTATCTACAGCGTGTGGCACCATAACATTAAGAGTATGATCCAACACCAATCCGGCAGATTGACGAATGGAAATCGCTGCTGCCGCTGTTGCTCTAAGACAACTGGGTAATGCTTTAGCAACTGGATCGAATGTAGCCGAGAAATAGGCACGTGGCCTTTGTTTATCTCCAAATTGTTGTGTCAAGACTGATAATGCACAACCTTCTCTTTCATGAACATAGAGTGTAAAAGGTTTACTGTAATCTGGAGTACCCAACACAGGAGCCGAACACAAAGCAGTACGTAAGTCAGAAAAACTCCTTTGACATTCATCAGTCCAAGGAAGAGGTTGGGGCGTATCTTTCAGAGTGAGTGCCAACAAAGGTTTGGCCAGTAGGGAAAAATTCGGAATCCACTAAGAGGTAATGCCTAAGAAAGCACGCACCTCTCTCTGTGTCGATGGTACAGACATTTGCGCAATCGCATGGATACGTTCTGGGGTCAATCGCCTTCTTTCCTTCGACAAGAGATGACCTAAATAGGTAACCTCTTGGCGACAATATTGCAACTTAGAAAGTGACACTTTGTGGTGTAGGTCAGACAAATGTCGCAGAACTGACACAGTCGCATTCTTACAGACATCTTCCGAATCGACAGCTACTAACAAATCATCCACATACTGGATAAGAGTAGCACCTGATGGCAAAGAAAAGGTGTCAAGCTGACATTTCAGAGCCTGACTATAGATGGAGGGACTCTCACAATAGCCTTGAGGTGCACGTTTAAATCGGAAACTTCGGCCTCCGAGAGAGAAACCAAAGAGATCCCTACTTTCCTCAGCAATGGGAATGCTAAAGAAAGCATTTTTGAGATCAATAACAGAAAACCAAGCTGCCGAAGCAGGAATCATAGTAAGCAAAGCAGTAATGTCTGGAACAACGGGAAACTGAGGGACAACAATTTTGTTGACCTCTCGGAGATCTATCACAAAACGATAGACAGGTGGCTGAGAAGGATCAGTACGCTTAAGAACAGGCAGAGCAGGACTATTACAAACATTTCCTCTGGTCTCCTCGAACACACCTTTCTGAACCAAATCATGAACGATTGCAAACAAAGCTCTCTCACCATCATTAGATATTTTGTATTGTGGAATACGTGGTAACTTAACATCAGGCTTCACAGTAATCACATAAGATGGAATTTGAAGTAAACCAACATCATTCGGACCGGTAGCCCAAAGCGTAGCAGGAAGCGAGCGCAGTTCGAGTGGCAGTTGGTCTTTAGATACGTAAATCGGAGGAGTCAATTTAGCACCTAAATAAGATGTACACCAAAAGGTGAGCAATACAATGCCGAATGCAGACGTTTCAATAAGTCCAAACCCAATATAATCTCTCTGCAACCCGTCATCAAAAGAAGTAGAGCTTCTAAATCGTACGGACCAATGGAAATAGCCAAAGGACAAGAAACAGGGTTGCTAACTGGGGCGCCAGAGAATCCCACAGAAACATTTGTTAAGCCAGACAAAGGTGCCCCAGGGAGTTTGGAATGCATAATAGAACTTCTCATTGCACCAGTATCCAAAAGAAATGGCTCTGTAACACCCAATGCTACAACATTAACATAAGGTCCATCCTGATCCACTGGAACTGATACGACTCCCTTACTCTGTCTATGGCTGTCCTAGCAAGTGAGGAAATCAGCATTCTCACTATCTGTGCAATAATCATCATTATAATATTGTGCAGACTGAGAATTCCGCTGGTCAAAGTAATTTGCAGAGTCCTGAGGGGGAGAGGACGTCGTTCCTGAGACGACGCACCACGCCCTCTACCTCTGGATACTGACCGAGAATCTCCACGACCCCGTGGCGCAAATGATCCGCCATAACGCTGCAACAAAATCGGACAACTATTCTTAAAATGACCTTCCTCTTTACAATAGGCGCATTGATTAGGACCCAACGGAAATCGCGGAGCTGAAGATACAGGTTTTTGCAACAACTTCTGAAACTGTGGAGGCTGTTGAAATTGGGGCTGAGCAGAACAAGGAGGATAAGCCTGTTGCAGAAGAACCTTTGTTTTTAATTCTTTAGTCTTTTTCTCCGCTTTCTCCTTATCTTCCTTATCCCTATTCTCATAATATTGAGCAGTAGCTAATATCTGGGCAGTTGAAAAAACAGCCCATGCACTCTCTGATTGTTTCAATTTATGCGATAATTCTGGAAGTAAATTAAAAACGAATTTATCTACAAATAATCGCTGTCCACCTTCAGTACTCATATCTTGACCACTATGGTCGATGAAAGTCTCTTCGAAACAAGTAAAGAAATCGGAGACACTTTCATCAGTCTTTTGTTTGCACGCTGCTAACTTATCCCAGTTAACGCGTACAGCGGGCATCATCATTTTCATAAGATCTATTATTCTACCGGGCAACTCCGTAATCAGATCATCTGGTTTGGCACCACTTACTTGTCCTGCATCTGCGGCTGCAATAGCAGCCCAATCACCACCTAAAGCTTGAGCATGGTCTTGCCTACGAATTTTATCCCATAAAGCTTGTGGGACTACATTTCCCATAAGTAAATCAATATCTGCCAAATTCATAATACATGCATTAACAGTTTGAGACAATTCTTTATAATACCCAGCAGGATTCTTACGAGGGTACGGTAAGGACTGCTTAAGTGCCAACACTTCTGATCTTTTCTAAGGATCATGTACCCATATACGCTGAAAATGAGCGGGGACAGCTGGATTAGCGTTTGGGTCTGCCTCTCTCCATATTGGAGGAATTTCTCGCATAGGATATTGTGCCATTTTACGACGAACCGCAGGATCAGGATCAAGAGAATTTTGAGAGAAAGAGGAAGATCGAAAAATAACAAGCTTCTGAACAGCAGACTCTACATCAGGACCCACAATAAGTCCCTTATCAAACTGATCTCGTAATTCGAATAAATCCTGAGGAGATTAATCCAAATCCATATCTTCCCACCCTTTAATAAGAGTGTTGCACATAGTATTAAAGACATACCTCTGCGTAGGCGCGTTCCATTGCAGAAAGATGTCTAAAATATCACGCACACTATACTGTAGACTACTCGTGATCCAATTACGAGCAAGAGAATCTAACCTAGTTCGTTCTTCTAAATCTGGAATCTGGCTACGAGATTGTCTTCGAGACGAAGCAGGAGAAAAGAAAAGAGGTCCAAGAAGAGGTGACAGAAGACCAGAAACAGTTTCAACTAAACGTTGTCGAGCTGTAGGGGAATCTGACACTAAAACAGGAGAAAACATATTCTGTAAAACAGGGGAAGAACCAGTAGCAAAAGAAGGTAAAGGTAGGGTTGACTGAGGCACAGAAGATTGGGGTACAGAAGTCGGTGGCAAAGGGGGCGGAGGTGGAATCACAGGAAGAGGCAACTGAGCAGGAACCAGAACAGCTGGATTAGCAACAGGTTGTAATGGAGGTGCATTAGCGCCTAACACATAAGGTGGAGGTAACGTCAATAAATGGGACACAAAAGGATCTTCGTCAGAACCCTTACTCTTTGGGGCAGTAGGTAACACAGGATAACATCTGTCTATCGCCATACGATGCTGTCTTTCCGAAACCTCAACCATCTGATCAGCTTCATTGTTTTTAAACTGTTGGGCAGCCTGTAAAATCGTCATATTCTGCTCTTTCTTATCTTTCTTCATTTGCTTAATTTCTTTCTGTTTGGCTTTTCTCTTAAATAAAATCACTTCCAAATTATCTAGTATAGCAGGCTCAAAGGTGCCATTTTGTGGCCACCGTAAGACACCATCTTTTTTAGTATATCGAGTCAATGTTTCATTAAAAATAATAGGACCTAAACCATGTTTTGAATAGAGCTCATAAGTGGGAGTTCCAACCGGAGGAATCGGACAAGAATCCTCCAACCGGGAATCCCTAATACAACCAAAACAACAAAATTTCCTAAACTTACTAAATCCAGGCATTTCGTAACGAACTAGACTACTTACAAACGTCAAGGGATTTTAGACAATACTGTCACAGCACAAACGTACTTACCCTTTGGCTTCGGTTAGTGCACTAATTGAATAACAAAAACAGAAACAAAAAGTGGGCGCTACCCACGAATACTTAACTAAATGTTTTCTCCCGCCAACAGATGTCCGTCTAACGTCTCGCGATACTAATCATCACCAGGGGCCAAAGCAGGGCGACAGTCAGGGCAGCAGTCGTCAGCAGCCATTGGGAAGGAGTAGCCGCGCTTCAAAAGACCTTCGGTCCACTTCGACATACAGGGGTCGCTCACGTGGTTCGCGAAATCCTCTGGAATTTTCTTGCGAAGCTCCTCACGACCCTTGGGCAAAACTACTACCACTGAAGTCGCCCCACGTTGGGCCGCCAATTGGAGAACCTGTCCTTATGGGCCAGGCGGCGCAGGGCACGCCTAAGATCTCCGGGTTCACCTGCTTTGGCAGACAGAGACACAAGACACTCTGTTAGGCGTAGAAAAGCAGATTTATTAGCTGCAGCTAAGCCCAGTTGTCCTGTAAGTACACCAATGGTAGGTTCTCAGGAGACTGCCACTTCATTCCGTGGTGCACAATCTATTATACTACACAAGTTTACAATGCCAACACCCAAAACATACAAAACTGACAAATAGGAATAGTTTGAAAACAAGCTATCGAATGTCTAAAACACACCTTTCTTTCAGACCCTGTGTGCTCTCCTCCCCTCAAGTTAATCAACACTAGTGCCTGTAATTCAATTTGCAGGTGGTAGAACATGTTTGAATCCTTCAAAAGACAGTTTATGTAACAAGAGAACACACGAAGAGAATAGCGAAGGTCAGTTAAACAAGATAAAGTCAAGAAGAATAGTGTGACCCAAACAGTGGAGTAAGACATGGATTAATCAGTCTAGACATGGATTTACAGACTCAGCAAAACCCTGACATCGGTTTCATAAACACGGGCAAGAGTTACTCTTTAACGAGAGAGATACAAAGCAGCTGAAAAGGCAAAAACATTGAGTTCACCACGTCCGCCGTGCTGCCTGAGTGAGGCAATACAAAATGGCGGTTAAACACAAAATGGCGGCTAGATACGAAGCGAACTCGAAAACCACGTAACCTCAAATTTAGTTCTTTAAAGTTGAATCAACCCATTCATACAAGCAGGGCCAGATCTGTCTCTCAAGGGAAGTATTACTTTGCACCTGTGATGCTGTATGGAATGATGAATGTTAAACACAGTAGATATTGATAATCAGCTGGTAGTGAGCTAGTGGTTCTGGTGCTGCTATTCTCACTCCAGTGTGCAAAGAGAGGGGGCACTTGCTTCTTCCTTTCCCTGAATATACAACTGTTGCTGTTTATACACCCACATTATGTTCAAGATCCACAACTTTTACTGTATGAGATTTTTCTCAGTGAAATTAGCCCAAATATATGAAGTTGCATGAATCTATTATAGTGGCATGGATGTACTCCGAGGAGGCCTATATGTCGTTCTTGATTCTAGCATTTGTCTTCGGTGAAAGAATAGTGTCTTGGCTGGACCACTGGTACATAGAACTTAACATCATAACCATCTGGTCAGGCAGCAGCTGCGTCAGAGGAATAGCTTAGCTCCAGGTAGACTTGTCATTGGTGGTATGATGTGGTATATTTGAAGGGTGTGAACATTTTTACAATACGTTTATGAGTCTGCATTCCTGAGGGATCAAAGGCATGGATTTCATCATGCTGGACCTGCCTTGCATCATTGTCTGGAGGCAGACCCTGAGGTAGTACATTCCACTAGCTACTCAGTGGAAGGTGGGTGCCATTCTCTAAACCTGCCTGTATAGAGTACATTTCATTTTCATATTGGCTGATGGTGTGCATCAAGTGTTGACTCATCCTGACAAAAGGATTCACAATTGTAAATGTTATAAAATGCATCATTGTCTGAGAATAAACTACATTTCCCAGGCAGTGGCGTAATGCAAAATGATGGAGCCCCTCTGCAGAAAGTGATGAGAGGCCCGTGGGTTTTCCATAGCTCACAGATATTTATTGACTTTGGGCTGAATGGGGCCTTATGTAGGCCACAGGTTCTTGTTCTCAGGAATCCTTGAACTTTCTTCAGGTTTGGAGATGGCAGAGGACATCTTGGATTGTCGGGTATCAATTTACTTATGTGTCAGTATGCCCTCGTTAGGTAATCAAGCTACGTTATTTCTGCAGTTATGACACTTACTTTGTGGGTTTGCGATTCACATTTGATACCCATTCCAACATTCCAATGTCAGTATGCAGCAGAGTACAAAATCATAGTGGTGAAATCTGAAGTCTCTGCTTTCTTTCTTTTCCCATTCACTTTTGCCCTGTTCTACTTTTTATCCACGCTATAATACTGTGTGTTGTCTGTAGTGATTGTGGCAGGAGGTGGAAATGTAAATCAGTGCAGTTGCAATGGATCCAGAGAACAAGGTTAGAGCCTTGTGACGGTCGTATAGTTAATGATGACTAATGTTGTTCAATTTGATGTTGGATCATATTCAGAGAGGAATCCATTGAGTCAAAACCTCTTCTGTAAGGCCATGCAGGAAAAAGCCATATTCAATTCAATTCAAAGTTTATTTTGAGTATTTCGGCCATAAACACAAATTGAATGCATCTAAAAAATATCAAACAGCAGTTTAAAACATGATAGAGAGTCTTTAAAAATGTTAATAACCTACGTGAACATTAACTTAAGGTACAAAATCAAGACACAGCCTTCTTTTTTTAATACATTTTTTTATTAACAAAACTACAAAAGAAAACATCAGGTGACATACATCATTTCACATTTGTCTCATATACTTGTCCATACCACAGGATAATACATACAGAATGACATTTGGGGTTCACGGGGACTCCTGCGCTACCGCTTCGTCCCGAACAACTGGAGGAGCACAAATATCACCACAATACCTATTCCAGGCTCCCCAAACCTTTCATGCACTTTGCGGGACATCCCCTAGCAATGTAGACCGACCTCTCCCTGTACATGCACCAATCCAGGTCCTTTATCCACTTCTCGACCCGGGGCGACTGGCCAGCCCCCCACAGCTGGGCAATGTTACGCTTGGCTATCATACACGCCAGGGTCACCCACTGTCTCTCATTCACACTCTGTTCCGTGGGTTCCCAGACATTTAGAATGCATATTCGAGCCTCCATTGTCATCTCCACCCCCAACACCTCTAGCATCTTACCATGAATTTTACTCCAATAGTCCTGTATCGCTGCACAGTGCCACAAGATATGCATGAAGGTTCCAAGCTCCCCACACCCCCTCCGGCACTCCCCACCCTCCGCCTGACCCATGCGCACCAACTGGGGCCCGTAACGTATGACCTATGTAGGATCTTTAACTGGACTAATTGGAGTCTCATCTGAATAGTCACTGCCTTCGGTGAGGAGACTGCCTCCCTCCAGTCCTCATCATCTAATTTCAAGCCATCGGCGCCCCATTGTGCCCTCATAATTACCAGCGGGTCCTCCATGTTATTGATAAGTTTTTTATATATTAATGAAATGGTCTTTTCCGGGAGATGACCGTCTAACACTCGATCCTCCAGAGGGGAGGTTTTTGGGAGTGTAGTGCCTCTGGGAACATGAGTAAGCAGGGCATGTCGGACTTGGAGATAACAATAATGTTCACTCTCCCGTAGATGGTACTTTCCTTGGAGGGCGCCGAATGTAAGAATTGCATCATTGCCCCAGACATCCCTGATCTGCATGATTCCGATGAAATCCCATCTATCAAATCCCTTTGTTTTCCACAGGCTGCCCATCTTCTTCGATTTCCATAGTGGGGAGGCTAGTGTGAGTTTTCCATCCCATTTAAGATGACGATTAGCTGCGAGCCACACACGCACTTCATGAGCCGACGGTCCAACGAGGGGAAATCGTCCGACCTTGGCATATAACGCTCTAGTGAAGTGGCCCCCCTGCACCAGCCCGTGGTCCATAGCATACCTGGGGTCACCAGGAGACCCATAAATGGCGTGGTTCAGCGCCGCTAGCTTGGAGGCCCAATAATACTTCCGCAGATCTGGCAAGCCAATTGCACCATCATACCACGGAAGGGAGAGTTTAGAGAAGGCAATGCGTGGTTTGCCCTCCCAAAGAAGCTGTCGCTGATTGGGCCTTCATTTCCCTAAAGTAGGACGATGGCACCTGGTCCATTGCATTCTGAAGCACATACAGGAATTGGGGGAGAGCCATCATCTTGAAGAGCACCGCCCTGCCCAAGAGAGAGAGCGGTAGTGCTTTCCATCTCACCACGTACCTCCTAAGCCGGTTCAGCAAAGGGGTCTAAGTTGTTTGCATTTAGCAACTGCGGGTCCAACATCACATAAACTCTGAGGTACCGGAATCCCACCGGCTCAATCTGTATCGGGCAGGAACTCGGGAGCACCGGGGGATTTCCCCTAAGGACAAAGAGCACTGACTTCGACCAGTTAATCGTGAAACCGGAGTATCTCCCAAATATAGTAAGCACGTCAAGAAAGCAGATCATGGATTCCCTAGGAGTGGTAAGGTATAGCAGGATATCATCGGCGTGTAGTGAAATTTTATCCTCCCACTCCAGTGTCCAACGCAGTCCTCTGATCGACCGGTCCCATCGGACCGACGCTGCCAGCGGCTCAAGTGCCAGGGCAAATAAAAGTGGGGACTGGGGGCCCCCCTGTCTCGTGCCTCTGCCCAGAGAAAAGTCCGCGGACTTCCGGTTACTCACCACCACCCTGGCGAGGGGGTCTGCATATAGGAGACGGACCCAGTTGAGGAATTCAGGGCTGAAGCTCATCTTCCCCAAAACTGCAAATAAATAGGGCCACTCGACCCTATCAAAGGCCATGGTGGCATCCAGAGACACCAGCACCGCCAGCTCTTGAATCTTTGGGGCACTTCCCAAAATCCCGTGCAGCCTCCTCAAGTTGAGGGCTGTGTTTCGACGCGGCATAAAGCCGGGCTGATCTGGGTGAACCAGGGTGGTAATGACTTTGGCCAGTCTTGTCGTCAGGAGTTTCGCCAGAATTTTAGGTTCCGTGTTTAACAGCGAAATGGGCCTGTAGGAAGAGCAGTGCGACTTAGGCTTCCCTGGTTTATGAATAACGATGATATTAAATACCTGCTGATCATAGGGGAGCTGACCCCCCTCTTTACTCTCAACAAACATAGTGCGGAGAAACAGAGCCAGCCTGTTCACACTCAGTTTGTACAGTTCTACAGGGATACCGTTTGGACCAGTGGCCTTCCCGGAATGCACTCCCCTAATGGCTTGTGCCACTTCATCATTTGTCAGAGGGGAATCTAGGTACTTCTGGTCATCCTCTGATAGTATGGGCATACGAATATCGTGTATCATGGTTGCGTTTTCTGCCTCAGTGAATCCCCCGTAGAGGTATACATTTCACCATAATATTCAGAGAATTTATTAGCTATAAGTTGCTGGTCAGTGATCCTTCTGGAGTCACCTTTCCGCAATTCTGGCACCAGCCTCGACGCCCACTCTCCCCTCTCGAGCCACGCTATCAGTTTGCCTGCCCTGTCTCCGTGTTCGTATATCCTGATTTGAGTGTCTGCGTGCTGTGATTTGGCCCTAACTCTAGCTAGATTCCTGTATTCATCCTGAAGGAGCCGCAACCGGTGTGTACCCTCAGGGGTTACATCCTTAGCTACCTCAGTCTCCATCCTAGTTACCTCTGCTTCCACTCGGTCTACTTCCGCCCGACTTTTCCTTTTTTTCCCGCAATTAAAGACAAGGCCTCTCCTCGGACTACCGTCTTGTAGGCCTCCCACAGGGTCAGGGCCTAATCGACGGATTACGCATTCTCGTGAAAGTACCTCTCTGTGCATGTGACGATTTCCTTCTTGGTGGCGGGGTCCCCTAGGTGCCATGCATTAATGGGGGCTATTCTTCCTACATCAAGCTGGTCAATCTCAATCCGGAGCAAGATCGGCGAATGGTCAGAGATTCCCCTACCCAAATGCCGGACCTCTTGGACCAAAGCTACCTGGGCAGCAGGTACCAGTACATAATCTATTCTGGATAGGGTGTTGTGAGCAGCAGATGTGTGTGTGTAGTATACCTCACCTGGATTTCTCAATCTCCAACCATCAGTTAGCCCTGTTGTTTCTAAGAAGTCATGAAGCCACCTCTGGGACGGCCTCAAAGTTGGGGCTGAGTGTCTATCTATCTCACCATCTAGCACTGCATTAAAGTCCCCACCCATCACCAATAAACCCATGGGCAGAGTAAGGAAAATTGCACACAGATCACGAAAAGTATCAGTTTGCAGGCCCGGTGGAACGTAAGCAGACATAAAGGTGACGGTTCTCTCCTCCCACAGCCCTAGTATGCCAATATACCTGCCTCTATGGTCAGCCCATGTGACCTGGATGGATAGGGGAAAGGAGTTTTTCATTAGGATACCTGTCCCCCTGGATCTGGTGGTGAATCCAGAATGAGCCACCAGTTTGTATTCCCCCTTGTGTAGGGCCATGCAACGATTACCAACAAGATGCGTCTCCTGCAGCAGCACTACATCTGGGGAGTGACGCCTGATCAACTGGTTCGCCATTCCCCTCTTAATTTTATCCCCGAGACCATTCACGTTCCAACTGAGCCCATTTATCCCAAACCCCTCTCTAAGAGTAGACATTATGGTGGCATGGAAACAGTCCGAATATAGCTATGTCACCAGATGCGTTAAACGCCCAAAAAACAAACAAACCCTCAAACTACGCAATCTTGAACCAACTAGAATACGCCAACCCTGGATCCCTCCCACCCTCCCTGCACTCCTGCTTGTGGCTTGCGCCCATCCCCAACAGGCAGTGTGCCTGTTGCCCCACAAACTAACTCTACACACTAATTAAAGGTAGTTACTAGGGGGAGAGTCGATGAACTACGCTCCCACCCCCCAGCTCAGCATTAAACATTGGTCCACTGTTTTGGAGTCACCCGCCCACTCTTAACTGTGCTGCGCCTACAAGCAAAGCACCCAAACAGGACCAGACCCTCCAATTTACATAGTCACTGCTCCAGACCGCGTCCTCCATTGTCATTCCCAATCCTGCTGCTCGCCTTCATGATTGCGTCATCCGGATGGAAGCTGTCTATCCAGTCTGTTGCAACCTCCGGGTTGTCAAAAAAACAGGTTCTCCCTTCGGCCTCCACTCTCAGCCTCGCCGGGAACATCATTCCGTATCACATGCCCTTGTCTCTCAGTTTCTTTTTCACCATGAGGGAGCTTTGACGCTGTTTCTGCACTAGTTGTGTGAAGTCTGGAAAGAAGGAGAGGGAGGCGTTTTCGAACGGGAGGGGTCCCCCCATACGGGCCGCCTGCAAGATTGCATCCTGCTCCCTGAAGTTCAAGACCCTCGCAATATCGGGCGAGGCGGAACCCCGGGTTTAGGCCGACGCCCGGGCACCCTGTGTGCCCGCTCAACGGTGAAAAAGTTTCCCAACCCCTTGGGTTTAAGGTGTTTAAGGATGAGGTCTTAAACAAACAAGTCAGGGGCCAGGTTCTCCGGGACTCCAAGAATGCGAATGTTGTTCCGCCTCGCCCTCCCTTCGTAGTCGCCAAGCTTCTTATCTGTCAGGGCACGGGAGGCCTTAAGATCACGTACCTCCTGCTGGAGCAGAGCCACATCATCAATCAGGCTGGCCGTCTTTATGTCCAATGATTTAACCTTCTTGCTTGCTTTTGTGAGGTCTTCCCGGATAAGGTTGACTTCTATTGTCACCGTGTCCAGTTTGCTGTCTAGTGATTCCATTTTCTGCCCTAATGAGGCCTGGACACCTTCAATGGCCGCCATGACATCTGACACTGTCAGTTCCGTCGGCGTTCCCAAAGAATCGCCACTCGTCAATTGGGCCCGTTTTGCCTCCACAGGTGAGCCTCTTGTAATTGTAATTGTAATTGCAATGAGATTTTTAAAGCGCATGGCTGCCCGTGAGCGTCCCAACGCTGACAGAAGATCTAGATAGATCAAGCGAGTGCGGGAAGATGGTTAAGGGAACAGCCAAGTCTTTAAAAACTTTTGAAAAGGCAGAAGGTTATGTTGGGCACGGAGGTCAAGTGGAAGAGAATTCCACATCTTGGACGCATGATAGGAAAACCGCCGGCCTCCGGAGCGTGCTTTCTTAATCCTGGGTATTTGGGTAGGATGGGCATTAGAGGATCGGAGGTTTCTAGTTGTGGTATGCGGGACAACGAGGTCCTTAAGGATAGGCGGGGCTTTTCCATGAAGGATTTTATGGGTTCGGCACAGGGCCTTGAACTGCACCCATTGCTCCACGGGCAGCCAGTGAAGTGCTCTAATCGCAGGTTTAGCTGAGCAGCGTTTTTTTGTGCCCGTGAGAATCCGAGCAGCAGCATTTTGCACAACCTGCAGCATGGCTGTGACTTTCTTTGGTGCACCGAGATATAGGGCGTTTCCGTAGTCCAGTCTGGACAGGATGAGGCCCTGTAAGAGGAGCTTTCTTGACTGGAAAGGGAGCAGGGGGAGAATCTTGCGGGTAGTACGTAGTAAGCCAAAGCAGGTTCCAGCCGTTTTCCTTGCCTGGGTGTTTAGGGTGAGGTTATGGTCTAACCAAATCCCCAAGCTTTTGATGTCTGCTTTGGGGGTTGGGGAAGGGCCCATGCACTGGGGCCACAGAGACTCCGGACGGAAGTGGGACTGGTTGCCCATCACCATTATCTCCGTTTTATCACCGTTGAGTTTTAAATGGGAGGAGTTCATCCAGCTGACTATGTCCCCCAGGCAGGAGTGCAGGTCGATGGTAAAATTATCTTGCCGACTGAGGGAGACAACCAGCTGAGTGTCATCCGCGTAGGTCAGGAGTTTAATACCATACGGGATGACAATTTTTTCCAGGGGCGACATATACACGTTGAAGAGCGTCGGGAGCCCTGAGGCACTCCGCATCGTATAGGGGTCTCCCTGGAAATAAAGTCACCTTCCGCCACCTGGAAAGAGCCATTGTGAAGAAAAGATTTAAGCCAAGACAGGGCCGGCCCTGAAATACCAAGGTTTCCGAGCCGCTGTGCCAGGATGATGTGGTTAACGGTGTCGAATGCCGCGCTGAGATCCAGAAGGATCACTGCCACTGATCCTCCTGCATCAATGATCTTCCTAGCCTCTTCGACAACCGCCACCATCGCTGTTTCCGTGCCCTGGCCCGGGCGGAAGCCTGTCTGTGATGATTTTAACAGATCGTTGGTTTCCAGATAGTTTGATAGCTGACCATTGATGAACTTTTCAGCCATCTTGCTAATGCAAGGAAGGAGAGAAATCGGCCTGAAGTTGGCCAGATTGCCAGGGTCGAGGTTGGGTTTTTTGATCAAGGCTTTGACCACCGCCTTCTTCCAGCTCGCGGGAACCGTTCCACTTTCCATAGAAGTGTTTATCAGGTTCACCATTGGTGCTAGAATGGTAGGACCGACCTGTTTCAGATGTCTGACTGGCGCTGGATCATGCAGGGACCCGCTTTTGAGGGATTGAAGGATGGGCCCTAAGGTTGCCTCACTGATGGGAGAAAACATGTTTAGTTCTGTATCCAGGTTCTGGCACTGCAACTAGTAAGAAGGTGGGGGGTCCACAGGGAGAAGAGGGGGTAGATGTTGAAGGATATTTTGTATTTTCGGGTCAAAGAACGTGGCTAACTCATTACAATGGTTGTCTGAGAGATTATGCGTGACAGTTGATTCTGTGGTTTTTAAAAGTTTTTTCACAATTTGGAAAGTTTCTCTGGATGAACAGGATGCCTCACTAATTTTTTCATTAAAAAAGGATATTTGAGCATTTTTTAGGGCCTTTTTGTAGTTGAGGATAGTCCGTTTATACTCACTTTTGCTGTTGAGATCGAAATCTTTCCTCCATACTCTTTCCGTTCTCTTGCATATTTTCTTTAAGAGGCGGACCTCGTGAGTGAACCACGGGGAGGTGGCTTTTTTCCTAGGTTTCCGATATGGTTTTTAGGGAAGAACGGTATCTAAGGAATTTACAATCCAGGACGTGAACTCCGCGTCTGCTAAGTGAGGGTTCATTTCGTGATGTGGCCTGGTATCCTCTAGTGCTTGTTTCCATTTGTTGGTGTCAAGTTTCGCCCATGGACAGGAAGGTCTGCCAGGTGCTTGGGTGGAAGGAGGAGTGGCCTGAATTCGCCAACTGAAAGGGATGAGCAGATGGTCGGACCATGGCACTGGGATCGGTGTTCTCACCACAAGATCAGGAAAATTGCAAATGATGGGATCAAGCAAGTGTCCACGATTGTGTGTGGGAAGATCGTTTTGTAAGTGGAGTTGGTGAGCTGCCAGGTCTAAAATCAGTTCTGTGGCTATTTCATCTTTACTATTGTCAAAGTGGACATTGAGGTCCCCTAAAATTAGGAGATTGGGCCGTGTGCTGGCCATGGCCAGGGAGCATTCCAGAAGCGAATTATGGAATTGCCCCATGGCTCCTGGTGGACGGTAAATGAGAACTCCTGAAAGGGAGATAGGGGGGACATTTGGATAGTGAAGTGCGTATTTTCGCAGTCGGTCAGGGGGCTGTCAAAGAATCTACATGAAAAATACTCTTTAAAGATAACGGCAATTCCTCCTCCCCTACCCTTAGGACGGTTCAGGTGTTGTATAAGGAATCCGTGGGGTAGTGCCTGTACTATATCGGCATCTGAGTCAGGCGCAAGCCATGTTTCTGTTAGAAACAGGATCTCTAGATGGTGTTCCTCGATAAGTAAGTGTATTTCATGGGCGTGTTTGGGCAGAGACCTGCAGTTGATCAGAGCCATATTGATGATCGTCTGAGGGTGGTGCTCATTTATAGAGGGGGTGAGTTTGAAAGGACAGTGGGGACAGCGAGTGAAGCAGGATTCACCTCTAAATGATTGGGAACATAGCGGTAGGACAGGCAAATTGAGATGGCATAAGGAATCTCTGGAATATAAAATTCTCGACCGAGCCCCCGTGCCTGGCTCCTGGCTTGTTCTGGCACGGACGGGCGCAGACGGGCTTGCCTTAGGCGCTCCCGCTGCGCTCGTCCGCTGCGCTCGTCCGCTGCGCTTCTGACAGAAGCTCATGATTTATGGAAAGAGGGAGGGGGCCAGGAGGGGCGTGGGCTCGAAGGGGCGTGGCCTCGATGCACGCCGGTAATGGCGGCAGCAAGTGTTTGTTTAAGTGAAGTCCGCGACCGCGTTAAATCGGCAGCGCGTCTTGTCAGGATGTGGGCTTCTGCCCCAGATGTCAACAGAGTATGAGGTGAGTTAAAATTACAATAGTATTCAGATAAGTGACTCTCAAAATTTTTAAAAAGACAAACAAATAGCGCTCCCGGCTTCCGCCTCAGGAGTAAAGATACTGGTCAGACGCTAGCACTCAGCATTTTATACAGTTTGGGTGGGGGGCATGGCCTCGAAGGGGCGTGGCCTCGATGCACGCCGGTAATGGCGGCAGCAAGTGTTTGTTTAAGTGAAGTCCGCGACCGCGTTAAATCGGCAGCGCGTCTTGTCAGGATGTGGGCTTCTGCCCCAGATGTCAACAGAGTATGAGGTGAGTTAAAATTACAATAGTATTCAGATAAGTGACTCTCAAAAGTTTTAAAAAGACAAACAAATAGCGCTCCCGGCTTCCGCCTCAGGAGTAAAGGTACTGGTCAGACGCTAGCACTCAGCGTTTTATACAGTTTGGGCGGGGGGCGTGACCTCGAAGGGGCGTGGCCTCGATGCACGCCGGTAATGGCGGCAGCAAGTGTTTGTTTAAGTGAAGTCCGCGACCGCGTTAAATCGGCAGCGCGTCTTGTCAGGATGTGGGCTTCTGCCCCAGATGTCAACAGAGTATGAGGTGAGTTAAAATTACAATAGTATTCAAATAAGTGACTCTCAAAAGTTTTAAAAAGACAAACAAATAGCGCTCCCGGCTTCCGCCTCAGGAGTAAAGGTGGTATGGTGTATCGGTCTAGTTTATTGGACTTGACCTGTTTAGCCCCTCTGGAGCATTTGGGCAAGTTCTTGTCAGCATCCGCCTTTGCCGCCATGTTGATCGCTCCCCAACGATCCCCTCCGCTCCCGGGCTCTGCACTGGCACGTAGGCTTCAACCTACCCGAGCCCCTCAGGTGGACCACTTTCCCTTTGCCGTCTGATGGCACCATCTGGAACCGACAAATATATATCCGTTGTCCTGTGTAAAGTGGCTGTTTAAGGCGCCAGGGGCACGGCCTAAATACAGGCTGATCAGGTCGCGACTCCACCGACCCGATTGTGAACAAGGACCCTCAACTACGACGAATAACTGGGGCTCCCTGGACTGCCCACCAAGCACTGGACCATCGCAGTGATGCAAGTTTGCAGGGTGGTCACAATTAACAGGCGCAATATTTCACCAGGGGCCATCACCCCTGGGAGGCCTCCTTCAAAATGTCTCCGGTGGGGCGAGGATCCACAATGCCTGCGGAGGGGTCCCACTCATGTCGATTTCCCAGCTGCGTCCACTAGGTCACCCGGGGGCCTTCTGACAGTCACCCAATTACGCCCCCTCCGTGGCAAATCAAGTGAGCTCCACCTCTCTCCCCCGCACCGGGTCAGTCCAGCAGACCCAAAAAGCATAGGAGGGGGGCTCCAATCACCATAGAGTCCTCTAGCACAGTGTTTCCCAAACTGGGGTCCGTGACATATTCTCTGGGGGTCCATAGGCAACAGTTTTAAAAGCACAGAAAAGTTTCTTGTATAATTAGCAGCTTTCCAGCAACAATAAAAGTGTCAAGATCATGCCAGTGATTAATGTGCCTGCTGGAGTGTGAGGAGAGTTTTGTTCAGTGGCAGCTTTGACTTAACTAATGTAGTACAGAGGGTTAATGTGCCTACTGCAGAGAACGTGTAACATGCATTTTGAAACGCAGTGTTTTATGTGCATAGGTTAGTGGTTACTGCTTTTGTCACAGAGATTCTTTCGTTACTGTGCACTTCACAAGTGACAATTGTAATGTAGCAGAGGGACCTGTAAACTGTCGTCAAAGAGCTGCTTGAAAACTGCATGGTACCAGTTAGTAACTTAACCTTTTCCCCAGTTATTCATTATCCTGATGCTGCTAAAAAAGTTTATTTGGGTGGAAATACATTTTTAATGTTAAAGTCAGTGCTAGCCACCGTGTTATGTTCTGAATCCTGAGTTTGTGCTTTTCCAGACCAAGCACTCTTTAAACATTTTATATACACACTGATTTACATGTATGATTAAATGTCTCCTTATGTGTGTGAGGTAAAGTGCTCTGACATCCTACAATGGTATGATAGATGCTATAAAACAAATGAAATGTATGTGACAGAGGGGCTATTACTTCAATATAAAATACTAAGGGCCAGATGTATGATCAGTTTTTACATATGCGAACCGGTTCGCGAACCGTTTGCGCATGCAAAAATCTATTGGGCCATGTACATTGCCTATTTCGCGAGTCGCAATTTGTTTGCGACTCACTATATACGTTTTGCAACTTGGTATTTGGAAGGGGCATTTCCTTCCAAATAGCGAGTCTCAAAACCATGTACAAATGTTTTGCGGTCGCAAACATTCGAAATTAGCACCTACTTCAAGTAGATGGTAATGCATTTGCAAATGGGAAGGGGTCCTCCGGGGACCTCTTCCCCTTTGCAAATGCATGCAAAATTATTTTTTAAGGGCAGGCAGTGGTCCCAGGGACCTCTGCCTGCTCTTAGAAAATGAAACGAAAAAAAGTTGCTTGGGGGTCCCCGGCTTCCAGTGGCGCTCAATGGGGGTCCTCAGGAGTCAAAAGTTTGGGAACCACTGCTCTAGCACTCCCCTCAGAGCGGTAACAAGCTGCTCACAACCCCGCCGAAGATAGCCAGGTCCACCACGCCCCGCATTGGTATTCGCGGGCAATGTTCAATGCATGGGGGAAAGGGAGGGCCCCACAAAGGGAGAGACTCGATCCGCCTCCCCCTGCAAACAAACGGCCCCCACCTCTCTTTGCGCCAGGTCCAAATAGCTACGATCTCTCTGGCCGCCTCTCAAGCGGGGGCCCGAGGGGGCGAGCAGCCTAGGCACCTCCAGCTTTTACGATTCCTTGTCGCCACACACACGCGGCCCCACCTCCGGGGGATCCGCCGCACCGATGTTCCGTTTTCTTTCTGGGGGCCAGACCGGTAACTTCTGGTTTCCGTCCCGCTGTTATTCCACTTCACTCCGGGCCTTGGGCTCGCGCTGGTCCCCAGCCTCAGCAGCGTCTCAGGCCGCGATGTCTTTGTGGCATATCTCCGGCCTCCTTTGAGGCAGCGGGACCCGGAGAACAGCCGGAGCCGCAGCGTCGTCTCTTCGATCAGATGACGGGCTCTGACAACAGGATTAAAGGCAGGATTGCAGAGTTGAGGGGATTAGCTACGCGGAGCTGAGGTCCTAGGTGGCCATCTTGCTCAACGCGTAGCTCCTCCGCCAAGACACAGCCTTCTTGCAGGCACTTATATATAAAGTATCTGCTATTACAATCCTTTCTGTGTTGAGTTCAGTTACAAATCTAAATGCAGCATCAATAGTATGGAGACTATTCTCAGTTAATACAAGTTTCTAATAGTCAATCTCAGGGTTTTAAAAACAGGATTTAACAATCTGATATGAACAAGAACAGTTGGTCTCTAAGAACAGCAGTGACTCTTTGACAGTAAATTCGCCCCACTCATGCCATGTCAATTTTCCTGGACCCTCATTTGAGAAAGCAGAAGTTCATGATGTAAGTTAGGGCTGGGTACTAATGTCAAGTATGCTCAAATTCCAAATGCAAACTTTACACTAGGCAGATGTTGACGATTCTTTTTTATCATAAATGTATGGTAAATCTGCATTAAAAACAGTTCCTCTGCTTTTGACTTCAGCAGCCCTATTGTAATTGTTATTGGCTTCCCATTTAAAATCAGGCCCGGACTTGCCGTTGCGGGCACCGGGCAATCCCCCGGTGCGCCGCAAGGGTGCGGGCAGTTTTGGGCCCCTGGGGGCGGTTTTTGTTCAGAGCCGTTTTTGCAGCATAGGAAGGGGGGAGGGGGGGCGGGGGGGGGGGGGAGTGGCTGTCGAGCCCTTTGCCAGGGCCGGTTTTGGCTCCCAGTTCGGCCCTGTTTAAAATGTGCTTGCATTCAACTGAAACACCAAATTTAGAACATGGTGTAATAAATTCAGCTCCTGTCTTTTGTGTAAATCATAAATTGCTTTAGCATAGTCCATAAAAACACTCTTTAGCGAGCAACTGGGTATTGTGTTGGCGCAAGGCAGCCAAAGGTGCACCAGTGCAGGGGGGAGAGAAACAGCGCCATGTCTTAGTAGATTTGGCAATGGTTCTGTTCTCTTCTTTTCACTCCATGCAACGCAGCAACTTATGACTTTGGTCTGGTAAGATGGATGTCTAAAGGTCTTCACATATGAAATTTGCGCAGCAGCATGTAAACTGAAAAATGTCATTCGCAAAAAATGTATAACTTTGAAAACATGTAATAAAAAAAGGTTTGCTTAATTTTCCATTAGTGATTTATAATTGATAGTGTAACAGGTGTTTCTTGTTAAATTGGACTGTAGTAATTTAAATTAGAATCCGAAGCACTTAGCCGGGGAACATAAACACTTGTGTTTGAAGCTAGCAATAATTTCAGCATGCAGGATGCTAAGTGGCATCTTTGCAACTCTGCTGTAATTAACATGAACTGCTGGTCTCTGTGCATCTGTGTAACCATGGCGATGGGGTATGCAGGCATGTGATGGGAAATAGGCTGGTGACTGATTCTAAAATATTCTTGATTTGCTGAGGCCATTGGATGCATCTTTAATTCATGTAGCAATGTAAAACAATAATTATGTAGGAATGTTTGCTCCAGGGCACATGCATTGTTTTGTCTGAAGCTGCATTTTCTAACATGATAAGTTGTTTGGAGAAGAAAAGATGCTCTTACATCAAATAAACCGGTAGTAAATTAGGCAATACTGGATCTATGTCAAATTCAATAATGCAGCTTTCTCAACATGATGTTAACAAAGCCTGATAAGACACACCAGCAGTGTAAACAATATCCAATGATCGCTAAACATTAGCTGGATTCATTATTTGAAGCATGACTAGGAGGGATATGGTTTTGGAATTATCATTTTATTCTTAAAGGCAAGTCGCTCATTTTGAACATTAGATTTGGAAACCTCTTTGCAATCCTTCAAATGTGTATTTTCATGAAATCACATGAGTATTGGATAACTCTAAAGCAATGGCATCTCTATGTTTCATAGCATCGTACACTCCCTTTAACCCCTCCCATGCTCGTGACGGAACGGTTCCGTCACGAGCCTCGGGTGGGCTGTGCTGGTGACGGAACGGTTCCGTCACGGCCTGCTCGCCGCGCCTGCGCGGCGTGTTCTATTGAGCGGGCGGGGCCGTGACGGAACCGTTCCGTCACAAGCACAGCTCACCCACGGGCCGTGACGGAGCGGTTCCGTCACGAGCCCGGGACCGACACGCGGACCCGCCTCCCCCTTAGCACTGCGGCGGAATAGCCGCCGCAGCGAAGGGGTTAACACATCCGTGAACCCCAGTGGAATGATTTTAAAAAATAGAAGTAAATTCAAGAAAATTGAAAAGAGAAAAGACACACAGACACGCACACACACACTCTCTAGGAACAAACAAATGAAGTAAGTAAATGGATTTTCTCATATAGCAGCAAGGAGCGCCTCATAAAACACACAAACAACAAGAATTGCACTGACATAATCTCCATTTGTTTTACTTTAATCTGTGGCAATCATTAAGGCCCCTGCAACATTCAGGATTCCAATAGAAAGACTTGTAGGAAATTAGAAAAATCTGATCAAATATGTGTAGGTTCCACAAGTCCACTAGTGCTAGCACACCTGCAGCAAGATTGAAAAATAAAATGATATAAGTGCTGGAAAATATCGTTGAACTCTTCAAATCTTCTAGTACACCAAGACCCCAAGCAGGGGGATCAGTAAAAATGCTAGAACACTTAAGAAATAATAAATAATCACACAAACACATCTAACCCAGCAACAAACCATCCCAGTCTAGTACAATAAAAATGCCCACTAAATATGAACTGTGCCATGTGATTTTTCCTTAGTCCTAACATGGGCCTACTCTAGCCTGCATTCAGCCCACTTCATGTGCCAACAAACAAGAAACAAAATACGTTGTTAACCTTTTATGGCTCGACCATCATCAGTCCATCAAACTGAAATACCATACTAAAGCGCTTATTTGATTTCCCAAAATAATGCAAGAATCATGAAGATAAAGATACAGAACTGCAAGAATCTTTGCCAAAAAGAAAAGGCAGTGAACAAACACAAGGGAGGAGTGTGGAGAACAGAAAGGGGAAGTTGGTACAGATGTGCAATACCCCCAGTGACTGCTACATCCAATAGGTATTTTTGTGTAAAGAAACAAATGAGATGCATGGTTGAAGAGTATGAAAGGCCATATTTATGGCAAAGTCACTTAGTACAGCAAGCTAACTGACTGTGCTGCGCTGCGTAACAGAGAAAGTGCAGAAATGCACAGTATTTAAATAAAAGAAAATAGCAAATTCCTGCTTTTGTTCCTGCGCTAGTGCCCTTTTGGCCACCTAGTGCCCTCACATTGTTTTCATGCAGGGAGTTTTCTGCAGGAAGGGCTACATTCCTGCACAAAAACAATCCCCTGAGCCGTATTCCTCTTTCTATGTACACTGCAGACTGCAGCACTCATAGAAAGAGGAAGTAACCCGGAGAAATAAAGATATTTCTCCTCGTTCCACCTCACCAGGGAAGGTGTCTCATTTTGGGGCATTCCCAGGTCTACCACTTTTGTTAAATCTCGGAATCCGATGCGATGGATGTTGCATGGGAACACCCATGGAACACCTCCCTGGCGCAGAGTAATGCAGCACAGCTATTTGTGCTGTGCTGCATTACTCTGGGTTTATGAAGTCCCCCAGGGCCACATAAGGTGGACTTGAAGGCTTCATTATTCACATTTGGGGCTTGCATCGTGCATGAACCACGTTTTGAGGTGTAAGCGCTACTCAACCCCACTCATAAATACGTCCATAAACATCCTCGACTGAATTCCACTTAAAAAGTTCCTACATTTAAAGCCTGCCAAATAACTATAACTATAAGCAAAGCCTGTGCTTTAAATCGGCAGGTATTGTCCTTTACTGAGTGCCGGCACAACTCAAATTTGAAATGGAGAGTACCTGCACTTCTCAGCACCATTACAATACATTTAACGGGAGAGTAACAGACATTTTCAGGAGGGAACAGGTGCTCTGCTAAGTGAGTATGTTTCCATTTAAAGCACTCCTTGAAACAAAAATAAAAAAAATCTGAAGGTCCATCTGGTTTCTCTAAGTGGCAAGGAAAAGGTTGCCAGAGTAGTGCAACCATCACACTTCAGGTTTCACTTCTCTGACAAGAAAAAGGCACAACCTCTTTCAGCTTGAACTGGCATCCACAAGGAAAAACTTACCATAAGTGCATTTGGAAGAAAGGCAAAACATAGAAGAGCTTTGGTGAGTCCAATAATCGAGAAATACATGAAATTATGCTTGTTTGATACAAATATTGCACACCGTTTTTCCCCTTTTATGCCTAAATATCAGACCATGGGATTCCACCATACTTAACAGCTAATCAGGCCATCCATCAGGAGGCAGCCAACTGTTTAGTTCCTGGTTCTTTAAACCTCTGGAATTGCCATCAGGTGGTGCTTTTTGAGCACCTAATTTGAGCCTTGAGCACCTACAAGTCTTTGAATTAGGCCCACAGGTTTTCCTGCATGTGGCTTTCAAATACTTCCACCTCTTGAGTCTTGCCTACGCTGACATGACTATCAGTGGAATGGGAAAGGTGTGATCCATCGCAATAATTGCAGTTGTGCTGACAGTAAAACAATCCCAGCCTCTGTCAGAGTTTTGCTTTCCATGTGGTAAGAGTGACTAAATCTCTGTACACAATAGGGTGGAGTCTGTCTCTTGATAGAGCACTTTAATTCTGGTACTTGGGGCCATATGTATCAAGATATCCATTTGCGATTCTCAAATAGCGATTTTTAAGGAATCGCTATTTGAGAATCGCAAATGGGTATGTATGTACAAAATCGCATTTTTTTTGCGATTCCTTAGAATTCCTTAATTGCGTTTAGCAAATTGCAAATCGCAATTAAGAAATACTTTCCCATTCATTTCTAAGGGCCAGGAGGCCCATAGGAATGAATGGGAAATAATTCTCAATTTGCGATTCGCAATTTGCTAATCGCAAATTGAGAATTATTTCAAGGGTGCAAGGGTTTCCCAAGGACACCCTGTTGCACCCCTGAAATATGCATGGGCGGACATCTGGCGCACATACATGCCCTAAGGGCATGTATGTGTGTCACATGGCGCTTTGAAAAATGCAAAAATATGCATTTTTAAAAGAATTCGCAACTTACCACCAACTAGAAGTTGGTGGTAATTTGCGATTCCTTAAGGCCAATTTGCGAATTTTTTTGGCTTCTTACATTGCATTTAAGGAATCGCAAAATTTGCGATTCCTTAAATGCAATCGCAAAATAAGGAATAGCAAATTTTGCGATTCCTTATTTTTAAAGCAGATTTCCTTGATACATAACATTTGTCCAAATTGCATTCACAAATGCCGAAATTCTGCGAATTTCGACGTTTGCGAAGTCAATTTGGCTTGATACATATGGCCCTAAGTCAGGTTCTGAAAGCCATTAATCTTTACTTCTGACTGAAGCTAACATCAAAGTTCAATGCATTTCAATTGACCGAAGCCCATTAGGCTCCACAAGGAAGATAGAGAGTGCTTGAGTTTCAAACCATAAAGGTTTATTAAAAGATTAGCAATGTTCCAAACTCAAATCATCAAATTAGTGGTAAAACACAACCGATGCATGAATGTATTAGTAAATATATTGAAAGCATTTCCGAAGTAATGTAAGCAAAGAGTATTATAAAGTAGTCTCAAAGGGAAATCAAGCAAGGTCAGTTTTTCCATAAAGAGTGCACCCTACACTGCTACACCAGGGAAAGGGTCTGCTAGGATCTCAGGAAAACAGGGACCTGCCATAAAGGCTTTTGAAACGGATCTTCTCTAAAGACAAGTGAAAGGGCATCTGCTCTAAAGACATCTGAATCTGCATCTACATTGCATTAGCTTAAATAGCATGATTTCAACATTTGATGTATCTACACATAGTTCCCACATAATTGACCAATCAGGTTGAAGAACAAACTAATGACTACAATAATTATTTTCTCAAGCTACCTCACATTAAGGCTACTCTTCAAACTAACCGTTATGTGTGAAACAACGTGTTACATGTGGACCAAGTTGTGCTCTGCAGATGCATTGCAGAAGCTCATAAGTATATTCTACAAGGATTTATTTTCTAAAGGAAAACACTTCACATGAACCCCAAGAACACATCGAGATAATATGCCAGGAATTGCTTACATTAGCTATGGACAATCTAAACGTGAAAAATACACTCGGTATATCTGTGTTACATGTTAAGTCAATATAAGTACAAAAGTATTAACTATAAAAAAAATCATCACTCTTTACCAGCTCTTTGTCGTCCCATCAATACTCAATAATCAATGTGTGTCATTTCTCAAACTATTGTGATTGCTGGTAGTTCTAAGGTACAGTTGTGTATTTTAAGACGAGCAATATCAGACCTGTAAAAAGCTACATTGAAATCTATCAGCAGTTTCTAAGACTGTGCAGTATAGAATATGTAATGAACTTATGCCAGAGCTTCAAACATCCAATGCAAAACCAATAGATAATAGTGTTATTTCAGTTTTAGTGAACAGACCACACCCTGAGCACCGGGCGGAATCAAAATTGGCACCCCATTCTTGCCCGCTTTTAATCCTAGCTTTGGCCAACGGGTTCATATTAAAGACACAAAAAATGTAAAGCATTAACTGCATTGAGTTTTTAAATACATGTTTTCTTTGCATTCCTCGTACTTGTAGTACTGCTTTTAAGGCGAGGAGTCGGACTGCAAGTACTAGAATACAAAGAGAACCTATAGAACTCAATAAAAAAACACTAAAGGTCAAACCCTAATTTTATACTGGCAAACATTATTTCACATGTAGGAAATATTTTTTTATTGATGGTTTTTAAGTTTCAGTTACAACTTTCACTGCAACCTAAGGGACTTGTTGTACCGGAGGCATCAGTATAGTTGAGACTGTTTGCCTGTGAAGCATACTATATGGCTGATCCAGAATATACATTCCCTCCACACTATTGTTCAATGACTAGCATTGCATTAGGAGCAATGCACACTTAGATAATAGCAAACAAAAAGGTTCCTTAGCATGACGACAGCCAATACATTGGTTATGAACAGATATGTCCGTCACACACCATAAGCCCTGTTTAAACATCTATAGTTCGCAGTGGGACAGCCAGGTGCAAGCATATAGGTTGCTGTACCGGCATTGATTGTTGGTCTGTTATGGGTTCAAAGAGAGCAGGTACACCTTTAGTGGGCCTCAAATGTGTTTGGGTCTGGATGAAAGTTGGAGCAGGTCAGCGTGCAGTTCCAGCTGTTTGCCTGAATAGACAATGAAGTTTAACCAGTGTTAAAATTTGGAAGACCTAACCCAGGTCCAGGCCACCTGTCTCTTTGCCAGGTGTAGACTTGATGTGACACATTTCCTATGAGGTGTAACAATTACTTTCACCCAGCCCAAAAGAGAAATCCTGAGATCCATGCCTACACTACATTCGATCATTGTGGATTAAGCAGTTGCTGGACCTGGCCCTTTTTGCAGGGTTATATTCATACATTTTGCCTTCTTCCTCTTATTTTTCTGACCCTCTTTTTGTTGGATTTAGAACTGTGGGCATTTCACCTCTGCTTATCAGTGCTACGGTGCAAGTGCTCTCTTTTTAAACATGGTATGATTGGTTTACACCTTTTAGGTGTTAGACCTGGCATCCATGGCATGGTTTTCCCTGACTTTTTACCTCTACTCCCTGGGTTTTTGATGCTGTTCTGTATTTCGTTTTTGCTGGCTTAGATGCTTTGGGCACTTTGTCACTACTGATCAGTGTCAAAGTGCAAGTGCTCTCTGTGTAAAATGATATTGTGATTGGTTCTCCTTGATTGGCATATTTGTTTTACTTGTAAGTCCCTAGTAAAGTGCATTGAGTGTGCCAGGGCTGGTAACTCAAATGCTACTAGTGGACTTGCAGCACTGATTGTGCCACCCACATGAGTAGCCCTGAAAAGAGGTCTCAGGCCTGCCACCGCAGTTTGTTAACTGCCATGTCGACTTGGCAAGTGCACCCACTTACCAGGCCCTAACCATCCCTTTTGTTGCATATAGGACACCCCATGGTAGGCCCAAGGTACTGCCCTGGGCAGGGTGCAGTGTATGTGAAAGGCAGGACATGTACTGATGTATGTAACATGTCCTGATAGTGAAATACTGACAATTTAGTTTTTTCACTATTGAAAGGCAATCTTGCCCATAGGACAGAATGGGGAATGCATTGTAACATTTTAGAAGCATATCTTCCCATAGGATTAAGACTCGAATGTGGAGTTTGGTATCCCTGAACACAGGATCTAATAACACATATTTTAGTAAAGATGGTTTTTAAATTGTGTGTTTAAAAATCCCACTTTTAGAAAGTGCCTATTTTCTCGTTCAACCTTCCTGTGTGTCTCTGCCTGTTTTTGGATTGACTGTCTGGCTTTGGAGTGACAGGGGCTGGGGAGGTGCAGGGGCTCCAGGAGTGTGGGTGAGTCAGCACGAGGCCTGGTCAGCATTTGGAGTGGTGCGTGGAGTAGCACCTGTATCGGAATAGGGCTGTGCCTGCCTTCCACAATGCTGGCTCCACAATCCTGTGGTGTGTCTAGAGCCAAGGCACACACTAACAAAGGAAGCTGTTGTGCACTTGCAGAGTGCTCCCAGAACTGGTTTGAACTGGGCTCAGAGCCCCTTGCACAAAGAGAACAAATACATTTTGGGGTATAAGTACTAGACCTAAAACCCATGAACTTTAGATCATTCCTGGAATTCAAGAGTAACCTTTGCCAAGGAGAAGAGCTGGAGAGACTGGGGAGAAGTACTGCCCTTGTTGTGTGTCTGGGGTTGGCCTGCAGATGCTGTTTCTGTCAAGGAAAGGAAAAGGGCTTTTATGTGTGCTGTGTCCCCTGCTTGAAGGATATCTCCAAAGGCTTGAAGTGAGCTGGCCTTTTGTTCTGAAGCCTCAGGGACACAAAGACTTCACCCCCAGCTCCCCTGAAATTTACTGCTGTGAGTTCTAGCCGGCCAAGAGGTGCCTATGCCAGGTTTGGGCCTTTGGGGTTTGTTGCTGCTGTTTGGGAACTGGAAGACAGAAGAGACTCAAAGAACTACAGAAATCGACGCATTGCTCTTCTTGCGGCTGTTTTTCTGACACATCTTCATGGCGCAAGAAGAATTTCCACGCATTGCTGCGCTGCTACGAAAACCGTCACAGTGCCTGTCGTTGCTGTAAGAATTAACTCATCAAGGGATCGCGGCTGAAGACAACCGAAACAGCACTTCACAATGCCGCCACATCGATCGCCGCCGCATCTCAAAGATCCACGCATCGTACCTATGCAGTACGCTTTCCTGATGCATCACCTGCGGACTGGAACCGCCAAGAAAAATCAACACATCACTCCTCATACAGACCGGATTCAACACAACTCGTCCTCTGCATGTCCCAGACTGTAGCATTGCCTCCCCAAGGTCTCAGGAGTGTTGCATCTCTTAGTTTTCCGACTCTACGGCTGTTTGGCTTGGTGAACTTTGATGCAAGTCCAAACCAAAGAAGGAGAAGCGTAGAGGTACTGATAGAATCACCCTCCAAAGCAAGACTTTATTAACCACAGAGATTCTATCAAAAAAGTGAAAAAAATGGTGATTTTTTATTTTTACCGTTTCTAAAAGAGTGCTAGGCTCTCTCTTACACATGGAAAGATGGGAGCACAATGTGCTTGTTAAAATACCCCTCACACACTAAAAAACCGTTAGTGTCATGCTTCATCATAGGGGTCTTCCCGGCCCTATAACGGGACGGGGCGTGCTACGACCAGACGGAATACGCGGGAGCACTAAGATGTGACAGAGGCTATGTGTTGGTGTATGTATCAGTGAGAGTGTAGGGACCTAACACTAGTGAGTGTGCAAAAAGTGAAAAAATGTAAAAAAGTTAAAAATTCCCTGGCTTAGTAGATACTATCCTCGGAGGAGCACCGGGGTAGGAATAAGGATTTCTTTCTTTTGCAGCCATTAAACTGCGCAGAATACCCCTCGCCTGCAAACTCATGGGGCGATGAAAATTGTTGAGATAAAGACCACATCAGGTCAATTTTTTCTGCTTCACCTGGGCCAACTCATGCCCCGAAGCCCAAACAGCCAACTTATTTTTGTTGGTTGTTTGTAGGACAGTAGGCACTATCTCATAGAACTGAGTAGTTATAGTAGGGATCGTTATATGGTCCTGATGAGTAAGCAGTAGGGGACTGCTTACGAAACATGTTGACTAGGTAGTAGCTAATGCTCTACCACACAACCCCTTCTTAATGTTCCCAGCTAGAGAAGCTAATAAAATTGTTTTTTTCTACTAAGCCAGGGAATTTTTAACTTTTTTACATTTTTTCACTTTTTGCACACTCACTAGTGTTAGGTCCCTACACTCTCACTGATACATACACCAACACATAGCCTCTGTCACATCTTAGTGCTCCCGCGTATTCCGTCTGGTCGTAGCACGCCCCGTCCCGTTATAGGGCCGGGAAGACCCCTATGATGAAGCATGACACTAACGGTTTTTTAGTGTGTGAGGGGTATTTTAACAAGCACATTGTGCTCCCATCTTTCCATGTGTAAGAGAGAGCCTAGCACTCTTTTAGAAACTGTAAAAATAAAAAATCACCATTTTTTTCACTTTTTTGATAGAATCTCTGTGGTTAATAAAGTCTTGCTTTGGAGGGTGATTCTATCAGTACCTCTACGCTTCTCCTTCTTTGGTTTGGACTTGCATCAAAGTTCACCAAGCCAAACAGCCGTAGAGTCGGAAAACTAAGAGATGCAACACTCCTTAATAAAGAACTTTGATGCAACACAGGTAATTTGGTGAAAAGTCACGCATCCATAGTTTTCTATGGTATAAGTTCTTGAAACATTTTGAAAGTCATATTTTTAACTGTGTATGTTGGATTTTTATTGTTTTGTTCTTGTTTAGTTTGGATAAAGATACTTTATTTACCTAATCTAGTGTGGTGTCCTTTTGTGGTGTTTTCACTGTGTTACTGTGAGTGGTGGTACAAATACTTTACACATTGCCTTTGGGATAAGTTTGTCTGCTTGTGCCATGCTACCAAGAGGGTGAGCAGGGGTTATCTAAAGTGTGTATCCTGCTTTTTCTTTCTTTCTTTCAAGCTTTCATTCATTCCTTCTTTCTTTTTGTCTATCTTTCTCGCCTTCTTTCCTTCCTTCCCACTTTCTTGCCGTTCTTTTTTTCTTTCTTTCTTTCTTTCTTTCTTTCTTTCTGGCATGAGGCTGAAATTCAATGTCGCAGCACTTGTCTTGAAACTACCGTGCGAACAACTTTGAAACTACCATGCTAACAGATATCACTAAGGGACTCATTTATGAGGACCTACCACCCCATTTGTGCCACTGGAACGTCACTTGTTTGACATTCCAGTGGCAAAATCTGCCACTGGCTTATTTATAAGTCCATGTAGAGCAGGGTTCTTCACACTGTGGGGCGCGCCCCCTTAGTGGGGCGCAGCATCATCCCGGGGGGGGGCGCGCGCTCCACTCCGATCTTCCCTTTGTGCCCGTTCCTTTGTCTGGGTGATTCTCCCAGGAGGGGGCCAATTCATGGAGTCGACAGCTTCAGCTGCAGTGCAGGCAAGGAGTCTCCTCTGCTAAAAACGAAAGCAAACAAACAGACACGCTTTCAGCTTTAGAGGAGGAGACCCCTTGCCTCCCACTGCAGCTGAAGCTGTTGACTCCGTGAATTGGCCCCCTCCTGGGAGAGTTAGCTCTTCCCAGAAGGGAGAGAAGGTTTCCGGAGAGGGTTTGAGGCACGGGCGGGGTGGGCCCTGGCCCAGGGCCCCAGCCTTTCAAGGGGGTGGGAGTGAGGGGGAGGGGGGGGCGGGAGTCCTTCAGTTATTTTGGGAAGGGAGGGAGAGGTTGCAACCCGGGTTTGGGCCATGAATCGGGACAGTGGGCTCTGGTCTGCGGTCATCAACTCATGAGGATCTTTGTGAGGGGCACCGAAGTGTCTGTGTTCAGGGATGTTGGTCTGCAGATTTGAATTTGAATCATCAAATGTGTGAGGGATGTCGGGTGGAGCCGGCCACCAGACGTCCGTTATGTTGCCATGTGGGTGAATAGATGTATGGGTGGAGTGGTGGATGTATGGGTGGAATGGTGGATGTGTGGGTGACATGGTGGATGTATGGGTGGGGGGGTGGATGGATGAGTGAGGGGATGGATGGATGGGTGAAGGGGTGGATGGATGGTGGGAGAGAGGATGGATGCATGAGTGTAGGGATGGATGGGAGTGGATGGATGTGTGTATGGTTGGAAGGGTAGATGTATGGGTGGAGGGATGGATGGATCAGTGAAATGGTGGATGGATCGATGGGGGGGTGGATGGTGGACGAGTCGGTGGGTGAATGGATGAGAGAGGTGATGGATAGATTGATGTATTGATGGGTGAAGGGATGAATGAATGAATGGATGGATGGATGAGTGAAGGGGTGGACGTGGGGATGGATGGGTGATTGAGGAGGGTGGCTGGACGGGGGGGATGGATGGAGGAGTGAAGGGGTGGGTGAGAGGTCAATGGATGGATTCATGAGTGGATGAGTGGATGGATGAGTGGGTGGATGGGTGAAGGGTGGATGGATGGATGGGTGGCTGGGTGAGGGGGGAATGGAGAGAGAGGGGGAGGATGGATTTATTTATTTATTTTTTTATTTTAAACATTTATAAAGCGCAACATCTACCCGTGGGTGTCTTGGCGCTGTGACTTAAGCTAGCAGTCTCTGGTTAATCACGGTATATACCTTAGGGAATGTTTGTGCTGGACGATTATTGGTCAAATAGCCACGTTTTTACAAGTTTTCTGAATTGAAGTAATGAGGGTGCCGATTTTAGTTCCATTGGAAGCGTGTTCCAAAGTTTGGCTGCAGAGTTAATGAAGCATCGGTCACCCCATTTAACAGTCCTGGTTCGTGGTACTACCAGAAGAAATCTCTGTTCTGATCGAAGAGATCTTTTCGGGAGGTAGTGACAAAGTTTCTGTTTAAGAAACGCTGGGCCCTGACCCTTGAGAGCTTTAAAGGTGAGACACAAGGTCTTGAATCTGATGCGATTTCTCACCGTTAACCAATGGTAGTTTCTTATTGCTTGCTTGGTGGACTGAAATCTGGGGGTGCCTGATAGCAGCCTTGCAGCAGCATTTTGAATAAGCTGCAGTTTGGCCACCACCCTTGCCTGCGCGTTTACAAAGAGTCCGTTACAATAGTCAAGTGATGAGAGTACTAAGGAGCTCACCACTGTTTTCCTTGTCTTTCGGGTAAATAGGGCAAGATTTTTCTAATGATCTTGAGCTTGTAAAAGGCAGAAGACGCGACCTGGTTGGCATGGTTAGCGAAACTGAGATTGTCGTCAAAGACAATTCCCAGATTCCTAACTTTGTGCACCGGTTCTGGGGGGGCTCCAAGCGAAGTTGGCCACCATGTATTGGACCATTGTGGGGATAATTTTCCGAAGATCATTACCTCCGTTTTATCAGAATTGAGACGCAAGCAGTTCTCAGCCATCCAATCCTTAATAGCCACCATACCTTCCTGGAAACTGGCAGCTACTTCTTCACCGTCGTTCATAATCGCGATCACCAATTGGGTGTCGTCGGCGTATGAGGTAAGGCTTATCCGGTAGTTCTTGATTACCCTAGCTAAGTCCGACACATAGATGTTAAAGAGTGTCGGACTTAGGGATGAGCCTTGCGGAACGCCACATGGGAGGGCGAGCTCGATGGATTGAAATTCGCCCAAGGTCACTGCTTGCGTCCTGTTCGACAGAAATGAGGCCAGCAGCTCTTTGGCCCGTGAGCAAATGCCCATCTCTTCGACATGGTCAATCAGGACAGCATGATTGACCGTGTCAAAGGCTGCCGAGAGATCCAGCAGGACCAATATCGCTGTTCCTCCTTGGTCCCTGATGGTTCTTATATCGTCGGATGGATGAGTGAGGACATGGATGAATGATTGGCAGAGTGGATGGGCAGGTGTGTGCATGGATGGGTGAGGAGAGGAGCATGGAGATGGATGGGTTAGAGAGTGCATGCATGAGTGGGGGGAGGGTGGAGAGCCGGAGGGATGGACGGGTGGGTGGATGGATGAGTGGGGGGTTGAGTGGGTGGATGGATGAGTGACTGGGTGGATGGATAAGTGGGTGGGGAATGGCTGGATGGGTGAGAGGGTGGGTGGTTGGATGGATGAGTGAGTGGATGGATGGGTGGAGGAGTGGATGGATGGGTGGAAGAGTGGATGGATGAATGGAGGAGTGGATGGATGAGTGGGAGGATAGCTTGGGTGAAGGGGTGAGTGGTTGGATGGATGAGTGGGTGGATGGATGGGTGGAAGAGTGGATGGATTGGTGAGGGGATGGATTGGGTGAAGGGATGGATGGATGATGGATGGATGGGTGAGGGGGTGGATGGAGGGATGGATGGGTGAGATGATGGATAGAGGGATGGATGGTGGATGGGTTTGCAAGTGGTTGAAGGGGTTTGAATGTGGATGGGGCACAGATGGAGGAACGGAATGAATGGTGGGGGAGTTGGTGGATGACAAGGTGTACATGATGGATGGGGAGGGTTGTGATGACTTCCTTTGCCTTGGAGGATTGTGTTTTGAGCTGTGTGGTACGCCTCTGTCGTTTTGCCACACCCACTCACAGGCCTGCAGTTTGCTAGGCACTCTTGTTGTGTTGAGCATTGTTTGCCAGATATGGCCCGTGGTGTGCGCGTTGCAGTCGATCATGTGGTGTGCCGGATTCCCGAGGCTTCGGTCGGGTGGTGGGGGGGCCCAACATCTGGGGGAATTCAGCTGGGGGGCTCAACCTGGAAAAGTTGAATACCTCTGATGTAGAGCCATGTTACATGGCTTTTCATGGTCTTCTAAATATGTGCCCCTTTCACGCAGAAAACTGTGTGAATGGGGCATTCCATGGGGTTGCTGGGGGCGTTCCCTGCAACATCCATGGATTTTTGACAACGTCCCAGATTTACGAGAAATCGTAAGACTGTAGCAGCACCAAACATTTATAAATCGTAGGATTCTGACACATTCCCAGGTTTACAAATTATTGTAAATTTGGAAATGAATCAAGTTCCATGGATGTTGCGTGGAACCACCAACAGCAACACCTACAGAATGCCCCTTTCATGCAGAGTTATGCGTGAAAGGGAAACATATTTATATGCCCATATAAAGTCATGCAGTTTGACTTTTACATAGCCTTGTAAATGTGGGGAAGCCCATTGCGCTGCCGGTGCGTCAATAAAAGTGACGCACCGGCTGCACAATAGGCTTGCTATTTAAATAAGCCCCACAATATGAGGAATGTTTCAGACTTTGTCTAAACATGGTATTTTATACAGGAGGAGTATACTTTCAGTGCAAATCTTTTCCTAGACAGCACGCACACCCCTGCGAAAGAGTTCAAAGCTTTTGTATGGCACTAGGCAGCCTTTATAGTGTGCCAGTGCAAGGAATGACAACAGCAGCAGGCAATTTTTATAAATATGGCTTTGTGCTGCATCCTTTCCCTTGCACAGATGAGTGCTCCACGGGTTAAAATACTTTTCATTGGCTACCCAGCCAGTAGCTTCGAACTTCGCTGGAAACAGCTCCAGGTAGGCTAAGGCATCAACTTGTAGCTGGCCATGCTGTGCATTTCTCAGGGAGCGTCGGTGCCTTGTACCAGTTATAGTTATTCAGAGACTGGAAAGATGATGAAGTGCCACTTTTTGAAGTCACTCCTGGTCTCTCCACCACTCCAAGGTTTCTAAAGACGGATCCTACGCTCCAGATCTCTCTCATCCAGGCTTCACACTGGATCCAGTGCATTCCAGTCTCACCTGGGCAGGTAATCACCAGCCTTTTAAATCCCTGAGCAGTACAAGACGGGAGTCAGCTCACCATGGGAGGGCACTTGCAGTCACTTGATCCATCCAAGCGGAGAACAGCCTAAGGTACTCACGTTTCCTCACAGGAGATCCATTGAGGAGCCTTCCTTCCTCTAATTCTTCACACGATCAGGAAAGTTCTGATTAGCCGGTTTTGTGGGTTTATTTTATCCTATGCACTAGCCATGATCTATGATTTTACAGACTCACTCCCTTCAGGATTCCCACCATCTACTTCTAGCCCACTTTTACAGAATTTCCAGTCTTGTCTTTTTGCAGCTATCCCAGAATCCTTTGTTCAATGTGGCAGGAATCAGGGTCAGAGTTCCTAGTTGCCTCCGAGGTTCTGACCTGGAAATGAGAAACCGCACCCTCTGCTTGATCTGGGAACAGCTTTCTCTGAGAGCAGAGGTGAATGTTTGAGCGTGTTCTCCTAATGAAGGTCCACACAATTCCACAAGCGTTATCATGAATCGACATATCACTGATATCAGGTCCTGGTCCGTGTGTGCTTCCCATTCCCATCTGTCACATGCCCATATAAGTGACCAGTGATTCTCCCCTTCCGCTCTCAGAAATAGGTCTTTTGTTTCATTGACAGAGAAGCTTTTCATGCCTCACAAGGTGTAATTACTGTCTGAAGCAAAATCCCGCAGAATTAAATCAATTACTACTTCAGCCTCCGGCAGCGGAAGGCATGATTTTTAAAAGTTAACTTTCCAATATAAGTATAAATAATCCACTATCCTCATTAAACAAGAATTTTTGATTTTTTTAAAAAAGGAACTCTGACCTTTTTAGCAGTATCCTAGCCGGAATTCTAAAATTAAACTTTTAATTACAACGTGTCCTCTCCTTAGAAAAATGCCACTTTACCTACATAGTATGAACAGCCTTATGTAGCCATTCAATATTGGGACTTTCTATTCTCTAATAGGTATCAAACTTTGTGAAATTCGGCACCTAGCCCTGTAGGCTACAAGCTATATTAGGGGCCCGGCTACAAGTCATTTGGAGTGGTACCTCAACACGTATTTTCTGGCGTATAAGACGACTTTTTAACCCTTGAAAATCTTTTCAAAAGTTGGGGGTCGTCTTATACGCCTGGGTCATTTTATAAGCAAGCAAATATAGCCAAAACCCTATATTTTAAAAAGAAAAGTAGGGGGTCGTCTTATATGCCCAGTCGTCTTATACGCCAGAAAATACGGTAACCAACCCACCTCATCTCAGCGGTTCTGTGTCCCTGACCCTGTGATCACTGCGTGCTGGAACATCAGGACTGATTTTACTGGGTGGAAGTACAGCTAAGAAAACTGAATGCCAGTCTTGGTCGAGGGCACTTGGGCAGAGGCACAGCTGGGCTCCCAACCCATACCATACACACCAATAGGGAAGCATGGAACACTCCCTTAACCAATCCCAGAGTCTGCCCTGAGCCCTCATACCTTTCCGACCTTCCAACCCCGCACCTCTGACTTCCATTTCGTGCCGGCTCAAAGTAGGTGTCAGGGCGCACTGCATGCTGGGTAAGTTCCATGGGCAGCAGCAGGCGCAAGGTGATCTGGCTCTCCCTGGAGGTGATGGTTCAGCAGTGATAGTGATTGTAGGGGAGCCCCATTGGGAGGCTTCCCCAGGAATATGACTGGCGATGTAATTCACAATGGACTGCCATGAAAAAGATGCCGGTGTCCGGGCACACTCAAAGCAGGTTTGAAATTAAGCTGAAAGGGGCCATCGTTTGGCCCAGATAAGGGATCTACATGAGCTATTTGAATCTGCAAAACTAGGCCAGGAAGTTATTCCCGTTCCAAGCATGAAACCTTGTAATAGCTGACTTTAGACGTGGGATTTCCACCCGAAAACATTCATTCCTGACACCCACTATCATCACACCCAAATTTAGCCTACACTATTAAATGCAAACAATTAGGAATTTCTACGCGTCAGAGTACTTCTCAAATGCCTTATTGCTGGGTTTAAGCTGCACTCAGCCACACCCTAATGGTGAACCTGGAGCTGTGTATTCCCAGTCAGTCATGTGGGTGAAGTAATTGTGCATTTCAATCCTTATGGGACTTTGTGTCACTACTGCAATTCTTGAGCCAACTAATGTGGTCGTACCTAAAAGTTAAATAAACAGATTGGATGTAGACAGTTTTGCCATATATTTTAGGGTTATAGAGCATACACGTTGAGACCGAATGGCAACGCCACAGTGGCAACATTCAAAAGTAATCAAAAACAATTAAAAAAAAGTGGTATGACCTCTTTAAAATATGTCCTGTCTTACATATGACTATAGCAATATCAGAATACTAGTATTTTGTGCTGCTCTTGCGTGAATAAATTTGCCATCTCCATTTTGAGAACTCCTAATAACCCCCAAAATAAAAACCAACCCCTGCGCTCAAGTAGGAGGTCAATTGCCAAATATTCATGATTTTAGTAGTTTACGGAACCTGAGTTTGTTATCGGTAAGTCTCAGAGTGAGTCCATAATGTAGCTACGTTGTAGGCGAAACATTGCCCACTACTTTGTGCTTTTTGTATGGGTGGAATGGCAAGCAGGCGGACGTTGGAGGATCGAATGGTTCTATTTGGTGTGTAGGGGGAGATCAGTGGTCTGATGATGGCAGGGCCTTTCAGTTGAAGTACCCTATGAGCAATGCAAAGGGCTTTGGATTTGATCCTCTGCTCAACAGGTGAACAGTGGAGAGTGGCAAGGGCCTGCCGGGTGCAGTTGTGTTTGGGGACATAGAAGAGTGCTCGGGCTGAAGCGTTGTGCACCATTTGCACTTTTTTGGTCACATCTTTTGTTGCAACCAGCTGTAATGAATTCCCATAGTCCAGGCAGAACAGAATTAATGTTTGCATTAAGAGCCTCCTAGAGAGGAGGGGAAGCAGATGTAATATTTCACAGAGCATTCGGAAAATGCCGTAGTAGCAAGCAGAGAGTTTAGTGGCTTGCACTTCCATGCTTAGTGATTGATCAAACCCCACCTCCATGCTCTTAATACCCGCCTTGGGGTAGGGGCATGCCCAGACAATCTAGCCATCTTAGGTTAGGACAGGGATTAAGGCTGTTTCCTCCATGACAGAGAACTGGCTTGGAAGTTTCTATTACGAAAGGGGCTACCTCCGCTTGGGTCGCCCTTCTGTAATATTCATTGAGCCGGGGAAAAGGTAATGCTCACACAACAGTAGGTGAGTGTACTCTCATTTCCATAGGAGGTTGGGCAAACGAGAGGATATTTGTGATGCTGAATATGCCCCATACAGTTGATGTATGTGCATAAGCAAGAAGGTCCTTTAAGAGTTGCTAAAAGTGCTTCATACAGAAGATGGAGCACATTCAGTACTCCTTGCTGAGTTTCCTTTTGGAGGGGTATAAGGGAGTCTTTCCCTCAAATGAAGGCCACAACATTTCCAACAGTAATATAACACTAAGGGACATCTTGATTCTTATACCAGATATATTTATTGTCTAATCACCTGAATGGTTTGAGTTCTATTGACATCACTATGATAAAAGGCTGGGTGGTACTACTGAGCTTCAACCCTGTTATTACAGGCCGAACTCAGATTTCTGAAGTGCTCACTCAACTTGCTGAGCTATTCTACTGACATCATAGTGATAATGTACAACCCTCCTTGAGGGTTCCTGGACCGCTCCCATAGGCAAGTTAAATTGTGCCATTTCATAAGCAAAGAGTGCAACAACCCAGGGCCACTCACTCTTTCTCTGCTGAAGGACAGACTGGACCACTATCCTTCACTGGGCTCTGCAAGCCCCAATGAATTCAGATGAGGTCACAAAAGTGGTTATACACATGGAGCAGCCATTCTCCCATTGCTCTCTGCTTTCCTTTGGGGGTTTTTGATAACCCCCACAAGTGTGTGTGTGTGTGCAGTCTACTTGAAGGCCATACCTCAAGGATTTGGGGCAGGCTGCCAGAAACAAAGAGTCGTGGGTGAACCATTATTCTATGTTTAAGTGACTGTTTTTTGTTAGTGCTGCACAAGATCCTGATTTGTGCTAGATGCGGACAGAGGTGGAACTCAGTGCCTGATTTTGGGGCAGGCGATATATTAGAAAAACGGTATACTGATGCCAGAAAATAAAGAGCACACATGCATCAGAATAATTCTTGCTATTTATTTAATATGGAATATAGCTTAAGGAATTTGCTCCTGGGAATTGGAACAAACTGATTAAAAAAATTAAAAAATAAACATTATCCACTTTTTAAATGTCAAAGATCGGTCTGTATTTGGAGAAAATCTGTATATTTTATTTTTGTTTTTACACGAGTAGCAACAACTATTACAAAGTTTGATGTTTTAAGGTTATGAATAGCTCATGATCTCTTTGTTAAAATCGCTGTTACGGACTTGAATTAATTTATGAGTATTACACGTGATGTATGAGTTTAGCAAAAAATATTTCTGAATATGGGCTGAAGCAAAACGTGTTTGTACCATTTCATATTGCTCTCAATGTAAATGTGCATTGTAATATGTTTATATTGCACTGTTTTCTTCCAATGCATAAAGCCCCGCCGAGACACTGCATTCTCGTTAGGGCTCCTTGTAAAGGATGCTTGGTGTTTTTATAACAGGGGCAATTGATTGTTAGACAATACAGGTAATGAGGACGATCCATCTGGATTCCAGACCCAGCAGCTATATTTGAGCTGAACTTGGGACAGCATTACGTTTTCTGGGTAGAACATGCTGACACAGGAAACATTCAGCTAAGCTTTTTAATTTGTCTGCTTTGCTTTCAGAGCAACAATATGCAGGGGGTGCACAACTTACTACAATGCAAATGAAGAAAATCAGGACAAAAACAGACAAAAGCATACCATGCCACTATAACAGAGCCTACACAAGAGCCACCCCAGCCCCAAAAAAGACACCACTACCTCAAATGCATAACTGATGCCCTTCTAAATAACTCCATAAATTCGAACTGAATTCCGCAATCCAAAGTTCCTAAATACAGAACCACCGTAATCACAAGCCTTCTGTGACAAAATCTACAATAAATTGATATCAAACATTAAAATTATTGAAAACTACCTTAAGGAGAATGCAGACAATACCACAAAACATGACACAACCACCATGAAAACAGACAATAACCATCCATTAAGATTTCTTCTACATTGTCATTGCAACTTTCCCATCCATTAGGATCATTTTCAGACCCAGCACTGCTACAAATCTTTAAAATATCCTTCACCCAACTTGTGCAGGGAGGTAGCCAGATACTTTCTCGACAAGTCCCTGGAACAAGGTTCATTCCTACCTGAGCTAAAAATGTTTTACATTAGACCTCTCCTCAAAAAGAAAAACCTTGACCCATTGGGCCCAGCAAATCACAGGTCTATATCATATCTAAAACTCACAGTACACAAAAATGGAGTGTTTGCCTTTTTCCGTCTAGATTTATCAGCTACATTTGACACTGTCCACCACCACACGCTACTGCAAAGAATCACAACTCTCGGAATCTTTGAAGACGGACAAAGTGTCAGCTACCTGCCATCTTTCACATCTCCTCATCACACACACCACTGTGGCATTCCGCAGCGGTCCACCATACCCTCTATATTTTTTAACATCTACCTCTAATCCCCTTACCACATCAGATTAAATCATACAACTTCACCTATTACAACTATGCAGATGGCATTGGGAAGCCCCAAAGATCTCTTCAATTCTCAACTTTTTGACTGCCTTGAGCCATTAATACATGATTGATGAATACCCATCTAAAACTCAATACCACATAGATGGGTATTATGGCCTGCAGACAATGGCAAAAGTACCAGTCTACCACCATATGGCAGACCTACCCTTCATACTGAATACTAACATCACAAAGAGTGAAGAGTGCTTTCTACACAATGAAAACACTACGTTGCACCTGTGCATGCATTCTATACCAATATAAACTACAAGCCATACTCACTCTCGTGCTCTCAGAGCTTGACTATGTGAAAAGCCTATTCCTTGGTGCACCCACATTAATGAAAATACAGCTCAACCAAAATGCTGCCTCCAAACCTTTTCTTTTCTTTGCCTTTACCCAGGAGAGCACATGCCTTCAGCACTGGAATCGCTCCACTGGCTACCTATAGCTAGAAGGGCAATGTTCAAGTCACTCTGCATTGTCCACAGAGCCTTGCAAGGAAAAGGACTGCTATACCTACACGTTAAATTCAAGCAACACAAACCAAACACAACATTGTGATCCGGACTTGCACCACTTATCATCATACCACCTTTCCATAAAGAATATGCAGGAGGCACTACTTTTTCAGTACAAACCAGCAAGCTCTAGCACTCACTACCAGTCAACATTAGAAGCACCCAAAAGCATATACACTTCCAAAGACAGTTGGAAACATGGCTATTTCCTTAATAACTGCACCGCCCACATTCTGACAACAGAGCCTAGAAAACAGTCACACCCTCAAATGCAATCATCAGCTCACCACCCACAAATTGCAAAAACTCAATCAACAAAATGCTTTTGGTATGCAGGTATCCTGAGAAGGGGTGGCCAATGGTTTTCTGTGGCATTACATAGTGATGTAGTTTCAAATACAAGAGTTATGGTCCATGTTAGACTTGGCACCATTGGCGTGGATCTCCCTTCTATTTTTTTTGCTGTTGCCAATTGTGTTTTTGCTATGTTTTGCTGGTCTAGATGCTTTGGTCACTTTGCCACTGCTATTCAGTGCCAAAGTGCAAGGGCTTCCTGTTGTAAATTGTTGTACGGATTAGTGATTCCATGATTGGTTATTTGATTTACTTGTCAGTCCTACTACAGTGCACCATGTGTGCCTAGGGCCTGTAAATCAAATACTGCTGGTGGGCTTGCAGCACTGGTTGTGCCACCCACAGAAGCAGCTTGTAAAATGTGGTTCGGGCCTGCCATTGCAGAGCCTGTGTGCAGTCTGGGACTGCCATGTCTACTTGGCAAGTGCACACACTTGCCAGTCCCTACACCTTCCTTTTTCTGCATGTTAGTCACCCCTAAGGTAGCCCAAGGTACCCCTGTGGGCAGGAGGCATTGTATGTGAAAGGTAGGACATGCCCTGATGTGTGTGGCATGTCAGGATCCTGGTCTTGGTAAACCATGCCACCCAGTACCCGGTAGCCATCCCTCTCTGGACTGTGATAACTCCTGTGGTGGGACGTGCATTGATGGGGATTTTCTCCCATGGGGTTCCCCAGAGAGGTGGTGTCAGAACATGGTACCAACATCATATCTAAGTATATTAAGTCCCTGTGGCAGGATTGTGGTGTAACCTACAAGTTCTCCACTCCTTATCACCCCCAAGGTAATGGGCTGGTTGAGAGATTCAACCGAACCCTAAAGGGCATGATCATGGGTCTTGAGGAACCTATGAGGCATAAGTGGGACATCCTCTTGCCATGCCTTCTGTTTGTTTCCAGGGAGGTGCCACAGAAGTCCTTAGGGTTTAGTCCCTTTGAACTGCTGTATGGTCCCCCTGTAAGAGGACCTCTGAGTTTGGTAAAGGAAGGCTGGGAGAAAGCTCCCAGTAAACCTCCACAGGATGTATATAGCTACATGCTGGCCTTCAGAAACCAAACTAGGCACCTCAGACAACTCACTCAGGCGACTCTGGAAGTCAGCCAAGAGGAGATGAAACGGTGGTATGATCAGAATGCCACTCTGATCAAGTTTCAGCCTGGACGGAAAGTGTGGGTCATGGCCCCCGTGGAGCCTTGTGCACTCCAGGATAAGGGGACCGGACCATTTGAGGTGGTGGAGCGTAATGTCACCTACTTGGTGGATTTGCGGTCTCCTAGGAACCCTTTGCGGGTCCTGCATGTAAACTGCCTGAAGCCCCAATTGGAGAGGTCTGAAGTGGGCATGCTCCTAGCAACAGATGATAGAATGGAGGAGGAGACTGGGCCTCTTCCTGACCTCCTAAGTACAAAAGAGCAAGATGGGTCAGTGAACTGTGTAAACCTCTCCCGCCCTGACCCCTGAGCAGCAGGATGACTGTGGCCAACTGTTGGGACAGTTTCCTGATCTGTTCTCCCTGACTCCCGGTGTCACTGAGTGGTGCGTCCATGATGTGAACGCTGGGGACAATCCTCCTGTAAAACACAAAACTTACTGAGTGACTGACAGGGTGAGAGCTTGCAGCAAGGAGGAGGTCTCCAAGATGTTTGCGTTAGGGGTGATTGAGTACTCTTACAGCCCTTGGGCATGCCCAGTGATCTTGGTCCCAAAGGCTACAGCGCCTGGTGCCACACAGGAACTCCGGTTCTATGTGAACTACAGAGGACTCAATTCAATCACTAGGGCTAACGCGCACCCCATCCCCAGAGCTGATGAGCTCATTGATCGGTTAGGGGCTGTCCGGTACCTCAGTACACTTGACTGAACGTCTGGGTACTGGCAGATCGCCTTAACTGATGGGACAAGAGAGAGGTCAGCATTCTCCACAACAGATGGGCACTACCAATTCCGAGTTATGCCCTTTGGGATAAAGAATACCCCTGCCACCTTTCAGAGGTTGGTCAACCAGGTGTTGGCTAGACTGAAAGATTTCAGTGCCACCTTCCTGGATGACATGGCAGTGTTCAGCACCAGTTGGGAAGAACATCTGCGCCACCTCTTGGAAGTGTAGATGGCGCTGCGGAGGGGAGGCCTCGCGATCAAGGCGAGTAAGTGCCAGATCTGGCAGGGTCCATGCTGTACATGGGACACCAGGTTGGGAGCGGCCTGGTGGTACCCGTACAGCCCAGGATTGATACCTTCCTGGCTTGGGAACCCCCCAAGACCCAGACAGAGGTGACAGCCTTTTTAGGACTCACAGGGTACTACAGGAGGTTTGCCAAGGGGTATGGCAGCATTGTTGCACCCTTGACAGAGCTGACTTCCAGGAAGCAGCCCAAAAAAGTGAGCTGGACTGGCACCTGTCAGAAAGCTTTTGACGCTCTGAAGACTGCGATGTGCATGGCGCCCGTGCTTCAGGCGCCCTACTTCTCAAAGGAATTCATTGTGCAGACAGACGCTTTAGAGGATGGTGTGGGGGCTGTACTTTCACAGATGAATGAGGAGTGCCTAGACCAACCTGTAGCCTTCATTAGTAGGAGGTTACTTCCACGGGAACAGAGGTGGAGTGCAATTGCACATGAGGCATTTGCTGTGGTCTGTGAACTGAAGAAGTTGAGACCATACTTGTTTGGGACTCACCTCCGGGTTCAGACTGACCACAGGCCCCTCAGATTGCTGATGCAGATGTGGGGTGAGAATCCAAAGCTGTTGAGGTGGTCCATTTCCCTACAGGGGATGGACTTCATGGTGGAACACTGCCCTGGTACAGAACACACCAATGCTGATGGTCTGTCCAGATTTTTCTGACTTAGTGAAGAGAACTCCCAAGAGGGTGGGTAGTTCTCCCCACATTTCATCTGGAGGGGACACGTGTTAGACCTGGCACCATTGGCATGGGTCTCCCTTCTATTTTTTTTGCTGTCGCCATCTGTGTTTTTACTATATTTTGCTGTGCTGATCTAGATGCTTAGGGCACGTTGCCACTGCTATTCAGTACCAAAGTGCAAGGGCTCCCTATTGTAAATTGTCATATGGATTAGTGACTCCATGATTGGTTTTTTGATTTACTTGTCAGTCCCTAGTACAGTGCACCATGTGTGCCCAGGGCCTGTAAATCAAATGCTTCCTGTGGGCTTGCAGCACTGATTGTGCCACCCACAGAAGCAGCGTGTAAAATGTGGCTCAGGCCTGCCATTGCACAGCCTGTGTGCAGTCTGGGACTGCCATGTCGACTTGGTAAGTACACACACTTGCCAGTCCCTAGACCTTCCCTTTTTGGCATGTTAGTCACCCCTAAGGTATGCTCATGGTATGAGTAAGGTAGAACAGGCCCTGATGTGTGTGGCATGTCCCAATAATGAATTACAGTCAATTTTGTTTTTCTCTATTGCAAGGCTAACTGTTCCCATAGGCCAGAATTGGCAGTTTGATTATAACATCTTATATTTCTAACTGACCCAGGGAACAAGGTAGAAGAACAAGTTTAGTATGCCTGAACTCAGAATGTTAAAATACATCTTTTAGTGTGGGTGATTTTTACATTCTGTGTTTGAAAATACCACTTTTAGAAAGTAGGTTTTTCTTGCCTAACCATCCAGTATGCCACTGCTAGGTTTGTGTATTGCATGTCTGGTTTCTGAATGACAGGGGGCTGAAGAGGGCTGTGGCTCCAGCAGTCTGGCGAGTCAGGGCTGGGCTGAATAGTAGTGGGGAGGAGGTTTCCTTTCACTTGCCTGAGCCTACATTGAATAGAGAGCAGGGGGAAGAGATTTCCTTACAGCTACCTGGGCCAAGTCTGCTTTCAACAATGCTGTCTACACATCCTGCCAGGAAGCTGCACCAGAGAGGACAGAACTGGTTTTGACTAGATACAGACACTCTCTGCCGTCAGAGAACAAAATATTTCACAGTAATAATATTGGGGCCCAGACCTCAGAACTGTAGATCACTTCTGGGAATCAAGACAAACCTTTGCCAAGGAGAGAAACTAAGGAAGCTGAAGGAGGAGACTTCCATGTGCTGGTTATTGTTTGGGGTTGGCCTACAGTGGTTATTAATTGCCAAGGAAAGGAGAAAAGGAACTTTTTTGTGTATTTTATCATCGCGAGGAAGATCTCCAAGGGCTTGAAGCTGAGCTTGCCTCCTGTTCTGAAGTCTCAGGGATACAAAGACTTCACCACCAGCTCCCCTGAATTTCCTTGCTGGGAATGCTACCTGCAGAGAGGTGCCTGCTGTTGTTTTAGGACCTCTAGTGACTGTGTGTTGCTGGGAGCTGGAAGCGTGACACAATGAGGAAGAAGTGTGTCGCCGCCACAGCTGTTGCCGTTGCATCACCGAAGAAGCATTTGCCGCTGCAGCTGTTTGCAGTCGCATCCCCGAGGAAGCATGTCGGATCGCCAGAGAAGCGGGTCGCCACCGTAGAGGTTGCCGTCTGGCACCTTGACGTGGGTGTCCCTTCCATTTTTGCTGTTGCCTCATGTGTTTTTGCTGGTGTTAGATGCTTTGGGCACTGTGCCACTGCTGTCCAATGCCACAGTGCAAGTGCTCCTTATTGTAAATTGATGTATGGATTAGTGATTCCATGATTGGTTTATTTGGTTTACTGTTCAGACCCCAGTACAGTGCACTAAGTGTGCCCAGGGCTTGTAAACCAATTGCTGCTAGTGGGCTTGCAGCACTGGTTGTGCCACCCACATAAGCAGCCTGTAAAAGTGTGTCTCAGGTCTGCCATTGCAGAGCCTGTGTGCAGTCTGGTACTGCCATGTTGACTGGGCACATGCACTCACTTGCCAGTCCCCAAACCTTCCCTTTTCTTCATATCAGACCCCCCTATGGTAGGCCCAAGGACAGGGTGCATTGTAAGTATAAGGTAGGACAAGCCCTGATGTGTGTGGCATGTCCTAATAGTGAATTACAGCCTTTTTTGTTTTTCACTTTTGCAAGGCTACCTATTCCCCATAGGCCAGAATGGGCAGTTTGATTATTACATTTTATGATCTTAACTGGCTCAGGGAACCAGGTAGAAATTCAAGTTTAGTTTCACTGAACTCAGAATGATAAAATACATCGTTTAGTGAAGTTGGTTTTAACATTCTGTGTTTGAAAACACCACTTTTAGAAAGTAGGTATTTTCTTATCTATCTATCCAAGCCTGCCTTTGCTAGATTGTGTATTCCTTGTCTGGAATTTGAGTGACAGGGGCTAGGGGATTCCAGGAGACAGGGTGAGTCAGCCCAGTGGTGAATAGAGAGATCTGCATCTAGATGGGAGGGAGGAGTTGCACCTGGGACCTGAATAGGACTGTGCCTTCCCTCCACAATGCTGGCTCCACCTCCTGTGGTGTATCTGATATCTCTGCCCTGCACTGTGAAAGGAAAGAAGGAGTTATGTCACCAGAGTGCTCCAGGACTGACCAGAACTGGTTTGGACTAGGCAAAGGCTTCTCTGCCTTCAGAGAACAAAGAGAAAATGTGTATAAAAGAGGGGACGCAAACCCCAGAGAATTAGTTTACTTTTGGACAACAAGAAGAAACCTTTGCTGAGGAGTGGAACCAGAGAGACTGAGGAGAGACTATCCCTAAGCTGAAGTCCTGCTTAGTGGATTGGCCTGCAGTGGTTGCCTGACTGCCAAAGAAAGGAGAAAGGAACTTTGTGTGCTTTATTCAACTTGTAAACGATGTCCTAGGGCTCGAGAGAAGAGTTTGCCTCCTGCCGAAGTCTCAGGGACAACAAACATCAACCACCAGCTCCCCAAGAGTTCTTTGGAAGTGCCTGCAGCTGTTTTGAGACTTCAGAGGGACTGCGTGTCCCAAGAAGCTGGAAGCGCAACTCACCAAAAAGAATTGTGTTGCCTTCACATCACTGAACAAGGGTGTCGCCGCTGTAAATGTCGCATTGCACCGCATCACAAGAAACGTCTTGCAACATCGAAGAAGCGTGTCGCAGCCACTGCCGTGGCATCACTGAGCAATGATGTTGCCGCTGTATCTGTCACATTGAACCGCATCACAAGAAGCACCTCTCATCCACGGAGAAGCGTGCCGCCGTCGCAGCCGCACTTGCCGCATCACTGAACAAGGGTGTCGTCGCTGCAGCTGTAGCATCAAGCGGAAGCGTCTCACATCGTCAGAGTCGAGTGTCGCTGCCAAAGCCGCTGTTGTCGCATCACTGAACAAGGGTGTCGCCTCTGCAGCTGTCGCACCGAGTCGAATCATCTCGTAACCTCGTAGGAGCGTGACGAATCAAGAAGAAGACGCTATCTTTGTTTCTTTGCAACAGATCTTTATCACATCACTGTCTTTGCGTGCAAGGAACTACTGCATCACCATCCCGACAACACTTTCGTGGTGGAAGCGTTACGCATCTTAAGGTACATTGACTCAAAATGTTGCATTTTAAGATCTAAAGAGAACTAAGCTACTTCTACTATTTTAAGTACTGTATTGTGGATTTTTGTCATTTGTCGTCTTGTGTTAAATCTCTATAAAGAATACTTATTTTTAATATACAACTTGTGTGGTGTCCATCTGTAGTGTTGTCACTTGATTACTGTATGTGTTCACACATGCATTACACACTGCCTCTGAGATAAACCTGTCTGCTCGTGCCAAGCTACCAAAGGGGTGAGCAGGCGTTATTTTAGGAGTGTACCCCCTTACCCTGACTAGAAGCAAGGGTCCCTATTTGTCACAAGTACCTACCTGTGTGAACTAGAAACCCCGAATCTAACACTGTCGCACCACATGAGAAGCGTGTCGCAGTGCCTGTTGAGGCTCAAGAAACCACTGATTTCTCCATACAGCTATCGGGTGTGTACGCATTGTATCCAAGTTGTCGCATCAAATCCAAGATGCCATCTTGTCGCATTGCACCGGATTGTCACATCGCATCGAGTCACCATCTTGTCGCCTCGTAACCAGGACACAGTCAGAAACAGACACATTCCTTCCTCTCCTGCAAGGAACTGACGCATTTCCTTCCCGGCGTCCCTTTTTGTTTATATTGCGGTACACATCCAAGGTACTTTGAGAGTAAAGTGTTGCATTTACCATCTACATTGAACTAAGCTAATCCTACCATTTGAAAGTCATATTTTGGAATACTGTATTGTGGGTTTTTGTCGTTTGGTCTTATGTTAAATCTAGATAAAGTTTACTTATTTCTCTAAACTGGTGTGGTGTCCATTTCAAGTGTTTTCACTGGATCTATGTCGTTACAACGTGTTATTTGACAACGCAGACCGTTCCAACGCAGTTTTTACAACGCAGGTACCATTACAATGCATGCCATTACAACGCATGTCATGACATAGCAAATACTATTACAACGCATGCCATTACATCGTAAGTATTGGTAAGTATATCTTTTTAAAAAAAATTTAATAAAGTAAATGTAATTAATTTAAATTAATAAATATAATTTAAAAATTGTTAAAACAGTAATTAATTTAATATAATTTAATTATAGTAATTTAATTAATATTAAAATTGCAATTAATTTAATATATTTAATATAATATAATTAATGAAATATAATAAATTTAAAAATAGTAAATAATATAATGTAATTTATTACAATAAATATAATTTAAATAAAATTAAAATAATATTTAATATAATTTAATTTAATATAAATAAAGAAATTTCATTAAATTAAAAATTGTAAATAATAATAAATAAATATAATAAATTAAATAAATAAAAAAAGTAATTAATTTAATTTAAGTAATGTAATTCAATTAATTTTTTTATTGTAATTAATTCAATTAAATTTTATTTATTTAATTAAATTAATTTAATTTATTTAAAGTCGTAATACCCATGTACCCCAAAAACCAAACCCAGCCCTAAAACCTAAAAATACCCCTGTACCCCAAAAACCAAACCCAGCCCTAAAACCTAAAAATACCCCTGTACCACAAAAACCAAACCCAGCCCTAAAACCTAAAAATACCCCTGTGCCCCAAAAACCAAACCCAGCCCTAACACCTAAAAATACCCCTGTACCCCAAAAACCAAACCCAGCCCTAAAACCTAAAAATACCCCTGTACCCCAAAAACCAAACCCAGCCCTAAAACCTAAAAATACCCCTGTACCCCAAAAACCAAACCCAGCCCTAAAACCTAAAAATACCCCTGTACCCCAAAAACCAAACCCAGCCCTAAAACCTAAAAATACCACTGTACCCCAAAAACCAAACCTAGCCCTAAAACCTAAAAATACCCCTGTACCCCAAAAACCAAACCCAGCCCTAAAACCTAAAAATACCCCTGTACCCCAAAAACCAAACCCAGCCCTAAAACCTAAAAATACCCCTTTACCCCAAAAACCAAACCCAGCCCTAAAACCTAAAAATACCCCAAAATTACGTAAATTAATATATTAATATTTTATTTTATTTTTAATATTAATTAAAATAATAAAATAATGTAAAATAAAATTAAATAAAAATAATATACTTACCTATACTTACAATGTAATGGCATGCGTTGTAATAGTATCTGCTATGTAATGACATGCGTTGTAATGGCATGCATTGTAATGGTATTTGCGTTGTAAAAGTTACGATGTAATGGTAGTGCGTTGTAAAAGTTGCGTTGTAACGGTGCAATACCGTTTTCACTGTATTACTGTATGTGTTCACACATGCTTTACACACTGACTCTGAGATAAGCCTGTCTGCTCGTTCCAAGCTACCAAGGGGGAAAGCAGGGGTTATTTTAGGAGTGTATTCCCCTTTCCCTGACTAGAAGCAACGGTCCCTATTTGGACAAAGGTGCAAACCATTGCAACTACAGACCCCCAGGTCTACCAGTCCAAAATAATAATAAAATTATAATACACATCGTCAGCAGCAAATTATAAATGATACCTCCTAAATTCACAAATGACATATCTGCTGGAGGGTTGTCCATCACCAGCACTGTACAGCCCTAAAAAACTGTCATCACCAAATAAATAGGCATGGCATAACTTAAGGGATCTGTCACACATTAATGGACAATTCAGAGGTCTTTAACATAGTCAACAACACCCCCAAATCTCTACACAACCTGACCCCCTCTTTATATCTCACAAAGACACTCGGATATGGGATGATAAAAAAATTCTCATCCCAGCAGATCTCTACTTTCTCTCTCGCCTTTCAATCATGCCATCTCTGGACTACAACTATACACAAAATCTCAGTTTGGACAACCCAGTGCAGTAACCAGCTAAGCAGTGTATATGTGAAATACCATAAAGGGACCTGTACAAAGATGCCAGCATACTGAAAACCAGAAAAATGCACATCTGTCTCTCACACTTCATCATCTACCACACTGCTACACTCTGTGTCCCATAACATGAAAATTGCACCTCATTGGTCATCACGCATGACATGGAAACACTTCCCACATAGGATCAAAACAAATACAACATTCCAACCATGTACCCTACATGGTGTAGATTGCTACCCATGTAGGCAAGGATTTCAGTGCCCCACATATGGTTATTAAGCGCTATTTAACTGTTGCAATGCAACACAAATTCCCTACTTAGAGAGCCAGCATCATTCCTTTTGCTAAAGCCTTCACCTGGCTGGGTAGTTAGTTGGAGCTTTCCACCTTGATACCAATGCCATTGAGGAAACAAAGATAATCACCTTTTCACTTTACAATGTACTTCTAACACAATTTCCTTTAGTACTAACAACCCCAAAGCATCCAGTGTATTGTCGGGGGTACTAACCCCCCCCCCCCTATAGTGCTCAATACGTTGAAACTGATTTCTTTTAGCCTTCTGTGAGATTGTCTAGCAGGCTGTGTATTTAGGGAAATGGTTAATATGTCATCAGTTTCTGGAAGGGGAGTGCATAAGCAAGGGCACGAGTGATACGAGTGTCCCTGTAGGCTCTCGGCGATCGGTTGTTGAAACCACGCGGTGCCCCAGTCAAAACCCCGAGAAGGGTGTGCCAGAAATCCTAGGTGGGTTTTAAACACGCTTTCTGCGTGATGTGCAGATCTTCTCACAGAAGTGTGCTGCTGCCTGGCAGTGTGTTAGCAGCGTTACATCCAAGTGAAGGTGGGGGTAGTATTAGACAAGAGGTCAAAGCACATATGTTACACTTAATATGTCACAGTAAATTAGCACAATATACGTTGAGCCCTAGTGGCGTACCAAACCATATATTAAGAAAGTGGTGTAAGAACTATGACTTGACTAGACACAAGGCCTAGAGCCTGTAGAATTGCTGGGACCACAAGGAACCATCCAAGGTATTGACACATGGGACACATGCAGTGTGAGAACACAGCTGCAAGACGCCGTTAGCTTCTATGGGGAAAGTCGCGGTTGGAAATTTAAAGATTAAGGACACTTAGGAGAGGACTTTGAGGAAACCCCTTTAGACTTAAGGGGTTCTAGGGCCAACACCCGTGGGAGCACCGAAGTACTCAAGTCACCTCACCCAGGGAAGCCGGGTTCATATGTGTCTTTTGGTGTCAAGAATCATTGTTAATTTCAATGGCGATCTGCTGCAAAGTGCTGGATTTTGGATTACACCTGGATGAAACTCTGCAAAGTGCTGCTGCAGTCGAAGTGGAAAGTGTCCGGGTTGACCCAAGCCTGGATCGAAGATGAGAGGAACCTGAAAGCAGTGGGGACTGAGTCTGGGTCACTTGCCAGTGACCAGGGCACAATAGATGAATCCCCACCTATGTTGGGTGATTTCAAGTTGAAGAGGTGAAGCTTGACTCTGCAGTCAGGAGGACCAGGAGGTGTTGATGACAACCAGGAGCTGTATTGGAGCTGTCCTACAAAGGATGTCGTATGCTGCGGTGTTGGTTCCCGGATTGGACCTAACAAGCCTTGGCAACAGCAACCAATGCAGAAAGAGAAAATATTCTTCAGTGCGGACCAGCAAGATTCGAGGGACTCACCAGTTGGCGGAAAGTCAGGACACATCTGGAGCAACCAGGAAAACCCAATGAAAGTCAAAGTTGCCTTCTCAGGGACCCACCAATTGACGTACCAGGGATCACAAAGGTACCTCGGGCAAAATAACAAAGGGCCGGCTCATGGAACACTCGTGGAGTGTAGGCCAGCAATCTTCCATGGAAAAGGTGCTCAGAGTCTGGGCTACAAATAATCCACGTCACAACCTCAAGTAACGTCGAGAAGCAAATGCACTTGAAAATGTGCAAGGTGTCCAGGTGTCCACAATACTCATGAGGGCTGCAGTTCTCAGCTTTGCTGGGGACTGAGGTCAGCCTCGGAGAAGTCTAGAAATCCATCTCAAGGGCTGCAAATATTTTGGAGTCCGACAGGAGCTTCGGAGATGCAGACCGATCAGATGCATCTTTGGTGCCTGCCAAGCAGGGGAGTAACTCCTTTACTCCAAGGGAGATACTTCAGTCATCTAGTCATGTAGATCATCACAGTTCCAGGATTTGTGTAGCAGAGTTTCATCCAGGTGTAATCCAAAATCCTGTAGTCGGGGGTTCCTTTCTTATACCCAAGGAAGGGGTTGGACTAACTCTGGGGACCCAACTATGGGAGGGTTTGGAAAGAGGGATGGCTACACCCATTTCCTTTGTCCAGTTCCACACCAGAGCAGAGGCTGGTAGCCCCAGCAACCGGTTTGAACTGGACTATGCACAGGGACACCAAATGTGCCCCAGTGCAGACTTCAAAGCACTCTTGGAGTGCTCCAACCCACCCCCAATACACCAACGCCTGTCAGGGAGGTGGTTACACCTCTCTGTGACAGGAAACCTATTGTCCATGCCTCCCCTGCCGGAGTTTCATCCAGCAGCAGGAGGCCAGACCCGTGTCTTGTGGCTGCAGCATCCATTTTGTGATGCCAGGGCACATTTAAACTGGTACCGGGTATACTGGTGTGTACATGTCTTTCCCTCTAGAAGGGAGGAATCGTACCCCCGCCGCCAGAACTGGTGGGGGGTATGATTCCAAAGTGTATGACTCCAAACAAGACATATTTCCGTGCAGCCATTCAAAAGTTAGCATTTCCCGACAGGTTGTATTGCACTTAAGAGTATATGGTCTGGCTGCATCACAGACCAGCCCCAGAGATTAGATTCCGAAGGCTGCAGAGGAGTCCTGCTCATGCATGGGCACCCTCTCACACAAAACCCAGCACCCTGCCATCAGGATTGATAAGGCCTGCCATAGGGGTGACTGAAAGGTTTGACCGTTGACCCTGCCTCTAGGCTAGGTCACCCCCACGCGCAGCTGTCTCCCAGCCTGCCTCCTTCCCCAGCTGATCCCACTGCCGCTGCCGCTGCCGCCTTGGACGACCCGCCTTGGCTGAGCCGCCCACCACCTGATTTTCCGGCCGCTGCCTCCCTGCGGCCCTGCCCCCCTCCAGCCCATTCACCGCCCCACTCCCACCACCCAGCTGCTCCTCCCTCCCGGCTCCTTACTTAAGGGGGCTGCGTGCATGCATAGGGAGTGACCGTTGACCCTGCCTCTAGGCTAGGTCGCCCCCATGCGCTGCTGTCTCCCAGCCTGCTTCCTCGCCCAGCTGATCCTGCCGCCACTGCTGCCTTGGACGACCCAGCCGCCGCTGAGCCGCCCACCGCCTGATTTACCCGCTGCTGCCTCCCTGTGGCCCGCCCCCCTCCAGCCCATTTGCCGCCCTGCTCCCGCCACCCAGCTGCTCCTCCCTCCCGGCTCCTTACTTATGGAGACCACAGAGTGACCGCGCAGCAGACGCGTGCAGTGGGGGCGCTGATTGTGCGCCAAAGGCAAGCCCGTCTGCGCCTGTCCGCACCTGGACCGCGTCCAGCGCCAGGACCCCTGGCCCTCATTGATGCCAACGCACCCGTTGAACTTACGACGCCACCACCCACCACGCACTCAACGCCAGCCGGAACCCCGCCTGCTACCGAGCCACACCGAAATGCACCCCCTGACCCTTCACCTGCCAAGCCTTCAAATTCACCTGCCTCCGAACCTGCACCGCACCCGCCAAGCCGAGCTCCGGCAACAACCACCTTAAGTGCATCCTGCTCAACACCCGCTCCCTTCACAGGCACGCCGTCGAACTCTGTAACCTCCTCAATACAACATCACCAGACGTCGCCTTCCTCACAGAAACATGGATGAACACCTTCTCAGCTCCCGACATCGCCATAGCCATCCCGGATGGCTACAAGATCACCCGGAGGGACCGCGTCAACCAAACCGGAGGAGGCATCGCCATTGTCCACAGAAACACCATCCGCATCATGACCAACTCCGACGACACCCTCACCGCTGCCGAGCACCTTCACTTCCAGATTCACACCCACCCCAAGACCACCCTCAGAGGCACCCTCATCTACAGACCCCCGGGACCACGCACTCAATTCAGTGAAGCCATCGCAGACTTCGTCAGTCCGCACGCCCTCACCTCCACAGACTACATCCTCCTAGAGGACCTCAACTTCCACTTGGAGAACAACAAGGATTGCAACACCGCCGCCCTGCTAGACAACCTCGCCAACCTTGGACTCAAGCAACTGGTGCACACCCCCACCCACTACGCTGGCCACACGCTCAACCCCATCTTCTCCTCCAGCAAGCACATCTCCTTCAGCCACTCAACCGGACTACACTGGACAGACCACAGCTGCATCCACTTCAACTTCAGGAGAACCACGACCCACCACCACCCGCAACAGGTTCCCTGCTTAAGCTGGAGCAAGAGCACCGCCAACCAGCTCACCACCGCCCTCAGCCAGAACCCTCCCACCAACACGACGGACCCCAACGAAGCAGCCCGCAACCTCACACAGTCGCTCACCAACTGCGCCGACGAACTCCCACCACTGAAGAATCGTCCCAGCAGACCCGGCAGCAGGAAAGCTTTGTGGTTTACCAACGACCTCAAAAACTCCAAGAAAACCTGCCGCACCCTCGAGAAAGCCTGGCGCTACGACCAGACATCAGAACACATGACCACCCTCAAGAACGCCACCCGCAAACACCACCAGCTGATCCGCACCACCAAGAAGACAACATTCAAAGAACGACTGGACAACAACACCCACAACAGCAAGGAACTCTTCAGCATCGTTAAAGAGCTCTCCAACAATGACATCACACCCTCGCAAGACCTCTGCGACTCACTCGTCTCGTTCTTCCACCGCAAGATCGTCGACATACACAGCTTCGGCGCGCTGACCACGCACCCAACACCCGAACCAGCGCCCCCACTACCACCCTTTGCACCTGGACCCCTGTCAGCACCGAAGACACCTCCCACCTGATGAACACCATCCACTCCGGCTCCCCTACCGACCCCTGCCCACACCACATCTTCAACAAAGCCGACTCCATCATCGCACCCCAACTCCGGAACATCATCAACAGCTCCTTCGCATCGGCCACCTTCCCGGAGAGTTGGAAACATGCCGAGCTGAGCGCCCTCCTGAAGAAACCCACCGCGGACCCCACGGACCTGAAGAACTTCCGCCCCATCTCGCTCCTCCCCTTTCCAGCCAAAGTCATCGAGAAGACCGTCAACAGACAACTCTCCGCCTTCCTCAAGACCAACGGATCCCTCGACCCCTCACAGTCCGGTTTCCGAGCAAACCACAGCACCGAGACCGTCCTCATCGCAGCCACCGACGACAACGGGGAAACTGCTGCCCTCATCCTCCTGGACCTCTCAGCAGCCTTCGACACCGTATGCCACCGCACCCTGATACAGCGCCTCAGCAAAACCGGAATCCAAGGAGCGGCCCTGGAGTGGATCATCTCGTTCCTTGACGGAAGAACCCAAAGTGTCCGCCTCCCCCCGTCCCGATCCGCGGCCACCGAAGTCATCTGTGGCATTCTGCAAGGATCCTCACTCAGCCTCATCCTCTTCAAAGTCTACATGAGCCCTCTTGCAGCCATCGCACGCCAACACAAACTCAACATCATCTCCTACGCCGACAACACCCAGCTGATCCTCTCCCTCACCAACGACCCCGCCACCGCCAAAGCCAACCTCCAGGAAGGAATGAAAGACGTCGCAGAATGGATGAAGATCAGCCGTCTGAAACTGAACTCAGACAAGACAGAAGTCCTCATCCTCGGACCATCTCCCTCCGCCTGGGATGACTCCTGGTGGCCCCCTGCCCTGGGCACCGCACCCAAGCCAATGGACCACGTACGCAACCTGGGCTTCATCCTGGACTCCTCCTTCACGATGACCAAGCAAGTCAACGCCGTCTCGTCATCCTGCTTCAACACCCTGTGCATGCTCCGAAAGATCTTCTGATGGATCCCCACCGAAACCAGGAAGACGGTCACCCAGGCCCTCGTCACCAGCCGTCTGGACTACGGGAACACCTTCTACGCTGGAACCACAGCCAAACTCCAGAAAAGGCTCCAGCACATTCAGAACACCTCAGCACGACTCATCTTGGACATCCCTCGCCAAAGCCACATCTCTGCCCACCTGAAAGACCTGCACTGGCTCCCCATCAACAAGAGGATCACGTTCAGACTCCTCACCCATGCCCACAAGGCTCTCCACGACACGGGTCCGAAGTACCTCAACAGCCGCCTCACATTCTACACACCCACCCGCCAGCTCCGATCCGCCAGCCTCGCCCTCGCCTCCATCCCACGAATCCGCAAATCCACCGTCGGAGGAAGATCCTTCTCCTACCTGGCAGCCAAGACATGGAACTCCCTCCCCACTCACCTACGGCTGACCCTGGACCATCTCTCTATCAGGAAACAACTGAAGACCTGGCTGTTCGAGCAGTAGCGACAACCCCCCCCCCCCCAGCGCCTTGAGACCCTACGGGTGAGTAGCGCGCTATACAAATTCAGTTGATTGATTGATTGATTGATTGAGTGTTGTGATTTAAGGTAGATATAGGTAACCTATATCTCAGTAAGGGGTGCATGCACCACCTTACCCAGGCTGCAGTAGCAGTCCTGTGGTGTCATTTTGGAAGGCTTCCCAGGGGTGGCATAATACATGCTGCAGCCCCTGGTAGGCCACTGGGTTACCTATGCCATTAGTACCTAAGGTACAATATACTAGGGACTCATACGGGTACCCCAGTAACCAGACTGTAGTGTACCTAAAGTACATGGAATCAATTTATAGAGGAGAGCAAGCAGCTAGGATGGGGTGCTGGGTAGCAGGGCCCCAGCCAGACTAATGTCGAAAAACAGTGAAACATCAGCAAAAAGTGGGGGTAACCATATGAGAAGATCCTACTCTCCTACATATTGCCTCTGGGATAAGCCTGACTGTTCGTGCCAAGCTACCAAGGGTGTGGGCAGGGGTTATCGTCAGCGTGTAACTCCCTTGCCCTGACCAGAGTGGTGGTTTCTGCCTGGCTTTGGCGCAAGCCTTAGCCAACCAGAAATCTAATTTCTAACAGCCACAAACACAGGAAGGATAGATGTTTTTGAGTACCCATCTACATACATCTGCATTCTGAAGGCCCTGGCTTGGCAGGAAAAAAGGGAGGGACTAACACTTCATAGTCTCCTGCCCCCACACAAAGGGCTGATTTACCTTCGCAGATAGCCTGGCAGACAGGGATGGATTGAAAGATGGACCTGTGCACTTCATGGAGCTGCTTTAAAGTCACCCCCACATTAAAGGCACTTTTGGGTAAAAGAACTGGTTCTCTGACCCCCTAACAACAGACAGTACTGGTCTTTGTCAGAAGAACTGCTGTGCTACTGAAAGGGCTCAATTGGACTGCTGATCTGGAAGGCCTGCTTTTGTTCTTATTGCCCTGCTGTATGTTGCTCTCTGACTCTGCCTTCACTCCAAGTGTGCTTCAAGGGCTTGTTGGTTTGTCTCCTTTTGCTTAAGACTCAGAGATATCAAAGGATTGACCCCTGCTCCTGTGCTTGGCTTACTGGGTGTGGACCAGATACTTGCAACATGAACTTCGATGCATTTCCTATCTGCGTGTAGCAAAACTGGCGCAATGACTTGGTTTTGGAGGTGAAATTGGTGCAGTGCATCAGAACCAGCAAGTTGCCTCTCGAAATCAATGCATTGGACAGTGTATCACCGCCACTGCAGCTTGGAGAGATCAAGTTATCCCATCCACTGTGTGAGGAAACCCGATGCATCACTCAATGCCTCTCGACTCCAGCACCCATCTATGGAACCGACCCATCACCATCAGCGCATGGAGAAAATTAATGCATCCTTGACTTGCGGGACCCACATCAATGCATCTCATGATACATCTCACTGTTGCAACCAGGAAAAGTACATTGTTCAGCGAGCCAGCATAGGTCCTGTAGCTGGCTGGCGATCCATCAAGGGCGAACTGAACTTTGACTTTGCCCCGGTTCAGGGTGACCTCAAGTAACCTCTAAAGCGCTATTTACTTCTAACTGCTACACTGCATTTATTCTTTTGAAATTCAACATCTCAACTGTTATTCATTGAATTTTAGTCATTTTGACCTTGTTTTGTTCATTATATAATAATCTATTTTTCTAAACTTGGGTGGAGTCTTTTGTTGTATATTCATTGTGTTACTGTGTGTGTATGTGTGTTGCACAAATACTTTACAAGTTGCCTCTTAGATAAGCCTGATTGCTGTGTGCCAAACTACCTGTGGGTAATCCCGTCTCCCCTCAGTATTCACATTGGCTATGGAGCGAATCAGTTATACTAGGACGGAGCTATTATCTTTTAACACCGAACCATTAATTTGCCTAAATGACTCGAAGCTGAGCACCTCCATCACAGACACAGCACTATCCTGCATATACGGCAACGTACGCTCATTGCCTAAACACGTCCTCCAAATTTGGGCCCTACTTGATCAACAGGCCCCTGACCTATTTTTCATTACTGAGTCTTGGCTCCAGGAGTCATCTCTACCGGACATTGCTTTGGCCTTACCCGAGGATTATAAAATATGCCATCTTGACAGGACAGTAAAAAGGGGTGGAGGGCTTGCGATTATTCACAAAGCTGGGGTAAAAGTTAGTATCATTGACTCACACCAGATAGCGGAAGGCGAGTTTCTGATCTTCTTGCTCAAAATTGGTAATAATACCTCTTGGAAAGGTGCTCTAGTATATCGACCACCAGACGCCAAAGCCAATTTTGTTACCAAGCTGGTCGAGCTTATAGCCCCTCATGTTTTGACCAGCTCTAACTTCCTATTATTGGGAGATTTTAACTATCACTTGGAGCTGACCCAAGATCCTCATTCAGTGGAGCTAATAAATAGTTTCCACTCTTTGGATCTAAGGATGTTAGAGACAGGCCCGACACATAAAGCTGGACATACGCTGGATGTAGTGTGTACCAACGCCCAACAATCCAGACTGATAGATCTAGTGCCTATTCTTTGGTCTGACCACAGTCTTATTAATTTCGAAATACAAAGTTATGAAAGGGTATCGTCTCACAACAAGAACCTAAAATCCTGCCGCCCGTGGAAAAACATCAATGTCACCGAGTTTGCGGAAATATTTACTCCACCTGATTTGGGTTCTGAATCCCCCATTGATAAAATTGTTTCCGACTTGGATGGAGCTATAGTCAACGCTCTGGACATCATAGCGCCTAAACGACAAATAAAATGCCCCTCGAATAAAGCTCCCTGGTTTACAGATGAGTTAAAGCAAAATAACCAAAACGCCAGGGTAGCAGAACGCAGATGGAGGAAGACCAAGAGTAACGAAAATAAAACCCTCTATAAATCCCTTCATAAAAGATATATGAATAACATTGCCCTGGCCAAAAAAACATATCTCAATGAAAAGATAAGGAAGGCAGGTAATTCAGACATGGAACTATGCGCTATAGTGAAAGGATTTACTTCTCCCCTGCAATGCCACCTATCTACCCCTGAATCTCAGAAATGGGCAGACTCACTTGCCTCATATTTTAAGGATAAAATCGATGCCATCCATAGGACCTTTCCCAATGAACCCATTGACAGGGTGCGGGCAATCCAGAATGAACCCTTCAATCCTCTGAACTCTCCTTGCGACTACAAGCTCAATACATTCAATCCAATCACAGAGGAAGAGGTAAATATCAGGCTGAATAAAGCTAAATCAGGCTCTCCCAACGACGTTGCTTCCGTTCAGATCCTGACCAAACTTGGCCCCGCACTGGTGCCAATCGTAACCAACATCTTTAATGTATCACTTAGCCAAGCTACTGTCCCCTCCGTTTGGAAGGAAGCTTTGATCCAACCCATCCTGAAAAAAAACAATGCCGACCCCAACCAATCGATAAATTATCGCCCCATCGCCCTGCTTCCACTTTTTAGTAAGATCATGGAAGCTTCCATCAACGCTCAAATGACCAAATTTCCAGAGGATAACGGCATCCTGGATACATCTCAATCAGGCTTCAGAGCGTCCCATAGCACGGAGACGGCTCTTGTAGAGATAGTGGACAACATCAGACTAGCTCTTGATTCCAAGCAATCGGCGATTCTCATCCTGCTCGATTTGTCGGCAGCCTTCGACACCATCTCCCACAGCATACTGTGGGAGATGGTGTCCCCTGGGCAAGGCCCCTGACACCAATCTCTTCCAGAGGCTGGAAGAGATTGGTGTCAGGGGCCTTGCCCTTAGCTGAATCAAGAGCTATCTCAAGGACAGACGATCTAGAGTCAAAATAGGCCCTTTCCTATCTGACATGGTGGAGAATGATAAGGGAGTCCCCCAGGGCTCAATACTCAGCCCCACCCTTTTCAATGTTTACCTCTCCCCTCTAGCAAATATCATTAGAAGCTTTGGGTTCGATACGGTATCTTATGCCGACGACACCCAAATCTTGATTAAGTGGGGACATAATTTGCTAGATGTCCAAACCAGATTTAGCAACTGCATGATAGCCATAAACACCTGGATGGCTAAGAACTATCTCATGTTGAATACGGCTAAAACTGAGATCATGCTCTTTGGCCCGGCAAAGAAGACTTGGTCAGCCGATTGGTGGCCAAACGAGCTAGGGCAGTGTCCAATGCCCAAGGAAACTGTGAAGAACCTCGGCATCCTATTAGATGATACACTATCTATGTCACCGCACGTCAACAAGGTAGTCCAGACGAGCTTTGGAATCATGAAAAGCCTCAGGAAGATTTTTAGGTGGCTTCCCATAGACTGTCGCAAACCCCTCATCCAAGGCCTCATAATTAGTCGCCTCGACTATGGGAATGCACTGCTAGCGAACATCAACGAAGGAGCACTGACAAAGTTGCAGGTGCTGCAAAACACAGCAGCCAGACTGACTCTTAACTTGCCGCCTCGCACCCCTTCTGCCCTTACCCTCACTAAGCTCCACTGGTTGCCAGTAAGGAAAAGGGTAAAATTTAAGATCTGCTGCTTGGTACACAAGTCAATTCATGCCCAGGGACCTGCCTACTTGAAGTAAAAACTAACTAGCTATCTTTCGACCAGAACCCTCAGATCGGCTGACAAAAACCTTCTATGTGTCCCTAAAGTTCGCACAGTGAGGAATGGAGATCGCAGTTTTTCTAAACTCGCTCCTGATCTATGGAACTCCCTCCCACTGTCATTCAGAGCCGATAATAACTACTGATCCTTCAGGAAAAGCCTCAAAACATTGTTATTCTAAATCACCTCCCATGAGCTCCGCTTGACACTGCATTCTTGTCTGGGTACATCTGTTCGCGCTCTGAGACCGTCTGCCGGTGAATTACGCGCGCTATAAATGCATAAACTAAACTAAACTGTGGGTGAGCACATACTATCTTTTAGTGTGTACTAAGCTTACCCTGACTTTAGTGGTGATTCCTGCCTGGCCTGGGTGCATACCTCAGCCAACCAGGAATTTCATTTCTAACAGCAGTGTAGTCTGCACACACAGTTGCTGCACCTACTTATGTCGGTGGCACAATCAGTGCTGCAGGCCCACTAGTGATGCTAACAGAGTGGTCCCAGATACTAGAGCAATTAGACCAAGATTAAATAATATCTCAACCAAATTCAAAAAAGATATCACAACATTGTTTTTAATCACAACGTGTACAAAGATATTCAATAAAACACTGATCATAAAATACATCAATATTTGATCATAAATGATGCCCCTAACAGGATGTAAAGGGAAGTGTTGTGATTGGGAAGTGAAGGAACTATACAAATAACAAAACAGTGGTCACTTTGACCTCAATGAAAAATTGCTAATAATTAATTAACACAGGCTAAAGATCACAATTCATAAATTAATCAAACAAACTCATGCCTATCAAAACAAAATCACAAATGATAAATGGGGACGAAGGCTGAGGATGGAAAAAGTGTCGACGTTTCGACCCAAATTGATGCAGGCATGCAGTAGAGCCTTGCTAGAGGGTCTTCATCAGGACAGGGATGCAGGAGGGCCAATAAATTGGAAATGGAGTGTCGCAGATTAAACAGCAATCGGATGTGTCTGATGTACACCGTTCAATCTATCTCATTAATAAGGCACATTTTGGGTCGAAACGTCAACACTTTTTCCATCCTCAGCCTTCGTCCCTGTTTATCATTTGTGATTTTGTTTCGATAGGCATGAGTTTGTTTGATTCATTTATGAATTGTGATCTTTAGCCTGTGTTAATTAATTATTAGCAATTTTTCATTGAGGTCAAAGTGACCAATGTTTTGTTATTTGTATAGTTCCTTCACTTCCCAATCACCACCCTTCCCTTTCCATCCTGTTAGGGGCATCATTTATGATCAAATATTGATGTATTTTATGAACAGAGTTTTATTGAATATCTTTGTACACGTTGTGATTAAAAACAATGTTGCGATATCTTTTTTGAATTTAGTTGAGATATTATTTAATCTTGGTCTAATTGCTCTAGTATCTGGGACCACTCTGTTTGCATCACTAATTCACCCAGGTCCCAGCGACTTATTGGGTCAACCCGTGTTTTTACAGCGCAGGCCCACTAGTAGCATTCAATGTACACGCCCTGGGGACATGTAGTGCAATTTACTGGGGATGAATAGGTAAAATAAATATGTCAAACAGGAGGATGTATCAATCAAACTATGTTTAGAGACGAGATGGCATGCACTTTAGCACTGGATAGCAGTGGTAAAGTGCTTAGAGCAGAGTGATAAAGCCAAAAAAGCAAAGGCAGAAAGGGAGGCAGAGGTTGGTAAAAAGTTTGGGGTGACCCTTCGGAGAGGGTCATTTTCCAACATGAGGTAAGGCTGTATTACTAACCAAAGGACGCCATTCAAGCAAACTTCGAATAACAAAAGATTGAGAAGAAAAATAAGGTTCTAAACTTATGCCTTCCCATTTGCATACAGCTCCTTGATGTTGATTCATAACTGGCTGTGCTATATAACAACAATGTAACTAGTGAACTACAGGTAATACAAGGATTTCTGCAACAGAAGCAGTAAGCATCTGAGCTAAGTACATAAAATACAAATCAGTGACCTGTACCTTACAAGTTATGCTTTTAAGCAGGTGCATTAGCCTTCTGTGCTATTTCATGATGAGTCACACATGTGACTAGACAACACATGGTGCTATATAAATACAGTTACAATTACATAGCTATCATGGTTAGCGCGGGGACACACTGTGCTGAGTGTAACCAGGCGCTTTAGAAATGGTATTATTATTATTATTATTATTATTATTATCTCCAACAAGGGCATTAACCGCCTGTGTTATCTTACAGTTATTCTACCCTCGAAATTGCTGGGTACACAGATATCTACTCAGAATGCAGCCTGTTTATGACCAATCGAGTAAGCCAGAGCAGATTTACTGTCACATTTGTAGTTGATGCTAATGTTTTGGGGGGCAGAGTTTAAGGAACAAAAACAAATATATAAGTTAACTGTCTGGTCCATCTCCTCATGCCTCCCCGTGGCTCCGCCCCCTTTATGCCTCCACACCTTGAATAGCAGTTTATTAGATCCGGAGTATCTATTTTTGCATGGTAAGAGTTCAGATTAGCTAGAGTAGGTAGCAGTGTGGTCTGTTGCTGTGCAAGGATTCAGGCTGGTGCCGTTGGTTTCTGCGGATGCTGGTATGAATTAAACCAGGCGTTGGTGCGTGTATTACGAGGAGACGGCAGCAAGTGCCAACCAAAGCAAATGCTTTGCGGCTGTAACCATGTTCAGCACCATGGAGAGCACAGAGTGCTCGTGGACGCTGCTGGGCACAGAGGTGCTGAAGAGAGAGCGTAGGACTGAATACCAAAGCAGACACTGTGCAGACCTACGCCAACACACATGGTGCTTGGGTGAATTGGTGTCTCCGCAGAAGACAATTTGTTCTTGCCTCTGTGTACCTTTAAAGTGTTCGTGGCCCCGCCCACTGCTCCTGGTTGCTCCTCCCACCCTTTCCTCAGATCTGCCTGCTGCCTCTCAGCCCCTGGGCTCTCTCCCTCACTAGGCTCCCTGGTCCAGCAACAGCAGCAGCCATGGCTGACATGAAATCAGGCGTCTTTGCCAAAAACGTGCAGAAGCGGCTGAGCAGAGCTCAGGAAAAGGTACAAGGGGGCCGAGGAGCGGGGAGCGGGTAGGCTGCTGCGCCCCAGACGGCAGTATCCGAGAGTGGAAAGGGCACGATCTGGGGGATGCTGCCGCCTTCTTTGTCGTTTGCAATGTGGACAGCGTGTGGGGGTTGGGGACCGGGGGAGGAGTCGTCGCTGGCACTGGGCACGCGATGCTTGGTGTGCAGGGACCCCATGAGGCAGGTGCCAGGGAAGCTTGGCCGGTTACACTACCTTCCATGAGATGTGCAGGAATGATGATGTGTTAACATACTGTTGTGTTAGTATTCTAGTTCCGTGTTGTGCGATGCTACCGCGCCGGCGTACATGGTTACGAATGCCCAAAGGGTGCCACCTTCCCTAGGTGAATTGGGCCGGGGTGGCCCTCCCACCTTCCTAGACAGCAGCCAGAACAGGCAGGCATCCCCCGCCGCGTCCTGCTGCTGTCAGGGCGCCTCACCGTATTCGCAGGCAGGACCGAGCGGGCAAGGACGGGGCTGAGGGAGTCGATGTTGTTCTGAGACCGATCAATAATGCGGAGGAAGGGAAGGATCGTCTTTGACAGTGTCCTGGGATGGGTTTTCAGTGTACGAAGAAGCAGAGGCGAGCGTGTCCTACCACGGGCTGTCCTTCTGCTGGAGGTCAGAGCCCCAAACACATGCAGACTACTGCCAAGGGACGCAGAGAAACCGGAAAAAGGCTCTGCGCCTCTGGGGATACCCCGGGCTGTCGGGCCCGTCAGAGCATAGACAAAGGATGAATATTTATAGCGTGGGCACGTGAGCCGAGCTGCCTGCGCCCGTCAGAAAAGGCAACTCGCCGCTTTATGTTTTCAAGTCCTGCTAAATGCACGTCATGTTAATGGTATACTGAGGAATTTACAGTACATGGTCAGCCGCATTTTACTTTGTGATTTTAAATGGGAACATTCATTTGTATTGTCACGAGTTCAGGAATGTATCTCTTGCGCTCAGGTTCATTGATCCGCGTGTTTCCGTGTAGTGTCCTCACCCCCACGGCGTGCGCGTGACTGAGATGGGGAAAGGCACGGATGAGCCCTGAGCCCCGATATGAGCGTGAGTGACGGTGAAAGGCACAGCCAGTACTTCAGAGTAACAGAGTGACACGGAGGCAGCCATAGCCCTCTTCGAGGAGGCTGTGAAAGAGGGGGACAAACAGCGTGGGAAATAGAGTGAAAGAATTAGAAGAAGAGAAAGAGAGGCCTGTTTGAGAGAACAGCAGACCTGCCAGTATGTGCCCGTGTGGGAGAGGGAAGTAGTAAGAAAAACTGGAAAACAGATAGACGGACACAAATAATTGAATCTATTGCAAGCCACAACCCATCAAAATAAACAAGCGGGTAAACACGCGCACGCACAAACACACACAGAAACACACGTGATATGTAACGCAGACAAAACTGCACAATAGTACAGTCACAGACATCTCGACCCACATGCCAATCTTCCCACATATTGTAACAGCTACAATGATATCTTCCTCGTGCACGCCATACACGTGCGTGCACACACACATGCACAAACACCCACATTCTGACTATATCTCACACACACACACTATTAAATAACATCTTCCTCTGTCTGTTTCACACGAGCGGTTTTGTTTACGCGCAATTTTACAGGGCATAACCTGGCAGCCGGAAACAAACACAATAGGTGGGTGTCACTGCACACTTGATTCAGACTCTGAGCCATGCCTAGCCTCTGTCTAAGAGCACTATTTAGTTCTCGAAAGAGTAAAAAGTAGATAGTACGGACATGCGCGTTGGAAGGCAGTGCACACCTTGCGCCGCAGAGCTCTGCACCTGTTGTTATTATGTGCTCATCCCTGCTCGTGCTGGAGTTTGCTCCATCTGAGCGTCGCGCGCCGTGAACCCAGAGGAGTAAGCGGATTGTATTTCCTTTAATACCCTGTCTGCCTGGCTCTGAGTCACGGTGAACCCTCCCAGGGGGTCCTAGCAGCTGAATGGAGCTGCCCCGTGTGCGGCCACGCCCATCTCTGCATCACGTGAGCCACTCATCCCAAGAGGCCACCTTCTGTCCTGTGCGGTCTTTTCTTGTTTAAAAATAAATATATTATATATATATATATATATATATATATATATATATATATATATATATAGATATATATCTATATATATATATACATATATATATATATCATCGTACATCTCCCCCGTGTAGGTGCAAACATTAAAAACACGTTTGTGCTTATTCTTTAAATACAGAAAAACATGCTTGTAAAATAAAATTAAAAAACTCAGTTAGAATGCATTTGTTTCCAGCAATAGAGGATCACTTGATGTTCAGAACAGTAGGATTCCTGGTACTAAACAACCATTGGCAAAGTCAAAAGGCCTGGCTTGCATTTGACCCCTAACTAAAACATTTAAAAAATTGCCTTCTGCAGTGACAAAGAAAAAACAATCATTATTTTCAGTGTGTAATGCATCGAGGAGATAAATAATATAATTCTTGTTGGTTGGGTGTACTTTTGAGATGTAACATAGTCCTTCAAGAGTTGCAATGCAAGGACTACTTAGGATGTAGAATAATTCTCTGCATGTGATGAAACAGAAATATTCCTCTGGTCAGAGCCACAGCCCACTGTAGGTATATTTTGAGGGACTAGTAAAACAAGAATTTACCCCAACTTGTTACCAGCCTTTAGCACTATTTTCTTCCTGCAGAACACACCCTTGCATCCGAAAATGGACCTGAGGATGCATTTTGCACTAAAAAGCAGCGCTAAATGCTGTAGAACATGAATAGCAAGAGCTAGAAGCCACTCACACTCGCTTAATATGCTCTTGCTGTAGACTCCCCCCAAATTACCCTTAATTGCCCTAGCAGGAGTAAGTGCATAATTTTCGGTAACCACATCAAAGAGTAGCGCATAATCACAGAAATTAATCTGATTACTTCAGAGTAATTGAAATTCTGCCCAGTCCTAGTGAAAACACTCTACAACGTTGACCATATGGACTATTCTAGCTTATTTTATTTTTGCAATGTGGGCATTGAACTAAAACATCCGGGTCGTCGTTTTTTCCCCCATACTGTGGGAACTATTGATGTAGAGCGCAAAGCATAGATGTACTGATCACGACCGATCAAACCTTCCGTGAAGTAGGGGGAGTTTACGGAGTGGTAGACATTCCTATGTTTGAATCTTGGCTTGCACCTTAGGTTTTATGCAGTGAGGCTGTCTGTGAACTCTGCTGACTACGTAGGATGTATTCAATGAAAACATTTATCAATGTTACTTCCGAATATTCTCGAGGGGTGGTCCTGGCAGGTGATTGCCAATCCATTAGTCCGAAAAATCCCAAGGAAACTGACTTCTGACTTAAATATATCACACAGTTTATTTACATGAAGAATTCATTTAAACTTTGTTAGCCAGCAAAGAACGCAGAGATTACATAAAAATCTATTACAGGTTACATTCTGCTTTACATTACTGTTAGAAATGTGGTCCAACAATTATAATTTTTTTATCGCTCAGCTGCGCTTATTAGTTTCCCTTTAATTACATTTTGTAGCAGAATAACGCAAACCTCCAAGCTCTGTGGTTTAGGAATTGTTGGACTTGGCCCTTTTTGCAGGGTCATCCCATAACTTTTTGCCTTCCTCCTGTATTTTTTCTGACCTGTTGTGTTTGCTTTTAGGACTCTGGGCACTTTATCACTGCTGTTCAGTGCTAAAGTGCATGTGCATTCTATGGTAAACTTGGTAAGATTGGTCTATACCTGTTTGGCATATTTCATTTACCTATCAGTCCCTTGTATAGTGGTATCTCATATGCTCAGGGCCAGTAAATTAAATGCTACTGGTGGGCTTGCAGCGCTGGTTGCGCCACCCCCCAAAGTAGCCTTTCAAACCTGTCTCAGGCCTCTGCCACTACAGGGCCTGCACACACAGTTTACTGCCGCTGTGACGTGGCACATAAAGTGGTTGCCTTGTCTGTGACTCCCCTTTTACTACATATCAGTCACCCCTAAGGTAGGCCCTAGCTAGCCCTATTGGCAGGGTGTCGGTAAAAGGTAGCACATATGCCTTAACTGTGTTCTGGTAGTGACAAATAGCTTATTTGGTTTCTCACTGCTGTGAGGCTGCCCTCTCACAGGGATGCATTGGGGATTCCTAGATATGTGCTTCAGTGGTAATTCCTAACATGAGAGGGGTAGCGTGATCAAGTTTGGTATGTTTGGAATAGTGGTGATAAATGCTGCATATTGGTGTTCGCAGATTTAATAATGCTATTTTAGAATTTCCACTTTTAGAAGTAGGCATTTTTGTGGGCTATATGTCTTTGGTCCTCTGCTAGGATGTGAATTGACTGTCTGGCTCTGGAGTAACAGGGGCTTGGGAGGTGCAGTGGCTTCAGAGAGTCTGGACTAGTCAGCTCTAGGCTGAATAGGCCTGTTCTGCATTTGGAGTGGTGGTAGGAGTAGCAACTGCACCTGAATAGGGCTGTGCCTTCCTTTCACGATGATGGCTCTACCCCCTGTGATGTGTAAGGGGCCAGGGCTTGCACTTACAATGGGGAGTGTTGTGCACTTGCAAAGTGCCTCCCCAGAACTGGTTTGGACTGGGCTCAGAGAACTGGCAAAGGGGGGACAAAGACACTTACTGGTATAAGTACTGGGACTGTGACCCCATGTCTGTTGAGCTTCCTTGGGGCTAAAACAGAAGAGGACAGTGAGGACTGCTGCGTGACAGGAGGAACTGCCATTTGCATCTACCTGCTGCCTGCTGGGTAGCTGAAGGGACTGCCCTCTGCCAAGAGGCCCTGCATTCAGGCCTGCTTGTGCCCCTTTTTCTCTGCCCCTGTGCTGGGGAACTTATAGTGCTGGTGAGCGCTCTTTAATTCTGCTGTCCAGAGAGTGGGCTGACACAGCGCTGACGCCGAGGAAAGCTGTTGGGGTGTGCCCTGCAGCATGGGCATCCCCGCCCCCTCCTCTCAGGCCGTGGCTCTGTGTGTCTGGATCTAACACTGCACCGCAAGTTCTAATTATTGAGAACTCAGGGGGAGTTCTCGTTGAGGGCTGTCAGGAGGAAGCCTGAATTGAGAAAGAAGTTGACGCCATCCATGAGGCGGAGTGTAGCTCTCCCAGCGATTTGCCGTAGCAACGAGGGAGTTGCGGGAGAAGCCGGAAGTCATGCGGAGGATGCCTTCCAAGAGCGAAGCTGTCAGAGGAAAGAAAAAAGCTCACGCTGTGAGTCCCTCACTCCCTAAGGAAGCCGGGGCTGCTGCTTCAAGGCAGTCAGAGTGCGTGGCAGTGATCGCTTCTCCACTGCCGCCGATTGTTTACCCTGCGTGTGGAGGGGTCCACGAGGGGTTCCCTTGCCCTGAAGGAATCGGGAACCCTTTTCCAGTTCTGTGCAGCCAGAGGGGCTGCACACCCTGTGAGGACTGCAGGAGGCCCCGCTCTACAGGGAGAGCTATGGCCTTGGCAATATTTGTCTGCGGGCTGTGCACTCGCGGGGGCCAGTCAGTTGTATATAGGGAGGTCCTCGGCCAACGTGGGTAGAGCGGTTGCCTCCCCTACTGGTGGTATGCATATCGGGGGCATTGTTTTAGTGGGCCGCTCGGGGTGAGACCTCGACGGAAGCCCCTGATAGGGACTACAGTATTCCTGGTATTAGTTGGGCAGATGGCCCAGTAGCCTGAGAGGCCCAGAGCATGTATACTGCATAATAGAAGTGCAAAGGCGGCTCCTTGTGGTTGCCTGACTTGACTTTGTGATCCCCACGCTAAGAGGGATTATATGAATCGCACATGGCTAAGGTGGGCATGATGTGCTCACAATACAGGTATTGTGGCAAGTGTGTGCAAAGGTGCACTGATGATCATATGTATGCATAACATGTTGTGCTGAGTGCAATATTACCAGTAGCTACTGGTTCCTAAATGTACTAGTTATGACAGTGGCCCGATTGGCCTTGCAATGTATGTAATGTTATGACAATTGCCTGATTGGCAAGGTGATTTATGTACTACCTGTGAAGTCATGACAAGTGCCTGGTGGCACAGTATACATAAGTGATTGTGTTCTAATGTGTTTTTCTGGATAGTACAAAGGCTATTTTTATATAACCTTGTGTGGAGTTTCTTTTGTGGTGTGCCTAGTGTGCCGCTGTTGTGTGAGTGTGTTGCGGAAATGCATTACACATTGCCTCTGGGATAAGCCTGACTGCTCTGCCAAACTACCAATGGGGTAAGCAGGGCTTATCTTCAGCATGTAACTCCCTTGTCCTGACTAGAGTGGTGGTTTCTGCCTGGCTTAGGCGCATGCCCCAACCAATCAGAAATACCATTTCTTACAGGAATATAAGAAACAACATTTTTTTTTATTACCAACAAAAACTGTCCTACTGCGAGTGCTTGTAACAAAGAGATTGCATTTGAAAGTGATACACTGTTCCTCATGAATGATTTGTTGCACTTTTTTTTACCAGTCAAGTAGGTAATAAAACCATAGTGGCCACTCTTTGTAGGCAGGGGGACGAGAAGGCACAAACAGCTTGAGTGCAGATGGGGGTGCGAGAAGGCATGGACAACAGGAGTGTGCTGAAGGGGGAAGAAGACACAGGCAATGGGAGTGCCGGTGGGAGGGGGCGAGAAGGCACAAACAACAGAAGTGCAGGGTGGAGAAGGCATGGGCAGTAAGAGAACCTCATTAAAGAAAATAGTGCTCACAACCTAAATAACACATACAGTGCAACACTCAAAGTAAAGGGGCCAGTAGCCATGGAAGGATACAAATGACGACATGGCCATCATAAGAAGGGACTAACACGCCTATAAACCAATTGGAAGTCAGCATTTAGAAAGGACAAAGATACAGACCAATGAAAAATATGGGCGGGGCTTTCCTCATGTACTTAACTACCTCAGATCTTCTCTAGAGCAGCGCTTGCACGCTGACTCTAGGCTCAATCTAAAAAAGAATATAACATTTGCAAAAAAGGAATTGGTGAAAAAGCCAGATGTTAAGCACTTTTCCTAAAATGAAATAGAGAGTTTCCTATCAGAGGTACTGGAGTAGGGAATTCCAAATGCTAGGAGCCGTGGCAGAGAATGGTTTGTCGAGATATGTGGAAAGTCTGACTTTGCTAATTGGCAATAAGAACTGATTCGCAGATTCCTGGCTTTAAGTGGTTGGATGCTATCTGAGTTTAGGAACTAAAATGGCAGAGGTGTTCTGTTAAGTGACTATATGAATCAGTATCATAGATTTAACAAGCATTGACAAAGTCAATGTTTCTGGCACTGGTTGCAAACCTTCTAGCTTTGACAATGCCTATTTTGTTGTTTTTCATGTTTTTATGTAAATCTTTACTGCTGGAGGAGCTGCCGATTCCTCATCAAAATAAAAACAAATTGGCAGAAGAAAAACATATTTGCTTTCTCAAAGCTGTAGGCAATAAGTCTGACGGTTATTTGAGCTCTGTCAGTGCTTGTCCTGGGCAGTGAAAGGAATTACTTAGTGAGGAAATGGTGCTCCTTGTGAAAGAGGAGGATGCTGTCACTTACAGTGAAGTTAGCAAATGACTGAAGTGGGCTCACCAATTGATGTGTGCTCTATGGTGTAATGGGCCGTAGAAAAATGTGAATCACATAATGACAGACAAACTATATAGTCTGCTTTAGATATTCTTAAAAGGGGGGTCAAATGTTTACATCTTGAGCAGCTTACTAACAAGCAGGATGCTGTGTTTTTGCTAACTGGTGATGCTGAATAGCACTTTCAAGTTTTATTATTTTATGTCCTTTCTTAAAAAAGGAATTCAAATATGAAGCTTACTCATTTCAAAGAGGTTGAAGAGAGAGCTGTTCTACCAGGCTCCACTTACTGGTGAACTCTGTTTTTGTTTAGTGAGCAGACTGTGTTCAGACTGGCACAAAAGCTAGAGTTATATGGGGGATGCAAATCCTCACGCAGGGTGAGTTCACTGCTACTGAAACCCCAGATGTTCCACAAAAAGAGAATGAGCTCCAGAGCCTTCTCAGGTATCACCCGGAACACATGGAACCCTCTGCCACTGGATATCCGCCAAATTTCATGTACCTCTTCATTCAGAAAAGCTGTAAAAACAATTCTAATGAACAAGTTTCTGCCCTAAGATACATTATTTTTTATTGTTTATTTACCTGCCTATTGTTCCGATGCTTAGCGTGACCTCTACACTGATTTGCAACCATAGATACCAGTCTTGCTATGCTACTCTCATATATGTGATGAGTGTCTATTCTTACAACTGTATCCTACCTACCCTACAATATAAAGTGCTATGAAACCCTCTAGAGTCATGTTCGCGCTATACAAAACTTTATAAATAGATTTAAAAAATCTCTGTTTTCTGTTAGTATCTCCTCTTGGGAAATCACCTAAGAAAAAATATACAATATTTTTGGCTTGTATTTGGTCTAAGAGCTGAATTGATGTCAAAACCGAATAGGACTGGAGAGAAAGGCAATTTCTTCAACAGGTTGCTAGTTCAAATACTAAAGATACTTGAACCTGGATAATGACAGCTGTCTGTAAAATGTTTGAATGACGGCCAGTGAGGATGCAAGATGAGCTGAGTTAATTGCATATCACGTGCACTCTAAGTTGCTTCTGAAGACATTTATGTTACTTTTCTTGAAAGGCAGTGCTAAGGCTTATTTCTGTTTTTCTTATGGTCTGTTGATCCATTTATGTCGCATGACCATGAATGCATGTCCTGCCCAATCTGTTATTCGCTCATCTATGCCTAAACTGGCACAGCTTATGCCTACAACAGTATCTAGTTTAAATCAATGCTTCTAGGAGTTGTACAGAGATGTAATCAGCATTATGATAACACTGCAAGAGTACAGAACTGTATATGAAACTAAGCATATGAGATGACTGCAGCAAGCTCACTCAAGAGCACATGTGATGTATTTAATCGGCAGGATAATGACATGTACTAAGGGGTAGCACACAGGTACAGAGAAGAAACCTTGTTACCATACCTACCATACCATACCATACCATACCATTAAGTATAGGCGCAAAATCCATTCCGCTCGCGGATTTTGCGGATTTTCGGCTAATTCGCAATCCGCGAATTCCCGTGAATTAGCCGAAAATCCACGAATCCGCGAGTGGAACGGATTCGGGGGGGCAAAAGTTCAAGCTTCAAGCTTATAACTATTTTAGAATGGCGCCGGCAAGCTGCCAGCGCCATTTTAAAATAGTTACTAAGCTAGCTTCAACAGGAAGCACTAATAGAAGCAGGTGCTCGAGTTTAACTGAATTTGAGCACCTGCTTTATTTTATCTATTAGTGCTTCCTGATGAAGCTAACTTAGTAACTATTTTAGAATGGCGCTGGCAGCTTGCCGGTGCCATTCTAAAATAAAACAGGAGAGGGGCAGAGGGCAGAAGGGCACAAAAACGAGTGGGGCAGAGGGCAGAAGGGCACAAAAACGAGTGGGGCAGAGGGCAGAATGGCACAAAAACGAGTGAGGCAGAGGGCAGAAGGGCACAAAAACGAGTGGGGCAGAGGGCAGAATGGCACAAAAACGAGTGGGGCAGAGAGCAGAAGGGCACAACAACAAGCGGTCTCGCACAAAAAAACCCCAGCGAACACGCAAAGCACCCCGCAAACACGCAAATTGCCCCGCGAACACGCAAAAAAAAATCAGCAAATTCGCACAAATTCACGAATTTTCTGAATCGCAAATTTGTGAATCGCGAATTCGCAAAATTCACCCATACTTACATACCATACCATACCATGTATTGGAAAGTGGATTAATATTGTGGTTGGACAAGTGTTCATCTCAAAGGATGCGACAGCCACCTGCTAGATGTCACACAAATGAAATAAAATACATGTGTGCTCAATCCTGGAACGAATTCAGGCTTAAATCAAAGGCACTGTGTAAAGAGCATAAATACGAAAATCTACCATAAAATATTTTTGTATTCTATTAAACAGTGATAAAAGGTGTGCAAGCAGATGGTTGAAAAAAGGTCATGGATTCAGACCAGTGTTTTTCCTAAAATATGTGTTTAGTAGAAGGGTATCATAAGTTGAGGTGGCTAAGAGGAATTTCCTTCTGAATTTCATTATTAAAAAAGCTCTTTCAAAATTAAATTGCAAAAAAAATATATTCTGGAATGGAGAAAAAAATATAACTTTTGGTTAGATTTTTATGACACAGGCATGAGAGCTCCAGTACACTTTTCAATACAACATTTAATAAACACAGTAATTTGAACTAAATTAAAAATAGATGGATCATTTCCTGATTCAATTAACTCCCTTTATTAATGTTTTCTGGATCGGTAGTAAGAAATCAAGGGGCATATGTAGAAGGGGATTGCGCCACTGGACTGTCACTTTTTTGGATGTTCCGAGGTCGCAGGGCCCTGCACCATATTTACAAAGCAGCTTTAAGCCACTCTGCATGGCTTAACGCTGCTTTGCACATTTGGTACCCTTCGTACAAGGGTGTTTCTGTGAGTCTGGCATATGTTTTGGACTGGAAGGGAACACTTACAGTACAAAGTTACATTTTTAGAATAGCTTGAAACCTTTTCCTACTTTGTATGAGTGCTGTACTGTGCAGCACACATACAAAGTCAGAATGAAAGGAGAATTGGAAGCATTTTTCCTTCATAGCTCCTATTTGAAATGGGTGCTATTTTCTCATGCTAAACCCTGTCTACTTTTTTTAAGTAAATAGGGTTTAGCATTAGAAACTTTGGGTGGTTGCATGGGAATGCCCATGCACCACCCATGGTACGCCCTCTTGGCGTTATGTAATACACGCATAGCAATACTTTCGGGTGTTGTTGTAGTGCTAAGCAAATTTATAGAACTGGAAAGTAAAGTAGCAAAAACAATTTAGCCTCATTTTGCGTCACTTTTGTGATATAAATATGGCGCTCAATTTTAGTAAATAGACCCCTGAGTCTCTTTTGAAGAACTCCTGTCTTGTGTATAGCAGTTAAGTGCGAGAGACAGGTGGAGTACCACTGCTCACGGCTATCATTCCAGCAAGAATCACACCCAATGATCAGGATGAAATGGTACTCTTGCACCTGGCATTGTCTACACATTGTGGATTCTGGAGACATGCCCCTAAGGGATTATGGCTCCAACTTCATCCTAATATTTCCAATAAAAACAGCCAAGCTACCTTACAAAAGTGAAATTAGAAATACCTCAATGAAGAGCTGTGCAATGTTGAGAACTTAGGTCAACGAATGCGCTAAATTAAGATACTGTGGCTGTGCAAAGATCAGAAAGAGGAATATACACAGCTTTTTGGAATCTTCAATGTCTACTTGGAGAAGCAGATTCTGTAGTGGAGGGATACAAGACTTTGATCATTAAACATGGGTTTGTTGCAGAGGTGTGATATGTCATTGGGTGCATTTTGCGATAAGGAGTGCAGATGCCTGATAGGCTGATAGGGATGAAGTGATCTTCAAAGGTTCTGATGTGAAGTTGGATCTGAAGCCAGTTCAGAGCTCTCATCCTTGGGCACTGTTCCGAGCCTGCTGTATCTTCCAGAGGGATATACTTGGGATACCAAATTAGATGCTGTTGCAGTAATCTAGGCACTACCTTACCACTGTGAGGATCAGAGAAATCCATTTGGTGAAGTGGAGCCTCGGCCCAGAAGAGACAAAAGTGGTCCAACATAATGTTTACTCTCAGAAGGGTTATATTCATTCACAAAATGTAAGAGGAATCTGTTCCAGACACTCAAATTACAAGACACCCTCAAGCTGCTCAGACTGTATGCGAAAGTTAACTCTCGCCTAAGTTGGCGCCATGCCAGGGAGGGTATAGTTAGATCAAGCAAAGTAAAGGGCCATTCATGTAATCATTAAGTCCTTCTAGAAGAGGGGGGTGGGGGGAAGTGCATGGATCTTTTAAGGAAAGAGCGTTAGACATCCATAAAACTGAACATAAAATGAAATGTGACAGAAGATTCTCTGTGTAAAGTGCAAGGACTTGGGAAACATGCCCCAGGGCATTCAAGGTCATTTTCCAAAAAGCTTTTCAGAAATACCGTTTCAGTGCTATAAAACTCTCTAGATAAATACAAGAAAATGAGTCTGTTTATGCAACAATAAATCACAATATTCCACCATTTAGACAACTAGTGCCAAGAGGCAATTCAATTTGCAGAAGCACTTAACAAATACACTTGTTCGCTCACTCAACATTGATTTGTGGTCGACATTACAGACCCCTTTGTTTAGGATCCTATTGTTCCTGCACGCCTGAGAGGTGGAGGGGAGGCAGCCACAGGATTCACAAGCAGAAACTCAGCTGGAACCCAGTTAAGGCCTGACCAGTTCTCTTTCATCCACTTCTGGGCATTTGCCAGTCACGCGTTGTCTTTCAAGCCATCACCAGATATTTTTGAGCTCTGAGAGAGGTTTGGGGGTCCTTCAACATCACGTTGCCACTCGTTTGTTGAATCCAATAATTATGGACAGTGTTGAATTATGATATTCAATCTGCAGTACCTAACAAGAAAAAGCACACTCACTGCCTGAAGCAATATTTTGTCAGTCAATGTTCCACGCATCATTTTGAAGAACTTGCAACCTCTGGAAAGAACAGAGCCGAAAATCTACCATATCTATAGCTCTTCGACAGGACGGTGGAAGGGATGCACATTGAATGACTCCAGCAGACGGAGATCGGAGGAAAGAGCTTTCATTCTGCACAGAGCGCCAGCTCAACATTAACTCCCGATCCAGTTTACACATAAACTGAGCACTTCAGCTCATGCATGCGGTAGAAACGTGAAAGCGCGTGGACATTATATAAACATACCTAGCATATATTAAGATTATTGGAGGAACTAGGAGTAGCATCTAACCACATCCTCTCCCTCTGAAAAAAAGAATAAAACAAAAATAGAAAAAAAGTATAATCAAACGGAGCAAAACTACTTTTAGGCACAAAGAAATACACTCCTAAAGTTTAACAGGTGGTGTCCTGTTGCGAACCATATATTTAACGCCCAGCAATAGGATTTTCTGGAACTTGCTCTACAGACTCACTCCTGACACAGTTACTCATATATGGAAACTCAAGCATTTCAGGTGGGTGTAACATGGAATCACTCGCAGGAATGGATTCCCTCGGTATGGGAACCCTCACCAATAAATGTTCAGTACTTGTAAAGCACGAACAATTACCGGAGGGTGTCAAGGCGCTGAGGGCCATCAGGAGGAGTAAGCGAGGTATTGCTCAGAGTCACATGGTGCTGGGCTGATCTGCCGCCGGCACCGGGGAACAAATCGTAAGCCCCCCCCCCCCCCCCTCTTCCCCCTCCCGGTTCCGGAGTCAGCTGCCCTGGCTGCTGCGCCACACCTCTTCATCAGAAGATTAAGCTTCATTTACAATCATACACTTGACAGTTTTCCATACTTTCCCTATTTGACCATCCTGAGTCACAATACTCTTTGGATTTATCCATCACTATTTTCAGAGGTTGACCACATTTGGACATTCTTTTATTTGTTTTACCAAACCTTGGGGCATATTTATCATTGTGTTTCTTTGTCCTTGAGCCACGCAAGGGGTGCAAGGGCGATGCAGGAACGAAGTCAGGTTTATCAAGCGACACAAGGCCACCTTGCATTGCCCTGCATGGCTTCATAAATCTAGAGTAATGCAAAGGCAGCACAAATCGCCTCGAGGGAGGAGTTCCATAGGTGAAGCATGGGTGTCCCCATACATCCACCCATGGATTTAGGCACATTCTGCCATTTACCAACACTGGTAAACCTAGGAATGCGTCAAAATGCTATGCCTTCCCAAGTGAGGTGCAGTAAGGAGAAATATCTTTATTAATCTTCGTTGTTTCCCATTGTTAAGTGTGCAGTAATCTGCAGCGCACTTAGAAAGAGGAAAATGCCTCTCAGGATTGTTTTTGTGGAGGAAGGTGTTCCTTCCTGCACAAAAGAAATCCTTCCTGCAACGCAGGCACCCTTGCAAGTTCCTGCATTGGTGCAAGGCAGCGCGTTGTGCGACAGCACAAGGAAAGGATATAAATGTGCCATGTCATGTTAAATACTGCACATTCCTCCCCTTTAACTTTCAGGTGTTTCGGCACAGCGCAGCCAGATGGCTTACTACGCTGTGAGAAATAATGATAAATATGCCCTCAGATTTACAAACTCTGATCCAATTTCCCAGGATAAACTCAGGTTTCTTAACAGTATATATATTTTTTATCATACCATGTTTTCATCATCTCTTGTTTACTAGCAACTCTTACAGCCACCCCGTTAATTTGCCCCCTCCCCCCCAGGTTTTGCACTTTCCCCACAACATTTCTCACTGTTCAGGAAAATTCTCTATTACAGTGGCTGCCTCGAAATGTGCGAAGTCACATTGTCAGAAGAACATTTAGGTCAAAAATGCCTGTCAATGCATGAAGACATTCTGTCAGCAAGAGGCAATTTGACCAGTCCTCCAAAATAAGCTGTGAAATCGGTGTTGATGTAGGCATATTTTTCGAACATGTTCTGTGGTATTGCTGAGGATTTTGAGTCCTCATACTAAGCTTTTATTGAAAGCCCACTACCATTATATATCCACATTTCGCCCCAGGTATGCAGCAGACAAGTTACCATGGACTGAGTGGCTTTTCCAACACCACACCTTGTGAAGTCCACACTGGATTTTGGTAGAGACAAAGGTGTCTATAACTGTGACATCTCAGCGACATATGGCAGCACAAATCGCATGTTTATACAGATGTTTATCTCTGATTTTCGTTTTCCATCATCCTCTTAATCAGGATATTAGTATTACTCTATGAGTTACTTTACACCCATCCAGACAATCCCAGAAGGAATCAGGAGTGTTTCAAAACAGCCATGTTAGCAAATTAAAGAAGATGGTCCTAGCTCCCCTAGACTTCAATTGGAGTGCGGTGATGCTATATCATTGGCATAAGCTGTCAATTACATCAGGTCTGCCCCAAGTTCGCTCCAATTTAGGAAAGAGTTGAAGACTTACCCCTTTAATGAACGCTAGATCGCAATGAATTAACTGTCCACAACTCAGATTCCTCTCTTGTTACTCACCAACTTTAAGCTTACCTTTGACCGTGCACCGAGCTCCTCTGCCTTTTGGCTAATTATGCGGTGTAGAAATACCATATAGATACATTTATGCAGCAATTGTGCAAGACAATAGGGCACATATCAACCTCAATTCTGCAGATTGTAATTGGTCTCAAAACAGCTTTAAAGCACAGTTATAAATATTGTTCACATTTTTATGTTCTTAAATGGATTGGGTTGTTCTCTCGTTACTGGTGCTCCACTGTCTCAAGGGACTAAACCACTATGTTTTAATATAGCCGTAGAACTCGCCATAGCGGGCTCTACCGGCCATTGAAACCACGCTCCAGCGTTAATGACCCGACCTGAAGGCGAGGGCCTTTAACAAATGAGCTGGCCTTTAATGGCCGGTAGAGCCCGCTACGGAGGGCTCTAAGGCTATCAGAACATTCTAATTTGTGAAACAAAGGCCTCACAGAGCCCGAGGTGTTTGAAATCCCCTTGGGCTCAGGGAGGGCTTTGTTCACATCTATTGCTGAGGATACACATTGGAATGTTAATGTTCTGGGCTTCTACCAGCCTTAAGAAGCCCGGAACACTCTATTGTCTTCAATGGAGTGCTCAACATTCCAATGTTCAATTGATCATTTCATAGCAGGGCAATCTTTATGATTGCAGTAGTCGTTTGGAAGCTATGTAAATGTCTGTCTCCTTGTTTATGTTTGCAGAAGTATTTCTGCTAGATGCTAAAAATGTTAAAATGGACTGTGATGCGAGAAGTAAAATTGCTTCTTTTGGTAATGGTTGAGCTAGCATTTGCGTGCTTTTAGAATGTAGTTGTGCTTGTTCGTTGAATTGAAGAGCATTTGCTCTTCACTTAAATGTGTCACTGGCAGAAAAAAATCTAGAGGCTGATTCTCAACTAATCTGAGATAAAATCCTAAATTTACTACTTTCGTATTCACAGAAGGCATTTACTAGTAGTAAAGTTAGGACTCCTAACGTTACTACTACTAAACTGAGACAAAATCCTAACTTTACGACTTTCGGTATTCACAAAAGGCATTTAGTAGTAGTAAAGTTAGGATTCCTAACTTTACTACTATTAAATACCTTTTGTGAATATCAAAAGTAGTACGTTTAGGATTTTATCTCAGTTTAGTAGTAGTAAAGTCAGGAGTCCTAACTTTACTACTACTAAATGCCTTTTGTGAATACCAAAAGTAGTAAGTTTAGGATTTTATCTCAGAATAGTTCTGTGAATCGGCCCCAGTGTCTTCACAAAAATCATTTAATTTAGGTAGTACATTGTTAGGTTGCTACACGTGTTTTCTTTGCACACTCCATTAGGATAGTTTAGTGTAGGGATTTATTTGTGTGTGGATTTAAATGTAAACACTCGTATGTAAAGATTTCAATGGAGGTCGGTAAATAGAAATATGTAATATTAATGTTGTTTAAGAAACATTATTTGCTCAGAATTAAAGCCATCACAATTTGGAGAAAACTTTAATAGCAGCAAAACTTAAACGTGTAAACTTGACAAAAAGAGAAAATGTACGTCTCTCTTCATTTTACATCCACCTATTCAGGTGGATAGCTACCAAGTGGTCCATGTCACGTGTCACAGCTTCAAACAATTCTATATTTTTAAGCAATAGAACTTGCATTTTGGGAATTGATGGCTTCGTTTTAAAATTAAAGTACTGGCTCAAAAATACAAGATGCTGCCAAAAACATAATAGTGGCTGACAATATTAAAGATTCCATGGAGTACATTGATGTGCTCACCCTAATGCGACCTATTACTACATCATCTCGTGTCCCTTGCTGCAAATCACCTCGTGCCTCCATTATACCTAAAGCCTCATGCACCTGAAGTGCACATTAGTAAGTGCACCCCTGATGCACAATTCTCAATGCTCACTTCATGCACAACACCTACTGCTTCCCTGAGCCATATCACACAGTACTTCTCTGTTGTAATTCGCCATCTGGCCCCTGCTGCACCTCTACATGTGCTCCACTAAAAGATATCACCCTCCATCCTCTGATGACTCGTGTTATATATGACCTCTAGTCTGTGCACATTGATGCCTGTTTTATGGGTTCTATATGTTTGAAAGACTTTAAGAACATTGATTCCTGTAAGTTTATTGGTCTCTCCAGGCAGGTACCTACAGTCTATAAGTGCATGAAAAGAAATATTTTGTTTGTTTCTTTGTGCGTGCACTATTAAAAGTCAAACCTATTGGTTTTGTCAGTGCTTATTAACCAGTCTTTATGAGAGTAGTGCTTCTGCTCAGTCATTTGATCTGCCAATTCTGAATCCTTCCTGAACTCTGTTCAGTTCTGTAAGTTTTTCGATTAATAACTAGTTACAGATTAAGAGAAGACTCCTCACAAAGCCAATAACCCAGTTCCCAGGAAGAAGAGTGCGTGTTTTAACAAGGAGCCATAGGCTTACTCTTGGCAGCTAGGGCTAATGGCATCAGGCTTCACTCAGAGAACAGGGACTCCCACTAATGCCTTTAGTTTTGATCCCAAAAACTCAGAGCTGGACCGAACTTGAAATTTCTAGCCTTTGCTGCCAGGATCATTTGCCATTTAGAGTTTAGCAGAACTGCAGGACCACCATAAATGGAATGATTTTCGTGACCCACCAACAGAATTGTTCCCCCACACTACTTAGAGTCAGGGTAATGCTGCATTTTCAATAGTGCAGCCTCCTCTGACTCTCTGACCTGACAGCCCATCATTCAGAGGGCTGTCATTTCAAGTGACAGCAGGCTCTGCCTATTCAGGGTAGAACACCTATCACTAGAACTTCCTGCCTGGGACTGCCACACATGACTTTCACTGGAATGAAAATAACTCAGTGACTTCCACAATCAGGGAGAAAACTCCCTATGTGTTGAGGCCAAAGATTTTTGTTTCTCAGAAATAAACTCCCACGTAGGGAGTTAATTCTTGAAAATCAAAAATCGCTGCCAAGCAAACACAGCATTGCCAAGTGGCCAGCTGTTTCTGCTCCAAAGATGCTTTTCATTGTCTTATATCTAACTGAGACTACAGGAGTTGTAATTCTTTAGAAACATTTGCTAAGCTTGGGTACTCGATGAACAGGATCCAATGAGACACTCGTCTCTCAAACAGACAGCAATAGGCTTCTACTTCTTGTCTGTCAAGTTGTGCTCCAAAGTCTCTCAGGTGAAAGCCTTTCTAAAGCAGTCACTGGCTAGTTACTAGTGAGCATATCTTAAGAACATTTCCCAGCTCCATTAATGCCTCTTTTGTAACATTTCCTTTCCTATAAAGGCAAAAGAATCACAGAAAACATTATTATATGGTTTTCAAAAATGGCGGGAGGATAGCTCAGATTTCTAAGCTCCTTCAGTCAACCTATGAAATGGCCCTTTGAATGGGGTTGCTACTCCTCCCCTGCAGTGGAAAGCCAACACAGACAGGTTATGGGCCAATCATTTTTAGTATCAACATAAAAAGGTTCCTGCTTTCTCTTTGTTTTGCCACCTGGGGTCGACATGTATCCCTCCTCGCTTCACATACCTGAGATATGTGTAGTTGGATGGACTCTTCCAGTTGCCACTCAAGTTTTCTACTATGACCCTGATGGGTATCATTCACATCTCCTGCCTGGACCTGTATGGATGTATGTATGTATGTATATGGTATTTCCATAGTGCAAACCTAGGCAAAAGGCAGCAGAGAAATCTAATTATTACAAACACTGTAGCATCTGGCCAATGCAGTTTGGAGGCTGTCAAAAATAAAAACATCTTAGTGGTACACATACTAAAAATCAAAGTTTACCAATGAATATGTATTTGTTTATCACTGACAAAATGTTTCTAAAATAGACTTTTTAATTTTCCTGAAGTCAAGTTAATGATTTTTAGGTCTAGCCTAGACAGCACCGGCACTGTCTGGAAGACATGCGGTTTTGTTTTCAGTATGTGGGCTTTAATTCCACCCCTCGCAGCTGGTTTGTACTGCTGTGTGGCGTTCCCAAGAGCTTGCTTTTTAATGGCTTATTGTCTTTAGTGGTCCAGCCTTCTTGTGTCTTGTTCCTCCCCTGAAGTATTGGCCTATTACTGCTATCCTTTAGCTTTACTGTATTTGCCGTTGTGTTGGTGCACTATTTTTTGTTGTAGACTGCCCTGTTTTCGGAAGCTTCAAAGTCAGGCACTCTCATGGTTTCCTGCTGGTCTCTTGCCCATCACTGCTCGCAGTTCAGTCTGTCTCCACTTAATCTCGCCGGTGTCCCCCACACCACCACCCACCATCTCTGCTGGTGTTGCTTTTACTGTTTTTACTTTACACAGCACTGTTTCCTGCTCGCCTGCCCCCAGACTTGGTTAGTCCTGGCACGCAGTTTCCTTTGCTTTAGAAACTAATTCGAAAACTGCCGTGCCTATGCATTAGGAAAAAATGGGGGAAATACTCATGAAAAATACCCCGATATGGAGCATTAGCAGTGCAAATAAAGTGCACTTTTAAAAAATAGAAATGCAAGTACATGCATATACCATATGCCTGCACACTCTTTGTGTTCGTTTTTAAATGGCTCTTGTATTTTATACATTTCTGATAAAAGACTGCTAATGCTCCCTTTCCTTATTTATGTTGGTGGTCTATCCGTAGGCCGGAAGGGGAGAGAGAGAGATTGAGAGCGAGTGAGCGAGCGTGTGAGCAAATGTATGCCCCCAACGCATCTCCCCTTGCAATTGCTTCAACAGCATCACTGGAAAAGTAACTGGTCGATGTGGCTACTATTTTAAATGTTTAAAGTTTAATCAAAGTGATATTCTGTTAGGAATTTGGGTTTCTAATTGTTTGCTAATTTCAAGATAATTTGGAGTCACAATTTTTTTGTGTTATGTCATAACAGTTCTTTCATATGGATGGACCTGTGAACCTTTCAGAACTGAGAAAGCATAGCTAGATGAAGGCTTTTTGACAGTGGCCAGCATTCTTTTAAAATGACATCAGTTTAGTATAATGTTTATTGTGTTTCAGTTTCTTATCCCTGACAATTTTAATAAAATACATCTTCGTTTTGCTTGTGTTTGAAACGGAGAACAGTTTTGAATTTCAGATGATTTTAAGTATACATTTTATCTACAGATGCTGCCCTTCATGTTTTAGCACGGCGCCGCTTTTTAGGTCTAGCCTAGCGTTGCAGCACATGCGTTGCTCGCTCTGCAAGGCATATTTTTAGTAGGGACAGATGTGGAAGCGCCGTGGAAGCTCCGCCCATTTTTTCATTGGCTGGCATCATCGTCCATGGCAAATGCAGGCTTCCGATTGATAATGAGGCTTCTTAGTCCCTCCTTGTTACCGCCCTGTGTCCTTTTGTGACCGTCCACCAGGACTGGATCTTTTACTTCTGGTGTTACACAGTCTCCTTCATAAGTCGGTAGTCACTATTTTTTATAGCCACGTAGCGCCAACTCGCCACGAAGGACTGAAGTGCTTTGCATAAGCACCACTTACATTACACAAGGATCCAGCCCCACGGTGTCCCTTTATTTATTTATTAATTTCTGTTTATCATGCTTTAACATAGTGACAACTCTCCAGGAAGAGACTGAAGTGCTTTGCATAAGCACCACTTACATTGCACAAGGATCCAGCTCTGCGCTACTCTTTATTTATTTCAGTTTATCGCGCATTCACGTCGCACTAACTGGGGAGAGAAAGCGCTCAGATACCTTTGGGTCAAGTTTGCGCTATATAAATCTGCACAAAAAAAACTCGACCCGAAGGGACTGAAGTGCCTTGCATGAGCACCACTTACATTACACAGGGACACGTAGCAACTAGTGCATCTGCAGCCGTCTTTACTACCCCCAACCGCTTCCGTAGTTGCTGTTTTGAATGTGCTAATGCTTTTGAACCCCCTCCACATGACCCACCACGCCTGGCTCCCTGCCTCCTTTCTTATTGCTTTGCCATAAAAGGCCAGTTTATGGACTCGTAGCGATGCGGTGACCTCTCAACCTCTCTGAAAGTGGTGCGCCTGCATTGGTCTGTGCCATGGATCCAGATTAAAAAAAAATAAAGTACACAATACATAATTTAAACATGAAAATCCAAGCGCACGTAAAAAATTTGTAGCACAATTTGCCAACACACTCTGTTTAAAAACGAAATAAACTCTCACAACAAAATACATAAACAATGATGGCAACTAAAAATATGTGAACTGGCTGCAGAATTGGATGAGTAGGGCAAGAACAGCTACAGTCCAATGTAATGGAGCGCTTCAACAGACAATATTTCATTTTGCTGTTGCCCCACCAATTTCTACAATGATGTAAACCTGTAATTTACGAAGTGAATCAGAGGGACTAACACCTTTTTATAGTTTTTATTTATTACAATTTCTCAATATGCTAGACAGCAGCCACACTTTTCTACAACATAACTTTAACACATTGGCATAGCTAATAGCTCTAGATAAACACTTAAAAAGGTCCTAAAGGTGAGACCTATTGGCTATGCTTGTTTAAATGCACTACAGGGCAGGTCACATAGAGCTTCCATAACGCACTGCTTTGGGGGTGTGAATATCTCTACTTAATCTCCCCTTTGCCGCCCCTTACACCATCACCTCTGACCATCGCTGCTTGTGTTGATCAGGTGTTCAGCTCTGGGGGATGGTACACTTGTTAGCCCTGCTAGCTCGGGCACACATTTTCCCTAAACACAACGTATTGGGTGACAACACACATCATCCCGCAGCTGGCCTCACCCTACTATGTGCCTTACAGACAGGAATGGAATCCGAGTGGTTCCAGCCTTACCGGATGGCGATTGCAAGCTTAGGCAGTATGTGTGTCTCCACATTGGCACATTTGTGGGGGCACTACACCTTGTTGCGGAGTGGAACCTCGAAAGAGGCCCCTGTTTGGTTAAAGGATTACTTTACTGTTACCATAATAAATGTTATAGGTCTGCAGACGTTCCTGTTCCCTATATTCTGGCATTACTTATTGTATAACCTATAAAAGGAGCGAAGTTGCACTGTGACCTGCATATTTATGGTGATTGAAATTTCATGATCTGTTGCATTAGCTGCCAGAAGCTCTTGATATATGTCTTGTATGCCTTGTGTAGTCAGGGTAACAAGTACTATGCAATATTCTTGCATAGTATGCACAGTAATAACGGGTTTTATGCAAACCTCAGTAGCTTGAAAAGCTGTATTCCAAAATGCCTCCTGGGCTAATGGGGCCAAGCCTTTCACATCAATGATTTTTACACAGCCCCCTTCTGCCCACACCAGCTCCCACATGGGTGTTTAAAAAAAATCACTGCACTGCAAAAAAAAAAAAAAAGTAAAAAACATTGTCATTTACAACGCCAATAGCTCTAACTTTCACAAATGCGAGACCAATTGCATTGCAAATCTTTGTTTTGCTTACAGCAGGCCTCGTCAAAATAAAAAGGCTGCTTTAGCCTCTGACAGTAAATAGCATGTTTGTATCTAGTTACTGCTGACACATGCCACCTCATAGTTGGCATGTCTCACTTCTACAAATTATCCTCCTAGACCTTGTCAACTGCAAAGCGACTTACTAAAGTTTAAACCTTGGCTATCACACCTGTTAAAATGTGTTTTGACATGAAATGGCTGCAGCGTGGCCTGAAGCCAGTCAGAGACCAGGGGCATCCCTAATGCTATGAATGTAGGGTCACTTAATGTGCGTATTGTAACTCAAAACTGCAGGCACATGTGACATCCCTCTATACCGTTAATGCAGTTTATGTGCTACTTGATCCTGGCCTTACAGAAGATTCATATTTGCCACTCTCAGTTATCCTCCTACATGCCATATTTAGGGGCCATACTGTCTGTCGTAAGTTTTAAAAGCCTCCTTGCACCCAGAGTCAAAATATACCTGGAAATATAGGTACATTTATTTATTTATTTATTTATTTATGTATTTATTTATTTATGCAATTTATTTAGCGCGCAAATACCCTGAGGTGTCTCGGCGCTGTACAGATCATGTGCAAGAGGGGATCAAGATCTTATTGAATAAAAAGCCATGTTTTTATTTGCCTCCGGAAACTCATCAAGGAAGGACAAGATTTTATTTGGAGGGGAAGAGTATTCCATAGCCTGGGGGCCGCAACCGTAAAGCGTCTGTCCCCCCAATTCACTTTTTTAGTGCGCGGAATTTGTAGCAAATTGGCTGTAGCGGAGCGCAGTGCTCTTTTGGGCGTATTAACTGACAAGGCTTTTTTTTAAAATTCTGGCCCTATGCTGTTCCTGGCCTTGTAGGTGATACATAACGCTTTGAATTTAATGCGACTCCTAAATGGAAGCCAGTGCAATTGTTGGATCATGGGGGAAATGGAGGAACATTTTGGAGTATTTGTCAGGATTCTGGCGGCGGCGTTTTGGACAAGTTGTAGCTTGTTCAGGGGAGAAGAAGTCACCCAGTTTAACTGACTGCTCACGGCCAGAAAGAAAAGACGACAGCAGTGATTTGGCTTTGTTCTGAATGCCAATCTTTCCGACACGGTCGATCAGAATGTTGTGATCGACCATGTCGAAAGCCGCAGACAAGTCCAGTAATATTAGGACTGCTGCACCTCCTTGATCCATGATCACTCTGATCTCCTCTGCCGCCTTTATTAGGGCAGTTTCAGTTCCGTGACCCTTCCTGAATCCGAATTGGGTCTCCTCAAGAAGATTATTCTGGTCAATATAATTGGCCAGCTGATGGTTCATGAATAAAAGTGAAAAACACAAAGGGAATACAACAAATTCTCCTAAAAGTGTACGTTAGTATCTGGTTTCCTATCCCCTCTCCACATGCTTTAGAAATGATTTCAAATGATCTTTCTAACAGAATTAGTTTCTGTACATAGTATGCTGTCAACTTTGATTTGTGTATAAATTAAGGAAATACTCTTAACACACAAGGTATATGGGAGGTCAAGCCGCTACATGCCCTCCTAACACATAGAACTATCACAACTCAGTGTGGCAGCTACAGGTAGAATATGAGTTACAGTATTACTATTTCAAGGCAGACAGATGCCATTCCAATTTGGACTTCACAGAATTCCCGTCCAAGTAGTTGTGTCATGCTGTGTTATTGAGACGGTGTGAGTCATTGTTTCAACAACCATCTCACTTGTTTTTAAGTCTATCTCCTGTGCCCATGTAATAAAGGCTTCCCACTGGGAAACTATGTGGGGTATTTTTAATCCACTGATCTGGATCCCGTCTTTATCCAGTAGATTTTTTATCTAAGAACTCCTTCTGCTCCGAGTCCTCCAGGAGGTCGAGTCCACCCTAGTAGCGCAATCCTACCCGGGTGGAGAGAGGTTGCCGATGATGAAGCATGACACAATTGCGTGTGTGAGGCTTCCTCTTCCTTAAGAATGATCTTCTCCGCCCCATGTACTCGGAAAGGAATTCTTTGAACATCCAAATTGGACTGACAATGGTCTGCCTTGAGGTAGTAATACTGGGAATCGTATTTTATCTATGGCTGCCACACTTAGTTTTGATAGTTAAATTAAGGAAATAGTAATAACATCTGAACATTTTGTTCTATAAAACATGTTGCCAGGTAAATATCTTGTTATTCCTCTAATGGGATTTGGCATGTGGGGACTAGAGAATGGCAACAAATTCTGGGGCATATTATCAAGAACTGCGATAAAATTATCGCCGCTGCAGCGGCAGGAAACTGCCGCTAAAACGGCGACAATGGGCTTGATAATATGCCCTTGTGAGTTCCCATAGCACACCAGGTTAACACAAGCACCTGGGCTGCTATGGGAATTCACAAGGACATATTATCAAGCCCATTATCGCCGTTTTAGCTGCAGTTTCCTGCCGCTAAAGCGGCAATAATTTTATCACCGTTCTTGATAATATGCCCCTCTGTTCTGTGAATTGTGCTTGAACCCTTAGGGTTCTGCTGTCAGCATGGTGACAAGCTCCTCACCCACGCCCACAAAGCACTCCACAACGCCGGACCAACCTACCTGAACAGCAGACTCAACTTCTACACCCCCACCCGCCAGCTCCGCTCTGCCAATCTCACCCTCGCCGCCGTCCCCCGAATCCAACGGACCACCTCCGGAGGCAGATCCTTCTCCTTCTTTGCTGCCAAGACCTGGAACCCCCTCCCAACCCAAGTTCGGCAGACCCAGGACCTGCTCACCTTCAGGAGGCTCCTCTTCGAGCAGTAGCAGCAGCCCCCCCCCCCCCCCCAGCGCCTTGAGACTCTCACGGGTAGGTAGTGCGCTTTACAAATACTGTGATTGATGGTGCAAATATTACCATAATTTACCAAGCATCAGTTAGGAGTGACACCTAAACCTTTTTACAGTGCTGGTGATTACGGTTCTTTAAAGTATTTACTATTTGGTCTATTGTTTGTGTATCCCATGCAACATTTGGGTCTTGTTTCCAATCCATACCTACAACCATTTTCCAACACAATATTTTTTCGCCTGCCTCTTCCGTCCTGAAAGCATGCATTTCTTTAAGTAGCAAGTAGGACCCAAAAGGACTTCAGTGAAGTAATTTCTCTATTCAATATACTCGTGTGACAACCATGCGAAGGACAAGAGAAGCACTGCAGCTCTCCTCCCCTCACTGGGGGGAGGCGGATGATATTAAAGTACTGCACCATCGAGTGAACTTGTCAACCAGAGAAGCAAGAGAATCCTGAGTCAGCGGTTCCAAACACTATTAAATATTTCCAATAAAGATGTTAAGGGAGCCGGGCAGCCACGTAAGAAGAAGGGCGCCTTAATTGCTCATGACTGTAGGTAGAATTCCCCTACATATACTTCATTTCCGACTCGCATGTTCATATATTCATCATAATTGGTATTTACGAAGTGCTGCAGGCGCAGCCTATCCTGTGCTTTAGAGATAGGAGCATTACCTCCCCTTATAGAACGTCGAGGTTGACACAGCCAATCACAGTGCTTAGAGTCTTGGCCCGAGCTCCACTTATTTGCCACCTTTGCTCGCTCCGTGGTGAGGGCAGGAAACCAAGGGGCAGATTTACAAGCCCCGTGCACTGCCAGTCCGTCACTTTTTGTGGCGCACTGGCAGCGCATTTCCCTGCCCCATGTTTAGAAGGACAGGAAAAGCCACCCTGCGTGGCTTTTCCTATCCTTGTCAATATGGCCCCTTTACATGCAGCTCTTTGTGTGAAAGGGGCGTTCCATGGGTGTAGCTGTGGGAGTTCCCATGCAACACTCATGGAACGAGGCACATTTCCAGATTTACGAGGATTCGTAAATCTGAAAATGCGTCTGAATGCTACACCTCACCATGGGAGGCGAAGGGAGGCGCAACAAGGAGAAATTTATTTAGTTCTCCCCGTTTTTGTTTCCTGTTTCTATGTGTGCTGCATTTTGCAGCACACATAGAAAGAGGTAATCACCTCTAATGATTGTTTATGTACAGGAAGGGTTACCTTCCTGCACATAAACTATCATTGTAACAATGCTGTTTTTCAACTTCTATATGTGCTAATGCAGCAAACATATAAGTTGAAAAAACAGCATTTCAGTTTGCTTTTGTGCAGGAAGGGAACCCTTCCTGAAAAAAAACAATCTCCCCACGACGCAGGCATCCTTGCACCATGGTACATGGGTGCTTGCGTCGCTGCATAGCTGCTGTTTGTGCGCCAGCGCAGGGGGAAGCACAGAGATGTGTCATGTTGTAAATATGTCGCATCGCTGTGCTTTCCAAACTAACGCAGCACGTCGCAGCAAAATGACTTGATGCACCGCGCTGCGTTTCTTTATTGTAAATCTGCCCCACAGTTTGGCTCGTGGACATAATTGTGGGTCGGCAATGACCGTTAATGGCCCTGTCTGCTATCAAAGACATGACATGAGAGATGTGCGGATCAGAATGTAATCAGTGTGTTACAGTCACCGACAGGATGGATTGTTCGTGATGTGTTAGTGTACTCCCTCAAAACATTTCTAGGCACTGAAGCCGAAAGAGAGCACTTAAGATGTAAGCCAATGAGAGAATCAGTGTCAGCAGGATGATATACTGAGCAACAGCACTGACAAGCAAGAGAAAATTACAATTGTCCAGAAGTGTCCATTTCAGTTTCTTCACAGATCCGTCCCAGCTTGCTCAGACTGGCTCGTCAGTCGATCCAGCCCCCCTACCAGTGCTCTGTAGATTCTTTCATCGGCCCATAAACTCTGACTTGATTTTCGGCTTGTATAAGCAGACTCTGTGAACTGTACTGCTGGGTGTGTGTCTCAATTTGCCAGTAGGCTACCAACAGAGGATTGTGCCCACAGAAGCCCTCAGCTGCTGATGCCCTGTATTTCAAGAGTTGTCACTGAATGACCTAAGCCTGTTGGACCCCGGCATTTTCTTAAACCAAGCCCTAACAAAACGAGGATTCAGGGCAGATGTATTAAAGGGTTTTATCCATGCTGTGTGTATGGGAAAATGACCCTAGTGTTTTCTTAAAGAAAGGAAGCATCCTCTCCCTAATCATGGCTGTCTTTTATGGATAATTACACCATGGATTACGGTGGCAAGTATCCAGGGTTCCATTAAGAACCCAATTTCACATGGCAAAAAACTGCCCCATTCAAATGCTCACTTGCGCCAGAACTTCTATCCCTAAAACACTGATAAGTCCATTACTCATGCTTTCATGTTATCATTTTGGGGAGAGAATGTGGCCTAACAGCTAGGGCGGTCGGCCTCGGAGCTGGGGAACCGGGTTCGAGTCTTGGCAGGAACACTCAACATTCTGTGAATCTAGGCAAATCATTTAATCTTCCTGGGGCAGATTTACAAGCCCCAATGTGCCGCCGGTGCATCACGTTGCGTGACGCACCGGTAGCGCAGCCTGCTAAGGGATATTTACAAGCACAGGTAAAGTCACACTGCGTGACTTAACCTATGCTTGTAAACATCTCCCCTGTTCACGCAACACTTTGCATGTTAGGGGCGGGACATGGGTGTTGCTGTGGGTGTTGCCACGCAAAACCCATGTCCACTGATGCATTTCCAGATTTACGAGAAAATCGTAAACCTGGAAATGTGTCAGTTTGCTACACCACCCTAGGGGTGGCGTAGCCAAGCGAAACGAGGAGAAATGTTTTCATTTCTCCTCGTTTTTTCCTCTTTCAATGCGTGCTGCATTCTACAGCATGCATTGAAAGAGGAAAATGCCTGCAGTGATTGCTTATGTGCAGGAAGGGGCCCCTTCCTTCACAAAAGCAATGTCCCAATGGCCTAGGCATCCTTGCAAAAACAACAATTGATGGACGGAATGTTGCACAATGGCAAAACATTCACCCCCAGTCACAGATCTGGGTTTAATCCATCTATATTTTGCTCACCACACCACCCCAGTTCAGACATGGCCATGTGGAAATCAGTCTTGACCCTGTGCCTCATGGGAACAGTCCAGCCTGAACTGCCAAGCCATGTCTTCTCTGGACCAGAATCAAGCATCCTAGTACCTGTTTCTGGCTATCAGCCCTCATCAGCCAGAATAGCTTGATTCCAGTGGCATGGAGAGCACAGGACTCACGTCTGAGCATACCCGTCCCACTCGGGGGGACAAATGCAAAAAACTACAATTGATGGATGTAATGTTGCACAATGGCAAAACATTCACCCCCAGTCACAGATCTGGGTTTAATCCATCCGTATTTTGCTCACCACACCACCCCAGTTCAGAGATGGCCGTATGCAAATCAGTCCTGACCCTGTGCCTCATGGGAACAGTTCAGTCCAAACTGCCAAGCCATGTCTTCCCTGGACCAGAATCAAGCACCCTAGGACCGGTTTCTGGCTATCAGCCGTCATCAGCCAGGATAGCTTGATTCCAGTGGCATGGAGAGCACAGGACTCACGTCTGAGCATACCCGTCCTACTCGGGGTGACAAATGCAAAAACAACAATTGATGGACGGAATGTTTCATAATGGGAAAACATTCACCCCCAGTCACAGATTTAGGTTTAATCCATTGTTATTTTGCTCATCACACCACCCCAGGTCAGACATGGCCATATGCAAATCAGTCTTGACCCTGTGCCTCATGGGAACAGTCTAGCCCGAACTGCCAAGCCATATCTTCCCTGGGTCAGAATCAAGCATCCTAGGACCGGTTTCTGGCTATCAGCCATCATCAGCCAGGATAGCTTGATTCCAGAGGCATGGAGAGCACGGGACCCATGTCTGAGCATACCCGTCCCACTCGGGGTGACAAATGCAAAAACAATTGATGGATGGAATGTTGCACAATGGCAAAACATTCACCCCCAGTCACAGATCTGGGTTTAATCCATCGTTAATTTGCTCACACACCACCCCAGTTCAGACATGGCCCAATGCAAATCAGTCTTGACCCTGTGCCTCATGGGAACAGTCCAGCCGGAACTGCCAAGCCATGTCTTCCCTGGACTAGAATCAAGCATCCTAGGACTGGTTTCTGGCTATCAGCCGTCATCAGCCAGGATAGCTTGATTCCATTGGCATGGAGAGCACGGGACTCATGTCTGAGCATACCCATCCCACTCGGGGTGACAAATGTAAAAACAACAATTGATGGACGGAATGTTGCACCATGCTGCAAGGGTGCCTGCGCCGGTGCATGGCAGTTGTTTCTGTGCCAGCACAGGGGAGAGCACATGAATACGACATAGCATTGTAGATATGTCGCATTCCTGTGCTCAAAAAGTGCCGCAGCGTGGCACAGCCAAAGGGCTTGTGGTGCCATGCTGCGGCACTTTCTTGTAGATCTGCCCCCCTGTGCCTAACAAAAAATGAATGTGGTCATCGGTAACATAACTGGTACTCATATAAAGTGTTCGGACACCTTTGGGTCTAGTTCGCGCTACATAAAACTCCATAAAAAATAAAAATCACTTGCAGGCAGCAACAATGCCACCCAGTCAAGTGTATCAAAATATTACTACATTTTAAATTAAGCAAACTGGGTCTAGTGGCTCAGTGGGCTAACTCACCCTTTCATCATCCACAGTCAATGAAATGAGTGCCATCGAAACGGGAAACATAAACACCCATAATTGAGTGCCAAGATGCCCCAAGGAATGAATGCAATCACAAAACCTGTTGCACACTACATACAAGAGTACAGAAAATGGATGTCTCAATGGACATATTAAAAGTTCATATTTCCACCGTAGAAAAAGGGCAACTAATAGTTCGGCTCCTCTTTTATTGTTTTTGAATGGCCAGCCGACACGTGTTTCGTCACAAGGGAATGCAATAATTCCGCGACTCCTCAGGGCTGAGATTAATGGGTAATGCACTGCAGGTCGCTGTGCCGGTGATAATTCCGACCCGGCCCCGCTCGAGACCAGGTTGAGAAAATCCGAATCGTCGTTGGTATTGGTCCACTGTTAATCCTTTCCAATGTGAATGGTGAAGTACTTATAAACTGAGTATTATTTCAGTGGGTTGGTTACTCCAATGAGTAGTTTTTGAATGGTGATGGCGTCCACTCGGTGAATTACGGGGAATTTTGGAGGCTCCTCAATAATGGATGCCCCGTGGTTTAGGCGAAAAGCGACAGGACGAGTGCTCCTGTAGAATGGTTCCGGGTGCGCACAAATGTGTGTGGCATGTCCTGATAGTGAAATACTGCTAATTTCGTTTTTGACTATTGTAAGGCTATCTGTCCCCATAGGATAGAATGGGGAGTTTGCTCAGAACATGCTATGAGCATTACTGGCCATGGGACCAAGATAGGAAAATAAAGTTTGAGATGCCTGAACTCAGTATGTTAAGATACTTCTTTTAGTGAGGGTGATTTTTACATTCTGGGTTTGAAAATACCACTTTTAGAAAGTAGGTATTTTCTTGCCTAACCATCCAGTGTGCCTCTGCTAGGATGTGGATTGAATGTCTGGCTTTGGAGTGACAGGGGTTAGGGAGGTGCAGTGGTTCCAGAGAGTCTTATGGGCCATGGCTGGTCTGAATAGACCTGGGCTGCATATAGAGTAGGGGGGGGGAGATTTCCTTTCACCTGAATTGGCCTGGTCTGCCTTCCCCAATGCTGTCTCCACCTCATGCCAGGAAGCAGCAACAGTGAGGACAGAACTGGGTTTGGCTGGGCACAGACACTCTCTGCCTTCAGAGAACAAAGAGATTTACTGTATAAAAAGAGGGGCCCAGCCCCAGACTTTTAGATCACTTTTGGGATTTCAAGTGGAGCCTCTGCCAAGGAGAAGAGCTGGAGAAACTGGAGGAGGAGTTCTGCCCCTTTGCTGTGTGCTGTCTGGGGTTGGCCTGCAGTGGTTATTTCTGCCAAGGAGAGGAACTGCGTGTGCATCCTGCTTGAGAAAGTATCTCCAAAGGATTTAAGTGCAGTTTTCGCCCCTGTTCAATTGGTCTCAGGAACAGAAAAGACCCCTCCATTCTTCTGGGCACCATCTCTAGTTCCGCTGGTTCCGGTCACCGCAGAAGGAAAGAGCAGCCAACTCCGTCACCGAGTTCATTGCAGAGAGCACTGCCTCGCTTCGCAACGCAACCCTGGTCTCACCGACTCCGTCAATGAGCCGCTGCTTGCACTGCATTCTGTGGGCACCGCACTCTGCACCACTTTGCTACATGCTGCACAGACATCACCGACTCCGTCGCTGCCAGACTCAAACATCAACCGGCTCCGTCCCGCACCATAACCTGCCAGCACCGCATCGAGCACCGTGTCACCCTGCAATGCAAGCCTTGGTTTCACTGACTCCGTCAACAAGCCACTGCCTGCATCGAGCAGTGAGGACAAAGCACGCTGCAACGCTTCCATCTCACATCGAAACCGCGACGGTTGCCCCGACCGACTCGCATTGGGACATTGGCCACAACAAGAAAGGTACTGTCTCTGAGTCTTTCGATGCTTTAGCTGACCCGTACCGACACTTTGGCTGGAATTGTTAGACTCTGTCGTGTTCAGTATCGTGGTAGCCCCAAACGGAGCTACCAAGTCGCAGGAACTGTTTTTTCACATTATTCCTGCAAATTAAAGGTTATTTTGCACAATAACTATTTTTATAGTATTGTGTGTTGGTTTTTTTGTTGTTTTTGGTCGTGTGAGGTTTAGATAAAGTTTTACTTATTTTTATAAACTGGTGTGATGTCCATTTGTAGTGTTCTCACTGTGTTGCTGTATGCATGCCCAAATGCTTTACACAATGCCTGCTCATGCCAAGCTACCAAGGGAGTGAGCAGGGGTTATTTTAGAAGTGTATCCCCCTTACTCTGACTAGGAATAAGGGTCCCCACTTGAACAAAGGTGCAAACCCTTGCCAACTAAAGACCCCCATTTCTAAGAGGTGCTAAAAAGCACAATCTTTGATTTATTCTTAAAAATGTATATATCCAGTTCCCTACGTTGGATTATTATTGTCATTTTAGGGTTGTTGTCAAGATAAAAATATTCTCAATTTTTTAAAAATTGTGTTGGATTGTTTTTGTGTTGTGTCTTTTATTTTTTTCTGTTTTGGTGATATTAAGTGCTTGTCTCCTAAGTTAAGCCTGACTGCTCGTTTGCTAGGTTCCAAGGGTTGAGCAAGGATTAATGTACTGAGACTTGACTGGACCTATTAGTGATTTTGGTATAATTACTAAATGAGGATGAATGCCCCCACCTACTAATAACCCACTTTCTTACATTAAGAAAATATAAAGGATTTCTACACATTTTACTTACAGGAACAGAAGTTTACAATATATTAGGCCCACAATCCACCCACTAACTTCATATATATTATGCAAGAAAATCCATAAGATGCCGAATATTATAGCTGATATATACACCTTCAGTAAACCTGAATACATGTTTTCCCTTTGCAACATTTTATTTTCCACTATTCAGTTTTTATTTTTGACATGGCACTGTGTAATATCCTGCTCTGACGTCATTGCTGGGTTGCTAGGCAGCTTTGTGTACTGCTTTGGGACGCCTTGTCACCGCAACTCGCAGGGAGCCATCCTGAACGGCGTGCAGTGTGTGCCGCCATCTTTTAGTTGGCATCAACCTGGAAACGGCGGGCACTGTTCCATCCGAAATTCTATTCTGGAAAGCGCCTCGTACAAGCTGCATCTTGCCATTTGGGGGTGTTCACTCCAAGGTTGCATCCACGTTTCCAGTCGGACACTGGCACATCTTAAGAGCACAAATATAGTACTTACACGGTCGAGTGGTGTATTCCGTAAGTACATTTTGTGCCTGGTTTTGATACTTTATCTGGTTCTTTCCACTGCTTTGCCATATTTCATGTGCATGACATTTACTGGACTCTGTATCCTCTTTGGAACACTTCTTCAAGCTGGCATTTTACAAGGGTGTTACAAGACTTGGTCAGCTCCTTGCCATTTCCGAAAACCGTTCTTGATCACAATCTCTAGAGTGTGTCTCAGCACTATGGTGATGCACACCCTGAACTTTAACTTTGACACAGATCCACGGTGTCATTCACACCTTTATCTTGGACTGTCAGCAAAGGTTAATGTTTTACAGTGTTTATGCCATACACATTCATCGTTTCATTGTGTATTTACTTTGTGTTCTTTACACCTTACGTTTCCCTATACTGGGATGGCAATGGGTATCTTCCCTTCTGCTCACATTACGTTTGCCTACACGGGCTACATCTTACGCTTATGGACCCTAGGTACAAATCTGGTTGGGTTCATCTTACATGCTTACGTTTAAAGCTATAGTCTTTCCAATATAGGGATTCCATTTGGTATTTTCCCTATTTTCACATACACATTTGCCTGCATGGGCTACACACGGTTTTAACCCTTACACAGAGCACCGTTGTATGGGTCACAGTCCCATTTACATTTATACAGGTACCCTTTCACAGGGCACCATTTTATGGGTCACAGTCACATTTACACAGCCACCCTCACACAGGGCGCTTTATGGGTCTTAATCCCATCTCTACATGGCACTACTGTTTACCTTTACATGGGGTTGACTTTACACGGCCTCCTATGGCAGGGGTTCTTTTGTCCCATTCACAGTGCTCCTCACCCTCCTGCCTATGAGTAGAGGACGGTCATGGGTCTCTGTCCCATTGGTTGTTATTTTCTCGCTATGTATTCGTTTGTTACATTTTCGTTTTTATTACCAACGCTATAAGTTGTATCTAATTGGTTTGTCTATTTGATAATAGGGGAGGATAAGTGATACTGTTTGTCTTTACTTCGCTTCTTCTTCTGTTTCTCTTTTGTTCAGATTTCCTCATGATGTCTCTTCCTGTTCATCTTTGGAATCTGGATCCTACACATTTTGATGTTATTTCTTCTTTGGTATTCAGTCTTTCCCTTTCTGTAGTGTTCGTCTTGTTCTTCCTTGTCATGAGGAATCTTTTCCTTCTCTTTTCCCTGTGTTTGGGTTTGTCTTCTGTTCTGTTCCCATTGTGCCTTGTCCTTATTTCCTTGCTTGCCTGCCTGGCCAGTGTCTTTGGTACGTCTGTCTCTCTCTATTTCTTATTTCTTCTCTTGCGTCTCTCTGTCTCCTTCTTTCTATTTCTTTGTTGTAGAGGATGCGTTTATTCTATTTGCTTACTTACACTTTACCTTCTCCTCCTTGTCTTCTCCCATCTATCTCCTCGCTCTGCTTTGCTTGCTCTTTTCCTTGACGTTCTCTCCGTCACTCTGTTATTCCTTCCTTGCTATGTGTCCTTTGTTCACTCTCGTTGAATTTTACCACATATTGCATTTTGTTTTTCTGTTGGAAGGAAAAGGGATATGTAGTATCCTGCATTTGTAATGTATGCATTTTACTCCTGCTTGCCCAGTGACTATGCTCTGTGCTCAATAGAATATTGGAGTCTTGATGACCCTCGGAATGTTGGGACACAGAGAGGTGAAGCGACAGTTGAGCATGGGCTGAGCAGCAGACAGGCTGCTCCTGGTGGGGCTCTCCTCCACAGCTTAACTACTTGTTATACTATTTGTTACCTGCTTGAATACATTGTATTTAATTACAACCTTCCTGCGTGGACCTCCTCACTACACACTGCTTTACCTGAATCGGGTGCTAGGTCATTTTACAATGAGCTGCCCCCATATTTTGAGACTTCTTTACAGTGTAATATTAAGGTTAAAACCTATATACCCTGATTATGTGTTGGGCGGTTATTTCTGACACATGTGTAAAACCGTTTACATACGGGTTGGAATGTTGAGTTCTTAGGTATTTAACACATTGAATATTTATCAGATGGGTTAAATAACTCAACCATCATTACATTTCGGCAGTTTAAGCCTGTCAAAAATTAACCGGGGAAAGCCATACTGTATTTACTGTATCTTGCAAATTTTAGCGCGTTAAACACCAGAATCAGCATTTTATTCCCCAACAACTCATAATGGGTGGTATTATCATAGCTAATAAATAACATCCTCCGTGATATTGTTATTTATCACGTCATGCTATAAATACCACCTATACTCGTAATCAGGGCCATAAAAGGTGAGCAATATCTATCTGAATCACATTAATCTAGCCAGCATCACCATCAGTCAAGGAAGAAGGAGGGAAAGGTTAGGAAAGAGGCAGAAAACAGCTGAGAGGTAAAGAGTGTGAGGACAAAAGGAGGGGCCAGGTAGAGAGGATTTGAGGATTTATAGGTCAGCTGCAGGGTAAGCTATTAGTTAAATAGGCCTGTCTTCAGCTTTTTTCCTGGATCTGAGTGAATAAAATGTAAGCAGAAAAAAGACCTTAGAGAAAGAAGAACTTGGTTATGGTTTGCACTTGTTTTAGGCCAATGTTATGAAAGAAGCAGAAAAAAGACAGAAGTAATTTGTGTCTTGAGCGTATGAACGTTTTACTTTTGGACGAACAGATATAGTGAACAATGTACTCAAAACTAAACAAATTGCCACATTTATGAGTACAATTTACACTATGTGTGTTCTAATATATTCATTACATAGGCAACAATGAAAGTGAACCTTGCCAAGAGTCATATTATTGTATCTTGCACTTGCGAAAAAAACATGTAAAAATAATATTGTGAAAGACCGAATGGAGAAACCACATTTTACCCAGTCCATATTTTAGCAATTATTTTGCACTAGGGCGAAAATGAGAACATGAATAATGATCCACTGTTAAGCATACAGTATCCGTTTTTACTTATTTAATCATTAATTTCACATAAATCCTACAGATTTTAATGAAGAAACCTTGGTCCAAGAACAACTCTTTTGTGAATCAAACGAAATTTGCATCTTTTGCTACATAACCTAATAAAAAATGTGACAGACTCATTTTGCCTCACAGTCAAACTTTTTGATTTGAAAATTGGAGAAAGGGGCTTTCTACCAATTACAGTAAAAATAAATTAAAGTCAGTTTGTTGCACGTTTGCTATGGTGCAACTAGTCTTTGCTCCATCCAATACTACACAGGTAGCAAAACTCATGCAAACGGATGTGTCCTGTTTTCTTTTGCACCAAAGTCCAAAATGTAATTAGTCCTTAAAACCGCTAACAGTAGGCTCCATGAAAATCGGCCTCATGAAGTCCTCCATACCTATACATTTCAGGGAGAATGTATACAGCGCCGTGACAACATTTCACTAATGCTTCACTATCAGATTAACTCTTCTCTTACAGAAAGAGTGGTCATTTTTAAACGTTGGTTGTCCTTTCTCTCTTTTTCTTCCCTATGCCGTTCAGGCTTGGGTGATCTCTCTGTTATGAGAGTAATCATGCCTAGCAGGTCAGGCACCGAGATTCCTAAAGATGCTGAGACACAGCATAGTGTATTATTTTGAAAATGAATCCGCATGCTTAAACGACTGCATGAATGCACTTTTCAAGTGACTGAGCACATTGACTTACTCATACATCAAGCCATGAAGTGTTTCAAAAGGTTGAGGGATAATTCATTGGATATCCAACGGGATTGATCGAGCAGGCTTCAACATTCATTTCATATTTATTCGGTTTATATTTAGCTTTTTAGATTTCGATGGTTAGTAACCGGATTTGGAAGACTCTAGATAGCTTATATCCCATTTTAGCTCCGTTTCATTTGTATACAAATTTGATTTCCTCTGTAGTAGTGATTCTGAACTTGCATTTCCAGACTGTAGCCTACCTGTGTTCGTGTCACAGTGGTACCTGATTTTTTCTTGCTTTTTCATGCTTATGCAGACGCCTCAGGGCATGTCACATCATTGACATGCACAGCTGTAATGTGCATCCGAAAGCTCAAGTGAGAAAACCTTCTGTTTTGAGTAAGAGTATTCCAAAATATTGTTTAAATCTCGCATCGAGGCTGACATCTAATTATCCTGTGGAGGAATGCTTGTCTTAAACAGAGATTACAGCCATTACAGCTTCCTAACCCCTATAAAGGACTTTTATTGAATATGGCAATCAGGGTTTGTTATTGTTTACTGGGATGGCGTCTTTGGGCAGGGCCGGTTCTAGGGCGGTGCGACCCATGCCACTGCACCGGACATTGACTTTGGGTGGGGGCGCTGTGTTTGCAGGTATATCATGGTTGCAAAAGCACCTGCTGCTGTGTGCTGGCCTCCAGCAATTTTCGGGCAACAATAAAAATGTCAAAATAACTCAGGTGATTAATGTTCTTCCTGGAGAAAGATCAGAGTTTTGTCCAGTAGAAGTTTTGACTCATCATATGGTAGTGCAGAGGGTTTATATGCCTGCTGCAAAGAACGTGTACTATGCAGATCACAAAGTGTATATTATGTAAATAGGTCAGTGGGTTACTGCTTTTGTCAGAGAGATCCTTTTGTTACTTGTAGTGTCTAAGTTAAAATTCTAATTTAGAACAGTGAGCTATTAACTGTCATCAAAGAGCGGCATGCAAACGGCAAGGCATAGATTAGAGAATTAGGACCCCCCCAGTCTTTCATTATCCTAATGTTGCAAAAAGGGTTCATTTGGGTAGAACTCAATCTTTATTATTAAAGAGGATCCCCAGCCATGGTGTTACATTTTAAATTCTGAGTTTGTGCTTCTCCAGGCCAAAAATTCAAACTATACTGCCTACCAGTATGGATGACAAGCAGCTCCCGCATCCTGTAGTCCTCCGTTTTATGTAACATTTCCTATACATTGATTTACTCATATATGATTAATTGTCTTTGTGTAGTGTGCCTGTGTGATGTAAAGTGCTATGACACCCTAAACTGGTAGGTGTGGAGCTATAAAACAAATTAAGTGCATCTGAGAGAGAGTGGTTATGGAGACTTGAGGGGCACTGTTAAAGGGTGGTAGTGAGGGAATCTATGGCAGAGGTGGTCATTGGGGGGGCACAAACAAACATTGTTGCATCCTGCGCCAGCAGCGCTAAAGCCAGCCCTGTCTATGGGTGGACAACGTTGTGTAGGTTGATTTTCATGTATCGTAATTCATGTGCGAACTGCATGAGTGAAGGGGCAGTCGCATAAAGATCGGGGCCTTTGTGATAACACACCTACCTTGCCTGCCGTGACTGGGTCGCACTGCTGTTTGACCTCTACTGCTGCTGCTGCTCGCGGAACCCGCTTCGCGGGTCCCGCTTCGCCCTGGGACTTGGGCAGAAGTTCTTGACATCGCCTGTGAGTAAGGATTTGGGCAGGAGGGCTGCGAGCTAGGGGTTGTGGACTCACTCTCCCAGGAGTCCAAGGAAAACCTGCGCCCGTTACACCTGGGCTGCTCTCCCTCATTGCCCCGCCCTCCAGGACCAGGTTAAAGTGCCCGCCTGTTGTTGGAACGCGGGACACACCTACCTTGCCTGCCGTGACTGGGTCGCACTGCTGTTTCGCGGGTCCCGCTTCGCCCTGGGACTTGGGCAGAAGTTCTTGACATCGCCTGTGAGTAAGGATTTGGGCAGGAGGGCTGCGAGCTAGGGGTTGTGGACTCACTCTCCCAGGAGTCCAAGGAAAACCCGCGCCCGTTACACCTGGGCTGCTCTCCCTCATTGCCCCACCTACTCACTTAAATTGGAGTAAGCACCCTATAAGAGACATTGCATCCAGCTGCGCGGGAGCGCGGGAGCGCGCGGGAGCGCCCAGGGCTTAGCCCGGGCAAAGGGTGGGCCCTCTGTGGCCCTCAGAGGCCTGAGGAGGCCGGGCTGGGCCAGAATCCCTGGTCGAACACTGTACTGCCCTGGACTTTTGGTGTAAGTGTGTGGGGGACATATTACATTGGACATTATGTCTATTGAAATTTTAACCCCGGAGCTGGTCGGCCCAGAGAAACCTGTGAGTTTAATTAATGGGAAATTAGATAATTATTTCAAGAAATCTGTTTTGGACACCCCCACTACTCCTACCCTTGCAGAACGCCGGGCGGAGCGCAGACGCTCGGTAGAAAGCCTAAAAAATAGGTTATTAACCGATTCACCTGTGTTGATTAGTCCTACTGTGGAGGGTACCCCCATTAAAAATGTTTGTACTCTCTCCCAGGATAGCGTTCCCTTAATATTTAGAGAGGGTAAATCTATGAACGAAATTGAACCCCAAGACACGATTAATGTATCGACATCTAACTCTACTCATCCCAGTATAACTAAAACCATAGTCATAACCAAGGCACAAATAACCCCCACCCCTAGGCAAACCAAAGTAGTAAGAAATAGGGCAAAGAAAGTCACGCCTGTTAAAATGTATGGCCCTCCACCCAATAAAAAAAGGCGGAAAAGATCTGATGTACCTAAGAGGAAAATTAACCATGCAGATTTTGGTATTAAAAACGATGCTAGTAAAGAGGGAGAACGGGTACAAATAATAGATAAAGGAATGATAGCTACACCATCTATACATTCTTGCCCTACCCCCAAAGTAGCTCAGGTCAGCTCTACCCCTGATAACCCTCCTGTTGTCGTGACACCACAGGAATCTCCAAATGGTGCCCTAATCGATAGCATAGAGACCATAATAAGGGCCCATACTCTCGCTATCATAGAAAGACTTAATGTATTGGACGATAGGCTCGGGAAGATAGAGCGAGAACTGGGCAGCAAGGTAGCAATCACTAAGGTACCCTCTAATCCTGCTACACAAATTTCCACCTTACCGACCTCTTTAGGTACCCCAGTTATAACCCCCACCTCTGTCCCTGTCCAGACTACCACTATGCCTCAATCTTTACATACCGTGAGTGAAATTATACCTAAAGGTAATCCTGTTTTACCTAAGAGTAAACCCACTTTGCATAGACCTATAGCAAATAACATCAATGGCGAAATTGTCCACGTTCGCCGTCTCCCCTGGCTAGGAGGAAGACCCAAAGACGTTGAGGGCGACATTGTGGTCATAAACTTTAGAGACCAGAATGCTGTTCACTTTATACTTAACGGGCCCTCCGAGCACGATAACAATCATATCACTCCTCGCCCTCTCACTTATTTTTATCCTCGCTCAGTGTGTTCCCACCCCACCACCAACTTCGGCCAGTCCCTCTTCCCCCTTTTCCAAGGCAAATGTACTCAAATCCATACTGTCCATCCGTTTATAATAATGGTTTTTCATCTAATGGACATTATTCCACAACAGTAGCAGACCCGCATGGGTGGAACATTGTGGCTCCAAGGTATAATTCCCTAACACACAGGAGAATGGATCACCTTAAACCCTTCACGCCCCTAGAGACCACCAATAGTTTTGACGTGTTTAGTGGTCTGGAAGACTGCGATTGATGCCAACAAGCCATGGGGGAGGTGGGCGAGGGAATACGTGGTGATACAGGGGGAGACATGAGTTCATGTAAGAGGGCAAGTGGCTTTACTGAGGACAACCTGCCTAAGGGTATAATGCTGCCCGTTTTTCCAGTTGCAATATACTTATTAATGGGCAGACTCATTGCAACCCGGACTCCTTTACCCCGGATGATGGAACCATAAGTTTCATAGACCCACCGATGTGTGTTAGTATCCCCCGGCTATCTGATGACCCCGTGATCGAGGATGTAACTCCGCTCCACATGCCCCCTCTACCCAATGAGGCCATAAGTTCAATAGAGAAGGGCTATAAGCTGACGAGTTGGAATATTGCTGGGTGGAACAACAAGATAGATTGTTTAGGGTGGCTAGAATTTATAACCCAATTCGACATTTTATGTCTCCGGGAGACCTGGGCAGCCGAAGACGTCTACCTTGATGGGTATGCTGCCTATAATTGTCATGCACAGCCATCTAATATGGGTAGAGCCAGCAGTGGGTTGGTGATACTGCTTTCTGTGATGCTACCGGTCCAAGTGAAAACCCACCTGACTGTTGGTTTGCATTCGCAGTTGTTATGGTTGCAACATAGGAATGGGCGAAATGTCTTAATAATAAATCACTATAACAACGTTTTTAACCACTCTAATACTGCTATGGTTGAAGAACTTGATGCCGAGGTGGAAAGGCTGTGTGGCCGTAGTGGAGTGTTTTTTGAAATTCTGTGGGGAGGTGATTTTAACATTTACATGTGTCCCTTTTCTGGCAAGAGGGTGTGTGGGTATGGGGGGGGAGGTTGGGGAAGATCAGACCCACTTCCTACACTCGGCCTATGGTGACTCTTTAAACACTCTCATGCTCAAATTGGATTTATGTATTATGTTACCTGGCGCAGACAGTGAGGGAAATCCGGTACCAACCTTCATTGGTAGGAACTGTGCGACGGTTATCGATTACCTCATAGTCTCTTCCAGTATTATGGCTCTGTGTACCTCTCCCGTAATAGTAGACTTAGCCCTTAGTGACCACAACTGTCTAACAATGTATCTTTCCTTGTGGGGGGATAAGGTAAAGGTGTCGCATGGCACAGTGACAGACGTAGTCCCACATAGACTAAATGGCCCAAGAATTAAATGGGGCAGGCATAATGAGGAACGCCTACTATGTACTATAGTATCAGCCTGTTTACAGGAGGTAGAATGCTGTCTCGAACCCGACAAAGGTAGTGCCGACATTCTTGCTAGTTTTGATACCATTAATAAAAATATTGCAAAAATCTTAACTGGTACAAAACCTAAAGGACCTAGGACCACTAGTGGATGGTTTAATAAGGAATGCACAAAATCCCTACAAAACCTTAAAGCCGCTCTTAATTGTAAACCCAGGGATAAGGAAGTAGTCAGGGCCCTGAGAAGGGAATATACAACCCACCTGAAGGCCAGGAAACAGGAATTAAGGGAAGAAGCCTGGAACAACCTGACAAAGGCAGTGGATCTTAAGTATACCAAGCTTTTTTGGTCCACGGTCAATAGCCCCTTTCTTCAAAATGACGAAGCCCCGGTATTGTCTGCTCAGGTGAGCGAAGAACAATGGGTTGCTCATTTTTCCAGCATTTTTAACCCAGATGGGCTAGTTACAGGGGGTGATAGGGAGGCTATGATTGCCACCCCCTTACCTCTTAACATCACAGTCACAGAGGTGGACGCTGCCATCCAGTGTAGTAAGGGGGGGAAGGCACCGGGCCCCGACGGGGTACCCGTTGATCTCTATAAAGCTGAGGTTTCCATTTGGAGTCCACTGCTGACTGAGGTGTTTAATGTAGCAGCAATGACAGCGGCTCCACAGGCCTGGGGGGAGTCCATCATTATCCCTGTTTACAAAAAAGGTGCGAGAGGAGAGGCAAAAAACTATCGCCCGATTTCTCTCCTTACTGCCTCCCTAAAAATTATGAGTAGGGTATTATTGAGTCATTTGGAGGACTGGGTTGAAGAAAAAGGAGTACTTGCGGACTCCCAGTTTGGATTCCGTAAGGGATTAGGCACAATAGAACAGTGCATAAACCTGGACCTCATTATAGGCAAATATACACGTGCTAAGCAAGGCTCGTTGTTTCTTTGCTTTGCTGACCTTTCCGGTGCTTTCGACCTGGTTGACCATGGTCTTCTGTGGTCAACCCTACTGGATATGGGAGCCCCACGAGAAATCATTTATTTCTTGGCCCAATTATACAGGAACTTGTCGGCCAAGATACGTTATGGGCAATCGGGAGAGTGTACACCGAGTATTCTGGTAGGCTCTGGTATTAGGCAGGGATGTGTCCTCGCCCCCCTTCTTTTCTCCCTTTTTATCAATGCAATTGAGTCTGAACTACGGGCTGTCAGTGCTGACGCACCGACCGCCGACGGCCTCTCCATTCCGATATTGCTTTATGCGGATGACGCGGTTCTGCTTTCGAGAACCCCTCTCGGGCTGCAAAAACTCATGGACAAATTTGTGGATTTTATCAATGGGAGGAAATTAACAATTCTAAAACTTTTATAATGGCCTGCGGTAAGAAAGTCAAAAATCTAAGACCTTTTACAGTTATGGATCAAATAATACAAGTGGTTGACAAATTTTGTTACTTAGGTATCACTTTTAATAGTGGGGGGATGTGGGCATCCGAAATGACCAATGTAAGAGCCAAAATGGCCAAGTGTTCCTTTGGCATATTTAAGTTTGCATCTAAGCTAGGCTCTAGGCGGATACCCGACATGTTGTACTTATATCACCATCAATGCGTTGCCCTGGCCCTCTATGGCTCTGGTATATGGGGCCATTGTAATCATAATATGCTCCATGTGGAGGAAAATAAATTTGTTAAAAAACTTCTGTGTCTACCACCCTCTGCTTCAACTAAATTGATCCACCAGGAGGTTGGACTGGAACATCTTTCTGATTTGATCAATTTAAGACCACTGATAGTATGGAGATCTATATGGATTAAGGAGCAGACGGGATTCACAAAAAAGATTATTTTAGACTGTCTCCACATGGAAAAATGTTCCTGTATTCCTTGGCTTAATTATATCATTCGTGTATTTAAAGATGTCTTTAATCTTGCTGTGTGTGATAATCCACTTTGTGTTATAGACATCCCTAAGATTGAGCTTAAACACGAATTCCTGAGGGCTAGTATGGTAAAGCGCAACGTAGCTACCTCTAAGTTTTCTACACATGTTTTTTACGATAGGTATAACATGGCAGAATCAGGATTCGCAGGATACCTTAAAATGGTTACTATTCGTTCCCACCAATATGTTTTGATAAGATTGCGGATGGGGACTGTTCATTTGCTTGTTGCGTATCCTCATATGAACTTACACTACTGCCCCCTGTCCATGTGATGGGACTACAAAGCAAAGCCCGGGGCACTTCCTATTGTTATGCCCTTTTTATCTCCATCTCCGTAAAATATACTTGAAACCACTTTTTAAAAAATATAATGTATCCACAATTGTATCTGCTATGAGGCTTTTATTTGGACTTGGTTCGCAGGACATCTGTTTTTTTACTGCTGTATTCATCTTGAAGTCGGTGCGCTGGAGGAATAATATGCTCCTCGATACATGAATGTTCTAAAATTAGCTGTACCAATATGTTTTTAACTATTTATGTATGTATGTACTTTTATGATTATTAACAAATGATCGAAAAAAGTTTTTGAATTGAATTGACATGCCATTGTCAGATCTCCATTTTCACTGTGTGTTCTTGAATCCAAGTTATCTGCGGACATCTTTCCCTCGCAACTGTCCATTGTCATCAGACATATCTGCTCGGACCGACTCAGCTGCGAGAAGAAGTGAAATGTCGTTGTTAGCATACAGAAAATACATGATAAAGATCTACGTGAGATTACACTTGACTAATGAAAATTATGCACAGTCCTAGCAATGTTCAGCAGGTGTCATTTAGATGTTTCTGAGTTACACGAGAGCTGAAAGCCTGAGATGTTACTCTGCTGCCTTTAATCAGCCTTTAAAGCTGAACAGTGATTTTTTTGCTTCTTTCACTGACAGTTAAACCTTAGCCCCTGAAAACATAAGTGAGTTGTTGGGCATCCTGGGATGTTTAGGCTGTAAACACACACCTAGGTTGTATACTTTTTGGTCGAGCCTAGGCAGCGCATGCAATGCTCTGCGAGGCATGCTGTATTCAGGTATGGACTTGAAGCTCTGCCCATACTTTTCATTGGCTTGTTTCGTTGTCCTTTGGAAACTGTGGCTTTTTATTGGTCAATAGGCTTAGTATTCCCTTCTTGTACCGCCTTGTCTCATTTTATAACCTTCCTTGAGGACACCCTCTTTTACATGCATTGTTACTCTGCAGGCTTTAATTCCAGCCTCTGAGCACTATTTGCTTAAATATTTTTCTCCTGCCTGCTGTTCCAGGCAGGACACTCTCTCCCGCAACACTTTAATTATAATCGCATGCCACACTCATACAGTGGTGGCCCTACCTTTGGTTTATTTGCGACGCTGAACGCTGCCGTATGTATGTTTTTTAATATTATCTCTTAACTTGTTTTTTTTAACTGCCCCATGCCTCACTTTCACCTTAATGGCGGCCGCACCCCTTTCCTTAGACAAGCCATGTCTAAGGAAAGGGGCGTGGCCACCATTAAAGTGAAACATTGGCTGTGGGCACTTTTACAAAAAAAAAAACATTTGCTTGTCAACTTGACAAACAAATGCTTTTTTTGTAAAAGCGCCCCATACTGCACTTTCACTTTAATGGCACCCCCCTTTCTTTAGATGCGGCTTATCCAAGGAAAGGGGCGCAACCGACATTAAAGTGAAAGTGCCGCATGGGTTCTTTTACAAACAAGCATTTGCAATGTAATAGATCTCACATTTACGAGAGTTTCGGTACTGGGAGACCTATTGCCTTGCAAATGCGTGTTCCTTTTTTAGACCGAGTTTAGTGAAAGAGATATAGCCAGCCTTCTGTCGTTCTAATGCTCGCTTGACCGAGTCTGGAGCCTGTCACTCCTCACTTGTATAATATCACTGGGCGGCTATTTTTCTTTTAACTTTTTTTGTGCATTACTTACTGTACCATGGTGTATCTTTGTACTGAACTTGTAATTGACATATTTTTAGTGAATGTATTTCATGAAGTGTGAAGATATAACATTCCACTTTGGAACCACAAGAACATTAAAAGGGCATGTTTTACGGTTATTATTGCACAAAATGTAAAAACAAGTATGTGAATTTGTTAAAGAATAATATATCTGTAGTCAAATGTACATTGTTCCACTTGAAAAGAAGGCATCGCAATAAAAGCTGCGATTGCTAAAGTAAAGGAAAATGTTCCACCATAAAACATCCTCTTTATGGGAAACATGGTATCACCTAGCACGAGTTTCTGAAACTAGCATATTTCACTTTGCTTTGCCCCACAGAGCGACTTAGATCATGGCTGAAGAAGGTTTACATCTTCTTGGACAAAGATTGTAATGGTCGCATGATTTAATGGCAGGTGGGCGGGATGTTAGTGCTAAAATGAGCACCCTTTGCAATTTACTCACCCTAGACTTGGCACACTGGCCCCCACCATTGAGCCATCACCAGATTTAGAGGCCGATGATCCTTGTTGAGAGGTTGTAGGACAGATTCTGGCAATGCCACCTCAGTGTTGTCTGTTGGCACAGTGGCAGTGACGCCTACCAATATGGAATGTGTGAAGAGACCTGCAGAGTTCCATAACCATAGGAAGGGAAACTGCCTTTACAATGTGGGCAGAGCCATGCATGCCGTTTCCCCGCAAGCTCAACCACACATGCCTTAACCATCCATATGGCTTAACCTTGGTTAAGGCAGTGCTCGGTCTAGATGATGGTATATGCGAGCCTAGGAACAGGACGGATTGGGAGAGGATGTGGTGAGGTAAGCGGGGCTGGGACCAGGTTTTTGAGGGTAATTTTCAAGGGTTGGGATAGTTTTAAGGCTTTGGGCAGTTTTTAGGGCTCAGGGTAGGTCAGAGTAGTTTTTAGGGCTGGGGGTGGGGGGGGGGTCAGTCATTTTTAGGGCTGGGGGGGAATGTTTAGGGCTCAGGAGGTCGGGGTAGTGTTTAGGGCTTGGAGGTTGGGGCCGAGGCGGCTCATCCGCTAGGGCGGAGTAGCATCACCCTACTGCTTTGTCGCAGTGCGAGAAGCCAAAACATGAAATGGTAATAACTTTTAGTTATTACCATTTTATGTTTTCTTTCTCTGTGGGTGGGCGGGGCTGCTCTGCTCCACGAGCAGAGCAGGGGAGGAGTGGTTTGCCCACTCCTCAGTGTGCAAAGACTGTTTGGTCGGCACTCTTGGGCCTTCCAAACCAGTCATTTGCACTTTGACCTTCTCCTTGTAGGCTGCATTGCAGCCTGCATAGAGAACATGCCCACCTCTGTAGCCCATGGCTGAGCACTGTGTCACGGTGCTCCCGACCAATCACAACCCTGTATGCAGCATTGTGATTACCCTAGGGGAGGGAACTTGGCTGCCTGCTTCCTGTTCCTGTCAGAGGCAGTAGAATAGGTGCAGAGAAGACGCGGGACTCTGCGGAAAGGCAGGTTTTATTTCTATTTTTTTAATTATGACCCCCCCCCGCACGATGCTCTCATGCCCCCCCCCCACCGCGAGCCATGCCGGTCGCTACTGTGTTATCGTAGTGTTTACGGGCGGGGGATCAGGGTAGTATTCAGGGCTCAGAGGGGGTTATGGGAGTGTTAAGGGCAGGGGAGGTTGGGGGAGTGTTTAGGGCTCGTGTCGGGGTAGTGTTTAGGGCTTTGAGAGGACAGGGTAGTTTTCAGGGTTCTGGGCGGAGGGTTGAGGTGTGATCTGTACCACACATCCCTTTACCAGTCATGCTTTTAGCCCAAAATTGCATGGTAAAGGCATGCGTGGTGACGGAATTTGTTGTTCAGATGCATTCGCTGTTTGGGCCGCATAGCGTATTAGAGGCACTTAGGATCTTTAGCCATGCGTGACTCTGTCATACAACATTCTAGGAAGATCGGTTGTAGGGTTGCGGTCCCCAACAACTACAAAAAAGGCGCCCTGTATGTGGTTCTTGGTTTTTCCTTTTTGGGTTTCTTGATGATACCGCAGGATCTGCTCAGCAGTTTTGCAAACAACAGTTGGATCACACCGAATGATTTTCTCGTGAAGGTAAAGTGAGGTTAAATATAAAATCTCTCTTCTGGCATTGACACCTTGGAGGCAGTACTAGACAAGAGGCAGTACTACACAATCCTGGTGCTGGTGGCAGCTACCTTTTAGGGGTTACATCAGAACCCACATGTTTAATCTGCTTGCAAATTGGTATTAGGTTAAATTAAAGGGGGCAATGTGAGATATTTCAGACTTGATGTGCACACACGACTGTCATTGCCACCAAGAGAAACAGATTTTTTTTCTACAGTAATTAAACATCTTCGAACTAACCTAGATATTCTGCATCAAACCAGTGGGCAGAGTAATACGTGTAACAGGACTAATTTATCGATGATGGTTGCCGCTTACCGCCAGGACGCGACATATTTGCATATCCTCTAAAGGCATCGCTCTCCCAGAAGGACTTTGATTCATCCTGGAGCGGAAGGGGAGTGACACCGCTAAATCTTCAATAATGACATGCAAAACTGAACCCCCATTCATCAACTCACTCCTCTGCCTTCTGTGTCATTGTGTGGAAAACGTGTCAAGAGTCAGCTCCTCTTCAGTTGTACGCCCACAGAGGCCAGCTGCAGGCGCATCCCTGGACTATGCATCATCTGCTTCCCGCACATACAAGTCACTTTCAGAAAATGCTTCATCTGACCCGTATCAGCCCATCTAATATAACTGTGATGACAAATCAAGCATACACTGGGTGTACCAATATTCTCTGCTGTACGAGCTGGGCTTCAGACCGAATTTTTATTTCTTCCCAACCACAGGGCACCTTGCAACCTCTTTAGTCGCCATCATACAGCTGGTTTCTGGAGGGGAATTAAGAAGGCATCCTTTTCAAATGTGATATTCCTGTCCAAATAAGGACCACACGAATGGCTCAGCACGCTACTGACCACAATATTTTAGTGCAATAGTAACCACTGGTCGCATACGTCTGAGTCTGACAGCCTCAGCCGACTGCCATCTGGAATTTCCCCCTGGGCCTGCTGTCATTTGTGATCAAATTACCATATTCTGGGAACCCCACATCATCCTGAGGCATTCGCTACTAAAACACACTTCACATAGGGAAAAATGAGCACAGCCGCCTGAATCACAGTGTGAAAAAATCTGGCTGATTTGACATTAGAATTATTTATGTCGGCGTGGGAGCTGGGTGTAAGAAGGCAGGTGTGTGGGAGTCCATGCCCCTGGGAACTCTGCTCTCACAACTGTATGGGGATGTAACACTGAAGACTTTCCCAGGCATATGATGGTCTAGCATCAATAGAAACCATCCACATCAGGGTGATACAAAATAAAGAGGTAGGGCAAGTTATTATAATAAAATTGGCTTAGAAGACTTAAAACGTTTGACTGGGCAACAGTTTTCAAGTGGGGGGAGGCATTTTCAGCAAAGTATAAGCAAGTCCATCAGAAGGGCCTGTGCGTTCTGCACTGTCTTGAATCTTACCTTATATTTCACTGATAAACACTGGAAGCATTTTAAGGGAGATCGTGATGTTGGCAATCTGGTTTGATCCAAGCATACTATTAAAGCCTGGTTTTGGGTTTAGTTGTAATTTTTGGGTCCTGCTCTTAATAGACCACTTAGACATTACTGCAGTCATGGGGGAACATCCTTTACAACAGAACTATTACAACGTGGTACCGTTACCACGCAGGTTTTTCAACGAAAGTCGTAACAACGACTTGCGCTGGAGGGCGCTGTAGGGCGCTGTAGGATAGGGAATAGTTTAATTTACTATCCAAAACCTTCCCTACTATCCATGGGGACTGGAGTTGGAATAGTAAATTAAACTATTCACTATCCAGTGCCCCCCAACGGAAGTCGTTGTAACGACTTGCGTTGTAAAACCTGGTGGTAACTGTACGAGTGGTAATACCACGCGTTGTACCGTCATACATCCGCAGTCATGATGTGCCAATACTAAATAAAAGGCAATTTAAAGAGCAAACTCACAGTGTTCAACTCTGGAGGGGTCTCCTGGAGATATAGATGAATCAAGAAATTCTGAGGGACTTGTAAGGCTATGAGCTCTGCATGTCAGTAAGACTGCTGGACTGAGATGGCGTTTCTGTGCATGTAAAATGCACTACATCATTACCAAGGCCCCCTTTTTTCTGTTTTGACAACAGTTGCCTCCCAGAATTTTGGGCCAGGTAAATTATATAACTGTATGGCATACAGGAGTTGTTGGGACTGCGCACACCTTAAATAAGTTAGATGAAAAAGGTATGCATGTTATATTTATGTGTTGACATGTATTGGATTACCTAGCTATTCAACGGAGTCAACGCAAATACAAAATAATACCTATAAATTGATGATGGTTATTACCACAAGTAGGTACTAATCAATGAGAGGCTCTGTTAGAACTGGGGGTCTCTAGTTGCCAGAGGTAGGTACCACTGTCCAAATAGGGCCCCTGGCTACCAGCCAGGGTAAGGAGGAAACACTCTTTAGATAACCTCTGCTCACCACCTTGGTAGCTTGGCACAAGCAGTCAGGCTTATCAAAGGCAATGTGTAAAGTATTTGTACCAACACGCACAGTAACACAGTGAAAACACCACAAACTGACTCCACAACAGTTTAGAAAAATAAAGGTATTTAATCTAAACTACACAAGACCAAAACGACAAAAATCCAACATACACAGTTCAAGAATATTGTTGCAAAGTGTTCTTAAGGTTAGCGCTAAAATGATCCACAGTTGCATAACGTTTTAGCCACAGTACCTTTGTTTGCGATTAAAAGTTCCAAGCACTGAAGCTGTAGCTGTAGAAATCAAGCGATGCGTTGCTCCTGAGACCCTGGGGAGGCGTTAGCGACAGCCCCGCTGCAGCAGCGGACATGTTGCGACGAATCCGGTCTGAGTGGGGAGGAAGGCGATGACTTGTATGGATTCAGGTGCGTAGGTTCCGTAGGAAGTTTTCTCTCGCAAAGGCACAATGCGACGATATCTGGGGCTTAGCACCGATCTTCACCTCTCGCGGCCCCTCGAAGCGATGGCTCTGCGACGATGTTCGCAGCGTTGTGAAACAGCTTGCAAAGCGGCAGTGCGACGATCTCACCCAGTGATGACAGGCTCTGCAAAGATTCTCGCAGCGATGATATTTTTTCCGCTAGCGAAGGGTGCGACGTCTCTGGCAGCTGCAACAGCCGCTGCGACGATCTCGACCTTCGCGGTGGCTGGAATTTCTTTGCACTGACAGTGATGCGCTCCGCAATCGAGCAATGCAATACATTTTCTGTAGCAAAGTCTCTCATATCTTGGTTTCCAGCTTCCCAAAACAGGTACCACTTCCAGAGGCACCACAACTGGCCCAAGCACTCTAGGAAGGACAGAGCTCTCTCAGCAGAGCTCAGGGAAGCTGGGGGGGGAATCCTTTTGTTCCTGGGACTTCAAAACAGGGAGCCAGCTCACAACAGGCCCTTGGAGATTCCTTCAAGTCAGGGGACAAAGCAACAACAAAGTCCTTTCCTTCTCCTAGGCAGCAAAGCAACTGCAGGTCAGTCCAGCATCACACAGTAGGGCTGTCCTTCTTCTTCAGTTCTTCCAGCTTTCTCCATTGCAGACGTTCCTTCTTGTTTCCAGGATGATTTAATTTTCTGTAGTCAGGGGTCCTGTACTTATACCCCTAAAAGTATTTTATCCCTTTGTGCAGGAAGGCTCTGAGCCCGGTCTGAACCAGTTCTGGGTGTTCCTTGAGCACTTTGTTTTCCTGGCCTCTCCTTTCTTTTCAGAGAGAGGGGCAGGGTCGTCAGCCTCCCAGCAGGAGGTGGAGCCAGCATTGTGGAAGGCAGGCACAGCCCGATTCAGGCCAGGTGCTACCTCCTCCCACCGCTCTAGATGCAGATGGAGCCATTCAGCCCAGGGATGGCCCACTCAGTCTCTGGGAGCCACCCAGCCCCTGTCACTCACAAACCAGGCAGTCAATTCACAAACAGGCCAAGGCACACAGAAAGGTCAGAGAAGAGAACAGCAACTTTCTAAAAGTGCTGTTCTCAAATACGGGATTTAAAAACAACCTTTCCTAAAAGATGTGTTATTAAATTCTGAGTTTGGGGATACCAGACATTTATGTCCTATCTTCCTCCTATGGGAAGATATGCTAGTAGCCATTGTAGCCAGCATTCCCCATGATAGCCTATGGGGCAAGATAACCTTACGATAGTGAAAAATGAAAATGGCTGTAATTCACTACCAGAGCATGTCACCTGCACAAGTACATGCTCTACCTTTCACATACACTGCACCCTGCCCAAGGGGGTACCTTGGGCCTTCCATAGGGGTGACCAATGTGTACAGAAAGGGAAGGGTTAGGCCTGGCCAGTGAGGACACCGACCAGGAGGACATGGCAGTCCACAGACTGCACACAGGCACTGTGGTGGCAGGCCTGAGACACCATTTTAGGGCTACTCATGTGGGTGGCACAATCAGTGCTGCAGGCCCACTAGTAGCATTTGTTATTACCAGTCCTGGCACACTCAGTGCACTTTACTAGGGACTTCTTGGTGACCCAAATATGCCAATCATGGATAATCAATCATAATAACAATTTACACAGGGAGCACTTGCACTTTGACACTGAACAGCAGTAGCAAAGTTCCCAAAACATCTAAACCAGCAAAAACTAAATCCAGCACAGCATCAAAAATACAGGAGGTAGAGTCAAAAAGATAGAGGGGAACCACACCAAAGATGTCAGGTCTAACAGGCTCCATCACACATGACATGTTAATTAACATCATTGATGACATTACTGATGAAATCATACAATTGTGACATCATCCCATTGTAGACTTGACATAATTCAACATGCTACACCTGTGGACACCTTGCTATTCACCTTGATGAGATTACTCTATTAAAGACTTCACATGACCCAACATTTTAAGTCAAGAGGTTGACAGTTATGCATTTGCCACTGTAAAGCCACCTTCTGTCAGGCCCTACAAACAATGCTCCATAGTTTGGTAAAATACACTGAATGTATTCCTGAGATGGGTATAATGGCATACAACTTAGGAGCTGTGCTTACAACACCAGTTTGAGATAAACCATAACTTCTCAGTAGTTAGAAGTCTTTTTCTGGTGGGCTTCCTCCTACATTTGTCTTCGAGTTACATCTTATATAAAACCTTGTAAAAATCCTATGGCACACTATTGGAAATTTACCAAAGTCATAGACTTCCCATAATTCCCCTACTGGATCATGTTAGCTCAGACACTGAATGTAGAGCACACTTGTGACAGTACAGTGAAACTTTGAATTGACTCATGTAGGTCTTTTCTTTTTGTCCATATGAAAAACATTCTTCTCTGTGGAGAAACATTTCTTCTCACACTCCCTGTAAATATGAAGCTGATCCCTTTCCATTCCAACTCTAGAAAGCATGCTTTCTGTTCTCTGATGCAGGAGCCATTTTCTCTATGCTTCTACTGTAGGAAAAAAACTTTCGTGCAAATTCACTGAGGGCGTTTTTTTCTCCCTCCTCCAGATCTACTCATGTGAAAAAGTCCAAGAAATGGATATCTTTTTCCGCATCAGTAGGTGGATTTAAATTTGTTTAAATCTCCAAATAGAGGTTTTGTGAAATGTGTGGTGATAGATATGCATGTAAATGTTAAGCGAAACGTACGGCCTCCTTTAAGGAAAAGTTAGCAGATGTTTTATTCACTGGTGTTGTAGAAGTCCATCTCTGCCACACTTACAGAGGAAGTTCCATTGCATTTTACAAGCACTTTAATGATGGGATTTTCCTCTTAGGTGGCTTATTCTGTTCTGGCCTGAGACACACCAGGTTGGAAATTGTGTGGTGATATTTCCATAATGCCTGTCTAGCACTGGAAGAACTGTTACTGACATCCGCATTTTTCTCCACGTTGTTGGCACATTACCTGTACCCACAGAACAGCTGTCCCTGACATGCTAGTAGTTTTCGCTCAGAATATTAGTGACAATTGATGTGCGTTCCATGAAGGTCTACCAGAGATTACATTGCAGTCTTTCATGGAGTAAGTGCAACTACAAATGAAGACCAGTTGACAACCATAAAATGGCCATTACATTTTTGGTAGTAGCTACACCACCAAAATGATGTTCTTGATGACTCAGCAGTTGGTATGAGTACAGCTGTGAAGGCTTTACTCTACCAGTCTGGAAACCGTCGCTAACATCGCTATCTCCTATTACCAACTTTTGGAAATATTCGCGCTAAGCGCGAATATCTTCAAAAGCTAACGCCTGGCCAGAGCAGTTCTTAGCCATGTTATCCAATGGTAGGTGGGTAACATGGCTAAGAGCATTAGCTCGTTAATGCATGAATATCGCTGACTTTTCAGCGATATTCATGCATTTCGGGCGATTTTTATCGCTTACGAGATAAATCTTGATGATAGCAAGGCTCCTAAGCGATAAACATAGGCGATGCACGGCGTTAAAATAATTGCCGCTAACCAAGCATAGCGATAATTATCGCTTATGCTTGGTAATATGCCCCTAAATGTCATATTTTTTCTGTGCATTAGATTAGGCTTGCTTTTTCATTTGATCATATGCACTGGTATGAACTGTTTTTCTAATTGTTTTCAATTTCTCATGGCGTGTTCAGTAGACGAAAGAGAGCAGTGTTTGTTGTCTTAGCAAAGGATGGTGAAACTGGTTTATGAATGAGCACTGGAGGAATGTGGGTGACCTGGAAGAAAACTAAAGGAAACCCCTACTCCTGAAATGGGGCCAGTTAACAGTTATGCCTGAGTTCTCCATAACTGAGTCTTAACTGTTAACTGACCCCACCTTAAGAATAGAGTTTCCAACCAGTCTTGTTTTTGTAACCTGAAGAAGCATGCTGGGAATTGTATACTTTTATATATGAATGGAAACATGTTATACAACAACTCTGAGACTCTATGGTCCTGTTGCCTGACAAACTACTACCAGCTGTAGTTGATCCTCTGATATGATACTAGCGAACAGCTAAGTTCAAGGTACAGTTGTAAAGCGTGATATTTGATTTACTCAGCTAGTGTTTTACTTCTGTCTCTCGCGCAGGTTGCTATAAAGTAACATCACCCAAGAGCTACTGTTTTTGTAGAAACCAGTATTCATTGTTCTGCAATACTGTACATTAGATTTAGTTGCCTGGGGGTGACCTCATACTGAACTGCTCTTCTTTAATGATAGATTTGGTTTAAAATGATTGCGTTTTAATGGAGGCAGATTCCTTGTAAGGGAGCCATTAGCTTCGGTGTCTAAAATCTTCCAATTCTTATAAAACTAAACATACAAATAAATATGATTATGACTAGATCATTTTAAAGAACTGTAAAAAAGAGGCATGGGATTGTTCATTTTAAATAGTTATCAGTGCATAAAAAATGAGTTTGCCCTCAGAGAATTTGAACTTGGGATTTTAAAATTTCATACAATTTTTATCAGCAGACACTTGCGCCTTAGGCCATCTTACCATTGTGTTCTTCTTTATTTCATCTTTCTTTGAGGACACGCCACATTCAGAAAGTTTAATAATGTATTCATTATGCATATTAATAAAAGTAATAACTGGAAATAACTCATTTTAGGATACATTTTATTTGAGAAAAGTATCCCAATATTCGAATGATATTCATCGGCGTTTGGATGCAATGTGCCAATAAATCCTTTGAGATTAATTGCATTAGAGGTTACAATAACTTCATAAATATTATGCTTTGTAAATTATAATATTTGTGTGGACCTGATGTATTTATTTAGAAATGGTTCTGGAAAGGACAGAGCGTTTTGGAGGCCACAAAAAAAATGTTAAGAAAAAGTTGGTGGAAAAAATTGCACAAATTCACTAACAGCTAGATTCATCAATCATTTTTGCTGGCCCAAACAGTGCGAATCGATGAATTCGGCCGTTTGCGCCCGCAAAAATGGCATTTGGAATTCATCAATGGGTCATTACCTCGCAATTTGAAAAATCGCAAAGAATTGCGATTTTTCAAATTGCAATCGCATTTAAGGAATCTCAATTTGAGATTCCTTAAATGCTATTCATGAACCATTAAAAAATTGCGATTTCGCTATTTTTTGCGGCTATTTACTGTGAAGTCTGACTTCGTGGTAAATAGCGAAAACTGAGAAAAATGCACTTTTGTGCATTTTTCTCAGTTGTATGTTACACACACACATGTCCTTTGGACATGTGTGTGCGCAACATAAGTCTAAATTTACATTTCAGGGGTGCTACAGGGTGTACTTTGGACACCCCTGGCACCCTTGAAATCGCATCCTTATTTGCGATTAGCAAATTGCTAATCGCAAATAAGGAATAACTCCCCATTCATTCCTATGGGCCTTTGGCCCATAGGAATGAATGGGAAGTTATTCCTTATTTGCGATTAGCAATTTGCTAATCGCAAATAAGGAATGTGTAGGAATCGCAATTTATTTAGCGATTCCTACATGAATCCCGTTTTGCAAGTCCTTAATAGCGATTCCTAATAATCGCTATTAAGGACTCGCAAAACGGGACAATGATGAATCTAGCTGTAAGTACCTTCCCTACAAAGAGAGTCTCCCAAGAACTACCCATTTATCTGAGATACTCCATTACACTGAGGATATCTATTTACAAACACGAGGGAAATGAAATATTAAATTATTATTGAAAAGATCATTAAGAAAAAGAGAAACAGGCATCAGATTTGTCCAGCTATTCATCAGGGCAAACAATCGACAGATATGAAACATAGTCAAGGCAATGCCCAAAATGAATTATTTTGAGAACTATTCTTAGGAAACACTTGCCCACTGTCCTAGAAATAACAGTGTTGTGGCTCTGATGAATGAAATAGGACAGAAGGGTTAATACTATGATTGCTTCAAATGCAATGCAAATCTAGAGCACATTTCCTTCAGTGACAAGGGTGCACATTCTAAAATGTCTGTGGCAATATGACTAGCATGTGGCATTGTTCTTCAATTTTTTTCTTAACTGCCCATGCTTCTGAACCTCTGCATTATGTTGAAACATGTTGATGGTTTTATATTATTTCCTGTGAAGTGAAACTGACAGTGCTGGTTTTTACAACTAAACACTGTTGGGCATTTTTACAAGCCCCTTGCGCCACCTGTACTTCACGTTTCACATGTTAAAAACAAGCATTGGCATAGCCAATAGGTTTCTCCTTTGGGGCCCTATAAGTGTTTAGCCATTCAGCACATTGTCTATTATATTACATTAGCCAATAAAAAAGATCAAAGTTTGAGGTAAATCAGTGTGTGCATCGAGGATCTCTATATAGGATGTTAGAAGCAATCAAAGGCAGTGCTATAATGGGCAGTTCCTCTCTGCTTTCGAGTCCCTGCACTTCTTTTATTTGGAACACTTCTCAGCACTGCTGCGAGCTGTGGCACATCAAACGGGTACTTTGTAAAGTGAGTCCCTGCAGTTCCATATTTCACTAAAAACCCTGATCACAGGAAAAAAGACTTACATTAATAATTAGGGATCAGTGTTATTATTATAACAGGGTGGCAAATCCTTGCATAAAGCGGTTCCCTGAGGTAACCATAAAATATGTGACAATATTTTATGTGCAACAGAAAATTGAAAAAATCAGGGTTAACAGGAAAGGTTAGTATCAGCCCAAATTAGTTAAGACCTGAGTGTTTGTAGGTTACGATGATGTTGAGAAGCAGGCATCCCAAAACAGAAATACAAATTCCTAACCTGCCTTAAGGCTCCTTCAGGCCTAAAATGAATTTACCTTGGTAACATGGCTCCTTACTCAAGACATTTTTGAGCTTCCCTCTGAATATGTTTAGTTGGCACTTTCAGGGGCCCTGTTAGAACCGGCTGTCTCTAGTTGGCAGAGGTATGCACTGCTGACAAATAGGGACACACCTTTTCTAGTCAGGGCAAGGGGATCACACCCTTTGATAACCCCTGCTCACCCCCTTGGTAGCTTGGCAGAGCAGACAGGCTTATCTCAGAGGCTGTGTGTTAAGCATTTATGACCACATACAGTAATAAAGTGAATACACTACAAATGGACACGACACAGTAGTATTATAAAAATAAGGATTTTTATATAAGGCTTAGCACAAGACCAAATAACGAAAAAAATATACCACAATCTTAATAAATACTCTTGGGAGGAAAAATAATAGTTCAAGTGTAGTTTCTTCTTAGCACAAAGTCTTTAGTATCAAAAGCAACTCTTCTTCTTTAAAACACAGTTCTTGTCAACAGTGTAACCAACACGGGAGTCACACGACGTTGAGGCAAAGTTAATCCAAAGGGGTTCGGCGTCGACCGCGAGGAGCGCTACGTCGAGCCCGGAGTCGCACAGACCCCCACAACACAGTACCTTGGAAAAGCGAAGCACACGATGATCAGCGGTGTCGAGATGTCCGGCGTCGCGTCTCCGGCGTCGATCCGGCCTCGGAGTCGGGGCGTCCTGCAGCGACGTCGACAGATGTCAGGCAGGAGCAGCGCTCACGAGGTGAAGCAGGATACGGCGTCGTCGTCGATGTCGATGATGATGTTGCAAGAGTGAGCAGCGCTCACGGCGTCGAGAGGGCACGAAGTCGATGCGATCAGCAGCGGTGCAGACACGCAGCGGTGCAGACACGAGGTCCCTTGGAGCTGGAGCTGAACTCACTACTCACTGGCGTTGCTGCTGGCGTTGATCGGGCCCGGCGGCCGGCGTCGAGGAAGCGGGACACTGGAGCCGTTACTCATGATGTCGAGCTGGATTCGGCGACGTCCGTCGGCGTCGAGATTGCTGGTTTCTTTCAGAGGTGCTGGATTCTCAAGTTCCAGCAACAAGCACTTTTAGCAGATGAAGTCATTTAGCCCTGTGACTTCAACAGGAGGCTGGCACTCTTCCAACCCTTGGAGATTTTCTTTAGCAAAGCTTGAGAGTACACACTCAGTTCCTCGCTCCTGGTACCTTGGCAAAACTAAAGAAGCAACTGCAGGATTCCCCCCAGCAAACAGCACACTGGCAGAAGGGGTAGGCAAGTCCTTGGATCAGCAGGCTTCTTGTCCTTGGTTCAGGTTTCCTTGTCAGAAGTGATCTAAATTCTTGGTTCAGGGGTCCTTCTCTTATACCCCTTTTTGGCTTTGATCCCTTTGTCCATGCAGGGGAATTTCCCAACATCCTGGGTCTGTTGTGGGTGTAGCCAGGCAGAGGCACCTGTCCTATTCACTGAGCAGGGCTGGGTCCTCAGACGCCCAGCAGGAGCTGGAGCCAGCATTGTCTCTGGCAGTAGCAGAGCTATCGGCCTCCTGGTAGGAGGTGGGGCCAGGATCGTCCATGGCAGGCACAGAGCCATCAGTCGCCTGGCAGGAGGTGGAGCCAGCATTGTATCAGGCAGGGCAGGCTATCAGGAACTACTCTCCCCCTACTCTCAATGCAAATGTCCCACTCATCCCACACTGACTCATCCAGACCTCTGGAGCCACCCAGCTCCTGTCACACACACACCAAACCAGCAGAAACCAGAAATAGTTAGACAAGAAAATAGCCACTTTCTAAAAGTGCTATTTTCAAACCCAGAGTCCAAAAACCATCCACATAAACGGATGCGTAATTAAACCCCGAGTTCGGGGATACCAAACTCGACATTGCACCATGCTCCCCGAGCCAGCTAGGATTATAGCATTAATAATTCTGGCAGCCCATTCTAACTAATGGAGAGCAGGTTACCTCGCAATAGTGAAAAACGAATATGGCTGTAATTCACTATTAGGACATGCCAACTTGGTCAGGCCTGTCCTACCTTATACTTACAATGCACTCTGCCCGTGGGCCTACCATAGAGGTGACTAACATGAAGTTAAGGGAAGGTTTAGGGACTGGTAAGTAGGTGTACTTGCGCAGTCAGCGTGACAGTACCAGACTGTACGTAGGTCTAGCAATGGCAGACCTGTAGACATACTTTTACTAGGCCGCTCTTGTGGGTGGCACAACATGTGCTGCAAGCCCACGGGCAGCATTTGTATTTACAAGCCCTGGCACTCCTGGTGCACTAGACTAGGGACTGACAGTAAACCAAATAACATGGAATTCAATAAATACAGCAATTTTACATAGGGAGCACTTGCACTGTGGCACTGATCAGCAGTGGCACAGTGCCCAAAGCATTATACCAGCAAAAACATCGTAAACAGAGGAGGCAAACAGAAAAAAATGGAGAAGAGACTCAAGACAATGATGTCAGGTCTAACAGGCCCCTAATGTCTTGGCCTCTCCGGCCAATAAACAGAAATGACAGAGGGGAACAACAGAAGAACATGGCAAGAGAACTAGAGAGCAAGGCAGACACAAACACAACCACAATTGTGTATTTACAAGCCCTTGTACAATTTCGTAGTGCGCCTTGCATCGCAAAATGCAATGCAGTGCGAGCTACGAAATTCGTTTTATTAATTAAATTGCTTACTTACCTGCAATTATCCATATGCCGGTTTTTAGCAACCTCCGCCCTGCCCCTCCCCCTCCCCGCCCTCCTGCCCCACCGTAACTCCCTCCACGAGCCGTCGCTGTTGACTTTATGAGCATTTCACATTAGCCTTGTGGCTTTCTACTACAAATGTTTGACGGAAAATCTTAATGATCTAACCTTGGGTAGGTGGGAAAATGTGGGCTGAGAAATATCCCCTTTTTTATTTCCAGTCCTTCGGAAGTCTGTCTTGCTGCATTATGAAAAATAAAGATACCACAGAAACAACAGATATTTGTTACTTTTTGAAAACAGGGAGCAGTTTCGGTAGCCTTTAGTGGTAAACATAAAACAGTTCCTTTCTCTTTATTTTGCTAGGAACTAGAAACACCATTCTGATCCATATGTTGCCGACATTTGTGGAGAAACAACCAATCAGAGCATGGGAACGCTTTATTAAAATAGGTTTTCACATAATTTTCCCTATACCTAAAAAAGATGTGTCGATAGAGGAAATGTTCGTTTAATTAAACTAGATAGGGAAAGAAAAGCTGATTTTTATGGACACCGGTGACCCTGGGGTTACTCTTTTGATGCTGTGTGAGCCTCGTTACGAATATACATTTTTTTACCGCAGTGGCTGTGCTAAAGTAGTGTACAATGCTAATGAAGATGACTGCAGTCTGTATAGGGCTTGTCAAATTGCTTCTAAGCAGTATTATCCTCTATAAATGCTCCCCAGAGACCCTGGCTGCCAACCACTCACGAGCGGTCCTTGCAGGAAACGTCCCCCCTTCTTAGTGTGTTTTCCTGCCTCTATTATGGACACCACACTCCATTTGCATGCATTATAGAGCAGCGTGGGCTTGCTTGAAAACGAATATATTAATTAAACGAGAACTTAAAACACCAACCAAAGCGGTTTTTGAGCTTAACATGGCAATCTTTGTGTATAATGTGGGTCTCGTCTCCAAGAGTGGTTCGTTAGGAAGAGTCGTGTTTGAAATGCGTCACTCGACGTGTGCAAAGAGATGTTGGCAGACTGCAGCCCTGAGGCACGCGGCAGGCGGATACTCAACAGTGAAGGCATCATCCATTGGCTTCTAAGCGACACCTCTTCGTGATGACAATGTACTTAGATCTGCATTGTGAGTGGGCTCAAAGAAGGAACAGGGAAAGCACATGTTAAAGCGCTCGGAGTTATTTCATAAACCTGTAAGGCAAAGTAGACACATTCCGTGATGTTTCCTTTTGTCAAATGTTGCACTTGATTGACGAATGGGGTGAAAGTAACCAATTGAAGTCTGTTTCTATTGGAGTACCGCCACCTGGACCCATCTATCTTGCATGAGTGGCAAAAAGACCATACCCACTTATCAATACAAGTACATCTGATGTTAGTCAATTGTTAGATCTGTGTCATGTTGATAGGATGGGGAGGTGACTTGCAAGACCACCCCCAGTTCACCCCACAGCCCGTGCCTGTTTTCTTCTGTTATTTTAATAACCCCCGCACTCTGCCCCACTCCCACTTGTACAATACATTCTCTCATATAGTATTCCTTCTCATGCCAAGAAAACCAATGTACACGCTCATCTTGTGGTGGTCATTTATTGGCCGCAGTTTATTAGGAATACAAGGAAACATATATATACTTTGCATCTTTTGCCTGTTAAGTCCTGGCAAACTGCCTTGTTATTGTCTCTTGGCCCTTCTGGGTCGTTTCCTTTGTTAGGTTGGATTTTTGCGCTCCCTTTGCGCAGGAGGGAGTAGTTTCTGTCCCGGAGTTAGGCCACCTCGCTACCATGTCCGATTCTTGTTGTGCCCTGCCTTCCGGCAGGGGGCTGGGCTGCGAGTGCCGTCCCCGTTTGCTACTCCCCCCAATCTTTGGTAGGCCAACTTCCCAGCCGTGAGGCATCCCAGAGTGAGTGGTCCTACGCACTTGTCCTTAGGCCCAACTCACCCAGCCGTGAGGCATCTGAAGGTGAGTGGCCCTATTCTGGCACACCGCCCTCCGGTGTGCCTCCCTACCAACCGTTATCAGCGTAGTTCTTCGCCGCTCGTTCCTCAGCCCTGCGACATTGCTGTTCCTTAGGTGTGGGTGGGTGGGTCAACAATTTTGGCTCCAACGCCGGTGCTGCTCCCCCGCTCCGATAAGATAGGAGCTTGCCTTGGGGGAGCAGTGCTTATATGGCCCCCCCTCCTTTGTCTTCCAGGCCATGTCGCCTCTGCCTATTGGGGGGCTCACCTCTCGCCTTGGTCCCCATTGGCCGGCCTTCTCCCGTGGCCGCTGTGGGAGGGGGGCGGACCTCTCCTTTGTCCTGCTTCTTTTTGGCGCCCAAAAACTGGCCTCTACCGGTTGTGTCTGGGGGCACAGCGCTGGTTATGGCGCCGGCTCTCGAGCCCCCTTTGGGGGCAGCCTCTGCGATAACCCCCGCACTCTGCCCCACTCCCACTTGTACAATACATTCTCTCATATAGTATTCCTTCTCATGCCAAGAAAACCAATGTACACGCTCATCTTGTGGTGGTCATTTATTGGCCGCAGTTTATTAGGAATACAAGGAAACATATATATACTTTGCATCTTTTGCCTGTTAAGTCCTGGCAAACTGCCTTGTTATTGTCTCTTGGCCCTTCTGGGTCGTTTCCTTTGTTAGGTTGGATTTTTGCGCTCCCTTTGCGCAGGAGGGAGTAGTTTCTGTCCCGGAGTTAGGCCACCTCGCTACCATGTCCGATTCTTGTTGTGCCCTGCCTTCCGGCAGGGGGCTGGGCTGCGAGTGCCGTCCCCGTTTGCTACTCCCCCCAATCTTTGGTAGGCCAACTTCCCAGCCGTGAGGCATCCCAGAGTGAGTGGTCCTACGCACTTGTCCTTAGGCCCAACTCACCCAGCCGTGAGGCATCTGAAGGTGAGTGGCCCTATTCTGGCACACCGCCCTCCGGTGTGCCTCCCTACCAACCGTTATCAGCGTAGTTCTTCGCCACGCCGTCTGGGAGGCTTCCGTCTCCCCGCGGCTCCCCCCAACTACGTCCTGATCTTCCCTCTTTGTGTCCTACCAGGCCCTTGCTCCCTTCCGGTTGGACCAGCTTGAGCATCTATTCTCTGCGGTTGTCTCCTCCAGTTTCGTTCCCTCAGCGCCCTTCCCTGGCTGTTTTTTAAAACTTGCTCCTCTGATCCTCGTCGTCTTACCAGGGGGCAGCCTGGCAGTAAGTACCCGAGTTCCAGTGCTTTGCCTGCATATGTCATGTTAGCCCCCCCTTCACTATTGTCATTAGGTGGGCCGTATAGCTCTTGGATTGGTGGGGGCGAGCGTCCCGCTGCCACTGTTGCTGTAAGAACTCAACTGTGTGGGCGCTGGGGGGCTTCTCCGATGCCCTTCGAGACTAAGCTTGCCATTAAACTGCTCACTGGGGGCAAGGCATTTGCACCTGAAGGTTTCCGAGCAGGATCCTGTACGCATCCTGGCGCACCTAATTCCATCCTCCTGTCTCTAGTAAAGTCCGCCCCAATATTTCGGACCATTGTCCTTGATGGGCCGATATCCCTTTGAGGCCAAGGCCTCTCACCTCCACTACATGTAGATCAAGTTTAGCCTTCTTTACCATGCGGTGCTTGGTACACTTCCATCGCTTCCTTCTATTGTGATAACGTTAGAAACCGGTTTGAGGATTGCCTCCCCAAGAGAGCGATACCCCTCTGGAATTCAAATATCAATCAGTACCGGGGGGCGTGCTGCCTGGTGGTGTAAACCACCCCACCAGCGTCCTGGTGGTGGGGTCCCCCTCCTGATAAAGCGGGGGCAACTTAATCTGGGGAAAAGAATAAGGACGTGGATTGCACTTTGACGTCTCGTGCACTCCCCCTTATATATGGGTGTCTCAACAGATTATAGGCCTGGTTTGAGACTGCCGGCGTCCGGGGCCCTCTGCTGAAATGAGAAGCCGGCATAGGTGTTCGGGTAACCTTGACATTGGCCTTTAGCCATAGTACGTGTCGCTGAAACAATGATGTGCCCCCGTGATACCTAATTGTAATACATCCGTGGGCAGATGAGTCGTCTCCGTGAAGAGGTTATCGACTGCAACCCCTATTTCTTACACAACAAGCCTCTAGCGCTGAGGTAAGTTGTACTTCTTCCTGCGTAAGGCATTATTCTGAAGTTGTACATTCCTGTATTACCTATCTCCCTAGTAAAGTGCCTGGGGGCTTCTATTGAAGTCACTCCCCATCACTATTCTCATTCCTAGCATCCCCGCGGTATTGGCGCGCCTTACATGAGTACCGTAGTCTACCTTAAACCTCGGGCGCGGGCGATTATTTGCCTGGACTCCCCCCGAAGCGGGCGCGACTCTGAGGCTCGGCCCCTGGGCCACCGTACCCCCCGGCTGCAGTCTCGCCTACGGACCGCCCCTCTCCTGCCTTTCTTATCATGGTGGAGTGCCTATGCTCCCGGGGGCAAAGTGGGGGGGGGGGGTGTGGGGGGGGCGGTGTCCGCTCCTTTCTGCCCGCCGCTGCCCTGGATGTTCCAATTGTCCCCGCTGTCTGCATGTACCTCAGGACCTGAGCTGGGTGTCACTGCATCAATTAGCCTGTGGCGTGTGAGCGCATCTCTGTCAGAGCCTGCTATACTGGCCTGAAATCCGATCAGGCATCCCCGCATTATCCCAGCCCAGGTAGTATGCTCCGTGAGCCACTGAATCGGGTGGGGCCGCCTAACCCGTTTCTCCCATAAACCTGTGCGCACTCATAAACTTATTTGCGACTCTGAGACTTATCTGGAACTGTGCGCGGGGGGAATCTTGGTTGGACCTGCCAAGTCCCGACAGGGGATTGTGCCCGTTGCACACCAAATTCCAATTGTTGTTTAGGCATGTCTTTAATCCCTTTGCAGTTTTAAAACCAACTCACACCAGTATGTGTTGCGCGGCTTCATTAAGACAGTGTTGCTCATGCGAGCCATTAAAGGTAAATATATATCAAACAAAGACTTTCCAGATCAATACCTCACCCTCCATAACTTGGAGGCTGTTTAGTTATTCTTTCACAAATGTCACAGCGTTACAAAAGAAATCAAAAGTATGCATCCTCGCTTGTGAAAACGTAAGCTGTGTCAGGAGGACAACTTGTTATTCTGCGCAATTACACAATTGTTGGTTTGAATCCTCAAAAACCCGGCCTGCCCGCCGGCAGTGTAAACATAGCCAGTACAACTGAAGTTGATCCTCTAGTCTTGGGGGCCAGCGGTTGCCGAGGTGCATTTCCACCATGCCACACGCACCTTTTGGGACGGTGGGGGCGCTAACTAAGATGGCGATGCCTCAAGGCCTAAGATGGCGGTGATTCAAGGCCCCGCCCGCATGGCACTGCTTATTCAGCCTCGTGTACAGCGTTCGTTTCTAGCCTCAGTTCAGTCTCCCTGCCTTTATGTAACGTGTTCCGTTTCCCCGTTGCCTTATTATATAGCGCAAAAATGCCCTGCGGGTATTGGGGCGCCTTGCCCGAGCCCCGTGCTTCCATTGCCCGTTCCGGCCGGGGGGGATTAATGGCCTTGTACGCGGGCAGAAACCAGGTACAACAGGCCTGGATATGGTGTAGCTTACCCCGGCGGGGGGCCCCGGCTATAATCGGTCGGCAGCAACCATTCTCGAGGGTCCCACTTTGAAGCAGCTGCATGACTTGGCATGAATTGTGCCTGTGTTGCTCACCGTGTCCTCGCGGTAGAAGTTGTAGCTACATGCCTACTGGGTCCGCTACCATGGCGGCCCTGGGAAGGTGAAAAGGCTCGCAAAATGTTCCTAGCTCTTATCGTTTCAGCCATCCACTTATCTTATCTGCAATAGTAAACGTGTATGCAGATTTTACACTCAAGCTGCTTTAAACAGGTTGCATTTTAGTTATTTCACTAACTCTGGGTCGTCTTTCGGCGTTACCACAGCTTCTAACCTCAGGTAGCTTGCGCATGAGGACAGACAAAGCGACAGCTCTCAAGCCACTAGGGGGCAGTAGCAGGTATGGTGGAGGGAGCGAGTGCAGCGCAGTCTGAGATTTCCCATTTCGATGGGATGCAATGGCCGGGTCTAGAGGGTGCAAGCAGCGGAGCTGGGAGGCTGCTGTTAGGTGGAGTTCGGGAGCCAGTTTACCTCTGCACGGCAATAATCAATGTCACGGGGGTCTAATGACAGGGGGACAGCAAACAGCACACTGGCAGAAGGGGTAGGCAAGTCCTTGGATCAGCAGGCTTCTTGTCCTTGGTTCAGGTTTCCTTGTCAGAAGTGATCTAAATTCTTGGTTCAGGGGTCCTTCTCTTATACCCCTTTTTGGCTTTGATCCCTTTGTCCATGCAGGGGAATTTCCCAACATCCTGGGTCTGTTGTGGGTGTAGCCAGGCAGAGGCACCTGTCCTATTCACTGAGCAGGGCTGGGTCCTCAGACGCCCAGCAGGAGCTGGAGCCAGCATTGTCTCTGGCAGTAGCAGAGCTATCGGCCTCCTGGTAGGAGGTGGGGCCAGGATCGTCCATGGCAGGCACAGAGCCATCAGTCGCCTGGCAGGAGGTGGAGCCAGCATTGTATCAGGCAGGGCAGGCTATCAGGAACTACTCTCCCCCTACTCTCAATGCAAATGTCCCACTCATCCCACACTGACTCATCCAGACCTCTGGAGCCACCCAGCTCCTGTCACACACACACCAAACCAGCAGAAACCAGAAATAGTTAGACAAGAAAATAGCCACTTTCTAAAAGTGCTATTTTCAAACCCAGAGTCCAAAAACCATCCACATAAACGGATGCGTAATTAAACCCCGAGTTCGGGGATACCAAACTCGACATTGCACCATGCTCCCCGAGCCAGCTAGGATTATAGCATTAATAATTCTGGCAGCCCATTCTAACTAATGGAGAGCAGGTTACCTCGCAATAGTGAAAAACGAATATGGCTGTAATTCACTATTAGGACATGCCAACTTGGTCAGGCCTGTCCTACCTTATACTTACAATGCACTCTGCCCGTGGGCCTACCATAGAGGTGACTAACATGAAGTTAAGGGAAGGTTTAGGGACTGGTAAGTAGGTGTACTTGCGCAGTCAGCGTGACAGTACCAGACTGTACGTAGGTCTAGCAATGGCAGACCTGTAGACATACTTTTACTAGGCCGCTCTTGTGGGTGGCACAACATGTGCTGCAAGCCCACGGGCAGCATTTGTATTTACAAGCCCTGGCACTCCTGGTGCACTAGACTAGGGACTGACAGTAAACCAAATAACATGGAATTCAATAAATACAGCAATTTTACATAGGGAGCACTTGCACTGTGGCACTGATCAGCAGTGGCACAGTGCCCAAAGCATTATACCAGCAAAAACATCGTAAACAGAGGAGGCAAACAGAAAAAAATGGAGAAGAGACTCAAGACAATGATGTCAGGTCTAACAGGCCCCTAATGTCTTGGCCTCTCCGGCCAATAAACAGAAATGACAGAGGGGAACAACAGAAGAACATGGCAAGAGAACTAGAGAGCAAGGCAGACACAAACACAACCACAATTGTGTATTTACAAGCCCTTGTACAATTTCGTAGTGCGCCTTGCATCGCAAAATGCAATGCAGTGCGAGCTACGAAATTCGTTTTATTAATTAAATTGCTTACTTACCTGCAATTATCCATATGCCGGTTTTTAGCAACCTCCGCCCTGCCCCTCCCCCTCCCCGCCCTCCTGCCCCACCGTAACTCCATCCACGAGCCGTCGCTGTTGACTTTATGAGCATTTCACATTAGCCTTGTGGCTTTCTACTACAAATGTTTGACGGAAAATCTTAATGATCTAACCTTGGGTAGGTGGGAAAATGTGGGCTGAGAAATATCCCCTTTTTTATTTCCAGTCCTTCGGAAGTCTGTCTTGCTGCATTATGAAAAATAAAGATACCACAGAAACAACAGATATTTGTTACTTTTTGAAAACAGGGAGCAGTTTCGGTAGCCTTTAGTGGTAAACATAAAACAGTTCCTTTCTCTTTATTTTGCTAGGAACTAGAAACACCATTCTGATCCATATGTTGCCGACATTTGTGGAGAAACAACCAATCAGAGCATGGGAACGCTTTATTAAAATAGGTTTTCACATAATTTTCCCTATACCTAAAAAAGATGTGTCGATAGAGGAAATGTTCGTTTAATTAAACTAGATAGGGAAAGAAAAGCTGATTTTTATGGACACCGGTGACCCTGGGGTTACTCTTTTGATGCTGTGTGAGCCTCGTTACGAATATACATTTTTTTACCGCAGTGGCTGTGCTAAAGTAGTGTACAATGCTAATGAAGATGACTGCAGTCTGTATAGGGCTTGTCAAATTGCTTCTAAGCAGTATTATCCTCTATAAATGCTCCCCAGAGACCCTGGCTGCCAACCACTCACGAGCGGTCCTTGCAGGAAACGTCCCCCCTTCTTAGTGTGTTTTCCTGCCTCTATTATGGACACCACACTCCATTTGCATGCATTATAGAGCAGCGTGGGCTTGCTTGAAAACGAATATATTAATTAAACGAGAACTTAAAACACCAACCAAAGCGGTTTTTGAGCTTAACATGGCAATCTTTGTGTATAATGTGGGTCTCGTCTCCAAGAGTGGTTCGTTAGGAAGAGTCGTGTTTGAAATGCGTCACTCGACGTGTGCAAAGAGATGTTGGCAGACTGCAGCCCTGAGGCACGCGGCAGGCGGATACTCAACAGTGAAGGCATCATCCATTGGCTTCTAAGCGACACCTCTTCGTGATGACAATGTACTTAGATCTGCATTGTGAGTGGGCTCAAAGAAGGAACAGGGAAAGCACATGTTAAAGCGCTCGGAGTTATTTCATAAACCTGTAAGGCAAAGTAGACACATTCCGTGATGTTTCCTTTTGTCAAATGTTGCACTTGATTGACGAATGGGGTGAAAGTAACCAATTGAAGTCTGTTTCTATTGGAGTACCGCCACCTGGACCCATCTATCTTGCATGAGTGGCAAAAAGACCATACCCACTTATCAATACAAGTACATCTGATGTTAGTCAATTGTTAGATCTGTGTCATGTTGATAGGATGGGGAGGTGACTTGCAAGACCACCCCCAGTTCACCCCACAGCCCGTGCCTGTTTTCTTCTGTTATTTTAATGACTGTAGTACTGATTAAAAAGTCCAGAAGATGCGTGCTTTTTGGAAGGACATCAAATTTCATGATTTATCACACACTCTGCAATGCAGTTGCATGCCCAGGTGATAAATGACTGAAATGCCAACCGGGTCTCTAAATATGCGGCCTGCATTGCTACATCCGCCCTCACCGTTTGCCGTATTCCCATTGCATCACTCTGTACAACGCACTACTGTATCGTGGCTTTGCGATGCACTTTTCTCTTTAAAAAATAAATAAAATAAAAGTGTCATACTTTCCAGATTCAATACACTGAAAATTTCGAACCATAGCAATCTTATTTACATGTGACAAAATACATACATGATCCCTAGCAAGTGAAATGGTGCATTGATGGTTAAACCTGTGGTGCTAAAGTCAGGATAAACTGTTTGTGAAAACTGGGTTTTCTGAACTCATCAATATTAGCTTCTTCAAAAAAAATGGCCCAAGGACATTTTAGTGTGTGTTTTTAGATTGAAATCCAGCGAGTGAGTGAGCGAGTAAGTGTAAACGGATGTCAGTGAGGTGTGAGGTAGATGTGGCTTTTGCATAGCACCTCTGCAAAATGAATTACTTCTAGGTAGTGCAGTTTTATTTATTTAATATTTATTATTATTTATTTATTTATTATTTATTATTATTTATTAATACAATTTATAGAGCGCATACATATGCCCGCGGGCGTCTTGGCGCTATGAATACCAGATAGGTTTTTTTCTGAGGGTGGCAGAGTCTGAAGGAGGAACCCATTACTGGTTCAACAACCAGGTCTTCACCAGTTTCCGGAATTGGGGGAGCGATTGTGCTGTTCGAATTGTCAATGGGAGCGAGTTCCAGAGTCTAGCTGCAGATACCGTAAAACGCCTGTCTCCCCAAGTGACTGTCCTTGTGCTTCCATGTTGAGTAGAAAAACAATGCCAAATGTCACAGAAAGGTGCACCTAAAATAGGTATAAGTTAATTTTGGCTGGGAAGAAACTTCTTTTCGATTTTCTGGAAGGTTGAGAGGAATGGGGCTTCTTAAAGATGTATTCCAGTCAAACCTGTGACCAAAAACATGGCCAAGCAGTGGTCTTTCAAAGGTTGGCCATGTTTTAGCCATTGGTAACCATAGACTGTCCATTAACAGATGGTACCATGGGCTCTAATGCAAGCAAAGAAAATGGCCCAGCTTTACCTAATGTCCATATGGAAAGACAGCCATCGTTTGTGAAGTGTGCCCTGTGTTACTCTGTGGACCGGTGATACTGCACCTGCTGCACTAATAATAGCTATGCACGTGCTTATAGTTCTTCGAGTCCCTGTCCCTCATTCTACTCAATCCCTTTCGCCTCACCTTTTTTGCCTTTCATTTTCCCTCCTCTCACTACGCTTGCAGTCTCTTATTCCCACCCTCTCTCTCATCCTTATGTCCTTCATGCCTTTCTTCCTCCTCCTTTCTATCTCACCTCCAAAGCTTTTCTTCGTTTATCTTTTTTCGTTTGTCCCCTGTTTTTGCACCCTAACTTTTTCTATGTTCAACTCTACCCACTCACTCTCTTTTCTTCATATTTCCTTCCTCCCTCTATCTTCCCATCTCATTACTTCCTTAATTTCTGTCCTTTGTGTTTTTCAGTTTTTCTCTCTGGTCCCTTCTCTTTTTTCCATCCTCTCTGTCCTTTTTACTTTCTTTTTCATTTACTGTCCCATCTCATCTCATTCATTTCTTTCTGTCTGCCTTCCCTCGGTATGAGCTACCCTTCCTTCTATACACTGAGATCTCACCTATTGCTCTTTCTCGTTCTTATATCCTTCCTCCCTCTCACGTCCCATCTCTTTCTTTCCAGTATTTCTGTAGTTCTATCTTTTCTCTTTTTTTCACTCATCACTCATCAATTTTTCTTCTTTTCATTCTCTCAGTCCCCCTTTACTTCTCGTTTTATCTCCCATCCCATCGCTCTCTTTCAATCCTGTTTTCCTTTCTCCTTCGTCCAATTTCTGTTACGGTCAATGTCCTTCATTAATGCTGTCTCTTTCTTATGGCTTAGGTTCATTCTCTCACCCTCTTGATTGTTTCTTTCCATTTTTATCTTCTCTATATCTTCAATCTCTCTTCTCTAGTAGCATCTCAGCTGCCCTTGTTCTTACCACGCTTCTGACCTCTTTCCTTCCCCCCTCTCTCTCCATCATCCTTCCATGCTGTCTTTCTTTTCTTTACCATCACTCCTTCCCTCCCCTTTTCCTCCTCTCTCAGCCTCTTCACTTTTCATTCTCCCCATGCTTCTCTGTAAAAATCGTCTTTCTGTCTTTTTCATGCCATGCTCCGTGTATATAGACTCTGAAAGTTTGTCCGCCTCTCCTATACTTTCTAGGTTTTCAAGTGGTTTCCGGAGTACATGTCAGTATCACTTTCTGTGTCAATCTTTCACATGCCCACCCACAAATTGTCCAAAAAGCCAATCACAATGAAAAAAAACATTCTGGATGAGAGGGACGGTCTCTTAAATAAACTAAAGCTGGTGCAGAGCATGCTGGTCCCATCTCTGGGCCCCAGTGCCACTGAACAGGCTGAACTACTGACAGCTAGGCCCCTGAGGCAGCCTGCTCAAATGATGGTGACTATTTTTAGGAACCCGTTTTCTAACTCCTGTAAGACTCAGGGATGAGAGTGGCTTTTTATGGAATGGATAAGCGTCTCATGAACTTCTCTTAGCAGGCATCTAAAGTTCAGGGTCATTCTTTTGATGTTCTTTTGGACTCGCCAACCAGCCCATGAGAGATGCTTTCTGGTTTACCCAATGGCGGCCATGGGTTTTCAGATGCCTAGCACGATGCACAGCAGGGTTAAGTGACTTCTAAAATCCATGGATGTGATACTAGGGCAGCTAATGACCCAGTAGGTTGCAGTGATTTCATTGTTAATTTGTACATGTATATACCACTGTTGGATGGTTCTTCTGATGGTTGAATGGCAGGCTGATGGCCAGGAAGCAATTTCCCACTGACTTGATTGACTTAAGGAAAAGGGGTGTGCTTTCAACAGATGGGGCCCGATGTAGGTAATCTCGATTTACCTACTCTCAAATACCGAATCATACCGATTCGGTATTTAAGAGTAGGTAAATGTGATGTAGGTAATTTCTATTTTTAAATTACCGAATAGGTAAATACCAATTCGGTAAAATTACCGAATTTGAAAGGGGAACAGGGTGTCACTTTGACACATTGTTGCACCCCTCAATTGTGCATGGGTGCACATGTTGGTAACATACATGCCCTTAGGGCATGTATGTCTGCAACATGGCACATTTTTTAAAGCTAAAAAAATAATTTTTGAAGGGTTTTCATTATTTACCACCAACTTCTAGTTGGTGGTAAATAACAAATTCTTAAACCCTTGTAGCACTGATTACAGTGCTACCTACATGTTAAATTACAGATTCGGTAAAATTACCGATTCTGTAATTTAACATGCCCCTACATCTCATTTTCCAGATACCAGTCGGTAACGGCCGAAATTACCGAATTTCGGCCGTTTCCGACCGGTATATGCCTACCTACATCGGGCCCTAGGTCACTACAATCCTCTGGAATTCTTCTTTGGGTACGCACCTCTAGTTTACTTGTTGCTTGTTCTACATGATAGTATTACACCACACAGTGCTGTTGGGTCGCAATGATATGATACCCGGTAAAACTTAGGGTCTGTGTATATTATGCACATATTATGCTTGTTATTTTTACTGTTCATCTTACTGGTTGGACGTACGTATTCTGATCTGGACTCATACTGTTGAAAGAATGCACCTTACTATTGTGGATATTAGTAACCTTGTCCATTATACTGCTGTAGTTGTGATGGTTGCAGTATCCTACCCACTGTAAAGCTGTATTGCTGGTTTTACTAACCAATGAAATCTTCCAACAAAAAAAAGAAATACTGCCCCAGAGATTACATGAGGGGAGCTCCTTTCCCAACATTTCTACCTTTAGTTTGCCTTTAGAATATTAGGTTGCTACATGACTCATTTTAAGTTGTATGGTAAAAATATTCTTTGCATGATTTAATAGAAGAGATGTGCCAGTGATGCACAGTTGTAGACAGCATTTCCCATTACTACAGTAGCATGCACCTTAACAGACCTGCCGAACAAGTACATTTTACTCTGACGAGCTACGCAGAGCTCCGTCGGCGGGGGATTGAGTTAGAAAAAATGCAGTTCGCAGTAATTTTCAGCGCCGGGTGTTTGCCCTGTGAAATTATCGCAAACTGCACCATGCACAGCACTAGCAGACGCAGGTGGGCGCTGCTTACTTTTTGCTGCTTGAGTAGATTTTCTACTCAAACAGCAGCTTTCTCAACGCGAACAGACGGTTTCTCAACGTGAGTGATCGCAAGCATTCCTGGTTACTTGCATTGAGAAATACGACTGCCCCCGTTGAGACCACTTGCCAGGAGGTTAATTTTCCTCACTCGCGCTTGCCAACATGACATTGATGAGCGCAAATGAGGAAAAATCTCGCTGGGAGGTGGATTTTCCTAGCTTGCGCTCGCCAACTTGACATTGATGAGCGCGAGTGACAATCTCACTCGTTTTAGGAGAGCTATTAAAACCTTTCTTTTTCCTACTGTGTAAAACCCTCTTCCGTATTTTGCTGCTGTTTTGCATTTAGCGCCGGGACGCCCCTTGGCTGGGGCAGCCGTCGCGTTCAATAAATGTCTTAAATAGAATCAGAAAAGGAAAATAACTCTGCTCCGCTATGCATAGCGGAGTTTTTCGGAACTCCACATGCTCAGCGTAATGCGGAGTGTGAAAAACTCTGCAAACTCCACGAGCGGAGCAGAGTTCATCGCCCAAACTTACTTTTGAATGCAATGGGAAATCTAATATATGGATATTTTTTTACTTTCCCAACTTGTATTTAATTCAATGGCTATACTCAAGTGTACAAACAATATACTCCTATAAACATGTATACCGTTTTAATCTGAAGCGTCACTGCAAGATGTGTACCTTAAATATACGGTCAGACAGTTCTAGATTTCAGCAGTGCTAGTTCTGGACAGGGTGTGAGGTTACATCATAAATTGAATTAAGGCAGCAGTATTAGGGAGCCTCCAAGTGGTGCAGGTAAATTATTACAATAAGTCAGAAAAAATTCCCTTTAATTTAACATTAGAAGCAGATGTTTCAGCATTAATCACAGTACCTTTAAAGACAACATTTTGAAGAAAGTATTAGTGGAAATGGTGCCTATCTTCAGTATTGCAAAGGACTCCTCGGTGGGAATATGAAAGACATATGGAGGGGAAATGCTGGCATTCCGGATATATGTGATCTGCTGGTTTTGGACTCTAATAAGGGACTTCTTACATTCAAGGAGCTACACTACTATAAAAGAACGAAGTTCAAGGAGTTGGGTGCGGTTATTTCAGTTTGGCCAATTATCCGGAAGAAAATTAAATTAGGGAGAATGAACTTCTATACCCCTTTATATATGAATAAACTTCTCCCAGATGTATTTCATGATTATGTGATGAGGCGGTGGGATAATCTCGGGGTCGGAACAATTGGAGACATTATAGATCAATCTGGGTTAATAACATTTGAAAGGGCGCAACAGCTATACAATTTGGATCGAAGAGATTTCTTTAAATACTTACAGATAAGATCAGTCCTGCAGAGAAAACAAGCAGGTAACTGTAAGTTTACTAGGGTAGACTTGATGGAACTTGTTCACGATGAGGAGGGATGTTCAATCTCTCAACTTCAGCGACGGCTCGTGGAGGGAGTTACGGTGGGGCAGGAGGGTGGGGAGGGGGAGGGGCAGGGTGGAGGTTGCTAAAAACCGGCATATGGATAATTGCAGGTAAGTAAACAATTTAATTAATAAAACGAATTTCGTAGTGCGCCTTGCATCGCAAAATGCAATGCAGTGCGAGCTACGAAATTCGTTTTATTAATTAAATTGTTTACTTACCTGCAATTATCCATATGCCGGTTTTTAGCAACCTCCACCCTGCCCCTCCCCCTCCCCACCCTCCTGCCCCACCGTAACTCCCTCCACGAGCCGTCGCTGCTCAACTTTATGGTGCATTATGCCTGTATAACGAGGATGATAGAGGAAAGGTATTTGATAAACGGAGAACTAAATTAAATCTAGTCGGGAATGAGGGTGAAAAATCGCTTAGGTTAGGAAACACTATCTTAAAGGTTGCAAATCTGCAGGCACAATACTACAAGACTTTATATGAACTATATTATACACAGCATAGAATAGCCCACTGGGGGGGAACGAGTGGGATCCTCTGCCCAAGATGTCAGAGTATGGAGGCAGACATGATACACATGTTTGCGGCTTGTCCTAAACTAGATCCCTTTAAACACGCTATGGAAGAATTCTTTAAATAGGAATTGGAGATTTCTATTAAATTAACTAATGAGATTATGGTCCTGGGGGTGGCAAAGGAGGGACAGGATGTACCCCATCAAGAATTTTTGTTTATTGCAATGACGCTGAGCTGGCTTTATATTGCAACGTTATGGAAAGACTCTAATCCTCCTTCGTTTCAACAATGGCTATCAAAATTATTAGGTATCTATACTCTAGAGAAAGCTTTATATGAAAAAAAAGGCTTGAATGCAAAACAGCTTGGGAAATGGATATGGGCCCGGTTGAAAAATGGAAACTTAAATTAGACGGGTATTAAAAAGGGGATAGACTCATGCTCATGTTGATAGGATTAAAATTGGCGGTGTTAAAATTGCTCAGATCTTTCAACTCTTCTTTCTTGGAAACTGTATTCAAATTATGTTTTGCATCTCGGTTTTACTTCAAGTGACTAAGCTTTAATTGAATTATTTCTGTTGTATTAGATATATATGTCAAAGTAATTAATTGTTTATACTTTGTTTTTTCTGATGATGAATAATAAAAATATTAATTAAAAAAAAAAACAAGGAAATGGTGCCTATCTTGAGTCTGAAAGTATTGGTCGGTATTGGAGATAATTTAATCTCGCATTTCATCTTTTGGATTTACAATGACCTACGAGTTTGTTTTCGTATTTCTCGTTGATATTCCCTTTAGCCGTTGCGGGTTCTGTGCTGGTTTCCTTTTATTCTATGTAGTATGAATAGTTGGATTCTTTGGCATAATTAAGTTTGGCCTTGTTCCAGGTCATGGTGTTCCTTCTGACTTTGAGTGTAATTTGTAACAGTGCAGTAAGATAAAGAGGTTGGTGTTTTTGGCCACAACTGCCCAGATTTCGGCAGAAGACACAAGAGTCCTCGGATAACTCTTGAAGATTTGACAATACTAGTCTAAAATAGATTTTGTTTTGTGGCAGATCACTTCCTTGTTCATGTCTTGAATCAATGCATAGACTGTAGTTTATTTTGAATTCCAAAAGTTGAAAATGTAGCTTTACACCTTTGTCTGACATGAACCGATGGCTGCACAGCGTTGAGGCTCACTAAGCTCTATTGACTTATTGGTCTATTCTGAACCTAGCATAAAGAGCGCGATCAGTTCCAGTCTATTCACTAAGCGCTCACTGTGACTGTTTTATCTATCCTTTTCCAGTTGTATTAGAACACTCTTATATGCATGTCTTGTTCTTTCAAGATATCAGCATGGCTGTAATTTGCCAGAGGTGGGGAGAATGCCTTAGTATCTTTTGCCGTCTTGGCGGTGGCCAGGTCTATCAACCCCCTCTTGCCATAAGGAGTGGATCATGTAGCAAACTACTAGAAGTTTACCTAACAGTGCTCAGGGAGGCATACCCCACACCCTGTGACAGCCTCAATGACGCATCATCAGTGCCGGGAAACTCAGGGTTCACTTTCATATCTAGTGGAATTAGACAGCAGGGACAGATAGAGGTATTAAGAGAACCAGCCTCCCAATCAGGCTTAGAGGTGGTGAGCTGACAGGAGAAGACAGTTGGCCTAAATATTCCAAAATTTGGCTCGTGATAGCAGATATAGTGGCCAAAAGAAATATAGCAAAGGCGTGGGGAGCTCTCCAACCTCCAAGTGTTGTAGAATGGAAGGAGAATCTAGATTGGTGTTGCACTGCCAAAAAGTGGTGTTCCAGGGTAAGGGGTGCCTGAGGAAGTGAGACAAGTAGGTGGGATATAGAGGTCCCGGAAGTGATTTCATGCACAAGACAGGGGGTGAAGGAGAAGAGCAGCTACAAGACTCCGAACTACATGGGATTGTACATGAAGTTGCTTTCTCACTGATGCATTGAATTGTGACATAGTGCTGTACACAGATATTATCCCTGATACCCTTGTGGAGTATGTACAAAAATGCTGTGCCAATTGATATACTGCCAGGTTTTTGTTCAATAAAAATATTTTAAAACATTTTTTTAAAGAAGTGGTGAGTTAGCTGGACTCCCTACCACGTCCCTCTTTACCTGGTTAGCATCTTCTAGCCTTGGAAGAATTCATACTAAATTGAAGAGCTGAACAGCCAGGAGCAGAATATATTACGATTTTTCAGAGACTCTTCAACAGCCATAAATTCTACCTATTTTAATATGTGATGTGAAAACATATATTTAAAGTTGATTCTGGGCAAATCACTTAAGCTCCTTGTGCCAAAAAATAAAGAAATTAATGTGTCCTTGTGTAAGCGCTCCAATACCTTTGAGTCGAGTTTGCGCTGTATAAAGCTGCAAGAAAAAAAGAAAAGGTAACAACTATCTGTATATTTCACTTATTTGAGAGTGCAAGCCAACGTGACGTGTGAAAACCAAACAAATATGTGGGGCTGAATACTACAGGTGTGATACGTATATGTGTGAAGCTTGATGTCTATATTTCTAAATGCCAGTGAGGTGAGTCATACTTTTTCTCATTCCAGGGCTTAAAAAATGAGTTTATTTGAGCTGGCTAAATATAGCAACTACACTGAACGAGACATTTCGGTGCGAAGTGCTTCCTACACAGTCTCTATTATTATTAGTAGATTTGTGCATTAACTAGAGCCCTGAAAGTATGAAATCTGAATGTATGCTTTGTTCCCTTGCTTTGCTTTGTAAACGTTTTTCATCTTTTGTAGAAAACAACAAAAGAAAGATTACTGTAGAAATATTATATCAACAGAACGCAATACATTTACGGCCACTTGCATCATTGTTGCCGTTTACGATTTCTTAATTGCGAAAATGAAGGAATCGCAATTAAGAAATCGCAAAAGGCTATGCATCAAGAAATCGCAATATTTTTTGCGATTTCTAAAAATTCCTTAATTGCGATTCACAATTTGCGAATCGCAATTAAGGAATCCCTTCCCATTGATTCCTATGGGCCTCTTGGCCCATAGGAATCAATGGGAAGTCATTCTCAATTTGCGATTCGCAATTTGCGAATCGCAAATTGAAAATGCAATTTCAAGGGTGCAGGGGGGGGTCCAAAGGACCCCCCTCCTGCACCCCTTGAAATATAACTTTAAGTGCATTTTTCACACACACATGCCCCAAGGGCATGTGTGTGTGTAAAATGAAACTTTCAAAAATGCACTTTTGTGCATTTTTGAAAGTTTTCGCAAAGTACCATGAAGGTCAACTTCATGGTAATTTACCTCTCCCTATTTGCAAATTCGCAAATTTAAAATGTTCATGCATTGCATTTAAGAAATCTCAAATTGCGATTTCTTAAATGCAATCACAATTTTAGAAATCGCAACATGATTGCGATTTCTAAAATTGCGAAAAACATGATGCATCCCAATTTTGTCAATTGCATTCGCAAACGGCCGAAAATTGCGATTCGCACCGTTTGCGAATGCAATTGACAATGATGCATGTGCCCGTTTATCCTTGTGCGGGAAAGGATGTGCAACCTTTCGGGAATAGAAACATTCTTCAGTACAGAGTATATTTTCCGGGAAAAATTGACATTATACATCTATAGGCTATCTACTTGCCTACTGTTTATTCTAGCGGGCGTATCCACAGTGAAAACATCCAAGGTGTACATTTTGTAACATTTGCTATTAGAATTCAGTAAGAAATGCCAGCATGTATTTCACGTGTAATAAAATTCTGCAGTGATTACTGGTGCATTGCGGAAATATGTTCTGGTCATTTGCAACTTGTCTGCAGGTGGCTCGTGGTGGTTAAGACATCACCCGTAATTGAACAATAGGTAAATGAATTCATTCCTTTTAAGTATAACCATACATTTACTGATTAAAATTAAGAAAGTGCAAGTGGAAGTATAATAAGAAGAAAGCAATTGGACTCAGCTTCCTAAAGTAATGCTAACTACCGCTGCAAAAAATGATTCTGGGCCCTAGTCACAAACACACAGGGAAGAAGAGAATGTTGATATTTATACCTGCCCCTGAGTGCACTTTTGTCAACCCACTAACCTTCTCAGATGTTTTCCTGGAAAGCTATCCCAGGTGCAGGTTTCACAGTGTGCTTCTGGGAATGTGATGTCACTTCTTTAACAATCTCCTATTTTCCCAGTGTAAAGTTCTCCATGGTAGAGACCTATTACAGGGGGAGTGGAGCCTTCTGCAAAAATGCAATTTGTTCTGCCAGGAATATCTACTTGAATTTCTAGGAGTTATAAATCAGTTAATTTCAGCATTAAACTTGAATTTACAACCGACTTTACCTTTGAGAATTGGGCCCACAGTATTCTATTGTAGCTCCGAGATTCAATATCTGAAACCACGTGACAACACTGTACAATCTCATCAAATCCACTAAAAAAGGCATTCCAGTGCCTTGTTGTGGAGGCAAACATGACATTTAGAGGGCCTGATTCACAATGAATTTGTTGTGACTCTTGTAGCACACCTGCCTTACTCCAGTATTCCAGGAGTAAGCATCCAGAAATTCAGGAGTAACCCAGAAGTATTACAAGAGTATGGCACTCATAATAGCACCATCTTTGTAAATCGGGCCTACTGTGCTGTGTGGCCCACATGGGGTATTTGGAACGAGAGCCAAGGGTACATAGAGAAGCTTGGATGCAATAGGTACTAACCAGGAAACTCAATCACTTCCCCGACACAGCTTTGAAAATACTCATTATGGAGAAAGGTCATTTTCTTCCCAGCTTTTAAAATAATGCAATGCTGACAGAGACTGTAGGAATACATGTCAGGAAAATAATTTTAAAGAGGAGCTTGCGGTGGGACACAAAATGACCTTGAACAGCCAATTAGGCCTGACGGGTGTAAGCCACTCTGCACCTTAATACAACCTCCATCAACAGACAGATATGAATACTGATGCAGGTGTACATACCTCAGGTCTTTATTAGAATACAAAATCTTGGTGAATGAAATGAAAAATATTTAGATTTCCCAACAAAACATACACAATCCTTACAGGCATAATGGGGTGTGCCCTGTTCCAGCAAAATGAAAACACACAGTTTTTTTTTGTCTTATTGTTTAACACCCATCCGATGGGGCATAATGAAAACGAGGGTGTTCAATCCACAAGCATGCACGTGCTCAGGGTTACATTCTCTCCAGCAGTGTGTAGACTCCTCCCCCGAGGTGGGGGGGGGGCCTGATACTGAGGGCATATCATCTACATTAAACATAATTCGAAATACATCTTTTATGCTGGTGATGCCAGCATTGGACCTCCCAACATCATCTTGTTTGTTCTTCTTGTGTTTGACCTGGCATCTTTGGCGTGGTTTTCCCCTATCTTTTTGCCTCTACCTTCTGTATTTTTGATGTTGTGCTGGATTTCGTTTTTGCTGGATTAGATGCTTTGGGCACTTTGCCACTGCTGTTCAGTGTGTGAATTGATATTGTGATTGGTTATCCATGATTGGCATATTTGTGTCACCAAGAAGTCCCTAGTAAAGTGCACTGAGTGTGCCCGGGCAGGTGATAGCAAATGCTACTAGTGGGCCTGCAGCACTGATTGTGCCACCCAAATGAGTAGCCCTAAACTGGTGTCTCAGGCCTACCACCACAGTGCCTGTGTGCAGTCTGTGAACTGCCATGTCCTCCTGGTCAGTGTCCCCACTGGCCAGGCCTAACCCTTCCCTATCTGTACACATTGGTCACCCCTAAGAAAGGCCCAAGGTACCCCTTTGGGCAGGGTGAAGTGTATGTGAAAGGTAGAGCATGTACTTGTGCAGGTGACATGCTCTGGTAGTGAAATACAGCCATTTTCGTTTTTCACTATTGCCCCATAGGCTATCATGGGGGATGCTGGCTACAGTGGCTACCAGCAGATCTTCCCATAGGAGCAAGATTGGTCATAAACGTCTGGTATCTCTGAACTCAGAATTTAATAACAGATCTTTTAGGAATGGTTGTTCTTAAATCCTGTGTTTGAGAACAGCACTTTTAGGAAGTTGCTGTTCTCTTGTCTGACCCTTCTGTGTGCCTTGGTCTGTTTGTGAATTGGCTGTCTGGTTTGAGAGTGACAGGGGCTGGGAGCCCCCAGGAGGCTGGCTGGGTGAGCCCTAGGCTGAATGACTGCATCTGCATCTTGAGTGATGGGAGGGGATAGCACCTGGGCCTGAATAGGGCTGTGCCTGCCTTCCACAATGCTGGCTCCACCTCCTGCTGGGCGGCTGACAACCCTGCCCCTCTCCCTGAAAGGAAAGGAGAGGCCAGGAAATCAAAGTGCTCAAGGAACACCCAGAACTGGTTCAGACCGGGCTCAGAGCCCTCTTGCACAAAGGGATCAAAGACTTTAGGGGTATAAGTACAGGACCCCAGACTACAGAAAATTACATAATCCTGGAATCAAGAAGGAACCTCTGCCAAGGAGAAAACTGAAACTGAAAAAGGAAGACTGTCCTGCTGTTGCTCTGATGGACTAACCTGCTGTTGCTTTGCTGACAAGGAGAGGGGAAGAACTTTGCTTTGTGTTGTGTCCCCTTGCTTGAAGGAATCTCCAAGAGCCTGAGAAGAGCTGGCTCCCTGTTAAGAAGTCCCAGGAACAAAAGGACTACACCCCAGCTTCCCTGAGCTCTGCTGAGAGAGTTCTGTCCTGCCTACAGTGCTTGGGCCAGTTGTGGTACCTCTGGAAGTTATGCCTGTGTTGGGAAGCTGGAAACACACCTTTTGAAGACTTTCTGCATGTTTTGTCGCATCGCTCGCTTGCGGAGCGCATCCCCGACAGTGCGAGGAAATTCCAGCCGCTACGAAGGCCGAGATCGTCACAGCGCCTATTACCGCTGCCAGAGCCGTTGCATCCTTCGTTTGCGGGATGCACCAGACCGGTGCGGGAAGACTGCCATCGCTGCGAGTGTCGTCGCAGAGCCTGTCGTCGTTGGGTGAGATCGCCGCACCGCTTGTGCACCGCATCACGTCGCTGCGAGTGTCATCGCAGAAGCCATCGCATCGAGGAGCTGCGAGAGACAGATCACCGCTGCTCCGCACATCGTCGCCCCGGAGATCGTCGCAACTCCAAAGATCATCGCATCGTGCCTTTGCGAGAGAAAACTTCCTACGGAACCTACGCACCGGAATCCAGTCAAGTCCGCCTTTCTCCCCATACAGACCGGATTCGTTGCAACACGCCCGCTGCTGCAGCGGGGTTGTCGCATCGCCTCCTCAGGGTCTCAGGAGCAACGCATCACTTTTTTTCCACCGGACCCGCTTCTGCTTTGGAACTTTGTCGCATTTAAAAGGTACTGTTGGCTAAACTTGACGGAACTGTGAACTTTTCACGCAACTGTGGATTCTTTTTATCGCAACCTTAATAACTCTTTTGCAACCATATTCTTGAATTGTGTATGCTGGTGTTTTGTCCTTTTGGTCTTGTGTAGTTTAGATTAAACACCTTTATTTTTCTAAACTGGTGTGGAGTCAGTTTGTGGTGTTTTCACTGTGTTACTGTGAGTGTTGGTACACATTTTTGGATGAGCCTGACTGCTTGTACCAAGCTACCAAGGGGGTGAGCATAGGTTATCTAAAGAGTGTTTCCTCCTTACCCTGATTAGAAACAAGGGTCCCTATTTGGACAGTGGTACCTACCCCTGCCAACTAGAGACCCCCAGTTCTAACACCTCTGAAAAAGTCAACAGTGTCAAATGGAGTGTATCTGTTAGTTTGCTTCTTTGTGTTCATTCATTGAGTCATCACTAGGGCGGTTCATCATAAATGATTTTCTTACAAATATTTTTATCTTGGCATGTAGCGCTACATGGCCTTTTAGTGTGTTGGTTTTAGTGCTCACTTCCTTTTCCAAGTATATCATTCTCAACAGCACTAAGGACTGGTACAATTCTAAAATGGTCTTCATAACTATCTAGCAGACACTGGTAGTATACTCATACTGAAACTTACCCTTTATCTGTACAGCTGTTGCCTAACTAATTCATTCTGGTACTTGTAGTGTTCAATGTTTTCAGCTTAGTGCTGTTGAAGTGAGCGAGCACACTGCAAAGCCATTAAGAACTCATCTAGAAACTTTCTGGTAATGTTTGCAGCACAGCACTATTCCTTAAGGTTTTAACATCTTGTTGTGTGCTTTTTGGTAAACAACAGAGAACAGTATCCATATAATGAATGTCATGATCAGGGTCCAAATGTGTTCTTATGTTAATGCATTTTGGTTTAATATCAGCCAGGAAACCAAGGTGCAAATTGAGTGGGCTCAGAAAGCCCATTAGTGTGTGTACTGTAGAATCTAGGAGCCACGCCCATAACCATATTCACACTCTTTCTTCTGACTGGCTACATCAGTGTTGGGTATGTTTTGTGAAAAATTGAATCCTGGGCCTGGCAATACCGTTTTTAGCTCTCACCCAGCATTACAGCACATGCGCTGCTCGCTCGGCGAGATTTATTGTGAACGAGGAGTTTGTGAAGAGGACATTAAGCTACGCCCCTCATTTCCATTGTCTGGCGTCACCGTTTATGCTAAACGGTGGCTGCCATTAGAAATGAGGGTTTTTGTTGACGCCCTTTCGCCTCCGATCCGGACTGGGTCGCCTGCTTTGCTGCGGTCGCTTTCTTATCTTTATGGGGCCATGTGTTTCTTATTAGAAACACATGGCCCCATAAAGACAAGAGATCAATGCTTCTACTGGCACCATGTCACTGTTTTACTATGTACTGTGCGTGGTGGTCGCTATGTGGAAGACTGCATGACGTGCAGTACGATCGTGTGTCCACAGCAGTGTGCTTTGAGTGTTAATATGGGATGTGCTGACGGGTGACACTTACTCAGTTTGCCGTACCACGCATGTGATAAGCAGCGTCTGTGCTTAGTGTGTTTATTCAGTATGCTCTGTATGTTTTCCGTTCTATGTGATATACGTCTGTTTGCACTAGTGTCGCTACGGATGTTGTTCACAGAGTGATTTTTGAAAGTCTGCCCGCTAGGTGCTTTGTGCGTTCACATGCAGTGAGTGTGGGCTCACAGGGGCGGACTGGGAACTAAAATTAGCCCTGGCAAAGTGCTCGATCGCTCCCCCCCCTGGGGGGTTGGCGCCGACCTCTTTGCCAGGGCCAGTTTTCGGCCGATTTTTTTACAGGGCTGATTTTGCATCTGTGCTCCAAAAACGGCCCTGTAGCAAAAACGGCCCTGTAGCAAAAACGGCCCCCAGGGGCCCAAAACCAGCCCCCACCCGTACGACGCACTGGGGGATTGCCTGGTGCCTGCTACGGCCAGTCCTGCCCTGGCTCGAGGCGCATGGACGGTGCATTGTCTCTACAGTCAGACAGACATCTTACATTCCTTTGCACTGATGAAGCCAGCCTGTGAGTAACAGGGCTCAGGTTTGCGTGCGGAGGCTCCTCTCGGAGGACATGCACAGGCCCCACTTGCCCGCACTGAGCCCCCGTCTGGTGCAACGGCCCTGCTGGGTCTGGGAGAGCGGCCACTGACTCACTCACAATGGATGTATGTGCAGCTTCCAAGCCCAGATCCGGTGCAGTTTGTGCTGTCAGCCAAGCGGCAGGGAAGGACGAGGTCCCGCCAGGTCCCGATCACTGCACAACGCTCAGTCGCAAGAGAAGTTTCAATGAGATGTGCGACAACTCTTATTCACAAGAGAAGTGTCAGTGAGACGTGCCACCACTTTGATTGAAGAGAGAAGTTTCAGTGAGACTTGTCACCACTTTGATTCAAGAGAGAAGTTTCAGTGAGACGTGCCACCACTTTGATTCAAGAGAGAAGTTTCAGTGAGACGTGCCACAACTCTGATTCACGAGAGAAGTTTCAGTGAGACGTGCCACCACTTTGATTCAAGAGAGAAGTTTCAGTGAGACGTGCCACCACTTTGATTCAAGAGAGAAGTTTCAGTGAGACGTGTCACCACTTTGATTCAAGAGAGAAGTTTCAGTGAGACGTGCCACCACTTTGATTCAAGAGAGAAGTTTCAGTGAGACGTGCCACCACTTTGATTCAAGAGAGAAAAGTTTCAGTGAGACGTGCCACAACTCTGATTCACGAGAGAAGTTTCAGAGATGTTGGTCCTTCCACACTCTGCACCGCATTCAGCAGCACATCCACCATGGATGTTACAGAAACGCTATGCTCCTCACTACAGGCATGAATGAGATCAGCTGCATTGTCTCATTGAAGGGGTTTCAGAATAGGTCGTCCGACCCGGGAGCCAGGCACCTTCAATGCAGCACGCAGCCGCCCGTCATTTTCTCCTAGTATTGCTGCTGAAGCGCACAGATTACAGCTGTTGTAAATGCTGGAGCTGCCCCCTCGTCCTCCACACTAAGCACTTGACCGCGGTGGTGCCGGTACAGGATTTTGCCGGTTGAGGATAGAACAGCAGAGACAAAGACAAATCTGCCTCCTCACCACCCTAACTTGCAGCAGATGACTGCGAAGGGTCCTGGTGTACTGCCACCACATCAGAAAGGAAAGACCCTTTACTGAATATTCTCGTTTTCTTCTTTAAAAGAAAGGTATGCAAGGCACACTGTTTTCTCCTGTAGCAGGCTACAAAGGGGGGGTAAGGTGGGGGAGGGGGGGTGGAACTGTGCCGAATCAGACCATGTCAGACAGGTGGCATGGTGATGCAGGTGCAGTCTCACGACGGCAGAGTCAATCTGCCATCTTCCTTCTCCTCCATAAACGCTGCTTGCTAATACATTTTTCCAGATTCCTGGCAATGAGCCATTATAGTCCCAATCTTTAACAAGCATTTGCAATGCAATAGGTCTCGCATTTACAGGAGTTTAAGCTATTGGCATTGTAAATGACAATGCCTTTTATATATGTTTTAAAAACGAAAACAAAAATAAAAGTAATTGTCATTTGCAATGTCAATAGCTCAAACACGCGTAAATGCGAGACCTATTGCATTGCAAATGCTTCATGTTTTTGCCTTGAGTCATCATAAACCATTAATAGTACGGGTGTTCACATGCATCCATCCATTGTTTTGAGTGCATTCCCAAACTTACGAAGCAATGTAAACCTGGAAATACATCAAAGTACTATGTATTCCCAAGTGAAGTGTAACAATGAGAAATACCTTTATTTTTCCACGATAATTCCTCTCGCCCCATGTGGTGCATCTGCATCACACGTGGAAAGAGGAAAATGCCTACAAGGGTTGTTCCTGCACAAATACTATCCTGTCCATAACACTGGCACCCTTGCACAATGGCGCAGGGGGCCTGTGCGGAGGCTAGGCAGCATACAGCCTGCTAGTGCAACAAGCATTTGCAATGCAATTGGTCTCGCGTTTGGGACCTTATATGTATTTAGCTAAGCAGCACATTAGCCTGGGTGCTGAAACATCTACTGTTCTTTAACATAGAGGGAAAGTAAGCACCAAACTGTGTGACAGGCCAGGTATGGGAACACATGGAGAGAAATAATGCCATTCAGTGGGAAATGGTATAGTCCAAAGCTCTGTTTGTAAAACAAAATGAGGGCCTTCAGTAGTCATATCACTGAAAATAAAAGATTTGAATTTTTTTTGTCTACAGGTGCTTGTAGAAGATAATTTCTATGGACTGGAATCTAGAGAATGCCAAAGTGAGTCTGGTATTTTACTGACCTCAGCTGGCCAATTTCTATCAAGAAATGTAAATAGAGGCAGTTGCCAGATATATTTAAAAAACGAACGTCTGTCAGCAGAAAGCAATTCTGGTATTTTACTGACCTCTGCTGGTATTTTTCTATCAAGACAGTTAAATAGCGGCAGAGGAACAGAAAAAAAGTGTCTAAATGGAAGCAGACAAGTCCTAGGGTTGATCTCCAAAGTAGGCATGGGCGGAAAATCCGTTCCGCTCGCGGATTTTGCGGATTTTCGGGAAATCCGCAATCCGCGAGATTTGCGAATCTCCCGCAAAATCCGCAAATCCGCGAGCAGCGGATTTTGCTCGCACTGCTCGCACTGTTCGCGTGAGTTCGCGTGAGTTCGCGCCCCGCGAATAAGTGCAAAATTGCAGAAATACGATCTTAGCAAAACTGAAAGTAACTACTTACCAGGTTCAAAAGTTCAGGCTCATCATTAGTAGCCATTTCCTGTAGTGCTTCCTGAGGGGCCCCTCCAGAGTTCAGTTGCCAGTTGAAACTATTATGTGACCCTGCTCTGAACCTCAGAATAGTTACACATATGCCACAAAGGTCCTGAATTACAGCTAAGGGAGACAAGCAGGAGCCAGGCTGGAAGTTAAAATCCATTAATCAGCCCCTAATTCATTATTGTGAGTTGGGGCAGGGCAGGTGTTGTAACTAATTTTGCAACAATGAAAGCACTTAGCAAGTGCAAAAGATCACTAATCAGGGCGCACTAAGGAAGCAGGTGCCAGCTAAAAAAATATTCTGTGACACATTAATCAGCCCCAAATTAATTCAGGTCACTTGAGGCAGGGAAGGTGTGATTTGCTTTGCCGAAAATAATGTACACTGGACAACCAGAGGGTGTGGTGATGAAACAGAGGGTGGCATGGGTGGGCCAGAGGGTGGCATGAGTAGTCAGAGAGTGGCAGTGGTGACAGAGAGTGGCAGTGATGAAGAAGAGTGTCCCAAACAGGCTGGACACGTAGAAACAACAAGTTCGCGAAACTTGCGACCCGACAGGTAAGTTCGCAATTTGCGAAAGTGTACAAAACCCTCGCGAACTTGCAGAAACACGGGCGAACACAAAAAAAAAAAATCCGCAAATTCGCGGGAATTAGCGGATTTTGCGGATTGCGAATCCGCAAATCCGCAAAATTCGCGAACGCGAGATCCGCAAAATTCGCTCATGCTTACTCCAAAGCCCACAAAGTACATACACATATAAGTATATTTTAAAGTATATACTAAAGTATATACCAGAGGTCTAGAATGTGCAACCTAAAAAGGGAGCAGAAACACTCCATATCTTTGTAAAGTGGAGCATTTCTGCTCTCTCCCTTGCATGCAAGGCAGGCCAGCAACTTTGCTTGCTGTCTTGCGTTGTGTGAAAGATTAGTAAATATGCCCCTTAGGGCGGTGATTAGTTATGATAATTTTTGATTCCCAGAATAGGTACAAATACGGTTTGTATTAGACCTTTAGCGTGGTACAAAAATCACCTTAGCTGTAACCAAATTACAGTTACAAACTCTTTTGAATAGAATATGGGATGAAAGAGTATCTATGTGGCCCTCTGGCTGCCCCTCCTGTGTCATGAAAGTGTGAACAGAGATGGGTACACTCTAGGAAGTGGCACCAGTGTGTATGCTTGCAATTAATGAAGAGGGTTGTTGGGGACCAAACAGCAAAAGGCCCTGGGAAAGGAAATGGTTTAGCTGCTTGGCAGGTTGATAAGGGGGGATCAAACAGGCACATGATAGTGATTTCGCCATGGTTGTATGGATAAGGTGTGCACACATTAAATCACTGTCGACATCACTGATGCCATTCAACAGAGTCACATTACCCTGCTTCTGTTAGTTAGCAAGTTCATGTTAACTAATATTTAGATTTTTATATATTAAAGCTTGAATCACATTGATACCATTTCAGTGACTAAAAGAGCAGCAAATAGTTGTAATAAATACATTCACAGTAGACATAAAACTCAACAGGACCAATAACGCGGAAAATTGCACATGTAAATAAAAGAGTAAAATAGTTGAACAAAAAGAAATCTGAGGGAATTAGAACACATATGGCATGTTTGGATCTACGGGTAACTCCATCTGTTCAATATATTTGGTGTTACATGGGAAAATAATGAACCAGTCTATAATTAGTTTTATTCTGTAGGCACTTTGAATTTCCAATCACAGAAGTGAAGGCACCTATAGCTGTTTATCAGAGTGAGACATCAGAGTGGTAGAAAATGTCTCTAAAAATCACAGGTTATGCCTTAGCTGGAAGGGAAGTCCACACTGCAAATGGAAGAAATATGGAGTAGAAGATGACTTATAAAACACACATTGAAAGCAGACATAAATGGAACAATATTAGCAAGAGGTTCTCACAACAGTCATCTCACATTAGAGCAAGTTGCCGAAAAATTTAAGAAAGGACTCCTGGATATAGGAGAATGGATGGCTACCAACTGCCTAAAGCTAAATTCGGAAAAAAAACGAGGTTCTCATTTTTGGAACCCTTTTACCAGCCTGGCCAACTAGTTGGTGGCCAGAAACCTTCGGTACCCCTCCCACACCCACCACCAAGGTCAGGAACCTCGGAGTTATCTTCGACGACGGTCTTATTTTCCTGGACCATGCCAAAAAAACAGTATCTACGGCACACCTAAAATTAAAAATGATCAGGAAAATACGTCCTTTTCTCCCTGACTCTGCCATTAAGACATTAGTCACTGCCCTTGTCCTCTCATCCTTGGACTATTGCAATGGGCTATTTCTTAATGCTCAGGTTAGAGTAATCACAAAACTCCAAACAATACAAAACGCAGCGGCACGTCTGCTCTCTGGCAAAACAAAGTTTGAACCCATCTCAGGAAACATTAAGGATTTTCATTGGCTCACTGTACAAAAAAGAATTCACTTTAAATCCCTCTGTATTGTTTTCAAAGCAGTCAATAATCAAGGACCACACTTCCTCAAAGATCAACTACAATATTACAAACCCACCAGAGCTTTACGATCAGCCACTCTCTATCAACTGGCTGTCCCCCGCACCAAAACTGTCACCTGGGGAGACCGTCGGTTCCTGGTGGCGGCCCCCAGACTTTGGAACACCTTGCCTCTCAATATCAGGCAAAGCACCACCCTCCTTCAGTTCCGTAAACTCTTGAAAACCTGGCTCTTCACTCAATAATTATATCACCCTTTCAGTCTGTCTTAGCTAGCTGGTCTACAACCTCATATCTCTTATGTAAACAAATGATTTATCAGCGCCAAGACGCCCAAGGGTATATGCTGCGCTTTACAAATATTAAAAATAAATAAATAAATAAATAAATAAATTAGAGGCGCGTGGGAAGCCCATATTCTTCAGTGTGGAACACTAGTGTGTGTGACTGCCACTCAGGTTGTGTGGTCTCAGTTGGCAAGAATACCTTACTCAGCCCACATCTTAGCAAAATTCACTATAACAGATTACATAGTTTTGGTGCAGAGACATATGAATTTATTTGAGGATCCTATTTTCCCTTAAAAAAAAGAAAAGCAATAGAATGAATGAATGCAAATTTTACATGATATAGGATCACCTTTAAGAGCTTACAAGTTACATACAAAGCTTAATCAATTTATTCAGACGAAAATCACAGAGTTACAATACATGATGTTCCTGTATTGCGTAACAGACAGAAGTTAAGTGGGTAGGAGCTATTGGGAACAATCGGCCAGATTCATCATGGTCCCGATTTGCGAGTCCTTAATAGCGAATATTAAGGAATCGGTATTAAGGACTCGCAAATCGGGATTCATGTAGGAATCGCAATAGAATTTGCGATTCCTACTGATTCCTTATTTGCGATTAGCTAATTGCTAATCGCAAATAAGGAATGACTCCCCATTCATTCCTATGGGCGCAAATAAGGAAGCGATTCCAAGGGTGCCAGGGGTGTCTAAAGGACACCCTGTAGCACCCCTGTAATGCAATCTACATTGGAGTTGCGCACACACATGTCCAAAGGACATGTGTGTGTGTGTAACATGCAACTTAGAAAAATGCTTTTAAAAGCATTTTTCTAAGTTTACGCTATTTACCACGAGGTTTGACCTCGCTGTAAATAGCGGACAAAAATTGTGATTTCGCAATTTTAAAATGGATCATGAATTGCATTTAAGAAATCTCAAAAAGAGATTCCTTAAATGCAATTCCTCGCAAATGTGCGAATTCTTAATTAGCGAATTTTGCATTTGGGATGATGAATCCCAAATGCAAAAATTGGACTCCCAAAGGGCCAGATTCTGAGAATCTGGCCCTTTGCAAGTGCAATTTAGCTTGATGAATAAGCCTGAATGTTCCCAGGGGTTTTGAATGTTATCAAATAAGTTTCCAAACTTTCCTTTAAAGAATAACCCTTCTTGCACTGGTTGAAAGGAAATAAAAGGGTCTCCGGCATTGTGAAGATCAGTTTAACTGTCATCTGTTTCTCATTTATTATTTATGCCCTGTGTTCTATGTTCAATTACTTCTAGGTTAAAATCTAGCAGTCTAGTTCCCGGTATTCTGTTCTTTTTGGTTATGTGTCTGACCCCGCACCTCCACTCATTGACCTTGTCCCCATTGAGCTCAGGATTGCAGTTTCTATACTTTTTTCATACACTTTGACTGCTGTGTGCCCTCATGTTATACATTGGGCCAAATTTACAAGAAAGTTATTGAGCACAGAACTGAAAGCCATTTGGCTGTGCCGCACTGAGCCAATATCAAAACACAGGGATGCAACATATTTACATTAATAAGTCACATCCTTGTACTCTCCCCTGCGCTGGCTCTTATTGGCTGCCATGTGCAAATGCAGGCTTCTTTGCACCATGGTGCAAGGGTGCCTGCATTGAGGGGAGATTGTTTTTGTGCAGGAAGGGACACCGTCCTGCACAAAAACAATCAGAAGAGATATTTTCATCTTTCTAAGTGTGCTGCCGAATGCAGCACACATAGAAAGAGAAAAAAAAGGAGAACTGAAAACATTTCTCCTCGTTGTGCCTCACTGTACCTGCCCTGCGAGGCGTAGGATTCTGACGCATTCCCAGGTTTACGAAGGGGATGTAAATCTGGGAATGTGGCAAAATCTATGGGTGTTGCGCGGGAACACCCACAGCAACACCCATGGAACGCCCCTTTTACACAAATTGCTGCGTGATAATGGGCTGTATTTACAAGGACACGAAACGCCACGCAGGGTGGCTTTACCTGTCCTTGTAAATATGGGGCAGCAAACTGCGCTGCTGGTGCATCACAATAAGTAACCTTTTCTTTCGTGAAATTGCCAGCCGACCTACCTGCAATCCGCAGGCTCACCAAAAAGACTCCAGGAATAGCCGAACCGCCATAGGAGCAGACCCGCCGCATGACTCCCGCTGACTCAGGGAGACTGCCGCAGAGTGGAGAGCGGGGTCTGGGGAAACTACATCCCCCACCAGGCACTGCGCCAATCGTCACCTCGAAGCGCCAGGAGGCGCATAAAAGCAGCGCATAGCCTGCAGAGCGGGGGAAACCTTTTCTTTCGTGAAATTGCCAGCCGACCTACCTGCAATCCGCAGGCTCACCAAAAAGACTCCAGGAATAGCCGAACCGCCACAGGAGCAGACCCGCCTCCCGCCGCACGACTCTCGCTGACTCAGGGAGACTGCCGCAGAGTGGAGAGCGGGGTCTGGGGAAACTACATCGCCCACCAGGCACTGCGCCAATCGTCACCTCGAAGCGCCAGGAGGCGCATAAAAGCAGCGCATAGCCTCCCTCGCGGGACGCGTGCGGGACGCCGGGCGAAGCCCGGGCAAAGGGCGGGCCCGTTTCAGCCCGTTCCAGACTGATCCAGGCTGGGCTGGGCCACCCCCCTTGGCTCCTACTATCCAGACGCTGCCCACATCTGTTAAAGGTATTGACTATTGATATTTGAACCTTTTAACAATGACTTCGACAAGGGGCTCCAGAAGCAAGACTGCACTTAAAACTGCCTTGTTTACAGGTCCTATTGACAAGTTTATTTTAACAACTACTGAGGCTATCAACCAAAACATTTCCTTATTAGAGCGCAGGGTATCCCAGGACCTTGCGATCGCCAGGAGATCTTCAATGGGCCTCATAGCAGCGGCTTTAACCCCGCTTCCATCAGCTTCTCCTATCCCTATCCTAATACAGTCTGGTGCAACAGCTCAAGTCCACTCCATTCCAAATGCTTTTGATTTGTCAGCTACCAACCTGTCGTTGGAATTGGAGTCGATAGGGATCCTTGAGACTACTCCGAACCTTGAGCTGATTCTGACTAAAGATCCTGTACAAACAACCCGGCTCAAGGGGGTGAGAGAAGGTGCTGTCCCAGAGCAGCCAGAACCCCTGAATAAGGGGAAAAACACCAAACAACGTCTCCAAACCAACAAAAAGAAAGGGCCCATCGTGGCACCAATTAATAACGCCCCCTCTGATAATAACTCCGGACCACCCGCTTCATCAAATTTACAATATCCAATATTGGACAATGATCAAGAGGGTGGTGTCAGTCTGACTGACTGTGACTCCTCGCAGCTCTTTGCTAGATTTAGGGACTTATTAAAATACCATCTCCAACAGTTGGAATGGAGCATTATGGCAATTGAAAAGCAGCTTGCCATACTCCTCGTTAAATTACCCAACCAGACCAGGGAGGCAATTAATAAACCTGGTGGGGTATCGACAGCGGTCAATTCTGGGGGTTTACCATCTAACTCGGATAGACCGCCTGTTACGAACAAGGCCCAGTCTAAAACAAAAGAGCCTTTAACACCCATACCGCCAGTTTAAAAAAATTGTGCAAAATCTAAGCCTAAAGTAAAATCTCCAGCTCAGTCATCTGTACCTAGCCAGCAGATTTCTTCTGTTCCCCCTCCACCAGCCCCAGCAACAGCTGCCAATCATACTAGGGCCAATGCGTCTTCAGAGCCATCTAAAACTAAAGCCCCCATGCCTCCAAAATCCCACCCCCCAGAAGGCAAGAAGAGGTCTAGACTCAAACGCCCAGTTCATCTAGCACCTGAGGTATCCCCATTTACTGTGATCTTAACAGGAGTACCCGAACTCACAGCAGGAACAGATGAACCTCCCTGGTCCCTTTTGAATAAAATCCTCCAATGGCTCAGTATTAATAGGCCATTACAGCCTCCAAACACCAGTAGAATATCATCTGTATATAGAGTACCATGGGTAGGGACGAGCCCTAAGAGTATTCAGGGGGATTGTGTCATCATTACATGTGAGGATGCGTCCACCGTGAATCATATCTGTTCGTGGCCAGACCTGGAGAAGAGAGGGGGAATCGACACCCATCGACTCTCCTTTTTCTATCCCCCCACATACAATTATCATCACCCAATACCACCACCAAATTGGGTTATACCCCCTGAACAACCCTGGAATTTTGGAGGCCCATGGCTGACCCAGAAGAACAGGAGTAGGGAGTGGGTACCTCGCCCCTGGTACTCCAACAGAGGACAACCTTTGGGCGACGGGTGGCGAGGCATTCATACCAATAATAGATTTGATTGCCTCGAGATGGTTGATTGACATTATGCTTTACCATCATTAAATCAGTTTGACAATAGGCAGTTAGGGATGGACCCACGTATGCAACATGTCCACGTTAGCGAACGAGCAGTCCCTACTATTGATTGCGTATCCCCTAGTGGACATGCTGTCATACGGAAGATCTTTGTACAGGAAGGCAGCCCCTCACAAACTACCCCTTTCAAACCCTATCTCAATAACATCCAGACTCCCACTTGTAGACCTGTAGTCGGGCACCTTCAAAGTGATGTTTCATGCGTCATCAAAGAAGCGTGTGTGGATCCTTGTGTCCTGAAGTTTGTCCCATGTGAGAGCGCCAAGGCAGATACCCTGCTTATAGCTCAGGCCTCTCAGTCAGAGTTTGTCGCTAATGGTTCAACCGAGTACGCTGGCCTTACCCTCATCTCCTGGAATATTGCCGGAATTGCAGGGAAACTCGACACCCCCTTCTGGCCTAAGTTTATAGGGGAAGGATTTGATATAATCCTCCTCCAAGAAACCTGGTGCCAAGAGCAAATAAATATAGAGGGGTATTCATCTCACTGCCTTAATGCCACCAAATCCAGTTCAGGTAGGGCTAAGGGGGGCCTTCTGATACTACTGTCCAACAAGTTGTGTAATTACAAAGTTAAAAGCAGCTCAAATGTGGGTACTCACAGCCAGGTAGTAAGGGTCGAATGTGGTAAGGGAAACAATTTGGTCCTTGTCAATTTTTATAATAATATCTTTGATGTAACCAGAGGGAATATTTTATTCCCTTTGGAAAAGGAAATCGTAAAGGTTTTGGGCATCTCAAATAGAAGGGCTGATATCCTATGGGCAGGGGATTTTAATTTACAGCCTTGCCATTTATCAAAAGGGAATCCATGTGGTTTTGGTACAGAGATGGTTAATCCCAGGGGGGGTGTGGATGAAAGTGAGGATTTTCTTCATTTCCCACATTGCCATTATGGCTCCATTCTAAATAAACTGTTAATTAAACTAGATTTACACCTGTTAAATTGTAACAAAAACAATTTGAATGTTATTTGCCCCACCTTCACAGGGAGGGATGCTGGGACATTTATTGATCATATCTTGTATTCCAGCAACGGAGACTTCCTAAACCTATGCATTAGAGAGGAAAGTCTAAGTGATCATATTACCATCTGTGTTACCCTACCGGGACGGGGTGCAAATATAGTGACTGGAGAAACCTGTTCCACTGATATAGCTCCGATTAGACCAAATGGTCCGAGGATTAAATGGACAGGAACCAATTCCATGGCTAAACAAAGGGAGTTATAGACAGTTGCAAAACTGAAATCAGTTATTGCCTAAAAAAATTTATTGATCCTGATTTCCTGTTATTACAATTTATCAGGATTAATTCTATCATCAATGCTATTTTTACTAGGAAATCTTCATCTAAAAGAGTTGTAAAACTAGGCTGGTTTGACAAATCCTGTACAGTAGCTCTACGGGAATTGAAGAAAGCCCTAGGTATTAAACCCCGAGACAGCAATAGAATAAAACAATTAAGGGTTAATTATAAATTGGCAATTTCCAACAGAAAAAAGGCTTTACAAAGTGAAGCATGGGATAAGTTGAAGGAAGCAGCAGAGACCAAAAACTGCAAACTTTACTGGGAAACAATTAATAGTCCCTTTTTGAACACTGATGGAATCCCGGAAACAACTTCTTATGTTGCATGTGAGGAGTGGATTATCCACTTTACTAATATTTTTAACCCCGAAGGGATACCCCTAACCCCACCAGCTACTGAGCCCTCCTCCTGGATACCCTTACCCTTGGAAATAACCCTGGAAGAGGGACACGAAGGGCTTTCTAATAGCAAGGGGGGGAAGGCCCCGGGCCCCGATGGGGTCCCCATTGATCTACTAAAAGCTGAACCTAACTTGTGGGTTCCTATCCTGGTGAGGACTTTTAACTGTGCAGTAGAAGGTAATATCCCTCCCTCCTGGGGCCAATCAGTTATTATCCTCCCATTTAAAAAAGGGAGTAAATCTGAGTCTTCAAATTACCGTCCGATCTCTTTGTTGGACGCCTCAGTAAAGGTCATGAGCAGAATTCTGCTCAAAAGACTAGAAACTTGGGCTACAGATATGAATATTTTAACAAAAGTGCAATATGGCTTCAGGAAAGGTATGGGCACCCTGGAGCAATGTGTAAATTTGGACCTTATTTTAAAGAAATATACTGTAGCCAAAAAGGGCAATCTTTTTTTATGTTTTGCTGACCTGAGCAGCGCGTTTGATTTAGTTGATCATGCCATTCTTTGGAAGGTTTTACTTGAGTCAGGGGGACCAAAGGAAATAGTTCATTTTTTGGCCAGGCTCTATGAGAGACTTTCCTGTAAAGTTCGTTATGGCAGCCTAGGCGAATGCACGCCGTTTCTCAAAGTCTCACGGGGCATTCGCCAGGGATGCGTGTTGGCCCCCCTTTTATTTTCCCTTTTTATTAATTATATAGATCGCATCTTGGTTGATACCCCAGCAGATGCCCCCCTGATCGGAGGCAAACCCGTCCCAATATTACTATATGCGGACGACGCTGTTCTTTTATCTCGTACCCAGATTGGTTTACAGCGACTAATTGACAGATTTATGCTGTTTATTCAAAACAGAAGGCTTTGCGTGAACAAATCTAAGACGTATGTAATGCAGTGTGGGCAGTCCGCAAACAAACTGAAGTCCAGCTTTTTCTTAGATAGCGACAAGATGACACAGGTAAAATCATTTTGCTATCTGGGAATTACCTACGCCAATGACGGGTCATGGATACCCGAGTTTGATAATATCAGGATGAAAATGTTGCGAACCACTAGTAGTATTTTCCGCTTTGCATCCAAGCTCGGATCGAGAAGTATTTTAGATATGATTAACATATATAACATACGTTGTGTTTCCTCTGCATTGTACGGGGCGGGTGTGTGGGGTCATACTGAGGGCCCATCGCTCCAAAAGGATGAAAACAAGTTTCTAAAAAGACTGTTATGTCTCCCCCCTCCGCCTCTGTCCAACTAATCCATGATGAGGTGGGGATCGAGTTCATTTCTGACTTAGCAGCCGTTCGGCCACTCTTATTGTGGCGTTCTATTTGGGCTAAGACAGAAACTCGATTCACTCAAGAAATTATTCTTGACTGTATAGGCCTGAATTACTCACTTCGCATTGAGTGGCTGCAATACATTCATTTCTGGTACAAAACCCTATTTGACCCCGAATTGGCGGTTGCAATCCCCAAAAAAGAAATTACACAAACATTTTTAAACTTCAAAAAGAAAGGGTGAGATAAGGTGTATGGCAAGTTAGCCACCGTGAAGTTCTATAAAGAATTAAATTTAACTCCGGGGTTTCAAGCCTACCTTTCGAATGTCTCTCGACCCTCTCATCAGTTTGTACTAACCCGAGTTAGGTTGGGTATTGCACATCACCTTGTCGCCTTTCCAGTACAGAAATTAAGATCTGAGACCCTCTGCCCTTGCGACAACACCTCAGGCCAAAGCTGCTGTCATTTTTTACTTTTTTGTAAATTCTATCACTTTTTAAGAATAAGGTACCTAAAACCTATCCTTATAAAATACAATATTCGATCTTTTAAGAGTGCTCTAGAGTTACTATCTTCCCTAGAGAATGTGGATATTTGTTTTTTGTTGCCACTTTTATCTTGAAATGTACAGCTGCCAGGAAGTGTATAGTGCTGCCATAATTTTATACACTCCTGTCTGTACATATTTTCTTTTTTAACAGCATATTGTATTTAATCTCGCATTATGCCCATTGTCTGTAAATGTATGGTCCTTCTACCTTTCCTTTTTGTACTGTATTTGCTCTAGCCCTATTGAAACCCTGCTCAAAATGTACAGCTGCCAGGAAAAGTATTCTGTGCGATAATTATCTTTATTCCTGTCTGTACATGCATGACCCTTTTTTATCTTTATCTTTTTAACTTTATATCATATTTTTAATCATGTATTGTTGCCCAGTGCATGCTAGTATATGTTTCCTTCTTTTATGAATTATCTCTGAGATCATTTGAGTCACTATGTTTTTAGATTAATCGTGTATGCAATGAATTGTTTATATGCCAATGCTTGTATGATTTGTATTTTCAAATCGAATAAAAGCTTACGACTTGACTTGACTGCTGTGTGCCCTCATGTAATACATTGGGCCAAATTTACAAGAAAGTTATTGAGCACAGAACTGAAAGCCATTTGGCTGTGCCGCACTGAGCCAATATCAAAACACAGGGATGCAACATATTTACATTATTAAGTCACATCCTTGTACACTCCCCTGCGCTGGCTCTTATTGGCTGCCATGTGCAAATGCAGGCTTCTTTGCACCATGGTGCAAGGGTGCCTGCATTGAGGGGAGATTGTTTTTGTGCAGGAAGGGACACCGTCCTGCACAAAAACAATCACAAGAGATGTTTTCCTCTTTCTAAGTGTGCTGCCGAATGCAGCACACATAGAAAGAGAAAAAAAAGGAGAACTGAAAACATTTCTCCTCGTTGTGCCTCACTGCACCTGCCCTGCGAGGCGTAGGATTCTGACGCATTCCCACGTTTACGAAGGGGATGTAAATCTGGGAATGTGGCAAAATCTATGGCTGTTGCGTGGGAACACCCACAGCAACACCCTTGGAACGCCCCTTTTACACAAATTGCTGCGTGAAAATGGGCTGTATTTACAAGGACACGAAACGCCACGCAGGGTGGCTTTACCTGTCCTTGTAAATATGGGGCAGCAAACTGCGCTGCTGGTGCATCACAATAAGTAATGAACCAGAGGCGCAAGGGGCTTGTAAATATGCCCCTTCATTCTTACAACCTGCAGATAAGACCTGCCCCAACACACCTTGCCAGGAGCTCCAGGTGCTACCAAGTCAGGCGTGTAGCTACAACACAAACACTACCCTCCGGAAATACTCCAAGACTGGGGACACTCAAACATTCCACAGCAAGGTATCATAACCACAGATGTGCAAGACACTAGGACACAACAGACAGCTGACGGAATCGATGTGGAGGAATAAGGAGACCTCACAGGAAAGAAAATGAATCCATAGGGTGTGAAGGCGTTTAATACCCTAAGCTTCTGTATTGCACAATCTATAGATGACCTTCTTTCCTGAACTCTTTCTATTTCCCACCATTCTCAACAATACAGGCACACATGCCCCTGCTACCTGGGGGAAGGAAAAACTTCAGCCTTCTTTTAATTTAAGCACCCATAATCCCCTAATGCCTGTCCCCCGAATAGCTATGATCTCATCACCCATCTTCAGTGATTTGTAATTTGAACATTTCTGCAGAGTGTGAATATGTGAAGTTCCTTCTTGGCTTTCAGTAGACCTTAGAACTTAATAGAACTCAAATGACAAATTCTTAAAAACGTATATTTTCACCTTGGCAAGTGTTGATCGCTGCCGCATCTGATACTACTGCCAGGACTTCCCAAGTCCTACTGATGAAACACCTAAGGCAGACTTGCTTGTCCTACTTCGGTCGTCGCAGGGTTCTTCTTCAAGGCTTTGACACTACTACCCAGGATCACATCTGTTGGAAGACTTCTCCTGTAATGTTATTTAGCATTCAATAAACCATCCCTCCTCCCAAGGGCTCTGGGGTCACTGCTCATAAATTTGCATCACTTTACAAAAATACATAAATAAATAAATAAAAGTTTCATCAGAAAAACAGATATTCTGGACTCCATTATGTGATGTCTAGTGGTGGTAAAGCACTGGGTACAAAAAAGGCTGGATTTTACTCTGTTTATCAGTTGACTTATTCACTGCTCCAATCACTCTTCCATACTGAAAACAAATTCTTATTGGTGCCTTTTTTTTTTAAAGAGCGTGGTGGGTGTTCCACGGATCTATGGCCACTTAAACAGGACAGTGAGCATAGTTGAAGTTTAGGAAATTGATTAATTTCTTTGATGTGTCACTTTTTTACAAAAACGTTTATGGCTGAATGACCTAGTAAAAAAAAAAAATCATGTATTTTTCTATTTTTGAGACAGCCCAGAACAGGTGTTTATTTTGTTTTGCAGAGGTCTAAATTTTCCGTGATTCATGCATGCTTATATCGTCCATGCTAGGCATTTTTCTTTAGTATTCTGGAATATGTAGTCCTGTTGATCCCATTATAAGACTATGATTATGAGTTCCAGAATGCAACGACGAAAAATGCCGGACTCGTTGAGCCAGTCACATATGCGACTTAGAAACGTGGGAGCTTTGTACTTACATTGCTCATCGTTTGTGTTGCATAAAAATCTGACTGATTTGCATATGGCCATGTCTGAACTGGGGTGGCAGAGTGGGCTAAAGAATGGTGATGGATTAAACCCAGATCTGTTGACTGGGTGTGAGTGTTTGATTGGTTCAGATGCTCCGTCCATCACCACCCCCTTTTGTACCGCTTACATAAAAATCTGACATGCTTACCATTGGTGTTAATACATTTTTGATCAATTCACCGATTTATTTTTCTTTATGCGTTGTAAATGTGAGTTTATGGGAGGCTTGCCTATGGAAATACCTTAGGAAGTGTTACGCACCACTGAAAGGTGAGCAAAGGATGCTTCAGGGACGACGCTGGATTTTACCTGTTGAGACATCATGGGCATTCTATTCTAGGATCTAAATAAAAACACATAGTCCCAGATTTAGGAAGACCTTGCATTGCCCTTGCATCATGCAAGGCAGAGCCAGGCAACACAAGGGCTTCAGAGACATTTACTGAGCCAATCATGGCTCTGTGCAGCTTAGAAAATCCAGAGTAACACAAGGCAGCAGCAGTAGCTTCCTTGCATTACTCTGCCCTGGAATGACACTCCATGGGTAGAGTGTGGGCATCCACCCATGGATTTTGGTGCATTCTCAGATTTACTAAGACTAGTGAACTTGGGAAAGCATCAAAGTGCTTCACCATACCATAATGAGGAGAAATATGTATATTTCTCCTTGTTTTTTCGTCTTTCTACGTGTGCTGTAGAAAGAGAAAAATGCCCGAGAGGATTGTTTTTGTTACACAAGGTTGCCTGTGTCTGCGCTGGGCTGCACTAAGTTCTCCAGTGCAGGGAGGGGCGAGGAAAGCATGAGGAAAGCACCATATCTTAGTAGATACGGTGCATTCCTGCCCTCTTTCTACCATACATAAAGCGCAGCAAGGTGTCTTGCTGTGTTGCTTAACTCGTTAACCGTGGCGGTAATTCCGCCGCGGATTGGGCGTTTCCGTGCACGGGTGGGGCGCCATCGGCCAATGGCCGACGGCAGCACTGGGCAGGTAGTGCTGCCGTCGGCCATTGGCCGACGGCAGCAATTAAGGGGTTAACATGATTTATTTGTAAATCTGCCCCATAATCTCTGTATTTTGTCTCCCACACCTGGCCTACCAGAAAGGATGTTTACACCAGACCAACCAATAGGAAGGTCACAGTGAAAACAGAAAGTAACAACACTGATTGGTGTCCGCTCCTCCCCAAAGAGGGTAATTAATATTTACAATATACACAAGATTACACAAAAAAGAAAACCTGCCCAAATGAAAAAAAGGCAATATTCCGAGCTATAAAATAGCATAACTCTGACTATAGTCAATATAAAACTTTAAAGTGCCTGGTAACACAAATGATGCTTCACCTTGTTAACAAACTCCCCAATCTCACATATTCTCTGCCAGTGGGTTAAATCTCACCAGATCGATAGAATATTACAATGTGGAGAGGGGACTCAATCCAAGATAGCTGTTACACGTATGTCTCAATTTAGCTTCACCATTTACAAGAAATATACAGTGGGGATGCTTGCTATCGGCTCTCCTATATGAGTTTTATAATTAGAAACAGTGCTTATATTTCATAAATAGAAAAGCATTGCTTCGGTATACATTTGCATGGAAGGAAATAAAATACTGAATAATGAAATTGTTCAGTTTACACGTTTATTTGAAATAAAAAAATGTATGCATCCACTCCTTAACTCCTTGAACGCTCATGACGAGCTCAGCTCGTCATGGTGTACACCTCCATACACTCATGACGAGCTGAGCTCGTCATGAACAATGGGAATGAAGCAAAGTCAGCACAGGAGGAAAATAACACTAGCATCGAAATAACAGGTTGCTTACTTCTCAACTCTATTCATAACCCCCGCACTCTGCCCCACTCCCACATGTGATCCCAATACCTTTTCCTTTCCGTACTTCCCCTCCCGCCAAGAAAGCCACTACACTTCTTGTCTTTGTGGTGGTCATTTGTTGGCCGCAGTTTATTAGGGTTACAAGGAAACAGGTATATCTTGCATTTGCATGTTATGTCATTATTCATTTCCCTGATATTGTCTCTTGTCCCTTCTGAGGCAGTTCTTTTGTAGGTTGGACTTTCTTGCGCTTCCTCTGCGCGGGAAGGAAAAGGATATCAGTTGTCCCAGGGTTAGGCCGCCTCGCTACCTTGTCCGCTTTGCTGTGCCCTGCCATTCGGCGGGGGCTGGGCTGGGAGCGCCGTCTCGGCTTGCTACCCCTTCCCTTCGTAGCCATGAGGCATCCCAGATTCGCTGTCCTTAGGCCACCTCACCAAGCTGTGTGGCATCTGCAGGTGAGTGGACCTATTCTGGCACACCGCCCTCCGGTGTGCCTAGGTACCAACCGTTCTCAGCGTAGCCCTTCGCCACGCGTCCTCCCTGTCTCAGCCCTGCGACATTGCTGTTCCTTAGGTGTGGGTGGGTGGGACAAGATTATCTGCTCGCCGTGCTGCTCCCCCTCCTCCACATTGATAGGAGCATACTTGGAGGAGCGGCGCTTATATGCCTCCCTCAGGCCACTCTCGCTCTTCAGGCCTCCCCCCTCATTGGGGGGTTTGAACGTCGCCTGCCCCCCCCATTGGCCGCGATGCTGGGAGGGGGAGACGGACGCAACACCTTTGAGGGCTTCCCCTGCCTCTTGCCGGGCGACCCCGTTTTCGCGCAAAATCGGCGTCTCCTGCGCCGTCCCCTGCCCCCACCAAACTGAAATGGGGGCTCACCGCCAGGTTATGGCGACGGCTCTTGAGCCCCCTTCGGTGGCCCGCCTCTGCGATAAACTGGATAGGGTTTTTTGCGTGACATGAATATAAAATATTTTGGTTGATTCAATAAAAGCCCAATATGTTCTGCCAATAATGAAAAAAACATAGTATCTTTCAACCTCAAGGTTTTACAAACTCACTGCCACGACCACACGCTCTTTCTGACTGTGCAGCCCCTCACCAGGCATTTATCTTGGTATTTCACTGCATCCATGGTGTTTCGCCCATCTTCATGTGATGACAAGTTTCCAGAGCAGAAGCTCTGTGTCGTGAGGCAATAGTTGGTGTTTACTGACCGTGTGTGCAGTGCTCTTTGGTGCTGTTGAATCCTTGCTGTCAAGTGAGGAGTGCTGCTTCAATCAATGTCCTGCCAGTATCAATGTCAAGGGGACCTTCACATTTCCTACACTGCAGTGTTCATTTCAAAGGCAAACAATAATGCTGGAGGGATCAAATCAGATTCCGTAAATAGCTTAAGCCCTTGACATTGAATTTTCATTTCCTCGTGATCTAATGTCAGTGTAATATAGCATTGAGCAGAGTTGCATTCCTAAGTGCTATGTGAATTAGTTTCCTGTCTTGTATACTTCGTCGGCTTAAGCTAAGCTGCAGAGGGTGGCCATCTGTGGATAGTTGTACTTAAATGCTTAATATTCATGCGTGTGTCATCCTCTTTTATGTTTATAGTGTTAACGTCTTACATGTGAGGAGCATTAGAACATTTTACAAAATTTAAGAAGATGACATATCGAAGAAAGTGTATTAAACAAGCATTGGTAAAGCCAATAGGCCGGGCATTGGCTGTCATTGTTTTAGCTTTTCCAATTCTTGTTTTGTTTCTCACTGCTTTTGTAAACCTTCATTTTTGGGGGTAGCTGCTGGGTCCTTTCCAATTTAAAAAAATGCCTAAAACTGAAATTATCTTTTGGTCTCAAAAAGTGCTCATTTCCATAGTAACCTCTAGCATTAAGGGAACTACTTTGTATGTGGATGTGCTCTTTGTGAAAGACAAGAATAGCCTCACTTACAGTGAGGAAAGCCAATGGCTGAAGTGGGATGACCAATTGCCCCATGCTGTATTCTATGGTGTGCAGAAGAAAATGTGAATAAGAACATCCACAGAATTGGGAGAGCTGGCTGAAAGCCCGAAAAAGTAAATAAATGCATTTATGAGTGCTTGCTCTCACCAATTCTGTAGACAGTTGGAGCTCTGTAAGGTTTGCCATTATCCTTTGTTGGGGAGGGAGGAGGGGGGAGTTTGATTATATGATTTTGGTTTCATGCAAAGACTCTCTATGATTGACAGGAGAGCACAAATTCAACACTTGAGGGAATAAGTGAACCTACAGTTACATATTTTTCGAAAGGTGCCCAGTAACCCTGAGATGATATGCCCAATGGGGAACTGGAAGTCTCCTTTGCTTCCATATTATATAAGAGATGCTTTTATTATAACACCCTCTCCATGAAGTCGCAGATCTCTGCCATGGCAGGCTAATGCTTCACGTTGGCCCGCACTATCAAGAAATCCACCCCCTCCTGCTTTGGAGGCAAGAAAGGTTGTGATCCATGCCCTGATCACTTTGTGTTTGGATTGCGCACATGCCCTTAATTTTGGAGCAGCAGAAGCCCAGGTGAATCGTTTACAGGTGTCCCAAAATGCTGCAGCCAGGCTACTTCTTCACCTGCTACATCGTTATCAGTCCACAACTGCTCTTAAAGCGCTGCATTGACTGCTTGTTACGAAACAGATTTTGTTTAAAGCCTTCGTTATGGTTCACCGGGCAGTGCATCTGTCCAATCCAGACTATTTCACAGTTAGATTTGCTGAGTATATTCCCGCTAGAGTGATGGATTCTGTTTCTGACTCATTTCTTGTAATCCTGTGCTTCAAACATGTCCGAAAGGGCGGTAAAGCTGTTCCCTTCCTTGCGGCCAAGGGGTGGTATGAGCTCTCTTGCTAATTATGCCTGATGTCTTCTGAGCTCACTTTCTGTAAAAAACCCAAATTTGTGCTCTTTTCTAGGGTGCAGTAAGACCTCTGTTTAGGGTTGCGTACCTGGGCTCTGCCTGTTAGCGCCGGGACACTCCTCAGAGTAGCCATGCGCTCTACAAGTCCTCTCATTCATTCATTATGTTGTAATCATTGTGAAACCTAATTAAAAAATGTGTTTGTGTGTATGTTGTAGATAGACAAATATCTACCGGGCCCTGGGAGTGAATGTATCAAGCATCATGGAGCTCTGCCCACTTACAGATTCCAGTCCACCCCTACTGGTGGAGTTTGAGAATCAAAAAAGCGCCAAGATAAAACCTTGGCAAGGCAGCAACTCTATCACAGCAGTGAAACATCATCAGAGGCAATACAATCCATTGTTACCCTGCTTGGAGATTTTGGAGCCAAAACTAATAGCTTTAGAACGAGCTTAAAAATGATGTATCCAAATCTGAAGGGCCCTCTACGTGTACTGCCTTGGACCTTGCCCTCTGGAAGACCTTGACCTCCATAATAGACACTGAGGGTGCAATTTCAATGTTGGCAGACAGGGAAGTCAATGACAATGAAGTTCCCTCCCTGCCAAAACAGTTGTCGGCACGCCCAATTCAGCTCGGACCATGGGTTTGGCTACAGCAGTGACTACACTGTCAGCACCATAGCCAAACTTCTATGACAGCCTGACGGCCATGATGGCAGTCCCTGTCAATGCTTTAGAAATAACCATTAGCTTGGTGGTCACTTCTAAGTGTAGGCTTTTTCTCAGTCAGGGTGACGAAGTAAGTTAGGGGCCCATTATGATGTCGCGTGGATTGCCCCCGCCAGGCTGGAGATGGCTACCGCCAGCCTGGCGGGGGCAATCCACCCAAAATCCGCATTTGTTTTCCCCCCGCCATATTAGTATGGCGGGAGGGACCTCGGAGGATGGAAAGACCGTCCGCTGCTTTTCCGCCCTGGTTGCCTTACGGCCGGGACGGAAAAGCAATAATATGGTGGCGGCGTCTATCAGACACTGCCAGCCATATTATGAGGGGCAATTGTGGATGCCTTTCCGTGGTTGCAATGCCGCTATGAAAAGGCATGCGGAGAATCCCAGCGGGGGCCCATTGCGGGCTCCCAGGGACTCCAGGGGGGTTGGGGGTGCAGTACCATGCACAGCATGGCAGGCACCACGCGGTGCCTGCCATGCTGTGCATGGAAGTGCACAGCTTGCTTTCCTGCCATTGTGGCGGGCGGTGCTAAGTGCACCGCCCGCCACAATGGTAGGAATGCGGGATGCGCCCGCCACTGTGGCGGGCGCATCCTAATGCTGCCGACGGGACCCCCGCCCTTATGGCAGGCAGTCCCTACTACCGCAAGGATGGCGGGCGGGCAAAGTCCACCCGCCATCCTAATGAGGCCCAAAGTCTGTTGTGCTTGTGAAGAAAGAGCCACCTTCTGATAAAAAAAAAATGGCCCCTAAGACATAAAGTAAATCTTTGAAAATAGTGACTTGCTTTTTGTATTCAATCTCTGCTGCAACACAATCAACCTGAAATCTAGCTCACAAAATTAGACTGTATATTAGCACTTTGAGTTTTCTAGGCATTTCCATTAAACTATAAAAAATCCTATCTCCACGTCCCCTTATCAAATAAAAAGTTTTAGGTGAGTATTTCATTCTGTTATTTTCTGACATGAAAATTGTTGGTAATGCTTGAAATTAACATGCATTTCTCTGTGATGTTGGCTTTGTAGTGTAGTCCCTATATTCCCAATAGGCTCTGCCCATTGCAATAATATGTCCTATAGATGTGACGTAGGACTTATGTCTACTAGGTCTCTATCGAAATATATTAGACTTAATTGTGAGTGCCAGCTAGCTCAGAGGTCACTAGAAACTTTCTCGAGTTCACAAGAAGGGATTTAGTTTCTGACAACCGCATAAACATGACAACTTTGTTTCCCCAAGATAAAACTGATCTTCAGAGTCGTGGAAACAATAGATAGATATTTTACTCAGTCGTTCAATAATGTGTATAGTTGTGTGAGCCATTGAGACGTGCTTTTAAGGATATCTTTTTTTTATATATCCAATAAAGATTAGTATTATTAAAAAAAAAATAGATAGATATTTTACTCAGTCAATCGTGCATGCTTTGTTTCACCAGAGTTGCAGAGAAATAGATAGACGGGCATTTTCAATAAAAGGATTTATTGAACAGTCTTTTTTCTCAAGCATAAGAAATGAACTTCTACAATCATAAAACTGGTTGCAAAATATAATGCATACAGTAAAAAGAGTAGAATAAAATAATACTATAAGAGCATTGTATGGTTCCTAGACAAAGGCTAAAAAGTACTCAACTGGTGCTTCTAAAATACGCCTACCCCGGTGTACCTAACCTAAGCTTAGTACGATGGAAGAAGTAAGTGAGGTGTAGCATAAATTTAGTATTCTTTGCCAAGAATCTATCCAAGATTTCTCCTAGGGTCTAATCAGCTCCGTACCTTGGTTTAGAATGAAGAAGGTCAATCTCAGGACTCGATTTCACAACAACCCACAAGGGTAGCTTAGAAACATTGGAGCTGGATTTCTCGGCAGGAGAAAAGACAGCATCTCTCTCAGTGCCTCTGCTGGTGGGTCGGCTTCCTTTGGCGCTTGCAGTAGCAGTGCGCGTCGAGCAAGTAGATCGTCAAACTGCTTCAAACCACTGTGTGTTTGCTATGGCCAGTGTGGGCATATTTATACCTTGAAGGTACCGAGTTTGATGTAAAGGTGGACATAATAACGTCATCAAAGACTCTCAGTTCTTTGAAAACTACATGAGTTCTTGGACAAGTCAGTATTCGAGCAAGGGGAAGTCCCTAGATGTTGAAGCCGAGTTTTCCAAGAACTCGTTGTAGATTTTCGGAACTAGTGGAAGTAGCCCTGCCGCATTTGGACTGCATGAGCTATGTCTAAATATGGTTATGATTCTTATGCCTATATAAGGATATGGTGATTTATACCTATATTAGGGCATGAATCGGGAAAATTACAATAGGGTTCTAAAATGTTATACAACAGCTTCTGCTTGTGACATAGCCATTAGAGATTGAGCAGAGTTTTACTGAGACTTGTGTTGAGACCTAAGCAGGATGTGTTTATTACGTTTTTAAAGATCCCTTGTTCCCAAATTAATGACCCACTTTGTGAAAATACTTTTGTCCAGGTGAATAGCACATCAATGACTCCATTTTGCATACTTGTTTATATTACAAGTTTATAATACTCATCATTGAGGGATCATTGTAAGGTGCTAAGTCAAGTGCAATGCAAATGCACTATGTCTTGAAAAATGTAGTAGAATGTTTAAAGTTATTATAGCTTCGTAGTACACTATTGGTTGTGGGATAACTTACCTTACCATTCCAGCTTTTCTATCACCAATAGGAGTCTAAGTCATCCTCTGGTGGTATGTTTAGCATGTGGTGTGAATGTGCCTACTCTGGGGTTATTCACTGGGTTCAATGCAGGGAATTATCTATGTTATTATATTGTGTTTCTTTACCAACATTATGCCTCCATAGCAGTGTAATGCACAGTTAATTCTTTCTACTGAAGGGACGCCATCCTTTCAGTTGTATACCCAAAGGAAGTGCTAGCATAACAGAGCACCGCCCCTCAAAAGAGCTACCAATTTACTAGAGCGCTGCACTTTTAATGCTGGAATCCAGGTAGATCTTTGCTGAAGGCTAGTCTTTGGAGGGTTCTTGTGATGGGCTGGTAGCCAATTAGCTCAGCCTGTTTGTTGCAGTATCAAAAATCTGTTCACATCTTTATATCACTCGTTTGGAACTGAGTAAGTTGGGTTGCAACTAAAATGTGTTCTCATACATTGGTTGTCTTGTTATCTATGACAAATTAATTCAAGGTCTAATTTCAGCTACCATTTAGTGGACCAGTGCTCATGACACACAAACACACCGTCACAGACCTGTCGCAATTGTTGTGTGCCTTGTTAGTTTCCCCCAGGGGGTAAAGCGTTTAGGGCCATATGTATCATAGTTCCGTTTTGCGATTCCTAAATACCGATTTTTAAGGAATCGCTATTTAGGAATCGCAAAATGGTATGTATGAAGAAAATCGCTCTTTTTTAGCGATCCCTTAAGCTTCCTTAATTGCGAATTCGCATTTTGCGAATTCGCAATTAAGGAATAATTTCCAATGCATTCCTATGGGCCAGGAGGCCCATAGGAATGATTTCCAAATAATTCTCAAATTGCGAATTCGCAATTTGCTAATCGTAATTTGAGAATTATTGCAAGGGTGCAGGGGCGTCTCAAGGACACCCTGCTGCACCCCTGTAAATTACATGTTTGTGCATATGGTGCACATACATGCCCAATGGGCATGTATGTGCGTCATATGCCACCCTCACAAATGCACAATTGTGCATATTTACAAGAAATCGCAAATTACCACCAACTACAAGTTGGTGGTATTTTGCGATTTCTAAACCTGAAATCGCAATTCTTAAAAGCTTCATGCATAGCATTTAAGGAATCGCAAAATTGCGATTCCTTAAATGCTATGGCAAATTAGGGAATCGCAAGTATTTCCGATTCCTTAAAATGAGATTGTTTCATACATATCAAATCATGCAACATAGCCTTTTGCGATTCGCAAAGGCAGAAATTCGGCGAATTTCGGCTTTTGCGATTCACAAAAGGCTTGATACATATGGCCCTTAATGAGCACAGTATTTGGGTTGCCCCCTTTTAAATCCCTTTAGATGAGGGGGGTTGACCATGGTGCCCCAAGTCTACTGGCCATGCTGACCTTTAGATGCATTCTGCAACTCATACATGTATACACAGTGAAAGACAAAGGTCTTTTCTTAGAATGCAATGTCACATTCTGAACTTCTCAACATTACAAAATGCACCCAGACAAGTTCATGAAATCCGTCTTACAAAGTCTGATGTTGATTCATGGATGTCTTCTCATACAGACTATTGGTATGCAATTTCTCATTCTGATAAAGTCGAGGAACTCATATGTTTTGTAATTTTGAAGGAAGATGTTAGAATTTAGTTGTTATACAGTAAGCACGTGGTGAGATAAACACATATAATAATTGCCATAACGACCTGAATACCGGTGAATTCATCCAGTGTGTGTGGGACCATAAATCATTAGAGTTAACAATTGCGTGCAATTACATCATGAGTGCGCTTTGGTTCTGCTACAATGTTACTGTGTCTCGAAGGTCAAACTAATTTAAAAATAGTATAAAGCCCGAGGCACAATAAAATGACGGAAAAAGTAATTGGATATTAATATGAATTTACTGGCCATTAATTTCTCTTTTTAGTGATTTCGAAAGCTATTAATATGTTTCATGTCCCCATAATAAACACCATTTACGTCTTATAGATAAACAAGGCTAATACGTCTTACGTAGGGGATAGACCATCGTCAAGAAGCCAAGAGGCAATATCTAGCCCAAACCCTTACCTGTGCTTGCCTTACTCTCAGTTGACAATCCCATCTCATGTTTATAGAGGCCCATACACAGGCCCTACAAAAGGAAGACTACCAAATTTCAGCTCTGAAACTATCGAACTACAGGTTTTGAATGTTTGGTCAATCACAGTACTGTAAGTCATTCATTCTTTTCCTTTATTTTGGTTCGTAAAAAATCCATAAAAGGCAACAATACACATTCGTATATGAATGAAACAGACTAAAAACAAATACATATATGTACATATAAAAACACTATAGATTAAAAAGATGCTAAAAACAAGTTGCAGCCCTCGTGACAGAGATGCGAGGAATTTAAAATGTCACTAAGGTCATTTCTTATGTAATCTCTGGTCTAAGAAGCAGACATGATATTATATGCAAGTGATTGACTGAAGGACCACACACCCATTTGATCTTCAGATTAGATAAAGGAAGAGAGAACCGGTCAGAAATCTTCCCCCTTCTCCCCACCTCATATTGCCACCCCATAGATAGCACCTCAAAGACATATGGAACAAATGTCAAGAACTCAAAGGACGTGCCCTGACTTTTAATTCTGTCAAGCTTACCCATCTTCCCCTTTCCCCTAGGCAGCTGGCATGATTACATCTATTGACAATGTGGATGCAACCCAGACTTAAAGTACTTAAGCAGAAGGCCTCAAGGCACACTATATGATGCACACCCTTCACATGCAAAATATTATAACACCCTGTCATCATATATAGAAACTCTCATCAAACATAATAGCCTAGCATAAAACACAGCTTTAAATCGCATACATGTTTAGTAGCAAAGGTATGCATTTCAAGCCATTCGCATACCAGCACTGTCAAACATATATAAAAACTCCTTGACAACTCACAGTAATAAACACGCTTCTCTCAACACCTTTTCTTCTCTTGCTCCACACAGCCAATTTCCTGCCCTCTCTGCAAACCTGACTTGCTAGCAGCATATCATCAGCCCCTCCTAATTTATTTAACCCTGGCAAGGTGAGGGCCCTGGTAGGACACTATTCCCTGATTGCTCGCTAACTGAAATTAGGATTTCACAGTTAACTTGGCTTGAGAGTACTTTCTTCACCGAAGGGCAAGCCAACGCTTTAAAGTAGCAAATCAAAAAGGTTGAGATGAAGTGAGGGGGCCGTGTGAGTCTCATAAGACGTAGGCCCTAGTGCAAATAAAAGAAACATTCACAGGACTAAATTCAAGGCAAAGCCATAAAGGTTTATTCAAATTTAGGAATCATTAAAGAAGGTAAAAAGAAGTTATTCAAATTCAAATCAAAATAAATAATGCATCAAATAATTACATTTCAAGAAGATCAACATAAATTTGTATCAAAAGCAGTAAATAGCCCGAACCGCAGTATAGTTCAGCAAGAGGACTGACATGGAATCTATTGAAATAAGTCAGGGAAAGTCTAGGTTTAGATGTGGAGTCTGCATCCAAGAAAGTAAAAACACAGTCTAAGTATAAATCAACAAGCAGAATGACATAGAGACTGTTTAGTTTGAAAGGCAAGAAAAGTCTGGCAAATATCCCAAAAAGGGCACATTTTGAAGGCTGCAGGCAGTGAAAGTCTCACACATTTGACATGGTAATATCTTATATAATAGGGCTGGAAAGCTACAGGGACACAACAAGTTGCTAGAAGCCCTTTTCCTGAAGAGCTCAGCTGACCAGTTCCAACTGGACCTACCCTGAACCCAGCTTCTACTGGAGAGTCTTGACTCCCAAGTCCTGTTCCTGAAGGCCTGGAATCGTTGACTGCGTCACAGTATACTCCTTATAACAAACTCAAAAACCTGGGACTTAAAAACATTTTGGATCCAAAGACCTCCGGAGGACCAGGGCAAACCTGTTAAATCAATCCAACGAAGGTGCATTGCTGCTGGGCCAAAGATTCGGGTTTCTCGTGCTCTGGGCTTTTTCACAGCAGCAAATCTGTTTCAGCAGAACATGACAGAGAGGGTATCCAGCCACGTGGCGCCCTGATTAGCTACAGCTTGCAGCCTTGCCCCGATGGAGAGATTTGAGCTCCAAAAAGTGAGTGAGCCTGAACATAGAAATCCCTTGAGTCAAAGGCGCCAAAACTATCCATCCAGCGAGACACCTTTCTTTGTTGCAAATTTTGAATTTCTCCCACTCAGAGCTTTCTCACCAAAATGCAAGGTCTTTACCAGGACCTCGTCTGACAGCTATCGGCCTCATAATGCCCTTCTTAGAAGCAGCCTGCTGCCTTGCTCCGCAGAGAATTGTTGGCTTCCATTTCAGAGTCAGGAAGTAAAACTTCTGACCAGTTTGAACCGGAACCCACACTTCGGCTCAGTTGGCCTTAAACCATGAGTAAGTCCCAGGCAAGGGCAATCAGATGACCTCCATTAGTGCTTAACTCTCTTTGGCTCTATTTTCATTTACAACTTTGAAAATTCAAACCTCCAGTTCCATTTGCTATATTTTTGTCATTTAGGTAAAATTTTGTTCAGTTAAGTATTCCCTAGTTTTATAAATTGGAGTGGGATTTTTATTGTGTTGCGCTTTCTACTTTGTAACTGTTTCGGTACTCCTGAATGCTTTACACGTTTTATTAAGTTAAGCCTATCTGCTCTGTTCTATAGGTACCACTGTTTGACCTCACTTTTAAATGAATGAAACCTTCACTGGACCAAATAGGAATAGTGACTATATTATGTGTGGTGGACTATCATGCACGCAGACTTATAATCTACTTTCCCACATACAGTAACTACGAACAAGAAATAAAACCAAGTCAACAGATGCATAATGTTAAAAACTGTTAACTATAGTCTAACACTTTACGGTGTGAAATAATACGCATCATCGATTTGATAGAGGCTTCATCATTAGAAACACCCACAGTGAGGTATTCTGTCCAGCAAGCCAAAGCCGTAGGTACACGTTTTAAAAGATCTATTAGTTTTTTACTTTTTACCTCTATGGCTTATTTTTTATGTAATTATTGAAGATGCACATAGTCTGATATAGCTGTCCCTCTCAACCATAATGCAAGGGGGAAGCTGTCATATTAAACATCCGTATTAGGGCAAAATCTACTTCTTTATAATATCATGACTGCTGGGCAGACAACAGTGCTAAAAGTTATGCTTTGTGGTTAAATATGTCAGTTCTAGTTTCCCATAATGGAACATTACCTCATACCTAGCGCATACACTGACATTCCAATCTAACACCACAGGTATTCCCATTTAAGAATATCTTTAATGGATACAGAGAGAAGAAACACTTCCTACAGCCTGCCACACTCCATAACAGCAGATTACAGCACCCTGCACACTTTGTTCTCTCAAGGTCTGAGCTCCTAAAATAGCCAGTGAATCACCCCCAATTTACAGTTTTAGCTGGCAGCATGTTTATAAGATATCTGTGAATCTCAACACAGGCATCTTGAAATGATGTAACAAGAGGACACATATTTTCTTCAACAGAGAGCAGCAGTGATAAATATGAGTTTGAATTATGTAGGGGAAAGATTGTGTGTGCCTTGGTCACACCTTTGAAACAGCAGATGCTCAGATCTTTCACCGCAGACTGTAATGAGAACATGTCTCCTGTCTAAAAATGTCAACGTATTGCATAGAAAATATAAAGAAGTATATCAGGCTCAAATTTAAATATATGGGTCGTTGAATGATGTCATGGCTTACAACTGAGGGTGAACCGTAAATCACTGTGTATTGCTATCACCTAAAAACTGGTGTTGTTTGTGGGATCTACAACTGGGTCCATCCAAGACCCCGATTACAAACTGGGTGGAATACCATGTGGAGATTCCCAGCAGTCGAATTAGTGTTCCCGGTCAGTATCTTCACATGGAGTTTGGCCTATTACTCGTTTGATCTCACGGAATGGCGAATAATTGTGCGGACATGGAATGGCTGAGTGGGATTCTGCACAGTAGTACCTGTTCTAGGGGATGAAAGCCCCCGTTTACCAACAGCTGGCAAATGGGAGCAGTGTCTTTGCTGCAGGGTTGGGGGGGGAGGTTGGCAGGTCAAGGGAGGGAATGGGAAGAACATTTTTGGAAAGGGGAATGCATGAGTGCAGGTCTCCACCTTGACAAAGAAATAACTTCAGGGAGATGGGGAGATGAGCCTTACCGCGATTAGAGCCAAAGTCTCATGCAATTTTAACAGCCAGAGTTTCCAGAGGTTTAATATTGGATCCAATATTCCCACACCGGCGCAGGCCGGAACACCGGCCATTCAGGATCAGGTTGAGGGGGATAAAGAGCACCTGGCCCACAATCAGGCCATTTCTAGTTACTAGTGCTAAAACAGACACAGATTTTACCTGCTCCCATTGGAAGGCTATATCAAAATCCCAAATATTATCCACAGGGAGTGTTCAAGAACATTGACAATTTGTTTTGATTACTCAATTGCCAATATCCCTACCCCCCATTGCTACCACTGAATCCCTAGTGATCCGCACACTTTCCACTTCTCCCCCCCTAACCTGCTTCCTCACTTATCGACCCCCCCAGTCCCCCCTACAGTTCCTCCCCGACTTTCTGGAGGTTCTGGCCACTATTACTGTCAACAACTCTTCTATTTTACTCCTTGGAGACTTTAATTTCTGGCCCTCCGATCCTGCCGAATGCCCCTCATCTAAGGAATTCTCCGAAACCCTTCACTCTCTCAACTTTACATCCCACGTCCACTCTCCTACCCACACTAAAGGTCATCGGCTTGACCAGATCTGGTCCCTGAACTGCCCTGTGGAATCACTTTCTATCTCCCCTTGTCCTTGGTCTGATCATCACCTGATCTCCTTTCTCCTTCCCATTCTTCCCCCAGCTAAGACCCTCCGACCCAAGAACACCTGGGTCCGATCATGGAGTCGCGTCAATCTTGAAAATTTCTCTTCCCTCCTGACTAATTCTCTTCCCGCTCTCCAGGGCCTCACCACTGCTTCCCAGGTTGATTCCATAAATCAATGGCTTACTCACAGCTGCGACTCTGTTGCCCCGCTCAAACGCATCACCTCCAAACGCGACAAAGACGCCAACCGGTGGTTTAATAATGAGCTCAAAACCACCAAATTAACCGTCCGTCGCGCAGAGCGGGCCTGGAGAAGAAACTATTGCCCCACCTTGAAGCTTGAATACACCAACATCTTGAGCCAGTATAAAAAAGCCATCCTGGAGGCCAAAACATCCTACTTCTCTTCGAAAATCCTAGCAGCAGAGAACCAGTCCAAAGAGATTTTTTCCATCGTCCACAACCTGGCGTTCTCGGACAGAACGACTCTCAAACCAGCCCCATCCGAAGACCTCTGTCTCTCTCTTAACGATTATTTTATTCTTAAAATTACCACCATTAAGGCCAACATCCCCCCTCCCTCTCCATCTTTTGTTGATCCTCCATGTCCTCCCCCAAAAGGTGCACTAACTGCCTTTCCCCCTTTCACTCGGGAAAGTTTGACCTCTGTAGTGCCACTGATCAAATCCGGCTCTCCGCTCGACCCCTGCCCTGCCCACATCCTTCGCCACGTCTTTGTCTCTTGCCCAGACCCTCCCCTCCATTTCCTCAATAGTTCCCTCTCCCGAGGCATAGTTCCCAGCTCTATGAAATCCGCGGTCATTGTGCCCATTCTGAAGAAACCGGGGGCAGATCCTTCTGTCCCGGCCAATTTCCGCCCCATTTCCCTCCTACCTTTCTTGGCCAAGGTGCTCGAGCGCCATATCACCTGCGCTCTGAGTTCCTTTGTGGAGAAACACGGTGTCCTTGCCCCCCGTCAAGCCGGCTTTCGCCCCGCACACTCCACGGAGTCTGTTGTTATGTCGGTCCTCGACACCCTCAGGGAGGGTATGGACACCAATCAGCACCAGGCGCTCGTGCTCCTCGATCTCTCAGCCGCTTTCGATACGGTGGACCACAACACCTTACTCTCCCGTATCGCGGCGGCGGGGATCGGGGGGAGTGCCCTGATCTGGTTGTCCTCCTTCTTGAGTGACCGCACCCAGGCTGTCCGCCTGGGTGACTATACAGCGGACACCCGAAGAGTTCAGTGCGGGGTTCCCCAGGGTTCCTCTCTCTCTCCCCTCCTATTTAACCTGTATATTGCCCCTCTTATTTTCTCTCTTCAACAGATGGAGGTCACCGTATTTGATTATGCGGATGACCTCCAGCTGGTCTTTAATCTCTCTTCTCCTTCTGCTACACTTAATTTCCAAACTGTCATGCTTCATATCAGGGACTGGATGAACCACAACCATCTCAAACTCAACCCCGATAAAACAGAACTGGTGTTGACGGGTGGTTCGTCCAGCCCCTGGTCCCCCCTCTTCTGGCCCCCTTCTCTCGGTCCTTCTCCTGTTCCCTCTCCCTCAGTCAAAACCTTGGGCATTAAACTTAATTCACAACTCACCCTTCACTCCCAGGTTAGCTCTGTGGTTTCTTCTTCCTTTCTCTCACTGCGCACTATTCGCAGGGTGTCCCGATTCTTCACTTTCTCCGCACTGAAACTCATCATTCTGGCCATGGTGGTGTCCCGCCTGGACTACGGGAACGCCCTGTATGCTGGTATTCCCGCATACAGCTTACGCCGCCTTCAACAAATACAGAACCAGGCGGCCCGCCTGGCCTTCAATCTCCCCAAATTCCACCACTCTACCCCTCTTTTGAAATCACTGCACTGGCTCCCCGTGCGAGCTAGAATTCAATTCAAGCTCGCATGCATTACTTTCCTGGCCCGCTCCAGTTCGGCGCCAGCCTTCATCTCCTCTGAGATCATCCCCTATGTCCCCACTAGGGCTCTACGATCCTCCACCCAGTCCCTCCTCACCATCCCACGCTTCCGGAGAAAGAAGTGGGGTGGATCTAAATTTTCTGTCCTCGCCCCTACCCTCTGGAATTCCCTTCCCCTTGAACTTCGCTCCATCCCCCTCTATTCACTATTCCGTAAAAACCTCAAAACCTATCTGTTCACTAAATCCTTTGACTAATTGCCCGCTTTGACCTCCCTACCTCCACCCTCAGTCCCCGTTAGTTATAGCGCCAAGAAGCCGCTGGTATACGTGCGCTTAAGAAGAACTTTTAAACTCAAACTCAAACTCAAACTCAAACTCAATATAGCGGGGAAAATGTGAATCTAATAGAAAAGAGAAAAACTGCTAGGAAGAGAGTGCCTGAGGGAGAAAAGGAACAAGTGATAGAAAGGGACGATAGAGAGAACAAGGAGAAAGTAAAATAAAGAAAAAAGAGGGAATGGAGAGAAAGACAGAAAAAGAAACAGAATCTGAGGGAAAAAGAAGTCATGGGAAAAGAGGATAAGAGAACGAGTGAGCAAGACAGAGAGGAGGGACGTGATTATGTCAGAGAACAAGAGTGAAAAATGCAAGAGAGAGAACGAGAAATAGAGAAGGAAAAGCGTGAAGGGATAGAATGACACAAATAGACTGCTAGAGAAAGAGGGAAAGAAATTAAACTATAACAAGAAAGCGGAAAAGAAATTCAGCACCTTTAATTCAATTTAGAAAGTACTTTTTAAATTTTGTATTTATTAATTACTTGTATAGAGTTGCACATATCCATGCAGTAGGTTTTACGAAAATGCATGGTATCGAATGAAAAAGGATTTCAGGCAGACTCTGTTTGAAGAAGAGGGCACACAGAAGATGCGAGAGATAAACCTTTCCTCACCCTCTTAATGACAAACGTGCCTTGATTTTATCGTGAGGATATTCATCATTCAGGTCAGGTGTGACAACTGCATCAGTGCTGCGGTGACATGAGTTAAATGAGAGAGCCCTTCTGCAGGGAGGAAACGCAGTATGCTTTTAGAATTCGAAACACCAATTCTTGGAAATGTGTATAGGAAATGTTTCAATTATGTTTTGGGCACTTGCACATGGAGCTGGTGTTCTCAATCTTGTGTTCCGGTTTAGGGGTGACTTGGCCAGGCAGTTCAGGCTGGATTGTTCATATTAGAGCAGGGCCAAGACTGATTTGCATATGGCTGGGTCCAAGCTGAGGTGGCATGGTGTGCAAAAGAATGAAAGGTCGGAAGGATATCCCGAGCAATTGCCAGATCCTAGCTGCTTCCTGCAGTCTTACGGTTGAAAGGGAGAAGAAGCATGCACCAATGCACATGTATATGTCGTCCCAGACTTGTAGGGGTGAAGGAGGCGGCCCGTTTGGAAGGTGGGTGACTCAAGGCTATTCCGGGAGACATATGGCCAGTCTGTGCACAACCGCAAGCTTTGTACGGCCTCTAAATGGCTTTCATCCACCACCCAGAGAAAGAGCAAAAGGAGTTGTCAATTCAGAACATCTCCCCCGTTGAGTGAAATATATGACATTTCAATGGTGGTCTCTCACTACCATTGACCGATTCTCACCACAGCATTTCAAAGGATCTTGTGTTTGCAGAAATATGATCATGTTTGATTCCTGAACTTTATGCACAATGGGACATGTATATCTGAAGCCCCAGGCGTACTACCTGCATGGCGGCTGATATACAAAATACAAGACTTCGCAAAGGCTTCCTAGAGCCCGGCTGTGGAAGGTATATGGAGTACTTTAGGGAAATTTGATCAATTCCTTAATACATACTCGTGGAGTGGTTCAGCATGCATGTTTGAGTGCAGTGTACTGTATGCAAACATTTATTTGTTTTACTGCGATTAGACTTTCATATTGTTTCTCCAGGGGGAAAATATTTCGACCTGTGGGAATACCCTTTTTAGGTCGAAGGCCTAAAAGGCTGCGCTTGCGCAGTCTTAGGCCGGAGATTTAATGAGTCTGAGTAGCGGCGAAGGTCCCGCCTCCGTGCCCCATCTCTCCTTCATTGGCTGGCTTCCTAAACGGAGGCCAGCCATTGGAGGAGAGATGCGTCACTCCAAACAAGCTCCGTCCTTTTCGGATTTGGGGGCGTAATTTTTGATGTTCTTTAGACAGTGACGTTGTCCGTCACTCAGAACATCAAAACCACGCCCCCAAATCGAAAAAAATCTCGGAGCTTGTGTCCGCCATTTTCGATCCTTCGCAGTGAAGGTAAGATCGTGGCTAAAGCAGAGGACAGGCCTGTAATTTATTTTCAATAATTTATTTTGCAAGTAACTTCTTTTGAAAGTGTAGTCTCGTTGTTGCTGCTGCGTGGAGTGCCAGGAGCGGGGGAGATGACGAGGGCTTCAGAGCACGGCGGAATGTGGGGCCTCGCGGAACTGCCGAAGGAATTTCTCCCCTCTCCCGTCCAATGCAGTTCTCATTGGAGGTGTACAACACACGGGGGCAGCCTTGTTTCTTGTTTCTAAAGAAAAGAGAATGGTTTTTATTATTTTCCGCCTGCCACCCACATTCCCGCTCCCATTCTTGCGGGGCATCGGGACCTCGGGGAAATGTGCTGCATGCCCGCCAGGCACGGCGAAACCTGGTTTGTGGTTTCTGCGCGGCAGACAACGGAGAAAGGAGGCGGATCGAATGCCACGGATTGAGGCAGATGTCGGGAGCAAAAAGCTACGTGTGGGTCTAAAGAAGACATGGGCCCGCTGCGGGAATGCATTGCGCGGTGTCTCACAAGCGACGCACAACCTCGGTGGCCATGAGGTCCAGAAGGAGGGGAAGGTGAGTGTTAGGAAACGTACACTCGCATGCGGTTGTGTGGGTATCATTGGTGATTTTCAAATCACCCGGCCGTCCAGACTCTGCTCCCGGCATCAGCAGCTCGGCCCGCTCCAGCAGACCGAGGCACCGTGGGAGATGATCAGACGGGCGGAAGGAGAGCAGCGCGCTGAGCATCTCTTGCATGTTTAGACATGGGGGTGCCTGCGGGGTTTCAATGTGCTAATCACCCTCCCAGTCCTTGACACAGGGCAGCGCGTGCTCACCAACGCATGTGTCCCCTCCGCGTGTGACTCCTGATTTTAACATGCTCTCCTCTTCTTCTCCTCCCGCCCCCCAGCCACCCGCTCTTCTCCCCCGTTCTCGCCCTGGTCTTGTGAGCTGGCCACCTGCAACTCCCCCCTCCCCCCCCCGCCCCCCCCCCCAGCCCGGCATGGCGATGTCTGCTCCTCCGACTCTTTTAACGAGGACATCGCAGTGTTCGCCAAACAGGTCTCCGCATTTTATCCACCTTTGCCCCTTCACCCACCCGAAATACCACACACTGGCCCGGCAGGGCACACTGGCTGGCTGCAAACAGCCGCTGCATGGTCACTTCATGCGTGTTGTGCTCAGTCCTCGTGCACGTGGCTGTAGCGCCTGGCAGGCGGCTTCAGTGCGCTTGTGTGTATGGGTTGTGTGGGTAACATTGGTGATTTTCAAATCACCCGGCCGTCCAGACTCTGCTCCCGGCATCAGCAGCTCGGCCCGCTCGAGCAGACCGAGGCACCGTGGGAGATGATCAGACGGGCGGAAGAAAAGAAGAGCAGCGCGCTGTGCAGCTCTTGCATGTTTAGACATGGGGGTGCCTGCGGGGTTTCAATGTGCTATTCACCCTCCCAGTCCTTGGCCCAGGGCAGCGCCTGCTCACCAACGCATGTGTCTCCTCCGCGGGTGACTCCTGATTTTAACATGCTCTCTTCGCCCCCCCCCCCCCAGCCACCCGCTCTTCCCCCTTCTCTCCCTGGTCTTTGAGAAGTGCGAGCTGGCCACCTGCACCCCCTCTGGGAGCCCGGGGTGGCTGGGGGCGATGTCTGCTCCTCCGACTCTTTCAACGAGGACATCGCAGTGTTCACCAAACAGGTCTCCGCATTTTATCCACCTTTGCCCCTTCACCCACCCGAAATACCACACACTGGCCCGGCAGGGCACACTGGCTGGCTGCAAACAGCCGCTGCACGGTCACTTCATGCGTGTTGTGCTCAGTCCTCGTGCACGTGGCTGTAGCGCCTGGCAGGCGGCTTCAGTGCGCTTGTGTGTATGGAGGGTGTACCTGTACAATGTGCACTTGGAGACATTCATGGCTGTTGTAATATACGTACTTCTGCAGGCAGTGAAAAAATCTAGCCGCGATTAAGAAAGGGGAGGGGAGAATGTGCTGCAGCTGAAGGGAGAGCCCTGGACCCATGGAGGTAGTTGCCCGGTCATCCCAGAACGGGGAGAATAACGAGGTGAGGTTATTATCTTGAAGGGGCTGCGAAAAGGGAGGGGATTGAGGGACACGAGGGAGGACACACACGACATGCATAAACGATCCCAGTTTATTTAAGACTCGGAATCACAGCTCTGCTCTGTGTGGCGAGCCAATGTCCAATCCCAGGCATGTCTTCGCTGGTTCTAGTAGCCCATCCACAGTCTGTGGCAACCGGCTCCATGGGAACACATCTGCAGTCCATGCACTTCTTAGGCGCGCGCTCAACGGCTGGTGCCCTTCCAGACTCTGTGTGGAGATCCCATGTCCTTCCCTGGGTATATCAAAGCTGGCTATCCCCGTTCTGTGCACCCAGCTTTATGGGCACATCTATAATCCCTGCGTTTCTTAGACGCGCGTCCGTATGCCGCCCGCCCGACAAGGCTCTGTTTACATAAACCTGTAGTCGCTTAAGAGAGCAGCGCAGCCCACCTCATGACCTAAATCTCTGCAACTACATACAGAGCCCATGCACTCTCCCAGAATCATTTACTTATCCACAGTCTTTGCCTTCGAATGCCCCCCATACCCTGTGTGGTTCTATAGTCAGCCCCCATCCCCAAGGTGTGTGCAGTCACTGACCCAACACTGGTACGTACACTGCATAGTAACACTCTATGTTCTCGACTTTATATGTAGCCTTCCCCACCCATTTTTTTTAAATTTCTGCAACGTTTATGCACGCCCAAAGTGTATGTTCTGCGAAAGATGAGTGCATAACCTCGTCTATGCCTCCCCGGGTTCCGTGTGCACATACACCCACATGTAAATGCCATCTGCAGGCTCAGCGAGAACATCTGTAGTTCATGCCCTCTGATAGTTTTGTGTTCACAACCACAGTCTCTGCATCTGCAGACTCTGTGCAGGCGCGCAACATCCATTTGTCTCACGGGGCTTCAGCCCCCCCCCCCCCTCTCCTCGTCGTGTGAGTCAGCCCGGGCAGAGGCAGCTTCGGCGGCTGCTGTTTGGAGAGGGCAGTTTGTATGTCACGTGTAGGGGGCTGCGCGGTGTGTCTGTTACTTGGGAGGGAGGCGGGAGGGACAGTTTGCCAGTTACTTAACGGGGCCTGGACAGTATCTGGGAAGGAGGGTCCGTGCGCCTAGTGGGGAGGGAGGGTTTTTGTCGGTTCTAAGGAGGGCCTGGACATTGTATCTGTAATAGGGGGTGGGGGGCGCGGGGCGCGGGAAGTTCTGCAGTGTGTGTAATATGGCGGAGAGGACCCGCTGCCCGGTGAAAGCAGTGTAGCTGGTACAAGGGTTAGCAATGTGTCTGTTATTGCTAGGAGGTAGTGTGTTAGTAGTACAGGGCTGTCCAGCGTAGGCGCAAGAGGGCTTGATCTACGCCTGATAACCACGGACTATAGACATTGTTGCATTTACCATAGACTATAGTTATTTGACTTTATGTGAGTATCTTGGAGCCCTCGCAGCGACCAGGCCCTCCTGGGCCTACGTTGGGCCCCCATGGCCTGGCGCGTCCGGACAGTGCAGTGCGTCTGTGTCTGGAGCGGGCTGGAGTCTGCGGACATCACATATGCAAAAAAAAAAGCTAATGCCAATAGAAATGACAATTCCATTTATTTAGGGATAACAAAAAGATAAAAAATGATCAATACCAATAGCTCTACCTATAATATTGCCGAGACCATTGCATTGTAAATGCTTGTTCCTACTGTCATGCTGTCATTCTGTGGGTGTTCCCTTCCTTATTCGGTCCTAAAACGGATTCACTTCTGTCCTGGATAGGTGTAAATATTTCACTATTTCCAGGGTGGTAATGCCCATGAAGAGTCTGGTGAATAAACATAAAAGCTCTCAAGAGTGTGAGTGTTTCCAAGCTTTTCGGGCATTCCTGCCATGAAAGACCCATTCTCCTTGCATGGTAAATCAAGCATTTTTCAGTACATGAAGTTGTACTCCTTTATTACTACTTCAAATACTTGTAAATGCTTTGTAAAATGCCCCCTCTGTGATTTCCAGACATCTCCCAGTGGAGGACAACAGGAAATGCAAAGATGGTCACAGGATGTGCATTTCAAGAGTGGTTGGCTAGGTATTCCAAGCTAGAGTAGCTTGTTGTTGGGCGGGTCTGCGGCAGGCCCAGCAAAGCAGAATAAGCATTGGCATAGCCAATAGGTCTCGCCTTTGGGACCTCATAAGTATTTAGTAATGCAGCAGATCCCAAAGGCAAGACCAAATGGCTATGCCAATGCTTGTGTTCTTAAGCCTCCTACATTTGGTCAGAACAGGGGGGAGGATACACAACAAAGGTATTGACAAATGTGTCCAGGATCACACAATGCTGACTAACTTCAAAAGACCAAAGAAGCACCCAGGTCTCCTCTGAGGTACAAAGCGATATGTAATTGCAGTAAATTAGTCTATATTACCAATCCTGCCTGTGATGTTTTGAACTTGAGTGTGAGAGTGCAAGCGCTGCGCTAATTTCCAGCCTGCACGTGTCTACTGGCTGCTGTGCATCAGGTAGGCTGATGCCGTACAATGTGAGCAGCCGGGCTGCTGTGCAAGCCATTCATTTGGGAGGCGTGTGCGCGAGGAGCTGAGGAGTTCTTGGTAGCAGCACACAGTAAAGTTTTCGGGCTCTCAGCAACAATCCTCCTGCTCAGCTGCACACGTCCTATCACTCAGACATAAACGTCCCTAAAGAGAAGCATGGATGGAAGCCGCGTGGCTGCGGGCTTCCCTGGGACAGATATGAAGAGGACGCAGCAGAGTTAGAAAGTGTCCTTGGGAGGAGTGGCGGAGGTCCCTGGCTGCACTGTGGACACCCCTGCATTACCGAAGGAGGCAGCGGGAATGCAGCAGTCCTGGGACAGGGCACGGGGAAGCCCAGTGATCGTCCCTGGGCTGCCAGGTTGTCATCACGCAGAGCACTCCCAGGCTGCAGTCGCACACAAGGATCAGCTGCAGAGAAAGGGCAGCTTGGAAGGGGAGACCAGGGGAAAGATGGAGTGCTGATTCTGCATGCTTAATGAGCACTGGGAGGAGGGAGGGTTGGGGAGAATGAGGGTGGAGCTGGGTATACAGGGAGCAGGGGAAAAAACGAGGCAAAACCTAAACAAGCCCGGGAGTAGTGTGTGCGTGTGCGCGCAGTCTGCTCATTTGCAAGCACTGCACTCGTGATTGTGGCATTCCCCTGCTCGCTCCCGCAAGGTGGATGCCGCCACAAGCACGAGTGTGTGCTTGAAAATGAGCAGAGCAACGGCTAAAGGCCCTCTTATGTAGCACATGTGCGCTGCGTAGGCGAGACCTAAAAAAGGGCACTGGTCAAACCTTATTTCCAACAGGGCTCATTCCTTGTGATGCAAACACCCCCTGTGACATGCCTAAGGATGCTCTTAAACATGACTTTATGGAGAATGTCATGTGAAATGGCAAAAAGGAGGGAACCACCATGCAGCCTCTCTCCCCATCTCGGTCTACTGTATGCAAGTACTGCTTCATAGAGGGATACATGCTTCTTGAGCTCGTTACTTCCTAGCTTCGGGGGAGGACGCCATCTACATCACAGATTAGCAAAGCATGTCCAAAGTCGAGGCCACCTGTTTCAGCAAACAATATACATGCACTAAGAGTATAGCTGAAATATAAGGTCCCGGACCCTTGTGAGAACGTAACCGCCCAATAAAAGGCAGATGGATATATGGTGCATGGAAAAGGTCATTAGACACCCTTCACATGTACACAGGTAAAAACTTTGTGCCACTGAGTCCCTGCTGCATGGAAACAAGCGATTGTTCTCCCGCTGCAAAAAAAAGCCAATATTAGCTTTGATAAATTTGAGAACCTACGTCCCATCTCTCTCCTGCCTTATATGGCTAAAATTGCGGAAAAGATTGTTAATCTCCAGCTGATGAAGTACGTGGATGATGCCTGTTTGCTCCACGACTCTCAGTTTGGCTTCCGCCCCCGTCATTCGACGGAGTCAGCTCTTCTAATGGCGGTGGAAGCCTTGCGTCAGGGTGCGGATGAAGGCCAAACCATGGCTTTAATCCTGCTAGACCTCAGCGCTGCATTTGACACTGTAGCACACTCCATTCTGCTACAGTGTCTGGAGGAAGGGGGTATCTCAGGTGCAGCGCTGGGGACGCTTTCAGGTCCATCTGGGCGATTGCTACTCTAGAGAGATCGGGTTGGGCCAGGGAGTGCCTCAGGGCTCCTCCCTGAGCCCCACCTTGTTTAATCTCTATGTTGCCCCTTTGGCGGGAATAGTGGAGAAATACGGGCTGCGTGTTGTGTCCTATGCCGACGACACGCAGCTGGCCATCTCCCTCTCACATACCCCGGATCTTGCGGCGGACAACTTCAGGAACTGCATGAAAGATCTTGCAGCCTGGATGTCCGCCAACTGTTTAAAGTTAAACGGTAGCAAGACCGAGGTACTGATTGTGGGTGGGACTCCGGATGCCTGGTCATCGGCATGGTGGCCTTCTTGCTTGGGCGAGGCGCCAGCTCCTTGCCAGGAGGCAAGGAACTTAGGGGTCTGGCTGGACTCTGGCCTGACCTTTGATACACATGTGGGCCGTGTGGCTGGGGTATGCGTCGGCGTCCTGAGGACCTTAAAAAAGGTGTTAGATCTTCTCCCCCTTGCGGCCCGCAGAACATTGGTGCATGCCCTGGTGACTTCCCGCCTTGATTATGGCAACCTATTATATCTGGGTGCCTCCAGCAGGGCCATCGGGCGACTTCAGGTGCTGCAAAATGCGGCTGCCCGTTTGGTGTTGAGGCTCCCTAGGAGATCCCCTTCCAAACCCGCGCTCCACGCACTTCACTGGCTTCCAGTTGCCAGTCGGGTTGAATTTAAAACTCTCTCCACATGCCATCGTATTGTGAATGGCAAGGCTCCTGCGTTGCTCAGGAACTTGGTGACCGTGTATGAACCCACACGTAGCCTTCGATCCTCCTGCACAGGGCTCTTAACGATACCAAGAGTAAGGAAAGCCCGCATGGGGGTAGATCTTTTAGGCATCTGGCGGCCAAACACTGGAATGCTCTTCCTTCAAGCTTGCGTTTGGAGCCATCAGAATTGATTTTCAGAAAAAAACTCAAGACCATTCTGTTTAGCAGGTAGTCGGCGGGGAGGGTGGGTGGAACCTCAGCTTCTCACTTATCACAGCGCGGGGACACGCCGGTGGGCGTACTTCCAAGCGCTTTATAAATGTCCAAAATGAAATGAAATGAAACTGAGTATAAGCTGTCACAAACTGGCCTTCTGTCCATAGTCTGGTGAGTGAGCAGGTGCTGCCCTATTCAGTGTTTTTGGATACACATATATGTCTACTAGCCAGTACAATATCAACCAGCAATGAATAGAGGGTCTAAGGGAACATTTAAAGACCATGCATGGATATATTCCCCAAGAATACTCACAAAACAAATGAACTAGCCTAGGGTATAATAGGTCTAGACAGACCATACAATAAGCAAAGACCTAGAGCGCTGTGTTCCTATTATCAGAGGACGGATGTATGTTGTTACAACGCATACTTTTACAACGCATACCTTTACAACGCATTTTTTACACCGCAACATCCATTACAACGCATTCCATTACAACGCATGCCATTACAACGAATTCTTTGAAACTACCTTTACAACGCATTCCACTACAACGCATACTACATTTACAACGCATACCATTACAACACATACCATTACATTGCATGTATGGTAAGTATTGAATAGTGTAAGGGTAAAAATTACTATTCTAACTCCAGGAGGTGCAGCAGTAGGGTAAGTGTTGGATAGTGTAGGGGTAAAAATTACTATTTTAACTCCAGGGGGTGCAACAGTAGGGTAAGTATTGGATAGTGTAGGGGTAAAAATTACTATTCTAACTCCAGGGGGTGCAACAGTAGGGTAAGTGTTGGATAGTGTAGGTATGTATTGTAATGGTATGCGTTGTAATGACTGCGTTGTAATGACATGCGTTGTAGTGGTATGCGTTGTAGTGACATGCGTTGTAATGGTTGCGTTGTAATGGTATGCGTTGTAATGGATGTTGCGTTGTAAAAGTTTCATTGTAAAGGTAGTGCGTTTTAAAAGTTGCATTGTAAGTGTTGTTTCCCTCAGAGGACACTACCCTAAGAAAGGAAAATCCTTAAAAAAGGACAGATTCCCATCACTCACCGAAGTGACATGCTTCATCATCTGGGATCTCCTCCTGGTTGCACAGTGGTGTAACCAAGGGCTACAACCTTCTCTTTAAGAGAGGGGACCTCATGGATGTTTTTAATACAGTATGATAAATGTAGGGAACTTGTATCAGATCCTACAGATGTGAATAGATATTGCGCGTATGAGAAGGATGGACACAGTGCATGAGAGTGAAAAGTGATGATAAAAGGGGGTAGTAGAAGAAAAAGAGTTTAATAGGTATCTTCTGCTATCCACATTAAAAACTGTGCAAAGGAAGTTTTGACAAAATAAGTGCTTGAATGTAACTGGATCTGGTCTACATGTTTCAGCCTTTAAAAATATCAGTTTATCCTTGACCTTCCTCAGGGGACCTCCGTTTCCAGCTCAGAAGCCGCCTGGGGTACCAACGGACAGAGCGGGGCCTCAATTCCTGAGCTGTTGCTAGGTTAGGTGAGGTCCATGTCTCGTAAGATCCGGGTGCTTACAAGATCCTGTAAATTACAGAAGATCTTCACACCTGAATATCAGGTTACTTGGTTGTATTTGTTCCAACCTTGTGTATTTTCAATCACAATTTTCTTCACCACGCAGTAGCAAACTTTTATAGTGGTCCTGAGGAAGGCCAAGGATAAACTTATATTCCTACAGGTGGAAACATGTAGACCAGAACCAGTTACATTCAAGCAGTTATTTTGTCAAAACTGCATTTGCACTGTTTTTAATTTGGATAGCAGAAGATACCTAATAAACTCTTTTTCTTCTACTACCCAATTATATAATCACTTTTCACTCTCATGCACTGTGTCCATCATTCTCATACACACAATATCTATTCACATCTGTAGGATCTGATACGAGCTCCCTACATTTACCATACTGTATTAAAAACATTCGTGAGCTCCCCTCTCTTAAAGAAAAGGCTGTAGCCCTTGATTACACCACTGTGCAGCCAGGAGTAGGTCCCAGATGATGAAGCCACTTTGGTGAGGGATGGGAATCCATCCTTTTATAAGGATTTTCCTTTCTTAAGGTAGCGTCCTCTGATACTAGGAACACGGCGATCTAGGTCTTTGCTTATTGTATGGTCTATCTAGACCTATTAGACCCATGGATAGTTCATTTGTTTTGTTACTAACCAGTACAGCCGTCCACTCTGCTGATGGGTCATCCAAAAAAACGAATATGGCAATAAACCAGTTGGACACAGCTATGAGTTGCAGTGGACTGGGCTCCTGCCTATGGGTTTCAGGCTATGTTCACTGCTCCTAATGCGACTCTGGAGAGGTGGATACAGTCTTCTATGGTCAGGGTACCAGATGTCCTTCTGGTCATCCCACGCCTGTGGATATTCCTGAATTTAAAATGCAGCTGGTCAGCTAATGAAGTAAACCGAGCAATACAGCATTCTGTAGTTAACAAGACTTCTTGAACCAAACCTCAGTCAGTAGCCCTTTGCTGCTCAAAGGATAGTCAAATGTTGGTTGAAATGCATGCATGTGTTATGGCTCAGGCAGGTATCCTTTTCAAACTTAGAAGACATATGTCTTTTAGACTTACTGTCACCATCATTGAATGTGTAATGCAATCTTCATGAAAATATGTTGTCTCTCATTACCATTGGGGTGTGCCAACAATATCTTTGTTTCCTTTCAACTTTAAGCCATGGCAAAAATGTGAACACTGTGAAGTGGTGTGGGAATATGTTGGATTTTTTATTGTATCGTTATTTTGTACTAGTGGTATGGTCGGCCGTACACTAATTGTGATTTTTCATGTTATCTGTTGAGTTGGTTCTTTGTTGTGTTAGTTGGGGAAAACCTTTATAGTATGGTATGTTTTATGGTGTACTGAGGTTATGTGCATGTTTGGTATTGTATAGAGTTGGATTGTGTTGTATGGTGTACTGTTTACATGCCATGTGACTTTATTTGGTGTACTATTTGTGGAGCTCAATGTAGTATGATCCATAGCATGGTCAGTGGTGGCTGGTATTTAGGGGCATCATGGGTGGTGCCTCACCAATCATGTGAGAAGGAAGAAGAGGAGGTTGGCATCACATAAAACAGAGAAGCATGAACTACCTTGATGGAGCCGTAAAGTCAGGGTTGAAATATATTTTCTTTTGTTAGTGCGGTCGTACAAGGGCATTGCATTTGCGTAGGTGACAATCTATATGCCAAAGTCATAAAAGCCAGACAGGTCACTTCATACGGGGGTTGTGCCACAAAAGGTACAGATGTCACTGCTAGGCCAGTGGTGATCTCCCAGTTTTGTAGCCAGTAGTATCTTATGGTGACAGATCTCCACCACCCTGACAGACGGACTACCGCCTGCTAGCTCTAAATGGGAACCAAATTAACTTTTTTCCCACAATACCCAGTTCTGATGCTTCTAACTTTATCTCGACTCATTGTGGTGGCTAATTGCGTTATGGTCCAGACAATGGAATTGACCCTACATGGTGTAATGATTGACATTGGCACAGCATTGTGTAAGTGCAACCTTGAAGTTTTCTCTTTTGCTAGATGTATTTATTTGTCCAGTCATCCTGTTAGCGCTGACAACACATGAGTGTGGTTGTAAGAAGTGGCAGTGTAACCCTGCTAACTACATTATCAGGGAACTGTGACCTTGCACTATTGTGGCCTAGGGATCACATGTCATAATTGGATGAGGCAACGATTCAGTTTTCTTGACCTCTGATGCTATATTAGTGTTTTATTCAAGATATGAAGTGATCTCCGATATTACAGCTTATCATTATTTTGGACCTTAAAAGGAAGAGCCCATGCTTGGTTTGATGCTTTCTAAGTTGTTATGAAGGGATCACATGTGCGGTGCTGCTCCTGTATCTGTGGGATCTCCATGCCATCATCTGATCAGCATTTAAGATACATGCTTGTATGTAGGATAAGGTGACATTGTCTTGAAACATTTTTAACAACCTCAATTCGCATGCTCATACCATTTCTTACAAAAGCAGTATTGAGGTCTGGGATCACACCATACACTCCTCCTAAGTTTTCAGCGCTTGTCATTTATTAAATCAGACCACTTAAGGCGATTGGATCAACTCATGGAAACTAGACCATGAATAAACAAGACCAGCTTGTCTTTTCAAATCTAATTTTTATTAACTTTATTCTTCATAAGGAAAAAGCTTTTACGTTTTAGAATCTTTATTTTATAAGCAAATAAGAAAGCGACATTTTAATAAGGAAATTAATTAATGAACTGACATTAATTAAGCAAATTCAGAAACATGAATTATTAGCAGAATAACAGTTTCCATTCCCTAAATCTATTTCCCTGACTATTTCTCACTTCGCCTGAAAAGGAAAATATCATTTAAAAGTCTGCTGTCCTTACGTGCGCCAAAAGTCCAACAGCACATCACGTCATTCAGGAATCGGAAAGCAAGAGTTTTTTCCCTGCCCCAAGTGTCGGGCTTTATACCTTTTTTCTCTAGCTAAACTTTCTACATTTTACATTCTTTCAATGAAATCCAGACATCTTATTGGCTAAGCCATGTCAGTCCACCATTAGGTCACCTCCGAATTTTGCCCAAGTCCAGGCTTCACATAAACCCTATTGTCTATTCATTTCCACGTTTCTCCATTTCCTCAGGAAAGATACTTTTCCCTCAAGTTCAGAACATTACTTCCTAATCTTGGCAGACACTTTCTTCCTGTCCTTGAGCCTCCTCTCCATGAGCACATTTTGTTCAAGCAAAGAACTGTTCTTTTCCATTAATGATGATTGTGTGGTAAAAATCTCCACTACTACTCATATACAAGGCTTCACTCTGGACAAGGTTTCACGTCTGCATCTCTGTCAGCCATTTTTCGAATCATCTTTTAGGCCCCTCTTTTGGAAACTAACACAAAACATCAATTAAAGAAAGAATTGAGACCCATTCTGTTACCCTCCCCCTTTACTAATTAACCCTGTTAATTATGTTACCTAGCAGAAGCACACATAGGCCGCATTATATTTAGGCCGCATTATATTTACTCTTCCTCCAGAAACTGCACAAAATCCATAGGCTTTTGTCACAAAAGACATAACATAAGCACACATAATAAGCACATACCATTAGTTAAACAGCCGCATTTAATACTGACAAAGACAATAGACAGGGTTAGTTTATTATTTTCTTCTTTGCGTTTGCAACAAAAAGCACATTAGTTTATCCCGCGTGTACTGATGTTTGCATTTTTAAACTAAATTGATTAGTAATTTCACCACATGCTTATTAGTTTGATTATTCATTATGGGAGATTAACTTCACAAGTTAGAACAAAATGTTGTTCTTCACCTTGCTCCATCAGCTGCTTCTTCTCAGAAAGTGTGTTTGTTAAAGATGCCATTTTCCGAAGATAAACATTTTGCAGATGAATTGGAGAATCTTATTCATAAGTTATTTAAAATGAAGAAAAAGATTCATCCTGTCAGATTTTAATCTTAAATCTATAATAAAAATAGGGAACATTTTTAAAGCTAATTTTGCAAAAAATGTATGATTTCTTCCAATTTTTTCACCTGTCAATCGGGTAATGATTCCAAGTCCTCCAGGAATCACAGATGTCTGATTCTTGGTGGGAGGTAGACTTTTTTTGGTTTCTGGCATTGCGGGGGAAGGTGATCAAAACAACGTTTTTCAACTTTCTGTGCTTTAATGTCAGAGATTTTTATGAGAGGATAATCAAAGATATGTGGCAATGCATTTTTAATTGGGATATCCTCTAAACGCTGCCATCAAAGGGAAGTTTTACCTATAATCATCATTAAGTGCTGTTTAATTAAGGCTTTCGATGGAGCTTTGATTTTGTGATGCCAGTTCAGTGCCAAAATGCCAACTATCAATGGGAGAAAAGAGGGAATCAAACAGGGTCGCCCTCCACTCAAAACTAGACCTACAACAAAAGACCCTGTCGAACGGACGTCCACATGTGTCAGTTACTCAGAAATAGAACAGTCTGAATGTACTGATAACTATTCCAATCCCTTATAGTTTATAAGGGGGTAATTCACTGCGCTGCGTCCCAATTTTTATGTTAAAAGAGGCCCAACTTCAAGGAAGTTTGTTGTAGGTCCAGTGCCAAAATGCACCATTGATCCCCTTTTTTTCAAAATTGTATTGTGGGGGAAAGCACTCCACTTGCAATCAAGGCTCTCCCCTTTTCAATTTGGGATCTCTTGCTATGCCAGCTCGCACATTAAACTCAGAGCTCGATTTTCTGCCTCAACACTTTTATAATCCACTAGCTGCAACTAAGCATGGTGTTGTGTGGCATTGTAGTTGTGTCATGTTGTATTCTGATGTATTCTGATGGTGTTTACTCTGTTGTCTTATGGTTGTACGTGACATGAGTATGGTATGGCAAGGAATTAGCACCTTCTGGTATCATGAAATGCTATTTCACAAGATGCTTGGTGAAATGTTTGGATGCAAAATGGCACAGTAATGTGCTGTTTGTCATATTGTATGATAGTGGATTCTATGGTTTTGGATGGTGTATTAGCAGTTGAGATTGTTCAAAGTGGTCTAATGTGATCCATCATTTTAGTGGTGTGTTACATAAGGACTGTAGCACTGTCTTGAGAGTAAATGTCGTATCATACATGGGAGACTGCCAGTGCTTATTTTGAGCTGGTGACTTCTGGTGCTCGGCACCAGCACTTAGTTGTCAGCACCAGCACTTGGGACAGCCTGCCACAAGGTGGCATTGGCTAGGTAATTTAAAGATGACCACAACAACAGTTAATTATTAATGCTATATTAATTAAAATGACTTATTACTTGCTGCTCAAGTCATTCTTATAGCCTTGGGGGCCTGCAATATTCCAAATTTTCACACTTATAGGAGGGTGATGGTTAGTAGTTTTGTTGTACTATCATTGGCAGTATAGCAGGGCAATGGGTGGTGGAAGCTGCAGTGGCCTCCTGACGAGAGCCCTGACCCTTATGTTTTTACAAATTAAACACTGGAGACTGCAATCCCTCTATAAAGGCCTATTTCTAATTTCCATATTGCTGTTGAGTTGTGCATCTATGGTCACCTGTAATAAAGTAATCTCATAGCTGCTCAACTGTAATAAGTTATTATAGTTGACCTGGCTGTTCATTCTTCTGATTCTGACAAGAAAATGAGATCAGAAGAAAGGATATCTTTTTGGCAACATGTTTTTTTACACACTATAGGCCATTACAGGAAATATAGAATCACTGCATGTTTCTACCCAGTCCGAGCCACTGATTGTTTTGACCTGACTTATATTAAACTGGTTTTAATACATTTTTTGCAAAATATACAAACTGTATTTTGATGTGTTCAATTTAGCAGAACAAATTCTGCTTATAATTTTTTCTGGGCCTGCAAATTGTCACATTTGTAGGAGTGCAATGGTTAGTTGTTGTGCTGGTACTGTCATTCGCAGTGCTGGCAGGGGCAAGGGTGGTGCAAGCTGCAGTGGTCACCTTACGAGGGCCCTGATGCTTATTTTGTCTTATTTGTTTTACAAATCAAGGACTGAGATGAAGGTAATCCCAAAAGACTTCAGATTATAAATATTAACCTATTATTATGCTGATCAGTTTTAGAAAATGGAAATGAAAATCCCCAGTTAAACATCCGACGGAAAGAGGGAGGTGATTAAATATCTGAAATAAAACTATTGGCTGACAAATCTTTGCATCTACATCATACATGACAATCTAAAAAACAAGCATTTACAATGCAATAGGTCTCGCCTTCGCAAAAGTTAGAGCTGTTGGCATTGTAAATGACAAACTTTTTATTTATGTGTTGGTTTTGAAAACAGATAAATAAATGGCATTGTCATTTACAATGCCAATAGCTTAATCTCTCGCAAATGAGAGACCGATTGCATTTGCAATGCAATAGGTCGCTTATTTATGCAAGTTTGAGCTATTGACATTGTAAATAACAATGCGTTTTATTTATGGTTCAAAAACCAAATCATAAATAAAAGGTCTCTCACACTGCTGTCTCTCTCACACTGCTGTCTCTCTCACACTGCTGCCTCTCCCTAGAACACACACAGAGCTGTCTCTCACACTGCTGTCTCTCTCACACACCCTGCTGTTTCTCACACACTGCTGTCTTTCTTACACACAATGCTGTCTCTCACACTGCTGTCTCTCATACACACTGCTGTCTCTCACACTGCAGGTGTGGGTTGTGGGATGTGGGTTTCCAGCTCATATCTGGAGGGTGGGAGCTGCTGCGTTTCATGGCCATTGTGGTTTTTTTACATACTCCCCAGGGCATTAGTGGTAGCTTCAGAAGCTTTTGTTTTGGAGGAGGGATGATCGGGGTCAGATCTCAGCCCAAAGCCCAACCCCTCTTCATGACCTTGTGCCCTCATGCCTCGTAAACGTAATTTGCTTATGATTTTGTTCCTTCATAGACACATACCCTATAAGATCCTCCCCCAAACCCCATCCCCATTGTGAAATGTATCTGCAAGTTGGCATGCCTTATTCATCACCATGCTATTTACTTGTAATGTTTCATATTATCATACAACATTTCTTTAAAGCCAGACCTATTGGCATTGTTAATGTTTGTTATGCAATCTTATCGATGCTCTCTTGCCGTCTACTAGCTCCATATTGCCAGTGCTCCCCTTAAGTATTTGTTGCATTCTAAAAATTCTAACATAACATGAATTCACTGTGACGCTATGGTTGCAACACAAAACCTAAACACTTTTGAAATGTACTGGTTAAAGTTCCCTACACAAACCTTAATTTGTGCCTTTGTGATCAAAACCATACCTCACACCGGACAACTTCCACTTGTAAAACTAGTAAACAACTGGACTTAAGACAATAGAATAAAGATACATATCCATACAAACTATATTATACCCATGTCAATGGTAAGATGATATACATCACCAGTTATGTCAGATCTGATGGATTCTGCTACATCATGTATGTCATGAGCAGTTTATTTTAAGGTGATTAATAGCTTGTGTAGCAGATCATTTGTAGTGAATTTAAGGGGCTATTAGGTTTTCTTTACTGTAATTGTTGGAGTATTCATGTTAAACTGACACTGCTTTTTGAAGAGTGGAAAAATATTCAGTGCTTTTCTTAAGAAAGCACATGTCGGTACCCTTGTAGACATTAATGAACCATTGTCGTGTAGTTGACTCTCAGCCACTTTCTTTAGCTAACAGTTCTAATCATGCTGGGACTTGCAGTTTCCAACGTCCTAGCGCAACTAGCTCAACTAGTCTAGGTTTTCCTAGTGCTTGAGGTCCTTTTCGTTACATTATTGACGAATGACTAAAAGTACCAGAAAGCAAAGAAAAAGATATCTACTCATCCATTGAAAACACTAAACCACTTTCATATTTTAAGTACACAAGAGTACAGCCAAAAAAAACTATGGGTGGGTTCTACACCCCTCTAATGCATCATTCATCGGTAACCTGAAAGACGTATTAATAGAAAACATTATGCCGAAGTTGAGAAGGCAATCTTCTTAAACAGCAGACAGGAAAGAATCGAGGGTGTCTGAACATGTCATTAATAACACTGACATCTGCAAATATGCACTATATAAGCGCTTTATAAAATGTAACTTTGAGTGAATATGCAACTTGTATACATATACCACTAACCACTAGCGTTTGGAGTGGACCTTTGTACTTACTACTACTCCTATGTGAATGTAGCGTTTTACTGTCTTTTATCTTCTTTGTGCGAACTTGCAACTTGTTTATATGCGACTTTTGCTGTATGTACCTTTTATGATTGATTGATTGAGCGCTCGAATGCCTGAGTCGTCTTGGCACTGTAAGAGACCAACTGCCTGCCAGTAGACGTAGTGCCTTTCTGAATTAAGACGAGAACAGCCAGGTTTTCAGGTTTTTGCGGAAGGACCATAAGGAGGGGCTATTTTTGAGTTCTGCAGGGAGCATGTTCCAGGTTTTTGCCTTATTACCTATGAAACTTCTCCCCCCCCACACCTCAGCTGTTTGAATCTGGGAGTTACCAGGAGTTTAGCACTACTGGATCTTAACATCCTGGTCGGTTCATATGGTTTTAGGTTGCTTTTTAAGAAACTGGGGCCTGAGCCATGAAATGCTTTGTACGCTAGGCACGCTGATTTAAACTCGATTCTTTTCCCCACCGTGAGCCAGTGCAGGCCTTCCAGTTTAGATGCTACGGAAGCAAACTTGGGTATATCCAGAACCAGCCTTGCCGCAGCGTTCTGGAGGCGCTGGAGTTTGAGTAACAGTTGTTTCTGTAACACCACATAAAGAGCATTGCCATAATCCAGCTTTCATAGAGCCAACAGAGTAACCAAGATTTTGGCGGTGTCGTGTGGGATGTAGGGCAGCAGCTTTCTAATGAGTTTAAGCGTATACCATACTGATGAAGCCAGGTTATTTATTTGTGCCGCAAAGGTGAGTTTGGAGTCAAATATGAACCCAAGATTCCTCACTTTATCCACCGGTGTTGGACACCTTCCTAGGCTGTCCGCCACCAGAGATTGGACCAGATGTCCGTGTTGGCCCCCAATAACATGACCTCCGATTTGTCCCCGTTAAGTTTTAACCAATTGTCCTGCATCCAATTGCTAACCTGCTCCATACAGCGCCTAAAACTGGTCGCGGTCTCCACGGAGTTGTTGGAATTGGCCACCACTATTTGGGTATCGTACGCGTAGGACAATGGAATGAACCCACAGTTCCTGATGATTTTGGCTAGTGGCGCAGCGTAGAGATTAAAAAAGGACGGGCTCAATGAAGAGCCCTGGGGGACCCCCCAAGGCAAGTCAAAGGCCCTTGATGAAAATTCCCCCAGATCCACAGAGAAGGTTCTATTTTCCAGGAAAAAGGCCAGTAAATTGGTAGCCGAGGCATGAAGACCTAGCGCGTTTAGCCTTTTTATGATGATCTCATGGTTAACGGTGTTGAAGGCCGCCGACAAATCTAACAATATGAGGGCGGCCTTCCCACCTGCATCCAGAATCTTCCTGAGTTCCTCAGCCGCCATTACCAAGGCAGTCTCAGTCCCATGCTCCTCTCGGAATCCATATTGGGATTCATCTAGGGCCTGCGTCTTCCTGACCTGCCCAGCTATTTGGGAATTCATAAGTTTCTCCAGAATCTTGGCCTGAAAAGGGATCCTTGAGATTGGCCGGAAATTGGCTGGAATTGAGGGATCCAGACTGGGTTTTTTAAGCAATGGAAGGACCGAGGCTACCTTCCACGTTTTAGGAAAACAACTGGCTTCAATTATATTGCTGTACAGGGGCTGGAGTTGGGCGCTAAGTAGATCTGTAACCATGTGTAGGACCTTGGGTGGACAAGGGTCCATTGGCCCCCCGGATTTAGTAGACAAGATATTTGGATATTTGGATATTTGGATATTTGGAGGGGTATTTATAGAGCGCGGCGTTCGCTCCGGAAGGAGCATCATGGCGCTGATAGTCCTTGAGGCCGGGTCGCAGAGTGGTAGGGGGGAGGCTAAATGGAAGCTTTGGTCCAATCGTCCGGAAGATTGAAAATCCATGTTTTGAGAAGTTTTCTAAAAGGTTTCTCATGTGTCTGAAGTCTTAGGTTTTTGGGCATGTTGTTCCAAGCTTTGATCGCCAGGGAGCTTAGGGTTTTACCTCCTTTAGACTTCAGGTTAAACCTGGTAGAGGCCATGAAGTTTTCTTGGGCAGAGCGGAGGGAACGACTCAGGTTGTAGTGTGGGAAGCGTCTAGTGAGATAAATAGGACCTGTTTTGTTAAAGGCCCGAAAGGCAACGGTGAGAATCTTGAAAAGTATTCTCTTGTGCAGGGGAAGCCAATGCAAGGTCTTTAGGGCTGCAGAGATTGAGTATTTACGAGGTAATTTTAAGACAAGGCGGGCGGCAGTGTGTAGAACACTTTGGAGTTTGGAGAGGGTGGACTTCTTGGTCCCTGCCAAGAGGCCGTTGCAGTAGTCCACGCGCGAGAGAATGAGGGCTACTGTTACCGTTTTTCTGGAATCTAGGGGAAGAAAGTCAAAAAACTTTCTGAGGGATTTGATTATGCCGAAGCATCTGCCAGCCACGGTCGAGGCGTGATGGTCAAATGAAAGATCAGAGTCAAAAAGTACTCTGAGGTTTCTAGCAGTAGTGACGGTCTGGGGGGGGGCAGCAGAATTATCAGGCCACCAAAGGGCAGGACAGAAAGAGGCATTCTTTCCGATGGGGAGGATCTCTGTTTTATTTGAGTTGCAGCAGAGGTGGTTGGAGTCCATCCATTGGAATACAGCAGTTAGGCAGTATTTAAGATTGAGCTCTGCATTGTTGGAGTTGTCGTCTAGGGGGATGATCAACTGAGTATCATCGGCATATGAGGTGACAGTTATGCCGAATGATTCAATCAGGGTGAGGAGAGGGATAAGGTAAATGTTAAAAAGAAGGGGACTTAGGATGGACCCTTGGGGAACTCCGGAGGAGACCATTTTCTCTTTAGATTGAAAAGGGCCCAGAGCGACAGTTTGGGACCTGTCGCTGAGAAAAGATCTGATCCATGATAGGGCTGAGTCAGAGATGCCGATGTCCATTAATCTGTTGATCAGGATGGAATGGGATATGGTGTCGAACGCTGCCGTGAGGTCAAGAAGGATTAGAATAGCCTTCTTCCTTTGGTCTTGCAGCGTTTTGATGGTATCGGTCAGTTCGATTAAGGCAGTTTCGGTTGAATGTTTAGGCCGAAAACCGGATTGCTGAGGGTGAAGTATGTTATGGGTTTCCAGAAAAGATTTAAGATCTTTATGGACTAACTGTTCTGTTATTTTTCCCAGAGCGGGGAGAAGGGTGATAGGACGGAGATTGGTCAAGTCCACTGGGAATTTATTAGCTTTTTTCATGAGTGGTTTGACAACACCCTTTTTCCATGAGCGAGGAACAGATCCAGAACTGAGAGACAGGTTGATAATGTCATTGACGATAGGGTTTATCTCGTCAATGATTTGATGGAGAATCTTGGGGGGGCAGGGGTCGGAAGGGGAGCCGGATTTGCAAGAAAGAATCGCATCTCTGGTTTGGGCCAGAGTGACCGGGGTGAAGTTTTTGAGACTACCAGCTGTCGAGCAAGATTGATCGTGATGGGGAAGTCCCTGGGGGGTTTGGGGAGGGGGGAAGTTCTTTTGGATGGAGGTAATTTTTTCATCAAAGTAATCTGAGATCTTGTCGCATAGCTCTTGGGATGGGGGGATTTCGGGTTGGAGAGCTTTGGGATGAGTGAAGGTCTTTACTAGATAGGGTTTATCTCGTCAATGATTTGATGGAGAATCTTGGGGGGGCATGGGTCGGAAGGGGAGCCGGATTTGAAAGAAAGAATCGCATCTCTGGTTTGGGCCAGAGTGACCGGGGTGAAGTTTTTGAGACTACCAGCTGTCGAGCAAGATTGATCGTGATGGGGAAGTCCCTGGGGGGTTTGGGGAGGGGGGAAGTTCTTTTGGATGGAGGTAATTTTTTCATCAAAGTAATCTGAGATCTTGTCGCATAGCTCTTGGGATGGGGGGATTTCGGGTTGGAGAGCTTTGGGATGAGTGAAGGTCTTTACTATCGTAAATAAAGTTTTTTGTTTTTGGCTGGCTTCATTGATGGCTTTTACATAGTACGTTCTCTTGGCTGATTTGATGGCGAGGAGATAGTTTTTCCTCTGAAGTGTATAGGCGCGGCGGTCGTCATTGGCATAAGTTCGACGCCATTTTCGCTCAGCTTTCCTGCAGAGTAGATGTGCGGAGGCTAAGTCAGGTGTGAACCATGGAGCGTTGTTTTTAGTTTTCTTCTGGATTCTATCATGATGATTAGTAGGGCTTCGTTTTGTAATTTCTTGTGAGAGCCAGTTATGGAAGAGGTCGGCATCTCTTTCGATGTTTCCGGATAGAGAGGGGGAGAGGGCTTGGGAAATGGGATTAAGAATGAGATTTTTATGGACGGTTTTCCAGTTGGCAGAATGACCACGATGAGGATTGCGTTTATTGATGGTTAGAGGGCGGCTGCTAGAGATGTGGAATGGGATCAGGCTGTGATCGGTCCATATCTGGGGTAGGGGGGGTAGGATGATGAGAGAAGGGAGATTAGAGCAGACGCCATCTAGGGTGTGACCTAGTGAGTGAGTAGGCAACGTGACACTTTGTTGTAGATGGAAAATTTCAAGTGTCTGAAGAAAATTTCTCGTTTGAGAGTCGGAAGGGGACTCGAGGTGCAAATTGAAGTGTCCTAGAAGGGTAAAATGTGGGTAACGAAGTAGGAAGTGTCCCAGAGCGTCGTTGAGGGAGTCGAGAAATTTAGAAGCATTGCCGGGTGGGCGGTAAATCAGACCACCTGAGAGGGAAAGGGATTGGCTAAGTTTAATGGAGAAGCCCATTCCTTCTGCGTCGGTAAGTGGGTCAAGGCAGAAGGTGTGACAGTTGAAGGTGTTCTTCAAAATGATTGCAACACCTCCTCCTCTTCCTTTAATTCTGTCCTGTCTGTGGAAGGAGTAACCCTGGGGGAGGGCTACGGCTATGTCAGGGTTGCTGTCTTCTGTGAGCCAAGTTTCGGTGATCATGAGGCAATCAAGGTCATGGTCTTTGATGAGGTCATGAATGTCTTGGCTATGTTTGCACATAGACCGGGCATTTATTAGTCCACCTTTGAAGAATGGTAGCTGGTTCTTGGGGGGAATTTGCTGGTCAAGGTCGATGGTAAGTGACCAGCGGCATTTAGTGCAGCTGGCAGAACAAACTACCTTTGAAAGGTCAAGTTTGCAGGAGCAGTAGGGAGTACATCGGAGTCGGAGGAGGTCGTTGGGTGCATACCTGATATGAGAGGGGATTAGGGCAGGGTTTCCTGCGCCTGGCGTGGTCTTGGCGCGGACGGGCGCAGACGGGCTTGCCTTAGGCGCTCCTTCGGCGCGCAAACGGCGCTCCCGCTGCGCGTCCTATGCATGCACATTTGTAAGAGAAGGAAGGGGGCGTGGCCTCAAAAGGGGGCGGAGTCAGCGCGCACGCCGGTGGTGATGGCGGCTGCTGGCAGAGAGCGAGGAAGGGCGCGAACAGCTATTGAGATCAGCTGTGCGCAAGGTAAATGAGAGCGCTAAGGTGTGCTTTGATTAAAAAACACGAAATAGTGACACCACAAAGAGCAAGAATACTGTTAATGCACAATTTTTAAAAACAAATGAGTACCTCCAGCTCCCGGCTTCCGCCTCAGGACTGGGTCAAGGGTTTACTGGTTGCCGCTAGGAATCAGCAGGTTTAAGTACGGCGGGCAGGGGGCGTTGCCTCAAAAGGGGGCGGAGTCAGCGCGCACGCCGGTGGTGATGGCGGCTGCTGGCAGAGAGCGAGGAAGGGCGCGAACAGCTATTGAGATCAGCTGTGCGCAAGGTAAATGAGAGCGCTAAGGTGTGCTTTGATTAAAAAACACGAAATAGTGACACCACAAAGAGCAAGAATACTGTTAATGCACAATTTTTAAAAACAAATGAGTACCTCCAGCTCCCGGCTTCCGCCTCAGGACTGGGTCAAGGGTTTACTGGTTGCCGCTAGGAATCAGCGGGTTTAAGTACGGCGGGCAGGGGGCGTGGCCTCAAAAGGGGGCGGAGTCAGCGCGCACGCCGGTGGTGATGGCGGCTGCTGGCAGAGAGCGAGGAAGGGCACGAACAGCTATTGAGATCAGCTGTGCGCAAGGTAAATGAGAGCGCTAAGGTGTGCTTTGATTAAAAAACACGAAATAGTGACACCACAAAGAGCAAGAATACTGTTAATGCACAATTTTTAAAAACAAATGAGTACCTCCAGCTCCCGGCTTCCGCCTCAGGACTGGGTCAAGGGTTTACTGGTTGCCGCTAGGAATCAGCGGGTTTAAGTACGGCGGGCAGGGGGCGTGGCCTCAAAAGGGGGCGGAGTCAGCGCGCACGCCGGTGGTGATGGCGGCTGCTGGCAGAGAGCGAGGAAGGGCGCAAACAGCTATTGAGATCAGCTGTGCGCAAGGTAAATGAGAGCGCTAAGGTGTGCTTTGATTAAAAAACACGAAATAGTGACACCACAAAGAGCAAGAATACTGTTAATGCACAATTTTTAAAAACAAATGAGTACCTCCAGCTCCCGGCTTACGCCTCAGGACTGGGTCAAAAGTTGTCTTATTTCTTCCATCGAGGGAACTGTGAACCTAAATTTCGGCGAGGGGGCTGGGGTGCTACTCTGCAATGGGAGGTCAGAAATACTAGTGCTCCCAGCATGAGGCTCAGTGTGTCTTTGAGGGAAGGACTCGTATATCAACCGCACCTTATCCGTAAAGAACTGTCCTAATTTATTGCAGAGTTCCGTACTTCCCTTGACCTGTTGGGGCGCGGGTTTGGTGAGTTTTTTAACCATATTGAACAGTTCTTTAGTCGAGTTTTTAGCCTCATTAATTTTCTTTATAAAAAATGCTGATTTGCCTTCCCTAATCAGTTTTTTATATGTGGCAAGTGTTTTACCATATTCTGCTTTCTCATTTGTCCCATAATTGGCCCTCCATCTTCTCTCTGCCCGCCTGCAGGACTGTTTCTGTAGTCTAAGCTTATCTGAGAACCAGGGTTCCGAATGTTTTCTTCTATTCTGTTTTTTAGATTTAATTGGGGCAACTACCAGCACTGCAGTTTTAATCCAGTACTCCACTTGGCGTGACGCTGTGTCGCTGTCTTTGTCCACAACTAGTGTGGTGGAACCTTGCTAAGCATGCAGTTCTGCAATGTCGATCTTGTCCCAGTCCTGGTAAGGGTGGTCCTTTTCCCTAGGTGCCCTAACTTTTTTAGCTACAACCAAATTTAATGAAAAATGAATAACTTTATGATCCGACCAGGGGACCTCCAGAATTTCCCCAATCCTGATATCAGGATTCGAGGAGAATATTCCGTCCAGAGTATGCCCCGCGGAATGCGTTCCCTGCTTAACTAATTGGACCAGACCACAACTGGTCATTGCCTCTAGTAGGGCGCTCGTGCTACTGTCCTCTTCTGTTTCCAAGTGGATATTAAAATCCCCCAGTATCGTAAAGTCTGTCATAGATAGACTGGACTCCAAGGTTGGCCCCAATAATTGCGCCACATGCACCTTTGCCTTAGGCGGCCTATATAAAAGAAGGCCGGAAAAAGTGTAGTTGTCCGTAATACGAATTTTGAAAGAAAGAGTTTCACAGTCTGTGGATTTCAAACTCTCAAAACCCTGCACATGTAGAGGATCTTTACTAATGATGGCTAGTCCTCCTTCCCGTTTCCCAATTCTATCAGAGCGAAGGAGAGAGTAACCCGCCGGTACTGCAAACGCAAAATCAATGTCCGACGAGCTATCTGCCCAGGTTTCAGTCACAAACAGCAACTCCACGTTATAGGTGTCAATCATGTTTGCCACTTCAATACCATGATTCACCAGGGATCTAGCATTTACTAGGGCAGCGTTTATTAACTTGTTTACTGGCAGACCCCGTTGCCGTTGATGTGTTACCTGGTTGCAGCAAGCGTAGGAAAACTCAAGCTGACAGCCAGTGCAGTGTTTAATTTCCTCCACCGGATTAAGTGGTCCACAAGAAGGTTTTGGCCTTAGCTCCTTCAATTGTGCGCTATTGTAGACTGTCCTAGAGAAATTCGTAGGATTTTGGACTGAACTTCTAGCCCTGGGCACGAGCCCGGCACGGACGGGCGCAGACAGGCTTGCCTTTGGCGTTCCGCCGGCGCACCCGCTGCGCGTGTCCGCTGCACGTGCGGATCATACTCCGTTTAAAAGGGCCCAGGGTTTTGACAACTAGCCCGCTCACCCCGGTACTGCACTTGCAGCCGGAAGTGGTGTTCTGACAACCTGCGCCTTCTGCCCCCTTCGCACAATCGGCACAAGCCATGACGGACCGGGGGGGCTAGGCTGGTAGTTCCTGAGGCAGGTAGGTGCAAGATGTTTTAGCACTATACACCCCGTATCTTTCCCCAAAACAGTTTTAAATCACCGTTTACAACCCTTCAAAATATAAAAAAGTCACCATGTAAATGTTCTTAAAAAAGCGTCTGCAGAGTCATAAAATCACAGCGCAGTGCTCAAAATAACAGGGGAATTAATTTTTTTAAATGCCTGAATTAGCAGCTCAGCGCTTCTGCTTCCAGCGCCAGTCTATATCTTTATGGGCCTCGTGCCGATCTTGACAAGCTATTTGAGGACCCTTGGGCTAAGACAACTAGCCCGCTCACCCCGGTACTGCACTCGCAGCCGGAAGTGGTGTTATGACTACCTGCACCTTCCGCCCCCTCCGTACAATCGACACAAGCCATGACGGACCGGGGGGCTAGGCTGGTAGTTCCTGAGGCAGGTAGGTGCAAGATGTTTTAGCACTATACACCCCGTATCTTTCCCCAAAACAGTTTTAAATCACCGTTTACAACCCTTCAAAATATAAAAAAGTCACCATGTAAATGTTTTTAAAAAAGCGCCTGCAGAGTCATAAAATCACTGCGCAGTGCTCAAAATAACAGGGGAATGAATTTTTTAAAATGCCTGAATTAGCAGCTCAGCGCTACTGCTTCCAGCGCCAGTCTATATCTCTATGGGCCTCGTGCCGATCTCGACAAGCTATTTGAGGACCCTTGGGCTAAGACAACTAGCCCGCTCACCCCGGTACTGCACTCGCAGCCGGAAGTGGTGTTCTGACTACCTGCGCCTTCCGCCCCCTCCGCACAATCGGCACAAGCCGTGACGGACCGGGGGCTAGGCTGGTAGTTCCTGAGGCAGGTAGGTGCAAGATGTTTTAGCACTATACACCCCGTATCTTTCCCCAAAACAGTTTTAAATCACCGTTTACAACCCTTCAAAATATAAAAAAGTCACCATGTAAATGTTTTTAAAAAAGCGCCTGCAGAGTAATAAAATCACTGCGCAGTGCTCAAAATAACAGGGGAATGAATTTTTTAAAATGCCTGAATTAGCAGCTAAGCGCTACTGCTTCCAGCGCCAGTCTATATCTCTATATGTAACTCATGTAATCCAAAGTCCTTATGTAATGCAACTGAATCTTATGTAAAGCGCTCTGACACCTTCGGGTAAGGTTCGCGCTATATAAATTCGCAAATAAATAAATAAATAAATAGCTAGATAAGACTGAGGGTCTCACAAATGGACTGACTCTTAGAAGCACATGCAGGCTTGATGGGAACACATCTGCCAAGTCTCCCAGGTCCATGTGTTACTTGCATTTCATTTCCGGATATTGTAATTGGATAAACAGAAGTGGTAAATAAACTACTCAGGCTGGGTGACCTACTCACATGCGGGCCTGAAGGGGGGAGACTCTTACAATCCTCACCAAGGTGCCTCGTTAATCTACCACAGCTGCAGTTCGAGGAGCTGCTCAAAGCGCTAGGCTTGTAGCGTGGAGTATAGTTTAGAATTACACAGCTAGCTAACGAGCAGTCATTAGTAAGGTTTACTAGTTAGTTCCTAATCTCGGAAAAGCAGGATTGTACTTCATGGATTACCTCGCCGAAGAAGCTCTACCTTTCTTTCAACTAGTGTTATAAATAAGAACATGTTGGGCCAAAATTCTGGCAGTTTATAGGGGAAATACGGTTCTTTCTTTTAATCACAATTTATTGAGGTATCAGGGTGCTTGTCACCTACAAGAACAACAAATCCCATAATGATGGGGCTTGCAGTGCTGGCACTGTTGTTTCGGACTTGAACCACTTTACACAGAACTACACTTCCCAGAAGACCACCGGGAAGCGGCAGCGCCAATCTACGTTAGGACCAGGAGTTCCTTTCCTTTAACAGGCCTAGGCGGTGTGAAAAGTGAATGACTGAACTACATGCCCCATAGTGTTTCACTGCCCTGAATTCCACCTTCTCATATACTGCTGCGGCCACAACACAAGGCTGCGAGTCTGTATTCTCCCCACCTTCCCTCGCGCTGAGTCGGAAAAGTACCTTCACTGCTCGGTTCAGCCTCCTTCTCTTTCCGCTATAACCGGTACAGCTCCGGTTGCCATGTTCCCGCCCCAAACCCTCTGGTCTGGCCGCCCAGTGGCATCCATGCCTCGGACACAACATAAGGCTGCAAGTCTGTATTCTCCCCACCTTCCCTCGCGCCAAGTCGGACAAGTACCTTCACTGCTCGATTCAGCCTCCATCTCTTTCCGCCACTGTCGCTACAGCTCCGGTTGCCATGTTCCCGCCCGAGCCCTCCGGTTGGCCGCTCAATGGCATCCATGCCTGTGAAACCCCTTCCCGTCGTAGAACCGTTCATCCAATGACAGAGCGAGGCTTGAAACGCAGACAATGTTATATACTGTGCGACTGCCATTCACCCCAAAAAATTTGCTCTAACTGAACTAGTAAAAGTTCATGGTACTAACAAACAAGCGCTCGCCAGGCAGCCGCGGCACCCGCGCTTTACTTGAAACATTAAAAGTAAAGCGCGGGTGCCGCGATTATAGCCAAAGTAGCACGCCACAACGTGCTGTTTTCTCTTTTAGAGCCTGACTTCACGTCACTAACACCTCTTTTCCAATGGCTGGCCACCGTTTAGCATGAACGGTGATGCCAGCCAATGGAAAAGAGGGGCGGGGCTTAACCTCACTAGTGAAACGTACTCTATATCATTAAATCTCGCCAGCGAGACTGCGCATGTGCGAAGCCTACGCTAGCTGAGACCTAAACATAGGAAAGGTGAACAATATTTGATCACGTAAATTTGGTGAGTGAATTGTGCCTCAGTTAAATTGAATAATATGAACACGTTACTAACAACTCTTTGAAAAAGCTGAAGCGTCCTATGAGGGGCTAAATAACAAAAAGTTATTATTATTTAAGAAGTGTTAAACCTGGCTTTTTCAGCGAATTCATGCCCAGACTTTTAGCTTTTTGGCCTGCTGTTTCAGACCTGTTTTTGTTGGTTTTATGACTCTGGGTACTTTGCCACTGCTGATCAGTACTAAAGTGTATATGCTCTCCCTGTAAATTGTTGTTATGGATCAAGAAGCGTATAATTATAGCTATATTGTTAGATAATAACAGAGGCGAGGTCTTACACATAGGAAAAGCCAGCTGCAAGCCAGCACAGGTGTCAGAGTTGATTATGTTGCTCGTTTTGTTGGGGAAATGACTAATTAGTCATCTTCATTGCTGTTGACCTTTTCACCGTTGTAATTTGCCTTTCTTTTTCTGAAATGGGGATATTTTATACGTTTATGTAGTTGTTTCAACTTCGAATAATCATTTGTATAATCGGATCACTCCAGTCACATGTTTACCACTTGCACAAGCTAGAAACCTACCTCAGTAGGATATTTCTTCTCCGGTATCTAATGCCCGCTTGTGTCTCTTCGTGTGGTTTGATAGTGAGACAACAGAACTGGCCAATGAGAGAAGCCCTCTTATTGAAGTCATATGAAAGAGAACAATGACTAATTCGAGTCTCAGTAAATTACAGATATGAAAATAGACACAATATGTAAGAAGCCCTGGAATCTACAAAATATCATAACAGTCATGTGATTGATTTCGGTAAATTAAGCTAAATTCTTTAAAAGGATTTACTTAAACAACAATCACTGTTGAACGATGAAGCTATCTGCTGCTTTTGTAGTTTGTCATGCCCCAATGAGCCCAACACATGCTTTCTCAGCTGCTAGATCTAGAAGCCTGGCAATACCCCCTTCCACTCTTTAATAAGAATCTCAGGGATTGGAGATGTACAATTGAAAGTTGTGAACAGGATTTGATTTGAATGTTATTAAATAACAGTTTTGACATATCCAGTGCAACCTAAATGAAGAAAGAATCGGGCAAAATAAACCTATTATTGACATACATTTCTACGTTGAGGTTGGATTGGTAACTAAAAACAAAAGTAAAAGCTGTTCACATCAGTTTTTTAGGTACACATGCATAGTGTGTGTGTATACAAAATGTTGTGGGTGGCTTCGGCAAAGGTTTTTTCTTTTTTACTCTAGCCACCCTGCAAAGCCCGCTCATACAGTGCAGCGTTGCTAAAAATCATTGGCAAAGCCAATATGTCACAAGGTGAGAGCTCTTGGCTTTACCAATGCTTGTTTAAGTTCTTGCTTGTGAAAAGTGTTGTTGTTGCTCTTGATTTGTGATTGTTGTCTACTGCTTATTTTTTTTACAGAAAATACTCACTACTATTTATTTTCCACGCCGTTACCTTCATAGTATAACTGAACATGCCATGTTTACGAATTCAGATAGAAAAACGAATGCTTCTCTAAAGTTGATCCCAATTAGAAGTACAGTCATCTCATAATATGTAAAACAAAATCCCAATTTATAGAAAATTCAGCAAGAGGCTTTATTTCACTGAGTTGTTGGGCTCCCTACAGAGATCACAAACCAATGAAGAAAGAGAGAAGCATTTTGTTTTGTCTACTAGTCATCAGTCCAGACCTTTTATTCTCCTTCCAAATCTTGCTCCAAAGTCAAGATATAAAATCAGCCTCACCCGAAAATCCAGATGGTTCTACTAAACCCTTTCTAAGGTTTTCATTGTTTTATTGCCAGATCAGATCCTTTCAGCTTTGCTAAATTATTTGTCTCCATACGGTTGTGAAAACTATGGGATTGTTTTCTCAGACTAGAAAAATGATGACCATAACAAATATATATATCTATTTGACAGATAGGTTTCTTCATTTTCTTTGGCTAGGAACAGTTTTTTAAGCATCATAATTCACAAAGGATTTCGATCTTTGAGGCTTACATAATATTTCTCATATTATCGTGTTATTCTTTTTGGATTCATAAAACATACCCGAACAATATCTGCAATATTAGGCTGTTGGTTGAATTACATCTTTTGTATAGTTCAGAATGAAAACACTTGTCAACTCTCTAGTTTGTTTAAATGTAGGAAGTATAAGGCCCCTAGTACCAAATTAGGTAATTATCACAGCACTAAAAATGCACATCCTTGCTTTTTCAATGGACAAGCACTTCACTTATTTACAATTTCAAGAGATTTGTTGGTATTCCGGAGCTCTTACCTCACCCCCCAAAAATATCACAAGCAACATAATGCTACACCACTGTTTTTCTCGACCATGTTTCAAACCACCTTCTCCACCTCTCACTCTCCACCAAAGGAAAGGCACTTTATCCCTCGAAGATAGCACTCATGTCATATGTTATGTAGTGTGTTTACATTTGTCAATACAGTCAAGACCATTTAACAGATGAAAGTTAGAAGAAGACATGATGGTGTGTTACTAGATGGCACGTTGGGTGACATCTCTAAAGAGATTTGGGGGATTTGCTGTTTTGGTGGCTGACTTGAATGTCATGAATATGCTGTTTTTAATACCTGTTACATGAGGCTATTGAAGCATTCAAGAGCTTTAAAGTTGCATACGTTCATCGGATTCTCTGTGTTTTTACACTGTATTTTTACTGTGACTGACAAGGCTGTGTATTTGGTCTATCAAGCATATGCACATTTTTCTACATGATCAAAATAAATACTATAAACTTCGTAATATTACTGAAAATGAAAATATTTGCCAGAATTCTTCAGGTCTTTTTTCTGGTATAAAATTCAAGAAATGGATTTCGTTTTGTTTATTGGATCACAATTGCTTGGTGTCGTTTTTGGGTCTGGCTTGAAAGTGCAGTTGTCCGGAAGACGAATTGTTTCCAAGGCTATAAAATGTACTAAGAATGGGTTGTGGCTCCACCCACTGGAGTATAACGCCCTCACCTCATTACAGTAGCTTGTTGTTTTTTTCAGATCGCTTTGCTCAGAAATGCATGAGCAATTGTTTTACATGGGAAAAATGCACACAATCATCACAGTGCGTGTCACATTCGATTGTTTACCGACTCTATATGCATTCTATGCTCAGATCAATCCTAATTTTTCCTAGTATGAGCAAAGTCAAGAGGGAAGCCAATTCATGGGATAAATAGAGTTTGTACATGCAGTATGTGTGGCCAGCATTTGTGAATGGTTCTTTTTTACATGCATTGGCTCATTAAAGCCGGATATATTGCCATTGTCAATATTTATTCCTATTGTGGCTTTCAGTTCTTCAGTAAATAATAATGCAGTTCATATAATGAGTTGTTGCCTTCTTGAGAGAATGCACTAGAGCAAGCATTGCTCCAACTATACTGTTTTGCAGGTCCTTTGTGTTTTCTTATGTAATTTTTTTACTAAGTAGTACTTGTTAGGTTTCACTTATTATTCAAGTGCTCCATCGACTCGTCAAACCACTGCGGTTTTTTCACAGTGCATGTGAGTCACGTGACCACAAAAGCGGGTCACGTGACCACACAAGCACGCGCATCTCCCTAATCCGCCTGCCACACTTCTCCTCCCCTCGCTCGCATTCCCGCACCCCCCCACCAGGCTCTCCCGCCCCCATCCGGCTTCCCTCCGCACATCTCCCTAATCCGCCTGCCACACTTCTCCTCACCTCGCTCGCATTCCCGCCCCCTCACCAGGCTCTCCCGCCCCCATCCGGCTTCCCTCCGGCCATTTGCCAGCATTGCGAGGCCATTTAACTTAAACTACATGTTTCGGGCTGCTTGTTTTAAATCATTCCCTTGTTCAAAACAGGGGGCAGCAGCAAACCCGCCTGCCAATGTCGACATAAACTGCTGTCGCCCTGAGCATTACATCCCCATCTAACCCCACGCCAGCAACTAAAGACCGTTTTCAGATAAAACAGTATTTCTCTATGCTTGCCTTGTTTCATCAGCCATACTCAGACTTTTATTTTTGCGGTGGCAGGTTGTTCTTAAGTATCCACCGATGCATCAAGCCATGTTTATCTCTGTCGTAGTTGTTTGCATTGCATATTTGAGCTTGGGTACGTACTAACCCTTCCCTAGCTTTGTATAGTAGGGTTGTTTAGTGGCTCAACGCAGATTTGTCTTATTTTTAAGGATGCCTGCATGCTTTAATCTGGCAGGGCCGATTTGGCTCTTTATCCCACCGAGGTTACAGTCCCAGTTTCCCCGAATTTGAGTTACATGTAAGGTACAAACCCCCAGTAGTTACACAGATGCAACCGAAACGGTAAATACACTTTTACTTTGTTAATCTTTTTTCCCTAACGTGGACACTTTTTTCACCATTGATTGTATGACCACGCGAAATAATGCAACCACGTTTCGTATGTTGAAATAAAAGGTATACTTTTTCTTGTGAGATAACTAAGTGTAGTTTTAATATTGTTATGATCCCGCAGTAGATGCTTGTTACAGAACGAACTTCAGAAATGGAAGGCAACGTTACAATTAAAGAAAAAAAATGGAAGGCAACGTTACAAATAAAGTAAACAAGCACTGGCGTTGCCAATAGGTTTCGCATTTGGAAAGTAGGAGCTATTGGTTTTGTAAATGACATTTTATATTTATATATTGTTATTGACAATGCCAATAACGATATATAAATATAAAATGTCATTTACAAAACCAATAGCTCCAACTTTCCAAATGCGAAACCTATTGGCAACGCCAGTGCTTGTTTTTAATTGACAAGCCTCCTTTCTTTCACATAATAAAATAGGCTGCACTTTGTCGTTATAGCTTATCATTTCTTGTCGTTGTTCAAGCACTCTTCCTTTTTCGCAACGTACTCTTCAGATTTTATTTTTACAAAGACAATATCAAATTCCTTTCATGGCCTCCCTCTCCAAACCTTAGAGGGGCCTCAGGGACCCCATCTCCTAGGGACATATTTAAAAATAAAGGGCAGAGGGTCAAGCGGCACCCCCTCCTGGAGCCACATTAGGGCCCTCGGGACCACATCTCCCAGGTTGAGGAGATTTTCTGGGGGGGGGCCCTCCCAGAGCCATTTACCGGCTCCTCAGAACCCCCCCCCCCCTCCCTCCCCCTCCCTCCCCCCCAGAGCCTGGTCAAGCAGTGTCCTGGGGAGCCTATCGCCTGGGACACAGCAGTTCCCTGTTTTGGAGAGTACAAGAATACCTTGCTCTCGCTCTCCCGCGCAGGGAATTCAACTTTGCTCCCATCCGGGGAGAACTAAAAAAATAAGCAGCTCCTAAGTAGGCTCTAGCAAAGGTATGGTGTTTGCTCCCGCCAGTCCCCAGTATGGTGCTGGCAGGAGAACTGGCTGGGACGGTGGTGGCTTTGGTGTTCCCCTAGTGGCTCCCAAACAAAGAAAAGATTGTACGTCCTCTGGGTGGGCCCTGGGGCACTCACCAATAACCTAAGTGGCTAGCTCCTGACAGGGGAGCTGGCCGAAGCTATGGGGGCCTTTGGGCTCCCTCATAGCCGGTAGTAATGTAGAGACTGTGGCTATCCTAGGTGGGCATAAACTCCTAAAACAAAGAATCCTGGCTTTTTGATATATACATTTCATTACCATTACTGGTAACTTTTTGACAAAAACAATTTGTGTAAATATGTTGATGTGCTGACAACTTTGGTAAAGCCAAGGGGGGCAACATTTTTTATATTTTGTTGTTCTAACCCTTTGACAAAACCAGTAGCTCTGCCTTACTTAAAATGATACACTTTATATTGTTTCATCACATAGTTAGCCATACACACCTGCAGAAGTTTGGCCAGAGTGCTGCGTCCAACCCCACACTGCACTCAGGCAAAAACCGTTTGCAGCAGAAGGTTGGATGCCAATGGAAGGCTGTGTGCAGGACCTGGCTAACAAAGGCCATGCACTTTGGGACTTAGGGTACCCAACCTCACACCGCTCACGGTAATGGATGGCTTATTTTATATTAAAAAAAATCAACATTTACTGAAAAAACATAGGTTGAAGTGACATTATAGTTGAAACATTGAATTATATCTCACTTTAGAAAAAACCTTGGAAATCTACAAAAAAAAGTGAAAGGGGCGTTATAGTTATGTGAAAATGTCAGTTAAAACATACGGTTTTAAACTAACAAAACCACTGATATTCACTGGTTATAGTTACATCAAGTAACTGTAACTCGTGCCTTAAAGTAACTGTAACTTGCACCTTCACCATGAACTACTAATTCCATCGCTCATAATATATATAACATGTCGGCAATAAAGTGCTTCTTTTTCTTCCCCACGGGTCACTGCCTTTTCTTTGGAGGCGGATTTGGTCGTTTACATTTGCGTTAAGCCAGTACGCAATTTGGTGTACCTGCCCCCGCACAAGAGGTCTGGACGTTCTGGCATGCTCCGTGGAGCATTCTTTGTTGAACTGTGTGAACAATTTCGTCCATTACCCACCACGACGCCTGGTTGAATACAGCGGTTAAGAGGTATGCTTACCTCCTTCTTGGGCAACCCGTATTCCTGCGCTGACCCCCGTTCATGGATTCCAGGCTGAAGGGTTGCAGAGGTTTATGTGGGGAGCTTAAGAGGCACCGGACTGTTGGCCTGCCTCATCTTCCAGAGTGTTTCAAGTCTGCGCCTGTCCTCATGAAGCACTCCGCCTATAACCCAACGCGGCATCTCCATTCCTGTGATGCACCTTACTGTGGCATTATGGGACGTGTGGCCCCCACACACAAGGACTACACTAGGAGGGCCGAAATCCACCTGGGGTTGGAGCTAATTTGTGGCCATCTACTTAGAGGCAGGACTGTCGATACCGCAGTACAAGGAGCAGCTGGAGAGGGGCGCTGATGAAGGAGGAAACTCCGTAATGCATTCGCCTGTGTCATGTCGGCAATAAAGTGCTTCTTTTTCATCCCCACGGGTCACTGCCACGGTCGCCAGTAGGTAGTTATAGTTAGGATTGTTTTCTATAGGAAATCCGCAACATTCTATTGGTAATAACTTTGGCGCCGGTTGAGGAATATGCCTGTAATTTTCCTTAAATTTGCCTCGCTGCGCTCCGCTCCTTCACTGAAAGTTTGGGGGGGATTCGTCAAGCAGGGACCAAGATAAAAGGGGGGTCCCAAAACGTGTTTTCCCCATGTTAATTTCCATAGGGCGGTTGGACTCACTTTTAGCCCGAACGGCTTAATGGATTTCCACAAAACTTAGCAAAATTGTAGGGACTGGTAGCCCGATGTGCTTTTGCTATGTCTCAAGATATGTGCTCCAGTGGATTTTGAGTAATTTAGGTTAAAAAAAAATATATATATCTATAAGCGAGCCCCGGTACGCGCACCGGGGCGCGCTCCAGCGCGCTACGCGAGTTCACGAGCGGAAAGCAGATTGGCTCTCGGGTGTCTGTCAACATTCCAAACAGTCCAGAGCGGCCGCCATCTTGTGTCTCGGTAGGATCGAGACATATGAGGTGGCAAAAACAAAGGGGGAAATGTCCAAAGGGGGCAGGGTAGATCCCCCTGACCCCGTAGGTTTGATGTGGGGGCCATAAAAGGGCCCCGCGGGGCAAAAATTTTTTTTTTGGGATAGGGGATTTGCGTGGGGGGAGCGCCCGGTACGCGCACCGCGGAGCGTACCGGGGAGCGTACCATGGGGAAAAAAGAATGACAGAGTTTTTAAAAAATTTAGCATTTTTTTATGAAATGGAGGTAGTTCTAAAAAGAACTGTTTTTTTATTCTTTTTGTTTTATTTTTTTATTGTTTTCTGGAACATTTTCTACTTTTTTTAGCTTTTATGAACAATTTTATATTTTTTTGTAATTTTTATGGGGACAAACAAAAAACAGGGGATTGTAAATGGCTCAACTGGAGCAAAAAAAAAACCAGGAAAAAATTAAGGTTTGTGTTTGCCCTTGTGGTTGTCTCCAGCACGGTTAATCAGTTTAATACTTTGCTCTCCATAGCAAATTGTAGTCCCGCAAAATTTACAAACTATTTTAAAATCTCCAAACTGTGTTTGGATATTTGGGACCATCTCCCTTGTCTCTGGGCCCGATGGAGTGGGTTGTTTACTTTGGTAGGTGCTGGGAGAAGATTGGGGACGGTTTCTGGTCAGTTCTCTGACCTCTGCCGCAGCATAGTTGTTTGGGTGCCGGCGTTGCATGTGGCGAATCATAGTGTTGTTGCCAAAAGAATACTTTTTGGCAGAGTTCCCCCTGGAAAGTACAGTGCCACAGATCAGACAAGTAACTTTGGGAGCATTAACTTTCTTTAGGCCCCTTGGGATTTTAAAAAACTCCCAGACAATGTGCTCCTTTGGCTTATAGGGGGTATTATCTTCAGGCAGGAACCGCCTCTCCTCCTCCTCCTCCTCTTCTTCTTATCCACAACTGTGGTGTTGTGGTGTTCCTTGTGGTGGTGGTGGTGGTGGTGGTTGAGATGCTCCTGCTGCTGCTGCTACTGTAGCCATTTCTCAGTACAAATAGGTCTGCAAACAGGTCTTCCTCAGTCAAAGTACAAAGTGAGAATGATGAAAAAAGGTGGGGGCTTTCATCATTTGGAAAAAAAACTGTTCTGAACCAATGAAAAGTGTTATTTTCAGGTCACATGACCCGACGCGCTTACGCTACGCGCCCCGGGGCGCGATCGTATGCGCTCGGGTGCTTCCGGGTGCGCTTACGTTGTGCGTATCACGTGGACGCGGCGACGCGATACGGCACGATGATGTTTTCGTTCGCGAAAATAGCGCAAACGGGACGCTCACCGGAACGCGCACCGGGCCGCGCCGCAAGACTACGCTTTCCGGTGCTCACTCCGGTACGCGCACCTGGAGAGCTCCAGGGCAAAAAAAAAAAAACATGAACAATATACGTAAAAAAAATAGTATTACAAAAATATACAATATAGGATTCATTATAAAAAATATATTTCATAGCTATAGAAATTTGCTATTAAAAAAACTTTGAAATTCACTGAAAAAAACATAGGTTTGAGGCCCTGTATATAGTTAGGAATTAGCATTTAAAAAACCTATGAAATTCACTGAAAAAACCATAGGTTTCACACCAGTTATAGTTAGGAATTAGCATTTAAAAAACCTATTAAATTCACTGAAAAAAACATAGGTTTGACACCAGTTATAGTTAGCTGGAAATTTTACTGACATAAAACCATTGAAATTCCCACGTTATAGTTAGTTGGACTCACTATAACTTGCGTGCCTGCAATGCACTGCTGATGACGTCACATATTACATCACTCATGACATGGTCTGTGACATCACAAAAAAATATGTATATATATATATATATATATATATATATATATATATATATATATATATATATATATATTAAGCCCCCTGCAGGGATTTGAGGTTCCATCGAGACACGATAATTATGGAGAAGTAAATGGGGCACTGTAAAAAGATGATTTGCTAATAACTGTGGATTGTTAGTGTTACTTTAAAAGTAACATAAATATTACTAGCATGTCATTATTTATTTATTTTACTTTTGATACGTTGTGTTTCCAGCAGACCCATTAAAGGGACATCATTAAGGTAAGGGGAAAAGTGTTAATTTGCTAATAACCTTGGCATACTTTATCAAGTCTGCACAAAATTCATCATCAACGTACATGTTTAATTTTTTGTTGGCATGACATGTTGATCCCAGTTCATGAGCCCAGGTTTTATGAAGATCAGACAAAGAAAGGTAAAGTGAAAAAGGGGTGGTGGGGTTCAAAATATTGTATTTGCTGAACAGTGATTAAGCTTCAACATGCAATTGAGGCATTATAATCCACCACCACACCTACCACAAACCCACAACATATTAATGAAAAATGTACTTGTAGAGCATGTTTTCCCTCAAGCAGAGCCTCCTGGCACTAACTCAAGCACCAATCCTCAATTCCCATTCGTAAATTAAAGCGGTCAAAACCCACTTGAAATGTAACTACACAACCACCAGTGGAACATATTCAAATTTCCACCTAAAAATAAAACACAGATAATATGATGTTATGGTTATCTTTCATCACAATCCTTAATGTATGTTTAACTTTGAAATTCACTAAAACATTACAATTAAATTGCAGTTATTGTCATGAAATCAAATCAAAAACCTCTGAAGTTCCCTATTTATGGTTAGCTCCAAAAGGCACAGATCCATCCTTTTACATGGTAATGAAACCTAACACCCCGCATAAAACGCCTATTACCTAAAAATATGAAAAACAAGAAATAATGGCATCCTCTGGGGGACTTCTTGATGAAGCAGACTTTACTGTGCTGTGGGAGTCTACTGTGAGTGCTCATGCCTGCATGATACCACTGGGGGGGAAAATGTGTGTTCCTCCCAGACAGTACCTGTTGTCAAAGAAACCTGAGATGAGGAGAAGTGAGGTATCGGGCTGCCCTACTTTACTCTGTGAGCAGCAGATGTGCTCTGTTGCTTCAATTATTTTATACCAGAAATGTTCTCTAGCAGATAAGGGGAAACCATGCAACAGGTGGATTGAGTGTGATTCAAGTCAGTCTTTCCTCCTCGCTCGGTCCAATGGTCGTGGGTAATTTTCGCAACACTATGCTCATAATATGTAGTGCCCATCCTCAATCATGAGGAAAACATAAGCTAAAAGTCTCCCCTCCCTCTTTCCCATTTTCCTCAGGTCACTGAACTTCATTTACATGGAGAAGCAGGCAGGCAGCATCTCTGAGTGCAGCCACCACAAATCAAATTCTTATAATCCTGCCTGCTAGGACAAAGGAACTGAGAAAGGATACTCACTTGTGACTATAAGAGGAACCAATGTAGGTCATCCTAACTCACGTTTCACTAATGGTGCCCCTAATGTTCAGTATAGCTTTATTCGATTTTGGTTTAAAAATCATAAAAGCGTATAGTTCAAATATAAAAACATACATACAATAACACATGGTATCTGCAAGTTAAAAAACTTTTGCCCAACCTGTGGGGATAAATATCTTAATTATAGTGTACTTTTCACAAATTAAGATTAAATCAGACAGCAATTAATTAAGGTTCCAATACTTAGGACTATAAAACATTGATTCCTGTCGGGTATAAGTGGGAAAGCTACGGCCGCTCGATACATGGAGTTCTCTGCCCATTAACATGTTGCACCCTACCTTTAGAGTAGATGGGGGGATGCACGGCATTCTAGGGTAAAAATCATGCAAATCCCAGACGGAGATTGGGCCGTTTCCCACTTGGGGTTCACAGGTACGTAGGTACGGGACAATATGTCTCTGCCTAAATCTAACAAGTACTAGGTCACCAGCGATATCTTTTGGGAGGGAACCCAAACAGCCCACCCTTCTAACACTCATTATTGTACCCTCGAGGTTGGATGGCAGAGGTCTGTGTTTTTGACAGTCAAAATGTATCCTTGTTCAACAGGTCATGTTGTTTCTCGGTTTTCCCAGGTGGAAGTGCTGGTACTCCCGCGAGGACACATACAAAGGGAGCTGCCTCCGGTGGGAGTTGGATAGGAGAAACTTTATTATGCTGTACTCTAGGAGCAGTAAGCCGCGGCAAAACAGGTTTAAAGGCAGTTTTGCGAGCTATTGGGGCTGGAGCGTTAGGAAATGTTGATTGGGTCGGCACCATTTTGTCTTGTGTATTTGGCTTGGGGTCTTTGGGAGCAGAGGGTGGATGGGAACAATTAGGAGTTACAAAACATTTGTTGGCTAGCAAGTTAGACTTGATAATTTCCTCCATTCCAGTCAGCCTGTCCCCTAGTGCTTTTATTTTTTCTATTAATGGAGATATAATAGAGCTGACCAGTTGTTCAATAAGGGATAATAGATCTGGCTGTGTAGGAGATGCTAGAACGACTATTTTCTCAACAGCCTCAGGAGTCGTAGAAGAGTTACTGACTGGAGCTCTGGGGCTTAAGGACAATTTTTGGAGTTTTGATTGGTTCCCAATGTTATTAACCCCACCACATTTCCTTTTAACTGATGAGAACTGGGGAGATGCAATCCTTTTGGTGTTTACAATGTTGGTTTTACTGGATGATGGGAGCGGTTGCAGGTGACTATCAGTATCAAGTATTACACAGGAACTTTCGACAGGAAGCAGTGATTCTACTAAGACATGTGTAGTTTTACACAGGGCGTTTAGCTCGTCTAACCACGGGAAGGCTTGTTCTGTGACTACTGTTTGTGAGGGCAACTGCTTGGTCCATCTACTATGTGTAGACTGCGGAGGTACGCCTTTATCGTCTTCTCTAGCAATGGACCGTGTTGCACTATTTGTATTATCCCCATTGTGAGTCATAGTGAGGTTTGGGTGTAACAATATAGTTATCAACAAATCATAAAGTCTGGTACAGAAATTGTCCTTGGAGAAAGGCAAAGTCAATAGGTGAAAACCAAATGGAAGCAAGTGTCTTTTCTTTACCTCCTCTTTACAGAGAGCCAAGAGCCAAGAGCCAAGGGGGGTAGCACCGTCCCGTCGTCCTCGGGCCTTTGCGGGCCGTAGGGGGCGTGACGCGGAAGGAGCTTCCTTAATTTAAGCGCCTCTGGGCGCGCTAGTCCTCGGGATGTGTGGGCAGTACAGGATGTTGTCCCAGGGCTTGCTGGGAGCTGTAGTTCCCCCCAACTGCGGCCAGGTAGCTGGAATAACGGCGGCAGGGGGAACAAGCAGCGTTGGAGCCCCAGCAGCAGGTGAGGGAAAGTGAGGGAAAGTGTGTCCGCCTGCTCCCCTCCTCCGCCCGATATGGATTTCAAACAGGTCCCCTGGGGTTGTTATATATCAAATGGGCATCTCAGCTGCTGCAACAAAGCCCCCAGTTATCCTTGACAGAGCGCCGCCTGAATCAGAGAGTTACAGTTTTTCTTTTTTTCCTTGGCTGTTGCCGATTTATCCGTAATGGGATAATAGAGGCAGTGTCAATGTCAGCACATCACCGCCGTAGCTGCCGCTTCAGCCTCTCACCCCTCCACCTCACCTCCATCTCCAGCACGTTTGTAATGCCAATCCGGTGCTGCCGAGTTCTAACCCTGAAAGAGCGCCATGCGGGGTAGGGGCACTCGTAATCGCATGCTGCTCGGGCCCGGAGAAAAGTCGTCAGTCAGGACCGCGGGAGACTCTACCTCAGCCTTCCACCCGGACGTCAACAGAATCCACCATCACTGGGGGGGGTGGGGCTTGGTTCACCTGTAGGTAGGAGCAGGAAGCGGAATGTTCGTCTTGGGGCAGTGAGTTCAGGCTCTAGGAGCCTGAAAGGGGGTACTGCTACAAGATCCTGGAGGGGGAGAGAACACTCCTGTACTGGCACGTTTTGGAGGAAATACCCCTAATGAGTTTTAGAACTGAGGAATGGGTGATTCCTTGCGACTAGACCCACCTGAAATGCAACCAAACAAGGGCTATCATTAAGGCAAAGGACAAATAGTAGAGTAGTTGCCAGGTGACTGAGGCTGTCATCATTACAGCCGAAACAAAATGGCACCTGGGATGTAATCGCCCTCATAAAGCAAGAATCGTTGGGGAAAAACAATAAAGGTGAGTACATATAAACAATGTTTTTCCCATCAATCCTGGTATGAACAGTGCTATGCTGCCTCTTTCTTCTATATGAAAAATAATTTTACAGTTTGTGAAATCTCAATGCTATTCTTGTGAACCTAAGACACTACATATCATTTAATATTTCGATTTTTATCACTTGTAGATCAGATATATAGCACTCATTCTTGTCAGACGGTTCTTATGTGAGAGACGGTAATTAGACACTCCTTGCGTCCCTTTTCAAACTGTTAAATTTTACAGTGGAAAAGTGAATAATTTCACAAAAAGGAGTAGTGCACTGTAAGGGACTTGTCTGACCTTTGGCTCTGCTAGCCATAGCTGCCATACTACTAGTCTGGATGGAAGCAATTTCTTTGTCACTGATTAACACACTGCACAATTAATTAAGCAGTATTCATTCTGGCATTGGATCAGCAATTCCATTCTAGCCCTCACAGATTTCACTGCAATGCAGTCAGTGTGGAATTCCCAAACGCACTTTGATCAGACAGTCTATAAACTGAAATATCCGAAGACAGACACATGCACCTGGCTTAGGAACCAGGGCTGGTTAGTCAAACAATTGTGTTAGCACTGACAATCACTCACTGGATGGTGTCTGTATACTCTACTGGTAATGTTAATTACAAACTGGTAAAGCATCTGCATTTTAATGTTTCATTCTAGGGGACGAATTATCAAGGGTCACTAAAGCCCCACTTTGCACTTGAACACAAAGGCCCATATGTGCTATTTAGAAGCACGGGCACCTGCCTCACTCTAAGCGATGCTTCACAATACAAAGTGCCTTAAACAATAGTGTCAAACAAGTTTCTGATGCTAGTATTTACTGTCGAAAGTTGATACGGTTGATGCTCCAAACCCTCTTTGCATCAAATAGATCGAACATCCTTATGAAAAATGCAAGTGAGATGTTCGGGGTTGAAATTGGCATATAGTCATTGACAAAAATGTTGACAGTGACCTACTAAAGTCACGGAAAGAGCCTGAGCACTTAGCATGAAAAATAGTGTGAAATGAAAGCAGCTGTGCACATTCCACACTATTTTGTGCACACCGTAAAATACGAGAAAACACCCAAGAATCCCAAAGAAAGCTGCAAAGGAGGCAGTAATCACACAGAGACTGCAATTGGCCACTAAAGAACAGAGGGATAAAATCTACAAATTGAGGGTGACATTCTTTGGAACCCCCAAGGAGGGAATCAAACAAAGAAGTAGGGTAATTAACTTCTGCACTATTAGTAGACCGCAAACATTTAAAGTTCTGCAATGATTGACAAGTATCCCTTAATGGTTAAGATGGTTGGAGAGTTTCACAGAGAGCTGTTTGTCCATAATTACTGGAAAATCTGCTGAGATTTAAGCGCGTGCATGCATTTACGCTAAGAAACATTACCTTGTGAACGAGTAGAAGATGAATGTAAGCATAATGCCTTAACTATACATGCCAGAAGACAAGCGTGAGCTGAGCTGAAGTCCTTCAATGCAGGCCAATTACTGTGCAATTAATAATAAAGTACTGATCACCCAGAACCAATGTTCTAACCGAAAGCATTGCATCCCTTTGAATTAATTAATTTATAAGAGTGCAATTTCACACAAAACATTTGCCCTGATCAAAATCCTTCTAAAGGGCGATGGATAAAGTGGGTGATGGCTCACATTAACATTGTCAAAACACAAAAAGAGGGCGAGAGCAGATTTAAAGACCAATGTTGTGGAGAAGTGTGGCTCAATTGTTAGAGCGGCAGACCCTGATGCAGAGGTCTGGCCAGGGACCAGGGTTCAATACCCGCTTTGACAGTTCCTGGGCTCAATTTCCTTGGACCTGATAATTCTCGCCTCAGTGCCTATTCTAATCATGGGTCACACTCTGCAACTGTGGGCAATAGCTTGCTTAATCTCCACAACGGCCCCAACAGTGCTGGGATGAATGGCTTCATCTTGGGGGTGCCCAGGAGTGGGCATTTCACAGGGAAAAGCCAGGAAGGGTTCCACAGCGGTATACGTACAGCGCCAAGACGCCTCAGGGTATAAGTGCGCTGTACAAGTACGAATTCATTCAATGGGAGTTGACTCCCTAATACTTATAATAACCACAAATAAACACCTGGGTCTAATAGAGACAAAAGAAACAATGAGAGTTGGTGTACCTAAATGATGTGGGATGTGGGGTGTTCCCTTTGAAGGATGAATTCCTTGACCTACCAGAAGTGGCACGCTTCATCATTGGGACCTCCTCAGACCATGATGCCTAGTCACGGTGTGGGCTACAATCACCTCACTAGAGGGAGGAGCTCAGGGATGTTTTCAGAGGTATGACAAATACCGTTCTAATCGACATGAAGTGGTGTGAGAAGCATGGCGGGAGTGAATGTTGGGAAGTTTAAAACGGACTCCAAGGTACACAACATGATTTATTCATGTGTCACTGGGTCAGGATTAAAACCAAGGAGAAGGCCAGAGTGGCATGATCATGCCCGCTGGATGTTTTCAAAAAAGTAGGTCCACATGTTTCTGCCTTCGATCCTCCTCTGAGGTGTGAATCACGGCATTCCTCAGCACCTAGATAATCAATGCTCCCACTTAAGTGCCCAAAGTGATCAAATAAATATAAAGATATCAAGATACAAAACCAGTGATCCAAATATAACTGCAAAATAGGGATCCATTGGTAGTTTCCTGAACAAGATAATATGCATAGTGTTAGCCATTTAAACCACATACAAAAGGTATGAACAACAATTAGTGTGGTTATTACTCCCACATTGAACATCTGTGTATGCCAACGTAGTACTTACCATAGTTGTCTGTGTACAAATATTTGTGGTTAAACTAAAGGTCTTTTGATCTTGAAGGAACTGCTAACCATTTAACAGCAATGAAACATGTCAAACCAAGCATTAGGGTGACCAACCGTCCGTAAATTTCACAGACTGTCCGTAATTTGGACCTCACATCCGTTGTCCGTGAGGATCCTTTTTACAGACTTTTGTCCATAAATATGGCCATTACAGGGAGCAGCAATGCTCCCCTGCAAGAAGCCTTAGCCCCTTGATGGGGCCGCCTTGCACTCCTCCTAGAGCACAAGAGCAGCCCCACCCCGCCCATTGTAATTCTCTATGCCGGCTGATTGCCACATACAGAATGACAATGGGGCAGTCTGGGCTGTTAAAGCAAGTGGTGTCCTCCCATGATGCAATGTGAGAATACAGTTAGTATAAAAAAACTGTGTAACAGTAAAAAAAGAACGGGTTATAGTTCTTTCACTGTCTCATCATTTTAGAACTGACGTATTTTCAATATGATATTCAACAAAGCCATGGTTGCTGCTCCTTTTTTTTAAGCAACTAACAACCATTGTCAAATCCAATAGTCCTGGCTTGTTGTTGGTGTAATGATACTTGCTGTATTATATATCTGGATGCAATGACAGAAACAACATAATATCAGACAGGCGGAACACTATGCTAAGCACATATTTTTAGCCTAGGTGTTTTAAGCCATGCCCTTAATCACATCGAACACCCCATTTGAAGAGACCCCCCAGTTTTTTTTGCCCCACTTAAGGTCCTGAAAACCACATCATGTCACAGTCACCTCACACCCTGGCACTGTGCATCATGCATGACTCATGACTTCAAAGTCTTCAGATTGCCTATGTGCAGGGGCATAGTGAACCCTCTCCCACCCCACCCCACCCCTTGCTTTAGGGATGAAGTTCTTGATGGGCCTCTTCTGTCTGCAACTCTGGAGATAAAGTCTCAGCTCATAATGTGAAAAGGTGGGTGAGTAAATAAGTGAAGGAATGTGTGAATGGCTGGATGGATTAGTGAAAGGATGAATGAATGAATGAAATGGTGAATGGATAGATAATAAAAGAAGGATGGATGAGTGAGGGAGTGAGTGGAAGGATGGATGAGAGAAAAGGTAAATAGATGGCTGTACGGGTGGAAGGGTAGATGGATGGGTAAAAGGGTGGATGGGTGAGTGAAAGGATGGATGGATGAGTGAAAAGGTAGATGATGGGCAAGTGAATTGGTGGATGGATGAGTGAAAGGATGGATGGATTGATGAATTGATAAGTGAAAGAGTGAATGGATGGATGAATGAAAGGGTGGATGTAAGGATTCATGAGTGAGTGAAAGGGGGTAGATGAACAAAAGGATGGATAGATGAGTGAAGAAGTGAAAGGGTGAATGGATGAGAGAACAGATAGATGATGAGTGAAAGGATGGATGTGTAATAGAGTCAATGGATGGATTTATGAATTGATTAGTAGATGTGGGGGTGGAAGGATGGATGATAATTGAAAGGGGGACGGAGAGAGAAAGGGAGGATGAATGACTGAAAAGGTGAATGGGTGGAAGGATAAGTGACTGGGTGGATGGATGGGTGAAAGGGTACATGGCTGGATGGATGAGTAAATAGATGGATGGGTAGAAGAGTGGATGGATGAGTGTACGGATGGATGGGGTGAAAGGGTGGATGGATGAATAATGGATGGATGAGTGAACGGGTGGATGGAGGGATGGATGAATGAAATGATGGATGGAAGGATACATGGTGGATAGGTTTGCAAATGGTTGAATATGTTTGGATATAGATGGGCACACAGATGGAAGAACAGAATGAATGGTGAAAGACTGAATTATAGATAAAAGAATGATGACATCTTGTAGCACCCATTATCATAAGTAACATTTACTATACATTGACTTTCACGTTTATATAAGTCATTGTCTCTATATGATGTGTGTGTGATGTAACGCACTCGACACCCTACCCTACATACTTGGGATGAGTAGCTCTATAAAATAAATTAAATACACATGATAGACGCTCTATGTGAATATGAAGGGACCATTGGAGGGTGGTAGCAAGGCCGGACTGGCCGAACCGGGCATCAGTTGTTTCCCTGGGAGGCTGAAAGGGGGGGGAGTTTGTTACGGGGGGCTGGCACTGCAAAGTTCCTTGTATATCCAGTAGTTTTCAATCAACAATAAAAGCAGCCCCACTTGTAGCCAGGTGCGGCTCACCATTGTCTGGTGACTAATACCTGCTGGAGCGAGATGAAAGTTTCAAAACATCTAAGGTAGCAAGCTGTGGGCATACTGAAAAACCATGAAAAGCACAATTGTCTCAACCTAATATAAACTTATTTTAACTTGTACTTAAGTGGTTGTCTATTTACTTACTTTTATACTATTGTGTGACCTCCTCTGACGTGTCTGTAAAACTTACCTTTTGTCCCACGTTTTGTCCTGAATTTTGACCTCCTGTCCTGAATTTTGACCCTTTGTCCAGAATTGTTACACTCACCATCCTTAATTTGCACCCAGGCCAGTTGGTCACCCTGCCATGCGTGCATATGTAGTTCTAAGTAGTCTGACTTTAACATATTCAAATGCACACAAAATCAAATAATTCAAAGTGTAATGACATCCGTGAGCTATTGAATTGAATAGCCTCCCTTATGTCATTGAGTGTGTCATTTTTTGCAATAAGGTGAAAGTTGATTTTGTGGGCACGTTCGTCCAATGTGGCTAATGGCTGGGACTTTTCTGTGATTTTCTGCAGGCCATCATGTATGAATGGCAGGCCATCCTCAACAACTTTTGATGTGTGTGCTTGGAAGTCAAGGGTCATCTGAGTAAATTGAATGATCTTATCCTTTCTTGCTAAAACCATAACTCCCTGAAGGTTTGGATTATGAATTTTTGCTTAATTTTAGAAGCCTTTGATGTTGAAGCAGTTCTAATACTTCTTGGCACAGCACATCAACATCATGTTGTCAGTTTCCTGTGATTCTGGGTGAATCACAGCCCCAGGCAAGAGAATGATGGTTCCATCATCTTGCCAGGGCACAGGGTATGTGTTGAGTTGCCAGCATCTAGTTGTTAGATGGGATCTTCGCCTGATATGGCTGTACCTAGACATAAGGAAAACATAAGACAGTGTAAAGAGATGCCACACCATGCACGTCCATCTCTGCCCTTTTAGGGGTGTTGTATTTATCCATGCATTCAGGGTACATGCATGGGCATGGTGAACTACTGACTGGTCAGTCTCTATAATCTTTTCAACACTGTACGCTGCAAATTCATAAAATACTTAATTGTGCACTACAGGAGCAGTGGGTTACTTGACACATGCATTGGCAAAGTCACTGTTGCTCTTTGTATATGGATGTATCATATTGATTTTTAGAAACAAACCTTAATGATCTTCGACATATTCTAGAACTAATGCGCACACAGCAATGTTGCGCCTGTGCACCTAACACTGACTTGCACATTTATTACACTTGTGCAATCCATTACTGACAGTATGCCATAATTCACAGGCCTATGGGCCCATGCACAGGCTCAATGGGATAGACCCTGCAGCCTCTTTTGCTGTGATACAATGGATACATCTTATGTTTGGGACACGTGAGAGTATGCAGTTGCACATAAACATGAGCTCAGGTTCAGGCATGGGGTTGAGAAGTGCTGTGGTTCTATGCTGTGATGTGATACATTATTTACCTGCGGGTCCCTGATTTATCTTAGGTGTGTCCTGGGTTTGCAGCACACAGATCAGCTAATGGCAATAACCATCCACATACCGTTTTGTTTCTAATAACAGTGATTGCCTGCTCCTCATCGGCAGCAAACTGATCTACACTGCCTGGCTCATTACTGGTTGCCAAGGTTGCTGTACGAAAATGGATAGTTGGTTGACTAGGGTGTCAGCCCTGGTCAAGCAGCAACCACAGTCATTGTCAGGGAGAGCCTTAAGGGTTGTTTAAAGCATATAAATCTGCTACAAGTCCTCACAACTCCTTTTTCAGTTTTATAATGCATTGCACCATTGCAAAATACTCTTTTTGTTTGTGTGACACAAAAATCTGTTGTTATATTGTAGTGTCAATATAATTACTGAGGGTGACGCTACAGTATTTTTGACACTTGACAGAACACCCACTACTGATGTTGATGCAGAGCTACACTGTTTAAAGGTTAGTGAATCAAGACCCAGAGGTACCACGTACAAACTCTGGCTGTACGACCCATTCACAAATTTCTTTTACAGTTATTGAGAAATACAGAGCTGAGTTTTTTTTACCTGCTGTACTGAAAACGCAGGCATCGGCTCTATTTACAATGATACTGCACATTCTGCATTTTTCCTAGTGCTGGTGCTAAACTCAGCTGCTTAGCGCCAACACAGGTACCCTTGCACCATAGAGCAAGGGTGCCTATGTGGAGAGAATGATTGTTTATGTGCAGGAAGCTGTTCCTTCCTGCACATAAACCATCACTAACGGTGATTTGTAACTCCTATGTATGCTGCATTGTGCAGCACACAAAGAAGTTACAAATCTTCATTTTTTTAATGACTGTTTATGTGCAGGAAGGGACACCTTCCTGCACACAATTATTAATGGTGATTTTCTGTTTCTGTGTATGCAGCACACATAGAAACAGCAAATACGAGGAGAAATTAAACATCTTCTCTCATTTTGCCATTTCAAGACCAGGTTTCCCTGGCCTTAATTTTGGCACTGCCCCATATTTATGCCACCCTTGTAAATAGGGGGCAGTGTCAAAATCAATGGGTTTTGTGGCAAAATGGCCACCACTACACCCATTGCCCGCCCCTATCAGGCTTAGTGTAGAGTGAAAGGAAGCCTTATTTACAAGGTGGCGTTAAGCCATGTTAAGTGGCTTAACGCAGCCTTGTAAATAGGGTGAGGTGCAGCCATATCAGGCCACAGGAACGTCGCAAAAAGTAAAGTTCCTGTGGTGATAAGCCCTTGTAAATATGCTCCATGGTATCCCTATGCAGTTACTGGCCTCGGCTCCACTCTGGGGCATTCCATACCTGCACATGGAAGCAAGCCAGCAACACCCACACATAGTTGGTTTGTATGAAAAAGGGTTGGATCTCCATAGCAAGACATATTTTCCCTGTACAAAAATACATAAAGTGGAATTTATAAAGGTTTGTTAGGAGCTCTCTTGTACACACTAGCATAGACCACACTGGGGTCCTGCAGCAAGTTGCTCTGGGTAGGAGCTGCAAGTGATGAACACACAACCATGCAAGTTCTGATCTGGATGCCCGATCATGTCCTTTTATTTATCTGTTGGGTGATACACTGAGTGCCCATCGTGCATGCTGTGTTATCCCTATGTCCAATAAGAAGCATAATTCTGTAAAATGATTATGGCTATGTACCACTCTCAACAAGGCAAAAGTGTGGTCATGCAATGCAGGCTAAAAAGATGCTACCCCCAAGGAACAAAAACTTGGCAGTCATGCATTAGAAAGAATAAATGCACAAAAATAACTTGCGGTGGTGAAGCAAACGATTGGAAATAAACGCCCACAACTGCCACTAGAGCCGCAACAGTTTTTTCCAGTTAGCTATGCTCAAAATAAAATCCTTTTCAGAACTAAGGGGCCAATTTGTATCTTGGTAGAAGAGATACTCCATCACAATGGTGACAGAGTATCTATACTGCCAAGATAATGGTACACCCGCCTGATTTAGATGCTTAGAGTATCGTCCTTTTAATCATGGCGAAGACTACTCTGTCTCTGCCATGATTAAACCCCTCTGATGGCCCTGCGAAGTAAGGGTCATCTGGAGCCAGATCTATAATTTCCCCCACTAAATTTAGGTGCCGATTAGGATGGCGGACGGACTTGCGTCCGTCCGTCACCCCTGAGGTGGAGGGACCGTCCGCAGGGGCTGCGGCGTTCCCTCCATCCCAATTAGAATGTGACCGCCACCCTGGCGCTCACATCCCCTACCTTTAACATTGCGGCGGATGCTGCTTCAAGCAGCACCCGCCGCAAGGTTAAATGTGCATGTTTTCCTTTGCATACACGAAGCGGCAGGCACCGCGTGGTGCCGGCCGCTTCGTGCACGCAAAGGCAGGGGGGTACCATAGGTAACCCCATGTGCACTCCCCACCCCCTTCACCCCTGGGGGCCCGCAACGGGCCCCCAAAGAAAAGTCGATATGCCTTTCCACGGCGGAAATGCCGCTGTGGAAAGGCATAGGACCGCTGACATCCTAATATGGCTGGCGGTGTCTGATAGACACCGCCAGCCATGTTGGAGCTTTTCCACCGCGGTCGGAAGGCGACCGCGGCGGAAAAGCGGCGGACGGAAAAAAGATCCCCCAGCCATCCTAATCTGGCGGGGGGTCTTTTTTCAGTCCGCAGCGGTTAATCCGCATCCTCTGGGCCGGCGGTGGCTTCCGCCGGCCCGGAGGATGCGGATTATCCGCAATCCTAATCGGCCCCTTAGATGGGCAGAATTACTGGTCAGTTTTCACTGCTCATCAGTGCCTGGAAAATCATTGCAGTAAGGGGCAGTAAAAACTGCTAAATGCTCCCCTCACCATGGGAGTTTTCTTTTTAATTTTCATCAAGAAAATCCCATTTCTGGATTTTTTTTTTAAATAGAGAAAGAAAACAGTTTGGTGCAGGGCTCTGTGTTCTTGATGTAGCCCTGAATCAAACTGCAAAAGACATTGACAGGAACCACTGCGATGACGGTTCCTGCCAATGCTATCTAAATGACTGCCAGCTTGTTGGTCATTTATAAATTCAGCAGGTGGCTTCTTTGTCAGGGTGAAGGAGTAATTCACTCTGTCGCCCTGGCAGAGAAACGGACCGCCCGCTGAAATCTAAATCAGTCCCTAAGTCCTAAAAATGCACATTTTAAACACATAGAAAAAGATTTGGAAGTTAATATGAGAATTTGAATGTGCTTCTTGGAAGAAAATAATGCATTGGAAAGGAGACAACAGACTTACTTTTACTAACCTCACAAATGCAGAAGAAGGCAGGTTATTTGCCCAGCAGAGTGAATCTACTGAATATCAATGAACTGATTTGCTGACTTTAACAAACTATTGCACCCATAGCTTTGCTGTATAGTGTGAGATCCTGCAGAGTTCCTCGTTGTCACCTATTATCTTCAATGTCTAGTAAGGCATCTGGCTAAACTGATTAGATCACATGGCTGCCCGCCATTTTGCAGATGACACATTGCTCATTTGGTGTTTGTGTCTATAACTAACTTACATGAGACTGTCCAGCATCCAGCACTAGATGAGTAGCAATCTTTTAGGTCTTGCTTGTTTCTTTTTTCATTCTTTCTTTTCTTTCTTTCTTGTTTCCTACTTTCTTTCCTTCTTTTTTGCATTTTGCTTTCTTTCTTGCGTTTTTCTTGCCTTTGTTCTTTCTTTCTTGCCTTCTTTCTTTCTTTCTTGCCTTCTTTCTTTTCGTTTCTTTCCTTCTTTCTTTCTTTAACTATTTTTATTTTTGCCTTTCTATTATTTTTTCTTTTGTTCTTTCTTTTTTCTTTTCTTTTCTTTCTTTTCTTTCATTTTTCTTGCTTTTTCTTTCCTTTCTTCTTTCTTTGTTTCCTTCTTTGTTTCCTTTTTTCTTTTCTTTATTCTTTTTCCCTTCCTTCTTTCTTTCTTGCTTTTTCCCTTCTTTCTTGCGCTCTTTCATTCTTTATTGCCTACTGATGTTTTTTCTTTCCTGCTTTCTTTACACCTTTCTCTCCTTCTTGATTTCTTTCTTGCTACCTGGGTTTAAAAGGTGCTGCTGGTGGGAAGAAACAAGCGTCACTGGCAGGGTAATGTCTGGCCTAGGCCTAGAGGAGACGCCCCTGTCTACCCTCCTTCCCCGATGCCTACAGCTAAGGCCAAATCCTTGGGTGTTTTATTAGATGAGCATCTCTCCCTCAACTTGCTGATTAACTCGGTCTCTTCTGATTTTGATATCCTTCATGCCTTGAAGAAGATCCTTCCATTCTTAGTCAAAGTTCTTCATTCGAAGGTTACCTCTGCTTGTGTGCTGAGCCTTTTCGACTTTTGCAGTGGTCTCTTACTAAGCCTTCATGAACCTGTTGTGCTAAAATTTGGAGAGTGTTCAAATGGCCATGGGTTTCAAAAAATGTAATCATATTTTGAATGTATAAAAACACCTAAATTGTTTTTGTGAGATCTATTTCAAAGACATGTTGCCTCATAAGCAGGGCCTTTTTATGTTCTTGATTATTCCTAACTCAGGGAAATATTCGTCAGCCCTATTACCATGAGACATTTACCAGACCTTTACTCCCAGGGTCCCTCCCTCAGTTGTGGGTCCCTCGGCCTAATCTCTTTCATGCCAGAGGGTGATCCCTATGGTATTTAAGCCAGAAACTTTGGCATGATCTGCCCATCTAACCCCACAGTTTTCAAATTCATCTTCCTTGAGGAAATACCTCAAAATGTGTATATTGCAGATTGATTTTCAAGCAGACATTTCTACATTTTGCTTCTATTTCATTAATAGTCTCTCTCAACCCTGACAAGATGCTACCAAGAGTGTATGTGCATTAAACAAGTAATGAATCCAATCAAATCCAATCACACAGGAGAGGGAAGAAATCAGCTCAAAACAGCTCATTTATTTTCTTGCAAGGGATGAAAGTAATAAGAAGGTAGGTCAGGTGGAAAAATCCACCGAGAGTGAAAATATGCACCGATGAAGTAATGACACAGGCCCGCCAAGAGACCAATTCCCAGCAGTCACAAAGTGACATCGTTTCTGAGGAACATTGCAGAGCAGAACATTCAAATTGAACGACAGGGAAAGAGCAGAAAGGGACATATTTGATTGGAGTATTTTAAATCTCACAAAACCATGCAAATAACAAATGGTGGAGAAAAGATGCATCTTGGCCGGTAGAGATACAGGGAAAATAGAGAAACCACCCTCAAATGCCTCATTGCCATGAGTCAAGGCAACTACTCAAGTTCTAGTGTTTAACACAATAAGCAATTATGGCCTGACAGGCTCTATGCTGGTAGTGCCTGAGTGGTAAGGAATCAGTGGTGGCGATTAAGTGGTCACCTCACCAGTAACCTATTCAAGAGGTCTCAAGAGCATACGCCACCCGCAGAATTGTATTTGTTCAGGCAAGTGTGATTATCATAGCACTCCATGGTATGAGTAGTGCAGGAAATGTCGGCTTCATGTTGTTGATGAGGGTCTTATGCTGTTGATTTTCCTGTTGAAGAAATCATTAATGGTGTTAATGGCGCTTTTTCCAAATGTATCCCTTGTTCACATTTAGGCGATGGAGGCAGGGCTGGAGTGTCTCCATGGAGCTCTAGAGTGTTGCTACAATCAATGACTCCTGCTCTTCTCCACATTCACCTGCCTGTAGACAGATTCCAGGGAAGGCTGCAAAGGCTTCAGTATCAAGCATCAAGGGTTCTTTACAAGGGCACCCAATCACTCTCAGAATGCGGTGTTGGGCGGAGGCTTGTTGCCCTGTGGATATCCTTCTAGAGGACAAATCACTTCCTTTCAGCCACTTGCTGCTAGTGACCTTGCATGACTCCCAAGAATGGAGTTCCCTGATGTTCAGCAGTTGTAAGCTTACTCCTTCATGCATCATGGTGACATTGGAAAGCACACCTCAGGAGCAGTAGACCTGGTGCTTCCAGGGCTGGGCCAGCCTATATTTCCATCAAGGGTCGATGCAATGCTGACATTCATTACACTGTATTGTGTTGTATTGCAACATTTATAAAGCACCTACTATCCCTAAGTGGAGCGCTAAAGCATTTGCGTGCAAGGGTTTCACGCTACACCATGTAGGTTATTTGGTTGGAAGTGTGTTGTCTTTGTTTTGATCGTATGTGGGAATTGTTTCCATGTTGTGCGTGAGAACCACCAAGGTGCAGTTACTGTATTATGGTACACAGTGCATAGCAGTGTGATGGATGAGGAAGTAGGAGAGACAGGAGCGTAGTTTATGGTTTTCAGTAAACTGGCAGCTTTAAGCAGCTCTGCGAGTCCATATTTGGTATTTCTTAAGTTCATAGTCCACTTAGTTGGTTAAAGTACTGGGTTGTGCATTCTGAGAAATTTTGTGTAAAGTTAATACTCCTGAGCAGTCATAGTTTTAAGGGAGAAGTGGTAGAGATATATGCTAAAATAGACTTTGTTAATCATATCCCAAATCTGATTGTCAATGGGAGATGCCAAGAAGTCTCTGTAGTATGTTACTAGTCTGGACCTGCAGTGTTGGACTTAATTAGAGTCCTCCATTGATCAGGGATATGTGGCAAATCTCTTCAGTTATTCTCTGCCTTTCCATTTGGAAATGGGTGTCTTATTGCTGTGTGTGGTTTAGTACCAGGTGATGAATAGTGCCAATGACATTCAAGCAGATAATGATCAGGAGAGCTGGAAGTGAAGAGATCTACTTCATCATTAGGTGGTCAAGCTCCAGAGATAGATCTTTAGATCCCCTGGAGGTCACCATGTTCTGCTCTGAAATGGCTTCAATATCTAGAATGCTTCCATTCCCATTACAGTATAACCTCAGTGGCAGTGGGCATGTTGGAAGCAAAAATAGCTTTCAGCCATTGGCGCAAGGAAATTGAGGACCCTCCTGCAAGGTACATAGGAGTGCCCCACTCCGGTCTTAATCAGGAGCTTTCAGGTCAGCTTACTCTACTAAGGGGGGGCCCTGAGCCTTTGGGGCCCACCGCACTGCGGGGGCTGTGGGGACCTCTGTTACGCCACTGCTTCCCGCTCGTGACAGACACTATAAAATAAAGGCAATAAACCTCAGTTGAACAGAGAAGGCTGAAAACTTTATCACATACTTAACAGATGTTGACGAGATGGCCTGGAACTGACGAGATGGGGGGTGAATCTACTGGACCCTGACTGGGAATTCCATTTTCCCAACATATTGGATGGTTGATGAGTCTGGTTAGAACTGCTAGAGCAGTGCCATGGCAATTGGTAGCTTCTGCTTAGTGAAGGGGATGCAATTTTTGGCGTGCTTGTGAGCCAATTAACTATTATGCACACTGTCTATCCTGCTTGACTGTAACTTTCAATCCTGAAACCACAGTACTGAGTAGCATAAGGAAGCTTAAGAGTCTATTCCTTCTAACTGTTCTTATGTAAAAGGATCAGATAGTGCCCACACTGCTTAAGAAAATCCAATATATACAAGTAAAAATAAATACGCACATGAGCAGCTTTACTTAATTATATATTTGATCCTGAATTAAAGCAGTTTGCACACATACGTTCAGTTTAAGGGTGCAATTTTTTGCTGAGACATGGAAATAGAGTAGTTGCATGGCTTGGTTGTAGAGGGTCCTATGTGGGTCGGCCTCTAACAATTGGCAACCACCCACAAAAATAAGGTTATAGATGATTATTGACTCATATTAGCAATATGTGCTGTTCAAAACCGAGAATGTGAAGGAGACCCTTGTATGTTTGATGGAGATTTTGGGGGACGGGATTGCTCAAGAGGGAAACTGCAAAATCCCTTCATATACGCGTAGGAATTTTGTTCTGTTCAAGGAACTCTACATTTGAGGTTATCCTCTGTTTTCACATGTTCCCTACATATTGGATTCATTCCCATTAAAAGTCTAAATCAGGGCCTCTGCATTACTTGTTATAAGCATAGACTTAAGATTTTTGGAGCAGGTAACAATTGGTTTCAATTGTCAACATTGAACATTCCTCCGCAGTCAGATCAGAAAATATTTGGTTGCTTCATCCTCCTGAACGTTTTTTTTCAGAGTTTAGTTACAAGTTATATATGAATTATTTCCCCAGTCATACGGGAGGACCCTGGTGGAGCCCTCCGCCCTCGGGGAAGAAGGCGGCTGGTGTTCCCTGTGCTATGGAGAGTACAGAATTCACTCCCTGTACTCGCTGTAGACATTGTTGCCTCCAGGTGTGGTTGAATGCTGGATAGAAATGGCCAGGAGGATGGGGTGATGACCCCCTCAGCTCTCCTACCTAAATTCCCTCTCAGAGAGAATCCTTCTCATAATCCCTAGAAGGGGTAATATTTTTTGATACTGCTCTTTACGGCTTACTTGTACTCATAATAAATGACAAAATAAGTGATAATATTGACTACTTGTAGGATGAAAGACAGAATTGACTGCACTGGGTTTTGAATATATGTCTATCAGATTTATGAGCAGGCGGTAGAACCTCTTTATATTTCTCACCTAGGGCCAGATGTAGGAGCCCTAATACCGGTCGGAAACGACCGATTTCAGCCGTTTCCGACCGGTATTAGGCTTTTCAGATGTAGGGGGCCTACCGAATCGGTAATCTTACCGATTCTATAATTTTACCGATTCGGTAAGTATACCGATTCGGTAAAATACCGAATCGGTATATTTACCGAATCAGTAAATCCATATGTAGCTGACACTCCTAAGAGCGCCACAGGCCCTTAAGAGTCGGTATTTTACCACACAATCCTATTGTGTGGTAAAATACCAAATTCAGGTGTGCATGCACATCTGTGCATGCACACCTGTGCCATGTGACACACAGACATGCCCTTAGGGCATGTATGTGTGCCACATGTCACACAAGCCTGTATTTGGGGTGCTAGAGGGTGTCAAAGTGACACCCCCTGCACCCTTGCAGGATTCGGTATTTACCGATTCGGTAAATACCGAATCGGTATTTCCCATTGATTCCTATGGGGTTCAAGGCCAATAGGAATCAATGGGCAATACCGATTCGGTATTTAACGAATCGGTAAATACCGAATCTTACAGATACGGTATTTCTAAATTCGGAATTACCTAAATCTGCCCCCTTCCCATTTAGGGCCATATGTAGGTAAATGGCTTTTACCGAATCGTAAATACTGAATTTTACTGATTCGGTATTTACAATTCGGTAAATGCCATGTAGGTAATTATTCTTTAAATATTACCGAATCGGTAATATTCGGTAATTACCGAATCGGTATTTACCGATTCGGTAATTGCCATTGATTCCTATGGGCCTTGAGGCCCATAGGAATCAATGGCAATTACCGAATCTGTAAACACCGATTCGGTAATTTTACCGATTTGTCAAGGGGGACAAGGTGTCAATTTGACACCCTGTTGCACCCCTGATTCTGGCTTGTGTGCAATGTGACACACATACATGCCCTTAGGGCATGTATGTGCGCCATGTGGCACAGGTGTACATGTGCATGTACACAGAAATTCGTTATTTACCATGCCATTGTATTTCATGGTAAATAACGAATTTCTAAGGGCCTGTGGCACTGTTTCCAGTGCCACCTACATCCCAAATTACCGATTCTGTACATTTACCGATTCGGTAATTTACCGATTCGGTAAAATTACCGATTCGGTAAATATACAGAATCGGTAATTTTCTATCCCCCTACATCTGGATTACAAATACCGGTCGGTAACGGCCGAAATCGGCCGTTACCGACCGGTATTTTGCCACCTACATATGGCCCTTAAAGACTCTTAAATACCGATTCAGTAAAATTCCGTATTTAAGAGTCTGTAAATGGGAATTACCTACATCTAGCTCTTAGTCCTTTTACGGCAAACAAATGGTGTATGTTTTGTCCATACACTGTCTGTTTATGGAGTTTAGTATGTAGTTATCTACAGTTAAAAGTATATCAGCAGACGGTGTCCAAATAATTTATCATCAAGAAAATAGATTGTTTTGTGAGTATGAAACATTTTGTTTAACCAACTCACATGATCTACTGATCGCACAGGTACATCCGAACACTTGGGGGTCCAAAAAGGGCAGTTCTTCAGAAGATATCTTATTTAGATTAATGAAGTAACCTCCAATCGAAAGGAAAACAAGACTCCAGGATGGTGATAGGTCCTGTGGGCAATGGACCATCAGCTACAGACACAGCCCTGTCACCTCTTGTGTCACTGTTCATGGGGGGAGGGGAACTCCCTGCAGTCGCAGTGTGGAAGGCCAGCGTGACGCCAAGTCTGAAGAGTGGGAACATTAGACCCAACTCAGATATACCACAAATTAAACACTAACTCATTTTCTGACTTTGTAAAACTGTTTGTAAGAGACAGCTGTGCCCTCTGACCTCCTATCAACTACTAACGTGTGGAGAAAACTGAATGGATGGATGATAGATAGACTGGGTGGGTGGGTGCAACGAATGGATGGATGAGAGACATAACGATTGAGAATAGAGGGAGGAAAAAAACAAAGCGAGAGAGAGGGAGAAAGAAAAATGCGAAATAAAGAGAGGAACAGAGAGATGTGGTATAGATAATATGCAAAGCATAGAGGCGTTGAGGGACTGAATTGGAAAGATAGAGATCAAGAAAGAGTGAAAGGCAGAAGAGAGGGAAATGTACAATTAAAGTGGTTGAGAGAGACGGTAAGAAAGGGGGACAGGGACTGAGGATGAGAGAGAGGAAAAGAGAGTGAGATAAAGAATGACACTGAAAGAATAGATGGATAGAGACGGTAGGAGTAAATAATGGGAGAGAAAGTGGGCGTGAGAGAGAGAGAAAAAAAGGAGGAAAAGCGGGGTGAGAGAGAGGCCGACAGTGCGTACTATGTGTGAGGGAGAGAAAGGGAGGGGGTGAGGAAGAGCTGATAAGCAAAAGGGTGAGCTTTGCTCAGTATCTGCTGCCGAGGATTATAGACCAATATGTTTAGCTCAGTATCTCTTATTGCCAGACACAGAACTATTGCTCGAGCTCCACCAGGACGCGCAGATTGACCGCCTCATCCCGAGCACATGCCTCGCGTCTCCTGGTTCGCACTGCGAGGTGAATCCTGCGTGACCTTTCCTCTGCATATCTGCTTACAGAGGCAGCGGCAAGCCGCGGCGAACAATCCCCTTCATCAGCAGTCCTCTGTTCTTGCTGACTTCATTAGAGCACCCAGCTGCAGCCCACGGGGAGCGGCGCCAGCAGCCCGGGTGCACCCTGCTCCCCCCGCACTCAGTGTGGATCTCCCCGACCCTGACCGTCTGGGGGGATGTACGGTACCCGCCCACACTCGCATCCTCCTCGGCGCATCTCTGCCGACGCCCACGCGCCCTTCCAGAGGGATTAATAGTGCAGCCCGGGTCTCCTGTTCGTGTCTTTTAATTTTGCTAATGTCGTGTCGCCGGTGAAAGACAGTAAGCTGTGCGGATGTGCAGTTCGTTACACGCCCCCCTCTGTGGAAGCTGTGGAGGGCCCTGGGCTTCTCATACAATACTTGATTCAAGTTGTCCTCTGCCAGCCAAGCCAATCTAGCGCCTTGTTTGGGTGCACTGATGAGAATTCAGGTGTCGCAGAGATTTCTGCAGCAGCCCTGTCCTTCGACCCTCAGGGATTCCATGGCTTCCACGTATGCAGCGGAGCTCTCAATACAGGAATATCTTACATTCTTATGCACCGCCTTTAGACGCTATACACCGCGAGGGTGGCTTACTCCGTCACAGGCACGCGCCTGCCTAGCCTCAGAGGCGTTTGCAGTTTTGTTAGTCACCAACAAACGTGTTGAAAAAAGGTTTTGTGCCATAGTTAAAAAAAAAAACATTCTTATTCTGTAAAGTCTACCAGCGAAGGGTTCCATTACAGTGCTGGACAGTGCCAAGTTGGGGGGTCAGCGGGAAATCCACCCAGGGGTGGGCTACACATCTGCAACGAATGAGCAGGCACAGGAGTGAAGAATACTGAGGTATTTACACAAAAATCATAGGGGCTGCGAAAGTTTCAGCAAATGGACCTAAAACGTCCCGGATGACATCAGAAGAAGTAACAACACGCTGCTTTGACCCAGACTAAATACAATCAATTGGATCAAACTAAAGTGTGCCTTCAATTTTTCTTATGCAAAAATCACAGTTGATGGACAGAATGCATGGGAAGGCATGGCTTGGCAGTTCGGGCTGGACTGTTCCCATGAGGCACAGGGTCAGACTGATTTGCATATGGCCATGTCTGAACTGGGGTGGTGTGGAGTGCAAAAAAACGATGGATTTAGGCCCAGATCTCTGTACTGGGGTGAATGTATGACATTGTTCTACATTCTGTCCATCAACTGTGGTTTTTGCATTCAATTTTTCTTATATACGGTTAAAAAGCTTGTGTCATTTGCCAGAGATGCAGGAGATGATTCAATGACTTTCTGAAGATCTCAGGAGGCAAGATCGTTCTACTGACACCAAAGGGGTTCTCATTTTCTACCCTTGTTTACTCCTATGTGATATCAGTGATCAGTGAGCAGTAGTAAAAAAAGAGCCTCAGAAGGGCACATTGATGAGTGCGTCCATTGTTTCATACCGTGCCAAAGGTATGGAGACACTGTTATGCCGTTGTTCGGCTTGCTGAAGAGGTTAATTGAAGGTGCCACCATTGTTGGCGATATATACTGCCGTGTGACAGGACCTGTAGCTTTCGGCTCAGCTACTTATTGCCTTTTAAGCAACATCACTTTTCATTCTGGGTTGAGCTTTTTGAAAATAATATTTTACTATGTACACTTGCTTTCTGAAGTGCAACAGTTGTATTGGTGTTCATATAGTGCTTTTCGTACCATTTGTGAGGCATAAAGCGTTTTTCTACTTTTACTACATTACTTGTATAGTGATTTACATCACTAGTGAGGTTATGAAGCTCTCCGATTTGATGTGGATTCATGTTCTATAGGGTGTTGTATGCAGTTTGACGGATATGGCACATGTTGGGTGGTGCGCATCCGTTTGAGTGACATGATGGAACCCGTGGTGTGCTCACTGTTCCTATGCACAGTCATGGGTGGGCAGCAGCTCCTTACCACCTAACGATTGAGAAGCATATGTACATGGGATTGTGTCACTGAAGCGTCACTTTTTTCAACGTTCCAATGGCGCAATACTGTGCACCCTATTTGCAAAGCGGCATTAAGCCGCTTTGCATGGCTTACCACCGCTATGTAAATATAGTACACTTTCATGCAGGTATGTGACTGAAAGGGGCGTCCATTGGGTGCTGCTTTGGGCATTCCACCGCAACACCCATTGCTTTTTGATGCTGCCCCAGGTTTACAAGTATGCGTTAGATTGGTGCAACAAAGAGAAATACTTTTATTTCTCCTCATTTTGATTTTTCTATGTGTGCCACGCAGGGGAGCTGATGCGTTGCTTCCTTACTGAAGGGGAGGTGATGCATTGGTTTCTAACAGTGGCCCCGGTGTCCTTGTAGACATGGTGCCCCAGTGCAATACATGATGATAGGGGGATGCAGCGGTTCTCGATGCAGCAGCGGCAACAGCGCTGCGTTGATTTCTTCAGCTGTGGCCCCATGATGTGTTGGTTCTTGCAGCTCAACAGAGCCTGTGTCGGAATCGGTGCAGTGATCTCGGACTCCGTAGATCGTGTACTCGATGCAGCGTGTGGCAATGTCTCCAGCTGCGGGCAGGCAATGCGTCGGTTTCTTCAGTGGCACGATGACGATGCGTGGAAACTTTTCCCGCAAGGCGGCGATGCATCAGAAACAGGTGCGGATGCGTCGCGCTTCTCTTAGTTGCTTTGCTTTTTCAGTTCTCAGCAGCATGAACAACCTCCAGAGGCCCAGAACAGCAGAGGCACCTCTTGGCAAGTCAGAACTCCCAGCAAGGAAGTTTGTGGGCGCTGGGTATGAAGTTTTTGTATCCCTGAGACTTCAAAACAGAAGGGAAGCTCTACTTCGAGCCCTTGCAAATCTTCCTCAAGCAGGGCACACAGCACACAGCAAAGTCCTTGTCCTTTTCTTGGTAGAAACAGCCACTGCAGGACAACCCCGGACAGCACACAGCAAAGGGGCAGTACTCCAGCTCTTCTCCTTGGCAAAGGTTCCTATTGAATTCCAGAAGTAATCTAAAAGTCTGGGGTCTGAACCTCACTTTTTATAACACAAAATCCTTTGTCCTCTGGTGGCAGAGAAGCCCTGTGCTCAGTCATTCAGGGCCTGGTCTGCCTTGGACAATCTCCTCCCCTCACTCTAAATGCAGGAAATCTCCTTCCCTCACTCTAAATTAAAAAAATCTCCTCCCCTCACTCTAAATGCAGCCCAGGTCTATTCAGCCCAGCCCTGACTCACCCTGGAAAGGCAGGACACACCTCGCCCCCCAAGTGGCTGTCTGAACTGAATACTCATCCCCAGCCCCTGTCACTCCAAAGCCAGTCAGTCAATACACAAACCAGCAGAGGCACACAGGATGGCTAAGCAAGAAAATGCCTACTTTCTAAAAGTGGTATTTTCAAACACAGAATGTAAAAATCATCCTCACTTTAAGATGCATCTTTATATTCTGAGTTCAGGCATACTAAACTTTACTACCCTATATTGTCCTAAAGGGAAGTTATATTTATAAGATGCTATAAAAGAACTCCCTCTCTATCCTATGGGACAGATAGCCCTTCAATAGTGAAAAATAAAATTGGCAGTAATTCACTATCAGGCAGCCGCGGACGGTAGTGGGAGTATCTGCCGGGCAGTGGCGTGGGGAGGGGGAGGGGCAGGGTGAGGGGTAGTAATGTATCGATTACGGACCTTAACAGGTAAGTAAACATATAAACAAATTTCGTTGCGTGCACTGCATTACCAAATACGATGCAGTGTACGCAACAACATTTGTTTTATTTATTTATATGTTTACTTACCTATTAAGGTCCGTTATCCATACATTGCTACCCTCCACCCTGACCCTCCCCCTCCCCACGTCACCGCCCGGCAGGTACTCCCACTACCGGCCGCGGCTGCTATCAGGACATGCCACACACATCAGTGCATGTCCTACCTCTCTCATACACTGCACCCTGCCCACAGGGGTAGCTAGGGCCTACCTTAGGGGTGCCTCACATTTAAGAAAAGGGAAGTTTAGGGCCTGGCAAGTAGGTACACTTGCCATGTCAACATGGCAGTACCAAACTGCCCACAGACACTGCAGTGGCAGGTCTGAGTTACATTTACAGGCTGCTTATGTGGGTGGCACAATCAGTGCTGCAGGCGCACTAGCAGCATTTGATTTACAAGCCCTGGGCACACACAGTGCACTGTCCTAGGGACTGACTAGTAAATCAAATATGACAATCGTGGAATCACTAATCCAGAAGAACAATTTACAGGGAGACTTTCCGCTTGCCACTGAACAGCCGTGGCAATGCGCCCAAAGCATCTAGACCAGCAAAAGCGAAGTCCAACACACAGCAAAATAACAGGAGGCAAAGGTAAAAATACAGGGGAAACCCACGCCAAGGATGCCAAGCCTAACACAGACAAATATGAATATTGTACCTTACAAACAGGGATGTGTCTCTCTTTTGTCCCTGGGCTTTAGAGGAATTGCAGACCTGACAGTAAGCTTGACATAAATAGACCTATGTCATGTAATTAGATATTTCTGCACAGTGGTGACTTGCCAAGGACTGAGTTTTTATTTTAATACACCAGGATGTGCCTATTGTTCTGAACTTATGTATTTATAAAGTGCCACGAATAGCAGAAGAGAATTTAATTTAGGAAAACAGAGAGAAGCAACTAATTCATTGATAAATAAATGAACAGGGCATGAGAATCAAATAAAGTTGTTGAGAGAAAAGGGAGGCACAAGGGACTACCATAAGAGTGAAAAAGGAATTTAATAGAAATGTAATATCTGATGACTCTACGTGCAGACTCTTGGCTTTAAGGTAGGGACATTCTTCATTGATGTTCTCCATTAAGAATCCTGGAAAGTTTAAAAATCAGATAGACTTTGGTCATCTAAAACAGAACTTTAGCCTAAACACTTGCTCGCAGATCGGATTTCAGCCGTCCGAGTTAATGAGACAATAATTCATTCACATCAGAAGAAAGACTTCAATTTAAACAGACAGGGTACCCAATTGAGCCAGCACTCATTTAACAGGTATGCTGGTAGCAAGGGCACATTCACTCCATAGCATACTTTATATTATAAGGGAGTTCATCTTTGGAGAGAAAGATCTCTTTCTCTTTCTCTCTCAATTTCCCTCTCTCTCCCTCTTTCTCTCTCTCTCTCTCTCTGTCTAGTGGCATAGCAAGCACTTTGGCCGCCCATTGAGGTCCTCGTATTTGCCGACCCGCTGCGGCTGCATAAAGGAGTGTGGGGGGTATTTGGTGCTGGCAGTATTCTTTCTATTTTCCACCCCTCAGCGGCCGATTGAAGAAGTGGGGGCAAATGCCACCCCGAGAAGGCAAGTAAGAGCGGGGAAGGCTGCCACACCCAAACTTGTGCCGCCTGGACCGGACCGCCTCCCGTCCACCCCTTGCTATGCCACTGTGTCTGTCTTTCTTTCTCTCTCTCTCTCTCTCTCTGTCTCCATCTTGTTCTCTCTCTCGCTATCTTTGTAAACATCAGTCTCCAGAAAATATTTTCGGCTGAAAGATCGGGACATGTAAGTACATGCCGAGCCTTTACATTGTTTTCATCAAGTGTGGTTCTCAGTATATAGTTTGTAATGGCATACGGATTTTTTATTAAATAAATTAAGGACTTGTTCAGCAAGAAGAAGTAAGGGATAATTCGTTTTTTTCCAAGAGACAAGCCTGGCAGCTGGAAAGGATGAAACTTACACATATGTAAATATCTAATACACACAGCCTGAAAATTGTGTAAATGCATGGGATATACGCCTGAGTACCTAATCACTCAAGAGTAGATTACAATTTTAATGGCAGAGTTTGTGCAATAAAATAATAATAAAAGTAAACGTTTTAATCTGAAGGGACTTTAGTAGGCGTTCCAATGTTCTATGGAACTGGTCAGAAACATCCACCACAAACAAGTGAACATCCATCTCCGACACACAAATCTGGAAGTAAGTGCAGCAGAAAGCGCAGGAAAGTGCTTTGATATCCTGGGTTTTCAACAATGGTGTGAACGATTGAGAGAAAATATTGGCGAAAAATATTTCAAACAGCCGCAGCCCATGGAGGGAGTTCCATGGGGCAGGCAGTGGGGCGGTAAACACAGGAATATGAATGATTGGAGGTAAGTAAACAATTAAATTAATAAAACAAATTTCGCAGCGCGCCCTGCATCGCATTTTTAAATTTAATTGTTTACTTACCTGCAATCATCCATATTCCGGTGTTTACCACCCCCCACCCTGCCCCTCCCCGCCCCACCCATCCTGCCCCACGGAACTCCCTCCACGGACTGCAGGTAAATTCAAAATGGAAAGAAAAAAGAAATCAAAAGTTGCCATGATTATTTTTCAATTTACCGCGGTCCTAAGATTTGATGGACCAGGTGGAAGCAAACTTTTTCACACATACCAATCAAGTTACACTCTTGTTTCTGTAGAGATTACGATCACCTACCAGCGTAGGAAAGATCAGCCGTGGGGCCCGTGGAGGGAGTTCCGTGGGGCAGGCAGGACGGGCAGGGTGGGGGGTGGTAAACACCGGAATATGGATGATTGCAGGTAAGTAAACAATTAAATTAAAAAATCGAATTTCGTTGTGCGTCCTGCATCGCAAAATGCGATGCAGGGCGCGCCACTAAATTAGTTTTATTAATTTAATTTAAAATAAAGCTGAAGCCAAACCTGCTCTAAAAGTCATTTACCTTACATTAACAAAACCATCACTTCAAAGAGTCGTTTACTTAACATCACCCAAATATTTGGGTGGTCCCCTCTCCAAAAATGAACAGGGTCCGTCTGCAAAGCACTGGATTCGAAAACCACAATTAATTCCTCATGTATAACATCTTCGCCCAATAACTGATACAATAAGATCTGAGTTTACCTAACTAGTTCCCTGTTTAAAGAGGTTTGAAATTGTGACCTGTAGGAATCTAGCGGATTGACCAAAAAAAGAAATGAATAAAGTCCCTTGGAATCCATGGACCCTATTTGAATTTCGTGCTCTTTGTGGGGAGGGGGTGGGGGGGATACGATGTAATTTTTGCTACATACTTTCAGTTCAGACATGAATTCTGCTGATTCGGCTGAGCCAGCACTTCCTGGGCCCTGATCTTCTCTAATCCAATCTAAATGTTAATCAAGTACCATAGCAACACGTCTGCGGTGCTCTGCCCACGTTTACATTCTGGATCAAGATCAGACATGACAGTTTTTCCCATGCAGCTGAGCTGGTGCTAGCTGTTTTTGGAGGAAGAAGCACATTTATGAATCTTTTTATTCCATTTTTTATTAAGGCAGAGCAGGGAAGGTGCTTTGTCTGCTACATGTTCCTGTCATCGTTTGTCACTGTCACTGTCATCAAGTTTATGACATAATGTTACAAGACTTTGCCTTTTCTGACCACAGTGTTCAAGCAGGATCTCCATGGCAGTCTTTCTTGCTTTCAAGGCCCGATTTAGTATTCGTCATCCTTCAGACTATTTATGCTTTTGCATCTCTAACTGCATATTGGTGTTTATTTAGATACTAAACAAAGTGGTGTATGAAGGTGGTTTCATTTAAACCCATTTTTTGCAAATTTGGCACATGTTTTGCTTTTCTGGCTGGACCTCCCAACAGCAGGATAGTAAATACCAGTAGCAGCCACTACCGAACAGGGGTGGTGGGATGGTGGGGTGGAGGGGGGAGTAAATGGAGGGAATAAAAAAAGAAATAATAGCACTTCCCTAAATACCGCCGGCCGCCACCTCTTCTCCGTCCTCTTCTCTGAAGCAGGAAGCACACAGCCTCCCAGAATCCTTTTGTCCATCCCGATGCTGCATTACAGCGGAGCTGTGAGTGGTTTCACTGTCGTGGTTCGGTGCTCAGAGAGGGATAGGGAGGCTGTGCATATTCTCCACCAAGGCTGGTAAATACAGCCTGTGGAGAACATTCAGCATGTGCATGACTGTTTGGCCAGCCCAATACTACCGGCCAAACCGTCAAATGCACTTAAGGTGCAGCCACCACTGCTCCTCCCTCGATGTCAGGGAGCCCGGCCCGGCCCGCCCTAACTTAACCCAACCTGACTTCAACTGCAATCTCAATACAAAAAATAAAATGATAATAATAACGGATCGTGCTTATCATTTTATGTTTTGCATTGAGCTTACAGTTGAAGCAGTGGGGCAACGCTTCTCCACCTTAGGCAAGGAACCGCTGCTGGTAAACTCAGCAAAGGTGATAGGAGAAATGCTTGCTAAAAGCATGTCCTGACATAAGTCCTGTCACTGACAGGCCTAACAAGGCCAAAACTGGCCCGGGGTTGCTTGTGTTTCCATCTTGAGGGGCTTCACCTGGCACAGGTCAGAATGGACTGTTCCAATTAGGGTCAGTAGTGATTTGCATAAGGCAGGCTTCTGTCTAGAGAAGGACAGTTTACAAAAAAGTACATGCTGGAATGCCACACAGCACAATTGGCAGAAGTTTATTGTTGGACTTGGCCCTTCTGGCAGGTTCACCCCTAATCTTTTTGCTTTTAATCTGTGATCTGTGTTAATGATTTTCTGGTCTCTGCGCACTTTTTCCCTGTGTCCCAGAGTAAAGTGCGTGCATGTAGTCAGGCTGGCCTGCTCTCCCATAGGGATGCATGGGGAATGTGTGTGTCCCTGGTAGTTCCTGATGCGTGGGGCGTGCAGACTGGAATTTGGTATGTGCAAGCTCGTGAGAATGAATGCTTCGCAATGATGTATGTGGCATGAGTGTGTCTTGTGTAGAAGTGCCACTTCTAGGAGCTGGCATGGTAATGTAAAATATGCCTGGCGTGTGATTGGCTGGAGCTGGCTGGTGAGCCTGGCTCCAGGAAGGCTGATGGGTCTGCCCGGTGGTGAGTGTGAGATTAGCATGTTGATGGCTGGGGAGGAGTGCACCTGGTCTCTGATGGGGCTGGACTTTCCCCACACAATGCTGGCTCCGCCCCCTGTGGTGCGACTGATGACCCTAGCCCTGACAGTGAATGAAATGGGTGGTTGGATATCAAGGGTGCTTCAAAACCAGCTGCGACTGGTTTCCCCCTACCCTGCACCTACAGACAAAGGAATTTACAGTATAAGAAGGGGCTGTGTCCCCATACATTGGGTTCTGCTGTTGGATCCTAGCTGAGGGGGCTGCTGCTGTTGCTGGGGCCAGGAGGACCGCCACTTGGATTGTCTCCCAGCCTGGAGACCCAGTGAGCTGGCTCTGGGCCCAGCCTTGCCCCCTGCCTGTCTCCAGACCTTGCTGGAGCTTTGCTTTTGCCCATAGCACTGAGAGCGGTGCTCTCTTGCCTTTCAGTGCTGGGGAGCGCTGTGATTCCTTGCCTAGCGCTTGAGAGCGCTTTATTTTGTCCCTGAGCGCTTGGGAGCGCTTTTTGTGCAGCCGGTGCCCACCCGGCATTTGCCCGCTTTAATTGCCGATTTTTGGCAGAGCGAGTGCCCACCTCGCTTTATATTTTATTTAAAAGCCGGTGCCCACCCGGCATTGCCCCGTTCTTGGATTCTGATTTATCACGAGGGAGCCCACCCTTCGGATACTGACACCTCGCCTGCCTGCCTGAAACGGGCCGCCGCACTGCCCGCGATGACCCGGAAGTGGTTGGCCGACCGGCCAATCCCTGTGCGGCCCGACCGAGAGACCCGGAAGTCCCCTCCCTCGGCACTGTGGTGCAAGAAGGGGAGAGAGGCTGCCGGTGCTCGCGGGGCTCCCGTGAGGAGTGGAGAGCCCGCAATGCCCAGAGGAGGAGCCGTCCCGCCAGCGAGACAGCCGGTGAGTGGGGCTCAGTGTACAGAATCGGGGAGGAGGGCGTCGGGGCACATTGCTGGTGCCCGCCCCTCCCCGTCAGAGTGAAGAGCCAGTTGAGGCTCTTGGGGGCAGTTGTATTGATCCTGAGTCCCCCGTAGGGGACTCCAACGAAGCCCGCATTTGAGATTGGAGCCCCGAGGCTCCTGGGGGCAATCTGTTCGTCGAGCGCGAGAGGCTCAGGGCATTCCCGTTTTCGAGCCCAGAGGCTCCCCACGCCCACAGTTGTTTGTCGAGCCCGAGGGGCTCCCGGCCATATTTGTTTAGAGCCCCAGAAAGGCTCACAGCGCCCTTTGTTCTTTGAGCCCCGAGAGGCTCCAACGTACAGTTGCTTTAAGAGCCCAGAGAGGCTCTGGGGCCATTTTCATTGTGTTAGAGCGCAGGAGCTCTAAAGTGCCAGCATATTTGTTTTGCGAGCCCTGAGAGGCTCTTAGGGGACACGAGTGTGGTCAGAGCCCCGAGGCTCCCACGCAGTACTTGCCCTCAACCCTGTTCTTGAGCCCACGAGGCTCCAACGTTGGCCATCTGTGATTTACAACTGTCCAGCACTTAGTGGACAGTTGCTACGTTTAGGCTTGTGTTCTTGGCTGCCTGCGCAGCCTCCCTGACAATTTGGACTCAGGGCATTTCAGCCCTTGCGAGGCCAGTTGGCCTGAGGGACAGTTCAAGTGTTGTGCTATGTGCACCCTGCGCATTGTGAGTTACTTGCTTATTTTGATTCCTGCGCAAATGTTCTAGCTGCACCTCTGAATGTGTTTTAATGCCTCATGTGCAATTATTTTATGTTTTATCCCCTTTGCTAAAAGTGACCTGCTTAGAGGATTGTTGATGTCCCATTACCTTTGCTAAAAGTGACCTGCTTAGGTGTTTTATGTTTTATCCCCTTTGCTAAAAGTGACCTGCTTAGAGGATTGTTGATGTCCCACTACCTTTGCTAAAAGTGACCTGCTTAGGTATTTTATGTTTTATCCCCTTTGCTAAAAGTGACCTGCTTAGAGGATTGTGTGTGTATTATCTTTGCTAAAAGTGACCTGCTTAGGTGATTGTTTAGGTTTCCATCCCTTTGCTAAAAGTGACCTACTTAGGGGATGGTTTTCCTTCTATAGGTCCTGATGATAAGGTCCTAGTTCCCTGTGTGATTTTCCTACAGTGTTTAGGGTTGCGTAGGAGGTATTTACTCTTTACCAGTGATTACTGGTGGTGTGCTGCATTTACTATTTTAGTGCTACAGTCATTATATGTTTATGTGCTAAGTGTTATACCTACAAGTATTATTTCTAACAAGTGCCTACCCCTGACAGTGGTCCATGTGGCCCTGTCCTGTACATAATCCCTTGTAAATTCTGCCCGTGCCTGTTGGCACATTGTAAAGTGTGTGTGTTATCTAATGTGTTTTTACGATAATACAAAGGCTATTTTTTATATAACCTTGTGTGGAGTTTCCTTTGTGGTGGGCCTTGGGTGTTGTTGCTGGGGTGCGCGTGCAAACGCTTTACACACCGCCTCCGAGATTAGCCTTGCTGCTCACATCACGTTACCTAGAGGGTGAGCAGGGGTTATCTTGATGTGTAACTCCCTTGCCCTGACCTTAGACATGGTGGTCTCTGACTGACTTTGGCGTGAGCCTTGGTCAGCCGGGGGCCCCGGGTCTAACATTGGTGGCAAGCGGTGGGGATTGGATTTGCTTTTGTGCTGTACCACAGTGGCGACAGGCCACACTACAAAACTCTACATTTTTAGATAACCACATTTTGGGGATTATTGTTTTTTAGGTGAAGTTTCAGTATTGCTTCTCCTGAAAGGTGTCATTTTGTATTTGTGACCAGTACCTTGTTCCCCGCTCTGCTCCTAGATTGGTACCTGTGTCGCTTAGGGTCAGGTTGAGAAATCAGGGGTGGTAGAAACTGCCTTACCGAGAGGGGGTGTGTGTGAATGAGTGGTGTGTTACACTGGACAGAGGAGTGCAAGTTCTCTGAGATAGGAATCTTGCTGAATTGTGTTAATTGTATACTCCTGTTTAGCTCAAACCCCCAGGTTCCCTGTGTCAAACTTTTTTTGAGAACGTCCGCCAAAATGGAGCCTGCTTTTGATCTCTGTGGTCTTTTTAGATACAGTAGGTTAGAGCTGGTCAGATTCTTTGAAAAGGGAGGCATAGAGGTGAGCGAGTTGGATACTCAGTCCCAGCTTAGGGACAGCCTGATCCTGTGGCAAAAGGATCAGTGGGATCGTGAGCACAGTGAGAGAGATAGGGCCCGGGACGCACGCCATGAGGGATGTGAGTCTGTGGGGAGCCCTGAAGAATGTGAGTTTGATGATGATGACAGTGGATGGGCACCAGCAGATAGTGAGGACCCCATAGATAGGGAGTCCCTTGCTGGGTCCAGTGTCAGTACCAGCGCCCCATTCCTTTCCCTGTCCCCAGAGGAGTGGTTGGATAGGAAGGAAGAGCGGGAGCATCAGCTAGCGATGGAACAGCTCAGGTTGGAGCATGCCAAGCTAGAGGCTGAAAGGGTCTTGTTCAGGGAGAAGGTAGCCCTAGAGAGTAGGTCATCCCCTAAGTGCAGTTGTAATTGTCTGGATTCCCCAGGGAGGGTGGAGTCCAGTGGTGGCAGCGATTTAAATGTCAGTGTAGACTGTCCCACTCCCAGTTCCCCGAGTCTAGTACCTGTTTCCCGAGAAGAGGAGTGTCGGTTGCAGTTCAGGAACCTTAGGAAACTGTCTCACCAGTCTTGGGAAGATTTTGAAGATGACTGTTGTGAGGCACTGTCTGATTGGGTACTGGGTCCCACGAAATGTGATTGGGGCCAATTGTTCAGCATGTTTGTCAAAGAGCACCTGCTCAATTGTTGTTCAGCAGAGTTGCGCCAACACCTGTTGGGGTGTGGATTGTTTTCCCCATGTGAACTTGCAGAGGAAGCAGATCGCTGGGACAGTGCGAGAGGTTCTTTAGCGTCACTAGTGAATGATTCCAACAATAGTGGGTCAGGTTTCCTCCAACCCAGCGTGGTGGAGGAGGGTGAAAGTAGCCCAGCTAGGTCCCAGTATAGTGAGGAGGGTGTAGAGGCTTACTGCCTGTCTCAGTGGAGCGGGAGTGAGTGTGAGACTGAGAGTCCCCAGATGCCCGAAGCCCTGCCTCAGAGCCCGGATGGTTTCTTTAGGGAACACCAGGGTGGGGACCTAAGCTTACCTGTTAGTTCACTTGAGGGAGATCTCCTAGTGTGTGGAGGACCTGGAGCATCTGTAAACGGAGCTTCTATGGTTATAGAGTCTGCAGTACTGCTCCAGTAGGGAGGGTACAGAAGTCCAGTGAAAGGAGTGATTGGGGAATAGGATGTGAGTCCCCAGAAGTTCTGGAGTGCAGGCAGTGATTCCACCAAAGGTTCTAGACTAGAGGTTGGAGGTTGGAGGTCCAGGTTAAGGGTTTGCCTGACCTGAAGGGTGGGAATACTGTAATCAGTGTCCTGACCAGTTCTTTCTCCAGAGGTACCACCCCGGTTGGGAGGGAGCAGGACTCTGGAAGGGGAAGCAGAGGGTGGGAGAGCCCACCTCTGACCCCGGTACTACCTGAGGGGTTAAACCCTAGGTTGGGAGAATGGTGTTTAGAGGGTACCCTTCGCAGGAGGAGGAGGAACCCTAGGAGAAGAGGTAAGGGGAGGAGAGCCTTCCCTGAGACTCCTGGTCCACCTAAGGTTGTAGATCCTAAGCTGGAGAACCAGTGGCAGTCTAGCCCGGTCTTGCAGGCAGGAAGAGTGGAGAATGGCTATTATGTGCCAGGGGTTACTACCCCCCCCCACTTTGTGAGTAGGCAGGAGCCAGTGGCACCTGGGTGGCCTAGGGCCTGGTTCTGGCCGAGGGCAGCTGGAGAGTACCAGTGGGGTAGCCCAGTTAGTCCCTACCATAGTTTTAGAAAGAACCCCAGGGGTTCACCATGGCGTAAAACAGGAGGGTGTCCCTGCAGTTGCCGGCCTGCGTCCGTGTTTTATCGCCCCAAGCAGGGAAGCCCATCACGGTGGTGATTGGTCTGCCCTGCGTTTTGGCTGGAAGGGGGTTGTGTTGGACTTGGCCCTTCTGGCAGGTTCACCCCTAATCTTTTTGCTTTTAATCTGTGATCTGTGTTATGATTTTCTGGTCTCTGCGCACTTTTTCCCTGTGTCCCAGAGTAAAGTGCGTGCATGTAGTTAGGCTGGCCTGCTCTCCCATAGGGATGCATGGAGAATGTGTGTGTCCCTGGTAGTTCCTGATGCGTGGGGAGTGCAGACTCAAATGTGGTATGTGCGAGCTCGTGAGAATGAATGCTCCGCAATGATGTATGTGGCATGAGTGTGTCTTGTGTAGAAGTGCCACTTCTAGGAGTTGGCATATTAATGTAAAATATGCCTGGCGTGTGATTGGCTGGAGCTGGCTGGTGAGCCTGGCTCCAGGAAGGCTGGATGGGTCTGCCCGGTGGTGAGTGTGAGATTAGCATGTTGATGGCTGGGGAGGAGTGCACCTGGTCCCTGATGGGGCTGGACTTTCCCCACACAATGCTGGCTCCGCCCCCTGTGGTGCGACTGATGACCCTAGCCCTGCCAGTGAATGAAATGGGTGGTTGGGCTATCAACGGTGCTTCAAAACCAGCTGCGACTGGTTTCCCCCCACCTTGCACCTACAGACAAAGGAATTTACAGTATAAGAAGGGGCTGTGTCCCCATACATTGGGTTCTGCTGTTGGATCTTAGCTGAGGGGGCTGCTGCTGTTGCTGGGGCCAGGAGGACCGCCACTAGGATTGTCTCCCTGCCTGGAGACCCAGTGAGCTGGCTCTGGGCCCAGCCTTGCCCCCTGCCTGTCTCCAGACCTTGCTGGAGCTTTTCTTTTGCCCATTGCACTGAGAGCGCTGCTCTCTTACCTTTCAGCGCTGGGGAGCACTGTGATTCCTTGCCTAGCGCTTGAGAGCGCTTTATTTTGTCCCTGAGCTCTTGGGAGCGCTTTTTGTGCAGCCAGTGCCCACCCAGCATTTGCCCACTTTAATTGCCGATTTTTGGCAGAGCGAGTGCCCACCTCGCTTTATATTTTATTTAAAAGCCGGTGCCCACCCGGCATTGCCCCGTTCTTGGATTCTGATTTATCACGAGGGAGCCCACCCCTCGGATACTGACACCTCGCCTGCCTGCCTGAAACGGGCCGCCGCGCTGCCCGCGATGACCCGGAAGTGGTTGGCCGGCCGGCCAATCCCTGTGCGGCCCAACCGAGAGACCCGGAAGTCCCGCCCTCGGCACTGCGGCGCAAGAAGGGGAGAGAGGCTGCCATTGCTCGCGGGGCTCCCGTGAGGAGTGGAGAGCCCCGCACTGCCCAGAGGAGGAGCCGTCCCGCCAGCGAGACAGCCGGTGAGTGGGGCTCAGTGTTCAGAATCGGGGAGGAGGGCGTTGGGGTACATTGCCGGTGCCCGCCCCTCCCCGTCAGAGTGAAGAGCCGGTTGTGGCTCTTGGGGGCAGTTGTATTGATCCTAAGTCCCCCGTAAGGGACTCCAACGAAGCCCGCATTTGAGATTGGAGCCCCGAGGCTCCTGGGGGCAATCTGTTCGTCCAGCCCGAGAGGCTCAGGGCATTCCCGTTTTCGAGCCCAGAGGCTCCCCACGCCCACAGTTGTTCGTCGAGCCCGAGGGGCTCCCAGCCATATTTGTTTAGAGCCCCAGAAAGGCTCCCAGCACCCTTTGTTCTTTGAGCCCCGAGAGGCTCCAACGCACAGTTGCTTTAAGAGCCCAGAGAGGCTCTGGGGCCATTTTCATTGTGTTAGAGCACAGAAGCTCTAAAGTGCCAGCATATTTGTTTTGCGAGCCCTGAGAGGCTCTTAGGGGGCACGAGTGTGGTCAGAGCCCCGAGGCTCCCACGCAGTACTTGCCCTCAAACCTGTTCTTGAGCCCACGAGGCTCCAACGTTGGCCATCTGTGATTTACAACTGTCTAGCACTTAGTGGACAGTTGCTACGTTTAGGCTTGTGTTCTTGGCTGCCTGCGCAGCCTCCCTGACAATTTGGACTCAGGGCATTTCAGCCCTTGCGAGGCCAGTTGGCCTGAGGGACAGTTCTAGTGTTGTGCTATGTGCACCCTGCGCATTGTGAGTTACTTGCTTATTTTGATTCCTGCGCAAATGTTCTACCTGCACCTCTGAATGTGTTTTAATGCCTCATGTGCAATTATTTTATTTTTTATCCCCTTTGCTAAAAGTGACCTGCTTAGAGGATTGTTGATGTCCCATTACCTTAGCTAAAAGTGACCTGCTTAGGTGTTTTATGTTTTATCCCCTTTGCTAAAAGTGACCTGCTTAGAGGATTGTTGATGTCCCACTACCTTTGCTAAAAGTGACCTGCTTAGTTATTTTATGTTTTATCCCCTTTGCTAAAAGTGACCTGCTTAGAGGATTGTTTATGTATTACCTTTGCTAAAAGTGACCTGCTTAGGTGATTGTTTAGGTTTCCTTCCCTTTGCTAAAAGTGACCTGCTTAGGTATTGGTTTTCCTTCTATAGGTCCTGATGATAAGGTCCTAGTTCCCTGCGTGATTTCCTACAGTGTTTAGGGTTGCGTAGGAGGTATTTACTCTTTACCAGTGATTACTGGTGGTGTTCTGCATTTACTATTTTAGTGCTACAGTCATTATATGTTTATGTGCTAAGTGTTATACCTACAAGTATTATTTCTAACAAGTGCCTACCCCTGACAGTGGTGCATGTGGCCCTGTCCTGTACATAATCCCTTGTAAATTCTGCCCGTGCCTGTTGGCACATTGTAAAGTGTGTGTGTTATTTAATGTGTTTTTACTATAATACAAAGGCTATTTTTTATATAACCTTGTGTGGAGTTTCCTTTGTGGTGGGACTTGGGTGTTGTTGCTGGGGTGTGCGCGCAAACGCTTTACACGCTGCCTCCGAGATTAGCCTTGCTGCTCACATCACGTTACCTAGAGGGTGAGCAGGGGTTATCTTGGTGTGTAACTCCCTTGCCCTGACCTTAGACATGGTGGTCTCTGACTGACTTTGGCGTGAGCCTTGGCCAGCCGGGGGCCCCGGGTCTAACATTTATATTATTTGCAAGTATTTTGCCCGTCACATTTTGTGTGTTTATGTAAGATAAGAGCTGGATAGCATCATGGGTGCTGGCAATGCCTACGTTTGGCATTGAAATTGTGCTATAAATTGGGAGCTGTTCAGCACTGTTGTTTTATTTTATTAATTGCCATTGTGACCATTATGCAAATAGCGAGACAGGAGGACACAAGCATCTTACAAGGAAATACACTGTTCAATAATTGGGTTGTATGTAATGCATACTGTTTGTTGCAAACTGATTTTTATGTCTCACAACAACTTCAGAAGCAAGTGGAATGCATTAATTTAATCCTTGCCTAAAGTGAACTTTGACTAGCAATGATTTAATAGTTATAGTAATAGCCTTTCTACTACTTGCAATACTTCTTGAGTGTAGCTTTGGAAGGGTTCATGACTTGAACAACAGGCAGCTTTGTGAGCCCCTATTTGATATTCATTGGGGTTTTTTGCTCATCCCATTAGTGATTAGGTAAGTATATATTTGTGCAAAGCATCCTTAAATAGTTGTAGAGTACAAAAAACGTTTTCTGTTTTATTAGTAGTATTTTAGTAACATCGGTAGCTAACCAGTGGGACCGCTTCACCAATATATTGTCACATATACTCAATTTACATGTGCATATGGCACGACTTATTGGTGAAAATTTGCTTTTGTAATTCTCAAAACGTAGATAAACACTTGTAAATCTGTTTACTTAAATAATATATCAGCATGATGTAATAGCACGTGGGAATAAATCGGCTTCCAAGGGTATTGAGAAACATTTCAAAGTCACATTCCCACCCTTGATATAGCTGGTGATTTACTCATGTCAAGGGCCGATTTAAAATGCTTATTCAGTTTAGAATTAAGAATTGGGGAGTAGACGTGGCCTGTGTAGGTAAAAGCAGGTGGGGTGGTGAGTCCGGCTGTGGGGGGATTTTGACGGATGATGACGAGGGAAAATTAAATGAATCATTCATTTTCCCTCGTCATCGTCCGTCAAAATCCCCCCTCACCGGTCCCACCGCTCTTACCTGCACGTGCAGCAGCTGTTGGGGAGGTTGTAGTATAAATTGTTTCCGAAGGTGGAAAAAGAAAAAAATATCATCTATAAATGCTCTTAAGAAGCATTCATAGTACACCATGCACAATTAAACATATGCACTTACCACTTTGAATCCTGCAGAAAACTGCAACAGTCATACTTTTTTAGGAAAACTCCTGGAGGTTTTGTTGTAAAATTACCATTCTAACTTTATGGTGTTTTTAATCAGGCCTAGTATTTTTGCTAAACCTGTGTACTTAATTGGCACTGTTATCTTTTAGTGTCCATCAAGCTGTTTTCTACTCTTCCATTACATTCCCAGCCCCTAATTGCCGTTCAGCTGAGCACAGTTTATGATAAGAAACTGCGTAAATCATATCTATTTACTCGGGATACAGGGATACTTACAGTTGTCTATTTTGTCTTTAAATTCTGCTGGTGCTCTTGATTTTCTTCTGATAAACTTGGTGTTCACTCTTTTTCATTTTTCCTGGGGCTGCTTTATATCTACTTTTCTATACTAATAGCTGTTGCTTTTTCTCTTTTCTGTCAAAATGTCTCTGGTCTTTTATTAATCTTGATATTTCTTAATCTGAGACATCAGTGATTTTGTGATCCAGATTGTTTCAGAAATGTTTGACTCCTAAGCATGCTAACATTATTCATCAATCAGTTGTAATGATTACAAATGGTCCTACTTCAGGCCACTATCTCTTTGTCAAGTTGTTGCTTTTCTTTTTTTTATTATTAACTTTATTGACAAATAGCAGTTATAAAATAACAAGCTTTTATGAAAAAAAAGCACCAAAAGATAAAAAGTCAAATATACAAGAAATAATAATACCACAATCATGTCCTTCAGTAACACATCTCAACTAAGCTGACAAGTTTGGATTTTTGCAATGGTTCTTCTTTCCTACATAGTGTCAAATCAATATGGAGGATCAATTAGTACCCATCAAAGGGCAGTAAACAAGCACAAATCCCAGGCCCAGTGACATTCAAACCTGTTTTTTAAGTAGTTTCTCACTGTGAAACATCAACAACCAGTTTAAAAAAAAAATGTTGTCCTCATTTGCCTTGTTCACACCATTTCAATTGCATTACCAACTGAAATGTCCGAAACCTCATTTGCTGAAGCAGGTGTTAAAAGTGGGTTCACTTGTTGTCGCTCTTGGATTGTGATCCCCACCTTCTTTCTCCCAAAACACACCATATCTATGTGCAAGCCTGCAAACTTAGAGAAAAGTTGTCAGCCGAGGTGGAGAAGGGCTTAATCAATGGACCCCTAATCTCATGGTCTTACTGGTTGCTCACACCAACTCAGGAGGGGTACCCAAAATTCATATCTTCTTTGACCCTTGTCTGAGATATCCAAATTGGCCACATTCTTCACAGAATTTAACCAGTCCTCATACCTTGGCGGGGCTTAGCATAAAAAATCAACTTTGCATATGTAATATTACTTACAATTTGCGGATCCAAATCTCCAAAAATAACAGTAAAACGCTTACCTTGATTTGTACCTTCAAGGAATTTGACAAAGCTTTACTCACAGCCTTCCAGAATAAATGAATCTTTGGGCAGTATAGAAACATATGGAGGTCGTCTTCCTTCATGTTACCACACTTTGAGCACACAACGTCTCCTCCTTTCCCGAACTTAGATAGTCTTTTGCGAGTCCAGTAAGCCCTGTGAATGGTGAATAAATGATTCTTCCTTGGGTATGCAGGTTTTACTGTTTTGTACAAAGTAGACATAGATACTTGCCATTGATCTTCCAGCATAGACACCGGCAAGCATCTTCCCCATAGATCCACGGGGAGCGTGAATTCCCGATCTTCCATCTCTATCATCAGCCAGTACCACAGTGCGATTTCTTTGTTCGGAATGACCTCAGACAAAAGTCTTTCCTCAAATTCATTGTGTTCACCTATTTTTATGTCTGAGGCCTGATACCAGCTCTGAACCTGACGGTATTTAAATCTTGAAATTCTTTGACCGAGTTTCTGATTACACCATTCCAACAACAAACAATCTTTGTGAAAGAGGTGTTTCCACTTTAATATGCCTGCCTCCATTAGTGGAATAGCCAACGCTTCCTTTGTCCATTCTGGTGAGCCCCGAGAGACCCAAATGGAGGCATACTGACTGAGATATGGCAGTCATAGCCTTCCTGGTTTTATACCAGGTCTCAGCCATGCCCCTTAAGATCTTCAGCCTGATTTTTTTTTTAAGAATTTCGGATCCGCATATTTATACATGAAACCACATTCCACCCCATTTTCTTTCTTCAGCAACACCTCGAAAAATGTGCCAATCTCTGACTTTGTGGGTCTGTCCAAAAGCATTCTTCCGTTTTTTAATAAAAAATAGACCAAGAATAAAAAAGCAGATCAGGTAATGCTAGCCCTCCTTTCTCTAACCTCCTTCTCAGCTTTTCCAAGCAACCCATGGCCCTTTAGAAGACCAAATGAAAGAACTAATCTGATTGGATTTTTGCAAACTACTCTTTATGAAAAGGAAATGGGATGGACTCAAAAAGGAAAGTACATTTTGGGAGAATTACCATCTTTACAAGGTTAACCTGACCAAACAGAGTTAACGGAAGATGCGCCCAATTCTGCAGCAAGACACACACCTCTTTCTTAACTAATTCGAAATTTTCTTTTGTAAGTCTTGCAATGTCATGTGTAATCTTAACCCCTAGATACCTTATGTCATTTTTACATCTTATCTCGCCTACCTCCGAGTTCCAAGCCATAACCTCTGTTTTCTGTTTATTAATATCGTACCCTGCGATTTTCCCAAAGTCTGCAGTAACTGTTAGAACACACAGTGCCCACCTGTGGAGGCTTTTTGGAGCGGCATCTTTCAAGCGTTAACGGATATAGTGGGAGTATCTCTGTCTCCTGACCCCCTAATGGCGCTATTGGGTTACCCAAAGCCTCTACGAAAAAGTGTTAGTAAATTGGCAACTATGGGTCTGGTTTTGGCGAAACAAAGCCTGGCGATGCGCTGGATGCGGGGCCTCGCCCGACGATTGCAGAATGGGAAAAAGATATGTTGTATTGTAGTACTCAATCGCAGGTCTGCAGTCGGCCAAAAACTTTGTGGGGTTTGTTTGCACAATATCAAGCAACGCGACGTGATAGTGATGTAAATCAAGAGTAACAGCTGGCTGTTTGGGACAGATGGGTGGACCAGGAATACGGATGTGCAGGTGGATCTTAATGTGTTAATGTGTGTACTACATATTTCACTGATGACGACTATTATGTCACAGCTCTGTGTAATGATGTTATGACTTCCAGTCTGTGTAGCCTGGCCTCGTGGTCATGCATGTCTAGCGCTGCCTAGTATGTGGATTTATTGTAGTAAGCCAGCCCAATCATCGTTAGACTGCATACTTTCGTCCTCCTATGTAAGCAAACACATGTGATACCTGAAAATGTGATCTGTTTTATTTTCTTTCTATGAAAGTGCTTATTCTTCTAAAACTCAATAAAAACATTACAACAAGCATTTACAATGCAATGGTTTCGCCTTTGGAAAAGTTAGAGCTATTGGCATTGCTCACACACAGAGCCCCACACACAAATACACACACACACACACACACGCAGTCGGACACACACACACAGAGCCAGACACACACACACAGAGCCAGACACACACACACAGAGCCAGACACACACACACACAGCCAGACACACACACACACAGCCAGACACACACACACACAGCCAGACACACACACACACAGCCAGACACACACACACACACAGAGCCAGACACACACACACAGAGCCAGACACACACACAGCCAGACGCCCACACACAGCCAGACGCCCACACACAGCCAGACGCCCACACAGAGCCAGACGCCCACACAGAGCCAGACGCCCACACAGAGCCAGACGCCCACACAGAGCCAGACGCCCACACAGAGCCAGACGCCCACACAGAGCCAGACGCCCACACAGAGCCAGACTCCCACACACAGAGCCCCAGAGCATAATTCCAAGAGCCGCACGCAGTGAATTCCGGCACCACCCACGCCCCCTATCACCTTTCTGCAGCTCACGGGACGCCGCCCGCACCCGGCCTGCATCCGCCTCTGCCACCATTAACTGGGGCTAGGCCGCGCCGCACTCACTACCTCCGGGACTGGGTACACAGGGGCCCGCCTTCACTGCAGCGGCGGCAGTCACCAGCTCCAGACTCCCCCTGCTGGCAGGACCAGTGCACCTCACGTAGGCCCAGGCTCTTTATATGTTATTTATTCACTGCACAACGAGGCGCTCGTGTGGCCTCCAGAAGCAGTTCCTTAGCCCACTCCACACTTAGACCGCACGCCCGCAGGCTCTCGATCCCAGCTCCGACGGGGGGGGGGGGGACATGGGGTGAGGGGTTTGGGGGGGGGTTACTGCTCACCTCAGCTTGTATCTTCACGCAATCTCGTACCCCTGATCCAGGCTAGTACTGGCACACCCTGTTGTGAGAGCGGCCTGCGCACATGCACGCTCGTGAGCCGGCTGCCTCTGTGTGGCCAGAGGTTGGGAAACATTTAAGAAATGCGCCCAGGGGCGAATTTCTTCGAAAAGAATGATTAATCTACCAATAGGCGCAGGCTTCACGGGCGCCAGAGAAAAGTGAAAAACAGCCAAATATTTGTGGCAGAGGCCGGCGGAGGACAAACGGGCGAGAGGTCGGACTCCCAAAGAAAAGATCCGTCTGGGGTTGAGTCAACAGGCATTTCAAGTAGATTTGGTAATAGTGTCCAGTTTTCTCTCTCCTGTAGCGGCAGTTGTGGTATGAAGGCTACCGTTCCCTGCCTATCTCTGGATGGCAGGCACCCCATGGACTGTGAAGGGCAGGGCATGTCGCCCTCGCCTACCCCCATCCGGGCTGTCCTTTGAAGCCACTGCTCTTGACGAAGGCTATGTTCAGCTTGACGCAGAGCAAGTTTCTTAAATTTTACGTCATCGGAGAACCAACGTTGTGCTTTCTTGAGGTCCGAGTGATTCAGAATAACAATGTGAATAGAAAAGAATAGGACATGCCTAGCTCTGATAGCACCTGTCAAGCTGCTATGAGAGAGAACATGCATACTAAAGCTGCACATTTAAGGACAGCGTAGTAACACTACTATACATGAGAGCTTGCAGTCCATCTAAAGAATCGAGTCTCTATTTTTCCTACCTATTACAATCTAGTGATGACATCACTAGTCAGCTGTGATAAGAACATGATGTGTCAGAAATGCTTGAAGCATTTACTGCTGTTCTGCCAAGTCTACATAATCCTGTTCTCTTAAATGTCAAAACTGCTGACTCCATTCCATTCAAAAAGCTGTATTCTATTTTTTACAATCATAAAAGCATATGCAACCAGCAATACATCAGGAATACAGTTTCAAACAGACACATTCCTTTATTTTGATCTGCATAAAAAAGTAATTTGTAACGGGCTAAAAAGTGCAAAAGTGAGTGGTATATGGCAGCTAAAAATAGCCACTATTTCACCCAGTTATATGGGCTTGAAGTGAGAGCCTACTTGAAAATACTTTTATAGAGTTTTCTTTTGCTTCTAAGCTGTTGCAAAAGCCAGTTAAGGAGACAAAGGAGAAAAAGTAAAACAAGTGAAATTGTCAACATTAGCAGCACTATTTAGACACTTTTGCAGAAGATGAACCTAGTTAATGCAATGTTTGTATATCACAATGTGCTACCAAGTTTGCCATATCACTCCTCATAGGCCAAACGCCATGCTTTTAGTCCAGGACTTTCACTTAACACATCACTGCATTCTTTAAGTTATCGGTTTGATTAGCTTCCATTGAACTAATTGTACAAAGACAACTGATTACAACAATTCATGAAAATAAAGTCCAGGCCTGAACACATGATTTGTAGTGGATATGGGGTCATCTGGTAACCTTAAATGTGCCATGTGTTAGTTCTAAAGAGATAAAGATACTGAATTTGTAATCCATCCAACCTTTTTTCTTGTATGTGCATTGTGTGCAGGGTCAGACTGGGACAGAGAAATAGGTCTGGATACCAAAATAAGTGTCCCCCATTAGTAAATAAGTAACTCAAATAAATGGGCCTCATTCTGCCAATCGGGACACTTTTGAACTTAGAAAGGCCGAGCTGTATGTGTGTTTTCCAAGGTGTGGGAGACTGCAGGCAGTTGTGCTTGCTGCAGGCACTGTTTGTGATAATATCGGGAAATCAACAGTAAAAACCGAGCCACCACGCCATATAAACGGCATACGAACAGCCAACAAAAAACTGCCCCCCACACTGACCTGTCAGTCTAGCGCTGCCAGATAGCCCCGGAGTCCAGTCAGTCCTGTCCCGGGTGTGTGTGATGTGCCTCTGTAAATTAAATATAGATGGGCACACGCATGCTTTCTGCCTGTTGGTCTGTGCACTTCAGCACGTTTGAATGACCTGTGTTCGTAGGTGCCTGTGCATCTGCTGGACTGTGGTTCACGAGTGATGGTCTGTGTGTTGGCCCATGTGAATTTGAAAACACATTTCTGTCTGGTGAAGTGCATGTATGATTGCAGGTCTGTGGACAGGGTGTACGGCACAGACCGGCACAGCCCGTGCCTCACCAATCTTTCTAGCCTTCTGTCAGCCCATCTTCTCCCCAGTCCATCGGTCTGTCTACAAGTGTATGGTAAAGGGCATATGTGTTTTTTTTCTATCAAATCATCTGATTCATCAGGTGGTGGGTAAGATTGGGCAAAACATATCTTCAGAATACTAAGAGCTGAGCCTACTAATAACTACAATTTGACCCTCCGTGATATATCGCATATGATATCACGAAAAAGCTTCTTTAGCAGATATATATGGACATAACTACAGACTGGGCTCCACACCACAGAGCCTGGGCGTACCTTGAACACCTTGCCAAACACAGCACCAGAAATCTTGGGGGGCGGGGGTAAAAAGGGTCTGGTATGTACTTCTTGGCACGAGACCCCGCCCCCTCCTCACACGGTGAGATTGTTCTTTAAGTTGGCAGGTATGAAATTATATATATTTTTTTACAATCAAAACAGGGGATTTGGGGGTCGTTTTCTTTGCTTGCATCTGAGACATTGGCACCCATGCTTAACCACTAGTCATGCTCGCATGAATTCAATATTATTGGAGGGTCGTAAACCACGGCAAGTCTGGTCCAATTGGCTCATGGGCTGGTTTGGAGGATCGCAGGATTAAAATTAGCTTTTCCACTTATGAGGAGGGTAAAAACGTAGTGCAACCCACCTAAACGAGTTGGGTTCCAACTCGATTGTGGGAACGTAATAAAGCAAGTTACAAGAAAGAAACTAATTCACAACTATGGAGAACATTGAAACAGAAAAGGAAAGGGATTCTTCAAATGCAAACTTCAATAAAATAAAAACAAGTGTATGGTAAAGGGCATATGTGTTTTTTTTCTATCAAATCATCTGATTCATCAGGTGGTGGGTAAGATTGGGCAAAACATATCTTCAGAATACTAAGAGCTGAGCCTACTAATAACTACAATTTGACCCTCCGTGATATATCGCATATGATATCACGAAAAAGCTTCTTTAGCAGATATATATGGACATAACTACAGACTGGGCTCCACACCACAGAGCCTGGGCGTACCTTGAACACCTTGCCAAACGCGCCGTCGCCCAGCTCACCGATGATCTGCCAATATTCCTCTGGGTTCTGGTCCCGTTTCACGTGCTCGTACTGTTTCTTCTTCTTTTCACTGCCCAGCTTAAAGATTTTCCGGAAATTAAAGAAAGACATCCCGGCGCAGGAAATAATCTGTACCCAAATGAAATCCTGGTCTGCCCAGCAGCCCTGGAGGTCTAGGGCCCCTGCCCTCAGTGGGCAGTGTCCTCTACTTTCGAGAGAGAGGCGGGTGCTGCCTCAGCTACCCAGAGGGGCCCAGCAGCCGGGCCTGCAGAGAGCTGAAGAAGTGATGGGGGGAGAGGCGCGCCTCCTCCTCCTCGGGCAGGGCGAACTTCGTAAGATGGCATCAGTGGCAACAAGTCTCTGGGGCGGGGAGGTGGCACGGGCAGAGCCGGCGTCACCGCTCAACAAACCCACAGCCCATGGATGGCCGCTCTCCAGGATCCGCTGACCGCTAAATGAGCCGCAGAGAACACGACCCCCGGGGCACCTGCCCCCTTGCGACCCAGGCCCGCTGCCTTCCCAGTCAGATGGTAACGGAGACCGCCGGATGGAAAAAAGTAGAAGGAGGTCAGCTGACTGAGGAAGGTCCGCGGCGCCAGTCCCAGAACGGCCAGCCCCGGCCTCAAGAGCCCTCCGGAAAGGGTGACACCGGACTCCCGCGGATCACCGCAAGCTCTTGCAGCCTCCCTCCTCTCAGCACAGCTTCAACCAGGCAAGTTAGTCTGCGCATGGGTGAGAACGCGTCACGGCAACGACCATTGTAAGGTCAGGCAACCTTTCATAGTAAGTAAGAGGAGCCCAATCTTAATGGATAAACTGCCCGTTTCTTGCGCCTGACTTTAACATGTCCATAGAGGTACCACGAACATCCCGGTTCCTGAGCCTTACAGCTTCGTAAGTCAAATCGCCTTCACGCCTACAACCGAACATTGAACGCACTGAGGCGTGAGGCCAGCTTGTGCATTCGGGTACCGGCCATCTTGGTACGGGGAAGTGTGATTTAGGCAGCAACGATATAAACATTTAGTCTTCATTAGGGATGAGTAAACACTCTTCAGAAGTACTAGATAGGACAGGGGGGGGGGCGGGAGAGGACGAGGGGGGCGGGCGGGAGAGGACGAGGGGGGCGGGAAAGGACACGGACGTCGGGAGGGAGGAGGGAAACGTGGGGACGGCGGGAGGAGGGACACAAGGCAGGACAGCAGCAAACACGGCCCGGCCGGACCAGACACGGGGGCGTTCCCGGCGTCGCGTGACGTCGGCAAAAGCCAAAGAATCTCGGGAACGCCCCCGTGTCTGGTCCGGCATTGACGAACGCCTCTCTGTTCCAATGGCTAGCCTCCATTTATGGAGCTAGCCAATGAAGCAGAGAGGCGTGTTCAAGTCACCCATACTAGAAACTACAGATTTCTCTGGAGGAGGAGCCTAACGGCTCCGCCCCCCAGCGAAACCTAAAAAGGAATAAATAAACTGTTAGAGTCCACTTCAAGGCTCTCCATATGTCGGTAGTAAAAATTAAAATGTCATTTGCATATAAACCTATTTTTTTGCTCCAGCAATTGTATTGGAATGGTAGAATCTCTGCGTTGTTCCTTAGTCTTCTAGCCATCTGTACAATGTATAGATCGAAGAGTAGAGGAGCTTGTCTCATACCCCTCGTAATCCAAACAGGCTTTGTCAGGACCCCATTAACTAGAACCCTGGCTACAGGTGCAGCATATATTTCCTCCAGAATTCTACAAACATTAGGACCCAGGTTGAGAGATTTAGCAACAGCTTTCAAAAAGGCCCAATTGACACGGTCGAAAGCTTTGGCAGCATCTAGTGCCATAACTGCTAAAGGTAGCCAAGAGGTAGCGGCCAGGTCTATCGAACCTATAAGGATGAATATCAGCTCTTTTAGCTTTCTTCTTCGGATCAACCCCTTTTGGTCCTCGTGTACAAGTAAAGGCATGACCCTATTTAAACTTTCTGCTATGGTTTTTGGAAAAAGCTTATAATCACAGTTTTAAAGTGATCTAGGCCTGTAAGAATCACAGTTCTTAGGTCATTTATCAGGTTTCGGGATTATTGTGATGGTAGCCTCTTTTCAAGAGTCCGGTTGTTCCGCTCCAGTCAAGAAAATTGCATTAAAAAAGTTCAATCAGAATGGGGTTAATATATCGGCCAGGGCCCTATAAACTTCATGGGGCGGACCACCTGGTCCAGGTGCCCTCCCTTTCTTACCCTCCCCAATTGCCTTTTGTAATTCTTCGAGGATTATCCTCTTATTCAGGTATTCACTTTCCTCTCCTATTAAAGGATTGGCAAGGTCTTGACTCAGCCAGTTCTTCACCTCTTCTTCCGTGACATTCAAATCCTCCTGGTATACTTCTCCAAAGTGTCTATAAAAGGCTAGTTCAATTGCCTGATTATCTCCATGTAATGTTCTTGTTTGTTCACACCTGATCTCTTTAATCATGTTTCTCACTTGATCACTCTTGGCTTTCCAGGCTAGTAACTTACTACAACCTTCACCATATTCGAAGTGTGCCAGTCGACTTGCCTCCAATCTTTTTCTGAACCTATGTTGTATAGTTGATGACAATTTTGCCTTTATTTTCATTATTTTGCTCAACCTAGTATACTGTTCACCCTGATTACTTGAGTTAATCAAGTCATTTTCAATTGTCGGGATTTGTTCTTCTAATACTGTAATCTTTTTATGATATGATCTCCTTCTTGCTGCTGCTAGATTACCCAATCTACCTCTCAAGTAGGCTTTATAAAAGTTCCAAAGTATACCAATCGAAGATGAACCCAAGTTACTGTCAAAAAATGATTTTGTCTTTTTTTTTAGAATATCTATAGTCTCTTCATCTAATAAGATGGTGCGATCTAATGTCCATCTTGGTTGAACCATCCCCTCACCCAACTTTATCTGGAGTATTATTACTGAGTGATCTGAAAGATGTAATCCTATGTGCTTAATATCTAATACTAGGTCATTTAGCTTACTGTCAATTAGAAAATAAACGATCCTAGAGTGATGTCTGTATTTCTTGTTATGGAATGTGAAACCTTTCTGAAAACCTGCCCTATGTCGCCAGATGTCACAGAGACCCAATTGCCTCATCACTGGACCACAACCAGTTTTGAATCGGAATTTCGGGCAGTCTGGTTCTCTAGCACTGTCAGAAGGGTCAGCTTGGCAGGGCCAGAGGATAATGGGTTTTAAAGCATCCCAAACAGCCATTTCAAGTGGCCTATGTGGCAGTGCCAGGCTGGCAGACTGCATGAAATTCCAGTCCATCACTGTCCACAATCCCAAGAATGTATTTAGTAGTTTAATTTTACATGCAAGAAAGAGGATTACTACTACAAATTCACATTTTGTGAATAACAGACTTGAACTTGGAAAAGATGCTATTAGCACCCCTAAATGTCTATGAGTTAGACCCCCAAAAGAGCATATTACATATTTTTTGCAAGCTGTTTGAAACATATTATCCTGTTTGAGTCTTTCTGTTTGGGCAGTGTGGGAGCTCAGCCAAAGTTCACATCAAGACTATAGCCTCCGTCCCCTATAAAATAATAGGTGTCTCACTATAACAATACATTAATTTTATTTCACTACTGCACCATGCAGGCTTTGAACAGATTTAGGATTTTCACTAAATCAATGTCCAACTGACACATCAATAACTGTTAACCAGGCCTCTTTAGAAGGTGAAAATATATTGGAGTGGAGGGAGAGTCAATGCCAATAGTTAAGAAGATAAAACTGACACCAGACTGTGCTGCTTGTAGCCTTTGTGAGTGGCACTTATTATTAGAGACATTTCCATTACTGTTACCTATTCCTTCTCCTAAAGGAGACCTGTTTTCATACACACTAAATGGTCTATTTCCTAAGATTCAAAGCCATGTTTGTGACTCAAAAGTGTAGCAAAACAACGCTATATCTTTAGTTACCAATTTACTTTTCAGAGGAAAATCTGTTTTACGCTGGAAAATCATTTGAAAGTAATGCAAATCAGCGTATAGCACTGCTTTGTATTACTTAGCATTCAGAGGGTGTACCATGGGTTTTGCATGGGCATTCCCAGGTTTCTGGCGCTTAACCCTATTTACTTAAAAAAGTAGACAAGGTTTAACGTGAGAATATTGTGCATATTTCAGATAGGCAATACATTATTTTCTGACTTTGCATGTGTGCTGCACTGTACATATAAGTGGGAAAATGGAAAATGTTTAAAGATAGTCCAAGAATAGTATTTTGTACTGGAAGGCCATTCTTCCAGTACAAAATCTATGGAAGACTCACAGAGGTACCCTTGTACTATGTTGCAAAGGTGTATGCGTGGCGCACAGACGCACATTTCTGCACCGGCGTTAAGCAGAGGGGAGGCGGACGCCATATTTCTCCAAATATGGCGCTCTCCTGCTCCCTAATTCTCATGCAAGTGGAGTGGTGTGGCTCACTGGTTAGAAGCGGCAGACCCGGAAGCAGAGAACGGCCCGGGACCAGGGTTCAATTCCCGACGCGGCAGGGTCATGGACCAGGGTCAGCGGACTCGATAATTCTCGCCTCGGTGCCTACTCTAACCAGGGATCAGACTCGGCAACTCTGGGCATTAGCTTGCCTCATCTCTACAACGGCCCCCCACATTCGCCGGAGATGCCTGGTTTCACCTTGGAGATACCCAGTAGGGACCATCTCACAGGGATAGCCAGGACGGGTTCCCCAGCGGTATACAGCACCAGGACGCCTCAGGGCAGCAATGCGCTTTACAAGACACATACATTACACTACATTACATTCCGCAACGCAGCATTGGCTGCACTGCGCGTGAAACGGGTAAATCTGGCCCTACGTCTGCTAAGTCAGTGTAGCTGTCTAAGAAAATTGAGCTACATTCAAAATTCAGTGGACCAGGATTTGCATTTTATGCTCATATCTTTTTAGGCACCCAAGTGGCATGTTTAGCTATTTGGGACATCAAACAACATATTACGCTTCCAGGCTATGATGAAATTCTTCTTCAGTACAACTGCAGCCTGACTAGCTCCCCACGCTCTGCATCAGTCATTTCTTGCACTGAAGGCAAGCTTTGTCAAGGCTCCCACACAATAGGCAGCGTGTTAAAAACAGCTGGCTGATAATGCCGAGGCGGAAGTACAAATGAAGGCGCTGCTAGAAAATGAAACCTGCTATGTCTGTGAAAAGTGCCATGCTGGTGCTGACGCCCCATGACTCTTTCTGAAGGCAATAATTATCACGAAGTCAAGTGGTTTTACGCCTTAGTCGAAATTATTCCTTGAGTTTCCAGCTGATTTACTCATCTTTATGCCCATGCCATTAAAAGTGAATTACACACGTCTTTGGATCTACTAATCTAAATTGACGTTTTTCTTTAAGTTCCTTGGGCCTGTATTGAAGCATGCTGTATAGATTGTGAATTAAACTATAGACACCAGACTCCTCCTACATCTGATCTGCTGTATTTAGAGTTAGGCCCTCAATTTCCTGGTGTAACAGTTATTGGCTCCTCAAGGACTCACCAGTGGCGCAGTATTATCACTTCGGTATTCCCTGGACAAATCAGGAGGACTTTGACCCTAGTTAACCCCTCCCATGCTCGTGACGGAACCGATCCGTCACGAGCCTCGGGTGGGCTGTGCTGGTGACGGAACGGTTCTGTCACGGCCCGCTCGCCACGCCTGCGGGCGGGGCCGTGACGGAACCGTTCCATCACAAGCACAGCTCACCTGCGGGCCGTGACGGAGCCGTTCCGTCACGAGCGCGAGACCGCCACGTGGCCTGCCTCTCCCTTAGCGCTGCGGCAGAATAGCCGCCACAGCGAAGGGATAAAAGAACCATGATTAGGGGTTTGCATCCTGAAATAGGTTTGGAAACATGATTCCTGCATGCTGATTCCATTGCATGCTGGGCTACAGGGGATCATCTATTCTATTCTATTCTATTCTATTCTATTCTATTCTATTCTATTCTATTCTATTCTATAGTTTTGGTAAAGCGCAAAACAGCTGCCCCAGCAAAGAGGAATCCCGGCGCTAGAGAAACACAGACCCTAGCCTGAGAGTTGAAGGTGAAGAGGAGAGTTAGGGGAGGGGAATAAGTGCGTTTTAATAGCTTTTCGGAAGGCAGGTAGACTTTCTATAGAGCGGATATTTTGTGGCAGATCGTTCCATAGCTTGGCTCCCAAAACCCTAAAGGAGCGGCCGCCCATGCGGCAAAGTTTTATGCGAGGAACGCACAGAAGGTGCTGGTTAGAGTATCGCAGGTTGCGTGACGGAACGTAGGGGGTGAGAAGAGGTCGTAGCAGTGTTGGACTTCCGAGTTTGAGGATTTTAAAGGTCATGATAAGGGTTTTGAATTTAATTCAATCTTGTGATCTTCTGGTATTACCGAATCCAGCGATACTGATACCACCTGTATCAGCTGCACTATTACAGGCCCTTAACCCCTTCGCTGCAGGGGTAATTTCCCCGCTGTGCTGGGGGTGGGGGGCACGCACAGCGCCCCCGTGCTTACGACGAGCTCGGCTCGTCATGAGGCACATTGCTCGTGTGCTCATGACGAGCTGAGCTCGTCATGACCACAACCGTTCCCGTGGAACGCTCAGCACAGCAGGGGAATCATCCCCGCGTGTGAGCGTTCTACGGCTCATGACGAGCTCAGCTCGTCATGAGCGTTACAGACCATGAACTGTTTCAGAGTTGCTTGTATAATGGTTCAGGGAGTTAAAGAGTGCTGAAGGCCTCTGTTGGTCATTAATTGGAACCACAGACAGGCAGACTCTGGATTTCTTAAGCTGATAAATTGAGTTACAAAAACACCTTTTATGGGTCTTAGAAATAGAAAAAACAGTAACATGACGTACTACATAAAACACGTTATTTAAATTATAAATATGACAAATTAAGACAATCGCTTCATTTGTATTGAAATACTGAGAACGTTTTATGCAACCAGGGGTTTACAGTATGGAACAGTGTGAAGAGTTTCACTTGCCTAGGTAAAATAACATTTTGCTTTCTTGAGCTCTTCCCATACACCTAAAAAAAACAATTTGGGTCTTTTTGAATGAATTTGGCTTCACTGCCACGTGACCAAAGGTGGATGCTTTTTCTCTTTATATAGAATTGCGGTTGCCTTTTTACTAGTTGGACACAAGCAGCGTTGCATCCATTAATTTTAATCACGTAGAATACCTACATTTCTTCGAAGCCTTCGCTTTTCAAACAACCAATCTAAGAGAAAAAACTTACAATTGCCTCAAAAGGAATCTGAAGGTGGAACCTCTCGACGTTTTCAAAACGTATAAATATGGTCATGAAAAACATTGAAGGATTACCGTTGGGCACTTATTTGTTTCGGGTAGAAGTGGTGATGTAAAGCTCCGAGGGCTGATAAGAAGTGGATTAACAGGAATTTGATTTGCTTTGACATTTACAGCTCAAATAAAATATTGTGATCAGATCACAAAACAAATTAAAACTCACTAAGGCCTGGCTTTTCAGTTGCAGAAGGCATGCTCTGGGGTGTCCTGTTGCCACAAAGCAAGGTAATCCTGAAAAATGGCATCATAATTACAGGTTCAAACTGCAGTTCGAAAAATGTAATTAATAATCCGCCTATCCTACTTTTTTGAAGTGTGAAGCACCTCATCAGGGGAGGTCAGGGGTGACAGGCATTTTTGTTTTGGTTTTTGCAGTTTTATATAGCGCAGACTTGCCCCAAGGGCATTACAGTATCACATTATTTCACAAGAGAACTAGCTACGTATTTTAGGCAAGAAAAAAGTGATTTGCTAAGAACCACAGTATGTTGTGCTGAAGCCAGGATTCGAACCTGGGGCCAGATGTATGAAGACGTTTTTTAATCACAAACGGCCCGTTTTGCAGAATCGGGCAATCAGTGATAGCAAAAAGACCCTTTGGAATGTACAAATCACAAACTGTGATACAGTTACATACTACCGAATTGCAATTTGGATTTACGATAAAAGTCCAATTTGGTATTTGGAGGGGGTGTGTTTGGGGTGTTCCTTCAAACTGCCGATTGCAGTGTTATTTATTAATGTTTTGATACCAAACTTCAGTCACAAGGCGTTAATCTTTTGATTTCTACTGGAAGGTAGTGGCAAGGCATTAGCAAGCGAGAAGCATGCCCTAATGACCACCTTACCATTTGTGAATGCTGTCAAAAACCTGTTTTAACCCCTTCCGTGCTCCTGTCGGCTGTTGGCCTTTGCAAGCACTACCTCACTGGTGCTGCGAACAGCCAACGGCCAACGCAGCCCCGCCCACTCCGTGGAACACCCGCACTACGCCAAAATAATCGCCGCGGTAAAGGGGTTAAGAGTAGGCAGTTTCCGCATGTTACCTAAACATTTTTTTTAATGCAGCCAGTTTCCCTATAAGGAAATGGGTTGCATTAAAAAAATTATCTTTATTTAAAAGTAATCACAGGCATAGTGGTCTGCTGACCTCACTAGGCCACAATTTCTGTAATGGCTGTGATTTATCATGATTGCAATTTACAATGTACTTCGTTAATAATTATAAGGTAGGTCGAAATGTGATCGTCTAGGAATGAGTCTTTTTGTGAATTGACCTAGTACAATCTTCAATTCACAAGAGAAAACAATGATCTCAAAAATACTGGTTGCATATTGCAATCAATATTTTATGACCACTGCTTTGTACATCTGGCCCCTAGTTCCAGATTCCAAAGGTAGCAGCTCTAGCGGCTTGGCCACATCGCTGCCCCTGTAATAAAAGAATGGGTACAATATACAATAATGGGTATTTTAGCTTTTGCACTCTAATGCTTTCCCTCATAAACTTGAAATTTCGTTGTAGTTTCCATTGGAATTAATAGGAGAGAATATCACTCCAAGGAGGGTTTATTTGTGCTTAGTTTCTTTGTTATAATGCACACAGGATAGCGTATAGGTATCCTTTAGATAGGTAAGCCTTACTTATGCGAAGGCAGGCTACTGATAGTTGTCATAGAGCTTTACAATTATTTGACATAGAGTCTGCTGCGTTACATTGATGACATCATAAAAACTAATTGGACCTCGTATCAAATAATACTATGGAGCTGCGCACCAAGCTGAAACTGTGATGAGAGTCAAAAAGGTTGATTTTCACCTATCGGTACAGAGCATAATGTTGTGAAATTATGGATTTCCAGTGGGAAGCGTCTCCGGACGCATGGCTCATTCACTTGGTTTTATGGACCAAGAGATTAGTTTAGTCCGAGTGAGGTGGAGTGGGTAGGAACATTGTTAACATTAGATCTTGTTCTGAAGGTATGTTGTTTCAGAACCTTCTCGACATTCTCAAGCGAGGCAATGAAACTTGAAAAATAATATGGCCTTGCAGTGGAAGCCAATACAGGCTTCTCACCTAGACGATAATGGACTAATGCTTTCTAATTGATCCTTGCTGCCCAATTTTGAACCTAGTCTGTCTTCTATTTCTTTAGGCAAGGTAAGGCGAAATAGATCTGAATAGCTTTTTAATGGTACGCAAAGTGCCTTGCTGATGGATTCCAAAGTAAAGGCAGAAATAGAGGACCAAGAACTAAACCCACCTGGTGAATATTTATGAAGTAAAATGTGGCATTATTGTATACTGACCATTTTCCATACACCTGCTAAATTGTCCGTACATTGAGTGAAAGACTAGACGAGTTCCAATGCAGAGCTGGCCAGGAAAGCACTGTGCCAAGACTAGATCACTAAATAGTTTTACTAATTTAAAACAAAAAGGTCAAACTGACTCCCTGAGTTGGGCTCATGGACTGTTTTCCACTGCATTGCCCATCCCAGGAGGCAATGGCTTTATTGAAACTGATATATACCAAAGGTACCAGAGGGTCTAAGGTAAGTATGCCCACATACAAGAAACCAAACCAGGACTCACCCTTACAACCAAGTAGTGACACAGAGAGCTCTCCGTGGATGAGGACAAGTACCCATCAGTCACCATTCGGATCCGCCCTTCATCATTTGGGGATTTTGTCCGTACCACCCGTCAGAGGTTTATCGGTGCTCTCTTAGGAGGTCAACCCGGTGGTAGGGGGTAGCCTCACTAAAATAAGAGGATGACAGTGTGGTATACCACTTGATGTAAGTAAGTGGTAAATGAAATGGGACTGGGGTGTGTAGTGCAAAAGAGAAAGTGAAGGAACAAAAAAACCAAAGGGAGTGGATTTAAAATTGGTTAGGGCTAAGCACCCAACAATGATTTTATTCCAATTGTGCTTACCGTACCAATGTTAAAAGCAATATGCCTGCTCACTGACCAATGATGTGGACAGCCTCAGGGCAGTGTGGTCGACTAGTTTCAGCAATTTGGCGACTTGTTATGTCAATTGCTTTCTTCAGGACCGAAAATATCAAAAAAAGCTACTACACCATGTGAAAGAAAGTGAGTAAAAGAAAGTAACACCCTAAAGAACACACAACAAGTGCAAACAGTCACCTGGATGTTCTGGGTGTCCTTACAGTCTGTACACACTATAGGATGTGGATGAGAGAAAATGGTTTACAAGTAATAGAGGGCCAAATAGTCTAACCATAAATATATGTTTTAGACTGCAACATAACAGTATATTGTCAATAAGCACTACCTTAGTGCAAACTAAGTACAAACACATTTGGAAAAAAGTTTTAAATGCCAAAGGTAGATAAACTCTTACCTAGACGTGTAAGGTAAGAGGGCCTCACCCCACCTGGCTGTGGCTCAGGGGAAGAATGAAGCACCGCTCTAGGAAACATGTAGAACACACATTAATACATCACTTGCACGAAATAGAAACATAGACAAAGTCGCCCCTCAGTTTTTTTGGCAAACAGAGCACGGTCAGCTAGACCAGTAGCAGTGATAAGATGGTAAAAGAGCACTGCAGGGCACTGTTATTCACCCACTAGCACACACGTAAGAATCCTCCTTACCTAACCGTCGGTACTCCTGGCCGGCGTCCTGGCCATCTGGGGAGGTACCGACCATTGGCGAGGCGGTGTTAATATCCTCGCTCGTGATTGAGAGAGGTCACGTGGGGTAGCGCGCTGGCAAATGACTAAAAGCGTTGGAGCGGCGTCATATGGCATATGTTTTGCCGATTAAGCTTGGTAAACAGGGACGCCGCAGGGAGCTCTCGTCACCGCACTGTTGTTAGGTGCGCAGAGATTAGACGCGTGAGCATCGCGTCTCTCTCGCGTATTACCATTGGACAGCGGCTCGGCTCATCACGTGGGTCACGCGCCTATCAGGAAGGCTGGAAGCTCGGCTCATCACGTGGGTCACGAGCCTATCAGGAAGCGTGTAAGGCGCTCGCGCCTGTCAATAAACTTGTAAGCTGCTCGTAACGGACCTGCATACTGTCGCCACGGCAACGGGAATAACAGAGAGGAGTAAACAAACAACTACTGTTAAAGGAGACTGAATAAGCGTGTGCTGGACATGCACACAAAAGAATAATGTTATTCATAAACACTGATGGTAAAGTAACATGGGATAAACGGGCTGCAGTAAAACGAAGCCAATGAGATTAAACTGAAGGTGTTGGTGGTATCAAAGCACACTATGCCATAAACCCAGAGACTGAACAAAAAAAAAAATTGCCTATCTCATCAAGGCTCAAATAGTGATAGGGTGACATGTCTCACTGGTGACATTCCTGTGGCTTATTCATACTGATATTAGCGTAAGTGACCTGAAATGTAGAAGATCACAAGGAGGACCACGGGATTACCAAGCTTAATCGGCAAAACATATGCCATATGACGCCGCTCCAACGCTTTTAGTCATTTGCCAGCGCGCTACCCCACGTGACCTCTCTCAATCACGAGCGAGGATATTAACACCGCCTCGCCAATGGTCGGTACCTCCCCAGATGGCCAGGACGCCGGCCAGGAGTACCGACGGTTAGGTAAGGAGGATTCTTACGTGTGTGCTAGTGGGTGAATAACAGTGCCCTGCAGTGCTCTTTTACCATCTTATCACTGCTACTGGTCTAGCTGACCGTGCTCTGTTTGCCAAAAAAACTGAGGGGCGACTTTGTCTATGTTTCTATTTCGTGCAAGTGATGTATTAATGTGTGTTCTACATGTTTCCTAGAGCGGTGCTTCATTCTTCCCCTGAGCCACAGCCAGGTGGGGTGAGGCCCTCTTACCTTACACGTCTAGGTAAGAGTTTATCTACCTTTGGCATTTAAAACTTTTTTCCAAATGTGTTTGTACTTAGTTTGCACTAAGGTAGTGCTTATTGACAATATACTGTTATGTTGCAGTCTAAAACATATATTTATGGTTAGACTATTTGGCCCTCTATTACTTGTAAACCATTTTCTCTCATCCACATCCTATAGTGTGTACAGACTGTAAGGACACCCAGAACATCCAGGTGACTGTTTGCACTTGTTGTGTGTTCTTTAGGGTGTTACTTTCTTTTACTCACTTTCTTTCACATGGTGTAGTAGCTTTTTTTGATATTTTCGGTCCTGAAGAAAGCAATTGACATAACAAGTCGCCAAATTGCTGAAACTAGTCGACCACACTGCCCTGAGGCTGTCCACATCATTGGTCAGTGAGCAGGCATATTGCTTTTAACATTGGTACGGTAAGCACAATTGGAATAAAATCATTGTTGGGTGCTTAGCCCTAACCAATTTTAAATCCACTCCCTTTGGTTTTTTTGTTCCTTCACTTTCTCTTTTGCACTACACACCCCAGTCCCATTTCATTTACCACTTACTTACATCAAGTGGTATACCACACTGTCATCCTCTTATTTTAGTGAGGCTACCCCCTACCACCGGGTTGACCTCCTAAGAGAGCACCGATAAACCTCTGACGGGTGGTACGGACAAAATCCCCAAATGATGAAGGGCGGATCCGAATGGTGACTGATGGGTACTTGTCCTCATCCACGGAGAGCTCTCTGTGTCACTACTTGGTTGTAAGGGTGAGTCCTGGTTTGGTTTCTTGTATGTGGGCATACTTACCTTAGACCCTCTGGTACCTTTGGTATATATTGGTTCTGTTGGGGATAGTACCCAGAGCTAGGTCTTTAAATCTCCCCTAGGTCCTCCTCTACCGTTTTGTGTTCGTTTATTGAAACTGACACAATTAAATGTACTCAAATCGGTATTTTGCTGAGCGGGAATAGGAGTAGCCCATTTAGAACCCTTTTCGAATGAAGGCACTGTTTGTCACCCACCCCTCTGCCTCTGTTTGTCATCAGCCCCTTCCTGACGTAGTTGGTGCCTTCACACCATGGTGTGTCTAATGAGATATGATACCATGCACTTCATAGTCAATAAAAGAAGATTGACAGATGAAGTAGATGGATATTTGCTTACCTGCATTATAACCACTTTTTAGCGGTCTTTAGTTTCCGAAAAACATACACAGGTCTCTGTAAAACTCCATAATAACTAAGCAACACAATAAATTAAAAGACATGGTTAAAGTTTGTTACATCTACATAGTCCCTTCTAACGCTGAACCATCCTTTTATCTGAATGGCTGTGAAAGTATCTGCAATCAACATCTCTCGACAGTTTTATTTATAAGCATGTCAGTTTGACATGTTAATGGCATTGACATACTAAGATCAGGGCAACCTGTGTGGTAGCAGGTTATTATTAACTTTTGACAAGGTCGAAATATCCTCACAGCCAATGCTTACCCTGTCATCACTGTCTGTCACCGTGAATAACACACTTAAAAACAGATGGGCAAATTCACAACTTCAAAGCGCGTTGCAGAAACACATTTCAATACACCAGATAAACAATTTCGAAATAGCTAGTCATGTATTAATATAGAATAAAAATATAAGATGATTATCCTAAAGAAACTCTTCACAGTAAGGCAAGAGCTGAAATTGCAATGTGCAAATACTCAAATGTGAAATTGAGACTTAATTGTTGCAACAGCAATCTATAAAAGTGTAATATATATATATATATATATATATATATATATATATATATATATATATATATATATATATATATATATATATATATATATATATATATATATATATATATCGTGAACTCCGTATCACTCCAGCACACGCTGCTTTTCCAGCCGGCAAAACAGGACACCGGACACGGACCTCGAGGTACTTCAAACTTTATTCAAGCAGAAAGTGTCACAGACGTTTCGGCTCAACGGAGCCTTGTTCACATGACAGCGATAAAGCTTCAAGGTACACCTTTTAAAGTGCTAGTACGTGATGAAATTAAAACCACCTGTGCAAAAACACGTGTAGACATAGAAGAAATACTTGGCGTTACACCCAACAAAATCACATTATTTTTCAAAATTGATGTAAAATACATTTTTAAAATATGTTACATTTCGCTAAAAATACATGTTCACTACGAATTCTAATCCATTAACCATTCATTTAAAAATCATTGTAAAATACATATTTTCAAAATTCCTGGTTTAAATGAAGAGTCCTAGTGCATGTCTGGTCAGGATATGAAAAGGACCGCCGTTTGAATAATAAATACGATTCCTAAAACAGTTACATATATTGAAAAAGTTCTGTAAAAACCTCATTGTTATATTCCTGGCTTCCGTACCAAATATCTCTGCACACTTCCGGGTTGAGACTCAGACCAAGGGATAACGGATAAATAAATGTAAAGTGCTAAGTGCTGACACTATAAAGTGCATATCGTACTTAAAGTGCATCATCAGAACATGTGCAAATCTAGCGTTTCTGTGCAACTATGCATTCTTATCAGTCCCTAGGTCCACGATCAGTTTTCACAAATAATTGTATATCTCAACTTTGCAGATTTAGGATAGGTGGTCCAGGGAGGTCCTCAACAGGAATGTATCTATATTCGACCTCGACTACTGCACTCTCCCCATATTGGGACGGACTCCCTGTTCATACTAATACGTAATCAATTCATATATATCTCATTGCGATTCAAAAATTTGGGTGCCATAATTGCCCTTCCTTGACTTCTAGTGCAAAAAGTAAATAAATGTGAGGTTGGTCTTAATGACCCATAACCCTGCCCTAAATAATAAACAAAACAAAAAATGTTAGGAACTCTATCATATATATCTTCATGTATATTCCTAACATGTAAAAACCAGTGCACAGTGAAAATTATAATCAAAATTGATAATCTAATCTAAGCAGCATTACGTTTTCAATCAATTAATGATAATTGGTGTGTGCTCGCAGTCCCCCGAAGTCCACCCAAGTCATCGCCCAGCCGGGGGACTGACGAGGATACCATTCACGGGGGGAAGAACACACAACCCAAACATGCATAATTAGAGCAAGCAAGTGTGGAGGTCCTCTGTCACATTAAGTCCATTAGGCACCTTAGTATTAAGCAGGAGGATGTACTTTGTTTCAAGTTTCTTGAGCCTGGCATCCCTGTCTCCACCCCTTCTGTTGTTAATAACCGCATCAATAACCCAATACTTGAGACTGCTATTATTGCTTTGATGGAAGTCTCTGAAGTGGCGCGCCACCGGATAGGTATTGTCCACATTGGTTATTGCGCGAAGGTGTTGTAAAATACGTTTGTGGACAGCATTCCTCGTGCTGCCCACATACTGTAATCCACAGGGGCAACGCAAAACATAAATGGCATATTCTGTCTTGCATGTTAAGACTTGGGTTATCGCATGGTTGTTCCCAGAAAATCCATCCTTAAATGTCTTGGTGTTTTCACCGTGTGTGCATGCTTTGCAAACCTTGCAGTTATAGAAGCCTTTATTTTTCTGCCACCATTCTGTTTTGGTAAAGGGATCCGGATTAGTTTTAACAATATGATCCCTTAGGGAGGGGGCTTTGCTGAAGGTTAATGAAACCTGCTTAGGCAGGCCACTGCCTATCACGGTGTCTTTTAACACTATGGGCCAGTGTTTGTTCACTATTTTTCTTATTTGTTGATGTTGCTTGGTGAACCCCGTTATTATTCTAAAACACTCAGGCTCCATCTTCCCAGGTTTAGATATATCTTGTATGGTGTTGAGCTCCCTGTCAGCTTTCCTGATAAGGAGTTCCTCTCTAGTTAGACTCATGGACTTCTGTTTCGCTCGGTCAACCAGTTTCATTGAGTAGCCTCTCTCAAGGAATCTATTTTTGCTTTCATTCTGTGCCTGCTCCAGGTCTATGGGGTTGCTACAAATACGTCTTAAGCGTAGCATCTCCCCATACGGGATACTGGAAATAAGGTGTCTTTTTTCTAAATACCTTGGACTCCAAAAGGCCCCCCTTGATGTAGAGTTCGGCATCAAGAAATGTGACACTTTTTTGACTCAAAGTCGCCGTGAATCTGAGATTAAGGGGATTATCGTTGATATCCTTAACAAATTTGAGTGCTTCCTCATGACTTCCTCTCCATACGACGAACAAATCGTCTATGAAGCGGAACCATGCCACCAGATTGTTTCTGATAATGTGTTGGTATCCGTAGCCAAGGACCAGCTCCTCCCAAGCTCCCATGTGCAAACATGCGTAGCTTGGAGAGAAGCTGGCCCCCATTGCTACCCCCTGCTTCTGGCGGTACAGTTGCTGGTTAAACAAGAAGACATTGTTTGTTAGACAGAAACTTAACATGTCTAGCAGCATTTTGGTATGTTTCTCATTACCTGGTTCCCTTCTGGAGAGGTAGTACCGGACTGCCTCCAAACCATCACTATGTGAAATACTAGTATACAATGCTGTCACATCCAATGCTATTAACCAACCCCCCTCCTGAATTTGCACTTCTTTGATTTTAACCAGAAAATCCCCTCTGTCACGTACATATGACCCCAATTGTTGTACATAACCTTGCAAAAAATAGTCAATGTATATCGAGGTATGCTCCAAGAGGCCTCCCCGTGCCGAAATAATTGGCCTTCCAGGTGGATGTTCGGGGTTCTTGTGTATTTTCGGGATAAAATACAGGATGGGAGTAACAGGATGTTCAGTCTTTAAATACTCGTATTCAGTTTCAGTAATGAGTTTTGCTGATTGCCACTTATAGAGTTTGCGGTGATATTCTTCTTTTATGGTCAACAATTCCCGATTGTTGATCTTCTCATAACACAAATGCTCATTAAGTTGACTGTATGCCTCCTTGTCATAATTTGTTTTTGTCATGAGGACAACATTTCCCCCTTTGTCACTGTTTCTTATTACCAGATTTTTTTCCATATTTAACCTGTCAGTCAGTGCCTTGTATTGTTGTAGCTGGGCAGAATACCTACGCTTCGTACCACCTGTTTGAATTTGCAGTTTATTTAAATCAGCTACAACATTCTCGTGGAAAACATCAACATTGTCTCTTAACATAATAGGAGAACCCTTTTCGAATGAAGGCACTGTTTGTCACCCACCCCTCTGCCTCTGTTTGTCATCAGCCCCTTCCTGACGTAGTTGGTGCCTTCACACCATGGTGCGTCTAATGAGATATGATACCATGCACTTCATAGTCAATAAAAGAAGATTGACAGATGAAGTAGATGGATATTTGCTTACCTGCATTATAACCACTTTTTAGCGGTCTTTAGTTTCCGAAAAACATACACAGGTCTCTGTAAAACTCCATAATAACTAAGCAACACAATAAATTAAAAGACATGGTTAAAGTTTGTTACATCTACATAGTCCCTTCTAACGCTGAACCATCCTTTTATCTGAATGGCTGTGAAAGTATCTGCAATCAACATCTCTCGACAGTTTTATTTATAAGCATGTCAGTTTGACATGTTAATGGCATTGACATACTAAGATCAGGGCAACCTGTGTGGTAGCAGGTTATTATTAACTTTTGACAAGGTCGAAATATCCTCACAGCCAATGCTTACCCTGTCATCACTGTCTGTCACCGTGAATAACACACTTAAAAACAGATGGGCAAATTCACAACTTCAAAGCGCGTTGCAGAAACACATTTCAATACACCATATAAACAATTTCGAAATAGCTAGTCATGTATTAATATAGAATAAAAATATAAGACGATTATCCTAAAGAAACTCTTCACAGTAAGGCAAGAGCTGAAATTGCAATGTGTAAATACTCAAATGTGAAACTTTAGATGAAGTGGAGAAGTGCGTGCCATTGAGACTTAATTATTGAAACTGCAATCTATAAAAGTGTAATATATATATATATATATATATATATATATATATATATATATATATATATATATATATATATATATATATATATATATATATATATGTTACATTATATTTATAAGAAATATATTATGTATAATAATATAATAATCTAAGAGCTCTGATACCTCCGGGTCAAGGTCACGCTATATAAAACACGATAAATAAATAAATATAAAGACTAGTTTGAGTATGTAGTGAAGCACTATTGATGATATGCAATTATCATATCAAATAATATACCAGAGGCCACCCAGTGCATTAAAGTAGTGGTGACGCCCACTATTTCACAATCTCAAGTGTTCAAAGTAATGGCACAAAGTCTGTAATTGATGTAAAAATAGATACTACATTCATTGTCGGAAGTGCTTCCCATAAAGCACAAGTGCTTAGGTAAAATGTTTGAAAAAAGTGATGACAATCACTCACCTGCTAACCTTTCATTTATCCCCATGGGCTGCTTCCAGATAACATTACACAATCATTGGCTCCTAGTTAACAAAATAGCTTAATTATTCACAGCTGTCATATAGTAAAACACAATTGATAAAGTGTAATTTCTTGTAACCTTTCAATTGCATCTTGGGGAAGAAGTCTCCAATGGAAAAATGTGGAAAGTCTGTTGTATATAAATCAAAATGCAATTGATTGTAAACTCCATTATTCATGTTATGTACTTCTTGAGTGTAAGTACATTTGCAACACGTTTGGGCTCGTAAAAAGCCATTCATAAACAACTCAGTCTCAACAATACATTCACTGTTTACTGCATGGTACATGTGTATTTCTCAATACATATGAGACATACTTAGGTCTTGCAATATATAATTCCTCAATCTATACATATCAAGTCATAAGGTTTGATCTACTGAATACGAAAATGAACAAAAGCTACCAAAAGCTTGTTTAAATCCTGGGATTGCCAATTAGATATGAGACTGTGGCGTCTATTAAAATGATGAATACAAAAGATGTATAGTATTTTACTGAATAGAAAATATAGATATCATTTGCCAGGGGAAGATTATTGAAACACTATCTCTCCTTAAACAGATAGAGTCCATCTTCAAAAACTGACATAAGCCCTCACTAGATTTAAGGCCATTGGGTTTCGGTGTGGAAAGAGATATGTTAAGATGTGATTCCATTTGTTATAGTCTCTAAGCCCTATTCCCACCACTAGGATGTTTTCTTCGATGGTATAGTAAATTACGACAAATTTCATTAAACTATAATCTGAGTTACAATATTGTTTGAAGTGGGCTGTCACAGGGGGTTTCTTCTCTCCTTTTTTGATAGCCCATCTATGCTCTATTATACTTTGTCACAGTTGTCGGATCTTATTGTCTACAGCATTCAGACCATTGAAATGTGTAAATAATAAACATGCTTCTATGGTTGATAAAGAACAAATTAGAAAATATTTTGCTATTTATTCCCCAAACATTATTGCATACCTTCAAAGATAATGCAGAGATCCTGCAATTTCCACACTTATAGAACCCTACGTTTGTCAACCAATCTACATTTTCGGAAAACTGAGATTAGGAAGACTCCTAGTTAGCTTGCCTCTGAAATTATCTGTTCTTAAAAATATTATATTGGGGTCTGGGGAAATTCTGTTCCTCAGAGTTATATTTGCTTATTATATCAAATACCAATGTCTCTTAATGATTTTAGGCAATGCCATACTTTGTTGTGTTATTGCGTTAGTAATCTGATTTCTGTGTTTAATTTTGAATCAGTAGATCTAAATATAGTGTTGTTGATGCAAATAAATCAAATCTATTTTTTGAATCTTCTTTCTGTCTGACTTTGATAAGATTTTTTTGCGAATACCCACTATCCAGAAATAGAATCTTTGTTCCATCAACTGCTTCCCTAAACTGTAAATTAACAGTATAAATTATTCTTGGCTTTGATGAAGTCACCATTAAAAGTTATCTCAATGATACAGTGTACAAGACAATTCTTAGCTCTAATCATTCATTTTTATGCAGCGTTCGTTCTAAAATATGGCATTATCAGACTTTAATTTATCAAACAGATTATTAAATACAAAAAATTAATGTTAACATGGGAATTTATGAGAAAACTTAATTCCCCATGGATTACGGTTTAGAATATGATGTATTTCAGAAGTAGTGACTTAGTACCATTCACAATATTTAAAACAGCATCAATGTGCACAGCTGAACAAACTCATTGTGTTTTTGTTGTTTCCAGGCCCATGCATGGATGAGGACAAAAAATCCTATCACCGTATTGGTGTATGAATGGGTATCAGCAGTGTTTATAGCTGAGCCCCTGCATTGTAAATAACATTGACATCATCATTATCACCTTAGCAGCTATGGAACGTCCAGCTCCAGTGCTGAACGTTCCATTGCGCAGGTGCAGTTGGAACGTCCAACGGCCGACGGCAGCACTCCCGAGGTAGTGGTGCCGTCGGCCGTTGGACTGGGCGCAGCACTTATGAGGTTATGGGTGATAGATGTATACAAAGAGCATACATTAAAGGCAACCAAAAACCAATCATTCTCTTTGGGAAAACCCAACGAAAAAAGACTAGACCTATTGCAAGAACAGTTTTTTTCTGACTTACTTATCACACTGTCAGAAAGGTTAATAACATTCAGTGCAAAATCAATACTTTCCTTATTTGTCATGTCTTGTCATTTTGTTTCAGATATTGTTTGTTCGGCTCCTTGGAACTTGCCTGATTTCTTCTGCTTTGATCTTTTCCTTTGTTATCTGTTCTGATCCTTTTGTTCCTTCCTGAATGTTTTCTTTTTGATTCAAGCCTGCCAGTCTTAATTGCATTTCCCTTAAAAATCAGGGGCTTCATTACCGCCTTGCAGTTTTTTCATTGCCTGAGGAATCAATTTTAGAGGAATTTGTACTACTGATACTTGATGTGATTGTTCCCCTAAACACTCATTCTCATATTTATAGCCATAGTTACGATGAAATGTGTAAAATGTACCAAATTTATAACATTTTTATATGCTTTTTTTAAAATGCCATCAATCCTTGGTTTTGTGGTAATTCACCACATGATGCTTGTACATGCGAGATCTCAAAAATTAACTTGTTCCATCACTATTCATGAGTTTCACTGATGTTTTTAAAAGGCACAATAAGAATTTGTGTAGGCTAATTTCCCAGTCCTTAAATATTGCAGAGTTTACGTCATGTCCAACATGGGCATTCCTGTGACTTGAAGGATGTTTTATCTGTTTTGTTGAGGAACAACCCTGAATGAATTGAGCTCAGATTTCATCATTTTCATCTGGCAGTGTGCAAGTGCTAGTTAGGTCCCTCAGGCGGACATAGAAGCTATCAACGGATTCATTGTTAGCTGCCTGGCTTGACGTAGCAGAAAACATTCATAATCAGGATTAGCCAGAAACTCGAAATGGGCAGTTAATGCTCACTTGAGCATGTTGTACGTGTAAGGTGGTCCCACTTCGGAGACCGATTTTCCCATTTTATGTATAGCAGGCCCACCCAGGTGTAGAAGCATGGGGCGGCATCTTTCAGGATCTAAGCCAATAACCACAAAATAGGTCTCCAGACGCTATATCCAGTCTTTCCACTTCGCGGCAAGTGTAGAAGGGGGACCATGAATCAGAAAAGGCTGTACAGGTGGTCCGACTGTCAGGTGGGTGTTCTAGACAGAGAAGATGGTGCTATAAATGTAGTACACCCCACTCACTCTTCGCCCTCCACCAACAGAGTCAGTCTGGATGCAACCAACACCAGGGAGACCAAAATGCATTATAGCAGGCCCAGATCACTGGTGGTAGGACTCGCCTGTGTAAAGAGCAGCAGTGCAGGCCGGACCACAAATCAGCAAACCGTTCAGCCACATTGGGCTGCAGGAGGTACTGGGGTTGCAGGAAAATCAGAGGGCTGCTGGGCAGGTGCAAGAAGCATAAGGGCCAGTAGATGAACACAAAAGCTGCAAGGCAGGCTGTCTTTTGATCAATGGAGGGTTGGAACAGGCCGGGTGGAGGAGAGGAAGCAAAGAAACACACCTACTTATTCGATCACGGCGTGCAAGAGAGCTGCAGGTCTGCTCTTTCTGCAGGATGGGCCAGGATAAGCCACAGGAGTGAGCAGGCCAGCGAAAGGCCACATGCAGAGAGACTCAGCCTTAAAAATTCCAGGAGGGGCAGAACAACGCACCAGTGCTTGATTGCACAGTCAGTAATCAGGCCGGATATGGAAAATAGACAGTTGCTGCACCCCTCCAAGACCTGCTTCCGTGGAGCCGCACAGCAGCACAACACTCCAAGCAAGAAAGGACAACTCCATGGGGCGCAAGAATGCAGGCAACACACAGGAACCACATAGGTTAGGTGGCTGTTCAGACTGCCTCATCGCCTATTGTTGCATTCCTCAACCTCAGTGTTGCCTGTGTATGAACTTCTGTTCGGGAGGGTTGGCATAAAATAACCACCATAGGCCCGTACTGGTGTTCCACTGCCTGCGGGTCACGACTAGAGGCTATTTATTAACTCCGGTCCCTACTTCACAGTCGCGACCATCCTGACCTGACTGGAAGGGACCACTCAAAGAACACCCTCCGATGGTTTAACAGGGTGGGATGAACCCACCAACACACAACAATATAATGGGGGGATTTTGTAATGTATTTCCTGACTAAATTACCACCAGGAGCCCCCAGACTGCACAGCATTGACTGTTTTCATATTTTTATTGTAGATTACTTTTGTGTTACTTGTACGCAGATATGCATTTCGTAGCACTTTTAATGTTAGAGGTTGAGGGAACTGAGGTGTAGAAACATAAAGGTAGCTGAAAAACACTTGCAATTTTGATGGAGACGGTGCTTAAATGAGGAGTTATATGATCCTGTCCAACTGGAAAGATACAGCTAAGACGTCATACAAAGGCTAAATCTCAGGCCTCAGGGGCGCAGATAGCACTGCACTTCAAAACTAACCATGGAGGCCAGCTGCTAGAGGGATGTGGAAATCGCTTGACGCGTATCTGGACTCCTATGAACCCCCATGAGGTCACTAGGAGGGGATGAAAGTCCACACAACAAAATGCTACAAACCCTGACTAGGCTCATCGCCATAGTACTCATCTTGTAACCTATCTCCACCCTTTCTTTTCTACACTCTCTCCTTCTTTCATCTGTCCTTAATCTCTTAGCAAGTCAATGTAAAGGGGTGCTGCCAAAAATGTATACCAATTACCTGTAGCTACGGCAACACCAGCCATGCTTGGCTGGTACCTCGTAACGGAAAAGCTAATGTACTTGTCTGTGAATATTTAATAAAAAACTTTGAAATCTTTGATTCATAGCGGCCAATTATGAGTCTGAGTTATAAGATCCATTTAGGTGCATAAAAAACATTAGTGGGAAGAAATGAAATCAGGAGTTGCAGATTGTTAGACCTGGTATCTTTGGCGTGGTTTCACCTGTCTTTTTGCCTCTACCTCCTGTATTTTTGATGCTGTGCTGGATTTTGTTTTTGCTGGTTTAGATGCTTTGGGCACTTTGCCACTGCTGAGCTGTGTCAAAGTGCAAATGCTCCCTGTATAAATTGTTACTGTCATTGGTTATCCATGATTGGCATATTTGTATTACTAAGAAGTCCCTAGTGAAGTGCACTGAGTGTGCCAGGGATGGTGATTGAAATGCTACTAGTGGGCCTGCAGCACTGATTGTGCCACCCACATGAGTAGCCCTACAATGGTGGCTCAGGCCTGCCACTGCAGTGCCTGTGTGCAGTCTGTGAACTGCCATGTCAACCAGGCCGGTGTTTCCACTGACCAGGCCTAACCCTTCCCTTTCTGTACACATTGGATACCCCTGTGGAAGGCTCAAGGTACCCCCCTGGGCAGGGTGCAGTGTATGTGAAAGGTAGAGCATGTACTAGTGCAGGTGACATGCTCTGGTAGTGAATTACAGCCATTTTCGTTTTTCACGATTGTAAGGCTATCTTGCCCATAGGCTATCATGGGAAATGCTGGCTACAGTGGCTACCAGCATATCTTCACATAGGAGCAAGATAGGACATAAAAGTCTGGTATCCCTGAACTCAGAATGTAATAACACATCTTTTAGGAAAGTTGGTTTTTAACTCCTATGTTTGAGAACAGCCATTTTAGAAAGTGGCTGTTCTCTTGTCTAACCTTTCTGTGTGCCTTGGCCTGTTTGTGAATTGACTATCTGGTTTGGGGTTGACAGGGGCTGGGGAGCCCCCAGGAGGCTGGATGAGTCAGCCCTAGGTTGAATGACTGCATCTGCATCTTGAGTAGTGGGAAGAGATAGTACCTGGCCTTAATAGGGCTGTGCCTGCCTTTCACAATGCTGGCTCCCCCTCCTACAGGGCGGCTTATGACCCGTCCCCTCTCTCTGAAAGGAAAGGAGAAGCCAGGAAAACAAAATGCTCAAGGAACACCCAGAACTGGTTTCGACCGGGCTCAGAGCCCTCCTGAACAAAGGGAACAAAGACTTTTAGGGGTATAAGTACAGGACCCCAGAATACAGAACATTAGATCATCCTGGAATCAAGAAGGAACCTCTGCCAAGGAGAAAGCTGGAAGAATGAAGAAGGAAGACTGTCCTGCTGTTGCTTTGCTGGACTGACCTGCAGTTGCTTTGCTGCCAAGGAGAGGGGAAGGACTTTGTTTTGTGCTGTGTCCCCTTGCTTGAAGGAATCTCCAAGGGCCTGAAGAAGAGCTGGCTCCCTGTTAAGAAGTCCCAGGAACAAAAGGACTTCACCCCCAGCTTCCCTGAACTCTACTGAGAGAGGTCTGACCTTCCTAGAGTGCTTTGGCTAGTTGGGGTACCTCTGGAAGTTGTACCTGTGTTGGGAAGCTGGAAACCAAGATTCCTGCAAGTTTTATTGCATTGCTCGCTTTGGGAGGGCATCCCCGTCAGTGCGAGGAAATTCCAGCCGCTATGTAGGCCGAGATCGTCGCAGCGCCTGTTGCCGCTGCCAGAGTCGTCGCATCCTTCATTTGTGGGACGCACCAGTCCAGTGCAGGAAGATTAACATCGCTGCGAGTATCGTCGCAGGGTGAGATCGTTGCACCACTTGCTTGCGGACCACATCACGTCTCTGCGAGAGTCGTCGCAGAGTCATTGCATCAAGGGGCCACGAGAGGAGAAGATTGCCGCGCATCGTTGTCGCATCAGAGATCGTCACCAACTTGGAGATCGTTGCATCATACCTTTTGCAAGCCGCTTCCACAGAAACCTGTGCACCAGAATCCACGCAAGGTACCGCATCCCTCCCCATACAGACCAGAGTCACCGCAACATTCCTGCTGCGTCTAGCGAGGTTGTCGCATCACTTCCCCAGGGTCTCAGGAGTGACGCATCGCTTGCTTTTCAGCGCTACAGTTGTGGTGTTGTGAGTGTTGGTACAAATACTTTACACATTGCTTTCTATAAGCCTGACTGCTTGTGCCAAGCTGCCAAGGGGGTGAGCAAGGGTTATCTGAAGAGTGTTTCCTCCTTACCCTGACTAGAAGCAGGGGTTACTATTTGAACTGTGGTACCTACCTCTGCCAACTAGAGACCCCCAGATCTAACACAGATATTTATGTGCATAGATGAACCTTAGAGCAAAACAATTTGTTAACAGGACGTATTTTATGCAGTATTCTGTTCAGGAGCTCCAGTGGCAACCCAAGTTACCCCAGGGAACGATGAGATCTAGCAATTGACACAGCTGTGAACACCCTCAAAATCACAGCTATGTGGGAGCTCAAAGCCACTTTCAACTGCCTTTACATAAAAAACGACTCCAAAAAAGGTTGTACGTTGTTAAATGAGGGTGCTGACTATGCTCGAAGATCCCCACTTCTCAGACAGTGCAGGAGAGATATAGAAAAACATGCTTTTCTGGTAGAGGCATAGATCCGCTCCGGAAAAACCTCAAGAGTAAATGTAGGAGAGTTGTATGAACAGAAATGCATGATATAAGGAGGTTTCAATGGTTAAGACTGGGATTTTTGTGAAACGTTTATTTGTGAATCGGATTCTTTTTCACTTAGTACCTGCATCAAAATGTAATAGCAAATGTTTTAGGGTCATTCGACTGAAATAAAGGCTATTGATGATAAATAGCAAATATTTAATATTTTATGATCATCACAAGTAGACAATGGCCACTAATTTTTTCTTATTTGGATGTCTAAACTCTCATCAGTAGCCGTTTAGCATGTTTTCGGTGTTCTCTCTATACACAGAAAACGACTCACTGGCGGCGAAAGGAGCTTGTAAATATGCCCCAACGAGAGGCAGGTTTTCATGTGTTCCAGTGCAGAAGTAGTAGCCCTTTACAGAAAGCAGAGCAGCACAGAAGATTGTGTGTATACATTGGATAATTACCATTAGTATGCTTTGTTGTATGTGTTTTCTATATTGATGAGAGGTGTCATTAACACCTTAGTTGCTATGGAGCGTCCAGCTCCAGTGCTGAACTTTCCATTGAGCAGGTGCAGTTGGAACGTCCAATGGCCGACGGCAGCACTCCCGAGGTAGTGGTGCCGTCGGCCGTTGGACGGGCGCAGCACTTATGAGGTTAAAGTATTCTGAGGCTTATTTACTAGCCCCTTGCGCTGCCAGTACGTCACTTTTTCCCATTTTAAAGGTGACACACCGGTGGCTCAAGGTGCTTGTAAACAAGCCCCTCTGTGTGTACCTGTCGATGCAAAAGTGTAGTCCTTGTTTGTTTCCGGAATGTTCAAATTTTGGTTTTTAGAATCTGATCACCCTAAACCAGAGGGAAGAGAACCCCACCGGGATAGTGCACTGCAATAGATTCAAGGGAAGGCTCTCTGCAGGAGCCAGTGGAGGTGAGGTGATGAATTCTGAAGGGAGTGAGCATTGTGTTATTGAGAAGTAGCTCAGTCAAGAACAAGGAGAGGTTCTGCAGTAGTCCAGAGGGAGTAAGTGCTGCAGGGGCCTGGAGGGAATAAGCGCTGCGGGAACCTAGAGGATAACTCTCAACCCGTTCAGTGTCCGGAAGGCAGTGAGATTGAGAGGGTATGAAGGGTGACCCCATTGAAATCAGTGGAGGTAAAACATGTTTTTTGGGTCGAGAAAGATTTTCAGGGTAGGTGATTCAGTTCAGGCTAATGGGAGGCTTTTTTATTTTTTGGGAGGATGAATATTACTCCACGGAGGGTGCAACCCTAAAATTGAGAGCGAGCTGAGTGGTATGTCTTCAGGGGAGTGTGTGTTAAAAGATTCCAGAGGGTTAGAGGAGTGCCTGGAAGGAGGAAGAGAGAGGAGCAGGAGTAATTAGGGAGGGGCACTTCTGAAATTCAGAAGGTAGGCAGTGAGACTGTGCAGGCTTAGCAGAAGCAATGCAGGAGTCAGGAGGAGACAGGGCTGAAGGAGACTGGAGTGAAGAAGCACTCCTGTACTCCAGATGCCTAATACAGTATGCAATGTACAAAAAACTAGATTAGGTTTCCTCCTATTATACACCTACCACGCTTGCAAATATGTAATCCCCCATTGTAAGCCTAAGGGGGGCCTGATGCAAAAATAGTTTGCTCAAGGTGGCTTGGTGTTGAAAAGTTTGACTACGGCTACACTACTTTAAATGGAGGTTGCACTACAGGAAAGTGGGTACGGTGTGCTACTTAAAGTTGTGACTGATTTGCTTAGTAGAAGCTGAGAGGTAAACGTTTTAATGCACTCACTTGAAGCAGAGGATGATGTATTACATGGGCATTGATGTGTTTATCAAGATTCGAGAACTAGTACTGACCAAATTTGACCAATTTGCACACCGATATGTACATCATTAGATAGTTTCAGCATAATTGCTTGTGACAGGAAAGGGACTGCCTATCTATAAAAGTAGAAATGATAGTTATTTAATGTCCGTGGCCAGATTGGAGTCTCTAGAATAGGTTTCCTAATCTAGAGACTCCACGTGGGTGCACGTGCTCACGACTGCAGAATTGTACTCTTTTTTTTCTCTGCTGGTAGCATGTGCCGGTTTTCCGTTAGGAAAATCTGGTCATCTTACTCCTAAGAAATCCTTTCTTGTTAAGGGTTCTGCTCCTTTAAGAACTGCTCTTACCAGTCTGGAGAGAAGCAACTAATACCTTTCTCCTCATTCTGCGATTAATGAGCAAGCCCTTAAGATGGACCTCTCGCTGGTGTTTACAATTAGTGCAGTATATTATATCACCATCTGACATTTCCTCAGCAGTTGACCTTCTTATGGTCCAAGAATGAAAAACAAGACGTAACGATGTGTCAATCTGAGGGAAGGGAAATGAATTGAACTCTCTGAGAGGTATTTCATTAAAATGATATCAGAGACTGAATATTATTCCCCCAGGAAGTAGAGGATATTGCTCATCTCTCGTCCATCACATGTACAAATCCAACTAATTTAATATTTCTTTCCTGTTCTTACAATCGTCTTGAATGGGAGCGCTGTTAATTTCAGTACTCCTCTGGGCATACGTATATTCCATTGCACTGTTTGGGAAGCAACCTGAAGTTGTAGCTATGCAGGGGAATCCATTAGGTATGAGGTGTAGGTCTCTCTCTGTTGCCAAGAAATAGAAGAGGGACTGTATCAAATACCCTCAATGGAGAAACAGGCAGCCATCTTGCAATGCTATTAAGCTTTATTCACCGAGGGAGCTTTCCTAAAATACAAGTCACTGCATTACCTCACCCTGCGACAGGGAGGCCTGTTATGGGTGTTATGGTGGGTGTTCCCACATAACACCCACAGCATTTGACACATTCCTAGATTTATGAGATTTTGTGAACCTGGGAATGCGTCAAAAGCCTACGCCTCCCCAGGGGAGGCGTAAGGGAGGTGAAAGGAGGAGAAATACCTTTATTTCTTCTTGTTTTTCCTTTTTCAATGTGTGCTGCATTCTGCAGCACACATAGAAAGAGGCAAAAGCCTCTCATGTCCCTTCCGCATAACAACATTCATCCCTGCAATGCACCTATCCTTGCACCGTGGTGCAAGGGTTCCTACATTGTCGCATGTCAGCCCATTGTGCCCCAGCGCAAAAGAAAAGTACAGGAATGTACAGCATCTGATAGATACAATGCCTTCCTGTCCTTTTCTTTTGCCGTAAGGCAGCACCGCAAGAATGCTTGAGGCGATGCCCTACAGCAAAACTTTGTAAATGAGGCCCATTTTGCAGAGCGCTGCTCCTATGTGTCAGAGGACCCAACACATTGTCTAGATTTGTCACTCAAAAACAAAGTACTCACAGCATTAAAAACCACATAAATAAACATTCAATCAATTATTCATTGTGGTAACTTTATGTTCTACAAGCACTCTGCTCGACAGTCCGTAAAATGTATAGCAATGTTTATTGCCTTTTGCTCTGTCTGCATTTTTAAATATTTAAAATTGGATTTAAGATAAATCTAGGTGTGTAAAACAACCCAAATCCCCTAAGTAACAATACCAATGGTCACTTGAGGTTTGTCACCGTGCATGACAACATTTTAGCAGAGGAAAGTGGGGTACTCTAGAAAAAAAATCGGGAGAATGTATCCCCCCCCCCCCCCCCCCATTGGCCTCTGCTGAAGCAGAGGCGACTTCAGATCGGAGACAGCCAAAATAAAGACATTTTGGCTTTAAAAATGGTGAGACTCCCTCATAAATTGGGTCTATGAGCCTTCTTGTGTCACATAGTTACTAAAGCGCTGTAAACAACAGGTGTTACTATTACCCATCTTAATTGTGCTTTTTTGTCGGTGTTGGACGAAGAAATGCTGAGCGGATTCTCGGGGATTCACCCTTTGACCTTCAAGGTGCCCCCTGCTGTGCCCAATGCAGGTTTGAAAACTGAGCAACCCATAATCGTAAACTACATTTCAGAATCTGGGGAATTTGACTACCCACATGTATTTATGCATCAAAGGAATAGGTTATTTTACCCCACGCCCAGAGGTAGAAAGGGTTCACCAGCATAGCTTTCAGTTGCATATTATACCAAAGCAAACTAAAAATTCACGCATGTTTCCAAATTATAGTGATTTCTAAAAATACAAAAAGTACATACAATGTGCCAAAACATTATTTCAACTGAAAGCAGCAGCTACTAACTTACAAGCAAGCCATAAACTTAATATGACCAATGACAAAATACAATTCAATACCACTAGTGTACCTAAAGTAACATTAAATATATCCATTCAACTCAAGACGCCACAGCAACATTACTAAATGTACTACAAGAGAAAAGGCGTTTTCGAAGATGAAATAAAAACGAAATGGACAAACGTATGGGTAGGAGTCTGTGGAAAAGTTTCTTAAGTGAGTAGTCTCCACTGGTAAACAATCTTACTCAACTGGGAAATAGGCCATCAATGCATTGGGATTTGTTTGGCAGCAACCTACTAACGCACAGCATTCGAAGTGTGCCTAATGTCCTTGAACTCAGAAGGCCTCCTACATCATGGAATTAAATGAAATAAAAAACGTTTAGAATACTAGGAGGTCAAAAAAAGCCATTACGTACGAGATGTTGTTTGTGGTGTGTTTCTCAGTCTTTGTTTGTAAGTTGTTATTAGGTAACCGTTTAACTTCATTTTCCAGTGAAGTGCTTTCTTTTAACAACATATTTCAGTCTGGAGTACAAGTCCGGGTTAACATGAACTGAAAAAAATTATTAATACACCTCAGAGCAACTCTGGTTTGAAAAGGGAGCCGAGGTCTGGAGCATGGTGCTCATGATGATGTGAATTCATCTGGAATGCACTTGTTTTGTGTCAACCTCTCTGTCAACTGAGTCTGAGGTGGGCGGAACATGAATTCAGCAGTGTTTCTGGAAACCTTAGAATTTGAGAGCACAACTATTGTGAATAGTATTAGAGGAGTAGTACTGCACATGCTCTTTAATACCTTTGCAAATTATATAGACTATCACATGGGAAACCTCCATTCTTCGGTATAGCCATCGCACTGCCAAAACAGCGGATTTGTCATCCGTAATGGACCGCCCAAGTCCGGTCCTTCCAATATCGCAATTTCCTCGCACAGCAACGCACCGCAAGGATTGACAACACTGTGTTCTGGCCACAAATTCTGTTAATGGGGCAACTGTCTAAGACGCGTTTCGCCTGTCCGGCAGGCTTGTTCACCAAGGGTGCGCGCAACGTTTTTGCAGGGGCCAAAAGGCTTGGTCTGCGGAATGACTGAGGGCCGCAGTGTGGCAACGGGGGTATAAGGTGGGCATAGGGGATACAAAGCATGTACATGTTGTGAGTGAATTGTGCAATGTGAAACAAGAAAACCCAGTATCAATTCTGTCTTCCCACTTGACCAAATTGTATGATCGTGGGCAATTGTTTAATTCATGTTGTCTCCTTTTTCTTTATTATCACATACAACAGAACCTTGAAATACATTGTTTAAGGATATGTGCCATACAAACCCTTCTCTTGTGTTTGATTTAATAAACTAAAATGTTGTCCATGTACAGTAGCAACCCAGGCTATCCAGAGGGTGTACATGACATCTGGCTTGTCTCTTAGTTCACTATTTGCATTGTTGTCATGGTGGGGAGAACAATGAATGTTTCTAAATTCATGTTAGAAACTTATCAGTTTAAAAAAATACTTTTCAATGCAGTTATATATTCTGATATACTACAATGAAATGCTTCTGCATGTTAACGAAATACACTTTTTGAATTTTGTAGAGACTGTATCATATTTTTACATGTTTGTGAAAGATGTCTTTAAAAATTAAGGTGTTCCTATATTTAATTGCTGAAGGACACCTTAATTACTTTCTTTCTTTAAATAAATACTTGCCAGTTTACTTGACATATTTCTCAGTGCCAGCGCTGAGTCTAGAAAACAGCAGCCCAGTGCTGCTGTTGACCTAGGGGCCGCATGTAAAGGCCAGGAGGGTCGCAATCAGCCCCCGGGCCATACTTTGGGTATTACTGGACTATTACAATAGTAGCAGTGGAAACAAAATACCTGCACAATCCTCAAATAATGTGGTCAGTATTTAATGTAGTCAAATTAGGACTGGTACTATAACAGACTACACTACTGGTGCCACAAAGTTTATGTATGGAAATTGCTGTAGGCAAAGTAGTAAAATCCAAATTGTATTAGAACATTGGAATGTTGGGAGCTCCATTGAAAACAATGGAGTGCTCCGGGCTTATAATGGCTGGTATAAGCCTGGAGCTCCAACATTCCAATGTTTCTTTGTTCACAGCTCTGGCTGTGAACAAAGGCTTCAGGGAGCCTGAGGGGATTCCAATCCCCTCATGTTTCCAAAAGGCTTTGTTTGGTTTGTTAGAACATTCTGTCCTCTAGTGACAGAATGTTCTAATAGCCTTATAGCCCTTCGTAGATGGGCTATACCACTATTAAAGTCCCTCTCCCTTCTTGAAGGCCCTCGCCTTCGGCTCAGGGCCTTTAACGCTGGAGTGGGCCTTTAATAGCCGGTATAGCCCTCTACGGCGGGCTATAAGGCTATAATATTTATTCATGTATAGAACTAAAGACATACAATAGACCATAGACATAGAGCACAGACGTATGTTTACCATACCATATATGTTAAAATACAGCAAGAGTGCTCCTGACTAGACCACGTTCGGAGGGCGGGCTGGCTCTTCCTGATTTTCGCCGGTACTTTCAAGCAGCCCAGTTGAGGGTCATAGCAGACTGGCATTGGTGCTTGGCATTGGTGCTTGAGAGGATGACGGATATAATTGATGACTCGCGCAAGGGTTTTGATTACATCTGGAGCCCACTGGTGAGCTACTTGTCAGAAGGGCTGCAGCTATTTGCCTGTGGTCCTAGACTGCGAGCCCTGCACCCCTTCCACACCTAGAGGGCCCCCTGCCCCCCGTGTTGCCCCTGGCTTTCTTCTCCCCCTCCCCCCTAGCTTATTCACGCGAAACACCACTGAAATTGCGTTTTTATTTCTCTCTTTTTATTTATGTTGGTGTCTTTGTTCTGTGTTGTCTTTTTATTGACAAAGTTTTCTTCTCTATTGGAACCTGAGCACAAACGATCAATGTATATTGGAATTTGCTTGTCTGAGAAATATTGTGTCTATACTCAAAAGGGAAAGTTTGATTTGCTGAGACCTTGTTGAAAATCTGGATGTTATATTTTGATATCTGTAACTCTTGGTATAAGAAATCTGCTCAGGAGAGATTCCATGGTTGTATATTATTGTAAAATCTAATAAATACCGCAAGAGATGCACCACAATTATTCTGACAGCAAAAGATGAGCATACTATCCTACATGTAAGCCGAGTGCAATCAGTACGATGATCCTCTGAAGTCTTTGGTACGTGTTCCTCTTGATCAAACCTCAGATTTTAATATCATAAGGAACATCTGCACACAATAAATGTGACAGATACAGTATCTGTCACATTTATTGTGTGTGGATGTCTTTCATGATACTTAAAATCTGTGGTGTGCTCAAGTGGAGCACAATCTGCGGCTAGTAGGGAATGCACTTTTAATTTACAACCAAACTTTAAGTGGGATGATGAAGAAAGTCTAAAGATTTTGATTGGGATAATTCCAGTGATCAGGTACCTAACACCTATGCCACTTTGTGTGAGAATAAAACCCTTTAATTCTGAGGAGATAAAATCAGTTGGCGGCCCGTGCAAGTAAGTGCAGTGGGGCGGGTGGTGAAGGGGGGGTTGAAAGTGACAAACAATGGGATAGGGAATGTAAAATAAATAAATAAATAAAACTACTTACCTTGCACCCCACTGCCCTTATATGCACGGGCCGCTACTGGACAAAAGGTTTCCAGTAGATACATAGTTGGATCATCGTGATGTTCAGCTGGTCAAACTTTAAATGTAAATTTATCATATTTTTCTTAATTGCAGATAAATCAAATTGGGAATACAGGTCTCACGTCATTTAGAAGCCTGATGTATATTTGTTTAGAGGAGCAAAGCATGTTTGCAACTGTATACAAAATAATTAGACATTGAAATAACTGACTTTTAACAATCTAATAGAAAGCTGGTGTTTGTTGTTAGTAAAGAAGCTGGAAAATAGCAACAGGAATCAGACATCTGAACAATACGTACATTAACTGTGAAGGTGTTTTCCCAAATTTTCAAAACGAAATTATCCCATGTTCAAAAACGTTGTATCAGATGACCTCCTCAGAAATCAGACTTTTTATGCCTTTTTCTTGTGTTTTTAATGCACTAATGCACTGTATTTGTGCACCGAAGTCAAATTTATTTAAACAAGAAAAGCTCTTTGTGAATGCACATTTCCAATCAAAATTCACAGAATTTTAAGTTTTTTTTTTGAGGAAGCCGCACCACATTAGGCAAGTGAGTTTATGTGTGCAAAGGCACTCATCTATTTTGAATTTAATTTTGGTTGGAGATTTAACTCCTGGAGACAAACCACTACACTTGCTAAAACAAATTTGAGTAACATTTACACATGCAGAATTCTGCAAGTAGTTCAAATCTGCATGAATTTTTTGGACTAGAACTGTTATTATGCCATTAAAAATGTGATAAGGTTTATAATAAAAAGAAATATGTTTACTAGGGAATCAATCTATAGACTGCATTGCCAATTAGGGGTGGGCGTAAGTTGTGTAAGGGACTTACGCCGAGAGGCACGGGGATTGAACCAATCTCCTCATTCTCCGCTTAGTTCCGTTACGCGACGCCTACCTACCATCTGCAGTATTAATTAACATTAAAAAGCCTTAAATAACAGTTAAAATAAACTTACCTTATCAGCGGCACTTCCGTCTCCATCGCGCCTTCTTCTAGGCACTGCGCATGCGCGGGAGCCCGCGCATGCGCATTCCTCACCAGGAATGCGGGAGGCCAACTTCTGTTACGCCCCCCGAGTGTGAGGAGATTTGCCTCATTTCTCCGCCTACATTGCGAAAGGCGGAAGGGGCATATCTCCGCACATTCCGTGGGCGGAACGGAGATGTCTGCCCACCCCTATTGCCAATATGTTTTATAGTGATAGTTCGAATACAGCATATTTACAAATGATGATTTATTGTGATGTTTCATATAAGACTGAGATGAACAAAAAAGGTGCTTGATGAAATGCTTTAAATAATGTTATGTTATGCGGTATTGTAGAGCGCATAGCTGCACAGCTGCCCCAGCAAAGGGGCGTCCCTGTGCTGATTGCAGAAAACTGCATAGGCTCTGATAGGAAAGAGGTCTACAACGGAGGGAAGAGGTACGCTTTAATTGCTTTGCGAAACGCCAGATAGTTCTTCAAACTGTGGATGGAGATAGGAAGCCCGTTCAAGATTTTGGCTGACAAAGTGCTGAAGGAACGCCCCGGCGCGTACTCTCCTTGCCCAAGGGATCACCGGAAAATGCTGCCCCATCGACCGAAGCTGACGGGAAGGGGTGTAAGGTGCAAGCAGGTTGGCCAGAATACCTGGAGAAGAGGAGTTCAGGATTTTAAAAGAGATACAAAGGAACTTAAACTCTATACGTTTGGCCACAGGCAGCCAATGAAGGCAATGAATAGCACTATATGCAGAGCAAGTCCTAGGCAAGCCAAGGAGAGTTCTGGCTGCAGCCTTCTGAACCCTTTGTAGTCTCAAGATTTCGGTCTTGTTGGAACCCAGGTAGAGTGAGCTGACATAGTCCAGTCTCAACAGTATGGAAGCCTGAACGATCACCTGCCTGATGGAGGGGTCAAAAAATCTCAACAATGGTTTGAGCCCCCGCAATATACCAAAACAGGTCTCTGCCACCTTCTTGGTTTGTGTCTGGAAGCTAAGGGCAGAGTCTACCCAGACACACAAGTTTTTTGCCACCAATGCTCGCTCCACAGCTCTTTCCCTACCAGCAATACCTCGGACTTGTTGGCGTTGAGCTGGATACAGTTGGCTGTCATCCACTCCGCGATAACCTCAAGGTCACTCCTGAACTTACAGGCGTCCTGAGTAGAGTCGAGAGTGTGACCACCAACTGTGTGTCATCCGCATAAGATATTGCTGTGAGCCCTCTGCTCTTGGCCACCGTAGCTAGCGGTTGAACATATAGGTTGAAGAGGGTTGAGCTTAAGGCAGAGCCTTGCGTCACCCCCTGTTTGGTAGTATGGACCCTAGAGGCAAAAGGGGGGATGGCTGCCTGGAAGGTCCTCTCCGTAAAAAAAGAGACAAACGAATCCAGGGCTGAATCCATGATGCCCGCCTCCTCCAACCGTTTCAGCAGGATCTGGTGGGACACAGTGTCGAACGCAGCACTAAGGTCTAATAGGATTAGTGCCGAAGTACGACCCTCGTCTAGCGCCCCCCCTCAGATGTTCGGTCTCAGCCACTGGTAATTACTTGGGGCCACATCTTAGTCTGATGTTTTTTGCCCACCATGCCACCTCACCCAGGGATCAGTGATATGCAAATCAGCCTTGATCCTGCTCCAAATGGAACTGCAAGACCAGGTCCTATCAAAATCAGAACACAAGAAACGTCACAATGGTTTTTCCCTAGTTAAGGCTTGGCAATAGGGGGTACCGTATGTCAGTTGCACAGTTAACACAGCCCAATTCTTTGTCCCGTATAAGACAGCAGTGCTGCACTCCTAAAGTAAGAGCAAATGTAGCACATAGTGTACAAATGAAAGTACTTTTATAAATCAGTTTTCAAAATGCTAATTGGGAATTTTTTAAGCAGATTTGGTTGCACTGTGTCTCATGAAGCTGGAAAGCCAGACTTTTACAACTTTTCATGTCCGGATCACTGTAGCATTAAAATAAGAGCTGTCACAGACTAACTCAATTTAAAACAATGTGATCCATGATAATGAGATGCAGGCAAGCGGGAAAAGAAATTCGATTAGAGCTGATCCTGGGAAAAGTAAACATGTAGTCTGTCACCGTCCATTCTTATAGATTTAAAAGATGTACCAGCTCGGTCCAATAATGGAAATCAGTATTACATAATGGCAACAGCACTTTAGAAAGCACTATGTCTATAGTAATCTGAATTATAAATATTGATATTTTCATAGTACCAAATTCATGCCATCAGATGTTATGACATTCTCAAAATTAAATTACAACCATACCAAATAGGTCACATCAGTTCTCTCATGAGTTAAACTTTTAGCATCAATCATAATCATAACTACCTAAAATAACATACCCACCTGTTAGTAGAGATGAGACGACTTCTGTTTAGGGTTTAATTAGGTATTTCCAAGGTGTGAAATAAGTGCACCATGGAGAACACTTTATTGAGGAGTTGGTGTCCTGTGTAGATGACACATAAAATAGAAAGACGTTTCACACTTTATGCACTCCCTGGTCAACTGTATGGCCAAGAAGCAAAAAAACAGGGCTTCTCCATGATTGAATATGTAGCAGACAACCATGGTTTGAATCATGAATGTAAAATGAGAGTAGTTCTTGCATTGAAGGTGACTCCACTCCTGTTTTAAGAGCTTCATTGGCACCATGCTGTTTACTTGGGACATCTAAGTAGGTTGCAGTAGCTGGTGATCTCCTATAGACCACTCCACAAAGGAGAATTTCACAGCTTGGATAAAAGAGCAAGGAAGGACTTTGGTGAAAGTCACCCACTAGGAGTGAGGATCCAGGATATGTCTGGTTACTTAGCCTTAGGTGAAGGAAGACTGACAGTTATTTGTTTGATACTTTCTTTGTTACTGTATCTCATCTGGATTAGATCAGTTGAAGTCAATTTCATTGAAAAAACTCAATGTAGGAACATACTACAGTGTCTATCCCTGGACTGGTTTAAGGTTTATTGATGATTCCCTGCTACCTTCACTTGTTCCTTTTGATACAGCAATAAAATCAGATTATAAATGTGTTTTTCCTGTGGATCCATGATACCAAAAATCCTGTAACCTACCTTACAGGACCATAAAACAATAAAGAATGAGACAACCCAACTCTCCCTTCTGCCCTTGCTTCTCTCCAACTCCAGACCCTTTCCTGTAACTAGTGAGGAATTGATCTGGGTTGTTAATGTTGCTGAGGCTTTCTTTTTTTATCTCCATTACTTTCCTAATGTTTGTATATCCCACTGCCACGCATAAAAAGAATCAAAGGTAGCAATGTCTAAATTTTCTCCTTTGTGACCCCTCAACATTAATTTCTTTTGCGAATAGTAGAATTACTTAACAATTTGTAAGCTTCTCCCCAGGCACCTTTTGCTTGTTCCCTCTTTTCATATTATGGTTTTCAACATCACTCTACGCCCTTAGTATTGTAGATGCATACATACAATTGGAAAAGCAAAAGTAGAGGTTCCGAAGTTGAGTACAGAAGGGGACTATAATGACACCAGTTGACAACCCTATATGCTTATTAAAATTATATTTCTATATTTTGTTTTTCACTGATGCTGTTATTGGCATACATTTCACTAATTCGAACTTCCAAAGTGTGTGTCTTTGTTCTTCCATCCATTTTGACTGCTGGTTGCTTGCCACTTTGAAATGAAACCATTTAGGAGGTATTTATTAGTGGTTCCATGTCTAGTGGGTGGGCTATGTTAAGCCAGTTGTGGATTTTTTACCATTGCTTAAGATTTTAGTGCATTTAGACTTGCAGTTATACATTCAAGCAGAAGTGCAAATAACTTGATAGCAATGAAAGTTGAGACCTACCCTATCTCAAACTAAACAAAACGTGAGAGCTATGTTGCCCCTACAGATTCTGACACCTGACTTGCTTATCATTTTTTTATATAATAGAAATACAGAAGAATATAATAAAAGAAAGATAGAATAACAAAATAATAAAATGTAATGTTGAGGCGGTAATTTGCAGAGAATAGAAAAGAAATGACGATCAAAGAATAGAAGCAGATAGACAGATTGTACTATGACTCTTACTAATATTGTTCTGCGTAATGAGAGACCTTGACTCGCACGAGTCCTTGAGTGGGTTAAGATGCCTTTCTGCTCCCTGAACAATGATAAGGAATACCATAATGTATGCATAGGTTTTGGCATGCTGTCTTTTTAGGTCTCGTCTAGATAGTGCATGTGAAGTCTCATAGAGATGTTCTGTGTTCAATCGGTGGTCTTCAGCCCGCCCATATGCTTACCATTTGCTCCTTTGACATTCTCATATCCCTTGTTCCCATTTGCGAATGTCATGTATGCGTCATGCCTCTTCTTGTGTTTTACCCTCCCCCGGAGCATGGACCAAGTACTTGTGCCCATCCACAGCCCCCTTAAACTCCTTCGCTGCTTTCGTCGGCCGTCACAAGCACTACCTCTGTAGTGCTGCGCAAGTCCATTGGCCGACGCGGCACCGCCCACTTAATTAAACCACTGCACCGCAGCGGAATTTGCGGCGCGGTTAAGCGGTTATGAGCTACGTTTTTCTTTGAGTTTCAGCACTCCATGCAAGTGCTCGTGTTTTCACTCCCTCCATCGTGCATCTAATACAGTGACTCGTACAATAAAACACTTTCAGGGCATAATCGGAGTTCAGATAGAACGTTAGTGACCAGTTTTTGTTATGAGATTTGTCAATTTTATTCTAATAAAAAACATGCATTATACGTATTTCGAGTCAGGTATGATAAGTCAGTTGTACTGTTATTAACTTGCTCAATTATGGCAACAGAATATGGTTGACTTCGCCCAACCTTGCAAGACGCTTTCTTCTAAGGGCCGTGGGTTTCAGAATAGCACTGTGCCATGATGCGCTCCTAATGAGCTGGCAACGGGGGCAGAGAGCGCGTCTTATACCTGGGTGCTCAAGCCTCCTTCATTATGCTATATACTGGAGTGCCTGCCTCACGTCACCAAGCTGCCGACGCCTGATGCACGACCAACCCTGCACTCACCCCCATCTGGTCCCTGCGCCAACAAAAAGGAAACAATGCAGCGACCCTAGTGTGCGGGCTACTAAGCTCTATGGCCATGTGCTAAGCTCCTTCACAGGTGGTTATACACCAATGGGACTGATGAGCACCCTGCATGCCTCCATAAACAAACAGCATGGAATGGGGAAGCACTCACATGCTGCACTGCCATCTTCCCCCTCACTCTGGTCTTTGGGCCTCCTTACTCATCTGCAGTACTGTCTCCCTCTGTCAGCATGAGCAGATACCTGGCTCTGTGTTACCGCCTCCACCTCCTGTCATTACACAAGCCCCTCCCCAAACCCTGCCCGCTCTGTGTGCTCTTGAGTAACATGGCTAAAAGGCATGAACAGTGGCAAAGCCAATAGCTCTTGCATCACTGAGACCTATTGGCTTAGCCAATGCTTGTTTCATTGGCAATGATTCTAAAAATATGTATCTTGAGCACAAGGCATTACTTCTCTCAGTAAACTGCTTTGTGAGCAATGTCCTAGTTCTTTCTTTTTCTATATTACAGATAATTCTACAGTGAAATCTGGAAGACATTAGGCAGTATTTTCGCAAGTCACTTTAGCTGTAAAGTGGTAATTGCTCTTGACAATATGTTAATAAATGACTGACATGTATCTATCTATTGCTCGGTGTATCTATCTATCTATCTATCTATCTATCTATCTATCTATCTATCTATCTATCTATCTATCTATCTATCTATCTATCTATCTATCTATCTATCTATCTATCTATCTATCTATCTATCTATCTATCTATCTCTATCGGTCTGTCTGCCAGTCTATTGATCTATGACTGTAAAAACAAATGTTAAAGGGAAGTTACGGTTTGCAAAACATCCTTCAGAAAATTGCCTAAAAGGTACACATAATGTGCAGTTTGGGTTGTGAATTAAAACTGAACAACCACTGAGATTAGCAAGTTATGGTTGGGGCAAAATGCATAAATCGCAGAACTGCCACGCAAGCCATAACTTTGCACAAAATGTAATGCTCATGACCTCACCCTTATAGGAAGATGAAATTAAAAATACTGTAAATCATCCTACAGATGAACCAACATATCAAAAACTCTCACCACTATGCTACAGATGACTATGAATGTAGTATCATTAATTTGTGTGAATATGCATTGCTATTTAATTACAGCAAGACATAAGGGGGCTAGGACGTATGGCTCCTATGGGTTGCCCCGTTGACTCAAACTAGTACATCTTGCGGGTTGCATGAAGCATGTTGTCAATATGTCATATATCAGTTTTAGGGAATGGCATGTGAGGTTTATCAAAGCATTAAAGTCTTGGTGTAAGAATGCACAGAGAAGGCATTCATGGAACGCAGAAGTGGTTGGACCTACACTGCAGCAGTTCATGCCTCTCTGGCCTACAAAGGGTGTAACAAAAGCAGAAGCAGTAGACGTCAGTTTCCTTACATATGGTACAGGGATAGTATGACAGCAACAAAGCTAGGTTTCATAACACAAGTCCAGGCAGAGCACAGAAAGGAGTAGGGGCTGATGTCTAAAATAAATACTTCAGTCAGAAAGAAGTAAAAATGTTAAAATATGTGCAGCCTGTCCTCATAGAGAACCAGTACAGCATACCAGATAGAAATAATGCAGAAATCTCACACATTAAAAACAACTGGAGAACAGTAAGGAGCAATGCAACGTTCCCCCAACAGTGATGGGGACAGAGAGCAGAGGTTTTGAGCTTTGCCCACTCACAAATGCAGATAAACTCTAATATATCTTATCACACAAACCAGGCACAGTACAGAATTCAAGAGAAACATCCCCTCTTTGCACCCTGCAATGGCACTGCTAAAAAGGATGCTGGCATTCATGCAGTTGAGAAAGCCAAGCTTGTGCAGTTTCTGCATTTAAGGTTAGAGAATAGCAAATTCAAATGCAATGCTATATGCGTAGATAGCCACAAGTATTGTCAAAGCCAACAGGCCAGGGTTTGTGTTAGGGGACTGTTTGGCAATTGTTGCTTGATGTTGTGTATTGCCTCCAGCTGTCCTATAAATAAAAATCTCAAAGTAACATTTGTGCCAAATTCAATGTGAAAGCTGGGATTTGCTGAACAGACTAAATTAGCAGAGTTAAGCCACACCTTCAAAAAAGAGTGTTATGAAAAGAAGTCTAAAGTTGAAGTTTGCATTTTAGGTTGTAAACCTAAAAGGTATATACAGCAAATATTGCCCGGTAGATACTTCTGACACAGGGCCAGTATTTTCTATGCATATTTAAGAATCCTCTATAAAAGCATTCCTCTTTGTGAACAGTAGGAACAACATATTATCATGACAGCGAGGTCAAACAAATTAATGTGCAAGAATGAGACCTGAATAGCACTGTGCCTTTATGACAAGCGAAGGCAACCAGACAGCAAGCACTTAATAAATGTAAACGGTATAAATCAATAATTAAAATGTCATTCTGCTGGCAAAGTAAATACATAAGAGAACACACACTGGCTCTTAATCCCAAGCTACATGTTGAATCTGCAGTATAATAAAAGGAAGGACCCCTTGATACCCCATTCCAAAAGACTCATGGGAACAAATATGGGGCTGGTCAACTATACTCAAAATGCCATGTCCTTAATTATTTATTTATTTATTTGTAAAGCGCCAGAATCGACCCCCGGAGGCGTATCTCTGCGCTTGGACGGGCAGCATGTGGAGACTGTCTACTGAAAATCAAAAACAAAAGAGAGAGGTCTTGAGCTGTTTCCTAAAATGGAGATAATCCTTGATCAACACAAGCACAAAATGGCAAACCATGAAAAACACTGAAAGCCTATGAATGAAGGGGGCTGACCAAAAGCCCACTCTTCTTCCTACCGAACTTTAGTTGTTGAATTGACAATATGAGCTCCTCCTGACAGCTAAAGTAGCTAGACTTAAATAGGCAAAGAAAGATTTTATTGTCTCTCACAGCTTTACTGAGGCTCTATGTCCAGAGGGAATGATGAGTCATAGACATCATAGTCTTGCTATTGGGCGAGGACATGTATGCTCTGTTTCTAAGCTGTGTTTTGAAATTGGAAGCTTTTGTTAACACTGCACTTTCTGGCAGATTTTGCATGTCGTCTTTCTAATGCGGTTATAAAGCACTTTATTCTACTGTGAACCTCACCAACCACTGTTTGATGTAAATATACTTGAAGTTGTGAAACTGTATGTTTAAAACAGGAGTAAGGTGCACACCTACTGCAGAATTGCACTTTTGTTATGGCGTAAGAAATCTCAAAGTCTTTGTTAATGTTAATCCATATTTTATTGTTTAATTATTTTCTAAAGCTTGTTCGCAAAATCAATCCATATGAAACGAACGTATTTTTACTTACTGAAAAGGTTTTGTTCAATATTTCTTAAAACTATATGCTAGATATTGTCCATATAATCAGCATCCGAATTTGAATCAAAATATATGTTATATAGATTGATACTGCAAACAAACTTTACAAAAGGATGAAAGATTAAAACGTAGAGTAACAAAAACAAAGAATATATGGTCCTGTTTATTTGAAATTTCTTTTAGAATACCAAAAATTGACATTTCCGTAATAGGTGTGCACGGTTACTGTTGTATAAAAAGTACAGGCACAATGCATATATGAGGCCTAGTGCCAAGTTCTACCCGATGCAGCCATAGGAACACTGACATTATAAATTACAAAGTGAATCACCAAAGGAAACTAACTCTAAAAATCAGGGTGGCTAAAGCCAGACCCGAGGGGGTCATTGTAGATTATACTTTGAGTGCCACATCATACAAAAATATTAGTATGAGGAGTTCAAAGTGCATAACACCTGACCAATGAGTGTGGCACTTTATAATCACATGTGGACACCACATGTGCCGCATTCCATATATTAATAACAGGACATCGCCTGATACCGCTGCTGGTAGTAGGCGCGTGTTGTTTGTTTTTTAAGAACTCTGAAAATGACCCTTCTAAATTGAATAAAATGAGTTTCAAAGCAGAGTTTGTAATGGGAAAAGCATGTAAAAGGTATGATGTAAGGTGTTTTAAAAGTGTACATTGTACGTAAGCTTTATGGGGTAACCCAACTTTAAATAATGTATTATAAAGGATGCTATTTTATTACTGTATGATATCAAGGCGAAAGATAGTATTTTTTTGCTGCCACTGATGTGATTAGGAACGATAAACAAGCTGATCCCCATTTTAGCATTCTTTAAATGAAGCAAATAATCCAATAAACTCATCCTAACAACGTGTGATGGACTGCAGCTGTCCACGATGACACAGTCTGGACGTGAGAAGCTCCCTCTCTACCTGATTGCATAAAAACGTCCTCTAATTTAATACATTGCTGAGTTTTCAGGCACATTCTGTAGCAGAGGGAATTATAGGACGTGATCAAAACAAATATTCTTCATTGGTGATTGCTCCGAGTCTTCAAGGAAGCTAAAGAAATGTTAAACAACTCCGGTTCATGACAATCTGATTGTGCTGCATTGCAGTGCAGAAAAGCCACGTATTTGTTACATTTTATTGCCTTTATAGTTCCAGAGAGAACAATTTTGTAGGTTTAGAACGTTTTTCCAAGATCTTCTTACTGCAAGATTTTCAGAACATAAACCCTAGGTTATAAGCGCTGTTCCACATTTTCGTGAGAAACGTGACACCATCTGTCTTGCACAAATGGTACACATGTAGACACCTTTTCCTTTTACACTTATCGCACAAAATACGGAAACTCAACATTTTTATTCCAAGGAAACGTTATTATTTTTCTGTTAATTTTCTCTCGACTACTACTGAACATTTTAATTCCAGCTAATGTCTGTAGACTCTCTATTATGACGAGCTTTCCATTTCATAGCCTTTCATCTCTATTAAGGAACAAAACTGAAAGATAATAGCCATTAACAAAGAAACAGAAGCAGAGTGAAACACAGTAATTTGAATCATATAAAATAATTTCAGCTATTAATTTATAACTCTCATAATGGTCTTTTATGCGAACCTCAATGAACTGTCATTTTACGTGCTTTGTTAAGTAATTTGAAAGATGCATATGATCACATTCATGCAATGTCTGGGTACCTCCATTTGGTGTTTGTGAATGGTGGTTCGCGATCGACAACTTCAAGTTGGCAAGCGCTAGCATGGAACATCAACCTCCCGGCGATATTTCTCAACGCGGGTGGTCAGATTTCTCATTGCGAGTGGTCATGTCTGCTCGCGACTGCTCGCGGTGAGAAACCGTCTGTTCAAGTTGAGAAAGCTGCTGCTCAAGTAAAAAATCTACTCAAGTGGCAGAAAGGAAGCAGTGCCTGCTTGCACTTTGCATTGTGCCATTCAGGATGATTGCACAGTGCGGACAAGCACCTGGTGCTAACAGTCGTTGTGAACAGCATTTATCTAACACACTCCACCGCTTGCACTTTGCACTTCATGGAGTTCCGCATAGCTTCTGCCCAGGCTTAGTAAATATCTGTGGAAAATCACACCAATTGCTTTGGGGGCTAACAAGAGCTTTTCTAGGGGTGCTATAGTATGAAACTATCCTACCGGCAAATAAGGCGCAGCACCTGCATTTCAGGCCACTGTTTTTCTGGCCATGGCCAGACGTTTAAGAAGCGACGTTTGTTCGAGTCTCAGAGAGGAAAATATGGAAATCCAGGAGTGACACTTGCACTGGATGGCATAGGTGCTCATTTCCTGATTAATGTGAATCTGAGAGGAATCACATGAAAGCAGAGTTTTTTCAAAACAGTAGAGTCCACACATATCCTAGCTTCACAAACTACATGTACTTTACCAACTTACTATTTTGTGTTGCCTTGTCAATGCATTTTTAAAGTAATCGATGTTAACATTTCTTTTTTAGTGGTGTCACTATATTTTAATTATGTGTGCAGGTATTTATGTGTATATATTACTCTTACCAAATGCAGGAGAGATATCAACAGATTGTTCGGTTGCACCATGTCATAGAATAAGCCACTTTGCTGCCAAAGTATGCGATTGCTTTTATTAAATATTCTAAGACTAGTATATCCCTCAGATGAGCTTTTCTGCCATGAAAATCAAAGGGTGCAAACAGTTCAAGTACCGTTTGAAAACAAACCCATCCTATTGCTGTAGCAAGGAGCATGATTCTCTTCTCCTCGTCAGAAAGCCTCAGCTATAATTTACATGGAACCATCCTACCCTGTTGCCAACCTGATGTGTATGACTGATTTTCATTCCACATTGGACCAAATTATACTATATGCACAGGGGGCCGTTAAATTGGAGTTATTATACATTTTGGAACTGATTTTCATACTTGGTGGCATATTGAACTTGTATGCTGGAGCTCTTTAGAGCAGGTGAAGGCACAATAACCAGTGGTTACTTTCATGTAAGGGGAAGGAGAGCAAAAGGGTAATGGAAAATAGGCTCAACATGCCATGACACTATGCCTTCACCAGCGGTATGTAGCTCCACCCCAGGACTTTATTGCAATACTTTACCCGCAATGTGATTTAGGGAACAACTTAGAATGAGTAACTAAGAGTGCACCCTATGTAATTCAGGCTACACCTGATTAAGTCTTGGAGTCAACAGTAAGTTAGGAATTAAATGTGTTATTTTCTAGATTACAGACTTTGCATAGAGCCCCAGTGAGTTTAGTTGGGCTTCGAGGATGACAGAATCGACCATTATGATCATGAAACTCAACTCTGACACGTTACGAAAGTAGGCTGTAGAGCTTTGGTGCAAGCTCTGGTTCTCTGACATCTCAAAAAAGGCCAGATTTTCTAGGTCTTCATCTTTGAGATCCACTTGACTCCACTGAAGAGCGACCAGTACTCAGCAGCACACTTTATCAAAGGTCTTACCAAGTATGCCAGGATCACAAATGCCATTGGTGATCTCCATTGACTTACAATGCCTGTCCACATTGCACTTCACACTCTGTTGCAATTGCAACAGATTACCCTCTCCACCAAACTGATGCCCCATCTGTCTCATTTCGTCGGCGGAACTTAATTATGTCAGCGAGGGAGACTACTCCCTCTCCACTTCTGAAATACTCCTCTGAAAGTCTGATGACATAAGGGCTGTTGGAGGATTGTTCATTCATCCACCAACCCGATTTAGAGTGGGAGGACCAATGACGAGTTTTACTTTCAAACACTGCCATCCTAAACGAGGCGGTAAATGAAAGTAATAAAATTTTAATGACCCCCACGCCAAAGGAAAATACGCCCATGCTGAAGGAATCATTGTTTTTTTTATTTTTAAAAAGAAAATCACTCTTTGGGACTTTGTTTCTGAAAATAAAAACAGATATTGAGAGTAAAACTAATCCGCGACAGCAGTTCGTTCCCATGTAAGAGAGATGTGCTGTGGCCGTGGACTTCTCTAAATCTGGAATTTGGTTAATCCGTCTGGATGCCAGAGTATTTTTCTCTATCCCACTGACAGAGTAAATATTGCACTCCATGATATCAATCAGCCTCTCAGGCTTTTGGTGGAGCACACATGGCATGTTGCAGAAGCGTGACCGGACTGGAAATCAGGAATTGCAGGAAGAAGACGATTGGGTGCCATGCTGTGTACATCTAATAGCTTTTTTAAGACACAAGGGGGACCCAGCGGATAGCTAAGTACCATGGGTATAACTACGTTATAGTGAACAAAAGTCCTTAGCTTATTTGAGATACAGACAATACAGTATAGGAACACAATGGAAAGCTATACGATTAGAGGTTTCCAAACCCAGCCGGGAAAGGAGTTTATTTTTAAGGAGCAATGTCCAATATTTCAATACAAACAAGATAACATGACACAAGCCTGTGCCGTACCAAAAAGAGGGAAAGGAAAGATAGGATTAGGGTGAAAGGGGTGTCTTTCAGGCAAAGGAAGGGAGCAAAGACAGGGCACTGTAAGTAAATCAAAGATCAATAACAGTGTCGCCTGGAGTGGAGTGTACACAATCTTATTTGACATTATTGTGAGTGTAAACCCACTCATAGGTGTCGACGTTTCGATCCCTATTGCTCAACTAGATACATGGGATCATCATCAGGACTTTTATAATACACAAAGCATGCCTGAATGGATTAAAGCCTGTTAGGAGAAACAAGGAGAAAAAAGATTTTTTTACAAAAAACTAAGGAGTAGTTTAAACATGTCTGCCAACTTTGTAACGAATTCACAGTGTGTGACCAAGTGCAGGGTGTTTGTGCCAAGTTCGGAAACATAATATTAGCATTTACACAATACTCGGAATCGCAGTGACATGCGTGAAAAACTGCGTCAACGGACTGTGCAGTGATAGTGATCAGTTCAGTTTATAGTGTACTGGGGAGATGGGATTTCCATTGTGCAGTGATAGTGCAAGTTTTGAGTCGTTTTAATTGTTAAGTGGCTATGAGTGGATGTATGACTAGGGGTAGCCCTATGTGCCCTTACTAACAAATGGTTTAATCATACCTCTATTATTCAAGGTAAGAAGCCTCACATGGGAGGTATCCTTCACTTCAAGGTTTTGGCCGAAGCGGTTTTGCCAAGCTGGGGGCAGAATTGCAAAAAAGGAAGAGTGCAGTTATGAGTTCACCGGTTTACACAGGCAGTGAAAAGTAAGCTAATCATACTTAAAAACATACCACGTGATTACATGTCATGGAGGTCTTTATAGAGGTCCAGACGAATTGTTAGTTTCAGAATTAAAGGTACAATTCGTTGTCGGTTTCCAGTTGCGTCAGATGGCAGCACTGAAAACAAAGCGGGAATTCCTTGTCAGGGTTAAGGGTTAAGACACACACGGTCAGGAGGCTCCGAACTATAGTGGTGGAATACGGAGGGACCTACCTTCCTCCACTCTACGTGAGAGCGGGGTACAGGTTTTGTAGTGTAGGCAGCAATGGCCATACACGTGGAGCGCCAACAATGTAGCGTTCAGACGCTGAAACAAAATAAGGGGGGTCGCTTCAGTACGTGGCTTAAAAACGGGCCATGACTAGAGTCGGGATTACTATTCCTAGGTTACTTACTGAGTCTGGGTGAAGACTCGGCTCTCCCGGGGCTGCTCGGTCAATGCCGGTTTCAATGCAGCGAACTGCGTGTGAGAGCGGATTGTGTACTGCCTCGCTGGTCACGTGATCGCTACTGCAGGTGTCATTTTGGAACGGCGAAATGCGTTAATGGGAGCCATCTTAGAGTGGATGGCTAGAAGGGCTGATCCAAGGGGTGTGGGGGGGTGCACGGGCATATTGACAGTGATAGTGACAATGTGACATTAAAAACTGTGACAGGTGTAGAAAATACATATAAAAACGGTTTGCCGCCAAATGTCCAGTTCCGTTCTTTCTTTTTACAGTGTCATGCCTCTCTTCAACATGTTGCATCCAATTTATGCATACATCACAGTGCAGTGCGTATTTTAACACCAAAGCAGTTTATTCCATAAGGCTCACTCTCTTTCTGTTACATGGTACTGTTTCCACCGATCATAAGTTCAATCACAGTAGTGTAGTCCAGTCCTCACTGCGATTGAGACCTGTATGGATGGTGTTAAATTGTATGATGGATTTTAATTCCTCTCTGTTTAGTAGCTGCTGTAAATTGCCACCTCTCTGTGGTAATTTGATGGACTTCAGGACGGTCCACTGTAGGTCGTCTGCTGTGTGGTTCATGCTGGCAAAATGTTCAACCAAAGGGGCGTTAGGGGTTCCACATCTTATGCGACTCCGATGTTGGCTTATTCTAGTTTTTATTTTTTGTGTCGTCTGTCCCACATACATAAGAGGGCAAGGGCATAGAATCGCATAAATCACATTGTAACTGTTACAGTTCGTGAAATCTTTCATGTCAATTGTGATGTTATTGTGACTAAAAGTGCGCCCCTCAAGTGTCAAATCACACACAATACACTGTCCACATTTAGCGTGACCTCTCAACGGAGGCAAGCCCCAGTTTGACTCAATTGTATTGTTGGGAGGTGGTGCTGGTAAGGCAGCACGAACAAGATGGTCTTTTATATTTCTACTTTTTTTGAACGCAAACAGGGGTTTGTCAAAAGTTAGTTGACCTGAATTTAAGGTTGACCAATGCCGCAAAATTGTTTTGCGGATTTTATTAGAGATTGGAGAAAAGGTTGTGACACAGGCTATTCTGTCTGAACTAGGCCTAGTCTTTGTTTGGAGCAGGGCCTCCCTGGGACAGTACCATGCCCGTTTTGAGGCATTCCTTACTATTCTACTAGGGTAGCCTCTTGCTTTGAGTTTCGAACACAAGATACCTGCCTCCCTGAAATAATCAGTTTTTGAGGAGCAGTTTCGTCTGATCCGCAGGAACTGCGAGTAGGGGAGTGAGTCTTTAAGAGCTTTGGGGTGGTTACTGTCGTATCTGAGTAAGGTATTACGTTCAGTCGGTTTCCTATAAAGGCGAGTAAGTAACTCGCCTGACTCATGATAGATCATGAGGTCCAAAAAAGGTATCTCAGTTTTGTGATGTGAGAGAGTGAACTGTAGATTGTCACAGTTATTGTTCAGCCAATGTAGGAATGAATCTAGAATCTCTCTGTCTGAATTCCAAATTAGAAAAATTTCATCTATATAACGGCGCCAAATCCCTATGCTGGTTCTGAATGGATTGGTGTCAGCTAGGATTGTGCCCGTCTCCAGAGCATTCATGTACAGAATGGCCAGATGGGGAGCAAAAATCGCTCCCATCGAGGTGCCTTTTATCTGTTGGTAGTAAGTCCCGTCAAAAACAAAATAATTTTTCGTGAGACACAGTTCTAGTAATTGCAGTATGAACAATGTCGGTACTCTGTGTGGTCTTGGTCTGGAGTCAAGTGTTCTCTCAATGACCCGTAGAGCCGCTCCCTGGGGTATATTAGTGTAGAGCGACTCTACGTCCAGTGTACATAATGTTTGAATGTTGGGGTCAAAGGGCTGATGTTCAACAAGATTGATCATTTCCATGCTGTCACGAACGTAACAGCACGTAGAAGGCACAAAGTCCTTAATGAAAAAATCCACATAGGACCCTAATGGTTCCAAAATTGAACCACAAGCCGATACTATCGGTCGGCCAGGCGGGTTCTCAATGCTCTTATGAACTTTTGGGAGGGTTAAATAACGGGGAGCCGTGGGCACTTAACATTAAGAAAATTGTATTCCTTTTTGCTAAGAAAACCCTCGTCTCTGGCATCTGAGGTGATCTTTTTAATCAGAGCTTGGATTTCAATCGTCGGATTGCGGCCAAGTCTCAAGTAATGTTCCCTGTTGTTCAACTGGCGATTGATTTCGTTTTTGTATGTGTCAATATTTTGCAAGACGATGCCCCCACCATTATCCGCACTTTTAATGATTAAGTCCGTGTTAGATTTGAGTGAATCTATTGCCTCCTTTTCAATTTTGGGGATATTGTACGGAATATACAATCTCTTCTTTTCCAATATTTCAAGCTCTTTGAGAATAAGTTTCTCAAACGTGATGATCTCTGGCGGAATCATATTCGCCGTTGGTAGGAAAGTGGAAGGGGGGCCAAAGGGGGTGTTACGATTTAGTTCAGGCGCTGGGTGCAATTGAAAAAACGCTTTAAGCCGAACCAGTCTGAAAAAACGGAGTAGCTCTGTTTGTAATTCCATATAATTTGGGCGCACCGTAGGGACAAAAGAAAGCCCTTTCTTCAAGAGTTCTAATTCAGAATGCTGTAGAATGTGGTTAGACAAATTAAAAATAGGTAATGTTTCAGTCTTCGTTTTTTCAGACTGGTTCGGCTTAAAGCGTTTTTTCAATTGCACCCAGCGCCTGAACTAAATCGTAACACCCCCTTTGGCCCCCCCTTCCACTTTCCTACCAACGGCGAATATGATTCCGCCAGAGATCATCACGTTTGAGAAACTTATTCTCAAAGAGCTTGAAATATTGGAAAAGAAGAGATTGTATATTCCGTACAATATCCCCAAAATTGAAAAGGAGGCAATAGATTCACTCAAATGTAACACGGACTTAATCATTAAAAGTGCGGATAAGGGTAGGGGCATCGTCTTGCAAAATATTGACACATACAAAAACGAAATCAATCGCCAGTTGAACAACAGGGAACATTACTTGAGACTTGGCCGCAATCCGACGATTGAAATCCAAGCTCTGATTAAAAAGATCACCTCAGATGCCAGAGACGAGGGTTTTCTTAGCAAAAAGGAATACAATTTTCTTAATGTTAAGTGCCCACGGCTCCCCGTTATTTACACCCTCCCAAAAGTTCATAAGAGCATTGAGAACCCGCCTGGCCGACCGATAGTATCGGCTTGTGGTTCAATTTTGGAACCATTAGGGTCCTATGTGGATTTTTTCATTAAGGACTTTGTGCCTTCTACGTGCTGTTACGTTCGTGACAGCATGGAAATGATCAATCTTGTTGAACATCAGCCCTTTGACCCCAACATTCAAACATTATGTACACTGGACGTAGAGTCGCTCTACACTAATATACCCCAGGGAGCGGCTCTACGGGTCATTGAGGGAACACTTGACTCCAGACCAAGACCACACAGAGTACCGACATTGTTCATACTGCAATTACTAGAACTGTGTCTCACGAAAAATTATTTTGTTTTTGACGGGACTTACTACCAACAAATAAAAGGCACCTCGATGGGAGCGATTTTTGCTCCCCATCTGGCCATTCTGTACATGGATGCTCAGGAGACGGGCACAATCCTAGCTGACACCAATCCATTCAGAACCAGCATAGGGATTTGGCGCCGTTATATAGATGACATTTTTCTAATTTGGAATTCAGACAGAGAGATTCTAGATTCATTCCTACATTGGCTGAACAATAACTGTGACAATCTACAGTTCACTCTCTCACATCACAAAACTGAGATACCTTTTTTGGACCTCATGATCTATCATGAGTCAGGCGAGTTACTTACTCGCCTTTATAGGAAACCGACTGAACGTAATACCTTACTCAGATACGACAGTAACCACCCCAAAGCTCTTAAAGACTCACTCCCCTACTCGCAGTTCCTGCGGTTCAGACGAAACTGCTCCTCAAAAACTGATTATTTCAGGGAGGCAGGTATCTTGTGTTCGAAACTCAAAGCAAGAGGCTACCCTAGTAGAATAGTAAGGAATGCCTCAAAACGGGCATGGTACTGTCCCAGGGAGGCCCTGCTCCAACCAAAGACTAGGCCTAGTTCAGCCAGAATAGCCTGTGTCACAACCTTTTCTCCAATCTCTAATAAAATCCGCAAAACAATTTTGCGGCATTGGTCAACCTTAAATTCAGGTCAACTAACTTTTGACAAACCCCTGTTTGCGTTCAAAAAAAGTAGAAATATAAAAGACCATCTTGTTCGTGCTGCCTTACCAGCACCACCTCCCAACAATACAATTGAGTCAAACTGGGGCTTGCCTCCGTTGAGAGGTCACGCTAAATGATGACAGTGTATTGTGTGTGATTTGACACTTGAGGGGCGCACTTTTAGTCACAATAACATCACAATTGACATGAAAGATTTCACGAACTGTAACAGTTACAATGTGATTTATGCGATTCTATGCCCTTGCCCTCTTATGTATGTGGGACAGACGACACAAAAAATAAAAACTAGAATAAGCCTACATCGGAGTCGCATAAGATGTGGAACCCCTAACGCCCCTTTGGTTGAACATTTTGCCAGCATGAACCACACAGCAGACGACCTACAGTGGACCGTCCTGAAGTCCATCAAATTACCACAGAGAGGTGGCAATTTACAGCAGCTACTAAACAGAGAGGAATTAAAATCCATGATACAATTTAACACCATCCATACAGGTCTCAATCGCAGTGAGGACTGGACTACACTACTGTGATTGAACTTATGATCGGTGGAAACAGTACCATGTAACAGAAAGAGAGTGAGCCTTATGGAATAAACTGCTTTGGTGTTAAAATACGCACTGCACTGTGATGTATGCATAAATTGGATGCAACATGTTGAAGAGAGGCATGACACTGTAAAAAGAAAGAACGGAACTGGACATTTGGCGGCAAACCGTTTTTATATGTATTTTCTACACCTGTCACAGTTTTTAATGTCACATTGTCACTATCACTGTCAATATGCCCGTGCACCCCCCCACACCCCTTGGATCAGCCCTTCTAGCCATCCACTCTAAGATGGCTCCCATTAACGCATTTCGCCGTTCCAAAATGACACCTGCAGTAGCGATCACGTGACCAGCGAGGCAGTACACAATCCGCTCTCACACGCAGTTCGCTGCATTGAAACCGGCATTGACCGAGCAGCCCCGGGAGAGCCGAGTCTTCACCCAGACTCAGTAAGTAACCTAGGAATAGTAATCCCGACTCTAGTCATGGCCCGTTTTTAAGCCACGTACTGATGCGACCCCCCTTATTTTGTTTCAGCGTCTGAACGCTACATTGTTGGCGCTCCACGTGTATGGCCATTGCTGCCTACACTACAAAACCTGTACCCCGCTCTCACGTAGAGTGGAGGAAGGTAGGTCCCTCCGTATTCCACCACTATAGTTCGGAGCCTCCTGACCGTGTGTGTCTTAACCCTTAACCCTGACAAGGAATTCCCGCTTTGTTTTCAGTGCTGCCATCTGACGCAACTGGAAACCGACAACGAATTGTACCTTTAAATCTGAAACTAACAATTCGTCTGGACCTCTATAAAGACCTCCATGACATGTAATCACGTGGTATGTTTTTAAGTATGATTAGCTTACTTTTCACTGCCTGTGTAAACCGGTGAACTCATAACTGCACTCTTCCTTTTTTGCAATTCTGCCCCCAGCTTGGCAAAACCGCTTCGGCCAAAACCTTGAAGTGAAGGATACCTCCCATGTGAGGCTTCTTACCTTGAATAATAGAGGTATGTTTAAACCATTTGTTAGTAAGGGCACATAGGGCTACCCCTAGTCATACATCCACTCATAGCCACTTAACAATTAAAACGACTCAAAACTTGCACTATCACTGCACAATGGAAATCCCATCTCCCCAGTACACTATAAACTGAACTGATCACTATCAATGCACAGTCCGTTGACGCAGTTTTTCACGCATGTCACTGCGATTCCGAGTATTGTGTAAATGCTAATATTATGTTTCCGAACTTGGCACAAACACCCTGCACTTGGTCACACACTGCGAATTCGTTACAAAGTTGGCAGACATGTTTAAACTACTCCTTAGTTTTTTGTAAAAAATTCTTTTTTCTCCTTGTTTCTCCTAACAGGCTTTAATCCATTCAGGCATGCTTTGTGTATTATAAAAGTCCTGATGATGATCCCATGTATCTAGTTGAGCAATAGGGATCGAAACGTCGACACCTATGAGTGGGTTTACACTCACAATAATGTCAAATAAGATTGTGTACACTCCACTCCAGGCGACACTGTTATTGATCTTTGATTTACTTACTGTGCCCTGTCTTTGCTCCCTTCCTTTGCCTGAAAGACACCCCTTTCACCCTAATCCTATCTTTCCTTTCCCTCTTTTTGGTACGGCACAGGCTTGTGTCATGTTATCTTGTTTGTATTGAAATATTGGACATTGTTCCTTAAAAATAAACTCCTTTCCCGGCTGGGTTTGGAAACCTCTAATCGCATAGCTTTCCATTGTGTTCCTATACTGTATTGTCTGTATCTCGAATAAGCTAAGGACTTTTGTTCACTATAACGTGTACATCTAATAGGGTATGAAGACTATCTAAATCCAGATCCACCAGGCGCCATCCCACCTCCATTTCACAAAGAGCTGAAGGCCATTTTCCCAATCAATACCTCGTCACAGTGTAGCAAACTGGCTGACTCTATACTTGCTTCCTACTCTCATATTTCTCTTTGCACACCTACACACCAGCTCAAGCACTTGGATACACTCACGGGTGATTAGTGGGCTCTACAAATCCACATAACATAATGAAATAACACTATCTACTTTAAAAGGTAGAGGTGTACTATATAAGTCATATATGTTTATACATGTTATTAAGGGGGAAATTGTATTTTTTCCCTGTGTGTAACATGCAAAATTCCACAAGAATTACAGACACTATTTGAATTCCAATTGAGTGGTTGTCAGTGTGAACACTTTCCGCTGCTTACCCCTTGATTACAAAAAGCGAATACGATTCCCACTTATTATATTGCTCTTGCAGATTCTAAAGGCACACGGTCAATCTTGCTAGAACAGCGCCTGCAGGGAACATCTAATTTCACAGTCCCCCAAAACATTAAACCGTCTCTCGTGAGCAAACAATACACAAACATTGTTAGTTTAAGAAAAATAAAAATATTGTGCAGAAGACTCAAAACTCAATCATAGCCAGGATGTCTGCAAGCTTGTGCCTGCACAATGAAAAATTTGCATAGCCTTACTGATCCCCTCTATAATTATATTTTGCAGCTGGATTCATGTATAAATGATAGAAACAGTAGTTTCAATAGTCCAGAAACGCGGTTTCTCTTTCAGTGTTTGCCTTCTTTTGACGGTGAGAGCAGCAGCCCATTGTTGTGGTGGATGAGGATCAATTAATGTGATTGACCTAGGAGGCAAGACATATGATTATCATTATATTGATCCTGAGACTTGTTTTCTGCTGTCTGCAGCGGCCCAGCTTGATCGAGAGCTCCAATAACCTCCCCACAGTCTTTTTCCAATGACTCACCTCGCACGTCCAAGGCGTCTAGGTTTATTTTTCCTCTTCTTCTTCTGTGACATTAAAGAAAGACAAAATTGGTTCGCAATAATCAAGATGTAACAGCAGCATTTAAGTGCAGTAGCCAGAGAAGAAATTAGCGACAACCAACACTGCAAATTATGTTTAATTGCTCTGGAAAATTCTATGTTGTCTCTGTTGGTATTGGCGTAGCAGACTTACATATTTGTTATAACCCACATAAAAGGAGATGTGAAATATTGAATTTTTTCTTGTATGATAAAAACAATTGAATCTATCTATCTGGCAGGTCTGAATAGAAAGCAATAAAGGAGAAAGCTCAGGGGCCTATTCACAGAATCTATTTTGGTGTCTGCAAAGTTGTACTACTCAGCGTGCTCCAAAAGGGAATTCACCAACCTTCAGCAGAGATTTGCACCTCTGCCTCTCTTATCTGTGTTGTGCAGATATCCTCACCCTTGCTTGCTGTGTTGATATTGTGTACCTTACCTTTTTTAATCTCCTGTTTAGGTTGCACCTATTATCATTCGCTTGCGAATGTAATAGGCGAGAATTCAAGTGCTCCATCGACTCGTCAAACCACTGCATTTTTTTCACAGTGCATGTGAGTCACGTGACCACAAAAGCGGGTCACGTGACCACACAAGCACGCGCATCTCCCTAATCCGCCTGCCACACTTCTCCTCCCCTTGCTCGCTTTCCCGCCCCCCCACCAGGCTCTCCCGCCCCCATCCGGCTTTCCTCTGCGCATCTCCCTAATCCGCCTGCCACACTTCTCCTCCCCTCGCTCAAATTCCCGCCCCCCATCAGGCTCTCCCGCCCCCATCTGGCTTCCCTCCGGCCATTTGCCAGCATTGCGAGGTCATTTGCCTTCCCTCCGCGAATCTCCCTAATCCGCCTGCCACACTTCTCCTCCCCTCGCTCGCATTCCCGCCCCCACCAGGCTCTCCCGCCCCCATCCGGCTTCCCTCCGGCCATTTGCCAGCATTGCGAGGCCATTTGCCAGGAGCTCTCCCCCGCCCGCAGCTTGACAATGTAAACTCCTATCGCTACAATACGTATCAGTTTGCAGTTAGTAATCTCTATTAAACTGCCTATGCACTCCCACCCACACAGAAATAGTACTGCGACTTCCTCATTTCTATCTATGTTTGCATCTGTTTCTCACTAAAGCTAGGGGTTGCACACGCTTCCCCTGGCACAGTCGTACACCGTTAACATATTGGATTCTACGCATGCCCACCCAGTGAAGCCCCCAGGCACCTCAGGTGTAACCCCACCCTCTCGCAGATGCGGGACTGCGGGACAGTACACATGGACCTTGGAATGCCAGGGAGTGCACACGCACCTTTTACGCTGAATAAGAAAGCCGCTGCACGGCTCGCCTACCCCGCCTGCCCCGAGTGGAATCCCTTTCTGAAAAAAAATGCACCATAGAAACATTAACCCTGACGACACCTTGCAAGAGGCTGGCATGCGGAGAAAACGCTGCGATCGGCCGCCCATCGCTCTCTACCTGTCAGACACACCATAGCCTTGGAGCCACGAGAGGCACTTGGAAAAGGGCTGGTCGAATACGATGGCTCCAGCTGTAGGTTTGGTTTTTTTGTTGCAATTTTATATAGCGCGAAATCGACTCGAATGTAATGGAACACTTTACACGAGCACCAATTATGTAACACAAGGATACATTCGTTTTTTTTTTTTGGTATGCCTGGGAGATTAGGTAATTTACCCGGAATCACAGGATATTGAGCCTACTAAAGGATCCATCAACTCCTGATTACGGTTACTAAAGGACTTGTAATGCAGTCTGTTCTCTAGGAACGTTTACCTTGCTATCAAGTCCAATGGGACAGTATTTGAAATGTGCGGCAGTGGCCGACTGCATCACCACATGCCGCCGGAGCTAAACGCAGGAACTTTTAACCACAGCGGGCAGCACCTCATCTGTTTACTTGTTATGTAGTGAAATGTGCGACAAGGTGCGTGGCAAAATTAAGAGTGGGTTTGTGACAAAATCTAAATTGAGGGCGGTCGCTCTACACGCATGACGCTGACATTCTAAGCATTGACTCTTGAGGCTAGAACCAAAATCGTTCATTGTGATGATATGAAAGTCCCGGGTTCAAATCCAGGCACGGCCATCCCACCCCTTCATCCAGTCACGGTCAACCAAAAAATAACAGGCAGTCCCGTAAGAGCTCACCAGAGAGGGGAATCATGTACTCTCAATCAAAGCGCTATAGCGCATTCCCGTTTGAGATGCTAATTAACAACCAGTCAAACATCACTGGCTCAGGTTTCATCATCGGGGCGGCCCCAGAAAGCAGGCACATAATTATATTATTGACATTTCACAGGCGGGGCCTTGTAGTACGCTTTACACACTAGAACCACCACTCCCCTCGACCCCTCCCCTACAGGAAGGCTCTGACACGCACCACACCCCCTCCCGGGAGCTCCTGCCCGGCCTGTGGTGCAGGCGAGAGGCAGTCTTGACTTCTTCGCCAGTCTCTGGGCCACTTAGATTTCTGTGGGAATCCAAAAAGGCCTTAAGCAAAGCAAGCACTGCCGTTGCCAATAGGTTTCGCATTTGGAAAGTTGGAGATATTGGTTTTGTAAATGACATTTTATATGTATATATCATTATTGGCATTGTCAATAACAATATATAAATATAAAATGTCATTTACAAAACCAATAGCTCCAACTTTCTAAATGCGAAACCTATTGGCAACGCCAGTGCTTGTTATTTTTGTAAAGTTCTATCGTGTAACACTTTTCTCATGTAATGTAACTGGTCCTATTGTACCGCGCTCTGACACCTTCGGGTAATGTATGCGCTGTATAAAAATGAACTAAATAAATAAATATATACACCTCGGTGTCGGAGATCTCTGCCTACATAGGTGTGTGGTTTACTAGTGGGACATGATAATACAAAACAAGCACACACATAAAAGTAATACAAATGCAATGAACAAAGCACAGTTTTAAATCTCCTACACTAGTACTACTGAGAAATCATGTTCAAAAGTAACCCATCCTTTGAGAAATGCAAGTACCACAAACGGCAAACCACTGATACTGCACAAACGTCCATAGAAATCAATGGAGACGAAATAAAATAAATGAAATACAATTTTAAATTAAAGTTTATGTACATTATTGTTCAGTTTATTATTAAAATGTATTTTCAATAAATATAAATACTATTTTTTAATATACAATTTAGTAAACTGTATTGTAAGCGTATTTGAATGAAAAATAAAATAATACATATCTTGCTTCCAAGATTGTGACACATTCAGCACAAAGATACTGTACGGAATGGCGGAGGGAAAATTAACATTTAATATAATTTAATTTAAAAGATAAAAATGAATACTTCAGGAATCTATTGCGCTCAAGATGTGTTTGTAGGTGACCAGCAAATATCATAGAGCGATTTCAAGTAGTGAAAGGAAAGGAGAGGAAAGTCTGAATAAATCTGGATATTCTTAAAGTTGTTTTTAAGTGTTTGTGGTGGCATTCTTCTGAATCTAAACAGTCTTTGACAAAGCCAATACTTCTGCATTTGCTTTTGTCTTTGTCTGTGCTAGTTTTGTTTTGTTATGGTTTTTGAAAAACGTTATTGCTTTGGAAACCGATGAGCCTCATCAATCTAAAAAAATGGATAAAACCAATAATATTTCTTTTGGTCTAATATTACCTTGCCATAATAGACCCTGGCCTTTAAAGAGGCATACTTTTTGTATGTGAGTTCGCTGCTTGTGAAAGGTAAAATATACTGTAATTTAAAGTGAAGTAAGCTAATGGTGGAAGTGGGCTCACCCATTGCTGCAAGGTGCGGCTGTAATGGGGACAAAAATGTGAAAGACACACTAACTGACCAATGGAAGAAGAGGGTGGCTAAAAGTTCATAGAAGTAAGCACATAATACATATCATTTAAGTAAAATTAAAAGCCCTTGGCTAACTCCAGACCTATAATCAATAAAGACCGCTGAATAAATGTTCCTACAGATTGAGGACATTAATAATGAGAATGACTATGTTGAAGGTGACAATGTATTTTAACATTAATGCTTTATAGGTATTTACTCAGGCGTTGGCTCCCTCTTAAATGTGAAGAGAACTGCTGCTGTATTGTCCCAAATCATGCATCTCAGAACTACCTATGAGCGGTGTCCTGAATTGCCTATAGCATCATGATATTTTTCTTTGATACGACCAGAATCTAGATGTAAAACTGGTGCCTTATAAAGTTCATCTACAGTGTTTTTTTCAGTGCCTGAAAGTGGCCATCTGAGATGCAGGTTTGCCAGAACACCCACTTGCAAGTGATTGCATTTCAAGGCAGGTTTCCCCTGCTCTCAGAATTATAATGAAACCACTAGATACTGTGTGTGGAAGTAGCACCCCTGGGCTCCGATGAGGAACTGCCATGTTCAACTGTGAGTGGTGTGTGACAATGCACACTGATGGAGTTGGCCCTTTTTATATTGATTTCCTAAGCTCCCCATGTCGAATATTGCACCATGCACATAAATCCTACGGCCATGTGCCTAAGAGTGGTCTGCCCTTCACATGCAAGCTTTGGACTTCTGCATGCCTGAGGGTTAACAGTGTAACTTTAGTTGGACTATTATATGACACTACAACTGAAGGCATAATTGGGAATCATCATTATATCTAGTGTATCCTGTTCGCTCACTTACCACACTTTTGGATCACTCTGAGGTCATCAAATGTGTGGTTTGTAGCACTTAACACAAGTTTTAAATAAGGATATTATCCCAAGCACAGCCATGTTTTTTTTACCAACTTGCATGGAATATTGGGAAACTGTGTCCATATTGACCATTTTCCCTTCAGCAATCCAAGCAGGAGGGTTGTGAGAAGTTCATCTTAAATGGTCAATATCAGTGGACCCATGAGCAATGGACTAACTCCTGCTAGATGAAGCAGGGAAGCTTTACCTCACCAACAACACCTTATTCACAAGTGCATCAGAGAACTCAAACGTGAGCATTATCCTCTCTTCTAATTCATATCTTTATTAGGTACTGTGCTCACAGGTCATCCCACCATTGCAGGTATCTAATAACACCATTATTTAATGGGTTCCTGACAATTTTGTAGGCATTTTCCATCCTCTTCTGTTTGTATAAACACTTTCGACAATTAAAGTATAGCGTGAATAACCAAGCAATAAATGTATACAATCACACCTAAAAAGAATATCATGGAACTAGGTTGAGCTCCAATACTGCAGAACGCAATGTTGGGGGCTGGTGTTGAAGTTTTGAGAATAATACAGCTTCCTTATCCGTATGTTTGTTCCCCTTAGCAGGGCCCCAGAGAGCTGAATATTATACTTGCAGCATCAGTGTCAGGAGACTTGATTTTTAGAGTTATAAGCACAAGATTACTACCAGAATATCACAAAAAAGTAAAGTACATTAACAACAAACATATTGTCACAGTGCATAGATGTTAAATTAAGAATATTAACTCTATACAGACATGTTTATTTTGGGGTTGGACAAGCTTTTTCATCAAAGTGCAGCTAACAATGGGCACTGACTTGAATGTTTTTTTTACCTTTCATGAATAAGTTGTTGATTAAATATTAACATAGGGAGAACAAATGCATTATGCAATTCTGTGGCTGCAGCATTTACCGCATAGTTATGGACCTACTGCACTTGATATGTAGTTTGCAACTTAATTTACAGATTTCTCAATAAAAAGTTTCTCCTACTTCAAACAGATAAAAGTAGCATTGCCAGACAAAATGCCTCATAAATTCACTTTTTGGCACATGATAAGAAAACATAGCCTAGTTGTTAGAAATGGGAGTCTCTAGTTGGCAGAGGTATGTACCTTTAGTCAGGGTAAGGGGGATACACACTTTAGATAGCCCCTGTTCACCCCCTTGGTAGCTTGGCACGAGCAGACAGGCTTATCACAAAGGCAATGTGTAAAGTAGTTATACTCAAAACACCCAGTAATACAGTGATAACACCACAAATGAACACCACACCAGTTTAGAAAAATAACGTTTTTTCATCTAAACCAACACAAGACCAAAATGGCAAAAATCCAGCATAAATGTTGTTGGACTTGGCCCTTTTGCAGAGTCATCACAGAACCTTATACCTTCCTCCTGTATTTTTCCGGACCTGTTGTTGGTGGTTTTATGACTCTGGGCACTTTACGACTGCTGATCAGTGCTAAAGTGCAGGTTCTCTCTTTTGTAAACTTGGTAAGATTGGTCTACACCTGTTTGGCATATTTAATTTAACTGTAAGTCTCTCGAACAGTGGTATCCGACATACCCAGGTCCTGTAAATTAAATGCTACTGGTGTAATTGCAGCGATGCTTGCGCCACCACGGATGTAGCCTTTCAACCCTGTCTCAGGCCTCTGCTACTGCCGGGCCTGCACGCGCCGTTTACTGCTGCAATGACGTGGCATGGCAAGTTGTTGCCACATCCAAACTCCCCTTTTACTACATATAAGTCATCTCTAAGGTAGGCCCTAGCTAGCCCTATGGACAGGGTGCGGTGTAGGTAAAAGGTAGGACATGTGCCTTAACTGTGTGTCATGTCCTGGTAGTGACAAAAAACCTATGTGGTTTCTCACTGCAGTAAGGCTGCCCGCTCATAGGTTTGCATTGGGGATTCCCTGATATATGCTTCATTGGTAATTTCTGATCTGAGAGGGGTGAGGTGACCAAGTTTGATATATTCGGAATAGTCGTAATAAATCCTGATTATTGGTGAAAGCAGATTTATTCTACTATTTTAGAAATGCCACTTTTAATAGTGGGCATTTCTGTGTGTCTTTGTACCCTGCCTGATGTGTAGTGATCATCTGGTTCTGACTGACAGGAGTGATGAGCTGTGCATTCCCTCTAGACAGTCACAAGGGGGGTTGAGGTGTGTCTTGCCTTTCCTGGGTGACTCAGCGCTAGGCTGAATAGACCTTGGCTGAATTTGGAGTAGCAGGAGGAGTTTCACTTGCGCCGAATAGGCCAGGTCTGCATTTGGAGTGGTGGGAGGAGTAGCACCTGCGCCTGAATAGGGCTGTGCCTGCCTTCTACAATGCTGGCTCAACCCCCCTGTGGTGTGTCTGGGGCCTGGGCTGGACATGTGAATGGGGGTGTTATGCACTTCAATATGGTGTTTGAAGTAACTCCCAGAACAAAGACATTAGTGTGACCCAATTAAAAAAGAGAAGACACTGCATGGGACTTGTATGCAGCCGCTTCTGGCTCTACAGACTGCAGCTGGCCAGAAGGAACTGACATTCTGTCAGGATGAACCACCATTGAACACCATTGTCTGTTGTGCTGACCTGTGGCCTGTTGGGGCTGCAAGAAGGACTGCCATCTCCTTTGCAAGGACTCTGTGTGCCGGCCTGCTGCATCCACCCTGGCTGTGTGCCCCCAGAGACCTCACAGGGCTTGGCGGTCTGCCCTGTGGGTGGGAAAATTAGCACAGTGTGAGCGCTTTACCAAAGAGTGCATGGTGAGTGCGGTATTTTCTCATGTATAGAAAAAGGAAGCAGCCCGGTTTTTCCTTAAAGCGCCCAGTGAGCGCTATATTGGGCACTACTCCTCTCCACGATAACCGGATGTGGCTGCAAGATAAGAAGGGTGCGTACTGCAAGTTAAACCAGAAGGGAGAGCTCGAACATGGGAGGACTCTCCTTCCACCTAGAATCCAGTTTGTGTGTCCGCTGGGGACGCCAAGAAGCTGTGGAGTGCCAGAGTCACCTCAGCATCTCTCCCATGGCGGCCCAGGCTTAGAACGGTCACCTAGCAACCTGTTGAAGGGGAAGGTGACCCTGCCCAATACTCCAGAGCGTGAGGGCTCTGCAGGAAGTCAAGGTATCTGTAAGGCCTCAGTGGAGGGCGGATTCCTTACCGCACTCTGGAGACGTGCCTTGGATCCCGAGACCCGCCCTAAGAAGTATGAAGCGCAGTGGTGCATCCGAGAGGAGTGGTGCCCGAAGTGGTAAGGGCCATGCTGTTTAACTCCACATGGGTTGATGCGGCCAGGGGGATTCCTGACTCACTTTGAGAGCAAGGGAACTTCCCCTAACGCAGGCCGCTACAAGGGGGAGGCCCAGCTAGGTCTCCTCACCAGCTAAGGTCGTGCCTGCGACCCCACTGACTGCATTTGGGGCTGTTTGGAAGCATCATGTTAGGGGTCAAGTGCATTGCTGCATTCCCTGTTGTAGGTGGGCACGAGGCTCAAAAACCTATGGGAAGGACACAAGGACACCAGATACCCTCATAGAAGCCCAGGTGCCACTCTTATTGTTGTTCTAAACTCATGGTCAGGCAATGCTCGTCTTTCTTATATGCTATGCCCTGATATGAATATGTTTGGGATGTTACATTGCCAGGTTTCCGCACCACGTGTGCAGTGATGTGATAGTGGTGTGTACAATGTCAGTAATGATATGTCTATGAGGCGTGCACTTTACAAGTATTTACTGTAGTGCAGTGCTGGTGTGGTTATGACACTTGCCCGATTGACAAACTGATTTGTGTAATCCTGTGATGTCATGATAAGTGCCTAGTGGCAAAGTAATGTATGTGATTGTGATCTAATGTGTTCTCATGAATATTACAAAGGATATTTTTATCTAATCTTGCGTGGAGTCTCTTTTGTGGTGTGCCTAGTGTGTCACTGTTGTGTGAGTGTGCTTCGCAAATGCATTATTTATTGCCTCCGTGATAAGCCTGCCTTATCTAACATCTGTAACTACCTTGCCCTGACTAGAGTGATGGGTTCTGTCTGGCTTAGGTGCCTACCCTAACCAACCAGAAAACTCATTTCTAACACATGTAATAAGAATATGAATTTTAAAAGGGTTCAAGCAACTTGGTCCATAGGAACCTATTGATGCATGATTTTACACAAAATACCTGTAAATGCATCAAAATTCATAATGCCAAAGAGCCGCAGAGAAGGGAAGCATCGAGAAACAAAGGGATGCATCAGTTCCAGAGTCCTTGGAGAGGCAATGCAACATTACTTCTGCGTGCAGGAAAAGTGTTGAGTTGAATCTGGACTGGAGGGGGCAGTGATGCGTCTATTCCCAGACCGTTCAGGTCTGCGGATAATGGGTTGGGAAAACTTGCAGCACAGGTGTGGTGTGTGAAAATCTAGGATGTGTTGGAGATCAATGCGGTGGTGGCAAGCGGTGCTGCATCAGTTTCTTCCTTCGCGATCCCACGATGCATTGGTTCTTGCAGCTGCGAGCAGGTCATCTCTGTAGCCGCATGGCAGCAATGTGTGGAGATTCTTCCCGCACAGCAGTGCTGCATTGGAAAAACAGCCGCAAGAAGGGCTATGCATCGATTTTCATAGTTTCTTCAGTTTCTTCCAGCTCCCAACATCAGTAACCACCTCCAGAGGCCCAAAACTAGAACAGGCACCTCCTGGCAGGGCAGAACTCTCAGCAGTAGGGTTCAGGGGAGCTGGGGGTGGTCTTCATGTTCCTGAGACTTCAGAACAGGAGGCCAGCCCACACAAGCCCTTGGAGATTCGTCTTCAAGCAGGTTTCTCAGCAAGTTCCAGACTTTGTCATTTCTTGACAGAAATAGCACCTGAAGGCCAACCCCACACAGCAAAGGGGCAATACTTCCCCTCACAGCTCTCTAAGCTCTCTAGCTCTTCTCCTTTGCAAGGGCTCCTCTTAAGCCTAGGAGTGATCAAAAGTTCTGGGTTTTAAGGTCCACTACGTTTGCTCTTCTTTGTGTAAGGGTTTTTGATCCCAGTTCAAACCAGTTTGGCCTAACTGGTGCAGTATGACAACAGTGGGTGGAGACACACTGTGCAAGGGAGACAGGTCCTAATCAGGTGCAAGGAAAACTCCTCCCACTACTCTAAATGCAGCCAAGGTCTATTCAGCTCAGGTCTCAGTCATCCATGAAGGCCAGGCATACCTCAAACTCCTCAGTGGCTGTCTTCAGTGAATACACCTCACCTGCCCCTGTCACTCCAAAACCAACAGTCAATCCACAAACAGGCAGAGGCACACAGAATGGTTAAACAAGAAAATACCTACTTCTATAAGAGGCATTTTCCAGCACACCATCTTTACTAAAATTCTGAGTTCAGAGAGACTAAACTTTATTCTACTTTCATGTCCCAATGGGAAGTTATACTTGTAATATGTTACAAAGTATCTCCCATTCTATCCTATGGGACAGATAGCCTTCAATAGTAAAAAAAAACTAAATTTGCAGTATTTCACTATCTGGACATGTAAAAAACACCAGTACATGTCCTATCTTTTCATACACTGCACCCAGCCCATGAGGCTACCCTGGGCATGGCCTAAAGGGGTGTCTTACATGTAACATAAGGGAAGGTTAGGGCCTGGCAAGTGAGTGCACTTGCCAGGTTGGCATGGCAGTTTAAAACTGTGCACAGAAACTGCAGTAACAAATCTGAGATACCTTTTCAGGGCTACTCATGTGAGTGGCACAATTGGCGCTGCAGGTCCACTAATAGCATTTGATTGACAGACCCTGGCACACTCAGTGCACTTTACTAGGGACTTATCAGTAAGTCAAATAGGCCAATCATGGATAACTAATTATGTTCACAATGTCCCCAGAGAGCATATGCACTTTAGCACTGATTAGCAGTAGTAAAGTGCCCAGAGTCCTAAAGCCAACAAAACCAGGTCAAGAAAAAATTGAAGGAAGAATCAAAAAGTTTTGGGGATAACTCTGCAAAAAGGGCCAAGTCCAACACTAATAATTTGGTCATCTGTGCCACATATTCCAAGACACTTTAACATTGGTAAATTAATGGAAAGCTGTTTGGGGGCTGGGTTAATTGTACAATATGTGCACCCATACATGTAATATTTACCTATATCTACTGACCTTCATGTTTAAATAGTTGATATTAAGGTCAAAATATTTTTGGACATCGATATCTTTTGCCAGTATTCTGATACTCTTCTTAAGCAAATAAATAAATAGTTCTGAACATGCTGTATGACGTTTACTTCACTAGATCTCCTCCATTGTGCACTCTCTTAGGGTGAACTCTAAAATAAAATATTGACTATGATTTCTGGACTGAGAGCTCAAACTACCTGGGACAAAATCAAAATCACGTAGAGGCAGAGGCAGTTCCTCCATAGGAGCGGAGGAGGGCCTGCCTCTTACACTGCTGCAGCAGAAAGTAGGAAAAATAAAATGGTAATAAAAGGATTTAATTACCATTTCTTTTTTCCAGCTTGCTGCTGAACGGAGAGGTCAGTGCAGGGCTAATGCGTCATTGCTGCTGAATGGCCCCTTCAGGATGAATTGCACATATCAGTTTACGCCGGCTACCTTGCTATGGCCAAACAGACATGTGCAATGAAACATCTCCAACCCAGCTGTCTTAAACAGCTGGGTTGGAGAGCAGGCAGAAGCCTCCAGTGCCTTTTGGAGCACTGACACAGCCTTCTCCAGCCAATCCAGATGCTTCACTCATGCTGCTTCACAGCATGGGAGCAGAGTCTAGATTGGACAAGGCAGTTGGCTGTGTGATTTTACCTCGCGCTCTGAGGAGTTTGGAGCCAGGGACTGGAGAGCATTGATGATGTGCTGCAGTAAGTAACTTTTATTTTTTGTTTCATTTATATTTATTTTCATGCAGTTCTTTAATGTATATGTGTGTGTGTGTTTTAATGTATGTAGTGATAGTGCCTCACCATTTTTTTTGTGTCATCAACTGCCACTGCATAGAGGAGAGCCCAATTTGGTTTATTTTTTCTTTAAATTGCCTCTCGCATGACACAGAGGTAGCCTTGGGCAGGTTGTGTCTGAAACACAGCACGACGGTCTGAGCATGAGTTATTTGAGACTGCCATTTCTTTCTCAATATTGTTGTTAATGTTTGCAAATTCATTGCAAAAAAATACTTAGTGGCCCATTGTTGGTTTTTTCTAAATTAATTTCATGGTTTCTCTTTCAATCTTTTTTCAAAAAGCCCCATTTGATAAACTCCCATCTCTGAGTTCTAGGATTTTTAAAGGCACCCCTAACCTTTCATACTTCACTGAGATACACAGAGTACTTATTTAAGCAAAGAGATGGCCAAAGTCCCACAATAAGGCGCTAAGAAACAGATAACATTTTTGGAGTTTACATAGTGTTTGTGAAATAGAACACAACTGTTCCTTAATTGGCCTGCAGAATAATGATTCCCAAAAATCCATGACCAGTGAAAGATAGGATGATTCACTATACTGGTCAACTGGGCCTTAGGTAAAAAGCTCTTTTGCAGTAGATAACCCTGAAAATTCACAAAATCACAGAGTTTGCAAATGTGAAAATGTTTCTTACTAGTAGACAAAACCCCTTCATGAGTCGGAAAAATCTTTCTCACTTATAAATTGGATTTTGTGTAGGCCTGGGCAGTGAACTCTGCTCCGTTCGCATAGTTTGCAGAGTTTTCCGCACTCTGTGCTTCGTGGAGCATGCAGAGTCACGAAAAACTCTGCCTTGCAAAGCGGAGCGGAGTTTTCTCCTCGCTCAAACTCACCAATGTTGAGTTGGTAAGGAAGAGCGAGTAAAATCCAACACTAGACCACCTCCCAGTGAGATTTCTCAACTCGGACGGTCGAGGATGGGTGTGACCATTTGCGTTCAAAAACCATTCGCTCGCATTGAGGAAGATGCTGCCTAAGTAGAAAATTTACTTGAGTGACTGAAAGAGGCGGCGCCCCCTTGCGCTGCACATGCTGCGTTCGCACAGGACAAACATCCGGCCTTGAAAATCAGCATGAACAGCACTACCTAATGCACTCCGCTGCTTTGTGGAACTCCACGTAGCGTGGCTGAGTTTTTTGGTCACTTTGTGGAGTTCCTTTAGCGGGACTCCGCGAACTCTGCCCAGACTTAGTTTTGTGACCCAGTGTAAATTGCAAATAGTAAGGGTTGTAAATAGGGATGTCTCCTTCCTATTTAGACTCGCCAAGGTATGTACCAATTGTTTCTCACTGATATTGCATCAACAAATCCATTGATCAGATACCTGGCAGTGGCGGCTCCTCCGCGAAGCCAGAGGAGTGCTGCCCCATTGATTTATGAGCAGTGCAGTGGAAAAATTAAAATATAATTACCTGCTTATTGTCGATTTATTTTTCACTTCGGGCTGGGTTAGGGCGGGGCTTGGGTTACAGGGGAGAAGTGGTTTGCCCACTCCAAGTATGCATGACTGCTTGCATAGCCCTCTTGGGCAAGCCAAGCAGCCCTGCACACTTTGCATCTTCCCCACCAGGTTTGCTTTATACAGCCTGGTGAGGAACATGCAAAGCCTCACATTCCCCGTCTGTGCACCAAACCAGAGTGCTCAGACCAATCACAATGCTGCAATGCAGCATTGTGCTTGGCTTATGAGAGAGAGCCTGTGTGGTTCCTGCTTCCTTCTGGTACGGCAGTAGAGGAGAAGGCGGCTGAAGGGACCGAAGGGGAGAGACAGCCGGCTTGCAGCGAAAGGTAAGTGGATTGTTTACTTTTTTTGCCTCTCTGCTCCTTCCCTCCCCCGCCACCCCATCTCCTGCCAACCGCCACTGATACCCAGCACTCAAGTTGGGGTTATCCCTGATTTACCGAGGCTAAGCGGTGCCCCTGGAGAGCTTCCACTTTGGGAATGGTTTCAGATGGCCTCGGGGAGAGCTGGTAGGGGTTCGGGGCCTCTAACTTCTCCTTCGGATGTGCTCCCAAACGGGAAACATTTTCTATTTTTTTTGTAAAGCAGCACCATCCTCTAATGAACATGGACAAATTTAACATGTAGTTTCCTGTTTTTGAAATGTAAATGTATGGGTGGTGATCTACTGCCCCTTGCAGACAACCATCCCTGCATTTGCTGCCTTTCACAGGCTGTAGCAAAACAAAACTTATCTGAATAAAATTCAATAGGCAGGTTGTTTTATTACCTTCCACGAAGTAGACGTATGACATCAGGCATATTAGTACAACCGTTACATCCTCATTAGCAAACCAGTCATATCTGGTTTACAATTGGGGATAGTAAAGCAGGTCCTCCTGCGTCAATGAATAATAAGGGTCTGGTTGTGACAAGAAAGGTTATGGAGAATGTGCCAGAACCCAGCAAATTGTCAATGTACATCTTTAGTGGTTTAGCTGCTAAATTTACCAGCCTTGTCAGTTCCACCTTCATCGATTCCTCTGGCTCTGCTATTGTGTATGCCACGGTGTGATGCTAACTCCACCATTGATGGTTACAGATCATCTGCTCACCCATGGTCAACATTGGTGGACTTTTCCAAAAAAGTAAGGACAGTGTTTCTAACATGCTGGAACCCCTCCACCTGGAGTGTTTGAGAGTCATGAGATGTTGACACTGACCCTGTGCATATTTAGGTACTCATTTATGAGGCCGTGCGTCACTTTTACGCCGCTGGTGCGTCACTTTTTGTGACGCACCAGCAGCGTAAAAAATGTGCCTTGTTGCACCAAATTTACAAAGTGACGCATCTAGGTAGATGCGTCACTTTGTAAACCCCTACGCTACATAATACCTGCGCCAGGTATAATGTATGCAGGGGGGCGTTCTGACGCAAGAAAAGGTCATAGAAGTGACACAGTGAAATCTATAAGATTTCACTGCGCCACTTCTAGGACGCAGTTGCGTCAATTTCTTACGCCTGCCTTACAGCAGGCGTAAGACTGACACAGGCCCTTTCACATGGGGCTTGCCCCATGTGAAAGGACACACTGCTGGAGTTGCGCCACTTTTGTGACACACTCCAGCAATGCGTCACTTTTGCGCCATGCAGATACGTCAGAAATACTGATGTATCTGTAACTCCTTGCACAATGATGCGTCATACTGTAAACATGACGCATCATTGGTGTCGCAGGAGGGCGCAATGAAAAGTGGCGCATCACTGTTTTGGCGCAGTGATGTGTCACTTTTCATAAATGAGGCCCTTAGTGTCCACATCATGACGCAAACATCCTAGATGAGGCAGCTTGTGTTGCCAGATCTCATGATGGCACCAGATGCCATGTCTTCGCTTTCCCTGTATTACATTTGTTTTTACTTGGCACCAGATGCTGCCTGTTACACCTTGCCAAATCAAAGAGGTATTTTGAGGGCCCCAGATAATCATTACGTTTTGGCACCAGGTGTTACACTAACTACAAACCTTCCACAAGCTCTCTACTCCCACGGGCAAGATAACCACTTTGATAGAGGGTCCACTATCACCCTGGAAGCATATTCAAAGTGCAGCGCATTTTCCACTGCACATTTTGTGGAGGGTTGGTAACTCTAATTCAGCCCCCAACTCATACTTTTTACTGTGAAATCCACATCGTTGTTGTTTGTTGTGAACAACAGTGCATCAGAATAGCAAGGGCAATAAATAGATATACCAAGTGAAATACAAGCCTCCTGGTAGTCTTGTGATTGGAAGTGGGACAAAAGATAAGCATTTGCCTAAATGATTCTGGTACTTTTCAAATAGTGATGATTTCGTCATTGTTCACAGAGCAAAGTAGTCTTCAGTCACATGCCTCTTCTTACTAGCCAGTCACAACGTCGTTCACAATGTCTAAAAGAAATCCCAAGGACTGGGATCTCCAATGACGTCGGTGAATGCACAGATATTTCCAACCGTGCAATTGACACATTATGCTGGATTTGCTCTCAATTGCGGGTCTACTCGCCCGTTAATAAAGTTATAAGTGTGTATCTAGAATCAGATTCTAAACTGCAGAGGCAGCATGAAGTATCCAAATCTTTATTTTCAGTAAAATGCTTTTGTAATGGCAGCGATAAATAAGAGCATGAACAGCAAGATCAATTTGTGGAAAGCTTATATATATTGATTTCTTGTCAGCGGGTTAGATAGGGCTTGCTTTAACACCTCCCTGAAAATAAATGCTTGAGCAAACAGGCTAACAGTTTTCATGAGGGAGAACGCAGTATGTTTCACGCAAGCTGTGCACTCTTTTGGCATTTTAGATGCCTGAAAATGTTCACCAAATAACTTTTAGATTTTTTAAAATATATTCACACCCTGCATGTTTAAGCCTGTGTCACCTTGAGATACACCTGAAGGTGAGTGAAGCACCTTCACTCCTTCTCTTGGTCTGACCATAACCCAGGTCTGACTGTTTGCAAAATATAACATAACTGAATACCTGTTACTTTGTGATTTCCATCAAAAAGCACATTGGACCATTTGAAAACGGATCCTGTTAGCATTGCGCTCTCTTGTTGTGCAAAGAAAACCAGCTTTTGCTTGCTGAAGTCAGTAAAAGTCCCATATTTTTCCTCTTTGTAACTTGTTTTTTTCTATTTATCTTTCACTCTGTTTAACATCTTTGTTAGACCTGGCATCATTGGCGTGGGTTTCCCCTGTGTTCTGTTTATGGATTGATGATTCCATGATTGGCTTATTTGATTTACTGGTGAGTCCCTAGTACCATGCACTGTGTGTGCCCAGGGATTGCAAATCAAATGATGCTAATGGCCATGAGCAGCCTATAAATGTAACTCAGACCTTCCACTGCAGTGTGTGTGTGCATAGTTTGCTACTGCCACGTCGACCAGACACGTGCAACCACTTGCCAGGCCCTAACCTTCCCCTTCCTTACATGTGAGTCACAACTGAGGTAGGCCCAAGTTGCCCCTGTGAGCAGGGTGCAGTGTATGTTAAAGGTAGGACATGTCCTGATGCGAGTGGCATGTCCTGATAGTGAAATACTGCCAATTTCGTTTTTCACTATTGAAAGGCTATCTGTTCCATAGGATAGAATGGAAGTTAATTCATAACATCTTATAAGTATAACTTGCCATTGGGACAAGATAGGAAGATAAAGTTTAGTGTGACTGAACTCAGAATATAAAAGTGCATCTTTTAGTGAGAATGACTTTTACATTCTGTGTTTGAAAATACCACTTTTAGAAAGTAGGTATTTTCTTGCTTAGTCATCCTGTGTGCCTCTGCTAGGTTTGTGTATTGACTGCCTGGCTTTGGAGTGACAGGGGCTGGGGATGTGCATTCTGTTCAGACATTTGGGGGGATGAGGTGTGTCCTGCTTTTTCAGCCTGCAGTGGCAGTTTCTGCCAAGGAAATGGCAAGGACTGTGCTGTGTCCCCTTCTTCTTCTCCAAGGGCTTGAACTCCTGTTTTTAAGTCTCGGGGATACAAGGACTTCCCCCCAGCTCCCTTGAACTTCCCTGCTGAGAGTTCTGACCTGCCTGCTGCTGTTCTGAGCCTCTAGAAGTTGTGCCTGCTGTTTGGCCAGAATCACATCTAGGTCCCAGTCACATCGAACTATGATTTCTATTTGGTACTTTGCATTTTCCTGGGGCCTTTTCCTAAAAAGAATTACAATTCATAGTTGCAGTTTTCCATATCTGTTTTTAAACATTTTGGTGTTTTTTTATCACTTGCGATAAGGTTTCTAAATTAGGTTAGTGAATCTTAACATGATGTTTTCTTGACTTTTAAATTGTTTCATATTTGCATTGTGCATGCAAATGTGGTACCCCCCCATGTGCACCCCCAAACTTCCTGGGGCGCCCCGTCGGGCCCCCAATTGTGAACTCCGCATGCCTTTCCGTGTCGGGAAAGGCTGATCTCCGCCTGCATACTAACATGGATGGCGGTGTCTATCAAACACCGCCACCATATTAAACCCTTTTCCGCCCGGTCAACTCATCGACCATGCAGAAAAGCAGCGGGTGGTCTTCCCGTCCTCCGCGGTACCACCCGCCATACTGATATGGCGGTGGGGTAATTGGCATGCGGGCGGTGTACTATGGCGAGCGGCTCGCCACCGCCGTTTGGGCTGTGGCGATCGTCCCGCCATACTGATAGACCCCTAAGTATTTTATTATTCACTATTAGTGTACTAAAGAATTGATTAAAATTAGCTGGAATCTTATCCTCTCAGGCAGCTGAGGTAAGTAAAAAAAGTTTTTAAATGTATGTTGTGTGCATGCCTCTACTCTACTCCTGAGGCGAGATAGCCGGGAGAGCTTTTTAAAGACTTGTACTGCCTAATTTTAAAGATTTGATTTTAAAATTTGCGTGTGTATAACTGATGCTGTGTTTTTAAAGATTGACTAGAATTTGCACTTTAAAAGCCAAAGCACCCCCCTCACCTTACCTGTTTAGAACTCCCCGCGCTGCCGATTTCAGGGCTGCGGCGGGTCAGAGTTCTTGGCGCCAGAATCGGAGCGAGCACAAGCCACGCCCACTGACGCTGGCCACGCCCCCTTGCAAATCCCTTAAGAGCGAGCGAAAGACAAGCCGCTATTCAGAGATAAACTCTACTCCTGAGACGAGATAGCCGGGAGAGCTTTTTAAAGACTTGTACTGCCTAATTTTAAAGATTTGATTTTAAAATTTGCGTGTGTATAACTGATGCTGTGTTTTTAAAGATTGACTAGAATTTGCACTTTAAAAGCCAAAGCACCCCCCTCACCTTACCTGTTTAGAACTCCCCGCGCTGCCGATTTCAGGGCTGCGGCGGGTCAGAGTTCTTGGCGCCAGAATCGGAGCGAGCACAAGCCACGCCCACTGACGCTGGCCACGCCCCCTTGCAAATCCCTTAAGAGCGAGCGAAAGACAAGCCGCTATTCAGAGATAAACTCTACTCCTGAGACGAGATAGCCGGGAGAGCTTTTTAAAGACTTGTACTGCCTAATTTTAAAGATTTGATTTTAAAATTTGCGTGTGTATAACTGATGCTGTGTTTTTAAAGATTGACTAGAATTTGCACTTTAAAAGCCAAAGCACCCCCCTCACCTTACCTGTTTAGTACTCCCCGCGCTGCCGACTTCAGGGCTGCGGCGGGTCAGAGTTCTTGGCGCCAGAATCGGAGCGAGCACAAGCCACGCCCACTGACGCTGGCCACACCCCCCTCCACATCACTATAAAATGTGCCCCCCACAAACGCGCAGCGGGCGCGCCGCCTGCGCGCCGAAGGCGCGCCTAAGGCAAGCCCGTCTGCGCCCGTCCGCGCCAAGACCGGGCCCAGGGCCATACCCCCTGTCCAAAACAATACAGGAAAAAGAATACAGCGATACTCCAGTCAAGACCTTCAAAGACTGAAACCACGAGCTTTATGTGCCCGGATAGATCCAAACAGAGAAGGTAAAAAATGTCCTACATGCTCACAAACCTTTCACTTTTCCCCCATTAAAAACCTGACCAATTCGACAATACCAAAATACCGAAAGCACCATCTGAAAATTGCGTTGCTCAATGTAAGATCTTTAGTCAAACACAATATACAAACAGCGGAATTAATAGATAATCATAATATTGATATACTATTTGTTACCGAAACTTGGGCGGATGAAGCATCAGACGCCGATTTGACCCTAGCTATTCCAGAGGGTTACTCCTTCTCCAGAGCGGATAGAAAAATAAAACGTGGAGGAGGATTGGCAATTATAGCAAAGAACGACTACAAAAATAAAACATCAGATAAAGGAAGTACCCCAGACTGTGAAACTTTAACATTTCAAATAAAAGTCACGAACAACTATTCGTTCAATGGACTACTTATATACAGACCACCTAGTGCAGAAACGGCGCTGATCGAACTGTTAAGTCCGTTTCTCGAATCTAGTGTGATTAGTCCGGACTACACAGTTTTAGGAGATTTTAATCTACATTTAGAAAAAACCTCAGACCCGAAGGTAGCCTCATTCATTGATACAATGTTAAACTTTGACCTAAAACAAAAAGTACACGTGGATACCCATGAGGCAGGCCACACATTGGACGGTATTTTCACCTCCTGTGTAAATCTAACAAAAACAGATACCATTCCTATCCCGTGGACAGACCACAAACTCATCAGTTCCACATTAGAAATTAATGAGGACACAGGAAGACCTATGGAGAATATTAAGCAAACAACATATCTAGAATGGTCTAAATTGGATAACCAGACATTCATTGATATACTGCAATCATCTTACCCTGCACTTCAAGAAAACTGTAATACAGCCTGCAAACAATTTAATGAATGGCTAGAGAATGCAGTAGAGCAAACAGTCCCACGAAAAAAAGCCACACTAAAGAGAAAAACCCCCTCACAGCCATGGTTCTCGGAAGCACTAAGAACCCAGAAACAGACATGTAGAAGAGCGGAAAAAAAATGGAGAACTAACTATGACACCGATCTCAAACAAGAATACAAAGCTACCTTAGCATGTTATAAAAAACTAATTATAACGGAAAAAAGTAAATACTTTATCCATAAAATCAATGAGTCAAAAAACTCAAGCAAAACCCTATTCGACACTGTAAAAAATTCGAGAACAACAACTCTGAAACGTTATCCTCAGACTTCTGCAACGTGTTTGGAAAATTTTTTGTCAGCAAAGTATCCCTAGTATATGACTCCTTTAAAAATCATAGCACTGAAATATCCATAAAGGATAACTCACCAACAACAATCCCAGTGAGTAAGGACTCAGATCCTACCACCTTCTTCCAATTCACTCCCCCTACAGCGGAACAGATCCAAAAAGAGATCCATACCATCAATTCAGGCAGCCCAATGGACCCATGTCCATCCAAAATAATGCATGTTTGCTCCGAACAACTGAGCATAGTACTAGAGAAACTATTCTCTCAAATCATTAAAACCAACATCTTTCCCGATGACTGGAAAATGATATCGATCAGGCCACTTTTAAAAAAGCCCAACCTGGACTGCGAAAACCCGAATAACTATAGGCCAATAGCTAGGATCCCATTCACCGCCAAAATCCTAGAAAAACTCTTAAACAAACAAATATCCCGGTACCTACTGGACGGCAACTGGTTGGACCATTCGCAGTTCGGTTTCCGCGAAGGGCATGGAACAGAAACCGCCCTTATTACAGCGGTGGAGGAGCTTAGACAAGTACTGGACAACGGATCGAAGGCCGCCTTGATATTACTTGATCTATCGGCGGCCTTCGATACGGTTAGCCATGAGACCCTCATAACACGTCTGAAAACAGCACAATTGCATGAATCAGCATGTGCACTCATCACCTCATATCTAGAGAACAGAACGTTCTCTATAGAATCAGGAGAAGCAAAATCTAATCAATTCAACCTACCATGTGGAGTCCCACAGGGCTCATCGATTAGCCCCACTCTTTTTAACTTATACGTCACCCCCCTCGCACAACTAATAAGGAACTGTGGATTCACCCCAATATCCTACGCTGATGACACCCAAATTGTGGTGCCAATAAATGAAGACGTAGAGAACACAGCAGAAAAATTTCAAATCTGCATGAAAAAAATAAGCCAATGGATGAGAACAAATTGTCTAAAACTGAATGGAGACAAAAGTGAGGTCATGATCCTAGGAGGGGACAAAAAAATCTGGTCCCATTCATGGTGGCCAAAAGAGCTAGGAGGATGTCCTGAACCAACGGAAAAGGTAAAAAATCTGGGAATTACTCTAGACACTAATCTCTCCTTTGACGCCCAAGCGAATAAACTGGCATCATCACTGTGGTACATTCTAAAAATGATCAAGAAAATTCTACCCTACATACCACTTGATTCACGAAAGACAGTGGTGACAGCATTAGCCTTGTCCAGACTGGACTACGGGAACGGCCTATATGCTGGAGCCAGGAAAAAAATTCTAGCCAAACTCCAACGTTTGCAGAATGCAGCAGCCAGGCTGATATTAGGGATACCAAAATTTGAAAGAATCAGCCACAAACTTAGAGACCTACACTGGCTACCAATCGAAAAAAGAATACAATTCAAAACACTGTGCTTAGCATATAAAGCAACCAATGGAACCGGATCCCAATTTTTAAAAACTCATCTAAAAATATATGAGCCAAATAGAACCCTCAGATCTGGCCAAAAGAAAATAATCGCGGTACCAAGATTCAAGAGAGCAAACTGGGGAGGAAGAAGCTTCCTGGTACATACAGCGAGGATCTGGAACCAACTACCGCTAGATATAAAAACTAGTCCATCATTGAAATCATTCAGAAAGCAAGTAAAAACGTGGCTGTTCTCTGCATATCCCTAAATTAACACCTCAAGAGTCAGAGTCGAATGCCAAGACGCCTATGGGCAATCGCGCGCTTTACAAATGCACAAATCAAAATCAAATCAAATCAAAATCATGTGAGAACGAGTGTGTAATGTGTGTGTAAGCATGCATGTGTGAGTGAAAGGTGAGGCTCTATGGCATGTGATGTCACTTTCACTACCCCTGGCATTTTGGTCAATTAACGTTTATGGTTGCGGGTCCATCTTGCTATCCACTCACATTCTCCAAGTAGGGGAGATCAGTAGCTGGACTTCTAAAGTGATTTCACCAAGCAGTTCATCAATATTTTATGCTGATAAAGCTCCTCTTTGCATCTCCCCATTGTTGAATGTGTCAGTAGTGCTTGTTTGATTCTTGTTGCATACCTACAGCCAAGCTATTGATTATTAGCCACTCCATGTAGTGACAGTTGAAGAATATTGATTGAGGGACTCAACAGACAGAGGTGTGGCAGATTTGCTCTATATAGACACATAACAACACATTCAGCAAGTATACTAGACGATGAATGCGTGTTTTGACATTTAAATTAACCTGGAAGCACGAGTTGAAAAGGTTGCTGGTGTTTGTGTTTTTTAAAATAGCCCAAGTGTTTTCGATGTTGTGTAGCTATATGCTTATGCAAGAAGATATCTTTGCATCAGCAAGCTGTCCTGCTTTTGTGCAGGTTTATATGGAATACATCCCACTGATCATATTGGGTCTTAGAGGCAGTGGCATAACACAAAATGATGGAGCACCCCTGCAGAATGTGATGACCCCCCCTCCAAAGTCTCCAATATCTCACAGATATTCATTGACCTTGGGCTGAATGGGGCCCCACTGAATGAACAGGACCCACTGGGGCGTTGGCGGCCCATCTGTGCCGTAGGGGCTAGTGGGGTCTGCCATATGTCCCTGGTTTGCTGGCTCACAATTGTCATTTTTATCTTCATTTAATGTAATGTTTGCTTTTGTATTTTGTTCACTTGTAATGTTCTCATGTATCAGTTCTGTTCCTATTGTGAAGCGCTCTGACACCTTCGGGTAAAGTCCGCGCTATATAAAATTGCATAAATAAATAAATAAATAAAATCAGAATGCCTTAAATACAGCTGCATTCATCTGACATCCTGTTAGCCAGTGGGCGTGAGGTGCCATTAGGCCTTACCAAATTTGATTATCGTCAATTAATATTATTGTTTACAAATAAGACCTATTCAACAATCGATGCACAGTCAGGTACAGGCTAGCCAGTTGCTTTTTTTGTTAATTAATGTGCCTACTAATCTTTTGCGGCCAGGAACTTTGTTGTGCTTGGAGCCGATGCACATAGTAAATGTTTTATTTGTTAGAGCACATTTTACAAGTTGTGCTTAGCCGAGAATATTGCAGAACCGTGTATTGTAATAATCCAAATCGGTGCTTGGTTTTGTCACATTTCTGAAAGGAACAACTACATAAAATGTTACAATCTGACGAAAATTGTAATAAACGCATTAGAGCTAATCATAACAATAATAATATGCCCAAACTGATAATTGGATGTATAAATCATAGCAACACGTCTGCATTTTTGGAAAAAAAAGGTGTGCAGACCAATTTTTGCACCATTTCATATTGTTCATGATTAGGCTCTTGAAGTCTATTGGCCATGAGAAAAAACACTGCGAATCATTTAACGCTATTTTTATATGTGCACTGTTTGTATAGCAAAGTATGGGGAATTTGCATCAGACAAAAACGTGAATTAAATAGATTTGCAGTATTTTTGCATTCTTTGTATAGGAAGAAATGGAGACAATATATTTTCTTCTATTTTTAACTGTGAAAGATAAGACTAATATTCATGTGCGAGAAGCAAACGTTTGGGCTAATTTAATTTAAAAAAATATATATTTTCACGAAGTAAGATATCATTATTTAAATCTCTATTGCCCCCAAAAAAATGCTCAATGTAGGACACATAGAAGTTGCAAAATGTCATTTTTTAAATGATTGTTTATTTGCAAGAAGGGACACCTTCGTGCACATAAACAATCAATGGCTTTTTGCTGTTTCCATGTGCAGCACACATGGAAACAGCAAAAATGAGGAGAAATTAAAAAAATTTCCTCGTTTCACCAAAGTAGGACCAGATTTTCCCTGGTCTTAATGTTGGCGCTGCCCCATATTTACGCCACCCTTGTAAATATGCAGCAGCTTCAATATCAATGGGTGTTGCGGTGGAACACCCATCGCAACACCCATTGCTCTACCCTTTCACGCTCAGTGTAGTGTGAAAGGGTGCCTTATTTACAAGGCAGTGTTAAGCCACAATAGTGGCTTAATGCTGCCTTGTACATAAGGTGAAGCCCCTATTGCCACAACAAAGTCCAAAAAAAGTGACTTGTGATGGTGATAGGGGCTTGTAAATATGCCCCTAAATGTCAAGTGACATGTCTAGTAGTATTTCTGAATACTGTTGCTTTGGACTACTTTCCGGGCATACTAATGAGAATGTTGGTGATTTTAGCTCTTGGACAAAATAATCATTTTTTGTTACATGGGAAGACATCCATTCAAAGGCTGAATTGCACAATGTGTATCCAGAACACCAGCACTGAAATCCCAGTTTCCTCCCTTGATGAAATTGTGTGATACTAGGCCAACCTTTTTACTTCACAGTACCTGATGCTCCTTAAGCGACCAATTTAAGAGTAGTGTGAAGTCATTGATTCCAGATCTGGGCAATACAAAAAGACACTCTTGTATGATTTAATGGGCTATATTGTTGCTACATTTATATCAACAACATTGGTCATATACACATATATATTGTGAACATGACTGCTGGCTATATAATGTCAATGACATCAGGGCCCAGCGATATTCTGGAATGCTTTTATGTTTATGTTTGGAAACGATTACCTTCAGTGCATCTCTCAAGGAGTTGATACAGCCTAATGCATTGAAAGACAAGAAATATTTTAAAGAAGAAGTTTTTATCTTATTTTACCTTGATATTTGCTGCATGATTTATGTGAAACATCTTGCATTGGCTCAGGTATGTGCTTTGGCTTCTATGACCAAGAAAGATCCTCGAATCTGTTCGACTGTCTCCTTGAATTTGCTGGCTTTCCTGCAAAACCTCAAAATGAGGGAACAATCTGGTTATCCAATTAACCAACAAATCACATTTGTTTTGATTGCAGGACTACTTTTCCAGGGTGTTCTCTTTTTCTTAGCCACCTAAAGTCGTCTGTCATTGATCCAAAACAATTGATTAATACTCCCACTAAAGTTTCTTTCTAATAACAGAAGATCCTTACATATATTGTATGTAACTTACAATACTACCTGTGCTGCAAAATGGAATCCCTAGCCAGCCGCGGCCCACGCAGGTAAGAGCGGTGGAGCCGGGTTGGGGGGATTCGACAGACAGCCACGAGGGGAAATTAAATAAATAATTAATTTAAGCTTGTTGTCTTCTGACGAAATCCGCCTGCACCGTCCCCACCACGCTTACCTGCATGGGTCGCGGCTGGCCCTAGCTCAGTTTTAACCAAATCTGGGCTACTTACTTTGATTAGGATTAGGAGGGGTTACCACCTTATGTATGTGGCTATAAAGCGCAGAGTGTTTTTGTCTATTTTTTGTATTTGTCAGTGACTTCTTAGTGCATTATGTATTATCTTTTATTTCCTGGAAATTTAATATTATGCCTAAAGGTAATCTCTTTTTATGGATGTATTGGTTTTAATGTATTTAATGTATTGCAATTTATGCCCCTGGTTTGAGGCCCTAAACTTAAAAAAAAAAAAAAAAAAATTCCTGTCGCACTTGTAATTTACATTCATCTAAAGTATTTTCCAGCTAATTTGGGATTTCATGGGTGCTCTACAAATTCAATGAAGTAAAATTTACACAACGCGAGTTGTAAAGCTTCTAACTCACAATCCCGCATGTTTCAAAATCTTGCCGTCATTTCATAAACTTTTGGTATTGTAACAAAGCCACCAAAGCTTTGTTTTTTCAGAATAGTTTATTGCAAGACTAAAGCCCTGGTTATAAATGGACTTTAATCCCGTTTTGAGTGTAAACAGGAGTTCACGCCCAAAGCAGGATTAACAGAATTAGGATTATATCTCAGCCACAAAGGATGCTTCGCAGCTAGTGCTTGCCCTTCCGATGTTCACCAGTATCCCTGTATATCTGAAACTCTTGTTAGTGCCTCAGGTTAATTCTGCGATTTTACCATCTGCACCTTTTATAGCAAAAAAATTACTCATGGTGTTAGGACCCTTATAAATGAGCAGAAATGTGCCCTAATTATGTTACTGCACATTACTCGACACTTATTTCCACAACACATGGAATCTAGAGGCACTACCATGTAATAAACTAAGTGTAGCTCCATTGCATCACCCCCAGATTTTGCACAGTGCTCTAAATGGTCATATTATAATTTTCCTTGCTGTGTAGTCACTACATTGATCAAAGTGGACATTTCCCTTTCTATTCTTGCATATGCTGTGGCACCAAACATCCTCGATTTTCCTTAGACAATTGTAGGTAGCCCTGGTTTATAAATGTTAAATCATGAATGAACATGGTTTCACAGCGTGTTTAACTGCATTTGATCTGACTTGCCCTGTTTCATACTCTGTAAAAGTGGGATATTGAACCATTTGTCTTAGCCACAGAATATTTCATGTTGTTCTGTCAGCACATGTAGAATTTGCTGTCTTTGGTTCTGATTATTATCCCGCTCGCAAATATAACAGAAGTAGCTAATGGCCCACAATTTGAGAATGTCAGTTATTTCTGTTAGTGTGGATAATGTTGCAGGGCGGTATAAATCCCTGATAATATGATAACCGGACACTTTGCATCCCTTGGGCTTCTTTTAAAAGATGGTCCTCTTACTCGGTATGATAGCTTGGTTGGATGGTCAACTACTGCAGGATTTGTGTGTCAAGCAGGTAACAGGTTTGAGAGCTGACAAACGCCACTGTGACTTTGATTCTTCTGCAGTCAAACTTCTTCTAGGCTATATATGCTCTATAAGAGTCTAATGACATCCAGTCCATTCAATGAGAAGCAAAGAGTGGAGAAATAAAAACACTGGTGGAGTCATGATCCTTTCCCATTTGCTTCAAGGGGTTCTCTAATTGGAGCATATCATTGAAATAGGATTCCGGGTGGAGGTGCAGACAATGTTTCATATGTTCCCCTGCAAAATTGTGTGAGGAATTCAAGTTTTTCACTTAAGCCAGTGGGCCCACTAATATACAAAGGTCTTTAGAACAAACAAACATCCTTAGGTTTGGGGCCAATCTATATTGTGGAGGGTGCAGTGATATATGATTTACAATGATTTCCATATAGATAATGCATTTTAACTACCCATTCCTCCAATATGTATACAGTAAGAATAGTCCTCTTGCTATGCAAGAAGAATGGGATTCTGAAATTCTAAAAGCAAGAAATGTAAAGTTATGCACCTAGTTTCACATGGCTTTTATGGTTCTGAGGGGTTTGGGTTTAGACTGTCTATGAAGAGAAAAGGGCTGATGTAATGGTTGTTGTTGTCTAAATTGGTTTGTGCAAAGTATTTGAAACAATTTTAGCATTGGGTCAAAACAATATGTGGCAGCTTTAGCTCTGCAATAAATATTTCTTTTGTAGGCACTTATTGTATCTTACACTAAAGCAGACTAATATAGTTAAAATGATATTGCACTTTCAAATGTTGGTATTTTATGGTGCTCCTCTAAGCATTATCTCAAGCTGCCACAGATTGTACACATAGCATTTAAAAAAGGCTCCAAATGATGGGGAACCTCTAATAAGTTTAGTGAACTGGTGAAAAGAATAAGAAATTGAAAGGTGCCAATAATTAAGTGAAATCCATTGTAGCTCAAGTGTGACTTCCCTGGAGTCATCAAAATGGGAGAGCAATAGCTTTGATATACTAGTGACTTGGTGGTTTTCCTTTGAAAGTGTATTTCTCGTTCAGTTACTCTGCTTGAGTGGTAAACACAAGGATTCCAATATTCTTCCATACCATTATTCCCATGGGATCATTCTCTGCCAAGAGAAAATATGACTTCATAAGTTGGAATTTGAACTTTTCACATACATAAAAGGCTAGTGTCTTAACTGCCTGCATTGTGCCTTTATTTTCAAAAAGGTAGTACGCGCTGTGCAATCAGATTATATCACTTATGAGGAAGTGTTATATTCAAGCCATAAATCATCATCCAAATGTAAAATATTTCTATTTTTGCATAGAAATACTAATAGAAAATTTGTGTGAAATTGTGTTGTATGGATTAAATTCTGTGTCACCTACAAGAATCTCTATCAACACTATTGTCCTTTTTGCATTCACAGGTACTTCAAAAGCTCGGAAAAGCAGATGAAACTAAAGACGAACAGTTTGAGGAATATGTAACTAATTTCAAAAGGCAAGAGGTAAGAATTTGAAGCAGTGTATGGTAGGGATAAAGAAACAAAGTAAAGATTTGTGGATCCATCTTAAGTTATCAGGTGGATAAACGAGGATAATGCTTGTAGAAATTACTTTCTTTGAGTAAATCTTAATGATACAGCAGCACTCAACTGTGAGTACTTTACATTTAAAGACTTCATTATTAAATTAGGCACTCAATGTTAAGGGTCTGATTTAGAGATTAAAATGGGATACTCTGTCCCAATCATGACAGACATCACACCAGTCCTACTGCAAGTGTATTCTGCCCTATAGCACTTGCAACAAGACAGACGGGATATCCGTCACCTTTGTAATGTAGTACCATCTTCCAAAGTCTAAATCAGCCTTTAGTATTTAAAACCTTAAATTTCACTTTACCCCAAATTGTATATGTTGTTTATCAGATCTTGGCATTTTAAAGGACTTATATTATGTTTGGAATGTAGCTGCTTTCCGGTAGCTTTCCCCAGTTTAAGTCAGCAGCAGTCATTCTATATATTCACTTCCCGAAGCCTAGTTGGATGCAGTTTCTGGTCTTTATTTATAATGAATATTGCAAAGCATGAGATGTGGAGGGTTCCCAGATTTTCAAGAAATGCCCATAAAATAAATTTGCATATCAAAAATCTACATGGGAATTATTTACCTAGTGGTTTCCTGAATATAAGGAACTCTGAGATGATTAGTAATACCCGTCATAGAGTGTCACAGATAATATGGGACCTCTTGGCAGCTATACATGAGCCGCCTCCAAGAATGAGCGACTCTGGCACATCCAAGAAACAAATATATATTTTTGTTTACAGGTGAAGGGTAAAGGTGCCCATTGTTTGCTCCTCTACCTCCTCCCACGAAATAAGTGAATAGATATGTGCAGCCAATTCTGCAGGTTCCTTGGGCCATCTTCAAATGAGGGAAGTTGGAAAATAGGGCTCCAAGCACTATTGCTGGGAAGTGAGTGTGTATATTACATATTAGTACTGGCAAATAGGCCTATGCGCACAACTTCTCTCACGCTTTGGGAAGGACTCCACGACTCTTGAGCACTGTATCATTACAAGTAGCTTTACTAACTTACTGCCATGCAACTGGATGTGTCATTTTCTTATTGTAGTCATGTTTCATTGTCAGAATGTGCCTCTAATAGAAGTAAATACAATACATTATACTCCCACATATTATAATACATTATTAGATATTATTTGTTCACTTTAATCTATTCCACACAGATAGGCACTATAGTAATATTATCAAACTTCACAATTCTTCGTTTTGTTCTCCTTATACAGTTATAAGCACAAAGGTTCAAGATTTGATTGGAAAAGGTGCTGGGTATAATATTTGTAGTTTATGAGACAGTTATATGTCTTTGTGAATCGATTAAGTATGTAAAGATATCTTGACAAAGCCGCAAGAGTAGTAAGCACAGACACGTATGGACATGAGTTGTGGTAACCGATGACAATAACTTCTTAAGCGGGCACAAGCATAATTGAGATCAAAGTTAAGGGAAAGATGGAGGTACTAAATTAGTAATTCATCAGCTACCTTTTGCTCACATCCAGGAATCGCAGGCATTCAACTGCAGGAAATAGTTTCATAAGTTGTATTCATACGATAGATATACAAGATAAACGTACTGTTGAGTGTGCATTAATAAGAAATTATCATATCAATATTTTCAATGAAAGATTCTAATGTGTTTTTGAGCGGTGAAAGAGAAAGAAGAAATGTTGTGCAAGGTTCTCTGATAAACACTATAACGAGTATAAAATAGTTTAGTACACACCGAATTGAATAGAGTCAGAAATCCTCAAAGTCAAAAGATTTGTAGTATATTGTTAAATTGTTATGTTGTTAAACATTATTACCCCCAAATGCGGGTAATCATAGCTAGTAATACCCCGACCCTGCAAATATTGGCCCAAGGTACAAGTGAGGGCCGACAGTTAGGGAAGGGTAATTAAAAACCATGTTTGCTCTGCAGGTAAAGTCCATCCGCTTTTTAGCACACTCGTCTCTCTTCCCCGTTTTGAATTCGACTCACCTTTTGTCCAAGACGCCGAATCTGGCTACATCACTCTTTCAGCAGATGTTGTTTTCATCTTTGACTTGTGCCTGCCCCTCCTCTTCTCTGTCAAAGTGGAAATGCAAGCCTGAATGCAGAGTGACAGTAGAGATTGGTACCTGGACAAGGAAAGGGAGGGCTCAGCACAGAGAAAGTGAGAGCAGCTTCCGATAACAAGCATTTGCGAGAGTTTGAGCTATTGGCATTGTAGTGACAATGCCATGTATTTATTTGTTTTGATAACCTGCAAATGGTGCATAATTACACACTTTTTTCGTATAGTCCTTGCTTCCGAGAAGCAAGGCTGGCAGTGAAAGAGGCGCAGATACTGCCAGCCTTGCTTCTCATAATCATGGACTATAAGACTATTAATAACATCAGTATGAAAAGGCACTGGCCAGCATTCTGTTTTGTAGCTAGGTTTGTGCTGTTTAAACACAATTATTGCATGCCTTTGTCTAGTGTGTGGCTCTTGTGTGTATGATATACAAGTACTTTTCAAGCACGGGTGCCATTTATTGTTTTAGGTATCTCTTTGACCATAGCCCACGCGGCCTGTACATGGTTGTGTTGTAACCTTGGCCTGCTGCCATTGTATATGGTTGTGTTATATTGTGTTTATTGGTGACTGATATTGGACAGCTTAGTATAGGCCAATGCTTTGTTCTGTTATGAATTGCACTGGCTAGGGATCAGCTAACTCTGGTTATAGACCTCTGTGTCAGGGGCATGTAAGTCTGCACACACCGTACCTGTGAGAACAGCTCCGGTATCCATGGCCCCCACCCTGTATATACCCTATGGAAGGACAATCACAGCCCACCATGAGACATCTTTCACTGCCCTGTTAATAACCAGCACTTTATAATGTACCCAAGAAGTATAAAAGGTTGAGGTGGCCCTGCTTAGAGTCAAACTAGCGCTTGTGCGTGTCTCATACACACACATTTCTGCAAGAGGCGCGTTAACCCGCTAAGCTACATCTCTTGTTAATGGACCCCATTAGAACCACCAAAGGACCCGGCCTGGGTGCTGAGAACTGCTGAGCTGCGCAGTGCGTGCTTCAGAAGGAGGTGTGTTTATTAGTATTCCTGCCTAAGATTGCCATATTCGTGAGCCGAGTTAGACAGGCCTGAGTGACAGCACATAACCCACGGAGGCCGGGGTGCTGCACGCGAAGCGCTTCAGTACTCCCCCTGGAGGTGGCACTCTGGTCTGGCAGTCGCCCACAAGCAGCCCACACATCAGACCTGGTGAAAGAATTTGTTTTTATATCCCCGGCTGGAAGGTCCCACGGGGGGCTGGGGATCCCTTTCAAAGGCAGGGGTGTTGCAGTTCTGGGCATCGTGGAGGAATGTGCACTCATCCCCACCACAGACCCAGTCCATGAAAGGATGAGGGCAGATGAGCTGAAAGGTGGAGTCCAGGGGATCACTGGCCAGCCGAGGACCCCTGGCAGAAGCCTCGTTGTGCAGTGGTGGTAAGGTGCAGACATAGGGAAGGTGAGGTGGGTGTAAAGGAAGGGGTAGTAGAGAGAGAAGGGAAGAGGAAAGACAACTAACAGTAGTGAGGTGATGCATCTGGGGTAAGGGAAACAGTGAAGATGGTTCAGGTGGAAAGGTTGCAAAAGGGAGGTACCACAGTGGAGGAGAAGAAAAGAGGAGGCGAGGATGGCGAGAGAAAGGAACTGATGTATGGGAGAGAAAGAGAGGTAGCTGATGGGAGGTACAATAGTAGGGTAAACACAGAGGAGAGAAGACAAAGGAAGAAGAACAATGTGAAGAAAATGTGAAAGGACGGGGTAAGAAGTGAAGAGGAGACAAACAGGAAAACACAGAGCGAAAAGATAACTTGAGCGGAGTAGAGAGCAGATGATATGACAGGAGAAAGAAGAGACACTGCTGGTTGAAAAGAGAGAAAAAAGATTGTGTTGGCAAATACGATGAGAAAGTGAAGGATGGAGAAAGTCAAGCAGAGGAAGACTTAGTAAAATGTGAGGGAGAGGAGAGGAAGCATATGAAGAAATTGTAAGGAGTAGAGAGAATTCAGAGGGGTTGTAAGGGTAAAGAGGAGGACACCAGACTGGATGAGTGGAGGGAAGAAACCATAAAGAGAAGTGATATAGGAGATTGTAGAAAGGGACAGCACAGCGAGAAAAGAAAGGAAGAAATACAAGGGCAGGGTCCATGTAGAGAAGGGAGAGAAAGTGGGGGCAGGGAATAATGTTTGTGGTTAAAAGCATCTGATGGTGAGAGATATGTAGAGAATTGGGGGGGCAGGGTAAAATAAGCCATTCCATGGTGAAGAACAGGGGCACAGCACTGGTGATACCCCATGAATATCCTCTGCCTTGCCAATAAAGTACCCTTGTACTGCGAGTTAGGATCTGAGCATCTCCTTGAAGGGTGGGTGGGAGTGGGGGGAGATCTGCTTAAGGACTCCATAGAATGCCTGAAGGATTTGAGAGACTTTAGGGGGGCTAGACAATATATCCTCAGAGAGGAGGGCAGAACAGTCTTTTTGAGGAGCCTGGGCTGAGGGGGAGGAAGCTGTGAGGCAGGGACCAGTGGAAAGACAGGGAGAGCATCTTCTGGGTAAGAAACAAATGAGACAGAGAGAAAGTCCAGACTGTGTTAAAAGAGCATGCATTTAGAGGGGACAGTAACAGGAAAAGGAAAGGTGATGAAGATGATGATCCGAGAAAGAGGTATGACAAGGAAACAAGAGATAGTCCACGAGACAGATAAAACGAGCAGAAAACCATAAAAAAATAAAAGACGGACACCAAAGGCACAATCAGGGTGCTCACGTGTGCCAACCATCCGAGCTGCTGTTGTTATTTCAGGAATGCAGGCGGCCGCGCTGTGTGCCAGGAAGAACCAGCTATAAATAAATCAGACAGGAGGAGGGAGGAGAGGCCATCACACGATGTGCAGTGTGATGGCCAACAAAAACATTCTCTAAGTGAATTTGCCAACGAAGGGAACTCAGCACACAAAGGAGGGACAGTTCCAGAAAAGCACCAATAGTAAGCCAGCATTGTTAAATGGCACACGTAAGAATCAATAGCAATTTAAAGGTGTGCTAAAAACACATAGAGGGATACAACAGGTCTTCCAGAGTCCCAACTTTACTACTCCTAAACTGAGAAAGATCCTAACTTTAAGACTTTGGGTATTCACAGAAGGCATTAAGAAGTCCTAAAGTTAGAAGTCCTAACTTTACTACTCCTAAACTGAGAAAAATCCTGACTTTAAGACTTTCGGTATTCAAAGAAGCCATTTAGTGAATAACGAAATGAGTAAGTGCCTTCTGTGAATGCCAAAATGGTCGTAAGTTTAGGATTTTGTCTTAAGTTAGTTCTGTGAATCGGGCCATTTGATTTCAATAAAATCACACACATGTGTGTGTGTATATATATATATATATATATATTCACTGAAAAAAACCATAGGTTTCACACCATTTATAGTTAGGAAATAGCATTTAAAAAACCTATTAAATTCACTGAAAAAACAATAGGTTTCACACCAGTTATAGTTAGTGGAAATTTTACTGACATAAAACCATTGAAATTCCACGTTATAGTTAGTTGGACTCACTATAACTTGCGCGTGTAATGCACTGCTGATGACGTCACATATTACATCACTCATGACATGGTCAGTGACATCACTCATGACATCACTGATGACACCATCCAGTGAATGTGTGCCTTTCTGAAAAATAAATATGTTTTATATATGTATATGTAAAGGTCGATGGAAGAATAAATGTTAAAATAAGTGTCTTAATGGATGTTTTTTTTTAATTGATTGGTTAACTGGCTTATTAAGTGTATTTTAGTGAATACATATATTAGCGAATATTGTTTAAATATTTAAATGTTTGTATCAGTGTTTCACTTTGTGTATAAGTGGCTGCATGGGTTAATGAGTAGCTACATGTGTGTGTATATGGGTTATTAGATGTTTTTTAAGTATCAGTATGAGTGTCTGTATGGTTTGGTGGGGGTATTACTTAGCACATAGATGCATCAATGTCTGACTCACTGTTTGTATGTGTTTGGAAGACGGCATATGTGCAGGACTATATGGATGGATGAGTGTGTATATGTGTGTGTTAGTGAGTGAATGACTGTCTCACTAGTGTCTTTATCAGTAAATACATATGTTTTAATCTAGTATATGTGAGTATTGATGTATATAAGTGAGTATATGTGAGAGTGAGAGATTGTAAGAGTTCCTGTTTAAATAAGTATGTGTTTCTATAAGTGATTGTTTAAGAGAGTAAGTATGTGTAAGTTTCCTTAGAAGTAAGGTGGTAGTGTGTTTATAGCTGTATATGCAAATAAATGGATGATCAATAGTTTATTTGCATGTGTGAGTATGTGTGTGAGCAACTTTTGGAAGACTGTCGATGTGTTACAGGATGTATAGGTGTATCACTACATATGATGAGTGAGTATATGTATGAGTGACTATATAGAACTGTTGGTGAATTAGTGGATGTGTATATAAATGGTGGAATTACTAAATTGGCTGTTGTAACTGGTATGGGTATCTCCTTTTTTTTGAAAATGTTAGTTTCTATTTTTGAATATGTGTTTCAAGGGTTACAGTGAAAGGAGGTCTGTCACTCTGTCACAAGGATGGTGTCATCAGTGATGTCATGAGTGATGTCACTGACCATGTCATGAGTGATGTAATATGTGACGTCATCAGCAGTGCATTACACGCGCAAGTTATAGTGAGTCCAACTAACTATAACGTGGAATTTCAATGGTTTTATGTCAGTAAAATTTCCAGCTAACTATAACTGGTGTGAAATCTATGGTTTTTTCAGTGAATTTAATAGGTTTTTTAAATGCTATTTCCTAACTATAACTGGTGTGAAACCTATGGTTTTTTCTGTGAATTTCATAGGTTTTTTAAATGCTAATTCCTAACTGTAACTGGTGTAAAACCTATATTTATTTCAGTGAATTTCAAAGGTTTTTTAAATGTTAATCCCTAACTATAAGTCTCAGTTTATAAGTAAGACTGTTAGCGCTCTAGTTGTTCTTTAGAACACTCTGTGACATTCTGTCATTGGGCTATATTTGGGCTACATCTGGCTGATATTTGGGCTACATTTGTTTTTTTTGTCTCTGGTGGCCATCTTTGGGCTACATTGGGCTACATTGGGCTACATTTGGGCTACATTTGGGCTCAAACATATATATAGCCCAATGTAGCACAATATATATTTTTTCAAAGTTAATTTTCGTAAAAACCACTTGAGCATATATCTTGAGACATAGCAAAGGCACATCGGGCTACCAGTCCCTACAATTTTGCCAAATTTTTATTTGTATATATATATTTTTTTTTTTTGCCTTGGAGCGCTCCCGGTGCGCGCCCCGGTGAGCGCCCTGGAAAGCGTAGTTTTATGAAGCGCCCCGGGGTGCGCACCGGGGAGCGTCCCGTAAGCGCCAATATCGCGAACGAAAACATGATCGTGACGTATCGCGTAGCCGCGACCGCGTGATACGCACGGCGTAAACGCACCCGGAAGGACTCGAGCAAATACGATCGCGCAACGTAGGCGTCCGACGCGCTTACGAGACGCGCCCCTGGGCGCGCCTCGGGGCACGTAGCGTAAGCGCGTCGGGTCATGTGACCTGGAAATAAAAAAATTTATTGGTTCATAACAGTTTTGGTTTCATAATGATGAAGCCCCTGGTCATGTGACCTGAAAATAACACTTTTCATTGGTTCAATATTTTTTTTTTTTCAAAAAGATGAAAGACCCCACCTTTTTTCCTTATTCTGACTTTGTCCTTTGACTTAGGAAGACCTGTTTGTACCTCTCTGTACCTTTTTGATCTTTATAATGGCTTCAGTAGCAGCAGCAGCTGGTGCATCTGCACCACCACCACCACCATAACCACCAAGAGGACCACCACAAGATATCATTGGTGGTCTACAAGAGGAAAAAAAGGAGGAGGAGGGGGAAGAAGGGAGAAGATGGCTTGATGAACAAAATACCCCATACCAGCCAAGACCACACATTATATGGGAGTTTTTTTCCATCCCACAGGGGAAGAAAAAAGTAAATGCAGCCAAGGTGACTTGCAAAATCTGTGGCGTGGAACTTTCCAGGGGAAACCCGAACAAGAAATATTCATTTGGAAACAACACAATGATACGCCACATGCAGCGCAGGCATCCAATAAATTATTCTGCTGCAGAGATGAGGGAATTGGCCAGTAACCCTCCCCAATCCACAAGCACCACCTCAAAAAGGAAGCAACCCACTCCGTCTGCACCAGAGGAAAGTGAGACGATGCCGTGCATTCAGCCACGATTTGCAGATTTCCGAATTATCTGTAAATATTGTGGGAAGACCATCTCCTATGGAGAACAAAGCGTAAAGCTCATCGTCCTTGCTGGGGACAACCATAAATAGCCCAATAAACCCTAATTATTTCTTTTTTTTTTTTTTTTGCTCCAGTTGAGCCATTTTCAATTCCCTGTTTTTTCGTTTCTCCCCATAAAAAATACAAAAAAAATATAAAACTGTTCAGAAAACCCAAAAAAAGTACAAAATGTTTAAAAAAACAATAAAAAAAATATAAAACAACAAAAAGCAGAAAAAAACAGTTCTTTTTAGAACTACCTCCAATTTATAAAAAAGGCTTCATTTAAAAAAAACTCTATTATTCATTTTTCCCCATGGGACGCTCCCCGGTGCGCGTACCGGGCGCTCCCCCCGCGCAAATCAAAAAAAAAAAATTTTTTTTTGCCCCGCTGGGCCCTTTTATGGCCCCCACATCAAACCTAGGGTGGTCTATCCCTGCCCCCTTATGGTCATATCCCCCTTTGATTTTTCCACCTCTTATGTCTCGATTTTACCGAGACACAAGATGGCGGCCGCTCCGGACTGTTTCGAATGTTTACAGACACCCGAGAGCCAATCAGCTTTCTGTGCGCAAGTCGCGTGGCGCGCCCGGAGCGCTCCCCGGAGCGTGTACCGGGGCCCTGCCATAGATATATATATATTTTTTAACCTAAATTACTCAAAATCCACTGGAGCACATATCTTGAGACATAGCAAAGGCACATCGGGCTACCAGTCCCTACAATTTTGCCAAGTTTCGTGGAAATCCATTCAGCCGTTCGGGCTAAAAGTGAGTTCGACCGCCCTATGGAAATTAACATGGGGAAAACGCGTTTTGGGACCCCCTTTTATCTCGGCCCCCGCTTGACGCATCCCCCCAAACTTTCAGGGAAGGACCGGAGCTCGACGAGGCCATTTTGAGGAAATTTTCAGGCAGATTCGTCAACTGGCGCCAAAGTTACTCCAAATAGAATTTTGAGATTTTGCATTGAAAAAAATCCTAACTATAACTACCTACTGGCGACCGCCAGTAGGTAATATATATATATATATATAAGCAACTCCGTGAGGTCCCCCACCAACAGTCTCCACGGCACAGAGGGATTCCACAGCATGGCAAGTTTCTTTCAGGTAATTGTAATTTTTTCTCTGACACATGTGCAAACACAAAAAGGACGGTGGACGCGTTTCGGCAAAAGCCTTCAACTGGACCATAGAGTCCCGCCATATAGACTGTCTATTTAACGTGATAAAGTGCAAAGGTCCCCCATTGATTTTCATTAAAAAATAGACTAGACTGTTAACCCACATTAAACTTCTTTTGATATGGCAAAGAATAACAGACATTTGCTTCAAATTTACATTGTTACATTTTCATAATTAGACTATATTGGCAGTATTTTTTTTTTGTAAAGTACCTTTTTCAAATTTCAAAAGGAATATGGCATGGCAGCATGTGATATAAATTACTATTTTTTTACTATTTTCTAAAATTGTGTATCTAAAATCAATTTAGCAAAAGGAGGAGAAAAAGTGGTAAAAGTGATGAGAAGAAAAGTGAGCAAGAGGGTTTAACAAAGGGCGATGTTTAAAGGAATTCTTCAAAAGATGCTAAATGATGAGTGTGGCGACAGGCAAGGGAGATATAAGTCAGGTCAACACTTTCTAGGTGAAGTACTTTTATGTATGTGACCCCAATCCTCCTTTTTCTACACCTATTCTGGGACAGATTAAACATAATTTAAAGTTAAATTAAAGTTGACATTGAACTGGAGATGAACTGGAACTAGAACAAAACCCAACCATTAATAAAAATATGCAGTAATATGAATACATTTCCCCAGTACATTTCATTTTTCCAAATTATCATTATTGTATGGAGAAAGGAAAGTGATGTGCTAAGTGCAAATTACGCTCATCCAGATATTAAATTCAATCAGTTCTCAATTCACATGATATGTCTTCGAGGATGGGGCAGGGGAGTTGTAATAAATACATAAGTAAAGTACTTTGTGCACAACAGAACTTCAGATGCCTATGTTATAAAAATTGACAACCTCACAAGACATGTTATAGAACCAAAAGATCAAAGTGACAAGTGCATAGTGCAAATATGTTGTGCAAATTTGCAAATTTCAAAACATTGTCATTCTCCAGGAGATTTTTTTTTCTTTTTCTTCCGCAAGTTTGAGATAGAGTCAGGAAATATCCATAATGTTCGCTTGGGCAGTTTTACAGTTTTAATATTCAACTTAGGTGGTTCTGTTACTAGTTCCAGAGACATTCTTGTCACCTATGGCATGATTCTTGCTTAGTTCGCCTTCCCTTAAAAGGCCAGGTGTAGCGGTTTTTAAAAACCCGTAGCTCTCTTTTCATTCTCTAAAAGTTTTGTTATAATTGATGGTTTTCTTCAAATTCAGTGATTGTCCAATCATTCAGTTGGGCAACATCATGGAGGATTGATGTTCATCTTTTTATTTATCTTTTTTACTTTTTATTTATTTCTTTTTTCTTTTTCTTGCTTATCTCGCCTCTTCTCTTTCTTAGCACTCCACTTTCCAGGTCTCTTCTGAGCAATTTGATTCCAAAATTTAAATTCCATGAATTTTATAGGTGAACATGCAATTCAGCATCCAAAATATGGCCAAAAGGTTTTTCTGTTCCAAGAGCTAATATTAACTTAGACTCTCCTCTTCTGAGTTCCAGGGTCTTATCCCCCCCTCTTTCATTTTGTTTGATCACTTTAGCTCTGAAGTATCATAGTCCTTGAATGTTCCCTTGATGTTTTTCGGAGAAATGTTTGGCCATCGGGTATGCCAAATCCTTGTTTTTAATTGTTTGGAGATGCTGCAGAATGCGTAATTTAAGTTTATTGATGGTGCTCCCAACATACAGTTGTTTACAAGGACATTCTAAAACATATACCACATATTTTCTTTCACACATGATATGTGCAGTTATCCACTCCTTTTTTCCATTCGACAATAGATACGATTGTGTATTTGTTCCATGTTCACATGCTTTGCATCTGGAACACTTCCAAAATCCAGGAGTTGTCAGTAATGTTCCTTTTTCTTTTTCGGGTGTGTCCAAGTGGCTCTGAGTCAGGATATCGCCCAGCCAGGCAGTTTTTCTGTATGTTATTTTAGGAGTAGAAAGTAACTTCCTCTTCAATGAGTCATCAAGCAGTAATATATTCCAATGCTATTTTAATGATTCTTCTCAGGCCATTGTTTTCTACGTTGAAATCCAGGATGATCCAAGTTGTATCATCATCTTCCTTACTTTCCTGCTCATTCAATAATTCTAATCTTGGCTTCTCCATTACTCTAATTTGGGCATCTTCTATGACTTGGAGAGGATAATCTCTTGCCAAAAATCTAGTGCCTGTTTCTTCTAGATTTTTCTCAATGTCAATGGTTTCTGAACAGTTCCTCTTGATGCGGAGCGTCTCACCATACGGAATGCTCCATTTCAGATGTTGTGGATGTCCACTGTTGGCATGGTGGATACTGTTAGTAGCCGTGGGTTTCCGGTGAATTCTAGTACAGAGCATCTGATTTTGTGCGAACACCTCAATGTCCAAGTAGGTCACTTGTGTCTTGCTCCAAGTGGATGTGGAGGATAAGTTATAGTTGTTTTGGTTCAAGCTCAGGATGAATTCTTCAAGTATCGACACATCTCCTACCCACACTAGAAATAAATCATCGATATATCTCATCCACGATTCAATATTGTGCTTGTACTTGCTCTGTTGAATGCCCTCCTCCCAGACTTCCATGAATAGATTGGCATACATTGGGGCAAAGGAAATCCTCATTGCGGTGCCTTGCCCCTGGAGAAATGTCTCTCCATTAAAGAGAAATGCATTCTGTGATAAGCAATGGTTCAACATGTCCACAATCATTTGTTAGTGTTCCATATGGCTCAATGATCTTGTTTCTAGGAATTTACTCACTGCTTCTAGGCCGTCCTTATGGCAGATGGAAGTGTATAATGAAGTCACATCGATTGTGATCATGGTCTGCTGGTTATTCCCATTGATGGGTTTACAATCTATTCAAGAAGGCCGTAGTGTCCTTTAAATGTGACCGTAACTTCATCACATATTCCATCAGAAACACATCGATGTAATGACATGTCCTCTCCAAAAGGGAGCCCATGGAACTGACTATCGGCCTGCCTGGGGGATTTATGAGTGACTTGTGCACTTTCGGTAGAAAGTATATTGTAGGTGTCACTGGATTTTCCACCTTGAGGTACATATATTCATCAAAGTTAATTAATCCCCTCTCTTTCCAGGTCAGTAGTTGTGAGTGATATTCCATGGTCCATTGTTCCATCAGGTTCTTTTCCAATTGTTGGTAGTGGTCCTGATTCCTAAGTTGTTTATAGGCCTCAACGACATATTGCTCCCGATCTGGTAGGACAATATTCCCGCCTTTATCGGCGGCCTTTATGATGATGTTTGGATTGTCTCTCAGGTCTTTCAATGCTTTTTGTTCTCTCTGTGTGAGATTCCATGATGGTTTGTTATTCTTCTTTTGCTTTCTCATGCAGAGTTGATTGATCTCTTCTACCACGATATCATGAAATAAGTCAACCTTATTCCCTGGGGGTAATTGCGGGCAGAATTTAGACTGAGTTTTTAGTCCACTTTCGCCACAGTGATGAGTATAGATGCCTTCTTTTTTGCAGAATATTAAGTCATCTTCAATACTGGAATTAAAACTCAAGCAATTGTCTGGATTCGTACTCCCAAGGTTGGACAATGCTTTTAGGGCCGGTAAATCTTTGCGATTTAATGGGGAAATATCCTGAGATTGCAAGCCTGATGGCCCCCCTGTGGTTGCTGGCTTCTCTTCAAAGTATTTTTTTAATTTAGCTTTGCAACAAAATTTGCACAGGTCGATGCGAAAATTTGGAATATCCATACTTGCATTTGGACAAAAGGTCAGTCATTTATTGAGGAGACTAATGTGGTCTGGATTTAGAATCATGCTTGAAATATTGATGACCAGAGCTTTGTTGAATTACATCTTTTTTATTTTTGCTTTTTCTGTTCTTCGCCTCTTTTGGGCCTTGCTCCTTCTCTTACTGCGTCTGGTTGAGGGTTTTTTTTTCCCCTTACCCATGTTACTCCCCTCGCTCGGCCTCGTTGTCACGTCTCCGATTGGGCTAATTTCATTTCCCCCCAAAAATCCAGTTTCAAAATCTCTGTCTCCTCATCAGCTGAGCTCAAATCAGAGTGATAACATACATTCCCTGTGCATCATGACTTATACATTTGTCCATCGCCGCTCTATTTCTCAGAGAGTCGTATTTCCTGGCAAATGTATAGATGCGGCCGTTAGCATAATCAATACGGTCACGATTAAATTTGGTAGCTTCCCTTTTCTCCACATCTAGTTCATGTTTAGTTATCTTGTTCTCCATGGCCTCCATCAGTTCTTTTTTCTCATTGTTGTTTGGTAGTTTATCTAATTCTTTCTCCATGGCTTTAATTCTTTTCAGGGTGCCTTCCAGTTTCCGCTCAGCATGTATGATTAGTGTTTTCATTAGCCTCAGAGAGAACTCATTTGTTTCCATTTGCCATTGCTTTATTAAATCCAAATCATTAAGTGTGGGCATGATTAAAATACGTAAACCCCTGGGTACTCTTTAAAACTCGATGTACTTCTCCAGTGTTGTTTTCTCCCACCACTTATTTATTTCCATTATTCTCACCTATTGCAGCTCTTTGACAAGGTTATGGACCGTCTTCCTCCTTCCTTCTGCTTATGTACTGCCTGTACTAGACGTATCCTTGGTTGCCATGTTATCTTCCAGAAGCTCATTGGCTCTCTGCGCCTGATTCGAATTTCTTTCTGCCATGTCTATTTTTTATATTATTTTTGGCTTACTACACTTAAGATCTCTTATTGCATTCTTATACGTGATACGTTTATTTCTTTAATTATTTCTTTAATTAGTGGGATATATATATATATATATATATATATATATATATATATATATATATATATATATATATATATATATATATATATATATATATATATATATATAGGGGCTTTAGTTCAGCCATCTTCATCCATTTATCTGTTGTTATGTCAATCCAATTTTCCTTCTTCCATCTGCAGCCTACAGCATTGTTTAGTGGGTCAGTTCACTTTAGCCATTGGCTAACTTCACTGTGAGTGATGACATAGTGCTCTTTCACAAAAACACATTCACACACGCAGATGCTCGTTTCAGTGCCACATACTACTCTATGACAATATGTGCTTTTTGAGAATAAAAATATTTGCATTTAGCCAATTTATTTTATATTGACACGAGCCAACCAGCTCCTCTAACAAAAAGGATTCACAAAACCATGACTAAACAAAACCAGCTCTGACAAAGCCAAAAGGCTAGCAGCCAACACCAAACATATTCGCTTTGCCAATGCTTGTGTGCTTTGATAGGAAGGAGTTCTTTGTTTAGTCCTACTAATGCTAATTCACGTATGAAAATCATTTGCGGAGTGACTGAAAGAAACTCTAAGCGAGACCTCAATTACAGCTGGTGCGCGCCTCTCTAAATGTTTTCCAAGGCTACAAGATTCGCCATAGTTGCATTCTAATTGGTTACACATTCAACCTTCTTTTTCTTTAAAACTCAGTGACATTCATACAATCAATCAGCATCGCCCGGTGCAGGTAAGCGCGGTGGGGGGATGGGCAGGGCTGGGGGGCGATTGGTGTCGGCAGACAACGGAATAGGGCAGATTAAATAAATAATAACTCCTAATCTGTCGTCTGTCGACATTCCCCCGCAGCCCCCCACCACTCTTACCAGCACCGGCCGCTGCTGCAATCAATATTAAGTGCACAACTGGGATCCATGTTTGTGGCTCAACAAACACTGTCTGCTCCTATGTGAGGACCCTGGAAGGAGGTGCCATAAAAACACAAAAGGCAGGGTGAGGCTTTCCTTATCGATCAGCATGTAGTATAAGTTCCAAATAGGAAATATCCCACTTCAGTTTGTGAAGAGCAGGTGAACTTTACTTACACTCTTACAGCATTGATTGGCAGGTGTCACTATGATTAAGCATCAAAAACCAGGAGAAGGCAAGAGTGTTGGGAAAAAGAAATGTGATAGTTTGGTGGTGATGGTGTGTCAAGACTGTGGTAAAACACAGTTGAATCAAAACAAAATGTAAATGTGCACGGCTATAAAGAAAAACAGATTGTAATTAATGTGATTTTTGATGTGACTTTCCTTGAAAAGAGATACAGATTTTTTTATATGTGCTTAAGGGCATATGTGTCCGCATTTATTTTCTGAATATGTATTTTTAGAAAATAAGGAGGGCTGGATGGAGGAGTGTTGGAACAAGGCAGCTGATGTTAGGAAGAAATTAAAGGAGCTAATGGACCCAGTCCACTGCACACTGAATTCAACCTCGTGTACATTATTTGGAATTTCTAAAAACAATTTACAAAATAAAGCCTATGAGTGATTGCAGTTAGTGTTCAATGAAAGGCTCATGAAAACAGTTTACCATAGGAATGTGTGAAATTTGCGTAATTTGCTTTCATATTGTCAAGTGACGTTTGGCAAAATTACACGAAATTAATCAAGAATGTTTTTGGCATTGTTTTGTGGGTATATATTGATCACTGACTAAAGAAGATGATGTCTGCTCAGGTAGTGGGCCGAAATGAAAATGTTGATATGTAATAATGTGGTCCTCAAACAAAATACAAATAGGGACTGCTGATCAAATATTGAGATTTATTCATATGATGATGTTCAGGTTTCAGAGAAAATGTTGATACATCTATTTGCATGCTGATCACAGAGGACATTCTTATACCAGTAAAACACTGTAAAATCTGAATAATGAGATATAAAGAAAAAATCTGTCTCTCCCCGTTTGTTTACACCACTACCATAAGTGATTGATTCATAATGCTCTGATGAGTTGTCATCATTCCAGGTTATGAGATATTGCAATGTCCCCTTGTGCAGTCTAGAATACCGAATGACCTCTACCTTATACTCTTTGCTCATGGGAATCATCCACAGGTACTGGGGCAAAAGAGAAACTATTGGTTGATTTTGCAGGTTTAGCTCAGGAAACAAGTATTAACTACATTGTGAACCTTCCAGCTAGCAGTTAAATGTTAGTTACAGTTCAGCATACACAAAATCGAAAAAGCCCTGAAATTGGAAAGTGTTGGTATGTAATTCACAATGCAAATCATACCTGATGCTCCCACCATGTTTTTTCTTTTTTTGGGGCTTCTTTTAAGGTCTGGCGTGACAACGCAGCTGTCGCCACACCTTATGTGATTGATAGAAACAAAGCTTTAAGAAGTAGCAAGGAGGGAGACTTTGAATCCACCCAAATACTGATTACCTCAAAGATAGATATAGATTGGACAGAAATTATGAGCTTCTCCTGAAAAAAGAGTGCTTTGATGTATCACACTGTTTTACTTTTGTTGTCTAGGAGTGGATTATCATTACGGTGTGCTATAGCTTGTAAACTGTTTTTTGTTAAAGAAAATCTTACATATTAGAATAGTAGGTAAGGGTTTTTGGTTGTGGTTACTCTCTGTGATAATTTCTCGAGGCGGTAGATTTTCACTTTGAGAATATTTGTTTGCTGTTTTCGAATGAATTGTATATAGTTTTATCAACTGTGATTTTGTACATATTTGTAATTTTATGACTACTGAAAGGGGGCTTTCGCTGTGCCCAAATGTTGCTTCCCTTGATTACAGATTTTGATTGGGCAGACCCTGAAAAAAGTGCTTTTATTTCACTTTGTTTTTTTCTTGTGGTAAAGCTTATGCCCAACACAGCAAGACTAAGGTGGTTATGGTGGCATGCTCTCGAGCAGAAACGCAGTCTGATGTCTACATGGCTGACATCCCAAGATGGCTAAAGACGATTTTAAAACTAAGGCAGGAGCCAAACTTTTGGAACCGCCTTGCGATAGACATAAGAAGTCTGTGCCTGTGGGCTTATCATTTATTCAGATGCCATTGTTTTGGAGCACTGACATTCTTTGCTTCTTTTAGGAATATCTTTCCACGACAAGGGTGAACCCCCAAACAGTGTAAAGTTCCTGGAGGACCCTTGGTAAAGCACAATGGCTCATCTGAAGTTTTATTATCTCACAAGATTTTTGGACCATAATGAGGGTGCCCCCCTTTGACATTGATGATTTTCAAGAGTTTCTGGATTCCCACACTAGAGTCCATGTCAAAGCCTTTCGGAGAACTCTTTTTTAAATAGGAGTTTTTGTGTAACACATTTGTGGGACAATCTGTTCTGAGGAAGGTGGGGGTCTTATAATCAAATCCACTGAAACGCGCTGACATACCTATAATACTCAATCTGTAATGACTGGGTACTTGGTAGATGGTGATGCGGATACCACATGAAGCATCTTTCACCGCAGATTGAATAGATCAGCTTTTTAAATTTAGACAATTGTGTCTGTTTTGTCTTCCTCTCCCTGCTTTGTGTTAGTGTCATGTACACATACACATTTGTTCTTTTTTGCATATTGGGTTGTGGTGTGCTGTTAATATTACACAACAGTTTTTTGTATTGTAATTGTTGATATGATCACTATGATGATTGTTTAAAACTTGGATGCATGCATATTGTAATGTACTTTTAAGAGAGACAGCATTACATCTTTTGTACTCCTGCTATAGCTTTGAGGTAGTGGATTTGGCTTCTGGAATGATTGAGGGGCGATTGTACAGTGAATAAATTATTTTACTGCTTTTGAAAGGGAAAATGCAATTTCAGTCTAGGTCATGGTGACAAGCCATTAACCAGAAATATAGTAATGATATGTTCATTATGATAAAGTTATGGCAAAGACAAAGGCCTGGTTTATTTATTGTGGATACTCAATAACAAAGCTAATAGGCCTTTAAAGGTTTATTGTTATTACGCTGTGGTAAACCCTGTAGACAGCTATTGCCGTACATGGATCCTCACAGATTACTATAGTACATAACAGTGTTGGTTTTCCCCTATCACAAACCCTGCTGGTAGAAGATTTGCATTTTGCCAAAGTTTGTAAAAACTCTTAAGAGGGTTTGAATATTGTTTTGCAAACAGTAGTTTTCTGTATGCTTATAATTTTCTGACTTCTTGCCTGAGAGTTCCCTTGTGCAGGATACAGTTGCCATGAGTGGGTTATGGTGCCAAGCTACTGGTAAAGGCTATAGGCCTGATTGGTTCTTTAGGACAAAGTATGTCAAGTGCAGTCAGCCTGATCTATTTATTATAACAATTTAAATGGTAATTGCATTCATATACCGTTTACTATCCCTGGCGAGGCATTGAAGTGCACACCACCTAGAAATCCAAGGTTAGTGTTGTTAGACCTGTCATCCTTAGGGTGGTCATTCCCCTATCTGTTTGCCTTTTGCCTCTTATTTTTGCTGATTATTTGTGTTGGCCTACGGACTCTGAGCACTTTACCACTGCTAACCAGTGCTAAAGTGCATGTACTTCTCCCCTAATCATTATGACATTGGCGTATACCTAATAGGCATATTTGTTGTACTGGTAAGTCTCTTGTAAAAGGGATATGCCATATACACACAGTCTGTACTTCAAATTCCACTAGTGGGCTGCAGCACTGATTGTGCCACTCACAGAAGTAACCTTTCAAACCTGTCTAAGGGCTGGCAGGGCAGTGTCTCTGTGTGCAGTTTACTGCCACTTTGAGTTGGCATTGAAAACTTCTTGCCAGTCATTAAACTCCCCTTTTATTGCATGTAAGTCACCCCCTAATGTAGACCCTAAGTGACTTTAAGGGCAGGTTGCCATGTAAGTAAAAGGTAGAGCATGTACTTGTATGTTTTGCATGTCCTGGTACTGACAAACTGCCTATTTTGTTTTCCCTACTGTGAGGCATGCACCTGTCATAAGCCAGCATTAGGAATTCTTAACTAACTTTTAAGCTGTAATTCCTGGTTAGAGAGGAGCTTTTTCACATTTGGAGTGGTAATAAGAAATCTTCCTTACTGGTGAAATTGGACTTAACATTACTGTTTTAGAAATGCCACTTTTAAAAAGTGGGCATTTCTCTGTAATTCTCTTTGTGCCTGAGAGCCTGTCTCCAATACACATCTGGGTTGGGTGACAGCTACACTTTGTGCATTCCCTCTAGACTGTGACAAACACGGGAAGGTGAGGCTCATCTGCCCTCTGAGAACTCATCTGGAATTTGATGGGTCTTTCTGGGCAGGGAAGAATAGGAAGGGCTGACACACTTAAATTAGTAGTGGCCAGTCCACATAAGAAGCAGTGATTTACCTCCTCTCACCCAGGGCTAGCCTGGCAGACAGGGCTCTGTTGAAAGGGTTCCTTGAGCATTTCAGAGAGTACTTGTGAAGTTACACCCTACATCAAAGGCACTTTTGGTTAAAAGTCCTGGGTCTCTGACCCCCTAAATCAGACACTTCTGGATTTTAAACTGAACCCCTATCAGAAAGACTGCTATGCTGCTTAAAGTACTCAACTGGACTGCTTTTATGGAAGCACTGCATTTCTGAGTGTTGCCCTGCTGCCTGGTGCTCCCTGACTGCTGGAAGGACTCTACCTTCTTTCCACTTGATCTCCAGGAGCTTGCCTCCTGTTTTCTGAAGTCTCAGGGATGCAAAAGACTTCCTGCAATTCTGCTGCTGCTGGACTTTCCCTTCTGCTAGTCCTAACTCTACCCGAGGTGCCCCCTCGAAGATATGGGCATCGGAATTTGGTTCTACATCTGTTTTCATCAAAAACTGATGCATTGCATCGACTGTATGAGAAATTCTGCCACAAAATTCTTTGACGCTGACGCAGAGGCTGCCTTACGACAGTGGCTGCTGTGTAGCTCGATGAGGACACTCTGAGCTGCTTGATGACGATTCCTTGCGTTCACTTAAATGGAACTTGGCCCAAGACACTCTTTGCGCAGCTCTGCGACAACGCAGTAGAATCTCAACGCTGACAAAAGCTCCATCCAAGGTATTTCTTCAGCTGGACCTGTCTGGGTCCCATAGCCGGCCTACCGTCGATCACAGTTGGCCTAAACTTTGGATTTGCATTGGTCTCTTGCGACCTCTAGTAACCTGTTGACCGCTAGTCACTTCTAAGCACTATTTTTGCATTTAATCTTTACAAAATGTATATCTCAACATCTACTGATTAGATTTTTGTTTTTTCTGGTATTGTTTTACTCAGATAAATATTCTCTGTTTACTAACCATTTGTACACAAGTACTTTCCACATTGCCTTGTTAGACAAGCCTGACTGCTCTGTGCCAATCTACCAGAGGTTGAGTGCAGGTTATCTTTTAGTGTGTGTTTAGCTTACCCCAACAAGAGTGGTAGTTCCTGCCTGGCCTTGGTGCATAGCTCAGCCAACCAGGAATCTAATTTCTAAAAATTTCAGATCCAGACAGACAATCCACATTTCAGCAGAGACACACAGAAATGCTTAGAGCACAAACCTCAGCCACTTTCTAAAAGAGTGGTTTCTGAACACACAGCGCCAAAACCACCTCCCAGAAAGATGTGTTATGACGTTGTGAGTTCATACATATATATATATAATCATGTGATCAAGCCTCTGGTTAGAGGCGAAACGCGTCATGCGGGCTTGCTGGGTTTTATTTTGTAAACTGGATTAAAAAGCACTGCACCATATACTGGGTCTGACTTATTCGTTTGGAGGACAGTCTCGGATTGACTGTGATGCTGCGTGAGTGGTGTCGAACGAAGAGAAAGCAATATATATATATATATATATATATATATATATATATATATATATATATATATTCCACAAGCAAATGTCCCAGGCGGGGGGAGCGGACTCTTAGCTGGCGCTGGCCGCGAGGAATGGGACAGCCTCGCTATGTTTCTGTAAAGCAAAGATCCTCTGTCAAGAAGACACCGCGCACCACTTCAGGTTAGTTTTAAGTGCTTTATTTTATGGAAATATTCTCCCACCTACGCGTTTCGGACTATCAAAGTCCCTGGTCACGGTGTATAAACATTAGTCCATCATTTGTTTTGCAATTTTATACAATTACACCCACATGGCTTATTATGATGCATTGCGGGTGTTGTAGGCATATTGCAGTTTTAATCGTATTTTAACACATGTCAGATGCTATGAGCCTGCAGAGATTACATCCATGATTTACGAGGAGTGGGGTAAAGGTGGCATTTACACCCATACTGGTTTGTTTGGTCAATTTTGAACAAACAAAGATTTACATGAAAGACAACCACTGTTTATTTTATAAGTTGTTTCATGTTCGAGTTAATATTGGCTGAGTGCCTTTTAACCTCAATTTGGATTTCTCTCACAGACGTTTAGCATTTGAACAAAAGCATTTATTTAAATTTGATTCTGCTTATACCACATTGAGTTAAACTGTACACGGTAAATACATTTTTCGTTCAGTTCATAATTTTAGCGTTTTAGTCAAAGTGTTGTTAACCAAAGTCCATTATGTATGTCTTCTATCTTACAGTTTAGATTTTATAGATGGACATACATCTCATCGTCCCCATTCAATCCAAGTGGGGCCTTTGTTTTGAATCTTATAATCAGTTTCGATTCAAGGCGGCATAGCCTTGTGGTTCGATCTCCACCTCTCTCATTCGCATCAATCATAGCTATGCCTGAATACGTTATATCTTTACAAGTTTTTCCAGGGTGTGATTTGAGATGTTTCGCTATTGCATAGCTGTAGTCTTGATTTGTTATTGAGCAAATGTGTTCCAATATTCGCTGTTTTAGGGCACATGTTGTTGATCCAATATATTTTTTTCCACAAAAACACTGTAGTTGGTATACTACAAATTGAGATTCACAAGTGATTTTGCTTTTAATTTCAAATTTGCGACCTTTTGGATCTGTCAGATTTTTCATTTTTTTTCAATTTTTTTATATATATATATGTAGTTATGTAGTTAGGACCTCGTTTCCAGAAGAAATGTATTTTTGACTTGCCCATAACTTTGACATCGTTTGACTAATCTGCATGCAATTTTCCCCAAAAAGTGTCAAAGTAGGTTCTGTGTGTCATGGAAAGTTTGGGGGTCCATGCAGTGGGGACGTAGAAATAAGGGTGCGAAATAAGTGTGCATTTGTGATGTTAATTCCTATAGGAATGCATTGTCGAACCTGTAGCCCGAACCGCTCAATGGAATTACACCAAATTTGGCAGAAAGGTAGATGTTGTTATACAGATTGTGCTATTTGTTATATAGTGAAATTTCTGGTTGCTGATATTTTGCGGTGGTTTCACTGTGAAATCGAGAGGCGCTCGAGATAAATCACAAAGTGCCCACCAGGGGTATTCTCTGGTTGGCTAGATGCATCCTGAACAGAAAGTTGCAGCGGTTTTACGGTTATTGCGGTTAAATCACGGCGTGCTCGAGGTAAATCGTGAAAGCTTGCCAGCAGGAATGCTGTGATTGGCTGGATGCAACCTGAAAAGAAAGTTGCAGCCGCCATTTGATCGATCGGGAATGGTTCCCATGGCTGAACATTTCTGTGAAAGCTAAGATAAGGGGTCAGGGTAGAGGTGCTCTTACTCCATGTTTGAGAAATGGGGGTGTTAGTGACAAAAGTTATGGGTCCAAAAGGGATTCTTTTAACCAGGCGCAATATTAATGATGCCCCCCACGGCCGCCTGCACAGCCCCCGCATACCACCATGGGGGCATTGCAACTATTGCAACGTCTTCAGGAATATTGGTAGAAATATATAAAAAGTAATATACAAATATTTGCACACACTCACAGGTCATTGTCACAGAATCATGTACGCACTCGCAAACTCACTCAGACACTTATACACCCATTCACATACCCACTTGCACATGTATAGATACAGCTACATACCCAGTCACATACCCACTCCCATACTCATTCGGGTACTCATGCACCCACTTACAGACTTACTCGGAGAGTGACGCACCCATGTACAGATCCACTTAGAGACTCATGCACCTAGAGACCCACTCATAGACTCGTGCGCACAGTCTCATACCCACTTAGAGACTTTTACACCCACTCACAGACTCACTTGGGCAGTCATGGACCCATTTACAGAACCACCCAGATCCTCACGCACCCACTGACAGACTCACTCGGAGAGGCACGCACCGATGTAGAGACCCACTCAGAAACTCATGCACCCACTTACAGACCCACATGCACGTATGTACTCTCAGACCCACTGAGATGCTCACACACTCACTGACGGATCCACTGGGACACTCATACACCCACTCACACACTCATACAGTCACTTACATCACAGATTCTGTCATAGAGCTATGCACTCAGAAACTCACACACACACTCAGAAACTCACACACCTACTCATAGACTCACTCAGATGTACACACATGCACTCACTCACCCACTCAAAGACTTATGCATCCACTCTCAAACCCACCAAGACACTTGCTCTTCCAGTCACAGACCCTCTCAGACACTCATGCATACACCCATTCACTCACCCACTCAAAGGCCTATGCTCTCACTCACAGACCCATTGAGATACTCGTACACCCACTCACAGATCCTCTCAGAGACTTATGCGCCCAGACACTCATTCACTCAGAGATTAACACACCCATTCACAGAACCACTCAGACACTCACGCTCCCAGTCATAGACCCACTGAGAGAATTATGCACTCAGTCAAGACCCACTCAGACACTCATGCATCCACTTACTTACCCCCTGAGACATGCACTTAGACACTTATGTATCCACTCACAGATCCAGTCAAACAGTCAAATACTTACTTTCAAATGCACAAAGTCACTCATGCACCGACTCACAGATTGACTGAGAGACTTATGCAACCGAATCACATATCCATTGAGACACTGATGCACCCAGTTATAGATGCACTGAGACAGTCACACAGTTCGTTACAGAAGTATTGATAGATGGATGCACCATCTTAAGAATCCACTGAAATACTTAAACAGTGAATAGAAGACTTACTGATACAGTGATGCATGGAGTCACAAATTCCACTGAAAGAGTTATACACTGTGCTATAGAGATATTAAGTGAGTTATACATGCTATTACAGAGTCTTTTAGATAGTAATATGTTTAGTGTGTTGTTTATAATCTATTTTGCAGTTATATGATTTTTTAAGTGGTGGTGGCTATTGAATGTGTGATTTTGTTTTGTCATTTGCCACATATTCGCGGTGATCGCAGCTACTGATATCTGGCGCCTGGAATCATTGCGAAAACGGTATATCGTCTTTAAAGATGCTTTTTAAACAAGCTCCCAATAAAAATATGATTTAAAATAGTGTACTAATGAACCCCTAGTGTCTAAAACACTGTAAAATGTGCTCATTATGGGCCAGATGTAGGTAAATCTCATTTACCGACTCTAGAATACCGAATTTTACAGATTCGGTATTCTAGATTCTGTAAATGAGATGTAGGAAATAATTCGGTAATTTTGACCGAATCGGTATGATTCGGTAATTACCGAATCGGTATTTACCGATTCGGTAATTGCCATTGATTCCTATGGGCCTTGAGGCCCATAGGAATCAATGTCAATTACCGAACCGGTAAATACCGATTCAGTAAAATTACCGAATTGTCAAGGGGGACAGGGTGTCACTTTGACACCCTGTTGCACCCCTGACTCTGGCTTGTGTGCCATGTGACACACATACATGCGCTTAGGGCATGTATGTGTGCCACATGGCACAGGTGTACATGCACAGATGTGCATGTACACAGGAATTCGTTACTTACCACCAAATATTATTTTGTGGTAAATAACGAATTCTTAAGGGCCTGTGGCACTGTTTTCAGTGCCACCTACATCTAGATTTACCTATTCGGTAACTTTACCGATTCTGTATTTTACCGGTCGGTAACGGCCGAAATCGGCCGATACCGACCGGTATTTGGTGTCCTACATCTGGCCCTATGTGTTTTATACTTTATAAAAAAAGGCACGATCGCCGCAGTAACCGAAGTCAACGCGACTCTCGAAGTAATCACGGATATAGAAAATCAGTTTAAAAGATTGTTTTTATACAAACTCCTTATAAAAATATGACTTGAAACAGTGCAGTAATATACCACTAGTGTCTAAAATGCTGTAAAATGGGTGCATATATGTGTTTTACACCTCTTAAAAAAGGCATGATCGTCACGTTTACCAGAGTCATCGGAACTCTCAGGGTAATCGCAAAGACGGAAAGCAGGGTTCGAACAATTTTTTTTAAACTTACTAGAAAAATATGTGTTCAAACATGTTTTTTAAGCAGTGATGTAGTTAGTAATGTGTGTATTGTAATACTTAAAATGAAGTTTTTATGGCTTTCTTGAGAACTTAAGCTGGGTAGGGGAGCAGGGAGAATGGATGATAATTTTATAGATTGTTGGGATCAGCATAGGCTTTCTTCAGGAGGGGTCTGACGTCAGCGTGTTTCCATCTGTCTTGAAGGTTGCTGTGGAGATGGACGTGTTGAGAATGCTGGTGAGTTGCGTGCTGATTGGGTTCATTGTAAGGCTGTAGAGGTTGTGGGGGCAGAGGTTGGTAGGTTCCCCAAAGTGGATAGAATGCCTGGGCAGTGAGCAGTGACCAGGTGGTGATGGTTTGGCTAGTGTTTGCTGGTTGATTGAGGGTTGTCGGGGTTGAAGGTATTAAGGTAAGGTATTAAATCGACCTTGTTCTTGCATTGATGTCTGTTGAGATGTTATTGTAGGCTAATGGCAGAGAACAGCTTTTGAAGTACAGTATAAAAATAAATGAATGAATGAATGAAAATATTTGTAAAGCGCACTGCTGCCTAGGCGTCCTGGCGCTAGGGAAAAACTGAACAAACACAACGCAATCATAGGTTAATATTGAGTAAAAAGCCAAGTTTTAATTTCCCTGCAGGAACGTCCTTCTGTTCAATTCCTTTCTCAGAAGAATAGGAGTTGAATTCCATAATTTAGAGGCAAGAAAAGAGAAGCATTTTCCTTCCCATCTTACTTTCTTTATCTTGGGAAGTTTGACCAACCCAAGCGTGGCTGATCTTAACTCACATGCAGGTGTGTAATGGGGGACCAAGGACTGCACATCCTCTGCCACACCACCAAATAGAGCTTTGTGAACCAGACAGAGTCACTTAAAATCAATGCACCTTCGTACCGGAAGCCAGTGAAGTTGTTTCAAGGCAGATGAAGTGGGATGGTATTTCGGTAAGTTAAGTAAGACTCTGGCTGCCGCATTTTGGATTGATTGCAGTTTGGTCAGTTGTCTTATCCCGGCTCCTAGGTACAAAGCATTGCCATAGTCAATTCTTGACAGAATTGAGGCAATTATCACTATTTTCCTCAGAATATGAGGAATAAAAGGAAGGATCTTTTTCAGCTGTCTGAGCATAAAAAAACAAGCTGATGACAGCTGATTAATCTGTGCATCCCAGTTTAGCTCATTATTAAACATAAAGCCAAGATTTTTGACTTTAGTTACTAGCACTGGACAGTCCCCTGCTAAGGATGGCCACCAATGCTGGCCCAAATAGCAGACTTTTGTCCAAACTCTACAACTTCCGTTTTTTCTGTATTTAATTTCAAAAAGTTGTCACTCATCCAATTCATCTGGGCCGAAATACAATTGGAGAATTTGACTGTCATTCCATCCTCTGCCTGGGTTAGTGTGGCTCACTGGTTAGAGGCGGCAGACCCGAGAGCAGAGGACGGCCCGGGACCAGGGTTCGATTCCCGGCGCGGCAGGTTTCTGGACCAGGGTCAGCGGACTCGATAATTCTCTCGCCTCGGTGCCCACTCTGATCAGCGATCACACTCGGCAACTCTGGGCATTAGCTTGCCTCATCTTCACTAACGGCCCCACCCGACCGCCGGGGATGCCTGGTCTCACCCTGGAGATACCCATTAAGGGACCATCTCTCAGGGAAGCCAGGAAGGGTTTCGCAGCGGTCGAAGCGCCTTGGGACCCTATGGGTAAGTAGTGCGCTATATAAATGCCAATACATTTACATACATTTACATTTACTGACACTATCAGCTGAGTGTCATCAGCATATGACACCAGCGAAAACCCAAAACTCTTTATTAGTTTTGCCAATGGGCCAACCTAAATATTAAAAAGAATAGGGGATAGTGCCGATCCCTGAGGGACACCTCCCGGCAATACGAATTCCTCTGGCTAATGTCCGTCCCAGTGGATGATTTGTTTTCGAGATGCCAGAAATGAGGACAATAAGGCTAAAGCTGAATCCGAAATACCAATGTCCTGAAACCTTTGAATTAACACCAGATGATTCACAGTATCAAAGGCTGCAGTCAAATCCATGCAGAACCAGAATAGCCCTACTCCCCCCGCCCCCCCCCACCCCTCCGAGTCCATGACCTTACATATATCCTCAGCTGCCATAAGCAAGGCGGTTTCTGTAGAGTGATTCGAGCGGAAACTATGCTGGGTATTATCCAGAATTTTATGAGATTCTAGGAAGGATGTTATCTCCATATTCATGGCCTTCTCTAATACCTTGGCAGGAAATGTTAAACAGGAAATGGGACGATAGTTTTTTTCGTCCAATGGGTCAAGCTTGGGCTTCTTTAGGAGGGGACGGATACAGGCTTTTTTCCACTGTGAAGGATATACTCCAGAGGAGAGAATAGTATTTAACATAGGGGTCAGACCAAAACTAATTTTCTCTGGGGCCAGATGTCTATTTCATTGTTTCTGCATATTTTCTGTCATCAATAAATCAATTTTTCATGTACTGAATGTATAAACTCCTCGAATCTAGAAATAAAGCTACTGTATCCAAATGGTTTCCATCCACACATCCACAGTGGTACAATTTCTCACTGTGTCGCGCTGCATCATGGGCAGAGGCTGCACAATTGTTCAGCTGCCTTTGAACAGAGCTTGCATCACTGCCGGCTGGCTGCCTTGGTGACCTTTGAGCTCTTGACATTCTCTTGTGAACAGTAGATCATTGATGCCACAACTGTTTTAAGTTCCTGATGGCAGAGGCTGCACGGGAAGTCCTCAGAGGGTTGGCAGATTGCTTTTCCTAACTCGCGCCTGTCTGTTTTTATGTCTATAAGTTCCATTCTAGCTAAATATATCAAGCTGCCGCCGCAGATGTCCAGAGATAACAGCTTAAATGAGTCCATTCTAATGCAGGAGACACTTCTCTACAAACCGGTTATTTATTGAATTAAAACCGCAATGCAAGATGAAACACATGCCGTTTTATTTATTTGTGCACAAGGGAACATTTTCACAAGAAGTGCTGTACATAGCAATAGAAACGATGCAAAAGGCACCTTAACAGGTATTGGTGGATATGGTCGAGAATGGGCGGTGGATAGTGACCTGTGAAAGTTGTGGGGCATAATGCTTGCCATCAATTCCCGTGAATGTGACAAGCATATCTGATTTGTTTGTGGGTGATCGGGTTTCCCCAGAGAACATTTAAAAAAAAAGGGTTTCATTAATGCCTTTTGACATAGTTTTCAACTGCATTTTCTAAAAAGCCTTATGTTCTGAAAAGGCACTAATGGAATATTCCACTATTTTCATGGTGTGCGAATGAAGCCTAAGGCTTCCCAGGAGTTAAGCCATGTTTTGAAAAATTCGCTAAAGGGTACCTCCTATATGATTATAATTACCTCCAGTGTGACATTGCACCATAAGTGAAAAAAATGCCTGTAGTAGGTCAAGGCCACCATTTTCTCTTAGGTGCCTCCCATGCCCTCGTGCCATGGTTGGTCTCCATTTCGCCAAGATTTACATGCAATATACTAGCACCAGCATGTTGCCATGGGTACCACCTTACTTCATGAACTAACTCCAGTATGCCAGGGACTGCATTTTGACATGGTTGCCCTTCCTTAAAGGAATTCCCTCCAACAGACCATAGGTAGTACCTCTATAAGGCATGAATTACCTTAAGTATGCCAACAAAGCAGACGCAGCCATCGCACCCCAACTACGGAAGCTCATCAATATCTCCTTCGAAACAGCGACATTCCCAGAAAGCTGGAAGCACGCCGAAATCAACGCCCTCCTCAAGAAGCCCAAGGCGGACCCCAACGACCTCAAGAACTTCCGACCCATCTCCCTGCTCCCGTTCCTGGCGAAAGTCATCGAGAAAATCGTCAACATGCAATTGGCCCACCACCTCGAAGACAGCAACATCTTGGACCCGTCCCAGTCCGGATTCAGACGAAACCACAGCATCGAGACAGCCCTCATCGCAGTCACAGACAACATCAGGCACCAACTAGACAACGGCGAAACATCAGCCCTCATCCTCCTGGACCTGTCAGCCGCCTTCGACACGGTCTGCCATCGCACTCTAAAGACACGCCTCCAAGAAGCCGGAATCCAAGAGAAGGCCCTTGACTGGACCACGTCCTTCCCCTCCGGCAGAACCCAGAGCGTCCGCCTCCCACCCTTCCGATCCGAAGCCACCGACATCATCTGCTGCATCCCCCAGGGCACATCCCTCAGCCTGACGCTGTTCAATGTCTACATGTTCCCCCTCGCACAAGTGGCCCGCCATCACAACCTCAACATCATCTCCTACGTCGGCGATACCCAGCTCATACTCTCCCTCACCAAGGACCCACACACCATCAAAACAAACCTCCATGAGGGAATAAAGGCCGTCGCCGACTGGATGAGGAGCAGCCGTCTGAAACTGAACTCGGACAAGACAGAGGTCCTCATCCTCGGACCCACCCCTCAGCCTGGGACGACTCCTGGTGGCCAACATCGCTAGGAACAGTGCCAGAACCCACCGACCACACACGCAACCTGGGGGGTCATCCTCGACTCCGCCCTCTCCCTGTATAGGCAGGTCAACGCCGTCTTTTCCTCCTGCTACAACACCCTCTGCATGCTCCGCAGGATCTACAAATTGATCCCGACCGAAACAAGAAGAACGGTGACACAGGCCCTCGTCAGCAGCAGACTGGACTACGGCAACGCACTCTACGCAGGAATCCCAGCCAAACACTTACGACGACTACAACGCATCCAAAACGCCTCCGCCCAACTGATCGTCAACGTCACCCGCTGCAGCCGCATCACCCCCCACATGAGAGATCTACACTGGCTCCCTGTCGACAAGAGGATCACCTTCAAGCTCCTCACCCACGCACACAAAGCACTCCACAACGCCGGACCAGTCTACCTGAACAGCAGACTCAGCTTCTACACCCCCACCCACCAGCTCCGCTCCACCAGCCTCTCCCTCGCTGCTGTCCCCTGCATCCAACGAACAACCTCCGGCGGCAGATCTTTCTCCTACCTCGCCGCCAAGACCTGGAACACCCTCCCTACCCACCTACGGCAGACCCAAGACCTACTCGCCTTTAGAAGACTCCTCAAGACCTGGCTCTTCGAGCAGTAGCGGCACCCCCCTCCCCTCAGCGCCTTGAGACCCTCACGGGTAAGTAGCGTGCTTTACAAATACTCTGATTGATTGATTGATTGATTGATGGCAAGCGGCTGACCCAGAGGTATAACACACTCTCACACACACCCTTGCTCTCTTAAATTGCCTCATCACGTAGTTTTAGTGACTCACATTCACACAGGTCACTCTCTCATTAAACCTCAAAGTCACTCCCACTCTCTATAACACAAATATGCTGACACACACTCAAACATGTTCATTCTTTCTCAATGTCTCTCACACTTCCCTTTTCACTCATTGATTCTCTCTCCACTTGCTCACACACACTCAAAAAACTCACATGTTTAGTCTTCCTCTCTCTCATTTCCTCTTACTCACTATCTCTAAGTCACTCATACTCTAACTACCTTAGTCCCTCTAAATCACCGCACCATCCATCTCTCACTCATTCTCTCCCATAATCACTTTCACTCACTCACTCTAAGTTACACACACTTACATGCTTACTCTCACTCACAAACATTCTCATACGCACTCGCCCATGCCGTCACACATACGCTAACACTCATTTAGTCTCCCTAATTCTTATTCACTGTTACTGATTCTCACTCACTCTTATTCATGCACAATCACACCCATAAATACATATGCATACTCTCGCACACTCTATCTCACACTCTCAATCTCATTGATTATCACTCATCTCTCTCTCATGCCCTTACTGTCTATCACACTGTCAATCACTCATTCTTTCTCACTCACACACACTCACATACTCAATCTTTCACTTCCTCACACTCCCTCATTCTAACTTATGCATACTCACTTACACTGCCTCACACACTCTCTAATTTACTTGTTCTTGCTCACACTCACTAACTCTAACACTCTCACTGTTACACACACATAAACTCACTCTCATTGAGTCTCACTCACACACATACATACTCTCATTCTCACAGTGTACTCTTACACAGTGTCACTCACAAATACACAGAGCAACAACCTTGGAATTATTTGTTTTACTTACTTTGCCTCTATTGGTGACTCCTCCATTGCAGACTTAGGGTAGAAATCTAGCGTTGGTCATACAATCCATCAAGCATAGTACAAATAAGGAACCACAGAACATGCACAGGAAGGTAGAGAAAACAGGGCTGCACCATGATGCCGTGTTGATGAGCCACCACTGTGATGATGTGCAGCAGTATAAGCATTTATCCTAAGTGTATGCAAAGTGGCCTTGTGTATAATGAATAATGAAAAAAGGCATTTATATAGCGCACAGCTACTCAAAAGAGTGACCAGGCCCATCAGAGGCCCAGAGAGCAACCAAGTGCACCAACTTCGGTTACAGAAGAGAAAGAGAAAAAAGAAGGATAAAAGAAGAAGCTAAGGGAAACCATTATTGATTAGAAATCAGAGTTTTAAGGAACTTCCTTAAAGTAGCTAAACCCGACACCGCTCCCAATGAAGCGGGAAGCCCATTCCAGGCCTGAGCACCAAGGAACCCAAAAAAGGGAGCCACATGATCGGGCATGAGTTATTCTAGGAACCACTGCCAGATTCATAGAGGAGGATCACAGTGTTCTAGAAGAACATAGTGGGTAAAAACCTTAAAGAATAACACCATGCCCTTAAATTTTATTATGTTTTTTATTGGGAGCCAATGGAGCATTCTGCGATAAGGGGACTTATGAGTCCGAGCTTTCAGCCTGAGAATTGCTCTGGCAGTGGCGTTTTGTGCCACCTGCAGACGATTGAGAAGATATTCTGAGAGGCCAAGGTAGCGTATATTCACACAGTCCTATCTTGAAGTAATCAATGCCAGGACCACGGATTTCCTGGACTCTAAAGACAAGAGTGAAAGGAACTTCCTCAGCGTCCTGAGGAGTCCAAAGCATGTTCCCACTACTGATTGGATTTGGGCCTTCATAGATAGACAATGGTCTATCAAGACTCCTAGGTTCTTTACCGTTTGTTGTGCGGTGAGAGGTGGAGACATATCTTCTGGCCACCAGAGTCTCCAATCATCTAGCGGTGGGGTGCTGAAAAAGATAATTTCCTACTTTTCCGGATTGCATTTGAGCTGGTTCATTCTTAACCACGCAAACACTTTTGAGAGGCAGGTTTTGATCTTGGATCCCTCGAAACTCCTACCTTTGTCACAAGTGAAAAGGAGCTGTGTGTCATCAGCGTACAAAATAACTTTTGCTCCGTATGTGTACACCAGGACAGCTAGAGGGGACATATAAAGATTGAATAATGTGGAGCTCAGAATGGAACCCTGAGGGACCCCCACATCCATCCCAGGGATTCCAGCTGCAAAGGGAAGTGTCCAAACCTCCTGGTCCCTGTCTTCCAAAAACGAGGCAAGCTATTTTAAAACTGAGCCTCTGATACAAGAGTCTGGATCCTGTCCAAGAGCTTATCCTGAGGGACGGTATCGAAGGCCGCTGACAGGTCTAACAGGATCAAAATGGCTTTCCCTCCACCCTCCAGGCGTTCCTTGATGTGTTCATAGACCTCTGTATAGAGTTTTGCAAGTTATAAACACATCAATAGAGCGGGCTAAAGAACTTTAACAAACACTAATCAACTTGTTTGTTTGCATCAAATAATACTGCTGTCCAGATGCCTGTCTTTTTCTCTGATGTGGCCTTTCTTTCACCTTAAGTCTGTGTGGGTGTTTGGGTGCCTCGTGGATTTTGCACCATAGGTGCATTGGTGGCATTTGCACCAAATAGTTATTCTTTGAGCAGTAGTCTCACACACTCTGTTTGTCTTCAAGGCTTACCTTTGACAGCTTAAGGGTGGGACCAGTGTTTCATTATGCCTACACAGTTGCTCACATTTGTGTGTACAGTCTGGAGTCAGATATTGATGACATCAGACATCGATGAATTAACCATCAAATGGGGTTGTGGGTGTTTGCACTGAGTTATAGTTCCGCTGTGAATAGGAAATATAAATCAATAGAATTATATGCCTCAGAACACGTAAGGCATGCTGTTAAAAATAAAAAGCTGAAAACAAAACCTGTATGGTCTTTAGTGTGTTATGTGTTTCATTGTCAGTGATTTTTATCCATGATAGCTCACTAGGGCAGTCAAAATTGCCTATGTGCGAGAACAGGTTGCAGAAACTGGTATATTGAACGGAGATTTCATTAAAAAACACAATTACTTCACTTATGCATAACGTGACTTCTAAAATCAATAGGGGAGTTAACAGACTCATGTTTTTTTCATTCAGGAGACATGATGAATTGTACACGTAGTAAAATGACAGGTGAGAGAAAATACTATATGTCAGAGAACGAAATGGAATACACTGAAACTGGAATTACAAAGTAAGATACGGCAGATATTTTGGGAATACAAAGTTTTTATTAAAATAAAAGAGACATGGCAATCAAGCAGTCTTTTATCTTTATTTGGAAATGGTCCCGGGAAGACTCGTGATGAGAATGGGAGATGTCTTAAGGATATGGGTTGTTTAATGATTAGAAGTTAGTGTTTGCATGGGTGAATCCTTAAAAAGTGATACACATTTAGAGACACAAGAGGCATGTGGGCATGCATGTGGAAGTTTTGTTAGGGAAAGTTGCAGGAAAAGAGGTGCAGAAACGAATACGATCTTTTTAGGCTGCGGGTAAAAACTAAACTGATGTCGATTTTAAGTCTGTTCTATAGCTACAGAAAATTCATTATGTCTGCCTGGTCAGGACATTACATTTAATTTGATGGGTCCAATTACTATGATGCATGAGTTGTCAAAGGAGGCTTTAAAAAAACAGTGAAGTGGACCTTGTGGCACTGACCAATTGGGCTCAAAAGGTAATTTGCTTTTAGGCGATTGCAAGTATGGAACTGTATGTAAAAAGGTAGGCCCATCCTCATTAACTGGATCCCAAATCTGGTGAGCTGACTAAGATGGAGGAAGGCCTTGAAATGGATGTCCTGTTGCTAGAAGCTGACTTCACAATTTAATTGTGCCCCCAACAGAACCATTTTTGTTGTTTAATTCATAAAGCAGTGAGGCTTGTATGTGCTACGTTTCATGAAAGATCTTATTTTTCTTTGAGGCTGGCAATTGGAGAGAATGTGTTTGGAAGCGTTGAATAAACTACAATCAAGAGCAAGACTTGCTAATCATTGGGCAAATAATTCCAGTCAGTAGAGGGGCTGTGGAGAATCAGGTCAATGATACAGGCCTTGGACTCAACCAACCTTTGGGAAATGCTGCTCAAGATTGCAGACAGAAGCAGTCCTTGGAAAATTTTGAAGCAGGCAGACACTATTTCCATACATCTGTGAATTTATAATGTCAAATGTCTGTTTTTTTAAGTTAGTGCAAGGTTATCATCTTGAGTTTAGCTTGTTGTTACCTCATGTGAAAGTTCTTAAAGGGGGTTTCTCCTCTAAATGAGTGGACTTGTTAGATGTAGATGCATTGCTTACTTTGAAAAATATTAAGAGCTGGGTCCCAAACCTTGCTGGAAAAGCCGGAGGCTGTTGTTATCAAATGTCAGAGTGCCAAGTACCAATACTGTGTAGTCCTGATTCCATCTCATGCCTCTTTCTTTCATCACCAGACGGGAAATGGCAGTTTAAATCTGCACACTCATGACATGTTTTACAGGGCTACTTTAGTGGGTGGTGGTGCAATGAGGGCCGCAGCCCACTTGTAGCATAGGTTCAAGTAGAACCATATACTAAGGACTTATAAGCACATTAAATGTGCCAATTAGGTGTATGCCAATTCTGCCATATTTAGAAGAAAGCACACAGGCCCTTTACCACTGGTTAGCAGGAGTAAAGTGCAACTCCAAGTCCCATTGCAAACAAGAAATTATTTAGTTAAAGAAGACAAAAATATGGGGGAATATAACAGAAAAGATGGTCCTTTCCAACATATTTCACATAGCATGGAAAGGATAACAACTTTTCCTTATCATCTGGTGGTGGTTCTTTCTTTATGGCACCTACGATGAGTAGTTTGGGTGTAACACCTTTAGCTAATTTATTGTGGCAGGGATAATCCACATGCGAAAATTGCAAGTTACGGTTCTCTGGCAAAAGCACTAAACCATTCCTGTCCAAGCAGGCACACACTTCCCTAAGCAACAGATTAAAAAAAAATCTTTATTCGATTTAGGCACAGTAAATAATAAAAGTACATAACATGAAATTTCTTGATAAAAACACTCCACCTTTGAAATGCTTAGGCAAGGGCTCGACAGGTGAACGCAAGAGGCTTGGGTAAAGCTTGCATCTACAGGACCAGCGGTCATAAAGCCTCAGTGATGGGAGGGTGAGGGTTTGTGGGGGGTAAGAGGGAGGGGTTCCGGGGGAAGTGTTAGCTGGGGTAGGGGGAGCTGGGTTGCACTTAGGTGGGGTGATAAAAGGGGAAAAAATATTTCACAGCGACAAAAATTTCACTTTTGCATCTATATTAGAGGGCATTTTGTGTTTTGCGAGTTAAGCAGCAGATTTGACTTAATGAGGGTAGGCTTTCCTGTTTTAAGGTTCTTTGATTTAAAATGTTAAGCACAGGAGTTAGAATTTGCTCAATGAATGTGTCTGGATTGAATAATGTCTTAAAACGACAAAAGGTGGCAGCAGAATTAAGACACATTCGTCCAGATTTAGTATGTATTCAGGAAACTCACATTCCGTGGTTTAAGAGGGGTGTATTAAAGGAGTTAGGATTTTCTTTAATTATTGCGACAGGCCAAACTAGTATGATACGAGGGGTAGCTATCTTGGCTAGACGAAATGTTGCTAAAGTAGATCGTAAACTTATGGATAAGAATGGGCGGTGGGCTGTAGCAGAGTGTAACTTTGAGGGGCAAAAGGTTACGCTCTGCCGGTATACGGATCTAATTTGGATGATGCAGGGGTTTTAAATGAAATAAATTCTGAATTGACTACTTGGCCGCAACCGGTGGTGGTGTGTGGAGATATTAATATAAATTTGACGAACAAAGCACTGAAGGATGGCCCTGATAAGTATAGGAGGCGAAAAGCCAGAGTTTTTAAGGCACTTTATAATTTAGTTAGGGGTCAAGGATTAGTGGATGTGTGGGCTAACATTAGAGAACACAATAGTGGTTTTACCTCCTACTCTCATCCCCACAAAAAACTAGTAAGACTTGATTATTTTTTTTCACCTGTTTCTTTATTAGGGGGGCAACAATTCGGTTGTTCCCAAGGATTACTTCGGATCATGCTCCGATTATGCTTGAATTAGTTGGGCTTTTTAGTAGACCTAAATGTCTCAGTTTTACATTTGATCGAAAATTAGGTCTGAATACGGAATTTAAGGATCACATGGATAGTTGGATTCAGGTTTTTTAGGGAATAACAATGGGACTGCAAATGTTGGCACAGTTTGGGATACTTTTAAAGCTTGTTTTCGGGGCGAATGCATTAGTTTCAGTTCATGGCAACAAAAGACAAGCATTTACAATGCAACGGTTTCGCCTTTGGAAAAGTTTGAGCTATTGGCATTGTAAATGACAAAATTTGTATTTATGTGTTGGTTTTGAAAACAGATAAATAAATGGCATTGTCATTTACATTGCCAATAGCTCTAACTTTTCCAAAGGCGAAACCGTTGCATTGTAAATGCTTGTTACATGAGTTTTCATCTCATGTGAGAGAAAGGGGGTGCAAGAAAACATGGGAACCTCAACCTCCCACCTCCGGTGTGCCCTGCACTTGTACACTTGCTGAGAGCTAGAGAACGTCACCCGACCTCCAAGGTGTCCTAAAGATTCACACCAGCTATGCCTGTAATTGACAACTAATCACACTGAGGGAATCAGGTAAGTCCCTAGAGTAGGCACCCCGCTCCCTGGGTGCTCTGCAATCAGACATCAGTGGACTTCCCACAGAAACTTTATGCCTGGAGCATGTCCTTCAGTCAGACAAACTGAGTGCCTACAGTGGTGAATGTGGGTCAGAAGTGTGATCGGGTCATGGTAGCTGGTTCCGATGAGATGCAAACTGTGGAGGGGCACTCATAGGTGTGCCTGGGTCCTACTGCTGCTCTGTGCTCCCTGCAGCGCACGCAGGGATCCTGCACCCTTCAATTCTCCTCACAAGCAACTACCTCTCTCTAACTCAAGCTTCCACACAGACTACACCTCTGTTCTTAGGCCCCCACGAACTTCCTGTGGTTAGGGGGGAATACACTAGGCTGATGTTTGCACTGAATCACAGGAGGAGCTATAGTCAGCATGTACCATGAGATTAAAACTCGTTCAAGATGAACCAGCATTTCGAAAGCTCTTTTCAATGACTGTACCTAATCCTATCCTTGCCTGTCTCTCTGTGTTCGTCCGCAGCGCTGGGAGGCCTCAGGGTAGCCATTGCGGTATATAAATTCTATTTCATTCATTCATTCATGCACAGGCATTCAGAGATGGGGATCACACAGAACCACAAGACCTATAGAGAGACTATTGATCATACAAAATTAAAAAATGCACAGAGAGAAAGAAACTACTGGGACAAAGAAGCAGAGGAAGAGGCAAATGAAACAAACATGAAAACAGAATGGAACACACAGAATTGCACTGATATAATGTTACAGGTATGCGATTTAATCCCTGTCATATGGCCTCCAGGCGTAGCGATCTTTCCTTTAGTGCTTAGGAGCGTGCATGGGGGCTAGATAAGTGAGAGACTGCATACACATGCACTCTCAGCGAATGTTCAAAAGTAAATAAAAATCGGAAGCGAAACAACGTCCTGTGTGCTCACGAGCCGTTGTCCTTTTTAGGCAAAATTTTAGAGCTGGATCCACGATATGGCAGCAGTGTTTACCTGGCATTGCACAAGCCTTACTGGTGGCTCTGCAGACGGGCATGCATTGTTGAAATGCTTGGAATGGTGCTCAAAAGGGGAGAATTAGGGCGCCTGGAAAAAGGCCACATGCGACCCTTTAAGTTAGTACATGCCCACATTATATTTTTATTAACTTTTAGCTTGTGCATGGGGATGTTTTTATTCATTAGCAACAACTAATGCAGCACCAATTGACAACCAAGGAAAGTAAACAAAATGTGCATCACTGTTTCAGTGCATGCAGTCACGAAATGTAAACAAAAAAAAGTTCCACACAAAAGCCCGTGTGACACCACAGGGGAAGCTGCAAGGTTTCATGGCCTCACTTTATCTTTCTCCGAACCACGCTCAGTCATCACCTGTTCCAGCTCTACTTATGTCATAGGATTGTTTCCTTTTAATAGTATATTCTTCTCTTTCTGCTGTACCTTTGTAATTGTAAACGTATGCACGGGGCTCTGTTATTTAATAATGAACAAATAGCATGCAGGGCGCCAGCTCGTGCTAGGGGGGGTGGGGGGGGGGGAATGTGTCTTGGGGTGTGTGCCTCAAGCACAGAGAGACAGAGTCTTTCTTTCAGGTATTATACAAGAGCACCACTTCAAATAAATAAATACCGGTCAGAAAAATTAAAACAAATTGCCCAGTAGACAAAGAGCGATAAATGTGGGAAGGAGGCTTGATTGAAATATTTATATATTAAAAAAAACACACACACACCAGCATCAAAAGTCTTGTTAAAGAAACAAAAGACGAGGTTTTTGGAGGGGCAAGATGTTCACGGATGGGCTGCTGGTGCGTTTGTGGTCACCTGGTGCAGATACAGTTTTCCAGCACTGCCTGAAGTCAAGGGAAAGGCCAGTGTGGTCATCAAAGCCCAAATTGCCCGTTTTTCTTACCCCGTCTCTGCCTTTCCCCCAATGTGAGCAAAGCCAAATCCTAGTTTAACTTACTCATCAGTCTGTGCAGGGTGTAATCAGCATCTCCATCTGCCTCCCACCCCCCACGCCCCCTCTCCCACTCACCAGTGACCGTGGACCCACCCACTGGTCAGCATGACAGCAGACCAGGAAATGGTCGATTTGGTGTTACATTCGGGCCTAAATTTGGCCCTCCTCCTCTTCTGCCCCCTGTGGAGTTCAACTATCAAACAATAAAGGAGCCTCTTCTGGGAAGGCCGGTGATGTTTGGTACTGTCTGCCCTGCTGTAAGATTATTATTTTTTCTACACTGAGGGCAAAATGAAGTGCCCGATAGGATCCCACCTCAGCACCGGGTTTTCAGAACGCAGGACCCAGCCCACTAAAACCCTATTTTGCGCCTTTATATTTTGGGGAACGTGCCGCGAGACAACTTATGCTGGCAATGAACAGCACAGATGTCCTACCTAGCGTGTCAGCCTTCTTTGCCCACAGCTGCAGATGATATTTTACTAGCGTGTTGCCCGAGTGCAGCCCCTCATCACCGTTCACGTCAGGAAGGCCCTCAAGCACAACCAGCCAGATCCCAGAGGAGACCTCCTCTCGCCGGCTCTCCCTGAGCTGCCACCACGCTAGAATCTCCATTCTCCGACTCACACGGCGCGTGGACGTGCCTCGTCCGTCTTCAATCAACTCTTACTAGGTGTGGGCGGGGCCATATCCTGGTCTGTAAATCCGAGTCCGTACGTACACCTGACGATCCGCCGCTACCAAAGGAGGAGGGGTCGTACAATCTGTTTACAAGCATTCACACTGTCATTGGTGGCTACTTGATTGATGTAGCAAGGCCCATTGGGCTAAAAGGGCTTTAAAACCGGGCACGCAAGCCCCCAGAGTTACTCTGATAAAACTTTTCAATGCATTTTCTTGCTGTATTCTTGTCGGGGTCGCCTCTGAATGTATCATTGAAGAAAAACTTAACAAGTCAGGTCCCGGGCCGTACTGTGATTGGCTGACGTCACGGGGGTGTCCCGGGCCGGCAGCCAATCACAGCGCGGCCCAGGAAATGACGTCACTGGGGTGTCCCGGGTCGGCAGCCAATCACAGCGCGGCCCGGGACACACGGCAACAAGGGGCGGGGCTTAAAAAAAGACCCAGACACGCCCCCGAATCGCGTTTTCTCTGGAAAGCGTGATTGATGGCCAATCTCTTCCAATGGCTAGCCTCCATTTATGGAGCTAGCCAATGGAAGAAGGGGAGTGTTCAAGTCCCCCATAGTGTAAACAAAAGTTTTCGATCTGGGCGGGGCACTGCGTGCCCTCGCCAGGTCGAAACCTAAAAACCAAAAAAAGAATTAGCAACGCTTTATGAGCTGCTGATTGAGGCAGAAACTTCTTTAACTAGGGGGATAGCAACATGTACGGATAATATATCTGAACTAGAGAATAAGGTGACAAAGGAGCGAGCTAATATTTTGGGTTTTTGGAGCACAGAGAATGCTAGAAGTCACTTAATATTTAAGATGCAAAGTCATGAATTCAGTGAAACCATTGGGAAACGGTTGGTGGTACGGTTGCGGATGAAGGAGTCGGCTAGAAACATTCAGGCATTGAGAGATGTGAATGGGATATCGCTTTCTGATCCTCATCAGATTCTTCAGATCTTTAAGCAGTTGTACTCTGAGTTATACACTCAGCAGGGCACTGTAGAGGGGGATGGAGATGCGATGGGAAAGTTTGATGAGGGTTTGAAACAACTAGACCCCTTTAAATCAGAAGAATTGGATACCCCGATCACTATGGTGGAATTGGAAAGTGCTGTGAAAAGTTTGGCTTTAGGAAAGGCTGCAGGGCCAGATAGGATTCCCGGGGAGGTTTATAGGCAGTTTTTTAATACTATTAAGGATGAGCTGCTTAAGATAATGCGGCTGGCACAGGAGGGTTATCCTCCTCAATCGTGGTCGGATGCCATAATTGCGGTATTTTGTAAAAAGGACAAACCCCCAGATTTGGTTGGATCGTACCGCCCAATATCATTATTGAACAGTGATAATAAAATATATTCTAAGATTTTGGCCAATAGATTGTCTAGAGTTATAACGCCCTTAGTGTCTCAATATCAGCACGGTTTTATACTCAAAAGAGGAACGGTGGATCACGTAAATAAAGTAATAACCTTGTTCGACCTTGCGGGATCAGAAAAAAGAGAGTTAGCGCTTATTTTATTGGATGCAGAGAAAGCGTTTGATCGTGTTCAGTGGGACAACATGTGGCGGCATATGGATAAAATGGGGTTTGGTCAGAAATGTATTGTTGCTTTACAGTCGCTATATGTAGCCCCAAAGGCTAAGATATCTGCCATGGGAATGCTCTCTGATTCATTGAGTATAACTCAGGGAACCCGACAGGGGTGCCCCTGTTCCCCTCTTTTGTTTGCTTTATATATTAATCCCTTTATTGAACAATTAATACAGAGCGTACTTATTCCACTGTTTCGAGTTTTTGATTATTGTTTTTCAGTTTTTGCATACGCGGACGACATAGTGGTAGCTACAGAGAATCCCGCACTTGCTATTATAGAAATAGAGCGGCTGGCTAAGGAGTTTGGTAGGGTAGCGGGCTATAAGCTTAATGAATCAAAGACGCAAATTTTATGCTCGGACCCCTTAGTATGGCAGGATGACAGGGTGGTAAAAGAAGTTACGTATTTAGGGATACAAATTAGAGCAACTATGACTGAGCTTGTGGGTGTTAATTGGAATGCGTTGATTTCTAAAATTAAAACTTCACTGGATAGGTGGGAAAGATTATATTTTTCGATTATTGGCTGGTGTAACATTGTAAAAATGAATGTATTACCGAAAGCTCTCGACATATTTCTGTCAATACCATTGGAAATACCTAAAAAGAGTATACAGCACTTACAATCAATCTGTGGTAAATGTATATGGAGCCCAGGGAGACATAGACAGTCAATGAAATTTATGACTTTGCCTCTTGATAGAGGGGTCATGGCGGTGCCCGATTTTTTCCTGTATTATGTTACATACTTTCTGCTAAAAATGAGGGTAATGATTACGGAGGAGATTGCCCCTAATATTGCCACTGCTCCTACAATTTTAGAAATTTTACTAGGCTCAATCGTTAAGCAGTGTTTAGTCACTGAAGTGGACGGGAGTTACTTTAAACGTACTCGCTTTAAAGTATTGATTAGTGCACTCAAAGTATGGAAATGGATTTCAAAATTAACCGGAATAGGGAAGATTACATACTACACTCCTTTTAAAGCTTATAGGGTGCTACCAGGTACATTTTTAGATGGTATTGCTTTAGATTGGCAGTGGAAGGGGGTTAGGTACTTGGGCAACTTGTATATGGATAATGGGATTTGTAAATCATTTGATGAATTAATGGCCCAGTTTTCTTTTCCTCGAACTTATTTTTTAAAATTTTTACAAATTCGCAATTTTTTTGTTCGCCTTAACTCTGTTATGCAAACAAATACGGTGGTGGAAGGGGTAAGAAGTCAGGTTAGAATTGGAATTGTATATCAAATACTGCTTTTAGGTAGGCCAGATGATCTTGATAAAGTTAGGCTGAAGTGGGTTACTGTTTTAGGGGAGGCTGATATTGAAGTTGCAGATATGCTTATCATGGCGAAAGAATCCTTAATGTCTGAAAAATTAAAAGCACAATTTTTTAAGACTTTATTTGACTTATACTACACCCCGGTACGAATGGCAAAATGGGGGGGTGGGTATGATGGTAAATGTTTTCGTTGTAAGGAGGATGATGCTGATAGCTTACATATTTTTTTTGGGTGGGTTAAACTGCAGAGCTTTATTGCAGACATCGAAAACTTTATGACAATGGTCATCAATACGCCTTTAGTTATTACTCCTGCCATGATATTATTGGGTAAAATACCCATAAATAGCTTATTGGATGTATTATATCAACACCGATATTTTGTTTTTTTCTCTATGATGGTAGCATGCCTGTGTATAGCAACTGAATGGTTACAGGAAAATCCACCTGTTTTTAAACAATGGCGAGCAAAAATGTATAATTTATACAAGTTGGAATGGTGGCTCTTTTCTGTAAAGGGGTCCAGGAAGACAACTGGGTATGAACATTTGGGGAGCTTTCTGTGCTTATTATGAGGCTTAATATTTCTGAAAAAGAATGAATTGAGCAGATATTGAATGATAGGAAGCATCTTATTTCTTGGTTTAGTCCCATTTTCCTTTTGTCCCTCCTCTACATGCATATTGTAACTGTAATTGAATAGTATGATCTATGCTGCTTTTTTTAGTTATTTTGTATGTGCCCATTGACCCTTTTTTTCTTTGAATGAATATTTATGCTTTCTGAATTGTAATGTATTTTTGCTGTGAAAACATAAATAAATTTTTTTTTTTTAAAAGATAAAAACATTTCAAAAATTAAAATTCAAGTATCACCTTCAAGAGTGAAAAACTGTCAAAAAACCATGATAAATTGGGCCAGATGTATGAAGCGTTTTTCCCGTTTGCAAAAAAAGGGCCAATTTACAGAATCGGCCCGTTTGCGAACGGGGAAAAGCCTTTTTGGATGTATCATCCCGAAAGGCATTCGCAAAATAGGGAATCACAAAAATTGCGATTCCCTATTTTGCGGTTGCATTTAGGAATCAGAATTTGCGATTCCATAAATGAAATGCAGAAAGCCAAAAATATTTACGACCTACCCTTAAGGAATCGCAAATTACCACCAACTTGAAGTTGGTGGTAATATTCGAATTCCATAAAAAATTCACTTTTATGTATTTTTGAAGGTGCCATGTGGCTTACATACATGCACTTAGGGCATGTATGTGTGCCATATGTGCATAGATGTATATTCCAGGGGTGCTACAGGGTGTCCATTTGGCACCCTTGAAAGTGCATGTGCAATTTGCTAGTACCGATTGGGGACTCGCAAATTGTGCATGCAATTCCCATTCCTTGTTTGCGACTCGCACTTTGTGAGTCACAAATAAGGAATATGTAGGAATCACAATTATTATTTTCAAACCTCCATACATTGCATTTAGCGATTCCATAATAACGAGTGAGTAGAATTTGCTATTATGGAATCGCCAAATCCAACATTGATATATCTGGCCCTTAAAAACAGACTTTAGCATTAGAAAAAACTGCAAATAGAGCATTACTGGCCGGACTTGTTTAAAATCCTTAGTTACAAAAACCTGGAGAATATAATTGTATCATAGGGGTGATATTTATGACAAAATAAAAACTATGTTTAACATATCTATTGCACTGTTTCTAAGGATTTTAAACAAGTCCAGCCAGCACTGTTCTATTTGCAGTTTTTATTTATTTTTAAAGTCTGTTTTGATGTACCATGGTTTTTAGCCAGAGTTTTTCCATCTTACAGGTGATATCTGAATTTACATTTTTAGGCATGTTTTAATCAATGAATTTCATGTTATGTACTTTTATGATTTACTGTGCCTAAATCTAATAAAGATTATTTTTTTTAAGCACCAGATCATGTTTCATCCAGTTTAGTGTAAAGACCAAAATGTCATCTTGGAAGCACATGACAATGTCTCCCATGTCTTTGAAAATGTGGAACATTGCTCACTGAAACACTGACGAAGTGTATGCTAGCACAAAAGGCATCCACGTGTACCAATGCAGGACGGAAGGATTTATTCAGATGGTTAATGACCTTGCTTCTGACAGTTCTACAGATGGTATGCCTGACGGAGGTCAAGAGTAGAGAACAGTGGAGAAAACTGTAGCTGCTCCCAACATAGATATCATTTCTTTGAAATTGGGCACAGTATATGTATCAGAAATTATGTTTGCATCGATTGCCCTTTGGACAACACATAAACACAACCTCTCATTGCTCCACTTGGCTAGTACATTGGGTGAACTCCAGCTCTTCAATAATGATCTCTCATTGAAGGAAAACAAGTAGGTCTTGACGAACCTTACACACACACAAACACACATATTGGCACATTCCTCATCTTTTGATTAACTGGTACTTTGCTTTTTTAACTTGAATTTAAAGAATACATTTTTCAATGATGCCAATCCTTATTTAAACACCTTGCGGCAAAACTTGAAAATGTGATCCTTGCTACTAAGTTCATTAAGGGCCAAAACAGGACCAAGCGATGAAAAAACGAGAACAATTTTCAACTACCTCTGACCCCGCCTGCTCAAATGGCACACTCCTTTGTTTGTGATGTAGATCTTGTTTTTAGCATGCCTGACCTTGAAACCAACTAGTGTTGAGATATATCCCATATTGTCTCTCAGCCTGCCTTCAAATTATACAGTCTTGGCATCAAGCACTTCTTTTATTATGTTCTTCCTGAAAATAAGGCCTCAAATCTTGATACGGTAATAATGGTGAGCCAGAGTCAGCCATGCCATCTAAATTTTCCCCGAAAACTCCAAAATGCATGTTGGGGCTTTCCAGATTATTTTCCTTCTCCACAGTTTTATCCTGAAGTACAAGCAACATGTTGACAGCCCTAGACTCTGCCTAATACTCCAACTCACTGGTTACCTGATTAGTCACTGGAACTTGAACCACTCAGGAATCCATTGGGCACCTAACCTCCTTACAAACATTGGCAAAATGTCCAGTTTTGCCACATGAGTTAAACAACTTCTGAATGCTGGACATCGCTTGGAGGAGGCGGTATGGAAGGAACTCCCGCAACGGTAACATTTGGGTTTAGAAACCATTCTCTTATTTTTCGAATTTTTACTTTTAGTTATTTTTCCATGGGGTGCACCCCTCACCATGTTTTTCACTTCTATCCAAAGTATCTTTCTTCCCTCATGATTTTGACTGTTCAGTGGCATTTGCTGACTACCCATAATCCACAATTTCTCTTAAAAACCCTTATTAATCGTAGCAACAAAAAGCTGGTCACAAAATATTGCACACCACAACATTGCACAACTAGCAGTACCAAAATCATATGTAATTACTTGTTCCCTCAAGACAGTCACAAAGTCATCAAAACGATTTCCCCTCCTTTTGCCTATGGGTTTTAAAATGGTATCATTCAAGTGTAATGTTTGACGTAGGCATAAAATATCCTTCCAAATGAATGAACGCCCCCTCATACTCATCATGTACATCTTCTCCTTCTGGAGTTTCCACCTCAGGAAACGTTCTTAAAATCTCCTGTGCTTCTGACCCTAAACAATGAAGAGGAATCCCTATGCACCATTCACAACATCTTGACAGCATAATTTAGTTTTAGGAACTCTTCCACCCCCTCTAAAAATCTCCTGTGCTTCTGACCCTAAGCAATGAGGAAGAATCCCTTTGCAGTGTTTAATTGACATCCTGGCAACATCAATAGGATCGCTATAGTTTTGAAATCCTCCTTCTATTTCTCTCAGGGCAGGTGCAGATCACCCTTGTTTTGCAGGAATTGCTGGTGGGGAGGGGGTTGAATTGCATGATAGGAAGTAGAAAGTAAAAAGACATAGCTATAAGGGATTGGTCTAAGGAGGACAGAGAATAGAGACTGAAACAGTGAGGACACAGTGCCAAAGGTGTGTAATGGCTGGGAAGGAGTGTGAAGAAAAAACTACAATGATGTATGGGTCAAGGAAACTGAAGGAAGAGGGGTCCCTCTGTATACAGTCTGCCTCAAACGTGCATACATCACGCAGACACCAATGAGACTCAGTAGTGCATCAAGGTGGAGTCTGGGAACCAAAAGGAGGCTTGGGATGCAGCTTGATCTGAAGAGATTCCTCTGGTGTGACAATAGTGAGCAAGGCCTCAATTCCTTCTCCAACACAGCCGCAGCCCATGCATGTAAGAGTCGTGGGGACAGATGTGAGGTGGGGATTTCGACAGACGATGACAAGAGAAAATTAAATGAATAATACATTTTCCCTCTGCATCGTCTGTCGAAATCACCCGGCCCCATCAATCTAACCTGCACGGACCGCGGCTGCTCTAACCTACTAGCCACAGAGGGAGAAGCTTGTGGGCTCAAGTGCCTCACTATAGATCTTAAATTTGAGAGAGTTGTCATTTCACCCCACAATTCAGGCAAAGTCACATGAAACATGGTCTCCTCCACAAACAGTTCTGCATGTGAATATTACAATAAGGGTCCCAGCAGGGGAACTGCACAATCGAAGCAGTGTTTAAGATGATGTGGTGCACTGCAGGCTCTCACACAGATGGGCCACTTCTGGATATAGAAATGCGTTTGGTTGCGACAACTGCCACAACCCACCAGGAACTGCCACAGGAGTGGAAGCGCATCCTGCCCTCATTGCCAGATAAGGTGTAGTAATCAAAACCAGTAAACGAGATACAGTGATAAAGTTTATTCCATGAGAAAGACTCTGCGTGTACAGCTTTGAGAGCCACATCCCCAGTTTTCTCCAGCTGTTCTGCATGAATGTTCCCAATCCCAACGTTCCATGGTCAGACTAGGGGAAAAGAGATAAGGGGGTGAAAAGGATGGGGGGAAAAAGGGAGGGAAAGGTTAAGCAGAAAAGAACAATACAGATAATAAGTAATCAAAGATGGCAATATAAACACTCTGGTCAGGGGCTTTTCTACAGAAACAGCATAGATGCTCCAGACTATCTAGATAAGAAATTACTTGTGGGGGCGGCAAGGAGTGCTATGCGGACTATAGGGGAGCAATGCAGAAGCAGAACAAAAAAAGTATCTTTATTAAATGCATGGAGCCCACCACTCCGATTCCTTTTTATAACTTATCCCAAAACTTTCCAGAACAAATGAATCAGTGCTAGTAGCACATGCCATGCAGGATTTAGCCAATCCATTAGCTTTTCTATCTGTTTTGCAATATTGTTTTGAAGCTGAAAAAATAACATGCACACACATTTTAAAGTCAAACAATACATTAAAATGTGTATCCTTCATTTTCTTTCTGGCTTATTGCGTTATCTTTCCCATTTTTGGAACAGTAATACAAATATTGCGGAACGGAATATCCCTTGCAATGCTGGTGACTCCCTGAACAGTCATCAAAATGTGAATTTAATGGCTCTTCCCAATAAAACATCTCAATAAAAAAGTGATTTTGTTCTGCTTAGAAAGGCACATTCAGAAAGGGATTTTCTACTTGCCTAATGCATTACCTTTGATATAATAATTGCACACTATAAAAATATGAAAACAAAGCCATAAAAACTGCCCGAAAAATTGTGCTCGATGGAAGAAAAATGAGAAATCAAAATCACAGATACTTAAAAAGAAAAAAAACCAGATACTGCACAAAAGCAGTTTTACTGAATGAATAACAGCAAAACTAAGCCTTATCAAAGTCCAGAGATTTTAGGTACCACTTGAATTATGACATTTTTAGTTTCTCTTGATACATATCTAACCCAAAATAAGGAATTAACGGGGGAATCAGATCTAAATGCCTAATTTCTGAGGGGACAAGGTGTAATGGGCTTATTTTCCTTGCCCTAGAGATACCCATATCCCGGTTTCAGTAACTCCTGGGGCCGGGGAATAATAGCCCATTTCCTAGCCGATTTTTAACGAAGAGCCTTAGTAAAACATAACTCAATAAAATTGTGTGCAACCTGTTTTGCAAAAGCAAACTTTACAAATAAATGTTTTTATTTATGAAACTTTTGTATTCCTTTGTAGAACGTATACAGATGGTCATAACCACGGGGTAGCAGAACCCTTAACAGTAAATAAGATAACTTTGGTTACAGATTAACTCCAGGTATCACCAAAAGAACATCAGTTTGAAAAGTGGACATTTAGGTCCCTACTGAATGCCAGGAGATGTGGGGTCAGTCTGATAAGATTCATTATCATGTTACACCATCTGGGCGTCCATCGTCAGAATGCTTGATCCATGGTATTAGATTTTTTTCCAGATGGTACTAAGTGTGTTTTACTCCTTGTTAACTTTATGCCTAATTTTCCCTCTTGGTCATCTCTCGAAATCCCCCCCGCCCCCCAGCCGGCCCCAACGCTCTTACCTGCAGCGGCTGAGAGCAACATATAGGTGAGCTATGGTATGCAACGGAGTTCATCTGCCACAGCAGTAACTCAGCAAACAGTGTCTTGAGTTTATATATATGTTCAAAGTCTGCTGTTGGTGGCAACCAGTGAAAAAACTGGACTGGTTACGACAGCTACATTTATGTTTACTTGATGCTGTTGAATTCATCTTATAGTAGATAAAATGATTCAGACACTTTCGTTATGTAATTGTTACAAGACTTTCAATCCAGACAAATAATTTTAATCCACTGCAAGAAAACAGGAATACCTAAAGGTCCAAATGTATCATACATTTTTCTTAGTTTTGTTTTTGTAGACGCACCATTGAATGCATCTGCCCAAATTACATCTATGTATGCATCTGCTATTTTTATATCTGGCTTGTGCTCCCAAGGCATCAGAACATACAAGAATGTAAACTCTATACATGGTAAAATAGATAGTTGTTCTTAAGTAAAGACAGTTTCAGATACAGAAAATATTACATACCGGAGCAGCGTGATCATAATGAAGAAACAGACTACCCCTCTGTCAACCATGGCATGAGGGTAACCTATTAAGAAGAGATGGATTTCAAACAAAAGGCATAGACGGTGTTAGACCTGGCATCTTTGGCGTGGTTTCCCCCTATCTTTTTGCCTCTACCTCCAGTATTTTTGATGCTGTGCTGGATTTCGTTTTTGCTGGTTTAGATGCTTTGGGCACTTTGCCACGGCTGTTCAGTGTCAAAGTGCAAGTGCTCCCTGTGTAAATTGATATTGTGATTGGTTATCCATGATTGGCATATTTGTGTCACCAAGAATTCCCTAGTAAAGTGCACAATGTGTACCAGGGCTGGTGATAACAAATGCTACTAGTGGGCCTGCAGCACTGATTGTGCCACCCACATGAGTAGCCCTAAAATGGTGTCTCAGGCCTACCACCACAATGCCTGTGTGCAGTCTGTGAACTGCCATGTCCTCCTGGTCAGTGTCCCCACTGGCCAGGAATAACCCTTCCCTTTCTGTACACATTGGTCACCCCTATTGAAGGCCCAAGGTACCCCCTTGGGCTGGGTGCAGTGTATGTGAAAGGTAGAGCATGTACCTGTGCAGGTTGCTCTGGTAGTGAATTACAGCCATTTTTGTTTTTCACTATTGTAAAGCTATCTTGCCCCAAAGGCTATCATGGGGTAAGTGGCTACCAGCATATCTTCCCATAGGAGCAAGATAGGACATCAAAGTCTGGAATCCCTGAACTCAGAATATAATAACACATCTTTTAGGAAAGGTTGTTTTTAAATCTTGTGTTTGAGAACAGCACTTTTAGAAAGTTGCTGTTCTCTTGTCTGACCTTTTTGGGTGCCTTGGGCTGTTTGTGAATTGGCTGTCTGGTTTGAGAGTGACAGGGACTGGGAGCCCCCAGGAGGCTGGCTGGGTCAGCCCTAGGCTGAATGAATGCATCTGCATCTTGAGTGGTGGGAGGGTACAGCACCTGGGCCTGAATAGGGCTGTGCCTGCCTTCCACAATGCTGGCTCCACCTCCTGCTGGGTGGCTGACGACCCTGCCCCTCTCCCTGAAAGGAAAGGAGAGGCCAGGAAAAGAAAGTGCTCAAGGAACACCCAGATCTGGTTCAGACCAGGCTCAGAGCCCTCCTGCACAGAGGATCAAAGACTTTTAGGGGTATAAGTACAGGACCCCTGACTACAGAAAATTAGATCAACCTGGAAACAAGAAGGAACTTCTGCCAAGGAGAAAGCTGGAAGACTGAAGAAGAAGGACTGCCCTGCTGTGTGATGCTGGACTGACCTGCAGTTGTTTTGCTGCCTAGGAGAAGGGAAGGACTTTGTTGTTGCTTTGTCCCCTTACTTGAAGAAATATCCAAGGGCCTGTTGTGAGCTTCACCCCCAGCTTCCCTGAGCTCTGCTGAGAGAGCTCTGTCCTTCCTAGAGTGCTTGGGCCAGTTGTGGTGCCTCTGGAAGTTGTACCTGTGCTGGGAAGCTGGAAACCAAGATTTGAGAGACTTTGCTACAGAAAAGTTATCTCATGGCTCGCTTGCGGAGCACATCCCCGACAGCGCGAGGAAATTCCCGCCGCTACGAAGGCTGAGATCGTCGCAGCGCCTGTTGCTGCTGCCGGAGACGTCGCATCCTTCGTTTGTGGGAAGGTCACCATCGCTGCGAGCATCGTCGCAGAGCATGTCATCGCTGAGTGAGATCACCGCACTGCCTGCTTGCGGACCGCATCACGTCGCTGTGAACATCGTCGCAGAGTCATCGCATTGAGGAGCTGCAAGATCACGCATCATCGTCCCGGAGATCGTCGCGGCCTGTACAGATCATCGCATTGTGCCTTTGCGAGAACAGACTTCCTACAGAACCTACGCACCGGAATCCATACAAGTCCTTGCCTTCCCCCCCATAAAGACCGGATTCGCCACAACACCCCTGCTGTTGCAGCAGGACTGTCGCCAACGCCTCCCCATGGTCTCAGGAGCAATGCATCGCTTGTTTTCCACCGCACCAGCTTCTGCTTTGGAACTTTGTCGCACTTAAAGGTACTGTTGGCTAAACGTGACACAACCGTGAACTTTTCACGCAACTGTTGATTATTTGATCACAACTTTAAGAACTCTTTCGCAACCATATTCTTGAACTGTGTATGTTGGATTTTTGTTGTTTTGGTCTTGTGTAGTTTAGATTAAATACCTTTATTTTTCTAAACTGTTGGGGAGTTAGTTTGTGGTGTTTTCACTGTGTCACTGTGAGTGTTGGTACAAATACTTTACACATTGCTTTTGGATCAGCCTGACTGCTTGTGCCAAGCTACCAAGGGGGTGAGCAGAGGTTATCTAAAGAGTGTTTCCTCCTTACCCTGACTAGAAGCAAGGGTCCCTATTTGGACAGTGGTACCTACCTCTGCCAACTAGAGACCCCTAGTTCTAACAGACGGTCTTTTCTAAAAACCATACATGAAATAGATACCCTGAGATCATGGAGGAGGTCATTTCAGATTCTTGGGGCACAACCTGAGAAAGATTTATCAGGGTGAAGTGCTACTTAAAACCTGGCACCTCCATGATATGTTTGCAGAGTCTGGCAGTGATTGAAGTTCCTATGGAATGCTCAGTCTCTACACTAAATAATGGAGCTAGTCTTTGAACAGGATTTTATGAAGTAAACAAGCAGTTTTGTTAACGTACCTTATGTCAGAAATAACCTTTGCTGGGTGATGAAGATGGGGTAAAAGGACATGTGGGGAGAAAGTGGATTTTATGCATTCCAGTGGGAAAATAATTTACATGATCTATTCTGGACTATAACAAAGCTTGCACCCTTATCCTAAATCTTGCTCATATATTTTATGGTTTTGTAGTCTTAGAAGCATGAGTTTGAATAAGGCATTCTTTGCCATATTGTTTGTCGGGGAATAGAGGTTAAACCATTTGTCTAAAATCATGCCAAGTGATTTGGTATGGGCAATGATAAAGGGTTTGAATTTGAGTGTAGCGAGGAAATATAACTTATCTGTGGCAGGGCAAACAGAACAGGGTTTGGACTGAGCAGAATCTTACTTTTTGTGGAACGAGAATTAGATGATGTTACGCCATCAAGGAGTGGATATTTTCCTTAGTAAGGGAAAGATGTGGGCATAGTTTGTTGAGTAGAATTGCAGTTACAATTAAATATCATGAGAATATCGGTAGCAAGAAATGCCCAATTCACAAAGAAGCTCACTTTGAGGCATATTATCAATAGACAGCGATAAATATCGCAAAGCGCGCTTAACGCTTTTTTATTTATTGCCCTCTATCGCTGGAATTTATCGCCCGGTTAGAGCGTTATTAACAAAGCGTATCACCAAGGCGATAAAAAAGCTGGCAAAAGTGGCAAAATGTGGGAATATTGCTGGAAATCCAGCGATAAAACTGCAGCGATAGGTAAATCCTTGTTGATAGGGAGATGTGGACTTAGCCTTATAATCCACATCACATTCAGGCAAGTCTGAAATTTTGCAGACGTTAGACACCGGCGATAACCGCGGTTATCGCGCCTTTTTAAATCGCTACCCGTGGCGGGGACAGCCTTGTAAATATCGCGAAGCACCATTAAGGATATTTTACAATGATGTTTTACGAGACACGCCTACCTTGCATCTCATTAGCGATGCGAGGTGGAAAGAAACCGGGCACTAAGGCAAGGAAACACTCGCTAGCATGTCCTTATTAATAAAGCGATTAAATTATTGCCGCTTTTCGCCCCAAAACAGACACTAAAGCGCCAATAATGTTATTGCCAGCCCTTGATAATATGCCCCTAAGTCGCTTAAGGGAAACATTAAACAGTGTGGGGCAAAGATGGGGTCATGTGGTGAACCTCACGGCGGGCAGAGTCTTTACCTGCTGTGATGGATCAACATAACAGTTTGCAAACCAACTAAGGAACTTACTTCCAATGCCCTTCCATTGATACAAATTAGGAAGCAATACTCAATATTCAACAGTAACTTGATGTTTCTTGGTAACTATAGAAAGCATAGATTAATTGAAGCAGGTGCAGAGTTTTTCCAAACCTTTTCTTAAGTAAATAAAATCTGTAAAAATATTTGTAATTGTCGAGTCTTTATGCTTGAGCATTAGGACCTCCGCAGTTCTGAGGGGACTTCAATCAGGAATTACGTAGGCTGCTGGTAGGTGTTAGGGGGTGGGTATTTAATCATGAAGTAATGCATACCGGTAGGTGTTATGTGATCATATGCTGAAGAATAAAGACGTCTATTGCCAAGCTCCGTGTGTGGTTTGTTTAATTTACATGCCTCTGGGCTGGGGAGGATGCAACAGTAATCAAATATTTTAATTTTTAATAAAGGTTCACAATTATGTGAACAAACTAATTTTAATGACATTTAGAATAATGCAAGTATAGTTCAAAAGAACCATCAAAATGCAGGTAATGGAGTGAAAGAAGCATTAAAGATAATTTCACAAAATGAAGCAAATTGTACCAAAATGTAAAAGAAGTGCTGTAAGCCAAGTTCAATCCAATGTCGAATATTAGCCGTGAAAGATACTTATTCAGCCAAGCACATCAACACATTGGTGAAATTTTGGATGAGTTTATTGGAAGCCTTGAGACACTCATTAAACATTGCAAGTTCTGTGGTCTCACCAATGAAGAAGCCACGAGACTCAGAGTTATCGATGGCTGGATTTCCGACTAATTTAGAGGACACATGTTGAGAGAAACATGCAGTCTGGATAAATTGCTAATGGCTGCAAGGGCCAAAGAGCAAGCATATTTACAAGCTGGTGAAATGGAAGCAGGATCAGCCCAACATGAATCGGCCCTGACAGTGAAATGCAAGCAACTATGAAAACAGGATGCAAGTAAGTCGACATTTATAAAGAAATCTAAATTAGGCTTTTGATGTGGATTTTCATTTCTCCACAAGGGTAAATGTCCATTCATAGGACAGATGTGTAAAAACTGAAGGGAAAGAAAAACACTTCATAATGGTCTGCAGAGCAAAATGAAATTTAAATGCGTTACGAGGGAAGTACAAAATGGATGTCCGAACATTCCAAAAGCATTCTCGTCACACCCACAAAACCATAAAGCAACATCATCTACGACAAATGGAAACAAGACAAGACCAATCGTGGTCAAGGTAATCATGTAAAGGCTCTTCGACATCAGTATTGAGTGCAGATGAAGAAGATGGGTGTGCGTTAATGGTAACTATCGAGGAACGACGTGCGCATGTAGAAATAGCTGCTTACATCTTAAAAGAAACTCACCAAATGAATTAGCAAACTTCATTTGGACACTGTCCCAAAATCACAGTGGAAGTGAGTGATCAACTGATATCTTTCATCATAGACAGTGATGCTTCAATTAATTTCATGGTCATGGAAAAGTTTAACAGCCTGTCTCCTTGCTTCGCCTCACTCCATTAGGCATGAAGGTATATACTTGGGCTGCTTCTGAACCACTGCAAAGCCAAGGATCATTCATATCAACCATCCGACGCGAAGTGATGTCAGTACAAGTGAAAAATCCATGTACTTCAAGGAACTCAAGGAACTTCATCATGCTCCTGGCTACTCAGTTTTGCCACGGCTGCTGACACGAGACTCATATTAAATTACAATCTTCACGCATGTGAGTAAGTTCCCATTGTTGTGTCATGGTTTAGTAAGACTCCAGAAAATGAAAGTGCAACTTAATATCAATGAGAAGATTGACCCTGTTGCTCAATGACATCGCAGAATCGCCTTTAATTGCAAGAAGTCGAGAAAGAACTAGAGACACTGTTGAAACATGACATTATTAAATGCTCTACCAGTCCTATGCCATAAGTTTCGCCCATAGTGGTAGTGTCAAAACAGGACAGCAGAGGTGCTGTGTGCATTTGCATTGATATGCACCAGGCCAATAAAGCAATTGAGAGACAAAGACATCCTGGTCCTCACATAGCGGACATGATCATGCAATTGAAAGGAGCTAAAGTCTTCTCCTGCCTCAATTTGAAAAAGGATACCATCAACTCAATATCTTCAGGTGCAGAAATATTTTAAGATGTTATATGCCGAATAATTCAACCTGATACACATGCTTTTAAATAGAGTGATGGCATATTGGAATTTGGGACAACACAAAAGGAACAAGGCAAAGTTCTTACACAAGTGTGCCAGCTACTTGCTGATGCAGGTTTCACTCTGAATGCAGCAAAGTGTGAGTTTCACAAGAACAAACTCAAGTTCTTTGGGCACATTTTTCGGAGGGAGGAATGACTCCTGACCCAGATATGGTGCAAGGTTTGTCATCTACTTACCCACCACAAGATGTAACCATGCTGCGATCCTTCTCAGGCATTGCCAGTTATTGCTCAAGGTATATTTGTGACTTTGCTACCTTGAGTGCCCCATTGGGAGACTTGGCCAAGTCAAATGTTCCAAATGACCAAGCCGATGGGAGGTGCTAGGGCTTGGTTAATAAATCAAGTCATAATGTGTACTGTTATGTGTTGTGCAATCGTATGCTGAAAAAATACGGACATCTGTTGCAGAGCTCCGTGTGTAGCATGTTTCATTTACATTCTCCCAGACTGGGAAGGATGCAACAGCAATCAAATATTTTATTGTTTGATAAAGGTTCACAATTATGCGAACAAACTAATTTAAAAGAAATTTAGTATAACGCAAGTATAGCTAAAAAACCAAATCAAAATAGTAAACCAAAACAAAACTACAAAGATATAACACGTAAACAAAATAAATTATATACATTCTTTCAGTATTTATTACTGTTACTAGATTTCATAAATTGTTTGCGTTTACATGAGAAGATTTTGTTTCAATAGAACCTCAAACCTGAAGTGGAGTACTTTAAAGAGTATAGCATATGGGGCAAGTTGAGACTGGATTACAAATACCAGAATATCATGTGAGGATCTCGACAAGATACATTATATGACAGCATTTCTTACAGTTCAGTTGTTTACATTACACATATCTACCTCACAGAGATATAAATATATTTCCAATGAAGTAAAGGCAGATTATTTAATTTTTATTAAAACATCCCTGGTCATGATCCTTTATAGTATTAAAGTGAGCCACGTTCAGGAACTAGGCAAAGGTCATAGATCTTTCAAGATTTTTAGAACCTGTCCTTTCATATTTCCTAGAGATCTCATGCAGAGGTTCTGTTTCCATGTCTTTCTGGTGCACATGGGTGCAGGATGCAATTTTGTTGCGAGCTAAGTTCCTTTCTTTGTTTGCTTTGTTTTTAAATTTGGCAATTTGTGGTGAATGAGTATTGCTTTTATACAGTGCGGCTCCTCCGTTAAGGCAGAGAAGCGTAGCCCCACTGCTGCTGTGCAACAGTAAAAAAAAGAAACATTAAAAGGATAATAATGTGATGTTATTATCATTTTATTTTTCCCAGCTGTGGCAGCATGAGGGTGGGGCTTTTATGCTGACAGAACAGGGGAGGAGTAGTGGGCACACTAAAATGCACATGATGCTTTTACCGGCACTCACTGGCAGACCAAACAGTCATGCGCACTTTAGCATGTTCTCCATGCAGGCTGCATTACAGCCTACATGGAGAACATGCCCAGGTCCCCCGTCCCCACTGAGCACCGAACCATGGCACTCAGACCAATCACAGCAGAGCCTTGTAGCGTTGTGATTGGTTTAGGGGGGCCAATCACAACGCTGCTTCCTGTTCGGCGGAGGAGAGTCGACGTGGGACAGAGCGGTGAGGAGATCAGTACATTTTTCTTTTTTTAACAATTATACCTTCTTACCCCGTCGCCCCCGCCTCACCACCCCAGATACGTGCTGGCTGCCACTGCTTTTATAGTCCTCTTGTAATAGTTACTATAGATTTCTAATATGGTTTACTTTTTTTGATTATCATGATGAATATTACCAACAGATTGCTATCCTTGAGTGCTGGCATTTCATTGGAGTGCTCCCTGTGACAAATAGAGCACTGGACAACCCTTACAGTGCTGTGCTAGTTGGAGCTTGTGTGCTACTGTCATGTTGTCAGTAGTAACCCTTTTGTAATTTGCACCAAGGTTGCAAGGACTCCACTCTATGGTATTTTTAGTGTTTCCTCATGTCTCCAGGTTCATCATGGAGATTGCCCGTTACTCTGGAGTGGAGGGGTGCAGCTTATAGGACAGTTTGGTCTGTGTCTCTTTCATTAAAAGGTTATAACACAAATCCTACTTTCCAGGTTCACTTCCCCTAAATGCCCTCCTAGCTTCTTGGTAGTAGGCCGTATTTGGGACTCGGGAGGAGATTTTGTTGAAATCATAGGGTTTATGAAAATAGTGAAATTCCTTCTGTAAAGGCTCACTCTTCCTCCTTGGAGTTGGAGTTACAGTTATTTATATCATATTTTTCGGCTTAGTGTTGGAAGTTTAGGCCTCGCTAAAAGCTTGTGGTTATGTCCCCCCAAAGAGATACAATTGTTGGCAGTCATGGACTTTCATGACCCTCTCAATGTGCAACCCCCCTCCATCTGATCTGTTGAAGCTCTGGAAAGGGCAAAAATGTATTTATTTATTTATTCATAAGGTTGAGAGGCCAATTGTCACTTGGTGTCCTTGAATAGGACAGGGGCAAGATAGCACACAGCTAAATAAATAAATAGTTAAATAAATCCATTCTATCATCCCTTTGAGATGTGTTAGGAAAGTTGTGCCTTTAAAAAACAATTCAGTTCTTGAAGCATAGCTGTCACCAGCAAAAATACTCCCGAACAGTTTCTGCAGGGACTACTACTATGCATATATAGTGGTAGATCCATGTTTTAAGATTCGGGATCATGTTATACCATGTATAAACCTTACGCACAAACGAGTTTAGTTTCAGTATAAAGAGCTACTGGCAAAGACAATAGTCTGGTGTTGGCTGAAAGCATTTTTTACTTTGTCAATGTTTTTCTTGCTTTGCAACGGGGTTTTACAAAACTTTATTGTTGGGGAAGCTGTTGGGCCATCGTGGATCTGAAAAAAAACTTCAGCTAAAACAAAAAAAGCAGTCATTGCCATAGTATTCTCTGGCACTCAAAGAAACAACATTGTGTACGAATGTGCTCCTTATGAAAGGGCATACATTGTTGCTCATAAATCCATTAAATCCATATAAATCCATTGCCCCATTCTATAATATGTAGTGGAAGGAGTTAAAATGTGAATGACCAAAGGCCCGATGTAGGTAATCCCAGATTACCGATTCTTAAGTACCGAATCATACCGATTCGGTATTTAAGAACAGGATATTGGGATGTAGGTAAAAAATTACCAAACCGGTAAGTTTCCGTAATTACCGAATCGGAATGAATGTCAATTACGGAATCGGTAAATGCCGATTCGGTAAAATTGGGAAACATTGAAGGGTGGCAGGGTGTCACTTTGACACCTAGTTGCACCCCTCAATTGTGTATGGATGCATATGTTGCAGACATACATGCCCTAAGGGCATGTATGTCTGCAACATGTCACTGTTGGAAAAGCAAAAAAAATGCTTTTTCAGAGGTTTTCATTATTTACCACCAACTTGTAGTTGGCGGTAAATAACGAATAACGAATCCTAAGATGGGAAAATCACTCATTTGAGTGCTCCCTACATATCAGGATTCGGTAATTTACAGAATTGGTATTTAAGAATTCGGTATTTTACCGATTCCTTAAATTACCGATTCGGTAAAATACTGAGGGCCAGATGTAGGAGCCCTAATACCGGTCGGTAACGGCCGAATCCGGCCGTTACCGACCAGTATTAGGGTTTCCAGATGTAGGGGGCCTATATTTTACAGATTCTGTAAAGTTACCGAATCGGTAAATTTACAGAATCAGTAAAATAACGAATCGGTATATTTACAGATTCGGAAAAACCACATGTAGGTGGCACTCCTAAGAGTGCCACAGGCCCTTAAAAATCGGTATTTTACCACCCAATCCTATTAGGTGGTAAAATACCGAATTCAGGTGTGCATGCACATCTGTGCATGCACACCTGTGCAATGTGACACACAGACATTGGACTGTGTGGACTTGTGTGCAATGTGGCACACAGACATGCCCTTAGGGCATGTCTGTGTGTCACATTGCACACAAGTCCAGAATTGGGGTGCTAGAGGGTGTCAAAGTGACAAAGCACCCTTGCAGGATTCGGTATTTACAGAATCTGTAAATACCGATTCGGTATTTCACATTGATTCCTATGGGCTTCAAGGCCCATAGGAGTCAATGTGAAATACAGATTCGGTATTTACAGATTCTGTAAATACCGACTCTTACAGATTCGGTAATTTTTTACCTACATCTGCCTCCTTCCAATTTACCGACTTTTAAATACCGAATCGGTATGACTCGGTATTTAAAAGTCAGTAAATCGGATTTACCTACATCTGGCCCTTAATCTTTAAAAATGCCACCTACATCTGGAAAGCCCAATACCGGTCGGTAACGGCCGAAATTCGGTAATTTCGGCCGTTACCGACCGGTATTTGGTTACCTACATCGGGCCCCAAGTCTTGGCTGACGGCAGTCCCAAAAACAGCTTGAAAGTAAATAATTAATTACATTACACAGGCCTTACTAATATTAACGCTGATCAAAATTCCACATAGAGTTCACACCAAACAGTGCACCTTTTGGATTGCACCCATATTCATCTGGCTGCTCTATACATGCTTATCCACTATTGATCCATGAGATAGAGATTTTTCATGTGTATTGATTGTTCAAAAAATAATAATAGGAATGAAACACTATAATGAGCACTAGTATTGTTTGGACCTTATCACAGTCACAGATGTGCTTGTGTGCACAGGTGTAAAGTAGAAGTGGAGAGCTGGATGCACATTTCACAAAACATTGCAAAACCTGCAGTGCATATAGATGCACTGCAGACAGTTCACAATTGGAATACACAGGTATGCTTCAGATCCACATATATATGTTGTGCAATCCACAGCACATGCAAAACGAGACTGTATATTAGAATACAGCCCCAGGTATCAACTATATTTGATGCAACTGGGCCTGGTAGTACTGGCTTCATGGTAACATACCTTTCAGTTCTCGAGGCCTTTGGGAAGGAGGATTTTCTATCTAATGTAGTGGTTGTGCCCTGCAGGATGGAGCTAGCTGTCATGTCAACGGTGCTCCTCTTGTTATGAGATGAGTGTATTGAACTTTCCTTTATGGTTGATGAACTGGCACTGGGTTATGTTACATGAAGGGAAAGAGTAGCTATTATGACTTTAATTTGCTTATCTTGAGGCAGAGGTTCAAACTCTTTAAAACTAATGCATCCGTTCTGGGCCTGTAATCCACTAATCCTATTTAAACGTCTGGTGTTTCCATTGTTGGTTTTATGCTGGTGGTTACTTTCTCTTTTGTATTGGAAGCACCAATCTTTCTCCAATTTCTTCTCCATTTAAGTATTCTCCATTTAAGAATGGGACACGTGCATGGGGATATAGCAGGGTGGATTCAACAGTGACGTTGTTTGCTCCCTGGCAAGGTATCAACCATTTTCGTGTCTTTGTTTAAATATGCATTTAATTGAATTTGCCTATTAGACCTGGTGGTCTCCTTTCCTGCATTAGTGTTCCTCTTCCTTTGGGGATGTGTGCATGCCTCGGCTCATACTTCTCTTGCCTGGTTGTACAATTGATGTAGACTCTGGTGATGAGCCTTGCTCTCCTCTGAAATCTTGGCCTTTATTTGAATTGTGCATTCAGTTAAACTGTATTTCGATTTTGATATTGTGTTTCCTCCCTGTGTGCTTGATAAGTGGAGAGTTCCTCATCTCTTAGTATTAATGATTTTCTGTCTGACATAACATACTAGTTCACTGTTTACTATTTACACATGATCCTTGTTTTAACTGATATTAATTGGTGTTTCACAACTCTATAGGTTTTAGTTTGAGTAAGAAAGTTTTTCACTCCTAGTTTCTCCCAGGGGGTTAGGTTCCTCATGGCACATAGAAACAGCTCTTTTCCTTTCAGCTTCTCCTAGGACAATATGACGACAGACACAAATCTTTCTGGGTCCCAGCTTTGACGTCATACTCTACTTCAGTTAGGGCTACCACAAAGTTCATTTACTGTTGGAGTTTTTTTCTTTTCTTTTTTTCTAGTATATTATTTCGTCTGCTGTGCCAGTACCTTCTGGTCCCTTTTCTACAGAGGCTTTCATGTCTCTCCATTGCAATCTGTTAATGGTCAATTTAATGGTAGCTTCTGGCTGATTGCCTCTCCGTTTGTTGACCTGGTGCCAGGCAATGTCTCTTCTTTCAGTGCTTTGGATGTGGACCCACCGCCTTCACTCATTGGCTTTAATTATTATCTGACTACTAGTCCATATATATATATGCTATTCCTAGAGGTGTTGCCCTTATACAGATGCATGGCTTCATTGCTCAAACGTGTTTTTTAACCCCTTCTATGCTTGTGACGGAACGGTTCCGTCACGAGCGCCGATTGGGCTGTGCTTATGACAGAACCGTTCCATCACGGCCACGCCCGTTTCTTAGAACCTTCAGCACAGCGCGAAAATTCGCGCCACGCTGAAGGTGTTAATATAGCAGGCATCTTTAGATGTAGATGATGGAAACTATAAGTTGGCCACTGGCAAGTGTTGTTAGTGGAAGACATAACACGGTTTCATATATATCCTAATGATTTAAGACTATGATGAGGAAGAGGGCTCTGACGATAAAAACATATGCTTAGCTATAATCTGGAAATAGTTGTAATGAATGCAGAACTGAATGTTAGAAAACTATGTTGGAATGACTATTCTTTTTGTTGTATGCCAGACGTAAGGTAAAAGGTTTGAGTCAGCATAATTTCCTTTTAGGAGTGAGGGTATAAGGAGTTTCACTGATCCATGTGCTTCTTTCACTTCTGGCTCTTTGCCCTGTGCCATCCCCTGTGGCCTGTTGACAGTGGCGGGCAGTGACCCTCAATAATGGAGGGGCATTAAGCCAGAGCCATCCCCAATGGAAGACACTGTAATAAAGCACAATGCCTTTAGGCTCAAATTCCAAAGCTCCCAATCATGTCTCCTTAACAGATTTTATAACGGGTTGTGACTGAGAGTTCTGGAGTTAAGGCTGAAGGCAATGCAAATTTATCACAATGCCTGTCAGTGGGCCAAAAAGATAAAAATAAAGAAACTATTACTTACTCGTGCTTCTTCGTCCTTGTCATGATTGCAGTCAGTGCGAATCCTTGTGGAGCCTCAGTCAACTTCACTCTTTGAATCCGGGCGCTGCACTCATGCTGCTGATAATGTTAAGCAGCACACGAGCAGTGCCAGGATTGGTTGGAGCGGGTTGCTTGATGCTCCAGCCGGCACTGGGGGACTGTGCCTGCTCTCCACCCAGCTGTCTAAGACAGCTAGGTAGAGGCGTTTAAAGTATGCATGTCAGGCTGGCCTCCGCAAGACTGCCGGCCAAAGTGACATGCACACTTTAAACTGGAGTGCGTGCCATTCCTCCCCTACTGTGAGTCAGCATCAATGCCCCCCCACACCCCTCAAATACTGCTCGGGCTGAGAGCAGTTGATCCAGCAGGCCAAAGGAAATTCAGTCTCATATGAACAACTCTACACCATGATACTCACCATAATTCATAAATCAAACACTAGGCCCATAAATGACTGAGACATGAACTGACCAACTGAATCATATGACCTAATAATCAAAATACTTTATAAACATTTAATTAAGTCAGAATCATAGGCATTGGATTAACTAATGGTAACTCAAGAAAACAAACAAGTCCAGCTTGTCATTTCAAAATCTATTTTATTAACTTTATTATAAAGCAAAATGCATTTTAAAGTTTTAATTCTTTTATTAGCAATTTTTATTAAGCAAAATTATTTATTAGAAAGGCACATTTGACTGTCAGTTCAAATCAAAATCAGCATGAGAAGTGCTCAAACATTTAGGAAATCTTTCCCTAAACCCTATTTTCCTAACTTAACTAAAGAAAACCCTAAGTGAAAAAGTAAAGTTCGGTGAATCTTACGTGAGTCAAAAGTCAGACAGCAACAGTGCTCCTTCCAAGGGGGCAATTTTTATACCTTTTTCCTATATAATACTAACTAAAAGAATACAAATATCCAAGCGACACGAAGCACGATTGGTCGAGAAATGTCACTCGATGAAGTCATTTGCCTTTCGCATAGCAAAAATCGCATTCCTCAAGAGTGGCATTGTTCATTGACTATGTGTGTCACAGGCTCTTCCGAGACTCACAACATTAAGCAAAATCATCCGTTGCTTCCTCCGTCCAAGCCTTTCCACCACTACACATCCTGTCCTTGGCAATGAAAGTTTTATCAATGTCCATTTCAATGCTCCGCACAGCCTTGCTTTTACAAGCGTCTTTCAAAGAATTATTGCAGAAAATATTTTTCTTTTCATACGTTGCTGTGCAAGGCCCAACTTGACAGGACTTCGGACATCCATTTTAGAAATAGGCCACAGGCCTCTTTTAGTATGACTCTAGTATGCAAGGAAACACAAGACATCAATTAATTCAAGAAATGATAATTATTCTGTTACCCACCCCTTTTGCTAATGTTAACCCATTAGTCTATGTTACCTAGTTTTGCATACAAAAGACAAACATAGCACAGTCACATAAAAGGACACGACATAAACAAAAGCACATAAAAGAATGCACATGCTATTATTTGAAACAGCCGCAATTAATATTTGACCAAACGAAAGACAAAGTAAATATATTATTTAAAACGTAATGACAAACATGACAAGAGCACATATAATTAAACCCGTGTGTTTGTGTAAATGCACATTATTCTAGGTTGAGTCAGTACAAAAACAAGCAACACTCATTAGTGAATTAAAAATTATGGGAGTTTTAATCAACGGACTGAATCTAAACTTATCTTTAAAGTCCGCTTCATCACAGTCAAAAATAAAATGGCAATTTATCTTATTAACATTTTATCTTTCATTTTTGCTGCATTGGCAGCAGGGGTCGATGTCCCTCTGCCCAAATTAGGGGGGGAGGGAGGCGCTGCCTGTTTAATAAGTATTTGCCACTATTTGCTCTGTTTATGGTGTTCCCACTCATCCTGTGAGCATGGGACTGGCATTATACTGGTTCAGGTCATCAGCCAAAAAGTGGGTGATGTAAAAAAAACTCATTTTATTGTGAATTCTAGGTCGTGTGTTCGAGAGCATTGCCACCCCGGTCCAGAGATGTATCTGGAGAATTAAGTGGATTCATGTGGTTTCATTGGGGACATCAATATTCTGTATGTCTTATGTGGTTTTTGTGTCCCACATTGACAGCTAACAGTCCAGTGCATGTAGGTTGGACTTCCCTACAATTGTGGCCTTAATAAATTCCAGGAACTGGGAGTAGCTAATGGAACAGTTTTTCAAAAAGGCTTTGAATCAGAACTCTCTAATATCGGAATTCAATCATTTCAAACCATTAAAATGTTAGGAAAAATGTAATGTTTTCGAATTATTCAGTTGAGGTTTGTTTAGGTATTAATTACACATTTGGGATAGAAGAAAATAAAGAAAATGTAAGCAGATGCTCCTGTAGGGCTACTTTCTGATCTGCCACAGCTTTAAACATTTTCAACAAAATGAGGAAAACGAGGAAGAATAGATTTTCTTGATTAGGGTAGGCCTGGTAGAAAGATGCTGTTTTGTTAGTACACCTTTTTAATCTTTCCAAGCCACAATGCCACCACATTCTGTCAAAGGCAACTAACAACTTCACAGCAGTGGGGGATGCATTTGAGGTGTAGGGTGATTATCCGGTTGACTGGCAGTGAGGTTCGGTTTTCGCAATCCAGCAGAGCGCTGACCCTCATGAAAGGGCATCACCATTTTCGAAAGGTGAGAAAAATTCTTAATGAGAAAAAACAGTCTCACAGAGCTGAGACTGTATCACTCTGCTAAATGCTGACGACTGAGGAATGGTTGGGGGGTACTGACGACTGAGGAATGGTTGGGGGGTACTGACAAGCCAGCATGTCTATATTTAAAAATATGCTGATCCCCTGCGTGTCAGATAAAACATTTAAACAAAATTAAAACAATGTGAAATCCCTGCTTTACTACAAGAAGTATGAATACCTGTTGACTTGCTGGAGGATATCCCAGCAGAGCTTACCTAACCTGCAAGTTAAATCTCTGTATCTATGTGCTCGATCCAGAAATATTGGAGGCTTTAGCACAATCCGCCAGGTGCATGGAAGATTTTGCCTGCAGTGACGCACTTGCAATTTCTTGTGTAGAGCATCAAGGCTAAGGTACCTGGACCCAATAGGTCATGAAAGAGATGGTGGCCATTATTTAGAGTTATGACGCGTATGAGTATCTACCAGTAAAATGGTGCATGCCCTTTCTTCTCTCAGTGACAGAACAATCCTGGGGTTTCCCTGAGGCCTGAAGCGCACACATGCAGAAGTCCCAGGGGAATCAACATAGATTTGTCGGCTCTGTAAAATAAAATAAAAATTCTGTGACAGCGGCAGTATCTGTGCAACCAGAAGAAGGTAATCCAATAGACAATGCAAGCCCTCCGTGTGTAGGGTCTACAGGAACACTTGCCCTCTTGTCTTTTACTCCAGCCGTTACTGGAGCTTTGTTGATCTTGTGCCACTGTGTGGCAAACAACAGGAGCCCCCCCTTGGGACTATATGAGGAATGCTCAGCTGCCTACAAACATGCAACATCCCACCGCCTTCAAGCTTCCAGATCTCATTTCTCCTTCTCTTCCACCTCCCTCCCTTCCCACCAATATACAATTTCAGAATTGGACGCTGAGTACTGTCTCAGCATTTTAAGATGGAAGATGGGTGGGCTGTTACTCATTAATGGGGTCCTTACCTTCTAATCTGAGGAACGAGCAATGGGAAGCACTATTGTAGCAAGAGAATGTGCATCAACCTCCTCCCAGCAAGTGAAAGTCAAACCGATTGATCTCATAGACATGATGCATAAGACACTATTTGAGATTCCTTGATATACTCAGAAGGCAAGTGTGTAAGGCCTCAGCAAGATCCTCTTACAAAGCTCGATGGATACAATTATGTGATGCAAGCTGAAGAGGTTTGTCAAGAGGTTTTCATAAAAGCATGGGGAAAGATAAAAGGAACCATTATTAACCCATCACTCATTCAAACATAAAGAATAGAACAAACATCCATTAGAGTACTCAAAGAATAAGTCAAAAGAAATACAAGCAGAACATTGACTGCTGTGGAACACAAGGAATATCAGGGGAGGTAGGTGGTGGTACAAAAACAAAGGGATACCGCGAAGGCAGTTAGGACACCTAGGATCCAAATGGAACACAAATAGCATCGACGTTAGAAAAATAAAACATGTTTCGATAAATGAATGACAGGAAACCCAGCAAAGGTGGTATTTAACCCTTTCGGTGCGGCTGCGATTTTACCGCTGTGCGGTAAACAAAAGAACAGGGCGGGGCCGTGACGAACCCCAGCCGTCATCAGCACACGACCACCGCGGGGCGCGACGGCTGGGGTTCGTCACCAGCATGGGAGGGGTTAAGGCTCAAGATGGAGTGGGTAATATGAGGAGAAGGATCAGAAAAAGTTCACTACTGATCAAACTTTCATTCTATTTTAAACAAGAGCAACACCGGTAATAGCGAGGCGGCAAATCCATTTATGAAAGAAAAAGAAATATAATTTTAGGTTTATAAAAAGTATCATCCATCTTCCAGATCTGTGATTCTTAAAAGGCAGCCTCTGTGCATTAGATTTATAGACCTGTTGATACAGCTAATGTTCCAAACTTGTGGGTATTGGTTATCCTCTTGTTAAACACTTTAAGGTTTTATACCAAATAGTGTAGCACTTGTTTCATATGGCCTGTATTCAGACTACAGGGTCAAATAGTATAGCCACATAAGTGCACTGTGGTTAAGTCTCAGCACCTTTTATATTAACTGCATGTAAATAGGTCGATGCAGTCTTTCAACTGGGCACTTTCTGTGTCCCATAGACCAGAAATTAAAAAAGTTAAACTTAATGCTGATTTTATGGTACTAGTGATATTAACAAAGAATGTATTGTGGAAACCTATCGGGATTTGGAAAGCTCTTTGAATAATCATCATGAGAGTGTAAGGTTGAGAAAGTAAAAGAGTGTGGGAATTTCATTAAATATCTCGGTGCATTCTCAAGATCAGAAAAATTCTGCTAAATTAACAGGAGGAAAGTCCTCTGTGTGGCCTGGAAATACTATACCATCCTACTCTGTCAGTTATTCTGTGCATTCCTTTGTTTCCCCACAGTGAACTGTGCAATCATGTGTATCCTCTGAAAATTCTTTATCCTTTAGCTTTTCTGTTTGAAGTTGTACCTTCCTGAATGAGATTGTCAAAATGGCCATTCAACTCAAGCTACACGGTTACAGGTCTTAGTAGTAGCAGATTACTGTACAGCAAGGGCATGGGACAGTTTTACTTATATTGAAGTTTAGAGAAAAACACAGTATGAAAAAAAGTAGAGAGCAATATTTTATTCATTGACTTTATTAGAACTATTGTGGGAAATACTACCCGTTAAATAAACAGTTACTTTTTGTTACCTTCGTTCCTGAGCCTAGAGATCGGTCATTTTACAGTCCCATTTAAAAAAATCCTTTTCCAGGCAAGGGATGTGGATTTACTGTCTAAGGTTTCAGAACTCGTTTGGAGCAGTTCTCTTTCAAATGTAATTTTCTGGCTGTAGATTAGACACAGCATCTGTGAAGGTAATGGCTCTCAAAGTAGATAGCAAAAGTGCTGGCCTCAAGCAGGTATGTGCAAAATAAGGCTTGGCTGTCTGAAGAAGTAATCAGGGACTGACAAAAAGGGAGGGCCTACGTGCAACCTTTCTTGACTTTAATGACAGAAATTGCTAACCCACCCTTCACCTCTACCATCGACACTGTGCTAAAAAGAACTCTTGACATTTCAAAGGGTAGACCTATCTCCATTCTTCCACACTTCAGTGTCTGGGTCTCCACATAACAGCCAAAGGAATACAGTCATTACATATCCACTCCCTGGGACAACTGTATCTACCCTCAGTCTTGTACCAGGCTAAACCAGGAGCCATCTAAAATGCATCCCACTAGTCCCAGGACTCAGACTCTCACTCTCCACACATGGAATGGTTCCTATGTACATCCACCACTCATACATCGAATGTCAGTGTAAGGGTCTGGGGGACACACTACAGTAGAAATTTAGGCAAGTAAGGCCAGTAGCCGTACTTCCTGTGAGACAGAAAAAATGTCTGGTCAAGATTAATTTACGAGACACAAACTGTACTCTGCCACCCCTTGCTTGTCTACAGTCCATACACCAGTGTCACTGGCTCCTGAAAACACCTTGCCAGTCCACACTGGTTCTCAAGATTCCCCAGACATTCCCCTTTGCCAGTTCTAAAATCTCCCCTGACTTGTCCGTCTCTCTCTATTTGATTTTCCAGCCCTGTGGTGGTTCTCAGAGATTTTCAGATGTTTCTGCAAGTACTCTTTTCAGTTCTACTAGCTTTGCTCCCAATAACCCATATGGTACACTTTGTGAATATTGATTATACTTCTGTCAGCACCACAACTTTAAAGTCGGCCCTCAAGCTTTCAGGAACCTTCTTTATGTAATGGACCAGAGCCTCTACACCAATACTTGACTACCTCCACCATCGTCAATGTCAATGCCACCTCTTACGATGCTCCTAGCCTCTCATCTGACTCTCGGCTCTGAATGCCTAAGCCTCTGCTCCTGGTCCTTTGAGTTCTATTCTCTTAGATTTTCTCAATCATTTTCTGATCTGGCTAGCCCTGGTCTTCCAATTCCTGGTCCTCAGAGTCCTTGTTCTTAGTCTCCACGTTGTGCACAATGCACTTGATTCTCTTGCTCCTGGCCTTAATTGTTGGAGTCTATATATGTTAAGTTCTGTTACTTCTGGTCCTCTTGCCCATTCAAGGTCCCCCTTCTTCTGATCCTTCCAATTTCAGTTTAGTGTGGCGCCCTTGTTGTGGCACATATGAGCTTGCACTTTGTTCAACCATTTTCTTGTCCCCCAGCTGATGGTCCAGTAGGTCCCCAGTGGCATAACAAAACTTGAGGGGGCCCTCTGCAAAGTACATGGAGCCCCCCCCCATGTTCCGGACCCAGTCATGGGTTTTTTAGACCAGGGGACTGCCACGCATGCACAGTTCCAGAGGGGGCCCCCTGGATCTTCGGGGGCCCCCGCACACCATGGGGGCTTTGGGGGCTAATGTTATGGAACTGCTGGTCCATTTGGTACCCCTTGTCTCTTAAGTCCTGGTACTCTTTGACATGGCACTCTTAACCCCATGTCCTCTTGGTTTGCATAGTCCTGGTCCTCTGGGTCATGTTGCCGGTCCTTTTGGTGCTTCTGGTCCAGCATCCACCTGTCCTCGTCCTCTTGGTCGTAGTTCTCTTTGTTTGGGTACTCCTATGCCTGGTCATTTTGGTACTGGTCCACTGGGCCTTAGTCTTCCTGTCTCTGGCTGTTATGGTCCTTTTGATCTTCCTCAGTATGGTTCTGCTGCCCCAGGGCTAGGTGTTTCTGTTTCACGTGGTGCTCTGGGTCCAGGTACTGAGGTCCTGATCTATCTGAAACGTGTAGCCGTGTTCTAGTTCCTCATAGTTATGATCCTTCTAGTCCTCTTTGCTCTGCTACTGGTCCCCCTGGCTGTCATCCTCCTGATATATCTGATCCAAGCCCCTCTTATGTTCTTTATTTTGTCTGGTTCCCTGTTCTTACTGGTCATAGTCCTCAATCTCGTGATCTTCCTAGTCCTACTTGATCTGGTCTTGATCCTATTGGTCCCAGGTCACCTGCTCCTTGCTCTACTGGTTCTGCACCTCAATGTCATTGTTTTCCGTTTTCCTGTCTTGCTGGACCTGGCTATCCTGTTCCTCATCCTCCTGGCTGGCTATCCTGCTCGAGGCTCTCTGGCCTGGTCCTTCTGGCCGTAGTCATCTTGGTCATGATCTCCTTTGTCCTCATCACCCCTTTCCTCTTCACCTCTTGTCTTTCTGACTTTCGTGTGCCAGGACCTAGTTTTCTTGGTCATGACCCCCCGGGCCTCTATGTCATCATATCCTTAACGTTTATCCATCTGGTTACCTAGGTCCCTGGTCTGATCCTCCTAATCCCCCTGGCCCAGGTCCTTCTATTTTTTAGTTTTTATAGTCCTTGTTTTCTTTTCATTCCATACTCACAGGACCTTATCTTTTGATCCCCATACTTTGCTTTTACAGGGCCTAGTTCTCATGGGCCTCGTCCTCCAAGCCATCCTAGTATTAGATTTATTGGTCCTGGCCCTCATGGTACTTCTTGTTCTTGTACGCTCATGCTAGTTATTATATGACATGCCTACTGGCCATCCTGGCCCTTTATGTTTCCCCTAGTCCTGGATCCTTCTGGCTCTGTTCTTTTCTGATCCTCTTTGCTTTCGGGACCTTGTCCTTGTTCTCCTCACCCTGTGCCTTCTAGTCTAGGTTCTGCAGGTCCTAGTCCTGCTAGACCCCTTGACCCATCAGAGCTTCCCAGGCCTGGCTCTATAGTCATTGCCCACCTCGTTTTGATTGTTCTGGTCGTCCTAGTTCTGTTCTTTATTGTCCTGATATTGCACCCATGGGTTCTGGCCCTCTTACCCTGTTTCTTCTTGTTTGGGTCACCCAGAGCCTATTAATTTTGGTCCTGTTTCTCCTAGAACCCATGTTCAGGCCCTTGGTCTTCCTGGCTCTGGTTTGCCTTGATAGATCTGATCCTCCTCAATATTTTCATGGTATCCCGGGTTCTGATTGCTCTGCATTTCTTTGTACTCTGGTTCCTAATTTCCTTTGATCCTGATACACATGGCTCTCTGTGCCGTGTTTCCAGTCCTACTAGTCCTGGTCTTTTTAGTTCACCTAGTCTTCCTTGTTCTTGCAGATACCCTTGTCCTGGTTCCCCTGGTCTTCCTAGTCCCTGTCCTGCTTAACCTTGTCTGCAGGTCCTACAGATCATTATCTTCCAAGTCCATAAGCCCATTGCTACATAGACTAGCTCTCCTAGCTCTCACGGTATAGGTAATCCTGGTCTAGGTTGTCCCAAGTAGGCCTTGTTGTCCTGTAGTCTATTTAGTCCTTGCCCTCCTGGTTTAGGGATCTCCAGAGTCTGACCTTCATGGACCTTCTAATCCTGGTCCTGCTAGACTTAGACTTCCTGGTCCTTTATATTCCGTCTGGTGCCGTCTACCACCCCTTGGTCCAGCCTAGCCCATTCCTTCCTGGTCGTAGCCTTCTGGACCCTGTTCATTTTGCTTCCAGTTCTCCTTGATGTATTCTCTGTGTTCCTGGTTCTCCTGTTTCTGGGTCTGCTTTCCCTTGTTCTAATGACACTAGTCTTCTTGGGTCTTTCCACTTGGATCTGCTACTTCTGCCCCCCGCACCCCCTTGTTCTCTGGCCCTTGTCGGTGCTCTCAGACCCTCCTAGCCCTCGTTGTCTTGCTGAGCCAGGTCACCCTGGTCCTCCTACGACTTGTCCTTCTGTTATTTCTGGCCCTGGTTCTCCTGATCCCCTTGTTCCAAATCCTCTTGGTCGTCCTCATCTTTTTCACTCTGGTCCTCCTTTTCCTATCCTCTCCATCTGTTTGTTCCTGGTCCTCTCTGGCCTTGGTCATCCTGGTACTCGTCTGGCCTTGGTCATCCTGGTACTCGTTAATCAGGTCTTCCTGGTACTAGTCCTTTTTGTCTTGGTCCTCATGGATCTGGTCACCGTGTCCCTCATTGTCTTTATATTCCTACCAGTCTTCGTTCTCCTCCTATTGGTCTTCTTCCTTCATTCTCCAGGTCTCCTCCACATTGACTTAAGTCAGGTACAGCCTCCTAGCCTGTCACTCAGATTTGTATTTGTGATTTTGTAAGCTTCTAAATTTGCTGAGGCAAAGCTGCCAACACTAAAAATGAGGACCCAGTAGAGAAAAGACCCAGTCAACTTAAAACACTGCTTAGCATGTTAAAAACAAAAACTTCAATTCATAAGACACATGAAATGAAGTGACTAAATGCAAGTGAGTAAAATGCCTGTGATTGAAGGGACCACTCGTGACATGGGACCACTAAGCATCCATGTCTGAAATCCACTAGGCTGGGAAAATAGTAAGGCAAATAGTGGCAGCTGAATGAATAGACACTTACCTCATCAATTACTCAGAAGCTTTGCTTAACTGTACTCTGCTTCCACTTGCTCATTTCCATACAAGTCCCATTAGTGCACCTCATGCAAGTGCCCTCAAAGCTCTGTGTCCCAAGCACTCATTTTCTTAAGCAAGGGCTCTGCCTTCTGTGACCCTGATACCAATTGTCTCTCTGCAACAATATCTGTCTGCCACTGTTGGGTTGTCAAGTCTGAGATACTAAACAAGCAGAATCCTCCTTAAAAAAGAAGCCCCAAGCAAGCACAAGTCTTCCCATAAGAATCCCAAATTGCATCCCACCATTAAAAATAGGCAAACGTGATGAAAGCATTTATGTAACACACATTAAAACACAGGGCCTGATTTAGATTTCAGCGGATAGGTTACTCCATCACAATTGCGACGGATATCCCGACCTCTGTATTAAAAGTGTGTAATAGCTAATGGATTGGCTATTCGTCACGATTTCATGATGTAACATGTCTGCTAAACTCTAAATCTGATTCATTCTCTTTATTATTGTATATATAGCATTAACCCCTTGCCTGCTTATGATGGAACCACGCCGTCATGAGCCACGGGCGGCGTGTGCTCATGATGGCATGGTTCCGTCATGCGGCTCCCGCTCCGTCCATGCAGCATTATTTCCCCGCAGGCGAATTAATGAGTGGGAGGTCCGTGATGGAACCACACCGCCATGAGCACACGCCACCCGTGACTCATGACGGCATGGATCCGTCATGAGCGCCAAAGCGCCCCGCCCGCCCCTAGCCCCCAGCGCCGTGGTGGAATTCGTGCCAGGGCCAAGGTGTTAAAGAGTCATATGCAGTCAGCCTAATGTTCCCAGACTGTAGTTCAAAATATATGTGTGCCATAACCTGAAGGTTTTGTGGTAGAAGTTTCATTTATACATTAATTTTTTAATTTTGCATCACAAGAATTTAATTCATGCACTTACTTACTGTTGTACATACGCTTGTATGTGTGTATGCACTCTCTTTTAAAGTGCATCATACATTCCTGCACTCCTTTTACAAGAAGGCCACAATGCTGCTGTTGTTTGACATCCCTTTTTTGTTCATGTCTGGCTAAATAAAGATCACCTTCACACTATTATCTGGTTGCTGTTCAAATAGTACAAAGTGTCTGCTATTTAACCTGTGGCCAGAAAATCTGATATTAAGCCGGCACTCGTAAAATAGCAGGTGATTGTGTGCTATTTTATCAACTACTTAGTAAACAGCAAAAATTATCTACTGTTTGTCTGGTGGACCGATAATAGCCACTTTGTTCACAAAAAGACGCCCCATTGGAGTTAATAATAGAAAATTTACACCCATTAGGACAAAATTTTTGTAAACAATATTTCCTTCAGACAAAACTTTTGTTAACCATTTTCTGGCATACAATCCATGGATTAAAATATTCAAGGATGCAAATTGCTTATGAAGGTCTCTGTTCAAGGGATGTCCCCAGATGTCTCATTCCTTATCCATGACTTGGACTGGGAGGTGTTGTAAGGTGATATAATGAATACTACTGTGACAAAGGCCACCACAGTTATCTTGATGATAGCTTTGATACATTTAGGCTTAACAGCCAACTGAAAGAGTTGGACAATCTGTCCCTGTATTATAAAGCACCGCATCTCACTTATAATAGACTATCTTAGCTCAATGAATACACATTTGTTGGGTAGACTGCAGAGAGGGATGCCAGGAGAACATGCTTTGGAATCACACCAGCTTTGACATAATTGGAGATATTTAGATTTGTTGTTGAATAGTATAATTTTTTTTACTTTTTTGCATTTACCCTTCAGAAAATGTCCTCATGTTTGTCAAAAAGAATTCAAAACCATTCATCTAATCAATCATCTGCTCTCCCCAATTAACATGTTTAACATCTGCCAGCGTCTGCTGTGTCATCATATCACAATAGAGCACAAGGCTAATTATTCTCTCCACATTTGCTCTAGATGCAGAATGACAGTAATGGATTTGAAATGACTGTTATGCGAGTTATAATAGCAATGATTGCAGATAATGAAGGTGCATATGGCTCCTGCATTTGTGTCTGCTGTCCTGGCAGTAATGGGCAGTATTAGGCAATCAGCAAGCACCCATCTAGAGTGGAAATACTCCACCCACTTCATTTGGTGACGCAACCAGGCATGATTACTTTTCAGACGAGGCTCTATTAAAATCTTATTTTCATATGCAGGTTTATATTTTTTTGCTCTAAATTACTGTACAAAAATTCCAAGTTTTCTGTTCATGGTAGGGACTTCAAAGTACGTTTTCTGCAGTGTTGATTTTGAGGTGAGACATTTCAGCTGCAGCCGGTTCATTGGGTTTGAATGGCCACGCCCCCCCACCTTTTGCCCCTCTGGAACAGTGTCAATCAGGCTGAACAAAGCCCAGGCTGAGGAATTCAGTTTCTGTGGGCGTGACCTCCTCTGCTCAGCAAATGTCCCTGACGCCTTCCCCTCAGTGACGAATGGTAGCATCACTGATTGCCTTGCACCTGGGCGCTTCAGTTTCATGCCCTGTAGCGCCCAGGGTCGAGTGTCAATCAGTGACAGTTCATCATACAGTCAGTGCTTTAAATGGGCCGGTACTCACCGGTACTGAGTTCCGGCACTTAATGTTTTTTATCCCTTCAAGTACCGGCACTTCTCTCTACATCAAGGAGAGTACTGGTACTATTGTCATATATATATATATATATATATATATATATATATATATATATATTGTTCATTGCTAATTCTGCGGAGGCAGGGTGGCGCCTGCCTCTATGATGATACTTCGACAGCCAAAGTGCCCCTGTAGCCTTGTGCTGAGCCCCTGAGGAACCGGAACCTTTCCAATGCAGCTCAGTTGCATTATGTCTTTCATGTGCAGGTGTCGAGAATTTCACCTTCACGCTGAGCTTGACAGAACAGTGTCCATATCATTCAGACACTGCTCTGTCAATCACATTTACACTATGGTGTGAATTGTGCGCACCCTGGAATCCAGGCGACCCACTGAGAGCGGCAATTAAGGAACCAGGGGAGGTAAACAGGTAAAAAATGTCCTTTACCCTGCGTGAGTATTTTGTGTGAGTGTGTGACTGCTTGTGGGTGTTTAACGGCTTGTGTGTGCGTTTAAGTGTAAGGGAAAGAGGAAGATAAAGAATCTGGATAGTCTGAGAAGGTGTTTTAAAGAAAGTGTGCGTACCGCTTTGTATGTGTTCGTGTGCTCGGGCCTGTGTGAGTGTGTGCGCACACGCGAATTTGAGCATTTAAGCCCAATGCTAATAAATCATAATAATCAGAGCCACTATAATTATGCATTAGGGTTGATTAAATTAAGCAGCAAGAAAAGGCAACTTATGCTGCAAAATGCAGAATAGTTAGTGATTGTATTACTTCATTATTATGTAATTTGTATACTTGTTTACACTGTCTGGGCATAGGTTGCCCTTCAGTTTAAACATAACAATAAGCAACAGGATGGTCAGAAGTCAACCTTTGGAAAGGGCATTCCAATGCGCAGCAGCACGTGTTGGTACAATTTTACTAACTTTTGAACTGTTTGAGGTAGAAACTATTTTTTTGGTAAAATATGAAGATTATGCATCAGATGGTGTTCCAAATGCGGCAGATCCATAATTTATGTGAAAATGTATGCATAATTCCACTTTCCTGACAATAACAGTGTGGTATGAAGAAGCTGCACTAGATAAACACGTATTGGCAAAGCCATCAGGTGTGGTCTTGGTAACGCTAGTGCAATTGTTAATTCAAAAAAGATTATTGCACTAATATGCCACAAAAAAAGAAAACATGCCTCCTATATGTGGTGAGCTGAAGCATCCAAAAATTAATTTAAATAATAAAGGATTTACTGTTGCATATTAATTAACAGTATCAGTGCGCCCTATCAGGCATGTGAATTAGAATTGTTTTTTGGTAGGGGTGGGGGATGGGGGGGTTTATTACAGTGCAAACTAGACTCCAAGGTATTAGAGCACTTTACATGAGCAACAGTTGCGTTACAGATGGGAATTTTGTTGCAAGGCACAGGGAGATTCATTGATGTTGAGCATCCCTGTTGAGACTCAAACCCTGTTCTCCAGCTTCAGGTTCAACTGCTTTAGTTGTTGGGCAACATCCTCTCCTCAACTGGTTTAGAACCCCTTTTTAGTTTTAATACACATGGAAGTATGATTCTTATGGTGCAATGAAAAGCTACATTGGCCAGTAATTACTATAACATGGAGACCTATTTTAAACAAACACAAAGACAAAAAAATTGATAAAAACTGGAAAACAAAAGAATTGCCATAGTAAAGTACTGGCCCACCAGCCTGGCAGTGAAGTGCAATTTTTGAAGGCAAATTTGTCACTGTGATTAGGAAAAATGTTGTCACTCACAGTGCAAGGTTGTTAGTTGCCTTCATGGGCTTCCACTTTACCCCTTGCTATTTATTGTGCTGAGTGGAAGCAGACTGTGAATGATAGCTGAGAGATCCATGAATGAAGACGGTTTAGTAAAATTCCCCTCTACATGTGTACTTTGTATTTCTGGAAATTAGTTTCATAAGGCTGATGAGCCGTCCAAACCTTAAAATGAAAAGGGGGTAAGCTGGGCTTCATTTTTCTGCAGGATCCGAAGGTGGACAGATCTGTGATGTTCTTTTGCTGCATTTATTGTTTCTATTGTCCCGAGTTAAAATGAGAGAGGACTAGAGGCGGGTGTGTGTGTGTGTTTGGGTGTGCGGGATGGTGGGGAGGGGACTGCAATTAATAGAATCTGGCATGCTGCATAAAATGCATTAAAATGGTTCAGTAGGTTGTGGACAGAGTGTCCAACCCCCAATAATGGGGAGTGAATGCGGCGCTTAGGTCCCGAGCCCCCGTGGCCGGGACTTGCACCTTCCAGCGGGAGGCCGGCCTTGGGCAGCAAGAACCACTTCTGACCTCCGCGCCTTCCGGCCTCACGATTGGTGGGTGACCAGAAGCGCATCATTGCTGGGCGCCACCATTGGGATTGCCAGGGTGGGGTATAAAGACTCCGTGCCCCTTGGCCTTTTCTCACCTGGCTATCCAGCGGCATTGTGGACTGGCCCCTGCATCCAAGACATGTCCAGCAAGCAGAGAGACTTGCAGAATCCGTCCGTTGTACTTAATGAGTTCTTTTAGATTGTCCTTTCACTGTAGGCAGCACACCCCTGTTAAATCACTAAACTGAAAAAGAAATGTGGGTTGTGAGCTGAGATTCCTTCTGTGCCAGAAGACACCCCAAGTCAGTCAGTCTTGAATATTTGATGCCTCAAACATATTTCCATGTTTTACGTAGGATAGGTAGAACCAGGACCCTACAAGTTCATAGATGGTCAGTGGCTTCAAGCCGAGGGTGGCAGATGCTGAGTATTCTAATGTGTGTTGGCAGTAATGCATGAATGGTAATACTGTTCAAAGAATGTAATGTCAACTTTAGAGATAACTGAGCTAAAATAATGAGATGCACATAGTGTTACAAATAATCTACTCTAGAATATTTACCTATTCACCTTCTGACACCAACTAAGGACGATGTAAGAAGAGCAGGTGTGAGGGAGACACAATTACACATCTGCCTTCATGCTTGGCTGTGCCACGCCTGGGCTGGGGGATTCATGACTCACAAAGAGAGATAGTTTAGATGTTTGACATTCCCCTTCCAGACGCTAACAATGTTTGTCATTGATTTGTTTCCATAGGGCTTAAAAACCATGAACTAACACAGGTCCCACCCATCCCTGCCTCTACTCTACTCCCCACGCCCACTGCAGACCCAGTATGACAGTGCCCAAATTAACGTACTAAACTACCAACACCCACTACTCCACAGTGCTGAGATCCCATTGCATTTAAGAGGAGATGAGGATGAGCCCTTTAAATGAGGATCTCTTGAAAACTATGGTGCTAAAGGAGGGACAATGCCCAGGACTGTACAAATACGGTTTGGTGTTACCTTGTTTAAAAGAAAAAATGATAAAGCAGTAGTCTAGGAATGTGCATGTTGAAGCTGCTGTGCCAGGGTTTTCCCCTGCAATCTCCTTTCATGTAGTAAAGATTGGTGGGAGGACCATGGCTACTGACATTACAGACTCCCAATGTACACATGTCAACATATTCGGAATACCTAAGAGTTATTAGAGAGATACATTTCAACTGTATTTCCTGTTAGCTTTCCAAATATAAGTTAAAGCTAAAAGTCTCTCTGTTTCACAGGTTTTTGCATGCATGCCATTATGAACTAAGTGCTATTCTTCGTGAACTCATCCTGATCTTTTCGTGGTCAGTGTTCTCTGTGAGAAACAAGGTACCGAGCAAAGATCTGAAATTCCAGAGGCAAGGTCTGATAGGGTTGAACCAGGAACCCACATCACTGGCACAAGATACTGCATAGGTTGTCCAACATCACTCAGTGCTGGCTAAATACAGCAACGGCTCATGATCAGACAAGGAAGGTTTAAAAATCGCGCAGTGTTGAGCAGTGTGAAAACATTTCTGGCCAAAGACCACACAGAATATGTCAAGATCACTTTAAGTGCAATGGGCTGCATACATATTTTAGTAGTTAAATAACAGCAAATTGCCTATTAATTACTAAGCATGTATTATGTCACATGTGCAGAGGGACATATGGGGAATTTGAGATTACCAAGAAGGACAATGCAAATACAAAATGCAGATGGAAGAAGTGCCATTCTATCATATCCCACCCCTAGCCCCACCCATTAGCCACACCCCTAACTCAATTTGATGAGCACCTGCACTTATTTTTTTCCATTTAAAGCACTGGATAAAGTGGGGTGGGGTCAGCAGTCTCACTGACCCCATCCCACCCTGTGATGATGTTGCAACTGCTGCTTTCCTTCTAGGGAAGACAACATTCCCAATCCTCCTCGGACCTCCAAGGCAGAGCTCCAGGTAAGTGTGTGTTTTTTTAAAATTCATGCTTGTGCGTGTGTGTGTGTGCACGCATGTGAATGCATCGCTGTGAGTGTGTATGTGTATGTGTGTTTGTGCATGTGTGTCCCGTCCATCTCCCTCCCTCCTAAAATGACCTGCCGCCACTGCAGGTCAATATAAACCTTTGTTTCAGCGTAGGTTTTGTAACTCGGAAGGTGTCCAGGGACTGACTGGAAAACAAAATCAGATCTAGCAAAATGATCAAACGAGCTGCATATTGCTCTATTTATTGAGGAGAGTGAGCAAGCCTCTGTGTCTTGTATAAGTGTATGGGGCCGGGGTGGGCTAGAGAACAAAAAGCAGTCCTGACAAAAATTCTTCTAACTAGCCCAGCTCCCATCGTGTCTTTGTGCCATCTCTTTTTTTCCATCCATTTTCTCTCTTCTCCTTTCTTTATGACTTTCTCACTACCTCTTTACCTCTCTTCTGTCTTTCTTGAAGCCTCCCCTGTTTCTGCTGCAATTAACTTAGCAGAACTAGGGAATGTGACAGAGTCACCAGGAGCCGCCCTGGGTCTTCAAAACTGTCCTCAAAGGGCTCCCGCCCAGCCACCTAGAGGAATAAATGGCTTGCCCAGCCCTGGTAGGAACTATTCGCCTATGAAGGTATTTTAGAAAACATGGGTCCAAACAATGCAAGTTAAGGACACTTCCTCAAATATACTAGCTAAGCACTTTCATGACTGGATCACGGAAGCCAGTTCAGCCCTGAAAGCATCCCCCTGCGCAACTGCCAGAGAGTCCAAAGGGCCACTCCGTATCATACCACCATACGACCGACCTCTGTACATCATTATTTTCTTTCTCCATATTAATCCAACAGTTTCTCCTTGATCCGAAACGGATCAAAGGGAAGAATGGAGAAAAGAAAAAGGAAGAAGGCTGATTGCCAGAAACCGGTCCTTGGATGCTTGATTCCGGTCTGGGAAAGACATGGCTTGGTAGTTCGGACTGGACTGTTCCCATGAGGCACAGGGTCAGAGCTGATTTGCATATAGCCAGTGTCTAACCCAGGGTGGTGTGGAGTGCAAGAAAACGATGGATTTAGGCCCAGATCCTTGTACTGGGGTGAATGTATGACATTGTTCTACATTCTGTCCATCAACTGTGTTTTTTGTATTTTTCACCCCGAGTGGGCTGGGTATTCTCAGACGTGAGCCCCCAGGCTCTCCACACCACTGGAGTCAAGCTATCCAGGCTGAATGATGGCTGATAGCCAGAAACCGGTGCTTGGATGCTTGATTCCGGTCTGGGAAAGACATGGCTTGGTAGTTTGGACTGGACTGTTCCCATGAGGCACAGGGTCAGAGCTGATTTGCATACAGCCAGTGTCTAACCCAGGGTGGTGTGGAGTGCAAAAAAACGATGGATTTAGGCCCAGATCCTTGTACTGGGGTGAATGTATGACATTGTTCTACATTCTGTCCATCAACTGTGTTTTTTGCAGAGAGTCCAAAGGGCCACTCCGTATCATAACACCATACGACTGACCTCTGTACATCATTATTTTCTTTCTCCATATTAATCCAACAGTTTCTCCTTGATCCGAAACTGATGAAAGGGAAGAATGGAGAAAAGAAAAAGGGAGTTGGCAAATTGTAGTAGGGTACACGTTGTATGCTCTTAAGCATGACATTTCAATAAAAGAAAATATTTATAAAATCAGATTTTTTTGGCACTCCTACAAAAGCAGCTCAACACAACTCTCCATCCTCACATGGTTTTCCCCCTGAATATCGAACGCAAAATATCAGTGGGACAGAATATCGAGGAAAAATATTGAAAAAATATATAACAACAAGTAAATTAGTCTAGATTTTCTATACCTAATCCCATGCAGTACATGTATATTCATGGTGGAGTTAGGAATAGTAAAATTATACTTCCCTATACACACTTACCTGTCGTGCTATTTCTGAGATTGCCAGAGCCGATTTGATGACATCTCTCACAATGCTGCAAAATGGGTGAACTTTCCATTAGCACACAAGGTTCACGCCATCGTTCATTGCTGGAAAACCGTGGTAAGGAGTACAGATTCTGCATGTTTTTCTTACTTTGCAATATAATTATATTCTCTACAAAGTATCTCATTGTTTTGATTTAGTTACACTCAGCTTTGTCTCTGATTCAATGGCATTTCAATATTAAACCATAGCCATTGTCTATGGCCTTTTAAGATCTCATGAGATCTGTACATGAAATATTTGTCATCGGTTTGTTGACTTTTGCATATCCTTGTCTCATTGTAACCTTCACTAATCCCAAGTTAAAGTTGTCACGATCACATGCATTTCACCCATGACTGAGCAATTTTGCGCTGCAATTTGCATTGATGACCGAGTGTCAATTGTCATTTCCATTTTTGCAAATGTTGCACTTGCACTGAATGATCAGTTCAATTATCATTTGACAATCGTTAGTAAGGCAAACAAAAGGGTAAAAATTGATGATTAAGGGTTCAGAATTCCCAATCAGTGATGCAGTGCAACTCAACCTCTAGGGTAACCCATTTAAACTGCCCATCAGTCCTTTGTGTTGATACTTCTATCACTGCTCTGGTAGGTTCCAGTACATGTGCCCGTAGCTTTGGAAAAGCACTCCTACACTTCTGTAGTTCAGTGTTGGAATCTGATTTTGTAAAGTGACCACTAAAACTATCTGCGTCCTCTCCTGTGTATTTGTGCATCATTACACACGTGTTTGTGCATTTCAGATGTTCGAATCCTGATGGGACCTATTCATCTTTTGAAGTTGATAAATTCCATGGCCATAAATTGGGTGTTCTTGTCACACCTGTGATTTGCAGCTATTAAACACCAGTGGCGGCCCATGCAGGTAAGCATGGTGAGGCGGGGACGGTGCAGAGATGGGGGTGGAAGGGACAAACGACGGAATAGGGAAAATGAAATAAATAACACCACTTATCTTGCGCTCACTGCATCGCCGTCGTGCTCCAGCCCTGCCCCTGCGCCACCACCCACCGCACTTACCTGCATGGGCGGCCACTTTTAAACACAAGAGTTAAAAGTTGCTTATTCCCCGCATGACCCATCAAAGAATCAATATGATCTTGTTAATGAAGACGAGTGCCACTACAAATTCTGGCCCTGTAGTCTACAGGTACTTCTGGACTACTATGGAATACTATTTAATGATCTAGGGAGAACCAATTTGTCCCAACCATCTTAGAAACATCCCTTTGCTAAGATCAAAGAGGAAACAGATTAGTAAGTGATTTACAGTTTTCCATTCAAGTTTTGGTGTGAGATAGGTATTTGCCTCTCTTATTTTATTTGCCTTGGTGCAGAGTGCTATCTGCGCAGACAGGCATTAAAATGACCCACATGGGTGTAATTTGCTCGGTAAAAATGCTACAGGGCAAAATGCTATCTGACATGCAAGCAATGTTGTTTCTAATTACTATTTACATCCTCAGATTGAATGATATTTTTTAAAAGCCAGCTTATATTTCTAAAACCAGGCAAGAAAAACTTACCTTAACTTAAAACTAGTGACTGTTCTGCCTCCTTCCTTGCGAATGATCCTCTCCTTTCCCTCCATCCTGTACATACCTTACTCTCTCTGAGTGTAGCCTCCTCTAAGAAGCATGCCTGTCTGTGTTGCTCTCTTATATTGCATTTCTGCAAAATGCCCACACCTCACCTCATAGATCATGATCTTCTTTTTTGAAATCATAGGAATGTATCCTACCAATACCTAATCTGTTCTCACAATACTAATACATGCCACCAACCATTTGCATGAATTCACATATACCCAGAAATGGCCACATCTAAATCATCTTAATTTAATCTACCACAGAGGAACTGGAGTAAATGCATGGAATGGTTTAATGAGAGCTCAAAACCAATCCCAATAACAACCAATAATAAACATAACTCATAACCAATGCATTAACCACTACCCTTGTGTACCCGCTCGCTACCTGCCGAAAGCACTTCCACACCTCATTAGGGGTAATAAGTGCTAAATAAATGCAATTTCCAATACAATCCAGTAACGGATATAGCTCTTACTTTTTATGCAGACATTTAAAAAATATACTACTGTTACATTCTCATAATGGCAATCCCTTTTACTGTGTGTTTCAAAGCTTATTTAGAAGTGCTTAATGATATTTACTTATTCATGACACTAAGAGGCCGATTATGATGGCGGACGGACCTGAGTCCATACGCCACCATAGAGTAGGAGGGACCATCCGCAGGGGCAGCGGCGGTCCCCCCGTGCAGATTAGGATGTGACCAGCAGCTGCACCCGCCGCAATGTTAAAAATGCATGCACGGCATTTGTGTGCACAAAGCGGCAGGCACCGCGCGGTGCCTGCCGCTTTGTTCACGCAAATACAGGTGGGTACCATAGGTACCCCCCCATGTGCACCCCCCCTTCACCCAGGGGTCCCGCAACGGGCCCCCGAAGTGAAGGTCCGTATGCTTTTTCATGGCGGAAAAGCCGCCGTGGAAAAGCATACTTTCTACTCCATCATAATATGGCTGGCGGTGTCTGATGGACACCGCCAGCCATATTAAGGCTTTTCCGCTACGGTCGGAAGGCGACCACGGCGGAAAAGCGGTGGACAGATTCCAAGACCCACCAGCCATCCTAATTTGGCGGTGGGTCTTTCAAGCATCCGCAGCGGTTTTCCCGCATCCTCCGGGCCGGCGGTGGCTTCCGCCGGCCAGGAGGATGCGGGAAATCCGCAATCGTAATAGGCCCCTTAGTTTGGAGTCAATTGCCCCTGTACATGTCAGTAGTAGTGGGACTCGGTCCACTGGCTGTAGAGTAACTGCTGTTATACAAGGCATTACATTTGACCCCACAAAATTGCCAGTATGATATCTCTCTATACAAATTGTAACCGTTTTGCAGACTTCTGGGCCTCACAGTAATGTTTATGCTTCTTGGTCATCATTCAAGTTTATGTTCAGTTAATGCTTTTGGGCATTTTTCATGCATAGTCCTGGTACAGGCAAGATTACTCCTCTTCCTTCAGTTTATACTTTCACTCCAAATCTTGTTTTTGCTTCTGGTCCCTATTAAATTCTTATCTTGTGTTTTGAACTCTGTGTTTGGGTACTCCTCATCCTGTGGCCACTTTTGAGACTTCTCCACCTGCAGTTTGAGCTTTGTGGCTTCCCGTATTATCCAGAATGAGGATTTAGTTTCTGCAGGGACTTCAGTGCCTGCTTATTCTGGTGGCTTCAAATCTTCCTCCAGGCTTCCGAAAGCTGCTAAAATGTTAAGCTGTAATAAACCCCCTTCACGTGGAACCCAGTATGCACGTACACCAAGTTAATTTTCTTGAGTGCACGCGCCCTTTCAGTAACTTAATCTCTTTGCAAACAGAAAATCAAATAACAGAGGGGAAATAAAAAAACAACTCCCGTCATCCAGCATGTGGCCTCAAAAACATATAACAACAGGGTGACTAAACTAAAGGTTTCATATTCCATAGTGGTGTTTTTCAGAATAGGGGGCCCCATACTGATAAGATCTGGAATTGCTTCATCCATCTCTTATTCACCAAGATTGCCGCTAGGAAACATGATAGAAGTATTAAAAGCAAGTATCGAAGTCTAAAGTCTTCAATCGAAAAGGGTGCATTGGGTCTGCATCCCAACAAACTAGCACCAGTTCCAACAAGCATTTACAATGCAATGGTTTCGCCTTTTGAAAAGTTTGAGCTATTGGCACTGTAAATGACAAAATTTGTATTTATGTGTTGGTCTTCACAACAGATAAATAAATGGCATTGTCATTTACAATGCCAATAGTTTAATCTCTGGCAAATGCCACACAAAGACACACATACAGACACATACAGACACACACAGACCCACACACACCAACAGAGCCCCCCCAACACACGCACAAGCAGGCAACAGGGGCACACAGAGGCACAAGCAGGCAACAGGGGCACACAGAGGCACAAGCAGGCAACAGGGGCACACAGAGGCACAAGCAGGCAACAGGGGCACACAGAGGCACAAGCAGGGGCACACAGAGGCACAAGCAGGCAACAGGGGCACACAGAGGCACAAGCAGGCAACAGGGGCACACAGAGGCACAAGCAGACAACAGGGGCACACAGAGGCACAAGCAGACAACAGGGGCACACAGAGGCACAAGCAGGGGCACACAGAGGCACAAGCAGGCAACAGGGGCACACAGAGGCACAAGCAGGCAACAGGGGCACACAGAGGCACAAGCAGACAACAGGGGCACACAGAGGCACAAGCAGACAACAGGGGCACACACGTGCAAAAGACACCCACAAGCTGACAGCCCAATTATCTTGAGCCACAAAATGTATACAGACCCTTAATTCGGATCACGTTTATTTTAGTTTCAAGTCACCATACCTAGAAAAGACATTATGTAAATGCAAAGATTGTTTGCTAAGTGTTTGTGAGTATATCTGGCTGCACCAGGTTTGAAGTGTGCTTACATCGGCACAGTGGCTGTAGTGGGGTTTGTGGAGGGTTTTTGTTTAAATCTGACTGGAAGGGTTGAAATGATGAGTGGTCTTCCCGCGCAGCTTCTGATCTGCTCTACAATGGCTGTCACATCCCTCCACACGGACCCATCCTTGCACCCCTTGCCCCCAGACATCACTCCACTTACCACCGGCGGCTTCTTCATGGTGAGCCCTGTGCGGGGCGGCTCAGGCGGTGCTCCCCGGGAACCCCCGCCTCCTGGCGCCTTCCATTGTATGCTGTCCGCCGGTCTGGTGCTCCGGGAGCAGTGAGGCTGCGAGCCCTGGTTCGGAGCTGCTGCTGCTGAGCTGCAGATTGAAGGCAGCGTTCAGCAGCACTCTCTTTGGGCTTCCAGTGATATCCACACACACCGCCGCCTCCCGCCGTCTCTGCTGGGTCCTAAAGCCCGCCCCCGCCATCAGCTTCGGTGTTTCATAGACACGCTCATCTCCAAAGCTAAGCATGTTTCCTAGAGCATTTCACCATGTGTGTGCCTTACCTAATGACGAGGGGTTATTACCTAACGTGCCTTTACTTTGACCAGTGTAAAACGCAGAAAAAACAGCATGCTGTAGATTTTACACTTCTACGTTTTATCTAACAGGAATGATTCTCGCAACTGAAATACCGACTTATTCCGATGATCCTTTTATAATTTGATTGGGTCGAGGCGGGGCTTTCTGATGTTTCCTGCAGAGCCGAAATTTAAATAAATTGTACTTCCGTTGTGAACTTGGCATCAAGTATTTTATTTTATGCATTTTCGCTGTCTCTCGTCATATTTACATAGACAGAGACTGTGTTCAATTGGGTCTATATTTAAGTACCGAGGTGAGCACTTGCTCGCGCAGCTCCAGGTGTGGCGGAGGGGCAGACGGAGGCGTGCTCTGCCTCCTCATAGCTGACAGACACCGTGTGTAGCCTCCATCAGCAGGCAGGTGATGTCTGCCGCAACCTCGGGTCTGCCGGATCATATCCCAGCAGGACTGACTCCCGGCCCCGCGGAGCGACAGCGGACTGCGCCTCTAATGGGGTCTAACCGAGAAGTGACATGTCAGCAGGGCAAGAAGGAGGGAGGCTCGGGAGGGGTAAGTGCCGCACCCGGAATTAGAGCGAGCAGACCCTTGCCGGCCAAGGACTCCCGCGCACCAGCCTCTCTCTCTCACCTTGTGATCTGTGGCATGTATCCTCGGGTGGAGAGACCGAGTTTGGAACGTCCCGCGGGGAGGCATGGAGCTGTGTCCAGGCCCAGCCTCCAGGAAAGAAGCGGGAGGGGGCGGGAAAGGGCGAGGAGAGAGCTGACGACGGCCGGCCGGGGCAGAAGGCGGGCATCAGAGAGAAGCGGGAGGGGGCGGGAAAGGGGGAGGAGAGAGCTGACGACGGCCGGCCGGAGCAGAAGACGGGCACCAGGAACAAGCGCGGGAGAGAACGAGGGGGGCGGGAGAGTACACGAACGGCGGGAGGGGGGCGGGAGAGGACGAGGGAGGCGGGAGAGTACACGAACGGCGGGAGGGGGGCGGGAGAGGACGAGGGAGGCGGGAGAGGGGCAGCTAGGAACAAATAAGGAGACCCGAGCAGCAAGGGAGGTGCCGGCAATGCCGGAACAGACTCGGGGGCGTTCCCGGCGTCGCGTGACGTCGGCAAAAGCCAAAGAATCTCGGGAACGCCCCCGTGTCTGGTCCGGCATTGATGGACAGGCCCCTCGTCCAATGGCTAGGCTCCATTTATGGAGCTAGCCAATGGGACGGGGGGCGTGTTCCAGAGTGCCTTACTGTACTCAATATATTTCTCTGGAGGAGGAGCCTAACGGCTCCGCCCCCCAGCGAAACCTATAAAGTGCACACTTTTGTTTATAGCAGTGCTGTCTGGTCTCCTACTGAATCCTATTCCGTGGAGGAAATAAGGTGGATCTTGCTGGACCTGGTTGATAATACTAAGCCGGATCTGGGATCAGGGTGGGCCTCAGTGAAGTATACTTATTTTGTTCTGGTTTAATTTGCCAACACCTGAACACATTCAACAGTGCCTTCATGTTATTTGATTTCTGTTAAGAGCAGCAACCTACAGTGGGCATAGGGAGTTTCTTATTTTAACTTCTAGCTGGACCCAACACAAAATCCTCACTTAAAGGGCCATGAGTTCTCCCTTTATTCGAGTCTGATTATGTCTAGAAGCTATCTGGATCCTAACACCTGGGTGCCAATACCATGGAGGGAAACAAAGGCAGTCCGCTTGTTATCACATCACATGTGCTGAAGAGAAACTATGATTTAGAGTTCGGTTTTTTACTTTGTTCAACACCTTAAATGTAACAGATATGCATGCAATTGTTAAGAATGCTACACATGCTCTCCATGCCACTGGAGTCATGCTAGCCTGGCTGATGAGGGGTGAAACCCCGAAACCGGTCCGAGGATGCTTGTTTCCAGTCCAGGGGGGGACCTGGCCTGGCAGTTCGGGCTGGACTGTTCCCATGAGGCACAGGGTCAAGACTGATTTGCATATGGCTGGGTTCAAACTGGAATGGCATGGTGAGCAACAAAAACGAGTGAATGTATGACATTGTTCTGCATTCTGTCCATCAATTGTTCTTTTTGCAATTGTAAGAATATCAGATGTATCTGTCTTTATGAGTTACACACATAAACAAATTATACAACTACTTGATTTATTTTATTGTTTAATTTCTTCTATAGTGCTGTCCATCTCATTGTACACACACATATTACTCAGAGACATTGAATCATACAAGTGTGTCAATCAATGTACAAGAAATGTTACATGAGACAATGAGGGTTGCAAGGTGTAGGAACCACATATCATCCATGCTGGTAGGCACAATGTGTGGAAACAGATTGGGCCGGAGAAACAGAAAGTCAGGCTTTAAAACATGACACAGTGGTTAGGGCTGGGTGTGGTAATAAGGGTTTATTAGTACCCAAATGAACCCTCTTTAAACAACCTTAGATTAAAGAAAGATGAAGAAAAAACTATACAGTTGTAAACCTATGCCATGCAAAGTGCATGCAGCCCCAGTTCACAGCTTACAGTGCTGTATAGGAAGCAAGTACAAAAGGATATCTGTGACAAAAGCCTCGTCCCAATGAGTTATCCACGTAAAATACCAATCTGCGATCTGCATGTTTACTCGTTGCGCATGTAAGTGGTTTAACCACTGGAGTTATATTACAGTTATTATTATTATTATCCCCTGAAAATTGCTGTGCACACAAATATCTCTGCAGCAAGTTCTTTAATCCGATAAGATATTTTAAAATGCAGTCTGTTTGTGACCAAGCCAGTCACATTTCTTCTTGTTGCAAGCTATTTGCAGCAAAGTTTGTCAAAATTAATGCAGGAGCTGGCTGTCGTGCTCTGCTTTTCATGACTCATGTCCTCGTGACCCCAGCACTTTTGATGCCACACATTTATTCTCAATTTAGGAGTTCCTGGAGTATTTCTTTTCCATTTCCAGCATTGATCATATTCGTCTATTTCACAATTCACCATTGCGCAATATTTGAGTGTTTCAAAAATGCAACTGCAATGTCCTGATGCATGAGTAATTATTATAGCTATTTAAGGGGGTAAACATTTTAACATATTTACTTCAACATAACTGCTGACGTGTTTCGCTCTGGTGATCATCAGAGGAGTGCTGCAATATAAGCAGTTACCTTTTCATACAGTATGATTTATTAGAGCAACAGAACTGGGAAATGTAGGAGGCCCACAATGTATGTATGTATGTATCTTGTAAAGCGCACTGCTGCCCTGAGGCGTTGTGGCGCTGTAGACCGCTGGGGAACCCGTCCTGGCTATCCCTGTGAGATGGTCCCTACCGGGTATCTCCAAGGTGAAACCAGGCATCCCCGGCAAATGTGGGGGGCCGTTGGAGAGATGAGGCAAGCTAATGCCCAGAGTTGCCGAGTGTGATCCCTGGTTAGAATAGGCACCGAGGCGAGAATTATTGAGTCCGCTGACCCTGGTCCACGACCCTGCTGTGTCGGGAATTGAACCCTGGACCTGGGCTGTTCTCTGCTTCCGGGTCTGCCGCTTCTAACCAGTGAGCCACACCACTCCACTCCACAATGCAAAGGGTACACAGAATGAGATGAAGGGTTAATAGAGACAGGTTACACAACTGATTGAGATTAATGCTGGTTTGTTGGAGAGTGGCTAAAATAATTATTTTTTAAATAAAGGGAAGCATTCAGAATATTACAGATTTCATAAATTTGCCAGTCGATGGTTACTCAAAACACAATTAATAACACTCAAGGATATAAACACCGGTTATTTTTTGGTATAAAATCTATACACAAACACGATTAATCTTAATAATACCGAAACAGTTAATTCTAAAGTCATTAATAATTATAACATTATACATGTCACGGACCACTCTAGAAGTTTGCTGGTCCTAGTGACTATGTCTCAGGCTGTTTTGTTCTTGTTTCCTTACTGCGCAACAACCATTAATGTGCATCAAACTAGAAACCCCAGCATTGCTCCGGGGTACTATAAAAATATATTGTCATTTCCACACAAACACATCCCAAAATTAAGGACTTTTACGAGGACATATCATAGAGGTTTGGTACAGCAATTGGTTTACTGATTAGATTGTATGTCCAACGTCAATGTATTTCATTTATTGATTTGTGGGATTTGTAAAGCACAATAGACCACAAGGAATCAATACAGAGATCCGGGCGAGGGGTTTGATCAGGAGACATCGTAAACTAATCAAATGTAACTCTGATGATATAGTAAATGCAGATATTACCGAATAAAGCTCAATAGGTGAACATATACACAGTCTATCCAAAGGTAGATATACCTCGCTGGAAGGACTACAATATATGTCAATTTAGGAATCTGTGTTAAGTCTTCAAAATGAAAGCACTAGGATGATGGGAAAGGGTGCTTACTAAGGTCTCACCTGAACTTTAAAAAGTATTTTCCCAGTTTCAGTGGAAGGGAAGGGAGGTCCACAGGGAGGATCCCTGAAGGTGGACACATTACTTAAAACATAGATAGCTAAGGAGCAAACAGACTAACAGAGACTGATCATGGGCATTGTTAGAATCTCATCCTTCTGCCCTGTTCACCACCATTTTTTGCTGAATGAAAATGGTGGTATCTTACTCGTACTTTACCCTGGGCTCAGTGATAACCAGGCCCATGGCCAGTGCTATGTTTATAAATGTGCATGTAATAGGGTACACTTACAATTGGCAATGACAGTCCCTATAAGTCCCTAGTAGATAATAGGGCCAGGGGATGCAATCTAATAGGGCATGGAGATTTAGTGGCCCAGCAGATTTTATGCACTTGCATGTATGCATTGATATGTGCTTGCTGTCCTTTTAAAGGTAGCCCTGCCTTGCAGAAAGGTTTCAAAGTTTGAAGAAGGTAAAATCTTGACCGAGGCCTCTCGCTTAGTGTATCCAACCAGGGATCCATCGCGGTCGGCCTCAAACTTTGACTTTATCCCAGTCAACCGCGACCAGATGCCTAAAAGTGGCGGTATAAGCTATTAAGCACTAGAAAGTGTTAATTCTTTGTAAAAAATTATATCCGGTTTCCTACATTGGATTGTTATTTTGGTGTCTATTTGTTTATAAAAATATAACCAATTTGTATAAATTGATGTGAGATTTTTATTGTGTTTAGTGTATTGGTGTTTTTAAATGCTTTACAATCCTATCTCCTAAGGTAAGCCTGACTGCTCGCTGCCAGCTACCAGCAGTTGAGCAAGGGACTCATTTATTGAAAACTTTATGGGACCGTACACTGTGTTAGTTGCCTTATTGCTAGTGGTAGGTGCATACTTACCCCATCCAATAACCCACTTTCCTTTTTTTTAAAATATTTTTTTTATATTGGTTCACGGCAAAAATACATCATACATCTTAGGTCATAAATCATAAATACATCAAGATACAAAAATAAAATAGCGTTAATTCATTTGTAAGAAAAACCTTGATATCCTTTGAGTACAAAGCCACCATAAACAAATGTAATCTCAGTGACATAAAAATAGAATTAAACAGCCATCTCAATCTTCATAATAATCAGAAAAAGCCCCTCAGATTTTCCGTCCCATTTTTTTCTTTCTCCTAGACCCGGAGACTGAAAAAAGACCCCACTCCAATTTATACAGTTTATACAATCGTGCTCGCCACTGCTGAAATAGTGGCGGTTTTTCCTGAAGCCACTCTGTAGCGATACATATCCGTGCTACAGTCATAGTGAAAAAATGAAATAACGAAAACGATAAAGTCCATCAGCACGGTTGTCATTAGGAATCTTCCCCAGCACCAACATAGAGGGAGTAATCGTTACACAAACCTTGAGCACTAAAGACAAAAACTTTTCAATATCTTGTATGAACACCCTTAATCTAGGACAAGAAAAAAAAATATGTAAACTATCTGCGTAATCAGCCTTACACCGAAAACATTTTCCATCAAAACCTCCTCCCCATTTTGACATTCGTTGTGGTGTGTAATATAAGTCAAATAAGGTTTTGGAAAACTGTGCTTTTAAATTGGCTGACATCAAAACTTCTTTGGAGAGCAAGATGAGATTTTCCACATCATCCTCATAATCTGCTAAAATATCAGCCCATTTTGCCCTTATTCTCTCCAAATCGTCGGGTTTCTCCTCTATAAGCATTCTGTTCAAAATTCCAATCTTCACCTGGCGACCAATTCCCTCAACTACTTGGGGCTTTTGTAAGCTTAATTTTTGTCTCGTAAGAAAATCCCTAATTTGTAAAAATTTAAAAAAATAACTTCTGGGTAAGCCAAACTCTTTACTCAATTCCACAAATGATTTGCATTTACCATCCACCCCAAAAAAATCCCCCAAACATGTCACCCCCTTTTTTTGCCATTTCAAGGCCATTCCATCCAAAAATATCATAGGCAATAATTTTGATGTGGTAAAGGGAGTATAATACGCCAACTTTCCAATATCTATAGTATGAGTCAGCCATTTCCAGGTCTTATGGGCTCCAATCAATACCTTAAATCGGGTCCGCTTGTAATAACTGCCATCTATTTCAATAAAATAGCTTTGTCTCACATGTGATCCCATCAAGATCTCAAATATAGAAGAGTGATTATACATAAGTTCCGTGGATTCCCCTATTGTCAACACTCTCATTCTTAATAAAAAACAGACAATGTAGTAAAGAAAAAAATCGGGTACTCCTAACCCGCCCCTTTCAGGTGGTAGCATCAAAAATTTCATGGCCCGTCTTGGTTTTCCGGGGCTCCAAATAAATTTCCCACATAATGATTGTAAAGCCTGTAGCTTGGGTTTTGGAAATTCCAGAGGAATTGAACGGAACAGATAGAGCACTTTAGGTAAAACATTCATTTTTATAATGTTGGTCCATCCAATAATGGTCAAGAATAAACGATCCCATCTCTCAGGAGAAGCCTTAATTTTATCATATACATTGTTCCAGTTTACTTCAACCAGTTAAGACATATTTGTTTTAATCCGTATCCCAAGGTAAGTAACCTCCCCCACCACTCTCTCATCCTCCCAAGTTATGGCTTCTGAACATAAAATCTGAGTCTTTGATACATTAAGTTTGTAACCAGTTATAGTTCCAAATTCTTTCGCCAGCCTTTCAATCTCTAAATTAGCAGTGTCTGGTGTGTCGGTTACCACCGCTATATCATCCGCATAAGTGAACACGGAAAAAGAAAAATCAGATACTGTAAAGGGAGGGATTAAGGGGTTCTGGCTTAATTGTTCAATAAACGGGTTAATGTATAAAGCAAATAATAACGGAGAGCATGGACAGCCTTGGCGAGTCCCTCTAGTAATGTTAAAAGAATCAGAGAGCGCTCCCAATGCCGAAATTTTTGCCGTAGGTTTAACATACAATGTTTTGATAGCATTGATATATTTCTGTCCAAAGCCCATTTTCGCCATTAATATCCAGAGATACTCCCAACACACACGATCAAACGCTTTTTCTGCGTCTAACAGAAAAAGCGCCAACTTCCGTTTATTTACAGCCGCCAAATCAAACAACGTGATTACTTTATTGATATGATCCACAGTGCCTCTTTTAGGGATAAACCCATGTTGATTTCGTTAGACTAAAAATGACACAACTTTAGATAATCGGTTGGCCAAAATCTTTGAATAGATCTTATTATCCACGTTCAATAACGATATAGGACGATAAGATCCAACATTATCCACAGGTTTACCGTTTTTTACAAAAGACCGCAATAGTTGCGTCAGACCATGTTGTAGGAGGATTCCCCTGTTGTGCGGCCAAAATTACATGAAGCAATTCGTCCTTTAAATTACTGAAGAACAATTTATATACTTCTGCAGGTATTCTATCTGGTCCAGCAGCTTTACCTACGCCAAGACTCTTCACTGCTACCTCTAGCTCTAACATAGTTATTGGTAAATCCAGTTCTTTCGCCATTAGGGGTTCTAATACCTTCAAGCCGACCTGTAGTCTATCGCACCATTGTCTATTTACATCTAAGCTATCATCCCTAGAATAAAGAGTGAAATAAAAACGTTGAAATATTCGAAGAATACTTTCTGGTTCTGAGTGCGATTTACCCTGAGCATCTATCATTGAGCTAATATTCCGAGCTGTCTGCTTCATTCGTAATCTTACTGCCAATCTTTTACCTATTTTTTCCCCAAATTCATGACTTAACATTTTGGAAGATAAAAATCTCCTAGCAATTTCCATATCCCAGAAGACCAGAATATTAGTTCTGGCCTTAGCCACCTAATTTTCGACCTCCCAAAGCTCTTTTTTACCCTGAGCAACCTCCCTAGTTAACAAAAGCTCTGCTTTTACCAAGAGCTCATACAGTTTGTCAAGTTCGTTTTTTGATCTTTTGCGTTGCCAAGATGAGAAACTGATACACTCTCCCCGAAAACCTGCTTTAAAAGTATCCCAGACTATACCAGTATTGGCCGTACCGTGAATATTAATAAAAAAGGATTGAATCTATCTTTGCATATGTGTTTTAAATTCTTCATTCAACCCTAATTTCCGATCATATGAAAATTAGGTTGTGTTATCCTCCTCACAGAGCTCTGTATTTCAATCAGTACGGGGGAATGATCAGAAGTAATTCTCGGATAAGCACTAATATTAGTCCCTTCCAGCAAATGTTCTGGAGCAAAAAAATAATCTAATCTTACTAATTTTTTATGGGGGTATGAATAAAAAGTAAATCCATTATCCTTACCGCGAAGTTTTCCCCACTCATCTATTAGGCCTTGGTCTTGCAGTAAGTTAACAAGAGCTTTAAATACTCTTGGTTTACGGCCTTTATAATTTCCATATCCCTCCAGTAAAGCATTATTAGACAAATTTATATTCATATCCCCACAAATCACTATTGGCTGAGGAAAATTAACTAACTCCAAATTAATTTCCACCAGCGGGGCTGGGTCATCCAAATTAGCTCCATAAATAGTGGCCAACGTTATTTGCCTACCCCCACTTTTACACTCTGCAATTGCCCAGCGCCCATTTTTATCCACAACCTTCCGTCCAACAACTATAGGGTTATCCTTACCTAAAATAGCAACCCCCCTTATCATACTGGTCTGTTTGGAAGCAGCAACTAAAATATATCCCAAATCTTTTAACACCTCCCTTTTTGACCACGGAATGTGGGTTTCCTGAATTACAAACAATATCCGATTGTATGTATTTCAATTCTGCGGCTATTTTATGTCTTTTCATTGAGTTATTCAATCCACATACATTCATTGAACAAATTCTTAAGCTTTTCCCGCCATTTTAAATCAAAATCAAAATATCCAACCATAAGTGATCCATTCTGCCTAGCACCCTTTTTCTTCCCATAAACAAACTTAAAAATCAGTAGTTCGGAGCCCTTCTTTACAAAAATCCATTTAACCACATTTTTTCCATGTATTTTGCAGTGAACTCATTTTTTACCCTTTTTTAAACCCCCCCGTGACCCCTTTCCCCACCCAACCTCCCTCATCCATCTCGCCCACCCTTCCCCACCCTGCCCTTCTCCCTTCATAGAGGCTTTAGGACTTATGGTCCTGTGATGCAAGTTTGCCCCCACAGCCCCCTGCCGTCCCCCTACAGGGCTTTCACATCAATAACAAAGAAAAATCCCCCTATTCGGGTGAAAAAACTCCTGAGGAAACTGACATATCAAAATTAAACATATGATAAATCCATTCAATTCATTTCAATATCTCTCTGCAATTATAATACATTTACAATGTCATCAAAAATTCTTTGGCAGCAATTTCAGTCATGAAAAATCTAGTGCGCTCCTTATGGATGACTTTAAGCTTCGCAGGGAACATTAAATATGCCTGCGCACCTTTTCCTTGAAATTGTGGAATAAGCTGTCTTAGCTGCCATCTAGTCTCAACAGATTGTTTGCAGAGATCAGGTCTTACAAAGAACTCACAACCTAGAGCCTTACATTTTTTGTCAGGACGTGCGTTCAAAAACAATGCCTCACGAGCCTGAAAACTATTAAAAGCCACTATTATAGCTCGTGGTTTCTGATCTCGTGCATTAACTCTGAAAGGGAATCTATGGGCCCTTTCCACCTCCCGATCCCAATCTCATTTCTCAGCCTCTGGTACTGCATTTTTCAAAAGAGAGACTATAAAACCACGTGTATCAGAACCTTCTTTCCCCTCCTCAATCTGCAAAAATCTCAAGTTATTCCTCCGAGATCTATTCTCAATATCTACAAGCTTCCAGTTGACATCTGCCTTGGTGGCCATATGCATTTCTATAGTCTTGCGTTGTTGTGCCACCTCATCTTCTAATGAGGAAATACGTGATTCAACATCAGTAGCTCTAGTCAAAAATTCAGTATGTGATTTTACTAGCCTCCTCACAGAATTTTGCAACTTCTTACAAGAATTCTGTACCCTCAGACTATCCTCACGAGTTTCCTCTCTATGCTGCATCATGGATTGATAGATCAAACCCAAGGAAATATCCTCCATTTCTGAGTCCAAGTCAATAGGGCCCCCATCCGCATTCAAAGTCTCTTCTCTTTCTTTGCCACTCATGTTCAGTCGAAGTTTGCGAACCGTACCAAGGCCAGTCCTATCTTTCTCCAAAAATTCATTCGGGCTGCTATGCCCGCTTTCTTCCTCTAAGCAGCCATCCTCCATGCTCCTACGTGTAGCATATAACTCTGCTAAATCCTCAGAGGAGGACATACAGTGCTCAGAAAGAGAAAAGAAATCCGCCGAATCCGTCTCTCCCCCAGTGAGTACTGCTCTATCAATGTTACTCAGTAGGTTCACTTCAGCATCCCTCTGCATAGAAGAGGTAGCGGGAAAACTATCATCAATGTGAGGAGGGCTGTTAGGGATGTTTAAGGATGATGATAAAGCCGATAAAGTACCCTCTGAGCCAACACCGTTATTTATATTCTCAGCAATACTCTGTGCTTTTCTCTTTCCAAGTTGTCCAGAGCCGGGGGTAGGGACTGGGGTTATGACAGGAGTTGCTTGAACTGGTAGCGTCTTTTGCACACCCTCTGCTCCTAGCTCCCCAACCGCTTTTGACGGCTTTAACTTCCCTACATCCTTGTTTTTAGCTCCTGAGAACATGTCCGGTATCTTCTTATGTGCCGCAACTGCCTCCCCCTACCTTTCCGATATCGCTGCAGCTTCAACTTCAACAATGGTACTCACAGTAGGAGGGGGTTCGCAGTCGTAATCGAGAGCGATACTACTCTTGATGCGGTTTCCGTTCCACTTGGATACTCCGTGGCAGCACCCTGCCCCCGTGCTATCCTTCCTTTCGGCCCCATGTCTCCACTTGACTCAGCAAACCGCTCCGACCGTTGGCTGCTCAGTTCACCTCCGCTCTCTATTCTGCCTTGCTCCACTCGCAGGCAGCGCGCGTTCCAGGTGTGTCGATTCAGCAACTGAATCAGGTGCTGCCGGAGAGACGCCCAGCGTTCAGCGTGTCGGATCCAAGTCAATATCTCGGTCACAACTCGAAGCTCAATCACGGAGTAATAGAAATGAGTACTTCAATATTTCCCGTTTCCGAGAGTTTAATATCTCATTAGTTAAACTCGCTCAGTTGCTTGATCCCGTTTTCCACCGTAATACTTTCGACCCAGAGAGGACTGGCAGGAGCAGCAAACTCACGCGTCCAGCGCGGACGCCATCTTGCCTCCCCAATAACCCACTTTCCAACAGGCACTTTCATGGATGATAGGGATATAAGAGTTTTGACCGATAACCTGGCACATGACAGGGGCAGACTTGTGTATCTCACATTGTGTTTTGAAGTTGCAGCCTCTTTTGAGAAGTAGCTAATGTGGTGAGCACTGGGATGATGTGATCTTTGCCTTGGCTGCAAATGAGCCTTGATGCTTGATTTTTAATCTTTACAGTTTTTCTTAGCATCTTCCTAGAGAGCCCACTACGGATACTGTTACAATTATTCAGGTGAGATAAAACCACAGCTAGGATTGGCACAGTTTTGGGGGGAAGGAATATTTGGTTCTTAGTGTCATCTGCAGTGTGAAGGTGAGGTTGCGTTTAGAAGTAATACTCAGATTTTGCACCTTTTGGAAGTGGACCCTGTGAGAAAGTCATCCTTTTTGCCCTGTTCTTCCTAGTTTTAGGTCATGCCTAAGGCAACCCACAAGCGTTGCATAGGGGTTGACCTCTTGGAATCACTCAGGACTTTTTCGGAAACTAGTGCATGTACTGCACTGTTTCCAATGAGCACTCGTGCATGTATGGCGTTTACCTTGCCGGAGCGAGCAACTGCGCCATCTGTTTCCAATTATCGTGCCCACGCTTGTTTACATTTGCCTGTCTCAAGTCGCTATAATTGGAAACAGATGGTGGTCACCTTACACAGGACTTGGGACGGTAGTGACGGAATAAGATAGTGCTCTGGGGACATCTAGTGGCCAGTGTTATGTGGCACAGAAGAGGCAACGTTTCAAACTAACATTACATACATCAAGTAATGTCACTCTGGGCCCGAGCATCTGCCGGTGTCTGGGCCCGACCGCATGCCAGTGTCTGGACCTGCACGGAAACTCCAATCTCACACCCAGGCATTACTCTTGGCACATATGTGTCTGATACTTAAGTAGTCTATTTAGCACAATGCATTTCATTTCTCCTGCAATCCTCTGCAAACAGCCAGCGCTGTGTGTGGCCCCCACCTGACCCACGCAGCCACTCCTAATGTGGTCAGAATGTGGGTTTCCAACGTAGGTCCAGAAGGGTCACATCCGCGCCTGATTCTTATGGTAATAACTGTGCATTTCCTGTTTACATTTATGATGCTTAAATGGTCATTAAAAGCTGTAAAGAAAGTTGGGTGTGGCTCCAGCCTCCTGGGTCTACTGCACTGGAGGGATAAAAGTTCCAGTGATATGCAGGGACAGTTAGTGATACCAAGATAGAATTCGATTTGAGAATGTCACCGTAGTGGCACTTTTTCTCATGCACATCCTAAATTCGTTATATATCAAAAGCCATGTTTTGTTTTATAATCCCATGCTCTAATGGTAGGCATTATCCCGGAGGATGCTGAAAACACGAGAGTTGAGGGGGGGGGGGGGGGGGGGCATGGTGTTCCACTGTCCCAAGTCCGGCTTAAGATTAGCTTTTTTGATTTTGAGTTTCTTTTGCTTTGTGAGCCAGAAAACAACGCTGGGCCCCCTGTAGGATAGGCGGCAGACTTAAAGTTCTTTCATGCGTCCTGCGGCGCTTCTCTGTCATGCAGGCACGGCCCGTGCCGGGCTTTATACTGGGGCGGTCACGTCAGGCAGGGGAGGGTCAGGGTGGGGGGTTGTAAAATGCGGGATATGGACCATTAAAGGTAAGTACCGAAAAATAGAAGTAAAACGAATTTCGTTGCCCACGCTGCATCGCCAAATGTGATGCAGCGTGGGCAACGAAATTCGTTTTATTTATATTTTTCGGTACTTACCTTTAATGGTCCATATCCCGCATTTTACAACCCCCCACCCTGACCCTCCCCTGCCTGACGTCACCGCCCCAGTATAACGTCCGGCACGGGCCGTGCCTGCTGTCATGGATCCGGTGTTGGCGCTACTTTAAACTGCACAGCTGGTTCAGTGGGTGTCAGAGATGAGCCAGAAAGGAGGATTCGGTTTGGACCCTGTGAATTATGCGGCACACACATATCTTGCCTGTGAATTATGCAGCACACACATTCCTCTCCAGGCATGGCCCCCTGCCCTTTCCGCTGCCCTCCATGCACCTGATGCCTCAACTTGTTCTTTTGTTTAGATGTGAAGACCCGGCCACAGTCAGCGCTTCTGTGAAATGTCAGTGCTTCAAGGGGGTCCAGCTAAAACTGCATTTCAGATTAGAGAGGCATGGCCCCCTGCCCTTTTCTGCTGCCCTCTGTGCACCTGATGCCTCAACTTGTCCTTTTGTTTAGATATTAAGACACCGCCACAGTCAGCGCTTCAGTAAAATGTCAGTGCTTCTAGGGGGTCCAGCTAAAACTGCATTTTGGGTTAGCATTTGTTTCTCTTTTTTACGCTTCATTTTATTGTCCGATTTGTTCTGTTTAAACAGTTTTGTTTGTATTTAGTTAGACTGTGCAACATAGTGCTTGAAAGGCTGCGCATCTCACACTGACCTATGTTAGTACTTACCGACCCAAGGGGACAGCGTCAGCTCTGCTGCCGGTAACGTCTACCTGTCTCTCTCACACAGTCGCTGCCCCTCTCTCCCTTTCTAGCTGTTCATCTCTCTTATTCACCCTATTTTTTGCTCGATATCTCGTACTCTCTCTCTTTCGGTCACTCTTTCTCTCTTTTACATAGTCTCACTCCTGCGCTACATGTGTGTCTCTCTCTCTTCCTCTCATCTTTCTTCACTACTGCTTTCTCTATTCTCTCTTTAACTCTTGTCTTCTTTCTCATTCTTACCGCTCTCTTCATTGCTTTTTCCCATTATTTCTTTTTTTCACTCACTCTCCCTCCGGCCCTTCCTCTCTCCCTCCCTCTGTCCCTTCCTCTCTCCCTCCTTTCCCCCTCCCTCCTGCTCTCCCTCCCTCCCTCCCTCTCTCTGTCCCTACCTCTCTTACTCCCTCTGTTGCTTTCTTTCTCCCTCCATTTCTCCCTTCCTCTCTCCCTCCCTCTCTCCCTTGTTTCCTTCCTCTTTCCATCCCTACCTCTCTCCGTCCCTTCCTCTCTCTCTCACTCTCTCCCTCCCTCTCTCCTTCCCTTCCTCTCTCCGTCTCTCCCTCACTCCGTCTCTTTTTCTCTACCTCCCTTCCTTTCTACCTCTCTTCTCACTTCTAGTATTCTACTGCCTTGGATCGTGTGTTAAATATTTATAAGGTGAAAGCACGTACAAGTTGCAGTAAAGAGTGCCTTCTCCATTGATTGAGATATTATAAGAGGTTTCCCCATGCCCTCTTCTTGTTTGATTAAACTGCAGGTACTGAATGTAACAACAAGTTGTGGGATCCCTTTATGATATATTGCATTTCTTACCAAACTTCCAAACACCTCTGGCAAAACACTTATAAGGTCCCAGAGGTGAGACCTATTGGCTATGCCAATGCTTGTTTGACTCATACTGGTGGCAACTGACTCTGACTGTGCCTTGGGCTCTGCTAACCAGACCCAGGGCTAGTGCTCTGATGAAAAAGGTGTATGGTAATTAGGTATGTTAGCAATTGGCAAAAACAGACCCCTGTACGTCCCTAATATATAACAAGGCAAGGGGGATTCACACTACCTATAAGTCCCTAGTATATAATAGGGCAAGGATGTGCATAAAATCAAAATTCTGCACTGTGTAAAATATATAATAAAAGAACTTCCAGAGTACTGTCCGAGACGGTCTAAATGCCATCTTTCCATCCCCAATCGCATGTGTGTGCTGGTTTTAGCATGCGGTCTCTTACAAACCCAAACAACGTACTGCTCTGCTGCAATGAAAATGTTTCCTGTAAAGTGGTTCATTGCTATTTGGAGCCAGGTGCACACTTTATCAGATAAAAGTGTAACCCAAGAGCCCTTCCAAGGCAACACAAGCAGTTTACACACACTAACCGAGAACTCCTCACTAACAATCATGTTCCTTTCTGTTTATACTGATTGTCAGCACTCTCGTTGGTTACTTGAGTAAAACCTTTCACCCGGGTCTAAACCTAAGGCATTTGAACTTTGAATATGTGTAAGCTTTATTAATGTTGAGATTAAAAGCAAACTATTTGTTTTTCAACTCTATATCGAAGTACAATTATTTTTGCATTATTTTATGTAAACATGTTTAGTGCTGCATGCCCTTTGTCAGCTGTATTTTAAAATGTTTGCTGATGTTGTAAGTACTATATTGATGGTCAGGGTTGTCACAACTTGATGCTCGTGAGGTCTGCCAGCTGTCAATGGGCATCATCCACATAAAATACCTAAATCTGTGCGCCGTAGACTCAAGCATGTGATTTGCATAGATATACATATTTTTCAGATATAAACAAAATGCAATGAGGTTGCTGTGGAAATCTATTAAAAGTATAACTTTGTGAAATATACTCATAATTCACTGTGGATACACCTGATGACTGGCTCATGGATGGGCAAAATATGCTTAAGCAATTTTTTGTTTACTTTTTCTCGAGAATTCCTTCTCAAACGGACCAAGGAAGGGGGGATGTCCATTTATTTTCCATGCTGCAGAGAACTATCTCCTGCTTTAAAAAAAAGTACATTTCCAGGTTGTAAAAAAATCTGCAAAACATTTGTGAATATCAACACAGTTAGTAGTTTGTGGAAATTCAGAAAGTTTTTGCCGGACAACAGATATTAGATAACCTCTTTCCCTCCCCTAGTCAAAAAATCCCTCACACTTAAAGCCTACAGAACTGGTGGATTGCCTGCAGTAGTATATGCAGTCTGCAGGTGGAAATGTTGGCTGATGCGATTCAGTGTTTCAAGTCGAGCGTATTTGTAGACCTGTAAGATCCTCTTGTGTATGCACGAAAATTTGTGAATTGGGCCATAAGTAAGTTAATTATTTGCTGTGAGTCACCAGCAGGTTACAAATTTCAATCCTTCCATGGCCACTTTTAGTCATCATCTTTCCAATTCGTATACATGCAGTACCACACATGATGGCAGATTTACTAAGACTGTGTGCCAGTGGTGCCAAACCGAACCATTTGATAAAGCATTTGCCTTCCAACACAGAACTTTTTACCATAGAAAGTATCCCTAAAAGTAACACAAATAGTGCCTAGGGGTGGGCGTCAAATTCCGTTCCACTCGCGGAATTTGCGATATGTTTACATTTTTGCGTTCCGCGGAGACCGTTAAAATTTCAAAACTTTTGCAATCTGCCGTGAAACTGAAGTATTTTCTTGTTCGCGCTTTAAAAATGCGTTCTCCCATGCGCCGTAGCGACTTACCGGGTCCCTGCGTTAGCCAACTAGTTTTCCTATCAGTTTGCGTGCGCCACGAGATGTTGGATTGTTGGTAGCCGGTCGCGCTATCCCGCAAGAGTTTGCGATCGTGAACACATCATGCGACCCGGAGCAGGAAATAAGCATCACAAGCAAAATGGCCACGCCCATTAGCGACCGCATGGGAAAGTTGGAGATAAATTACCCCGCGAGCACGCAAAAACACAACGTGAACGTGCAGGAAAAGCAATCTCTGCATCTTTGCGAAAGTTCCGTGTGCTCGCGGAAATTTTGAGCAATTTCACAATAATTTGCAAAAGTCAATTTTGCAAATTCCGCCCACCCCTAGATTCGTGCCTAGCAGTGCTTTGTGCTACTTTGCGTCAAGGGGGTATACCATGGGTGGTACACAAGTGTTGCCACGCTACCACCCATGATTTTTTATGCAAAGGCCTATCAACAAAAGTTGTTAGGGCTTTGCACCAAAAAATAAAAACCCTTGATGCAGGTGCTGAGTAGAATAAGCTTTTATTTCTCTTAACTTATCCCACATTGTATGTGTGCTTCACTGTATAGCGCAATTCCACAGTGGGAAAAGTTTTAAAGTTTGTGATTGCATAGTATTTGTACTGGAAAGGGGCTCTACCAGCCACGGCCCGTGGAGGGAGTTTCGGTGGGGCGGAGAGGTGGGGGGTGCTAAAAACTGGAGTATGGATAATTGAAGGTAAGTAAACAATTTAATAAATAAAACGAATTTCGTAGCGCACCCTGCATCGCATTTTGTGATGAAGGGCGCGCTACGAAATTCGTTTTATTAATTAAATTGTTTACTTACCTTCAATTATCCATACTCCAGTTTTTAGCACCGCCAACCCTCCCCCTCCCGCGCCCCTCCTCTCCGCCCCACCGAAACTCCCTCCACGGGCCGTGGCTGGGCTCTACCAGTTCAAAAACAATTGTGCAAAGGTGTGTGCATGCGCCAAGCAGTCCATTTGAGCACCAGTGCTGGAGAATAGAGCCAGAGCGCCATATTTTAGTAGCTATATCTGTGCATTACTATTAATATTTTTTATAAATTGGCCCCTTGTTGTTTACGGTGTTACAAAATGGCTGCAACAGCAAACACTGTATAATAACATTATTTTCAAATTATAATGATTGAGTCTTAAGTGAAATTTCTACATTATATTGCCACTAACTAATATAACTCAACATTGCAAGTTAATTTTCCTGAATTGCACAGATGCTTATCTGTTTTTAATTGGTGATTCTAAAGCTACACATATCTGTGCGGTCAACATTAATGCCCACTGAACATGGGGCATGGCTTTCTCATTGCCAGGATAATTAAATTACATTGTCATCTTCATTGGTTATTTTTACTACACCATTTTTTTTTAATTAAATGGAATTATATGCCATGGGAGAGCGAAATTATGCGGCAGAGTTGGCCAAATAGTACTGCAAGACATTTTACTGCAAAACAAGACAAATAATGCAGTTTGATGCTGCACTTTTTGTGGCAGTATTACTTTATTATATAGTAATTTCCACACGTTAACACAAAACTCAACAGTAGAGGTCTGTACATAAATCACGTTTGTGCTAAGACATCACAGACTGTTCTTACATCCTTTACACCATGTATTCTTTAGTTTCGTTTCAGCCAATTAAGTCTCAATTGGTCGAAAGGCAAGCCTGTCCCTGTGTCAATCATGTTCTGACTGTAAAGCCATACCCATGCCTCTGGGGCTCCTCGTACCAAGTACCAGTTCTAGCTGCAGATTGTAAAATCACAGAGAAGAGCCAAATACAGCTGTTTGCTTTTTACACACGCTGCAAAAAAGATAGCTGCGATTTGCTGAGCACAGCTGTACATCAAAATGTGGCTCTTGTTTACACGGAGGCCTAAAATTGGCAAGATGTCCAGTGCAGCAAACCTGCCATATTTTTGTAGCCAGAGGTACAAATCCACAAATGGTGCCTGCATCTCGTAGGAAGGCTACTATCAAGTATAGGTGCTGCACTTGCATCTCTTGCCAGACCCTTCATGCATATTAAAGTAGTGGACGAAAGACACCCAAATGATGGATGGAATGCGGAACAAAGCAAGCATTTACCCATTGTTCTTTGCTCATTTTGCCACCCCAGTTTAGACCCAAGTATGTGCAAATCAGTCGTCACCCTGCTGTCTATGTGAACAGTCCAGCCTGAACTGCCAAGACTGGTCCACCCTGGACTGGAAACAAGCATCCTGGGACCGGTTTGGGGGGTCTCACCCCTCATCAGCTAGGCTAGCTTGAATCCATTGGCACAGTGAGTTTGGTACCCACGTGTGGGCATATCCGGCACACTTAGGGCTAGAAAGCAAAAGACACACAAATGATGGACAGAATGCCGAAAGAAGTGGGATGTTTGTGTATGCTACACTGTTGTTGATTGGTTCCAATGCATCACTTGGGCCAGGTGAGGCGGCCTACTGATGTCACCAAATCCTGACTCTACACTTACAGCATCTCCTAGAGCAACATTGACAGGTTCAGACATTACAATGTTTATTGACCCTCTCAATGTATAGATTCCTCTAAATTAGGGTTGGGAACACAAATCAGAACTCCGCTAGTCATGTACATGAGCGGTAGAGTACAGGGTCTGCAATGCGGCAAGGGAACATTTCTATTCCCTGTATGTATTGCCCCCTCGCATGCAATATCTGTCCACTTGCCAGAGAGTGCTATAGTAAATCCCGTAGTGAATGAGAGATGCGCTGGATTTTGCACCATCCACTCCACTAATATACTCCTGAGCACAACGTCTGTGCTGTGGTGAGATGCACGTGGACTAAGTGTGTTGTTTACTTGTGATTTTCATTTGCAAATTAGTACGTGCGCAAAGAGCATCTTTTGTTCCAGATCTTCTTTTTGCCAGATCGGGAAAAGAGTTTGTGAATCTGACCCTCACAATGAAAAGTAGTTCAAAGAGGACGGAAAGAAGGATTCATTTTTTCATGACTTTTTTCTTGTTTCACTATTCATCACAAACTATAGTTACATCGACACGTTACAAAAGCAACAGTTATTTCAAGAGGCTCCCAGATTTTCCAAGAATCCTAAATGTTGTCCATCTAATTTTTCCCTTCAATAGGATCTGCTCAGTTTGTATAGTTCTCATTCTTGAGCAATCTCAGTGTTTGGTATAGCAATGGCAACCTTCTTGTTTCAGAAACCTATGTTGCTAAATAATGTGCTCTCTGTGCAACACAAATTAGTCAAACCTGTTTCAGAATTTGTTCCTCAATTGATACATATTAGAGTTGCCCTGAAATAATGTTGTCCCTTCCCTTTATGATTCTGGAAATTCGCCTGCTCCTTCTATAGGCACCAGTAAATATGCATGCAGTTCTAGGGGGAGGAAGAATGTCCAAAAGGATTTTTGAACACCCTCAAACACATGATTTCGAGGGTGCTTACTGCAGTTGCATGGCTACTACTATAGTGACATACCCCCCTTTCCACCAGACTAATACTAAAATCTTGGTAAATCATCATTTTGTGAATTAGGACCAGTACACTTAGACTAACGTGACTTTTACAGGGCTTCAAAGTTTTCTTTAGGTAGGCAACATTTTCATGAATCAGGCTGTTTTTGAATCAGGCTGACTGCAGTCCTGCTAGTAAGTGCTGACACTGTCCTTGAAAGAAGTGCAGCTACTCATAGCCTGACAGTGTGTACTCTTGAAAAGCACTGGTCTACAATGTGTTTACTTGGCCGGCGGCTTTTTAGCTTAAATAGCCTGAGCTGCTGTGGTCTAACAATGGGTTTTTTGGAATCCTTAATCAGCATTTCATGGTGATGCAGGAAGAAAAACGATGCACTTCCTACATTTTCTCTAATTTGCAAAAATCACTTTTGATTTATTAGAGATATGGCAATTCTTTGTCAAATTTTGTGAACAGATTTACTTCTAGGTATTTGCCTCCTTTTGTGTTCTTGAGATTTATCAGAAACCTTAGTACATTTAAAAGCCCATTCCATGTTCATTTGTCCTTTACCTGCTTCTCTGGCGGTTATTATTAACTTGGATTTGTTAGGTTTCGGAACAATTTACTAAGCAATATTTTTCCATGCATTTCCTGAACATTTACCCTGACACTGCTTGTATTTTCTTATTATTGAGAATAACAGCTTGTCACTAGCCTCCTGCTGTAACATACTTCCTTTCTCCAGGATGACATCTCACAGAGGTGAGTTAAAGAAATTAAACACTACTGCAGAGAAGTAGGTTCACAGCCAATAGGTTTCCTGTGGAGGTTGCCTGAAGAATATTAAAATGTGAGCATATATATGGAAATGAAACTAACACAGTGCTACTGAAATAACAAAGATAAAGATGGCACAACGTTATAAAAAATAGCTGCATCAGTGAAGGCGGTCACCACCAGAACATAAATAACCACAGGCTGAAAAACCCCACAAAGGCACTTGTCCAGGAGCCACCTTCACAAAACTCCTATGAAAGAAATTAATGAAGTGCTCCAAGACCCATTCTATTTATTTTGCTATATAATTCATATACCTATGCAGATAATATGAAGAATACAAAGGTGACACAGAAAATGTAGATCCCTGAGTAATATGATACCTACTCCTTGGAAGGGCATAAACCTCAAGACTCGAACATCGAGCATACAATGCAGTATCTTATAGTGCCACAGTGTCTCCGTTTCTACCACTGCTGTTACATCTGGCACCAGCTCTGCTGACCCGAGGTGAAAGGTCAATACTAGCGCTGGGAGCATCGAACCTGAAGTGATTTACAAAGGTTAGGACCAAGGAAATTAAATTCTATCAAGAGCAACTATATGTTCAAATGGAAATAAAATCTTGATTTTTTTATATTGAAATCCATATACCATACATTTTTTATCCATAAATACGTCAATAGTAATACAGATTTGTTAAATAGCAGCGATTTACTGAGAGGGAGAAAATCCTAAAATCCATAGAGATAAACAATATAAACATTTAAGCCAGTGTAGAAAAGACAAAGAAAACAGTATTCACTGCCGGTCATAAATATAAACTAAGCAATTGATTAAACCGTGGGTACATAAGCATATACCTAAAAATCAGCGAGTATGTGGAAAAATACTAAATCATCCTATATTCAATGATGTGACTGATTTACAAGAGAATATCAAATGTTGCACAATAAATTGAGATCTGTGTATTGTCGGACATAGATGTCAGACATAGTCGGACTACCTCCTAAAAGATAAACTAAATTATGAGATCTTAAGCAAAATAAGCTGGCCCGATCCTCTCAAACTTCTTAAGTCCCCCAATTCGCAATGCATGGACTCGTTCACTCTTTTTAACTTGCTTCATATTTCGGACCCATTCATATATAGATGGTATAAGATCTGAACACCATCTTTGAAGCAGAAGTGATCTAGCTACAGCCATTACAATATATAATAGTTTGACAAACTTGTCTGAAAGATGAAGGTCTGGGTCATAGCCAAGTATTATTAGCCAAGTATTAATTCCTATTGAAATACCGCATTCACATTCCAGATAATAAAAAATATCAATCCAGAACCTCTGAATCAAGGGGCATTGTAGTATAATGTGTGTCCAATTGGCTGAAAGATGGTTAAGGCAACGGAAACACTGCGCTGATTGGTTGGTATAAATCTTAGATAGAAAAAGTGGAGTTCTATTAAGGAGCCATAACATACACTAAAAAATAACATCCTTCACCAATTAGCTCCCCTTAATTTTGCTGAAATTGAGATTGCTAACTGCTGACCACATACTCGCTGTAATTTCCATCTCCTCATGTTTATCCCATTTCGTAATGGCCTTCCCCTCCAGATCGATACCCTTGCTGGAGGCTAAACACTTTTTCCATTCCCCAGGTTTCCTAAATGCCGTACCTTCTAATAATTCATATACTAAACATTTCCGTTTACTGTTCTGGACCAAATCAAGTTTACTCAGGAACTTTCTAAAAATATTATATGTCCCAAGAAGAAGGAAGTCATTTAAGATTAAATGAGACATTTCTGCTATGTTCAGCCATCTATCATTCCATAAAAAATATCAAATTTTCCGGAATCCGGCATTGGCCCATTTTTGTATTGTTACTGAAGATTCTCTGAACCCAAGTAGTAGGATAGGGCCAGATAACTGGGTTGAGGAGTTGATTGCGGGGATAGAATATCTTCTATAAAAAACCTGCCGTTTATGGGAAAACTCCTGTACACACTTATACCATACTAATTTAGGCGATTTAACAATTGTTAATGGGCAGTGGATCTGATTTTCCTTGCAAATTAAATTAATAAAATAGTTAATAAAAAGACTTGATTGTAGTTCCGGCTTAAATCTGGACATATACTGTGCAAAATATGCAAAATATTAATTCTTAAAATTTGGGAGAGCTAATCCTTCATTTTCCAGTTCTTCATATAAAGTACTGAGTGCAATTTTGGGGACCTTCTTTGCCCAGAGGAAGGCTGTAAACATAGACTCAATTTTGATTTTTAAAAAAGGAGCTCATTAAAATAGAAGGAATTGCAGAGTAGAGGAAATTGATTAGCGGAAGGACAGACATTTTAATCCAAGCAACCCTACCCAAGATGGTTAATGGAAGAGAGGTCCATCGGAGAAATAAATCCTGAACTTTTCGTAGAAGTGGAGCAAAATTCAAATTGTATAAATCAACTGTTTATGCTGAGAAATAAACACAGAGATACCTCTTTGGTTTTGTATTTAAGCAGGAAAGAATATCAGGGTGTAAATCCAAAAAGGCTCCGCCACACTGTATGATTTCTGTCTTTTTAAAATGTATTTCATATCCACTTAGTACCTCAAATTCCTTGAAGATCTGAAAAGTTTTTGCTTGGACCACCTTCTCAGGCTTTATAATAAGCATGATATCGTCGGTGTATAGTTTCAATTTCGCCATAGTTGGATGTGGAGGGCAGATATCAATACTGTTCCACATCGCCGACACTTTGGCTGCATTCCCGACACTTAAGGAAGGATACTTATTTGAATCCTTGTTTGGGGTTATATGTGCCCGGACGCTTTGACTTGAGGGATGACGTTTGTCTGAAACTACAGTATGGGTGATATATGCCTGGTTGCTTTAACCTGAGGGAGAACGCCTGTCTGAAAATGTACCTGGGGCTATATATGCCTGGATGCTTTAACTTGGGCAGGACGACTTCTGTGCTAGATGGTGAATACGATATTGCCCTCATTTAACTCATGATTGAGAACTATTTAGACTATACGGGGTGCTCTTTTGAACGGCAGGTGGATTTCGTTATATTTGATGTTTTCCAACTTTGGATGCTTTAGATACTTTTTTGAGCCCTGGAGAAGTTCTGCAAGGAACGAAATGCGTTGGCTGAGGCCTTTTATGGATTTTGAAAAAACAAAAAGGACTATTTGTGAAAATACGTGAAGCCTTTTGGACTCGTCTTTGGTGCATCATCCTTGTTCCCAAAAAAAACACTGTTCCTAATTGCAATCGCTAATGGCTCAATAAAAAAGGTGAATAGTACCGTAGACAGAGGGCACCCTTGTCTGGTCCCCTGTTTAACTTTAACCTGGCCAGCCTCCGAGGTGTTAAGGATTACGTTGGCTTCTGTAGTCAGGAATAGATTCTGAACCAACCCTGTATTTTTTGGGAGGTATGCTAAAATTTTGCAGAATAAAAAATAGGGTCTCCCAGACAACTAGGTTAAATGCCTTTTCGGCATCTAAAAGGATGACTAGAGCAGGTATCCTCCGAGTCTCAAAATAGTCCAATGCTTCCGTTAAATAGTGTGTATTTGTGCTGAGCTGCCTACCAGAAATAAAACCTTCTAGTAGTAAAAAAGTCTCCACATATAGAGTTCCAGGCATAGAAAACCCCAAAAAGATCAAGACATTTTTGGCTTGCAGTACTCCATATACGGTATACTGCTTGGTATGTCCCTGTGAGCTCCAATATATTGGAAGTACCATCCATGAGACCAAAAAACGAGTCCTTGAACATTGCAGGGCTATAAAGAACTGTGACATGACCTATCCAGTAGCCCGTCACTTCCAGCTGAAGCACAAAAGTGATAGGGAACTGCTGAGGTTCTACATATTGGACCATGTCCCAATACATCCAAGGGGGGGAGATAGGTTAATGACGTTGCGAAGACTAGAGTCTCGCTACATCATTGACCTACAAACAAAGCACCCGGATGGCCTCAATACCCATGAAAAACTAGCGGTACACTTGGGAAAACAGTAGATTTGAAGGTATATCATGGCTCTTTTAATGTGATGGTCAATGTTTGTTTGCGATAACTGAAACTAAACTGTTACAGGAAATGTGATTATATGTTGTATGTATTTATATGCAATTACAACAGGTGATGGACCGAATGTGGATCAATGTCACACACTCACCCCAGTCCAAAGATCTGGGCCCAAATCCATCGTTTTTTTGCACTCCACACCACCCTGGGTTAGACAATGGCGATATGCAAATCAGCTCTGACCCTGTGCCCCATGGGAACAGTCCAGTCCGAACTACAAAAGCCATGTCCTTCCCAGAACGGAATCAAGCATCCGAGGACCGGACCGGTTTCGAGGTAACACCTCCCATCAGCCCAGCTAGCTTGACTCCAAGTAGTGTGGAGTGCCTGGGACCCACGTCTGGGCATCCCCAGCGCACTTAGGGCGGAATATGCAAATACAACAGGTGATGGACCGAATGTGGATCAATGTCACACACTCACCCCAGTCCAAAGATCTGGGCCCAAATCCATCGTTTTTTTCCACTCCACACCACCCTGGGTCGGACTGGACTGTTCATATGGGGCACAGGGTCAGAGCTGATTTGCATATCGCCATTGTCTAACCCAGGGTGGTGTGGAGTGCAAAAAAACGATGGATTTGGGCCCAGATCTTTGGACTGGGTTGAGTGTGTGACATTGATCCACATTCGGTCCATCACCTGTTGTGTTTGCATATTCCGCCCTAAGTGCGCTGGGGATGCCCAGACGTGGGTCCCAGGCACTCCACACCACTGGAGTCAAGCTAGCCGGGCTGATGAGAGGTGTTACCTCGAAACCGGTCCGGTCCTCGGATGCTTGATTCCGTTCTGGGAAGGAAATGGCTTTTGTAGTTCGGACTGGACTGTTCCCATGGGACACAGGGTCAGAGCTGATTTGCATATCGCCATTGTCTAACCCAGGGTGGTGTGGAGTGCAAAAAAACGATGGATTTGAGCCCAGATCTTTGGACTGGGTTGAGTGTGTGACATTGATCCACATTCGGTCCATCACCTGTTGTGTTTGCATATTCCGCCCTAAGTGCGCTGGGGATGCCCAGACGTGGGTCCCAGGCACTCCACACCACTGGAGTCAAGCTAGTCGGGCTGATGAGAGGTGTTACCTCGAAACCGGTCCGGTCCTTGGATGCTTGATTCCGTTCTGGGAAGGACATGGCTTTTGTAGTTTGGACTGGACTGTTCCCATGGGGCACAGGGTCAGAGCTGATTTGCATATCGCCATTGTCTAACCCAGGGTGGTGTGGAGTGCAAAAAAACGATGGATTTGGGCCCAGATCTTTGGACTGGGGTGAGTGTGTGACATTGATCCACATTCGGTCCATCACCTGTTGAAATTGCATATTCCGCCCTAAGTGCGCTGGGGATGACCAGACGTGGGTCCCAGGCACTCCACACCACTTGGAGTCAAGCTAGCCGGGCTGATGAGAGGTGTTACCTCGAAACCGGTCCGGTCCTCGGATGCTTGATTCCGTTCTGGGAAGGACGTGGCTTTTGTAGTTCGGACTGGACTGTTCCCATGGGGCACAGGGTCAGAGCTGATTTGCATATCGCCATTGTCTAACCCAGGGTGGTGTGGAGTGCAAAAAAACAATGGATTTGGGCCCAGATCTTTGGACTGGGTTGAGTGTGTGACATTGATCCACTTTCGGTCCATCACCTGTTGTGTTTGCGTATGTATTTATATGGGCACATCTCTAGCTGAGATACAAATAAATTATGCACTGACGGGGCCCATTCAGGGCTTGATAGAAAGGCAGTAACGGTGGAAAGAATGATTGGTCATAAAGCCAATTCAGGACGTTATTTTGTTGTAACGTAATCTTGTGATATTTACACGTAACGCTTACAATTTAGTAGGATGAAGTGCAATATTGTGTTAATCTGTAACGATGCCATGCGAGATCGCAATGTACTAATGTGATTTGACCATGCCAAGATGGCGCTTACACTTTCCACGGGGTTGTCCGCTTTCTGTGTCAAACACCACGTGTGGGTGTAAAATAAAAATGGCTGCCTCAGACGCTTCCTTTACCATCGATAAAGGCAAAACGCCGAAACGCGTCTGGTCGCTGTGGGTTTCGTAATAAAAACTGTGAACCCGCTCTTGAGAGTGCTTCCTCTTTTCTTTGAAAAACGAGACGAGTGAGAGCTTTGATATATACTTATATATATATATATATATGTATATATATATAAATATATATGTATATATATGTATATACATACATATATATATCTATCTATCTATCTATCTATCTATCTATCTATATATATATATATATATATATATATATATATATATATATATATATATATGATCAAGGGCTTCATTAGCCCGAAACGCGTTGTTACAGGCTGTGATTTAATGATAAAAAGAACTTTCGCCTGAAGAGCTGCAGTGGTCTGAGTCTCCTTCTTCGCTAGCGTGGGTTGGAAGTAGTCCGAGTTTTTCCTGTGGAATATATATATATATATACGCTTCTCACCACGCACAGCGGCCGCTGTGCGAATTGACTTCTACTCCAGCCCTTCACAAAAATCCAACGAAGAAAGCGTGTGTGCTCAAATTTCTATTTATTAATTTCGGTTCCAGCATGTAAATAAACGGAAAACATGGATCAAAGAACCCAATGCGTTTCAGCGATCAACACTCGCCTTGCTCAGGGGTAACTCATGTATCGGAAATGAAACATTTAAATAAAGTTATTTCCCTTCAAAGTGCACATGTGATGTCAGTGAAATACGTGAACATAAACAAAGGACACGGAACCTGTAACATTGGCAGCCATCTTGTAGCTATGTTATTCACAGGCTGATTGTATCTAATATATTCATTCCAAGTGGAAAATTACCCCCTATTGCCTTGTATGTTTTGCGGACCAGCTATTTTCTAAATTTTATCCTTTCATGACAAATATCATCAACATTTTCAACATTTTCTTGCCCCATTATTAACATATATGTCTCGTAATTCATGGTCTGTCATAGCCATAATTGTATACAAAAGTGTAGTAAGTCAACAAATGATCTAATTGAAAAGCCGAGTTACCATAGTCCATTAAACAATAAATTGTCCGTGCAAATCCTTATTCATAATAAATCAATAAATCTGGGTCACTCAAACCGAGAATTTCTAAACCCATTTGTTCAAATCATATACTCAATAGAGACTATATTCAAATTCTTATGAGTATTTGAATATAGTCTCTGTTGAGTATATGATTTGAACAAATCGGTTTATGAATTCTCGGTTTGAGTGACCCAGATTTATTGATTTATTATGAATAAGGACTTGCACGGACAATTTATTGTTTAATGGACTATGGTCACTCGGCTTTTCAATTAGATCATTTGTTGACTTACTACACTTTTGTATAAAATTATGGCTATGACAGACCATGAATTACGAGACATATATGTTAATAATGGGGCAAGAAAATGTTAAAAATGTTGATGATATTTGTCTTGAAAGGATAAAATTTAGAAAATAGCTGGTCCGCAAAACATACAAGGCAATAGGGGGTAATTTTCCATTCGGAATGAATATATTAGATACAATCAGCCTGTGAATAACATCGCTACAAGATGGCTGCCAATGTTACAGGTTCTGTGTCCTTTGTTTATGTTCACGTATTTCACTGACATCACATGTGCACTTTGAAGGGAAATAACTTTATTTAAATGTTTAATTTCCGATACATGAGTTACCCGTGAGCAAGGCGAGTGTTGATCGCCGAAACGCGTTGGGTTCTTTGATCCATGTTTTCCGTTTATTTACATGCTGGAACCGAAATTAATAAATAGAAATTTGAGCACACGCGCTTTCTTCGTTGGATTTTTGTGAAGGGCTGGAGTGGAAGTGCATTCGCACAGCGGCTGCTGTGCGTGGTGAGAAGCGTATAGTTTCCAGGGCGACCTCTACCCCTGGTGTGCACCTCAGCCGCGGGTCCTGGTGAAACAGAGGAAGTGGATTTGTTTATCTAACAGACACCGGTTGACTGCGCTGGGATACAAGCTACGTGGAGATGAAAATTTTCTTCTGAACTGTCAGACTGCAACGAAGACCACTCGGAAGGGAACGCCCAGTGCGGGATACACAGGAACCTGTCGGACCCGTCGGCGCCATCCCAGGGTGAGTCCGTTTATGTTTTTCTATCAGCGTGTAAGTTATCACGCGGTCCCTAAACAGGAAATATTTCTTCTTTTTGGACTTGGCCGCATATGTGAAATCCTTGATCTTATTCATGAAGGCTAAACAAGTGACTCTCAAGAACTTAATTTGTCCCGGTTTGTTTACATCCGCAGCGTTACTGTCCTGTGTCCAACGAACAGCGTACAATAAGTCTGTTGGTGTGGTACACGGGCGTCCAGCCTAAAACGCTATTGCAAACGAGAAAAAGCAGCACTTGTGCCTAACAGAAGGTAATCCAGAACAAGGAGCATGTGTCGAGGCATTTAATCCACTACAAACGGAAACATGGATGAGGATTCGGAGTCTCGCAGGAGGCTCAGGGCACAGACAATGTTTGTACAAACAGCCACAAACCAGCCCAGCAAGGAACCACAGTCTGCATTGATGAATTTACAGAATAAGTATAATAAACTGGAAAAACGTATCCGTAAAGAGGTCTCCAAATGGTTGGAAGCTATAACACTGGAAAAATACCAAGAAGAAAAAAGAGTCCCTAGAGGATTAAGAATTTTGATAGCTCCCTCATATGAGGAACCGGATATGGAATTAGCAGAAGAATGGGCGGAGAATTTGATGGACTGTTCCAATAGAATGTTATCCATTCTAATAAAACATGCGTGGAAGGACAGACTAAAATTACTCAAGACAATAGCAGAACTTAAGGAGGAGATATGCAAAGATGAAACTGCAGAGGACTTCTCTAAAAAAAGGGAGGAGATCAACAAAAGAATTGGCAAACATGAAGATGAAATAGTTGCCAAGAAGGAACGAAAATTCCTGAGGGATCAAATTGATTACAGCTCAGGCAGAGTGTTCACATTCAGCAGAAAATATGACTACGTGACACGAAAAGGAGTGCAGGCTAATATTGATAAAACCCAGATGGAAGCTGAATCTGGGGATGAAGTGGTGGAAAGCGATGTCTCTGTAGAAGAGCAGACGCCAGGAACAGCAGAAAGTACAACAAAGAATTTAACAAAATCGACAAATTTTAGGGAGGAGTTCAAACGTATGAACCAAACGCAACAATAGCAGAACTGGCAGATAGACCGGGGTCAAGGAAGAGGCAGAGGATTCAGAGGAAAAGGCAAAGGCAGAGGAAATCAAGGAGAAGACGCAACCAAATCCAGTCACAAGTCAGGCGGGGCGGAAGCTGCAAGAGGAAATTTAACCCCTATGGGAGTGGAAACACGGGGTCAAAAAAGAAGAGGAAAATGAATCAACAAAATGTAATCAACTTGTCATCCCGCTCTCTTTCCAAAAGTGAGCATGAGGTACTTCAATTTGGTCTTTCCTTTTGCCCCACCTCTAACTTTTGCTATTCACAGGAACGCATAGACCTTTTTAAATTCACAAGAAAATTGAGGCTACACAAGTGGAACAAACTTAAGGTAAAAAATATCACTTCTATTCCGTCTAGCATCAAACCAGTCAGCGAAAGTATTACTGAAGTGGAATCTCTGATTACTTTGAAATGTCTAGAATTTGGAACCCTTGAAAATGAGTCTATCAATGCTAAAACTTTAGGTTTTACTACAAATTTGAACTGTCCTAATTCTTTTAAACCTAAGTCCACATTTAATCCCTCTTTACCTACTTGTAGCATTGATACCTTTGAATCACTTATGATTGCTGATTTCAAGAATTTGGCAAAACAGAAACATTCGTCAAAAGACAATCTGACTAAGTGTGAACGACTTGCCATAAAATCATTACGGGATGATATCTCTGTTATCATAAGACAATCTGACAAGGGGGGCAATGTTGTTATTATGGATGTGAAGGACTATGTTGCGGAAGGTATGCGACAACTGAATTGTGCAGACTGCTATGAAGTATCTTCATTACAAACTATCGAAAAAATGAACAACATATATTTCGAAATGCTAAAAAATCGGAAAGACCAAGGGCTGATTGAGTGGAATGAATATTCATTTCTTCTCAATCGCAATCCAAAGGTAGCAGTACTATACCTTTTACCAAAACTGCACAAGAACTCAAAGAATCCTCCGGGAAGACCGATCGTATCTTCGATTGGCTCCTTGCTGGAGAACACATCAAGATACATCGATTATTTTTTGCGCTCTTTTGTGGAGGAAGTCCCCTCCTATCTAAAAGACAGTAGGGACTTTATCAACAAACTTAAGAATTTTGATTGGCATGACAATTATCTGTTTATCACACTGGACGAGTGCAGTTTGTACACGCCAATCAGACATGGCAATGGTATTGAGGCGTGCCGTATGTTCCTGAAGAGAAGATCTATCTCCTATTTGGAGTATACGGAAATGATCATTCAAATGATGCAGTTTTGCCTCAAACAAAATTACTTTGTCTTCAATGAGACATACAATCGCCAGTGTCAAGGAACAGCAATGGGAAATTGTTTTGCTCCCAACTTTGCTAATCTATTCAAGGCAAGCTGGGAGCAGCAAGTGGCGAGGACCAACGCCTTGTACCGCAGCAATGTGAGAGTATGGCTGCGGTACATAGACGACCTGTTTATTATCTGGGATGGTCCAGGTGACCTTGCTGAACTATTTATCCAAGAGCTCAATAGAAATGACCTCAACCTAACCCTAGAAGGCAAAATCAGTGAATCAAAGGCAGCTTTTCTTGATCTATCTGTTGAAGTCTCTGAAGGTAAACTTGCGATGAAACTGTTCCGTAAGGAAACCGCAGGGAATACACTTCTTCATGCTGAAAGCAGCCATCCCAGGGCATTGATTCAAAGTATTCCATTTGGCGAGTTCCTCCGGGCTCGGAGGAATTACAGCCGGGACCAAGATTTTGTCCAGGAAGGGGAATGTATGAAAGAACGTTTCAGGGAGAGAGGTTACAAACAGAGTGTCAAAGACCATGCATTCGAAAAAGGGAGCAAGATCAGCCATTTGTCTCTACTAACCTCAGAACAGAAAAGTAGAAGTGAAGAAAATGAAACCATTAGATTCATTTCCACTTTCCTCTCCAAATCATGGAAAGTTCAAAAGAGTCTGAATAAACATTGGAAGGTCCTTAGGACAGAACCAACTCTGAATGAAGTTTTGAAAAGGGGCCATGTGTTACCTACCGAAGAGCAGACACACATTCAGAAGGAAGGTGAGTCAGAATGAGGTTAGCACTATCAGATCCAGTACCTCTAACATTCAGGGCTTCTTCACTTGTATGAAGTGTAAAGCCTGTAGGTACAGCACAAATGTGAAGAAAGTATATTATCCGGTAGAGGATAAAGAAAAAAAACATTGAGAAACATCTCACTTGCCTATCGGAATATTGCGTATATGTACTAATGTGTCCCTGTCCCAAGAAGTACGTGGAAAGTACCATGTTCCCTGCCAAAACCCGAATTTTACAACACATGAGGGCTATTCAGAACAAAGAACAGAATTCATCTGTTGCTCGACACTTCGAGGAACTCCATGGTAGCAATTGCAACCTTCTCAAATTTTTCGTAATTGATAAACTACCTCAAATGAAGAGAGGGGGAGATAAGATTTGTAAGTTGCGACAGCTAGAGAACAGGTACATTATAAATCTAGATACCCTGATCCCGGGGGGCCTCAACTCTGAGGAAGAAATGGTATGGCACCTTGGAGAGTAAATGGTTATGAAAATTCTGATTCCCTATCTGACATGAAAACAGTTGCAAATAATTTTAATAGTGTTCTTTAATATTGTTCTTGAGTATGTTAGTTCTGCCAAAACGGTGTTGATATACATTGTATGTTCCTGAACTCCTGCGATACAACGTAACAATGATTTAAAAATAAAAATTGAATTTTTTTGGATTCATAATGCTATTACACTGATTGAGGGTTTGTACTTTCTCATGGAACATATATTGGCACATTCTTAAGAAATGGCATGAAGGACGCAATTCTGACAGGCTGTATCCCTCTTTTTCTTGTTTTCCCCTGCTGTTGCACAGGACCATATCAATCAATCAATCAATCAATCAATGGCATTTATAGAGCGCACTACATACCCGTAGGGTCTCAAGGCGCTGGGGGTGGGGTGGGTGCCGCTACTGCTCGAACAGCCAGGTCTTCAGTTTCTTCCTGAAGGAGAGGTGGTCTTGGGTCAGGCGCAGGTCGGTCAGGAGGGAGTTCCAGGTCTTGGCGGCCAGGTAGGAGAAGGACCTTCCTCCTGTAGTCGCTCTTCGGATGCGGGGGACGGCGGCGAGGGCGTGGTTGGCTGATCGGAGGTGGCGTTTGGGAGCGTAGAAGTTGATTCGGCTGTTGAGGTAGCTCGGGCCTTGGTCGTGTAGGGCTTTGTGTGCGTGGTTGAGGAGGCGGAAGGTGATTCTTTCGTTGACGGGGAGCCAGTGAAGGTCTCTCAGATGTCCGGAGATGTGGCTGGTTCGTGGGATGTCGAGGATGAGTCTGGCTGAGGCGTTCTGGATCCGCTGGAGTCTCTTCTGGAGCTTGGCGGTGGTACCGGCGTAGAGGGCGTTGCCGTAGTCCAGTCGGCTAGTGACGAGGGCCTGGGTGACGGTCTTCCTGGTCTCGGTGGGGATCCACCAGAAGATCTTCCGTAGCATGCGTAGGATGTTGAAGCACGACGAGGAGACGTTGTTGACTTGCCTGGTCATGGAGAGGGAGGAGTCCAGGATGAAGCCCAGGTTGCGTGCATGGTCTGTCGGTTTGGGTGCGGTGCCCAGGGCGGGAAGCCACCAGGAGTCGTCCCAGGCGGAGGGTGAAGAGCCCAGGATGAGGACCTCCGTCTTGTCCGAGTTCAGTTTCAGGCGGCTGGTCGTCATCCACTCGGCTACCTCTTTCATCCCTTCGTGCAGGTTGGCTCTGGCGGCGGCGGGGTCGTTGGTCAGGGAGAGGATCAGCTGGGTGTCGTCGGCGTAGGAGATTATGCTGAGGTTGTGTTGGCGTGCGATTGCCGCGAGGGGGCTCATGTAGACGTTGAAGAGGGTGGGGCTCAGTGAGGATCCTTGAGGGACGCCGCAGATGACTTCGGTGGCCTCTGACTTGTACGGTGGTAGGCGGACTCTCTGTGTTCTTCCGTCGAGGAAGGAGATGATCCATTCCAGCGCCTTGTCCAGGATTCCGACGTTGCTGAGGCGCTGTACTAGGGTTCGGTGGCAGACAGTGTCGAATGCCGCGGAGAGGTCTAGGAGGATGAGGGCCGCTGTTTCTCCGTTGTCCATCAGGGCTCGGATGTCATCGGTGGCGGCGATGAGGGCGGTCTCGGTGCTGTGATTGGCTCGGAAGCCGGACTGTGAGGGGTCGAGGGATCCATTCGTCTCGAGGAAGGCGGCCATCTGCTTGTTGACGGTCTTCTCGATGACTTTGGCTGGAAACGGGAGGAGCGAGATGGGGCGGTAATTCTTGAGTTCGGTAGGGTCCGCTGTGGGTTTCTTGAGTAGAGCGCTGAGTTCGGCGTGCTTCCAGCTCTCAGGGAAGGTGGCGGTGTCGAAGGATGTGTTGATGATGTCTCGCAGGTGGGGTGCGATGACAGCGTCGGCCTTGTTGAAGACGTGGTGAGGGCAGGGGTCGGTCGGTGATCCGGAGTGGATGGAGTTCATTGTGCGGATGGTGTCTTCGGTGCTGATCGGGGTCCAGGCGTGGAGGGTGGTGGTGGGGGGTGGTTGTTCGGTCTTGGTGTGCGTTGGTTGGTTGTTGAGGCTGTTGTGTATGTCCGCGATCTTGTTGTGGAAGTATGAAGCGAGGGAGTTGCAGAGGTCTTGCGATGGGGTGATGTCGTTGTTTCCTGCGCTGGGGTTGGATAGCTCTTTCACGATGTTGAAGAGCTCCTTGCAGTTGTGTGCGTCGTTGTCCAGCCGGTCCTTGAATGCAGTTTTCTTGGCGGCGCGGATCAGCTGGTGGTGCTTCCGGATGGCCAGCTTGAAGGTGGTCCTGTTGTCCGGTGTAGGTTCCCTTCTCCAGACTTTCTCGAGGGCTCGGCAGTTCTTCTTGGAGCTCTTGAGTTCGTCGGTGAACCACGGGGCTTTCTTGCTGCCGGGTCTGCTGGGCGGGGTCCTCAGCGGGGCGAGCTCGTCCGCGCAGATGCTGATCCACTTCGTGAGGTTGTCGGCGGCCTGGATGGGGTTTGCTGAGCTGGCAGGAGGGTGCTGGCTCAGGGAGGTGGCGAGCTGGTCTGCTGTGATCTTGTTCCAGCTTCTGCGGGCGGCCTGTTGCTGGTGGGTCGTCGTTCTCTTGAAGGTGAAGTGGACGCAGCTGTGGTCCGTCCATTGAAGCTCTGTGGCGTGGCTGAAGTCGATGTTTGTGCTGGAAGAGAAGACTGCGTCGAGTGTGTGTCCGGCGAGGTGGGTGGGGGTGGACACCAGCTGCTTGAGGCCAAGATTGGCGAGGTTGTCGAGCAGGGTGCTGGTGTTGCGGTCGTTGTTGTTCTCCAGGTGGAAGTTGAGGTCCCCCAGGAGGATGTAGTCAGCGGAGGGGAGGGCATGCGGGCTGACGAAGTCGGCGATGTCCTCGCTGAATTGTGTTCGTGGTCCCGGGGGTAGGTAGATCAGGGTGCCTCTGAGGGTGGTGTTCGGGTCGGTGTGGATCTGGAAATGCAGGTGTTCGGCGGTGGTCAGGGTGTTGTCGGTGCTGGTCGTGAGACGGATGGTGTTCCTGTGGATGATGGCGATGCCTCCTCCCATCTGGTTGGCGGTGCGGTCCCTCCGGACGATCTTGTAGCCCTCTGGGATAACGATGGCGATGTCGGGAGCTGAAGAGGCGTTCATCCAGGTCTCTGTGAGGAAGGCAACGTCAGGAGCTGTGGTGTCGAGGAGGTTCCAGAGTTCGATGGCGTGTCTGTGGACGGAGCGGGTGTTGAGCAGGATGCACTTGAGGTGGTTGCTGCTGGTGTTCGGCTTGGCAGGTGCTGGTGCTGGGCAGGTCCGGATGCAGGTGAATTTGCAGGCGTGGCAGCTGAAGGGTCCGTGGGTGCGTCGTGGTGTGGCTTGGTGGCATCCTGGGAGTCAGCCAGAGTTGAGTGCGATGAGGGTGGCGGCGGAGTATGTCAGGCGGGTTGGCCGGGGTCCTCGAGGGCCAGGGGTCCTGGCACTGGGCGCGGTCCAGGCGCGGACGGGCGCAGACGGGCTTACCTTTGGCGCGCCTTCGGCGCACAATCGGCGTGCCCGCTGCGCGTGACCGCTGCACCTTCGCACGGTCGCCATATAAGGCGAAGTGCGCGGGTGGGCGGAGCAACTGGGAGGCGGTAGCGGGGAGGGTACAGAAGAGAAAAGGGGCGGGGTAAATGGTGGTGGCGGGAAGCGGGGAGGGAGAGCGGAGGGCGGCGAGGTAGGCAGGCAAACAGGAAGGAAACCGTAAACACGGCACAAAAATTACAATAAAACAAGCACAAATGGAGGGAAAAACAAATGGAGAAAACAGGAAGAAAATCTCTAACACGGCACAAAAATTACAATAAAACAAGCACAAATGGAGGGAAAAACAAATGGAGAAAACAAATGGAGAGAAAACCAAGACGGCAGCGAGGCCGGCGGCGAGGCAGTTAGGCAAGGCAATGGGGCACACGCAGCAGCTGGTGGCCGTGCGGCGCGGGGGTGTCCCACAAGTGGGTCACACTCACCTGCGTCGCACGGTCGCCATATAAGGCCAAGTGCGCGGGTGGGCGGAGCAGCTGGGAGGCGGGAGCGGGGAGGGTACAGAAGAGAAAAGGGGCGGGGTAAATGGCGGTGGCGGGAAGCGGGGAGGGAGAGCGGAGGGCGGCGAGGTAGGCGGGCAAACAGGAAGGAAACCGTAAACACGGCACAAAAATTACAATAAAACAAGCACAAATGGAGGGAAAAACAAATGGAGAAAACAAATGGAGAGAAAACCAAGACGGCAGCGAGGCCGGCGGCGAGGCAGTTAGGCAAGGCAATGGGGCACACGCAGCAACTGGTGGCCGTGCGGCGCGGGGGTGTCTCACAAGGAATGCCATCTGAAGAATATTTGATTCCCTGTTTTGTGAAAAGACGTATTACGCTTTGGAAACTGTCCTAAACTCCCACTGGGGAAGAGATAAGAATTTGAATATAGTCTCTGTTGAGTATATGATTTGAACAAATGGGTTTAGAAATTCTCGGTTTGAGTGACCCAGATTTATTGATTTATTATGAATAAGGACTTGCACGGACAATTTATTGTTTAATGGACTATGGTCACTCGGCTTTTCAATTAGATCATTTGTTGACTTACTACACTTTTGTATAAAATTATGGCTATGACAGACCATGAATTACGAGACATATATGTTAATAATGGGGCAAGAAAATGTTGAAAATGTTGATGAAATTTGTCATGAAAGGATAAAATTTAGAAAATAGCTGGTCCGCAAAACATACAAGGCAATAGGGGGAAATTTTCCACTTGGAATGAATATATTAGATACAATCAGCCTGTGAATAACATCGCTACAACATGGCTGCCAATGTTACAGGTTCCGTGTCCTTTGTTTATGTTCACGTATTTCACTGACATCACATGTGCACTTTGAAGGGAAATAACTTTATTTATATGTTTCATTCATTTCTGATACATGAGTTACCCGTGAGCAAGGCGAGTGTTGAAATGCGTTGGGATCTTTGATCCATGTTTTCCGTTTATTTACATGCTGGAACCGAAATGAATAAATAGAAATTTGAGCACACGCGCTTTCTTCGTTGGATTTTTGTGAAGGGCTGGAGTGGAAGTGCATTCGCACAGCGGCCACTGTGCGTGGTGAGAAGCGTATAGTTTCCAGGGCGACCTCTACCCCTGGTATGCACCGCAGTCGCGGGTCCCAGTGAAACGGAGGAAGTGGAAGTGGATTTGCTTCTCCTGTTCGAGGTATCGAATCACCCAGGGCCGCCACGGGAACAGGTCAGAGATGGGGCTGCTGCCAGGCTGCAGTCTGTGAACTACACAGAGGATAGGGTTAACCAAGCGCTCTCCACAGCTCTGCCTCTGTTCTCCCTGCAAACGTGGTTTGGGCGTTGGGGACCCGAGGGACTTCTGACCTTTTAATTTTGGAATGCTGCCTGCCACTACACGGCCCCCCCTTGACTCGGTACACAAGCTTTCAAACCCCGCTCTGAAACTTACCAAGTTGTTGCATTCTGGGAACTGCAGTTTTGAAACCTCTACAGCTGTTCCAAATCAGGCGGGGTCAGCTGATCTCCTACTACCAGGAGCACCGGAGCATTTTCATGGAGGGAAACGGCACCATTCAGTTGTGAGCAAGCGTCCGATGAAGGCAGAGAAGCCGAAATGCATTACGCTGAGCAACTCATAAGGAATAAAGAAATCCCTTCTGTACCCCCACGGTGTCCTTGAAGTCTCTTCTACCTTTGGGCTTCCTCCAGGCATATATATATATATATATATATATATATATATATATATATATATATATACATATATATATATATATATATATATATATATATATATATATATATATATATATATAATATCTCCGAACCTCTCTGCAGTGCCCAGCCGGAACACAACCAAAGGACGAAATACAGACTCCAGGTTTTGTGGAAATGCAGGTCTTTTATTTCAAAGTTTTGTCAGACGCGTTTCGAATACCTCCGTATTCTTTCTCAATCGACAAACAGATGGTCCGCTTTTAGTTTTTATACATTTTTGGGTGTGATGCTTTCACCTCATCTAAGTGATATATAGAAATAAAGGAAATACTATATACATATGCATGCTGGGACTTGTAGTTTTGAGACAAGCCTGAATTGAATTGCTTAGCATATTAACTTTATACAACATTACAGCATGAATGCCGGTTCATTTGAAATGTATATAGCGTTATGCACAGTTGTATTGATATTATGGCACAATGCACATTATGATTTGATAGGTTTGCCACTTTCAGTGTATAGTTCAATGAATATGCATGAATGCACATGTAAAATATGTGATACAAAAATATATATCTCTCTTTTTAAAAAAAAATATATATAATAAATATGCATGTCATATATACAATATACAATATAGAAATAGAAATATACTATTAAAATATTGGTACTTCACAATTATATACACACGTATCCCGGAATGAATTCCTGATTTCATATGGGCCTAACCTCATTAATCTAGACTGGTCAAGATAAAAAATGTGCAAATAGGGCAATGTGCAAAAATACAAAACAAGTGCAGATTTCACATTATTTTATAGCAGCATGGAAGTATTTCCTTAAATAAAGTGCTAACAATCGAAGTGATAATTACCCAACTTCATCAATTCAGTACTCCTATTTAAGAAAAATCTTGATTTTAACAAGATATGTGTTTTAAAAGTTATAAGCTAAAAATAATTTATGCTTATAATGTGAAAGACTAAAACCAATATTGAGATGGATGGAAAAGAGACTGGGGCCACAGTAGTGTTATTTATTTAGGCTATTTTATTTAGGCTATTTGTTAAGCGCTCAATTACCCGTAGGTATCTCGGCGCTGAGTGAAACGAATTAGCTCATGAGGCGATTATTGCTTAAACAGCCAGGTTTTTATCTGTCTGCGAAAGGAGAGCAGAGAAGTGGATGTTTTGATGTAGGAGGGTAGACTATTCCAAAGTTTTGTGGTAGTTACTATGAAGGATCTGTCACCCCAGGAAACTCTTTTTGTCCTTGGGACTTGGAGTAGTCCAGCAGTTGATGATCGTAGGGATCTGGTAGGTTCGTAAGGACGAAAGGAGTTTTTCAGATACGTTGGTCCTTGATCGTGAATTGCCTTGTAAGCAATACAGAGAGCCTTAAATTTGGCTCTTTTCTGCACTGGCAACCAGTGGAGCTCCCGGAGAGTTCCGGAGATAGAGGCGTACTTGGGAAGTCCAGTAATCAATCTGGCCGTGGCATTCTGCACAAGTTGCAGTTTCTTTAAGACACCCTCTTGGGCATTGACTAGCAGGCCATTGCAGTAGTCAATGCGAGCCATGATAAGTGCGCTGATTAGAGTTTTTCTTGTATTCATTGGAAGATAAGGTAGAAGTTTCTTTATCATTCTTAGAGTATAGAATGAGGAAGATACTACCGTGTTGACGTGAGGCATGAAGGTGAGTTTAGTGTCCAGTATAACTCCAAGATTCCTGGCCTTGGTTACTGGGGAGGGGGGAGGTCCCAAGGCATCAGGCCACCATGTGGGAGACCAGGCAGGGGAAAGATTTCCGAACAACATCACCTCCGTTTTATCGGAATTCAGTTTTAAGCAGTTTTGTGTCATCCAGTTACTTATAGCCAGCATTCCTAGATTGAAATTGGAGGCTACTTCATCTCCGTTTTTATTTATGGCTAGGACAATCTGAGTATCGTCGGCATAGGATGTAACCGCCAGGTGATGGACTTTTATTGTCCTCGCCAAGTCCGACACATAGATGTTGAATAATGTCGGACTTAGCGAGGATCCCTGGGGTACACCACAAGGAAGAGTGAAAGAAGGTGAACTGAAATTACCGAAGGTAACAGATTGAACTCGATTGGTAAGAAATGAGGCGATGAGGTCCTTCGCCGAAATCCGTTATCAAAATTATTAATGAGATACAGAAGTTGGAGAACACATGGGAGACATATAACTAATGGACAGGACCTCAGAGAAATTGATGCAGGTCCTCAGTGTTGTTTAATCCATTTGGCTGTCTGCTATCCAATTTTACAATAAATTTGGATTCCAGCTGCCGCAGGCACTTTTCTCTATTACCACCTCGCGGATTCTCCTTTACTGCTCCGATGACAAAATATTTTAAATCCGCTAGATTGTTTTGGTGGATTGCCTTAAAGTGTCTTGCGACCGGAGTGTTGCAGAATTCTGACATGTACTTGCTGCTTGGTACTACCCACATATCTGAGCCCGCAAGTACACGTCAGAATGTAAACTGCATATTCAGTTTTGCAATCATAGCATCCCTGGATTTTCAGTTCCTTCGGGCTAAAGGGTGTAGTGTATTTTTTGGTTGTTATGCCAAACTTGCAAGCCTGACAGGACGAGCATTTGTAAAAACCCTGTTTTTCTGGTAACCAAGGAGTACTTTTCTTTTTGGTACCGAGATGTGGGATGCTTTTAGCTATTTCGCTTCTCATGGAGATGCCTCTTCGATAAGTTATTGTGGGTTTTTGAGGCAACTCTGGTGTCATGACTGCATCTGTCTGCACTATCGACCAGTTTCGATTGATTATTGATCGAATTTGGCGATGCTGGTTAATGTAGGTTAGGATTAGCCTAGGTGTGTTTGAAGTTTCCTCACTTTCCTGCAGAGTGCTTCCTTCTGTATTTGACAACAGTGATTACCTGGATTTACTATTGGCTTTGTCTTTAGCCCTTTGTAGATTTTTTGCCTTATAGCCTCTCCTACGGAATCTTTCCACAGCTTCTCGATTTGTGTGTATATATATATATATATATATATATATATATATATATATATATATATATATATATATATATATATATATATATATATATATATATATATATGTGAACAACGTGGGAGTCACCACCCAAAGGTGTCGTCCTGTGTTACTTTCTGCCGTGAGTAAATAATATTTCATTATCCCAAGGTGCTGCTTTTAGAAAAGAGAAGGAGGGCAGGAATGCTATTATATATATGGTTGCAAATGCTACAATTCAATGTTTGTGACTATTAAAATGCTTTTTTCCTATTTCTTCCTATATACTAATCCCATTTTAGGAGTTTGAAAAGTTTATCCGACTCCTAAAATGGGATTGCAAGTAGATTCTGATTTGGTATCTGGAATCTGGAAGGTTTGTTTTGTAGGCACCCCTTTCAAATAATGAATCAGTATCTAATGTATCAAAGTTTTGCAACTGAAATCCAGGCATAAAGCATTGATATACCAACACCTCGAAGGAGGTGTTAATGTATTTGCAAAAGGGAAGGGGTTCCTTTTGTAAATATAAATAAAAGTCTGCCGAAGAGTATGCAGTGGGCCATGGGAACAGTGTCAACTCTTAAACAAACAAAATAAAAAGTAAACTTTTCTTTTGAAATGCAGGCCCATTTTCTTTAAGGGGAATATGCTGCATTTAATAAAGAAGAAGAAGGTTGCTTTATTAAAAAGTAATAATAGACACATTGGGCTGCTGACCGCAGCAGGCCGCCATCCTTATGATGGACTCCAGTCGTAGTGAGTTGACATTTGTGACCTACCTTATTAAAATTCATGAGATGGGTCGCATTAAAAGCCACTACTATTCACGGTTCTTAAAAATAAGCGTAGTTTGTAAAAATTGTCAAAATAAATTGTGACCTGGATATTTGTACATCTGGCCCCTACTGCTTTTATCCAACAAGCAACGGTGGCAGCATTTCACTTTCCTCCAACACCAAATCACTTTTCTTATAAGCACTCCATTTTTCGAACACTAATAATGCTTCCCTGAAAAGCAATACGTCCTACTACTTTTTATAATGACTATAATTGCAGCCTTAATTAATCCTTGCATTACTGCTTAGCACTTCATCAATCAACTAACCTTCTTTGGCAAAATCTTTGAAAGAGCAGTAGCGGTATAACTTTTATCACACATTTTTTTCACAGAGCTGAACTGTTATTAACAGATAATTTAACCAAAAGAACACAACTAGTTTAGTACTAGTACAGTTGTCCCTGCAAATACAACTTTTTATTTTTCTCTCTACAATTTCTAACTTCCAGAAGAAGCTTTTTTGTGCTTCTACATTTATGTGGTAAATGCCCTGCTCTGCAGCCTTATATTTTAGATGTCATCAATAATAAAGTATGTAAGGTCATATGCAATGTATCGTAGTGGTGCAAGTTATATAAGGACATTACGTATAACTGGTGGATTTCAGTGGCTTTTTGATTATTGTATGCTCGTTCTTTTTATTATTAGAATACCTATGTATTACACCACCTCAACCTTTGTTTTTTTTCAGGTGATTTCAAAGGGTTGTGCTAATGTAAGTTAAAATCTGACTACCATTCTTACCTACAACTCCACTTAAACATTTTTTCCAGTGAATTTCTGTGTTTTCGTTTAACGTAAAGTAAGATGTTATAACCAGTTTTCTGCAGTTAAAACCTTTCCATGCATGCCTTTCTGCTGTGCATAGCTGAGGGATGACTGCAGGGCCTGATATGCAGCTAGGCATTGTGTCTAACCCCCTTCTGGCAACCAGTCCCCCTTTGTGCAAGGTGTTTGTCTCAGTACACAGTCTTTGGTCGGGCCCAGCAGGGCGTTGGCCGCAGGGTACAACCCCAGCTGCCGTTCAACCCCTTGTTGCACCGGGCCTTCGTGTATATAAATATATTTTATATATATATTTATTTATGTATATTTTAAATTGAATTTTAAGTCTTCCCACTGTAGGCCAGGGTCCTCAGGTGTTGATGCAAGCTTTACTTTGGTGAGGGCGCTTACAGCCCCCTCCTCAACCTTTTAGAAGGACAAGGAAGCCATCCCATAGGACTATTTCCATATTTAGGGAAGGGGACATACAGCCTCTTTTTCTGACCCATTGGAAGGCTTCAGGGACCCCCCAGGGGTGAGTTAGTCATTTTGAGTAGGAGGTGTGCTTCACACACCCTCTCCAAGCCATAGGATGGCCATCACCTGGGACACAAAGAGAGCAGTGTCACAGGGACCCCATCCCCCAGCAAACTGATATACTTCCTGCCCAGTAGACTGTGGGGAGGAAATCTAAATCCAATTTCCTGCTCACACTCTCCCAGGCAGGGAACGCTGTCTGGCGGGAGCAGAGAAAAAAATCTGACATTGCCCTTGCAGGAGCAAGGCAGCCTGGGCGCCTCACACCACACCCAGGATGAGTGCTGAATGGGAATCCAGCAGTGGCTGTGGGTGTCTTGGGGCTTCCTCTACCACCTCATATTGAAGAGATGTGGGTCCACAGGTAGGCACCAGGGCACCCATGGTCAAATAAAAATGACTGGCTCTCGCTGGCTCCAAGGATGGGTGTTGGCTGGGGAGCCGGAAAGTGCAGCGGGCCTTGGGACCCATCCTGTGCTCCCCAACATTTTAAAAAGGCGTGGGTGCCTTGGGTGGGCACTGAGGCACCCTAAGTACAAATTATAATGGCTGTCTCTCGCCATTACCAAGGATGGGGGCTAGCTGGGGAACTGGCAGGGGCCACTGGACCCTTGGGCCTCCCTTTGCAGCCCCAAAGTGTAAATAAAGTGTGAGTGTCTCTGTAGGACCTGAACACCCAAACACCCATCTCGTTTATTATTCACTGCTCCAAGCAAGGGCCTTTTAAGTATATTTTTTTATCCTGAAGGTGCCCCTAGAAGGGGCAGTGGCACCACCAAGCATTGTTGTAATGTAGAGAGCTTCAGGGAGCACAGTAGCCCATGAGCAATGTTAAAACAAATCACTGTAAGTATCCTGGGTCATTGAATCCATGACCCCAGGAGACTTAACATCATTTTTAAAGCACTCCGAGCTGGAGCTGTGTACTCTTTATTAGTAGTACAGAGACTCTTTGTTATTGGTTCTATGGCTGCATTTTGTGACCTAAATAATATGACAAAAAGACTCAAAGACATGTTTATGGTTGTTTTAGAAAATGCTGTATTTCAAATAATGTGTGGAAATATGTAATATTAAACAATGCAATGTGTGTATTTATAAAATATACCTTTGATTATAAATATTGGTGATTTTAAGCAAAGCAAGTGGGTCTCCTTTAAATATGGTGATGTGCTCACTTCCTGATAATGGCAATTGACCTGCCTTTTATATTTATAGATTTTAAAAAACAGGATTAGATGCCCGCAGGGGTTGGGCCTGGGGGGTGGGACCAGGGCACAAGTTTGAACACAGACACAACATTTGACCACACCCACTGGCTCATTGTATTGGACAGTAGTATATAGCAATGTATTGGGAATTCGTAAGGATTATTTAACTGTTATGCCCCAACCAACAGCTATCTGAACATATTAAATACATTGCTCTTACCTCCTGCTAATGGTCACAAGAAAATATATCAACAGGCTTCATCTGCATTTATTCTTTGGTAAAACTGGAGCTCATTGAAAGATTTTTGAGAAATATGCTAAATAAATATTTCCCCGGGAGAAGAATCATTGATGACTAAAAAAAAGAATATTAGCATTGAGTAAATAATTTCGCAAGCAGCTTATTTTTTCTTTGTGTGAAGAAGCCCAACATCTCATGCTGACCAGCTTTAAAAGGGGTCCTCCAGAGCCTGTGCTTGCAGTATATTCTAGGACACACCAGTGCACATTAGACAGTTTATATACCCACTGTATAAAGCTGATAATTGTATTATCTTATTAATGGTAAATGATGTCGAAAAGTAGATTTGCATAACAAATTTCAAACCATTGCAATATTATCCTAAAGAGTGTTTGGTGATATGAAATGTTTAGGCCAGCCATTCTTAACCGATGATCCTCAGACGCCTGGGAATCTGCGGCACCTATTTGGGAGGTCATAGGATCCATTGACCTCTAACCATTATTTTCTATCAATAACCATCTGCACTTTGAGCTAGATAACTGTCTAAAGGTGGTTCGTCCTATGAGGGAAATAGTTGCATCAATTAGCAAAAATACTTGAAGTCTACATTATTGCCTCCCTGTTGTATTTCATATATGTATTAATTGAAAAAATAAAAGTATGCTTAAAAAATAGTCATAAATATTTAAAAAAATTATAGTCGGAAGCTGATTACTTGTTCAGGATGAGCCATGTGTGAATGCACAGTCACTGTTTGCATTGAAACATGGGTCAACTTGAGCTAGTACAAAGCTACTACTAAAAACCCTTTTGAGCTATTTATGATTTCCTAGAAAGTCATATGCATCTGTACACTTGGCGAGCCAGTACTCTCAGTGATCTATGTGTGTATACACAGGTAGACTGCCCACAAGGCCCTTCCTTGCTGCATGTTCTCCCATCCACTGTTTTACATATCTAAATGCTTACAGATTCGAAGCAGCTGCACTTCTTGTATTAGAAGTGGGACTTGACTGTACTTTTAACCCCTTCGACGCTCATGACGAGCTGGGCTCGTCATGGCGTAGCCCGCTCGCACGCTGATGACGAGCCCAGCTCGTCACGCAAAGTGCGATTTTGAAAAACCCAGCGCGCTAGCGGAATTCTGCTAGCGCGCATGCGGTTAAGCAGAGTGGAAATGCTTCCGAAGTCAGAATACCATTTTGCAGTAGGTAGCATGTAGACTGCCATAATAAGCACCTTGTCTTTTAAATTGTATGTAGTTGCTCTCTTTGCCCCCTTTGAACTCACACATGCATAGCCTCAGCTTTTTCCATGCAAAGCTTGATTGCTGCCCAGTGTCTGTCTGAGGCCAATGTCAATCCAGTTACTACTTCTGCCGGATCACTTCTGTTAACAGCTCTGGGTACGCCTGATTACCTATTGAGTTGTGAATACAACCAGTGTCTTGTACTCGTCTGTAGTCGTTCTCACAGTGAAACATGAGGTTGCACAGGAAATGTAGTGTGCTGAGTTTATATTATGCTTACTTGTCCGGGTAGTTTTTTCCGTGTTAAGGTTGAGATTCCGGTTGAACAGCTTTGGGGTCCCTTCCAGTTATGATTCAGTGTGGTGCATAGAAGACAAACAGTTAAGAAACACTGGTCTAGGCCTACCAACATGTTACTTTCTGTACTCCAATAGTTAAGGATCAAATGCTTCCATTCATATATGAAGATTTTTCTCACCACAATGTTACAAAGCTGCAAATGTCAACAAATGAGTAACAATTATATGAACAACATAACATAATGCTCACTTATGGGCTAATTAAATTAATAAGTAACTCAACTTAGAATATGTTGGAGGCCCTCTAGTTTCCTAACTTTGAGGACCAAACCAACTTCAAACATATCATTCTCAGGTACACTCACTGGATGTTATGCAGATTTGCATCATAAGGACCATCTTTCCTCCAATTACCTTTTGTGCATATCTCAGTCCATGTTCTGTTCTTAGTTTAGTACTGAGACTGCTACCCTTGGGGTGGTGGGTTATACACCATACATGCTGCATGGCAGGGGTATTTTCCTGCTTGTCACCTGGCAGCCAATTATATTTTATATCATGGCATACACTTGTCTGATTTGATCAACCTGCATACTGCTTCCTTTTTGGTCAAATGCAGTCCATCCATGTCAGTACTTCCAGATTCATTTCCTACGACTGTGCTGAGTGATGCATTCTAGGAACTGAACTTGGCCTCCAAGTTATTTTATAATGTGCTACTGGGAGATCTCATACTTGGTTAGGACATCTGCAATCACAAGTGAATAAGGCATTACTGTTTTTTACACACCATCTTTTCCTTACTGTTTATTCTTTTCTATTCTGTTCTATTCTATTCTATTCTATTCTGTTCTATACATTGTAACTTTTAATATTTAGATGTTCCCTAAACAACAAATCCTAGTACTTGTGTAATCTAGAGCAGTTTAAGGGGTTATCCTGCAATTTGGCTTATAGTCCCTTGCTCTGAAAAGCTGATTCAAAATGATTGCACAATTTTGTATAATTTACTCCAATTATAATAGCGAAAGAAACTCTTTGCAACAGGCTCTGCTGGACGTTTTGAGCAGACAAATTATACAAGGTCAAGAAATTTAATGTGGGTTAGTTTATAGGTATTCAATAAGGAGCAGCAGAACCGCATTTAAAAATTCCACCCGTGGAAGTGCAAAGAAAAATACTACTTATTTTATAAAAGAATATTACCCTCCAGATACAAAAATTGACTTTATTTTAGAGCCAAGGGGGATTCTCTGTTAGAAAAAAAATAGGAAAACACACAGTCGTTTCATCGAGTTACATGTTTTATTTATAGCAGGTTGGAACACATGCATTTTACTGTGACAAAATTGACCAAGTGTTTTTCTTTTGTGGATCTGCGGACCTGATTTGAAATATCCTGTAGTGTGGGTGTTAAAAGATATTAACAATTTTCATAGACACCTCTTGGTCGCTGCGCTCAGTGCGCTTGCTTTGTCTCAACTAAAGTGTGGCTAATTTTAACATTAGTATCGATTTGCTCTGTATCCTTTTGTGGCCAGTTAAATTTACTCATTGGTCAATTACTGATGTGGGAGCAAGTTCTTCTGAGAGCTGTTTTTCCTATTATGAATCAGCCCTTCGTTCATTTCAAATGCAAAACCGCTCATAAACATCAGTGTTGGGCTGTTTTAAGGTACATTTTTACTCGGGTTAGCGTAAATCGTATAATTCCATGTTGTGGAACTAGGTAAAAATTCTGCAAGATTATGCTGAATTATGCAAGAAGAGTATTTCTGCATGTAGCGCTATATTCGTAGTGCAAAAATGCTCACTCATGCTAAATGGATGTAAGGATGCATTTTGCTCTAAACAAACTACACAGGAGTAATCGGAGAGATTTCAGTCACTATGCATTACTCTTCGATGCAGAATTACTGATATTAACCTGATTACGCCCAGTCATGTAATCACGAATAATTTTGGGGGAAACCCTACCGCAAGAGCACATTTAACCAACGCACGAGGCTGCTGTTTAAGCTCTGTTGCATTTATTGCTGTTTCATAGGGCAAAATGTATCCTCACGTCAATTTTGGATGCAGGATGCATTTTAAAATTAGAAGGTTGCGCTAAATGCCTGGAGTACATTGGGGCAAAATCTTACCCCAAGTGCACATCCAGCAAACGCTAGCAGCTGCTTACATTCACTATTCATGCTCTGTTGCAAATTAAAATTACTCCCATTCTTAATTTATACCTCTGTACAGAACGTTGTGGGAGCTCATTAATAGTGAGATGTGGCAGTGCTGAATGTAAAGGGCTGTTGTGGGCCCTAGGCCCTCATGCTGGCAAGCACTCATGCACTGACACAGGACACACTGGATGCATGGTGCAACTGGCCTAGAGCACGTGCGCTCGGCCTCTTTTATTGATGCTGTGTCACATGACCAGTGACATCAGTGGTGGGTGGGTGTTCAGTGTGAATACAGGCTTCAGCACTAGACTGCTGACTTATGCTGGGCATTACATCCCTCCCCAAATTGGTTAAAATTAATCCAAACAGAAAAAGTCCAAAAACCTGTGGGGGAAAGAAAACACAGAAATTTAACATTGGACTTGTGCTTTCAAACGAGTCTCTTTCGCTGCTTGCAAGCCGCAGGCAGTATAGTTCTTGCGTTTTGGATTAACAGTTCTTGGTGGCACTGTTCGCAGTTGTTCGGCGGGTTCATTCTTTGTCTGTGCTGTCTGTCCGCTGTTCTCAGCCCTGCATTTTGCTTTGCTCTCTTGGTGACAAATAGTTAAAGAGAGATGGATGACATGGTGGTTGTTCATCTTCCGGCTTCTTCTCTCCATGCTGGGTGCGTGATGTTTCCGGGCAGGCTTCAGTGTGTTTCTTGGCAGGTGAAAAGAGTAGGTGTGAACATCCCTCTCACTAGGATGCCCCTCTCGCCGGTTTTCTTCTGCCACAAGATGTCCGGGAGGACCTCTTTGCCAGGTTTCCACTGGACTGGTGTTTTTGGTTGCGTTGCTCTACCATAGCCTTCGGGCCGTGAGCAGGGCGCTCCACGAGCCTCACCATCATGTCCTAGTTCCACCTGAAGGTTGAGTTGTCGACTCTCTTCATTGCTCGCGAGGCTTGCATCCTCTTGGGTCCTGCAGACGTGCTTCAGTAGGTCTGTCTCTCGTGCGGGACTTGCTGCCACCAGAGTCCCTCGAGGCTTCTGATACTGGTTTGCCACGGGCTGGTGTGAGGTAGGTCAGGTCCTCCACTTCCGGAGTCCTGAGTAGTCTCGCCATCCAATCTTCCGCTCAAACCCCAGAGGTAGATGTTGCCAACTGTCTATCTTGCTCTCTTCTGCGGTCACCAGGTGGATGGATGGCTCGTAGGTGGTTGTCTCTGTTCGGCGCTGCGGGTGCTCTTGCCAGGTTTGTCTTCCATTGCACTCAGGTGTTCCAGTGCCTGTTACTTTCCTACTTTCCGCAGGGGTGGCTTCTTTCTTCTTTTCTTAGTGGCGGCGGCCACTCTGTTCTTTCTTCCTTCTTCTTAACCTGACAGTCGTGCCACTCTGATTACTTCTTCCTTCTTTTCTTCTTAGTGGCGGTGGCCACTCTGTTCTTTCTTCTTTTCTTCCTTTCTTCGGTGGCGGCATGCCACTCCGATCTTTCTTCTTCTCTTCTCCTCGCGACGTACCCTGGTCCCCTTTTCTTTATCTTCTCTGGCCAGGCTTCCCCATGCAGCGCGCGCACTCTGCACGTGTCTTCCTGGTCTTGTCCTAGTCCTAGGACACTGTCTTCTTGTCACTCTCTTCCAGGGTTGGAACTTCATATCTTCTTTTCTATCGCTTTCGTTAATTTGTGTGGTTGAAGTTCGTGGGTCCAGGTCTTCGGACCGCGCCTTGTCGGAACTTCTTGGACCTTGTGCTGGTCTCTTCTGCCGAGGTCTGGCAGGTAAGATTCGTGGTGCTGAGCTTCTTGGACCTCGTGCTGGTCCCTTCTGCCGATGTCCGGCAGGTAGGCTTCCTGGTGCGACCATCTGGCTGGTCGACCTCGTGCTTTGTGACCAGGCTGAGTGGTCAGGTTGCTTCTGTGTTGACTCTTCACTTCTGCGGGTTGTCTGCGCAACCATTTCCTTTTCATCTCAGTTCAATTGCTTTGGTGCGCAACTGGGTGCGCTCTTCGGGTGATCTCTTGTGACTTGCTGCTTTGGGCTAGTGCTGGCCGCACTGCTGCGCATTTGCGTCATGCGCTTTCGCACTTCCTGGTGCTGGGTTCTAGAACCATCGTTGGTCCATGTGGGGTGTTCTTACTTTCGCCATTCTGCTGCAGCGATGGCCTGTGGCCACTAGGCATCGCTGTCTTCTCTTCTGGCGTGGTGTAGATGCTTCTCGTGTGTTTGCTTCTGGAGGGTTGCGTCACCACTCCGTTAACGTTCTTCTGGTCTTGCTTCTTCTGTTTGGTGCTGTTTGCCATTCTTGTGAACTTCTTCTTGTGGGCGCATTTGTCGCGCGTTCTCTTGGATGTCCTGTGAGGAGTCGCTGCACTCCTGGTGCGCTTCTGGCGCTTTTCTGGGGTTTTCTTTGCGCTCTTTTGTGCTTCTGGGGTGTTCCTTTCACTGTGGTGCGCTCCTGCGCAGTCGCCTTTTATTTTTCAGGCTGTGTGATTCCTTGGTGGCGTTCAGGCGTCCTTGCGCACTCTTCACGGGGTCACCGTTGTCGTTTGTTCCTCTCCCCTGGTGGTAGTCGTCCTTCTGTCACGTGCTGTGGTAGTGTTGCCTTTCTCTGGTTCCCTTCTCTTTGGGGATAACCACCTGCCAGCAGGTGATTCTCCGTCAGTCTCTAGGCATCACTGTGAGTGAAGGTACTTCGGGATGTCACAGGCTATTTCTTTCTTGTGGAGGCAGCCCACGTGACATTGGGGGGGCCTTGCGCTATAGTGTTCAGTCTTTCCCTGCAGGTCACAGTAGCTTTCTTTTGCACCTGACTGCAGTAGGCTGCAGCAATCCAGTTTTCCTGTGCTAGGCGGGTGGTGACTGCTGAGCCTAAAATACTGTTTCTCCCCGCAGTAGCGCAAAATGGCCACCAGATGGCGTTGCTGCTCCCTCTGATTCCCGGCAGAGCTCCGATCGGCCCCAGGAGCTTCACTCGTGCTGCGGGTCTCGTTCCTGAACCCTGATGGAGGGGGCGGGGTATTTCTTCAACCTCCACTGCCCGGGATGCATGCAGGCCGCCCCTTTCCCCCCTGGTAAGCGTTTCCTGTTGTCCTTTGATGTGGGGCGTGCACTACCACACGTACCTCGATGCTGCACTAAACTGGACAGTCTATTCCCAGGTAGTGTGTGTGTGTGTGGCTCGTGTCGACGCTGCTGCGGGTGGGCTCCGCTTTATGCACTTATTCGCTGGGCGCTTTACTGCCACTACTTTCCAGGCACTGCATTGCTTCCTTCCATCGGAGCACCTGCAGTCTCGCTGCCATTTCAGTTCCGGGCTTTGTCAGCGGGGGTGCTCCTTGCATTTCCCATGTAGTGGCAGTGCTCTTTGGCAGCTCGTTACAGTCGGGCCGTTTATCATGTTGTTGGAACCCTCGCGCCCCTCGCAGCTGGCCTCAGTCCTCACAGGCTGCGCAGGTGGGGGGGGTTTAGAGTTCGCTGGTACCTCGCGGGTGGGCTCCGCTTTCTTTAAACTGTACCGGGCAGCTCTCCAAACGCTGCAGGCTCATTCACCCCGCCGCAGCTTCAGTTACACGCTGCGCCGCGGGGCAGGGATCACTGCAGGCAGGCCGCGGGTAGGCTCCGCTGGTCTTGCTCTCGCTGTTGGGGACAAAGTTAGTGTCTTTTGCGGGTGTAATTAGAGTTTATAGCGGGTGGGCTCCGCTTGCAGGGACAGTGCCTAGCAGCTCTTTTCATGCTGCGGGCACATTCACCCTACCGCCGCAGCCTCGGAATCACACGCTGCGCGGCAGGGGAGTCAGTGTAGTCTTCGGCGTGGTGCGGCGAGGTGGGCTCTCGCTAGCTTCATTGCGCTTGGGCTCACCTTCGGCCAATGGCCTTCCTCCTAAACGCGGATGGGCTCCGCTGAAGCCGCCTCACAGTAGGGGTTGTCGCGGCCGACGCGGGTGGGCTCCGGTCGGTCTGCTCTTTCCGGTGTGGCACCTGGTTGCAACCACCGCGGGTGGGCTCCGCGTGGTCAGCACTTTCTCTTTCTTCTTCAGGCCCGGGGCTCGACACACGCCCCGCGGGCCTCCGGGCGGCCGGCGCCGATCGTCGTAGGGGGTGCCCTCAGGCGGGCAGCATTCTCTTCCCTTTTTCCTCGAAGTTTTCATTTAGCTGGCACGCATGGGCACAGCTACCCTCGTCGCCATTGTAAAGGGCTGTTGTGGGCCCTAGGCCCTCATGCTGGCAAGCACTCATGCACTGACACAGGACACACTGGATGCATGGTGCAACTGGCCTAGAGCACGTGCGCTCGGCCTCTTTTATTGATGCTGTGTCACATGACCAGTGACATCAGTGGTGGGCGGGTGTTCAGTGTGAATACAGGCTTCAGCACTAGACTGCTGACTTATGCTGGGCATTACACTGAAGATGCTGGATTGTGAAGGATAACTCCTAAGGATACTGATGTTATTACTTTGGGGTGTTTGGCTACTGAAATATTGTTTTTCTAGTTGCTTTTACTGCACTGTTTGTGTCCTATTTCAGAAAAGTAACACTACGTGAGCTGAGTTGTTCATCGCTTGCCCCTGCATCCATGCATAAACGTTCTTCATAGAGTGCTTAGCTAGAAATGGAGATTTTATTCCATATAATGGGCAAAGATGCACGCTTGCTGGTGGGTGGACCTGCTGATGAACTTTAGCTGCTGTTGCACCTTTCTGGCAGTGAACCATTAACAGTATTATAGGCCCCAGGCAAAGCAGTGCACTGGGCTCTGCCAAAACAACCGCTCACAGGAATAAAAATGTGTAACGGAAAAGAAGTGTTAAATTGTGCCCATGCTCCCAAGACACTCCACCTGCCACATCCAGGGTAACTGCTTGTCACTTGGTGGATCTGTTTAAGTGTGTTCCTCCCCATGCAAATCCTCTCTGCCGCTACCATCTCCGTGCAAAACGCCATTTCAGTATTATGGGAACTGTGGTGGGAAGGCACACACAATCCACAGGTGGCAGCAGAGGGGGAGTGGGTTCTGACTTCTGAGGGACTGGCAATCTGAGTGGGTTGGTAACCTCAAAAACTCGGACAAAAACTGGAGACACTTCCACTCTGTGCTCTGCTGCGGGGCTTAGTTGTCCTTGGGATTCATTCCTGGTGTGAAAGACTTCTGTGTTAGTTGGTAATTCTGCAATTACATCCCGGATCATGTCAACGTTACTGGTACTGGCTAATTTTGCATTCGTCGCTCAGCAACTGGAAGTCAATGTTGAACTGAAATTTGCTCCGACCGACGGGTGAAAAAAGCACATTTTTGCAATGGTTGGTTAGCGCAAACATCATTTCCAACAGTGTTCACCGGTACACATTTTACTGCTATATTGCCCAAAACAGCAGAAAAATGCCATACACCAGTACAGATTCCTACCTGTTGTATGGCATCTCATTTCATACCGCCATAAAATGATGTAGCATATGATAGCTTGTAGGCTCTGAATCAAGAGGGGCATCGGCAGTTTTTAAAACGTGCCAGTGCTGCTTAGCAATCGACAATGTATGCAAGGGTTAGAAATGGGATGAAGGGACAGTGGATAGGGAATTAAGGGGCATATTATCAAGGGGGTTTATCTCCGCTTTTTTGGCTTTAAAAGCCAAGAAAGCAGAGATAAAATTATCTCCCTATTACCTAGCTGTCGCTAACACCAGTTAGTGACAGCTAGTAGGAGATAGTGACCATCTTGGGCCCCACTGTGCATGTCAGTGATATTTATCACTAATGACATGCAAAGTGGGCGTGCCAAGATGTCAGCGACTGGAAACAGTCGCTAACATCGCTATCTCCTATTACCAACTTTTAGAGATATTCGCGCAATGCGCAAATATCTCCAAAAGCTAACACCTGCCCTGAGCAGTTCTTAGCCATGTTATCCAATGGGAGGTGGATAACATGGCTAAGAGCATTAGCTCGGTAATGCATGAATATCGCTGACTTTTCAGCGATATTCATGCATTGCGGCCAATTTTTATCGCATTTGCGATAAACCTTGATAATACCAAGGTTTATTTGCGATAAAAATCGCCGCAGCTTAGCGGTAAATTTTTGTCTCTAACCAAGCAATAGCGATAATTATCCCTATTGCTTGGTAATATGCCCCTAAGTATTTCCGAATGTACGCGCATATTTCAGCCATAGGCTCCAGTCAAATCTATTTCATATGCAAGATCTGAGTCATCGCATTCCTACAGCCTCCAGGGGACAGCAAGACAGCTCTACCGCTGTGAGCGGAATTATATGGATCGTTTTTAAAGGTCGGTCTCATTTTTGGTACTTATTAATATTAACTGCTCTTGAATACATTTAACTAAAAATAATAGGTGCAATCTGCAATGTGTAGGTCTAGAGGTCATTATGAACAATCACAGAAATATTAGTCTTTTCTGATCAATTTTTATTGGATTTGTGAAATTGTTACTTTGTAGGGTAAAAAGGGATCTACAATAATGAGATAGGTAGTAGGTTACATTCAATGTCAAACAAAAGTGGAAGAAAATAAAAACAAAATGTAAAAACAGTAAAATGTTCATTCGGAGGACAAGGAAAAGTGCACATGAACAGTACTCAGTTTATTTAAAAAAAACAAAAAGTGTCAGGTTCAAAAAATGTGTTTGGAATGATGAAGCTGGGTTCATCTTTTGCTGGAACTTCCTATAACCCACCCGTGCCACCCTGTCGTTTCATACCTCTCCTTGACAGAATTCTTGTTCCAAACTAGGATTATGCAGTGATAATAAAATGCATCTATGTAAATAAACTGCTGCTGCAACTGACCCCTTGAGTGCTGTTTGCATTTTCCACGAATGGGAGAAAGGTAGATCGAAAAGATTTTATGCGGTGTATCTCCGCATTGTCGGCACCCGCTTTTGTAGTGCAAACAGAAGCGTGAGATATATATATATATATCTCAAAGCTCCAGGGTCCACCAGTACCACAAGTCACTCTGCTGGCGGGTGCTGCCACGCGTTGGTGTACCTCGTACACAATATTAGCTCCAAAACTTTCTACCCAGATCCCTAGGTCAAAGAAAGACGGCAGCACTCACGGGTTCCTTGGCAATTTCCAACAAACTTTAATTCAAGATAGACAAACGCGTTTCCGGAAGCGTCCCTTCCTCAGTGTCATAGGTAAACACAATGCAAGCGCCATTTTTAAAGACATTCAAAACAGTGCAATGACTATCGACAAAGGACTACACTTTGCACAATCATAAGCGCCATCTTGGAGTGTGTATTACTACGGTATTAAGCACACATTATTCGTGTTTGACCAAATACGATACATTTTCATACAATCATGCCGTGTATCGGCATTGATGTCTCACCATTCTGGCGGCATGTCCCCTGCAACCATAGTCATGCAATTACTGTTATTATGGCAGAGATAAATCAGTGCGCATCCAGCACATATCTCTTTCCATGCTCCCAGTAAATGAGGATTACGTGTCAATCGTAAAGTTAGTGTATGACACTAAGGCCAGTGTGGCCAGATTCATATTTGTGCACATACCGTGCTTACAAAGATTCAAATCTTGCCGTGGATCGGCAATTGCAGCCTTTTGGCTGCATATCCTCAAAAATATACCAAAGGAACATTTCAAGAGAGATGGCCTACAGATACACACAATTCATCCTGCCAATTAAAATTCTATGGGAATTTTCAAAAACCTTCAAATTATTTTCATTTTGTGCCACATATAATACATGAGAAAGCTGTCATAAAAACACCTTAGAACAAAAGGTAATCAAGTCAAAAGCATTGGTCTGAATTTTCATACAGAGATGGTCATATTCACATGAATCACACTTCATTGCTGTTATCCCAGATGGGAAGCCATCTCTTCCCCCGTATTAAGCCCCCCCGGTGTCTTTGTTTCGAGATCTACTATGTATCGCGATTCAAGTCTTCTTAATTTCTGCAGTTTGTTACCTCCCCTGATGTTTTCAGGAACATGATCTATACAGAAATATTTCAGAAGACCTCCGTCACTATTATGTTTGATGGCAAAATGGCGAGCAACTGGATAATAAAAATCTTTATTTACAATCGCTCGCATGTGCTCGAGAATTCTTAACTTTACCGGATTGATAGTGCTGCCTATGTATTTAAGATTGCATGGGCAGCTGAGGCAATATACTGCGTGGCTGGTGTGACATGACATAAACTTATCAATCTTCCTTCCCCCACTGTGCCCTCTGATTTCATAGGAAAGGACACGTTTACTAGATGCACAGGCCTTACATCTTCCACAGGGGAAGAACCCTTTTGCATCTTTTAATGTTCCTGGCTGTTTGATCAAGGGGTTTAAGTGGCTTTGTACCAAATGATCCCTTAGCGACCTAGCCTTTCTGAAGGTAATCAGTGGTATGGGAGGGATATCTGATCCAACGATGGAATCGGTTTTAAGAATATGCCAATGCTTGACCATAATCGATCTTAATCTGTGCGAATCCACAGAATATGGCGTGATTAATCTGAATTTCCCATCATCAAGAGTTGGACCAGATTTCTTTTTAAATAAGTCTCGCCTCTGTATTTTTCTCACACGATTAAGTACATCATGTAACAGTTGTGGGTTGTAACCTCTCTGTGAGAACCTCTCCATACTACCCTGTGCAGATATTTCAAAGTCATCGTCAAGTGTACTGTTTCTCTTCAGATGTAAAAACTCCCCATAAGGGATACTATTGATCAGTCTGCAGGGATGACTACTGGACGCATGTAATATGCTGTTGCCCGCAGTGGGCTTCCGATACAATGAGGTCTTGATTTTATCATTGTCGACCTCTATTTTCAGGTCCAAATAGTTCACTGTTTCTTTGCTGATGTCCCCAGAAAATCTTAAATTACAGTCATTGTCATTCAATATTTTGATGTAACTCTCTGCTTCTTCCTTTGACCCTGACCAGACCAAACAGAGGTCATTAATGTACCTGTACCAGGCGACCACTTTGTTTGACCACTCTATGTTTTTTGGGGCCCAGGCTACCTGCTCCTCCCACCAGCCCACGAAAAGGTTCGCGTAACTGGGGGCCAAGCAGGAGCCCATCGCTGTACCAGATAACTGTCTAAACAATGTTTCCTGAAAAAGAAAGATGTTATTTTTTAAACAAAATTTCACCAGTTCTAATAGCATTTTGTTGTGCATGGCCAATTTTAATGGCCGTTTGTTTAGAAAATATTCTACTGCATGCATTCCTTGTTCGTGATCTATGCATGTGTACAAGCTGGTTATATCAAGCGTAATGAGCCAATACGATGGTAACCAGATCAAACTTTCAATCTTTTCAATAAAGTTTGTAGTATCTCTAATATAGGATTTAAGGGTCAAAACAAACTCAAATAGAAAGTGGTCCATAAACTTTGAAAGATTTTCTGTTAGTCCCCCAATCGAAGAGATAATTGGTCTTCCCAGAGGTTTGACAATGTCTTTATGTATTTTGGGCAAATGATAAAAGGTTGGAATGATTGGGTCTGTAGTTTTTAAAAACAGATATTCCTCCAAATCCAACATTTTCTTATCATGCCATTTTTTCAGGAGATTATGTGCATTGCCAATGCTTTCTTGATATTCCTACTTAGTTGTGAGTTCATAGCAATTTGTGTCTTTGAGTTGACGCATGGCTTCATCTGTATACTGTTCTCGTGATAGAATGACAATATTTCCTCCTTTATCAGATGATGGTCGTGTCCTCAGATAGCGTTTTAATTGCCTGCCTTTGTGACTTAGTAATATTATAAGTCTGTTTTTTGGATTCAGGTTCCACTCGCATAGCCATCAAATCTTTAATGACAGCATCTGAAAAGATGTCAATGGCGTCAATGGGAGTTTGTGGTAAAAATCTAGAAATTGATTTTAAATCACTACTTGGTGTCTCTTGCTCGATCTCAATGTCGGCTAGTCTTTGTGTTAAGAGTTTGTTTCATCTTGTCTGGACTCCGACCGAAGACTTTCTAACAATTCACATGCGGTCAGGTCGTTGAGATTAAGAAGATCAGTTTCTTTCTGATTGTGTCTTAGATGTTTGGTTTCCTTACTTGTAGGTTTGACCTTGACACATTTATGCAACTTGATTTTTCGGATAAATTTAAATAGGTATATTCTTGTCTGGGTGTACTCCATGCAGACATTAGGGCAAAAAGTTAGTCCCAATTTGAGGACTGACTCCTCACAGGTGGTCAGTGTCCTGTTTGATAAATTTATAACTGCATGCTGTGAAAGGAGTACATATATATATTATAAAAGACACGGGGGACTTTCTCAACAAACTCAATTCCATCCAGTGGCGTGAAAATTGGTGTATTTTAACTTTGGATATTGAGTCTTTATACACCTCCATAGACCACACCAAAGGATTGAACGCCATCACTCACTATCTTGGTTCCCGATCTTGTGAATATTATGCACACAATAAGATGCTGTGTGAATTAGTGCATTGGTGTTTGAACAACAATTACTTTATGTTTGCTAAGGATGTATGGAGACAAGTACGAGGTGTGGCGATGGGATCGTGCTTCTCCCCCAGCTACGCATGCTTGCATGTAGGCTGGTGGGAGGAGCGCGGTCTCACCAACACTCCTGGATTTGAGAAGGTTCAATACTGGAAACGGTTTATTGATGATTTGTTTTGCATTTGGGAGGGGGATGAGGAAAGCGCTAAAGTTTTTGTTGATGCTCTGAATCAGAACATTGATAATCTGTTCTTTACGGCCCACATCAGCAAAGAGAAAGCAGATTTCCTAGATGTACATGTTACTATTGCTAATAATACTGTTGCCACTTCGTTATATCGAAAACCGACGGCAGGCAACAGTATATTACACGCTAGCAGTAAGCATCCCCAACACGTAATCACCAATATTCCATATGGGGAGTTGCTCACAGTTAAGAGAATCAGTAGCACTCCTGAAACCTTCGAACAAGAGGCACAGAACACGATGAATAGACTGAGAGCCAGGGGATACAATAATAAGGTTCTAAACAGTGCACTTAGGCGATGCCGAGCTAAGCCTCGGGAATCCCTTCTGACATCTGAACCTGCTGAACCGGAATCAGATAACCCTTCCCCCCGACTTATACTGGCATTCAGTAAACAAGAAAAACAAATAAGATCCATTGTGAAGAAGCACTGGTCTATTCTTCGAACAGACAGTGTCCTGGGCGATATCATCCCCAGTGCCCCTACTATAACGTACAAAAAAGCACCTAGCATGCATAACTATCTAGTCAAAAATAGCCCTGAACTAAGCAACGGTAGCGCTTGGCTTAAACAAAAAGGTTTCTTTAAATGTTCCTCCTGTAGGGCTTGTAAGTTTGGTGTTAATACATCTCACTATTTTACACCTTTCAGTTCTAGGAGGAAAGCCATCCGGGGATACTTCAACTGTCACAGTGAGTTCGCAATATATGTCCTGACGTGTACCTGTGGCCTACGATATGTGGGCAGTACCAAGCTACAGGTGCACGCCAGGATCTTGCAACACTTACGTGCCATCGTGAACAGTGATAACACGTACCCAGTAGCACGTCATTTCAAGTCCACTCATAACAATGATTTATCCAACTTATCTTATTATGTTATTGATGTGGTTGCGCCCCTCACTCGAGGAGGCGACAGAGAAAGACTGCTACGAAAAAAAGAAACCGAATATATCATTGAATTAGACAGCAAGTACCCCAATGGGCTAAACACCACTGAAGACTTACATCATTTGTTGTAGTCTTATTAATCTCAATATTCTCATGTGGTTTTCTCCATATTTTTCTCCTGAAGGTCATTCTGAAAATAACAACTGATACCAGATGGCGCCGACTAGGCATCATATGGGAGTCCAGCAAGGATTCAACTATCATACTGACCTTGATGTGTATTGCCTTCTTGTAAATATTATCTCTCTATCCATTCAAAAAATATTTTGGGGACTAGTGAATCTTAAGTCAACCAATAACTTGTTTTTATCTCACGATTTCGCACTTTCACTATTTTTTCAATATAGATCATATCAAGATTTATCACTAGTGGGTCATTCCAATATCAGTGTTGCCATGCTATAAGTACATGTACATATTGATGTTATACATTTTTCCAAATTATTGTTATGAATTATACAGTGATATGTGTCCAGTTGTCCATCATAATGACATGAAAGCTCTAAATTGGGTATGAAATGGATGTAGATGTGTAAATAAGAATGGAGTATATATATTTTTGTAGAATATAGATATGTATATTTGTATAGATGTATATATATATATTTTTTTTCACACAACGTTGGGATATTGTATATAGATAGTTTGTATATATTTATTTTTCTAGGTGTATATAGATGGATTTAAATCTAATGGACACGTGTCTGTATGGGATTGATAGGTGTATATACAATATATATATATTTGTGTATATATATTTTTTGTACATGGTCATGGTTTTATGAGTCAAAATATGCATTCATGCAGATATAATTTTTCTTAAAGCCAAAACACTGGTATTTGTTTCGATTGTAAATAGAGGTGTGCACGTAGTTTACAATGAAATACGTATTTTTTCTATGTCTACACCTTGTGACTCACGAAAATGGGTGGAGCATCACTGGTAAAAAAAAATGTATAAATTTGTAGCTGACCTGGTGCGCGGTGTGTGACCAAGGGCACTAGGTGCTCGAAACGCGTAACCAGCGAGGTTTTTATTAAAGATCTCCTTGACTGCAGCCATTGGGTCCGTGTCTTCGTTTCCACGACAGGAGTGTGGTTTATTTGAAGATTACTGTTCATATATATATATATATATATATATATATATATATATATATACATATATATATATATATATATATATATATATATATACACTTAATCCCTAACGTTTATAGCAATGCAGTGACCGTTGGAACCGTGTTTCCAGTCGCTCTGCTTCTTACATCTTTGATGGGTCATGCCAGCGTGACGACAGACTAAGAAGGGAGTGTTGCAGTAATGCTAACACTGAGCACTAACCGCATCAGAACCCCCTGCCCCTCTCCACGCCACGACCGTCCCAACCCCTGGAGCTAGAGACTCAATGCTCAGACAGGGAACTGCCCGGAGATAAGGGACAAATGGCCAATGGTTGCCAAGGTGACTAATTGGACAGGAATTTAAAGAAGCCAGCAACAGAAGCTCCCAAAACTAGGAAAACAAACCTAGTTGTGTTACCACAAATGTCTTCATATTGCGTTGACAGTGCTTAGCACTATAATAGGCATGCAACATTTTCAAATGAGAGAATGGCCCAAGATGGTTTTGTCCAGGAGTTGCCACTGTTAGTTATCACAAAATTGGCTGAGCGCTATATACTGCCTTATGCTGCCAAGAGACTGGTTTACTCCAATTTGTTTTCTTCCCACCAATTAGACTGAAGGAGGCAGCAAGAATGGGTTGGGAAGTAATGATCAGGTTTATGATTATAAATTATTAATAGTGCTGATATATCTAACACCTCTAGGGAGTCTGGTTAATAGCAAATGTTAAAAAAAAAAGTTGGCACCAAGATCTCGGACAGTTTTCATGACCCAGGAAGGCACATATCACTGGGGATGGAATTGTAACTAGCAGCAGTAGTTGCATTTATGGGTCCATTCTCCTTTCTCCCTGGCTTCCCGCTTTGACTCACTGCTTTCACCGTGGTATAAACCAACTGAAGTACAGAGTACTAAATGCCCATTCCCCACAGTGGCATAATGAAACTTGAGGGCCCCCCTTGCAAAGTACATGGGGGGAACATCCTTTACAACGTGGATGTTACCCGGCAGTGCTGTTACGACGCGTCTTTTACAACGCAAGTCATTACTACAACTTGCGCTGGATGGCGCTGTGGGATAAGGAATCTTGTAATTTTATATTCCAACACCTTCCCTACTGTTACGGGGACTGATGTTGGAATATAAAATTATGAGATTCCGAATTCCGCACCCTCCAACGCAAGTTGTTGTAACGACTGGCGTTGTAAAATCTGCAATGTAAAGTACTGCGTTGAAAACAACCGCGTTGTACTGACATACATCCGGTACATGGAGCCTCCCCCGCTTACTCCCCTCCATACTTAATCAGGAGCTTCCAGGTCAGCATACTTTGCTGAGGGGGCCCCTGGAGCTGTGGGGGCCTATGTTATGCCACTGTTTCCCCACCTCACCAGCATGACTACGTGGCTAGAAGATGCTATCTAGTTCTAGCAAACTACGTGGTGAACTTCTTATGTTGCTTAGAATCCGTTAACACCTAAGGACCCTATTACCTAAAGTGTCCCAGGCATTTGCACCTATTTCTTGCATCCGAGGAGCATTTTGTTATTATAGAATGGGCTACATATATTTGCCTGGGACCTTCTATAATATATGACACGCCGGCACACAATTAGCGTGAGCACAATCAGAAGGAAATGCTCATTTATTTGGATGGGGACATCACCCAGTGCAAATGAGGGAACCCTTTGCTGTTTTGCAGATTGAGGCGCAATGGCAAAGAGGTTGTCAGGAGGCGCATGGACTATCCACCAAAATGAGTGATCAATATGATCAATCACAAAAATAATAGCTTACAAGGCCAGCAGCAAGATCTTTTCTGATCAATTTTTATTGGATTTGGGGAATTGTGTCTTTGCAGGGATAAGGGGAGCTACTTTAATGAAATAGGTATTTGGTAACATTCAATATGAATCAAAGGGGGAGGAAAATAAAACTAATATACAATGACTGTAGAATGTACTTGCCTGGTGGTGGGAAACCGCATATAGACAGCACTTAATTTGCAAGAAAGAGATGTGCAGGTGTCCATAAGTGTGTTTTAGATGTAGAAGCTGGCACCCATGAACCACTCTGTGGGAGGGGGTCATGGGCATCCCTGGGGCACTGTCCACCTTTGCCCCTGTCCTCCTACCACCAAGAGATACCTCTGCAGGCAGGAACACTAACAAATGGCATCCGTGCACAGTGGGATCCCTACAACACCTTCAAAGTGAGGCTGGTTCGCCTTTAGTGAAAGGTGGAGGCTCTGCCTTTCACAAAGTCGGTCCCTTAGCATAGGGTACAACTGTCAAAGTTCAAGTCTATGATGAAGACAGCAATTTCTTTACACAATCCGCACGCTGCCCCAGCCTGCACTGAAATCACCTAGTTGAGGTGTGCTGTGCATCGCAAACAAGGGTCCACATGACATTTTGTGATGTGTACCTTCCTTTTGACGATTCATTGCTCGCACCTCAACATCCCCACACCTAGGAATTGAAGGTCTAAATTTGTGCTCTCATCTTGATGCTACCTTGCATCGTGGGAAGGACCGGAGAATGAAGATCACATACTGCAAGGCTGGACAATGGCTTGCAAGTGCTACTGCAGAGGTCCACATAAGTCGAGAAGCCCCCTTTCTACTCAGCCCTGTCTTCAATCTAAAATGCCTCCTTTGTTGTTCAGTGATGGCTTCTTTCACTGTATTTAACTGGACTTTTTTTTTCTCCGGAGTTTTATATAGCGCAATCTTGACCCGAAGGTTTCAGGTATCAGAGCATTTACATGAGCATTAATTGTGTTACACAAGGACGCATTAATTCTTTTTGTTATGCAAGAGGAGATTAATTGATTTGTCCAGAATCACAGGATGTTGAGCGCCTTTGCCGAGACTTGAACCTGGTTCCACAGATTTAAGGTCCACCTCCCTAGGCATTGGACCACATTCTCTTTATGAAAATGTGCACAAATTTACATAGATGTTTAATTTGGTCAATACATGATGTGCAAAATCTCTTGACAAAATATGATCCCACAGCCGTTCATTTTTGAAACAGAGTTACTCACTTATCAGTCTCACAGAAGGGGGTTGTAAACAGATATCCCACTGCATAGTAGACAGTATTAATTAATTACAGCAATATTTAGTGAGCCAAATGTCTTCCTGGATAAAAATTCTGGATGAGGCATCAACTCCTCGTTGGAATTCATGTCACCGCCATGCAGGTATTTGAGTTGGTTTCACTTGGGACAATGCAGTCATGATTCTCATCAGCACAAATTTGTGCAAAATGTTCGCATGCAAAACAGTTCCCTGCCAGTTGATTTATTCAATGATAACGTCCAGAAAAATATTTTTGAGAGATTTTAACTTCTGCATCCTATAGTTTACCTGTCAAAACATGATGTTTAAATACATTAAAAAGGAAATTAGGTTAAAGTTGACATATTCATGTTAAGCTATATTCATCCATCAACAGACTCCTATAATACATATTAGACACAGCCCTTTACGCTCATTTGCACACCAAGTCATATAGTTGGCTAAGCTTTACCTTGAAAGCATACCTACATTGAGATATATGCCGACACCAATTACACACACTATATAAAATTACTATTTCTATCATGTCACAACACTACACAATATAGGGTTTTCTAAGTGTGACTACAGCAATACACATCCATATTCTGTCAGCAATCTACGGGCCTCATTTATGGGATTTTGGTGTAGGGCAGCACAGCAAGGCACCTTTCTGCACTGCCCTACGCCAAAGTGAATGGGCTGGAATGCACCGTATTTATGCAATTTTTTGCCCTTTCTCCCTGCGCTGGTGCCGTTTCGGCAGCCTAGTGCCAATGTAAGCACCCTTGCACAATGGTGCAAGTGTGTGTCAGTCGCATGCAGGATTGTTGTTGTGGAGGAAGAGGCACCTTGCTGCACAAAAACAATCCTAAGAGGTGTTTTCCTCTTTCTGTGTGTGCTGCAGAGTGCAAAACACACAGAAAGAGGACAAAACAAAATAAAGATATTTCTCCTTGTTATGCCTTCCCTCAGGAAGCCTAAGGATGTGGCACTTCCCCAGGTTTATGTGAATGTGTAAATCTGGGGCAGCGTCAAATTCCTTGGGTGTTGCAGGGGAAAACCCGCCTCCACACTCTTGGAATGCTTCACAGGCGCAGAGTACGGTGATGCAGCGATTTGCTCTGTGTCGCCTTCCTTGTGATTTATGAGTATGCTCAAAGCCATGCAAGGTGGCTTTGCGTTGCTTTATAAATCATATACAGAGCCCTGCGTCATGCATGTACCACTTTTCGTGGTACAAAAGTGACGCAGGGCTCTCATAAATAAGACCCTACGTATTTAGACACAGTCGAGAGATGAGCAAAGCAGAGTACAAATATGAAAAAGCAGTAAATGAGACAGCAGGAGACAATAAGACAAGTAGGCCCTTGGCTTGCGTTTGTCTTGTTTAATCATGTTTTTCTTCAGAAGATATAAACAAATGCAGCCCACTGCGAGTAAACAAGAGAGTAAACGTATAAAAAACCTGGACAAGGGTGAGAAAAATGTATATGAGACAGGATCAGGAAGACCACGGTACTTAAGACTGTGGGTGTCAGGGGCGCGCAGCAATGAGCTCTGTGAGAGGGCAAGGAGAACATTGAAGCAGTAGGTCTGTGCGAGTTTACAAACGTGTGCAAACTTGGTGACAAAATAGTGGGCCACTGCACTCAGAGTACAAGATGGACAACAAAAGCCAGAAAACAGGTCCCCTAGCTCCCAGTGTGTGTTCTAAAGCCCCTACGTATCTATCATTCAAAAGAAATTTAACTTAAATGTACCAAACACACATGGAGACAACCCTTGCATGAAAGCCATGTAAGATGCAAAGATGAATCCAAACTGAACAACCACCGCAAGCCAACTGAAGCCCAACTGAGTGCTCCGGCAGAATCGAACGAACAGGAAAGTCATTAGGCACTCACATCCAAGCATATAATACATTTTTACAGGGCTGCTATGCATTACACTTGCTTATTGAAATCCTGCTGAGCACTGTTGGTATAATTCACTTCTACACTTTATTAAACATCGAAGTACAACGGACTCAGACCACTTTGACCTTGGAAATGAGAATCCTTCAACCTTGTTGGCCACCTAAGTCCCCAAAGCACTGTGAGTCCAAAAAAATGGTAGAAAATAATACAGAGAAAATAGTAAAATAGCACAATACAACATGAAAATGAAAGCTGTCACATTGCCAGCAATCAGTTTAGGATGAAATATCCTATTTATCTTTATGTGTAAGTACACGTAATACTTGTTGCTGGAGGTGAATGTGGCTAACGGCTTTTTTGACTCGAGTGATAGCTTGTTCTTAATACCAATGAAAGGAGATGTGTTGCATTCACTGAAAGGCAGCAAGCAATTTCAGCAGCTGTGGCGCTTGACATGGGGCCTAAAAGAACATTCATACACTTTCATTCAGTTCAATGTAGTATTTATGATGAATAAACAAGGAGATGAATCTCCTAGATTGAGGAAGAAGATGTCCCTGCAGTAGCTGCAAAATAACCCTCTTAAATTTGTCTATAATATTATATATTTTTTAAGCATCTCTTTTACTCTATCAGGGGGATATTTGTCAAGCACTTTTTACCATGATATTTCATTTGCTGAAAGTTCTTAAATGTATTGATATTTGGATGATATTATATTATAATATATATGAATTGGATCCAGGTGATTAATTAATGTATATGTAATATGTGTATGATGAGGACCCTTTTAACGGACATGTATATTACCCCTCTTTTTTATGTATTGTTTGTCTGTTGAAATGTGTGTACATGCTTGCACGGTGTGCTTTTATGGCCCTCATCAGCCGAATAAAGTATTTTCGAATCGAATCGACTCGAATCTCCCCAATTCGCAGTGATAAATTCCTGGCATGGTCTCATTCATATACTTGAATGGATATGAAATAGAACCGACAGGATACAGGGTTATCCGTTTTTTGAATGATTGTCAATAGTCGTTCCTAAGCTCTGTGTTCTGGCAGGGGAGCTATTCTGATGCAAAGGGGTTTAGGTTAAAGTACAAAATGGGAGTGGTAGAGGACCCATCGTGGAATCTAGTTGACAAAATGGTGGTTTGGCTTTCTACACTATGTTGACTGTCCTGCCTACCACTCTTTCACTGATAGACAGGCAGTGTTCAGTGACTCCAACATGCACTGCCACAATGTGTCTTCTGATCAAAGCCCTACTTGAGAATTCTGCTGTGTTTCCAGTTTGGATGGTCAAATAGGCTTTTGATGGTGATGCTTGGCACGTCCTGCAAAGAGCTATGCAGTGAGAAAATACTGTGGGTTATGAGAAAGATGTATCTAGCCATTTTGTGATGGCTGAAGTCAGAGTCATGTGAAACCATCCTGAATTCCATGATTTTCGCAGCAGCTTCTCGTGCTTTTGCCACTGGAGGCAGCAGGCATCTTTGAAGAAGTGTTGGGTGAAGGAGGAAAACGGCCGACTATCATAAAAGACATTCTTGGCAAATAATTACGCAAAGAAAATATGAACTTCAAAAGGAACCATGAAATAGACAGCACTGAACCGAGGGCCTGATAAAACCAGGGGATGTCACAAAACTAGTCCAATTCCAGAGGCATAACCTGTAGAGACGGGGACAAAAATATAGAGTGTAGCATGATATATGTGGTGGAAAATAACATTCCAATGTGAAACACTGGATGATCAGATATTTTAAAAAGGGGGGAAAGAGAGGATACTTCCACATAAGGCCTCTGGGAGAAATGCCCTCTGTGGGGCTGCAGACTTCCGGGAACTGCACTGGAACTTCCAGCACAACATCACATTTTCTATTCCAATAGAAAACTGAAGTTAAAAACCAGCAGATTTAATTTGAATTCTTTCGTCGTTGAATCTCTTACGGGGTCTTTACTGAGGGTTCTGCCTTCGACTTTGTCGCGATATAACACCCCAGCTCACAACTGCAAAGGTCTGCCCACTGGCACGTCTGCCAGTGATTGCAGCAATGAGAATCTCCCCCTTTTGATCCTGGGGAATATAGGTTATCATTAGAAAAGAGGCTGTTTGTAGCCCCCGAACCTCAAAAGTGTCACAAGGTCCCCTCCTGATGGTATGTGTGTCATAGTTTCATTCCATTTGGGAGCCACTCCAATCATCTTTGAGTCAGGATAAGATTGATTTGCCGCCACCTCTGGCTTGCAGCACAAGGCCCTAGAATACAGTCAGCCTGTAAGACTTTATGGGTCTTATGTTATTCTCTGTGAGCATTTAAGCAAGTAGAGATTTAGCTAAAGAGGGAATAATGTCATCTTTCCAATGATGCCTGATCTATAATTTGTGGTGACAAGATGCAGCCGCTTTGTAGGGCTGACAGGCAAAGCCTGTTCCTTGCTGCTTCAGTAGGTTTGTGTCACAAGGGCAAAAATAGGACAGCTCCTTTGAGCATACTCATAATCCGGTTCCTTTAGTCTGCAGAAATAAATTAAACCGCATTTCTTCTTTCTCCAGGTTCTATATTAACACTGATGAGGTCCAGGTGCCAATTTTACCATGTGCCCTTCCTTTCACAGTCTTGTCATCTCAAATGGAGTTCTCTGGAGTTCTCTCTCTCTCAAAAAACACACACGTGTTCGCGCGCATGCACAAAAACACACACACACACACACACACAAACCAACTCACAAACTTTAATGTAGGGAAAAACGCATTCATTGGACTTGAAATAGAGCGAATGCGGGTGCTTTGTCTGAACATGCATTAAGCTCATTCAAAAAACATAATCAGGACCAGCGCTTATTAAGGACTGAATAATTTACCAAATTTTCTGACAAATACAACTATTACAAAAGCAAATCAGAATTCAGGTACATTTTTCCTTTAAATACGTTATTGTTGATATCAGTCATTCCTTTTGCGCTTTCCCATGAAAATGCACAGTAGCGTTACGTCGGGGATAACTCCAAACAAAGGTTGGGCAAATAGGTGCATACGTCTTTTTCAATACTTAAGCTGATCCTAAGAAAAACTACAGATGGGGGCCCATATGAATCAATATTTTTATATTTTACGTATTGCTACAAGCCACCTTCCTGCACTGCGTGAAAAGAAGATGGTCGGAATTTGGCGTATTTGACATTTTATTGCGCATTCCTGCTCTTTGTCTGAGCTGGTGCAGAAACTGCTGCTTAGTGCCAACGCGGGTACCCTTGCACCATGGTGCAAGTGTCCCAGCTAAGTAGGCAGGGTTGCTTTTATGCAGGAAGGAGCATCTTCATGCACAGAAACAATCCTCAGAGACATTTATAATATAAAGCCATACAAAGTGGCCTTGCGTGGCTTGATAAATCTCATTTAGGCTTTGTGTCACCCTTGCGTTCTCTTGCTTGGCGCATGGGTGAAGCAACACCTTGGTAAATATGGGCCGGAGTCTCCGGCAATTCCTCACCACCCTGATACGCATTAATGTAAACAGGCTGCAAAGAGTAACCATAAAGTACCTTAACGTTTTTGGGAAAATTAGAAGCAACCAATCAAATTATTTTAAACTTAAACATTGAACTGTTTGCTACTAGGTACCTAGGGGCAGATTTATGAGGCAGTTGCGCCTCTTTGCGCCGCAATTGCGTCACTTTATTTGACGCAACTGCGGCACAAACAATGCACCCTATTTACAACGTGACGCATCTAGGAGATGCGTCACGTTGTAAAGCACTGCGCCTTAAGGAGGCGTTCCTGCGCAGGGGGGGGGCGTTCCTGCGCAGGAACGCCTCCTGAAAGTGGCTGAGTGAAATCTATGAGATTTCACTCAGTCACTTTCAGGGCAATGCTGCGTCAAAACCCTGCGCCTGCTTGAAGCAGGCGTAGGTCTTGACGCAGCATTGTGCAGATTGTGTACCCCCGAGCCTTGCTGGAGCTGCGTCGCGCTTGCGACGCAACTCCAGCAATGCGCCACATTTCCGGCACAGATGCGTCACGCATCTGTGCCGTTTTTGCACCATGGTGCGCCGCATTATAAATGCGACGCGCCATGGGTGGCGGAGCTGTGGCGCACGTTAACTGGCGCATCCCTGGGGATGCGCCAGTTAACATAAATCTGCCCCCTAATTTTTATACTTCTCCATGTCGTGAGCTTCTTCAATAGTAGGTAGCAGTAGGTATCTATGGAAAACCATTATGAATGCGTGTTGCATGATCATCACAGCAGTTTTAATACATTGTGAGATCCTCTTTAAGGGCTAATTCCATTTTCCCATGGAATTTTCAAAATGATGTTGTTCTAAAGCCTCAATAAATTAATATTCAAGAAATATACCTATTCCAACGATAGCCTAAATAAATCCTGTTATGATCCTTTTTCTGATCAATAATAGCAGAAGGACTAATGCAGTTGAGTGAAATAAGTGGTAAAGTGTCTGTGAGCTTATTAGTTTTGACATTTGAGACAGTCCCTTGCTGATACCTAATGAGCAGCAATGAGACACAGGTGTGCGGAGCGTCTACTCTGGATGACGAATAATAAGTCCCAGACAGATGTGAAACTACGCTTTGGTATAATGGAGCATCTGGCTAGCAACAAAAAGGATCTAATGCTCCTGAGTGAAAAGCCTTAGCTCGGTAGCATGGCATACACCTGAACTTGCTTTGAAAAGTGATCCCTGCAATGACAGCATGAACAAACACATCGTTTAATGGTGGGGAGGTCCTATGGGTCTTACTGACGCCTTTATACCAACCCCACATGCTATAGGATTTTCAAATAGAAAAGCTTTGAGCCAGTAGGACCTGTGTAGTCATAAGCTCATGTACGATGGTCCTTCTGAATTTGCATATAGCCAGGTTCTGAGCTGGGATGGTGCAGTGAGATAAATAACGGTGATGGATCAAGCCCTGATCTTTGGACTGGGTAAGAGTGGTCTGCTTAATTCAGACACTCTGTTCATCACCACCCCCTTTTCTGAATCCTTCTGAATGTTAACATGCATCTATGTTATTAATTGTTGCCATGGATTTTCCTGGCTGGAGCCATGCCTCCTACATGGAAGGGTGAAGGAAAAAGACCGAATGGCTCTTCATAAGCATAATGTCACTCTATGTTAGCAAGTATGCAACACCATGTACTTTATAAGTTTTAACAGTTACTGAGTTTTCTACTTTTATCATTTACTTCTATATTCCTAGCACCTGGAGAACACAGTGTTGTGGTTCTCTAAAGAATGCTGATATCCGTATGGTGTAAGAGTAAAGCTATAGAAAAACAATACACCAATAACTTTTAAATAAAACAATAAATAAATAAATGAGTCCCCAGTAGTAATGAACTTTTATCAATTGATCTGTCTTAATATATGTTTTAAACACACTCTTTAGTTTAATATTTTGTCACTCTAAATAGGATATTTTGTGACCCAGTCACAATATTCCATAGTTAAAATACCTGCACCCATCTAATTACCAGATCTGTGTTCTTGAAGGCTGGAGTGACCTCTGGGTCAGTGATTTTTGTTCCTCATTGATCTCTATTTCTACTCCCACTAGTTTGCCACCATGCCTGGGGTCCCACCTAGGGGGACTTGTTTGAGTTGGCTGATCTGGACCTCTATATGGTTCTGCTAGGAGAGGGGAGTGCTTAACAGGGCCCTTCAAGGATAGGCAGAGGCCCACCCAGAGGGGTGAGTGAGTGGTGGGGAAAATCTTGAGAGTGGGGAGGGATCAGAGCTGATGAAGGAGTTTCCAGATGGACTGCCTGTGGATGGGAAGAACCCTTTCCTTTCGGGATGGCTGGTCTTTATGGCAACAAGCAGCAGAGTGTTCTCCAGGGGCATGCCCTTTCATGGAGCCGGAGGACAGAAGGGAAGAAAGGACACTTAGGTTCGAGCTTGCCAAGACTGACAAGGAGCAGGCCCTAGTCCATGCCAGTTTAGAAAAGAAGCAGGCCCTTACCAGATTGGAAACAGAGCAAGCCCTGGCTGAAAAGAGACTAGCCATTGAAGAGAAAAATATGGCACATGAGCTTAGCCTCAGAGAGTTAGACATTAGAGCCCTACAAGTAGGGCTCAACATCTGTAATGGTGGCAGCGCACCTGCTGCATCTCATAGTGTGAGTAGAGGTTGGATCCCAAATGATATGGTACCAAAATTCCTGATAGGGGAGACATTAAGAAATGTCTGGCAGCCAATGAGGTGACTCTAACAGCACAAGGTCCCAGAAGAAATCTGGGGAGGTAGTTTATGTCCGTTCTTGTCTAAGGTGGGGAGAGATGCCCTCCTTACACTGGAGGGGAAGGACAAGGGGAGCTACCCAGTAAAGAAAGCAATTTATTTCGGGTAGATCCCAAACTCCACATTCCAGAGGGGGTGGATTTCTTACTCTATTATGGGAAGACATTGTGGAAGGGCCCTCAGTTGGATGGGCCGGTTGTCTCCCCACCATGGGTGGGGGAGATTTGTGTTAGTGTAGGCAGTTCACCATGGAGCTGGGTGAGGAATAGGGCGAGCAAAAGCCGAGGAATCCCTATACCCAGCCCCTGGGCCTAGTGTACTCTCACAATGATCACCAGGTGGGAAAGCTTTTTGTACCAGGAGACCATTAACTGAGGGGGAACCCTATTGGCAGGAGAACGGGGGCAAACAGAACCAGCATCTCACCAGTTCAGGATTCAGGAGTTACCCCTCCCAAAAGAGGGGGGGCAGGTGAAAAAAGAACTCACCCACAGTCCTTGTCCAGTCCAAGGGTACAGACCCGGGACTGGAGGACCAGGTGCAGTGGAGGGCCAGGTGCAGGAAGGCATCCCTGCCTGGTCAGAAGAAAAGTTCGAGAAAGATGCAAGACATCTTGGGGCACTGCCACTCCCTCTTTCTGGAACCATCAAGGACGAAGGTCCTTGGGTGGCTGAGTGCTTGGATATGGATGATGACCTTTTGCCAGGTGCTCTTCTAGTGAACTAAGGTGGCACATTTGTGAAAGGGGCCACAACCTATGGTGGGCCAGAGAGAGGCAAAGGGATCCTACTGGGATCATGGGACCCAGAGCTGACATATACCACCGGAGTGGTGACCCATCGTCCAGGCTCTATTGCCCTGAGCAGGGAAGTTTATCAAGGGGGTGATTAATCTACCCTGGCTTTAGGCTGGGAGGGGGTCATGTTGGACACGGCCCTTCTTAGGGAATTTCTCTCAAATATTTTCAAACAACCTTTATTGCTCTCTTTCAATGTATGTACACAGCCTGTAGCCTACAACCCAGGGGGCCGGCAGCAGAGGGACTGGAATCCGTAACAATATACTTTACAGTAGTATGACACAGCCATTTAGCCGACAACCCTGGGGTCCGGCGGCATACTGCCCAATCAGAAATCAAATCTCTGCTGCCATTGCGAATATAATAGGATATCCCTACCCTCTTGTTAATCTTGTGTCACACTGAGCAACTCCCTCAGCGCGTATGCATCTATCCCCACTAGGTGCTGCTGTATGCATGTCATGTTCCTGTCTAGAGCAAACCATGTAGCGTGTATGAACTGTCCCCTCTCCCCCCAACTGCCCCGAGCTCACCTACCCCCTCCCTGTGGTCTCGTCATTTAGGATTTAAATCCAAGTGCCTCCTAAAATCCCCATGTTGGCTGGGTTACCGAGTAGCGTTCTCATTCATGTCTGCAGCCTGACAGTGCTGTGCAGCGTAGCACGAGCTTACTTATTGCTCCTAAAATGTGATCATGACCTGCTGACCTCTGTCTGCCTCTCCATGTTGCTGATATCTGCCCTCCCCATCTGTGAATTGTTCCCATGTTTCACTTCAAGTACGTCACCCCGTTGCATTGATGTGTTGGTAGTCCCCTGTGTGTGTAATTGCACCAGGAATCTGTCCCTCCCTGTTCCGGGCTGTGCCCGCATCCTCGCTCGTGTCCCCAGCCTTCAAGTGCGTCAGATACAGGCCCCAGAAGTTCTTGGGCCGGGACGTGGGGGGAGAAGGTCGCTATAGAGCTCAGATTGTGTACAGCAATACACCATGTCATTAGCCCACTTTTTGGCTCTTTGGTAGTGGCCCCTCATCCAGCACATCGCCACAACTCTCCTGGCTATTAACATACCCATATCTGTGAGTCGCCTGACTGCAACCGGCAAGCCTCTAGAATATCCTAGCAGCGCAAGCACCGGGTCTGGGGTCAGCTTAAGTTCCAGGATCGTGTTTATGGCTGTGAAAATATTGTCCCAATATTGCAGTACCCCTGGGCAATTCCACGCCAGGTGCATAAAGTCTGCAACCTGCTCGTGGCATCTTTCACATTCAGCAGAATGTCTCAGGCCATATCTGTGTAGTCGTTCCGGGGTGTAATAAACCCTCTGAAGAAACTTGAAATGCACCAACCTATGCCTACCATTCAGCGACACCTTCTTTATATTCGCACAGCAGTACCTCCACATGTCGTCATTGATTTCGACTTGCAGGTCAGTTTGCCATGTCGTTCTAGCTTTCGTGGATTGAGGCCCTTTGTACTCCAGTGCAAGTTTGTACAGCTTAGTGATCAACTTCCTAGGGGTCTCTGTCTTGATCACACATGTGAGTTCCTGGACCTCTGGCGGCTCCGCCATGTCAGGGCCTAACAGGTCCGTTAGTGCACTACGCACCCTGTGGTATTGGAAGCGGTATAGTAGGGGTACCTTGCCTCCTTCCATTGTTATCTGTTCACTTGTTTTCATTGTCCCGTCCATGAATAAGTCTCCAGCCGTATTGATGATCAGTTTGCTTAACGCTTGCACCACGCCTTTTTCTCTCACAGGCGCTATCCACAAGGCCCACTCAATGGGCATGCTAGCGGAATATAAAAGCGCGCCCCTCCGAGCCTGCAAGAGAGAGTGCCATGCATAATTGGTGGCTGCGATGGAGTCCAAGACACCCGTTCTTAGATCTACTGGTCTGAGGACCGTGGCTGGGAGTGGCAGAGGGTCCGCAAAGAGCCTTTCCATGCGGAGGTGGGGGATACCTGACTCTCCGTGTATCCACGTGTGAAGGTGGGATGCCTGTGCCACTCTGTATTATAGCTCTAGATCAGGGGCACCCAGTCCGCCCAAGTCATATGGCCGCTCAGTTGTCTGCCTCCCCATGCTAGCTTAATCATGAGCTGTGTCATGGTCTGGAACAAGGTTTTAGAGAGTACCTTTGGAATGGCTCTGAACAAGAAGAGGAATCTGGGGAGGACCACCATTTTCATGATGGCTATGCGTCCTAGAAGGGAGAGCAGGAGCTTGCACGACGCCTCTACATCGTCTTCCAGCTTACTGTATGCCACCCCGTAGTTTTCTCGCAACAATATTTCCGAATCCGTGTGCAGTCTGACTCCTAAGTATCGAACCAGGTCTGTGGACCACGGCAATGGATATTCCATATCAAACCTACAGGTCCCTGGGGTGAGGGGAAATGCTACTGATTTCGATCAATTGACTCTAAGGCCCGAAAGAGCTCCAAAACGTACCACCTCCCTCAACATTGATGACAAATTATTTTCTGGGTCACGGACATACAGCAGTGTGTCGTCTGCGTATGTCGAAACAACAATCTTATATATTGGAAAGTTGACTCCCTCATTTCAATGATATTCCCGGAGCGTACAGGCGAGAGGTTCTGCCACCAGCGCGTATAACAGGGGAGACAGTGGGCAGCCCTGTCTAGTACCCCTGTTAATAGGGAGTGAGTCTGTCACCAGATCCCCCAGTCGGATCCTGGCCGTCGGTTTGTGATATAGAGCGCCTAGCATTTGGAGAAACGGCTCGCCCAACCCCATTCGTCGCAGTACCCTACTCAAGAATGGCCACTCGACGGAGTCGAAGGCCTTCTCCATGTCGAGAAAGACCGTGATGGCTTTAGTGTCCTGCCTGATATGTTGCTTAGTACCTAGTACCGTTCGAATAATATAGGTCAAATTTCTCTCCGGAATAAAACCCGCCTGTTCTGGTGCGACCAGCTCGGGGGCTAGGAGTGCGAGGTGAGCGGCCAACACCTTCGCATAGATCTTAGCGTCAACATTTAATAACGAAAGTTGCCTGTAGGAGCTGCACTCATCGGGAGCCTTTCCGGGTTTAAGAATTGTGACTATTAGCGCTTCTCTCATTGATCGTGGCATGCTCCCCTCCACGCAAATGTCATCAAACAGCGTGGACAAGTACGGGACTAGCCTCTCCTGGAATGTTTTATAAAAGCCCACTGTGAGCCAATCCGCTCCCGGAGCACTGCTAGAGCGCATACCCGACAGGGCCTCAACTATTTCATCTTTCTCTATGGGTTGCATGAGGAACTCCCGGTGTGCGTTGGTAAGCATGGGCAATGTCATGTGTTCAAGATAGTCTGAGATATCATTCGATAGGTCTCCGCTTCTGGAGGAGTACAGGTCTGTATAATAGTTCCTAAACTCAGTAGCTATCTCCCTGTTATCCTTGATTACTTTACCATCTGTCGTCTTCAATTCCGAGATATGAGACCTCCCCCTGTTGCCTTTCAGTATTCTAGCTAGGAGTGAGCTAGGTCGGTCTCCCTCTCCATATGTTCGTGCAGTGGCATATTTGCCCATGTGTTGGATCTCTCTGTCCGCCTCTTCATTGTACTCGATAATAAGTGCTTTAATTTCCTCAACTATCGCTGAGTCTGGGGGGTGTTCCTTTGTTGTTCCTCCAATATAGTTAGTTTATTTTCTAACAATGACAGTCTTTGCCGGATGGATTTGAGCGCGCTCGAGTGCTTGGACATAGCTATGCCCCTAATGTACACCTTTAAGGCCTTCCAGATTGTTTGGAAACTGTCTACAGACCCGATGTTAGCCTAAAAAAAGACATCAATCTCTTCCACAAGCTCACCTCGGAACTGTGAATCTAGAAGCGAAAAAGGGGGGAAGCGCCATGTGAACGGGGGAATCGCCTTTTTAGGGGACTCCAACTCCAGTAGGAGCGGAGAGTGGTCCGAGAGAGTGCGAGCCAGAACAGTGAAAGTAATGGCGCGTTGCAGCAAATAGGAACTCGCCAGCCAGTAGTCTATCCGCGTGTGAATGTAGGCAGAGTAGTGCGTAAATCCACCCTGTGCTCTGTGTTTGTACCTCCACACATCTTCCATGTCATGTCTGGTCATTTCAGCTTGCAACGCCTGCGCTGCAGCGGAAGGTTTACGTGGCGGGCCAGCTGATCTATCTAGAGCCGGGTCCAGTATCAAGTTAAAGTCTCCTCCCCAAAGCGCCTCCGACGCGGGATAGGTGCAGGCCACACCGGCCAACTTATGGTAGAACTCCAGGGAGTCGTAATTAGGGCCATATACATTAATGACTAGGAAATCCAGTCCCCTCCCCGTACACCGTGTTATCACATAACGCCCTCCCTGTCTGCCTGTAGCAGCTTCAGCATCAGCTTCGATCTAGGGTTGACCCAGGTCAACACTCCCCTGGAGTGCGTCGTGAATCCTGCGGCCGCTATACAGCCCACTAGACCTCTGCTCTGTAACATCTTGCATGTGAGTGGTAGGTGTGTCTCTTGCAAGAGTGCTAGGTCTATCCTCTGCCGCTGCAAGTAACTTACCACCTTCCTGAGTTTGCGGTAGTCATTGAGGCCACGTACATTCCACGTAAGGGCTCGAATCCCAGCTGGTGAGTCATGCATGCTTGAGTTAGGTGAACCCATCATCAAAGTGTTTTAGGTGTGGGTTGAGTGGCAGACAGTTTCGTGAGACCCCAACAGGGCATTCGCCATCCGTCAGGAGCGTGTGTAACATAGGTGACAGTGAGACAGTTAAGCTCAGGGTAGGCAGTGTGCGCAAACAATAAATTCCCCCTCAAAATAACAATAACCAGCGAGTACCTCCCCCCTCCCACAGCAGACCTCCCCCAACCTGGTCTTGCCGAGTTCAATCCCATTCCCCCTCCCTCTCTTTCCCTCCCCAACCAGTTTGAACTCCTGAGAGTCAAATAAGTGCATTTAGCACTGGGGCCGAGGTTGCCATGTTTTCAGCAAACAGTGCCAAGTCGCTACGCCAGGGACATAGTACCCACTTCCCGCTAAGGTGTAAATCGCACATCAGCAGCTCTGGGGGGTACTGGTCACCCACACCCAAAGTAGGTGCACGCAAATGAAAAACTGCAATCGTAGTGCTACAACCCCTGTCCCTATGAGTAATCATAGCAAAACTATAGCATTGTTTTACATTTCAGACCCCTTGTCTACAGTGCGTCGCCTGTGCGCTAAGAGCGCTTCCAGACCCTGAATCTCATGTGACTGCTCCTGTAAAGTTACTTGTAGCGTTAGTCTCTCCACTGCTGACTTGGAGTCTGCGCATTCCTGCAAGCGTAGCCTCCCCTCACCCTCAATCCCCGGCAGTCTATAATATCTCCTCCCTGGGGCACCACCCCTGTACCTCACCGTAACACAGGAACAGCTGCAAGCAAATATTTTGCTTTTAACTTCCGTTTTTGCTGACTCTCTTCTCATGGCCTTAGGACTCTGGGCATTTTCTCACTGTAATGCAGTATTAAAGCATGTGCACCCTTCCTGCACATGCCAGGAAGTGGTACCTACCTGATTGGTTTAGGTGCTGTACCTGTGAGATTCCTGTAAAGAGGTAGACAACATACCCAGGGCAGGTACTGCACTGGCTACTAGTGGGCTGGCTCACTGATTGTGCCACCCTCAAGAAGAGCCTTTCAAACATGTCTCAAGGTTGCCATTGCAAACCTGTGTATGTGCATTTTCACTTAGGTTCAGGCTGGCCTTTCTAAATCATTGTCCAAGGCAGAGGATGCCTTTCACTAACACTACTGCACCCCTAGGGTGAGCCCTGGGGGTTGGAGCAAGTGATAAGTGAAAAGCAGGGCAGGTACACTTGTGTGTTCCCTGCCCAGGATGTGTGTTTTCACTACCTCTGAGGTCTGGTCCCCCTATAGGCTAACATGGGGAAATGGCTGAGATGATTGTAAGCTGCAATGGTAGCTTACAGTGGAGCAGCATCATGTTGTTTACTATCATTTGATTCACAATGACAACCCATCTCTGGTGGTAAGGTTGGATTTGCCATTAATAGTTGAGAAAATGCCACTTCTAGAAAGTGGTTATTTCTCTGTGCAAAACTGTTTTTTGTCCCTTTTAGTTTTACACAACTGTGCATTCCCCAGAGACAGCCATAAATAGTGGGCACGCAACTGGAACAACAGACCTCTGTCATTTGAGGACTAGGCTAGATTGGGGTGGGGGGGGTTGACACTTGTCCTCTGGGAAGCCACATCATGGCCCCACTAAAGATTAAGATCTGCATTCCAAGGTCTCAAGGCAGACAGGACTGAAATTTAGGGGAAACATGTGTGGTTCAAAAGGGAACCACTGAACTACCACCTGCTTCAAAGGCACACTACAGTATAACTACTGATGTCAAACTCTAGCAGTGTAGAGACACATTTGTGGGGACGTGGAACCAGAGATCTTGGACTGAGTGGTGCACACTACCAGAGGAATCTGTTGAATACAAGACGGAGACTGCCATTGGAAGGGACCGTGCTCCTTGCCTGAATATTGCCTGACCTGGGCCGGCTACCTACTGAAGTGTGGCATCCTGAAGTGTGCTTCTCCAAGGGTTTTTTTGAGCTTAACACTTTGTAGATGTCTCAAGGATATCAAAGACCTCCTGTGAGGGACCTACACCAACTATGTCTTTCACTTAGAGAGCAGTGACCTCTCAAGCACCTATCTCATGTTACGTTATATCATTTGTAGAGCGCATGGCTGTCCCAGCACAGGGACGTACCAGCACTAGCAGCAGAGAGAGGAGGATGGAATAAAAACTGCGGTCAGAAAAAGAGTTAGGTCTTTGCCGCCCTTCTTAAAGTCAGGGGGTTGGGATGCTTCTGACGGAAAGAGGTTCATCTGCTGGATCCTGACTGCAGCACTGTGTGAGCATGGAACCAAGTATTGTGCCTGGAGATTGGATTGACTTGTACAGAGCCCAAACCATGCCCGCATCTAAGGAGTGTGGCCCTTACATCGTGGGGCCTCAGCACACATAAGTGACTCGTTGGTGGATTCACCATTTGCGAGATCCAGTGTGGCCTGCTTCATCTTCCGTGCCTCATCTTTCGCGTACAACACACCAATTGCATTCTCATTGCGTGCAGTGTCTGATTCACAGATTGCGACCCTCGGAGGAAGGGTGTATACATACATGTGACTCATTCTACCTTCTGCCGTACTACTGAACTTGCAACTGTGTGTGTGAGACCGGATTGTCTGATGTGACATGTCATCACACACCAGACGCTGTGCCTCCTTTCACCAAGGTACGGCAAACCCAACTGTGGGTTGATTGTAACCAGATTGTCTGGTGTCACTCGGATCAACAGGCACTAGACATTGTGCCTCATTTCTAGGAAGGTATGGCAAACCTGACTGTGGGTTGATTGGGACAGTATTGTCTGTGCGACTCGGATTACATACGTTGTGCCTCATTTCCAGAGAGATACGAAGAACCCGACTTTTAGTTCATTGTGACCTGGTTGTCTGATGTTGTCTGATGTGACTTGTATAATCGCGCACCAGACATTGTGCCTAATTTCCAGGGAGGTATGGAGAACCCTAATTGTGGTTCATTGGGACCAGATAGTCTGGTGCAACTCGGATCTAGGTGCATCAGATGTTGTGTATCACTTCTCATAGAGTGCGGGGGCAATGCATACATTCACATCGCATACCATTACAACTAAACTTTTACAACGCAGGATCCATTACAACGCATGCCATTACAATGCATGCCATTACAACGCAGCTGCTGTTACAACGCATGCCATTACAACGTAAGTATGGGTAAGTATATTTTTTTCTAATTAATGGGAATGTAATAATAGTGTAAGTGTTGGATAGTGTAGGGGTTAAAATTACTATTCTAACTCAAGGGGGGCGTAATAGTAGGGTAAGTGTTGGATGGTGTAGGGGTTAAAATTGTATTAAATACTTACCCATACTTACGTTGTAATGGCATTCGTTGTAATAGCTGCTGCGTTGTAATGGCATGCGTTGTATTGGATCCTGCGTTGTAAAAGTTTCGTTGTAATGGTAGTGCGTTGTTTTAGTTGCGTTTTAATGGCTGTTTCCCACTGAGCTACAGCCCTTCACTTTAAATGTGGGTATTAAGTCAGGAGAGAAGTAGCTAACTTTTGACAATGAGTTGACAAGATTAAATTCAGCCACAAAGTCACAATGCTTGAAGTCTCAATGTAATTGAAATGCTCAGAGGTTTAAGATTAGCAGTCAAACACATTTTCTACAAACTATATATGGTAAGAGGAGCTTCATCATGCTTAACACTTTACACTGAACCATCTAATCATTAAAGTCTGAGTATAAGAAATTGGGTTATTGGTGGAGGGCGAGGAAGCCTCATAAAGGCAACAACTATAATTCTTGTTAGGGTGAACCACAAAAGTCATTAAATTAACCTGTCCTTAACCCTCTGGTAGCCTGGTACAAAAGCAGTCAGGCTTAACTTAAAGACAATGTGTGAAGTATTTATGCAGCACTTCACACAGTAATAAAGTGAAAACACAACACAAGAAAAATCCTGCAGCTATTTAGCAAAATAGAGTATAATGTAATAAATTATTTGAGACCAAAACAACAAAAATACAATCAATGGAACCAGACAAATGCAATTTCAAAGTTTTAAGTAAAAGTAGTACCTAGAAGAATAAAGGGCCAATTATGGTAATCTAGTTGAGCTGAACTGTGCCAAAGTAAAAAATTCAGGTTGACCATGATAGAGCATAGGCCAGATACAGGGATCAAGTTGAACAATGTTCCTTAAAGCAGAGTTGTGGAGTGCTGCAAGATGACACATTGAGGATGCGTTGCACAGTGGCGGTTCCAAAGAGCTGTGAGGCTTCAAAGCAGAGTCCTAGGCCATTGTTGAGGATGCCATTGATGAGGTTCTTGTGATTCACAGTCCTGCTTGGAAATGCATCACACACTGGCAGTTCCAAAGAAGCTACGGGAAGGTGTGCCACACTGCATCTGTTCTGACCACAGCTGGGCTGGCAGAGCACCTTCAGTCCCACTTCTAATGGTCCAGGACTGGGGTGACACCACAAGGGGGGGCAGGACTCAAAGGAGACAGATTCCAGGTGCTTGGTTCAAGATGGTTGCAGCCTTTTATGTCTCTAAGGATCTGATCAGGTAACCAGCCAACTAGCTCTTGGATTCACTCTGGTGGCCCTGGGTACAAAAAGCATGTCCAGTCCTTTCACTTAGGTAGCAGAGTAACAGTGCTCATAGGTTCAAAATTAGCAGTCAAACATAATTTCTGCAAAGTATATATGGTAAGAGTAGCTACATCATGCATAACCCTTTACAGTAAACCATCTAATCATTAGAGTCTGAGAGTAAGAAATGTGGTTATTGGTTGAGGGGATGGAAGCCTCATTCAGGCAACAATTACAATTCTTGTTAGGGTGAACCACAAAAGTATTTAAATTAACCTATACTTTACTATCTGGTAGCTTGGCCCAAAAGCAGTCAGACAAGGTGTAAAGTGTTTATGCAGCACACAAGCAGTAATAACGTGATAACAGAACACAAAAAACTTCCCAAAAACGTTAAACAGATAGAGTAGATAATAAATAAGATAATACCAGAATGACAAAAATCCAATCAGTAAAACCAGGGATTTTGAATTTCAAAGATTTTAGTGAAAATAGCACCAAGAAGAAGAAAGTACCACTTGCGGGTGTCTGATCATGCTAGACCTGGGGAAAGTCATAAGTTCCCTCTCACTGGGATCGAGTATGGACTTGATCCATGGACCATGTTAGTCTAACTGAAGAGCTACCTTATCAAGTCCAGCTCACACCGTTCCATTCGCATGGGAGGAGGCTACAATGAGAAGGCTTTTGACATGAAGAGCAGTTCGAGCATTGTGGATAGTTGTTATTGTAGCACGTACATCCGGTCATCACTGGAGCTTTGTGCTGGTGGATCATCGTTGACTGTCGCTACCAGGAAAGGCTGCTGTCAGCGTGAAGAGCAGTCTCACCAAAACTCCGCTTTGGAGATCATTGTGGGTGGTTGACTCTTGGCACGAACAGTCCCACTCACATTTGCAAAGACCCTAAACTTCAGGATGTTCACCTTTTCATCAAGAGAAGTACACTCTTATGACAACCAAAGGTCCAGGACCTGGGGCAGCTCTTGGTACCAAGACTCACTCCAAGCAGAACAGCAGGGCTCAGGCAGGTGCAGACAGATCCAGTTAGCGCTGACCAACTGGGAAGATACAGGGTGGTCTCTGAAAGCTTATTGTGTCTCTGTTGCTCACACAGGAGGCTAGCAGACTAGTTTTTGGAGTCACTCTGGCGGTGCTAGGTTGATGGGTGCAGATACAGTCTTCCTTCCTCAGATAGAAGGGCAGCAAGGCAGTCCTTATAACAGTTGGACAGCAAGGCAGTCCTTCTTCTCCATCCACCACCGGGGCAGGAGTAATCTGATTTATCCCCAGTGACTGCCTTTGTGTTGGGGGACAACACCTAGCCAACCCTCACATTAGTTCTGACCAGTTTCCCTATCCTTCCTGGGTTTGGCTCCTATCTTTCTACTGGGACAAAACAAGGGTAGGCCTGGTGTCAGGTTCCTTTATGTGCGATGCAGGTAAGGACATTTGAAATGTAATCATGGCTGGGTGCAACTCCTCCCCCCGCCATCCTGCCCGGGTGGCCCATCCTGGCCTCAACTAATTATTTTATCCCCATGTCTGGAAGTAATCAACAACCCATCACAGGAGAGACAGCTTCTGTCATGTAACCTGTGCTACTGGCAGAAAAGCACTGTTGATTTGGGCACAGAAATGCCAACTTTCTAAAATGGGTATTTCTAGAACCGTGACTTAAAATGTGATATTACCATTAAAGAGGATTTTCAATTACTATTCAAAAGAGTCTATGAAGTATTTCTCTATCTGCTCCCAATTTGAAGTTAGCGTTTCATTAGATGTAATTAGGTAACCCACTATTAGCTTTTAGTGTTTTTCACTTTCAAGAAATGTAAAGTCAAACCCCCAAGTCCTACTTATTATATACTGTGCACCCTGCTCTCTGAACTTTTAGGGCCTACCTTAAGGGTGCCTTATATGTATGAAAAGGAAGGTTTGGGCTTGTCAAAAGGTTTTTTGCTTGGTCTAAATGGCAGTTTAAAACTGCCCTAGATGCTGCAATGGCAGGTCTGAGGCATGTTTTAAAGTGCTACTCCAGTGAGTGGCACACTAGTAGCATTTAATTTACAGGCCCTGGGTACATGTAGTATCAGTTACTCGCGTCACACAAATACATGAAATGTGCCAACTATGTGTAGACCATGTTTTAGGGAGAAAGCACAAGCACTTTAGCACTGGTTAGCAGCTGTAAAGTGCACAGAGTCCTCACGCCAACAAAAATTAATTCAGCAAACGGGAGAGGTGAAGGCAAAAGGTTTGCGGTACTACCACTGAAGGGTATCAGGTCTAACACTGGGGCTCACCTTCGGACTAACTAATCTTCTTCAATTTACCTACTGACGATCACTATCTCAGGATTATTCTCTACTAAAATTTATATGTGCATTCTATCCTGTTGGGGCCAAACTAGAGCACATATATCACTTTTTTTTATCATTGAAGGCCTAATTGGAATTGTAGAAAAATTCACAAGCGAATTCATTTTTTGAGTTCATAATCATTCAGCCAGGAACATTGTAAATGTCTAGACATGTGATGTAAGAGCTGCAGCAAAAGTGGGTCATTCATCCAACACGTATCTCATTTTGCAACGTCTGCAAACAACCCCACCCTTCTACTCCAGTCAAGCAGACCCTGCATGAATTAAAATACACAACGCCAGAAATATATCACATACTGTAGATTTTCCAACACTAATTACCTAAATGAAGGTTGAATACAAGTCGCTAGGGTACAGAAGTCTGTAGAACTGGACTACTCCTTCAAGGAAAGGGAATCGGCCAATAATTCTAGCACAAGACACTGATCATTAACAATGTACTTTACTTTAAGAAGTATAGTTTTAAAACACACAGTGGCAGAACATGACATTTTGTAATTCTGCCTAAACCACTGTTGTAGTAATTTTGTCTTTAGTTAATTATAACACAGCATAAACATTAGAAACAAGAACCATAAAAACAACTCTACTCCTGCACACATCATCAGTCCTTATTCACATAAAAGGAATATGCCTTACTTTAAATTTGGTAACGCGTGCAAACAGAGGAGTGTGTACAAAATACACGCACACTATTTTTGCCTTGTCTCTGTGCATTCACCCTTTTTCTATGGCTTCTATAGCTTTAAAAGTCTTTATATTCTCCAACGTTTCAGAAGCTATTAGCATCATTATTTAACAACAAAGATGTTTTGACATTCTATGCTCTGGGTCTACAATTATCCTTTCTAAAAATGAAAAAGTGAAAATTCTAGTCTTACAGCAGAAAATATGAGAAGCATAGTTATTAATGATGTATTGTTATCAGCATTTGCATAGCGCCCAGTACTATTAAAATGGCATTGCAGCACCTTCATCTCAGCAGCTTTTTCGTGTAGACTTTCCATCTAATGTTAATTTACAGTTGTTTGTTTGATTATGTTTGGCAGAGGTTTTTTAAGCGTCTAGTTTCATGCTTTATTGTGTGGGTTACTGATGAAGTAAAATCTCATTGATCCATGAGAACATCGTTATCTGTATGGATAGTGTGTCAAGAGACTTGGGCTATTTTATTGGGCAGGGTAGTCGGCTGTCCGATGCTGGCCTACGAAAACTGTTGGACACAAAATTGCTAGCCGGGTAAATTAGTTATGATGCAGTGCTCTGAATGTGGGGGGGTGATATGCTAAGCTAACACTTTTCTAAATGATTCTCGTATCTATATGGGCATGGCGCAGGTCGGGTGCTAATATTTTGCAATACTTTGCCAGCTATGGCTTTGCTGCTATATAATATCAAGCTGTTAGTCGGGCATCTCTAACATGTTTCATTTGAGAAAGACGAATAATATGTGTTATTGTTGTATGAATATTGCTAGGTGGACGCCGCAGTTACATCAAATACTTGGTGTATACTGGCCCTCATGGATGTATGTTACACTTTCTGTTCTGTAGTATGTAATGGTTAGAAATATGTATATTTGTCCAGTGTTGAATGTATGCAAGGTTGTCTAAAACATTTTTGGGAAATTTGTGTTTGTTGCCATTTGTGCTGTGGCATTTATTATTGCCTGGTGTCAGTCATTGTGGTGTTTTTCGCATAATTTTAAGAGGATGATTTACAAAGGTAAATTTACACATTTGGTGTAAGTTTACAATTTTGTTGCTATTCACATACTACGAGTTAATAGTAAGATTATGACTGTGGAGACCACACATTTGGGGAGGAGAACTCTGTACATGAAAAGAAAGGTTTGTTCTAGTTTACCTTTGTGAATTTGGCCTGTAAAGTCTACATCCTGCCAAACTAGAAAGAGGGGCAGTAGAACGCTGTTAATGTTTGCATCAAAAAAACCATACTCTTGAAAGGTGCAATAATGCAGATTGTGACAAGCACAGAATCAAGGCAGGTATAATGGCTTCTACATTCACAGTTATGTGAATGACAGCTGAGTGGGCCAATGGATAAAGAGGGCATATAGAAAGGCCATTTATGTATGTAGCGATGTGTATACTTTTAATGTATTTTTTGTATCAAATGAGACTGGTAAACAGCTGAAGCTGTTACTAGGTAAAACCTTAAAAGGCTGAAAACATTATGGATAACATATTCAAGTTTTATGCGACAAGGATGAGGTTTTATGTGACAAAACCAAGTAGTTAGAACAGGAATAGCATAGGTTCAGAAGGAGTGGGAGCAAACTCAGAAAAAGAGATACATTGCATATAAACTTTCACCAGGTAAACAAAAACCAAGCAGGAATGAGTAGGAACTAATGCGTACCTTCATCACTATGGTAGTAGACATAAGACTGCTATTTTCTAATAGACTGTACTGTTGGTATTTAGCTACAGACAAGCGATCAGCATGATCAGACTGACTTTTAGGTCATAAGTGGTAGGGTTTGCCTGAACACTGTCCCCATCGCTAATCAGTGGTATTGCAGCATCATCTGCAATGTATCATTTGATCTTATAACTTGAAAATGTTAATGTTTGCTATTACAAAAAAATATATATATATTCAACAGCTGTGTGTGATATGACCTCAAATCTGAAATACTTGTAGTTTCATCACAACAGAATTGTATTTGCTGAGATGAATATACAATTGTGTTTGCATATGATGGAACCACATCCAGCACTCTCTTGAACAGTTGCTTCATCCACAGTAGTATCGGATATTTGGGCATACAATCACATGCTTAATATTAATGATATGTCCTTGTAATGTTTATACAACATAAATAAAGTCCAGGCTATAGCTTATTTTCAAGAATAATACAATCCAGTTTCCGTTCAAAGTAGATTTATTCTGAGGAATCAACACCTCCAGCGAACCATCAGCCAACACGTGTTTCATCACTCTTGACTTTTTCAAGGATGAACAATCAGATATAGTACATATTGTTGGTGCATAGCACAGATTGTAACTATAACAAACTTACAAATCGCAGTTTACCCAATGGTATGAAAACAGACATGGTGATTTTCCTCAATATTTAAGGAGAGGTCAGATTAAGTATATAGTAGAAGTGAGTTAGGAGAAATGGGAGATATGGAACAATTCTTCGTGAGAACCGGAAATAGCCATCAAACCAGAAGCTCAGTATGGCTGTGATCCTTCACCAACATCCATATCACATACCATTTGTCACCCATGCATGGCATCAAATGTGGTGATTAACACCCAATAGTAGAAAGTATAAAAATATATATCTATAACCCACCAGATACATGTAACAGATCCTGGTGTTATAAGGTCTATTCTAAAAAGTCGCTGCACTGTACTTATTAGAGAAAAATCAAATAAACCAAGATATTTTATTCCAAAATGTGGATTTTTTCAGCCATCCAACGTATCTGTGGCAATGACAAAAGAAACATCCAACATTGTAACATAAATTTGCGCTGCTCATATTTGGCAGCATTGAATGTGTCCAAATTCATCTCACTTACTCAAGATAGACACTGCCCTTCCAGGCTTATTTATATGTGAGAGTCAAATGTGGGGCCTCCGATATATTGCAACCGTATTCCAGGAGCAAAGGATAACATATGTACCTTATATAAAAACACACAGTATACCAAACCCATAGAATAACACCCAAACGTACATTGTACGTATGTATTCAGGAATTGGTGATACCAATGAATAGAGCATGACCCGTAAAGTACAGATGTACCAAGAGACGTAACAAAAAAAGGCATTAAAAAACAATACACAAAGAGACCCCCATGCTGGATCTGATTGTTAAATCACAAAGTAGAAGCAGTGAACACAGAATGGTAAACAGTATGGGTGAATGATATAGCCAATTTGGAGGCAGCCACCACAATATGGTGCTCAAAACCATAGTGAGAATAAGAAGGCAAAATACTCATATACATGAATAGTCCATTATTACCACAAAAACAAGTTGATTTGAATAACACTTGTATGCAGTGGCCGGTTGCCCTAGTCAGGGCGCATGAAGGAGTCCATGTTAAGCTCCCCCACTAAACAAAATAAAGTAAATTTGTATACACAAGAGTTGCGTGTACATACACTCCCATATATGATGTACACCCAATATCAGGTTATCTACTCGATAAGTTCCTAGTCCCAACGATAATTAGATGTACCAACAGTTAGAAAGAGCCCGTCATCAGCTATCCGGGTGCTGACGTAATATAATGCTACATTAAAATGTTTCTAATAACATTAACACGAGAGAGACAAGCACATTTAAAGCTTAGACCATTCCGAATAATTGACCTTAGGTATGAGCACCGTCCTTTATAAAAGAAATAAGCCCAAAAAGCACCCTCGTGCACTTACGCGATTTCGCGTATTGTTCCACGCCAAGGCTGTCCGATTGAAATAGTGAGTATGAACGCCATAAGTGGTTCGTGTTAAATGGATTTTGCTGTCATATGACATACTCCAAGCTCCAAGGAGCTGAAATGTATGTATCTTCTTGAAGTCTATGAAAGTCTGCACCATATTGAAGAGGCTAAAGCCTTCATTAAAATTGAAAAGTAACCTCAAATGGCCATATTTCCAGAACACTATTATGTCCTAAGCCAACTTGAATAATCCATTATATATCTATACCATGTTATAAAGGCTAGAAATTTCTGGTTAAGTTCGCAAAGTAGAAAAAAATGAATATACTATACAAGTGCTATTAAGTGATGCAAATACCCACATTGTTAAAACAGCTTAAAGAATCTAATGATTGCAGGCCTATTCCACCTATCCCGACTCTGCATTGTCCATAAGTAAAATGAATTTCACGAGGTAATAGTTGACACAATAACTACAGTTACATAGAAATTTTGTGATTGCCGCAATAATGTTTTTCAACACAAACCGATCACATGTAACACCATACCCCATTGTGGTAACAATGTGTAGCAATTAAATACCTGATAGAAATCAGTATAGAAAAAAGACAGAGGAGAGAACATACAAGATAACAGCTAACGTGCTATATAGTCATAAAATGCATCACATTCTGCAAGCAATGTCCAATAAATCGTAAACCCTTATAACATGTGGCCAAAAAGTCATAACCTGAGCCTGTCACATATATCATTATCCATGATTGAATTGCAATGACCACACAAATGTTATAAAATTATATCAATCCCATACACCTTTCGTGTGATGTACCAGATAATAACACCAATTAAACCACAAGTAGACTCTCAGAGGAAGCACTGAGTACATCTTATATATTCTTAGTTGTCTAACCAAAGCAGAACATCATTTGGGAATATTCAGTTAACCATAAGGAAGCCATAGGATGTGACCATGAATATTACATCTAACGCTGAGATTACAATATAAATCACGTTATATAAATTATATATCTTGAATCAGGTGGTACCCCTGTTGCTAAACCTGAACAGTATACACATCATTAGAGAAGCCCTATAACGCTTTCAAGTATTCAGGTAGAAATATGTTTTAAGATGTGTTATCTTTTGCATTCATTGAACTTCCCCAGACAGTGTAACCATATACCTATTCAGTCCTGAAGAAAAACAAGCAATTTTCTGTCCGTATTTAGCCCTTTGTCAACAGACCTGAGCTTAATCAACCATTTGGTTTCTAGAGTCCTTAGAACTAAGGTCCTATCCTCATTCCGGGGGTTTTCCTCCGCTAGTGTTATACCATGAAACTTAAGCCGGAAGAGTTTCGATGCAGTGTGCACAGAATTAAAGTGTACAGCAAGTGGATAGTTGGTATTGCCATTGCATATTGCTCTTACATGTTCCTGAATCCGTTCTTTCAGCGGCCTGAACGTACTGCCCACATTGATCAGACCGCTGTGCTATATAATGCAATATACAACAAACTTGGTGTTGCAATTCATGAGATGTTGCATATGATGGAATTGTGTAGTATTTTCGCAAAAACTGGGTATTTTGTCTGCTGCGTTCTGTCATACATTGCAAAATGTACACCTGCAAAATCCCTTTGCTTTCTTTGGAAACCAAGATCCTGCATTGTTTGTGGTGGCCGGATATATATAGCTGAGGGACAAAATGTTTCTTAGCTTTGTGCCCCTCCTGTAAGTGATTTGTGTTTTTTTTTTTGGCTATGTATTCTGTAAGACTGTGGTCCAAGGTCAGGAGATGCCAATGTCTACGTAAAATCCTATAGGGATCTTGACTATGTGTATTGTACTGTGTAATGAGTACCAGGTTATCTAGTTGGTGTTTCTTTTTTGTTGTCTCAGTTCTTGGAAGAATCTGATGTGATCTCTTGTGGATTTTAGTTTCTGCCCTATCTAGAATGCCTCTGTCATAGCCCCTGGTCATAAATCTGGCTTTCAGTTGTTGCAATTCTTTCTTGAACACTGCATCATTACTGCGGTTTCTTCTCAATCGCGTCATTTCCCCAAAGTGGATGCTTTTGATCTGTGTGCTGGGATACGTGCTGCCAGTGTGTAACACTGAGTTACACGCAGATGGTTTACGATATAATCTAGACGCAATCTTCCCCTCCTCCACATAGAGTGTGACATCCAAAAAGTCAATTTCCCTGCTGTTGGCGTGATGTATGATTTTCAAGTTATATGTGTTATTATTCAGTTGCATTAGAATTCATTGAGAGTGTTGCTATCCCCATCCCAGATCATAAAGACATCGTTGATGTAACGTCCCCAAAAGATGACTTGTGCAGTTATGTTTGATTGGCACGCTGTCCATATATGGTGTTATTCAAAGACTCCCATATAGATGTTTGCAAACGAGGGTGACATTTTTTACCCCATAACTACTCCAGGCACTTGTCTAAACCAAATAAAATCATGTATAAAGTAGTTGTTTGTAGGGTGAGACGTGTCAGGTCTAAAATCATATGGCATGTTCATATAGGGTAGCATCCCTTTTGGATGAGAAATATGTCAGAGCTTGCATACCCCTATCTAGATGGATACTAATATATAAGGCATTCACATCAAGAGTCACAAAAGTGGATTCTTTCCACCAAGTCATCCAACTTATTAAATAAATCCTTTGTATCTCTGATAAATGATGGCATGTTTTGCACTGTGGGCTGTGGAAAGATATCGATGTATTCAGAGATGTGCTCCGTAGGGGATCCAATCCTTGAAATGATGGGTCTACTCAGCGGTAAAGTACTGTTCTTGTGTAGACACATGGGGCTCGTGGTGTTTGATTAAATATGTATTTATACCACTGTTGTAACAAAAATTAAGGCGGCCTCATGGTACGAAGAGGGCCCCCTCAGGCTCAATCAGGAGCTCTCTGGCCAGAGTACAGTGCCGAGGGTGGCCCCTGGAGCTTGGGGCACCCTCGCACCGCGGGGGCTGCAGGGGGCCTGTGTTACGCCCTTGATCTATACTCCACATGTGTCAAAAGGCAGGGATCACACCAATGACTTAGTCTTTGTTTAATAAGTATTGTCACCTCCTTTAAAAGGCTATGTTGCTGCTTGATGTAGGCATTGGTGTCTGATAGTTGGTTGTCAATCTCCTAGATATAGTTACCTACATCCCTAACCACTATATTGCCCCCCTTATCTGCCATCTTGATTACCACCTCTGTGCAGTTGGACAACCGATTTAGGGCCTAGCTTTCAGCTAAATTAAGGTAATCCCTGAGAATGCTGCGCTTGCTCAGTAATTTGTCATCCAAATCATGTAAATCATTTATAACTGATTTGTAGAATGAGTCAGCGAGATTGTATGATGGTAATATGGGTGTAATGTGGGTACAAACGTTGACCTTGGTTGAGCCCACTATCAATTTTTAGGTTGGTGGCTATGTCTAGGTCATGTAAGAACTCACTAATAGTTGGTGCTGGCCTAGAACTATCATCCAAAAACAACAAAGTTTGTAAATCTTGGATATCTTTAATAGTTTTATCACTTTGGGAAACAGAAAAAATAGGGTTTGCATATGGCCTGTGCTTAGTGTCAAAGTATTTTTTGAGTTTCAGACGGCGTACACACTTGAATATGTCAATGTGGATCTGAGTAAAATTAGGTTTGGCCATGGGACAAAAGTTAAGACCTTTTCTGAGTACATCAATTCCTACAGAAAATAACACATATTGGGACACATTGACAATTGAAACATCAACACATTGATTATCGTTTGTAGGGACTGTCAGCTCTACAGCTAACTCTGTTGTGTCACCTTTGGTTACACTCAGTTTTTTTGATTGCGTGATGTGGATCTTGTTATCAGTCTTTCTCCTTGGTTGGTCCTGTTCTTCCTTCCTCCCATTCTGGTTTTCTTTCCTGTGTATTTGTCTTGCTGAAATTCGACCTGGTTCCCTTTCTGTAGCGTTCTAATTCTTCTAAAGCAGAGGAGGCGGCATTGTTGTTACTATCACCTTCCGTTGCAAGAAGTGCTGTGTCTCGTGATTCACTGGTTTCGCTAGTAATAGTACATATAGCCGATTATTTAGGGTCGTTCTGAAAAGATTCACACCATGAACTTGCAAAGTTCTACAGTTCTTTTTTTAATTGTTATATTGGGCTCCAACTTAAATCTATGGTAATGTCCTCAGAGCTCTGATCTTCAAAATGCAATCACCCAGAAATTTTTTCTGTAAAATACTGAAATAAACTCAGCAGGAACGGCCACTGCAGGTAAGAGTAGTGGGACAGTGAGGCAGGTGGGATGGGGATTTAACAGAAGCCTATGAGGGAAAATTAAATAAATAATTAATTTTCCATCATCGTCGTCTGTCAAATCATCTCTCACCCCTCTCACCACTCTTACCTGCAAGGGCCGCTCCTGAAACTCAGTGAATTATTTTTGATAAGATGACATTCTCACTCTGAGCGCTGCTCTTTAGGATATTCAGAGCCACTGAGAGTTCTTATCGTGAAAGAACATAGTTTCCATTTGAGACATGTTCCTAAAACCTTGGCTTTCCAAGAGCTATAAAGCTAAAAATATAAACAGTTTAGATCTTGTTACTATCCCATCTCACTCAAAGATCTGTTCCTCGTGACATGCAGACTTGCTCAGTCACTCATTTAAATACTGAAAACTCATACTGATCACTGCTTTAAAACATGGTTAACACAACTTCATTAACACAAAATAATTCATGACAATGTCAAGAATAACTCATTGGCCTACCCCTGAGAATGAATAGACTTAGTCAGGCCTCTTCACTTGATAATGCCACAAAAATAAAGCACTCAATGAAAGTCCAATGTTGTCAAAAATAGAGTTAACAAGCCAAATGTGTAAAAACACAAAAATATTTATTTTCTTTTGTCTGTCCAACAAAATGCAAATTAATGCCAAATCTTCAAAGCAAAGACATTTAAAAAAAACATCTTGGAAAAGCCACGAGACCTCCAAAGGTTCATCTACATCTATATGTTTTGCCACAGTCATGTGACTAAATTGTCATGTGGTTTAAATTGGACATATAATCAAGTAAATACACAACCACCAATGAACTAAGCCTCCTGTTTGTTGTAGTGCGACCTGAGGATAGAGGTTTATGATTGCATTTCCCATCATATGTTCTAGAGTTTCATTGGCATGTAGCATAGATTCAATTTAAGAACGATATATTATCATTTTTATTGAAACACTATATTGTACACAGATTTATTGTAACACAATAAGAATGTAAAATATGACTTTATATTGCAATACAAAACAAACAATGGTAGCTAATGTATATATCTTCTATATCGCTATATACATACAAAACATAATATACATATGAAACATAATGTGTAGTGCTTCAGACTTGACTGATATAATGCTATAAATAGCTACTTACAACATTTCACCGCCAATATCAATTTGCTAGAATAACTTAACACAGGACCAACAGTTGATAAAAAAAAGTTAGGGATTGATATTATATGTTATATGTATTAAACTATTTTGTATAATGGGGTATTCCTAGAATTCCACACATATCTTGGTCTAGCATACATTTTATATACTCAATAACTATTATGTACCTAACAAAGTTTAGGTGTAAAGAAAATATAATAATACCTCCTCCAGATTTAAGACATTGGGCCCTATTGTTGCCAATGTAATTGTAATTTTGGACTCAAATTAGCATAATTTTAACTCTCGGTTTCCACTTCTCATGTTTCTTCTTTGGTGCAAAAGGCCAAATATTCAAATCATGAGCGATTATTGCTGTGGTATTCTATGTTGTGAGTGCTATAGGAATTTTCCCGCACTCCTGATAGTTCCAATGTATTTAGAAATTCTTATTTAAAGCTATCTAATGGTCCCGCTTATGCATAGTAGGTCATAAGGACATTGTATGTGGACACTATATATGAACTTTTGCAATTAAGAAATGTCCTAATATTAAACTATTTTTTGATAGTACCACATATTTCTGTACATTTGGAAAATCCTTTCTCAGGTAACCAAGTAGCACATGGGTTGAATGGTTTATATATACCCCTTGTATGTTTGTCTTTTAAACTTTCCGCTCCAAGGAAAGTTATTTTACCTCTAAGTCAGGCCTATCTTTCCAAAAGAGTATCAGATTCTAGTAAATGTTTCTTGAAAATGCCTCACACCACTTTGTCTGGAGAACCTTGAAAAAAGGATATATCATCTGAATCTTGTCTGGGTTTTCTTTTTTTTAATTTCTAGTTAATATGAGTTCTTCTCTATCATGTGCATCAGCTGTCTCTCTCTAAGTTCTGATAATAGCCGAAGTATATACTCGTTTTTTAATTTAAACATCATATCATCAATTGTTTTAATATAATCATCAGAGGCAGTACAATCTCTTCTTGCCCTGATTAACTCACCATAAGTTATTGCTGCAGTAGTACTCTATGAAGAGCAACTTTAGGTTACATGTATTGAGTTACAATAAGTAGGTCAGGTATTTGTAGTTTGTCATTTTGTACTTTCACACGGAGATCCAAAAATTCAACATTGTCCCTGGTATAATATAAATGTATAATTAAGTTTTAGATACCAGTGATTTTGGTTGAATTTTACATATATTATATATGCTTGTGTTTGGATGATGTCCGTACATCAAATAAATCACCTAAATATACTATCCAGATCTGGACATCATAACTATATTGTTCCAGATTCTGAGACGAGGCACATTTTTCTCAGAAAAGGTTGGCATTTGATGGAGCTAATGCTGTGACCATGGCTGTGCCCTGTTGTTGTATAAAGTAATTTCCTTTCAATAAAAAGTAATCATTATTTAGAATAAAAGTAGCAGTCTCAGTAAGCATGCTGGTGTGGATAAGATGGACATATACAGGGAATATATAAACAGGGTTGCAATAAGCTATTATCTTTCCATTGGTAAGCCTTCAAGCATCTCCCCATGTCTTGTATTTATGATGTTAAGACCCTTACACAAGGAAGTAATTTATCAACATTATCAACAGAATTTCAGTAACGATCCATATACTACTAAGAGTAGGTCTACCTGTTGACTTTCTCAACATTTGTGGGTTTTTAGCAGAGAGAACATTACAGTGTCACTGGATGGTTTGAACTTAAGACCATGCATTTTCGGTTGCTGACAGTGCTAATATCCACCTAATTCATAATCATCTTTTTCAGTTTAGCATGTAAGTTATTAGTAGGATTACTACATTTTTTACTAGAACAGTTTATGCTGTTGAATTTTCTGTAACCTTCCTCAGGATATCTCCTTGACATAAAAGTAATATTACTTTTTTTGTAGGAAGGATTGATAATGATCAAATCTTCTTGGCTGATTTTGACAATATCACTCATTTCAGATAAAGACATGTTATTATGAAATATATGTTGCAAATATGATTCAATAAAGGTATTAACACATTCATTCCATACTGCTTTCTCACAAGCAGATATTAGGACATCACAGCTTTAGCTGCTTAAAAAGAGCAAAAGGTCATTAAAAATGCAGATGTTGGGGGAGGAGCCAAGATGGCGGACGGGACGGACGTTTGAGCTCCCAGCTCCGCAAGCCGTCCGGTTCCACTTCAAAATCCTGATATTTATCCTTACCTACGCCGCCTTAAAACCAAGACATGAAAGCGCTGATGTCACTAGCGTTCTTTTGATACCTTTGCCGGCTGATTCGGTGGTAAACTCGCTGTGTTCGCCGACCTCCGGCGCTGCCTCTGGACCCTGTGCCGGTAGCCGCCGCTGGACGCCGCAGGTTGTGGTCGGCGAGACGAGCTGGGGAAGTGCCGGTGTCTACGGGAGCGTGGCCGATTGCCGGGATGACCGGAGTTGGACCCTTTCATTGGGGTTAGACTTCCTTTTGTGCCGGTGGTGGTGCAGATGATGCTGGAGCCCTTCACGAGACGCTTCCCTCTGCCACTTGGTCGAAAGTTGGGCGGACTCCATCTTGGTGCGCCTTCCCTGCTGCGGACCGCCCGCACTAACAGGAGACGAGGGGGCTCTCACTTTGTGCCGCCCCCGGGCTGTGAGCTGCGTTCCCTCGGTGGCTGTACTGCTGCTCTTCCTGTCAACGCGGTCGCCCCCCTCCCTCCATTGTGTGCTCGCCGGAGGAGTGGTAATGGCGCCTGCCCCTCTTGACGAGACGGTAACTGCTCCCCTGTCTCCAGTGACTGTGGTCCCGCCTGTCCTCGAGCCGAAGGCTGTTCCGAGGGAGCAGCTGTGTAGTGCGGACCGGCTGCCACTGCAGAGAGACCTGACCTGCGGCGATATCCTGGTTGCCCTTGCCGATTTAAGGGCGACATGGCGGCAGTCCACCCGAGAATTGGGGCGGAAGATTGAGGAGGCAGTATCTGACATAGGGCGACCCCGGCTGGCTGGCCCCCTACCGCCTCTAATTAATCCTGAAGTGGATGCAATGTTGCTAAATGAGAGGACGGAGGAGAGTCGTTTTTCTGGCTACAATGTTGGGTATTTACTCATCGACGATGCTACAGTTGCAGAGTCTCCCTCCACTTCGGAAGCTATGACTTTGCCTACGCAATTTCTACCATGGCCCTGCTTCTCAATTTCCCTGTCGCATACCCCCCTCGCTGTTTCTGCCACTGGAGCCTCTGTGTTACACTGTTGTAGTGTGGGTAATCCTGCGACAAAATGGGTCTTCGTCGTTTTGGACATCGAACTTGTTAGTGCCTGGGAACATTCATCTTCTCTCCCTCCGCTTCCTCTTCCTCGAGAGCAGCCATCTTGCTCCTTTGTTCTGCCTGAAAGTGGCTTGCAGCGGTGGCCATGCCTGGAGGGATTTCGACGTTCAGGCCAGGGTTGATGATGCTCCCTTCGTTGGGTTTGCTGGATCGGCTGGCGGTGACCCGGACTGGAACGCTTTCTGTTATATTAGCTGAGTTGTATTTATTGTTCTGCCCCACTTAAGGTTGTAGTTGATACGTCCTGTTGTTTACTCCTGGTGATGGGGTGGTGGTTTGATGCCGGCCGGGGGTCTGGGCGTGAATGATTCTTACCATCCTTTGCTACTATGTCTTTTACATTTATTGTTGCATATGGCGAAGAAGGTGTTTACACGGCGGCGGAGTCCGGGAGTGCTGGTATTTGGTGGGCTCCTCCCCACTTTCCCTTTTTATGGAAGTCATAGAATAGTTTATTCTTTTCTTACTTCCTATATTTCAAGTGTTCTACTTCTTTCTGTTTCTTCTCTTCTTCCTTTCTTGTCCTATATTTCGGGTTTATTGGGCGACAGACACACTGCTGGGGGGGGGGGTAGGCCGTAGCCTCTGCATGCGTGTAGGGTGGGGGTTGGGGGATGGGGTTTTCCTTTTTCATTTCAGTTTCTATGGTGCCTTTTTATATTTTTTGTTTTATGCTTCTTCTTTCTCTTTCTTTCCTGGGTCCGTGTTTTGGTCAGATGGGGATGGGTGGCGGTGAACGCTGAATGTGGTGTTAGGTCTGATGCTCCCGTTTGTATATTTTGTGCCACCATCTCGCCTGGGGGGGACTTGTCTTCTTAGGTAATTGGATTATTCGGTACAATTTTATTAATGTCATGTACTGCCTGCACGGACTTCCTTTTTTATTTTACTGTTTATGAAAATTTAAAATGTCGGACTCTAATAGTTGCAACAAAAATATAAAACAAACCTTCACTACTCCTGGACACAGTATTGTGGTGATATACAGTGTAACTTACACATGTCTGTTCTACGTAATACCGTGCTACTGTGTCGCCGTATTGAATGCTTTAGTGCTTTAAGTATATCCGTGGCCGGCCTGGTGGTTGTGGGCCCGTATTTGTTTTCTCATTGATGCACAATAAAGGTTTTCAAAAATTAAAAAAAAAAAAAAATGCAGATGTTTTGTTTCTAATTCTGAGCTGTGCTTGCTCTGATGGGTAGGAGACAGAAGTAAAGCAGAAGTGCAAAAAAGAATGGGCAAGAAACAGAATGTGATAGACCAAAAAAACCATTTACCAGACATGGGCAGACGTTGTGTTTTGTAACACTGATATTCTTTTACTGATATTTTTTTATATAAAGCCAAACAATCAGTGAGAAGAGTTTAGTGTTACCAATACTGTATATAATGTGGGCATCCAACACTGACCCGGAAGGCTGGATTCTTGCCAGTATTTAGGGGATTCAAAACAGATATATTTGCTTATAATTAAACTAAATAGGAATAATTTTGCATTGGCTTTGTCATGATAAGATGGCACCATGCTGTCCCCAACAGACCAACCTTGGGCATCGCTGGTACAATAAAATATTTGTGAAAGGTGTTATATCAGAATAGCTCCCCATTACTTCAAAGGGACATTCATCTGACAATGCCATTCCACACAAGAATTAATTTGAGAAATTTGAGAAATGATAGTTAAGCATGGCGATTGCCCAGTGGGGAGAAAATATACTTTCTTGTAGGTCAAGCTGTGTGGTTTGGGATATTTGTTAATCTGAGAACAAACTGTCAGGAGATACGTCAAAATGACTTATGATAGCAGTTTATAACCTTTTAACATCTGTGGACCCTCACTGAGTCAATACTGGAAGCCAAGGACCTTGGTCTTACCAATTCCTACTATTTGAACCTCATACAAATCCTCAAAAATACTGAAATAAGTACATATCAAACAAATGCACACATTATCAAATATTTAATTTAAAGCACAAACAAATATATGAATATCAGTATTTGAATTATAATGGGAAGTTGGGAGCTTTTCAAAATGTGGTTTTATATCTAGAAGGCATGTGATATGCTGGAATATAGCAACTGCCTTTGTGTTTTTGTTCCTAACTATAAACTCCTTTTGTCTATGCACATCAGTCCTTCGGTTGAGGTTGCAGTTTGTCCAAACTACATTCTCGCTCTGTTTGCTGTACTTGTGCTGCTCCAACGAGTGAAGCTGAGGGTAGTAATTTAAATTTTAGCATATAATTCAGGGAGCAAGAAATATTTTCTTGGCAAACCAATATTTGTTAGAAACTCTGACAAAGGAAGCAAATCAAATCACAGAGCATTCTATATTGTAAAAAAACAACTCACCAATTACAGTATAAGAATTTAAGAAAATATTTTTGTTAAAATAAAGCTGTAATGTGCCCAGCCTCACAAGAAGCAATACACGTATTGCAAGATCATATCTAACAGAGAATTCTAAATAAAAAACTGGACTTTACTGGTTATTTGAAACACAGACTAATTATTAGAAACCTAATGGCTGAAATGGGACTTTTTCAACTCCACAAAATAGTAAAATATTGATTCTTCTCTTTGGAGGAACTAATTACTCCATCTTGGCAAAAAATGGAAATAAAGTCATACACTTCAAAAAACGGAATGATCAGGGCACCTAAATACCAGACATTGCTCAAAGCTCGAGTTTAATTTCTTTCTATTCACTAAATACTTTACCATGAGATTGTGGTTTTTGACACACGATTCCTAATACATTTCAACTCTGATCCTGCTAGATTTTTCAGTTAGACTCAGTGCAATATGTGTGCATTTAGTGTTTTTTTTATATCATGTCAAAACTGGCAACATTTATCAGTTTAATATGCTCAAAGACAGAGCACAGAAAATGTCTCGAGTTGCCCTAGATACAAACATGTGGGGAGCGCGTGTTACACGCTCCACTCCCAGACACACTGCAGTTTATGGATACCAGAACAGAAATGTCTCGAGTTGCCCTAGATACAAACATGTGGGGAGCGCGTGTTACACGCTCCACTCCCAGACACACTGCAGTTTATGGATACCAGATCCAACCTTATATTTAACCATTTGTCCTTGCTCAAAATTCATCCAATATTTTTCAAAAATGTTTGCCAAAAATTCTTCTTTTCACTTATCCGATCCCCATATGCAACGCGCTGCATTTTGGATGCTTCTCGTATTAACTTGCGCCCATCCGGACTTCTTCAGAAAATACGGTCCAAGTCCACTGGTAGTTCAGAGCAGCATATCTTTATTTAAAAACCCAATGCATTTCGGGCTCCTGTGCAGCCCTTCGTCAGGGGTAACTGTAAAATAACAATTTACAAATAATGCATCATTTTTGGATAGTCCCAACATCTGTTACAGTAACATCTTGTGCATCAAGGCCATATCCTTGTTGGGAAGTTAAGGCAGTACATTCTGCAAACACCTTTACCTTTGTATTATGAAAGCAGATTTGAAGAGATGGTATTATGTGACAGGATTATCTGTGCATATTTGCTGTGTTGCATTTGTTTTTTTTTGTGAAGTGTTGTGCTGGAGTGTTTTTGTGCTGGATTATGACTGTTATTATTGCACTGTAGTATATATTACTGCCTTCTAATATGACTGTTTGATGCATTATTTCCTGCTATTTATTGGGCTGTTATTTTGGTTTGTGTTATGTTATTGTGTAGCGTTCTGTTGCATTTTGTAATTACTTTGGAGATGGCAACAAATGCTGCTAGATTTCATGTAAAAGCAGCACACTTATTAAAAGTTTCAGTGACATTTAGCACTGTCTAAGGTGGTAAAATATTGCTGCTCCAGATCGAGCTACAAAGGGCATTGCTTAAATTAACGCATCCGGTTCTGTCTTGATTAGAGTGGCCACCGGCAAATTCAGTCACACGCAGAATTTGATGCGGAATCTACTAATTTATCATGTAGTTCCTCATTTTTCTTGGAGCGACTTGGAATAGGAGGTATTTATTGCATATGTATTTATCTCACTCCGAGATAATGACATTTACTAAGCTCAGTAATCACCCCATCCCATTCCAGCCAACATACAAATTGGGCTCCTTGTTGGGTGTGTCACACTGCACTTAAAATTGTTACATAGAGGGATACCTCGTTCTTTTCTGAAATTTAGACTTTTGTCTCAATTCACCTTTGTGAATCTGGCCTATTGTGTCTAAAATATTGTAATCTGCTATGTTTGGGTTTAGATAAGCATGCAATCTACATGGAAATACATCTGTGCAACTAATATAGAAACGGCAACACACTAATAAAGTAACGTCCTATAATTCGGTAATGAATGCAAGAGAATAATGATGTGCTGTTCATGAGTCAGTGAAAGCAAACGAGGGGCTTTGAAATCAGGCTTCACTGCAGCGGAGGTCACTTTCCATCATCCAAGGAACAAGATGTCTGCTGTGTACTAATGAAATGTAATCACCGAAGGGATAGTGTCAGAGTCAGCGAAACAAGTAAGCAACAAATAACACTGATCACAAACAGGATATTTTTGCTCTGGTTTCTCTGACACCCAGCCATGCATGAGATCAATTTATTACGAAATCAGTGTCTTTTTTTTTTACTTTTGAGGTGGGATTGTTTCAGTCCTTTAGCAGTCTGTGATTCACCGCGCAATGTTCTTGAAATATTAACATGTGAGAAACTAGATAGGACCATTTCAAAACTCCTTTTTGAAAGGCATCATTACAGTTGAGAATATGTAATGCGGAGAGACCGCTCTCTAATTTCCTTGCAGGAGCCTCGGTTCCTGCTACCACCAGCCCACTCAACCTTCCAACCAAGGGACCAGAAAGGCTCAAGGGCATCAACAGATTGCCTGGATCGAAGCCACAGCAGTATCCTACCTCTACCGGGACTTTCCCGGATCAGGTACATGACGAACAAGCATTTGCAATGCAATCCGTCTCGCTTTTGGAGCCATATATGTATTTAGCTACGCAGCACATTAATTAGCCTGGGTGCGGAAACATCTACTATTCTTGAACATGGAGGGAAAGTAAGCACCAAACTGCGTGACACACTAGGTGTAGGAACTCAAGGAGAGAAATATTGCCTTTCAGCGGGAAATGGTTAGTCCTAAAATATGTTTTTAATATAAAATCAGAGCCTTCGGTGGTCATATCACTGAAAATACTAGATTTTAATAAAATATTATTGTCTACGGGTGCTCGTGGAAGACAATTTCTATGGACTGGAATCTAGAGAGTGCTAAAGTAAACAAGCATTTACAATGCAATGGTCTCGGCAGCATTAAAGGTAGAGCTATTGGCATTGCTCATGATTTTTGTTTTTTAAATAATAAATAAATGGCATTTTCATTTACATTGCCAATAGCTTCATCGCTTGCAAATGCGAGACCTATTGAATTAGCACCCACACACAGAGTAAGTAGTAGAGTGAGAAGTTGATAGTGAGGAGGAGAGAGTTATTAGTAAAGAGTATTAGAGAGCGCATCAGAGCTGTGTGAATAATAATAGCTGTGTGCCCGTGCCTGAGGTGCATCATCAGAGCTGTGTGAATAATAACAGCTGTGAGCCCGTACCTGAGGTGCATCATCAGAGCTGTGTGAATAATAACAGCTGTGAGCCCGTGCCTGAGGTGCATCATCAGAGCTGTGTAAATAATAACTGCGTCAGCCCCGTGCCTGAGGTGCATCATCAGAGTTGTGTGAATAATAACAGCTGTGAGCACCTGCCTGAGGTGCATCATCAGAGCTGTGTGAATATTAACTGCGTCAGCCCGTGCCTGAGGTGCATCATCAGAGCTGTGTGAATAATAACTGCGTCAGCCCCGTGCCTGAGGTGCATCATCAGAGCTGTGTGAATAATAACAGCTGTGAGCCCCTGTCTGAGGTGCATCATCAGAGCTGTGTGAATAATAACTGCTGTGAGCCCCTGCCTGAGGTGCATCATCAGAGCTGTGTGAATAACGGTGTCAGCCCTGTGCCTGAGGGGATGACCTCGAAGACTAATCGTTTTTTAAGTATTTTACTCACCAACAATTTCACGCAAATAGGGCTTTTTCCGATCACCTATTGTTTTTACCCCACCCCACCTCACGTCATCCACACGTTTTTTGTGCTAAATTGTGAGCCCGTGCCTGAGGCGCGCATGCAGATCAAGGCACGGACACAAGCCCAGATGAGAAACACTTCGCACCAATTTTATTAAAACCATACAAAGTTTTCCCAAATACTTCACCAAGCACGACAGTATTCTCAAGTCACTCGCAGAGGTGATTAATGTCGCTGTCCGCCGTGAAAAAAAAAGAGCTGGGGTAAGATAACGAGTCTGGCGGGACAAACAAAAGAAAACCCACACACACCATGCTCAAGTCGAGCAGCACCGCAACAGAGCCTGCACCGTCAGGAGCGACACTACACAGCAAGAGCACTCAGAGGTCAGCGACCCTGTGTACACCAGTATGACATCAGGAGTACAGCGCCACACGTACTACTGGTATTAACATAATCTATAAAACATTACTGGAGTGAATGCTTAGAGCACATGACTAATCGCAACAACCAACATTAACTACTAGATTAACCAATAACCTTGTGTTCTGGAGTAGCGTTCTACTCGCCGTAAAGTGCTTCAATGCCTCCTCAGGGGTAGTAAGCACTGTATACAATTATAGATGAAACACTTTGGGAGCAGTGTGTATACCCGCTGTATTACTTTCCTCGCATATTCCATTTACTGCATTCTGCCAACTCCCTCGCTAAAGCAGTTAACACCCTCCTGCTCCTCAAAGTGGTTTGTCGTCTTTCTGGTGCCTTACTGAGGGCGGCCATGGCCGCAAATGGAGCAAAGCATTCAGGTCATAGAGGGTGACTGGCGGGACTCGGCCACACTGCCACAAGAGAAGAGCAGGAGGGGCCCGGGATAAAACCCCCGGATAAGCAACTGAGTGCTGTAGCTTTTAATTTTCTTGTAAGTAAAAGGATTACAATTATTTACCAGTCTGTTAATCTGATCCCTGGCCTTTTACTAGGCGAGTTATTCCTGGGCGACCTGCCTCGCTCCTTGGAGAGCTGTGCTGACGTCAGAGCAGTTATATCTGAATGCCCTCTGTCCTCCCCGTGAACCCCTGCGCCCTGCGCCTGTGAGCCCCGTGCCTGCCCGACATTCCAACGCGTGCCTTGGGATTGGGTCGTGCGCGCGAGCTGGCTACGTTACAAGTTCACGCGCGCGACCCAATCCCAAGGCGCGCGTCTGAATCCGCCTCCACCATAGACAATGCTGCGCGCGTGGCCAGCTCTTGTCTCCACTCCTTGTCGGGTCTTCTCGGCTGAGCCGACAACTATGGTTCTCTGGCGAGAACGCGCTTATAGCCGAGACCCAAAAATGTATGTTCGAAAGCTGCTTTTGGGTGAGAAGTGGTAAAGAACAAGACAAAATAATTTTAGCTGTCAACAGATTGCAAATCTCACTTAAGAGGCAGTGGTGCCACAAAACCCTTTCCCTCCTGGGTCATAGCTGGAGATTTTTACTTCTCAGGGTTATCAGAGATGGCCCCACGGTTCACTGGGGAGTCAGCCTACAAGTTCCAGAGGTTGTGTGGAGGATGCTTGATGTGTCTATGAAATGGGGGTTTGAGATAAAACGCATGAGTGTTTCAGGAGGCCTAATTTCTGGTAGGAAATAACCCCCTAATCCAGACCTTGCTCCTTTTGCCCCTGAGGGTGCTTTGGGCACAGAGTAAGACGAATCTTGTGGTCTTGCGGCATACAGCACCCTAGGCAGGAAGTATCCATGTGGAAGTTGTCCAAATAAAAGGTAACACCAAGAAAAAAAACCTGTACACACATTGGCACTGATGGCTTTTCCATGGTGGCTCTCATCTGTAGAAAGGCGCACAAGGAAACTACAATGAAGATGTGGGGACAAACACTCAGCAGCCCAGAGCCCTGAGCCTCCTCCTGCAAACACTCGGTGTGTAAAAATGGCTGTGCATGGATGGAGAAGCAGGGACAGAAAGATGTCAAGAGGAGAGGTCAAATAGGACACACTTTTAGCTCCCACCAGCCTGAGGGCCGCAGCTTTGCAACACTATTCGGTGTAGTTCGTAGACACCACCACTCCGGTGAACCCCAGAGGTGCCTCACTCAGAGAATCGAGTAAATATGTTTCCTATGCCTGTGCTAACCTAAAACCCAGTGTTTTTTGTTTTGTTTTGTTGCTGTGATTGTCACCTCTTATTTCATTTTACTTTACCTGTAACGTGTACGTTTGTAAATCGCCTCATGTAACGCACTTGATGGTATTGTAAAGCACTCTGACACCTTTTGGTAAAGTCCGAGCTTTATTAAATTGCATAAATAAATAAATTGAGGGATTCTGCTTGGGCTGCTAGAAGCCACCACAACGTTGCATGGAAGAGACCCAGGAGAGAAGCAGCCACGTGCAGCTGATATAAACAACATAAATATCTTGAAGCCGTGAGTAAACTGCGGCTTCTAATCAGCAGATGCATGCCCCAAATGAATAACTGCCCTTCTGGGACACGATTACAGCACCCAAGGGCGGGGCTGCGTGGAAGTGCTCTGTTATCACAGGCCCGCTCTGCCACAGCTGTGCCCGCCCTCCCCACCGGCTCATCCCTTTAAAGGGAACTCTGCCCAAAGCAAGGGACAACCTGGAAGGCAAGATTTGACTTTCAAAAACCCAAGGAAACGTGCTGCTCCCGCTCGTGGGACAGATGAGGACGATCACTCGTCCTGCGATCACTGCACGTGGCATCGCATTCGGACCACGGCGGCTGAGACACGGACTCGAAGATGTTAACAGCTTTACTTGTTTGTTTCCTATTTCTTAGACACGCAGGAGCTCAGTCCCTCGTGTTGTGGTGTGCACTTCACTGGTATAAAAAACTTCCAAGGGCCGACTTCAATATTCCATGGTCACCCCATCATGCGGGTACAGCCCAGTGGCGTGACGTAAATTTGATGCTCTGCACCTTCATAATGCTGCAGTCGATCATTCCTCACAGTATTTCATTGGCCTTCGGTTAAAGTGGGGCCCCTGAAAGTTCGGGGTCCCCTGACGTGTTGCAACATGCCCCTCCCTTGTGTCGCAGGGGCTGCAGAACCCGTGTAAGGCCTCTGGTATCCCTATTCTCCAAGCAGCTGGCAGCGCAGGCCTCCATCATACACGTGTGTGTGCAGGTAGGGGGGTGCATCTTACTAGGATCTTCGACATGCTGCATTGCCCCGTTGGTAGCTTAAAGGTCCAGGACACACATTATATTTCAGGTGTTTGTTTACTTTACACATTAATTGAGTAATGACCAGGCCTGTCCGAGTCTTGTAAAGCCATGCACTGATTTATGACACCAGGCATGCCTTGTGCATATTAATGCATGTGTGTTCATGAAAAGTCACTAATAACGCAATTGATTCGAAATCCTTTAAACGCAGTTTTCTAACATTTTTTTCCTTGGGTGAACCTTGTTCGGGTCAGTTCTGTCGATAGAGGGGCAGTTTTTTAAACCAAAAACACCCTAAATTCTTGTGGCAAACATTGCAAAATCCCGCGGGGCTCCTAAACGCTCCAATCTGTCCCGTGTAAAAGCAGACACGGCAAATCCATCAGCGACGCATTTGGTTCCCGTCAGTATGCAACTTAATAATGCCTTTTATTTGTGCAAGAGCTCATCGTCCCGGACCGGCAGCGCTGAGCAGTCCGCGAGGATCCCCTGAAGAGAATTTACAGCAAACAAGTGTCTTCTGAACAGCCGATGTGTGATTACAAAACTCCGTGGAAGTATTCTTGTCAGCGAAGATCCTAATCTGTGCACAACTTCTATTTTGGGGCTGGGCCTCTAAGGCCAAGAGAGTAATTCGCAATAACTCGAGCTGGGCACACTCCGAGCTCAGCCTCTGGCGTTCTCTTATAGAGGGCACATGGGCGTGAACTCACCAAAATGCCAGGGACAGCTGGACGATATTACACAATCTTTTGACTCCCGATGACATCACATTTGACCCCCTGTGCCCTGCCATACCATTTGCCCTGCAACAGTCTCCTCTTTGCTGAACAGAGGAGAGGGGTAAAGCAATGGGTTTAAGTACAGTGACTAAAATACGAAAAACGGCAAACAGCACACAAAAAATGGCGGCAGAAAATATTCGGATTCGGGGGAGTGTTTTTGGCTTCTGAGTGACGGATGACGTCACAGGTGGAAAGAAGACCAAAAACACGCCCCTGAATCCAAAAGAGACGGGGCTTGATTGGAGTGATGCCCCTCTCCTCCAATGGCTGACCTCCGTTTAGGAAGCCAGCCAATGGAGGAGAGATGGAGGAGAGAGGCGGGTTCAAGCCCCGTCTAAAAAACATTAAATCTCCGATGGAGACTGCGCAAGCGCAGCCTTTAGGTGCTCGACCTAAAAAGGACACTGCCTCACAGGTTCATGTCTTTGAAAGGCTGGTAGAGCCAGGGTACAGGCCAGCCTAACGCCGGTCAGGCGTTCTCTGGTATGGATGACGCTGCCCCAGACCTACTACCCTTTCAGGTGCAAAGGCCCTGTGTTTAATCTGCCCGGTTGCCCCAAGGCCTTTCACTGACGGTGCCACAGTCTTTTCACACTCCCTGAAATGCTGGTTCATTTTTCCCAGATGCTACAGGGCAATTACCGACTTTGCACCAGGCCCACCAGCCTTTCAGGGGAAAAGGCCTGTTTGTTAGTAACACTTACCCCATTGTAGAACCTAACCCTCCAAGGCCATCCGCTGTGAAAATAGCGAGGATGTCCTGATGCGGTCTGCAGTGTGTTTAGTTGCTGACGTTATCTGGATGTGGGGGAGGGAAATGACCCCTTGGCCCACGTGGGGTGCGGGGGCTATAATGTGTTTTGATATTACATGCTTTGAATAAGACTCACTTCACCTGACAATTTAATGGAGGAAGCAGTGGTCTTTTCCCTCCCTGATAACACCAGCAGCAAACTAATCACCAAAAATGCAGAAAAGATGCCCTTCACCCAAGTACACAGTGGAAAGGCGCCTTGAATATGCCACAGGAGTGCAGCCCTTAATGGCCAAATACAAACATATGTATCTAGAACAGACAAAGGGAGAGAACGAGATAAGGAGAGAGAGAGAGAGAATTAATGCACAGAAGAGAACGAGTGAGGGAAGAATCGAAGACAAAGGCAGAGATGAAAGGAGAAAGACAGAGAGAGAGACTGAGTGAAAAGGGAAATGAGACAGGCGCAGACATCAGAGAATGATAGAAGAGACAGAGGGAGAGAAAGAAAGAGCAAAAGAGAGAAGGGAAAACAAAAGCAGCAGAAACGAAATCCAGACAAAGAAATGAAAACAGGGAAGCCGGGTGGCAAATACAGATAAGAACACGAAGTGCGCTCTAACACTCATTCCCCTAACGGCCTTGAATAAAGTGTCCAGGATACTTTGTTTACAACACTGGAGGGGAAGTGACATGAAGAAATATCTGAACTCCTGTCTCTGATGAAATTATTCCTCGCTCTGGAGCCTCCGCTAAGAAAACACGCTCATCTGCGACGTAAAAAAAACAAATTAAGGGTAAATGGTGGTACTGACGGAACAGAGATGCGCGCTGCCTGTGATGCCAGTCTTAGCATTGAGCTGGTTCCGGTGTCAGTAGTATTTACCCGGAGACCGACAGAGGTGGGCTTCATTGCCTCATCGCCATGAAGTACGCCACCGGAGCCAGGGTGTCTCAGTACGTGATTGGTAGTAAAGCCCCCTTCCCTCCCCACATACGTCTGAGAGTATTACCACTGCATCCTGGGAAGTGTAGTCTTGGTTCACTTCACTTGAAACAACTGGATTAACATGCCTAGCAACCATGCCTGGTAGCAGGGCGCTGAAAACGTGGTGTTGTGGTGACTAGCAGCCATCTGATACACATACGCCTAGGCAATGACCTTTAAAAACAAGGCACGGGGCGGGTGGGCAAGAAGGCATCGAACTGCTGGAGGGGGGATACGGTGCCCGCTCACTCCAAAGACAAAGTCAAAGTCACCATATAGCGGAAGACACAGGGTGGAGGTTTTGCACAAAAAGTGAGCTTGCATCCGTCCGGACACCTTTCCATGCATGTGCACTCTCAATGGACTGGGGAAAAGTGGACCAGGACTGGAAGCCCGGAAACACAGTGGAATGAGGGGGTTGTGTTTGTAAATGGGCGGTAGCAGTTATATATTGCCCATGTGTTCGGGAAACTGCCATGTTTTGGTCAGGCAAAAGCCGTCAGCAGGACAACACACAAATAGAGTGCACATTCACCCAGCCAATCCCACAACAAACAAGCATTTCTAATTCAATAGAACTCGTATTTCCGCGAGACCTATTGCATTAAAAACAGGAGTGCAGGCGTCCAAGAAGGCAGGAACGGGAGTGGGGGGATGAGGGGGGAGGCGAGAAGTCACAGATGGTGGGAGGGGGCACTGGGTGTCAAACACAGGTAAGAAAATAGTGTTGGAGTAAAGGAGCCATTAGCCAGGGAAGGCTACAAATTAGAACATGGCCGTCAGGAGGTGGGACTAACAAGCCTAAAAACAATCAGAAGGCAGCATTTACAATCTAAGTCAATCAAAAAAAATGGGCGGAGAGTGGGCGGAGCTTCCATGAAGCTTCCCTGCTATAGTATATACTGCATGCCTCGCAAAGCGTGAAGCGCATCCGTGCTGCAACGCTAGGCCGGACCTAAAAATGGCAGCCACACCACTAAGCTTGTTCTTTGACATGCAGGATCCACAGAGATAGCAGCCAGCGTCAGACTGGCCAATGGGGCAATCAAGCAGTGCCCGACAGGCTGGTCTGATAGGGCAGTGTGTGGTCCAATTTGTTTGCTGTTCGTGTGCCTATTTTATTGTCTGCTGGGCCAGTTTGCACTGTTTATTTCCCTGATATCAAAACAAACATTCCCTGCTGCATGCTCAAATCCGTGTAGGCTTTCATACTTTGCAAAGCACTTATACAACATCACTTCACAAGTTTAAAACTACCCTGTTTGCAACCATTGGCCACTTTCTAGCTAATTCATAAATAGGCCACTTTTATTTTGGTGTCCAAGCCTCTTTTCTTCACCAGTCAGCCCTGGTGGCTGGTAGGTCGCACTGTTGCCAGCTCCCTTACCCCCACAGCATTGCTGAGGATTGGGGAGAGGAAAGTGTCTCACGTGACTGCTTAGACCTCATCTCTCACTTCAGTCTTGCGCACACCAGCAACCAATCCAGCAACACCATGGGCCACAAGTGTCTCTTAAAAGGTGACAACAAAAAACAGGAGCATTGTGGAAAGAGTCCACCCATCCTGTGGGTTACAGCCAGGTAAAGACTCGCAGGAGGGAGGAGTGTAGAGATAAAAATGGTGCTAGATTTGCTTTGAGTTGGGTGGAGGAGGTGTCTGCACAAGGTGGATGCCACCTCACATGTAAGCAAGGACATGAGGAAAGGGGTTAAGGAGGTAATATTATAAAAAATGAGCATACACATAATTAGGAATTCACCAAATGAGCATGATTTTCCAAATATCAGATACGTGGGTTTCACTAAGCAATGGTGCTGTGGTCGAATAAATAGTAAAATAAGTGCGGAATAAACATTTCAGGAATGCAAATAAGTAATTTTTTCAAAGGCCCTTATTATAGATTGTGCATAATTTATCTTGTCCCTGTGAGACATAACAGAGTTGTGCCTAACAAAGAAGCAGAAGTGTGTTCTGTCCCAAATGACCAGGCTTGAGCCGTCTTATTATTTCATAGTTCAAGCTGTTGATTCTACCTCAAGCGAACCCACTCATCATCTCTTAAATCATGTAGATGTAAGCAAAAAAATGCATTATCATCATCTTAAAAGGTAGGAACAAACATAGCATTGATTTACTGTCACTGCATAGATTCATGGCTATAAATGGTACTCCATTTAAAACAGCTATTTCTCATATCACCTACTTCTTCTTGTAAAACTAGACTTTTCAAAGGTTTTCTACAGCGGTTGAAAGTGATAGGTACTACTGGTATCGACGTTCCCATAATTTTTTCATTGTTTTAAATTCGTTTTTCTGCTCAGGAATGGAATGGCCTTTTATTCCACAGAACAATTTCCTGAAGCCTGGACGTCATTTTTCTTTTTTCTGTGTTCGAGACTGCCAGGTTGTTCCTGGATGTGATGGACAGAAAGTAAATACCTTAGTCTGCCCGTTCTCAATAGGGCAGGCAGTCTGATTTATTTATTCTTTTTATTTATTTTAGGAGTTTTCTATAGCGCTGGCCAGACCCAAGGGTATCGGAGCGCTTCACAACAGGATATGTATAAGTCAGATAACGAGTACAATACACACAAAGATAAGCGTACAGCAAGTCCACAGATAAAATACGCATAAAAATAAGCTCTCAGATAGACCAGAGGCGATGAGGGCAAAGCAATATCCTGAGAGCTTCACTTAGCAGTGCCGACCCCAGGTGATGGGGAGGAAGGAGGGGGAGAAGTCGGTTGCAAGTGCGTGCGGTCTGAAGGCTGACAAGTTAGAGCTTGAAAGTTATGTAATTGGTTTCGGGAAGGAACTGTTGAGGTAAAGGTCTTTTAGGTGGCGTTTAAACTTTAGAAAGAAAGGAATAGTTCTGATGTTCACAGGGATGGCGTTCCAGATTTTTGGAGCATTCCCTGCAAGGAGCAATTTGCGTTTTCTGTTTGCGTGTTTTTAGGGGGATGAGAAGGAGGGATTTTGAACTTCTGAGACATCTAGATTGACCGGTTTTCTTGAGTTTTGAGGCTAGGTATTCTGGTTTCCATGTGTGCAAGGCTTTGTGTGTCAGGCAGGCCGTTCTGAAGCTGGCCCGCATTTCCAATGGGAGCCATTTTAGATCTCTGAGTGCGGGAGAAATGTGGTCAATTTTTTTTACTCCTGAGACCATTCTGGCCGCTGCATTGAGGGTGGTTTTTAGGGGTACTAGGTGGGAGAGAGATGTACCAGAGAGGATCGCGATCCCGTAGTCCAGTCTGGATAACACAAGAGATTGGGTGGCTTGTTTGAGATCCGCAGGTGGTATGTAGGGTTTGACTTTGTTGAGTAGCTTCAGATTGAAGAAGGCACTCTTAGCAGAGTTTTTGATGTGGTTCGTCATGGATAATTTGTGGTCCAGGGTGATTCCCAGTGATTTTACAGAGTTAGTCAGAGTGGGATTCGCGTTGAGGGTATCAATGGCTTTCAGCCACTTTGTCAATTGAGAGGTTTCTTCCTTGTTGGAGATTAGAAGAATTTCTGTTTTACCTTGATTGAGTTTCAGGTGGTTCGATGATAACCACTCTTGGACTTCTTTGAGGGTATTATTGAGTCTTAGAATGTCGTTGAGGCAGGAGGTATCCAGGTATATCTCGGTGTCATCTGCGTATAGATGTAAGGGGATGTTGGCTTTATTCAGAAATGAAGAGAGGGGTAGATGTAAATGGTGAACAGTTGTGGGGAGAGAACGGAACCTTGCAGGACGCCACTGTTCACGGGGAGGTCGGAAGTGAATGATTTGATTTTGACACTCTGGGAGCAATTCTGGAAGAAGGATGAGAACCATTGCAGAACCTGTTCTTCTGCACCAACTCTCTCTTTGAGAGCCTTGATGAGAAGACTATGATTAACCGTGTCGGATGCTCCTGACAGGTCAAGGAGGATGAGTAGACAGCAATGGTCTGAGTCAAGGGAGTGACGGATGTCATCGACAATGTTAAGGATTGCAGTTTCGGTGCTCTAGCCTTTTCTAAAACCTGATTGATGCTGATCTAGCAGCTTGATAGTGTCAATAGGTTTTTTCAGTTGGCGGAGCTTGCATTTTTCCCGAATTTTGGCCAAGGACGGAAGATTGGAGACCGGTCTGGAGTTATTCAGGTCGTTTGAGTCAAGGCCTGTTTTTTGAGTTACTTGTCCGACCTTGACGCAGTCGGGTATGGAACCCATTTTTAGGGAGCTGTTTATGATTTCGCACCAGAGTGGAGTGAGGGCGAATTTCAGATCTTTGGCCAATTGGGATGGTAGAGGGTTTCGACGTGGCGATTAAGTTAAGAATCTCAGTTTCCGTGACGGGGTCAAAGGCTGACCAGGTAAGTGCGGGTCGCTTGCTCGAGGTGGATTCGATTGTTGTGAGGTTGTTGCCTGGAGGTTGTGGGTTAATGTTAAGGAAAGTTTGATCTTGTCGATTTTGTCATTAAAAAAGTTGACGAAGTTATCGCATAAGGCTTTAGAGGGCTGGACGAGGGAATTCGATGGTTTGGAGGTTTGTTTTTTAATGATGTCAAATAGTTCCCTTAGTCTGTTTTTTGCCTTATCGAGCGCAGTACAGAAGAAGTTGTTTTTTTCTTTAATGATATGGTTTTTGTACTTTCTTCTTGCTGATTTAAGCTTTTTGCAGTGGCTGGAGGAGGGGTTCTTTCTCCATAGCCGTTCTGAGGCTCTGAGTTGCCTTCTTTCCTCGTTGATGTCCTTGTTAAACCATGTTCTTGAGGGGATGTTCCTGTTTTTTTTCAGTTTCACGGGGTCGAGTTGATCTAAGATGAAGGACATCGTTGTGTTGTAGTGTGCAGTGAGTTCTGCAGTAAAGAGGTCGTCCAGGGAAATGGGAAGGAGGGAGGATAATTTTTCTTCAAGGTCAGCAGTGCTGATCTGCGATAGGTTCCTAGACCACTTAGGGCGGTCTCTGGTGGAGGGCTGATACATGATCGGTTGCGATAGGTGGAAAAAGATTAGGTGATGAACGGACCAGTCGACTGGAAAGATGTGACTGCGTCCTGTTGGGTGATGATGGCATCCAGGATTGCACCTTTGTTGTGGGTTTCTTTTGAACAGTGTTGGGTAAGCTTGTTGGAGTGTAATAGGTCATTCAGTGTTTGTACTGGAACACTATTCTCCTCATTCCAGTGGAGATTGAGGTCGCCTAAAATTATGTTGTTAGTGCTTCGGAGGGAGCAGTGGGCTATCAGATCTGACAGGTGCTCCGTGAACGAGGTGGTGTTGCCTGGTGGATGGTACAGGAGGTTACAGTGTAGTACAGTGTTTTTGGCGGTACTGATGTTGGTGGTTAGACATTCAAAGGAGTTGTGGTTAATGGACTCTATTTCAGAGATTGATATGTTATTGTTGTGGATAATTGCCACGTCACCGCCTATTTGGTCCTTCCTATCCTTATTGATGATAGAGTAGCCTGGAGGTACGAGCAAATCCAGAATGGGGGTCGAACAGTCGTTTAACCAGGTTTCGGTGATGAAGGCTATCTCTATGTCATGGCTGTGAATGGTTTCTGTCAGCTCTGTGGCATGTTTCATGGCAGGTCTGCAATTGATGAGCATGCAGTTCGTGTTGGGCCTTCCTATATTAGGTTCAAAGGGGATGTTGATGAGGAAGGGTGGTGGTCTGGAGGGTTTCGGGAGGGTTTGGTTGTTTCTGAAGCAGGTGATTACCTGGATTGTAGATTGTTCGGCGCTAGGGGTGGTGTATGAGTAGGCCAGCTCAAGCGCTTCCTCTGAGGACATGGCTTCAGCGGTTCTGTTTGGTCTCGTGACCTGGTGCAGGGAGGGGCTGGGTGTCTGGCTAGGGGGTGGGGGTTTTGTGTGGCTAGGGCGAGTGGGTTGAAAAATGGTGGGAGAGGGGTGGGAGTTTAGGGGGGTTGTGAAGCGTCAAGAGGTTGGATAGGTTGAAATTCACTCTCTGTATTATAAAGGCGACTTGATTTTCGATACGGACAAGAAGACAGTCCATCACATCTTAGGTGGGGGGGGTTGCTTCTGGATGGGTTCACTGCGGCCTGTTGTTGAGTTGGTGGAGAAGTGTTGTCTTTTGGTGTTTATTGTGTTACCGGATAGGGTGCTAGAGTGGGTCGTATGGTGTGAAGGGTCTGGGTGTGGAGGTCGTGTGGAGTTGGAGACAGGTTGGGACTGGAGGTTGGGAGCCATGAAGGAAGTATTGTGCCCGACTGGGGTAGGCAGGGGCTTGTTATGCTGTGTGGGGTGTGGGGGAACCAGGTGTGGTGGCCGTTTGGTCTGGAAGAAGGGTCGAGGCTGAGGGTTGGGCGCCTCAGGGGAAGTATTTCGATCATCTGGGGGAGATCGAGGGATGTTAAGCCTAGGGGGAAGAGCTGACCGAAGGTCTAAACTAGGGGGCTTGGCTAAGACCTTGGAGCTGCAGGGGGTGTGTAGGGTTTCGGGTAGAGCGTCGGTGGCTGCGGATGCGGGGTGAACTGGAGCTGCAGGGAGAGGGGAGGGTTTGGGGTTAGGCGTAGGTAGCTGAGGATGCGGGGGAGAACTGGGCATGGGGGGCTGGTTGCTCAGTTGGGAGAGGGGCATGGGTGAGGGTGGTGATGCGTGGGTGGGGTTGGAATGAAGAGAAGGGAAGAGGAGATCAAAAGCTTCAAGATTGTTGTTGTTGGCTTGGATCAAGACAGTGCAGTTGGAGTATATTGTCACTGAAGTGGTTCAGTGGCGTGGCAGGTGATTAGGGGGGTAGAATGAGAGTTTACAACTGTGGGGCGTGTTGGTGGTTTTGATGATTTCGCGTTTTGCTCTCAGGTTGGAGATCTGGCTGTATGAAAGATGAGGTCCATTTTCACTTGACCTTTCACAACAGCGTGATAGATGTCGACAAAGAGGGATTCTGGGAATTGACTGATCAGTTTAAGGGATTTTTTTGATTTAGGTGTGAGGTTAGAGGGGAGAGACAACGAGAAGGAGTTTGGACCATGTTGCCTAATGTAGGGTGAGGAGAGGGAGTTGAGGGGGATGACGTGAATGGAGGCATTATAGTTCGGTGTCAGTGAGGATTATAACTTTATGGGGGGTTCTACTACTAACCTAGTGGTCGAGGCAGGGGAGCTTCCTAACGGGTTTAAGGGGGACTGATCTATTAGTAACTGTAGTGTGTTGAAGGGAGGAGCAGAGTCAGAAGGGAGCTATGACGCGGGGATGCGGTCTCTCCGCAGATGATGCGTAGTCACTGAGGGTGGTGCTCTTTACGAGACCAGTTCAGGACAGGAGGAGAGGGTCTTGGCGAAGGGAGGAGGTCCGAATTGCTCTGATAGCATCTAGTAGAGGGAGCCAGGGGCAAGAGGTTGTCACCCAGATTTTACCCAGGGAATGACTCACCTGCGCCTCGTTCGGTTCAGCAGCTGAAGTTCCCTTGCGTAGGTTTCAGGGTGCGCACCGAGTACTAGTCCCCTAGAGTTTCATGGGGAGTTGTCACTGTTGACCGCCATTATGAGATCAGGAGGAACAGGGGGGGTTGAGCAGGGTGCTCAGAGACTGCCAGTATGAAATTTGCAGAGATGTCCGGGGCAGGAGGCCGTCTGGGTTCTTGTTCTAGGCGAAGCTCCCATGAGCAAATGTTCAGAGTGCCACTCTTGAACGTTCGGGACAGAGTGACTCGTCTAGTTGTCTCTAGCTTTCCGCCATTTTGAGGTCAGGCGGGACGGGATGATCCGGGCAGGGGCTCCTGTTTAGAAATTGTGACCTTTCCAGTAGGGGGCCAGAAGGCGGGAGACTTCGGGTTTGTGTCGGGGCATTGCTCCCCCCCATGCTCCCGAGTCAGGATTGTCGGTAGAATTCCGCTATTTTGAAGCCAGGCGGGACGAGGTGATGTGGGCAGGGGCTCCGGTTTCAGTTGTGGCTTTTCTAGCGGGAGACCAGAGAGCGCGAGAGAGAGCCCGGGTTCGTGTCTGGGGGAATGCCACCCCCCCAAGCTCAGATCAGGCTGCCCCAAGTTTATATGTCGAGGAGTTTCCGACGCGATGATGTGTGGATCGCCATTTTGAAGTCAGGCAGGATAGGGGGATCCATGCAGGTGCTCCTGGTTTTCAGTCCTGGCTATTTGAGTGAGGTCGAAGGCGAGAGGCAGAGCCCGGGTTCGAGGCAGGTCAATTTCCACCCCCGTGCTCACTTCGAGTAGCCCCCGAGTGCTTCGGGGCATAGCATTGCCAGTCGGCCATGATGTTTAGACTGCCATTGCTGAGCCAGGCGGCGTGGGGAGAGGGAGTGAAAGCAGAAATGATTCGGTCCAGCAAGAGGACAGGGGAGGGAACCAGTCCCCTGGATTGTGGGCAGGTACGTAACCTTCTGGAGTGCTTCGTTGTGGCCCAGGTGTGCTTACGGTCATGGGAAACCGCAGAACTCTCCTGACTGGGCCGCCATGTTAGGGTCAGGCGATGCGGGATTCGATCGCGTTCTACGATTTCCTCACTCAGCGATCTCGTTTCAGTTCCGTCGGTGGGTCTGGCTGAGTTGTCGCCTGTGTCCGGTGTCGACTCGGAGGCTCCAGGGGTTCCGGGCAAGGTGGCCTTTGATCGAAGGAGGACAGGGAGGTGCCGTACTACACGGAGGCAGCAGTTGGCGGCCAGCGAGAGAGGCGGCGATGCTCCGCGTCGTCCAGGCTCGATTCAGGCTTGTCCTGTTCTGAAGGCTCTGGATGTTTGTGAGTAATCCAGCTTCATGCCACGGGAGGGATGGAGGGCAGAGGGTAGTGCTCTTTAGCGGCAGTAATTTGTTCCTTGATTCTTGGAGCTCGATCTTCGGAGCTCCCTTCCAGCGGCTATGTCCCACTCCATCGGTCACTACTCCGTTGTCCCATCAGAGTACGTTTTTCGAAGGCAGAGCCAGCTGGGACACTACCGCCTCAAAAATTACGGTTTACTTGACTCATAATATAGTGAGTATGCCAAATGTTTGGTCTACGTTTGAGACAGAATAACCTGTCTGTGATATTCAGAAAGGGACTTAGAGAGTACAAGGCTTCTATACATTCTATAGAGGGTGGATGGAACATCGGACACATTTTGACGTACTTCAGAACCAATAAAGGGAACATCTTTGTGAATCTCACCCTTAGAATTATTTGCATGAACATATTGTATCCTCATTGAACACTGCACAAAGAATTTGCAATGTCTTATAACAAAGTACATGCAACAGGATTACATAAAAATAAACTGTGGCTCTTTGACTTTTGTTTAATTATCTAATTTGATCTACTTTTACATTCAACCCGACACACAATAGCCAACAGTCAAGGCAAAAGACAGTGTGTTTAGACACATGGTGACTGGTGAAGCAGGCGCCATAAGATGTGCTATCCTGTTATGTTTGTAACTCTATTAAAAAGTATTTCATTTCTATAGTTTCATGAAAACTTAGTAGATAAATTATAGTTATGTGACAAAAAAATATCACCTTTTTATTGGTTCTGTTGGGCACTGACAATGTGTTTCTTGCATCAATTTCCCATTGACTAAGAAAGGGAAAAACCCTTTGATACATCAGGCCATAGATTCTGTATGGCCTGGATACTTCAGAAACATGTGTCCTTCGCTGGTTCTGATTCATGGAGACAAAATTTTACCAAGTGTGTTGGTATGTGTTGAACTTCAACATTTCTTCAGGGTCATCCTCAAACTGTTTGCCGTCACCCTCATGTTTTCCTCAACCCGTTTTTGTTGGCTTTTAGTACTCTGCCCATTTCACCACTGATAACCAGTGCTAAAGTGCTTGTCCTCTCTCCTTTAAACATGGTGAAATTAGCTTACCCCCAGTTGGCATATTATATTTGCTTGTAAGTCTCTAGTAATGTGGTACTACATGTATACAGGGCCTGTAAGTTGAATGCTAATAGTGGGCTTGCAGCACTAATTGTGCCATCCGCCTAAGTAGGATGACCTGACACATTAAACCTTTTACCACACCTTTTTTTCAAAATACATGTAAGTCACGCCTAGCATAGGCCTAAGCATGGGCGAATTTTGCGGATCTCGCGTTCGCGGATTTTGCGGATTTGCGAACTCGCAATCCGCAAAATCCGCGAATTCTCGCGAATTTGCGGATTTTTTTTTTTTTATGTTTGCACGGGTTTCTGCAAGTTCGCGAGGGTTTTGTACAATTTTGCAAATTGCGAAATTGTACAAAATGCGTGCGAACTTTCAGCAACCCGTGCGAACACAATAATATGAAGAGAAAGAAGCTCCTGGTCACAGGAACAGCACGGGGATTGCGCTCATGAAAGTCAAGGATGCAAAGGCCTCTACCCAGCATCACAGCTGACTTTCCACGGTAGATTTGGGAAGAGGCACACCTGTCCAGCCTCGAAGACGCTCATGATTGTTTTTGGGCTAATGAATGAGTCACTGAATTTGAGCATCAACTAGTTCGAGCGACCATGTGTGTGTTACTATGCAATCGCCCCGAAGGGCGCAGGGGTCCCTTGAGTGAGCTGTCCATCATAGTGGGTGAATGGCGGGAAGACGGTGCAAACCGCGAGTGTGTGCGCGGGGCCAAACGTGCGGGGCTTCCATGCGAGTTCACATGCCTCTTGTGTGCATAAAAGGTCAGAGAAAGATCAGTTCAGCAGCCTGGCCTGTTGTAACTATTTTACGATGGCGCCGGCAAGCTGCCAGCGCCATCCTAAAATAGTTACTAAGTTAGCTTCAACAGGAAGCTCTAATAGATAAAATCGAGCACCTGCTTTATTTTATCTATTAGAGCTTCCTGTTGAAGCTAACTTAGTAACTATTTTAGGATGGCGCTGGCAGCTTGCCGGCGCCATCCTAAAATAGTTACAACAGGCCAGGCTTCAAGTTTTGAACTTTTGCCCCCGGAAAAATCCGCCGCTCGCGGATTTTCGGTAAATTCGCGGGAGTTCGCGGATTGCGAATTTACCGAAAATCCGCAAAATCCGCGAGCGTAACGGATTTTCCGCCCATGCTTACATAGGCCCCAAGCAGCTAATAGAGCAGCTTGCACTCTATGTGGAAAGTTGCATGTGTACTTTTAGTGTTTACATGTTCTGATAGAGAGAAACTCCTCATTCCGTTTTTTACTACTGCAAGGCCTACCTCTCCTATAGAATAACATTGGGTTGCCTTATTACATTTAATAAGTGCAAACTTTTAATTGAAAGTAAGTAGGACTATTGAGTTTGGTGTCTAAAGAATTGTAATCCAAAGTCCTCTGTAATGGTAAAGTCAGATTTTAAGGCACAATTCTCAAAATGCCACTTTTAGAAAGTTGTTATTTTCTTGTCCTAACCATTTGGTGCTTGCAGCATGTATCCTGGGTCACATGACTAGTTGTAGCTGGCAGTTGGTCTTTGTGTATTGCTCCCAGGCAGTCAGACAAAAGAGATTAGGTGTTGGTAGAATAAGCCATCTCTGACTTGATATGGGGTAGGAGCTGTCACGTACCACACTTGCACATCACTTGCTCATGTCTGCCTCAGCATACATACAAAGGGTTTGATACTAGTCTTTTGTGAACCCAGACAAGTTATGTCAGGGCAGGGAGGCAGAAAATTCCAAGCACCTCTGAGGGGGGAAACCTTCAGAACCTTTCCTACTTCAAAGTGGGCACCAGGTATAAATATTGGCCTCTCAGACACAACTCTTCATTACATCTCTGGACCCATGGAAGACTCAGAAAGACTGTTCTGCAAGGACTGTCAGTCTGCTGTCCAGCTGCTCTGCTGCCCAAGTGAAAGGACCGGACCTGCATATTGAACCCAGGGCCACCAGAGTGATCCAAAGGTTAGTTGTCTGGCTTCCTGATCAGATTCTCAGGGACATAAAAGGCTCCAACCACCTTGAACCTTTCTGCAAGAAGCTGCCCAGCTGCTCTGCTGCCCAAGTGAAAGGACCGGGCCTGCATATTGAACCCAGGGCCACCAGAGTGATCCAAGGGTAGTTGCCTGGCTTCCTGATCAGATTCTCAGGGACATAAAAGGCTCCAACCACCTTGAACCTAGCTCAAGCAATCTGCCTGCTGTCTTACCCCCCATGTGGTGTCACCCTGGTCCTGGACCCTAGGAAGTGGGCCTGAAAGTTCTCTGCCAGCCCAGTTGTGGTCAGAACCGATGCAGTGTGGTGCACCTTCACGTAGCGTCCTTAGAACTGCTAGTGTGCGACGCATCTTCGAGGAGGACTTCACATTGCAAGAACCTCGTCAATGGCATCCTCAACAACGGCCTAGGACTCCTCTTCACCACCTCACAGCTCCTTGGAACCACGACTGCGTGACGCATCCTCAATGCGTCATCTTACAACACTCCGCAACCGGCTTTAAGAAATTCTGTTCAGTGGCCCTGACTTGGTCCCCTGTATCCCGCCTATACTCCATCGCAGTCAGCCGGAATTTTTTACTCTGTCCCAGTCCAGCTGACCAGATTACCACAATTGGCCCTTTGTGGTTCTAGTTACTACTTTTACTTATTACATTTTGCATTTGTCTGGTTCCATTGATTGGATTTTTGTCATTTTGGTATCAAATAATTTATTACATTTTACTCTATTTTCCTAAATGGGTGTGGAATTTTTCTTGTATTGTGTTTTCACTTTATTACTGTGTGAAGTGCTCCATAAATACTTCACACATTGCCTTTACACTAAACTTGACTGCTTTGTGCCAAACAACTAGAGGGTTAAGCACAGGTTTTTCAGTTCAAAATCAAGTTTATTAAAGAAAAGCATGGTAATAATACAAATCAGGGACAGAACTAATAAGGGAGCAATGGTGAAGAAATAATAAGAAGGGAATGGGGGGGAGGGAAATAAAAACTTACAATGATGGAATAATAAAAAGGAGAGCAATGCAATGCAACAAAATCAATACAACATACAAAATATAAAGGTGAATCATTTTGGAGAAAGCATAAAAAAATAAAGGGCACAATAAATAGGTAATGTAATAGAATGCAAATATGGCTATGCAGTAAAATAGAATGATTAAATAGAAAGTAATGTGAAGGGTATCAAGGAGGTTTAGGTACTTCCTGCTGCGCAGGTCGAGGGCGGAAAGAACGAAGTGCACATTTATCTAAATACAATGTAATAGGAAGCCATAAGTCAGCACGTTTAGTTGCCAGCTGTGGAGGAAAAACAAAAGCAGTATCGAGTCTGTGGTTGTGAAGTACATTATACCACCAAGCTTTAAAAGTGATACTGGATGCAGACTTCCAATTGATAGTGATCTGTTGAAAGGCAACCGCTAATAATAAATCAACAATTCGAACATTAAGGTCATGACAGTCCCAACAAGAAGACAGGCTACCCAGGAAAACATGAGCATGTGAAAATGGAATAGTAGTAGAAAAAATGACATTAATTTGTGCCCAAACTTGTAACCAAAAGGTATGAACATCCTTGCAAAGGAACAACATGTGAAACAAGGTAGCATGTGGGGAAGTACATGACCAACAAGTGTCGGGTGTGTTAGGGAAACGTTGGTGAAGGGTGTAAGGAGTGTGTAATAGACGGTTATAAATAAAGAATAGAGATTGCGTTAAGGAAGCAGCCCTGGAGGATTTACGAATCTTTAACCAGATCCTATCCCAAAGAGGAGTCGGCCAAGAAAGGGAAAGATCAGTCTCCCACTGCTCCTCAACTTTGCTCTTAAGTCTGGGAATAGCGTGTACATGAAGCTGTTTGTAAAGAACAGAAGCTTTTGGAAGGGTGAGTAGAGTGGAATGAAGGTGAGCTATAGGGTCTGGAGTAGGTGTAGGAGGAGGAGTGGCAGGAAGTGTAACATACATGTCCATGACTGACGCCTTGAGGAGAAGATATTGGGGAAGACAAGTGAGGGGTAAGTGAAAGGTGAGACGAAGAGTGGAAAAGGGTAAGAAGGTGGAACGTGAAAACAATTGGGAAACCCAAAGCAGTCCTTTGGATCTCCAAGACTTCCATAGAATGGGTTTGCCCCGGATCAGAAGGTATTTATTATGCCATATAGTAGAGGAGAGAAAGTCAGCAATGCAAGTAGGGGCCGGAGGGTGAGAGGAAAGGAGGAGTTTGAGGGCGAACTTATGAATAGGGGTAAGAAGTGAGGCAGGCTTGCGAGAAAAGGAGATGCATTCAGCAAAAGAAAAAGGTGAAAGAAAGAGGCGCTCTACCTTTGTCCATAAAGGGCAGGGAGAATCAGGGTCTTGTAACCAGAAGGAAGACTGACGAAGCAAAAAGGCCTTATGATAAGCGGAGAAATTTGGAAAGTTGACCCCACCCTCGGAGGGAGGACGACTGAGTCTAGCTAAAGACATTCTAGGTTTGCTTTTATGCCAAAGAAAAGAAGATAAAACTGAATTTATTTTTGTGAGGAATTTAGCCGGAATGGGGACAGGAATATTGGATAAGGTGTAAAGAATAATAGGGGAGATCATCATCTTGATTGTATCAAGGCGGCCCCACCAGGATAAATAAAGGGGATGCCACCTAGCTGTGAGATCAGAAATTTTCTGGATGCACTTGGTTAAACAAAGGGAGACAGTGTCACGAATTGAGGGGGTAATATGTAAACCTAGGTATTTAATATTGGAAGGACTCCAGGTGAAGTTTGAGGCAGTAAAATCAGTCTTAAAAGTAAACTTTGTTAAAGGTAAAATTTCGCATTTATCATTATTAAGTTTATAACCAGAGACTGAGGAAAAATGTTGTACTTCCGCTAAAAAGGCAGGTATGGAAACAGTAGGATTCGAGATAAATAATAAAATGTCGTCCGCGTAAGCAGCTAGTTTGACGGAAAGCTCTGTAGTACTAAAACCAGTAATGTTAGGGTTTTGACGGAGTTTGGATAAAAAAGGTTCGAGGGCCAGGTTGAAAAGGAAGGGTGAGAGGGGACAACCTTGACGGACACCTCTACCGAGGTCAAAATAAGGAGAAATTTGGCCATTAGCGAAAACTGCAGCTCGGGGATGAGAGTATAACAAGGAGACTAGGGAGATAAATTTAGGACCAAATCCAAACCAATTAAGGGTGTGAAAAAGGTACGACCATTCGACTCTGTCGAATGCCTTTTCAGCATCTAAAGCTATGGCTGCAAGGGGAGATTGGAGATGAGAAGATTTTGTTAAGATGTTAAATAGGAGCCTCGTGTTATCTGTAATGTAACGGCCTTTAACAAAGCCTGATTGTTCATCTCCAAGCAGGTCAGGGAGCAGATGATCTAATCTCATTGCCAACATTTTAGCGAAGATTTTGTAATCTATATTGACTAGTGAAATAGGTCTGTAATTTTTACAATATTGGACATCTTTTCCAGGTTTGGGAATTAGACAAATATGGGCGTCCGAAAAAGTACCAGAAGATGTGCCTAATTCAGTAAAAGAGGATATAAGGGAGTGGAGTTTTGGAATAAGAAGCTTCGAAAAGTGGAGATAAAACTCAACAGTGAAACCGTCAGGGCCGGGGGCTTTGTTCAATTTCAAACGATGAAGAGCAGCAACCAATTCTGGCTGCGAGGCATCGGATTCTAAGGAGGACAAGTCAAGAGGGAAGGAAGGGGGGGTCTGAATGGTAGAGAAAAAGTGAGTAAGAGACTGAGGAGTAGTGGGTGTATCTGAAGTGTAGAGGGACTCATAAAAATGTGAGAAGGTAGCAAGAATGTCAGCATCTTTATGGTGTAACTGGGCAGTATCATCATAGATTGATTCAATAGTGACTTTATTTTGTTTGAGTTTTAAGTAATTTGCAAGAATCTTCCCGGCCTTGTTCCTACCACCATAAAACTTGGCACTAGATTTAAGCAAGTACAGAGAAGCATCTTCAGTCGACTGTTCATTAAATTTAAGTTTGGCAGCAACCAGAGATGTCAGACTATCTGAGGAATGGGAAGTGAAGTAGGCGTGTTCCAATCTTTTAATGTCATGAAGAAGGGTTTTGGTAAATTGGCGTGCAGATTTACGTTTTTTAGCAACAAAAGTAATAATAAAATCACGAGCAGCTGCTTTAAAGGTATCCCACAGGGTATGTTTCGAAATAGGTGGGATATCATTAAAGAGGAAAAACTCATCAAAAAAGGCAGAAAAAGAAGCAGAAAAGTTGGGATCCAAAAGAAGGGCATTGTTGAAACGCCACCGTTTAGGACCATCAGTTTTGGGTAAAATTTCGAGACTGACCAGTACAGGGGCATGGTCAGAAAGTAAAATCGGGCCAATTTCTGCAGCATGAAGAGTTTGAGTAAGTGCGTGGGAAACAAAAATGTAATCAAGCCGTGATTGGGATCGATGATGAGGGGAGTAAAAAGTGAATTCTCGTAAAGTTGGATTACATAAACGCCAGGAGTCCACAAGCTTATGTTGCGAAATAGCTTGGGTGAACAATTTGTGCGATTTCGTAGGAATATAATTGGCATCGGACTTCCTGTCCAGGAAAGGATCAAAGGGGTGATTACAATCTCCCGCAAGGATGAAGTTATCATCCATGAATTGGGTGATGCGGGGAGAGAGATCAGCCCAAAAAAGGGGTTCACCGGCCGTGGGGCCATAAACATTAAGGAGAGAGATTGGAACACCTCTAAGGGATAGTCTGACATGAATCCATCTGCCATTAGTATCCGATTCTTGAGAGAGAACCGTTAGAGGAAGTGACCTACGACATAGAATGGCAACACCATTACGTTTCCCATCACCCTGTGAGAAAAAGACGTCACCCACCCAACCCCTTTTGAGTTTGTCAGATTCTAGGTCTGAAAGGTGAGTTTCTTGAAGAAACGCAATGTCAACATTCAATTTAGCTAAGTGAGATAAAATGCGTTGACGTTTAATTGGGGAATTATTACCCTTAACATTCCATGAAACCAAATTTAGAGACATAGTATGTACATGAAAGCCATAAATTTCTTGATCAACGATTCAAAGAAGTAATGAGGAATAGAAGAAAAGAAGAAAAGAAGGTATAAATAAAGGAAAGAACGAGGAAAAAAAAGACGAAAAAAGAAGACAGGAAACTGTGGAAGATGGGAAAGAAATACATGGAGAAAAAGATTATAAAGAGGAGAGAGATCAGAGAGTAGCGAGTAATTAGTAAGGAGCAAGAGAGGAGTACAGAAGAAAGAAGACAGGAGCAAGAAAGAAAGAGGAAAGAGAGGAAGGAAAGGTGTAAGAGAACCTGAGGAGAAAAAAATCATCATTGTAAAGCAAAACATGAAAGTAGTGATAAAGGAAGGGGAAGTAAAGAGAAACAAAAAACAAGGAAGGTACAAAAAACATGAAAATAACATACCTACTAAGGGGAGGTACGAAAAGAGGTTGAGGGGGGAAGGAGCCAGGTGGGAGAGGCAACACAATCGAGGGCATCCGGGCAAGGAACCAGGGAGATGACATCGTACGATGAGGGGTTCCTGCGGGAAGAAAAACGGGGTATAACTGAGACAATAATACAAAGAACAGTAGCAAAAAATGAGGAGAAGGGAACGAAATTAGATAAAACACATTACATTAGGAAAAGGGAATAGAATAAACAAGTGATCAGAAAATTTCAAAAAGTGAAAAAACACGTTAATTGAGCATATGAGGAGAACAAGAACTTCGCTAACATAACCAGACAGTCAGCCAAAAACATAAGGCGAACAACAACAGATCAATAAGAGAGCTGGAATCTGAAAACAAGCGTATGGTGCAAAAAGTCAGCCAGGAGAAGAGGAGGAAGGACCGGAGGTATCCATGGTAGAGGTACGGTGTGCATTAATGAAGCTCTGCAATCTCACAGGATCCTCATAGGTGGTGGTCTTATTATTGTAGGTGACCTTAAACAGACATGGATGGTACAGGCCATATCGGGCACCCATGGCACGGAGTGCCTCTCTCATGCTAAGGAAAGCTTTCCTACGGTTAGCAGTTGCTTTAGCATAATCCTGGGCGAAGAACAATGGAGAGTCAAGCCAAGACAGTTTGGGAATAGCCTTGGCAGCTGCTAGAACTTTCAGGAGGTCCGTGTATTCCAGGAAATAGAGGATGACCCCTCTTGGCCTTTGTGACAGGGAGAGGGATGTAGGCAGACGGCCTAGGCGATGCGCCCGTTGAATGTTGAGAGAGGTATCCTGTGGTAAGCGTAGCAGTTTGGGAAGGAAAGACTTGAAGAAGGCAGGCGGGTCAGACCCTTCGAGATTTTCCGCCAGGCCGTAAATGCGTAGGTTATTACGCCTGCCTCTATTTTCCAACTCCTCCACCTGCTTCTGAAGAGCTCCCACCTGTGAGGACAGGTGTGTAACTTTAGTTTGAGATTCTTGAAAAGATGCGACAGATTGCTCCACCGTAGAGACTCTCGTTTCAATTTGAGACCAATTTTCTGTCAGAACTTGGAGTTTGGTGTTAGTTTCCTCCATGAAGGGGCGTAAAGTCCCAATTTCCTCAAGGAAAGGACGAAAAGAGCGGATTTCCTCCAATAAAAGTTCCATGGATACAGGTGACGATGATTTAGGTGGGGACGGAGGATGCTTTTTTAGCCGTTTGACAGTGACTTTTCCTGAAGAAGTAGGAGACGGCGATTCCATGAGTGCCTCCGAGTCCGAGGGTGGAAGGGAGTCTTCCAGTTGGGACAAAGCCGAAAAAACTTTAGAGTTCTTAACAAAAGCCACCTTCGTAGGCGCCTTAGAAGAAAAGCGAGACATATGTTGTTGTTTTCCCATGTGAAGGAATCCTAATGAAGAGTGGCAAACAGTCGGTGGCAGAAGCAAAAACACTAGTCACAGCTCTGTAAAGGCACTAAACAACCACCTCGGGTATGAGGAATGAAGCCTGATGGAGTGAAAGAGGGAGCAATGACAAATAGAGGCTACGCAAGTATTAATGAGATAAGTCAATGGAGAAAATACTGCAAATAGTATGTAGAATGTACACCACTTGAGGACGGGAACATGCAGGTAGTTGCTTCACGGAGAAAAATGAAAACCTTTACTGAAAGTCAGAAAACATTGAAGAGTATATGAAAAAACATCAGGAATGAAGAAAATGTCCAACTTGCAGAACATATATTAAAACTGTATCATCTTGTCAATGCCAAAAGTAGAAGCAGGCAGGTAAGGAATATCTGCATCTTTTAAATAAATCTGAGATGAGAGAACTGCAATGCTGAATATGTGTCAAGTAAAGAAGGCATCCAGTGGTGATAGTAAGTAATCTACCATCTCTTCTTGAATGGGAGCTGCAAATGAGGCATAAAACTCGTTGTATCAGGCATCTAATCAGTAATAACACAAGGAGATATCAAGCCTTGAGGCGGTATTAAAGGAAGGGAAACATACCGCTAATGCAGATAGAAAAAACTCCAAAGCGCGCAAAATGGCGGCTGCGCTATGTGGAGAAAAATTAGACTGCCGGTATGAAACGTCAGTGAAAGAAAACAGCAAGCGTGTACCTCAGGAGGGCTGGAAAGGTAGTCCAAGTAAAGTACAGCATGTACGCTTGTACCAGGCAGGCGAACCACTCTCGCTCTCGTCTCCGCCGAAGGACAGCTCCGTGACGGGACTTGCGAAATGGCGCCTGTGACACCGGAGCGTCTCTGCGGGCGAAGCTGCAATTATCTCCTTCCCCGACGTCGGAAAAGATTCCTCAGTGGCGCCGCCGCATTCCGGAGGGAATCCAACGGCAGTACAGGAACTTAGCACAGGAACTTCGTGCTAAGAGAAGAAGGTCTCCCGGAGCCTCACCGGAGCCTCACGCAGGTGCCGCCATCTTCCACGGCGCCAAGCCACGCCCCATCTTAAGCACAGGTTAATTGAGGGACTTTAGCGGTTCACCCTGACGAGGATTGTGGTGTTTGCTTCCACCCCCCTTCAACCAAGAACCCAGGGGCATATTATCAAGGGGGTTTATCTCCGCTTTTTTGGCTTTAAAAGCCAAGAAAGCGGAGATAAAATTATCTCCCTATTACCTAGCTGTCGCTAACACCAGTTAGCGACAGCTAGTAGGAGATAGCGACCATCTAGGGCCCCACTTTGCATGTCAGTGATATTTATCACTAATGACATGCAAAGTGGGCGTGCCAAGATGTTAGCAACTGGAAACAGTTGCTAACATCGCTATCTCCTATTACCAACTTTTGGAGATATTCGCGCTAAGTGCGAATATCTCCAAAAGCTAACACCTGCCCTGAGCAGTTCTTAGCCATGTTATCCAATGGGAGGTGGATAACATGGCTAAGAGCATTAGCTCGGTAATGCATGAATATCGCGGTTTTTCAGCGATATTCATGCATTGCGGCCGATTTTTATCGCATTTGCGATAAACCTTGGTAATACCAAGGTTTATCTGCGATAAAAATCGCCGCAGCTCAGCTGTAAATTTCTTTCTCTAACCAAGCAATAGCGATAATTATCGCTATTGCTTGGTAATATGCCCCCCAATTCCTTACAGCTTGTATAAGAAGTGGTGTTACTTAATTATTAAGAGGAACCACGTCCTTGCCAAACAATAAATCCATATTAGTGTGACAGTAATCAAAATGCAATATCGTTGTTTGAATCTTAAGTACCGACGGCTTGTTAGTAAAATCAGAGATGTGAAGCAATTTCACTTCCTTGAGCGGTTTCTGGCAGTGGCTCGCTGAAATCCGATAAAGTAGTTATTTGACAGATTCAAACCTGCAAAATATGTAACGCGGCCCAGCTGTATTCTTTGTTCGGCTGCAAGATTAGCTTGACCTCAACCGCTGTTCACATGCGTTTCTCTATCTTAAACAGATTAAGGGCTTGGAAGTGACACTTTAAAAATAACGGAAGAAAACCATGATAAGCAGATATGTTTGACAATTTCCGGTTACACTCCAAATCTCCGGCTGTGTAAGCAGTTTTATCCAGGGGGAGAAGCGCAGTCATTCGAGGGAAGGATCCATTTGCATAATTCCCTGTTCCCTTTCCGACTATCTGATATTCAGTTAGTAATTAATGCATTTATGCACAGTCAAGATTTAGGTAACTGTTATTATATCTGAGCAGTATTGTAATAAGGGACACTCTCATGTATTCTTGTCCCTTGTGATGCCACTACAAGTCACTGACTGGGCAAAGTACTGGGTTTAATGTTTTATTAAAAATACAAGCAGACCTCTTAGTATTGAAGACTTGTATTAAAAGAACGCAAATCTGTGTCACCCATAGAAGTGGGAATTCCCTAAATACATGGCATATTAAAGATGTACAAACAGAGGTATTTTATTTATGAAATTATATGGCCTTTTTCCATTGCACAGCTGAACTGAGTATTTGCACACTTCACTGATACCAGTCATTCACAGACTCAATTCAACATTGAATGAGAGGAAGAAACCTTTGAAGGGGATGGTAGGAATGATCCTACTAGAAACAGGGTGGATGGAAACAGCAGTACTTTAATCTTTGTGAACTGTGGAGCTCTAGGTGCAAACTTAAGGGTAATTAGAGCTCAGGGTAGAGTAAGAGGTATGATCGCAACTATAATCAAATTTATACAGTTCATCTATCAGAGGGTGCAAAAGAAGGACACCTAGGCCTCATTACACAAAGTGTCCCAAGGGCGCAACAGGCGTTTTGCGCCTGCTTTGCTTGTCTCCAGGGCACTTTGGTAGTACAAAAGGGACCCCAGATGCTTTTGCGGCCCCTTATGTAATACTAATTTGAAATTCTGCTTTCCCTGTGATTTCTCGTTGCATTGATGCATTTTTATCACTGGTCAGCATTCAAATGCAATTTTAAACACGATGAAGGAATATTTGTATTCTTATTTATTGTCTATGTGCTTTTATGGTTGTACCCAACCGAAATAAAGTTTCTTGAATGAATGTAATACTGAAACCACTGGCACACATACAGCACCAACGCTTTCTCAAGAGGGCGTTTCCTCATTTGCATAGGGGCGCTGCCCAATTTAAATAGGGAATTACTTTGCCTCTATGCCTGTGCCGTATTATAGATACATGTAACAAAAAGGAGTTTGGCCCACGCGGACAGAAGTGGGGTAAGGGCCCAATTAACTTTGCAACAGAGAAGATAACCCGCACTTCTAATGGTTTAACACCATTCTGTTTACGGTGAACAGATAAACAAAACTTAATATGTTTATCAAGGCGATTATTTGCGCCGTTTTTATTTTTCAAATTTTGTAAAAAGATTGTTTGTGTGTACAGAGAAATCACACTGCCATTTACATAATAACCAACCAAATTTAGCTACATTTAAAGGCTGCTCCTTGGGCAATAATTGCTTTATGGTTTGAAAAAGTTTGCTTAATTGCGTTTGTTGATGTTTTTGAAGAAATAATTGGACATCTTTCCCTCCCCACGTTCATGATATATGTTCACTTTGTTGTATATACAAAACTTTTCACGCACTGTTTTTCATATTGTTTATGTTTGTAAATTTATGATTTGTGTAGCTAAATTTGGTTGGTTATTATGTAAATGGCAGTGTGATTTCTCTGTACACACAAACAATCTTTTTACAAAATTTGAAAAATAAAAACGGCGCAAATAATCGCCTTGATAAACATATTAAGTTTTGTTTATCTGTTCACCGTAAACAGAATGGTGTTAAACCATTAGAAGTGTGGGTTATCTTCTCTGTTGCAAAGTATTATAGATACAAACACAGAGGCAAAGAAGCTGTCAGGGGCGTACTGAAATAGGGCCACCTAGAAGGTGGTGCACTATCAGTGTGCCACCTGATAGCAGCCACTGGAGGGGGGTCCTCCCAGACTTCCACTTGCAGGAAGGTGCGGTCACTCACTGCATCCACCTGCAAGGGGATACACAATCCCCTTTAGAAGTGCACGTAGGTTGCCACCTGCACAGTGAAACACGGAGCGGTTGCTTCAAGGCCCCTCCATTTTTCACCTGAATGCTCTGCCCCCAGGGCAGCACATGTTTGCGGTTGCCCTCTGTGCAGTGCATTCTATGTAATAGGGCCCACTATCACTGTTTGCCCCCAGTGCACCTGTTTAAGGTGCGCCAAACAGGGAAAGCGTGCCATATGCATAGTAGTGCCCCTAATGTACACAAGGGAATAAAGTTTGCTTAATTTGGAGAAAGAACATATTGTAGAGATGTCTTGGAAGATGTCAGTTAAGATGCACATTGAATGCAGAATGCCAGATACTTTCCAATGCCCTTTATGGAAAAAGTTCCTAGTCCACTTACAAAGACACTGGTGTACCAGCCTAGACAATGCAAAACTGCGGCTATGATATCAGTAATTGCGCTTCCCACATGTTTCAATGCCCACACAGTAGACACTCACATTTGGACCACTGTAGAATACTGAGGTGGTTAAATGACAAAGAAAAGCAGGGAAATATGACATATGAACGTAGAGTGCAAATACAATCCCGGTAAGTTGAAGCAGGTGTAGGATAGAGTTAGCAGTGAGGGAAATTAGAATGTAAGCATTAGAATATAACTTTTTGATGATTTCTTTCACATGAAGTTAGGGAGATGGAAAAAGACATGCAAATGAGACAGGCAAATGGTAATGTGTTTTAATAACAAATAAACCAGCAAGGTATATTTGCTCCCAACAGCGAGCCCAGGGACCTCATGGTGTAATTTGGCTATCTGTGGTGGGGAATGAGCGAGGGGAGACTTCATGCTGTTCGCTTCATGTGGAGCGGGATGCACACCCCACCAGCTAATAAAATACTAAAGTTACAATTCACAAAGCTATTTTCAGACATCAACGTGCTTACTATTGAAAATGACTTAATTTAAAACTTTTAGGTATACACTAAAGGAGACCTAGGAATCTCAAATCAATTTACTAATGTGTAATATTATCTTGTGTTAGCATAATATTACGCACCTTTATTTTCCTTGCAACATGCTTCTTTCCATTTTTATGTATTTATTTTATTTTTCGAACAGGCAAGGTACGCTTTAATTATATCGGCGGCGCACCTTCCGTATTATCTCAATTGTTGCATACTCATCGTGAGTCACGATGATCTCAAAACATATGTGTTCCCATACCTGGCGTGTTCCTCAGTTTGATGCTAACTTTCCCTCCATGTTAAAAAACAATAGATATTTCAGCACCCAGGCTAATGTGCTGCAAAGCTAAATACATATAACGCCCCAAAAGAGTGACCAATTGCATTGCAAATGCTTGTTTCTGTTTGCCTATCCAACTCAGAAAGACTGCACACCTGTGAGGTATATGGCAGACATGAGCACTAAGCCCAGCTATAGCTGCATCCTGTTTTCACACATCATTGACAATAATCAATTAATAAAAACGTATTTAAGATTGAAAAAGGTATTGAGATGATTGAATAACAGCTGTAGTATAGTATTCAGTAGAATTGAAAACTATTGTCTTATTTAAGTATGTGCGGATTTTGTGTATAAATGTCATTATAGCCTTGCTAAAAGCTTGCTTATCTGTAAGATGTTGAGTAATGTCATTCATTTATGTGGCTTAATCTAAAAATAATGTTTTTCTACAGTCCATTGTAAATGAATTGCTAGAGAAGCAGACAGCTACTACAAACAAGCATTTGCAATGCAATAGGTCTCTCATTTGCGAAAGTTTGAGCTATTGGGATTGTAAATGACAATGCCTTTTATTGATGTCTTTTGAAATCCTGCAAGCAGTGCATAAAAACGCACTTTGTACTTTCAGTCCTTGCTTACGATAATCAAGGCTGGCAGTAAAAGAGGAGCAGTTCCTGCCTGCCTTGTTTCTCATAAAGAACTTCTATAAGTACAGAGTGCATGTTTACACACCGCTTGCAGGTTTTCAAAACACATAAATAAAAGGCATTGTCATTTACAATGCCAATAGCTCAAGCTCTTCTAAATGAGAGACTCTTTGCATTGCAAATGCTTGTTTTTTAAATGCAGGCCTTTCTGATATGCAATTTTATATTGGCCCCTGTAAGCACTTAAGGATTAGACACTTAGGGTCACATTAGGATTGCGGGCGGACAACCCTAACGGAAAACGGGACCGACCGCCATAAGGGAGGGGGTCCCGTAGATGGAATTAGGATGTGCCCGCCACAGTGGCAGGCACATCCTACATGCTTATCATTGTAGCGGGCGGTGCACTCAGCACCGCCCGCCACAATGATAAACATTTCAGCACGCATTTGCATATGCAAAGCGGCAGGCACCGCACAGTGCCTGCCGCTTTGCATATGCAAATGTGGGGGGTACCATAGGTACCCCCCCATGTGCACCCCGAACACTGGCATCATCTGGGGGCCCCATTGGGGGGCCCCGCAGCAATCACCGCCTGCCTTTCCGTGGCGGCATTGCCGCCGCGGAAAGGCCCCTGAATTTAGCCATCATAATATGGCTGGCGGTGTCCATTGGACACCGCCACCATATTGTTGTATCACTGCCGCGGTCACAGGGCGACCGCGGCGGTAAAGCGTCGGACGGTCTTTCCGTCCGCCGCTGTCCCCTCCGCCATCCTAATCTGGCGGGGGGGAATCAGGACATGCATGTCGGGCGGATTGCCTTCGCCAGGCCAGCGGAGGCAATCCGCCCGACATCATAATGGGCCCCTAAAAGTGCAGATTCCAAACAGCAAAATTTTACATACATACATCAGTGTCTTAGAGCAGTGCATTTAGGAGACACAGGGATACCACTCCAAAAGCTACGCAGCCTGCATGCACGAATAGCAGCATACCTAAAGGCCCTTAGAAAGAATCACCAGATCAACATAGGGTGCATGCCAGTGCACACTATGTCCTCAGCAAAGCAAGAAGTTACTCCTCTATATCTTGGACTTCAAATGTCGACAGGTGAATTAATCTACCACTCTCATTTGGCATTTTTAAAGGGAGTCCCCAGTATAAGTTAAGTGACTAAAATTCAGACCAGTCAGATTTATAAAACATCAGAAGCACACTCCAGCCCCACTTCATTCATCTCATTTAAAACTTAAGAGTCACTGGAACTGCTTCCAGCTTGTCACACAGCTCTCTTTGAGTCAGAATAACACATTCTGGGACAAGAAAGACAACTGAAAACGGCTCAGGAAAGGCAAGAGTATACAGGGCTCATTTAGCCAAACCACAATGGTTCAATTGTAGCAGGCGACAATAAGTTCTTCGCCATACGGCGTAGGTGGGGTAACTATATTTAAGTTCAGTGATAAAGCACCTGCATAGAGCTTCGTGCCGATGTGTTGTGAAAGTATTCGCTGACTTCCACAAGGGCTGTTATAGCTCTCAACCATGTGAAAGTTAGTGAGGCTAGGTGTCCGAGCATTGCATTTCCTATAATGTGCTCTTAACCCTCTTAGGACTCGATGACCTTCACAGAACAGAAAAGCACAGTGCAGTACAGTCATTTGTTTAGTGCTTTGAAAACGTTGCCCTCAAGTAACTTAACTTTTACTGTAAGCTGGTAACCATCTCTGTCATTGCCACCTCCTTCCCAGACAAATATCATAGGACCATATGTATCAAGCCAAATTGACTTCGCAAACGCCAAAATTCTCAGAATTTCAGCGTTTGCAAATGCAATTTGGACTAATGGTATGCATCAAGGGAACCTGCTTGAAAAATAAGGAATCGCAAAATTTGCGATTCCTTATCTTGCGATTGCATTTAAGGAATCGCAAAATTTGCGATTCCTTAAGTTGCAATGTAAGAAGCCAAAAAAATAGCAAATTGGCCTTAAGGAATCGCAAATTACCACCAACTTCTAGTTGCGAATTCCTTTCAAATGCATTTTTTTTCATTTTTCAAAGTGTCATATGACGTACATACATGCCCTTAGGGCATGTATGTGTGCCACATGTGCACCCATGCAGATTTCAGGGGTGCAACAGGTTGTCCTTTGGACACCCCTGCACCCTTGAAAATATTCTCAATTTGCGATTAGCAAATTGCGAATCGCAAATTTCCCCTTCATTCCTATGGGCCTCCTGGCTCATAGAAATGAATGGGAAATTATTCCTTAATTGCGATTAGCAATTAAGGAATTTTAGGGAATCGCTTAAAAGAAGCAAATTTCTACATGCATACCATTTTGCGATTTCTAAACAGCGATTCCTTAAAAATCGCTATTTAGAAATCGCAAAACGGAATGTTGATACTAACAATTTCAAACAAAGTTTTCTGCCTACTTTACAAAACACTGGTTTGCTGAGCCAAATTGAAGGCCTAATGTTGACAGTTGGTAACATATTTAAGAATGAATGGCCCTTTGCAAGCAGGAGGAGCGATGTTATATCAGTTGAGGCCACCTGTACATGTTCTCCTAAGTGTGAACATGTCAACACAGCAGACAAACTTTAGTGTTAACCCCTCTGCTGTCCGATGAGTAGTATAAAGTCAGGTCTACAGATTTATGGTGTCTGGTGGAGAATAAAGAGTTTGAAGGAGAGGAAAGGTGTTTGGATGCGATGCTCCAGGGAAGAAATCAATATTTTATACCCCTCTAGTTATTTTGATGTCGCGAGAATATGGGGGAAATCAGCTTGCACCCAAACAGATGAACTGCTAACATGTAGCAGTTCATCTGTTTGGGTGCAAGCTGATTTGTTATGGGCAGGTGCCAGCACTGCCCATAGTATCGGGTCTGTAAGAAGCCTGGAGTCGCTTGTTGTTTGTTTTAGCCACCTCAAAACTGTGTGATATTAATCAGCCACTCTGTTCTCAAACCATCTGCACCATACGTGCATTCTGCTACTCACAATATATGCAATAGCTAAGCCTCTACTGCCAAAATCAGGGCCCTGCATACAGACAAAGGCATAAAATGGGTGCAAACCTCTATAATCTGACCTGCCAGCGCTAGTATCGTTCCTGCACCTAACTGTTGTTAATCGGGAGTATTTCGTAACAGTGTCATATTTTCAGCAAATTTGGAACGTTAGGTGGCTAGACTGTTTAAAAAAATGAATTGGTAACTTATTCAATCTGTTGTTTTTACCTGGTTGAGGCACACACTGAACACAACTAATTTGAGGACCCTTGCTGTAGTCACATGGATGGCAGGAGCAGATCCCAGGGTAATGGTGGTCAGCGGCTGAAGACTGGGTGGGAAGCTGTGAGTGACTGGTACATGCCGCTCCCGACTGAGGAGAACCTGTGGGCTGTAAACCACGGTCTCTGCATTTTAAGTGAGCTGCTGGGGTCGGATGACCCATATTTCGGCATGCAAAAGCGGGCGCTTTCTAAAATATTGTGAGGTGCCTGTGTTAATCTGAAACGCCATGCTCAAACCTAAAACACCAAAACACACAAGGTGATGGACGGAATGTTGCACAATGGCAAAACATTCACCCCCAGTCACAGATCTAGGTTTAATCCATTGTTATTTTGCTCACCAAGCCACCCCAGTTCAGACATGGCCATATGCAAATCAGTCTTGACCCTGTGCCTCATGGGAACAGTCCAGACCAAACTGCCAAGCCATGTCTTCCCTGGGCTGGAATCAAGCATCTTAGGACCCGTTTCTGGCTATCAGCCTTCATCAGCCAGGATAGCTTAACTTCGGCACCTGGGAGCGGGACGGGGATAAGGGACTGCAAGCAGGGGGGCCATTGTTGACATGTCTTGCAACGTATAAAAAAAATGGGAGTGCTGGCGGGGGGAGGGGTAGAGAAGGCACGGACAACGAGAGTGCGGGCGGAGGAGGGGAGAGAAGGCTGGGACAACGGAAGTGCAGGTGGGGGGCGGGGAGGAGAAGGCACGGACAACAGGAGGGAGGAGTGTAGTAAAGAAGGCAGTAGGAGAACCTCACTAATGGAAATAGTGCTCACAGTCTAATTAGCATGTACCGTGTAACACTCGAAGTAAAAGGGCCAGTTGCCATGGGAGGTGACAAATGAAGAGGAGGCAGTACTAAGGAGGGACTAACAAGCAGATTGACGAATCAGACACCAGCATTTACGACAGACAGTGACACAAGCCAAAGGCAAGCATGGACAGAGTGTGGATGGGGGTTCCATTCATCTACAACAGAGTTCCTCAATCTGTGGGGCACGCCCCCCAGGGGGGGCGCGACACCATCCCAGGGGGGGGGGGCGCCACTCCACTCTTCTCTTTGTTTCCTGTGTCCGTCGCAATCCTTCTTAGAGTTTACTCCGGGATAGTCGGAAGGGGGAGGGAGGGGAAATCGACCCATTCTTTTGACTTGATGACTCTCCCAGGAGGGGGTTAATTTGTCGCTGAGTGCTCGAGCTGCAGTGGGAGGCAAGGGGTCTCCTCTGCTAAAACCGAAAGAAAACAAAAAGACACGCTTTCAGTTGCAGCAGAGGAGACCCCTTGCCTCCCACTGCAGCTGAAGCATTTCAGCTGTAGGAATTAACCCCCTCCTGGGAGAGTTATTCTTCCCAGAAAGGAGTCAGTTTCCATAGAAGTTTTAAGGTATGGGCAAAGCGGCTCTGGGCCAGCCTTTCAAAGGGGGTGGGGGCGGGGGGGGGGTGAAAGAGACGGCTCTTGTAGAGTCTTGCCCTCATTATCTCTCCTATCACAAATTGACTGTAAGCTTGTCTTTGAACTGTTACAGCACTCCGTTGTCTGTCTAGTTCGGCTCTATACAAATAGAGCACAAATAATTTATGTAAGAGAGACCTAAGGAAACAACCACTCAAGCTTGTTCTACTGTTTTCTGTCCGTCAGAGACTGGAAATGAAATATGATGGAGAAACAAGTCAACCCCTTTGTTTCCACACTGTTGCTGGAATACATTAATTCACACAACGTCATTGGGTCTTCAACTGGAATTCGACGTTTGTTCACCATAGCCACCATTTAAGTTGTGAACTACACACGCATCATACTTGATAATGAGACATGTGCCTCATGTCCTGCTAAATGGAAATCAGGCGAAAGTTTCAGTGGTTCGCATAATTGCTGCCAGATCACAACTACTTTAAGCTGGAGGAATCCTCATGTTCTACCCCTTGGCCCATTCGTCCTGGATCATTTATGTGCCCATCACATATAGGTCTCCCAAAATCTACTCACTATAGTCAGACAGATTTTATCAGGGTCAGTTATTTTTGGGGCCTACTGGCCCGTTCTGGCAGGCAGATAAAGAACAGGTGTTCTGTTGCCTCAGAAAGTGAAAGAGCAATTAAGCTGCCTTTAAATCCTGTCACATTTACACTTATTTCAGAGACAGAGGTCATATGTCGGTTTATGTCCCTGGTTACTGCAATAATAGCAATATCTTGGAAAGTGGTGTTTTAAGCTGCGTAATAAGCCTCTGTCATTTCACCACACTCACAAACCTCCAGTTTACTAAACACTCCTATTATATTGAACATTATTTGCTGGATATGCCCGGAATGTGCGCATGGCGGTCGATTCCAGAAATTTCTGTCAGGTGGGGGCCCAACATCTAAAAAAAATCATCTGGGGGGCTCAACCTACAAAAGTTTGAAGACCTCTGATCTACAATGTCTCGCAGAGCAGCACATGCGTGCTGGCTCAGGCTCTACCTAAAAAGCGTTATTGTTACACCATCCCTCACTCATATATATATCGTGGAGAAGTGTGGCTCAGTGGTTAGAGGCGGCAGACCCGGAAGCTGGGATCGACCGTGGACCAGGGTTCGGTTCCCCGCCTCGGCGGGTCTCGGGCTCAAAAATTCCACGGCCTTGACAATTCTCGCTCCGGTGCCTACTCAACTCACGGGGTCTCACTCTGCAACTCTGGGCAATAGCTTGCTTAATCCCCACGACGGCCCCTCGCGGCAGGGATGCCTGGCTTTCACCCTGTGGTCTCCCTGCCGGGGCCTCTCACAGGGGAATACCAGGACGGGTTCCCTAAGCAAGCGCCAGGATGCCCTTTGGGTGACAGGTTGCGCTATATAAATACACCTACATTTACATTTTTCGTTTACATACACATATGACCTGCACGACCCTCCCTGGGTTCAAATCTGTGGGCTGCTGCTGACCTAAGGCTTGCGTAGCGAGCACCTCCGGTGCTTCAGTATCAAGGTGTGTATTTTATTCATGTTTCTGTGGGACTTGCAACATTTGCAGAGATGCTTGATGTTAAGTAAACACTGCTTGCTGTTAGTAACTAACTGCAGAGACAGTACAGAGATTTTCAGTTTTGAGATAAGACTGTTTCCCCATGAAGAATTGGAGCTGTAACTTGACCGTTTACAAGGTTATGCGCTGTTTCGTATCGTGAGTGGAGACTGACAGATTGATCTTTGGCTGCTCCATAGAGGGAAAGAAATACAGATGAGGGCAGGGGCAAGCAACTGGAGCGTAGGTGAAGCAAGCAGGGTCAAGAACCAAAAGGAGGAGGCAAAAGGGGGTCATGGATTTGGAGAAGCAACATGGAGGAGGGGTGGCAAACAGCGAGAGAGAAGAATAAGAATGGGAGAGAGCACACTGTGGGGGGGAGAACTAAAAGGAATGGGGAGGAACTAAGCACACGAGGGAAGGGGTCGTAGTACAAAGGCAGCAATCAAGACAGATGGGGAAACTTACACAAGGAAGACATTAGGAAAACATATGCACTCGCGTAGAGTACTTAAACAGATTTTAAAAAAAAGTGTCTCTTGTAAACAGAACTGTGGAAGGACACAAGTAATGGGTCCATGCTCCAGGAGAGTTACAAACCTAAGTAGAGGAAGTGAAGCCTTTAAGAGCTGCCAAATTAAAAACGTGCACATGAGAGCAGCAGTGATGGCAATCAAGGGTAAATAATGGGTGGGTTCCAAGCCCACTGTAAGTAAACAAAATGTGTCGCTGTAAAAAGTGCATGCGCTGTCTATACAAGAGATAAAAAGGTCAAAGATGTACAACAGTCATGGGCTGATGTTATCACTTTTCAGGGTGGTAAGAGACATTGAACACACTCATAATTTGTGACAGTTTAGGAAAAATTGTTTCACTGTAAGGATCAATGGGGCATATTACCAAGCATAAGCGATAATTATCGCTATGCTTGGTTAGCGGCAATAATTTTATCGCCGTGCTTCGCCTATTTTTATCGCTTAGGAGCCTTGCTATTATCAAGGTTTATCTCCTAAGTGATAAAAATCGGCCGAAATGCATGAATATCGCTGAAAAGTCAGCGATATTCAGACATAATAATAAGACAAAGAAAAACACAGCTCCGGTGAGCGATCTCTCACCCGAGGTCTTGAATGAAATTGACTTCGGGAACAATCCACCAGTGTGTAAACTATCCTTGTCCCTGACGGAGTCCTGAAGGAACACTGGAACTTTCGCAGGGTTGTCGAGTTCGAAAAACTTTTGCCCAGGTCCAGGTGCACATCGTAATACAAGAGGCAGAACTCCACAAGAATGCTTTTGTCGAAAAAGCACTGCACAGACCACAGCACCAAACACGCTCGTAGCGATTACAGGAAAAGCAATGAACAATCCAAGATGGCGGCACGTTGTAACGCTTGCGCCGGATGGCTAACGGCGAAGACGTCCAGAGCAAAGCGTGCAGCAGGAAGGGGCAGCGTGATGATGCGCTTAACGTGTCTTCGCAGGGAAACGTCACCAGAAGAAGGAATTGGAACGCGAAAATCCTCGCCAACTCCCCCCAGCATGTCAAAGACGTCATCATTCGGATGGAAGGAGAGGAGCACAGAAGAGCACTGCGGACCAACTGTCAGCTAACCGTCAAATGAGGTAGGAAAGTGAATGCCGCACTGCGCTGCCAATACAACAAACTGGGCAGTTTACCTGAAATAGCGAGTTAACTTCTGCACACTACAAATCTGCCCACAGGCAGTTTACCTGAAATAGCGAGTTAACTTCTGCACACTACAAATCTGCCCACAGGAGCTAAGTAGTGCCGGTTGGAGACAGAATATCCCCGATGTCTCGTAAATCCGGTTTAAAGACGATGCTTGAAGGAGGTTCATAAGGCGTTGAGAGACAGCAGGGTGATCAGGCCAGCTGGAACTCTGACGCTTTTAAGGTTGAAGCAGTGAAACACTTTTGTGTCCTAAAACACCTCGTTATTTCAAAGCAATTGGCTCCTTGACAAATGAACGCAGGTTGCAGGCTGTTCAGAGTCCCTTTAAGCACAGACGATTGAACACTGTGACAGGCACTTTCCTCAGAAGACTTGCTGATGGGTTAAGACAATTCCCACACAGGTTGAAGTATGTTGCATTAACCCTCACAACATTCACCAGATACAGCAGAGTCTTGGAAAATGAAACCACAAACGCCCTAGATGCAGGCTCGACAGGTAACATACACCCAGATTGCAGGCTGTCCAGGTAGTGGAACGGACACTGGTGGGGTTGGCTGGGGCGTTACCTTTGGGTTTCAATTTGAGTCAAAGAGTCCATAAAGTCTTTAGTTCCTTTCCTGTAGAAGCTTCCTTATTTCACACGTAGGTTCATCCTTCTTAAAGCGTCGCCAAACTGTAGTAAATGAAGTGACAGAGTCCACTGTAGATATAAGTTCCTTTAATGTAAGTTCCTTCCAAGATATAAAAGTACAGATGTAGACAAGTAGAACCCCACCAGGAGCTAGCTCTCAGCAGCTCAGCCTGAGTAGATCAACTGACGTTAAGAGCCAGAGAGTCACCCCAGGCATTCTATGATGTCATCAACATTCCAATCAGTAGAGCACCACAGAGAAGTAGTTTACTACAAGTAGCATAGCTGAATACCAATTATCCTGCCAACCTAGCAGATAATATAGGGGCACATACATTTACATTGTAAATTGCGAATACCTAATTGTGATTTCCTGGGAATCGCAATTAGGTAATTGCAATTTACAATGCATGACACTCAAAGAGTTTCAGATTGCGATTCCTAGGGGGTTGCAAATCTCTCTACCTCATTAATATTAATGAGGTAAATCACAATTTGAGATCTCCTATGAATTGCAAAAATCACAGGGATGTTGGCCTGCTGAGGTCAGCCGACCACCATGTCCATGACTGCTTTTAAATAAAGCAATCTTTTTTTGTAAAGCAGCCCGTTTTCCTTAAAGGAAAGCGAGATGCTTTACGAAAAGTAAAATGAAAAGTTTTCTTTTCATCTTTTAAAAACAGGTAGTGCTTTTACAACCATTCACAAAGAGGAAGGGGTCCCTTGGGAATTCCTTCCCATTTGCGACTGGGTGACCACCTATTTGTAGTAGGTGGTAACATACGCATTCACTGCCACACAACATTTATGTATACCGTTAGGATTCGGTATTTGGAAGGGACGCCCTAAACACACCCATTCCAAATGCTGAATCACAAACTTCCTTTTGCGTTTCGGTAACAGGTTATTGGCCCGCAAATTGGGGGTTACTGCATAAGAAAAACATTTTTTTTGTTAGCAAATGGGCCGATTGCAAAGGCTAAAATGCTTGATGCATGTGCCCCGTAGTCTTATCCTGAGGCACAGTCACAACAGACCAAAACACAAATAAGCTTGCAAATCGATACTTAGAGATTGACAAGACTCATGGGCAGGGTATGACCAAAATAACTACAAAGCTTACACCCCTCAAAATCAATGCAATTGTTTTAAATGTCATGAACAAAGACAGCTAAGCTCTTAAAGTGACAAAGCACAAGAGGTTCATGAATTATTTGCCTATGATGCGGATTGTCTAAAACAGGGGTCTTCAAAGTGTGGGGCGCGACCCCCAGGGGGGCCGTGGAGTGATGGAAAGGGGGTCGCACATTCCTGATCACACTTCTGCCCGGGCCCATCTGACTACAGGGATTCAGCCCCCCTCCTCCCCCGTAGTGTGTCTCAGCTCGAGCTGCTGTGAGCTGCGCTGGGCTGTGTCTGCAGTCTTATCTCCAGCACAGCCCAGCACCCCTGACTTTTTCACAAGTCGTTAAAGACCATTTGCATATTTACATACCTTTTGAAAACTTGTTACTGAGGCTTAGTTTTATTTTATAGTTCCAGTACCTCCTGGGCCCCAACTCAGCCTTTTCCTCACATTTGTATTTTACATTTACTGCAATAGTGTGAGAATGCATTTCATGAAAAGAAATATAAAGTAGGGTTGCCAGAAGAAAAAAATACCAGCCATTTCTCATGTAACACACTGTTTGCTATCTCTCACATTTTGTTTGCGTTAGATACTTGCACAATTGCCACCATTGCCTACATAACGTCTGTGCTGGAGTGTCTGGCATTTATTGCAGTATTATACCTCTACGTATACTTTATGCGCTTTTGTAACCTGCACACATATCACTTTTTCCTCCTGTAATGTACTGTTTGCCACCTCTTGTATTTTGGTTGCTCACTATTGTCATTTTTGCCTCATGTCACTTAACGTTTGCTTTTGTAATTTATTCACTTGTAATTTTCTCCTCATGTATCATTACTGTTCCTATTGTGAAGCGCTTTGACACCTTCGGGTAAAATCCGCGCTATATAAAAATGCATAAATAAATAAATAAATACATTTGTAATGTGAATTTTCTGTCTTCTGTCTGGAAATGCACCCTGCATTCAGAGAACTCACTTCTCATTCTCGCACTTCACTTTCAAGCTCACCCTGCACTCCCAGCGATCACAATGCACTCACACTGATCACCATGCACTCACATCATTCACCCTCTCACCCTGCACTCAAAGTGATCGCTCTGCAATAACAATGCACTTGCGTTGTTCATCCTGTACCTCAGCCTGCAGTCACACTACTCATCTGCACTCATCCTGCACTCAAGTGACACCTCATTCACCTGCCCCCTCACTGCTCAATTTGCAACTCGCTCAAACAAGCCCATCATCATCATCAACAAAGAACTTCATTCGGATATCCAAGTTTCCACAAAAGTACAAATACGTAAAAACACTACAAAAATAAAAACATCATAAAAACCCAAAGTACCTACAAAAATGGACCAAATTTACGGGTCAAGCATCGTCGGTCTTGCTCGAATATCTATTTGCAGAAAAGTGTCAGTACGAAAGATAAGTTCAACATCATCCAGGGTTAATATCATTAGATAAGCATTTTCCAAGCTAATGGGTTTATATTTTTTGAAATACGAAGTTACAAACCATTTCATATATTTCATATAAAATTTGTAAAAGAATAAAAAATGCAAAACAGATTGTCCACTCAGGCCATCACACGGGCAAGGCAGAAAATCAAGTTCAATCGTGGGCCAAATAAATAGAGTCAGTTGTCTTCAAGGATTCCCTGCATAATCTTTCTCGGCCGTACAGTGTGTATAAAGCATGTCGTAGATCATTTTTATGTGGGAGATCATTTGCAGTATGATTGGTAAAGACACTCCCTTGATTAATACTGCAAAGGATATTATACACTCCAGAGAGCCAAGGGATATCCATAAAGTTATCACAATTCATACAGTCAGTGATAATATCTCTTGTGAGTGATGCCGCAGAGTTCTTCCAGATAGAAAGCCAGAAGAGAGCAGGGCGGGCACAGACAAAATCTTCAATAAAATTCACGCCCAATTCCTCATGACAAACAAATCGTGGGGTGGAAATAGGAACGCAGAGCATCTTCTAGATCAATTTGTTCTCTTCAGATTGAATAGGTCGTCTCTTAGCGATACCCCAAACCTCCGCGCCATACGTGGCGACGGGAATGCATTGGGCTTTATACATTTTTTAAATTGCCAATATGGTGGCAGTATTTTTAGAACGGGGTAAGCTGAGGATTTGGTTGATGGCCTTTGAGAACCTACCCCTGGAGTGAGCAGTATGTTCAGTCTAGGAGTTGTTCACAGCAAAGACCACCCCTAAGTAGGGAAAACTGTTAGTAGACCACAGCTTATCAGCGCCCACCGAAATACAACCTAGCTGTTGTTTCTTAGGGCCACAGGACATAATAAAAGATTTCTTAAAATCAGTTTTTAGGTCGAGGGACTTGATGTAATCAACGAACCCCTTGACCAAGGCACGTAAAGCATTCAAAGTGCGGCCCATAAGGACTGCATCATCCGCGTAAAGTAGAACAGGGAAAGATTTGCCCATAATTTTGGGGACGTCGTAGGAAAGAGGGGTTAGGATTTTGTGCAGCCCGTTAATATAAATAATAAAAAGAAGGGGGGCTTACATGCACCCCTGTCTTACCCCTCTATGAACTTTTATAGCTTTTGTCACTTAGCCCCCCTGACCGATTCTGACACAAACATTAAGGTCCTTGTGCAAGTAGGCCAAAAAATGCACAAGGGATTCATCCAGACCATAATTCAAAAGAGCAAACGTGTTTCCTGGTAAAGTTGGAAAAGCAGGATAAAGACTCTACCAGTACCTGGGGTGCAGGAATGAGCTCCATGTCAATCATTAACCAAACACTACACACAGTGGGCAGTGGGGGAGGGACTGGTCACACCACTGATGTCCGTAACCTACGGCCTCACATATTGCCACAGTCACCCACAAAAATCACCTCAGGCTTTCCAGAGTTGTGCCTTAGTCAATGGGTATTTATACAATCCAAAATCTTCTGCATGCGCCAATGTAAGCAGCATGTATGCATTGCTGGGAAGAGCACGTGGATTCCTCATTATCCATCACCAAACCTTAGTAACATTTGGATATCATACATATAAATATAGAAACTGAAAAAGCAGAATCGAGCAAGATGTGCCAGAGCTGTGTGTTGTTAGTGTTGGAATTTGTTGAATAGCATGTAGTGAATGTGTCACTAATACATACACGAAATACTCTGGATGGTAAATACTATGAAAGAAACCCTGTGGTAAGTGTGTTCCTGCAATTTGCCAACCTACCTGGTGCTTTAAAAACTGCACATTTATAGAGCTTTCATCAGGCTGAAGAAATTCACACTGTTACACTTACAGCCGCATGGTAAGGAACAGTGCATAAATTAACATGCACAGCCTGATAGTTATATATATAGCATCAAGCAAACATACAGAGCTACAAGGCATTTCACCCTTTTCAGCAAAGGGCGATGCTGCAATTAGTGTTAAATAGTATGATGTGAACTTAGCAACGTTCTTTGCTGCCAGCGTTTTTGTATCAAGATGGCAAAGATTCAAGGTTACAAAGACCTAGGAAGAAGTGGTGATTTTATATGTTGTGCACGTAGAGAAATTGAATAACTAAGGTACTTGGGTAATATTGGGGGAGGTAGAGGAACAAATATGTTCCTTTTAAGGTTCACAAATATCAGCAAATATTTGCCTGCATGCTGAATGCCTTAAGCTTTATACCGTACCAGAAAAAAATGACACCTTTATATAAACTTTTATGATTTCATATAAAAAAACATATTTTCTGGGACCTAATTGTGACTGTCATTATCTTATCTAATTAAGTATTGTATTGTTCTCATGATTTGCATGAGCGGTATAACATTTCAACCAGAAATGTTGTACAAAAGAACAGTAAAGGTACATAGCATGATAGGTAGATAGGGTGTATAAATCAGCCAAAGTGGGCAATTAAAGTATTATACAAATATGCTTTTTTGTGAGGGGCAGATATCGAAAGAAATACACATTTTAAAAAAAGGCTCACTATAGTTTGTGGGTCATTGGTTGTTTGTCCTTTTCAATTACATCTATGCCACTTCGGTGTAGTTTTACACATTTTAGTAAGAGGCGCAGACCTTAAGATGCAGTGGGTTTCAATGGTGGGAATCTAGAAAACAGAAAGAGAAATGGAAATCTGAACCCTTCAAAAGGTGGTTTGAGAGTTACCGGCAATATTAGAGGGTGGATTAGAAAATCCTTTGGGTGGTGGTGTTGTAGACGGTCAGTATGTAAGCAACGAAGTCTAAGGAAATTCGGTGCACCACTTTGAACTCAATTGTTTTTAGCTCAGAATGTCCAGGCTTTTTAACACGAGAGAATGGTGGGTGTTTGCCTGAGCAAAGTGAACAACCTTTTCTAATTGGTGGTAGAAATATTGAGAGGGACCCATGAACCTATGTTCATCACTTGATAAAGTGTTTCCCTTGTGTTCATAGTAACAAACTATTACACAGATATTAAACAGTTGAAAACTTCACTGAAATGTGTTGAAGTGAAGGAGAAACTTAAGTTATCTGGGGGTGGGGGAGTAGATAGAACAACAAGGAGTGATGGGTAAAAGAGAGTATAATAAGTAGAAGACTTCAGGAGTTCAGCATCAGGAACATTTAGAAAATCTAATGTCAAATAGCTTTGAAGCAATCAGAGAAATGTGAGTGACTGTAGGGTTAGAAGGTAAGAATGAAATGAAGATCAGAATAAATGTACAAAAATATTAAGAGAAGCCTAAAGAGGAGATGATGCCCTCAAGAGAGATACGTAGGACTAACCATCCATGCAACACGGCTGGTAAGTAGGATGGAAAAAAACCGCCTGATAGACATGCTTAAAATTTCGGAGCACTCTTTCATAGTGATTTATTATCTATCCCAATTAAACAGTATCAGAATTTGGACACTAATCTTAGTGCCTGAAATCCTAATGAATATTCAGGCAAGCATTAAATACTTCAGGAGAAAATGTGTCCTTTAAGAAGCAAACTAAACTCCCTGAATCTCAAAAAGGAGATTCTGAAGTTCAATCAAGATGATTGAACCTCCATTTGCAGATTCAACATTTCCTACTTCTTTCTAAGTAAGGTTAGCCTGCAGTTTGGATGTGATAGGTCTGAAGGGCACCAAGAGAGGGACAGAAGAACCTTACAGACAATAGTAATAAGAACAAGACAGAGTATTTTGTCAATTCTGAGTTCTACTTGCAATGATGGATTTTAGTTTAGTTGGTTTTATTGAACTTGCGTTTGATCATTTACTTTCTTTAAGTTATGTTTTGCGTTTAGTTTTTCTTCTATGTGTTTTTTTATTGGACAGAAGGAAGATTAGTCAGCTATTGGTCAAATAGAATGACCCTGTTTTTTAGTATTTTTGTTTGAATCTGGTGAGATCTTGGTGGTGCTCCTAATTGCAATTGTGGTAGTTTGATTGATTAAGTTCATATTGTCTTGTCTAAGTTTGGGGGCTGATAGAAGGTGTCATGTCCTTTAGGATAGTCCCATCATGTACATACAATTACATACATTTTGCCCCATCCACATGACATAACTGTCTTACAGAGGTGACCTTTTACCTAGTATCCTACTTCGGTCTCTTCGACACTAGGCTCTCTGTACCCTATCTTGATCCCTGTACCTGAAGTACATAAACATGTCCCCAGCCACAGCAGATTTAGTCTGTTTAAGGCTCACCACTTTTTTCAACCAAATCCAACAGCTGGCTGAGCATGAGTGTTTTTGTTTAGAAAAGGGTTATCAAAGGATTAGTAAATGTTTTAAAAACATATTGATTCTAGAAGAAACCCTATAGTGACCACTTTAGTATAAAAGACCCTCACTCCTCCTTACAGAAGGAGAGGAGAATTCCTTTCAGGGTGGACAGATACTCTGCAGGCTGATCCTTCGACAGGCAGAGACCTGACATCCCTTACGGGGTGCCATCCTTGATGCACAGACGGAGTCCTTCATTCAGAACCATCAGGTGAGGGGTTAGCACTTCCCCTGGGGATTCCTGGCTCCATTAGGCTATATCCTAGCACTTCCATACACATGCTTCACCTACATATCTAGGCTAGGTTCATTTAGGTAGGCTACGCATAGTAGGAGCACACCAATGCTATTGTTTTATATAATCTGCTTTTATTCATCTAAATAGTACTATGGTAGGAATGTATCTGCTATTTACAATATTGGTGCAAGCAATCACATTTGTCTGCTCCTGTCTTTTGATTGTTGCCGCCAATATGTTTCATACTAGACTGATGCTTGATCAATAAATAAGTATTGAAACTATTCCAATCTTCATTCTATGCATATTCTGAGAAAAGGCAAACACGAGTAACTGAGTGAAAGATACTGTATTGTTTCCACGATACCTGAGGATTCAGGGTTTCATGTTCAGTGGTTGCCAGAAACTACCTACACCGCTGTAGAATACAGGGGGGTGGTAGTGGCACTGTAGAGCTAGCTGGTCAAACAGCTGACTCATCCTTTGGGGTTGTCCAGAGTCTATCTGCACACCAAGCCTTCAGTTTAGGTCATTTGAAATGGACCCTGGGGGGTCCTAGGAACTACACGACAAAGGTAACAATGGTTAACAAAAGTATGTAAACATAACTTCAATCACAAGGAAACAAAAATGCACTTTGTGGAATATTTAACTCAAATTCACATTCAGTGAAACTATTATGAGTGTAAACATCATGTTACATATTTAGCAAATCCAGTTAGAGTATGTGGTATGGTCATAATGACAAGGGTCATTATGACAAGATTAAGGGCGTTTGGGCTGCATTTAATACCAACTGTAATTTATGCGATAAGTGCATTGCTTGAATGTCCTCTTTGGTGCCAATGAACACATATGGTTTTCATCATATCACTCACTTACTACATATGAGTTGCATCCAATCTCTCAACATTAAATATGGTTTGTATCAGATCACTTAATACACCAATTTACCATAGAACTCCTGGTTCTTTACCCTCACTAGACCAAATACCAATTTATGCTGATTATATCAATGGTTTAGCCTCATCCTGATATGCCCCTTCTACTTCTGCCTTAGGTAACTGAAAAATCTGGGGCCTGGTCAAGAATATTGTGCTGGGTGGAGTTACACAACATTGAGGAAATTGACTGTTTCCAGTCGCTGCTATGTCTTAGCCTCTTAGCCCAATTGACATGAATCCCTAAAGGTCAGAAATACATGGTGTTTGTGAGATATGAAGTTCTCCAATGTCAGTTACATTCAAATGCTAGTTAATTCAATTTTCATTATGGTCAGGGGAAAAGGGGAAAATTGTAGGTGAAAAATGTTCTTTGTTTTTGGAAACTATAACATACAGGGGCCGATTCCGATTTCGGTCGGAAGGGCACCGAATCAGGTTCGGCATTAGCGGACCCGATTCGGAGGCCGAATTTCCATCCGAGTCGTACATGGGTCCAGACATCGAAGTTCAATGCGAACAAGGGCAAAATCTCCGTCCGAATCATTTCCAGGTCCGGCCCGCTCCATACGACTCGGTCACAAGCATACCGTGGCACGCAATGGAGACGTTTCACGACCGAGCAAGTATGATGCTCGATTCGGGAAGCCGGATCGAGTTGGAGCGTGCAGCTCACAATAGCTCCTGGAGTTGGACTTTGGGGGTCCACATCGGACCCCTGTTATCAGCAGCCTTACGACTCCGACACAGGGGGAGACCCATGGGTCTCCCCAACATAGGCATGTACGGTGCGGATGGCACCGACGCATACCCACAGTCCGCACTTGTCCACAACGTACCCATTCAGTCAATGGGAGCCCATGCACGCGTCATTCAACTGGCTCCCATTTACTTCAATGGGAGTCCGAACGAACTGAGTCCGACAGCATACGGCCGCATCATACTTGCTTGGTTGGACTGCAGGAGTCCGGATCGGTCAGAAAACACCCTGGATCCGGCTCGGTCAGAGACCTTTCCAACCCAGATCGGAATCGGCTCCATAGTTAAAAATTTTTTTTAAAGAAGGGCAAACTAACAACTGAGTTCTTATGGAGAAACAAAGTAGCGCAGAATAGCATTGGGAACTGTCAACGCTCACAATGTTAGGTTGTCTGTTAATGAGTCTTGTAATGTGATCAATGATTGTTCATATTATGACTGTGACTATCACTTCCATTATTAAGAAGTCAACTGGAGACGCCTTTCATTTGGTAACAGCTGATATGAATTGGAAAATTGTTCCCTCTAAATATGACTTTAATCTCTGGTGCACCAAAGTCCCATAGAACAATAATGTGTGCAACACTTTTTTATTTGGACTCAATAAAATGAGAATGCCTGGGCAAAAAAAGGCGAGATCAGGAAAATATCAGTTGGAGGGCAAGTACCTGCAATTTATTTTGTTGGAATTGTGTGCAGCATATAATAGAGCCAGCCAGAGAGCCTTCACTTATTATGCCTCTCGCTTGAACAACAATGCAGAAAATGTATGGGGGCTTTTAAAACATAAAAATAGTCTAAGCATTCTTTGACATAATTAAATGTTTTTTTTATAGTGCTGTACGCAGTATAGACCGCTAAATGCATGAGTTTATCCAATGGTGAAACATATAGAAAATCATAATTTCCTTAATTTCTATATTGGCATTTTCTGTTCTATGTTTCCTTCTATAAATATTGTTGTCATTACTAAAAACGTAGTAATCTGATTTAGTAGAGCAGATAAATGTGATCCTACTAGGCAGTCATTGGTACATGAGTACATATGATTTCAACTACTCGCACAGTATTCAGATATCCCAACACAAAATCTGAAGAAGAACAAAAGGAATATCAAACGTCTCCAAACATGTTACTTGTACATTATCATATTGTTTAATGTTATCATAAGAGAAGATATGCACAATGCTCTGAAATATTATATCTTTATCATCTTATGTGTAGGTACGATAACTTCTAATTGATTAATCCAAACAATGTCAATTTGATGAGCTAAAATAACATTAGAAACTTGGAGCTAAGGATGTTCAGCATTGGTCTGATATATGTGGCTACCAGTAGCTAACTGAATTTTAATAAGTTCCTGGCAACTCAACTAAAATCATCTCAGTGTATCTATTAGAATCTATTAAGCGGAAAACGCATCAATACACAATAAATTAATGTTAGAATGCAGTATGTATGGGTTAATACATTTTAGGCACGAAACTATTGGTAAAAAGTTATATTTAACAGACTGATTGAAAACAAGGTGAAAGAAAGGTTCTACAGAGTCAACACTTTTTATGATAGTACATTCAAATAAACACTGCTTTAATAACTGATATACTCATCTTCTGTGAAAACGTTTGCAAACATTCTACGACTGGATTTAGAATAGTATTTTAGCTAGTCGCACAATATTAAAAACCACTACCATATTAATAAACATACCATGATGTTTAATATCAAATTGATGCACATTGATTTGTACTATGCTTCAGTTTTGTGGAAAGCACCTTGCCGAATTTTCCAGTGCTAGAATTTGGATAGACATCATCTAGTTCTGAGGTATTGTCAGGGAAAAGACAAGCTAGGTTTCTAAATAAATGTTTTCTAAATTAAAGGTTCAACCAAAAATAATGATAAATGTAAAATGTATTATTCTTTCAAAAAGTTGCAACCCACATTTTTTTGTAAACAGATATTTCAGCTGTTTATCTTTACATAAATACATGTTATTGTGCTGTATGTGAGGATCTGGAGTATGTTATATGATTATTAAAGGTGGTTATCACATGGTAAAATAGATACAACTCCATAGTTTTCAGAAACTTATGTACTTTGTACTTTCTGTACATTGTTGACTATTATAAACGTTGTTGTGAGTTAGGAGAAGGTAGATATAATTTAATTGAGTCAATTTGTCTTGGCCTTTTAGGCATCCATTGCTACATTGGTAGGTATGGCTTCCAATTGTAAAGTGATCAGACATCCTGAGACTAAGGGCATCATTTGTCCGCCCGCCATCCTGACGGTAAAAGGGAACGCCCGCCATATGTGTGAGGGTCCTATGGGTGACATTAGGATGCACCTGCCACACTGGCGGGCGCATCCTGCATTGTTAACATTGCGGCGGGCGATGCTTTGGGCACCGCCTGCCGCAGTGCCAAAAATGCATGTCATGCATGTGCATGCACAACGTGGCAGGCACCGCAAAGGGCCCGCAAAGGGCCCCTTACCTCGAAATCCGCATGCCTTTCCATGGCGGCAACGCCGCCATAGAAAGGCTCCCTCCCGCCTGCTTCCTGATATGGATGGCGGTGTCTAGCAGACACCGCCACCATATGAAACCCTTTTCCGCCCGGTCCACTTGTTGACCAGGTGGAAAAGCGGCGGACAGTCTTCCCGTCCTCCGCATTCCCCCCGCCATACTAATATGGTGAGGGGGAAATGGGTGGCTGGCGGGCTAGGATGTAGGGAGGATCGCCACAGCCATGCGGGAGGTGGTGATCCACCCTACATCCTATTGGGCCCCTATGTCTGACACAGGACAAAAAGCATACCCACCTTCTAAAAATATGTTTTTTTGGACATTATCATATGGTGTAATGTAAAGAGGATGTGTTCGCATAGCCACAGAAGACCTTAATGCTGTCTGCAACGTCTTAGAGGCTTATTTACAAGCCCTTAGCGGCACATTTCCGTCACAACCCATCACTTTTGTGATGCTCCAGAGGCAACATTAAATATGGTTTGTATCAGATCACTTAATACACCAATTTGCCATAGAACTCCTGGTTCTTTACCCTCACTAGACCAAATACCAATTTATGCTGATTATATCAATGGTTTAGCCTCATCCTGATATGCCCCTTCTACTTCTGCCTTAGGTAACTGAAAAATCTGGGGCCTGGTCAAGAATATTGTGCTGGGTGGAGTTACACAACATTGAGGAAATTGATTGTTTCCAGTCGCTGCTATGTCTTAGCCTCCTAGCCCAATTGACATGAATCCCTAGAATTTGGATAGACATCATCTAGTTCTGAGGTATTGTCAGGGAAAAGACAAGCTAGGTTTCTAAATAAATGTTTTCTAAATTAAAGGTTCAACCAAAAATAATAATTAATGTAAAATGTATTATTCTTTCAAAAAGTTGCAACCCACATTTTTTGTAAACAGATATTTCAGCTGTTTATCTTTACATAAATACATGTTATTGTGCTGTATGTGAGGATCTGGAGTATGTTATATGATTATTAAAGGTGGTTATCACATGGTAAAATAGATACAACTCCATAGTTTTCAGAAACGTATGTACTTTGTACTTTCTGTACATTGTTGACTATTATAAACGTTGTTGTGAGTTTGGAGAAGGTAGATATAATTTAATTGAGTCAATTTGTCTTGGCCTTTTAGGCATCCATTGCTACATTGGTAGGTATGGCTTCCAATTGTAAAGTGATCAGACATCCTGAGACTAAGGGCATCATTTGTCCGCCCGCCATCCTGACGGTAAAAGGGAACGCCCGCCATATGTGTGAGGGTCCTATGGGTGACATTAGGATGCACCTGCCACACTGGCGGGCGCATCCTGCATTGTTAAGATTGCGGCGGGCGATGCTTTGGGCACCGCCTGCCGCAGTGCCAAAAATGCATGTCATGCATGTGCATGCACAACGTGGCAGACACCGCAAAGGGCTCGCAAAGGGCCCCCTACCTCGAAATCCGCATGCCTTTCCATGGCGGCAACGCCGCCATAGAAAGGCTCCCTCCCGCCTGCTTCCTGATATGGATGGCGGTGTCTAGCAGACACCGCCACCATATGAAACCCTTTTCCGCCCGGTCCACTTGTTGACCAGGCGGAAAAGCGGCGGACAGTCTTCCCGTCCTCCGCATTCCCCCCGCCATACTAATATGGTGAGGGGGAAATGGGTGGCGGGCGGGCTAGGATGTAGGGAGGATCGCCACAGCCATGCGGGAGGTGGTGATCCACCCTACATCCTATTAGGCTTCTATGTCTGACACAGGAGAAAAGGCATACCCACCTTCTAAAAATATGTTTTTTTGGAGATTATCATATGGTGTAATGTCAAGAGGATGTCTTCGCATAGCCACAGAAGACCTTAATGCTGTCTGAAACGTCTTAGAGGCTTATTTACAAGCCCTTAGCTGCACATTTCCGTCACAACCCATCACTTTTGTGATGCTCCAGAGGCACATAGTGCAGGCCCATATCTACGAGGTCATGGAAAAGCCACCCTGTGTGGCTTTTCATGGCCACGTAGATATGGTGTGAGGCAACGCAGCACAAGTCACTGCGTTGCCTCACATTGTGTCTGGGAGGCATGCTGGGGGTGATGCTGTGGTATTGACACATTCTCAGATTTAGAACATAGCCTAAATCTGGGAATGAGTACTGTGTGCCTTTCAAGTGCAGGTGCAGTGATTGTTTTTGTGAAGTAATGTGTCCTTTCCTGCACCGGAGTTCAAAGCAGGCACCCTTGCTCCATGGTGCTAGGGTGTCTGTATTGGTGCAAGACTGACTAAATGGCACCAGTGCAAAGTATAAGACAGGGATTCTCGTATTGCCCTTAATATGGCACATCCCTTCACTTTCCTTATGGTGCAGCAAGCTGACTCGCGGCACAATGTGGCGTAATTGTGTTGTAAATGAGCCCCCAATGAACTCCCTAGTTTGGTCTTAATCTTGTTATGCCACTTGTGTTATCAGGAAAGAAATATCAGTTGGCAAACTGTGTGCATTTTTACTGTATTGATCAAGAAAGTCTTATCTTTCATCACAAAGATTTATTTTTATGTTTTTTTTTCACAGACAGAAGGATCAAGGCTTCAGAGAGAACTCAAAGGATATTTAGCGGCCATTAAAGGTGATCTAAAAAGCTTTCATTCTTTTTCTTTTGTGACATGTTTTTGGGCACAGGATAAGGATGTGAACATGTATGTACCAATCCATTGTTGTCTGTCAAAGATTTGCCAGTGCTGAGCTGCTGCGTCAAAGAGGCCAGAATAAAGCCAACCAGTGAACAAACATGGTGGTCTCAATAGAAAAATTGAAGAATGAATATAGAGGAGATTGCAAATACCGCTGTGTCTAATTCCGAACAACGCATGACCCCTTCATGTTGGGGAACAAGTATAGAAAGGATTTCACCACCAACTGTTGACCTGCTCTTGGTGGTCACTGACATTTTTTTAAATTAGAGGCTGCCAGTACTAGCAACTGCTATGCCTGGATTAGCCTTTGGCACCCCTGGAAGTGATCCCACTGCTCCCGGTCTCTGGATTATGATGTCAGTAGTGAGAACAAAAGGCATGCATGTTTTTAGGAGCCCTGTTTCTTAGCTGAGATTCCCAAGCTTTCCCTTTCCCGTAGCCATTCACCAGTTTAAAGGGACTAAAGAAGCAGAAAAAGGAACGTCATTATGCCCTTGGAGTCATACGCGATGTCATTCCCGCTACCCCTGTCATTTTGATGAATAAATATATATGTCTACAGCTCTGCAAAACATTTGAATATCAGTACTGTGATGTGTTGTCAGTCCATAGCACATCCTGTGTATGATCCTATAACAGCAGCTAGAAATATAGATCCAAATTGCACTCACCTTGTGCCTTCTGTCTTACCAATTCCAAAAACCCAGACAGGGAAATTTGGTGATATAGCTTTTTAGGTTGCTGCTGATAAAACTTGAAGCAGCCTCCTTTTTACTTTTTGGCCAAAAGTGATTTAATTGCATTGAACCCGTTTACTGCGCCCGCGATTTTGCGGAAGTGCGGCACTTCCGCAAAATGGGCGGGGCCGCGTCGGCCATTGGAAGGGGTTAATAAAGCTCTAAAATGTGTCTGTTTTAATTGTAGTACTCTCCCTTCTGTTTAATAGTAGTTAACTACAGGTTTAATTGCTAAGATGCCTCGGCGAACATGCGATATACCAGTCTTACTTCATAGACCATGGACCAACAGACTCCAAAAAGTAGCTCAGGCACTACTGGTAGCTCACCATCACTCTTAAAGTAGCTCTCAGAAGTGAAACGAAGCCCAGTACCTCATTCAAACAATATGTGCATTTTAAAGAATGCAGCACTGCTCATCTCAAGACCCTCAGAGTGACAGCCAGACAAACCCATTGCAGGGTCTCATGAGAACACTCAAACTGCCATATTAGCTTAAGGAGTCTGCCAGATGTCCATCTGTCTCCAGTGTCATTCTAGCTAAGTCATAAGGAGACTGGCCATGTTGTAGAATCTTCTCTATTAGTCACACCATGTGTGTGAACTATAGGCCATACAAGAGGAGTGCCAGCAAAAGCCAGTGCTGGCCTGCCTGTGAATGTGTAAACTGCAACAACAACAAAAAGATGAATTAATCTCAGCCACTGGCAATCTCGCGAGGTACATTCCAGTTTATCGTTCTGTATGCAGGTGTGCACAAGTATGTCTGTGTGACTTTGTGCCCCTCGCTAACATATAGTGTTGCTCCCTGAAAGCTATGCTTGGTGTCAAAACCAACAAAGGTATATGCTACCCTTGTCACATAGGGGGTTCATCTCTGGCACAATTGTGTCCTTTAATGGCTAATAGGGCCAATACCATAATAATGCTCATCCTTGACTACTTTGGGCATTCATGGTCTAGGTGTGGCATACTGTCAGCCATCATTGGCATATTAAGAGCATGAATGGCCTGCTTTTACCTATCACTGATGTAATGTTACCCGTCACATAATAATGGCCATGACTGATAAATGGTGTCAAGCCATATCACTATGGTGGTCCTGGTATAATAGGGGGCATTATTGCCATAGTACAGGCATCCTTGGTGTTATGGTTAGCATCTCTGGCCTATGATTGTAATACCTGGACATTTGAAGTAGAATATGTCTATGCAAGCCATTTGTACTTGTAAGAACCTGATGAAAATGATAAGCTGATGTTTAGGGACTGTGTATTTCCTAAAAATGAAAACTGATTTTTTAAGACAAAAATTATTTTTTTTAAATCGAAAATGGATTTCCAGAAAATTATATGTTGAAGAAGATAAAAGGTAGCATTTCCAAAAACATATTTAAAAAGTAAATATATTTGAGTATTGAAAAATTATCTCTTTGGTTATGTTTTTGTGCCAGAGGGACATGATGCATTGGCTGTTATCTGATTAGTCATTTAAAATGTATAAACTTGTTCTGGCATTTCTGCAGGTAACTGCCCATGATGATCTTTTCGGGTGAATACTCCTGATAATTCTGCTTAGGGAAGTTATGGTGTAATGGTAGCATAGGCAGCCACTATTTAACAGTGCTAAAATTTGCTAGAAGCTTGGGAAGACTTTCCTTCAGCAGAATTGGCTCTCGCTAAAGAAAAGGGTTAGTGGCCCGTGCCATACACCAGCTGGTGGATGTACGACAGTAGGTTTCAAAACCTAAATAGCCATCATCAAACAAGGGAACATTTTGAATGTCTTTTAATGAAAAAAAAATTGTCCTCATTTGCCTGTACCTCATGACCAGAAACTATATAGCCAACCACCTATTCGTGCGACCAAGCCTGGAGCGCACACTCCACCACCATAACCTTGTACACCAGCCTGGCGGGAGACTAGATCTGGGTTTACTGAGGCATTGATGGCGAGTGGCAAACTGCCAAACCCATCCCAGACTCCGTCGAGGTAGAAGCTACCGCCACACCCAGCTCATATCTAACGGAACCACCACAATGGACCCTGGAGTTTGGAGGCATAATCATAGGACCCGGGGGAAAAAAGGAAAAAACCAAAAAAAAAACCCCGGTGTTAAACATACGACCACTAACTCCAAGAAGTCAAAAGATTCCAAAAGGTGAGGTTATTACTGCTGCAGGATCTGGCCAGATCGACTTTTGATGTTTCAAATAGGGATGATAACCAACTGGCATGTGTTGGCGCCTTGGAGTCGACCCAAAATTTACATATCTGTCGCCGCGCGAGTAAAATTGCATAAAACAGCTGCCTAGCTGGGCCAGTAACATTATCATCCATCCCAGAGATTACCAGTGTTAGTGTGCAGGGTAAGATTACTTTGAGTATCGAGCCCAATGTAAGCAAGACTTCTGCCTAGAACGCCTTGATTGGAGGACAATCCATAAACATGTGAACATCTGATGCGCCTTGGAGACTACACTTATTGCAGCATTTTCCGGATTGAAACATCGCAAGCCGTTGTGGTGACCAATAGGCTCGATGAACCGAGAACAAGTGATTCCAACTCAACCATGCAGGCTTGACAGTTTTATAAAGAAGAGCGAATGATCTTATCCACCATTCCTCCCCTTGAAGGTCCATGTCCACGGCCCACAGTTCATCCGGGAGGTCAAAGTCTCCATCCACCTCCTCCAAAATTGCCCAATACCAGTGCGCTACCTCCTTGCCCCCTGGAGGTTTCTCCGCAAGCTGTTGTTCTAGCACACTACGCCTCCCCACTAGGGTATTCTTCTGAAGGAGCTCTCTAGACCAGCTTACAAGTTGTATGCATTTAAACCTTGAATGTCTTTTGTTGATGATTGTTAGATGCACAGGACTGGATAAAGAACGTTTTTTTTGTTCACACTGAATGAATCCTTTGAGATCTGGACAGGATCCAATGTTTTTGCACTTGGGAAACACTTGTGCTGGAGAAAGGACTCATGAGAAGGTGGTGTGACTTGCAATCCTGATGACTTGCAAAGCCTTGTTCATATTACAAGGCCAAAAGTTTGAGAATTGCTTTTGAGAACATATTTGGCATTCTTTTTGACTATCATTGTTTGGAATTTTGCGTTTTTGTAGTTGATTAGACTGATTTTAGTGAGGAACAATTCATGTTTCTAGTTGTAACACTCATGAAATATTAAGGAATGTGATTTTACACATTTTTGTTTTGTCACAATACAGTAAATGTCAAGCAGTTTTAGTGTTTCTGCCTATATGTTAAAAGGTGCAAAAATATTTTGTAGTATTTATGAGGGATGTTTTGGTGTCTCTTTTTTGATTTGGCAAGTTATCTTACCCACCAGGGTTTCAGATGTTTCAATAATCTCCTGAGTACTGCCAGTTGAGTGGTAAACCAACTTTTGTAGCAAATGGTGATGGTATTGACTATAATCCATAAGCCCATTAACTACGAAGGGGGCAGGTTTCCAAAAACGAAACAGCTCAAACAGATATATGGAATATTTAAAAAATATTTCCGTAGGCTGTTCTAAACCATGGCCAAATATGGTCACCCATGGTGGAAACTGGAGAAACTCATTATTTGTCGATCCACATAAGAATGGATCAACAAGTGTAATTCCACAGTTTTCCTGGAGGTGAAAGACCACAAACCTAGTTCTGCTGTCTTTCTCTGCAGCACTGCTATACAAGCATTGCTATATACATGGGATCAGTACTGCAGGGCACTGAATCGTTTTGCTTTTTTTGCATTTTAGCATCTATACTGTGATTTAGATCCTATGGCAGACAGCGTTTTGTGTCTTTCTCGATTCACACTAACATGTCAGCTCAATTGTCTAAGCACCGTTATGAACAAAGGCATGCAATATTGTGAGTGATTCATTGCGTGAATGGCTTCCCTGTTAATGGATTTCAGCCCGCTATCCCAACCAGACTATGATGCATTTATGAGGCTGGTATTGTATGCTTCCACCGACAGAACAGCTTGACTTCACGTTCTTCTGCCTTTATTTTAATTGCTTGAAATAATGCTAAAATTAGGCTATTTTTCCTGCTCTGATTATAAGCCTTATGAGAACACAGTCACACGCCTGCTGAATGATTTTTATTATTCAGGTTTAAAATGAAAATGTGTTCTACTGCCTTCCCTTCAGATAACCAAAAAGTCCTTCAATCCAAATGCTTCTTGATACCTATTGTCCGATACTCCTGCTTTTGCTTACATATCACTCTTTCGATAGTGTGCCTTTCAAAATAAGTGTGAGGTGCATAAATCCTAATTTTTACGAGTTCTGTCGTAATGCAGTAAATATACATGCTACAGAACATCACAGACGTGCACCACATATGTGCAATCTCAAGGGGCGTGATGTTGGGGTGTTGTCTTCTCCAAAAGTCATCCAGTTATTGACTGTAGGTTAGGAGTGCCCCTTTCATGAATTGGATTAATCACTTTTTGGGGGCTCCATTGAAAACAAAAGAGTGCTACATGTCCAATAATTGGTGGTGTAACTTTCTGTGCCAACATTCCAATGATTGACTTTTTCGTGTATCCCTGTTTAATTTATGATAATTTATAACATTGGTTCCTAACCTTTTAACTTCTGTTCACCTCTACTTAATCATTACTGGAACAAGGGGACCCCCACTGAATCATTATTAAAATCTGCGTAAATTCACTGAGTCATTACTGGGAGCTGGGTAACCCCTGCCTAAGCATTTTTGATAATATGAACCACATAACAATGCACAAAAATACCATAACAAGGCATTCTGCAAACAAATACACAAATGTATTGTTATCTCATTTTCAAACAAATTAAAAAAAACACAGTTTTTATTATAATAGAATTTTGTTTTTTTTACAAATTCAATTAAGGCCACTCATTTTCCATACTGAATTCTGTTGGATGGTCAATCTGCAGTTGTAAATTACATTTTTAGCCATCAATTTCAAATTCCTTCATATTTACAGAACAATTTAAAATGTTCAAGTGCACATTTTTCTTCTTCTTTATTCATATACACATTATTAATTCAATTCAGTTTATAGCTCTCTGCGTAGCTCATAAAATGTTGTCTCATCCAGCTCCTACTGTCTTAGTCAATATGCTAGTGCCGTACAGTCCGAGACGCCCTCTTCGCTCCTCGGATCAAAGGCTGATCTGTATTCCCAGTTTTCACAGAATCAGAGCAGGTCGTCGATCTTTTAAGGTGCTGGCGGCCAAATTGTGGAATTCTCTCCTCTCTGTAATTAGAGGTCTCCAGAATCATTTAGAGTTCCGCAAAGCTATAAAGACACGGCTTTTCCCGGGGTAATCGTGGACACTTTTCTTTTCTTCGGATTTGCTTCAATCCATGCATACCTGAGTAGCGTCGGGACGCCCCGTCGCTGGGGCAGCTATGCGCTGTACAAATTAAGTAAATAAATAAATAAATAAATGATCTGGTAATATTATTTAATTTTCTAAGCAGTCACAGACCCCCTGAGTGGGCTTTGCAGACTTTCAATGGTCCTCAGATCACAAGTTAGGAACCACTGATTTATAGCATTCTCTCCAGAGGAGGTGGAATGTTCAATTTATTTGATAGCCCTTCTGACTTCTTGCACTGTTCAAGTAGTTCAAAGTCTGCACCCATGTTATCAGCCGTGTTTACTGCTCAAGAGCCTTCAACTAACAGCATACTCCTCAGCATGGAGCTAAAATGATGTATTCGAACATGGCAATGTAATCTTACTCTTCTGAAAATTGTTCCGATGGAATGTTGGGGGCTGGGGAAAAATCCTCAGTGGTACTAATTATGAAGGGGAATTTGCCACAGTAATTTCCTCTAAAAGAGTGGTAGTTGCTGAAAGACGTTGTGCTCCTGGAGTCTCATTCTCCTCACCCATCACCTCTCATTAGAGAGTTTGATGTTCCCAAAAAGAACTAAAGGAAAATGTGTATGAAACCGGAGTGTAATCCTTAATAGTGGTTGTAGGAAATTGGGTTACTGGTTGAGAGCGGGGTAAAACCCTACTGAAGCAGCAACCACAATTCGTGTCATGGTGAAACACAAGGAAACCCCCAAATTAACTTGCGCTTGACATGGTAGATTGGCACCAAATCAGTAAGGCTTAACTTAGAGGCAATGTGTAAAGTATGTATGCAATACACAAACAGAAATAAAGTGAAAACACAACGCAAGCAAAATCCAGCTCTAATACAGAAAAATATAGTACATTTAATAAACCATTTGACACCTAAACAACAGAAATCCAATCAGAAGACCAGGAGATATGCAGTTTAAAGATTTAGTTAATAATAGTGCTTAAAAGCACCAAGCCCCAAATGTGTGCCGGGACAAAGTCACAAGTTCAAGCTGATCACGATGGAACACGGGCTAAATACATGCACCAAGTTAGACCTGCTGAGCAAAGTACCTTAAATTAGATGCAGGCATAATTGGCTTAATTCTCTCTTGCATAATTACTCATAATTACAACAAAATGACTCGGAATTATGTGTAGCTACATGAGAAGTGTGATCCAGCATTTAGCGCTATTTTCTCAGTGCAGAATGCACCCTCACATCCAGAATGGGCCAGATTATGCATTTTGCTCTATATAAATAGCACTAAATGCTACAGGAGTTGAATAGCTATAGCTAGAAAACAACTTGATATCTCTTAGTTTATTGTTTCTGTGCTCCTGCAGTAGGATTTCTGCCTCAAATTACTCTTAATTATTCAAACTGGCGTAATTTTGCATCACAAGTGTAATGAGTAATTACTAAAATTACTCCTATTAGTCTTGTGTAGTAACATTTTCCCCTAGTCCTCCCTTAAATCCTAGTTGCTGGTCTGGACATGCCCAGGACTGGAGAGGCTCTGGCAGGGGGGGGGGGGGGGGGGGGGGGGAGTGGTGAGGGGGGGGGGGGGTAGAGAGGGAGTTAGCGCGGGCCTGAGGTTGGGAGGTCCCCCATGACCCACTCCGCAGCTCTTAGGGGTATTGGATGGCCTTGATGGTAATAGATCGTACAAGCGCCTGCTGGGGACGTCGTTGGCCGTGGCCAAACACAATATTGCTCTTCATTGGCTCCGAGACTCTGCACCAACGGTTAAGGGCTGGAGGGAGGTGGACTGGTGCGAGGTCCAGGAGGAGGCCCTCTGCGAAGCCCGGGGTGCGCCTGAACGATTTACAAGAATTTGGGGGAAATGGTTTAACCTGCTGCCACCATGAGCGCTGATATCTCTGCTGTGTTTTGCTCCATCGACAAGTTTGTGCTGCCGGACTAGGACATTAGTCACCCGTTATGTACGCTGCTAAATGTTTCTTTTTTTTACCTGTACCTACTAATTGCTGAGCTGCCACCAACAACTTTTCTTTGTTGCTTCCAAAATGCCAATAAAGTTGATTATCAAAAAAAAATCCTAGTTGCAGAGCATTGCAAGGTCCTGCTTTGAGGGGGCATCATGCAGCAGTGGTTGCGAGGTCCTGCATATTGGATGCGTCACAAATCAGCAGGTCCAAGGAGCTGCGGAGGTGTAATGTGAGGCCCTGTTCCAAGAACACTTTACACAGCGAGGGTTCCATGGAGTTGCAGGGCTGCATTGTGAGGTCCAGCGTTGAGGATGCATTGCACATCAGCGCTTCCAAGGAGTTGTGAAATCCTGCTTCGGTAAAGCATTGCACAGTGGCAGTTCTGATTCAAAGCTGCAAGGGGATGCGTCACGCTGTGTTGGTTCTGTTAGACCCAAGCTAGACTTACAGTGCATCTTCATTCCCACTTCCCAGGGTCCTGGACTAATGTGGCACCACTTGGAGGGTAGGACTAACTGCAAGTAGAATACAGGTTCAGGGTTCAAGGTGGTTGGTGCATTTTCTGTCCCTGCAGCTCTGATCAGGAGGCCAGTCAACTAGCCCTTGCATTCGTTCTGATAGCTGTGGGTTCAAGATGCAGGTCCAGTCCTTGTCACTCAGGTAGCAGTGCAACAGGCCACGGGAACGACAGGGCAGCAGAGAAGTAATGCAGGTAGCATTCCTTCTTGCAATAGAACAGCACAGCAGACCTTCTTCTTTTTCTTCCACAGATCCAGATGTGAACAGTAAATTAGGTCTGAGGATCCAATAGTTAAACCTGATGCCCAGTTTCAAGTAGGAGGAACTTTTGGAGTCCTCCCCCACAGAGGTGCCAGGAATTCCCAGCTTTCCTGCCCTAGCTTGTCTGGGAGCACAAACAAACTTGTGAAACCATTTGTGAGTGTGCCGAGGGGGAACCTTTATGATGTGTAAGTGTGGTAGTTGACAGCTCAGCTTCCCTATTAAGTCTGAGATTGCCCGTCCTGCCAACACTTATTCTCCCTTTGTCTCACTGTCTTGGAGCAATACACGAAGACCACCTGCCAGCTATACCTACTCATGTGACCCAGGATATAGGTTGCAGACACCAACGGGCACATGCATCAACCTATTTAGGAAGTGAAAAACGGTGCGAATCGGTAAATTCGGCCGTTTGCTCTTCCTAAATACGTTTTTGGGATTCATGAAACAATTTTTCAAAATTCGCTTTTTTTGCATTTCCTAAAAATGCGAATGCATTTAAGGAATCGCATTTGTTCGATTCCTTAAATGCAATGCATCAATTTTTAAAAAAATGTGAATTTTGAAATAGGAAGTGCAAATTAACACGAGGTTGACCCTCGTGTTAATTTGCGAAATTCTTTAAAAATGCACAAAAATGCATTTTGGAAAGTGTCATGTTGCACACACACAAGTCCTTAGAACATGTGTGTGTGAAACATGCACTTTAAAATACATTTCAGGAGTGCGGGGGGGGGGTCCTTTGGACCCCCCTCTGCACCCTTGCAATGCATCAACAAATTGCGAATTCCAAAAAAAAGAAATGCATAACGGCATTGATTCATATGAGCCTCTAGGCCCATAGGAATCAATGTAATGCCATTCCTTAATTGCGATTCGCAATTAAGGTATCGCAAATTCCGAAAATTAAGAAATCCTACAATAATTTAGGATTTCTTGATGCATAGGATTTTGCAATTCCTAAATTGCGATTCCTTAATTTTCGCAATTTAGGAAATGCAAATTCCTACAATGATGCATGTGCCCGTAAATGGTTAGGACAAGAGATTGGCAACTTTCTAAAAGTGGCATTTTCAGATTTATGACTTAAAATCCAACTTTTCTATAAAAGAGTATTTTAAATTTCAGTTCTTTAGAGACCAAACTCAGCATCCTTCCTGCTCTCAATTGAAGTTATCACTTATTAAATGTAATATGGAAAGATGATGTCTTATGGGGAAGGCAGACCTTGAAGTATTGAAAAACAAATTTTAGAGCTTTGAATTCCAGTGCATGTAAAAGTCAAAAGTACATGTCAGCTTTTTAAATGCACTGCACCCTGCCTTGTGAGCTGTGAAGGGGTGACTATATGTATTAAACAAGGAGGTTTAGGCCTGGCAAAAGTTTTTTTTGCCTGGTCAACATGTCAGTTTAAACTGCACACACAGGTTGCAATGAGCGGCCTGGGACATGTATAAAAGCTACTGGATGGGTGGCTCAGTGAGTGCTGGAGGCCGACTAGTGATTGTGCCAACTGGGTGTAAGCCAATATTACCAGGTTTTAGAGTGAGAGCCCCACCAGTTTTGCACTAGTTAGCAGTGGTAGAGTGCAGAGAGTCCTAAAGCCAGGAAAATAGGCCTTCCCATGCACTACAAAGAAGTATAGTCTGACAACACCAGTGGAATGATACACCATCCAATCAAAATGCTGTGAGACCAAAATGCTTCTCAGCAGAAACAAGTTTACGAGAAAGTGGGAAACTCAATATACCCTTGGGGGCTTGGGTGATCAATGTATTAGCAGGAGAGTGTGCCTACAAGGGATTTTCTAATTTACACACAGTTTTGACATTCAATATACAAATAATGATGGCAAGCTCCATTCAGTCTTTTACATTAAATTATTTAGAAATTCAATTGACTCCTTTGTACTCAAACCAATCTGTTACAAAAAATCTTACACAGGTGTCAATGTTTAAAAAAATAAGAATTTATACTGAAATAACTTTCAAAGGGTACAAAAAAGACTAATAAGAATGTCTAAGTAAAACAACACATAGCAACTAAGGATACCAGATTATTTGATGTTACAAACACCTCATTGTCACTAGTGTTGACACCTCTTTCCAACAAAATGTACAATACAAACATGTGTCTGATCAAACTGATAATAGGTCCTTTAACAATTAATTGTCGACGTTTCGGTTATTCGGTCTAGACCATGGGTACTCACAAACTTTCTCTCGGGGGCCAAATTTACAGTGTGGTTTGTATCCGAGGGCCGCACCAGTGGGGGTGGGGTCAGTAAGGGAGGGGGAGGGACTAGAGCAACAAAAAGAACTTTGACCATGAGGTTGAACACAGGTCCTTGCAGCGGATGCCTTCGTCCACTGAGCCACCAGACCCGGCATACACACATCTCTCTCTCTCTCTTTCTCTCTGTCTCTTTCTCTCTCTATCTCTCTCTCTGTTTCCCTCCCTCTCTCTGTCTCTCTTCCTCTCTCCCCCTCCCTCTCTCCCTGTCTCCCTCTGTGTCACTCATTCTGACTATCTCACTCCCTCTCACTCCCTCCCTCTGTCCCTCTCTCCCTCTGTCTCCCTCTCTCACCTTCCCTCTCCCTCACTCTGTCTCCCTCACTGTCTCCCTCACTCTGTCTCCCTCACTCTGTCACCCTCACTCTGTCACCCTCTGTCCGTCTGTCTCCCTCCCTCTATCTTCCTCTATCTGTCTCCCTCTATCTGTCTTCCACCCTCTGTCGCCCTCCTCCCTCGGTCGCCCTCCTCCCTCTGTCTCCCTCCCTCTGTCGTCCTCCTCCCGCTGTCTGTCTCCCTCCCTCTGTTGTCTCCTTCCCTCTGTCTGTCTCCTTCTGTCTCCCTCTGTCTGTCTCCCTCTGTCTCCGTCCCTCTCCCTTTCTCTGTCTCCCTCTCTCTCCCTTTCTCTGTCTCCCTCCCTCTCCCTCCCTCTGTCTCCCTCCATCTGTCTGTCTCCCTATGTCTGTCTGCCTGTCTCCCTTTTTCTGTCTCCCTCTCTGTCTCCCTCTGTCTCCCTCACTCTGTCTCCCTCACTCTGTCTCCCTCTCCCTCCCTTTCCCTTCCTTCCTCCCTCTCTCTCCCTCTCTTTCCCTCCCTCCCTCTCCCTCTGTCTCCTTCCCTTTCCCTCCCTCCCTCTCCCTCTGTCTCCCTCTCTCTACCTCCCTCTGTCACCCTCTGTCATCTCACCCTGCCTGTGTGTGCCCGGACTGAGACAGCTTCCCGGGCACACACACACAGCCGCACCGAGCACCTGCAGCTCCACTCTGACTATCCCTGGAGTCTCTCAGAGTCACGCTGCTGCAACCGGCAGTGTTTGTAGACTCTTTAAAAAAAAATTTAAACATGGGTACGATGTCTGCAAGGTCTGAAGGCCACCAAGGAAGGCTTGCCGGGCCACTGGCGGGCCGTACTATGAGTAACCGTGAGCTAGACCATCATCAGGAAGTAAAATTCAAGTGTTGGATGACCCTTGGGGAGCTACACAAACTGATTCAAATAAAATTTGCTTGGTTGAAAACCACAAAGGGCTGCTGATTAGGAATCACTGCTTCAAAATGAGATTATGCTGGTAAAGATGAATGCGGACCTGCCGGTTTTCTCATCGAGCTCCGATATGCCAAGATCTAGCTTGTGTCTAGATAATGTCTGGGCCCAACTTCAGTGACGTTCCACTGTCTCGGCAGCAGAACAAACAAAAGAATAAGGAAGAAAGCCAGCAAATCAGGAATATGCATTGGTAAGCCCATTAGGTTTCGCCTATGTAAATAATAATAAGCTGTTTTTTGTTGTAAGTTGTAGCTTGCTGAGCAGTTGAAAAAGTGTTAGGAAATAGTACAAAAAAGCAGTCTCTGTGTGAATTCGCAGCAATAAAAATGGAGGGCTGAACAAACCGGAGGTGCTGGATAGTTGAGGTGCACACTGGAGAACTAGAACCCTGACCTTTGTCGGCATCATAGATATTGTGTTGAGATCAGATGTGGTAGTACAAATTACAGTGAAAAGAGTCAATAAGTGGAAAGGGGAAGTAGAAGACAATGAGTGTGGTGTTTGCGGTGGAAGAGGAGAGTTTCCATCAGTGCACCAGGTGCATATTAAACCAGAGATGAATCTTGCATTTGTCTCTGTGCCTCTCCAGCAGTTAACAGAACAAACATTTTCTCAAAAGAAGCAGGACATTTTTCATTTCAGTTATTGCAAAAATACGATCTGCTCTCTCAAATTAGATTAATTTTGTGACCACATCCTTCACCTTTAGGCAGAGCGTGAGGCACTTGTGTATATGGTGCATGCCTCATGTCATAGCTGATTAGAATATTTGCTTTGCATCCACATGATTTACTTCTGTATGAGCAGCAGCATGTGGAGTTGAAACACATCTTTTAGAGCCCATGTGTGTGTTTTTTTCGCAACAATATTTGTTGAACGCTGAGTTGCTTCTTAACTAGCTGCCTCTCCTTCCTCCTACCTCCTATTTCTCTAATGTTGCTTCACTTCATGGCGTTCTCGTGTGTCCAGAGATGGCATAACAACTGCAATGCTTACCTTCGACTCGCATTGACATGCACACCTTTTGAAAATAGCATGTCTCTTAACTCTTTGCAGTGACACTCACACTTATGTTAAAGCATGTTTCTTAACCCTTTGCAGTGACGAGCACACCTAAATCAGAGAGAAGTGTTTTCTTAACGATTGCTCTTCTACATGATATCACCGCATGTGCAGAGGTGGTATAACAGAAGACGTTTGGCGGATGAAAAGGAGTGCTTGGGCCTTAGGACACTGATAAGAGCAAACACATGCAGCAAAAACAGGATATAGTGTGCAACATCTCCTTGTGTTTCCTATTAGAGTGCAACAGCCAATAGAAGCGAGAAAAAGTAAGTGGCTATAACACGAACCAATGAAAAGTAAGGGCAGGATTTAAGCCTCTTTTAAGATGTATATGAAACAAAATAGATTTTACAAGTACAGCACAAGAGCTGTGCAGGCAACACCTAAAAAGGAAGATAAATAGATAGACATCAAAGCTTCTAACCATGAGCGAGGGGCTAACCTAAAACTTACTCTAAGTCTTAAAAGAATTGTAAAGTCTTGTAAAGCTGTCTGTTAATGAGACCTAAAAATGTATCAAACTTCAGACTTAATTAAACTGCAGGTGTCATTGTTGTGCCCTTTTCAGGATCTATACATAACTTAACTGTTGGTAATTAGAAGTGGTAAATATGCATCTACCACTAGTAATAAGGTCACTAACACAGTATAGGGCTCAGAATAGGCCTCAGAAAATTATTCCCATGCTCAACCTAGGTAGCTTGGCTGTGAGCAGGCAGACTTAACTTCAGGGCCATTTATGTAAAGCATTCAAAAACATCAATTCTGTAAATAAGACACACCACACTATAAAAATCCAACACCAGTGTATGAAAATAGGAAATATTTGTATCTTTAAAATGACACCAAAATGAAAATTATCCAATGTAGAGACCCGGAGATATGAATATTTAAAGATTTAGCACTATATAGCACATAGAAACCTATAGTACCTATTGGGACATATGGGTGCCCGATACCACACAAAAGTCACGCTTCAGGCTAACTGTGATGGAGCCCTGCATGGCTACTTGTCGCTGTAGGCCTTCATCAAAGTTTTACCTTCAGACATTAGACTTTTTTGGAGCTTTTTGTGCGGGGGTCCCTCGATGCTCTTCACCAGACCAGGTTCGGTGAGGGTTTGATGGCTTTCTTTCCAGGGAGCTCGCGGTCAAGCTCTGGAAGTTGGACCTCAGGAGCTTTTAAGCAAAAAGAACCAGCAGGGTAGGCCGGCACGCAGTTAAAGGACACTGGCTTAGCTCTTGTAGTTTAGTAAGTCCCCCCTCTGGAGCTTTTTTTCAAAGTTGCTCCAAAGTTCTCTAAACCTTCCGGGACATCTTCCAGAAGTTCCTATGGGGGTTCCAAAGTGTCCAAAGCACAATCCATGGGTCTGGAATCTCCAAGATAGTCCTTGAAAATTTGGGACTTCAGTTACCACATTCCACTTGGGCAAACCCCTTATAAATCCACAGGGCACACTCCTGGCTGTGGATTCTTGATGGTGATGGTGCAGGTGAGCCCTGTTAACCTGTAGCTTGCATGGCGTCTACTATTTATTCCTCTTGAAGCCAGTTAGGTTCACAGTGTTGTATTTCCAGATTGTGCAACAGGCGCAGCTACACAGAGTGCAAGGAGTGGTTGGTGCAAATCAAACTTCCAACATGGACCAGTCTTCTCTTAGTTTCAAGCAGCAGTTTTGAGAGGATCTGCCCGTCTCAGATACTTCTTCAGTGTTCTCTGGGGTCTAGCAGGAGGGCCCTCCTTTCAAATGAGATGCAGGGCAACATCTCTGAGCATGACCACTACATCCAAACTGTGGCACAATATTATCCAAGAAAACACTAGATATATTCCATTCTCATTCATATCTGCCTTATGGCTACTTTAAATGTATACAGAGCCCCCTATATTAGATATTTCTGATTAACATACGTGCATTTTCCACTCAACCAGCCTCCCTTGCTTCAAAATTTAATTTATGGAATAAACGGCCTTATGTAGGTAGCCCAATACCGGTCGGTAACGGCCAAAATTACGAAATTTCGGCCGTTACCGACCGGTATTAGGCATTGGAGATGTAGGGGCAAAATTTAAGGATTCTGTCATTTACCGAATTGGTAATTTAAGAAATCTGTAAATGACTGAATCCTTAAAATACCAATTTGGTAAATTACCGAATCTGTAATGTAGGGAGCACTCAAGTAAGTGCATTTCTGAGTTAAGGATTCGGTATTTACCACCAACTAAAAGTTGGTGGTAAATATCGTAAACCTTAGAAAAAACAAATTTGTGCTTTTCCCAAAGTGCCATGTGGCAGACATACATGCCCTTAGGGCATGTATGTTTGCCACATGTGCACTCATGCACGATTCAGGGATGCAACAGGGTGTCAATGTGACACCCTGCCACCCTTGAATACAGCCGCTGCCGGTAGTGGGAGTACCGGCAGGGCGGTGACGTGGGGAGGGGGAGGGGCAGGGTGGGGGATAGTAATGTATTGATTACGGACCTTACCAGGTAAGTAAACATATAAATAAATACAATGAATTTAGTTGGGCGCACTGCATCACCAAATGTGATGCAGTGCACGCAACAAAATTTGTTTTATTTATTATTAAGTTTACTTACCTGTTAAGGTCATTAATCTATACATAACTACCCCGCACTGTGCCCCACCCCCTCCCCACTGATAGAGCGCGCTGGTCACCCGACTAGGATCTTACCAATACTCGCCTGGGCCCATAATTCGGAAAGGATATCAACTTTATTACCTCAGACCGGTGACACACGCTCTATTTATCAGCTGTGCTTACTCTAATTCCTATACCAGTAACTTACCAATCCTTGTCACTAGATACCTCAACATGATGAATCAGGGAGTTTAATAAAGAAAGGTACTCAAAAATACCATAACATTTGCATTTTATAATAACCACAGACTCAGGGTAGGTTCAAACTCTTTTTATCTAATCATCATCAAAAGTCATAAGCCATAGGTTAAAAGCAATCAAACTATCAATAACCAAGATCAGAAACAGCGTATAGCTATGTGAAAGATAGATTATGCCAACCATTTAGCAAACTTGAAATAAAGGGAAGGTAGAAACAAGGAACATGCTAATTTTAGAAACCAGACTTTCGCAACTTGATTAAAGGAGGGTAAAGAAAGGGAACTTACTAAACCCAAGAACTTTCGAAATTCATTGGCAGTTTTGAAAAAGAGAACACAATTTATGCAATTCGAGATTTAGGTTTTTAGCACAATAACTATAGGGAAGGTAAGAATTGGAACATACCATAGATTCAGCTTTATCTCCTTAAAGGGAGGGTAAGAAAAGGAGCATATACTAATATAGAAACATTTAGCATTGACTAAAGGTGGGTTGAAAATTGGAACACACTAATAGATAGTAATACATGAAAGTCCAATTTACCAAGGGACGGGGAAAGAAAAGGAACATATGCAATCAAAGCTTTGCAAATTTCTGGGAAAATGGAGAAAAGGGCGCAATTTAGAAAGACAATTACCCACACAGATTTATATTTACCTAGAATAGTGTGAAGACCAACCCTGGCCACGGGTCAGTTGGAAAGGACAGGAGAAAGTCCCAAAGACTTCAGTGCCAGTTGGCAAGCAGGTGCAGCTCATGGACAATCAGGACAGGATAACCCCAGAATTTGGATTAGGACCGGACCACCAAAGGTTAAGACCAGCACCCGCAGTTTCGGTGGCAACGCCTGCGCTACTCCCTCTCTGCAAGGAATCTGCCCAAAACCCTGATTGGGTTATAACTTTCACCAACAAAGTACTTCGCCAGCACTTTCACTTCCCAAAACCCCGATTGGGTTCTCGAACCTCCCGACAGAGTGCTCCGCAGCTCTCTGTTCTTAGTCACCTATTGAGTGCTTTGGGTCAGTGATAGGTCAGCTACTCAGACAAGTCGGACAATTTCTCTAGCTAAACCTACGCTAATTATACTGTTTTTCAGGTCAGTGTACCACCCCACAATGTTACAAGTGCAAGGATCCCCAATTTTGATTAGACAAAGGAGGAGGACAGGTCATCACACCACCTAAATTTTAGACTTCCTCTGTCTCTTTATTCAAATTTCCTCTACGCAATTAAATGTCAGGTTCACATGACATATTCCTTCCATCTAACAATGGTGAATTTAACCTTAAATACAATGTAATAATTTCAGTACAGTTCAGCTTCTTCTAGCAGGGTTAGGGTTCATCTTCCCAGGCGCATCTTGGCTGTGACTTTTTTTGGATCCCATTCAATGTCAAATGTTTTCATCTTGCCGCTGCAGACTGTCATGCGCGGAAAGGGCTTCCAAGATGGAGTAATAAGCACCTCCCAGGCCCAAAGAATACGATACATAAAAAGTAAAAGGAAACATTTTAGAACACAGAAATAAATGATTGCACTGTATACCATGATTTTCTACACTATCCCCAATACTTTATAATAAACTATAGCATTAGGATTAAGCAGAACGAACACCTTAGCAAAAGCAGCAGTGCAAGCCTCTCGCATGTGAGAACACAGAACAGCCATATTAACACTAGTGTGCAGATGCGACAGAGTTCCCTCCAAAGCTGTGAGTACGTCATGTCACGTGGATATGACAGACGCATGCGCAGTAGAAATTCCTGCTTAGCAGCAGCCATTTTATTTTGCAAGCGTATTAGAATTAGAAAAACACATAAGCAAGCTTCGCTCGGATACCCCATGTAAATGCAAGGTGTGCGAAATTAGTAAAACAAACAGGTTGGTTACTTTGTTATTGTTACTAGAGGTTCATGAGTACGAGCAAGTCGCTTCGTATGCGAATCCTTGCTCCATCAACCCCACATCACCGCCCGGCCGGTACTCCCAATACTGGCCGCGGCGGCTTGAATATGCACCCCCTATTACCGATACGGTATTTACTGAATCAGTAATAGTGAATGGCATCTCATTCATTCCTATGGGCCTCCAGGCCCATAGGAATGAATGGGAATTACCGAATCGGTAAATACCGAATCGGTATTTACCGAATGTTACTGATTCGGGAACATTTACTGAATAAATACCTACATACCATTTACCAATTCTGAAATACCGAATCCATAAAATTGGGTATTTTAGAATCTGTAAATTTGGATTACCTACATTTGGCCCTAAGTTTTAGTCCTCGATTTTCACCAGTGGCACCGGGATATATATGGGCTGATTTCTTCACTGCTGATCTGGACACCCAGCCCCACATCTGAGACATTAGAGAAACCAGTTGAGCCACTGTCAAGTTTGCCTTTACTGGAGACAGAACTGGTAGCTGGATTCCGTATTACCATGGCAGCCCATCAGCAAGGTACGGTCACTTTTAGGGATCTTGGCGTGCCACTCGGGGAAATGTTGTAATTGGGATGCTAAGTAGTAAAATGTCATGTCTGGTATAGCCAGTCCACTAATTTCATGCTATAGTTTCAATAACTACAGGTTAATACTGGGTTGGGCACTAACCCACGACAACAAACTCTGCAGCATCCAAAACATATTTCTCTGTATTAAACATGTAGAGACATCTAGGGAGAACCACTATTTTACTAAAAATTCTAATTGTTATTCTGCCATTGTAGGCCCAAGTCGGAGAGAACAGTCCTGTGACTACACACCAGGATTTCCATTGGAAGGAATTGTGATCTAGACTAGTCGGTATGAAGTCTGGGCAGGCAACTTTATTTACACAGAATAGCCAACATGTGTTGAACAGAAATAATCTAAAGTATTTTTTTTAGATCAAAATGGAATATATAGAAATGTTTCTTCACCACAGCTTTTCAGATATAGTCTTTTAAAATGGAACATAGGCAATCCCACTTACTGCTGCTGGATAAATAGTCAACTATGTTCTTTCTGTTTAAATGTTGTGTCTCAGGGAACGTGTATTAGTATTCTCATCTTAAGTTCTTTTAATTTTACAACAATGGATATTCACACTGCAAGATAGGTTTGGGACATTTTAATTTCTCAACCCCTAAATTTGCAATTATGAAGTTATTTAGCATCCTCTGTAAATGCATAGAGATATTGTAAAAATACAATCTGCCCTTTGCTAGGAATTTATTAAATACTTTTGGTTTCATTATAATGTCTTTGTAATAGGAACCTCTATTGCCACACTTATATTTGGAGTTCTTGGATTAGCTTTTGTCTTTACAGTCACATTTGTTACTGCTGTTGCAAAGAAGTAAGTTTGCTAAAAAGATGCTAATCACAGGTCAATATTATTTGAGATTCTAATGAATTCTCCAACTCCACTCCAGGGGAACCCTATGACATATAGCTAGTTTGTAGATAAAACTTGAATATATAGGTAGGCCCTGCCCTCCAGTTGGTAGAAGGGACTATGCTTTTAAATTTGGTGTCTACGTCTAACCAATACTTTAGTTTCAAAATGTACAGCCACATATTGCTATTCTTTACATTTGGCAACAAAACAAAATTCAGTGACTATAAAAGAGGCAGCAACTTAAAAATCCATATATCTGCTATGGCCCTAACCTATATTTGTTATTGCCATTTGCGAAGACATGTAGTTCAACGAGGCTCCCAGACCTGCCCTTTACTAAAAACTATCTTTAATTCCTTAAGGAACAATGAGGCTGTGACAGCAGGCTAGCACATCATGGTACACATCAGGCAGTCTCAGTTAGCAGGAATATGCATTGCAGAGCAATTATTCTGACAAACTATTTTATTGCCCCTGATCAGATGGTGATAATCAAGGTCAGCATCTGGGCAGGATGAAATCATTATTTTGAACAGGTTACACTTAGTTACCCTATATTTCTGGACCAACTCATGGTACCAAAAAAAGGTACTGTTAACACTATCTTTGATAATCTGATAAGATAGTGAAATAAATCTCCTTTGCATGATTAGAGGCAGTGTTTTCCTCAAGAACATTTATGGAAATGTGCCTCTAAGTAGATTATATTGACAGTAAAACAAATAGTATAATCAATTAATTAAGTCTTTTGGAAACAATATATCAGTTAGAAGCATTGTAAGTTGATTAAATGTTTTAAGTTTATTACAGAAGGCAAAATAGGATTAGTTTCTAATACAGGAAAATAGCTTAATAAATCATATATAAGGAATTGGCATTAAGCTCAGTCAAATGCAGCAAGAGGTTTGATTTAAGACAGACCTCAGACAAAGTGTCGGGATAATTGTAAATCTTTAAGCCTGAATCTGATTAACAAGGGGTTTGGGCAAGCAACTTTGTCTCACTTCCAAAATTAGCCCTTTTATAGAAAAATGCACTGCAAAAAATCACTTAGTTAGATGAGGAGAACTGAATGTTATATAGGCCAATCGAATCACAAGACAGAATTGAATTATGTTATATAATGCAACGTTACCTAACACCATTCTAAACACCGTCCCCTAATGAAAATGTCTATTGTTGACTTAATGTTATTGGATGTGACAGTACAAATCTAGTTACACAGAAACCAATTACTTACTTATGAAATTAATAGACCCACTGAAGTATAGATAGAAACAACATTGAACAGGTAAATGTTCAATGAAGGCTTCATCACAATAAAGCATTCAATTTGTGCACATTTTACTCGGTGTGGAGTCAGTGACAATACGTAGCCATGTAGAAATACAAGATGGAGTCTGTCCTAGTTTAGGCTTTGTTTGGCCAATGTTAGAAAACATAGTTTTGTAAAGTGCAAGGTATTTATTCATAGTGCATAACATTTATGGCCCTAAACACACATTATTTTTTACTGAGAAACATCTCTCACAATTCCATCCATCTAAGTCCATCATTAACACAAACTAAATATCAAGGACATGTACGTGATCAAGGCTCTTTACTTAAAATTTCTCACCTCATCATTGAGTGCAAGTCTTCTACATTGACTTTGGAACTTCTTCCATTCTTCCATTATTACTGACACAATCAGCTTGACTTACGGAAATCTGTGTGACCAAAGGGACACATGGCAACTATCTTCATTGTATGTTTTGAATTTTCTACAGATAATGGTCTCTTGAAATTGTTAAGAATCCAAATGCCACATTGCTATTTTTACCTAAAAGAGGGACATAGTATTGGAACTATTCACATGCTCCCATTGTATATAACAGTTAATTTCAAAAATATATCATTGACTGACATCCACTGGAAAGACAATAACCTACTCTACACAAATAATTTATTATATTAAATGTGTCTAACTTTGCCAACTATGTTTTAGTCAAGATAATGTTCACAATGTCAAGTATCTCTAAAATCAGGAGAAAAACGGCTTCAGGACTAGGTCCAAAATGGTTTCATTGTTTCAAGCAGAGATGGTGGCCTGAGCTGACCATTTCAAGTGGGTAACAGCGGGCGTCCACAACTTTTTCCCTGTGGCTTGTTAATTTGTCAGCAAATTGGTACAGTGATAAATATTGTATGCTCACAAAGACATACAGTAAAGTACTGAGTGTTAGTGGCACATGTCCTATTAGCAGGTAGGAGGGCAGGCAAGGCACAAACGCACACATAAACAATCACTCACACTCATGCATTCACACACGCACACATACAAATCAACTCCCAACACTCATTCCCAACTATTAAGGCATGTAGACACTAAACAGTAAATATAAAATCATACTTACCTGCACAGCTCTGCCTCAGAGATACCATAAGGGTTGGGACTGCTGCCTTTCCCCATTGGCTGACCTAAGTGATTAACACTCGACCCTGGGCACTTCAGGGCTTAGAACTGAAGTGCCCAGGTCTGAGGCAAACAGAGACGCTCACGCTCAACATGAAGGGGAGGGCCTTGAGGTGCTTTGCCAGGCTAAAGAGGTCACGCCCACAGGAGCTTTGACTTCTCAAGCCCGGCAAAGTTCTGCTTAGGCAGCCAGTGGCCTGCACATTTAGTGCATGTCTAGCTCCTGGATGTCTGACCTGAAAATAAAGGGGCAGATTTACAAGCCCCCTGCGCTACCAGTAGGTCACTTTTTGGGATGTACTGGGGGCTTTTGATCATGTGTGATGTTTGCCGGTGCAGAGTAGCAGGTGTGTCGGAGTGCAGCACAGGTTGTTGGAAAGCGGCTTGACAATTAGTAGCTGCATACTCATAGTGAGCCCCTGGCCTGGCTTAATAGCTGCATCGGCAAGGCGGCTCAGTGGAAGTAAGTAGATTTTACTCCAGGGCACATTAAACTTTTTTTTTTAAAGTGTGGAACTCTGCCTTATTGTAATGATTACAATTAATCAATAAAATGAAGCAGCTTTTCAGACTTTAAAAAAAATAGCAGCATCTATTCAGGGTACTAGTTCAGGGTACTGTGCTGAACTGGATATCGTCTTTTCTAGCTGACCGCAAACAACAGGTCTGGACCCATCCTTTCACTTCTCCAGTCAAACCACTTAAATGGGGTGTGCCGCAGGGCTCTGCCTGAGCCTGCTGCTTTTTAATGTTTATTTAATCCCGTTGGCTGAATTGATTTCTACAACTGAGATCAAAATTATATCATATGCTGATGATACTTAGTTTTTGTTCACTTTTAAAGCTGGTTCTGCTGTCACTTTTGATCCACTTAAAAAGTGTCTCAAGAATTTTGCGGCCTGGATGGACCGCAATTTCTTGAAACTCAATGCAGACAAGACCGAGATCTTATTCTTCAACCAACCCTCACCTCTCGCTTCTAATCTGTGGTGGCCGGAGGAACTAGGCATCGCTCCAGTACCCAATTCGGTTGGGAATTTGGGCGTCAGATGGGACAAACATTTGTCCCTTGCCACGCAGGTACAAATGGTGGCTGTCGCCTGCTTTGGCAAAATTAATATCATCAGGAAATGTATTAACTCTGCCCAATGCAACTCGTAAAACTGTGGTCCACGTGCCGATAATTTCCCACCTAGATTAGACAAACGGTATATACATGGGTCTTTTATTAGGCTTGCTCCACAGACATCAGACCGTACAAAATGCTTCGGCCCGTTTAGACTGCGGTGTCCCACTAAGACACCATATCCCCCCGCATTTACGATTACTACACTGACTACCTATTGCTAAGCGAATAGAATTCAAGGCTCTGACATTCGCTTTTCGGGCTAGCAAAGGACGAGGGCCGGTCTACCTTAGGAGGAGACTCCGTCCTTATTGTCAATCCAGACCATTTCGGTCCAATAAAAAACTTCTGCTTGTCACTCCTCGGTTCTCAAAAGCCAGATCAGGAGGTAGAACCTTTGAGGTAGGAACCACTCAATGTTGGAACAAGCTACCCCTTCATTTACGCTTGATTCAGTCAGAACGTGAGTTCTGCAAATCCCTCAAAACCTGACTATTTAGCAGTCATGATTAGCTGTTGCACCAGTATCAGTCCCGCTTTCTGTCTACTATAATGCCGGGACACCCCGTTGGGGTAGCTGTTCACTTAATAAATGTCTTATTATTAATATCTATCTAAGCTACCTACTGCTGCTAGCTGTAAGCTTGAAAACTAGAGCCAGGAACTTTCTCATAATGCGAGAAATGTAAAATGGAGTTCCTGCTTCAGGTTTGTGCCTTAGGGCAACTTGTACTTAAAAACAGAGATGTTGGTTAAACACTGTAATTCTGGGAGAAATGTAAAATGAAGTGGTAACTTTATGCCACAAAAATGATCATGCTTGACATTTGACGTTATATTTATCCAATTAAAAAAGTATTTGTGTATGTATGTTTTGATTCTGTTGTAAATGTGGCTTACATTAACAGAGGGAGCTGAATCAAGGGTCAGAGTTACTTCTATTAACCCTTTGCATTAACTTTCATGGTCATTCAAAATAAAATAATACACACAGTGAAACTAGGGCGGCCACCTTTCCAAATACCAGAAATTTGTTGTTGTTTTAATAGACTGCATAGGCCCAGACATGATAGAAAATCATATGCATTAATTTGTAACATAACTTTTCTCCTTTTGTTCACTTAATTCTTTTTATTTTTTTAGAGTTTCATATAGTAAAAAATAGATCCGAGACATGGGAGCACTTAACAGGATCTCCAGTTTTGTTACATGAGGACACATTCATTTTTGATAGGCACGGAGAGATTAAAGGATTTGCCCAGAATCACAGGATGTTGAGCGTCATTGCCCAGATTCAAACCCGGTTCCCCAGCTTTGAAGTCAACCGCTTTAGCCCTAAGGCTACATCCTCTCTTAGTTTAATCTTTATCTTAATCTTCATCCTTAAATTAATTTCTAGTCGGGGATCGGTAATGAAGAACTAGAACACATATAAAAGTGATTTCTATTTATATTTGCTGTTTTATGTATGTACAATGGGCTCGCTAAAAGTTTCAGCTTTAGGTGAATTTAGTAATTTTTGTACTGGCTTGGACATTAAAATGTTCACAGTGCCGATAGAGAACCAGTCACAAAAAGTGAAAACAATACAAAATATATAAAAAACACTATCATATGAGCTATTAATTAAAATGCAGAGTGCATTTCTGTAACATGCAGAAGAATTTAGTCTCAGAACATCAGATTATATCAGTGTTTCCATGTCTTGCCTGATGAACACCAAGGTGCCATTATCAGGTTATGTGGCGCAGCATGTAACAGTGTGGTGGATGATTGGGTGTGAGACATATATACAGTTTATAATTTTCAGTCTGCTGACAGTTTTGAACAGCTCTATTTGGTCTTTTGGTATTTCTGGTGAATATATTAGCCTGCTAGTAGCCTTAGTTGGTTACTACTGAGATCAGAATCACACAGTGTGTTGAAGGAGGGAACTTGGATTGATCCCAGGATTTCTAGTTTCATGCTCCACAATTCACTTACTGGGTATCTCCTTCTTCCTAAAGAACTCTAAGTATTTTGTTCAAACAACTGTATGGGCTCTGAAAAAATTAGGATAAAACCAATGAAACAGGGCGTGGGGGGGTCTCTCGGAAAAATGCACGTGTTGTTTGGCCGTTAGTAGCTCATGACGATTTTTACTGATCAGAAGTAGATCTCACTACAAAAATGTTGGAGACCCCTGATAACGGTTTTTCAAATCGATTGTTCTTGTCACAAATTGATCTCTTTTATTAATTAATTAAACAAATCTCAAAATAATGTATTTTTCCTATTGGTTAGCTGTTTGATACAAATTTTGGGTGAAACAAATTGGCAGAAGTTGGGGGTGATTCTAACCGAGAACTTGTTTTTTGACAGGTCAAACTTCACCATTCCTTAATGTAATAAAATGGCGTACATTAGTTGTATACATCCAGATCATTATTTGACTTGGTGTGATGGAGCAAGTGCACCTACTTTGGGATTCCTCATGGAGTTTAACCCTGTAAGGATGCTTTAGAAAAATGTTATTTTAGCTATCCTGTATCGGTTAAGTGGAGCCATTTGAGAAAGCAGCTGAAACATTTTAGCCTTGCTCTTTAAATGAAAGTGCATAACCTCATCTCTCATCATGATATGCACCTAAATATCATAAGACCACTTAATGTAGCAGATCATCACTTCAATATATAATTATACAGGTAGTGCCGAAAGATTCATTCCTACCTGCTTGATTTATTTTTCTTCTTTCATGACAGTAGCAAACATGTATTTAAGCACTGCAAGCACTGCTTGAACATGGCCTGGCCTTTCCCCTCTATAATGACTAACCTTGTTGACTTTATGAGGACATGTGGCCTCCTCTCATGCTGCATTCCCAAATGGCTGGTTAACTGTGTGTATCCTATGGGAAGGAAATCATTATCTGTGATCCCTAGCTACTTCTAATGCTCTTTCTGTTTTATGATTTTTACCCTTTATAGACTCTCAGAATCGAACAAATGACCCTGACCACGTTGCCGGGTCTGGGGGCTTGAAGGGGCAATTTTGTGGCAGGGATCTGAATTCAAGAATTAAGCCAATAGGATAATAAAACAGTATTAGTATAATTGTATTTTCCCTCTGGGCGGAGCCGAGTCTTTGGGTGCGGGTCCATGCCATGACAGGCATGGAAGGGGAGTGGTGGGCAGCACTGCTGTCAGTGTGCATGAAGGTTTGGCCGGCCATCTTAGGATGGACAAACCGTCATGTGTATTGACATCTCCCAAACCGGAGCTGCATTGCTGGCTGAAGGGAACAACAGGCATAGGCTCCCAGTCCCCTAGGAGCAGAAAACAAGTAGCTCAGGCTAATTTCAGTGCTTCTCTCATGCTGGCAGCAGCTTAAGAGAGAGAGAAGCTCTGGGATTGCACCTGGGGAATCTGAGAGCTTCAGCACGTACACAGTAGGAAGGAGAAACGTGGCAGTGTGGCAGGGTGGCAGAGCGGCGATCGGCGAGTAGCAGATAAGTTATTTTCATTTTTTGGGTTATTTTGTAATCCGTCCATCCCTCCCGCCACCCCATACCCCTCCCCCACCCGCCCGCCCCGCCTCACCACTCTGACGCGAGACAAGCCGCTACTGGATGTCCTCCTTTTTAGGTCTTGCCTGTCAATGCGCTTGTGCATTGAGCTTGCGAGAGATATTGGGGCTTAACCAGAGCTTAACCATCGGGCAATTTCATGCAGTGCCTGTGGAGCAGTCAAGCGGAAAGCGCGTCCACATTAAAGGCATCTGAAGCTTCCACCAGCGTGCGGCCTCAGGCATTTCTCCTCCCCTAATTATTCACTGCCCATGGCTGCGCTACTTTCACTTTCACGGCCGCCAAGCTGTGTCTCTTTTTTTTTCTTTCTTTCGTGATTTCGTTGCATTGAAAAATGCCTGCATATAACTTTCTCTCGTGCTCTTTTAAACTTGTTTGTAATTATATTTGTAAGACTACAGTTGCGATCGCTGTTTTTTTAAATGGCATGACTACATTTTTGAGCCAACACTGAGGCTCTAACACCGATCTCCCATTCACCCCTGCTCCTCCCCCATAATTATTCACGGCCGCCAGGCCGTGTCTCTTTTTTTTTTCCTTACAAAACCACCACACCTCCTGCTCACAGACGGAGACCTCCCCAAATAAACCTTCTCAGCCAGTCCTGACACAATGGCAATAACTGGAAAAAAGATACAGCTGGTGCCGTTTTATGCACGTTTAGTCACTGAATGCTTTAGCTGGACTCACATCTGAAAGAAAATGGCATCTCTAGTATAACGTTACTGCTTTCTCCTCCGATTGTTTCTCTGTGTGCTTTCCCCCTCGGACCACCTTTCACCCTGTCCTTGTAAGTCTTTGTTTTGTTTTTATGGTTGGACTTCTTTCAGTAGGATATGCCTATTTGGGCTTCTTTTGAAGCGAGTTATGCTTTTCTTTTAATAATTTCAATTAGAGTTGGTCGGTGCAAAGCTGCACAGCCATACAGCGCCTGAGCCTAAGACAGCTGCATTGCCTTTGTGATAGGAAGAGACAGGACCAATTAGAAGATTCTTCCACAACTGCAGTGTAACCATCATTTAAGTGCGTCACTTGCTCGTCATCTTAGTCACTACCCTACGGGCACTCTTGCTCCGGGCTAGGTGCTAGGCCCCGCCCACCACAGACGCTGAAGATTGTCACTTCTGTGTACAGGCCGACTGACCCTCTACTTTATCTTTGTGGGCTCTCACTTGTAATGGGGGCACTTTTGGCCAGATCCACTTTCCCTATTCCCTCTGATTTCTCCTGATGCTCCCCCTTATCCCCCCTCCGTATCCATCTAAGTTACCGCATCGATTTCCATTACACGCTCTTATTAGATTTTGCTCGTAAGTTAGAGCGTTTCCATTCTTGTTCTTTCTGACAAATGAGTAAAACTGGCAGCTATTACAGTTTCCAGCCACAATTCATCCTCTATTAAGATCTGGGTTCACTTCGACTCTAACCCCTTCAGTCCACTCTCAGATCAAACTTGTGTACAATACCCACACTGCCCCTAAACCCATCAAGAGTCACCCACAGCCTGGTTACCTCCCAGACCGCATGCTGCACTTAATCTTTAACACTGATCCCGCTGCCGTATCTCGCTTTTCTCCTCCCCCCTGCCCCCCTCCCCACAGCAATGCCAAGAGCTTGCTTGCAGTCATTGATGTAACAGAGTGCCCCATATGGTGTTCCCTCCCACTCGCTCATCAAAGGCTGCTCACTCCCCTTCTCCCCCGCCCCCATCCCATCCGACTTGTTCTGCATCCAGCCCACCTATTCCCTGTGATTTCTCCTGATGCTCCCCCTTATCCCCCCTCCGTATCCATCTGAGTTACTGCATCGATTTCCATTACACGCCCTTATTAGATTTTGCTCATAAGTTAGAGCGTTTCCATTCTTGTTCTTTCTGACGAACGAGTAAACCTGGCAGCTATTAGTTTCCATCAACAATTCATCCTCTCTCAAGATCTGGGTTCACTTCGACTCTAACCCCTTCAGTCCACTCTCAGATCGAACGTGTGTACAATAACCGCACTGCCCCTAAACCCATCAGGAGTCACCCACAGCCTGGTTACCCCCCAGACCGCATGCTGCACTTAATCTCTAACACTGAGCCCGCTTTTACATTCAGAACACGGGTGCACACACTTAACAATGCCACCCGTGGCTCGCTGCCCGTCATCCTCGTTTATCGGACGCACAATCCCCTTTGAGCAGTCTTCGCAGTCAGCCAGTAGCAGACTACATCTGGCTGCCCTAATGACCACCCTCGCGCCATTGGTCCCGGGGTCTAATCCTCTGCCTGTCCACGTGCTGGGTAAGAATTATTCAACAGTCTTTACTCAGTTCTTGCCTGAATTGTGTTTTTGTTTTGTTGCATGCTAGGCCCTGTTTCTTAGCAACTAAATTGTTCCAGTTGGCATAGGAATAATTTTTCTTTCAGCATTTATGTTCCCATAGCTCTTTGTTTGGCAATTTATTGTTTCCATTCACCATCCTTTCAGTGACATAGCACATCACTAAGCTGATGAGTGTTACTCTTTGTAAGTTCATTTACCCGGATATATATATATATATAAATCCATAGGTAGGAAAACAATTTGCTGCTGAATGCCACGCAAAGTTCGAGTTTTTTGTGCCATTCTGCCCTCTGTTACACTCGTTTTTTGTGCGTTTCTGCCCTCTGCATCACCACATCATCACTCAGCCCTACCCCAGCATCACTCAGCAGCACCACCACATTATCACTCAACCCCACCACATTATCACTCAGCACCACCACAGCCTCACTCAGCACCACCACAGCACCACTCAGCAACAGCACAGCAGCAATAAGCACAACACCAGCATCACTCAGCGCAACACCAGCATCACTCAGCGCCACCCCAACATCACTCAGAGCCACACCAGCATCAGTCAGCAAGAACACAGCATCACTCAGCACCACCCAAAAATCACCATTAGCGCCAATACAGCATCACTCAGCACCAACACAGCACCGCTCTGCGCCACAACATTATCACTAGGCAGCAACACATTAACACTCAGCGCAACACCAGCAACACCACAGCACCACTCTACACCACAACAACACAAATCAGCACCACCACAGCAACACTCAAAGCAAAGACCAAAGCCAATATCAATACATGTAAGTCAGGGAAAAACTAAACATGTTGCTTTACTAATGCTATAGGTGTCACATTTGCTAATTTTATAACTATTGGCATTTCAAAAAACAATATTAATAATTTTAATATTTTAAAAACATACACATAACTTTAAAAAATATTATAGTTACAAGACCAATAGCTTCAACTTTTCCAATGCGAGACCTATTGCATTTCCAATGCTTGTTTGAAAGAGTGCTTTGAGAGTATGGTCAAAGGCTCCTCAGTAGAAAGTCTGTATAAAGCTCAGTACTCATCAGAGTGTACCGGGGCAGACAGAAGGAGACCAACTGCGTGCACCCAGGTGGGTTGAAGAACAATAGGATGGCACAAACGTGCTAGAACGAGAAAATGGATGCATGATGGAACAACGACTGCTGGAAAAGTGGCATGCCTTTACAATTACGCCTGAACAACGAATGCTTACATTTTCTTTCGGGCATATGTGGTAAGGCATATTTATGGTAAAAAAAAGTTGTAAAGTCTTTCGTTGTAAAGACACATTCGCTGTTCAGGCGTCGTTGTAAAGTCATTCATTCTTCCGGCGTCATTGTATATGATGTTTCCCCGAGAAAAGCCCTTTCTACAATGCTGCAGAAATGCTTGCAGGAGCTGTGAGGCCGCAATACAATACCATTTCAAGTATTTCCTTGATGACTTTTAGGGGGCGCACAGAATAGTGAAATTAAAAAGCGAATGTGTGCCGAAGCAAGGTCCAAACAGAAGATCAGATTGCATTTAGAAGGGATGCAACATGTGGTTTGAAAGAATATAGAGGCAAATTTAGTGCTTCATTTATGTGATATTTGCATTGCCTAAAATATTAGTAACAGTCATTTTTATGTTTGTATTTTCCATTGGGCTTATGTGTCAATAAAGCTCCGTTGATCATAAACTAAAAACATGTGAATATCCACACCCTCCTTTACAGTATTGGGAAATGTGCCCATGTTTTGGCGCAATATGCCAAAGCTGTTAGATTGTTTTTGTGTTAAGTAATTACCGCATGTGTCTCAATAATGGCATTGGTTCTTGCGTAAAACCATGACTTTTGTGAATGAGCTAAAATCTCATTTGGTCAATCTGCATGTGGTTTTTTGCACACCTGTAGCAAATACAGACAATTCAATTGAAAGAAAACACCCCATCTTCCCCTCACATATTTAAACAGTCAAATCTGAATTTATCATGCTCCGAAGACTTAAGCTTTATACTTACATTTTATTACATATTATTTTTCTTTTTTCAAATTCATTTTATATAGCCAACATCTTTTTGATATAAATTTCATACACGTTTTGGCAAAATATTATATATTCATATATAATCTATCTCAAACTATATGACAAACTCTGTTAGATAAATACCTGCAGATCAATAACGTTTCACTAAAAACAGTTTTAACATTCTCACCATAAATAAGTCACCACAATCCAGTCACCACGACCATACGGATATTTTCATTCAAAAGCACCTTACATTCCATAAAAACACATCCGACTATAGGTTGGCACGAGTCGGGGTAAACGCAGGTGGACAGCGTCCACCCACTATTTTCACAGGGTGAACGTCGTCTACTCTGCCAAGAATTTGGGCACCACTGAATAATGTGCTGAACTCTGGGTGTAATTTCCAAACGCCAGGACACTTTCAGCAGCGCCTGCATGCTGTCTGCTTTCCATCTGCAACAAGCAACAATGTGCAGGCGGGGACTGGGTTTTCTAATTTAAGACTCCTTATTCAGGCCTCCTTTTGTGAGTCTCTTGGCTGGGAGCAGTCAGGAGCCTCACACCTAGATGCAAATGAAGCAGAGGGGAAATAAAGGTTAGCACTTCACACGTACTTAAGAAAGGCAGCTTTTCACTTTGTTCAGTCCCTGTTTCAGAGAAGTGCATGCACTGTAAGAATGTCAGCTGTGTTGGTCATTCACAGTATTCACACAGCAAATTACATTTATATAGAGCTTACTACACCTGAGGAGGCGTTGAAATAATTTAAGTACCACAATTTTTTCTTGTATAGCCCTACTCATCCCAATGCAGGGTGTCAGAGCGCTTTACATCAACACACGCATATTACATTTATTATTATTATTATTATTATTATTTATTTTTGTAGAGCGCATAGTCACCAAGAGGTATCCCAGCGCTAGGAACCCTAACTCTACAGTTCAGCGGGCCAGGGGCAGAAAGAAAAAAAGGGGGAGGGGTGGGGGGGGGGGGACAGAGACTCAAAATAAGGGGAAGGCATAACACATTAGGGAAAGAGATGAGTCTTTAGCTGCTTCCTGAAGCGCAGGTATTGTGATTCGAGTCGCAGGTCACGGGGGAGCGAGTTCCAGAGGCGTGCAGCTTGGACCGAGAAACGTCTTCCTCCTGATCGGGCTTTCTTGAATCTGGGGGTGTTAATGAAGTTTTCTGTGTCTGAACGGAGGGATCTTGTAGCTTTATAGGGGGTGATGAATTTGCTAAGGACTGGGGGGCCTTGATTTTGCAGTGATTTGTGGACTAGGCATAAGTCCTTGAATTTGACTCGCTCCCTTATGGGGAGCCAATGGAGGAGTTTGAGAGCAGGTTTAGAAGAGGTTCTGGCAGGGGTATTTGTGATAATCCGGGCAGCGGTGTTCTGGATTCTCTGAAGCTTGTTGAGGGTCGTTTCAGGAGCGCCTAGATAGATCACATTACTGTAATCAAGCCTCGATATTATTAGGCCTTGGATTAGTAATTTTTGGGAGTTGAAGGGTAGGAGGGGCAGGACTTTCCTCAGAGATTTCAGGAGTCCAAAGCAGGTCCCGGCTACCTTCTTTGCCTGTATAGTGAATGAGAGGTCAGTGTCGATCCACACACCCAGACTTTTTACCTCTGCTTTTGGGTCAGGGGGAGGGCCCAGACAGGCTGGCCAGATGTTCGGGGAGAGTGAGATTTCTTTCGGGCCAAGAAGAAGGACCTCAGTTTTCTTCCCATTTAGCTTTAGGGCTGACCTATTCATCCAACAGTGGACCTGCGTGAGGCAGTTGTATAGGTCAGCTGTATGTTGTCTAGGGTGGGACAAAGACACCACTAGTTGTGTGTCGTCAGCATAGCTGACGACGCTCACTCCGAATGGGGTGATGACCTCCTCCAATGTGGACATATAGATATTAAATAATGTGGGGCTCAGGGAGGAGCCCTGAGGCACACCACATTGGAGGGGCATTTCGGAGGAGCGGGCGTTCTTCTCCCAGATCTGGTAGGTCCGTTGGGCTAAAAAGGATGAAAGCCAGGATAGGGCTGAGCCTTCCACACCAACTCTTTTGAGTATTTTGATGAGGAGTTGGTGGTTAACGGTATCGAACGCCGCACTTAGGTCGAGGAGGATCACTGCCACTTATCCTCCCCCATCCAATAGCGCTCTGGCCTCCTCTACCGCTGCCAGGAGGGCGATGTCAGTGCCCTGCCCTGGTCGGAAGCCCGTCTGGGAGCTTTTTAGCTTGTTGTTGACCCCCAGAAACTGCGAGAGTTTCCTATTGACCAATTTTTCAGCAATTTTGCTGACTCCTGGGAGTAGGGAAATGGGCCTGTAATTAGCCAGATTTTCAGGGTCGAGGGATGGTTTCGTTAATAGGGCTTTTACCACGGCCGTCTTCCAACTCGGGGGTACAGCTCCTTGTTGGAGTGAGGCGTTGATCAGATGAGTGAGGGGGGGATGATCGTGGGGGCTACCTCCTTGAGGATCCGGAGTGGGGCGGGGTCCCTAGGGGATCCGCTCTTCATGGATTTAAGCGTGTTTCCTACTTCTTCTGTTGTAACTTGGCCCCACGAGGAAAGACAAGTAGGTGATGTAGGGCATGAGAGAACGGTTTCTTCACACAGACTCGAGGGGGGAATTGAATCCAGAATTGTTTGGATTTTGTCATGAAAGAAATTAGCCAGAAGTTGGCATTTCTCCTGATCGGCTTTAGGATCGGAGGGGTGTCCCGGTCCCTGTTCTGGGGTTTTTAAAAGCTCTTTAAGGATGACATATGATTCCTTGCTGGAGCATCCCGCTTTCTCTATTCTCTCCTGGAAGAACGCGCTTTTGGTTCTTCGGATAGCGGTTTTATAGGATAGGAGAGAAGTAGAGTAGATGTTTTTGTTAATTTCCGATTTGTCTCTTCTCCAGGAGCGTTCCGTTCTCTTACACTCCTGGCGCAGAGCTTTGAGCTCTGGGGTGTACCATAGAGCAGAAGATAGTCTTTTAGGATGTTTGAGGGTCGCAGTTTTTGGGAGCAGTGTATCTAGGGATGAGGTGATCCACTCATTAAACTGCTTGTCAGCCATGGTAGGGTCGGAGGAGAGCTCGGGGATGGAGTCTGTAAGGGCGGCGGCCCATTCCTCAGGTACCAGTTTGCGCCATCGTCGGTCAGTTACCTGAATTTTAGAAGTTAGGGGGTTCGTAGTGGGAATTTCCCAGGAGATAGGGACCAGAAAATGGTCCGTCCATGGGAGGGTCACGGGTGGTTTGGTGGTCATGGTTGCTATATTGGTGAGGATGGGGTCCAATAGGTGTCCCTTCTCATGGGTGGGCTCGTTGTTCACTAGTCGGATATTTAGTGATGTCAGGTCTTGCCGAAGGTCAGAGGCTAACCGATCCGTAGGGTCCGTGAAGTGGAAGTTTATGTCACCTAGCATAAGGAAGTTGGAGGTGGACGAAGCTAGTTGTGACACGGATTCGATGACGGCATTAATAAAATTCCCAGGAGCACCTGGGGGGCGGTAGATCAGTAGCCCTGCCAGGGAGTGAGCTGGGGAGGTTTGGATGGAGAATTGACAGCTCTCGCAATCCTCGATATAGGCGTTGGAAATTCTACAGGTGAATTGTTCCCTGAAAATTATAGCTACCCCCCCTCCTCTCCCTTTGGGTCTGTGTAAGGCTTGACAGAGATACCCTGTGGGAAGGGCCGTAACGATGTCCGAGTCGGTGCTATCTGATAGCCATGTTTGCATTAAAAACAGTAGGTCGAGATCCTGATCTTGAATTAGTAGATTAGTTTCGATCGCATGTTTAGGGAGGGAGCGGCAGTTAAGAAGTCCCATCTTCAATGCGGGTTTTGTCGAGTTCAGGGGGGTCGGATTGCAGCGCAAACAATTCGAGAAGGTGTTACCTTCAGTATGCGTGTGGTAGCAGGCAAGGATTTTCTTAGGTTGTAGGGAGCGCAATGCATCTCCCGTATACATCACTCGATCCTGAGGGCCACCAGGCAGAGTCACTACAATACATTATATATGTTTTTAAATTAATGTACGGGATGTGTTACATAAAACTGGGGGATTGCAAGGTGTAGAAGTCACATATCATCTTCCATAGTTCACTGTGCTATTATCCTTACACTGCACTCATACTTACACATAATAGACTTGTAAAACATATATGTGAGGGCTTTAGATCTGATGTCACTTCTTGTGATGGCACTTCCTGTAAAGTCGTGGCTTGTGATGCCACTTTCTATGATGTCAATTCCTGTGAGGCCATGTGTGATGTCATGCGCCATGATGTAATGTGCAGTGATGTTGTGCGCTGTGATGTCGCGTGCCATGATGTCCCGCGCTGTGATGTCTAACTAGGTAAGTCCCCCCACCTCTTTTTTTAGGACTTGTGCCCTGGACTATAGTGCAAAATGAAGCCAGACCTGCCAACTTGTGAATTTTTTTCATCATGTGAGGAGTAGGCGTGGCCACGAAGGGTGTGGGGCTTAATGCCCAGCACAGCCACTTCTAAATCCACAGCCGCACCTCCACGACAAGCCTCCACCTCTCCCACGACGCTCCCCTGCCACCCCCAAAACCAAAATCAAACCTTTTGAGGCTGCAAAACCAAAATCAAACCTTTTGAGCCTGCCGCAGATGTCCTGGGGTGATTTCACACCTCATAATGGACATCTACTGAGCTAAACCTCCACACAATTAGCTGGAAACTTGCTCTCTGCAGGAGTTTCCAGCTAATTGTTTGCCCACTGTGTGATATGGGCTCCTCAACCGGTGACGTGTGAAAGGACCCGATTTCGTGTGAAACTCGGAGGCACCATGTGAGTTGGCAGGTCTATGAATCTCTTACAAATTAACAAATAATCAAAAACAATAATAATAAATTGTCAATTTTCCTTTTACATTGTTCTTTCTATAGATATCATCATATGCATTTCTTACAATGAGCTAACAATTATTTTCAAAATTTTTGTAAGATGGCTGTGGACCATTTATATTCCTTAGTTGGTTACCGATATAACTAACTCATATATATTCGTTAGGTTGCTATAGATATCACTCCAGGCATGTTTCCTGCCCCTGTACCCTCTTGACACAAGGGGTTCTTTTTCTTGATTATTTGCAAATACCTAACATTTCAAGGAATATGACTTACCGAATTGCTTTAACGCGCCTGTGGCTTGAAGCAGTGTTAAAAAACTGACATTTAACAGTCCCAGCCCAATTAATAGAAATGTAATTACTGGACCAGCACAACAGGAATATGTCTGGTAATGGAAACAGGGCAAGGTGGAATTCTCTAATGAAGAGCTCAAGTCATGTCCGACGTGAATATTTATGATGAACACCGTTTGTGACCAGCACAAGGTCTCCTAGGCCTGCACCAGGTGCTGCAAAGCCATGTGTGTGATGGAAATGCCATTGCCTGGAACAGGAATACCATAAATAAAAATGTGTTAAAGGTGGATATGCAACAAAGTTGTGAAATGACAGAGGAACCAGAGGAGGTTGTCATGCACCCTAGTGTTTGCTGAGGTCATGAGAATAGACGATCATGTCCATAATTGGTCTAACAAGTGTCAATAAATGTAATTGACCACTAGGGGCATCAGTGGAGCATCACCTTTTGAAGATGAGTCGTTTGATAGTATGTTGTCATATGGTATCATGCTATATATTATGCCTTACACATGCATGTAGGCATGTTTGGCAATGACATATCTAGGAGATGTAAACATCCACCCACACAATGGTAATATACATACATTGGCAGAGTGATAATAGGGGGTAAGGATTGTTATCAACTATGATAATGTGGGGTCATGGCAAGGCATGCAGCCATGTAGGATGTACTGCTTTTGAACTCTATCTGTGGTACCTGTACTTAAATAATTCTGCAGTATTCTTTGTTCTCCTCCCCCCGTTCAAAGTTGGCAGTCAAGTGCAAGAAGACCTCAGCAGCGTAGCGGCCCAAAGAGGAGATTCAGGCCTACATTTTAGTAGACGGGGAGTTCCTGAGCTCTGGAACCAGGAGTGAGGTCGTGGGGCTGCTGAGCCGTGGCAAATGACCGACAGGTGGAGAGTAAGTTTTCAGGCCTTGCCCCCTCTGTCAACTGAAGGCCCTGGAGATGCTGCAATCTGGTGTGAGATGCCCCTGGGGCAAAGGAAGGCTTGCATCAAGGACGAGGCATGTTATGGGACTCATGAGTTAGAGGAGGGTGCACATGTGGTGCTGAATGATGGAGGATCATAGTGAAGAGGGCATTTGAGACACCATGCCCCACAGAAAGACTGAGACATCTTTTGGCACTCTCCTATCGGCGGAGGCACCACATATGGATTCGTGCCCCACCTGATAGGGTAAGACCTTGGGCACTGATGAGAGTACTTTGCACACCTTGGGACACAGCATGAGTTGAAGGGGCCACGGTGACCACTGAAGTTTGCTGGCGGGTCTGCAGAGATGCACTACTGGGTGTCTGCCAGCTCATAACACAAAGAGAGCAGCGTCCTGCCAGATCCCCTATCTTCACATGATACTGCCAGGCTGTAGTCTTTGACTCTTGCACCCATTGGACACCAGAATTGGTGCCCACAGTTGGGATGCGCTCTGTGAATTTGAGGTCCTAGGGACTACTTCCTCCCCTGACCCTTTTTTTTCTCTCTCCTTTCTTCACTGATATAAGGGATATATAAGGGATCCCCCACTGACTTTTGCAGCACCTGTATCCTTGCTTTAAAAACAAACTTAACCACACTGCATGAATTGTGAAACTAAAATCTTCTTTGGTATGTCCCCATGTTCACCACTCCCCTCCTCCTCCAGCCCAGTTTGTATGCTCATTAGAATGTTGGCGTGAAGGCTGTCATCAAACATTGGGCAGCTTCTATGTGACACCGGGCACAGCCAGCGTAGGGTGCGTCTTTTATTCTAAATAAAGAAGTCAATGTTAAATGCAGACTGCGTGGGTCCACTTACTTCATAAAGGTGCACATATTTGCTATAGACAGAGAGAGTAACTATGACAGGACTTCCTGTTAGAAAGACTTCTGGATAATTCTACTCACTACCTGCCTCCAAGCGGACATCCAAGCTCCTAACCCACTGCTGCACTCCTGGGGGTTGGCAACACACTAGGACTTTTTTCATACAGCTTTAGGTTCCCCTTCTCTCCCTCTATCAAACCCACGGTCTAATGCAGCTTTGAGAGACACTATCTGACCTAGCACAACCACTGATGCTATCCAGTGATGGGGAGACAATTCGGAGCGAGGCCCCAGGAACACAGCGAACATGTTTACAAACTTGGAGATCCAACACAAGCTAACCTTGAGAACATGGAAGCCACTCTCTGCAAACATACTGGCAAATTTGAGGCCATCATGCAGGCCATACTTGATGTCAAAACCACCCTGGAGTCCAAGATAGTGGCAATGGTGATTGACCTGGGCCTCCTTCAAGCAGGTCACCAGAAGCTAAAAGACACAGTCAAGACAAATTAATCAGTGCTGGCTATGACCCAACCTTCCATGAGTAAACTGCAAGCTCAGCTATCAATCAATCAATCAGTGACACTTATAGAGCGCGCTACATACCCGTAGGGTCTCAAGGCGCTGGGGGGGGGGGGTGCCGCTACTGCTCGAACAGCCAGGTCTTCAGCTTCTTCCTGAAGGAGAGGTGGTCTTGGGTCAGGCGCAGGTCGGTCGGGAGGGAGTTCCAGGTCTTGGCGGCCAGGTAGGAGAAGGACCTTCCTCCTGTAGTCGCTCTTCGGATGCGGGGGACGGCGGCGAGGGCGTGGTTGGCTGATCGGAGGTGGCGTTTGGGAGCGTAGAAGTTGACTCGGCTGTTGAGGTAGCTCGGGCCTTGGTCGTGTAGGGCTTTGTGTGCGTGGGTGAGGAGGTGGAAGGTGATTCTCTTGTTGACGGGGAGCCAGTGAAGGTCTCTCAGATGTCCGGAGATGTGGCTGGTTCGTGGGATGTCGAGGATGAGTCTGGCTGAGGCGTTTTGGATCCGCTGGAGTCTCTTCTGGAGCTTGGCGGTGGTACCGGCGTAGAGGGCGTTGCCGTAGTCCAGTCGGCTGGTGACGAGGGCCTGGGTGACGGTCTTCCTGGTCTCTGTGGGGATCCACCAGAAGATCTTCCGTAGCATGCGTAGGATGTTGAAGCACGCCGAGGAGACGTTGTTGACTTGCCTGGTCATGGAGAGGGAGGAGTCCAGGATGAAGCCCAGGTTTCGTGCATGGTCTGTCGGTTTGGGTGCGGTGCCCAGGGCGGGAGGCCACCAGGAGTCGTCCCAGGCGGAGGATGAGGAGCCCAGGATGAGGACCTCCGTCTTGTCCGAGTTCAGTTTCAGGCGGCTGGTTGTCATCCACTCGGCTACCTCTTTCATCCCTTCGTGCAGGTTGGCTCTGGCGGCGGCGGGGTCGTTGGTCAGGGAGAGGATCAGCTGGGTGTCGTCGGCGTAGGAGATTATGCTGAGGTTGTGTTTGCGTACGATGGCCGCGAGGGGGCTCATGTAGACGTTGAAGAGGGTGGGGCTCAGAGATGATCCTTGGGGGACGCCGCAGATGACTTCGGAGGCCTCTGACTTGTACGGTGGTAGGCGGACTCTCTGTGTTCTTCCGTCGAGGAAGGAGATGATCCATTCCAGCGCCTTGTCCTGGATTCCGATGTTGCTGAGGCGCCGTACTAGGGTGCGGTGGCAGACCGTGTCGAATGCCGCGGAGAGGTCTAGGAGGATGAGGGCCGCTGTTTCTCCATTGTCCATCAGGGCTCGGATGTCATCGGTGGCGGCGATGAGGGCGGTCTCGGTGCTGTGTTTGGCTCGGAAGCCGGACTGTGAGGGGTCGAGGGATCCGTTCGTCTCGAGGAAGGCGGCCATCTGCTTGTTGACGGTCTTCTCGATGACTTTGGCTGGAAACGGGAGAAGCGAGATGGGGCGGTAATTCTTGAGGTCGGTGGGGTCCGCTGTTGGTTTCTTGAGTAGAGCGCTGAGTTCGGCGTGTTTCCAGCTCTCAGGGAAGATGGTGGTGTCGAAGGAAGTGTTGATGATGTCTCGCAGGTGGGGTGCGATGACAGCGTCGGCCTTGTTGAAGACGTGGTGAGGGCAGGGGTCGGTCGGTGATCCGGAGTGGATGGAGTTCATCGTGCGGATGGTGTCTTCGGTGCTGATCGGGGTCCAGGCGTGGAGGGTGGTGGTGGGGGGTGGTTGTTCGGTCATGGTGTGCGTTGGTTGGTTGTTGAAGCTGCTGTGTATGTCCGTGATCTTGTTGTGGAAGTATGAAGCGAGGGAGTTGCAGAGGTCTTGCGATGGGGTGACGTCGTTGTTTCCTGCACTGGGGTTGGAAAGCTCTTTCACGATGTTGAAGAGTTCCTTGCAGTTGTGTGCGTTGTTGTCCAACCGGTCCTTGAATGCTGTTTTCTTGGCGGCGCGGATCAGCTGGTGGTGTTTCCGGGTGGCAAGTTTGTAGGAGGTCCTGTTGTCCGGTGTCGGTTCCCTTTTCCAGACTTTCTCGAGGGCTCGGCAGTTCTTCTTGGAGCTCTTGAGTTTGTCGGTGAACCATGGCGCCTTCATGCTGCCGGGTCTGCGAGGCGGGGTCCTCAGCGGGGCGAGTTCGTCCGCGCAGTTGCTGATCCACTTCGTGAGGTTGTCGGCGGCCTGGGTGGGGTTCGCTGAGCTGGCAGGGGGGTGCTGGCTCAGGGAGGTGGCGAGCTGGTCTGCTGTGATCTTGTTCCAGCTTCTGCGGGCGGCCTGTTGCTGGTGATGGTGGGTCGTCGTTCTCTTGAAGGTGAAGTGGACGCAGCTGTGGTCCGTCCATTGAAGCTCTGTGGCTATGTGACCATCAAAAGGAAGTACACATCCTAAAAGTCAGGGTCAATGATGCTGAAGGCCGATCCCACAGAATGTATTGTGGGCCTTCCAGCGAACGTAGAGGACACCAGTAAGGAACTTTGTCTTAAACAATGGCTAGTGGAAACGGTACTCGTGGGTAAATGCTCCACTCTTTTATCAGTGGAAAGGGCCCACAGATTTCCAGGGTATGCACTTCCCCCTGGAGCGGCACTGGCATGATAGCGCCCGCCTCCTTAATTATAGCGATCCTGATCACATCCTACAAAACACCAGGACCAAAGGACCATGGACAGAAGAGAACAGCAGGGGGTATATTACCCTAACAACACGGCAGAGGTGCAAAAACAAAGAGCCTCCTTCCTTAAGGTTAAATGTCACTTACGTCAATTGAACCTTCGCTACTCCCTACTAATGGCGAAACAATGGGTCATCAAGGGTGATGAAACATATTTCTTCACAAGTGTGGCCAAGCAGAATTATGGAACCTCACAGTAGAAATAGGAAAGTTGATGTTTCGCATGATCAAGCAGCCAAAGAAAAAGCACCGGAAGTGGCGGAATTATAACAACGAGTCAGAATTATAACAACGGGTCGGCGCTGGCCCCGAACAGAAGTTCAGTGACACTGATTGACAAGAGGAGGCAGAGGATGATGACGTAATGGCTCTGGAACAAGAAATCCATCCAGGGCCTGCTGTTACTCCCATGACGTAAATAGACTTACTTGACAATGCATGACCCTGGACTGTGCCTTGTACCCCCTCCCCCTCTAACCCTTTCCTTGCCAAATCTGAACCCGACTTTGGTCTTTTTGTTTGCAGGTCCCCAACCAGTTTTGCTAACATTAACCCCGACTTTTGGTTTTCCTTTAAGTTTCTTATTTCACCCTTACCTGTTCCTCGTGCTCGGCTTCTCATTCCGACCCTTTTACTTTCCCCCGCTGCCCAGCTCTTTACCCCACCTATCTTGTGGCATGAAACTGTGTAATGTTTTTTATGTTCCTATGTAATAGTGAATTTACTATTTGTATATATAGAACTCCAACCACTTGTATATGTAGTAGACCTTTGTACCTACTACCATTCCTATGTGTTTTTAGAGTTTAAACCTCTTCCTTGAGTGACTTCAAAACTTGTGCATTTACAATTTTTCTCTGTTTCTATTTCTTCCTTCAGTGGCTTTACAACTTGTACATTTGCATTGTTTTCTGTTTGTATCTCTTATGTAACTCATGTAATCCAAAGTCCTTATGCAACGCACCTGGTTCTTTTGTAAATCGCTCTGACACCTTTGGGTAATGTTTGCGCTATATAAAATCGCATTAAATAACATAAAATAAAATGATAGCAACCAACGTTCACTGAAACTTCATGCCTATATCCTTTTTTCCTTCAATTACACACAATATTACAGGGGGAATGGTTATGCTTTTTAACAATAACTGGGAGGTGAAGGAAGTGGAGAGGGGACACAAATCGGGGTCAGTAAACTGGTGGTTCTCAAATGTGGTGCGGCTGCTTACATGTGAGCCCGCATTCATAGACTACTGTCTCCACATTTCTCCATACTCACTGATTTGGATGTTGCATGTTCTGCACCCTAGTGGTGATGGTTCATTGGTGGGGTATTTCTATAAACCTTGACCTGGGAAGGGGAGTTGTTTATTCTTCTGTTTTTAACCCCATTGTAAAACGTGTAATGCTACAGTATGGGAACTACTGATGAACACTACATTTTGAGGCCTCTGACGACTCCTATATCACTTGATCCACACATCATTCCAGATGACAACACGCACTGGACCCACAACCTGTAAGTTTAATATCCTGACCTGTAATTTTAAGGGAATGGTCATGCCAGTGAAACGCTATAATTTTGAAATGTAGGGATATTCCTTTCTCATGTTTAGAGGAAACACACCTAATGACCCCTGAAAAGAGGTGAATTATAATTGTGACACAGTTTCTAGCTATACATGGGGTGTCGCTATCTGTATCCCCCCGGGGTCCCTTTTGTGGTCGAAGGGAGCAAGGTAGACCACAACAACAAATATGCAATGTTGGAGGACGGACAGGATGGGGAAGCATTATCTTTAGTCTCTGGGTATGCTCCAAAAGATAATATGGCTGATTTCTTGGCCACACTTGCTCAATTTCTGCTGTCCACTGTTGACAGTCCATGTATTTGGGGGGCAACTTCAACTCTGTTCCCAACATATATCTGGACAGATCACCCCCACTGTTAGTGGGGGCCCAATCTCTAGTTGCCTCCCGCCATTGATTACAATGGGCAAGAGACTTCCTAGGGATGGATGTGCTGTGAGAATGGCACCCAGGAGTTCATCACCTCTACACTCTCATAGACCTATTTAATTGTAATCCAGAAGCTACTATGAGGGTGGGCCATGCTGAATACTTAGGCCGAACACTGTTGGATCATAATCTCCTTCAACTAACACTCCATTAACCCCTGATCAAAGTGGAGATGGTGGTCCACACAGGTCACTACTTTACTGAAAGTGACGGGATGGCAACTTAAGGGTTACTGAAATGGGACACATTCAAGGTGGTGATGAGAGGTCATTTCCTACATCCCAATTCTGAGGTAAAAAAGACTCTACTTCGAGAACTGGAGAAGTTAGCAGGACAAATCCACACTTTGGAAATCAATTCTGTCACACAGGGACAGCCCAGATGTGAACTGGTACCGGTCAGGTGAGAATACCAGACACTTTTGGAGTGCTTGGGCAACCTGAATTGTAAAGAATATGCTGCCAGACAGCATGCTGAGGCCAGATATTGGCATGGCTCCTTAAGGCAGAGACTCTTAGGACTCTGGTTGGGGCAATACTTGATGATATCGGAGAGAGAGTTAACACCCAGAGGAGTATCGGTACAGTGTTTAGAAGCTACTATGAAGTGGTGTACAACTCCCCACAGGGCATAAAAGAGATTGAGATGACCCAGTATTTTCAACACTTACCACTTCGAAAAGTAAATGATATACAGCGATTGGAAATGAGTGAGCCCTTGCAGTTATATAAAATACAAATGGCCATCACACAAAATGCCAGAGCAGGGTACCGGGACCAGGTGGCTTCACAGTAGAATTCTATGCTGTGTATAGTCCAAGGCTGACCCCAAGATTGTTGAGAGTAAATGAGAAATCTACGCGACTGAAGTGTTTACCCATCTCTCTGCAAGAATCCATAACCACAGTCCTCTCTAAATCAGGCAGGCCCCTCCCCCACCACCCTCAGTTTGTTATTATAGGCCACTTTCACTTTTGAATCTAAACTGCAAAATATTTGGGAAAGTCCTGGCTAATTCTCTGCTCCCAGTGGCACAAAGCCTAGTGCACAGTCATCAAAAGGGTATCATTCCTGGCAGGAACATCATTACAACTTTCAGCCGGCTGTTCCAAATAATTGACTGGGCAAAGTGACAAGCTGCAAATCACTGGATGATTGCCATCAAAATAGATAAGGCTTTTGACTCATTGAGTTGAACTTTCCTGATGGCAATGCTGCACCGAATTGGTCTAGGTGAGGAATTACTGGACTGTATACAATTATTATATACTGCCCCAAGAGATTTTGCTTGCGCCGGACAGGAGATATTGGATACCATGAACAGAGGCACCAGACAGGGCTGCCCATTGTCCCTGGTGCTTTTTGCGCTGGCCATTGAACCTCTCACCTGTGTACTTTGATCACGGGGCCCTGAATGGGGCATTGTCATCAATGATGAACATCATAAATATTTATTATACGCAGATGAGGCATTGATATACCTGAGAGATGTTTGGCATGTGCTACCCTCCGGGATAGTACTGTTGGGTGACTATGTGACCATATCACAAGAATCAATTGGGACAAATCTTGCTATTTCCCACTGCTTAAACACATTGTAGAGCAACACTTTAACCTGCGAAGTACAGACCTACGTCTTGCACACAATATTATGATATATCTGAATTCTCGATATTTCATATCATACGGAACATGGTGGACAGCAACAATGGAAAATCAATCATATGTATTAGGAATTCGATTCCTTTCTGGAATGCACTCCCGCTATCCACAGTTGGCAGGATAGTTATTTCTAAGATGATTAGCCTACCGAAGATGTAATATTTCTTTCTTAGCACTATCTGTTAAACTGAAGAAACAATTCTTTGGAGAGTCGTAGTCTCTCTGGATGACTGTCATTTACGGCAATGGTAGGCACCGGGTGGTGATCTCTCAGCTGTATGCTCTATTAGCCGAGGGTGGCTTAGAGGCACCTAATTATGAGCTATATTATGCAGCAACCCAGCTCTAATGGCCAACCATCTCAAGACCCTGAGACCAGAGATGCCTCACGACAAATGCGGGACATTCTGTACACGAATTGGTGATTACTAGGGGTTACCCCTCTGCGTTCGATAATCTTCTATTGAGGGTCGCACAATAGTGCTGACAGAGACAGATAAATAGGATGTAATACAATCCTTCCTATGATCACTGTCAAGATGCGCAGCACTGCCCAGGATGCACGATACCCGCCTATGGACCGAGGCTAACTTACAAACTTGGGAAGATATGTACAAGTATTGAATGTTATGCTCCCTCAATGACATATGAGTGACATTTGGGCAGCAGCGGCTTCTCTGCTAAGGTGGATTATCGTCACCCCGTTGCTTCAACTGCAAGCTGAATAGCAAAAACAAAATGAAAATGATGTTCAGTTATCAATTTTTTGTATTAAGCTTTCAGTTGAAGTGGTATTGCTGGCTGGGCTCCTCACATCACACGGGGTGGAGTGGTGGCAGCACCTTAAGTGCGCATGATGGTTTAGCCACCCGTCTTGGGCCTGCCAAACCCTCATGTGCACTTTACATGTTCTCCACCCAGCCTGTATTACAGCCTGGGTGTTGCTTTTGTAACTGCAAAACCGGCCCGAGTAACAAAAGCAGACCTCACATCTCCAAAACCGGGCCCCATCCTTCCAGCCTCCCGGGCAAATGTCTGTTGCCTGCTATGGCCAATCCAGCCTTGACTAATACCACAATTTCTTACAAAACATAGATCATGAACAAAGAAGAAGTGAAGAATGAAATAACAGCAGAAAACACACTGTATACAGTCTAATATAATAAAGTTCAGGGTCTGATTAACAACCACAGAAACATGGTTGCTTAAGAAATGGATGCACTTTTGGACTTGGCCCTTTTTGCAGGGTCACCCCTGACTTTTTGCCTTCCTCCTGGTATTTTTTCTGACCTGGGTTGGTGGCCTTAAGATTCTCAGCACTTTATCACTGCTGTCCAGTGTAAAATGTGCATGTGCTGTTTGTGGTAAATGTGGTAAGATTGGTCTAAACCTGTTTGGTGTATTTAATATACCTATTAGTCACTTGTAAAGTGGTATCTCATATACCCAGGGCCAGTAAATTAAATGGCACTGGTGGGCTTGAAGAGCTGCTTGCGCCACCCACCAAAGTAGCCTTTCAAACCTGTCTCAGGCGTCTGCCTTTGCAGGGCGTGCACGCGCAATTTACTGCCGCAGTGGCATGGCACATAAAGTGGGTGCCACGTCATTGACTCCCCTTTTACTACATATCAGTCACCCTTAAGGTAGGCCCTAGCTAGCCCTATGGGCAGGGTGCGCTGTAGGTAAAAGGTAGGACATGTGCCTTAACTATGTGGCATATCCTGGTAGTGACAAACAGCCATTTTGGTTTTTCACCAGTGTGAGGCTGCCCTCTCATAGGAATGGGTTGGGGATTCCCTGATATGTGTTTCAGTGGTAATTCCTGATATGAGAGAAGTGTGTGGTCAAGTTTGGTTTGTTTGGAATAGTTGTTATAAATGCTGCATAATGGTGTTCGCTGATTTATTATCACTATTTTAGAAATGCCACATTTAGAAGTGAGCATTTCTGTGTGCTATGTGTCTTTGTGCCTTTCTGATGTGTATTGCATGTCTGGCTCTGGAGTGAGAGACTGGGGAGGTACAGTGGCTCCAGAGGGGCTGGGTGAGTCAGCACTAGGCTGAATGGGCCTGAACTGCATTTGTAGTAGTGGGAGGAGTAGCCCCTGACGCTGAATAGGTCTGTGCCTGCCTTGTACAATGCTGGCTCTGCCCCCCCCTGTGGTGTGTCTGGGGCCAGAGCCTACACTAACAATGAGGGTGTTTGTGCACTGAAAGGATGTTCCTAAGTGCCCTCTAGGACTGGTTTGGACTGGGCACTGAGCTCTGTGCTAGGGGGAGAACAAAAACACTGACTAGTATACATATTGGGGTTGTGACCCTATGAAATGAGCTGTGTGCTGCTTGGTGCTTACTTGCAGCCGGTAAGCTGCTGGACTGCCAGGAGGAACCGCCATCTGGGGCTCCCTACTTGTGGAAGTGAAGCTGCTGCCCTGCTGAAGAGCCCCGGTGTCCTGGCCTACCTGGGATGATTGAGCTGCAGGGAGAGTACTAAGTACCCTTGCTCTGGGAAAAGTGCTGCTAGGCTTTTTTTGCTGAATACCGTCTGGATGCTGCTGGGGTCACCAGTAGCAGTGTGGAGAAGTGGAGCCTCTCTCCTCTGCAAACGTAGAGGTAGTGGTGTGGAGGAGTGCAGCCTCGCTCTCCCTTTACAACCGGAGGAGAAGCGCGTGGCGAGCGCATGATCTGTTCCCCCCAGGGCTTGGGGGATCCTGCCCTATGATGCTTAGGAGCCTCGGAGCCGAGTCGCAGGAAGCACTCTCCTGCTCCCGGTCATGCTCCCTTGTCGCGCTTCCAGTGCTTAGCTCTGCTACGTGGCCCCAGGCTGTGTGGAGGCCCCAAAATCCTGAGGAATCCACGGCCGGATTACGGGAGCCCACCCCGCATTTTCATTCACGAAGAGGAAGCAGGCGGAAGGCAGGCTGAGCATGACTGTCGGCACGGCCGCCTTCCTGAAGACAGGAGCTAATCCGACAGAAACTTTGTTCCAGAGGCCGGAAGACAGGCAGAGGTTGCCTGGTTGTGGGCAGGGCCAATGGAGGGTTCGCTCCGTTCCTGACTGCTCGTGTTCATTTTCTCCGGCTGCAGGGTGGTTGCACCGTGGGATAGCGGGCAACCCCCAGTGCTATTTTTATATAACCTTGTGTGGAGTTTCTTTTGTGGTATGCCTAGTGTGTCGCTGCTGTGTGAGTGTGTTGCGCAAACGCTTTACACATTGCCTCTGGGAGAAGCCTGACTGCTCGCGCCAAGGTGCCAAGGGCGTGAGCAGGGGTTATCTTCAGCGTGTAACTCCCTTGCCATGTCTAGAGTGTTGGTTTCTGCCTGGTTTAGGCGCATACCCTAACCAACAAGAAATCCCATTTCTAAAAACATCTATCTACATGAGCGTACATAAAGTGTGACATACAACCCAGAGGGGTCTCCTAGTGCTAAAGAAGATGATGTGTTTATAGGCAAACTGGGATTTCACAGAGAACTGTATTACAGGTCAGCAGGAAGAAAGAAAGACCATGTAGATCAGACCTCAAAACTAAATCAGATATTCAGGAGCATTCGTAACCTTGTAGTGTTCTATGACACAGAAGGTTCCCCGAAACCATGTTATAGGTTTAAGCTATTCTCAGCCAAGACAAGTTCATTAAATCTTACTGCTTAAAAATATCATCTAACCTCTTGTAGGTGGCTCTCTAATGGGTACTTTTATTGTGCTGCTGTCTGTGAATCATAACCCTTTGCAAATGCAAATAATCTCTGAGGTAATAGCTCTCTTTAAATAACTATTTTTATTACAATTAATAACAATCTAACAACTACTAGGGGGGTCTTACGTTTTCAGTAGTCTACTTGCAGTATGTTTTTAATATGAACCTATATTCTTTTTATATATGGAATGTATTCATAGAAACCTCTTTTTCATCCATTGTATATATTTGTAATCTGCACACTTAGTGAGGCATTAAAAGGCTGGTGCTGAAAACTGTTGAAACTATTTGAAGTGTAGGTGAGGATGCTAGCACCCCTTTCTTGAGGAGGAGAGAACAGCCGATTGTGAATGGCTCTCATCATATTTCTTTCTACATTTCCTTCCAATGTTCTAGGCATGCAGGAGGCCTCTATGAAGCTCACAGAATCACTGCATGAAGTATACGAGCCGGAATGGTATGGCCGGGATGATGTTAAAATAGTTGGAGAGGTAAGACCTGAACATGTAAATATATGCATATAAACATTCTCAGAACTTTATTTCAAGTTCTCTTCGCAAAACCATTTATTTTTATCTTCCTTTCTCAAGGAAATGTATAAGACTGCATAAAACGGCATCCACCATTTGCATAATAGCAGGAACATTAGTCTGGTCCTCCGAAATGGAGTTAGGTGTCTCAGGATCTTAAACGTTTCATAAATATATTACGTCAGATTATGTGATACACCAAGCATGTGTCACTTGTATAATAACACGATTGGTGCCCCCACTCAGGTGGTGCTATATTTCAAAAGTTAAAACTGAAGCATAAAAACAAAAACAAATAATGTATATTCGAGGTCACCTCTTAAGCAGGCACTGGATGAGAGACAGAGCGGAGGAATGGATGAATAGATATGGCTAGGCCGCTTGGAAAAGCATATACTATGCAGTTTAATTATTGTGGGACACTACAGTTGTTCCCGCGCATTCCCTAAACTGCCATTACTCTCTGTCTCCTTATTCAGCCCTAGAGTCCATAAACTTGGTATACAAGGGAACCCCATTAGGTTTCACAGCGGAGACACCCGGGTGTTGGGACTGGGTCTGTACTTCTCTCCTTCCCCAACAGGCATTATACTCTGCAATGACCCGCATATTCTTCCTCTTGCTCCAGTCTGCTACGACTCCATACCATCATCCCCTAGTGTGTGATTGGTCCCATGTGCATGTCTATCCACCCTATCCTTAATTGAGTGAGGGAGCTAGTCGGAGCCACTGGGCAAGAGTTAGTTGTAGACTCAGAGGTTTCCTACCTCTTCTCCCAATATCATCTGACACCCAAAGGACTCACCCCCCCTCTATTTTTTGTCTTTTTGCAGGGGTAGCTACTCCCTACCCAGTCCCTCCCTCGCTGTTTTCAGCTAGATCCTATTCCCATCCATTACCTGGCAGACTGCTGCAGATACCTCTCAGACAGATTAAACAGAACCCCATGGCACTGGCCCTGGCCATCTTTGATACCAGTCTACCTTCTGCATCTCTACCCTTGGCACAGATTTCCAACAACTTCTCTGGTTCCATAATATTTAAGTCTCCCTCAACGTCGCAGCCCCCACCCAGACGCATCGGGCCTCAACCAATGTTGACAGAATCCTTGGCTCTCCTGAGTCTGCAGAGTTGTCCCTCCACAGTATCAGTTTCCCCATCCTCTGAGGTCCATCAATAGGTAACACATTAAGATGTCCAATCTCCTGTTATTGATCACTTTAAACGTTAATTGTTCGTCTCATTACATCAAGCGCAAAAAGGTACTGCACTACTTGCATGTGAATCGCGTGGACAACTCTCCCATACAAAAAACACACTTGTCCTAGAACGAACCCTAAAAGTCAACAAGACTGGGTGGGTACTGTCATCAGTGGCAGTAGATTAGAAAAGATCAATGGTGAAACCTCTCTCTCCCATCGCTTTTCCAAGAAATATAGAGTAGCAATACTAATTGGTTGTCAACTCCACTGTAAAGTTCCTAAAACCTGTGCAGTTGATGGGGTGTGGTGGGTCATTGTCAAAATACTCATATTAGATTAGGTTTTGTGGTAGGATAGATTTATGACCCTCCAGGCTCACAATTGAAGTGGGCATGCACACCTTCAAATGTGTGTGGATTGGAACCTTACTCTGGACATTAAACAAGATAGAACCAGATGGCCTGAAAGCTGTAACTGTAATCCAGAACTAGCTAGCAAATCATGTCTTACTGGGTGTATGGCATTTGCTGCTCCCCACAAATAGGGACTTTACCTTTCTCACATATCATCATGGTACCCAGTCCTGCATTGATTACTTCCTCCAAGGGCGACAGCTCGTGGACATGACATGATGTGATACATTGCAGGCAAGCCTCTCAGACCACAACCCTGGCCAACTGGACCGCAATATGGGGCTTTTGGCACCTCCTACAAACAAAAGCATTTGCCTATAATAAACCTAAGCCGAAAGAAAAACTCAACAAAATATTCACTCTTGTACATAATGAAAGCTCACTGGGCTTTCACAGGATGTGGTGGACAGCGGAGAAGGCAACTTTGAAAGGGATAATGATAAGTTACTCTGCCATGGTGAAAGATAAGACAGGTGCAGACCTGCACCATTTAGAGACTAATGTCTGTGACCTCAATATTCGCTACATTTCATCACCCACCTCCACACTCCAGAAAGAACTTGAACTGGATACGCTACATTTAAACACGTTCTTTACTAAGGTGGCAGACAAGGCACTAGTCAAACAGTAGTGGAGGAGGTATGACCATGGAGATAAAGTGGGTCAGCTTCTTACTGCACAGTTGCGTCAGATGGAATCTTAACTGGTCATTCCGGCAATTTGTGAGGCATTTGGCGACTTACTAATTCATCTACTCCAGACCCAGGCAACACTAGAACACGTTGATGTCTCTATGGCCTCACTGCACATACCTACCCTTACATAAGAGGGACAAGTGTATCTCAAGGGAGCGTTTACAGAGGAGTTGGTAGCCAAGGCCTTCTCTGCAGTGCCCACATCTTAATCACCCTGGGGAGAATGGGTATCCAGGTGAATTTTACAAGACTGGTGACAAGCCTCTTCTTGCCCCACTTTTGGACCAATTATATCAGGAGGTCGTGGAGTCAGACTCCCTGGGGGCCAGAATCAATAAAGCCATTATCACTGTCTTCCTTAAGGAGAATTAGGACACACTGGAGCATGTTAGCTATCGCCCTATCTTGTTGGTCAATGTCAATCTAAAAATCATTGTCAAAATCGATCAGGCTAGGATAAGTGATAACCCAATTAATCTATAAGTTGCTGGTGGGTTTCACACCAAGCTGTTTCAAACACAGGCACACATACTTTGGCAAACAATGAACAAACCTGAGGAAAATCTGGTCCTCCTATTGGAAGCCAAAAAGGCGTTTGATTGTGTAGAATGGTTGTACCTGTTCCAAGTGATGGGCTTGGATGAGGACAATATGGGTAATGTCTGCCTTTTTCATGATTCCCTAATGGCAGATGTCAACAGTGGAAGCTTTTTGTTCTATACATTTGAGATTAATAAGGACAGCCAACAGGGATGCCCATTGCGCAAGCTCCTTTTCTTAATGGCCTTAGAACCTTTGTTTGAGGCCATACGTCTTTCATCGGCAGTTGAGGGCATTTTGGCTGGTGACAGTGAGATGAAGGTACTACTCTTCGTGGATGACATTATGCTTCTCCTGCCCCACCCGTAGTTCTCAATCACAGCCACCATGTCCATCATTAACAGCTCCTTTCACTTATCAGGTTATAAAATCAATTAAACTAAATGTCATGCATTCCCCAAGTCTAGAGTGACCACCAATGGCTATCTACAAAACTATAATATGAAATGAGTAACCAAGGGGCTCCAATACCTGGGCAATTGCATTACCAGAGGGCTTACACATGTGATTGAAGGCAATTTGCTCCCTCTGGAAGAGTGATCTAACCAGGACTTCCTCTAATGGAAGCAATTGGACCTTATGTTATGTGGGAGGGTAAAGGCAGTCAAAAAGATGATTGCTCCCAGGTTTAATTGTGTCTGCGACTATGTTACCTCTATGGGTCCTTTGACTACTTCTCTTAGGGATATAAATGGAAATGAGATCTTACATTTGTAGTAGCCGTAAGCCCAGATTGTGAGCATCTAGATTGTGAGTGGACGTTATGTATGTATGTATGTATGTTCTTATATAGCGCTCGACTTACCGTAGGGCATCTCGGCGCTTGAATTGGGAACCCGTCCTGGCTTTTTTCCCTGTGAGATAACCCGTACTGGGCATCCCCAAGGTGAAAGCCAGGCATCCCGCCACGGGGGGCCGTTGTGGAGATTAAGCAAGCTTATTGCCCAGAGCTGCAGAGTGTGAACTCGTGCTTAGAGTGGGCACCGAAGCGAGAATTATCGAGTCCGTGGACAATTGGGCTCAAGACCCTGCCGCGTCGGGAATTGAACCCTGGTCCCAGGTCTGACCTCTGCTTCAGGGTATGCCTCCTCTAACCAGTGAGCCACACTTCTCCTATGTTACGGCTGGGAGTCTACGCTTACCACACATGACATCATAATGCCTAGCTTTCTATTTGTCACAGTTGTCCTCTTATCTATATGATCTAAGAGATGCCCCAATGGGGGTCCAATTAGAACATCACTATTTGGGATGCCACAACGTGTTCCTACTGGTTTATATATCAACCATTCAGCTACACATCCGAGCCTCAATGTGACAGCCACGGCATCCTGCTTTCACCTATTGTGTGTGTCATGTACTGCATAAGCAGCCACTGGTATGCCCAGACTTGGGTCCAATGCTAACTGTGCCACTGTAACCAAGCTACATCTGACTGAAGAGCCCCAGTCAGGGCAAAACTGGTCTTGGGTGTTGCTTGTGTTTTGATTCAGGAAGGACCTGGCCTGGCAACTTGGTGTGGAATGTTCTGATTGTGGGAGGGTTAAGAGTGATTTGTATGTGGCTGGGTTCAAACTGAGGTGGCATGGTGGACAAATGAAAGATGGTCTTAATGGCTAACCCAAGCAATTGCCACTGTTTACACTTATCGGAAGCACCCTCCCATCCCCTTTTGTTTGTTTCATGTAATGCCCTAAGTGGCGATAGGTATGCCCTGACATGGGTCCCATTCTCACGGTGCCACTGGAAACTACACCAGACTAAGGAGCCCCCAGAAAATTCGGAATCTTTTTTGCATTTCTCATTTCCAGCCACCACTCATGGCGCACTGGACCCTCCAGGTTGAATGTGGGCATATTCGACAATCATATATTAGCATACCCAGTGGAGGGAGCTCTCAATACTGCCCAATAAACCATCTAGAACTCATTGGCTATCTTTGGGGTGAATATTGGGAGCTCTAAGTCAACACATTCAGATTGTGCAGTGCCCTTGCTGTGCCACTCTATAGGACAAAAGTATATGGAGGTATTGAGTTATGAGACAAGTAGAAGACAATTTGATGGTGCAGCAGCAAGATGGGTATGTGTGTTACCAGGGGTGGTTCCTTGTTATGGGCACCAGGACTCTGCTCCTCCTATTTGTTTTTCTCTTCATTTTCTCTGCATTGTCGCTACAGAAATAAACAGTACAAAAACATTACCCTTGCTCTGAGACAGGGTCTGACTGTGTAAATCACTTTAATGAGGTGGAGTTTATGCGCATGCTCCAGCCAGATTTTAACCCCTTCCATGCTGATGACGGCCGGGAGCCGTCATGGCACACAGTGCTCGTGTGCTGATGACGGAGCGGAATTCCGGCCGTGGGCAGGGGTTAAGGTGTGGGGATATGACAGACTTCAAGCTTCTGGCTTGGCATCCTGAAGGACCAACCCTTAGTGATGACCCACAGCAGTTAAAATCAGCCCTGGGTGCTTTAGGTTTCATCCCTGGATTGTTCTGAGGGTGAATGTCATTCAAAGAAGCCTGCCATACTCCACCCTCTCCTAGCTCGTCACAGCATGGGATGGGATCAGTTAGCCTCACTGGTTATATACCACCATAGGATATAATAGGATAAGATATAAAGCTCACTAAAACCCGAAGGAGCCAAAGTTCTATAGCAGAACTGATTAGTCAGCATGAGCAAGGTTTCTAAGCTGAGAAGAGCCAGGTTTTCAGATGTTTTTTTAGAAGACAAACAAGAGTTGCTTCTGAGATGTGGGTAGACAGAGTGTTCCATAATTTGACGGCTGCTAACGAAAAGGAGTGCCCATCCGATCTAGACTACCAAAATCAGGGCAGAGGATCTAAGAGGTCTGCGGGAATTATGGCAATGAAAAAGTTCATTCATGTGAATAAGACACTCATGTTGCAGAACCTCAAGGCCTTCAATGAAAAGCTCCTCCTGACAGGGAGCCATAAAGAGAATGAATCCCAACTCTAACTGAGTGCCGCTTGGAAATGTTCAGAATATGGCGAGCTGCTACATTCATCTAATATTTATTCAGGGAGCAACTATTGATGTTTACGCTAAGTGCATTACAGTAATCCAACCGTGAGGTGACAAGGGCTGTGACGAGTTGGGAGAGTGTGGGACCTAACATACAAAGAGCTATGCAGACAGGTCCCAGATTGCAGGAAAATTAACCCAGTCTCATTCACTTATATTCTGGTTCCTTGCCAGTGCCTCTCAATGGTGCCACTTTCTCCCACTGTGGTTGCAATGGCACCTTGTCAGCCATGCCTGACATCAGGCTCTAGAAAACATATTAAGTAAGTTGATAATCATCACTAAGATGAAGGTGTGTATACTGGGCGCTGCACCTTCGAAGGAGCAGGGATCTGGGAGTAGTCTCTAACTGAGACTGGAGAAAGGTAACAATTGTTGAGTGTAAGCGCTCTGAAGCAACAGCAGTGGTAAGGTGCTCAGGGGCTCTGTGAAGAGGCCCATAGTTAAACGCACACTCCAAAAAATGTGGATAGTTGGATACACAATAAGATGTTTAAATAATGTTCTTGTTTTTTAACCGTCGAGCTGCATTTTGTAGTCATTAAGGACCATATGTATGTAACTTTGGTATTGCGATTCTCAATTAGCGATTTTTTGCAAATCAGTATTTGAGAATTGCAAAACGCTATGTATGTAGGATTTGCAAATAATTTTGCAAATCCTAGATATTCCTTAATTGCGAATTGCAAATTGTGATTCGAAATTAAGGAATACCTCCCCTTTCATTCCTATTGGCCCAGAGGTCCATAGGAATGAATGGGAAGACATTCTCAATTTGTGATTCTCAATTAGAGAATTGCAAATTGAGAATGCAATTTCAAATGTGCCAGGGTGTCGAAAGGACACCCTGTTGCACCTCTGAAATGAGCATGGGTGCACATGTGGTGCACATACATGCCCTAAGGGCATGTGGGTGCGCCACATGCCACTTTGAAAAATGCAAAAATGTGCATTTTTGAAAGAAATGGCAAATTACCACCAACCTGTAGTTCCTTATGCCATATTTGCAGAACTTGGGTGCCTCATACATTCCATTTAAGGAATCGCAATTTGCGATTCCTTAAATACATTAGCAAAATAAGGAATCACAAATTTTGCGATTCCTTATTTTACGAGGCAGTTTTTCTTTAAAACATACCATTAAGCTTAATTGCCATCGCAAACGCCGAAATGCTGCAAATTTCGACATTTGCGATCGCAATTTTGAATGATACATATGGCTCTAAGTGCTCTACTTAGTCGCTTGTCTGCTGGGTTTTCCTGTAAAAGCTGTGCTCAGATCACTATTGGTCCCACTGTTATGGCTGGTATCTGGCAGTGCCACTACAGACGCCTGCAGCTTCAGGCACAGATCAGAGACTAAGTTGTTCTGCGGGGAATCCGAAGAACATTGATCAATCCTATTTGAGTCCATTTCAGTTCAATACAAGTACACCAGGAAACCTTCTTAGCAGACCATGAATGTAAACGTATGAGAAAAGAACAGAGGCAAAGAGGCAAAACTTTACACGAAACAAACATATTTTCAATTTAGGGTTTGAACTACAATGTATTTTCTTGCTTTTCCAACACAGAAACACAACTCCTTAGATTCACTGCGCACACATATTTTCCCATATTTGAAAACTCAAGAAAACAACTTTCAGTTTAAAGTTCACTTGAAAATATATTTGTTTTACGTTGAGCCACGCTTTAAAAGCAGTCTTGTTATGCTATGTTAAGAATTTTTTAAAGTGCGCAATTACTACAAAGGTGTCTTGGCGCTGTCTGAAGGCAAGCTAATACTGTTTAGAGGTTAGATAGCCAGATCTTTATCTCCTTTCTAAAATATGTTAGTGTGGGCATTGCTCTGAGATGAGGTGGGAGGCTGATCCAAAGTTTGATCGTATTGAGGACTATACCTCTGCCACCCCAATGCATCTTTTTAAAATTAGGGAAAGCTAAGAGACTAGCTTTGGCTGATCTGAGTTCTCTATTAGGCTTATATCACTTAAAAGCTGATCTAAGGAAGTCAAGCCCTGAGTCATGCATTCCTTTGTAGGCTAATCAGTGGTTTAAATTTTGCACAACTGCGCATAGGAAGCCAATGAAGCTTACGAAGTCCCTGCGTGATGGAGTGTAATTTGGGTAGCTTAAGAATCAATCAAGCTGAGGCATTTTGGGCCAACTGAAGTAGACTCGTGTTTTTCTTGAATGGTTAGATAGAGACTATTGCAGTAGTCCAACCTAGGAAGTACTTGCGCAGTGATTAAGGTTTTCCTGTGGCTTATCGAGATAAATAGAAACATTTTCCTGATAATTTTTAGGATATAGTAAGTGGAGGACGTTATAGCTGAGATTTGCGCACTCATTTAATGGTTGTCATTAATAATGACTCCTAAATTCTTTGCTTTGGTGACGGGAAGAGGAGGCTGGGTCAAATTTTCAGGCCACCAATTAGTGGACCAAGCTGGAGAAGGGTTCCCGAACACATTGATCTCGGTTTTACCTCAGTTAAGCTTCAGGCAGTGCCCCACTCATCCAGCCACTGACGGCCTTGATGCAATTTTGGCTTCTTAGAGGGCCCGATGAATCATTATTGGCTGCCGCAATTATCAACTGAGTATGATTAGCATAGGATGTTACCTCCAAGTTGAAGCTTCTAATGAGAGGATACAGTTTCGCTACATAAACATTTAAAAGTGTTGGACTTAAAGACAACCCCTGAGGGACTCCGCATGGCATGGAAAAGGTGAAGAATTAAATTTCCCTAAAGCCATAGTTTGTGATCTGTCACTGAGAAAAGAGGAGAGTAGATCAAGCGCGACCCCCTCCGCCCTATCTCCTCTAGACAGTTGATAAGAGTTGTATGATCTACAGTATTGAAGGCAGCAGATAGGTCCAATAAGATCATAACTGCTGAACCTCCACTATCTACTGCCTTCCTCACTTCTTCTGTTGCCTTCACCAGGGCAGTTTCTGTACTATGCCCTGGTTAAAAGCCAAACTGAGAGGTGTCTAGAAGCTGGTTATCTAGAATGTATTTAGATAGCTAAAAATTCATTATTGTTCACAAATTTTTGCGGAGAGAGGTAAACGTGTAATTTGACAGTAATTCGAAGTGTCATTAATATTTGAATTGGACGTTGATTTGTCGAATGCAAGCTGGGCCAGACTGGGGAACCAAAAGCAGTGCATAGAAAAATGCAAGCAGGGTCAGACTGGGGAACCCAATGCAGTGCAGACAAAATGCAAGCAGGGCCAGACCGGGGAACCAAAAGCAGCGCAGACAAAGATGCTCAACCCAGGTCTACTCACTTCGTCTTTTTACTTAATCTTTCTCTTTCCATCTATACATTATCTCCCTCCCCTTCTCTCCTCTCTCTTCTCCTTCTGGAAGCTTTCTCTCTACCTTCCACCTCCTTCCCTCTCTTTCTCTCTCTCTCTTAAAGCCTCCTGGTGTCTGCTGCAATTAATTTCAAGAAGCTGGGTAAAGTGACAGAGGCTCCAGGAGTGGCCCTGGGCTTTCAAAACCCTCCTCCAAAGGCTGCAGCCTACCGGGGAAATGCCCAGTGGAATAGAAGGCCTGACCGGCGCTGAATCCAAGGCTTTAAACAGGAGAAATCAGTGATGGAGAAATGCTGGCCGACTGCACCAGAAAGCAGTATGAACTAGACATAATGATTTTGTTGGAATGCGGCCCTTCGCAAGGAGCCAATGCAAGTTTATTTCTGGGCACAGACGCGTGGTTCTGCTGATGAAGTCTGCGGGCAGAGCTATGGTGACTTTCTGAAGATGCTGCATTTTGTGAAGCAAATTCGCAAGTAATCACTTTAAGGAATATCCAAGCATGATATCCTACATCCAGAAAAACGAGTGACTCTGAAAATTAGACGTTTTTTAAAATCCTAAAAATAGTTGACCCCAAAGCTCACAGATCTGAGCCCCAGCTGATTGGCAAGTCCTGGCGCATTTCTGGAGGGCACCAGAGCCCCAGGGGAGGGCCAGCGGTCTGAGTTCTGCCCAGTGTTTCTGCCAGGGCACACTGTCTTTCGGCATCCTCATCTCACATTTCATGTTCTCCCTCAGTCAATCACAGAGGGAAAATGGAAGAGAAGAACACAGAAAAATAAAGTGTCTGTGTGACTCCCATACCATGATGGGGTACATATAGACATACTAGCCAAATGGAGAGTAAAGTCCACATCACATTATGTACTTCCAACTCTTCATCAAGTTGTGATTGAGCCTGTATGCGAGGACTAAGGTGCTTATGTAGACCAGCATATGTTCCCTGTGATTGTGCACGTGCTGCAGGTTGTTATATAGTTGACAGTCTAGTAGCTGGGGTGGGCGGAGCTAGGTGGGCTGAGGGGAAGAGGAGGAGTCAGGACAGGATGAGGGCAGTTAGAGTAGGGACAGGGAAGATAATAGAGGTGCAAATAAAGCTCCCATAAAGTATTAAGCAGAGTCTGTATTTCTTTGTAGCACGATGCTACACAGGTATGGATTGAGCAACATGGAATGGGAGAGTCAGAGACCGCGACAGGCAAACAAAGAGGTCGATAGAAAAAGAGAGAGAGATAAAGAAAAAGAAAGAGATAGAGTGACAGTCAGTTAGAAAGAGGAAGAGATGGACGAAAAAACAGAGAGATGAGTGACATTGACGCTTTCTTGCCCGGTCCTGAATCCATGAGTGGCTGAGGATTACAACATACCTGGAATGCTCTTGCATATTTCGAGTATTCGTTTAAAAGTGTATGTAAAAGAATTGTTTTTTGGTAAGTTTATTAAAGATATTGCTTGAAAGTGCACCAGTTATGTGATAAAAAAAAAAAGAAAATCTCATTGTAAAACCTACTCCCACCCCACAAACCTGACTAGGGGCAGTCATTCTCGCATAGGAAAATTCTGAATTTCACCTTATGCCCCAATAGTTTCAAAATCATCCAGCCACCACTGTATGTACTATATCCAGGTGGGAATCTAGTATTCAGCATATTCTAATGATGTGTTGGAAATGTGGAGCCACTAGTATATCAAATAGTTTTAAAGGCTCGTTTTTTTACATCGTTTTTTAAAAAATGCTGCATGAATATCTTTCGCAATCTATTTTGTATTTCGTTCTTTATGCCACGGGAAATTCTACCCCCTGCAGCATGCTTCTGTCCTGCTCCCCAAAGTCGACGACTCGCGCATCATTCTTTTGTTTAGAGGATGTTGTGACACCCCCCCCAACTCTTCTCCTGCTCATCCCCATACGCACTTCCTGACTATCAAGGTACTGTCACTTGTTGCCTTCACCAAACTTGCACACTTATTTCTGCAATCCCCTAGTTTATGATTTTAACAGAAAACTACTTACTCTTACGTCATGACTCTTTTTTTTTTTTTTATTTTTAAAACCTTTATTTTCAAATAGTGCACACAGCTATTCAGCCTTACATCCCAGAGGCTAGGCAGCAACTCAAAAAGCAGTGGGTCAAAGTGCAAGAAGCGAGGTACCAGAATGTGTCAAGGTTATAATTTTCCATTTTTTGTATTTTATGAAAAGGAACAAGTACGGAAAGAGGCGCCAAAACAAGCGCTAAGAAAGAAGGCAATTAAACTATTATGCAGTGGGGCCTAATCAGGGAGTCGGCTAGGTACAGTAATCACAGTTAGGTTAAAAACAATACGGGTGCGTAGGACCACGGGGGGAAGGAAACACAGGATAGTAGTGATACCAAATCGTCAGTTGGAATTATAGGCTATGGAGTCAGGTATTCTTCCAGTGGGCCCCTATACTCGTTTCAGGCCCCTCACAACTTCTGCCATTTTTTGGGTTTACCCCTGGCTACATACACAGTCTTTTCTCGGAACATACACCAATCCATGTTGGCCTTCCACTGTACCACCTTCGGGGCTGTTGTCGCTCCCCACATCTGTGCAATGTCCCGCTTTGCGACCATATTCCCAAGGGTAACCCACTGGGTTTGTGCAGTGTTGTAATCCGTTGGGCCCCAGATATTCAAGAGGCATCTCCGGGCCTCCGCATGGACTTCCACCCCGGTCACCTCACTCATGATCACGTGCACCCGCCGCCAGTAGGAGGCTATCACACTGCACTCCCAAATGATATTCATGAAGGTGGCCAGAGCGCCACAGCCACGCCGGCAGAGGCCGTCAACCGAATGTCCCATATGTATTAGTCTGGGGTCAGTGACGTAGACTCTGTGCAGGATCTTCAATTGCACCAATCGAAGCCGGGCGGGGATAGCGACCTCCTTGGGGGACGACACCGCATATTGCCAGTCCTCGTCGTCGATCTCTATCCCGTCCCGTACCCACTGATCTCTCACCCCCAGAAGAAGATCCGTGCGAACATTGATCAGTTTTTTATACGTCAGGGAAATAGCGCTGGCCGGCATGTGGCCGTCCTGTACCCGATCTTCCAGGGGAGAACATTCGGGGATTGCCTCGCCCTCCGGCATGGCGGACAGGAGTGCGTGTTGCAGCTGAGCGTACCGAAAATATTCCGTTCCGCCCAGCTGGACCTCCGTCTGTAGTTGGGCAAAAGACTTCACCTCCCCTCGCTTCATCATATCCTCCACCCTAGAGATTCCAATCATGTCCCACTTGTCGAATCCCTTAGTGTGCCACAATTTACCCAGAATCTTGGAGTCGTAAAGTGGAGTTGCAAATGTGAGTTTGTCTTTCCACCCCTGTGCCTTTGTGATCGTTCTCCAGATGTGCACAGCGGTTTTCGTTGGCCCAGACATCCGCCTATCAAGAGATCTCGTGTACAGCGCCCTATGGTATTTCCCACCATCCAGGAGCCACCGATCCATGGCGTAGCCTGGACTATCTGCCGGGCTGTAAAGACCGTGATTAAGGGCCGCCAACTGAGAGGCCCAATAGTATCTCCACACGTCGGGCAAGGCTATGCCGCCATCATACCACGGGAGCATGAGCTTCGTGATAGCAATGCGTGGCCGGCCATCCCAGAGCAGTGCACGTTGCAAGCTCTCGATTTCCCCAAAGTATCTGTCCGGGACCGGATCTTGAGTATTTTGCAGGGCATACAGGAACCTGGGCAGGGACATCATTTTAAATAACGCCGCGCGCCCAACAAGGGAGAGAGGAAGTTTACGCCACCCCTCTACATCACGTCGGAGACGAATAAGAGGGGGAAGCAAATTGTTCTCGTAGCGTGCCTTGGGGTCAGTTAAAATATAGATCCCCAGGTATTTAAATCCCTGTCTCGCCACCTGTATGCCACAATCCCTCGGAAGACGAGGTGTCCCCCCTCTCAGAACGTATAAGTTGGACTTCGACCAATTAATGACCAGGCCAGAGTGCCGGCCAAAGAGTCGAAGCACGTCACATGCTACGATGAGAGATTTGCAAGGGGAGGTAAGATACAGAAGGGTGTCATCTGCATATAATGACACTCGGTCCTCGAATCCAGGGGACCAGCGAATGCCATGTATGTCAGGGTGGTGCCGTATCCAGGCTGCCAACGGTTCAAGTGCCAGTGCAAACAGTAGGGGCGACAGGGGATAGCCCTGCCTAGTGCCCCTCTGAAGAGCAAAGGACGCGGATACTCGACCATTGACCGTCACGTTGGCCAGCGGGCTGGCATATAGAAGTTTAACCCACCCTACGAATTCCGGGCCGAAGCCGAGCTTCGCCAACACTGCCCACAGGTAGTTCCATTCGAGGGAGTCAAACGCCATTGTGGCATCCAACGACGCCAGAACAGCTGGCTCCCTGAGTGTGTGAGCCCTAGCCAGGCCTCCGTGGAGTCTGCGGAGGTTAAGGGCCGTGTTGCGATGTGGAATAAAGCCCGACTGGTCCGGGTGCACTAAGTCACCAATTGCGCCAATCAGACGGTTGGCCAGCAATTTGGCAAGAATCTTAGGCTCTGCATTCAACAGAGAGATGGGACGATACGATCGGCACAAATCTCTTGGTTTCCCTTCCTTGTGGATAACCACAATGGTGGTCAACCTCTGCTCGTGGGGAAGCATGCCCGTCTCTCGCGCCTCCAAGAACATGTTCCGTAGGGGTAGAGCAACGACATCGGGCTTGATTTTATACAGTTCCACTGGAATACCATTGGGGCCGGGCGCCTTACCAGGTCTGAGGGAACGAATGGCAAGGGCTATCTCGTCCGCTGTGATGTCCCTATCCAAGTCGTCGCGGTCCGTCTCCGACAGGCATGGGAGATCTATTTCCGCCAAAAGTGCAATGGAGTCGGCCTCAGACCGGTCCGAGACCGAAGTGTAAATGCTCTCAAAGTAGTCCGAGAACGACTCAACTATTCCCTTCGGATCGGTGACAAGCAGGCCATCATCCCCCAACACCTCCGGAACCACACGACCAGCTCTCTCCTTCTTGTCGAGCCAAGCAAGGAGCTTGCCCGCCTTGTCTCCGACATCGTAAATTCTACCCTGTTGTTCCCTACCCATGACTTTGGCAGCATCGGAGACAATGTCACAATATTCTGATTGCTTAAGCGAGAGAGCATGGAGCAACTCAGGCGTCGGGCACGCTTCCAATTGAGAGTCCAGCTCCATAATCTCTGCTTCGATGCACACCAAGTCGGCATCTCTGTGCCTCCGGACTTCCGCTATAAGGGCGAGAGCCTCCCCTCGGAGAACCGTCTTAAACGCCTCCCACAAAGTGGCGGCTGATGCGACCGACCCAGTATTCTCAGAGAAATAGAGCTCAATGGCTCTGGCCAGGAGTCCGCGCGTCTTCGGGTTTCGAAAATACCACGGGTTGTCCACCACAGGCCGTTCGGTGACCACGATGTCGAAGTCGAAAGACACCCAGACCGGGGAATGGTCCGAGATGCCCCTCGCCAATAAGCGGGCCTCGGAAATCGCCGGCGCATGGGCCGCCAAGGCCAGGACATAATCTATTCTAGAGAGGCTACCGTGCGCCCCGGAGTGAAACGAGTATTGACTCTGGGTGGGATGCATAAGTCTCCAGCAGTCAATCAGTCCCATGGTGTGGAGGAAATCGGGCAACCAGGATTGTGAACTACGGAGATCTCTGGGCGGATGTCTGTCCAAGGTCCCCGAGCAAACTGAGTTGAAGTCACCTCCCACAATAAGCAACCCTTCGGTAGGCCCAAGATTGCGCCTCCAAGGTCCTGAAAAGTGTTGTTTGTAGCCCCGGGGGAATGTAAACTGAAACCAGAATCAAAGATCGCCCCTCCCATCTCCCCGTGACGGCAGCTTTCCGCCCCCTCTCATCCACAACACTGGAGTCAATCTCAAATGGGAGAGACGTGCGCATCATAATCCCTGCCCCCCGGGACCCTGAAGAAAACCCCGAATGTGCCACCATTTTGAAACCCTTCCTGTTAAGCGCTCGATACCTATTACCCACCAAGTGCGTCTCCTGTAACAAAAGAACATCAGGCATACATCTTCTAAACAGTTGCAAAACCACCCCTCTCTTGATGTGATCACCCAAGCCGTTAACATTCCAACACAGAACTTTTAATTTCCTACCCCCATCGTCAAATCGCGGGCCTTCGCCGACCCCAGTAGGCCTCATAGATACAGTGGAAGAATTAGAGCATTTGTTGCATTGCCTTAGAAAAAGAAAGGAGAAACAAAGAAAGCAAACAGAACCAACCATCGAACCACCCCCCACCCTGCACCCCTGCAGTAGACTAAATAGCCCCCCCAACCAGCAGTGTGCCTGTCGCCCCATAAACTAAACTACAAGAAGACCCTAGAGGAGAAAGGAGATCACGTAGTCCCCACCGCAACCCTCCATGTTAGGAAGAAGGATATTCACCATATAGTGCAACAGTATGGCTTATTGGTCATTGTCTACAGGATCACCGACAGACAAAGTCAGTGAAGTGAGTTCTACTCCTGACGTTCGGGGCCTCCCGAGGCGCCCTCCGAATGTTCTTCCCGTTCCTCTCGTCTGTGCAACAAGTGTCCAGCCAGTCGCTTACCACATCAGGCATGTCAAAAAATACAGCTCGACCATCGTGTTCAATACGCAGTCTAGCGGGGAACATCATCGAGTACTTCATCCCCAAGTCTCTGAGACGCCGCTTCACTCCCGCAAAACTTTGGCGCTGCCTCTGAACCGCCCTAGTAAAGTCTGGGTAAAAGTTGACATCCGCGTTCTGGAACTTGAGGGGCCCGTGTCGTCTCGAGGCCTGTAGGATCACGTCCCGATCTCTAAAATTGAACAGGCGGGCTATGATGGGTCGTGGCGAGGCGCCCGACTTGGGCGGTCCACCCGGCATTCTGTGGGCCCGCTCAACTGAAAAGAAATGGCTGAGTCCCGCGGGGGACAGATGAGTCTTTATCAGCTCCTCGACTAAGAGATCGGTGGCCGAGTCCTCTGCACCTTCCGGAACCCCAATAATTCGGACGTTCTGCCGCCTGGCACATCCCTCAAAATCTTCCAGCCGCCTCGAAAAAAGATTGTTGACAGACCTCAGGTTCCGGACCTCCGTCTGCAGGTCCGAGACATCAGTCGTGAGGCTCGCAGTTTTGATGTCTAGCGAATTCACCCTGTTATTAGTCTTGCCGAGGTCGGCCCTGATCAGGTTGAGGTCGATCGCCAGGGTATCAACTTTGTGCGTCAAGACCTCGTGTTGCTTGTGCATCTCCGATCTGATGTCAGCTATAGCCCCCATGATGTCCCGGAGTGTTGGCTCCGACTCGTCCGGCGAACCCGCACGTAGAGTGTCTTTTGAATGGGTGGCCACAATCGGCGAGGTCCTTTGTTGGGCATAGCGGTCAATCTTGTTTGTCTGGGGTTGGACCGTCTTCCTACTGACCAGATTCACAGTTTTGTCTGGGTCACCCTTGCCCGCCATGTTAGAGCCGGGGATTGAACAAAGGGTGGTACACCAAAACCCCTTCAAGTACACAAGCAGATGCGAAGCGTAGCAGCCGCAGATGTTTATTCAGCAAGAGGCCACTTCGCAACTTCGCTTACTCCGCCGGTTGGCGCTGGAGTCACTCACTCGGCATATCGATCATGCGCTGCAGCGTCACTGCCGTCGGCCATCACTAAGACAATGGGTCGTCCCTGGCACGAATCTTCAGCACGCCGTATCTTCGTCTATAAGTGTCGGATTTTTAATCGGACAGCAGATCCCGTCTCAACGACCGTTCACCAACAAGAATCCACCACCGTGGAACAGGATTTCGATCAGGATTTATGCGGAGGGTCGGAGGGTCTCCGGAGCTCCGAGCTTACGCGGCCATCTTGCTTGCCCGCGAAGCTCCTCCCCCTACGTCATGACTCTTGTTTCTCTTCCTCCCCCCTGCACAATCAGTTGCCTCCATTCCCTTACCACGAGCACTTCTTTGCGGCTTTGCTTCTCTTTACTCTGAAAGGCTATCCTCTTCTCCTGCTATGCACGCCCTCAACTCCCCTGTCCTTTAATCTGGCGACCAACTGATAAATGTTTGAAGTTTGTACTGTTTTAGCACATTTCTGAAAAGTTACACTGTTTTAATTCCTTACTGTTCGAAGCCGCAACTTTCATTCCTTCCTACTTTCTGGTACACTTTTTGTGTGACTCTACCAATTGGTGATTGGTTCAACGTTGCCGGATAGAAGTAAGCATCTTCAATTTGCTGCAAACTGGTGACCCTTTTTGCCTCTCCAGGCCCTTTAATGTATTCTTCAACATCATACACACAAACCTGGGTGATCTGGCAGTGGGAAGAGTAACTGAACCAGTAATCCAGCACCCATTGTACAGTAGGGAGTAAATTACACCACCGCATAGTCTAATCCGTTGGGGAAAATTAGGGAGACTGCTGCAGATGCACCCGCGCTGGCACACACACACAGGCTAGCACGCACGCACGCACACACACATGCGCGCGCGCGCGAAGTGGTCCTGCGTGACGGGGTCTATAATGTACCTTTTTCACAAAAGGTCAGGCAAGAAAATGAAAATAACCCAGAAGGTGTAAAAAAAAATTAGTTAAATCGTTCTGCAAAAAAAAGTCTCATCTTCATCAAGAAGAGAGAGAATGAAAGGAACATGAAACCGTCTTTTACTGTGAAGATAGTTTACCCTGAGAAGAATGCTAGTCTGTCGCTACAAAGTCACTGTAACAATAAAATTGTCATAATCCTCACGTTTGTGTTTTGTGAAAGATAGGCTTTCTATTTAAAACTTCTGTCTGGGCATCCTCAGAGTGACTGAATGAAGGGTGGGGTACAATAAATTTAAGGATGGTGTCACAATATGGCATGCAATATATCACATGACATACATTTTTTTTGCATACCCTACAAAATCCCTATATATTCAAGGGAAGTAGATGTGCAACTACGAAAAACAAAATATGTACTTGCATATAAATACTTACCTTTGCAAGGTACTGGTAGTCGATATAGTGAATACAACATTTTTGTAAATTGTTATTGTTGACCTAGTTATATAAGTGACACTCCGGGACTATTCAATTCAATAAAACTTTATTTTGGTTTTGTTCGAAAACCATAAAAGTACACATACAATAATACAAGATTTCATTGTTCTTAAAAATACATGCCATAACAGGATACAGAACGTGCAAAATATAAAATCAGCATTTCAGAATGAAGGAAAGTATATAATTTTTCCAAATTGTACATACTATTTCATACATGAATTTCATTAAATAGAAACCATTACAAATCCATGCATTTCCTGTACTTAACAGTTAATTTTCAAAATTCAAGTACGTGGAGAATACTGTTGCTGTGCAAAAGTTGTAGATACATCATAGCTGGTCTGATCTGGGGGAAATTAAAATTTCTTAAAAGTGTCACCAGATAGCGTTTACGGGGATATTCATAAAAGCTACATAACAACATAAAATGCAGCAGATCCTGCGGAGACTTTCCGTCGCAGCCGCAGGGAGCTGCAACTTTACTAAAAATAGCAGTTCTTGGCCTAACAAGCAAAACATGAAAGAGATTCAGCCTGAATCTAGTCAGTAAAAAATTTTCATGAGAGGTCAGAGAGCCCATTAAATAAGGCTCAATAGAAGCGGATGTTTTTATCCTAACATATTTTCTGACACTCAGCTTCTGGATCTCAATGGCTTCCCTCTGGAACTTCCTTTCCATGAAGTAAGCCAGTTTCGTTGCCTCCAGGTCCTTCTTAGTAGTGCTGCTAGGGTTCTCAAGCAACTCAGAACGCCCCAATCTGAGAAAACTAGACTTTAAATATTTCAACCATGGAATGGTCAATGCATTATCCTGAGACAAGCAGTCTTTCACAATTAAGTGCGTTAATGGGATATCAGGATTCAGCCAAAGTTTTATCCAACAGGTCAGTGGACGTAGGGAGAAAATATCGCTTACATATTGTGTCCCTAATTCTGCATGGACTGCTAGATTGGACGTGCCCGAGGGGACACAAAAAAGAGGTTTTAAGAAAGAGTTTTCCACAATCTGGAGCTGCTCTCCCGTGACATACCCCCATATTTCACTGCCATATACAGCTGTGGCCACTGTTTTGGCGTTATATAATTGCAGCATGGCACCAGTAGGTTTTTTCCCCAGTTTGGATGCAAAATTAAAAATAGATGCATTCACCCTGGTGAGCTCCCCTTTCTTTTTAAGAACTTGCTGGCCCCAATTTAATTTACTATCAAAAAAGACCCCAAGATAGGAGTACGTCTTAGATATGGGGATTACTACATCATCTACTTTAAATACAAAGTTCCTGCTGGGTTATTGACCTACTTGCATGACAAATGATTTAGAATTATTGATTGTTAAATCCCTATCTGTCATGAAGGACTTAAAAACATTTAAAAGAGCTTGGAGGCCTCTTTCAGTCCTAGATATAAGGACTGCATCATCTGCATATAATAGGACTGGAATACCCCGGCGACCGACTCTAGGACAGTCAGCCTCCACCTCCTGTAAAACGCTATCCAGCTCATTAATGTAAAAGTTAAAAAGAAAAGGAGCCAAAATACATCCTTGTCGGACTCCTCTTCTGATGTTAAAATTATTTGTCCCACTCAGATCATGGGAAAATCTAACATTGGCTCTAGTATTGTTATGGAGGTCTACTAGGAAGTAAACAATACCACTATCCACCCCCTTCGCCCTCATGGACTGCCACAGCTTCTCCCTGTTAACGCAGTCGAAAGCTGAGGACAGGTCCATGAAGGCGAGATGGATGGTACCCCTGTGAGCCACTGTATATTTACTCAAAATTAAAAAAAGATTAAGGCATTGGGTTGTTGTTGAATGCCCACTGCAGAAACCATACTGGGAGATGGACATGATGTTATTATCCTCCACCCAGGATGAAAGTCTCTGCAGCAGTATCCTTCCTATTATTGATAAGTGAAATGGGTCTGTAACAATATGGGCTACATGTATCCCCTTTTTTAAAGACAGGGACAATTGTGGAGATCCCCCAGGATTGGGGGCATCCACATTGTACTGCAGCATTAAAAACGGACTCCAAAATAGGGGCCCAGAAAGAAGGCTCAGACTTAAATAGATCTGGGGGAATCCCGTTTGGTCCGGGTGCTTTCCCAGCTGGTAATCTCAAGATACCCTCAAGGATTTCACCTCTTTCAATTGTAATTATATTTCCATTATTGGCAGGTGCCGGGCTAGCAGTATCTTCCAGAGGACAGTCGTACAAATGCTCAAAGTGTACTTCCCAGTCCTCCTTGGGTATGTGGCATTCAAGACCATCACTGGTCTCCTGAGAGAGAAAAGGCTTTTTCATTACACCCCTAAACTTAGAGCTGTTCTTAAGAGTTTCAGGGTCCAATAGCTTATTCCATGCCTCATCCCTTAGGATCTCCTTATGTTTGGCTAGTATTAACTTATAATCCTTCTGACACGGTTGTACATTAACCTGTACTCTTGGCTTAGCTGCTAGAGCCACCCTTAGACTGCTAGCTGCTTTAGAGCAGCCGTGGTCAAACCACTTAGGGCCCACATTGGTTTGATTTTTGGCTGGTGCAGACAGCAGCTTCTTGATCTTGTCTCCGGGACTAAAAAAGAATGCTTAATTTGGAAGCTCTATTTTCAGTACTATGACTAAATAATTTTCAGTCGCCATTTCTTAATAGCTTGTGCCATTTACTAATGGTCTCTCCAACTCAATACCCTTTAATGCCGCCATAACAAGGTTTTAATGCAGCCACTTAATCTTTCTCTAAGCAGGAAAGCCATTAGCAGCGAGGGGCTTGCAGCAGAAAGATAAGAGTGACTCAACAATTAAAGAACAACTCACAACTGTGAATAATGGTAGTCTGCGGAATCTACTACGACCTAATACTTCATGTTCGGTGGCAAGTCTGTAGAAATGCATTATGTTTATATTTAGGGGTGTGCGAAAATTGAGGGATTTGCTTTCACGTATTTATGGGAAATTATGGCAAAATTATTTAAATGCAAACATCATTTTGTACTGTGTTTTAGCGTAAAATGCATCCTCGCATCAATTTCTGGTGAGAGAATGTTTAATAAGTTCAATAGGAACAACAGCAGCACGCTTTCTGTTCCTGTGCACTCACAGTACATTTTTCACATGAATTGTGCCATTTGAAGTACATTTTTAGTTCGAATAGTGCATAGTTACATGAAGTGCCCAATTATTGTAATTTAGAAAAATTTGCAAAAAGCATAACAAACAGTTACTGAAATTTCAAGAATACCACTGGTGTAATTTCAGTTTCGCCCGTGCCTATTTATACTGTGAGTTTGTTTAATCATAATTATCAATTGACTAATGATTCTATAGGAGTTTCTAATAATGTTGTTCACAATATTTACATATGTTGTTTTAAACAGTACTGATTTGTTTGTATGGTGAATTAATAATATACACTTGTACAATTGGTTAGTGGGATGTAGGTACTATGCAATCTAGCTAAAACAAAAATAACTAGTGAACACTGGTTTTGTTGACCCTTTACTGTTGGATTAACCAGACCCTCCAGCTTATCGCGATTTCGCGATTTGCAAAAAAATCGCGAAATCGCTGGTTCCGTGCAAATGCCGCGATATTTACAAAAACGGCCGCGAAATCCGCCGTTTTTGTAGCCAATCAGCAGCAACGTCTCCTTTCCATCTCGCATCTGAAGACCTCGGGCTACAGTTACCTGGTCCAACCCCGGTTTGGTTGTTGTCCAGAGTGCAGTTATCTTTAGAACGTGTAGCCTTTGATTGTTTAACGCATCCTTGGGCACTCCATACAAACTGGATGCATGAAATGGGCGTTTGATGTGTTGGATCCGGTGAGGCTTTTTTTCCAGTTTAGGCCCCGGCTATCATCAGGGTGAGGTCACAGGAGGAGAGGCCCTCGGCCTGAAAACTCGAGGGCCCCGCTAATCCCCTCATTACGGCTCCCGTAAACCACCGTGGTAATGAAATGTTGATGGCCCTTCTCCGAGAGGGGCTATGGGGCTCTCTCGGCAGGAGGCGCACCTCGCCCTGGCAGGAATCTGTCCTCGCGGATTAGAGACTGCTCCAGCCCGGTGACTGCTGGAAGATGGAGGAAGGAGCGTCTGAAGGGGGGACGGAGAGGGAGGGGGGAGCTAGAGGAGTAACAGAGACAATAGAAACTTGAGGAAGGAACATCTGAAGGGGGGAACGGAAAGAGAGAAAAGAAAGAGAGGGAGGGAGGAAGAGAGACAGGGAGAGGGAGGAAGAGAGAGAGAGAGGGAGAACGGGGGGAGGGAGGGCTGCAGGAGGACAGAAAGGGAGTGTGGAGAGGAGCTGGAGGAGTAACAGAGAGAATAGAAACTAGAGGAAGGAACATCTGAAGGGGGGAACGGAGAGAGAGAGAAGAGAAAGAAAGACAGACAGGGAGGGAGGAAGAGACAGGGAGAGAGAGAGGGAGGAGGGGGGAAGAGAGAGAATAGAAACTAGAGGAAGGAACATCTGAATGGGGAACGGAGAGAGAGAGAAGAGAAAGAAAGAGAGACAAGGAGGGAGGAAGAGAGACAGGGAGAGGGAGAGAGAGAGGGAGGAGGGAGGAAGAGAGAGGGAGAGTGAGAGAGCGAAAGGGGGAGGGGATCTGCAGGAGGAAAGAAAGGGAGAGGAGCTGGAGGAATAACCGAGTGCACGTTAACACCACAATAATTTTTTCAGATCAAGTTAATCGATATTAGAAACCATTAAGATATTGTTTTCTTTGCAAACAGCTCTACAAATTCTTCTTCAGCTTTCATTTTCGAACGCTAAGCTGCCAGCTGTCTCTTCTGCCCTGTGAGTTGTCACTATAGACCTACTTCACTCTACAGCAGCACTCGGTCACTTGCCACACCTTACACCTGAGAGATTGCGCAGCTTCATGCTGGTATTTCTTAAGTCCACTAAACATTGCTTTTTCATGCACGTTACAGCTTTGATACCCAGGCTTTGAGAGGTCTACTCCTACACAGGAACCTAGACTTGTGACCACTGATAGTGTAAGATAGTGTCAGTTTTTTTTGTCGGTTACCCATGCCGTTTTCTCCAACGGCAGTGTAAAGTGTTATAGAAGTCGAATCTTTCTTTAACGTTATCAGTGTCTTTCCCAAGCTACACCAGGGAGGAGCACTGTCCTTGCTTGCTACCAAAAATGGACCAGCGGCTCGAGACTATTTATGATCCCTTGTCTGCAGTTCCGGGGGGGGGGGGGGGGGGGCTGCTCCCAGCCGCAAGTACGTTTGTTAGCCCGACCCTCCAGCTTATCGCGATTTCGCGATTTGCAAAAAAATCGCGAAATCGGCCGATCCGTGCAAATGCCTTGCAAACGCCTGCAAGGAACACGGCACAACTCACAGCAAGAAGGGAGAGAATGCTTTTCGAGGGAAACAAAGTGTCTACATTGTAATTAAACCAAATATACATAGCTTCATGTTGCTAAACAACTAAAAAAGCTAAGATATCTGTGTTTGTTGTAGGAAAAAAGGCCAAATAAAATGCCGCAAAATTGCCGCTAAATTTCCATATTTGTGCCGCTAAATTTCCATTTTTGTGCCGCTAAATTTGCGAATCCATGCCGCTAAATCCTGGGGGGTCTGATTAACTTTTCCTGTTTTTTAGGAGGATCACAGGCATCATAATCACTTTCTAATTTCTATTATTTCTTAGGGATGGAGGGTATGGGAGGAGAGTTTGGAGGAGGGGGACCCAAAACCCCACTCTAGTTTACATGACCTATATCACATGCATTTTTGTTTTAATTGATCATGGTAAATGAATCCAAATACCATTCCCCACATCATTGAAAATCCTTTCTACAACCCCACATCTCTCCCGTGTAGTGTAACCCAACATTGTGATGGAGCGGTAATTTCTTCTGGTAGTTTCTCAATGCAAAACCTTCATGCTACCTCTAATTTACCGCTCAAAAGGTGTTGGGCCCTTCACACTATGTATTACCTTCAGGAGACTTTAAATAAAGATGAACAGTCAAAAATGCAATTATTATTTTAAGCCAATAAAGAGAGTTGTTGAGTATTTAAAGGGTTTTATTTTCTAGTCAAAAGTTAATTTTCTCTGACCCTTTATTCATTAGTAAAATATCAATCAGGTTACAAAATTTGGAAAACAGGATAAATAGCATTAATACAGAACATATTACAGTCTGCATATAAGCATTAAATATAGGAAAGAAAATGTGGCACAAAATTTCAGTCAAAACACTTAAATAGTTTCTAAGAAAAATAGTTTTGCAAGGCTAATCAAAAATCAAATAGTTTGCAAAAATCTCCCATTAAGAGAAATAAATGCATAAGTCAAATAGCTCTTTTCAGACCTAATTAATTAGTCAAAGCATAAACTTATAGTTTAGCATCTATATCTAAAAAGCCTTTTTATCTGTTGCTGCTCTGTGCATCTCTGTGTCTAAAGAGCAAACAGGAGCGAGACAGCCTGCCCTTCACCAGACCTCAAAGGAATGTGGCCTGCAGTGCCAAAATATGACGTGGAAGCAAGAACCCTCCCCCTGACTCTCCTTGGACGCTTCACAGTCTCCCAGGACGTTTCTCGTACCTAACCCATAGAATGAAGCAAAGCCTAAGCCAAAATGAGCAAGAAGCCAGCTGAGCTAAGAAAACCAGCCCCTCTTCCGGAGAGGTCAGTATTTATACACAACATTTTGGCAGACTACACAAAGATGTAGCATCTTTCAGGAAAACCTGTACGTGATTGGTCAGTCATGATGGCATGAGTTCTCACTACCCTGACTCATTCTAAAAACCTGACTTTACCAGTTTTAACAAAAGATGCGCAAATGAGTTAATACATTTATAAACGTTTGCAAAATTTACTAGGGAAAATGTTTCTATAGTTTCCTTCCTTCCTGTCACAGTGCAGCAGGACGGATACTTTATCAAACTGGTACATTGGCACAATCACAAGAATGTACAGTTCAAGATGTCCTTGACTTCTTCGTGGTTTGAGGAAAGCTGCCACAGTTTGCGCATGCTCTCTTCTCTTTCAAAGCAAGCCATAGCCTTGCTGGTTTCACAGGCAGCCATTTAATGGTAGGCCCCAAAAATAAAACAAACACAAACATAATATTAATTTCATGTAAATCAGCCCATTATGTTTCCCAACTCCATACTAATACCCCTTATAAATGTTTACCTAGCCAAGCTATTAGTTTCAAGCAGCTTTTCTATTATTTATGACAACATGCAAAATAAATGTGCAATGTGCAACATAGTATTTTCATGCTTTAGTGTAAAATTTAAAAGCACACACAGTTAATATAGCGCACACAGTTAATACAACACACACAGCAACATGCTTTAGTGGTTTAGATAGCTTTTCATGCAAAAAAGCATTTAGCCCCCTGTGTAGTGTTTGGTGCATTATTAATTCACACACATTATAAAAAGAGGTGTTATTAACTGAAAATATTTATCAAAATATGCAACAAGTCAAAGTCTCTTAAGACAGAAATAGTGGATTTAGGGATGAGCTGGGAAGAGAGAAACATATTCTATTAATCTTCAAAGCTAAAAAGGCCACTTTTCTCTACATTGCAAAAATACATGTTAATTCAGCAAAAGCATTTCAGAGTGAATAGGCCTCACTTTCATATTTTTCATGTGCCATGTTTTTAACTTGCACCAAAAGGTGCGTGGCAATTTAAATGTAGTCTGTCTGAAGCACAAAAAATAAAACCATGTCTGACTGCAGATGAAATCTGCTCCATCAATCCACCCTTCTGATGATTCAAATCATAATAAAATGATTTATAATTCATCACACATATTTCATTTTCAAAAGTGACATTTTTTTATTGCAAAAGCTGAGCATATAACAATTTTACTTCTATTTCTAAGGCAAACACAAGTCTATCTTTAATCAGATCATATATAGCCAGGCTCAAATGTTTTAGTGCAGAGTTCTGTAAGCAGCTTCTTGGAACAGTTAGTCTTCTTTAAAATAAGTAACTAAAATAATAAAAAAGGAAAATTAAACAGGACGGTTTCAGAATTTCTTTTCTCTCTGTCATCAGCTTGCCATCAGAATGGCTCATACAGTGAGGCATTCTCTACCTTTTCAATGCAAATTAGACTACTTAGGTGCTGAGAAACTCTGACAGGGCACCATCAATCTCTTGCACTTTTTCAACCAATGCCTTTCACTCTTATTTTCACTTTGATTAGATTCAGATGTTTCACCATAGCATCTCTCAGATCAAAGTCGTTGCGCCATCCATTATGCAGATCTTGTGTAGTAGCTGCAATCTGGTGAGAAACTGCACACTGTACATCAACCAGACGTACACAGCAATGGCTAGTGTTCACATCATTGTTTTCCACAAGTGCATTTGCATATGTATTTTCAAGCCACTTTGGTGATGCTGAAGCACCGTCTTTTGCAAAAGGTAACTTTGTGCTGCCATTGTGTTGCTTTATTATGCTTGACACTTCAGGCAGAGAACTACAATCCTTTCCTTGTCCAATCTGTTGTTCTGCACTCATTATCTTTGAGGCCACATTAGGATCTGATTTCAGAGAAACTGGCAATCTATACCTGGGCATCAGTCTTTGCAATAACACTTTTGCCACTATGCAGTTGTCACTTTTCTCAAAAACAGTTCTGATACAACCCTGTTGTGCTGCTTCAAAAAACTTTTCTTGAGCCTCTTTTAATTCATCTGTGAAAATTCCATTGAATGTATATGCTAACAGAACACAAATTTGTGCAACTGAATTAGCATTTCTCTCTCCCATGACAACAGTGACTCCCATTTGAGCAGATATACTGCATGTTATAGTAAGGGCAATCAATTTCGAATTTTGGGCTGGGGCAACTACTGAGAGCCATGAAGCTTTGACAACATATTGCATAAGGAGCACAGCATGTGCTGCTTTTAATGTGTCACCTTTCAAACATGGGCAAACTACAAAATGGACATTGTTGGGCTGACTCAGGCGTTCATCCTTAAAGACTGAATTTGGCTTTATGCATATTTTCATGATATTTAGACACTCATTTTCAGTTTCATCACAATCCTAATTCATTTGCTGACATTTTTGTGAAGTTAGGGTCAAAGGTCATTGGGCAATACATCACAGACCTTTGAAAACATTCATCTTTTTCAATAGGCAATGAGAGAGCGCAGCCCTCACTCTCACTGCAAATTGGTATATTTTCTTTCAAATAAACTTTCATTCCTAGTGCTGGGGCGCGACATTTTTTCTCTTTCAACTCTAGGAATGCTTTTGTACAATTGTTGTCCAATGGAAGCGGATCAGACACACCTGTGTGTGTCAGCCTCAGTAAAGGCTTAGCCACTAGGGAAAGGTATAGTAACCACTCTCTACAGCAGCTAACCATTCCCAAAAATGTCCTGACTTCTTTCTGAATTTGAGGTGGATTTTTCTTGGAAATTATTTCCACCCTCTCTGGTGACACCTTTCTACCTCCCTTTCCAATTTTGTGTCCCAGGTATTCATCTTCTTTTTGACAGTACTCCTGACTATTCTCATGCATTGGCACTGTTACATGGACTTTGCAAAAATCAATAAAAGTAAGTCCTTCTTCAGCACATGGAATGTGAAAGAATATATTGGCTGGATTCGGTACCACAGGACAACATGGAAAAAATATACTTTTAATCTCCTGCACTATTCTGTTCTTTTCATTTATTTTCTGTGAACCTGTGATCAGAAAGTTACATAAACTTCTAATCCGTTCCATCAAAAATCCTTTTATTGGTAAAATTCCCGCAACTGATGGTATTCTTGAATACATGTCATTAGGTTCTAATTCTAATAAGACATGTTCTGCACATTTTATTAATCTGGCATCCTTCTCTGTGAACTCTCTTATTTCTGTGTTTATTATTTTTTCAAAATCAGAAGGTAATTTTTCAACTGTCTTTTCTGAAAATAATGCTACAGCTGTTTCTGGTTGGGCCATTTTAAAATGTACATCCTCATCAGGAAAATGAACATTATCTGATATACAGTAATCTGTGCTGTTTAATTTGCAAAATAATTGTTTTCCTGCTAGGCCTGAGTCACAGACAACAGTTTTGTAATTTTCCTCAAATGGGCCTAATTTTTGTTCAAATTCTTCTAAAACTGGGTTTGTAATTTCTTTGTTTAAAACTCCTGCAACTAAATCTAGACTTTCATCTGCCTTCACAATGCACTTGGTAAATTCTGAATTGTCTGTGTTAAAACTCTCATTTGAAAACACAGTAACCTGTTGAACTGGGTTCTGATTTTGTCTCTGGAAATAATTCACATTTGCTCTGGACATCTTATTTAAATTAATTTGAGCATTTTCCATATTTTGTGGGATCTTTGCTTGAAAAATTCCTGCCATAGGTACCTGTTTCTGAACTGACATTTGCATTTGCTTAGCTTGCATATTTTGCATCTGCATTTCTCCATGTTTTTGTGCATCATGTTTAAATTTATTTTTCTTCTTCCAATGCTCAAATCTGCTATAAAGATGACAAAAGGACACATTTTCCAGCAGTACAACATCCATACCTGAGTTTTCACAAACCAAAACACCTTTACTTCCATCCTGTGTTATTTTAATCTGTACCCAATCAACATCCTTTGCTGGCACTCCACCCTTCAGGAAAATAATCACTGCTTTGTTTTCCTCCATATCAACAGAAAATGATGGTGCATTCATGCAAACCCTTTTCATTGTCTCCTCGCCTGGCCCTTGAACAACTTTCGATTCAAACCACATTTTATTCTGCATGGCAATGTAAAAGAACATTTCCAAATTAATGCACAGCTCTTTGAAAATTCTCAACAAATCCATCAACATTTGGGTACCACAACATAATTCTGTCTCTCAATTGTGGGATTGTGTTCAGAAATGCTGCAAGTTCACTTTTATTCTGTGGCATAGGAACATACACTTCTCCCACTATTTCTCTCAATGAGTAAGCAAAATCTTCTCCCTCATTCTGCTTATTATTTTTCTCAACTAAATCTAGTGGCTTCTTTTCCTTATCCAGTTTCCTTGCTGGGTTTGGTGGTTTCTTTTTCTTCTCATGTTTTCTTGCCCATTTGTCTCCTAATTTCTCAAACCCATTGCATTTAAAAAAATATTTTATTTCTGCAATGTGCAATTGCATTCCTGAAGAACACATTTTCTCATGTGCTTCATCATCCATATGTACCCTAAAACTTTTTTGAGATGGAAAACTTCCTGAAGCAATTTCATAATTTTGAGCCAAATCTGTCAGGCCATTATGTGTAGTTAATGCACATGCAACTGTTTCCTTACTCAGGGAAATTAATTCTTTTTCTTGACACTGGTACACATTTTCATTATTTAAACAGCATGGACTGTTATTTTCTCCATGTTCACCTGTTCCATTTAAAACACTAAGCTGTCTCTCGTTTTCAGGGCCTGTGTTAATATGTTCTCCCATGTTTTCTATCTTTTTAATCACTGCTGCTTCCTCAAAGCAGGTTTGATAAATCCCATTTTCAAATATATTTATTTTATCCTGAGCTGTAGATGTTGTAAAGGCCATTTTTCCCTCACCTTTCAGTGCTTGGGGTAATTTCTGTTCAATAATCTGTGTATTCGGATTTTCTGAAATAAACTCTGCCATAATCACTCCTTCTGCAGCTCTTTGAACCTTTTCAGTAGGGACCATATTAATTAGGACAGTCATAATTTTTCTATCTATTATCTGTGCATCTGCAGTTAGCAATTCTTGGAATGAATCAGTCACATTTAAAGCAGTAACACCTGGAGGAATCACTGTCAGTGCTGAATCAACAGGTAATGGGTCAATCTGAAATGTTTGCACAGTTTTCTCAATCTGTGTTTTTCTCTGTTCAACAGAAGCAGTAGCTACTATAATGCTTACTGGTACACTATTTTCAGTATTTTTAATGGAAACCACATAAAGTGGTGGACACTCAGTTAACAATTCATCCATTATTTCATCACCTGAGTCATTATTTATTTGAAGCTCTTTATCATCATTAATTCTCTTCTCCTGCATTTGGTGCTTTACCGTTTTATCCTCACTTGCTTTCTCTCTTGCTACCTTTTCCCATGTGCTTAAGGCATCAAATTGTGCAGCTTTAGATGGTGTCTTTAAATTCACATATGGCTTCCCTTAATTTGTCAATAATTTGCAATTCAAACGTACCATCTTTTGGAAACCTCAAAACACCCTATTTTTCAGTAATCTTGCACCCTTGGTGAACCCACATACATGTATTTTGTCCCAAATTGGTAGACATAAAATGCACAGGTGTTCCTTCAGGAGCATCACCAATAAAAAACAAATTTTTCACTTTACCTCCTAACAGCTTCTTTAAGCCTTCAAACTATTTCATTTTTGCAATAGTTCAATGTGATTTCTCTTTTACAAAGCTGTCAGTCTCAATTTCAGTCAGTTTTACTCCTACTACTGACCCTCCTCAAAATCTTACTGCAATATTTCTCTTAATCAATAACTCTGTTAGTAACAACATAAATACATTCGCTGCTCTGTCTGTTGTGCTAAATAAAGGATAGATTTATATTAACTGCGACTAACACATTCTGTTTACCCTTCACAAAGTAAGACCTTCCGTTTACTCTTCAAACACTACAGGTAAATCCCTTCTGCTTACCTTTCACACAAGCTCAGAAGAACCTGCTACTCCTTTGGACTTATCCTTCAGGATATATCTTAGGCCAAAGTTTCACCAGCGAACCCTTTTGCTGTCAATCAAGCTCAGAGGAACCTGCTACTCCTTTAGTGTGACCCTTTCTAGGTGATATCAGACCAAAGTTTCACCAGCGAACTCCTTGCTATCAATCACTCACACAGAAAATAGTCCCTAATTTAACACTGCCAGCCCTACCTAGCTTCTCAGTGTTATTCCAGCAGACGAGTAACCTCAGTGCAGTGTGGCTTCCATTTACCACCCGCTATTCCTTCCTGGGATTCCACAGGTGTGCATACCTGCGTGTTCCAGACAACATAGAACAAGACACTAACTTAACATGAAAAGTTAAAACATGTAATCAATAACCAAAAAATGATGTCCTATGAAATTACCAATATAATCAATAACACCATCAATTCAAAATGAGCAAAATGTCACCAACAGTAAAAAAAAAACGTAATATTTTCAATACTTAAAAAATACATCCTAGCATATTAACATTTCACAACCCTATTGATACTCACACCACTTCTTGCATCACCTTCCAGTACTGCTTTGCCAGTCTTCAGGTTCTGAGCATTGGAGTCAGGAATCAGGACTTGGACATTTATCTAACTTGGGCAATTATTTTATTTCCCTCTTAAGGTCAATGATCCGTTAGTTGAGTAGTTGATGGTGAAATCAATAATCATTAATCACCAAACTAATCAATAATAACCATCCTCTGATACCAAAAACTGATGGAGCGGTAATTTCGTCTGGTAGTTTCTTATTGCAAAACCTTCATGCTACCTCTAATTTACCGCTCAAAAGGTGTTGGGCTCTTCACACCATGTATTATCTTCAGGAGACTTTAACCCCTTCACTGCGGCGGCTATTCCGCCGTAGTGCTAAGGGGGCGGGGCGGCCGGGCGGCGGCCGCATGCTGGTGACGGAACTGCTCCGTCACCAGCGTCGGTTGACCTGTGCTTGTGACGGAGCGGTTCCGCCATGGCCCGCCCCGCTCAATAGAACGTCAGCGCAGGCGCGAAATTCGCGCAGCGCAGGCGCACCGAGCGGGCCATGACGGAACCGCTCCGTCATCAGCACAGCTCACCCGTAGCTGATGACGGAGCGGTTCCGTCATCAGCACTTAAGGGGTTAAATAAAGATGAACAGGAAATAATGCAATTATTATTTTAAGCCAATAAAGAGAGTTGATAAGTATTTAAAGGGTTTTATTTTCTAGTCAAAAGTTAATTTTCTCTGACCCTTTATTCATTAGTAAAATATCAATCAGGTTACAGAATTTGGAAAACAGGAAAAATAGCATTAATACAGAACATATTACAGTCTGCATATAAGCATTAAATATAGGAAAGAAAATGTGGCACAAAATTTCAGTCAAAACACTTGAATAGTTTCTAAGAAAAATAGTCTTGCAAGGCTAATTAAAAATCAAATAGTTTGCAAAAATCTCCCATTTAGAGAAATAAATGCATAAGTCAAATAACTCTTTTCAGACCTAATTAATTAGTCAAAGCATAAACTTATAGTTTAGCATCTACATCTAAAAAGCCTTTCTATCTGTTGCTGCTCTGTGCATCTCTGTGTCTAAAGAGCAAAAAGGAGCGAGACAGCCCGCCCTTCACCAGACCTCAAAGGAATGTGGCCTGCAGTGCCAAAATATGACGTGGAAGCAAGAACCCTCCCCCTGACTCTCCTCGGACGCTTCACAGTCTCCCGGGACGTTTCTCGTACCTAACCCATAGAATGAAGCAAAGCCTAAGCCAAAATGAGCAAGAAGCCAGCTGAGCTAAGAAAGCCAGCCCCTCCTCCGGAAAGGTCAGTATTTATACACAAAATGTTGGCATACTACACAAAGATGTAGCATCTTTCAGGAAAACCTGTACATGATTGGTCAGTCATGATGGCATGAGTTCTCACTACCCTGACTCATTCTAGAAACCTGACTTTACCAGTTTTAACAAAAGAAGCGCAAATGATTTAATACATTTATAAACGTTTGCAACATTTACTAGGGAAAATGTTTCTGTAGTTTCCTTACTTCCTGTCACAGTGCAGCAGGACGGATACTTTATCAAACTGGTACATTGGCACAATCACAAGAATGTACAGTTCAAGATGTCCTTGACTTCTTCGTGGTTTGAGGTAAGCTGCCACAGTTTGTGCATGCTCTCTTCCCTTTCAAAGCAAGCCATAGCCTTGCTGGTTTCACAGGCAGCCATTTAATGGTAGGCCCCCAAAATAAAACAAACACAAAGATAATATTAATTTCATGTAAATCAGCCCATTATGTTTCCCAACTCCCTACTAATACCCCTTATAAATGTTTACCTAGCCAAGCTATTAGTTTCAAGCAGCTTTTCTATTATTTATGACAACATGCAAAATAAATGTGCAATGTGCAACATAGGATTTTCATGCTTTAGTGTAAAATGTAAAAGCACACACAGTTAATATAGTGCACACAGTTAATACAACACACACAGCAACATGCTTTAGTGGTTTAGATAGCTTTTCATGCAAAAAAGCATGTAGCCCTCTGTGTAGTGTCTGGTGCATTATTAATTCACACACATTATAAAAAGAGGTGTTATTAACTTAAAATATTTATCAAAATATGCAACAAGTCAAAGTCTCTTAAGACATAAATAGTGGATTTAGGGATGAGCTGGGAAGAGAGAAACATATTCTATTAATCTTCAAAGCTAAAAAGGCCACTTTTCTCTACATTGCAAAAACGGATTGGTGTCAGTACAACGCGATCTATTACAACGCGTTCCGTTACAACGCGATTTTTACATCGCAAATACCATTACAATGCATGCCATTACAACGCATGGCATTACATAGCAGATACTTTTACAACGCATGGCATTACATCGTAAGTATAGGTAAGTATATATTTTTTTAAAAAAATGTAATAAAGTTAATTAAATTAATTTAAAATAATAAAAATAATATAACATTTTTAAAACAGTAATTAATTTAATTATAGTAATTAAATTAATATTAAAATTGATATTAATTTAATATATTTAAAATAATATAATTAATGATATATAAAAAATTTATAAATAGAAAATAATATAATGTAATTAATTACAATAAATATAATTATAATTTAATTAAGTTATAAATAATACATAATATAATTATATTTAATAAAATTAAAAGAATTTAATTAATTAAACATTTTTAAATAATATAATTTAATTATAATCGTTTATTAATACAATTAAATTAATAATTGTAAATATAGTTATTATTTTAATTAAATTAAATAAAATTAATTTAATTAATTTAATTTATATAAAGTCGTAATACCCCTGTACCCCAAAACCCAAACCCTGCCCTAAAACCTAAAAACACCCCTGTACCCCAAAACCCAAACCCTGCCCTAAAACCTAAAAACACCCCTGTACCCCAAAACCCAAACCCTGCCCTAAAACCTAAAAACACCCCTGTACCCCAAAACCCAAACCCTGCCCTAAAACCTAAAAACACCCCTGTACCCCAAAACCCAAACACTGCCCTAAAACCTAAAAACACCCCTGTACCCCAAAACCCAAACACTGCCCTAAAACCTAAAAACACCCCTGTACCCCAAAACCCAAACACTGCCCTAAAACCTAAAAACACCCCTGTACCCCAAAACCCAAACACTGCCCTAAAACCTAAAAACACCCCTGTACCCCAAAACCCAAACCCTGCCCTAAAACCTAAAAACACCCCTGTACCCCAAAACCCAAACACTGCCCTAAAACCTAAAAACACCCCTGTACCCCAAAACCCAAACCCTGCCCTAAAACCTAAAAACACCCCTGTACCCCAAAACCCAAACCCTGCCCTAAAACCTAAAAACACCCCTGTACCCCAAAACCCAAACACTGCCCTAAAACCTAAAAACACCCCTGTACCCCAAAACCCAAACACTGCCCTAAAACCTAAAAACACCCCTGTACCCCAAAACCCAAACACTGCCCTAAAACCTAAAAATACCCAAACACCCCAAAACATATACATCAGTACCCCAAAACATATACTCCTATACTCATACTTATTTTAAAAAATACTTAAATTAATATATTTAATTTATAATATTTAAAAACGAAATAAATATTTTTAAATAATTAATAATAATTAAATCAATTATAAAATATTAAATAAAATTAAAAAAAAAATTAAATACTTACCAATACTTACGATGTAATGGTATGCGTTGTAATAGCATCTGCTATGTAATACCATGCGTTGTAATGGCATGCATTGTAATGGTATTTGCGATGTAATAGCTGCGTTGTAACAGCATTACGTTGTAAAAGATGCGTTGTAGCGGTAACACACCTGCAAAAACACATGTTAATTCAGCAAAAGCATTTCAGAGTGAATAGGCCTCACTTTCATATTTTTCATGTGCCATGTTTTTAACTTGCACCAAAAGGTGCATGGCAATTTAAATGGAGTCTGTCTGAAGCACAAAAAAATAAAAACATGTCTGACTGCAGATGAAATCTGCTCCATCAATTGTGCCCCACTTCCCTGCACGTGTCTCACTTTTCGTCTTTCATTCTCACTCTCAAGCCACTACTCTACAATCTATTGATACTTCTTTAGTTGTGTGTATTACAGCCCCCCAATGGCTAACTTTTCTACCCCCATTTTTCTTTACCCCATTTGACTTTCCACTTTACTTTATCTTAATTTTCTGTCTTCTCCAATGTCTGTTCTCCATTCACCTCCCTCAAGGCTCTGCGCTTCCTCCTCCCTTTCTATGTAATGGAGACCATAGCAGGTAGGCCACCGAGACATTATCCCCTGTTTACTACTTCCCTTTTGACCATCCTTTTAAGTGTCCTGTAATTGCTAATTTGGCTGGTAACAGCTGAATCTGGAATTGCAACTATGCTGTTAAACTACATTTTTATTTCGTCTCTCTCTGGACATTCTGCAGCAAAACCTCAGGGTCTTTTCAGCATGGAATACTATGGCATACGACTCCTCAGTATCACTGATATGTGTGGTATTCAGAAATATTAATACTACATTAATTCAACATTTTTAAAAATGTCCTTTAACAATTCTATATTGGATTCTACTTATGGCAAAATTAGCTACAACCCAATAAAACTCACACAGTCCAAGATTGCCATGCCCTCTTCTTTGCTTCCTAGATGTTTATCCTCTGCAACTGTAGAAAATGAAATAGACTTGGGTGTCACTACCTTTCCCCAGTTATGTGTCTCAATTTTTCTGCCTCATGCTTCAGACCTCTATATTTTTCTTATAGTAATGCAAGTCTGATACTTTCAGTTCTATTAAGGACTTCTCTTAACATGTTTTCTTCTGTCTTTGCTGATGCAAAAACATCATCTTGAAAATCTTGTATGCCTTCTAATATCCTGAGCAGTGCATTCATTACTCTTTGGAAAATAAATTACCAGAGCAGACATTAGGCCATATGATTAGTACAAAATCTGATATGCCTCTTTAGGAGTATTAAATGCAGTCAGCGGCTATGAGTCCTTGGCAGCCTGTCTCTATGGTAGTCCCTGGTAACATTACCTGTGGTAAAATACTTTTTCATTTTCTCTTTTTGAAAATAATCTCTCATATGTGGGGTAGAGATTCATCAGGATGGTGCAGTTTAAGCTCTGTAAGTCTACTCACAGCTTAAAATCCCCCTCTTTATAGGGACAGTGACTACTGGGAATACCCAAAACGATGCATTGATGGACTCTTTGATGACTGCCTAACATCATTAGTTCAATATGTCTTTATCCTACCTCCTTGAGGATAATGGAGTGGAATGTTTGGACCTTATGTTTCAAAGGGACCACTTCATCTTTATTGACAAATTTATGTTGCAATTGTTGAACTCCCCAAACTCATCATATCATTTTTACATTCAATCAATATTTCCTTAGTAATCCTTTTTTCATGCAAAATACACAAAGGGACTGATTTTGATGTCAGTCAGAGTTTCCTCTGACCTAAACCGTTTCTGTGTGAGAACCGAGCAACTATAGATCGGCAGTTCCTCACACCTCATTACGATGCGACCACACATGGTGCTGTCGCAAATTCCCATTTCTGTATCAGAGTTTGTACGGCGGGCAGAAACCAACTGCAGCACAAGCTCCCATTGAGAAATGGGTTTTGTGTAAATCCCTGCACCGTGCGGCTGGCACCTATGGTGCCTGCCACAGGGTGCAATGATTTTCAGGGGTGAATCATAGGTGCCCCCCCTGGGCCACAACCGGAGGCAGCAGAGGGATGGGGGCCCTAATAAGGGCCCCAAAATACACTTTCTGACAGTAGTTCCAAGTTTTGTATGTCCATATGTGATATGTTGCCCCAGTCCAGGGTTTTTTCTTTGAATTATGGGGCTTGCTCTGTTTAATAATAGAATAAACAAGACTACAAGTCCCACAATTGAGAGGAAAAAACCTGGATTAAAACAGCACATTACGCATGGAACTGCTAAACTTGGCAGGGTTGCATCTCTGATTTTCATCATTGACTGAATCCAGTGGTCCAAGAGTGTGTGCGGCTCTCCAAGTTGGTTAGAATCGCACCAGGATGGTCCTTTAATGGTTTCAGCTTCTCGCTGATGGTTCAGTCGTTTGTATTATATTCAGTAGAAATGGTAGGGGAAGTAGATGTTCAATCACATTACAATATTGAAACCAGCAAGGGGCAATGCATTGTACTTTAAAAAACATTAAAGATTAAAAAGCATTAAAAAACGGAATCTAGGTTGGCGTGACCAAGATGGCAGCAGGCTAGGGCGGTGTTTCTCCGCACCCCCCTCCCCCTTCCCACCTCCCCCCCTCCCATCAGCCCAGAGCTGGAACTCTCTGTGCACAAACCGGGCACAAAGGGCGAAATCCGGTCGAATTCTGTTCCTTTAGACGGCCGCAGCTGACACACTCCGAGTGCCCGGGGTTGAGGACCGAAGAGGGCCTGCTCTCAGCCCACACGGTGACCTGCACGAACAAGGGTAGACCAGCGCCGGGCCTGGGCGAGTGGTGAAGCCGGGCCCGGGCGAGCCCGGTGTCATTGTCAATTGTCCTTATCTGATGCGGCCTTAATCCCTTGGATTGTTGAGGCCCGATAATCCCCTTATAAGGCAGAGCAGCAAGGAGCTGCGAGCTGGCGAAAGGGAGGAAGTGAATGGGCCTGCAGAGCCTTGCCCGAGTTGGAGTCACTGTGCACTGGGAATAAGCACAGCCAGCTCGCCTATTGGACTGCCCCACCCTAAGGAAAAACGCGGAACTGAGCAGCAGAACGAGGGCCAAAGGAGAGCACTAGCGCGACTGCCATTAGCGGGTGGTTGCTAAGAGTGGGACCCGGTGGCCTGCGGAGGCGGCTGGCTAGGCCCAGGTGCAGCCTGTGGCACGGTGTGAAGTCCCCCGCTCACCTCCCTGCTCCTGCCCAGAACCACCGTGGGAGGCCGGCTGAGATCACCACGTTAAACTCTCTACTGGCCCGTCCACTCATGACACCCATGGCCGGACCGTGACCCTACACCCGGAGGTGTGCAAGCACGGAGGACACAGGAGCAGTGGAGACGACAAGAACAAAGGTGTGACACAGAGGTGACCAGTGGGAGCCCAGATGTGGTGAGCGTGGGTCCAGGCCTCAGAGAACTGACTTCTGCGGCCTGCGAGGGCAGCAGTAAATTAACACCCAAATCAGTGGCATTTTCTGGCCAGGCTCATTAAGGAGGAATTAGTATCAAAAGAGAGGAGTCTTGGGCTATTACTGCTCTTGTCGGAGCAGAAGGTCCATACACGACGTGCCCAAATTACACAAAATACAAAGAATGTCGCGTTGTTCCTAATGGAAGAGAAAAGGTGTCAGTACAGTCTGTAGTGCAAGTGGATTAGAACAGGGTAGCCAAATGGTCACCCTGGGAATCCATTTTGTTGGATTTAATCCCCTCACACACCCTTTCAGGTGTCATGCTTCATCATTTGGGCCTGCTCCTCGTTGGGTCGGCGGTGCAATACCCAACGGGCAACACCTCATAGAGGGGCTCTTTGGCGGAGATCTTTTTCCAACTGCCGTGTAGATGAAGTGCGAGTATGGGGCCAGGATTCAGGGTAGACGTAGCTAAGTGAGATAAAATAAAGCTAGTGGTACCAGAGACACTTTATTCAGGAGGGCCACTGCTTTAGTTAAAAACGATATCCTAGAGGAGAGTAGTGGAAAGTGATGTTTCCCACTCTCTTCTGGAATGTGTTAGAGTCCGGTCGACATGTTTCTCGCTACTCTAAAATTTATTGAGCGATTCTTCAGGACCAGGGGGACTATTTTAGCAAGTATCTATGAATATATATAACTGTCTACACTATTGCCACATGGTGTGGTGTATGGAAGCTCAAATGGCTACCATTCTAGTGGCTGAAAAGGGGAGAGTGAATGTTACTATATTACCCTTCTTCAGGTTGTGATTGTTAATACCTAAAGTTAAAAACAATCAGACAACAACAGTGTCCAGCGGGTAAAGCTTCAGGAGATCTTCAACCAAAATGGATTCCCAGGGTGAACATTTGGCTACCCTGTTCTAATTCATTAAGGAGGAAGCCAAGGGCCCGATTAGAGACTGGACTCTGCATTACTCAGGCGGTGAAGCATTGGTGCCTTGACTCAGGCCACACTGCTAGAGATTGGAGGCTTTGGATACACACCAGCGCCATTAAGTAGAGAGGGGGCCCCAGCCCAGAGAGGAGATCGGTCTACACAAGACGAGCCCGGTCCATCTGAACATAACTTAGCAGGGCCTCAGGGTGCTTGAAATGAGGATTTCTAGAAACGGGAGCTGGGGCAGAAGAGGAGTACTCCATGATCTTCACCCCAACAGGCCAGGAGAGAGGACCACCCGGTGAAAGATCCAGGGACTAGCAGAAACAGCTCGCACACAGGCACTGCTTGACATGGGCTGCGACTGACACAGCGCACATGGGGAGTACAAGTTCCCCCTAGAAGCGGGGCATTGAGAATTCCGGCCTCAAGAGGAGTGAGGGTCGACAGATGCACACAGGACCCTCCTGGGAGTCACCCTGAGAGATCCCCCAGGTCCCTGATCCAACCGGGCACTCGGCTACTGGGGACAGCACCAAACCTGCCTGTATAGAGAACACACCAGCCCGACGGGGAACTGGACAATGACATCCCTCCGAGGAAAGAAAGATAAAACATTGAAAGATCTCTTTGCACGTCCCAGGGAGGAATTAGGATGGGGCACTGGCACACAGGAGACCCAACCCAAATGCAGGGGAAAAACATCAAGGAGGAACCAGTAGCACATGCCTTTTTTGAGTCGCTCTTCATGACTCTTCGTGAAGATTTGCAAATAGTCAAATGCGACCTGACATCAGAAATTAAAAATGTTAGAAGAGATGTGGACGAAATTGGGGAGCCCATGGCCACGCTTGAAGATGAAGGCAACAGCAGAGAAACTGAAATGGCGGCCTTGCAACAGGAGGTAATCCGCCTCCATGATCAACATGTAGATCTCCTGGCACACCTCGAGGATCTCGAAAATTGCTCCAGAAGGCATCACATTAGGATCAGAGGGGTGAGAACCAATGAGGAGGCAGGTGACATCTTTGCCTACGTGAAAGACCTCTTAACCACATTCTCGGCAACCCGCCCAACACGGATCTTAAGTTGAATAGAGCACATAGGGTGTGCTGAATAGAGCACATAGGGTGGCCCACCCTGTCAAGATAAAGCCCCCCAGCGGATATATTGGTCTGTGTACAAGACTTCTGAACAAAAGAGGAAATCCTCCGCAAGGCTAGATCTATGCACCCGGTCACCTTCAGAGATCAGACCCCAATGCTATACCAGGACCTCGCCATGCTCACTCTCCAGAAATGTAAGGACTTCAGGCCAATCACTACACATCTACACCAGCGTGATATCTAATACTCCTGGGGTTACCCGTTCCGGCTCATCTTCCGTCTGGATGGCAAGCTCCACCAGCTGAAATCACTCTCTGAAGCAAGTCGTCTGCTGGGTGTGGCCCTCCGTAAGAAGATGACGGGACGCACACCCTTCCTCCGGCACGGGAGACTCACCCCTGCGATGGCGGCAACATGGCCGCAGATGATGCCTGAAAAGACCTGACCCGGCAGAGATCACAAAGGGGCAACAAGCGGTGCTGGAATCCTGACCAGGGGCCCTGGCCCAGACACAAACTCCGTGAGCATGACATGGGAAGTCTCTTTCCTTTTTACTCTTTGCATTGGGGCGGGCGGTGGGCAGGGTGGAGGGGCAAATCTTGGTCACACCATGGGCCCCGTAAAGACTTTTTACTGGTCATTCTTGGATGACGGACTATTTCTTGAACTCTCACCGTCTAGCCATTTGTATGTTATGTTAGTTCACAGTTTTGTTTTTGTTTTTTGGGGTCCCTCGTACACTGCTTCTCGACACACAAGGGCCTTGTAATCAGGCACAGGGGCTCCCTGCAGTCCATATACTTGTCCAAACACACTGGCTCAGTCAGCCTTTGGTCCCTAGCTATACTCCCTGTTTTAAGACCTTTAGATGCCCCTCGCTAACCTCAAGATTCTCACGGTGAAAGTGAGAGGTCTCAACAACCCGATGAAGGGCAGGGCGAATCTATTATACCTGGCAAGCACCAAGGCTGACATATGCCTCTTACAGGAGATTCACCTGCTTTCGTGCGACTGTCACTGACTCAAATCCCATATGCTCCCCACACAGTTTATTCCTCCGGTCCTACTAAAACGGCAGGGGTGGCAATCTTGGTTTCCCGGGCCGTTCAGGGAAGGGTGGTGCAAAAGGTAGCAGAAATCAAGGGGAGACTGCTGACCTATCAGTTTGTGTTTTGGGGATACAAGTTAGTCATCAGGTCCCTGTATGCACCAAATGAGGGCTAGGGGAGATTCCTTCACTAGACGCTAACAGAGGCCACTGCACGGTCGAGCGCAAGATACTCCTGGAATGTGACCTCAACTTGGTGCTCAATAACTCCCTCGACAGGTCGGCACAGCGCTTTGGTCAAGCAGGTGCGCTTTCCGCAGAGGGATTAGACAGACTGAGGGAACTGGGCTTGGTGGACCTATGGAGATGTCACCATCCCCACCTCAGAGAGTAATCCTTCTTCTCCAACGCTCACAAAACCTACGCCAGACTAGATTATCTGATAGGTTCTGAGGCACTCCGCGAGCACCCTTCAGATGTCAAAATCTTAGTGGCATCTCTATCTGACCACGCTCCAGTCATGGCTAGCTCTTGCCCCTACTCAACGGCCCACACAGCATTGGCATCTCCGAAACACCCTCCTACAGGGCCCGGACATAGTTGCACAAATACAGCGCTCTATTGAAGATTATCTATTGTGCAATGATAACCCTGACACACCCATGTCGACCTGTTGGGAGCCCTTAAGGCGCTGATTAGAGGCAAGCTAATTGCAATTTTGGCAGCAGATAATGCTGAGCGTAGAAGGAAAAGGGACGACCTTAAACTTAAAAACAAAAGAGGGTCCCTGGATACCATAAATACCAGGAGAGGGATGCAGGGAAGAAAGAAGAACAAGAACAAACCTCTCCTAGGTATCACATCAACATATCGGTAATATATCCTTCATTGAAAAAATATCAACATTGTCCCACAGCAAAGCTTATTTAGAAAACATTATTCTTTTTTATTATAGTTTTCGGACATAAAAAAAATATAATCATAACACAATGGTGTCATCAACATACTCATTCTATATGTACAGTATTTTCAAATTTACAAATATAATATATTCAATAACCCCCAAAGAAAAATAGCAAAAAATGTAATTTATTCATCTGACCATACCAAGCATCCAAATATTCATCCAGAACTACCAAAAACAACTAAACCACAGTGAAGCAAATAAGACAAAACATGACATTGAAAAATTCCATAAATTTTACATATACAACATAGCAACAAAAAAAGAAGGCGCCAACACGCATTTCAGAAGAGGACCCGTATCCACAGTTCCTTCGTCAGGGCGCAGTAGTTAAAGTTCTTGGTTGACTTAACTTTTCTGTTGTATTTTGCAAAAGAAATCAATATAATAGAACAGCAACAAGGGGGCTCATTCTTGAAATTGAATCAGTCATGATAATATCATCTGTATATCTTTTGAGAATATCTGCCATTGGCATCGTTTTATCAATGATATTTTCTTTATTTGGAGTGGACCAGAAGAACAACTTATTGAGTTCACCCTTTGGATTAACTTATGTGATCCCCATCTTAAGTTTAGTACCAACATGAGTAAGAACCGGATTGAGTTCCTATAGGGGCCGCAAACCACGAATGAGGAAAACCATTAGTGCTCTTCCACCTAGTAAGGGTGGGGTGGGCTGGGGATCCCCGACCTCAAACTATTATTATGCTGCGCAACTATGACATCTGGTCGAATTGAACCGCACTGAGTCGGAGAAACACTGGTTGTTCCAGGACTAAGCGGTGGCAGGCACATCACTCCATAAGATTCCCTTCCTTAGGAAACCACATAGACCCCCCAATATATATGCTTCCTATATCACACAAACAACACTAATAACATGGGATCAGACTAACACGAAACATAAGCTAACCACTTTCCCCTCTCTCCTCTCCCCACTCTTCGATAACCCAGAATTTAGCTCATGGATGGGTGAGACTGCCTTCACACATTGGTGTGCTACAGAATGACGTGCCATAGGGCATCTCTTCGATGAAGAGGGATTGATCTCCTTCCCACAAGTCAGATCTGACTATGGAATCCCTGAGTCAGAAAGGCTGCACTACCTGAAACTTAGACACGGGGCATTACAGTCAGACAATAGGCCACATGCACAGAGGCACCTCACCTCTTAGGAAAGATGGCTTATAACAAGGACGTTGGATACGAAATTAATCTTGGATCTCCACAAGATGTTACTCACTCGACATACACATGCATTCAACTCAAGCCGCATGCACTGGGAGAGAGATCTGGGATGAGAACTTAGCAGTAAAGAATGGGAGGGTGTGTACTAGAGGGCACAGCATACGACAAGCAATATGGGACTGACTGAAACACTGACATAAATACTCACCTACTGGTACTACACTCCAGAGCGCATTCACCCAAACAAGCCCAGATTGCTGGGGAGGGTGTGGGAAAACAGGAATGCTGGTCCACCTCCTGTGGGAATGTGAACACAAACAACAATATTGGTCTCAGATATTAGATGAAGTTGACAAATACCTAGATACCAACTACCTAGATTCCCAGCCTATACTCTGCTTGGGGTACCAAATCCCTTAACATTCCCCTCAAGTCCAGAAGAGCTCGCCTGATTAGCGATAGCCTTGGGAACAGCTACTCAAAACATCTTGATCGACTGGAAAACCTCCCGAATTCCCAAACACACAGGCAGGCGCCAAGGCATATGGCATGTACTGGGGATGGAGAAGATAACCCTTACACTGACAAGGGCCCGACCTTTGGAGATCTCTGGCAACCATTTTTTGCCCAACTCTCTCCAGAGTTTCGAGAGCTTACGTGTCCCCGGTACCTGCTTCTCCAGCGCCTTCCTGCAAACAACACCATTGCTAACCAAGACACAAATCATCAGTGAAACATCACAGGCCTGAATCATGACTACCAAATCACAGTGAACGGCGGCGAGGGTGGGGGTAGAGGGAGGGGGTTGGCAGTTTATTTTTTTTCCTGTTCTTTCCCGTTTCTTGTTCGACTTTCCAGTAAGTCAATTGCAAGGGCTCTATGTAGCCCATGATCTGACATCTCTTTCAAAGCGAGATGATTTGTTTGTTGACAAATATCAATAAAAATATTTAAACCTAAAAAACTGAATCTAAATGTTACTAAAAACATCAGAACGAGTGATTGATGGTGTTTTGTGAAGACCCAAGACCTCTGTTTCCGAATGCATCTGGTTCATAAGAGCCGGAAGCCAATTCCATCAAAGGACTCACCTCAGATGACTGATATTCTGAACCAGCATCATTTATTCAAACGCCATTTCACATTCGCAAATTAATCAACTATTTCCTCAGCATATTCTGATGCAGGTGTCCAGTGATTGCCTCCGGCTAATTCATACAGCTCTCCAACTCCATGGAAAGATGGCTGTTATTTTATCTATTGCCTGTTTTGTTAATTGCAACAATGCTCCATTTTAAACGTTTTAATAAAGAACTGCTTTTTAAATAACAAAAATAGATCGTAAAATAAATGGGATCACCGTTTCTGGTGTGTGTCATGCCACATCTTCCCACACAATCTATTTGTACTACTGAATGGAAATTATTGATGTTGCAAACCTAGAGAGGTTGGTTGTTCAGCTGCTGCCGTTGCTGTTCTCCGATTTTGTATGTTTAATATTTTCAATTAAGTTCGAGTGAGCTAGGTCAGAAGGATAGCAGCAAAAGCTGCTCCTCCTGTGATCTGCCTTCTTTGTCCTTTCTCGGTTTCATTTTTGGATCTGGCTAGAGACGGCTTAATTTTTTTTGTCAGAACTGATTTGATAGCAAAAAACACACACTACAGATTTAATACACTGGGAGGTTTCAGTGTTGAGTTGCTCCGTTATACATTTTGCATTGTGTTTCTGCACTGGTGATGGAGGTAAAAAAACATACTTTTTCTAATGCCTCTGCCCTTCCACGCCCTCTATACTGGAAGCTTAGTGGAGGTTCCAGACTCTACTCCAATGGCCTGTTCGTCCATTTATGTACAAGATGCCCACCTTCTCCTTTGGGCACTGACCCTTCGCAAAGAATTGCAAACCTGCCTCGTCCAATAGGGGCAAAGGTGTCATCTATGAGAAGGACTTCAAAATGGCGATATCATCCCAGGATGATAGCACAGTAGGTCAGCAGTACGGCGAAGGCTGCTGCAGTCAAAAGGTCAATTGAAGGAAGGTGATAGTGATGTGCCAGTATGATATGAATGGACAGCTTATGAATATGAGTACCGCACTAAGTGGAAGTAACGTGAAAAAAAAACCACAACAGTGCAAGTTGAAATAATAATTGCAGAGGATCGGCTGCTGTGGCGCATAGTTAGTGGGGGGAGAACTGGATTTGACTCCCACTGCCTTCATGGGGAGTGTACCCTTTAAACATTTGTACATTGCTGGTCAAGAGAGGCAATACCAAAGGGGATGATGGATGGAGCGTTTGAGCAAATCAAACACTCACCCCCAGTCAACAGAGCTGGGTTTAATCTATCACCATTACTTAAATCAAGAGAGGCAGCCTGACCTGCCACATGAGAAAAGTGGACCGCAGGACGAAAAGGAACGGCTGCTGCGACCCCCCTGGTTAAAGTATAAAGGACGCTGGCAAGAAGGGAACATTGAGGACAAGGGCTGCCAGGGCTGGTGAAGAGATTTGCAGAGATGCCTACTGGCCATGGGTGGTCACTACAGCACTAAGGACACAAGTGCTTAATTAGCCAGGATGGCATGAGTTGTACAGGGCACCAGCCCCAGGTAGCAAGTACACGCAAGACTGAAGAAAGTGTACCACAGGTGCGTCCAGAGATGTAAGAACGGCACATCAGGAGGAAGAACAGAGTGCACAAGGAACCAGAAATAGCAGTATCCTCAAGTGACAGATGAAGGGCACACAGTCGGAAGCACGCCGAAGACCGAGTAAGAGAGGATGATTGTCTGTGCTGGAGCTCGAGAGCGAGAGCCCGGCGAGGAAGAGGGTCAATGTCTCAGAGAGAGAAAGACCTTGTAAAGCCTACTTCAGTAGGGACTGAAAAGTGTCATGACCGCCTAGCCTTATAATCCACATTTGTAAACGCACAATCACCCGTAAGGGTCTCTAGGCGCTGGGGGCCGTTGGGAAGATTAAGCAAGCTATTGCCCAGAGTCACATGGTGCTGGTCTAATCGTCCACCAGTGCCGGGGATCGAACCGTGATCACCAGATTCCGGAGTAAGTCTCCCTAGCCGTGGCGCCACACCTCTTCCCTTGAGGCTCAAGGAGTGCATCCTCAAAAGAAGATGACCAGTGAGAGGTCAGAAAAGATGACCAGAGAGAGGTCAGAGACGATGACCAGAGAGAGGTCAGAGAAGATGACTAGAGAGAGGTCAGAGAAGATGACCTGCGAGAGGTCTGAGAAAGTGACCTGTGAGAGGTCTGGTAAAGTGTACCTGAAGTCGAAGGATGAAGACCTAGGAGAAGTCATGAAAGTAAGAAGGTCATGACAAGTTATCTGGTCACTGGACTAGGAAAAAGCATTGTTCTAGGGATAGGACATGGCCAGGGAGACCTGTGTGAAGTGTATGTCACATGCAGAGGCCTGGTTAGAAAAGAAGATTAGGGTAAGATGGGACCAGACCACATCATGAAGTGAAGGAAGAGCAAAATGAAGAAGTGTGACACAAGGCCACCACATGATGAGTCCAAAGGAAAAAAAGAAGGAAGAGTGTGTGCTCAGGCATCTGGCATACCACAGGAGGAGTTTGTGCTCAGGCATCTGGCACACCACAAGGACAGAAGACAATGAGTGCAAGAACATTGGGAGTGAAGCGCAGTACCTATGTAACATTTGTGAGTGGCTGGCTGTCCATAACTCTTTCAATAACAAGAGGAGCTTAGAGGGAAAATTATGGGTACTAATAGGAACAAGCCCTCCACTCAATGAAAATAATCCAAAAACAGGTTCCCAGTACCCAGGACTCTGGTTAGTAATTATCTAACGGGCATGAGACCCTCGTCCGCTTCAATTCTCAGATCGTAGAATTACGGACAACACCTGATATTATTTCTATATTTAGATGTTCATTGTCTCTAATGCCCTACTGTCCCTGAACAGACTCTCTAATCTGTCAATATTGCTGATTGTGGGGGGTTCGATGTATTTTTCAACTCGGCGCAACCAAAAAATGTGTCAGCCCTACATAGGACCATACACACACCCACACATACACCAAAATAATCAAGAGAAAAATGTGTGGCGGAGAGGAAGGCACCTCACGGGCGAACACCCTCGGGGCAATCTGGTCAGATGTTTACCAGAGACTTGGCCCCTTTCTCATCATAGGTGACCATTCCTATTCCAGAATTGGTGAATCAGTGAAAGAAAGGAAAAGGTAAAGAGACGGTGCATAGTAAGGAGCTTAGAGCATGACTCCTTAAACAAACAAAACAGAGTGAAAAGTAAAATCAACAACCACACCTCTTGAACTTCTTTTATTAATGACTGAGGTGTGCACAGTTGAAATAAAAAGGCTGGTAGCTTAAAGTCGCATACCACTACCTGTCACCGACATGTTTCACTGCCCAGTAACCTTTATGGCAGATTCCTCAGGGTTAGTACTCTGTTGCTGCACCCACTTCCGACATTTTTCAACAGGAAGCTGCCGAGTTGAAAAGAAAATTTAAAATCACGACCAGTTCTCAATCTAGACATCCAGATTATTATGCTTTTTTAATTGTAAAAACCATTTCCTGATTCCAAGTAAATTGTTATCCTCCACCGGTTTACCATGTGTCTTAAACCCAACATACAAAACAACATAGGGGGTGGGCGAATCTCTTAAAAACAAATTAATAAAAAAGTTTTTCTTGTTGATATTACCCTTATTCAGCTATGCTCCCTCGTACCAGCTGAAAAGGCAGTTCTCCGTCTGGTTGTCGGTTGTCCCGTGAACTTTGGTTGTATGGTAAGGAGAGGGCTCTGGTATGCGGGGTCCTCATGCTGCCTGAGTGTTTATACCGGTTTGTTTTATCCATGGGTCAGCGCATATTTAAAGAAACAACGTGTACTATCCACCCCATGTTCACGTGTGTGTAATAGCGCTCCATGTACATTGGCAGTGGGTTTCACTGCCGTCGCACCAGTTCATGGCACACACTTGCAGATTCTATTGAATTAGATTATGCGGAAATTAGCATATACATATATTGTAACATCAGTAAGCAGGCATTTTGTTGGCCAGTAATTCTCTGTTGATGCTCTTTCTGAATAAACGTGCATTGGGCCAACATCAGCCCGCCTGTATGAAGGCAGCCCATGTATGGAAGGTAAATTTGAATAGTAGGGCATCAGATATATACTGTACTGATTATATACAAACATTCCATAGGTTGATGTGACAACCGACAACCAGGCGGAGAACTGCCTTTTCAGCTGGTACGAGGGAGCATAGCTGAATAAGGGTAATATCAACAAGAAAAACTTTTTTAATAATTTGTTTTTAAGAGATTCGCCCACCCCCTATGTTGTTTTGTATGTTGGGTTTAAGACACATGGTAAACCGGTGGAGGATAACAATTTACTTGGAATCAGGAAATGGTTTTTACAATTAAAAAAGCATAATAATCTGGATGTCTAGATTGAGAACTGGTCGTGATTTTAAATTTTCTTTTCAACTCGGCAGCTTCCTGTTGAAAAATGTCGGAAGTGGGTGCAGCAACAGAGTACTAACCCTGATGAATCTGCCATAAAGGTTACTGGGCAGTGAAACATGTCGGTGACAGGTAGTGGTATGCGACTTTAAGCTACCAGCCTTTTTATTTCAACTGCGCACACCTCAGTCATTAATAAAAGAAGTTCAAGAGGTGTGGTTGTTGATTTTACTTTTCACTCTGTTTTGTTTGTTTAAGGAGTCATGCTCTAAGCTCCTTACTATGCACCGTCTCTTTACCTTTTCCTTTCTTTCACTGATTCACCAATTCTGGAATAGGAATGGTCACCTATGAAGAGAAAGGGGCCAAGTCTCTGGTAAACATCTGACCAGATCGCCCCGAGGGTGTTCGCCCGTGAGGTGCCTTCCTCTCCGCCACACATTTTTCTCTTGATTATTTTGGTGTATGTGTGGGTGTGTGTATGGTCCTATGTAGGGCTGACACATTTTTTGGTTGCGCCGAGTTGAAAAATACATTGAAGCCCCCACAATCAGCAATATTGACAGATTAGAGAGTCTGTTCAGGGACAGTAGGGCATTAGAGACAATGAACATCTAAATATAGAAATAATATCAGGTGTTGTCCGTAATTCTACGATCTGAGAATTGAAGCGGACGAGGGTCTCATGCCCGTTAGATAATTACTAACCAGAGTCCTGGGTACTGGGAACCTTTTTTTGGATTATGTCCATAACTCTTCCTTTACACCAAGTAGACCTGGGGCCTGCAGATGAGAGCACGCTGGACCATTGATCCACCTTTGGGGTTGCACGGGAGACTGGATTGTGGTCCTGCTCAGACGTCCTGAGTGACCTTGGACGTGGGGCTTAAAAAAGGATCAGACCACTCCACACCAGACCGTGGTGATCCAGGGGCAAGGGCCTCAGGTATTACCGGTGAGAGCAGAGTCCCAACACGAGAGATGAGTCTACAGCAGCTTCTCTGAAGGTCCCAGAAAGACGAAGATCTCATGTTGTAAGCTGGTTCCTTGAAAGACCATCCTGCCAATGCGGTGCACCAGAGTCTGGATAGCAGGAGTAGTCCAATCAGGATACAACTACTGTCCATGTTGTTTGAGGGACTTGGAGGTGGGACTCGTAGTACTTCCTCCACAAGCCTAGAATATGGAGTTGGAGTGGCACAGCGAAGTACACCCAGTCCAGTGGAAGCCTGGTGACGAAGACCTCAGGGGCATCCCGTGAGAGGGGAATACCTATGAGAGAGGCATCCTGCAGCTGGAAGCACTGATGCATCTGTGAAAGTCTCTGCAACAATAAACAGGATGTCATCCATCATAGGAGGATTGATGTTCATGGAGCCAGGACGTATTTGTGAAAAAGGAACATCCACCGTCTTCAATATCGCTCCACATGCACCATCACAGTAAACTGTGCATGTAGACTTTGGTTTGAAACCTCCACACCTTGAGTCCAGGGAGAACCAGATCCGCAGTCCACCATTGAACTGTGCCAAGTAGAACTGGTGATCCTAGCTGCCGTTGTGTTGTACCCTTGTCCTGTTCTGAAGGCATCTGAATAGACTCAGTGGAAGTTTTCTATTGCTGTTTTATTCTCTTCCACAGGTTGGACTTGTTGTTCCAGTTTTAATAAAGTTTGTGAGGTATGTAGTGACCGGCCGGTCTCTGTTCTAGTGTTTGTGGTGCCAGCCACACTCTGAGGGCTGGCTTACACTCCACTCCACGCCCATTCAACACAGGTGTCACAGGACATGTGACTCTGGTAATAAAAGGGGCTGAGTGCACATTCCCTTGGCCAGTTCCACTAAACATATTCTAGTGCCCATGTCATCATTCTATGTGCATGGGGCCGAGGGCCCCGACATATTACAGAATACACCCATGAGCATCTGTCCCAGCAGCCATGGTACCGGACACTCTCCCTACCTGTGGACTTTTCTCTCTCTTCTCATGTTTCGTTTGCCTGTATTTACCATACGCCAGCTGACAGTTCCTCTCTTTCCCTAGAGATACCTCTTTGTTTGTGCCCTCCTATCTGCATGATGTGGTTATTTTTCTCTTCTATTATTCACGCCTTCTCCCTCTCCCTACCTGTACCAATTTCCCTGTCTGTACAGTACCTCTCCGGTTTGTACGACTGTCCCACCCACTGGCCATCATAAATGGCCCCAAAGTCTGCATCCTCTCAAGGTTTGCATTGCCTTTCCCACTGTCCCCCCACCCGATCATTTTTAGATCTTATTACAGTATTACTCTCCTGTCTATCTGCACTATCTCTTCACTGCTGTGCCTCTCCAAGGTCTAGCCCCATCTCCATTCTGTACTTGTATAGCTTACCAGATCTCGCTGTCTGTGACTTCTCCTTGCCTCTATTGGTTATCTGCCACTGAAGCTTTTCTCTGGCCTGAGTTTCTCTTCCCACATCTTCTCACTGTTTCTTTCTCCATTTCAGCACTACCTATCTTCAGACAGTGACTCTTCTAGTCTATGGCCCTTCCTGCACTGTACCACCTCACAACTAGCACTGTGTGTGCCCTGGTTCCATTTTGTTCTGTCACTGGGCATGTCATCTTCCTTTTGTTCTACCTATTTGACTGCAGTGCTTCACTCTCGTACAGGATGCTGCCTGTACCCTTGCTCTGTAGGTCATCGTCCAGCAAACAATTCTCACTACTTGCACAGATGATGTGCCTGACCATCTTTGTGCTTTCTTCCAATGTGTGTACCTTTCCCTAGCATCACTACTCTTCCTCTGCCTGCATTCTTTTTCTGTTTTATCACCATCCTTGCACCCTGCCACTACTTGATTTGTACCTGTATGCTACACTGCCTATATGTGTCTAATACTGCACCCCTAACCTAGACTCTCTCTCTTTCGCTATCTCCACCATGTCTGTACACAAACCATGCTCATTTACTGCTTCCCAAATAGGCTTAATTCGTGGGCAAGTTAATCTTCTGCATCACCCTTTTGTTTTCCTTCATCCTGCCTGTGATATCTCCCAGCATGTGCCCTGTAATTCCTCTGTTTCCCTAGTTCCATTTTCTACCCTGTAGCTGTACTCACTGACCTGTGCCCCGTGACTCCTAAATCCCTCTCCTTTCCTCTACCTACACCTTTGCAACCTCTTCCCCAGCCTGGGTACCTGCCAATGACTACACAACACACGGAGCTTAGTATTACACATCTTCATTTATCTGCGTGTAACTGCAAACTCAACATTCTAAATCAGCCTTCAGTGCATTCCGCTCTGACATGTACGTCACAGCTCTACAGAGTCCATCAGGAGCAAAAAGGGTCCCCTCATTGCTAACTTGCAAGAAACTACCAGCCTGATTCATGAACGGGCCGTTTTGCGAGGCTCAAATAGCGAATCATAAGGAATCGCTATTTGAGACTCGCAAAACGGTATTCATGTAGGAATCGCAATATTAATTGCGATTCCCACTGATTCCTTATTTGCGATTAGCTAATTGCTAATCGCAAATAAGGAATAACTCCCCATGCATTCCTATGGGCCAAAAGGCCCATAGGAATGCATGGGGAGTCATTCCTCATTTGCGATTAGCAATTAGCTAATCGCAAATGAGATTGCGAGTACAAGGGTGCCAGGGGTGTCCAAAGGACACCCTGTAGCACCCCTGCAATGGAAATTAACACAGGTTCTGCACACACACATGTCCAAAGGACATGTGTGTGTGTAACATGCAACTCAGAAAAATGCATTTAAATGCATTTTTCTGAGTTATCGCAATTTACCGCGAGGTCTGACCTCGCGGTAAATTGCGGCAAGAAATTGCGAATTCGCAAATTTAAATTGGATGTTGAATTGCATTTAAGGAATCTCTAATAGAGATTCCTTAAATGTAATTCCTCGCACATTTGCGACATCGCAATTAGCGATTTTTGCTTTTGGGATGCTGAATCCCAAATGCAAAAATCGCACTCGCAAAGGGCCGGATTCTCAGAATCCGGCCCTTTGCGAGCCGATTTAGCTTTCATGAATAAGGCTGTACATCTCCCCTCTGTTTAATGAAAATTTTTATTTTTTACTACATATATAGGGCCAGATGTGCAACCAATTTTTGCATGCGCAAACGGGTTTGCGACCCGTTTGAGCATTCAAAAATACCTATGGGTCATGTACAAACCTTATTTAGCAACTCACAATTTATTTGTGACTTGTTAAAGAGGATTTGCGACTCGCTATTAGGAAGGGGCATTTCAAGGGCATCCCTTCCTAATAGCGACTCGCTACCCTATGTAAAAATGTTTTGAGACCGCAATTGTGGTTGCAAAACACTTTCAATTTACCGCCCTCTTCAAGAGGGTGGTAAAGCACTTGCAAAAGGGAAAGGGTCCCCAGGGGACCTCTTCCCCTTTGTGAATGCAAGGGAAAATATTTTTAGGGGCAGGCAGTGGTCACAGTCAACTACCTGCCCTTAAAAAACGAAATGAAAGCATTTCATTTTTCTTTTTTTAAATGCCTCAAGGCATTTTCCTTTAAGGAAAACGGGCTGCATTTTTAAAAAAAACTGCTTTATTTCAAAGCAGGCTCAGACATGAAGGTCTGCTGAGCCCAGCAGGCCACCATACCTGGGAGGGCCAGCCATTCTCAATGGGGTTGCACATTGGAAGTGCCTCATGAATATTGATGAGGCATGCAATTTGTAACCCCATTGGGAATCGCAAATAGTGTCTCTGACACTGTTGTACATTGGCATTAGCGACTCACAAAGTGCGATGCGCAATTTTTCAGAATTTGAGAGTTGCTAATGCCGATGGTCGTACATTTGGCCCATAATATATATATATATATATATATATATATATATATATATATATATATATATATATATATATATATATATATATATATATATATATACATATATGTGTATACATGCAGATTCGGCCTTGAATGCTTCATAAACACACAGAAGCCGGCACTCCGTGTTGAGTTTTAATATTGATTTATTAACTGGAAATGCTATCAACCCATTTTGATTGCACCTGGCAACCTTGTTCACAACAACGTGCACTATTTTGTGAAGAGTTACTATACATTAAAAGTGAACCACAAGGTGATAAACATAGAAAGCAGGACTAAGCTGTGGTAAATGCTTTTTGTTTGGACAACACCATCTTTAAATGTGTTAGTTTAAAACCATGATACACCAATAAATCTTTGCAGGAGGTCATTCATTTTGCTTCTCAAGGATAATTACATTATCATATATTAATATTTCTGTGACTACAAGCAGATATGTCAATAAATAGTTCCTAATACTAACATTGCATGAATTAAATATATCATAAGAATAAATACTGTTACTTTTGATTATTCCAAAATGACATAAAAAACGTATTAAAAGGCTTTATATCTTAGATTGCAATGCATATTCAAATCATAGATTTCGCACAATGATCTTGTTGGCCAGCTTGTAATACTCGTATGCATTCACCTATCACTGTTTAAAGCACCCAGTGCCTAATAAATAAATTATTATCTTCAAGTATACATACAACTATAATCCCTGGTAAAAAATATAATCATGCTAAGCTTTCATGGATTCAAAATGGATGTACATACATATATATATATATATACATATATCGTACAGCAAGGGGATATTCCCTATTCATTGCAGCAAAATTGATTAAAATGACAAATCTAATTGATTTTAAATACGTCTTCCAAATGGATAAAATCATACAATCTAAATTCACTACCACATACTATTACAATATCCCAATTCCTCCATTATTAACCCATTTTAAACATTTTATGACAACCAGCAAAATGTATAATGTATGACATCGACTGAATAAAAAATCATAAAGAAATGTTCTCATATTGTCCTTTCTTAACCCCGCGCCTTTAAAAAACCTAAATGTGCTCTATTATCACCTCAATTTCATAAGGGTGTGCCTAGGCAATATGTCTCAAGACAGTCTTATTTTAAAGGGGACATGTGTATAGCTCCTCGTTCGTATTGAATCCAAATGGATCCTTGCTATATAGCTCCAAAATAAAAGATGTTTCCAGTTTTACCAACTCCTTCTCTCTATCACCATTTCTCTTCTTCTTAGGTACCTGTGCTATACATATATCTATATCAGTGGGATTACTTTGATGGTGTTGCTCAAATTGGGGTGCAATGGGGTAGCTCGGGTCTTTATTTACAATAGCTCTTATATGTTGTAATATTTGATTGTGTACAGACAAGATGGTAGTGCCTACGCACACTGTGTTACATGTTCATTTTAGAATATATACAACAAAACTGGATTTACACATTAGATTACCCCTTACTTTGATTTTTCTCTTAAATGGTGTATTTTTACACACCTTGCACATAGTGCATTTTTTAAACCATCATATTGTGCCAACCAAGTTCTGGGATTAGTGTCACCATTGTATTCACTCTTAACCAGGTAGTCCCTCATCAATTTGCATTTTTGATAACTTATCTGAGGATGTTTTGTCATTAACATAACAATGATGAGATCTTCTTTTTTCAAGTGTATCGCGGGATGAAGAATTACGAGACACAAAGGTGTCTTCAGAGGCTTTTATTGCCAAAATAACAATAGTCCAGACAAAACGAAGATTAAAAAGAAATAAATGTCCTCCTCTTGTTGGGGAGCTAGAAATGTCTCATTTCAGGTATCGTCTCCATCACAGACATCCAGGGCAGGAATTCCAGACCAGATTTATGTAAAATAAAAGAAACAGAAAAACACTGTATCAGCGCAACATTCTCAACCCTTGAAGTATAATTGAGTTATGGACAGTTCTTCTATGACATTTTTGTATTTTTTATATTCACCATCACTGATGAGAGGTTCAGGGTGTGGGTTTCATGACTCATGTGTGAATATATCTTTCAACATTGGCATGTCACTATCAAGACTTGTGGCTGTGATAATCTGGGCTAATGATATGGCAGCTGGTGTCTTTGATTTAACAGGGAAATTGACATACGCCTCAGCTGTCTTGGCTGGGGTACCATGAAGTTGTATAGGCACTATGGAAAAGTAGCCAGCAGGGTTCTGATCATTCCCTAGATGATGCACAATGTTATAATTGTACTCCTGCAATCATAGACCCCATGGTTCAATGTGAGGATTTATCTTGGCCTTTGTATTGCCAAATGTAGTTAGTAAAGCTTGATCATCAGTTACCAGCGTTAAAAGGCTTTCCATAAGAAATACATGGAAATGTTCACAAGCATATAACACGGCTAAACTTTCATTTTTTGGTTGTTAAAAAGCAAACTCCTACTCGCATATGCCACAATATGCGAAGGAGCATTAGGGTATCCTCTGTTGTGCCAGGAAAGCGCTAACTTGACTGGGCTAGTGTCGACAACAACCTTTGTATGATGCTTCAGATTGAAGTAAGAGGCCATTTCAGTAGCATTCTCAATGGTTTGTTTTATTTTCTTAAAACTTTTCTCACATTCATGTGACCATTGAAATGAGAGATTCTTTTTCAATCAAATCTCTCAATGAGCACTTACAAGTGGCAATGTCTTGTATATATCATGAACTGTAGCTGGCCATGCCAAAAAATTAATATACCATAGAAACATCTTGTGGGGGAACAGCATTTGACAGTGCTTGCACTTTAGCAGGATCAGCTGTTATACCCTCATCAGAAAACATATGACCAAATAATGTTAGCATTGTCTTGAGGAACTCACATTTATCTGCAGTCAAAGTCAAACCTGCATCAGCAAGTAAATGATTTATTTATGTGACAGTTTTATCATGTTCTTTTGTGTAGCTCCTAAATCCAAACTATCATCACTATTATTGAACTCATTCATGACAGACTGTATGATACGTCAAATGACATCTTGAAAAGTTCTGCAGCTGATGACACACCAAAACGCAGTCTTTTGTATTGAAATCAACCGACACATGTAGAAAAGGTTGTAATGTACCTGCAATTTTCTTCGAGTTCCAACCGAGGTTAACCTTTATTCAAATCAAGGTGAGAGAAGACCTTTGCACCATCTAATTGTGTTATCATGTCAGCAAAGTGTGGACATGTATGTCGTTCTCGTTCACTTACCTTGTTTACCTGATGCATTTCAACACAGATGCGCACAGCTCCTTCACTGTCCTTTCTAACCACTACCACTATGGGAGAAACCCATGGCGTAGGACCAGTATAAAACTCAATGATATGCTTAAGTAATGATTCAAGTACTTTTTTGACAAAGTCTTGCACTCTGGGACATTCTGTCATTGGGTTATACTTGGGCTACATCTGGGTGATATTTGGGCTACATTTGGGCTCTTTTGTCTCCGGTGGCCATCTTGGAGGACTGCATGTCAGAATTTTTTCATGAAATAGAAGAGGATTTGAGAAGTCACTCAAAATGTGCCCTAATTTTTCTTTCTGCAGCACTAATCATACTTTCTATGGCAACATATACCCCCTCATTTTGTTCCTTTTTAAATTAAATGTTTTAAGAGTTACCACTTTATTCCAATCAAGATGGTTTCAGGTGTGCCATACCTTTGTAATAAGTAGGACTGTTAGCGCTCTAGTTGTTCTTTAGAACACTCTGGGAAGCTGCAATAGAACACAAAGGAATCAACTGACAGTCTCTGTCCTTGTTGGATGTCCATGCTTTACTGAGAATGTCAGACTTCATTCTCACATGACTGAGAAAGATAATGTGAATTTACAGAAAATATGCTTTCAGTTTAGTTTATAGATCCCCTTCCAAACCACTGTGGGAAAAGCATGAGATAATAGTTTTCTTTCAAACATGATTCATGATATCCCAGCAGAAGACTTTTTCACATGGTAAAATCACCTTAGAACACACCACAATTCCTAAAATGAGTGTGGTACCATCAACAAATGATTTATAATGTGACGAAAGTTCTAAAACCTTCTATTAACTGCAATGCTTTTTAATGAGGTGTTATCATGAATATTAGTCTCAAGATTGCTGCCATCATTTATTGAATGAAGTGCTGACAGCCAATCAGATCTCACGATTAGATGTGTGGTTAGGCTCCGCCCAGATATATACATTTTTTCACATTTGATTTTCTCAACAAGTACTGGAGGGATTCACACCATTTAAAGAAAAGGGCGATCTGTGAATCAGACTCTACCATTTTGCCAAATTTCTTGTAATTCCGTTCAGCCGTTCGGGCTGTAGCCGTGTCTAATCGTCCTATGGAAAATAACATGGGGAAAACACGTTTTGGGACCCCCCTTTTTTCCCCCCTTTTTTCTCAGCCCCCACTTGACAAATCCCCCCAAAACTTTCAGGGAAGGAGCGGAGCGGAGCTGGCCTTCTTCTTTGAGAAATTCGTGAAGATTCATCAACCGGCGCCAAAGTTATTCCCATAGAATGTTGCGGATTTCCTATGGAAACTACGTCCTAACTATAACTACCTGCTGGCGACCGCCAGAAGGTAATATATATATATATATATTGATCAAGGTTACTAGTTAACCGAAACGCGTCATGCCTGGAATATCATTTGAAAGAGCCAATAAATCTTCCCACTGAATACATCTGCTGCTTCGGGGTCCTTTATCTGTTTGGTGTGGAAAATCGCAGTGTGAACAGAAGGTGTCGAAAAAAAAAATATATATATATACATATATATAATGTAATGTAATATATATATATATATATATATATATATATATATATATATATATATATATATATATATTACCTACAGGCGGTCGCCTGTAGGTAGTTATAGTTAGGATTATTTTCAATGCAAAATCTCAACATTCTATTGTGAATAACTTTGGCGCCGGTTGAGGAATCTGCCTGAAAATTTCCTCAAATTTGCCTAGCGGCGCTCCGGTCCTTTCATGAAAGTTTGGGGGGGATTCGTCAAGCAGGGGCCGAGATAAAAGGGGGGCCCCAAAACGTGTTTTCCCCATGTTAATTTCCATAGGGTGGTCGACCTCACTTTTAGCCCGAACGGCCGAATGGATTTCCACCAAACGTGGCAAAATTGTAGGGACTGGTAGCCCGATGTGCCTTTGCTATGTCTCAAGATATGTGCTCCAGTGGATTATGAGTAATTTAGGTTAAAATATATATATATATCTATGGCAACACGAGGTGCGCACGGAAAGCTGATTGGCTCTCGGGTGTCTGTAAACATTCAAAACATTCCGGATTGGCCGCCATCTTGTGTCTCGGTAGGATCGAGACACAAGAGGTGGGAAAAACAAAGGGGGAAATGACCATAAGGGGGCAGAGTAGACCCCCCTTGACCCCCTAGGTTTGATGTGGGGGCTATAAAAGGGCTCAGGGATGTCATGAGTGATGTCACTGACCATGTCATGAGTGATGTAATATGTGACGTCATCAGCAGTGCATTGCAGGCGCGCAAGTTATAGTGAGTCCAACTAACTATAACGTGGGAATTTCAATGGCTGTATGTCAGGAAAATTTCCAGCTAACTATAACTGGTGTGAAACCTATGGTTTTTTCAGTGAATATATATATATATATATATATATATATATGAACACAAAGTTTGTAGCTGTCCCGAGCCTCTGTTTCGGCGGGCTCACGGCCGGGGTAGCCACCCCCAAAAATTCCACACGTACAACCCAGCGCAATCCTTCCAAAGTTGATCGAAAAGGAATCACACGGGCCCGTGACGAAGGAGTGATCCTACTCCGAAACGCGTAGGACGTTGTGTCTGCAATAAATCTGCACTTGAATAGAGGCCACGGCTCCTGTGTGATTCCTTTTCGATCAACTTTGCAAGGATTGCGCTGGGTTGTACGTGTGGAATAAATATATATATATATATACACATGCACTGTGCTTATATGTTATATAAGTATATATTTATATATTGTATTAAATATTGGTTGAATTGATTAATTTACATTATATTAATGTTATATATGACAATATTTTAGATTTACTATGTTAAACTGTATATCGATATTCAAAAATCAATATTTGTGTATGTTTTTGAATGATATTAGTGTCAACAATATATTTTGGGATTTGTAACTAAAGTATAGAAACGCGATATTGAGGTAAATGATATTTTTGACACAATATGTTTGTCAACAATATTTTTACAACATTATTGTACCAGCAATCCAATAAGTGATACGTCAGATATGAATGATGGTAACATTAGATGTGTGTATTTGTTTTTGGGATGCGATCGTAGCACAGAGTGATGTACAACACAATCATGATTGTAACGAACTTGATGTAAGAAAGTCAGGAGGCTTTCTCTTCTTGTATCATGACTTTAGGATCTTCCAGTGAGGACACCATGAAAGTATTCAGGGTGTATATGACCAAGATTGTCAAGGTGGAGTTTGTTGGGAGTGGGTGATGGCACAGTAGTCAGACTCCTGTCTGCCTGGTGTTTATGCTGCTTTAGCCACTATCCTGAATGGAAATTGTTTCTGGTGGATTAACCAATCACTTGACATTATCCACACTGGGCTGTGGGATCTTTATTAGACTGTTCCGGGCAGAGATGTGTGGTTTTCAAAGATATTCTGGTGGCGGGGCAGGTGGGTTTGTTGGGATTGTCTAGTGTAGTTGTGGTCACTTGACCATGGATTCGTTAGAGCCTTAAGTGCTTCTGACACTTCTCTACTCTGATATAGAGAAATTATGCCAGCTAAGCCATTACCAGTACAATGTTTACCAACCTTTGACAAAACGTCTTGCAGCGTTACAGATAAATCAGTCTTACTTCCTGTTTGTGACCTGCAGACTCAATCATTCATGGTGGAGGGAACTGTATTTCTGCAGTTTATGCTTGTCGCTCAGTTCTCTAGTGCTTACAATATCCTTCTTTCTTTTCAGAAATGTGATGTGCTCTGGGAAGACTTTCACCAAAAGCTAGTGGACGGGGCTTTGTTGACCCTCGATACGTACCTCGGACAATTCCCAGACATAAAAGTATGGTAAATTTAGTGAGACATTCAATTTGTTAAAAATGAGTAAAGAAATTAATGCATTCTGCAAATAATTAACAACGTAGTACTTGTAGGCACAAACTACTCCACTGCATTGTTAATAACTTCAAGACACTGTAAAAGAGTATCAGTTTTTTACATGGCTGTTCACAGTAATGATAGTATTACAAACATATTGTGCTGAAAACAAAGAAATAGTACTAGAAATTCTTGAAACTTAATTAGTAGTTAACAAAAATGGTGGCCATTTTAGAACAGGAGTATTCACATTCACTGCAATGGGTATTGAGACAGAAAACACCACAAAATAACGCAGCAGGTCATTAAAATTAATAGCGTAGTTAAATATTTAAGAAAATCTGACTCATTTTGAGAAATAACTAGATCTTTTCTCTGTACTTACATATTACAGCTAATTGAGAGCTGAACGGGGGTATAAAGTGAGCTCACAAATGCTCAATCAAAAGAATTATGTTTGGATTAGGGGTGTACACTACATATTGCAAATATCAATGCTTAGAATTCCTACAATCAGAACAAAGAGTATTATATTCTAACAATATCCTTATATAATTGAAAAGTGTCAAACGAAAGTTCGAGCAATGTGTTAAACATGGTTGTTTGATAGCTTCTTTATGAATTAGAAGGGCAGCTGCTCCATGATAACTGACCTAGTCTCTTCTTAGGTTGAGCATTCGAGACCTCTTGTATATACTTTAGTATATACTTATTATATACTTATATGTGTGTGTACTATGTGGGCTCTGGAGATCTGCCCTAGGACTTGTCTTCTTCCGCTTAGGGACTTATTTTCTGTTTAACTGCCTCTATTTAACTGTCTTGAAAAAAAACGACCAGCAGAGGTCAGTAAAATACCAGAATTATTTTCTACTAAGAGACTTTCTTTTTTTAATTTTTCTGGCAACTGCCTCTATTTAACTTTCTTGATAGAAAACGACCAGGAGAGGTCAGTAAAAGATTCCAGTCCATAGAAATTGTCCTCCACGAGCACCCATAGACAATAATATTTTTTTCAAATCTTGTATTTTCAGTGATATGACCACCGAAGGCCCTGATTTTATATTAAAAACAGAGCTTTGGACTATACCATTTTCAGCTGAAAGGCAATATTTCTCTCCATGTGTTCCCATACCTGGCGTGTCTGACAGTTTGGCGCTTACTTTCCCTCCATGTTAAAGAACAGCAGATGTTTCAGCACCTAGGCTAAGTTGCTGCATATCTAAATACATATAAGGTCCCAACGGCGAGACCGATTGCATTGCAAATGCTTGTTTTTCATTCTTTTACTTGTTTCTAACCCTGGGCGTAGTTCGAGAAGTAATGCTACACATAGCTACACAAAGTGCACTACCACTACGCGAGCTGCGTAGTACCCTGTTCGCACTGTGTAAGATGCTGTTTTCAATGATTGCACAGTGCGGACAAGCATCCGGCACTGTGCAATCATTGAAAACAGCATCTTGCACAGTCTGAGCTGTAGTTTTCTGCCACTCAAGTAGATTTTTACTTGAGCTGCAGCTTTCTCAACGCGGACTGGTAGTTTCTTATCGCGAGCGGTCGCGAGCATACGTGACCACTCGCAATGAGAAACCTGACCTACCCGTATTGAGAATCTCTCTGGGAGGTTTATTTTCCACGCTACAGATCGGAAACTTGATGTCAACTTGATGACAACAAGTCAACGCTGTTACTTCCTCCTGCTTCAACACCCTCCGCATGCTCCGTAAGATCTTCCGCTGGATCCCCACTGGAACCAGGAAAACGGTCACCCAGACCCTCGTCATCAGCCGTCTGGACTACGGGAACGCCCTCTACGCTGGGACCACTGCCAAACTACAGAAAATACTCCAGCACATCCAGAACGCATCAGCCCGCCTCGTCCTAGACATCCCCCGACACAGCCACATCTCCGCCCACCTGAGGAACCTGTACTGGCTCCCAGTCAGCAAGAGGATCACGTTCAGACTCCTCACCCACGCACACAAGGCTCTCCGTGACTCAGACCCCGAATACCTCAACTACCGCCTCACATTCCACACGCCAACCCGCCAGCTCCGCTCCGCCAGCCTCGCCCTCGCCACCGTCCCACGGATCCGCAGAACCACCACCGGAGGAAGATCCTTCACCCACCTGGCGGCAAAGACTTGGAACACCCTCCCCACCCACCTGTGACTTACCAAGGATCATCTCTCCTTCAGGAAACACCTTAAGACCTGGCTTTTCGAGCAGTAGCGCCCCCCCCCCCCTCCTCCCCAGCACCTTGAGACCCTTGCGGGTGAGTAGCGTGCTCTATAAATTTTTTGATTGATTGATTGATTGATGTTGCTGATCGCGAACGAGGAAAAAAGTGGCGCCGGGATGTCATTTTGCTTGCTCGCATTCGCCAACTTGACGTTGAGGACAGCGAGCAAGCAAAAAATGACCGTTGCACTACGCTATGCTACGCGTGTTCACACTGTGCTACTTGCAGTTCGCATAGTGCGATGTAGCGCAAACTACACGAGCGTTCCGTAGTGCTTTGCCCAGGGTTACTTGTTTCTGTCTTTGCTCCCTAACCTCATTGCATAATAGAATTGAATTGGAGCTAATACTGTTTCAAACCACTTGCACATAATAGACAGGATTTACTATGATTTTGTATTGGAATTACCTCATACAAAATAATTTGTGGCATTAACTGATCCATGCGAACCCACTTTGCGTGGATTAGTGCATACAAAATAATGCAACTCAGTGCTTAGCGCTGCCCTGCATTTCTTTGCATTGGGTAGCCATTACATGGGTGAAGCATGAGCATTCCCATGCATCTTTCCACATTCCCATGCATCTTTCCATGTATTTTAATGCGAAGCCAGATATACAAAGGCTTGTAAACCTTGGTATGTACCAAAATGGTGTGCCTACCTGACAGAGGCGTAACTGTTACTTCCTCTTTCTATACATTCTGCATTATGTAGCACACATAAAAAGAAGAATATGTCTCTAAGGATAGTTTTATGCTGGAAGGTGTCCTTCCTGCACAAAAACAATGCTACCTGTTACACAGATACCCTTGCACTATGGTGCAACTGTGCTGTGTTGGTGCTAAGCAGCACACAATGCGCCAGCACAAGGAAAGTGTTCCATATCTTTGTAGATATGGAGCATTTCTGCTCTCTCCCTTTAATGCAACACAGTGCAGCAAGTTCCCTTGATCCACTGTATTGTGTGAAATAATAATGAGTATGCCCCTAGATGTGTCAATGCAGTTAGTTCAGCAATATGGTTTCAACACAAGAGCTGCATCTTGCTGAACTGCATGTGGAGTCAGAGGCTACACCTGTGGTGAGCTTGCAGCTGTGAATTCTCTGCACCTAATAGTACTAAAGTGAATAAATCACCTATTGACCTGTTATTTGGATTAGAGGGCAAGTCATGCAATTTCTTGAAATTGGGCATTGAAGGACATTTGGTGTCACTTCTGCTACCAAGTGCATCATTTGCACCAGTGGTTGGAGGCAGTGGGCAATGGCTTTCCGTTTTGGGGATTAGGACATCATTTGATTTCGACCCAGCTCAACAGAGGGAAAAAATAGGTGGAATGAGGTGGAAGCTAAAGATAGAAAACCGTGACAAAAAGAGAAAGCAGTGATGGAAAAGAACCAACCAGAGTGAACTAATGAGACAGGAAGTGTAGGGTGGTGACAGAAAGAGGTAGGAGTTGCAATCAACAGCAGGCTGGTTTGCTGTTTGGCAACCCTGGTATTGAGTATTCCGCAACACCGGAGCTCCTAAGAAAAGCTTAGGGTCCCAGCATTTTTTGTAATTTCTTTTTTTTACAAATTTGTCACTTCTGCTACCACTGGAGCTCAGAGCATTTGCAGCAATTGATGAATTAGGTTTGGCTGAGATGGACAATACTTTATAAGCAGATAAGTATTGTTCCAATGCTTTTATGTACAATAGATGTCTCACCCCAGCCCAGCTCCCTAACAGGAGAGTGTGTCTTAGAAGCAGTAAATAAGTTGTGCAAGGTGATGGATTTCAGAAACTTACACAGAGTGAGAAATTAATACCAATGTTTAATCAGAATGATGCAGAATTTCCCAATTATGAACGAATATCACTTTAAAGTATATAATAATAAAAAAACTATCATATACAAATAATAATAATAATTAACTTGCTAGATAATGTTTCAAGTACTCAATGCAAATGAGGGAGAAGGGGTGCATATAGGTCCAGCATACAGGCCCCAATAAATACAATGTAGCACTGAAGGAGTATGCATTCCTGTAGAGTGGGGAAAGAAGAGAAGGAGGCTAGGTTGGTCAACACCCTTTCTCAGTAGTGGAGTGTGGGTGTCTCCCAATTTGGGAAATGGGGCCCTCACACACAGATTTGGGGTCATGCTTCATCATAGGGCTTGCTCCTCGTCAGGTCGGCGCTGCAATGCCTGATGGGCACCTTATGAGGGGCACTTTGTCGGAGACCTTTTTCCCAAGCCGTAGAGGTGAGGTGCGTGTGAGGGGCCTAGTGGTGTAGATGTGAGGTGATGTGAGGAGAAATAAAATGAGGCATGGTGGTGCTCCAAAACAAACTTTAATCTGTGAGCTCACTTTTCTCAATTAAAACCAGAATAGGGATACTGCCGATTATAATGGTCGGAGGCGTCTATATGTGTGTAGTCATGGTCAACATGTTTCTTGCCCTAGTTGTGTAAATCACTCGGCAATTCTCCAAGACCTATCTTAATGCACTATCTACACAGGTGGCTGGTTATGGAAAATAAACCAATCACTCCGATGACCTTTCAATGAGGTACCTCAATAATACAAATCATGGTACCAACCCAATTCTGGTTCAAGACACACCTCATCAATAGTCAGGCAGAGCAACGATCGTTACAAAAGTTAACATCATGAGTTTTCCTGGAAAGCAGGTGTCAGGAACCTACCCCACGCTCTGCCTCGTTGGGATGAAACCTCCGACTGACTGACTCTGTTTTGACAACACAATGATTTCTATTTGTGATCCCACAACTTAATTATTGTAATCACCCTTTAATTCTCACATCGTACATCAAATATCATCCATTCCACATATAACTGTCAATGACAGAGGGGAAACATCTGCATGTAACAGAACACACAATTATGCATTACATCTCCCACAACAAATAGACATCAACGCATTGAAACTACCATGATTTACAAAAAAACACAAATGGTTAAATTTTGAATAAAGAGATACCTACATGTCAACTGTAGCACAATTCTGTTCAGCAGTTTTTCTTGTAACTGACAGCAAACATTTTGGTTTGACCTAAAATAGATGCTTACAACAAAAGGGAGAGAATGTAAATAGAATTCTGCTATTTCCTGACAACAGTAAGAGACTTAGAGGTGATATATCAGAATTCATTTTTCGAGGTCCCTGATACGGATCCTGGTCCACTCTTATAAGTGAATGAAAAATGTTTTTTCTTTGCCATTTTTCTTTTTATCACAGATATCTTTTGTGGAGAGACCTATATTATAAATCCAAAAATTTCCTTCACACCAAATAACTTTACACTTTGGTTACCAATCGGTATAGATATACAATTTATTAAAAAATAAAAAAATTTAAAAAATAGAAATTCCTTTACAGATCGTCAGTCAAAGGAACATTATGGTCACACACAATCCAAAAGCACTGAAATTCACCAGTTATGGAAGGGACACTATCAGAAATCCCAAATGAGCTACTTATACCTTTATATCAAGTTTGAAAGATTGCTGAGGTCAAAGCCAACTTCTAGTTTTACCAATCCCTGGATTTACCACACTATCTAAAACTGGTCCTTGGCCAGGCTCAGCACTTTGATTCGATGTGCAGAGCCTGGTCAAAAGCCTGGACAGCACTCAACATACCTGTTAGAAATAGGATCGCTTATAGATCAACCAAACCTGTCACACTCCACCATATGAACAGTTCATGAGGGAATTCATAGTTCGGTTGTTCTTTATGTGAATTTCAGTGTCATGTGGGTATTGTGCTGTGGAAATAAACAGCCTTGAATTAGAATGTTCTTCCGTGAGTTGCATCAGAGTGGAATGTGGAGGATGCAACTTCTGCTTCTCGGGGATTCCAAGGGTGGTTGATGAGATAAGATGAGCCTTTGGGATGGTTCCTAAGATGACCTTTTCAAGACAACAATCTTCAATAGGCAGTTTATTTTAGAATGCACTAGGATCCAGTAAAAACTATTTTGTGCAAATGTGTAGCCATATGGTGCAGTGAGAACGTGAAAAGGCTAATGCAATTCATACCAGTCGCCATCATTTTTAATTATGTTAATCAATACAAAATTAAACTCTTTGATAATTGGCCAAACGTGTGAAACATCAATTCCCTGGCCATTTCCATCAGGTTGTTGTTTACTGGTAAAAATCAGTTACTTTTTATCTTGGCTTTTTACCTTGGACCATGATGCAAAGGGAGATAGTGTTTCTCCTGATGCGGTGCCTTGCCAGTAATTCACTGAGAAATTACTGCAGACATTTTCAGAAGTGCTGCATAAAGCTGAAAACCCGGATTCTGGGAACCTGTCTGCTAATGCGAGCATGAATTATACATATGCCGTCAGATACCATTGAACAGGGGCCAACATACAGAGATCAGCAGAGGAACATAATTACATTGGTGCAGCCTTAAAGTTTTCTACTGCAGTCAGCATGATTTTATCCATACTGTGCCAATTCTCTGCAGTAACGCTAAAAAGACGCTAGGCGATATGTTGCTGCAAGTCACAGTTTATTAAACGCACATTGCAAATCATCATGAACAATGTTGCTCACCTTTTATAGATGAATTACAACTTTTTCTCTAAAATTGCTAAATATATTTGGGTATTTAGCAATATTATATCACAAAATCGTCACCCAAACATTTGAACATAATGTTTGCTGTCACCACATCCTGTAGAATAACACTAAAAGTGGGACATGATCAGCTTTTTATTTGTGTAGTGGGCTTTATTCAGTGTGGCTAGTGTGAGATCAGCCAATCTGCATTCGATCGGCAATGAAAGCAACTATCTATCATGTTACATTTGCTCATTTTGTAAAAGGCCTGATGCTGCCCTGTGGCTGATTCAAAGCACTTGAGGGAGTTTGATTGACATGAGTACATTGTGGATTAAAATAGATACAGCCACACAGTAATCATGTTGATTTAAGTGAACACCGTGTGTGGTGAATCTACTGAGACTTTCTGGAAATAAGGGGTCCCGATGACTAAAACTGGTTCTTCCTTTCAGAGAATAGGGCCTTAAGAAGTGAGGACACTTTACAGTGTTTATGGGGTTGGACTTTAAAGGGATGCTCTTTTGCTGAATCCCATGAGCTTGTTAGGTGCCTAATTGTGGGTATTTGTCTCCCTTGTTTGGCATGCGTAAGCCAATAGTCTTTACGTGTTATACACACATTGGTGGTCCTTTAAATGTGAATTACCATTCAGTAGGCATTCTATATAGCTTAAATCTATGCATGACTTATCTGCTCCAATCCACGTTTTTTATTTACATTCTGGGACCTGTATGCTGGTTTAAACCCATTAAAGAATAAGTACTAAAAGTCCCAGAATGCAAAGCAAAAATCTGGACTGGGCCAGCTACCCACTCATGAACCCAGGATCGTTCCAGCTATGTAGGTGAAAATAATCTAACATCAATCCTCAGCTGGAAGACTCCAAACCTCACCTCTCTGCTAAACTAAAAACAGTGATGATTGCAGCCATTGGAAAAAAGTGTTGTAATATATTTGCACATTTTAATGATGGTTTAGATCATCTTTAGGAATAGGTAAAGCTAGCTGCCAGAATGTTGGTGCATTGGACTCCACTTTTTGTTTAGACCCAGGGGTGCATTCATCAAGAAATGCTTTTACAAGTCTTTAATTGCGATTATTAAGGAATCGCAATTAGGGTCTCTCAAAAGCCTATGCATGTAGGAATCTCTATTAACCCCTTCGCTGCGGGGGTTATTCCCCCGCTGTGCTGGGGGGGAGTGGGCGCGCACAGCGCCCCCATGCTCATGATGAGCTGAGCTCGTCATGAGCTACGGCGCTCCTGTGCTCATGACGAACTCAGCTCGTCACAGGTGTATTGACTCCCGTGGAACGCTCAGCACAGCAGGGGAATTCTCCCCGCACCTGAGTGTTCCACGGGCCATGACGAGCTGAGCTCGTCATGAGCACCGGAGCGCCGTGGCTCATGACGAGCTCAGCTCGTCATGAGAGTTGAAGGAGTTAAAATAGAAATTCCTAAACATTCCTTAATAGTGAGTCGCAAATTGCGAGTTGCAATTAAGGTATGGCTTCCCATTCATTCCTATGGGCCTACGGTCCCATAGGAATGAATGGGTAATTGCATGCACAATTTGCGAGTACCAATAGGTACTCACAAATTGCGCATGTAATTTCAAGTGTGCAAAGGTGTCAACATGACACCTAGTTGCACCCCTGAAATTGTGATGTGCACCTATGTTGCGCACACATGCCCCAAAGGCATGCGTGTGTGTAGCCTGAAACCTTGAAAAATGCACTTTAGTGCATTTTTCAAAGTTTTTACAAAATATAGACCAGAGTATTTTCTCTGTATTTTGTGGCCCCAAATAGAGAATTTGCTGTTTCTAAGTGCTCCTAGCATTGCATTTAAGGAATCGCAAATTGCGATTCCTTAAATGCAATCGCAATTTAAGAAATCACAATAATTTGCAATTTCTTAAATTGCGAGTGCCTAACACTTTAATGCATCGAAAAATACCTTTTGGCAGACGCAAATGGATGATTTTTGGGACTCGCACCATTTGCGCTCGCAAAAAGCTTTGATGCATGTGCCTGCCAGTGCTTACTTTGGGCCAGTGGTTAGAGGTGGGGTCCACCGGCACTCGATTTTGGCACTGACACTCATTTTTGCTTAACACACTTTGGTCCAGAGCAAGATAGAGAAAAACACAAAAGGGGTAAAGGGGAGGAAAAGAAAGAAAGAAAAGGGAGAAAGCAGGGATGAAAAAGTACCTGCAGGAGTGAGATGGAGATACCAGGATTGACTAGTGGTGCATTAAAGAGTCATGAGGTAGAACCAAGACTGTGCAGCCTTGGTATTCAGAACCCTGACCTTCAAAAGAACAATCTGCAGGCTTCTAAAGCTATACAAAATAATAACAATAGAATGTGATGCTCTGAGATTTCTCTAATACGATCTCCCCATCTCATTTAGTAAATCTGATTTGGATATGTACTTTCACTTATATAAGGATAAAACATGACTGCTGAGTCAAAGTAGTACATTTAGTTTAGTTTATCAAGTATTAGAAAAGATAAGTGCATCAATAGACCGCATAGTGTAATAAGACAAGTAAAGAAAGGACCAAGTAAGAACCAAAAGCTCAAGAGTTCAGCAAAGGGATAATTGTGCCAGTTCGAGCGGTCTTCCAAGAAAGAGACCCCAAACGCATGTAGCATATGCGTCAGTTCGGGAAAGATGAATCCGCATCAGGCAAGTCAATTTGCCAGGTAAGTTCTGCAAAATCTCAGTTAGCAGTTCTTAATCAACAGGCAATGCAGAACGGCAAATCGTCCATCTCCGCCACCATTGCCATCATAGAGCATTAGTTATCCATTAGGTCAGACAATATTATATTCTTAGCGTTTCTGTGGGGGGGATCACCTCATCTGGTCAGACCACTCAGTCCATTGGTCAGTTCATATGGAGTGTGTGTCAGGGGACATAAAAAGACACAACATGCTGGGAAATAGGTGGGACAATTACGCAGTCCTTAAGCCAACCAGTCTGTGAAACGTTAGAACAATGCTCCTTTAGCTGGAGGATAGGAGAAAGTTGAGTAGGACAGTTTCCCAGGCAGATGTCCTGGTATGGTAACATAACTGTAGCAAAATCTTTCATTCAATACATGTGAACTCAGTAGGGGAAAACACTGTTGCACTTAATTTGCTATATTGGCAATATCTCTCACAGACAGTGAGTTTAGCAAAGCATAAAACTTTGGGAATGTATTTAGGCTGATCATTAATTTAGGCCGATATACCGCAATATATAGAATTGTATGCTTGTGATCATAAAAGAACATGAAGATGTCATATTTTTAGTATAACTTCTGTTGCACTTGGGAACATTTAGTAGGATTACAAATAATATGTGTTAATATAGGGTACTCAAAACTTTTGTATGTACCAACATGTAAGTGTATTTCAGATAACACAATTTTAATATTGTTTCAGACAAATTAGATCGTCATATAGTTTAGATACATTCTCTGTAAATTTCACTGAAGCATCATAAAATGGAAATGTGTGGCACCTTCTTTTCTTTTGTAATTTTTAGCCACACCTGGTTGCACACATAAAGAGAATGATTTTTTTAACAGGAGAGATATTTTACAATACCTACAAACTTTTAAGTTTGTAGGTGCTACAAATTCAAGGGAAACTAGGACCTGGAATACTCTCCCATTCGGTGGAATTTTTTCATGTGCAATAATCCACTATATACTGCATGGTCGCCATTAGTTAATACCTTGCAGTTGTAAATCAAGCCATTTGTGCAGTTGTGCTACTAAATGCTCACCCTCTGAACATCGCAGTCCAGAAATATCAAGGACAGAATATCAAGAGACAAAATATTGAAAGGTAAGTGCAGTCAAGGTAGTATAGATGTACTATTCCTAACTCCAAATCTACATACCTTGAACTTCAAGTTCAAGAAAATTTTATTTGGTAGTAACAAAAGAAAGAACCAGGTGTCAAAACAAAGTACAATGGGATATCAACTTAAAGACTCTAAGCAGAATAAAATAATCATACAAATGCAAACAGTAGAAGAGAAGAAATCTGGGTACAAGATAAAAAGGAAAGGAGAAAACACGTTAAGCATAAAATATGAGAAGCATGAGAACATTGGAAAGGATTAAAAAAGTGGTACAATGGAGCATAAGTGGAATGTATCGAGCTATTAAGGAGGTTTAGGAACTTCCTGTTGTGGAGGCGGGGGTGAAACAAGCGTTTACTACATGAGTCCAAGTAAAGCGTGACGGGAGTCCATAAGTCCACGCGTTTAGTAGCCATACATGCCGGAAAAACATGAGCAGTGTCAAGTCTATGGTTGTGGCAAACATTAAACCACCACGCCTTGAAAGAAATTTTGGAGAAGTCTTTCCAGTTGACCGTTATTTGTTGAAAGGCAGCGGCAAGTAATAGGTCAACGATCTGAGGTTTTAGATCAACGTTGTCCCAGCAAGGGGAGAGGCTACCCATGAAAACATGTGTGTGAGAAAAAGGGATAGAAGTGTGGAAAATTAAATTAATTTGAGCCCAAACCTGTAACCAAAAACTACGAACATGAGTGCATAAAAATAACTTGTGAAATAAATTAGCTTGTGGTGATGAACAAGACCAGCATGCGTGGGGAGTGTTAGGAAAGCGCTTGTGAAGGTCAAGGGGTGTGAAGAGGAGTCTATTGTAAATAAAAAACAGAGTCTGCGTGAGGGTTGCTGCTCTTGAAGATTTGCGAAGCTTGGTCCAGATTTTGTCCCAGAAGGAAACTGACCAGGAGACAGACAAATCATGCTCCCAGGAATCTTCCACCCTAGATTTAGGTCTTGGAGTCTCACCAGCGTGGAGGTACTTGTAAATAGCAGCAGCCTTTGGTGTAGTGCGTAAAAAGGAATGAAGGGAGGAAGTGAGGGTGGATGAAGCAGGAGGAGGGCAGGGCTGAGAAAGGTCATTGTATTTCGTTAAGACTGTAATTTTAAGCAATTGATATTTGCGTGCAAAGGAAGTGGGTAAGTCATAGAGGGAGCGAAGGATGTCAAAAGATAAGAAAGAGGAGTGAGAAAAGAGTTGGGAAATCCACTGCAGACCTCGAGTATGCCAAGATTTCCAAAAAAAGGGTCTGTTGCGGATGAGTAAGGAAGTGTTATGCCATATGGGGGAGGAGAGGAAATCAGCAATGGTTGTGGGAGGTGAGTGAGTGGAAGATAGGAGTAATTTAGTAGTGAACTTATGAATCGGAGTAGAGCTAGAGGCAGGTTTGCGAGAGAAGGAAAGGTATTCAGCAAAGGAGAAGGGAGAGAGAAGGAGGCGTTCAAATTTAGCCCATAGAGGACATGGGGTATCAGGGTCTTGTAACCAAAAAGAGGCTTGCCGCAATTGGAACGCCTTATGGTAAGCTGGGAAGTCGGGAAAGTTAGCCCCACCTTCTGATTTAGGACGAATCAAACGTGCTAGAGACATTCGTGGTTTCTTTTTATGGCAAAGAAAGGACGTTAGAGTAGTATTGATCCGTTTGAAAAATTTGGAGGGGACAGGGACCGGAATATTGGAGAGGGTGTAAAGGACAATGGGGGACAGCATCATTTTAATAGTGTCGAAGCGACCCCACCAGGATAGGTAAAGAGGATGCCACTTGGATGTAAGATCCGTTAATTTTTGAATGCATTTGGACATGCACAAGGAAACAGTGTCTGGGATGGTAGGGGTAATGTGCATTCCAAGGTACTTGATATTGGAGGGTTTCCACGTGAAATTAGAGGCGGCAAAATCGGGTTTGAATGTGAATTTAGTTAAGGGGAGGATCTCACATTTATCGTTATTGAGTTTATAGCCAGATATTTGGGAATATGCGTGGACTTCAGTGAGAAAGGCGGGAATTGAAACAGAGGGGTTGGAAATAAATAGCAAAATGTCATCCGCATAAGCGGCTAGTTTGATGTGGGAGTCTGACAGTTGGAAACCTTGGATGGAGGGGTTTTGACCGAGCTTGGAGAGGAAGGGTTCTAAGGCCAAATTAAAAAGAAAGGGGGATGGGGGCAGCCTTGGCGAACACCTCTTTTTAAGTAAAAAAAAGAGGATATTTGTCCATTGGCACAAAACGCTGCACGTGGGTTAGAATAAAGTAGCGAAATTAAGGATATAAAAACAGGACCAAAACCAAACCAACGGAGGGTGTGAAATAGATAGGTCCATTCGACCCTATCAAACGCCTTCTCAGCATCCAGGGCAATGGCCGCAAGGGGATGGGGTAAAAGGCGAGATTTAGAGAGAATGTTGAAGAGGACTCTGGTGTTATCAGTGATAAAGCGACCTTTGACAAAGCCCGACTGTTCCTCACCCAAGAGATCTGGAAGAAGAAGATCGAGACGTGCCGCAAGAGACTTTGCAAATATTTTATAGTCAATATTGACCAAAGAAATTGGCCTGTAATTTTTGCAGTGTTGAGGATCCTTCCCCTCTTTGGGTATGAGGCAAATATGAGCATCTGAAAAGGAGCCTGAGGAGGAACCCAAGGAGAGGAAAGTGCCAATAAGGGAATGCAGTCTGGGAATAAGAAGCTTTGAAAAGTGGAGAAAAAATTCTACTGTGAAGCCGTCCGGCCCAGGGGCTTTGTCTTTTTGGAGGGTTTGAAGTGCTTTGAGTAGTTCTTGTTGAGAGATATCAAGTTCTAAGTGAGAAAGGTCAAGTGGAAAGTGAGGTGGTTTTTGCATAGTGGAGAAAAATGCGTCTAGAGAGTGAGAAGAAGGCTGAGTTTCAGAAGAGTATAGGGTCTTGTAAAAGGTAGAGAATTCAGTGAGGATGTCTGCGTCTGTGTGTTTGAGATTCGAATTGGTGTCGTAGATTGATTCAATGTTTAATTTATTGTGTTTAACCTTTAGATAATTAGCTAAGATCTTGCCAGCCTTATTTTTGCCCCCATAGAACTTGGCACTTGATTTTAATAAATACAAGGATGCATCGTCCGTAGATTTTTTGTTGAATTTCATTTTAGCACTAACTAAAGCGGTTAGAGTTTGCTGTGAGCGGGAAGTAAAATAAGAATGCTCCAATTTCTTAATATCCAAAAGGATAGCCTTAGTGAAGTCGCGAGCAGCTCTACGTTTTTTAGCAACAAAGCCAATGATGAAATCTCTTGCCGCCGCTTTAAAGGCATCCCAAATGGTGTGCTTGGGGACAGGGGAATTGTCGTTTAAGGAGAAAAATTCATGGGAGAAGGAAGTGAAGGAGGTAGTAAATTTAGGGTCTAGAAGGAGAGAGTTGTTGAAACGCCAACGTTTAGGCCCTACTGATTTGGGTAAGATGTCCAATTGAACTAATGTGGGGGCATGGTCATAAAGTAAAATTGGACCGATTTCTGCATGGGTGAGGGTTTGGACAATGTTGTGGGTAACAAAAATGTAGTCGATTCGGGATTGGGAATGATGGCATGGAGAATAAAAAGTAAATTCCTGAAGTTCTGGGTTACAGAGACGCCAAGCGTCAGTGAGTTTATGTTGGGAAATAGTTTGAAAGAAGGATTTATGAGATTTGTTGGGGATGAAGTGCACCTTGGAGTTTCTATCTAGAAAGGGATCTAGGGGCTGATTGCAATCACCTGCCAGTATAAAATTATCATCAATAAATCTGGTAATGTGCTGGGAGAATTAATGCCAAAAAGTGGGATCACCAGTGGTAGGGGCATAAACATTTAGAAGAGAAATTGGAACATTCTTGATAGAAAGTTTAGCATACGTCCATCGGCCATCAGCATCCGATTCCTGAGCGAGCAGGGAATGAGAAAGAGCTTTATGACATAAAATGGCCACACCATTACGTTTGCCATCCCCAGGAGAATAGTAGACATCACCCACCCAGCTTCTTTTCAATTTAACAGATTCTTCAGCAGATAAATGGGTTTCTTGTAAAAAAGCAATGTCCACATTCAAACGTGAAAGGTGAGATAAAATTCTTTGCCGTTTGATGGGAGAGTTGATGCCCTTAACATTCCATGTGATAACTTTCAGAGACATACCATATCAGAAATGAGGAAAGAATCAGAGGAAAAAAAAGAAGTGCGAAAGAGACCCAGGGGGGTAGAAAAACCAAGGAAAATAAGAGAGTCGATAAAAGTTAATGCAGTATAATAGTGAGCAAGAGGATGAGGAAAGAGGAAGTAGGTTGAGGGAGAGAAAAATAGAAGCAATTGAAATGAGAAATATGAGAAGGTGGTCCAAGAAAAAGTAAGGATGATAAGAAGAAGTCGGTAGTAGAAGAGTAGTCGAAAAACAAGAGAGGAAGACACCTGTGAAACAAGGGAAATTGATGAACTTAAAAGTGAGAAAGATACAAGAAGGAAAGCGAACAATCGGGAGGAAAGGGAGAACATACTTACGGAGGGTAAAGATGGGGAGGGTTGATCACCAGGGGGAGGATACAAGAGAGAATGGATGAGGGGGGAGCGCCAGGCAGAGGAAGCAAACGTCCAATGCAAACGAACCAACAAGTCGGGGGAAAGACGCCATACGTATTGTGAAACCTGCAAGGAAAAGGGAGGAAAAACAATAATGAGTGAGACGAATGAAAGAAGATGAGAACAAAACGACAATAAATATAAGAAGGTGTATGAAAAATAGTAGTGAGCAGTACTTAACCAACCAACAGGGGTACAAGAAAAATGACGGAGAGTGAGGGGGAGAACATAAAAACTGAGGTCGCTGAAGAACGTGATATAAACAAACAGTAATACAGTCAACAATGCACAATAAACATGCAGATTAATTGAATCTTCAATGCTGCGTCACGCAGAAATCATGGCGGGAAAGCTGATGAAGAGCTGGAAAAGTCCATGTCAGAAGCTTGAGTTGCGTTCAAAAAACTCCGGAGACGAACAGGATCCTCGTAAGTCGTTGTCTTGTTGTTGTAAGTCACTCTAAATAGGCAAGGGTGGAAAAGGCCGTATCTGGCTCCAATGGCACGAAGTTCTGGTCGCATATCCAAAAAGGTCTTGCGGCGACTGGCTGTGGCTCTTGCGCAATCCTGCGCAAAGAAGAGGTTGGAGCCCAACCATTGCAAACGAGGTGAGGCACGGGCCGCTGATATAACTTTGAGTAAGTCAGTATATTCTAAGAAGTACATGATGACACCTCTTGGCCGTGAAGAGGGGGAAGAAGTAGTGGGAAGGCGACCTAGCCTGTGTGCACGCTGGATGTTAAGTGTTGTGCCTTCAGGCAGATGAAGAAGCTTGGGTAGAAATGATTTGAAAAAGGCAATAGGGTCGGTCCCCTCACAGTTCTCCGCCAGGCCGTAGAGTCGAAGGTTATTACGCCTGTTTCGGTTCTCCAATTCTTCAACTTGTTTTTGGAGAGACGAAATCTGAGACTGCATATGTGATACTTTAGAAGATGATTCTTGAAGAGATGTGAGAGACTGCTCTATAGTGGTTACTCTGGCATCCATCTGAGACCAGTTGTCAGTGAGAACCTGCAGTTTAGAGTTAGTCTCTTCCATGAATGGCTTAAGGGCACGAATCTCTTCCAGTAATAACTTCATGGAGACAGCCGAGGAAGATCCAGTCGGTGACGGAGGGTCTTTTTTGAGGCGTTTCGAGGTCACTTTCCCTGGAGGTTGAACAGGCCGTTCCGTACTTGACTGTGACATCTGGGTGTCGAGCTCTTGGGAAGCCTCAAGGTGCGCCAATGCAGAGAAGACTTTCGAATTTTTGATGAACACACGGCGCGGAGTCTTGGGAGTGCGAGTGATTGCCCTCCGTTCCATAAAAAGAGTTTTTGTAGGGATGAAGAAAGTCTGATAATAAGCAGTGCGTGCTCGTTAATATTCCAAAATAAGGTTAGGAATTCTTGAGTGAAGAAAGGTGCGCGGAATGTAGGCTGTGTGAGGAGAGCTCAGTGACACAAAATGGCCGCCGATATCATACCGTCTCAAAACGCGAATAAAACTCACAGAAAAGCAGCGTTCTTCAAAAGCATGCAGCAGTATTACATAGCTGAAGGTAGTAGCTCACCGGGAACAGTTGGATTAAAGTGAAGCTTCGTGATAGGCAAGCATGATCTGCGATCGGATGCTCCGTAGTGTAAGCTGTGAGGAGACAAAATGGCGGTCGCGGCGATCAGAGAGTCGCGTCCGCCAAAAAGTTGAAGAAAACGGACATTCCGCCGCTCAGGTGCTGCTTCATTTAAGAATACGATGTTGTCCCTGAATTCCGGTTAGGGAAAATGAGGTTTGCAGGCGCCGGGAATTGAGGAAAAGCAGCGAAGTCCCCTGCCGACCCGGAGCGCTCACATCAGAGCTGCCGTCCTCGCCGGGCGCCAAGCCACGCCCCCCTACATACCTTGAACTTAATCACTTATATGTGGCGTTGGGTATAAAAATCCAAACTTACCTGTCAATATTTTTTTATATTTTGTTCTTGATGTTGTGTCCCATTGATATTCTGGCATCAATATTCAGGGTGCACACTCATTGGTGCATTTAAGTCTGCCTTAAAAATGCAATGTCTTATGGCTAGATTTGATAACCTTTCAAGCAATGCAGTGCAGCGTTGCGTGAAAGGGAAAGAGCAGAAATGCTCTCATAATGCTGGCTCACTTCAGGTAGCCTAGAGCCAAAGCAGGCACCTTTGCGCCATGTTATAGACAAGATTATTTTTGTGTAGTAAGGTTCACCTTCCTGCACTAAAACAGTCTCTCAAGAAATGTTCCTCTTTCTATATGTGCTGCAAAATGCAGCAGACATAGAAAGAGCAAATAATAAGGAGATTTTTTTTAAATCCTTGTTACGCCATCCTTTGGCAGGCATAGCTGTTTCACACAATTCCAGGTTTCTAACCTATGTAAATATGAGATTACCTGAAATGTATGGGAGGATGCATGGGAACTCCCATGCTGCATTGACGCAACACCACCTGAAACGAAATGTAACTCAATGCAGTGCAAGCAGCTGTCTTGCGTTACACTTCTTTACAAAGCCATGCAGGGTCATGCCAATCACCCCTTGCGTGGCTTCGTAAATTTCTACTAGCATTTTGCAGTGTGGCTGTGCCACAACCTCAACACAAATTGCCATTAAATCTGGCCCTTTCTGAATTAGGCTTCCTGCCTTCTCCAAATGAACTCTAGCATATTTGTCCGCTAAAGCATCCATAATCATATGAACATAGATCTAGAAATTATAATTCCCTGCAGAAAGGCATAGTTTACTTTATCTGTAAGATTAAATCAAAAGAAAAGTCATGCTCTGAACAGTTTATTTTAATTTTCGACAGACTCGTATAGCAAAGCGGAGTAGAAAACTGGTTGACTACGACAGTGCAAGACACCACCTGGAAGCCTTACAGAATGCGAAGAGGAGGGACGAAGGGAGAATATCAAAGGTAAAGAGTGTCATCTAACAACACAATCAGACAAGAGAGTGTCTCCAGTTTTGCAGATGTTTTAGATTAAAAACTGGAACTGGATTATAACATCCTGCAGAGCTGTAGATGACCCCGTGCATGACTTCACTTATTTCACCCGCCTTCCTGTATTCTTCTGTAGATCTCTGTCCTATGGATTGGAGGAGCCAAGAATGCACCAAATACATAGTTCAGTTCTGCTTTTCTATTGGCTCAGATGAACAGTGTTAGAAAAGAGACAACGTGTATTGTTCATATGAGAAAGCGATTGGAAAACTGTTTGATAATATAAATCTACCCTTTCTCTATTTTTCTGTCAACCTTCTCCATACATCAGGCTTCCTTGTGTGTATCAGCCTATTTGTTTTTTTATGTCTTGTTTCATAAGAGGAACCAAAACTATATTTGGTTGTGTAAATATCACTGTACGTGGTTTCTCCAGTGCCATTGCCTTTGAATCTTTAAATGTAACTGACTCTGGAGGTGTAAAATAATATACACCCCTTGTTGGCAGGCATTGCTAGGGCAGATGGCCCTTTCTGATTCTGTGAGAAAGAGGAGTTGAGGTATTACGGTCAATGCTAGGCTATATATTATTGCATTTTCATTTGTTTAAGAGATCGAGACGAGATTAATTTAGACATCATTCCAAAGATTGAAAGCAGGATCTTCATCACCTGGACGTATTTAAATGAACAACTTCTTTTGGCACTGCTTCGTCATTGCAATTTTTTTAATCAGTCGCTTATTTGCTGGTGTGACTAAGGAAAATCATGCCAAATATGTAGCTTAGTAAACATAAATATCTGTCCGGTGAAAGTTTTATAATCCTGCTATTTACAGCCTTGGACACATCCATAATGCAAATTCGTCTGTTACAGTAAATCAGCAATAAGCAAAATTAGGAGACCAAATAAAGCAATGTTCCAACTTATAAATTCTATATCTTGAGCTGTGAAATCACATTAACTTCTGTGAGTATATTTAATCATTTATGGAATTGGAGATTGAAAAGGGCTGCGACTAAACTGTGAAACATGACTATTTTAGAGTTGTTTATGTAAGAAATAACTGTCTACATCAAAATGTATTCGAAGATGTGGTATTTCGTATTTTACAATTCGGATGCATTTCCAGACTGGTTACGTGCAAGGTGTTAATCGATTTCATAAAAGAGATGGTGATTTTTTTGGGTGACTAGTATATTTGTTTTTAATTCTTAAAATCCGGTTAAACTTTCTTACTGATTTATACAAGCTGTATTATGAAAGATGATACATACTGTTTCATGAACAGGTGTTCGAAATAAACCGAATAATGATGAACATTATTTTATCAGGTTGTGAGGTATTATGTCAATATGCAAAGTGTAGACATGTGTCTCTGTGATACACAGTGTCATTCTTCAGGCTAATAGCCTGAATAGTGTGTATCCCAGATAAGTAAATCTTAAGCCAATCTGTAAATTTATTACGTGGATGAGGATAAGATAACATTTTTTCAGGTATTTTATCTCCAAGTACCCACATGCATGGATATATTTTCAATATCTGTTTTTCTTTTTCAGATGAGGCAGTTTAATATTTTTATGATTTTCTCTGATTGACATAAATTACTAACATATCAGAAAGGCGAGAATGGGAGGAGGCTCCGGCGGTTGCCACAGCTGCACCCCGGCTAAAATTGCCTTGGGCGATGGATTACTGCATCTCAAAAGGAGCTTGCCTGCTCCTCTGGGATTACAAAGTATCTCACTAGTGCGGGAATAGGCCACTTTCAAGACTGAGAACTTCCGGATCGGGACAGGCTGAGAGATCCTCGTGACTGCCTGGGCGGGTTGGTCAGACCAGCGTGGGATTCTGATGCTGAGCAGGCTGGTCGGTGAGCTCCTACCGCCCCCACCGTTAACACCGTGGGCAAGGTTCAGCTCTGCAGGGACTGCTGAATCAAAGTTCCCCGTACGCAGGGCTGTTTGCTACTTTGGAGGTGCCCTCACTGTCTGGAGAGGGTTTCGTTGTCCGAGGTGAGTACGTTGGTGTCGCCCGCCTATGGAGAGGATTGCATAGAGTACCTGGTTTCAATGCGGCCTGGCTTGCAACTCCGCTCAGCCACTTGGGAGGGACCTAGGTGCTGGGACTTGGCAGCCTCCACTTGGTTCTTTCCCCCCCGGCCAGACATAGGTGCTTGTGGGTTTTTGAGCCTTGGTCCATCCAGATTCACCGACTGCTGGCTCGATTGGTGGTCGGGTGGTTTGAATACATTCTGGAGGATCTGCACTAGAAAAGTCACGTGGGGGCGGCCTTCCATGCCTTCCCAATGTCGCAGGGCAGCAGGCAGGGCTGACCCTGCTTTGCAGATCCCAATGGCTTCAGAGTCCCAAACTTCCATTTTGCTTTTGGTCGGGGCTCAACTGCAGAAGATGGCTTCTCTCTCCCTCTCTCTCTTAGTTGGTAATGGAAACTAAAAGAATTCCATCCCTGACCACAGTCCTGCTATTGTGGCAATAATGTGGGGGCCATCTTGGGCTGTCCTGTTATAAATGAAGAAAGGTCTGCTGAAATAGGTTAAAGCAAGTAAAATACAATCTTGAACTTGATCTGATCAATGGAAGGAAATCACGAAATTAGGGAGTAGAATTATTCATAAAAAGAAGAAGAAAGAAGGACGAGGAATGGGGGAAGAATGATGAAAGAGAAGGGGAAGTGAGAAGAGGGATGCGAAAGGGAAGAAGAAAAGGAAAAGCTCCTCTTTTTTCTTTCCTTTTCTTTCTCTTCTTCTCTCCCTTCCCTGTGGAAGCTGAATCTCTCACCATGGACTCTACGACATTAGAGAGGGACCCCTTAATAATATCAAGGGAAGTGAGGTACAAACCTATGCAAGAAACAATTCCCTTGACCCAAATGGAATCACAATATAATAGTCAAATCAGCACAAAATAAACAAAAAAATAATTTTACATTTCATATATAAGTTCTATATCATCATAACATTTTATTCAAAAGTTACAACAAAGATTTTATTCATAAAATCTTCACTTGATCATGTAAAACAGTTAAAAACATATAATATTATACAATTTAAAAAGAAACAATTCTCCCTTCCCACAAATTTTCCTATTCTGACACCAGAAGATGTATAATAATTTGCATAACAATTTCTAATTATGACCAGCATAAAATGAAAGAAAAGAGACAAAATAAACAGTATGACGTGACCCCTTGTCAAATTCTAATACACATTCAGACTAGATTCTAAGAAACTCCTAATCGATGTTTTGATCCCATCAACATTCAACTACGTTTGGTTAGTTCTTGAATTGTGTTCACCCCAGCGTCACGCGTTTCATTGGTATCCCTCTCATAATACCATCTTTATCAAGACCAAAACTTTTTGTCTCCTGTTCTTATGTTCCACAGTATTACGCTTATAATCCTTTTTTAAGTTTTTGCACTGCGTTGTTATTTACAAACTTGCCGTATTCCACTTATTGTTTCCACTTTAATGGATCTGTTTAAAATCTTCAATGTTCCTATCTGTTGTGCTCCACGAATTGTAGAAATTATTAACCGTACCCTATCGCCAGTCGAAAGCGTGTTCTAGCTTCAGTTGTGTTTCTTGGCGCCTATACTGCGGGTACTTTGCCTATTTCTAAGGCGCCCTAAAATGCGGCTTTTATAAATTGGCTGTCCGCCCTGAATCTTGGCGAGAAACTCATTCCGCTTGGCACCAGGTATACGGCAGTCTCAATCCCCGACGCCGTGCACACTACTTCCTTATGTCTTTATTGCTAACTCAAATTATTGGTCTTTGCGATCACGTGCCCGCATACGCCACAATACGCACCTGGGACATCATTGCTCCTCACAAAAATTGATATAAGACTTGACCTCGCTGGTCTCCATGCCTTCTCAATTAACTACCCTACTAATCTTTCTAAAAGCACAAACATCAGATACTCAAACCCGTCCTGCAACACTTATTCAAGTCAAGTCAAGGGCTTTATTTCGATAATCAAATCTTAAAAAGCAATACATACAGTATAAAAGATTCAAAACAGTACATTCTTTAAGATTTCCATAAAAAGTTAACATTTATAAATTAGCTAAAACAGACGCAATTAATAACTCAGATTAAATAATTAATTTAAGCCTTCTTGATCTGATCAACCAGGCCTAACTTAAAAATTTGGCAATGCCACACACGAATAAGGGCCTAGTGTTGTGTTTTAAGATTCTCAGGGCTACCATACAATGCATCGTACCCAAATCCCTGCAAATAGGCTTTAGCCATCTACTTCTAGGGGCTTTATAAGCAGGACATTCAAAAAATAAATGAGGAACCCCCAGTCCTCTGGGGGCAAAAGCCACATGTGGAAATGGTTTGCACCGGGATTTTCCAGGTCGATGTCAATTCTCTCACTGGTAAAATACCCAATCTAAATTTAATAAACAGGGCCCTGCCTCTAGATTTTAATATTACATCGAGATAGGGTTCCCGAAAAAACACATCCTTTACCAAGATAAAGTCCCTTGAGGATCTACAAATATCGGGGTTTGAGATTCTCTTCCCCGACAACCAGTCCCAATAAATCCTCCTCAGGGTAGATTTGGGCGGGGCAGTCCTAGAATACCATGACTCCCAAACCCCTAACTCCCCAAACAGTGATTTTACATCCCGCAGCCACCCAATCTTTGACCATCCAGGCAGTTCTAATATTTCCCTGAGACCATCTGCATAGCTTGAAAGTTCTGGGACTCTCCAAAGGCGAGCCCAGAGAAGCAGAGGGCGCAGCCTTGCCTGGTCCTTGATGGGGCGACATCCCAAATCCAAAAATAGTGGTACGGTTGGGGTACTGTAAGGGAGGGAAAGTAAATCTTTCAAAAATTTGGATTCTGAGCATGTTAACTGGTCAACATTCTCCGAACCCCATAGCTCAGCGCCGTATAGGGCCCCACTAACCCCTCTGGCTGAATAATTGTCCAATACAGGAGCTATAGGTTTAAAGGAAGATGAGCGCTGTTCTTTAAGAAGAGCCCCTACCACCCTTTTGTGGCTCAGCAACATCTTTTGACGGTGTGTTGACCGCCTCATAGTGTCGGACAGGCGAATGCCCAAATAATCAAATTCTTTGACCCTTTCCAAGTGTACCCGATTTAGTAATGGTGGTTTCCCAAGCTTTTTTGGAGGATTGAGGATTAAATATTTAGTTTTATCTGTATTGATTTGAAGGCCCCTTTTCTCACAAAAGAGTTGAAAGCTGTCGAGGAGAATTGGTAAGCCCATAGGCGACTTAGAAATGAGCAGGGTGTCATCGGCGAAGAGTAGGGTGGGAACTCTCCTGCCCGCCAGGGATGGTGAGTCAGACAGATTTTCCAGAAGATGTTCCACCACTCCGTTCACATACAATGAGAACAGAGTGGGGGCGAGCACACATCCCTGGCGTACACCCCGATTTACCGGTATTTTAGCTGTCTTCTCACCCTGCTTACCCCACCTCACCCGGGCAAAGTTCCCCGAATGGAGGTTAATCACCAAAGATAAAAGATAAATGGGCATTCCCAAATCGAGCAGAACCTTCCACAAGTGGCTCCGGGGGACAAGATCGAACGCCGTCCGTAAATCAATAAAGGCGAGATATAAGCTGCCTTTACCCAAGATGACCACTTTCCAATACAGGAGCATCAGTCTGAAGGTTTGCTTGATGGTCCCAGTACCCGACCTAAACCCAGCCTGCAGGTCTGAAAGAATTTTATTTTCCTCAATCTACTGGAGTACTCTCCCCAGAACCACCTTCCCTGCCACCTTCTGGGACGAGTCAATTAGGCTTATAGGCCTATAATTTGCTGGGTCGTCCTTATCCCCCTTCTTAAAGATAGGAACGACCTCAGCACCCATCCATGAGTCAGGAAGGACTGCACCACAATAGGAAGCATTGAGCAATGAAGAGATAAGTAGCCCCCATTCAGTCAAATTTAAACGAAACAAATCCCCAGGTACCCCATCCGGACCCGATGCTTTGTGGGGTACTAGAGAAGAAATTACCCTCTCCACCTCCTTTGGTGTAAAGGATTGGATTTCACTAACCTCAGCCGGACTCATTGGAGGCAGGACAAACAACCCGCCGAAGTCAGCCTGGGAGGAGGAGTAAAGTTTAACCACTTGGCTGCTATGCTTCTCCTTCAACTTCAATGTAATTTCCATTGAAATCAATGGAAACTCCATGACGAGTTACCCTTGTCATTAGCGGCGAAGAGGTTAAAGAAGTGGTTGAACCACACCTCCTCCGGAATATTGCGAGTTAGCAAGGAGTCGACCGGCCGATTTCTTGACCTATCCAAATTCCAAAAACCCCTCGAGTCCCTCCCGGCACTAGCCTCTTTCAGGTCTAACCAAAACTGGTCATCCCACTCTTTTTTGGCATTGTTAATGGCATTTTTATAAGCCTTCCTGGCCATCCCAATCCTCTCCGGACTCTGCTTCAATCAAGACCCTTTTCGCCCTCCGACATTCCTGGTAATACCATCCTTGGGACCCTCTAGATTCTCTACACAACTGCTTTGGAGGATCCTTATTTCAGGCTGTTACTTCTGCACCAACAAGGGTAAACTAACTATTGACCTCATCTTCTACTTCAGGAAATGGGCACATTGGAGAAACGTCATCTATTCCATGCTCCATATAACTGGTTCCAGGAAAACTCCAAGTGGCCTCAAACTATCAGCTTCGTCCTTGTCCTTCTACAATGCGAACGCTGTAATGTGCCTTTGCATCAACGGTGTTATCCTAATTCAAGCCTTGAATGACAATTTAGCTGAGCTGGATAATATCTTCCCTACTCTCAAGAAAGCGGTGATTTCTAAGTCTTCTCACCTTGTCTTAAACCTCCCTTATTCCCGAATATGTCATTCTCACACCCCACCTCACATCTGGGGTTACTCCAACCCCAAATAACTCTCCTTTCTCCTCAAGCGATCTCTACTCCACCCAGTCCCCTGACTTAGTATCTGCAGAACCCCCACTGTCCACAAGTCCAGGGAATCAAGTGGCTAGTGGTACTACTGCGGCACACACTTCCTCGATCTCTACGCAGATACACTATGGGTCCCCTGCAAGGGCAACCTCTACCGATCCTCTGCTTTGTCTCTCTCCTAGTGAACTTCCTGGCTTGATCTACCCCAACACACCATCAGCCCAGTCTGAGTCATCGCCACCGCCCTCCATGGAACTTATCTCACCCAACCTGTCTATCTTATCTTTACCCACATCCCATCTGCCACACATATGCCCCCTCACCCTCCCCCATCCCTGGCTCTTCTCTCCGTGCTAATTGGGACTCAACAAGCCCTCTTTGACTCACTCGCTCCCCCTGACCAGATCAATGCCGCTCCTGACCTTCCAGCTAGCCCTCAATGCCCCTCCCCTCGCAGGAACTCTCCACACAACCCTTAACCAACAACCAGCACACAGACTGGGACGCTTGCTTTGATGAGGTCTCTATCCACCTGCGCCTTCTCGTAGACAAACTCCAGGAATTGAAAGCAATCACTATCAAACATCTCCCCCCTGCTCTGAACTTTTAGTACCCTAGGGACCCGACCCATCACCTTTACAGGTTCAATTCCTGCCCTTGACCCGCACACCACTCTCCATACCTTGAAAACTCTACCCCTCCCCAATGCCTCCTCCCGCCCCAAAAGACTTAGGCTGATCTATCGACCAGCAATATTTACAATCTACTTGTCTCTTATTCCCACCCATTAGACATTTGCAAGACCCAACCGGATCTAATCCAAGCCATTCACGCTAACCCATTCAGGGAACCCTCCCACAAACTCAAAGGTATAAATAGTGACAACCTCAAGGGAGACAACATACTTCAGACTCCTACCTCCCATTCTACTAACCAACTGAAATGTGCACTGCTCAACTGGAGATCAACTAGTGAACACGCCCGATAGCTTTGATCTCATCCTAGCTAACAAGCTTGTTATTATAATCCTCACGGAAACTTGGTTAAATTGCTCTTCCACCCCTATCCTTGACCTTTTAGTCCCGCCTAGCAACAGCATAATTTGTATGGACAGACCTATGAAACAAGGGGGAGAAATAACTTGCACACACCAAAATACACTCTTTGTATCACAATCAGAAACCACCACTACGACCTTCAGTAAATATGTATGCATCAACATTTCAAGCAAAAACTTACCTGTATGCAAACTACACACATTCTCCCACCCCCATGGAGACTATCTTTCCTTCATGGAGCATTTAATGGAAATCCTCTCAACCAACTATGATCCTTTAGTGTCCCAAATCTTCCAGGGAGACTTCAACCTCCACTGGTCTAACCCAAACAATCAAGCAGTGAACTGTCTAAAATCCTTCCTTTTTGGATCATGAGCTGACACATTTTGTCATTTTGGTTCAAATATTTTAGAATCCCCACCCAGGCAGCAGCCACAATCCTTGTCAGGGTGAACCTCAAAAGTCACTAAAGTAGCTTCTGCTTAGCCCTCTGCTAGCTTGGAACAAAATCAGTCTGTCTTAACTTAGAGGCAATGTATAAAGTATTTATGCAGCACAAAAACAGAAATAAAATGAAAGCACAAGACAAATCCCAGACCACTTTAGAAAAATAGAGTACATTTGAAAAATAAAACGATGCCAGAATGACAAAACTCAATTCAGTGAAACAGTACATATCGATGTTTAAAGTTTTTAGTAAAAGTAGAAACAAAAGTACAAAGTGGCAACTGCATTTTTCTGCTCAATCCGGTACAAAGTCACAATTTCAGGCCAACTGCAATGGAGTGCAGGCTCGATACTGGGACCACATTAGATCAGCTGAGAGTTGTAACGTATGTCCTAGAAACGAGGCTTCACATCACTCGGAGTAGGTTCCCATCAAGAGCTGTGAGGGCTGGCTGTGTTGCGAAGTTCTGCATCGAGTTAAGTCGATTTGCATCGTGCAGTGTCAGTTCCAATGGGGCCACCAACCAGGAGCTATGAGGGCCTGTCATGTGAGGTCCTGCTTCGAGTTTGCGTTGTGCTGTGTTGGATTTGATGAAGCCCACAGTTAGACATGGAGGACTATACTCTGATGCGAACCAAGGATCCAGATCCTGGGGAGGCAGCACTTGGGGATCAGGAACTCACTCGGGCAGATCCAGGTGCAGGTCCAGGCAGGCCCAGTGTTGTAGGTCAGCTGGCCAGTCACAGGGAGGGCTCTGAAGCTTCTTGTGTACCTGTAACTCATACAGGAGGTCAGGCAACTAATCCTTGGAGTCATTCTGGTTAGTCTATGATGAAGGCAAGCAGGCCAAGTCAAAGCAGTCTTTCAAGCAGCAGGGCAGTCCTATTGCAGCAGAAATTCTTATACAGGGCCAAGAGTGTTCTGAAGAGTGGCTCTGGAGATCCAATGTTTATACCTGGTGCCATCATCATTTGTGTGAGGGGATTCCCTGTCCTACCAGTACATCTTGTTCTTTAAAGTTCTCCTGCTTCTCTTGTCAAGGCTCCAAACTATATGGGGTGACACAAGACAGGGTATGCATGCTGTTGATTTCTTTTTGTGTCCGGTTGACAAAGTCCTTTGAAATGTGAGCAGGTCGTGATACAGCCCCTCATAGTCATCCTGCCATGATAGGCCATCTTTTCTACAGCTAAGCTCCTTTGTTTTACTGTTACACAAACTCCAACAGCAGAGCCATTCAGAGGCATGTGGCCCAGGACACTGGGAGAATGCACAAATAGTTAAAACAAGAAAATGCCAACTTTCTAAAAGTAAGACACATAGTAAGAATGCACTCCTTCCCTTGTGATACTACTTAATTAAACTGTTGTCATCTGAAGATGCGTGCAAACTGTTAGTGTGAACCGACCCAGTCACACATTTTATAAAAAAGCAGTGAAATTTGGGCACAGCTTTGCACACCACTACAGATGGGTGCGCAAGGTTGTGCCCAAATTTCACAACTTTCTAAAAGTGCAATTTTCTGAATTATTACTTACAATTTGGCTTTTCCATTAAAGAGTATTTAAAATTACAATTCATTTGAGTGTAAACTGCATATCTCTATCTGCTCCCAATCCAAAGTTACAACTTAATAAATGTACTAGAGATATGCCTCACAATAGTGAAAAAACAACATTAGGAGTTTTCCACCTCCAGTACATGTAAACCTCAAGTACATATGCCCTACTTTTGAAATACAATACACCCTGCCCTATGAACCTTCGGGGCCTACCTCAGGGGTGACATATATCTATTAAAAAGGAAGGTTTAGGCCTGGCAAAAAAAATGTTTTTCCTGGTGGAAATGGCTGTTTAAAGTTGGATTACAGTCTGCAGTGGCAGGCCAGAGATGTTTATAAAGGCTGCTTTAGTGGGTGACACAATGAGTGCTGCAGGACCACTAGTAACATTTAATCTACAGGCCCTGGGTACATGTTGTACCATTTATTAGGGACTTTACAATGAAATTAATCGTGCCAGTTAGGTGTAGGCCAATTTTACCACGTTTGAAGCAGAGAGCACAAGCACTGGTTGGCAGTGGTAATGTGAATAGAGTCATAAACGAAATCAGCAAAACAGGAGAAGGTAAGAAAAATGTCTGTTGGAATACCATGCCAATGATGTCTGAAGTAACAGTCAATATTTTGTTTCTGTCCCTCACTGCTAGGTTTACCTGGCAGCCATGTTATTGCCCACCCTAAATAGGGCCGCTAGAGTAATATGTCGGTGATGGAGCTGGAGTAGGCTCTGTTGGAGACATACTTTTGGTCTCCGCCCCCTCTAAATGAGGTACCCAGACTGACAGTTTAACTAAGAGGGTACTCCGTTGCAACAGATTACCCTCACTTCTAAACTCTGAATCAGGGCCAAAGTATTTATAATCCCTTGGAAAGGTTGTTATAAATCAGGAAGAGAAGTTTGAATTACTGGCTGATAGTTAAATTCTACCTGTGCTTACTGGTCTGCTTTTAAGAACAAGTTTTTTTTTTTACAAAATGTTTTTTTTTTCTTTTAGCGTGGCCCTGGCAGTCTGAGCCGAAAATAGTGTGTTGTAACATCCACCCTAAATAGAGCTGCCACTCTGAAATAATTATACCAACCATCCCACTAACCGATGAGCCATTGGTCAAAGTTTCCATCCGGTGGTCTCAGCCTATGCTAAGCCACTGAATATAGGGAACTTCCCCCGACCATAAACGGATCAATTGTGGAGGTTTGAAGATCTGCCGTCTTTCTGTAGAAGCACCCTTCCGCCCAACTGTAAATTAGGCTATTGGACATTTTTCTTATTGCTTGGGAGCCCCAAACCGAGCTGTGCACAATTTGATCTAAAGATCACTTAAGATAATAGTAGCAAAGTCCTCTTAAATGCAACATTCTCCCTCATATTCATTTTACAGTTCTCCCTCAAACTTTCGTGTGGCATTAATTTCAAATTATAGAACTGACATGCTTTTAAGTTTAAGTTTTAAGTTTTGGGATTAGTCTCTCAATTACTATTTAGAGATGTCATGCTCCCTACATACCTTCTCTTATAAATAGCCAAAGGTTCCTCAAAACTGTGCTTCCCCAACCAAAATCACCGTGTATGGGATGAGGGAAATCCTCACCGTCGAACCCTCATTGCTCCACACCAATTTCTGGGCATCTTTCCACCAGTTGAATTGTTTATTTCGTTTGTTTGTACAAACCACTTACACATTTTGTAAAGAAGTACTTTTCTATTTTTTCAAAATTGTACAAAAAACCTTTCCTAGATAGAGGAAGACCCCTAAAAAACTGCTCATGTTTCCGAAGAGTGTGCAAAATTAAAACTGCTCTTCAAGTCTTCATGAAATTAACATATTTGTGAAATTTGCATAACTTTACCAGCACACATTTATTTTGTAAAAATAGTTATGAGATGCAATGTGTCCAAACATTCGGAATACAACCATGAGTTGACAAGGTATTTAGAAATCTTCATACAATTTACTTATGCAAAGACCTGCACTTTCTCGCATCCCTCCTCATTACGATTGAATCTATTGACTAAAATGCATTTTTTTAATTTATGACGAGTAACACACTGATTAGTGACGCACTCTACCAATGTTGTAAATAATATTTCTCTTTCTTTATAAGACATTTAAGGGTTTCATTTTTAGATGAAATTGTATAATTGAATTTATATTTCGATTAATTTTGCTGAAAATTAATTTGCAGGTGATAATTTAGTTAGATTGAACGTTGGTGTGTTTCATTTCTTTAGGCAGAAGAAGAGTTTCAAAAGGCCCAGAAAGTGTTTGAAGATTTCAATATTGATTTACAAGAAGAACTGCCATCATTGTGGTCCAGGTACTGTATAGATTTGGAACACAATTGAATTAATTATTTCCATGAAAGTACTGAAGTTGAATGAATTTAATGAAAAGAAAAGACAATCTGATCGTGAGGTGCAAAGTCTGAACTCAAGGGGCAAATGTCCTCTCCACTTGTATATTGCACTTAGAATAGATTGGTAAGTAACAGCTTGGGATTTTTTCTACAGTGAACTTTGCAAACTGTGGGACTGATCTACAAGGACTTCCAGTGTACCTGACTCACAAGCCTCCACCGCTAGGTACCAAGGAACTCTGCAAGCTTCCTCTGGGACTCTTGCACAGTATCACTGTATCATGGGCTGGACGTTTGTACAGTGACTCCCGGTGGAGGACTGCAGTACCTTGTGGGAGGGTCCTGTGAGAGTACCGCAGTATTTGCAGCCCTATATTTTCTTTACATTAATCTAAGGGGGGTCTCTCTGTGTCCCCAGGGAATTACCTGGGTGTCAGGGGTGTCCCTATCCTTTCCCCTCATGCCCTTTTTCAACAACTATTTCAGGATGATGGGACAAAGTCCCTGAATCCTGTAATGGCAGGCATAATATAGTTTGTTCACAGTTGCTGAATGCCAATCAAATAGCTCAATACCATGGTATTGAAATGGCCAATGAGAGAGAAAGCTCAGTTGGCCTATCAGAATGCCCTATTTGTTGTATTTTTGGGTATTGTGTTATTCCCACTGGGCGAACTGTCCAGACATACCAATCTTTTTCTGAGCATTAACCCCTTAATGACCAACATGAACCCCTCTTTAAATGCACATTTCTTGAAAAAGGCTGAATGGATTTACACCACGTCACAAAAAGTATGCTTTCTGAGTGAGGTTCTAACTTTTTGCCAAATTTGGTGTAATTACGTTTAGCTGTTTTTTCTGTATCCGAGAGCAAAGTTTCCTATGGAATTGACAATGGAAATCAATGTGTTGGGCTCCCCTTTTTCTTGCCCCCTGCTTAACCAATCAGCTTGAAACTTTATATAAAGGAGCCAAGGTGGATGGACATTTTTGGGGGAAAGTTTTGCGTAGACTACTCAAGCAGCACTAAAGTTATTAGCACAATCAGATTCCCTCTTCCTATGGAAACTCTGATGTAACCATATCTACATGTGTTCCCAATCATTTTCAGAACTGGCAAAATGTGCTTTAAAACTTGAAAGTTAGCCACATTTCTTACATTTTGAGAATGAAATGGTGTGCCAATCCATCTCTAAGGGCCCGATTACGATGCCAGAGGGACTGGAGTCTGTCCGACATCGTTCTGGAACTGTAATGGAATCTCCTGTCGTCCGTTACAACTCGGGAATTAGGATGCGACCGAACCATTTTCGGTTGCATGCCTACACTTACAATGAAAGCATGCATTCCGAACGGAATGCATGCTGACATTGTAAGGGGCAGAGGTGCAGTTCACCCTTGCACCCCGTGGCAAGCATCTCAAGGTGAATACACAAAAGAAGCTGCTCCAAGTTACAATGACCAAAACTTAGTAGATACTAAGTGAAAGTGCTGGCATCTCACAAAAAATGAAGGACTGTCCTCACACACCACCTGGTGTCATGCTTCATCATTGTTCGTCCTCGCTCTCTAAAAACTTGGTTTGATAGAGAGCGAGCCTAGACCTGGAGACAGGGAGGTACTTCTAAAGCTAAGTGGGGGCCCGTAAAAGTGAGTGAAATTTAAAAAATCTGTATAATTGCCAAAATGCATTTATTCAAATAGGCAATTATATGATATTAAAAATACAAGACCGATTAAAAGGGGAGTTATTGCCCCTTCACCGTAGTGGTTAAGTTTGTTGACATATTTCTGCCTTGGTGGCCCAAAGGGTCAGCGGCATTCATCAGGACGGGAAAAATGAAAAAATGGGCTCCTATCTTGCCAAAATCTTAGTATGAAGTTACTACTGGGAGGGTTGACCTGTGTCACACTCTACCTAAGAGGATTTCCTGAAACCTGTAGCTATAATGGAGAAGAGAGATTGCCATCAAAACTTTTGGTTAAAATAGAGTAAGTGCCCCACATGCATAAATAATATATATAGTGGCTATTTGTGTGTAACACGTGTCACTGCAAACGTGAAACACATGCAGTTTTATTCAATAGATTGTGAGACCAGCTCAAAACCTTACCATGGTCAAGCTTCCTACATGCCCCATGGGAGGAGAGAGAAGGAGAGATCCCTGTAGTCAAACTCTGGAAGAAATAGAAACACACAAAATATCAGTTCCTATCATCCAACCTTTTTCTGGTGGGGAAATGGAAGGCCCACAGTTGGATTACTGTAGTCCTTCCGGATGGTGGACAGGCTCTCTGAGCCTGTCGGAAGCCATCCGAAAAACCGTTTCGCTCTCCTTTTTTTTACCAACTTCATCGTAAGGGGTCGGTTGGAAGAGAAACCGAATCGGTAATTACGATGCAGTTAAGATGGCTCGGATCGAGGGTCGGAGCCAAGCCTAACCACATCGTAATTGGGCCCATAAGTGTAACAGTCTCCAGGATCCAAGATTGTCTAGAGCATTCTGCCAAAAAAAACACAATTCCAACAATACCTTGTGATTCAGTGATGCTCCATGGGTCCCTCTATTCAGATGGAACTGTTTCCACCACATGTTTCACTGCATCCCTATTGCATTTCTCAGACTTTGGCTTGAGTCTCTTCTAGAATATATATAGTTGAAAATATGAAAAAGTGCACACTTCATTATGGCCCGATAACTATACCTGAAAGCCTTGAATTCTCCAAATTCAATTATTTTATTTATTTATTTTGTTTTTTATTATAACAATTTTTATTGAATTAAAACAGTGCAGTCATCAATACAATATCATCACGATATTTAAGGATCACTTAATACATACAGTTATTATTGTTACATAACATGCGTCAACCAATCAGGGGGTCCAGGAGCCGAGTCCGTTCCATTGCCATATACGCTGTCGGAGAACTACAGATTTCCCCTCTAAAGGTGTTCCACCCTCCCCATTTCTTGCCTCGTTTCTTAGGGTAACCTCTTAGTTTATAGACCTCTTTCTCCGCAATCATGCACCTGTCCATTTCTGCCACCCACTCGATTGTTAATGGCCTCATGCAGTAGCGGCTGGTGACTTTTGAAAGTGGTGAGGCGGGTGCAGCACTTAAAAGTGACCCCCGGCCCCCACCCTCGCGCGACCTACACCCTGCCCTTCACCCCCAAAGAGCAGCCCGATGCAAGGAGGGCGGGGCAGAGGAGCAGTCCACTGCACGAGCTGGCATACTGCTGTCAGTGGTCCAGGCGGAGGCAGTCGAAGTCTGCTTAAGGTCCGGGCCAGAGGTTTGTGGTGTTGTGGGCTTAGTGCACTGGGGAACCAGGTTCGATCCTCGCGTGAGCTTAGCATCCTGATTCTGGGCAATTCACTTATTATCTCCCCATGCATACCAAAAATTAATGTGGCCTTGTGCTACGTAACTGGTGTATGTGTAAAGCGATCCGATACCTTCGGGTCGAGTTCGCGCTATATAAATCTGCAAAAATAAATAAATCAAAAGCACATTAAGTACTCACTGTTTTCAGCTTCATCACGGGGTTTCTCTCCGACCGGATTGAAGCTGGTTCAAGGAAGGAGGGAAATACGAAATCAGCGCAGGAAGCAGTTCTTGAAATCCCGCCTCCTATTGTCATAGGGTGACTGTATCAACAGTCATCCTGTCAGAGGAGGAGGCGGGATCCTAGAACTAGAATTTTCTGATGTTAGCTACGTCAGAGTTCCGGGCGAGCCAAAAATCCGACCGAAGTCCTGGAAAACCAGCTGCTTCAGGTAGCGTCTGCTTGCACTCACTACTGCCTCATAGACACACTCTGCACATGTGTTACTTGGGCGATTTTGAAATCGGACGTCCACCACACATGCGGAGGGTGTGTTTGTACATTGCCTGCTGCACTGCTACAGAGTGCCGCAGCCTCAGACTACCAGTCTCCTTTCAATCTCTTTCTCCTTCTTCTGAGGCTGGTGGTGTTCCGTCCCATACGCCCTCATGCAGGAACCTCGCCTGGCCTCATGGTGGATCCCCAATGTATCACAATTGCTGATTCACCAGCAGGTACCCTAATGCTACCCATTGCTGCTCTATGTCTGTTAAGTCCGTGGCCTCCCATATATTTAAAGCCCCAGCTGAGCTGATAGTAAAATCTGTTTACCCAGCAAATCCTTCATTTTTTTGGTTGTCCTCTCCCATAGGGGCCGTATATGTGGACAGTCTCACAGGATGTGGTAGAATGTACCTATCAGGCCACAACCCCTCAGGCACAATTCATCAGGACGTCTCCCAATCTTGGCCAGGACTACTCTGGACATGTAGGATCTATGTAGTGTTTTTAAGTGTATCAAGCGAAAGCAGTCATTTATCGCCATCTCCCTGGGGGACATCAGCGCAATCTGACAGTCCTCATCGTCCAGCTGACCTACGTCGGTTCGCCAATGTTCTCGTAGGATCTGAAAGGAGTCAGGCATATTGTTGCATAGTTTACGATACGTGCATGAAATGGCTTTCGTCATAAGTGGCTCAGATAGCAATCTGTCCTCCAGGGGGAATGAATCTGGGAGGGAGGAGAGGTCCAGAACTTGTGTGAGAATAGCATGCCTAATCTGTAAATAACGGAAAATTTCACCCTGTGCAAGAGCATATTTCTGTTGTAGGTCTAGAAAGGTGAGAAGTTTCCCTTTGCTGACCAAGTCACCCAAAGTATTGATGCCTATGATGTCCCACCTATCAAATCCCGCCTGGAAGCAAAGAGAGCCCAACCTCTGTGAGGACCACAGCGGCGTAGCTTTTGTGAATTTTTTGGCCCACCCCAAACGTTTATTAGCTCTGTGCCATATGGCTACTGACTGTGCCATCGGCCCCAGATAACGTTTTTTGGGGGTCTTACTCTAAAGTGCGCCCAAATACCTCTCACTGGTAGTGCTCAAGGTGGAAGGCCGGGTTGGTAGGGGATCCATGGATCTATTGGTTTATGTCCTAATAAAAAAGGGTCAGAAACCCTTTGTTATTAGGACGTATTGTTGGGGGATGTGTCTGCATGTAGGTCGTTAATTTTGCCCTTAGACCCTCATTTAAACTTTTGTTTTTTTGTTCCATTGGTTTATGGCCACTAGCTGTGAGGCCCAATAGTAAAGACGTAAGTCTGGAAGAGCGATTCTCCCATCATACCACCCCTTTGTGAGCTTTAGGAGAGCAATACGGGGCATCTTCCTGTCCCAGAGCAAGAGACGGAGTTCCCCTTCCAGGGTATTAAAATAAGAGTCTGCAATTGGGAAGGGGCAATTTTGGAGTACATATAAGAATCTAGGAAAAGCTAGCATCTTAAATAAGGCCGCTCTGCCAAGGAGGGACAAGGGCAATGATCTCCAGTGCGTAACATCTTCTTGTAATCTCTTTAGAGGGCCCAAGAGGTTGTGTTCATAGAACAATTTAGGATCTAGTGTAATAAAAATGCAGAGGTGTTTAAAGTCCTCCGAGGCCAGTTTAATGGAGTAGCCACGTGGCAGGCGGGGTGGGGGATCATGCAGTACATATAAAACCGATTTGGGCCAGTTCATGGAATATCCGGCATACTTACCGAAATTAGTAATGACATTGAGCAAGCTATTTATGGAGGCTCGAGGGGAAGCCAAATAAATAAGGATGTCATCGGCATACAGCGAGATTTTGCACTCCATGTCCTCGCTCCACCTTAATCCTCGTATGGAGGCTTCTCGACATATTCTGTGGGCTAGCAGTTCTAAAGTTAATGCAAACAGTAACAGGGACAGGGGACAACCTTGCCTGGTCCCTCTACGTAGCATGAACGAACGTGATGTGTGATTCCACATTCAGTTATTGACTACGAAATATTTTTTACCCAGTCAAAATATATATTGTTCGAAACTTATGGGATCTACAGATTCAGAAATCCTAGCCAGATAGACAGATTCCACAGCAGATACAAATACCTTTACTTTCCAGCACACAATTCTCCATCTTTCTAAGACATGTCTTTGACTCAGTGCACACCTCAATGGATCCCAGGTCAGATCTACCAAATACAAGTTTGATCTACAATTATTACTAGCATCCTGTTATGCTGGAACAGTATTATTGTTGAAAGCACTTTTTGAGAATTAAGCTAAATATGTATGTAGTGATGCTTCATGTGAAACCCTGTTGCTGTTATTGCTTTAGCAGCGCCAGCAACTGCTTAGCACATCTCTAAATCAACTAAATATCCCTGTATGAAGGATCATGCTGAGGTGACAGACCGAGTAGTAGTTGTGCCAGTGGAAGAGAAAAGAGTCTCCAGCTCTGATGATGGGTCAGTGAGGAGAGAGGAGATCTGCTGCAGATCTGTAGTAGTCTTTGCTGTCATCACAGAGTCTCAATCTGAGGAGGCCATACATATGGTTCCTGGAGGCTGTTGATGACCAAGAGTCTGTTTGCACAACATTAATCATAAATATGGAGCCTCTGTATTTAGTAAATTATTCCCTAGAGTACACAAGCACACCGTTAACATATGTGCACCAAACTTGCACAGTGTACTCTAACAAAACAGCAACCTAGTCCTACTCTCCCAGATCATGCCTGTGGCTCTTGCTCTTTTTGATGCCCTGAAGTTGCCCGCAAAATTATGGGCAGTCCTGGACTGTAGCCTCCCTCTTTGACTTCACTCATCCTTGTAATTGCTCCGAGGACCCTTGTAAAAAGGCCAAGTTTGGAGGATGTCTTGTACAGCTCCACGTTTTACTGTCCTGACCAAACAGCCTTGCTCTGCTTCTTGTGACTTCTGACTTTGCCAGAAACCATCAAGTGATGTAGTGCACCATTCTCTCCATTTTGGTAGGTCCTGTGAGAGTCGTGGTTATATTAATAATACATCTTCCTAACAAAGATCTGGGATTGTTGCTAAATGTACACTCTTCTTGTTGGCCTATATTCCTTTTCTACTTTAGGGGCCAGATGTAGGTAGCCCTTTACCTATCGGAATCGGCCGAAAATACCGATTTTTGGCCGTTTCCGATCGGTAAAGGGCTAGGGAGATGTAGGTGCACATATTCGGTAATTTTACCGAATCGTTATTATTACCGAATCGGTAATAAGTACCGATTCGGTAATAATTACCAATTCGGGAAAATTACCGAAAATGCTATGTGGGTAGCCAATTTTCCATTGGCACATGGCTTACAGAATCGGTATTTTACCATGGAATACAGGGCCCGATGTAGGTCGGTCGGTAACGGCCGAAAATCGTTATTTTCGGCCGTTACCGACCGGTATACCTGAAATGGTATGTAGGGGCTCAATTTTACAGAATCAGTAGTTTTACCGAATCGGTAAATTTACCGATTCTGTAAAATACCGAATCGGTATTTTTACCGATTCGGTAATTCTCCGATGTAGGTGGGACTCTTCAGAGTCCCAGGAGCCTTAATGAATCGGTATTTTACCATCAAATCCAATTTGATGGTAAAATACCAATTCAGGTGTGCATGCACATGTGTGCATGCACACCTATGCCATATGCCGGTATTTCAACATCTGGATATACCTACATATCCACACTTTAGATTTACTGATTTTTAATTACCGAATCGGTAAAATTCGGTAATTAAAAATCGGTAAATCTAATTTACCTACATCTGGCCCACAAATCCATGGTAAAATACTGATTCCTGTGTACATGCACATCTGTGCATGTACACATGTGCCATGTGACAGACAGACGTGCCCTTAGGGCATGTCTGTGTGCCACATTGCACACATGCCCGTTTTGGGGGTGCTAGAGGGTGTCAAAGTGACACCCCCTGCACCCTTGTGAATTCATTAATTACCGATTCGGTATATACCTAATCGGTAATGCCTAATCATTCCTATGGGCTTCAAAGCCCATAGGAATGAATGGGCATTACCGATTCGGTATTTACCGAATCGGTAATTAATGAATTGTTAAGGATTCGGTAACGAATCCAGATGTTGGGACCTACATCCCATTTACCGATTTAGAAATACCGAATCGGTAAAATTCGGTATTTCAAAATCGGTAAATGGGATTTACCTACATCGGGCCCTATGTGTGCAAGAACATATAGTGTGGCAAACATGCATGTGGGTTAAAAGGAATTCTCTCTTTACATTTGAAATGCCCTCTGTTACTACACAGCTACAGCTTAGCACAAGTGCATTCATTATTACAAAAGAGGCAAGCTGGCAATACAATAATGCCACTGTGTGTAGCCTGTGACATAACGGTCATTACTTTGCACTTTTATAATAATTTAGGCACATGTAGGTGGTCACCCTCATACTTAGATAAGGGCCCTGAAATTGTGTAGTCTGCGTGAACATTACACTGTGCATAAAATATCAGCCATATTTGATACCTTATTCAGATTTCAGTATCGATATTGCTTGTATTTATTGCCACATTGCTGCTATGCTTACAACAAAATAAAATACAAAGCACAAAATAAATTATAATAACAAAGAATGCAGTGTATCAGAAAACAATAATTTTCTCCTTAATCCTCAGTGATGTTTATATTATATCATAATGCAGAAAAAAGGTATGTAGTATTTGTCAGGGACTTCAGAGCCGAATGAGGTGTATTCATAAAGACATTCAGAGAACATAAAATAGTACTCTGACGGTGGCTAAGGGCTCTATAGAGTAGGCAGCAACGCGGAGGAGCTCCTGGGCATAAAGAGCCACTCCACCAGTTATCTGCTGAGCACTGCATGCAAGTTTATGCACAATGGGGTGCAATGAGGACTAGAGCAGCCATTGGACATTAGCCACATGAGACAGACCAAAGCTCGAGCGCCGGAGCCTTCACAAAAGTCATGGTGCCCAGCCAAGATGGCAGCAACGCCGTAGAGCGGACGAGCTCGGCCCCAAAGAGGGACCCTCGCATGGCACCTGTGACCAGTGGTGCGAGTCTAAACGCTGCCCACACCACCAGGAAGGGCTCCTTTCTTTTCTTATTGAAGAAGCAAAGGTGAACGGGTTCACAAGCGGCTGTGAAAGAGCAACCTCAGGCTACTTGTGTGACCAAGCACAAGGGGCGAGTCTGGAGAGAGACAGGGAGTGATCGCCCGCCACACCACCAAGTTTGGGCCCAGCAAATTGTGGGGTCTGTCCTCCACAGACAGCTTTACCACTAAAGCTGGCAGCATCGGGGAACCCCTAAGCCAAAAACCATACTGAGCGGCAGTTCCCACAACACTCCTCCTCCTGAGTGTCACAGCAAGCAGGAACCATGCTAAACTATGATCAGCATGAAGCCCAAGCAGGGGAAACTGGGCCTAGACTAGATGCCAGACACTAACGCTGTTCAGCTACCAACCATAGACAGATCATCCCAGCAGTTTTTTGGAAGCAAAATTACATGCAACCTCCTCCATTTTTACAGAAATATTACAAACAATACTTGACATGAAAGTATGCACTGCTGCAGGAAGACCACAAGAAACTGAAGAAGTAGGTGCAAGGACAGGCCCTGACAATATGAGAGACCAACCCAATCATCAAAGTTCTGAAACACACGGTTGAGGATCAGCTTCAAGAAACTGCAGGCCTGAGCTGAGGATGCTGAAGGCATATATGCAGTTTGGGACTACCGCAATGCCCCAGCCTGAACTATATCTGGTGAACTGGCTGATAGCTGAGGTATATGACAGCTGCTCCACGACTCTGGTATTTGTTGAGCAGGCCCACGCAGTTCCTGGGAGTGCACTCCCCCAGAGAACAGCCACATGCGATGGTTGTGCTATTACAAAACTAAAGGGAAAGGGACCGGGTCTGCGGTGTGCAGGGAAACATGACCCACGGTAAATAGGAGAAGGCATGGTTTAAATATGTCCTGACAATAAGATGGAAATACAAAGACAGCGTGGGTAATTTCTGTGAGTTAAATGGGAACTGGTCAACTTGAACCACTGTATGCCTTTATTTTCACACCCAAGCTGTGAGTTGATAGCAACAACAAGACACGCTTTTTCTACACCCTCCCAGGAGGACTGGTGCTGGTTTTAAACCATCGACGTGGACATCACAGAGGAGACGCAGACAAGACCACACAGAAGAAGCAGTCACCGGGCGACCAGTACAGGCCGTCACATGACAATGGCTAAACCTACAAAGGAGCAGGCTGTCACGGAAAACGACTACTGGCACGAATGGCATCTGATCATAACCCTTTGATGATCACTTTGGGATGGACCCATTTGCACCCCAGGATCCCCACGTGGTGCCTGTTGGTAGAAGTGGTCCGCGATACCCCATTCTGCACAGAGATCAGGCGCAACATAGAATAATACTTTACTCTTAATGCAGAGTCAATGCAATCAGGTAGGATTAAATGGGACGCGTTTAAGGTGATGCTCCATGACAACTGCATACACACCACTTTCGGGATCAAAAATAATCTCTAGTGTGAGCGAAAGGCCTTGAACAGGAGATGCAGGAGATGCACAATGCTGAAAGACATGCCACCACAGACCTGATATACCTAGAAACCTTGGTGTCCGCAAAGGGCGCTAGAGGGCGCACAAGCAGAATGGCCGCACTGTAGTGAGGCTCCTGCTGCCTGGACAGATGATCCTGTAATTATCCTTTCCCACCAACGCCAAACTCGGTAAAAATATTACACAGGTGTCGATGATACTGATATGCAGACTCTGTGAAAATCTGGAATCGATCTGACCTTGTGATCCGAAGATAGAGGCGTGGAAGTGAGTGACCGGGAGCTGGGCTGGAGCTCGACTGATCGCGCTGCTGGGGGTTGGTGACTACGCTATACCGCGGCGGACCACGAGGTGTGCAGGCCTCAAAAGACAAGATGCTGGAATAACCCCTGCGATCCCTTACTGCTGCGGTGCGGAGGTTTGTGAGGGCTCCAGTACAGCGCTGAGCAGTATCAGCACCAGCAGGAACAACCGGCAATCGGCGGAATATTTGGACTGGCTGGAGCATTGCGGTGAGGCGCTTAGATTGCAGCGGGGGGAAAAGCGAAGAGCCTGGTGGAGAGCTGTTGACACCGGCGAGGACTGGTGGCGGACGCTGGAGATCGCGGACATAAGAGTGAAAGGACACCCCCCCGCTAATGGTGCAAACGTGTGCTGATCATGTCTGTCTCGGCGGGCTGGCCTAGGAGGAGCGTGGATCATCACTGCACGTCCCGTTCTGGGAATTAAGCGCTTGCAGCCCGAGATGTGCTTGAGGCCAGGACACAGCCGTCGGGACTGGGCAGCAGAAGAGTGGAGTCCCGGTTGCCATAGCGGATAAGCTGCGTCGCGGCGCCACACGCTGTGCTGGGCTATTGAAGCCGACTATGACCCGCGAGAGAAAGAGCGCTACCACATAGCTGAAGATATGGTCGTGAGAGGCGGGAGGAGTATGTATATACATGGAATGAGGCACTAGTTGACCAGAAGGCATCGTGGGGGAGACAATACATTGGCGGAAAACAGATCTGGTTAATTACCAGTGATACAATATTGAGCTGTGCATCAGTGGCCAGTGTGGACAAGCTGAGACCAAAGGGTGAGACATTGGTTGAGTCGTTAGTATTATTCTGCTCTTAAGGTACATATATTCCCCCAAGGAACCCTGAGGTGCACTGGTGATCGCTTGTACTGCGATACACGGCGCAACCAACGAGACACACCTACCGGACTTGATTAACTCTATCAATCGGGAGTTATATGGAATAAGTGCTACCTCCATCTGCCCATGTTACTGCTGGGAACATTCCAAACGCCAGGTAACACAGAACTGTAAATATAAGTCGCTGGCGTTAGTGTGTGGTATTCCTGCTACATACCGAAGGATTGCGTCTGTTTCAACCGCCTGCTGGACGCTGGTTCAATATAAGAAGAGACATCCAGAAGGCCTGATTTATGCTCATGAGTAAAGCTTCCTGCTAATCCGGAGAAGAACCTGAGAAACGACCCTCGCCAACTGCAATAGGACCCTACAGGAGACCCACAATGGGTAAACAGGACAATAGACAGCCTAAACTGTCCTTCGACGCCACGACTTCCAAAAAAGGGTTGCGAAAAACACCAGACAAAACGGTTACGCAAAGTCCGGCGGACACTGGAGTGAGTTCTGGTTCATCCAATTCCGAAATACAACAGCTTATGCAGGAAATGAGGCAGGGGTTTGCCACAATAGTTAATAAAGTCGATCGAATATCTTCTAGAATGGAAGCCATTGCACAGAAAATGGATGTGCACGAGGAACGCATCACTGAGGCTAAACGGCGTATCTCTGAAAATGATGACACCACTGCCTCGCATACCACCCAACTCTCGAAAATGGATAAGGTCCTCAGAGTCATTGCTGCGAAGAATGAGGAGTTGGAGGCCCGCAGCCGACGCAACAACATTCGCGTCATAGGCGTACCGGAATCCACCAACACTGGACGCATGGAAGATTACGTGGAAAAGATACTCCTTGCTGCAATTGGAACTGAAGCGTTTTCTAAACAGTTCATCATTGAAAGAGCGCATCGCTCACTTGGGCCGCGGCCTAAACCGGGGGCTCCACCGAGGCGCATCATTGCACTGCTTCTCAATTACCGTGATCGCGACACTGCATTACGAGCTGCACGCACCAATCAAAACTTATCATGTGATGGAGTCAGTTTTTCCATCTATCCGGACTTTACGCCCATCGTACAGGAACAGAGACGTAAATTTCTGGATGTTAAGAGAAAACTCTGTATGTTACAGATGGACTATGCACTCCTGTACCCAGCGAAGCTGAGAGTGACCCACCAGGCTAAACAACACTTCTTCACAAATCCGCAGCAAGTGGAAGATTTCTTGAAAGGTCTGAGAAAAGCGAGATCTGGACATCGACAAAATGGCGGGGAGGGACAGGAAGATGAACATTTAGTGGAAGAAGATGAGTAGCGTTGCGTTGTTACATACTGCAATACTGTAATGAGCTACAGGAGGCCATGAGAGATCCCTCAGGGCGACTTCTATCGTAGAAGTATGACACTGATATTCGAGAGCACCATGGACAAGAGTTGGACTGTTGGTGGTAACGTATTCCAGGCACCACCCCCCCCTCATTTAAACTTTGCCCGCCTGCGGACTTATAGAATGAAGTGTGTGGTGTGGGGGGTAGCTATGTGCATGCCTCAGATGGCCCCGGAAGGGTATACCCCATTGATAATGTTTGGTATAGTATGGATGTTGGGGGTTTTACTAAATGACTGGGGGGTGGGGAGGTAATTCCGGCAAGTTGGGGATGCTTCAGTGGGAGGAAGGGTGGGTAAAGTCTGTGGAATACTACATAGCATCATATGCTACCGCACCGAGTACTGAAGTCACTACATTGCAACTGCACAAGTATAGAAGTCTTAGATGCGGACATGGTAGTTCACTTGTAGGACAGGAGGGGTTGCTATGTTTTCTGTTAACAAAGGAGGAGGGTGGGGACGAGGAATGGTTGAGGCTGTCTAGTTGGGGTGGGGCTGGGATTCAGGACCTCGAGCAAAAAAGTGTGGGACGGAAACCAGTCTGAATCCTGTAAGACTGGCCTGCAGTGGTGCCTTGCTGAGAACGGAGAGGAAAGGACCATATAGGACTTTGTAGACTTGTGCCTGAAACGATCTCCAAGGGCTTGATCGAGAGCTTGCCCCCTGAACGGAACCCCAGGACCACCGGGTTCTATCTGCTTGTGCCCGTTTGCTGTTGGGCCTCAGTTCTTATTCCCTCGCCAGAGTTGTGACTCGGGTGCCTTCGCCCTCTCCCAGGCCGTGACAACTCGGAGCCTGGTCGCCCCGCCGTAGAGAGTCCCGCTCAATCCTGAGCCACTCTCCGCTTCAGTGCCGGGCCGCCTGCTCTCCTGTCACCTCGCCGCTTACAGAGCGAGCTTCGCACCTCTCATCTTCTCCAGCCAGAATCTGCACGGAGAGCATCTCATAGCCTCGGAGGGTCCGTACGTCGTAACGTACCCGACTGTCTCGCTTTGCGCTCCTGCATACCAAGGCTTGTGCCGCACCTCAAGGAAGGCCTCCCCGTACCGTGGTACCGGAAGCCTGGTGCTGCACGAGTCTGCCCGAGAACTTGACGCCCCTCACAGATCCACGAGTCAGACCCAGCATGCTAAGAAGTAGTACGCCCAGCAGTTCTGAACGGCGCCTCGCCCCGTGAGTTGTACCGTTCCCGGATTGCCGCAACCCTCCACAGTCTAGCTCCTCCACCTTGCTCCTCGAGGGGGATTGAGCCGGAGAGATCCTCTGGAGAACTGTCGGCCTCGTTCGGGGTCCGCCCTCACAAGTAGCCGAGCCTGAAACGCCTCGGACTTCCACCAGCAAGGTACACTTGAACTCCGTCTCGAGTTCATATCGGATCCAGGGTCCGCAATGTTCTTATTTCCCTGTGATCGTACCTTGCTAACCAACGAACATTGAAAGACTAAGCTTGCCTATTGTAATCTGGTGACCTCAATTTACTAAACGTTATTCTGGTCTTGTGATAATCCTGCTTGAATCTATCTTTTATATAAAGTATACGTATTTCTGATACAACCATACGACTGGTGTCCATTTATGGTGGGTCAGTGGGTTTACTGTGTGTGATCATGAATGCTTAACTCACTATCGCCCTGAGGATTAGCCTTGTCTGCTCGCGCCACACTACCTAGAGGGTGAGCAGGGGTTATTCAAAGGAGTAGTTCCCTTGCCCTGACGTGGAGCTGAGGGTCCTTGCTTGTCACAAGTGCATACCTGTGCCAACCAGAGACCTCCGGTTCTAACATTGGTGACAGCGGTGGGCTGCACAGTTAGGCGAGCAAAGGCTAACTTTCTAAAAGTAGCATTTCCAAACACAGGATATTAAAATAAACCTTACTAAAGGAAGTATTTTATTATTCTGAGTTCAGGCATACTAAACTCGACCTGCTACCATTTTCCCTGAGCCTGCCGGGACTATAGAGTGTAATAGCTCCGACAGCTCATCTGGCCTAAGAGAACCGGTAGCCCTTCAATAGTGAAGAACGAGAGAGGCGGTAATTCACTACTAGGACATGCCACACTCTAGGCCTGTCCTACCTTACGCTTACAATGCACCCTGCCCGTAGGCCTACCATAGGGGTGACTGATCTGAAGGTGAGGGAAGGTTCTGGGACTGGCAAGTGTTGGCACTTGCACAGTCAGCGTGACAGTGCGGGACTGTACGCGGGGTCAGCAATGGCGGACCCGAGACATATCTTACGAGGCCGCTTCTGTGGGTGGGGCAACCGGCGCTGCAGGCCCACTAGCGGCATTTGTATCTACAAGCCCCGGCACACCTCGTGCACTTTACTGGGGACTGATAGTAAACCAAATAATCCAATCGTAGAAATCAATTGTACATACACTTTACATTGGCAGCACTTGCACTGCGGCACAGATTGGCCGTGGCGCAGTGCCCTGAGCATCGAACACCAGCAAAAACATCTGAGGCACATCAGCAAAAAAGTGGAAGGGAGACTCACGCCAAGGTGCCAGGTCTAACAGGGCCTATACACAAGGACTTTAGGGACAACCTCACGCAATATGAGGAAGAGGCGGCCAGAGAAGCCAAGTTCAGGGGCAAACATTGGCAAGCAAGGCGTTATTGTGAAGGGGAAAGACCGGGTCGGGTTCTAACAGAAATCACCAGACATCCAAGAGGTAACACACATATACTGGAAGTACATACACAGGAGAGTGGATCATGCCAAGATACGAAGGGAATACTAGATATGTTTACAGCACATTATGGAAGATTATATACTACACAAAGAACTGGGGAAGTAAGGTATGGGGATTTTTTAGACGATGTGGCATTGTGCAGGCTTAGTGACGACCATAGGCAGTTTCTGCGCGCTCCACTCGAAAGTGATGAAATACGGGACGCTATTATGTCTCTCAATAATGGTAAGGCAACGGGGTTGGATGGGTTACCGGCCGAATTTTATAAATGCTATGTTGATATAATGGCCCCGGTACTGAAGGAGGTCTTTGAAGAGTCACTGGAGCTGGGAATTTTGCCCAGATCAATGAGGGAGGTGGTTATTACGTCTCTTTTAAAGCCCGGGAAAGAGCCCAAGGAATGTGATTTGTACAGACCGCTCTCCCTTATAAATTGTGACACTAAGATATTGGCGAAAGTTCTGGCGACTAGACTCTCGCTGCTTATGACCATGATAGTACTTCCGGATCAGGCGGGGTTCGTCCCTGGCAGGTCCACTAATCACAATCTGCGTACCCTTTTTTCACTGATTCAAACGATAGCGCCAGAACTACCTGTGTCGGCTATATTTATTGATGCTACGAAAGCGTTTGATTCGGTTGAATGGAGATACCTCTTCGAAATTTTATCTAGAATGGGATTCCCGAAAATATTTATTGCCTGGATAAGGCTCCTATATACTGATCCAGCGGTGAAGGTGATGATTAATGGTGAGCTTTCGGATTCCATATCGATATCCAGGGGCACCAGACAAGGGTGTCCGCTATCACCATTACTTTTCGCTATAGCGATAGAACCCCTAGCTTGTCGCATCAGACAGCTACACAAGCAGAGCGCCTTTAAAGGTTTTCAGAGACAGATAGATATATCGCTCTATGCTGATGACCTGACGTTATATGTGGTGGATCCGCAGTCCAATCTGAACTCACTGCTTCGAGAGTTCTTGGTGTTTGGTCGACTGTCTGGCATACAAATTAACTGGAGGAAGTCCCAATTTTTCCCCCTGACTCCTGCCGTTTCCTATTTCCCTTTGGATTACCCGCTGGAATGGTGTGATTCGGACCTTCGCTACCTAGGTATCCAGATTTCGCTTGTAAAAGATGATATGATACGACTATGGCACTGCCCTCACTAAGCTTAGGGACGATGTTACACGGTGGATATTGTTGCCGCTGTCCATGGCCGGCAGAGCCTCGCTGATCAAGATGGTGGTTCTGCCTCGTTTTTTAGTATTAAATATTTTTATTGAGCATGTCAACACAGTGTGAGTACAATACATTTGTAAGAGGTCGCCAAGCAGACTGACGATTGCCATGAATCCAGTGTAACGAAAGGGCGTTCAGTATGGAACAGTGCTTACAAGTTCATGGTTATACACAGCAAGCCACCTACAACCCAACTTGGGCCGGCCGCGTTTAAACAGAGCATGCCAGGTCATGACCAACCTTCGCTACTGGCTCCGACGTGGAAGTGGGCCTAAAATTCGAAACCATATCCTGCGACCTGCCAGTTTCCCATCTGCTAACCCGCACAGTCATCGTCAGTGTCATTCATAGTCCGCGAAAGTAGCAACGAACCTCTGTCTTCTGACAAGCTCAGTAAACAGAAAACCCATCTCCCTTCCAACAGTCCCACCCCTCCCAATTCCTTATGTGTGAAGGATCTCCCCAGCTCCTGCTCCCAGCGAACCCTGCTCGCACTGTAGGTGTATCTGTGTTTGTGTATGAGGATTTTATAGAGATCCGAGATTAGCTGCTTGTCAGTTGTGCGCGTGATCAGCCAGCGTTCAAAATCCGTCAGGCGCCTGTCCGCTACCGACCGTATTGTGGTGTTAAGGGCCCAGTGTCTCACCTGGAAGTATCGGAGTCTCTCGGCTTCCGGGAGGCCGAACTCCTGACGGAACAGTGGGAAGGGGACCACTCCCTCTGGACCATACATATGGCAAAGGGAACGGCAGCCAACTGGCTTCCAACGTTCGAACTCTTTCCCGTCCATCCCCGGTTGGAAATCCGGGTTGTCAAGGATGGGGGTGAGCGGCGACGGCATGGTGGTAAGGCCAAGCGGAACCCCCACCCGATCCCAAGTCTCTAGCTGGACTCTCGTAATAAAAGACGCACAGAGGTTGGGGGGCCTATGTGCCCGGCGCATAAAGGGAATTTCCTGTAGGGTCCTTCCAGCGACTGCTTGGTCTTGGAACAACCAATGTTTCCCCGACTCCCATCGGACCCACTCCGCCAGGAAGCGCAACTGCGTTGCCTGGAAATACGTAGCTAGGTCCGGGATCCCGATTCCCCCGTGTTCCGGAGCAAGCATCGCTATCTGCGACTCTAGGTGGGGCTTCCTCCCGTTCCATATTAATTGTGAGAGTTCTGACTGCATCAGCTTAATCCAGCCTTTGGGTAGAGTAAGAGGTATAGTGCGAAAGATGTAAAGTATCTGGGGGAGAATTGTCATCTTGACCGCTGCCACTCTGCTGAGCCATGACAGCGGGTAATATTGTCACTGTCCCAGCTCGTGTCTGATTTTCTGTCGCAGTTGGTAGTAGTTAACATCCACTGTGGCCTGTAGCGAGGGGGCAAGTCGTATGCCTAGGTATGGGACCGCGTCCGTCGCCCACTGCAGAGGGAACGCATCCTGCAATTCAGCACGCGTGCCCGGTTCCAGGGACAAGTCCAAGGCCACCGACTTTGTCATCTTAACTTTAAAGCCCGATACACGTCCAAACCTGGTCAGATCATCCAGGCAAGCAGGAAGAGAGCTCCGGGGGTCGGCAAGGGATAATAGGACATCATCGGCGTATAGGCTTATGGTGTGAACATCCCCTCCAAACTTGATCCCCTTTACCTCCGGGTCCATTCGGATTAACTGCGCCAACGGCTCCATATAAAGGGCGAATAGAAGGGGAGATAACGGGCATCCCTGCCTGGTGCCCCTTTCAATCTTGAACCGCGGTGACGACAAACCATTAACCCGGACCATGGCAGAAGGAGATTTATAGCAATTCATTACTCTAGTTCGGAACGTGGGTCCCATGCCCAACCTTCCCTAACACCTTCTCCAGGTAGGGCCAGTGCACTCTATCAAATGCCTTCTCGGCGTCGATGGCCAGCATCATATATTCACCTTGTGTGCGGGAGGCTTTCTCTAAGAGATGGAGGGCCCTTCTAGTGATATTGGAGGTTTGTCGCTCCGGAATGAATCCAGACTGGTCTGGGTCGATCAATCCACCCATACACGGGCCCAGTCTAGATGCTAGGATCCCAGTATAGAGTTTGAGGTCCACGTTTAAAAGGGAGATGGGCCTATATGCACCACAGTCTGTGTGATCTTGGGTATGACCGTGATGGAGGCCTCAAGTAGGTCATCAGAGATCGCCCCCTCCTCCGCGAACGAGGTAAAGAGTCTGGCAAGCAATGGAGCCAGCTGAGCACAGAAGGTTTTATAGAAGCACGCTGGAAATCCATCCGGGCCAGGTGCTTTACCCAGTTTGAGTCGGGAAATGGCCGAGATGACCTCTTCTGGGCGGATGTCCTTCTCTAGGCTGTCAGTTTGCTCTTGAGTCAGGACCGGCAGCGTGATCGACGCCAAAAAGTCTGTTTCCGCCTCTGAGTCGGGTGGAGCAGCCTCATATAGTTCGGCGTAAAAGTCACTGAAGGCCCCAGCTATTGCCCGATCCCCGGAAACATGTATCCCATCCTTCCCCTTCAGTTCCTTAACCTCCCGTTTCTGAGTGATTGCGCGCAGCTTATGTGCCAGAAGGCGCCCGAATCTGTCCCCCCCGGTGTAATATGCGTGTTTGAGTCTTAACGCTGCATATTCTGCCCTGTCCAGGTCTAGTGCCGCCAACTGCTGACGAGCCGTTTTCAGTTGACGCCATATTCTTGGGGCTCCCGTCCTCCTGTGAATGAGCTCTAATTCCCTGGTCTTCTGGGTGAGCTCATCCCTCTTAACTTGCCTCTCTGCATTCTCCGCTGCCGAGACCGAAATAAATTCGCCCCTTAAGACCGCTTTTAGCGCCGCCTACTGTGTAGCAAGCGTGGTGTCGTTGTTGCTGTTGTGGGACAGGTAGTCCTTAATTGCCCCCTGAATTCTGGCGACTGCCTCTCTCTTACATAGCAATGACTCCCGAAGCCGCCATACCCTACCAGAGCGCGGCGCCACTGGCCCGGCTAGAGTGACAGTGACGGGTGCGTGGTCAGAGAGGGACGCCGTACCGATTTCGGCACTGGTGACAAGTGACTGCGCAACCGTAGAGACAAGCAGGTAATCTAGGCGTGCATATGTTTTATGTGCAGCTGAAAAATGTGTGTAGTCTTTCTCCCCTGGGTGGAGCTCGCGCCATGAATCTACTAATCCCAGTTCCCGCAGTCGGGCCAGGCCCGCTACCGACAGGGCTCCCACCTGGCTAGTGCGCTGACAGGACCGATGTAGTGAGTTGTCAAGGACTAAATTCAGGTCACCCCCCCCCAACAAGAGGTGGCGGTCTATCGTGTCTGTAGCGTCAGTGAGCGCTTTATGCAAAAACTTTTCTTGACCCTCGTTAGGCCCATAGATTGAGCCGATCGTGTAGTTCAAGTCCCCTATTGTAAACCTGTAGACCAGCAATCGACCCTTGATTTCAGCAATTTTACCTAGTACTTTGCCTCTAAACTTACGCGCCACTAGAATTGCCACTCCCGCTCTTTTATCCGGGCTTGAAGAAAAGAATTGAAGGAGGAACTTACTAGACTGGAGACGGTGGCAGTCCCTGGCTAGCAGGTGTGTTTCCTGTAAAAGGCAGATGTCTGCCCGGGACAGTTCTAGGAGTAGTAGGACCGCTTTGCGCTTCACAGGGTTGTTCAGTCCTCTCATGTTCAAAGTGAGAATAATCACGTCACTCTGAGCCATTTAAGGGAGGGAAACCGCTAAATTGCCATGAAATTGTGCCTGAGCTGTCCCACCCGGGGGTCCTCGAGCCTCCTCTCTCTTCCACTGGCCCGTCTTTCAGGTAGACGACCTCCCCCAACCTCTCCTGACCATGGACCTCAATCCCTTCCCAGCATCCCTCACCCACCCATTCCCAACCCCTGGACCTGGAATCACCCCCCCCCCCAACCTCAACTCCCCAACCCCACATTCCCCCCCTTCCCCGCATTTGAACAGGTGAACATCCGCCCCAAACAGTAAGGATACAGTCAACAGTATCGTCCATCATCCTGGGATGTATGCTAGAAAAGACAGTCTTGTCCATCATTCACTAGTGTCGATGCACCGGAACGATCGGGATCTGGGGGAATGGGTCGAGTCTGTCCTCACTCCTTCCGCCGCCGACCATCTCAACACTTCCTTGCCCCCTCCCAGGGACTCCACAGAGCTACCGGGTTAGTGTTCAGCTGCTGTAAGGGTTCGCCAATTCCATCGCCGCTGTCTCCACCGCCGACCGTTGACCCTCCTTGATCTCCGCCTCCGGAGGATGTTTCGGCCTGCGCCTTCGTCGTTGCTGTTGCCACTGCCCAACATTATCCGTCCCAGTCGCTCCTCGGCCAGCGGTCTCCTCCTCCTCCTTCGGCTCTTCAATGCCCAGGAGACGCATGCATCCCGGAAGGACCGCAGCTGGCAGACCTTATTGTCCAACTTGAACACCAGGCGAAAGGGATGGCCCCAGCTATATGAAATGTTGAGTCGTCGCAGCTCCGCAGTGACCGGTCTGAAGGACCTGCGTTTTTCAAGGGTAATGGCCGCCAGGTCCTGGTACAAAGATGGCGAGAGGGTTCCGTAAGAGATAGTACCCATCTGCCGGGCCTTAGTAAGGATCTCCTCTTTAGTATGGAAGTCCTGTACGCAAACTAAAATGTCGGCCGGCAGGGCCGATGCTGCCCTGGGAGGGCCCGCCCGGTGCGCCCTATTGAGGCGGAGGGCCGAGTCTGCCGGCCTTCCCAGGACGTGATTGAAGAGGCCTTGCGTGAAGTGGAAGAGATCCTCTGTGTCTGGCGTCTGTTTCACCCCTCGGATCCTAATGTTGTGCCGCCGAGAGCGGTTCTCTAGGTCCTCCACATGGGACTAAAGGTCCACTTGTTGGTCAAGTATACGGATGATTTCCTGCAGTAGAGCTTCTATTTCAATATCGCGCCCATCACTTTTAGTCTCCAGGTCCGCCACCCTTTCTCCTATGGCGTCTGTGTCGCGACTGACCTCTCTAATCTCCTCCTGTAATTCCTTCTTCAGAGCATGGATGTCCTCTCTCAGGCCGCTGAAGAGGGATTCCAGAAATGCCTTGGTAATGGGCTCCTCGGCGTTACCCGCTCCAGAGGTAGGCGTGCCGGCGACTGTCTTGTCCGCGCCAGCCGGTTGACTGGACGCCGTAGGGTCCGTCCCCTTCCCCATCGTGGTATGAGTGAAGAGGTCTTTGATGATCCTGTCCTTCCGGACCCTTGTTGTGGACATGTCCCAGGGGGACCCCCCTAGGCCGCCGCTGGCGCTATGTGGCGGGACGGATCCGGACCCAGACACGTGGGAAGGCCCAGCGCTCCCTCCACTCTCGCCGGGTCCACCGATTGCTCCGAGGGCCTTCTCGTATGACCTCGTATGTGTCTACTCTGCCCCAGTTTGTCAAGAGGAGGGAGAGCGATCTGTAGATCAATTGGGCACCATTTACCACTAAGGAAAGTGGAAGGTCCAGTGTCAGCTTGTGCCCTCAAGTATATTTCAACAAAAATGGGTTGCTGAACTGTTCCTTAAATAAGGGATTGTGTGTCTCTGGCGTGCCCAGCGGGATAGATGTAGTCCCTTTGGGTATCCATTTTGTTGGAAATATCTGCCTCACACACCCTTGCGGGTGTCATGCTTCATCATTGGCGTTGCTCCTCGTCGGGGAGGCAGTGCAATCCCCGATGGGCTCACCTCAAGGAGGGGCTCTTTGGCGGAGATCTTTTAATTCCAACAGCCTTATGGTGAAGTGGGGGTATGTGGGCAGTATGTAGCCTGAAGGTGATTTAAAATGTAGATGGGGGTACCGGAAACTATTTTATTCAGGGGTCCCTTACTACAGCTAAAAACGTGGATCTACCAATCCGGGTGCCAAGTAATTAGGTGTAGTGGCCCTAGATTTGATATGAAACGACAATGGTCAACATGTTTCTCGCATGGGTATAGTGCCCGCGATTCATCAGGACCTATTATGAGTGAAGACAAGGTCTACAAACGTGAAGAACAGCATGCTAATGTCATGTGTCTAGTGCCCAAATTATGGGGTTACATGTTTTACCTCTGTAGCTATGTCCTATACCTGAATGGGGAATAAGAGTACAGGGTTAATAGCATGTATAATCGCCAGACTAAATGCATGGTGCTAGACCAAAACAACACACAGTGTCATGCTAGTGATAGAATACTATTACTAGACTAGGTTCAACGTGACTGTATTGTGGCTGGGTGAGTGCAACATGTCACACCACCTAATCGTGAGTGAAGTCTTTAAAAACACAAATTGGTAAAACAGCAGCAGTGCTAAAATAGGAGCATCACCCTCATAATCATTTCATAAGTGTTATTGATGTGTTGAACTATTCCAGACTTAGGATCTGTATTACAATTAGTCTCAAGCCAGCTAGTAAGTATGTCAAGTCTGGGCTCCGACTCACCTATTAGGCAGGAGCTAAGGTCCACAACAATACTCGCGGGTATGTGCAGCAGAGTGGAGCCTCCAGGTTCAGCTATAGGAGTCAAGGGAAGGCATGTGTATCATCATGCTGTTCAGAGATATGGCCATAACAAGTTTAAAAAGGGAGAACCCGTGGAAAGACCATGGTCAGGGGCAGTACGGACTCGGGTCCCCCCCGGGGGATCCTAGGAGTGTCAGCTTACCTCTCGATCACCGCGCACAGGTCTAGTCACCTACCCATCACCGCCGAGCTCGGGAAGATGCTGGAGCTCGGCAGCGGCCTCCATTTCTATCCGCATCGCATCCCTGATTGTTGCGTGACTCCGCCCCCTCCGCCGGATGTTTGGGTCCGGTGCTAATGTCAGGTGATCGTCCCGGTGCTTGGGGCGGCCATTCCTAAGAGGGGTTAGTACATGTGCAGGCATAGATATGTGTAGGGAATATGAGGGCGATGTATCCAGTTAGCCCGAACATCCACCATGAATGGCCCCTGTTCGAGTTTCAGAATTATAGCAATGACACTAGTCATGGGAAATAATTGTGCGCCCATGTTGGGTATCGTTGCATGGGATTAGGTAAATCGGCCTCAGTGTGTGTCGAGTTGAAGTTTAAATCGTTAAGGTGCAGGGTGGAGACTTGGATGGGAATGTTATAGACTTGTTAATTTTCCAAGTCAATCAATTGTCACAGGTCAGGTCTGGCCAACCAGGGAGCAGTTGGTTGGTGCACACACTCAATTGCACGATCTGTTGGGTCACGTGATGTGCTGTGTGAACAAGCCGGAGTACTGAGTTTGACCCTGCCAAGGCAAAGACGAAAACAGAGCCACTAGTTGTTCGAGGCTGTAAAACAAGAACACCCATAAATATAAGGCCAAGTGCTTTGGGTAGATATACCCTAGCTTGTATTTCATGAGTAGTTTAGTTAAGGCCTTATGTAAATATAACACATGGTATAGTATCCACAGAGGAGGCGCTGCCTATAGCCTTCAGTTAATGGAGGGTCAATATAGGATAGAATACCCAGTGCTTGTGGTTGTATGGCGCACTGGATGCATATCTCTGCTCTGCATGTTGGGTGTTAAACAGGAGGGTGTATGTCAAGGGAAGTGATGTTATAGTGCGTGCCACGGGATATCCTCATTGAGGCCTAGACTGTCTGATGATAAACGGTGCACCCATCTCTGTTCTTTACGGAACAGAGCTTGTTTTGGACAATTGGGGCTAGATTCAAGGACAAGCCATCGGATTGAATCAGCAGTGTGGTTAGCCTCCAAAAAATGTTTGCACATCTTGGTGTTAGTTTTTTTGCAGCGGAAATTGCTGCGGTGTTCAGTGATGCGGGTTTTGATAGGGCGTGTCGTCATTCCAATCTATTTCAGTTTGCAGGGGCAGGTCAGCATGTAGATACAATGTGAGGTGTTGCAGTTAGTATGCCCTCTGAGTTCCCACGTGAAGGTGTCAGTAAGTTGTATGGTTTTGTGTACAGCCGTCAAAGCACAGGCAGCGCAGTTACCGCAAGGATAGTGCCCTTTTACAGGGGGTAAGTGCCAAAGTGTCTGTTGGGACCCCTTCTTGGTAACCTTTGGTCTCATGCTGATGAGAATGTCTTTAACATTTTGCGATCTTTTAAACGCAAATCTAGGTTGTTCGAAGGTGAGATCACCAGTATTCAGGATAGCCCAGTGGCGTTTGATCATGCTCTTAAATCGAGTAGACTCTGGGGTGAAAGTCGTGACACAGGTTATTGGTTGATTACCTACAGGTATTGGCTCACGTTGTTCAAGGAGAGCCTCTCGATGGTTATTCCTAGCATGTTTCTGTGCTTTAGAGACATCTCTCCTGGGATATCCTCTATCTAATAGATTCCTTGAAAGAATAGTTGATTCTTTCTTGTACTCTGTCAGGTCACTACAATTTCGCCGGATTCGGAGAAATTGACCAAAGGGTAGATTGGTACGTAGTGCTTTGGGGTGATGACTAGTGTAGAAAAGTAGACTGTTCCGGTCCGTGGGTTTTCTGTACATTGTGGTGCTCAGAGACCCATTTGTCAACTTGATTGTTAAGTCAAGGAAAGCTATTTCGGTGGGTGACACGGACATCGTGAAGCGTAGGTATGGGTTAAGAGTATTAACCCATTCTAAAAAGGCCTCATGTGTGGTAGGTGGTCCTGTCCACAGAATCAGGATGTCATCAATAAATCGCTTCCACATCAAGATGTTGTTGAGGAAGGGATTAGACAGATGTTGTATGTGTCTGCTTTCAAAGTCAGCCATATAAAGACATGCTACCGAAGGGGCAAATGTACTGCCCATCGAGGTGCCTTGTGTTTGATGGTAGTAGTTCCCCTTGAACTGAAAGAAATTCTCTGTTAATGCTAGAGTGGCGCACTCCATGATGAATGAAGGCGGGGTGGCTGAGTTCCAGGTTTCCAGCTCGAGCAGCTCCTCGATCACTTGTAGTGTGGCCCTCTGGGGGATGTTTGTGTAGAGGGCCTCCACATCAAGGGTAATCAGGAGACTGATTTGTTCGCTATCCTGGATCGTGTCTAGTATGCGTAAGACATCTGAGGTATCCTGGATATAGGAGGGGATGCGCCTCACCATGGGTTGTAGGAAATGATCACAAAACTGTGAAAGTGGTTCAAGAACAGAGTCGATCCCAGAGACTATCGGTCGCCCAGGTACCGGTCTGGTCTCCTTGTGGATCTTGGGTAGAATGTAAAAGTAAGGGACCCTGGGATCTTTTTTCATAAGGAAATCTGCCTCCTTCTTACTAATCCACTGTTCACATTCTGCACTCACGACCAAGCCTGTTATTGTCGTTTGTAGGCGAGGTGTCGGGTCACACGGAATTGGAGTATAATAGCGTGTGTCGCATAGTTGTCTTATGCATTCCTGGTCATAGTCTGAAGTGTTCATCAGGATCGTAGCTCCCCCCTTGTCCGCCTGTTTGATGGTAATCTGTGGGTTTTCAGCAAGTATCTTCAATGTATCCATCTCATTTTTAGAGATATTGTGATAGATCCTTTGCTGATCCAGGAGCTTGATATCCTTGAGCACAGCCTGCTCAAAGGTTAGGATTTCATTCGGTATCAACCCATTGTGAGGGGTGAAAGTGGACGGGTTGTGGAGTCCAGAGTCTACTGGTGGTTCTATTGGTCTCCCCTCAAAGAATGCTTTCAGCCTGATTTTCCGGAAAAAGGAATGTAATTCCCGGGTTTGTTGAAAGAGGTCAGTTTTTGGAGTGGGTACAAAGCCCAATCCTTTTTGTAGCACTTTTTCCTCTTTATCTGTGATAGGTCGGTCTGATAGATTAACCACCAGACTCATTTTTGCCCTGATCTGTTCGTGTTCCTCCTGTCCATTCCCTGGGGGCGTGCATCCTCCCATTGCACTCTTTTCTCTGGAGCGTTCCCTCGCTTTCGCCCTCGCCCTCTGCCCCAGCCTCTGTCTAAAAATGGGGGTTGCATGGGACCCTGTGGGGCATAGTAAGGGGGGTATTGTGCGGCGTAAGGTGGTTGGAACTGGGGAAATTGTGGATAGGGCCATACAGGAGGTCCATGGGGTGGTCCGTGAGGAGTGAAGTTTTGATAAATTTGTTGGCCACGTCCTCTCCCCCTGCGTCCTCTTTGTGGTGTGTGAGGAAGTCCATCCTCCCCGCCACTATCAGACCCACTGTTAGAACCCCTTCTAGAGGAGCCACCACTGGAATCAGAGTTGTAGTTTGTTCCCGGGGGGACGTAATCTTCCTTTAGGTAAGGATATACCTTTTCTTTAGAGAACCTTTTAATGTCTTTCTGTAGTTTGGTCACTTTTTGGTTCATAAGATATTCTTTATGTTCTGCAATTTCCTTGTTGAGTTCCGCCAGTTTAGTTTTAAAACCTGGAGTTGGAACGGCTTCCCCAATCTACTCTGCCCCTCTCAGTCCGCTGCGTTCCCGCCTCTTTAAGCTGCCACACGCCGCATCCACGGGACCGGAGCTCCGGCCACCAGTCCTGATGCAGGTAGTATCGTCTCGGGGGCGCACATCCGGCAGTCTCCACACTCTGTGTTGGTGTCCACACACTGAACCTAGGGAGCCCCACCGAGGAAGATCCGTTGGACGACCGTGAGTTCAGCCTACTGTCTAAGATGGCGGCCACTCACACGCAGTCACTCCGGGCATCTCCGATCCACCTTCCCGGCATCTGCACATTTGCGGTGGTCCCCCTTCTGCCTCCGGCGGCCCCTCCTCCAGAATCAATGCTTCAGGGAACCCTCGGGTGAGGCCGGCGCCATGCAGCAGGGTCCCGCCGGCTCCGCAGCCCTGCGGACCCTCACCTATTGTTCCCCGTGCCCTCTGCTCTGCCCTTGCCTGCCTCCTCTTTCCCTGGCCAGCTCCAACAATGGCCGTGATCTCCCCGGCCAGTCTCAGATGCCGGTGGTCGGTCCGCAGTAGCCACCGGGCAAAGCCGCCCCGGGGGCCTCACGCACAGATCGCGTGGGCCGGACCAACCACCTGTGCCCCGGCTCTTGCGTAGCGCAGCCCCCGCCGAGGCGCTCACAAGCCAGACGCTCTCCACTGGCGGCGTCGGTCACGCCCCTTTGCTCTCACGCTCCGCCAGGCCCCGCCGGGCTGCCTCTCTCTCCTCGGCCACCGGAGCCCCAGGCTGCCCACAAATCGCCTCGCTGGGACCAGGACCGTTAAGGCAGCAGTCACCCTCCGGGGGGGACCCAGATACAGGGGAGAAAGTGCTATATAATGTGCTGTAATAGCGGTCGGCGGTGGGAGCTCCGCGAGGCACGTCTGCTCACACCGCCATCTTAGCCACGCCCCTACCTCGTTTTTTATACCTGTTTCAGAACATCCCATACTATCCGGGTTCCTTCTTCTTTAAAACATTACGGTCGGAACTATTGAGATTATTTTGGGGAGGCAAGCAGCCGCGAGTGGCGTGGACGGTCATTACCCAACCTTATGTTGATGGGGAATTTGATGTCCCTGATTTTCTAATATATTATTTGAGTGCTCAGGCACATTATGCTTATTATTGGTTTGCTCCCACATCGTTTATGCTGCAATTGGCTGTGGAGGATTGGATAGCCCGACCTCTTCCTCTTAAAGGTATTATTTATGGTCCGGTCAATGTTATAGAAACGCCAGCTACTACGGTGACGTGTATGATTCATGCATGGAACCGAATTCTTAACATACTGCCGGTCGAGCTCCTATACGCACCGAGCATGCCTCTCGTGTATCATCCGGGTCTATCCCTGCTGCAAGAAGGAGGATTCCACACACTATGTCATAAGCTGCAATTACATACTTGGGGACAATTGTTCTTGAATGGGAAGTTTAAAACACGTGAGCAGTTGTTTCAGGAACATTCGCCTACACCATTAGAACTTTTTTACTACATTAGGCTACGACAGGGACTGCGTAGTGTCCTACCAAAGTTCCCAGATGAACCTGACGTAGTACTACCGCTACAAGCTATGCTGGTATCTGCAGATGGACGACATCAGGTTTCGCATCTTTACCGAAGTATACGCGGGCAATGTGACGGCGGCGAGAGCAGAGCACTTCAACAATGAAGTACAGATATTGGCAGGGAAATAACTGTGGCACAATGGAAATACTGCTGTGGCTTCACGGCTAATATTTCGCCTAGCTCCAGACTAAAAATTATTCATTATAAGTTCCTACAGAGGATGTATTATACACCGGAAAAAAAGATGAGGTTCCGATTATCAGACAATGCTAGATGTGAAAGTTGCGGGTCGGATGCGGCAGGCTTCCCACATGTAGCGTGGGATTGTCCAGTTGTCTTCGACTACTGGACAAAAGTACATTTGGCGCTCCAGGAGATGGTTAACGAGGCGATAGATAAGGATCCACTCACTATGCTGTTAGGCTACACTATGCAGACGCCTAAATCGGTAAGGAAATTAGTGGATGTAGCTTTATTATTGGCGAAACACAGAGTAGCATGCAGATGGGGGAGAGGAAGAGCTCCGAAATTTAAGGACTGGTTGGATGATCTGATTTATTGTCAGGATCAGCATACAGTCTATGCAGACACACAACCGGTGAGCAGTAGGGCTAAAGACATATGGATCCCACTACGAGAATACTTGCTGGCCACCGTGGCTGCCTCGGAGGATGGGAGCCGGGTCGCTGTTGATGATGACACGGTCGAGCGGGAAGGGTGCCAAACACTGCAAAGATTGACCAACACATGCCTCTGTGGTATGGTAGGATATGTTCCCTGAAGACTGAATGAATGGGATTAACGTATGCCTGGATTTAAACTTAATTGATATGCTGATGATCACTAGCGACGCAAGAACGTTGTGTTGTGACTCTCTCTCCTCTCGAATTGTTTTTACCACGATATGTTATCATTTTGATTGATTGTCTTGATGAACGGTGTAGCTCTATAACGATACCTACCCTATGTGCCAATGATGCTGTATAAATACTGGATAATGCTGCAATTACAGAATTGTGCTATACACAAGTACGACAAGGAGGGCTCTCCCCCCCTTCTTTTTTGCTCATGTTATGGTTCGATGTTGTTCACATAAAAACTGCGGGGACCTTTGGAAGTGTTTGTGCCACGCAATGCATTGTGTACGAAAAATGCTACGTTTCTTTTTTATGCTGCTGGGCCTCCGGAATGTCGGCAATTGAGCTGTGTATAATAATGATGTTGACAGAGGATTATAATGAACGCAGCCGGCCTGTGAGGTTGTTGGCAACATGCAGTGTTAACTTGTGTTGGTACAATAAAGGTCTTTGGGAAAAAAAAAAAAAAACCTTGGTGGCCGCAAGGCAACCATACGATGCACACTTAACCAGGTTGTGCAAGGCCCATTACCCAGAATACCCAGCGAAACAGCTCAGTGAATGCGACAGGGCAAGATGCTTACTGACCTGGCTCCTCAAGGCCGACCAAGTTAAACCCTATTTACATGATCCAGGATTAAACCAGAGAGCCTAAATATACACAAGCCGTAATAAATTATATCTCGCCCAGTACTACCAATTACTTTACACTCACGCTGCTGAACAGCCTGGAATGAGGTGGTAAGGTACCTAGAGGACCTGGACTCCTTAAACTTTACCAGACTCAGAGGACCCCATCATGCTGGAAGAAAAATTGCCAGTAAACAAACAGCTCCTGACAGGGAAAGCCTCCTTACCTGAAGGTGTTCTGGCTGGGTTTTACTCTGCATATCAGACTCGACTTGCCCCAAGACTACTCACTATGTTCACAGAGGTGTGTTAGTTTGGGTCTCTGAGGGAGGCCCTGAGAGTGGTGTTACCCAAACAAGACCAAGACACCAAAGATGTTTGGTCATTCCTTCCATTGTAGCTGATCAATTCCGATGGGAAAATACTAGCACTGCGTATACAACAAGACCTGCAGACGCTAGTCCATATGGACCTATTAAGCATTATACCTGATTGAAACACCACATAAAATATTCAAGAAATTGTTTCACCTAATTGCACTCCGATCCTTCTCTCAACGGATATTGAAAAAGCGTTCAATACAGTATGATGACCTTATCTGTTCACAGTCATCGAGGATTTGGATTCAGACCCAACATCCTACGATGGATATGGCTTATGTACATGCAACCCCAGGTGAGAGTTCTCACGGATGAGGTGATGTTGTGGTCATGGCGAATAGGGAGGTGGACCAGGCAGGGTTGTCCCCTGTTCCCCCACGTTCTGTTTGTCATGGTGATGGAGCCTCTGGCGCACGTACAGTGTGAGAAGGCCCCGTATTGAGGCATCTGACTGCCTAGTGACACTCATATGTATCTATGTACGTGGATGACATTTTGATATACCTTCACATTCTGGAGCAATCACTGCCAGGGGTAATTCCTCTGTTGACACACTTTGGCTGGATGTCTGGATTGACATTAAAGTGTAATAAATTCTGCCTGTTCCCACTGGCGTCGACGTCTAGCCAGAACATGCAGAAAGCACTAGCTGTTGTGGGAAGCAGAAACGTTATTATATTTGGGGGTACAAGTCTATAGGGACAAAGCAAGGCTATATAACAGTAACTTAGGTTGTGTGCTCTCTAATGGTCGACAATCCATGACCTTTTATTGTGCACTACTGCTGTCACCCATGGGCAGGATTGTGATAGCCAAGATGTTACTACTGCCCAGAGTTCTTTATTAATTCACTTCGCTACTGCTCCTACTATTGGTGAGATTTTTCCCAGACATGGGTGCTCTGCTCCATCTGCGGAACAGGGGCAAAAGTAGATGCAGATTGGTGCTAATTAAGGTACAGCAGTCAACTGCCAGTGGAGGCCTCTCCTCGGGTCTCCAAACTATGAGGTCTACTAGTTGGTGGTGCAGCTGCGATGGCTGACACCAATGGGAGACGGTATGCTAGAAGAACTAACAAAAGCGACGGAGCCTATCTCCCTGTATGTAGGAATCCTAAGGAGCAGTCCCCTACCCGCTGAGGTGCAGGTGTTGTGGATGGCGAGGAGATGCTGTCAACAGTATATGAAATGGGCACAACTAAGCGTGATACATGCTCAGGGGCTACCACTCTGCCTCACCCCGCAATTTAAAGCATTGACAGGACACCTCAATCATCAAGCATGGACCCATGCAGGGGTGAGCACTGTGGGAGACCTTTTCTCCTACTGTCCCCTGCACACGTATGACACCTTGGCGGACAGTTGCAAACTGGGTACTGGAATTCCAGTGGCATAACATTAGCCCCAGCAGAGCGGGGACCCTGTAGCACTGTGCATGAGCAGCAGGACACTGCCCAGGGAGCTCCTGACTAGCTCGGGGGGGGGGGGGTTAAGGGGGGGTCCTCCATGTACTTTGCAGGGGGGTCCCCTCAAGTTTTGTTATGCCACTGGGGGCTTCCTAAAACATAATGCTCTTTGAGTGCAGTCAAGGACACGTGGTGGAGGGTCAGGTTGAACCTCCAAAGGACGTTCACCACACATTCTTCTTACACACAGGATGTAGGGCGAGCTGTCTCAATCCTTCAAGGGTCAATTTCTGCTTCGCTATACAAGAGCCTTGACTAACTCAAACAAAAATAGGAAGAGCTACTTAACAGCTAGATTACTGGCAATGACTGGGACAAGATTTTAAGATACACCAAAAGTGTGACAAGAAACCCTTGCTTCAAGTACACCCAATTTAATTACCTACACCAAACGGACTTGACACCGAGACAGGTAACAAAAATGTAACTCGGTTTACCAGATGCTTGTCCACACTGCCAATCGCCTCATGCTGAATGTATGCACATGCGGTTGGCCTTTGGTGCAATTACGTGTTGCTGGTTGCAAATCGCAACAACATTGAGGGAACCCCCGGCGAGACAGATAACTCATGATGTCAGGACCAGTCTGATGGGCCGCCTAGCCTGCCTGTTCAAACACAAACACACAGCCAGGTTTATAAACCTGGGGCTTGTATTGGCTAAACACGCCATAGCTATGGAGTCGAAAGCATTGCGATCCCCAGATGCTGAAAAGTGGCTGAAAAATCAGAAATGGACTTGGGCAAGAGGGAGACTATTAAGCGCACACTAGGGGGTGGACAAAGGCACTACAGGGCTTAATCGATGGGAATCACTGCTGGACAGCGGTACAGGCCAAAACTGATGAAAGGCCTCCATAGCTGTTACATCCTGGCAGCTGTTTCCGTGCTAGCGACACTACGAACCGGGTGAAATGACATGATCTGAAAACTCCACACTAGTGGTTGTGCCAGATGGAGTTGACACACAAGCAATGCATGCCAGGATCTGAATACACCCAATTCACCATGAAACCAGTACCTGCACAATAAACATACAAGTCTTCCTGAGACACCCAATGAGAACCCACATCCTTCCTATCCCACCACAATGCATGGTCATGTATATTGACAAGATCTGTGCCTGAGGACCGCTGTTATAATTTAATTGTTTGTGCTATCACTGCCATCAACCCACCCCATTACAATTGTAACAATTGTGAGGATTTAAAACAGCTGGAGCCTTGTACCATGGTAAGAGATGTGAAGGATATACACTGTCCTCAATGTGTACAAAAAATTAGATTTGCAAAAAGTAAAATGGCCAATAAGGATATTCAGAAAAAAAATATTTTAAAAAACAGTACTCCGCAAGTGCTTTTTCATGGTCTTTCACGCCTTAAAATGTGAATATTCAGGGAATATTTATATACAGTTATTACACATAGAACTGAGTCCTCTATTCACTTTCACTCTTATGGAGTTAGGCTTTTTGCTACTGATTCATAATGGCATGTAAAAGTACAGAAAAGAGTACTTGTGTAGTACTCCTTCCCGTTTGGGAACCGGCCACCTTTATTGGTGTATGTGATCCTCTCTCTATCTTAAATTAGCATGCTCCGCCACACTCGCTTGCTTGTCTGGATAGGTTGATTGTATGTCCGAGTGCTGGCAGATTGCATTCCCTTCGGCAGACTAAGGGTCAACTGAAGAACACTTGAATTATTCAGTTTTGCATTTCAAAGGTAGGAAAGTGAGGCTGAATTATTGAATTTCTCTTATTTTTCAACCTACTTGCATGTTCATTGCACACTCAAGGTTAACAGACATTGCTAAAACAATTCATAAAACGTTGTCTTGCTGTCCTAAGTATTTCTAAACTATGCCTCAGTAAAAAGCAAAACATTGGGAAGGAGCCCGTTTAGAAGTTGTCTATTACTTTTTACCTGGATATCTCCTTTATAGAAGTGAGCAATTATGTTTGCATTCATACTTGAGTGACACTTGTGCTTTTCAAAGGAACAGCAATCTTCCATTGTAAACTCATACAAATACATTTTCTGTAAGTTGCAGACAGCACCCTATTGTACAGAAAAGCTCTAAGTGTGCTTTTTAGAGATGAAATCACTTGTTGTCTTATAATGCCCCTCAAAAGTACAGCAGCTATTAAATATTTGTCTTGTTTGATTTTTGCAGTCTAATTTTTTTTCATTTTTCTGTTTATTTCTCAGACGAATAGGCTTTTATGTGAACACCTTCCAAAACATTTCCAGCATTGAATCTAAATTCCACAAAGAAATTACAGGGGTAAGTGGAGACAATCAGATTTTGAGGATTACTGAATAGATGTATCTCAAAAGGCGACCCCTGCCCACTTTGGCTTGTGCTCACTAAGAGGGGATGTGGTCAAAGTCAGACTCCAACAACAACTTGAATAAGAACTCTACAGAGGCACAGAAAATGCACAAAAACTTCCTGGAACACCTTTTGTTAGTGTTGGTTGATGTTGAAGGCCTATGTTTTTTTTTTACAGTTTGGTGGGCAGGGCAGCCACGGCCCATGGAGGGAGTTTTGGTGGGGGCGGAGAGGCGGGGCGGGGGAGGGGCAGGGTGGGGGATGCTAAAAACGGGAGTATGGATAATTGAAGGTAAGTAAATAATTCAATAAATAAAACGAATTTCGTAGCGCATCCTGCATCACTGCCTCTTGCCATCCAAACTCCACTGTAATATATATATATATATATATATATATATATATATATATATATATATATATATATATATATATATATCTATAATACATTTACACAAGAGGGGCCGCATTGTCAGTCTCACATTTTTGTGACGCTCCTATTCAAAGGCAGTCTTTCACATTGCTAACCTCACGTAACTTGGAGTCCGAAGGGCAGTATCCACATCAGAAACAAGCATATGCAAATTGCACTCATGCTGGTTAGGTACTTGGGATTCATTTAACAATGTGACTGACATACTAAGCATTGGCCTTGCAAAATCTGGATTTACAGGAGGTCACAAAATCTCCTGCCTAATTAAAATTATGCAGAAGACCTTCTATGACTTCCTGAAAAGTCAGAGAAGGGGGCCCGCAAGGAACGGCCAATATCCATATCTGTGTTTGCATTCATTGGTAGTAAAACATTTATTAAAGCATTCTGTGTCCCTTAAAGGACTAGAGGTTGCGCTTAAATATTGCTCCCATGGAATGAATGACATGCATTGCCATAGCAAAACCCGTGCTTTTGCTAATCACAGACTTTGCTTCCACAAAATTGTTTTGAACATTGTGTCCATAGTTGGTAATGACACTAAATTGGGTAGCTGATCTGCAACTATCTTTGCTGAACTTGGCAATATAGCTTTGAGAGTCTGAAGGTGTATCCAGATGTTTCCTGGTCTGTGGAACGTCTGTCATGTAAAAAAGGTGGCAGAGCTGCCCAATTATTTGTGATGCATTGGTGGCTTCTCGGGAAACATCCATTACAATGCAGGCATTACAATGCAATGCCTTTACAAGTTGGTCAATACAACGCCGGGTCCATTACAATGCATGCCATTACAACGCATATCCCTCACTGATCAGCACCTTCCCTGGGGTAAGCACCTGGTGTGTTAGAATAGTAATTTTTGTTGTAATGAAATATGCACAGTAATGGCTTGAGTTGTAATGGTATGCGCTGTAATGTAAGCTGCGTTGTATTGACTGCATTGTAAAGGTATGCATTGTAATAGTTTTAGTTGTATTCTCATACATTCTGGGTTCTCTGTTAAAGCCCTATTTAAAAGCAGGCTATGTATCACTTTTCTGTAATATAAAACCTCTGCACCAAGCAGCATTAACATGTTCTTTAGGTCAACATGGTGAAAGAGGAAAGTTAAAAATACTGAAGGTGCGAGCTGGCATTAGCGTGCTCCTTTTAAATGATGCCATGTTTCTGGTTCTGTGCTGTGCTCTATCAGCATCAGGACCAATACCACACCTGTAGGTCAGCATAAGAAATACCCTATTTTATTAATTAAATATTAATTAATTCTTCCTTCATCGTAGCAGATACCTTTAAGAACTATGAGAATTATATTTAACGTGCAACACAATTAAACATATTACACTTATTTGGTAAGATAATAATAAAACATAGTTATTTAAAATGAGTTTGTCACCTCTTACCTGCACTCTAGTAAACCCAAAAGCCAATATTCAACAGCTGTTTAGTCTTTTCTGGCTTGCAACAAAATAGTGACTAGAGCTAGACATTTGTTGAGAGACATCAGTGAGGTGATCTTACTGGCATTTTTCACGTTGGCTATGTCCAGAAAGACATATTAGCCTTAATCAACCTAGTTCAGAATCTTCTGCCTTTCCTGGGACTAGCTCAGTCCCTCAGAGGAAGTCGCACTTCAGATTTCAGTGATCTATCTCTGTCTTAGCCAGACACTAAAAACACATATAGCAATGGACGGCCATGTATGCCTGAGAGTCTGTCTGTATCTTTGCGTCTGGCTATTTGCAGAAATAGTGAGAGTCATGTACAAAAAGAATTCTGCCAGTGTTGCAGTAAGTAAAGTCTTGGTTTTAACTCATGAGTGGGGGATCCATCTCCAAGCATATCTTGGCACCATCACAAAAAACTCTTGACCAGTGAGATACCCACCTTGTCCTCTCAATGCCATAGTCCTCAACAGAAGCAAGAAGGCTCTAGGGTACTGGACACACTTTGAACTGCCTTCTCAAAAAATGTATCCTTCCCAGTTATAATGTTCTTTTTATTTTATGTTTGATTTTGTTTCCCTTTGGGGTGGGGTTTTAGATGGCAGGTGCTGTTTGAGTTGAGCCCTCTAAAATTGCATTGTGAATTCCTGTTATTCTAACAATGAATCTGCCCAGACAATGAAAATCCTGAATTAAATTCAAGAAGGCTTAATTAATGGCTTTAGATTTTCAGTGAGCCCCCCTGATTGGTCCTTTAGCTGAACTATTCCTTTTGTTTATCTGAAGCAACTAACCTTTACAGGGTCGGGCTGATATCTTGATTTGATTTACACATGTTATTTGAGTGGAAATAATACTTCTGTTGCATACCTAAATATTACCACAATCATCATTACTCGCATACTTCAGCCCCTCCACATTGATCTTTAGAGGACTGCTATATATAAAGATAGATATAGATGTCACCTTTATACATACTGCACAATACCAATAAAGATTCATACCTGCCTGGCTGATGCTTACTTAGATATTTATTCAAAAATTCAAAGAAGTGTGCCTATCACAGTAAGTGAGAATTGAATCAAACTATATAACATGCTGCAGCCATCTGGTTGGCCGGTGCCTCATATGAAACACAAACTGGTAACATACATTCATAAGTGCAATTGTCAAAGTTGTAATGGGTCACAAATACTGAGGGTAATGATGTATCAATTCTGATGTATTTCTCCCACCATAGACTAGAACATCTCTTTCCCTCCTGGCCCCATGTCAAGACCACCTTCCTACCTTCCCTGGGTTCTACAGACCAGATAAGTAGTGATGCCTTGGTGAATTGTGAGTTGATGGGACTCACCCTCATGAATGTCCAGATGGGCTAATGAAGTGTTTGGTGTGCTTAAGTTCTCAAGCCACGTAATGTGCAGGGAAAAGCTTGCAGCATGATGAACCGCCTAATAAGACTCTAGATTCTGCCTAACGCTGTCTCAGCCATAGGGGTGAGCACATAGGAGTCCTTTGGCATGGAATTCTTTTGACTTCTCTTTATCCACTTTATCTTTATATCTTGTTGATATGGTCTGAGGGCTAGGTTAGGCCTTGGGGATCTTTAAGCCAGTCACTTTTACCTAGCCTTGCACTAACCATACAAGCTTGAGTCTAAAGGGTTCTGTCCTGTCCCAGAAAGAGATCCAGGCTCAAGGTTCTCTAGAAAGACATGTTCTTCCACAAATGCCCACAACCTGCAGAACAGAGTTGTTTTCCTACAAGACAGCCCTCTGTCAGCTCACCTGCAAACTTTCCACTCCTGCTATGAACAAAGTGAAATAGGAATTCTTCTTGCATCCTCAGTGACTCCTGACAGACTCTTGTCAATCACACACCTGAAAGTAGAATTGCTCTGTCTGACTCAACTCAGGCTCATCAAATGAATTCATTCTTACTTCCTGGAATAAAAAGTGAAAATGTTCATTCTTCATTCTGGGCCCTCTAATAATGGCTACTCAGAGACCTAACAAAATACTGCAACACCAATTAACATGACAAAAACGTTCTCTCGTTTGATAACTAAAGGAGGTTCCCTCCAATTCCTATCTTTTTTAAAATAAATAGCATTTTCTGGACATTACACATTCTTGTGTGTGATTATAGTGTCATATTGTATTTGAATTCCAATCTATACTCCCACCTGAACAAAATATTGACTCCTTGACACACTACAGTTAAAGAGTGAGACATACAGAAGGAATCCCTTTTTCAGTGCAATAGCACCAAGGATGAGGAATGGCCATGGCAAACAGCAAAATCAATCAAGATGTCTGTAACTGAAGAAGGACCTCGGTTCACGCCTGAGAAAGTCTTACCCAGACAACCAGCCATACAATTCTTCGTGTTTCACAAAAATATCAGATAGCACCCTGGAAAGTCTACATTCGCTTGAGATATCCATGCATTTCTTCTTCTCCAGAGTACACACATTGAACAGGCCTTATGAGTCCTGAAATGCGCATTGGCACATTTTTGTTTTCCCCATCTTTTTCCACAAGGATAGTATTTTTCCAAGTAGAAACTCCCTTTGTCTTCCTTCTCTGAAGATTTGAGGGTCGATAGGGCAATTTCCTGACTTTATCAGCTCACCTTTTACAACCTTTTAAGACTACAATTATTAGTACAGATTGCTTGGAAAACGTCAATTGAATGTTTGCAAACAAGCAAAGAAATATGACTTTGTGCATTCCTAATGCTCCCACACACACTGGGGAAAGCTAGGTTTCTTCCCCATCCACTATCCCTAAACATATGACTGCAGAAAATGCATAATACCTACACGTTTTTCACAACAATGGGGGAATTTTGAGAGAACATATCTGTGGATTTAAAAAAAAAATTGACATCATTATCTTCTAGTTTTTTCAATTGCAAATTATAGTATACTCTCAATGTTTCATGTACCAAGGCCTGTATAATCATTAAAAACCCATTTTATTCGAAATAGTTCTCCAGGTTAAATTGATTACATATATATGCATATAGTAAAGGACATATCCCCATGTCTTTTCAACAGCGTCGCTTTAGAATATATATTGTTTTTCTCCCTCATCTAGGATCTGATGCTATTACTTATGCCCTGGAATGAGGTTGGATTTTTAAAAGTCCTGAAGATTATGCTAATGGGAAAGTAGCTATAGGGAAACGTGCTCCCTAGTAGATGGATTTATCTCTTTTTGTTCTTTTTGGGCTAGCCTTTTATGATTTCCTTAGCAGTCACCTCTGTCCTTGCAGCTGCAGATTGGGTTAAAAGAGCTAATTATCCAATATACAAAGCATCTAAGTGTAATTCTGGAGGGATTACCTCACATGCGAACACCTGTGCTGTAATGAGGTCCTTGCTGTGGATACTACGGTGCAGATTCATAAAACAGACATGTGTTTTCTTTGTGACATTCTGTGGCATAAATGCTTCTATTTGTGCCAGAAATTTCAAACCAAGAGTTTGATTGTGGGTCTAGTCTCTCCTGTCATCAGTGCATTCCATGTTTTCCACAAGTGCATGTCCAGAGTACAGATAAGAAAAGTGCTGATATGAGCCGGTGGTTACTGGTGGGGATCCACGTCACTTATTTTCAAGGACTATCACTTATTTTTCTGCATGAGAGCAAGAGAAGGAAAAACAAAGAAAGCGTAAAAGGGAAGAAGAGACAGATAAACTGACAGAAAGCGATAAAGCAGCAACCTGCAGAAGTGACATAAAGGGTCAGGGAGTATCCGGTAGTGGATTAAAGAGGCATGAGGCGGATTAAAGATTACGCAGCCTTGGTATTCAGCTTGCGGACATTTCGTTGCACTGGGTGCAGACATATGAGCAGAGCCCTGGGCACCAGCACTCATTCTTTTATAATTTGAGCACTGGATAAGACTACCTCAAATATTATTGTGTGCTGGGGTATTCTATGGGCTAATAAAAGGGCAAACAGAGAATGCTCTTCTGCACAACGGGGTTCCAAAGTATCCTACCTATATGTTACAACCCTTGTTGATAGACAAGGTGGTGGAGAACAAAACCATATGCAGGAGGCGGCTACATGCTTAGCTCCTGCATATTTATTAAGGGGTCAGCTTCTCAATGGCAACATACAGTCAGGTGACCCACAGTGGTCAAAGCCCTTAAGGTAGTATGGCAGTTGAGTACTCGGTACAACGGGGATTGTTCTTGTATTGTTTGATGATATCCTGGCGTATGTTATCGCTTATTGGTTAATTTCTCTCAACACTGAAAAACCTACTTTGTGATTAGGTGAACAGAATTAGCAAGAACTGTCTATCGGTATCTAGTGTCCTGTAGATTAATGCATTTTTTTTAAATAAAATTGTCAATGAGATACAAGTATCCGTTCTTGTCCTTCTGGGGTATTAACTAGCATGAACCTAAAGACAGACGTGTACACAAAAAACACACAAAACAAAGTCAGTGTCATGTATCTGATAATGTATCACCATCTGTACACTGTAAGAACATCACAAGTCAACAAGGAGTTCTATGATCATCCAAAGGAACAAGCCTTCGGGTTAAGGGCTTTTATGTGGTCACTGAACTTCTTATTGTTGTACACGATTGGGAAACTTTTCTCCATATAATGAAAGGGTGTTTTACTTACACACAGTTTCCTTAAAAGCTAGCCAATTTCTCTGAGTAAAGTTAGTGTGAATAATTCATCGAGTCATGTTTTTTGTTCCGGAATTTGCACACATATGTTTGCCTCTATTGTAAAAGAAGGCCAATATGCCCAAGAATGCTCAGTGAAAAATTAGATTAGAGTGTGTTTCACTGTGGTAAAAGGCTATATCGTCCCACAAGGTGTAATTTCTACCTTACATACTATCTCTAAGTGCTGTAAAAATATGCATTTAAATTACCCAATTCAACTTAAGTCACTGACTTCTAGAAATGTGTTATTACTGCTTAAAACCTCCTTCTTCACCCTGCACCGACCCATGAGTCTGTCATTCTGAATTCTAAAAGAATGCTGTATTGCTGCAGATTTTGTATAACACAGCCACTGAACTCATTTTTAGAGCTTAGATGTCAGCTACCAATCGCCTTCACTGTATTGTAATGCACATGCATTTTTCCTTCTGATTGCCTAAGAATTTTCCACAAGACACTGTTCCACATATTCTTCACTTAAGCAGTTAACAAGATGGCAGTCCTGTGTGACTGGTGGTTTCTCACAGTGGCGGCTTACAGCTATTGGGACTGAGGGGGAAAGCTGTCAAACTGCCTCTGCCAGTGTCAAGGCATCTGAGTGGAGTGGGAGTGGGCTAGAAGTAGAGGGTAAATGGAAAGAAAAAAAATCACTTCCCTGGCTTGCAAGTCCTCGCTCATCCCCATCTTCTTCTCCACTCCAGTATGGGCCCAGCCAACTCCCTTAACCTAACTTGCTGCTTTCATTCCGTGACAGCAGGCCCTTTACGCCTGCGCTTGTTCTCCACCTAGCTGTTTAAGACAGCTAAGGGGACAGCTTCAAAGTGTGCATGTCACTTTGGCTGGTGCAAGGCAGCCGGCCAAAGTGACATGCGCACTTTGGAGAATCCAGCCAGCCACTACTCCTGTCCTTGGCTGCCAATTGGCAGCCGAGGGCACACCCTGCATGTTTCTGGGCTGGCTGCTGCAGTGCAGTGAATGTACACATCAGAAAAGAAAATGGCAATGAAATCGTTTCAATGACATTTTATTTTTACCGCGAGGCTTGCAGCGGGTTAGGGTGGGGGTGTTGACACTCCTCTATCCAAGTGAAGAAACCGCCTCTGTTTTCCTGGATTGTATCACATAAAATCCCAATACAAAAACATCACCAAAGTTCTGCTGCAATGTCTCTGTATATTCCTTAGGAACTGTACTTACAGCAATTTCAAATCCGTTAAATGTCAATTATGAATTGAACAATCTTATTTTAATAAGGTTTTCAATATGCTGCTAATTTGATTCACAACCCTCTCCATATAGTACTTTGCATGAATTTGTATTGTATTTCGTCTTATTTTGCAATCTTTCCTGATAAGCAACAGTATATATATCCTATGGGCTTTTTGAAAGAACATGTAAATAATTATAGACTTGATGTTTCCCCAGCTTTGCCACAAACTATATGAGGTTATGACTAAGTTAGGAGAACAGCATGCTGACAAGGCATTCACCATTCAAGGAGCACCGAGGTAAATGCACAAAACTCTTACCCACACTGTAAACCTTTCTGAGACTGCTGGCGTCTTTTCGTAATAGTTGATGAAACTGTGATGTATACTTTCCTATCTCCAAAATAAAACTGATGAATTGCTCATACTTACAGGGCTGCATGAAGTGATGAAACGTATTTTATCAAAAGTAGAGTCAGCAAAGTCCAGAGTTGTATTATTTATATATTTCATTATTTATAAATAAAATGTGTTTAGCATGAAAGTAGCTCAAACAACATTTGACATAAAATATGCAAGTCTGAGGGAAGTTGTCTCACTTGAAACGAGATAATACTATATAACAATTTATGACTGCTTCTTTAGTATGGTGTATGGTTGAAAATGTCTCCACATAGCAGATTTTGAAGTAATTGAACGTATGATACTATGATACAACAAACAAGGAGTTGCATCGGATCTTTAACTAATACTTTACATGTAGCTATTTATCATATATGCTTTAGGCTCCATAAGTGTGGGGCCTATTCACAAAATACTTTTTGTAGTATGTTTAGTAGTACTACAGCAGTTCTATTAACATATTACCAAATGGCATTAAAAAAACCTTCTTACATTTCCTATATTATTTGTGTGGACATTTCCGTTCTCAGCAAACATATGCCTATGTTTCAGAAGTAAATGTGAGTGGGATGGAGGAGTGGCTGAAAAATGGGGACTACCTACTGCCAAATAAGAGGGGTTTTGGAAGAAGTAAGGAGGGGTTTAGGCAGGGGGTGTTTAAGGAGGGGCATGCAACCTCCCACATAGGAGTAAGATCGTTGCTTTTCGTAAACTGAGCTTCTAAATTTTCTACTGCCAAAATGGACCCAAAACAGTAGAACATATATTTCAGCTCGGACCTGGAATAAGTTCAGAGCAACCCTTGGCCACTGACAGGTTCTGCAACTCCCTCCCATAGAAAATAATGGAGGTAGTGACTTAATTAATAAAATATATATATTTAAAATTATTTTAATGATAAATATTAAATGTAAACTATCAATGAAAATTATTTATCTTAAAATAATATAATGACAGTTTCTAATTTTAAAACAAGACTTCATTTTTTTAATTATTATATTAAATTAATTGTATACATAATAGTTAGCAACTTTCAAAACTAAATATAAACATACACATTTGACTTTAGGTAACTTTAACTTTTAAAGAAAACTTTTAAAGAAATATTTCTATTCAATGTATTATACTTAAATGTATTAAAAAAAATTATTTTACATTTAGTTAATTGTGTAATACCTTTTTTTTAAAAAAAAGATTAACATTCACAATACATCTAAAACACTATTTGACATTAACATTTAACATACACAATATTTTTTGTTTTTACTTTGTAAACTTTTATTATTTCTCCTATACTTTACCATATGGAGATCACAGCACATATTGAGGAGATCTCCTCCAAGTGTGTGAAATGTATACTATGGTCATAAAGTCAGTACTAGCAGTAACTTTACAATGATATGTGATATTTTTCCTGACTCAACCCCCTATTTCAAAAGGTGAGGACATGTTTGTCTACACTTTAGAGTAACTTTCATAAATAGTGAAGAACCAAAAAGGAGTAAGGTTACTTGAAAGTATAAAAGTAACTTCACACATGTAGATTTAATTTTATGTAAAGTTACCTTTGTGAATAGCCCCCATCACATCAGAGTACTGAATTGTGCCTACAGATTGATTCACCTTCCATAAGCTCCTAAATCCCAGAGTGTTATCTATTAGTGGGTAATTTGTTGCAATTATGACTTTTAAGATTACCAATATTAGTAAATCTTTGTTATGTTTGGATTTAGACCCCATGAATATGTAACCTTTGAAGAGAATCTAAATAAAGAAGTTACTCTTGACTGAAATAATCACTTTCTCTAATTAAAGAGAGGGACCCAAAACACCAAAGGGGTAGGGTTCCAAAAGACAATCTGTCACAGAATAAAGTCCCCTTTGGACCAATTATAAGCAGTCAAACACACTTAAATTTATCACCATACTAATTAGCACATTCTTTCAAATTTGAGCAACACTAAAGATGATGCGAATATAGTCAGAAATCATAAAAAAGTACACAATTTATTATACTAAAAAACTTTTACATTAAAAAAGGATAAACAATATATCCTAATACAATATATGCAGATAATAATCACAGAGTGGAAACAAAAACAACGCAATGGTTAAAAGATAGAAAGGGATACTATGATACAATTTCAGTAAATCATATTCCAATTTTGTAATTATATCTATCAAATTGGAAACGTTTCCAATTTGATAGATGTGTTGTTTTTGTTCCCACTCTGTGATTATTATCTGCATATATTGTATTAGGATATAGTGTTTATCCTTTTTTAATGTAAAAGTTTTTTAGTATAATAAATTGTGTACTTTTTTATGATTTCTGACTATTTAGCATCATCTTTAGTGTTGCTCAAATTTGAAAGAATGTGCTAATTAGTATGGTGATAAATGTAAGTGTGTTTGACTGCTTATAATTGGTCCAAAGGGGACTTTATTCTGTGACAGATTGAAATAATCACTTTACCAGATCGCTTTTGTTACAAGGTGACAATAAACTATAAATGGCACAAACAAAATTGAAATTATCCTTACACTATCTTTACACTATGTGTTAGTAGCAAGCTTACAACACTGCTAATCAACATTTTGTCAGCATTAATGAATGGGAAACCCATGCTTCTGTATAAGAAGAAATAGGATATTAGAAATATGGTGATGGCTGAGAATTAGATTCATCCCCAAAATATGTTTGAAAATAAAACCCTAGAAAATTATCTCCACATTTCGTTTGACATCTGTGTCATTAATTGTGAGTGGCTTCACTTCAGAGAAAGGAAATCCAGCTAACAAATACTGTGAGTAGAAGCCCCAGCCATAGTTACTGGGTACCATAAAGGGTCTGCATTCCAAGCAATCTCATGTTTACTTTCTGCCTCCATTTGGGACAGGACTCAAGAGATGAAGCCCTTGTTTGGCCCTGGGTACACACCTTCAACCTCAGGCACTTCGGGCAGATTTACAGGCCCCTTGCGCCACTTTTCCATCACTTTTAACACGGGGAACGTGACGCAAAAGTGGCGCAAGGGGCTTGTAAACATGCCCCTTCATACTGACAAGGCTTGGGGTTCATCCTGGTTTGCGTCTCATGAGCTCCAGCTGCAGTGGTTTCCCTACCTGATTCACTCGATAGTGGAGACTCTAATTAGGTGGTGAAGATGCTGTGAAACAGCTCTCCAATACTCCTTGTCTTGTTTGCTCATTTATGCTCATAGTGGTTGGTGAGGTAGTACAGGTCCTAGCTCTTCCATGCTATGATGGTGCAGTGAGGGTAATTGAATCTGTGGTTTGCATTGCTGCACACATGCATTTAGCTCCAGGGCGGTTTATGTTTCAGGTGTATTATTTTAATAATACTCTTCTCTCTTTTTTTCTTTTTATTCTTTTATATTAATCTTAGCGTGAACCTCTATGTACCATTATAACTTTCAAAAAACCTAATAAAAGTATAAAAAAGGAATAATTTACTCTCTTTGGAAAACATATATATACATTCACTGAAAAAAACAGAGGTTTCAGGCACGTTATAGTTAGAAATTAGCATTTAAATAACCTTAGAAATTCACTGAAAAAAACATAGGTTTCATTGACATTATAGTTAGTTGGACTTTCACTGCTTTAGATTTTGGAAGCGAGAACAAAATCCAAACTAGAGTTTGCTATGACAGGGCGTTAGCCGAACAGCTCCAGCCCTGATTTGATTTGAATTTCGTATTTACATAGCGCAACAATCACCTGAGGACCCTGCCATAGCAAACAACAGTGCCCCGGGGTGGGCACCCCTATACACTGCAGGAGCCGGCCCTTGGGGGTGGCGGTCCCCAGGGCCATCGAGGGCTCCTGGAGGAGGTCTGCACGGCCTCCCTCCCTTTATTTAGAAAGCCCCGGGGAGGTGGTGGTCCCAGTGGCTGGGGGTCCACAAAGGACCACCAAAATTGAAAAAAGAGTGCCCCGGAAGGTGGTGGTCCCTCCCCACACTTATTATTAGTTTAAAACAAAGCCCCAGGGAGGTGGAGGTCCCTGAGGATGTAGGGGGGGCACATGCCTCCCACAAACAATCAGCATAGCCCTGGGGAGTTGGCGGTCCCCGGGACTGCGGGGCCCCCCCGCGGTCCCGCGCTATTATTAATTGGGCAATGCCCCGGGACCTCATTTTTTTTTTTTCTGCAGGATTCGTGGCCCCAGTGCTAATTCCACTGAAATTATTTAAAAAAAATGTTTTATTGGCCCTGTGGATCCTTGTGGGACCACCTGAGCAGGTCTAGGGGTCAGGGTGTTTCTACCCTGCCCCTTTTCTTGTTTTTAAACATTTTCATCACCATTTTCTTGTGACTCGGTCCTACAGAGTCACAAGATGGCTGCCAACACTTCCTGGTTTGGAGTGTTGGCAGCCAATCACAGTGAAGCTCGTGCTCGGGAGGGTTTGTGAACCCACTGCTGCCCTAGATATCGAAACCTTTTCTTTTTCTAATTTCCCAGGAACTACTTGAACGGATTTACACCATTTAACAAAAGGACTCTTTCTGAACAAAGTGCTATCTTTTTGCAAATTTGGTGTAATTCTGTTCAGCAGTTCGGGCTATAGCTTTGTCTAAACTTTCCTATAGAAAATAATATAGGACGCTTTTTGGGACCCCCCTTTTTTCTTAACCCCTGCTTGGCGAATCACACCGAAACTTTCAATACAGGAGCTGACCGAAGCTGATCACTAGTTTTGAAAAATTTGTGAAGATTCATCAACCGGCGCCAAAGTTATTGGGAAACAAATAACGCTTTTCCTATGGAAAGTAGGTCCTAACTATAACTACCTACTGGGGACCGTCAGTAGGTAATGCACACACATATCTTCATGGTACATATGGTACATATTAGTGGAGCTTGGCATAATTAACCTTTACCTAGATATATTTCTCTTGTTGATATTTTGGACACTGCCATTTTTGCATCAAAATTTTTTAATGGCTCCATATTTAGGGCCTGATTTAGAGTTTGATGGGTTACTCCATTGCAACTGTGACTGGTAGCCCGTCCACCTTATTTGCAAGTGCATTAAATACTACGATACTTTGTAATAAGGTTGACGGGATATCTGTCACACTTTTGACGGAGTACACGTCTTCCAAACTCCAAATGAGGCCCTTAGAACTTAGTATTCAGTTATTGTACTGTACATAGACATCAGCGTTGATTACTTGAAAGAAAGCCAGTCAGTAAAGCTGAAACAAACTACTGATTCAGAAATACTGATTTCACATTCTTGAACCAATCTGAAACGTGTCCCGGTGTTTACACCACTCTTGTTGGCTACTCAGCAGCCATTCAGAATAGCTGTGGGCAACCTGTATCACTCTGGACTGGATCGTAAACCAGGGAGACACAAGTAGCGTGTACACTGATAGTTTTCCACATTCAGGCCCTTAATTTAGAGTACAGTGGATGGGATACTCCATCTCACACATGACGGATATACCATGCTCCATACTACAAGTGCATTATATCCTATGGCACTTGTAATACAGCTGTTGGGATATTCATCACGTTGGTAAGGGATATCCCGCCCTCTGAGCTCTAAATCAGGCCCTCAGTCACAGAATTCACTCCTTTAATTTAACTTTCCTGCAGAGTGTATACTAGTGGGTTTTTTAAACAAAATTCCCCTTTTGTGAGAAAATGTTACCCTTCCCCACTTAATAGGAAACAATAATATTTCGAGATATCTCTCCCTATAGCCGTAAAGGTGTTTCTTGCTTGAACTTCATTAAACCCGTGAAGTTTGGAGGCTCTGCCTATACTGATTCCAAATATGTGCAAGTGCTAGAAATCTCTTTAAACAAGTTTGCTAGGACGAGAAATGAAACATGCTCTTACCCCAGGGCTCTCATAAAAATTTGTGGGTGCTCTAGATTACAGATTGTCACTTGGCTTTTATTGTTAAAGACAGAGGGAACGGGAAGGCCACACAATATGAGGAATTCTCACTCTTGTTTTGTATCGGGGTGTACGGGTGCCTTTAAAGAATTTAGTAGATAACCAATAAACAAAACGGATCACTTTTAAGATTCTTCAAAAAAGTGCTGTCAAACTTGTATGCCATTAAGACACCGATGAAAACAACTCTGCCTATAACACATATTTTTTATGCCCTTTCTGCAGAGCGAGATGGTGAGTGAAATCTAAGTTACACCCTAAACCATGCTGTAGATAGGATGGCTTTATTTGTATGTGTTCCTGATTGCAGAATGATCTCTCAATCATGTCATGTCTGTGTTCTCCTGGATATGCTAAGAGCTAGGCGTCCTAGCCAAATACCGCTTGCTGGCTACCTTGCAACTCCTTACATGCTTACAATATGTACTTTAGACATCCAGTTATGCTTCTATTTCAGCTGAAGCCTCCTACAGCTTTTAGGCAATCTCTTTAAAATCTCTGGCTGATTTTTAACAAAGTCAGAGAACCATGGCTATTTCCAGATTGGCAAAATTGTATTCACATTTTCTGCGGTTCAATTGTGAGTAGGCCAGTTCATGAGAAGTTGTGATCCCATAGGAGCTTTAACTGAATAATAAAGTTATGATTCCCAATTATATATATATGGCTTAGCAATATGTTAGCATGACAATGATTCTGTACTTGAGCAGTAACAACAAACTATCCAATTAATTCTATGAATGAACAGTAAATGCAGTGTATCATGAAAGTCCTAATTGAAAAGCAAAACTGTGAGGGAGCAGTAACTGATGTGCCATCTATACTTTAAAAGTGAAATTTCGAGACGGTATAGTATTAATGCCTCAATGGAGCTGTAGTGATTTACCGTGCATTAATGGTGTGGTTGAAAATCAGGGGCACAGTGTGGAAGCAATGTTATGATTGGCAGTACAGCTACAGTGCTTTGCTATTGCTACAATCCTCCTCTGGTCATGACGCACATATTATTGCAAAAATAATAATTGATGGACGGAATGCAGAACAATGTCATACATTCATATCAGTACAGAGATCTAGGCCTTAATCCATAGGTTTTTTTGCTCACTGTGCCATTCCAGTTTGAACCTAGCCATATGCAAATCAGTCTTGACCACATGCATCATGGGAACAGTCCAGCCCAAACTGCCAGGCCAGGTCCTACCTGGACTGGAATTAAGCATCCTAGGACCGGTATCGGGGTTTCACCCCTCATCAGCCAGGATAGCTTGACTCCAGTGGCATGGAGAGCACTGGACCCACGTCTGGGCATACCTGTTTCACTCGGTTGACAAATACAAGAAGAACAAATGTTGGACAGAATGCAGAACAATGTCATACATTCACCCCAATACAGAGATCTGGGCCTAAATCCATCGTTTGTTTGCTCACCATGCCATTCCAGTTTGATCCCAGCAATATGCAAATCAGTCTTGACCCTGTGCCTCATGTGAACAGTCCAGCCCAAACTGCCAGACCAGGTCCTTCTTGGGCTGGAATCAAGCATCCTAGACCGGTTTCGGGACTCCAGTGGCATGGAGAGCATGGGACCTATGCCAGGCATACCCGGCCCACTCAGGGTGACAAATGCAAAAAGATGGACAGATATTATTGGCCCAAGTGATTCAGGTTGTTAAGAATGCTACTCCACTGCTAACAGTTCTGTTGCAGCTATGTCTCGTACAAACTTTAGCCAGATTGACCCCAAAATTATTGTCCGTGATCCGATGGTAGTGATTGTTCAATCATGCAGAATATGGAAATTACCATAAGATGAAATTAAAAGGTATTTTTGGGGTTACTTATTTCAATTTTCAAGATATGAGTCATAGATATGTTGCATATTTCACAGTGGAAGTAATATGTAGCAGTAATTACTGCTCCAAGGGAGTTGTGAAGGAGACCCATTCACACTGTTTAATAGACCTTGCTCACCAGTGCTAGGTCTCAGAATCTCAAAGAGAGAGTAGATAATTCAGGAAGAGGTGGAGTGAAGTTTGGGTCAGCCATTAACAATTGAATAATTCTATTATCACAAAGCTCTGTTGAACTGGGGGTTCCCCCTAAAAACTTCTGACTTTTATGCTCTGTGTGACATCATGCCGGAGTAATACCATGAGTCACTAGATAGCTCTTACATTGACTGTGGGTATATACTTTCCAAGAGGTAGAGTTAGAAGGTATTGGAGATTCCTGGACCCTTTATGAAAATTCCACCATGTTGGGTGGTTGCTGTAAAACCCAAGACAGATATCTGGTGCTACAAGTCATTATCTCATAGAATAGTACACACCATACAGTACTGGAAGGAGAATTGCAGTGTGAGCAATCCATTAGGTTCAAGGATGCTTGTTTCTGTTCCAGGGAAGAGCTGATGTGGAAGTTCGGTATGGACTATTCCCACGAGGAACAGGGTTAAGACTGATTTGCATATGGCTGGGTCTGAACTGGGGTGGTGAAGTGAGCCAAACAACGATGATGGATTCAACCCAGATCTGTGACTGTGGGTGAGAGTCTGAAATGTATGCACGCTCCATCCATCATCTCCTAGTAATTTGCTTTGTTCACCCTTAAGTTGGCAGGCTTTGCCCAGATGTGGGTCCCTTGCTCACTTTGCCACTGGATTCAAGCTAGCCTGGCTGATGAGGGCTGTTACCCTGAAACTGGTCCCATGATGCTTGTTTATGGTCCAGGGAATACCTGGCTTGGCAGTTCAGGCTGGACTGTTCCCATGAGGAACAGGGTCAAGAAGACTGCTTTGCTTATGGCTGGGCCTAAACTGGGGTGGCGAAGTGAGCTACATAACAATGATGGATTCAACCCAGATCTGTGACTGGGGGTGAGTGTGAAAAGTTTCGGCACTCTGTCCATCAGCTCTTTGTGTTTACTTTTTTCACCCTACGTTTACAGGGTATGCTCGGACATGGGTCCCTTGTTCACTTTGCCACTGGTTTCAAACTAGCCTGTCTGATGAGGGGTGTTACCCTGAAACCAGTCCCAGGATGCTTCTGTCCTTTCCAGGGAAGACCTGGCTTGGTAGTTCGGGCTGCACTGTTCCATGAGGAATAGGCTCAAGACTGATTTGCATATAGCTGGGTCTGAACTGGGGTGGTGAAGTGAGCTAAAGAACAAGGATGGATTCAACCCAAATCTGTGACTGGGGGTGAGTGTCTGAAAAGTTTCAGTGCTCCGTCCATCAGCTCCTTGTGTTTGCTTCATTTTACAGAAGCAGTCATATGAATTATGAGTTCTTAAAAACTAGAAGTTATTTTCTCACATTCCCAAACTTACATTTTGTCAAGTAATCAAGAAGACTGTTATGAGGTTTACAGTAATTTATCTGTAGCGTGTTTATAGCTGAATCACTAATCCGAGTTCTGCAAAAACACCACTGAAATGTGGAAATAACCTGTATTAATCAGTGGGTACAAAAATGCACATTCCTGCGGTTATTCAACGCTCATAATTGTCTAGAAATTGGACATACTGGAATCAACATATTAGCAATATTTTTAATTCTAGGTGTGGAACTGCCATTACATTACTTGAAATGAGGAATGAAGGCCTAAGAAGATTTCTTGTTTTGTAGCTAGGCCTGTGCTTTACCAGTAAGCACATATTCACATACATAGAAAGTATTTGTAGACAATGTGTAGGTAGTTTACATACAGTCCATTTCTCATAACCACAGTCTGTATTGAATATAAGATAGCATGGATGTTATCATGTTAAGCAGCAATTCTTAGATTCAATTGGATCTTCCATTAAATGTAGCTTAGACTATCTAAAAAGTGCTTTGCAGAACAAGAACAAACTCTGCCCCAGGTTTGGAAGAGGGCCTCACACAGGACACAGCAAGATGAAGCAGCTTTTTTTGATGGTATAACTGTAATATTCGTTAAGAGAAATATAAACTGGAGTATTTAGATTAATCTGCCCCAATAGTAAGAACATCTCAGAAAACGTCTCTACAAGTCAACTTTTCGGAGTACTTCTTGAAAACTGCAACATTCACAGTTTTTAAGAAGTTTATGAGTAACCAAAAATGTGCAATTTTTCTAGATCTTCATCTGATTTCCAATGCTTACCTGACCTGGAGTTCCACCTCCCTTCCCATGTCAACAGCTCTTCTCAAAAACATAATTACACCATAATGGTGTAACATCACTTTTGCTAAATCCCTTGGTGAGCATGAAGCTATTTGTACACTATGATAGGTGTGCAAATTGCTATGTGATAGTGCCAACCGATTTCATGTAAAACAGATAAATGAAAGGGTCTGAGACTTTCTGTTCAAACCTCTATCAGAGATGTACACGGTCAGCTCTCACACATACTCTCTAGACTGGTTGATCTAGTGTGAAATCGTTATGTATTGACAAGGAAAGTGTGCTGTAGTTTGAAGGGTTTTTATCCTGAATGCAGCAAATAACAATGTAAAAACATGTTTATGGCATGTAAAATATTCTCCTAGAGTTTCGCGGGGTATTCACCTGTTACAACGCATTTTTTACAACGCACTACCACTACAACGCAGGCATTACAACGCATACCATTACAACGCATAGCGCTGGGGGGCGCTCTAGGATAAGAGGTAAGTTTAATTTACTATCCAACACCTTCCCTAGGGTCCACGGGGACTGGAGTTAGAATAGTAAATTATACTTACCACTATCCAGCACCCCAAAGCGCTATGCGTTGTAGTGGTATGCGTTGTGAATACCGCGTTGTAATGGTATGCGGAGTAAAAGTATGCGTTGTAACGTCATACATCCGTTTCGCGGTGCGTCCACTGTGCAGGCATGGCGTGGAAATGACCACAAAATCACCAGTTGAAAGGGAGGTTTGAGAAAAGCAATATTAGATATTACAGAAGCTCAGTATCATGCCATTTGACTGTAGAAAGATTGAAGGTAGAAGGTAATATCCATCTGAACTATGTTAGATATTAGGCGAGTAATGGCTGGTGTCCTTGCAAAGTGGCGGGCGGGGGGAAAGGGGAACTGGGACAATGGACAACCAAACAAAAAAAGTAAAAGAGAACTTACCTGCCCCTCCGACGCTCCTCTCTGGCTTTGTGCACTGCTGGCACAGGCTCCCACAATCCCCTGTAGCCAATTGTAACGCTGCTGTCATGCTGAAAGCAGCATCAGGATTGTCCGGAGTGATCTGAATTTGCATTCCGGGTAGACTGAGAACCTGCGCCTGCTGTCTCCAACACGGCAATGTACCTTGGGTTGGAGACATCTTCAGTGCTCATTACGGTTTGGCCAGCCTGAGATGTCCAGCCAAACCGTCATGTGCACTGAAAACAGTGCACCTACCAATCCCTCTCTGCCTATCATCCCCATGTCCCTGCCCCTAGACATGACGCTACGGAGAAAAATAAAACAATTATAGACACAGGTTTAGTATTTTTTTATTTTTTATTTTTTTGGCTGCTGGTGGGGGGGCGATGTTCCTTCGCCATAGCGGAGGAACTGCCTCTGTATCAGGAAAAAGCACAGGGCTTTCTTGGCTGTCAATAAAAGTTGTCGAATGGAGTGCAGATTTTGTTATTATGGGTTTGAGACCTCACCTCCCTTGAGCTTTATCTGTCCAGCATTTCTATCCCCTAGGAGAAGAGGCTGTGTCTTGCATTCCTTGAAAAAGGTATTCACAACTGCCATGATATTTGTCCTAGTTTAACCGAAATGATCCAAGATTGGTAGGTTGCTTTGTGAATTTTACTGATTTAATGATAAACAATAAAATTGCTTTTGGGAAATTTGTTGTTATAATGACTAAGGGGCATATGTATCATCCTTTTTTGTAGTCGCAAATGCTGCGATTCGCAAAAAAGCAGCGTTTGCGACTAAAAAAATGGAAAATGCGATGTATGAATAAAATTGCATCGCAAAATTAAGGAATCGCAAAATTTCTGATTCCTTATTTTTGCGTCAGCATTTAAGGAATCGCAAATTGCAATTCCTTAAATGCTACGTATGAAGCACCCAAGTCATGCGATTTCTCATTAAGAAATCGCAAATTAGCACCAACTTGAAGTTGGTGGTAATTTGCGATTTCTTTGACAAATGCAATTTTTGGCATTTGTAAAGCTGCCATGTGGCGCACATACATGCCCTTAGGGCATGTATATGCGCCATATGCGCACACATGTACATTTCAAGGGTGCATCAGGGTGTCCTTATGACACCCTTGCACCCGTGAAATTATTCTCAATTTGCGTTCTCAAATTGCGAATCGCAAATTGAGAATAACTTCCCATTCATTCCTATGGGCCTTCTGGCCCATAGAAATGAATGGGAAAGTATTCCTTAATTGCGATTCGCAATTTGCTAATCGCAATTAAGGAATATTAAGAAATCACAAAAAAATTGAGATTTTTTTTTTACATACATCCGTATTTGCAATTCTCAAATACCGATTTCTAAAAAATCGCTACTTGAGAATCGCAAAGAGGGATTTTCATACATACGCCCCATAATGTTTGATTTGCCTATCAGCAGGAAGTCACACTAATGTTTTTAAAAAAAAAACTTTTTGTATTGGTAGGATGAATCTTCTCTTTTGGGTTCGTGTGGGATTTTATGAAAATACATGTAAAAACATTGCCTATTTTAAAGAGAATGTTGTATCTCAATATACTGTTTAGTTTTTTGTTTTCCATACAGGTATTCCTCTTCACGGTTTTCACAACTGTTTCCAACTGTCCATATTCTGTAAAATGTCGATCTTTTTGTATTGTTATCGTATTATTTGATTACACAAATAAATCATTATCCCTCCTGATGCAGCTTTAATGAGTAATTGTTGTGAGTCATTATTCATTGATGAAAGAATGAAAGTTAGTGTCTGACCTTTTCCACAGTGATTCAGGCCCACTCCGTATTGCAAAGACGCCGTCACCTCCAGAGGAGCCTTCGCCGCCTCCCAGTCCTGTTGCCAGCCCAAACCATTCGCTGGCACCTGCGTCACCAGCTCCAGCACGGCCTAAATCTCCATCACAGGTAAGGGCAAAGCTTAAATGTACTCGGGCACATATGAAGAATTGTATTACCATGACATTACTGAACAGGGTACACAAGGCTGTTATTTTTAAAGCTTCACAACAGAGAGGTGTGTAAAGATTTTTGTGCACTCACAAAATTTCAGAAATTCGGTTTTGGCTCCTAGTAAACTTAATAAAGTATGTCTTCGCTACATGGAGAGATAATTTTCATGCTAATAGAAAATACAAAAAACCAAAGTGACTTGTGGAGTGCCATTTACACCACGTGCATATTTTACACATTATTCCATATTGCAAAATGCATGCAGATTTTTTCTGTAGGTGTCATTACATTTTGCAAATCTTTTAAATGCACAAAGGAATTGCAGAAGAGAAAAACATCAAGGTGCTAAATACAATGGAGTCGCAAATAGCTGGTGCATATTGCACACCTTCCGATAACTGCTACTGCAGGATACAGTAATTACTTGGCGCTCAATATGATCCCAATTCTAAATTGCCTTCTATGGATTTGGGAGGTACTGGTAATTTGATGATGATTTACCATACTCTGGGGAATGAAAACTGGAACAGCACACAATTATCATCAAAAAATAAATGTTCACATGGACGATCTGAAGCGAAACACATTTTTCATACTACACAAGGTTTGAAGATCTCCACAGATGGTTGTGCAGATTAAATTTTTTTTTTTCACTTCTTACAGAGAGAAGTGCACCAAACGGAAGTAAACAGTAATTCCAGGACCTAATATAACGTACCTACAGTCATCCATATGACTAGAAACTATTCTAAGATATCTGGAGGCATGTTTCGGATTTGAATTTTTATTTCACTAAACTGATTTGACATTAGTGGCAATCTAGAGTGTCACTTTCTGGCATCAAAGTACAGTGAGATTTTTTCGAAGCTCCGAATACAAATTTACAAACTAGTTAGCAGTGCTTAACTTGAGGAGGCGTTTGCCAGTGCTCCGCACCACACTAAGGGCCTGATTACGATGTCGAACAGAAACATTCCACCCAACACTAACTCGGATTCGGGATCCGGCCGACTTCTGCTCTGCAGGTCCGCACAACCGATTACGATGTCTTCCAACACCATTTGGTCAGACTCCCATTGACTCCTATGGGAGCCCGTGTTCAGACCGACAACACTGGCTACTATGGGGAAAATGGGTATCTGCAGAAAACCGTGCACCCTGTCTCGGGAACCCCATGGTGCCTGCCTCACAGTGCATGGTTTTAAAGGGGGGTCTCTTGGGTACCCCCATGACCCCCAACCAGAGGCCTCAGGATGAAGGGGGCCCTGCTAGGGGACCCCATAGTCAGATTCCGACAGTCTTTTTGTGTGGACAGACCGATTTGAAAAGGCTGTTGGAATCCAACATCGTAATCAGGCGGGCGGAAACGCTGTCCATAGAGCTGTGGATTTCGGCTCTGACTCACAAAGATTCTCCTAGAGCCGGTCGGAACTGATTGTGAATGTTCGAACAGTTTCCTTTCCGACCTCGAACATCGTAACCGGTCAGGCGGATTGGATTCCAACCGAGTCAGGCAGGGGGGTTCCGACACGGTCTAGGGGAATCTGACTGTCTGTCAGAGGCTTTCCGCCTGACATCATAATCAGGCCCTTAATTTGCAAAGCAGCACGTATGGCAGTCTACCACATGATGGTGCTGTTTGTCTATTTTTGTGGTGAACACATCAACAATGTTTAACAATTCAATATACATTAGAAACAAATAATACCAGGGAGTCCAGTCCATTTTTACAGCTTCCGGTGGCCTGGAATAGAGCGGATTGTCACATTTGTAGAGGTGTGAGGGTTAGTAGCTCTGTTGGTACTGGCATAGGACAGTGCTGACTGGGCAATGGGTGGTTCAAGACCTTGGGTCCTGTCACTTTCTCTTTTTTTCACAATCTAAACACTGCTAGCTAGGCAGCATTATCCATGCCACATTGTCTCATTGGTCACCATGAATCATGGTATTTCTAATAACTACCCATTTATCTGGGGTTATGACTGGTTTGTAGAACAGAGAACTGCACCCTGTGATTTACACATTGTGAGTAGCTGGCTTCAAAGTCCAGTAAACTTGGCAAATAATGCCCTTTGTGATGTAATGAAAATGTCTTTCTTTTAACGCACCTTTTATTTGAAGTATGCACTAATGTGAGCACATTTGGAGGTCTATGTGCTACAGACCTTTATACGGTTAGCTCTACAATTATATAAAAGAGTTAAGAGTGAATGAGTGAGTGAGTAAGGGGAACATCACCAAAACACAATAAAGTTGATTTAGAACACTTTCTGCACTAAGAGAAAAATACTCTTTGACAATGCTATTTGTAGGGCACACAATAAACAGAGGAAACATATATGCTCTTGCTTTGGTGGCTTATCTCTCCAGTCTTGTTCGTGCTGCAGCTTTTAGGTTTCACCCTGATGTTTGATTGGTTGAATAAATCCTTCCTCTGCTTACAGGAGGGATGCATTTTTCTTTCAACTTATTTCTTTGCTATTTGATCTTTGTTAGAAATGGGGATCTCTAGGTGGCAATGGTTTGCACCATTCTCCAAGTAGGGTCCCTTCTTCTTAGTCAGGGTAAGGGGGAACACTAAAATAAGCCCTGCTCACCCCCTTGGTAGCTTGGCACGAGCAGACAGGCTTATCTCAAAGGCAGTGGGTAAAGCATTTGTGCACACATACAGTAACACAGAGAAAACACTACAAATGGACACCACAACAGTTTAGAAAAATAAGTAATCTTTATCTAAACCAAACAAGACCAAACTGAAAAAAAAACAATACACAGTCATCAAAATATGACTTTTCAAAGGTAGAAACAGCTCTGTCCATAGCAAATTATAGATGCGACAATTTCAACACAAAGTACCTGGGAAGCGTCAAAATCATAAACAAAAAAGGGTTCGCAGGGAAGGTGAGGCATCGGTTCCTTACATGCAGGGAAGGTGATGCATTGGTTCCTTGCTTCAGGGGAGGTAATGCGTTGGTTCTTTACTTCTGAACAGGGGAGGTGATGCATCGGTTATTTGCCGGAGATGAGGTGATGCGTCAGTTTCTTACTGCATGGGGAGGTGAATAGTCAGTTTCTTACAGCGTCCCCCAATGATGCAACAGACCTGGTGCCTCAATGTGATGCATGACGATCCTGGATGATGCATGGGTTCTTACAGCCGCACAGCACGGCTTGCATCAGAATTGGTGCGGTGATCACAGACTTCGGAGATCAGAGCACCCAATGCGGTGTGCGGTGATTCTTGAGCCGCGGGCAGTCGCTTTGTCGGTTTTTTCGGCGATGCGTCCAAGACAGGTACGGATGCGTCGCACTTCTCATCGTTGCGTTGCTTTTCCAGCTCCCATCAGCCAGAACAACCGCCAGAGGCCCAGAACAGCTACAGGCACCTCTTGGCAGGTCAGAACTTCCAGCAATGAAGTTCAGGGATTTTGGGGGTGAAGTGTTTGTGTTCCGGAGACTTCAGAACAGAATACAAGCTCTTCTTCAAGCCCATTGGAGATCTTCTTCAAGCAGGGGACACAGCACACAGCAAAGTCATTTCCCTTTCCTTGTCAGAAAGTAGCCACTGCAGGTCAATCCCAGACGGTAGGCAGCACAGGGGCACTCTTTCTCATCAGTTTCTCCAGCTCTTCTCCTTTGTAAAGGTTCCGCTTGATTGCCAGATGTGATTTTTTGAAGTAATTTCTATCCCTTCTACTTGCAACAGATGGCAAGCTCTACTGCAAGCCCTTGGTGAACACCCTAACAGCAGGATGATGAAAGCACAGTCCAGCCCTTACCCTGCCAAGACAGAAGCAACCACTGCAGGTCAACCCCAACAGCACACAGGGCAGGGGCAGTACTCCACCTCCAGCTTTCCCGGTCCTTCTTCCTGGCAGTTTCCTTAATTCAGCAGTGCTCTAAAGTTCCGGGGTCTGAGCCCCACCTTTTGTAGCACAACATCCTTATAAAACCAGTACTGTCCTCTGTGGTGCAGCTTCCTGGCAGGAGGTGGAGAAAGCATTGTGTAAGGCAGACCAGGCCCATTCAGGTGAAAGGAAATCCCCCCCCCCCTACTATAAATGCAGTCCAGGTCTATTCAGCCCAGCCCTGACTCATTCAGGGAAGGCAGGACCCACATCACACACCCCCACCCCTTGGTGGCTATCAGAGAGAATGCACATTCCAGCCCCTGTCATTCAAAAGCCAGACAGTTAATACACAAACCTAGCAGAGGCCCACAGACTGGCTAAGCAAGAAAATAACCACTTTCAAAAAATAGTATTTTCAAAAACACTATAAAAATCATCTTTACTAAAAGATGCATTTTTATATTCTGAGTTCAGGCATACTAAAATCCATCTTTCCATCTTGTCCCAATGGGAAAAAAATGTTATAAATAAACTCCCATTCTATCCTATGGGACAGATAGCCTTTCAATAGCGAATAATGAAATTGGCAGTATTTCACTATCAGGACATGGCACACACATCAGAACATGTCCTACCTTTTACAGACACTGCATCCTGCCCACAGGGGTAGCTGGGACTCACATGTTAAAAAAGCGAAAATTAGGGCCTAGCAAGTGGGTGCACGTGCCAGGTCGACAGTACCAAACTTCAGACGACCGATTGAAGATCCGAGTTCCCTAGGTGTAGTTACACCGTGTGGAAGTTTGGTGACGACGACGCCATCAGTGCCCGGGCTTACGTGGGCGACTGCGACGCTGCTGCACAGCGGTGGTCTGGGGAGAGAGAGACTGTCCTGCCTTGAGGTGTCACCTGTGTCGCTCTGGAGATTGTTGGAGCTGACCGAATGGGGCGCACGACTGCTATCGCTTGCCGATTTGGTGATTCGGCATGGACCAAGGGGTCTTCTTGACCGAAGTGGCCTTTTGCCTAACATGGCTGGCAGAGGCGATTCCGACAGAGGGAAGCCCCGGGTCAGCAGAAAATCATCATTCTCTCAGTCCACCAATACAGACCGTTATGCCCACCCAAAGGGTTCGCCCGGAGTCGCCGCGAGGCCTAAGGATATGCAACGGGATGTGTCGCCAGACGACTCAGCCCCAACCCTCCGAGACGTCATGGGCGCTATTGCGGGCATTAAAGCTGAGATGCACAAGCAACATGAGATTCTGACGCACAAGGTCGACACGCTTGCTATCGAGATCAACTTGATCAGGGCCGATTTGGGCAAGACTAATGACCGGGTCAAATCACTCGATATAAAATCGTCGAGCTTGACCTCAGACGTAACGGACCTGCAGTCGGAAGTCCGTGACCTGAAAGCTGTGAACTCGCTGTTTGCCCACAGGCTTGATGATTTTGAAGGACGGGCCAGGCGCCAGAACGTCCGGATTGTAGGTGTCCCGGAGGGGGGCGAGGAGGACGCCACCGATCTCTTTGTCGAGAACTTGGTACAGAACCACCTGGCCCCTGGTGGCCTCAGCAAGTTTTTCTCGGTGGAAAGAGCTCATAGACTGCCGGGAGGCCGCCCGAAGCTAGGGGCCCTCCCGCGTCCTATCATCGCCTGTGTGTTCAACTTTAGGGACAGAGACGCTATCCTGCAGGCATCGAGGAGAGGTGGACCGCTGAAGTTCCAAAATGCTGACGTTAACTTTTTCCCGGACTTCACCCAAGCGGTACAGAAGCGAAGGCAAAGTTTCACGGGCGTGAAACGCAGACTGCGTGAGCTGGGGATGAAGTACTCCATGCTGTTCCCTGCGAAATTACGTATTGAACATGATGGCCGTGCATTGTTTTTCGACATGCCTGAAGTGGCTGGGGAATGGCTGGACACTCTGCCTCAGCGCCGGGAGGAACCAGAGGAACAGTCGGATGGGGCAGCTGGTGGCCCCGATCCTCAGGAGTAGAAGGTCCCTTTGGACCGTGTTCGGACGATGAGTCTGCTTAGGCAGTTAGTTACACAGTATTGTATTTTTGCTGATATCCTTGCCTTATGAACGGGGGAAACGGGGGGGGATAGGTCAGCCTCCTTTCTCCTCTAGGGGCTTTTCGTAGAGTAGTTTTCGGGGCGACAGGCACACTGCTAGTTGGGGGGGCTCTTTAGTCTAATGCAGGGGTGCAGGGTGGGGGCGGATGGGTTGTTTGTTTTCAATGTGTTCTCTTTTTCCTTCCTTTTCCTACTTCTTGGCAAGGTAGCTGTTCTGCTGTCCATTCATTTATGGCGACGCCACCCTGTAGGGCTGGCATGGGCCTCTACATTGACGATGGGGGGTAAGAAGTTAAATGTACTGTGTTGGAACGTTAATGGGCTGGGTGATCGCATTAAGCGAGGTGTGGTGCTGCAAATGTTTAAGAGATGCATGCCTGATGTCATCCTGCTACAAGAAACCCATCTGATTGGGAATACGTGCCACGCACTTAATAGGAAAGGGTTTAAAATGGTGGCGCACTCGGGGTTCTCCTCAGGGTCCCAGGGGGCGGGAATTCTGGTGCGTGTGTCACTCCCGTTTGAGGTGGAATCCAGTGTGGTCGATGAGAGGGGACGCTACGTCGCCGTCACGGGTAGGTGGGAGGGGCGTACCCTGATCTTGGTTTCTGTTTACGTCCCCCCTGGTTTACAAACGACTACGTTTCAGGATCTTGGGGGCGCCATTTTGAATTTGCCCGAAGGTTTGCTCATAGTTGGTGGTGATTTCAATGCAGTTGGATCCGGGACTTTAGACCGTCATCCATCCAGAGATCTTCGGAGCGCGCAGTCCTGGCTTCCTGACTTTTTAGATACCATGGGGCTTATTGATTGCTGGAGACTGCTTCATCCCGCTCAGCGCCAGTACTCCTTTCACTCCGGAGCACATGGTAGCCTCTCCAGGATTGATTATGTTCTGGCATTGGCTGCCCACGCGTCGGCCGTCTCTGAGGCCCGTCTGATGTCCAGGGGCATTTCGGACCATTCCCCGGTCTGGGTGTCCTTTGACTTCGACATTGCGGTGGCTAAGAGAGTAGTGCCAGTCAATCCATGGTACTTTCGTAATCCTAAAACCTGTGGACTCCTGGCTAAAGCCATTGAGCTCTATTTTTCTGAGAATACGGGCTCGGTGGCGTTGGCCATATCCCTATGGGAGGCCTTTAAGACTGTCTTGAGGGGTGAGTCCTTCTCCTTAATAGACGAGGTGCGCAGACATAGAGATGAGGAGGTGGTGCGGCTGGAAACAGAGATTGGCGACCTTGATTCCCAATTGGAGACTGATCCAACGCCTGCCTTGCTCCACGCTCTCTCAATTAAGCAGTCGGTGTATCGGGCCACTGCCACTGACGCTGCCAAGGCAATGGGCAGAGAACAACAAGGGAGGATCTACGATGTTGGGGACAAGACAGGCAAGCTTATCGCGTGGCTTGACAAGAAGGAGATGGCCTCCCGGGTGGTCCCTGAGGTGCTGGGGGAGGACTTTACAAAAAAGGGGGTTAAACCCATGCAGTCGCGGGGACCTGGGCACTATGTGATTCATATAAAGGGGGGTCCCCGTGGAGGAGAAATGTGTATTGTAAGTTACATACACGACAATTATTCAAAAATCAATAAAGTACAAGTTATGTAAACGAATATCAGATTGGCATATATTATTTAATGACCAATGGTTTGTGAATATCAGGTGTAATACAAAAATCATGTAAATTAAGAGCCCCAAGGGGGGGGAAAAAAGGGGAAAGGGAAGGGTAGTGCTCGAGGAAGTGTAGAGAGGTTATAACACAGTATAAAGAAGTAACAATACAAATTGGCACAGATTATCAAAGGATAATCAAAATACAAACGTCCCAAATCAGGACTAAACACTAAAACACACATATAAACAATGCATTTCAACGGTCACATCTAATTATTAGAGAATTAAGGGGTGTGCCGGAATGACAAATTGAAGGAAGAACAGTCGACGTTTCGACCCCTATCTATAGGCCAAATGTAGTCCTTTTACGGGGTCTTCATCAGGACGTCAAATTGGGGAAGGAAGGTGGGGCCATTCTGTATAAAAGAATACAAACATGTATTTAGCTACAAATCATGGGGAGGATGAAGATCATCATCCTATCTACAGGTTAGACACAGATGGAATAAATCGAATCTGATTTACCATGGTTGGAGACCCAGAAGGGTTCAATGCATAAGCAGAGGAACCACGCTTGACGTCGTGGTCAATCTGATGGGGTGGACGTTTAAATTAATTAGGAGAAACAACAATCTGTAAAAGATGGAAAGATCATACTATTTGGTATCTGCAGTTGACTCAAAAGGCAACAGTTAACCAAAAAGTGCATCATATCAACTGTCCTATGATGCGGTACAACATAGAGACTCCCAAATTAGCTAGGAAAGACTGAACCCTGCTACGTGGGCAGTATTGTGATTTAAATTAGTACCTATTAACAACTGTACTATGACGCGGTACAACATTGAGACTACCAAATTAGCTAGAAAAGACTGATCTAGGCTACATGGAGAGTATTATGATTTAAAATAGTACCTATAGGTCGTTGTAACTCAGACCTGCAGAAAATGATGGATTCACAGTCCTTTATATACCTTAATTAATCAAGAAGAATGAGAAATGTTACCAATTGTGTAAGTAATTACAAAAGACCATCATATGTCAGGTAAGTGAGTACTCACAATTAGAGGTGCGTGATTTACCGTTATAAAATCGGCTGAGGCTGTAAGTGGTATGGTCTCAAAGTGACAATCAAATCCGGTAAAGATGTATTGTTTCAACCTGGTGAAAGAGGGGATGTTATTATCGGCCAAAGCATGGATTACTACATTGTCATCAATCTCAAACCGGGAGAAAAAGTCTTACTTGCACAAATAATTATGCTCGCACTTGGAGATGCGTGATTTCACCGTTATAAAATCGGCTGAAGTCTCGAGGTAACAATCAGATCCGGAAAAGATGTATTCTTTCAACCTGGTGAAAGAGGGAGTTTTTAAATGCCAAACACGTATTTCTACATTATCAATAGTCTCAATGGGAAGAAAAAGTCTTACTTGCAAGGATGAATATGCTCGCAAGTTCAAAGCGGCAGGTAACAATACGGCGCCTATCCGTGAAAACTGTAAAACCGTGTGCAGCGTGGAGCACATTCAGATCGGTTTAGAACACAAGTGGTCCGGTTTTATCTATGGGAAAGTGAGACTAGTTTACTGAGAGAGCGGGACTCGTGAGTAAATAGATTGGTGTCTCCAAGCGCTATTGAAAGTACTTACAAGTGCGGCACAAAAAAACTGCCAGCTGCTTGCATCCCGAACGCGAAATCCGCAGTCAGAGCTCCGCGGAGTTTGGGGCGGAGCTAAACTCCGTGTCGGTGAAAATAGCAGAGTTACTATCAGGAGCCTCTAGGCTTCATCGAATCCGGTAAAAGTATTGGGAAACTCAAATAGGCGAAAGAATCTGAAAGGCCTCTATGATTTGTTAGTGGCAAAAGTAATTTAAATAATAACAGCAAAATACACGCAATAGTGCAGCTCTCGTACAAGAGGCTGAAAACTATTTCCACATTGTTGCAACAAATGTAGTTTAAGTGATGTAATGACAGGATTCCATGCGACTCTTATCACAAAAGGTCGTACACGGAAGAAGCATGTTCTTGATTGGAGACATAATTCCTAAAGGCAATTTAAAGAAAGGCTAAGTTATTAAACCATTATGCACCCTTGACCTAATCAATGAATTAGAGTCAGTCGACATTGAAACATTGCATATAGCGAAAGCTCATAAAGTACTACAACATGAGAGTGTAACAGTTCAGGATTGAAACATTACAACAGGGTTTTTTTGGGTTTCTGCTAGCCAAGTGCTGCCAATTGAGCTAAGCTACTGTCTTGTTCGTTCAAACCATTCTTGATGGAGTCCAGAAGGGACATCCATTTGGACTCTCGTGTGTTAAGTACTGTGGGCAGGTTCCCCCCTCTTCTACCCAAGGATACTTTCTCAATGACCCCAGCGCCATAGTCACGGTTTTCGCCGATTACTTTGAGTCCGTATATACCTCGGCTTCTGAAATGTCCGAGGCAGACTCTGCTGCTTTTCGTGATGAGGTGGACCTTCCGTGTCTGTCGGACACTGAACGCGATGACATGGATAGGGGTATAAGGGCGGATGAGGTTGCACTGGCGATACGCTCTTTAAGATCTGGCAAGGCACCCGGCCCGAACGGCCTCCCGGTGGAGCTTTATAAAATAAAGGCTGACGCCATTGCTCCGCCCCTACGGAACATGTTTCTTGAGGCACGCGAGAAGGGCGAGCTCCCCCCGGACCAAAGGCTGGCCACCATAGTGGTCATTCACAAGGAAGGGAAGCCCAGAGATCTTTGCCGGTCGTATCGCCCTATCTCTTTGTTGAACGCTGAGCCTAAGATCCTGGCTAAACTGCTGGCTAATCGGCTGGTGGGTGCGATTAGCGATTTGGTCCATCCGGACCAATCGGGCTTTATTCCTCACCGCAATACCGCCCTCAATCTTAGGAGGCTCCACGCGGTCATGGCAAGGATCAATATGCTCCGGGAGCCGACTGTTTAGGCGTCCCTGGACGCGACGATGGCTTTTGATTCCCTTGAATGGAATTACCTATGGGCGGTGCTGGCGAAGTTCGGGTTTGGCCCTGAATTTATTAGATGGGTCAAGCTTTTGTACACTAGTCCACTTGCCAATGTAACGGTCAATGGCCGAGTGTCTGCATCGTTTGCCCTTCGAAGGGGCACCAGGCAAGGTTGCCCCTTGTCGCCCTTGTTATTTGCGTTGGCGCTGGAACCTCTAGCTGCCTGGTTGAGGGTTCACCCTGATATCAATGGGATACAGTGGTCTTCTGACTTCGAGGACCGCGTGTCTTTATACGCAGACGACATTTTGCTCTACCTCACCTCTCCTTGTAGATCCCTTATTGTGGTCTGTGACGTGCTGCAGACCTTTGGCAGGCATTCGGGCCTGGTCATTAACTGGTCAAAATCCCACTTATATGTTCTGAGTGGTGCGACTCCGCGACTTCCCAGGGGCTGCACCATACAGGTCGCGAGGCAGGGGTTTAAATACCTGGGCATCTATATTTCAATCGATGCCCGGACACGCTATTCGAACAACTTGCTTCCCCCTCTTGCACGCCTTAGGCGCGATGTAGAGGGATGGCGGAAGCTACCGCTTTCCCTGCTTAAACGTGCGGCATTGTTCAAAATGATGTCCCTGCCCAGATTCTTGTATGCGCTCCAGAATACTCAGGACCCGGTTCCTTCCGGGTATTTTAGAGAGGTCGAAGGTTTGCAGCGGACCCTTCTCTGGGATGGCAGACCACGTATTGCTATAACCAAACTGACGCTTCCATGGTATGACGGCGGCATCGCCTTGCCTGATATCCGACGGTACTATTGGGCCTCCCAACTGGCCGCCCTTAACCATGGTTTCTATGGTCCGGCTGATAAAAGGGGGAACGCCATGGACCGGTGGCTCCTTGATGGTGGGAAGTACTACAGGGCGTTGTATTCGAGATCTCTGGATGGAGGAATGACGGGCCCCACTAGGACAGCTGTACACATATGGAGGGCTGTCACAAAGGCACAGGGATGGAAGGGTAGGCTTACGTTGGCCACCCCACTCTACGACTCAGACCTGTTGGGTAAATTGTGGCACACAAAGGGGTTTGATCGGTGGGACCTTATTGGTATTTCCAGGGTCGACGACATGATGGCTAAAGGCGAGATAAAGTCTTTCGCCGCTTTACAGACGGAGTTTCAGCTGGGAGCGACGGAATACTTTAGATATGCTCAACTGCGACACGCCCTTATGGCGGTGCTGCCAGTGGGTGAGAAGGTCCCTGAGTCATCCCCGCTGGAGGACAGGGTGTTGGATGGTCATATGCCGGACAGTGCCATCTCATTGGTCTACAAGAAACTGATTAACGTCCGGACAGACCTCCTTTCGAGTGTGAGAGACCAATGGGTGCGAGATGGAGTTGAACTGGATGATGAGGATTGGCAGTGTGCGGTGTCTTCCCCCAAGGAAGTGGCAATCCCAGCTAGATTACGTTTGAACCAATTAAAAATTTTGCATAGAGTGTACGTGACCGGCCCCCGGTTGATCCATATGGGCCACTCGGTGGACGGTCTTTGCAGGCGTGGTTGTGGTGAACTTGCCACATTTATGCACATTATCTGGGAGTGCCATGCCATCGGCTCTTACTGGAGGCGCGTCCACGCGGTGATGAGTGAGGTGACTGGAGTTGATTTGCGGGCAGAGGCCCGGCGCTGCTTACTGAATGTGTGAGGCCCCACGGACTGCAATAATGCACAAACCCAATGGGTCACTCTGGGCAACATGGTGGCGAAGCGCGACATCGCTCAGAAATGGGGCGCCCCGTCGCCTCCTTCTGTGGAACTATGGAAGACCAACATGGATTGGTGTATGGTTTGCGAAAAAACGGTGTATGTGGCCCGGGGCAAGCCCAAGAAGTGGATCATGATCTGGGGGGCCTGGAACGAATACAGGGGTGATATCTGTATCCCTCCCGACACTGCCCCATTGGATATACGACTTTCCCACTAGCCTTTACTTCCAACCTATTTACCACTTCATTCCCATCCTGCTTTCCTCTCCCCCTGATATCGTCTGATTTGTACTGCTCAGTTGCACTTTTTGGCCATAAGGCCCTGCCTTCTCCTGCGTTGGGTACTGTCGCATTTGTGTACTTATTCCTTGCCTTTTCACACCGGTTTTGGTGTTCTTTAGGTTATTTACCTCATAGGCTTTTTGTTATTATAATATAAAACTAAACCTGGTACGATTTTATAATATGCACTGTGTGCACTGATCATCCTTCTTCTAATATTGCTGCCTAGCCCCCGGGATGTAAGGCTAAATAGCTGTGTGCCTTGCTTTGTCAATAAAGGCTTTCCCCAAAAAAATGTTAAAAAAATAATTATGTCAATATTTTACTATAAAGATTTTTCAGTTCTGGACAATAGAATGTTAGCTATTCAAGCCAAGACCCTGATCCACCCCTCCGGCGAGTCCCAGGAAGGAGGAAGGAGGAAGGAGGAAGAGTTGGAAGGCGGAGGTTTACCGCCTTCCTTTTGCCCAACAAGACCATGTAAAATATTGGGTGATGAAGTCCACTCCACGATACTTGTATGGCGGTGGTTACTTATAATGACAGGGTTGGGCGAGCCACAGGCAGTAGTAGGGATATGGCCTTCAGAGTAATGCTTTGCTAGCCTCCATCATTGCTTGCAAGTGGTGGCTGAGTTAGGGATAGCAGTTCCTTCAGGAGGTTACCAACATGCAAATTGAGGCCTTAATTCTGAAGTTTGGAGCTTAAAGAAGATGTACGAAGTATGCTAAGGTCCAGCATCATGAGAGATTCTCTAAAATGCATTCTCGTATTCAGTAAAGAGCTTTGGCAAGCGCGACTGACCATCAATTTGACACAGTATATTTACCATTCTAATTCAAACTTGCCAATTAGGATTTTCAAAAATATAAGACTGGTAATAAATATGAGGCTTGAAAAAATAATTTCAAATATAAGACTTAAAAATATTAATAAGTAAATCCTGCTAATGTGGTCTCTTATGGAAAGCTGATGCAATGGCAAGTCTAAGTAATTGTCATTGTCGATTGATGCTGAGCTCAGTCAGTGTAATGGTGGTTGGCTAAGCAGGATGTAATATTTTCATAGAAGTGATCATACGTCATAGGCCATGCATTAATAAACCCAATAACACAAATGTCTATATATAAAAGTTCGAACTCTGTTGTCAGATTAATTCTGCTTTCTTTCGTCTCTGAAACTCAAGAACAAGAAGTGCAAATCTATGGTACAAACTGCACCACAAAGCAAGTTTTGCACAAAATATTTTTGAAAAAAATGATAAAAAGTACTTTAAAAAGCAATTTCGTTTTGCTGATATTTGTATTTGTATTGGGATTTGTAAAGCACAGGAATCACCCCGAAGGGGTATTTCTGCGCTGTCTAAGCAGGTAAGTCAGATAAACATGGGCAGACTGGTTTAAGCTCTGAACAATGCTGTTTTCAGGAGTTTCCTGAAACAAAGTAAGTTGGAGCATTTGTGTAGTTCCTTGGGCAGGGTATTCCACAGTTTTGAGGCTAGATGTACAGCGGTTTTGCCTCCGGTTCTAAACTTCTTAAACGGGGGAACCACCAGCAATCCTTTACCTTTCGATCTAAGATTACGATGTAGACAGTGGATTTTAAATTTATCTGACATGTAGCTGGGGCTCGCACCATATAAAGCTTTATGGGTGAGGCAACAAAGCTCAAAATTATTTATCTGGCGGAATCGTGAGCCAGTGAAGTTGTTGAAGCAATAGACCTGAGGAGGTGCGAGGTGTTTTTTTTAGGGCGAAGCGAGCCGCCACATTTTGTACAATCTGCAATCTGGTTAGTAGGGACTCATTTGCAGATGCCAGCAGTGCATTACAATAATCTAAGTGGCCAATAATCAAAGCTTGAATCAGTGTTCTTCGTACAGAGAGAGGCAGCCATCGAAAAACTAGTGTATGGTAACAAGTCCCTGCTGTAATCATCACTTGGTTCTTCATGGATTACAACATATCCAAGCTTACTCCCAGGTCTTTTGCCACCAAGGTAGGAGTAGGAGCAGAACACAAAGTTGCAGGCCACCACCTTGGGGACCAGAAATTCTGGGATGACCCAAACAACAAAACCTCTGTCTTGGACGCATTTAGTTGTAGACAGTGGTCTGACATCCCCTTAGTAATATAACATCTTAATTAATGTTTTCCAACCTCCACCAGTATATGTACAACATTAAGGGCCAGATTTACTAAGGCAACGCAAGGCAAGGCAAAGGCTTATTTGGGATTTACATAGTTCACATGGCATGATTTGCACGGTCTTTCCGTGACTTTGTACAGGAACGTAAAGCAACACAGCAGCTTGCGATGCACTGTGTTACAAATCTTAGCGAAAGGCATTCCATGGGTGGAGCATGGGCATTCCTGTGCATCCACCTATGGATTTCACACAATTGCAGATTTACCAAGTTTTGTAAAGCCTGAATAGTGTGTACTTGGTACACCTGCCACAGAGAGGCATTACCAGGAGAAATATGTTTATTTCTCCTTGTTACTTCCTCTTTCTGTGTGTGATAAATTCTGCATCAAAAATAGAAAGAGAAAAATGCTTATTTAGATTGCTTTTGTCCTGGAAGGTATCCCTTTTAGCACAAACATAATCCTGTCTGTAACACAGACAGCCTTGTAGCATGGAGCAAGAGTGCCTGCATTGGCGCTAGGCGCCACATGCGCACCAGCACTGGAAGAGAGCTAAAGATTGCAATGTCTCTGTAAATATGGTGCTCTTCAGCTCTCTCCAATTCCCTCAATAAAGCGCTGCAACTTGCCTTGCTGCGCTGCATCACGTGAGCTCTTAGTAAATTTACCCCTAATTGTTTTCTCTTTCTTGCCATTGATTTCGTTAGTTAAAAATCCATAAAATGATGTTGCAATTCATCGAATTACATTCCATCTATTTAAATTGAGTTATTTTGCCTTGCATAATTCGGTGATAAAACACTGTAGCATGCTTGAGATTAAAAACTCCAAAACAATCATTTATAGCTCGCCAGCGCCCCACAGTAAACTATAATTATGTTGCAGCCTATGAACAGGCCAAAGAATTTCTCAAAGCAGACCATGCAAAAGCCAAAGAATTTATCAAGACATGCCAAAATGGAAAAATCAATACAATGAAATTACTGTCTGTTTGTTAGAAATGAGGTTTCTGGTTGGGTAGGGTATGCGCCTAAGCCCTGCAGAACCCACCATTAGCACATGCCCCAATACCAGAAGGGACCAGAACATGTTCCCAGAAGGATCTAGGCTGTAGCACACCTGCATGCCTATCAGGGTTTACCTGGAACTACTACACAGAGATCAGCAGCACCTGCACGTCAATTAATAGGAGGTGGGGTAATCCTCACAGGGAATCAGGGGCCTCCTTCAACCCAGTCCTGACAAGTGAGCCACAGTGCCCCAGGTATGTGCACACAATGTGAGGGCAGGCATACATCGCCTACCCCTGGAGGGAGACCACACTGGTTCCCCTGTGTGCGACACAATGGAGTGCGGTTGCTCTCGTTCAGGACAAATAGTGCAGATGCCAACCCTGTGAGGCCCATCCCCTTTTCTGGTTGACCGTTATCAGGTCAAAAGAGAAAAGCATCCGCCCTCTCAGTCACGGTGAGGAGACCTCTCTGGGTCCCCCATGGCAGGATTTCCACGAGTGCAACCACCCATAAACTTGCGGTGCAGCTGCTGCAATGTAGCTTTGTATGAGGGCAGGGCCCCTCCAACTTGATGATGTCAGCGTTTCTCAGCAACGTGGAGACTTTGTGCCGAGGTTTCCTTTCGGGTTTGTTACCGCAAGTGGGACCACGTGCTGAATGCGAAGGAGGGGCCCTCAGCAGGCACCCTCCCTGCCACACGAGTCCTACAGGAACCATGCTGGTCCGTGGAAAACCCCTCAGGACACAGGGGATTCTCAACCATGAAGGCACACTAAAGTGAGTGCCTGCTCGTTGCCAGGCGCACTAAGTAGCGCATGTTTCGTCACACAGGCCGGCCGGAAACAGACAAAGCATTAAATAACGCGCAGGAGAGGACCATTGCAGGCAGCCGGACTCCGCGTCCCATGGCCAGTCGCTAGAACCCTTCCAGCATCCACAGAGCAAGGGGGTAGCCACCTGCCAGGCAAGCCGCAGATCAGCACACTGGATTAAGGATTTCCTAGCAAAGTGGCAGCCATGCAGGTAGGTCGGCACATCAAAACCCAAGTAGTGATCTTTGCTGGCAGCCCAGCAGTCCTTTGGTGCAGCATGCAGGGCCAGTAGTGTCTGCTTACAAGTCTCACGCAATCTCTCAACTCATGGGGTCACCGACCCTGTACTTATACCCCTAAAGTCTTCCTTGTTCTAAGGGGGCACTTCAAGCAATCTTAGATGTGCACAACATCCCCATTCAATCCCAAGCCCTGGCTCCAGACACACCACAGGGGGGCGGAGACAGCTTTCTGAAAGACAGGCACAACCCTATTCAGGTGTAGGTACACCTCCTCCCACCACTACATATGCAGACCAGTCCTATTCAAGTGCAAGGGAATCTCCTCCCACCACTCTAAAGCAGCCCAGGTCTATTCAGCCCAACGCCGAGACACAGAGGTTAGGCAGGACACACATCCACCCCCTCCCCCCCCTTGTGACTGTCTAGAGTAAATGCACATCCCCTTCTCCTGTCAGCCTAAGCCAGATGGTGAATACACAACCATGCAGGGTACAAAGAGTCATAAGCGCACAGAAATGCCCACCTCTAATAGTGGTACAAAAGGGGTGGTGATGGACGGAGCATCTGAATCAATCAAACACTCACACCCAGTCAAAAGATCTGGGTTTAATCCATCACCGTTCTTTAGCCCACTCTGCCACCCCAGTTCAGTTTGGGCTGGACTGTTCCCATGAGGCACAGGGTCAGACTGATTTGCATATGGCCATGTCTGAACTGGGGTGGCAGAGTGGGCTAAAGAATGGTGATGGATTGGGCCCAGAACTTTTGACTGGGTGTGAGTGTTTGATTGATTCAGATGCTCCGTCCATCACCACCCCCTTTTGTACCGCTTTTGGCCGCCATGAGTGTGGCAGGGTATGCTCAGATGTGAGTCCCTTGCTCACTTTGCCACTGGATTCAAGCAAGCCGGGCTGAAGACGGCTGGAATGCCAGAAACCGGTCCTCGGAAGCTTGTTTCTGATCCAGGGAAGACATGGCTTGGCAGGTCGGGCTAGACTGTTCCCATGAGGCACAGGGTCAGACTGATTTGCATATGGCCATGTCTGAACTGGGGTGGCAGAGTGGGCTAAAGAACGGTGATGGATTGGGCCCAGATCTTTTGACTGGGTGTGAGTGTTTGATTGATTCAGATGCTCCGTCCATCACCACCTCCTTTTGCACCGCTTTTCACCTCTAATAGTGGCATTTCTAAAATCGTAATAACAAATCCACTTTCACCAATAAGCAGGATGTATTACTACTATTCCAAACATACCAAATATGGCCATGCTACCCCTTTCATATTAGAAATTACCACTGAAATACATATCAGGGAATTCCCAATGCAAACTTATGAGAGGTCAACCTAACAGCAGAGAGAAACTAAATAGGCTGCTGGTCACTACCAGGACATGCCACACAACAAAAGGACATGTCCTACCTTTTTTACCTAGACAGCACCCTACCCAAAGTGCTAGCTAGGGCCTACCTTAGGTGTGACTTATATTTAGTAAAAGGAGAGTTGCAGACGTGGCAACCACTTCAAATGCCACGTCACTGCAGCAGTAAACTGTGTGCACAGGTCCTGTAGCGGCAGAGGCATGAGAGAGGTTTGAAAGGCTACTTTGGTGGATGGTGCAAGTAGCGCTGAAAGCCCACTATTAGCATTTAATTTACAGGCCCTGGGTATATGAAATACCACTGTACAAGAAAGGTACAGGTATATTGAGTCAGGTGTAGATCAATTATACCAAGTTTTCAAGACAGAGCACATGCACTTTAGCACTGATCAGAATTGGTAAAGTGCTCAGAGTCATAAAACCAACAAAAACTGGTCTGAAAAAATACAGCAGGAAGGCAAAAAGTGTTGGGATAACCCTGTAAAAAGGACCAGTTCCAACACTGTTTTATTATATAATGGAAATCTGCTCCTTCATAAGACCGAGTTTGTACATCCTATGGATAGGCCAAAGACGGGCCAGCTGGTAGGTGTTAGACTCCGAGCTGTGACTTAATGATCCACATACAGACGAAAGCCTCTCTATTGTTACCCATGAGTTCTTAGAAGGATGATAGGCCTTTCAGTGTGTAAAATAGAAGCCATCACCAAACCACACAATACCTTGTGATCCTAATTAATCAAGAGGAATCCCAATGTCACTAAAAAAGCTGTTCATTTCCTGCAGAAGCTCAAAAACAGGGGGGTCCATCAGTGACAGCTGATGACAAAAATTAGAGTGGGCAGATATATAATGGAGCGTTCATGAAGTCTGGGATGTTACAAGCTCAGTGGTCCTACTTTTGAACTTTTTAAGAAATGGACATAATATAGTGAAGGCTTCTTTCTAATATGCCATCTTTGTATTTCCCTTTTGGTGTAGCATCCCCTGGGGCTTTATATTTCGCTGGTAAAAATAGGTCTACAAATCTGTTTTAAAGCACAACCTTTTATTGCATGACATGCTTTAATGAAAAAATTTCCATGCATTGGCATACGCTACGGCGAAATCGGCATAATACTTGTGCCAGCTTCTCACCGTTGTTTCTGGAGTTGGCTGTATGTGCCTTCAACTGTTGGAAATATGCGGATAGCAAGTTCTAAAATAGTCACTTCCTATGAGAAACATACTTCCAGGATTACAGCACTGAGCGAAAACCCTGTCAATAAAAACAAGAATGTTGAATAGAAAGAAGCATTTCGAAACAGAGTTCATATTTCACCAGCATTTCAACCTCACTAAACATGGGAAGCGAGGACAAGGAATGGCAACAACAAATCACTATAGCTGTGAAACTCAGTTGCCCTGCAGGTAACCTTCCACCCAAAGTAATGCCAAGGCCACATAAATATATTTTATTACACCCAACATTTCAAGAGCCTAATTTACGATAACAAAGTTGTTTAAGTGAGCGGATACAGCCAAGTAAGTAATGTCCTGCTGCATGGAGGTTGGCTTCACTTCTGACCTATCCCTAAATTAAATAACTTCCGGGTCACACTTGCTTGACCAGTATCTCGTAAGCAACAACTAGATACAAAGGCGTGTGATGGCCACTATGTGCAGTCTTCATGCACTGTGTTAATATTTTCATCAGTAAAATGTCAGGAGACAGCAGCATACTACAAGGGGGAGTTCTTGATTTACTCTAAGTCCTGCTGGAATACCGCATATATGCCAAGTGCCTCTTTTAGAGTCTCAGCCACTTCCATGTTCAAAGGGACACCTAGGATTTGCATAACCAGATTTCCCTCGTGCAAAGTGCCGAAGTTGTATAATTAGTTTAGAATGTAGCTCAAATCCCACAAGCAATTTCAGACAGATGCAAAACTGAAAACCTGCTTTTTGCACATTTCCACTGAAGACACCTTCTGTAGTGATTCATACTACTCAAGTATTCACCCTTTTGACGCTGGCCAGATGTGGGATCTTTTTTTAGCCATTTATTAACACATGACTGTGAGAGAATTGAGGTTCTGAGGGGCATATTATCAAGGGGGTTTATCTCCGCTTTTTTGGCTTTAAAAGCCAAGAAAGTGGAGATAAAATGATCTCCCTATTACCTAGCTGTCGCTAACACCAGTTAGCGACAGCTAGTAGGAGATAGCGACCATCTTGGGCCCCATTTGCATGTCAGTGATATTTATCACTAATGACATGCAAAGTGGGCGTGCCAAGATGTTAGCGACTGGAAACAGTCGCTAACATCGCTATCTCCTATTACCAACTTTTGGAGATATTCGCGCTAAGCGCGAATATCTCCAAAAGCTAACACCTGCCCTGAGCAGTTCTTAGCCATGTTATCCAATGGGAGGTGGATAACATGGCTAAGAGCATTAGCTCGGTAATGCATGAATATGGCTGACTTTTCAGCGATATTCATGCATTGCGGACGTTTTTTATCGCATTTGCGATAAACCTTGGTAATACCAAGGTTTATCTGTGATAAAAATCGCCACAGCTCAGCGGTAAATTTTTGTCCCTAACCAAGCAATAGCGATAATCATCGCTATTGCTTGGTAATATGCCCCTGAGTTTCTTCAGTCACAGCTGTGGAATGAGCATTTCGTCTCACTAATAAGAGCCACATAAAGCAAAAACATGCAAAAGGGTCCAAAGTTTAACAAGCATTTTCAACGCAAACGGTCTCGCGAGCTTTTAAGCTATTGGCATTAAAAATGACAATGCCTGTTATTTATGTGTTTTTAAAAGGAACACATATATAAAAGGCAATGTTGTTTTTAATCCCATGAGCTCAAACCCTTGCAAATGTGAGACCACTGTATTGGTTGCCACGCCCCCTTTTTCTTTACGTTGCTCGCATATTCAGGTTACCGTGAGCAGTGTGTGAACAAAGGGGCATGGACAACATTAAAGGGAAAGCATGTATAGTGCTTTCAACCAAAGTTAAAAAATATATAAGTAAATTCAAAAGGTTCTGTAGCGCGGCTGCTAAAGTGAAAGCGGACCGCACCCTATAATAAATAATTAAACCCTGCGCTGTAATTTGAATAAAAACACATTACTATTCAATCAATCAATCAATAGAAAACTTTATTCGGTTTATAGTACAAACCATAAAAGTTACACATCAAAACATTAAAATGAAAGCTGGCGGGTGCTGCAATATCGTGGGTGGAATAGAGGAAGAGCATTAAAGAAAATAGTGCTCACCAACTTATGAAGCAGATCGTGTAACAACCGAAGTAAAAGGGCCAGTCCACATGGGAGCTTACAATTGAAGACAAGGCGGTACTAAGGAGGGACTAATAAGCCTATGTATGGATAAGAAGCCAGCATTTACGAAGAGCAATGACATAAGTCAATGACAAATATGGGCGGAGAGTGGGTCGGGTTTCAAGTGTATACTCCCATTCAGCATGTCGCAGAGCAGCGCATGCGCTGCCCAGGCTGGACCTAAAAAAAAGAGTTGATGGAGCATCGACCTGGGTGAGATCCAAACAAAATACAACAAAATATGGCCAATAAACTCAATGCCACAGAATATACAGTAATCTGTGGGTTGCCCTCAAAGCTTAAACATCCAAATGAATCAATTCAGAGTTAGGGAATAACCGTTATGCATAGGGTTTCTAGGCATTAAATATTATCTGCAAGCTTCCTACACACCGATTAGTGATGAAAGGATTAGAGGTCCAGAAGTACTATTTAAGTGGCGGCAAATTTGCATTCCAGTTTTTGTGACCATTATTTTATTGGCAAAATGTCCTATATACAAAAAAATCAGATCACAAAATAGGAAATTGAAAGGGGTCGCAAAATAACCTGTCTAATTATTATCTAGACTGTTGCAAATTGTACCCTCCGTGTTTGGCTACTATCACATTCATGGTGGTCTGAAGTCACATTCATGGTGGTCAACAACAGACCACCATCTCTATGATCTGATTCTCAAACTGAATTTCGCTTTAAAAGCAGCCAGAGGTCCTTAAAGGAACTCAGGCTACTTAAGAAAAAAAAGATTTTTAGTTTTAGAAAACTTCAGCGAGCGCACTGGAGCACTGCCTACCCCATCGGAAGCTGCAACTCAGATTCACAACGGGTAAGGAATCCAAAGGGGAACTATTTCCCTTTATTAATCATTTACCACCTCAAATTGCATGTATCCTGTAGATAGGCTTGCTTCTCCTGCACTAGGGGTTTGAGATAGAAGTCACACAATTGTGATAAGGGTTCTAGAATAGATCCGATACCCAATACAATAGGCCTGCCTGGGGTGGATGTGTGGGTTTATGTATTTCGGGGAGTATATAGAAGTATGGTGTGATTGGTTGGTCCTTGTTCAGGTAGTCAGCTTCCTGTTTCGAGATCCAGTCATGGGCTATGCCCTCTTACACTATGGATGTGATTTCCTTTGAGATTTCCATGGTGGGGTCCTTTCTCAAGATCTGGTAGTTTCGTCGGTCAGATAAGAGATGTAGACCCTTCTTGGTGTATGTCTTCTTGTTAAGGATAACGATGGTGCCCCCTTCATCCACCAGCTTGATTACAAGGGAATGGTTGTCTTTAAGATGTTGTAATGCTTCCTTTTCAATGTTATTCAGGTTAATGAAGGGTCGATGCTCCGGCCTACTTAGGGTTACAAAATCAGGCCTTTTGTATCAGGAATCGGGTCTATTTTCGAACCCTTATCACCATTTTGTGACTTCTATCTTAAACCCCTAGTGCAGAAGATGGAAGCCTATCTAAGGATACATGTGTTGTTCTGAACCTTATCAAGGAGATTGAATTCAATCTCCAAAATTAATTCTTGCTGGGCATGGACATTGAGGCCCTATAAACGAACATCCCACAGAGAGAAACACGCAGGGTGTTGGAAGACATCTTGTTCTGAGAGGAATAGTTATATCAAACCACAAGGGCCTTCATCCTCAGTTTGGCAGAAATTGACCTTTCTAGAAACTTCTTTGAATTTGATGGTACCCTATATCTACAGACCCACGGCACATTCATGGAGAGTACCTTCACCCCCAGTCTGACTGGCTTGTATGAAGGAGCATTCAAGATTACCAACATCTACAACGAAGGAAACCCATGGTCACAGAACATCAGACTATGGCGCAGTTTCATTGATGATGTCCTGGATATATGTAGGGGTGACAAGTAGTCTGTTCAGGGATTCCCAGAGTGGTTGAATAGTCGCAACCCTTTGCTACATTTCACATCTACCCTGACTAACATAGAACTACCATTTCTGGACTTGGTCATCAAACCAAAAGAAGGGAAGGTCTCTACCCATGTCTACGACAAATCCACAAAAAAATACTCTCTACTCCCCTTTTAGCGTTTCCATCCTAAATACCTTAGGGAGAATCTACCAGTAGGACAATTTTTTCAACTCCGGGTGAACTGCACTGACAGAACGACTTTCAATGAGGAAGCTGAGCTCCTGACAGAAAAACTCCACAGAAGAGGAAAGAGTGGTTTAGAAAGCCAGGAAGAGAGCTATAAACACGAACAGAGACAATTTACTGGAGAAAGTGGAAAAAACGATAGTGACTAAAACAGTCTGTGTTACCTCGTTTAACACAGCCTTACACCATATAAAACGGTTAATATTTAAAATGTGGCGCATACTCAATTCAAATGGGCTTGATTTGGAAAAACCTCTGTGCTCCTTTAAGAGAAGTGCAAACCTGGGGGATCAATTGGTCCACACATGACCCAGGGTTCCCAAACCCAGTGGCACACGAGGTCCAAGGGTGCTACCTCCAATCATGGGACATACCAGATGTGGTTCATGTTATATGTGCCACCTGACAAAAGATTCAAAGAATGTAGATGTGGGACTGCCACATCCCTGGGAACAGAGAACACATACGAACTGTAACTCAGATAACGTCATCTATCTTATCACATGCCCATGTCGGAAACAATATATTGGCATGACTACGAGAAAAGTTAAAATACGCATTATGGAGCATAGGCGCACCATTAAAGGCCAAAAGTCATACACAAAACTCACAGCACATTACCTGGAAGAGCACCACACAATAAGTGACCTAGCATGGACCGTGCCGGACAAACCCAGACTAAATCAAAACTTGGGAGACAAAAAGAGACTGCTTCTGATGAGAGAACAGAAGTGGGTGTACAGACTTAAGAGCCAAGATATTGGATTAAATGATAACTTCCAATGGAACACATTAAATAGATAGGGTTCAATGAGGCCCAAGTTAGCCCACATCACCCTGCGATCCAGATTTGTAGTCTCATGCCCAAGGTAAAAACGAAATAACATACCTCAGTGTGCCCCCGGGATACAATCTAGCGCCCCCTCAACGACACAGTTTGAGGGCAATAGGTAGCAAAGCATATCCCTTAACATATGCTAATGGTAGTGGTATTCCATGTGTGGCACCAACCTCACATCAGGTGCCCATGAATAGCACAGGTGGGTTTTGTGGGGAACAGCGAAGTCCTGTCCACTTCGTTCCCACCTTTTAACACTACACACCAGTAGAATTGTCCCCCATTGCGGACTAAGTAATATAGTAATCACCCTCAATTGCTGGGTAAGAAATAAAACATAACAGTAGGAGACTCTCTGTAAAATCTATTTTTCCATAATGCATAGTGATAGAGTGTCCCCACTCGTTGGATTAGAAAAAAAACATTTCACCAGGGAAGGCACCATAGGAACTATTTTGCTAATATACACTGTGATACAGTGATGCCCATTAACCACACTGAATAACTGTTTGGATTACGGTGGAAATGGGATTCTGACTCAACCCCTAATCCAAACTTACACTTGGTACAGTGGTAGTGTATACGAATAAAGGTGACCCCGGGTATTGAAATAATAAAATAAAATATTGCGCTAGGAACTACTTGCTGGGATTAAGAACTTTCACTAACCCGGTGAAGTATCAGTACGTCACAGTCACAAGACAGGGACACTGGTCACATGTCCGGAAATCTTCCCTTTATGAGTGGAGAAGGAAAGCAGCATCTCACTACCTACACAGCAAGAGCAGGACACTTTCGGGGCAGACCACCCACCTTGATTAAGTAAGGAGTTGTAGGGAGAAATTCTGCTGGGCGGAACCACGACTAGATGCCTTGTCCAGTAGCAGGGATGTCCCCGCTATGAGAGATCGCACAAACACGCTGGGCCACTTTTACTGGTACCAGGTATTTCACTGGGATATATGATGTTACAACGCGGACTTTTACTCCGCATACTGTTACAACGCGGTTTTTACAACGCGGATACTGTAACAACGCATGTATTTACAACGCATTTTTTTACAACGCAGGTACCTTTACAACGCAGACCATTACAACGTAAGTATTGGTAAGTATATGTTAATATTAATAATATAATAGTAACTTAATTTTAAAAATATAATTTAATGTAATTTTAAATAATTTAATTTCCGTTAATTATTTTAAATTTAAATTAATATTACTTTATTTTTACCATGTACCCCTGTACCCCAGAAACTGAAAACTGACCCTAAACCCCAAAAATAAATTAAAGTAATTTTATGAAATATAATTTAAATTAATTATTGAAAATAAAAAAAATATAACTTTATTTTTACCCTGTACCCCTGTACCCCAAAAACTCAAAACTGACCCTCAACCCCAAAAATAATGCAATGTAATTTAATTTAATTTATTTACTATTAAATAATTTAATTTAAAATTAAATTTAATTTATTTTTACCCTGTACCCCAAAAACTAAAAACTGACCCTGAACCCTAAAAATACCCCTTTACCCAAAAACTGAAAACTGACCCTGAACCCTAAAAATACCCCTTTACCCAAAAACTAAAAACTGACCCTGAACCCTAAAAATACCCCTTTACCCAAAAACTGAAAACTGACCCTGAACCCTAAAAATACCCCTTTACCCAAAAACTAAAAACTGACCCTGAACCCTAAAAATACCCCTTTACCCAAAAACTGAAAACTGACCCTGAACCCTAAAAATACCCCTTTACCCAAAAACTGAAAACTGACCCTGAACCCTAAAAATACCCCTTTACCCAAAAACTGAAAACTGACCCTGAACCCTAAAAATACCCCTTTACCCAAAAACTAAAAACTGACCCTGAACCCTAAAAATACCCCTTTACCCAAAAACTGAAAACTGACCCTGAACCCTAAAAATACCCCTTTACCCTAAAACCCAAAACTGACCCTAACCCCTAAAAATACCCCTTTACCCCAAACATATAACATTTAAAAAATAACTATATACTTACCAATACTTACGTTGTAATGGTATGCGTTGTAAAGGTACCTGCATTGTAAAAAAATGCGTTGTAAAAACATGAGTTGTAACAGTATCCGCGTTGTAATGGATGCGTTGTAACAGTAGTGCGTTGTAAAAAATGCGTTGTAACAGGTGCACACCATTTCACTGTGCATTTGTATCAAAAAGAGGGGCATTCACTGAGCAGGCAACACTTGGAGGCTTTTACAACCTAGAGGGCCTTATTTATTTATGTATTTTATACACATCAGGACATTGTTTAAATGAATTACCAATCCTTGCATGTTCATACGAATTACCATGCTACTGTCTAATCCCATTTGTCCATGTTGAGTGTGACTACAGGGGGTCTCTCCCAAATTCTCACCAGTTTTAGCTTGTAGTATATGGAATTCAGTGAGTTTATTTTTATTGCGCAGCATCAGTGAGCGCAACAGATGTGCATTGGAGTTCCGTCTAGGCAAGTACAATCCCTTGCGAATGAGATTAGGTAAATTATCCCATTATTGAATGGTGGTTCCTGAAATTGGCATTATGGTAACATTCTATACTGGTTTGGTTATAGGGAGCACATTGGTGGTGCGTATCTGCTTTGTCAGATGCAAGCTGATGAAAAAGGATTTCGAGTGTCAGAGCATGAGCACTCAATAGGGAAGCCCCAGCGCCATCCCGCCCTCACAAGAACTGTGCGACTCACTAGCCATCTTCTTCCACCGCAAGATCGCTTATATCCACGACAGCTTCAACACCACGACCGCCCCTGACTGCACCAGACTCCACCTCCCCTGTGAACACCACGAGCGCCAACCGCCTGACCTCCTGGTCCAACGTCAACTACGACGAGACACGCAAGGTCATGAACTCCTTTCACTCAGGATCTCCGTCTGACCCGTGCCCACACCATGTATTCAACAAAGCAGACGCAGCCATCGCACCCCAACTACAGAAGGTCATCAACATCTCCTTCGAAACAGTGACATTCCCGGAAAGCTGGAAGTGCGCTGAAATCGATGCCCTCCTCAAGAAGCCCAAAGCGGACCCCAAGGACCTCAAGAACTTCAGGCCCATTTCCCTGCTCCCGTTTCCGGCAAAGGTCATTGAGAAAATCGTCAACATGCAACTGGTCCGCCACCTCGAAGACAACAACATCTTGGACCCATCCCAGTCCGGATTCAGACGAAACCACAGCACCGAGACAGCCCTCTTCGCCGCCACAGACGACATCAGGTGCCAACTAGACAATGACGAAACATCAGCCCTCATCCTCCTGGACCTGTCAGCCGCCTTCGACACAGACTGCCATCGCACTCTATGGACACGCCTCCTAGAAGCCGGAATCCAAGAGAATGCTCTTGACTGGACAACCTCCTTCCACTCCGGCAGAACCCAGAGCATCTGCCTCCCACCCTTCCGATCCGAAGCCACCGGCATCATCTATGGCGTCCCCCAGGGCTCATCCCTCAGCCCAACGCTGTTCAACATCCACATGGCTCCCCTCGCACAAGTGGCCCGCCATCACGACCTCAACATCATGTAATGTAATGTAATGTATAGGCATTTATATAGCGCACTACTTACCCGGAGGGTCCCAAGGCGCTTCGACCGCTGCGAAACCCTTCCTGGCTTCCCTGAGAGATGGTCCCTTAATGGGTATCTCCAGGGTGAGACCAGGCATCCCCGGCGGTCTGGTGGGGCCGTTAGTGAAGATGAGGCAAGCTAATGCCCAGAGTTGCCGAGTGTGATCGCTGATCAGAGTGGGCACCGAGGCGAGAGAATTATCGAGTCCGCTGACCCTGGTCCAGAAACCTGCCGCGCCGGGAATCGAACCCTGGTCCCGGGCCGTCCTCTGCTCTCGGGTCTGCCGCCTCTAACCAGTGAGCCACACTACTTCACTCCTACGCTGACGACATCCAGCTCATCCTCTCCCTCACCAAGGACCGCACACCGCCAAAACCAACCTCCATGAGGGAATAAAGGCCTTCGCCGATTGGATGAGGAGCAGCCGTCTGAAGCTGAACTCAGACAAGACGGAGATCCTCATCCTCGGATCCACCCCCTCAGCCTGGGATGACTCCTGGTGGCCGACCACACTGGGAACAGCACCAACACCCACCAACCATGCACGCAATCTAGGATTCATCCTCGACTCCTCCCTCTCCATGTCTAAGCAGGTCAATGCCGTCTCCTCCTCTTGCTACAACACCCTCCCATGCTCCGCAGGATCTACAAGTGGATCCCGACCGAAACAAGAAGAATGGTTACACAGGCCCTCGTCAGCAGCAGACTGGACTACAGCAACGCACTCTACGCAGGAATCCCAGCCAAACACCTACGACGACTACAACGCATCCAAGACGCCTCCTCCCGATTGATCGTCAACGTCCCCTGTCGCAGCCACATCACCCCCCACCTGAGAAACCTACACTGGCTTCCCATTGACAAGAGGATCACCTTCAAGCTCCTCATCCACGCACACAAAGCACTCCACAACGCCGGACCAGCCTACCTGAACAGCAGACTCAGCTTCCACACCCCCACCCGCCAGCTCCGCTCCGCCAGCCTCGCCCTCGCCGCTGTCCCCCGCATCCAACGAATGACCTCCGGCGGCAGATCCTTCTCCTACCTCGCCGCCAAGACCTGGAACACCCTCCCTACCCACATACGGCAGACCCAAGACCTACTCGCCTTCAGAAGACTCTTCAAGACCTGGCTCTTTGAGCAGTAGCAGCACCTCTCCCCCCTCCACTCAGCGCCTTGGGATCCTCACGGGTAAGTAGCGTGTTTTACAAGTACTCTGATTGATTGATTGATTGATTGATTGAACCTATGTATGAGTAATTTTATTCCATCCTTTTTGTGTCTTCCCCCTCAGACTATCAAGTTTGAGTTACATAAAGGCACCCTTTGATTGGAAGTAACAGATTCCAAGGATACCTAACCCAGGTACAGAGGGTAACACATTTTTGGGATCCATAGGGTCTGAGGAATGCCGGTGTACCCAACACTGTGGGCACTTATCAAACGCCAGAAACATGTCGACACCTTGGCAGTAAGGAGGGGTGAAGGAACTCTTTATCTTATCCTATTACCACCATCCTTCATGTTTTTTGACCTAGCTGGTGGGCCTAGGAATAAATTGTCGAGAGGGGGCACCACCTAGCTAGTTTTAACCTTCACTGTACTTTGCTTTCAGTGATCCCAATAAATATATATATTTTTATGTTTGCATTGTCTTCCCCTCCCTTTGCTAGACGCCAGGCATTGGTCTGCGCAGGGGTGTACTGAAGCAATCCCAATGATGAAGCATGTCACAATTTTGTGAGTGAAGGCAGTATTTTCTCACAGAGCACATGCCATCCTTGGATCACTTTTCCTCCCTTGGATTACATTTCCCTACTCCTGTCTGTGTGTTATCGTTATGTGATAAGGGAGGTCAAAGTAGTGGATCTTTGCCTCACCCCCCTTCTCAGTGTGCCAGACTTAATTCTCTTTCACTGCAACCAAACCTATGCATCAGGATTATTTTACTGAAATCAGATCAATCATCTGCAGTGGTGGCTGCCAGCTATCAGAAATGATGCGGAAGGTCAACTACTGCTGGAACATACACTACACACAAAACACACATAACACTTACCTGACTGCGCTCTTCACTCTGGACCCGTTCTTCCTCTTTTCTGCAGAACGGGACAAGGCGGCTTGCTTAACTTATCACGGCACTGCTCTGCAGAGCCAGGATTGGATGGAGGGTCCTGGCTGGATCTCCTTCAGGCCTCTTAGGCCTGCGCTTGGTTTCCATCCAGCGGTCTAAGACAGCTAGGTAGAGAGCTTCAAAATGTCCTGTCACTTTGGACGGCGCAAGTGATATGTGCTTCCTGTCCAAGTGAAGAAACCACCACTGATCATCTGTGAACTTGAATGCTTTGCAGTCTTGGGGTATATTTTGAATATTTTAGGAACATGATAGTAATACTTGTATTCCATCAGTGGCCTGGTCACCCTGCACTAAAACTTTGTGGATGTAGGAACAGAGGGCTCGATTGTGGTGAAAATCCACCTGGTAAATTCTCTGGGAAATTAATACATTACTGGAAGAGTATGCAATGCTCCCCGTTGCCAGCAAGCATATTCCCCTTCCTTCATCCGCCTTCCAAACACCACCTTGCACCAGCCCCTACACATATCTGCAACCTGTGGGGCTCTGGATTGTCATGCGTTGGGGTTTGACGGGTTCCCCGGCTTGTATGACAAATGTGTGCTATGTATGAAAATCGAGTCATGTCGAAAATATAAATACAGTAATATGTCAAGTTTTTAGCTGCCACTACCGCAGACTTACCTTTCTGTGTAAGAGCAGGAATAACCCTTTAAAATCGTTGTATCCCAGTGCATCTCTTTTTAAGCGGAGAGGTGGTCATTCTAGGTCACATATGCTGGGAGGAGCTGGCACATGTGGATAATCTTAACAGGATGTACGATAGCTTTCCTCATTATAGGCTACCAGTCAATCTGCAGGACACGCTATAGCTCTCTACAGGGTACTTTAATTCTGTTTGTGGTGGAAACTTCGGCTTTTTCTGTAATGCATTGATACTATAGAAGCGTAAGTGGCTCTCTTACCCTCTCCTTTTCCCTATCTCTCAAGGCGCTATAGTACTCTTACTGGGTACTATAGATGGGTATAGTAACCCACTGCCCTTGCCTGCAAGTGGATCCCTTCCCCCCTTTTAAATTTTGTGACTGGTTCTTCTGCCTCAGTGAAATACAGACAAGTGGCTTTAAACAGTCGGTCCACCTTTCACTAATGTTCACAGTGTAGGCCTGGGCTCATGCTTGCACTTGGAACAGCATCTTTGCTTTGATGTCACACATTCTCCTGGTCATCGCTTGACACACATATTTAAAAGTGCACCATGGTGCAGAGTAGGGCAGTGCACTATATTTATAATATGGTCAGAGACATATGAAAGTGTACTACTAATTTTTGGTTTATACTATTTAGTGGTGTTTGGCAACAGTAAAAATGACATTCTCTACATGTCAAAATGAAAGCTTATGATATCATTGCAATGAATAATTATGGGTGACCTTTAGGGCCTTACTAACAAAGCTAAGTGTGTGTATGTAGATCTCCTCAAGTGTAGATCTACACCTACACTTAGGTTTAAATCTCTTCATATATGGAATTTACCATTTCCTTATGTAGATTTACACTTAGATGTAGACTTAAAAGTTCCACCCCCTCAAATGAAGCAGTGGAGATACAACAAACACAATTAATGCCCAAAAAGTCACAATTATATACTTTTGACCTTTTTTTGGAGGTCTCCGCCACAGGGGTTGAGTTCTCTATCACCAGGGAGGACATCTCCATATAGAAAACAATATGGAAATGTAGAAACAAAAGTTTTACATTAAAAAAAATATTTAAAAATATTAAAGCACATTACCCAAACTCCTATTCACCTGGGATTACCCCAGTAACAAGGAAAAACACACCTGCAATAAAACTTAATATATAATTGCAATTACACTTAAAATATGTATTTGTTATCAACATTTTTTTTAATTAAACTAAATGCTAATTTTCTCTCATAGTTGTGTTTACTGATTTGTGATTTTACTAAATATAAAACTTACAATATATTTAATATGCATATGCCCATTAAAATAACATTTGACATCTTTGATTAAAAAATGTATTTAATGCAAACATAAATATAACTTAAATAAAGCTAATGTAAAATATTCCTTAATTCATTTTATTTGTTTTGCTATGTGTTGAAGTACCAGTTGTTGACCAGGAGTGGTGTTTGACTCACTCCAAGGATGATCTGTATAATTGAGCATGTTTTGTCAGAACTACTACTGTAGTGGATTTAAATGTGTATTTTGTCAATTGCAATTGCCAGCGGACACACCGACCCTGGGGGGGAAAAAGATACCAACTTTGTTGTTCGCGGACGACACATTGATATCTAAGACCCCGGCAGGGCTACAGCGCTTAGTTGACAGATTCCATCACTTCTGCGAAACGCGGGGCCTCATTATAAATGCCAGTTAAACCAAATTTATAGCCTTTAATCCTTATAGGGCATGCAGGAAGGGTCCACTTCTAGGAGGGACCCCCCTCAAAAAGGTTGATATCTTTGACTACTTAGGTGTAAGGTTCTCTGATAAAATGTCTTGGAGACCGCACCTGGGTAAGTTGTTGATGGCCCATAAGCGTACGTCAGGTACAGTGGTTAAAGAACATCGCCTTTCCCACACAAGACCTTTAGCCCCAGCCCTCCAGATATACAACGCAAAGGTGGTCAGTGCTACCCTATATGGCGCCGAAGTTTTGAGATACGATAAATTGGATGAGCTCTCCATAGCAGAACATAAATTCCTAAGAGATCTAGTGTCAGCACCAAAATACATTCCCCTTACCCCACTATTTTTGGGTATGGGTAGGCGGTTGATAAGCGACATAGCCAGATTGCCCCTTTACTATTCCGGGCCAGCATTAGGAGAACACCTTAGCTCTCAACATACGCAGAGGCACTCACTGAGGTCACTAGGCTTGATACCAGGGGGAAAATAGGCTGGATACGCGACACCAAAAAGATGCTTTCTGCAATTGGGCTCAGTGGTTGCTGGGTCAGTCAGAAACCCCCAAGGAGGGAGGTACTTATACACCTCTACTGGGAATGGGTGGACCAACGTGATATTAGAAGAACTAATATGGGGAAATTGACAGCAGAGTTCTACTTACATAAGCAAAGCAGATATTTTGAACCCTACCTGGATTTAATTAAAGTGCCGAGAGATAGAATACTCTACATGCACTTTAGGTACGGGTCTCTCCCAGTAGGGGAGGTGACGGCATAGTGGTCCACCAATAATGGAAAAGATTGCCCTAGTTGTCTGTCCCCTGTAGAAAGCATTGCACATATCCTGTTTGCCTGTCCGGTGTACAAATTATCGTGGGAAAAATGGTTGAGCCCGCTCTACCGGCAGTTTGGAACATGGGATCACCATGTTGCACTTCGCATTCTCAAAACTGACACCAGACCTTTTATATCTTGTTGTGTGGCAAAGTATCTGGGCCAAGCATGGCTGATACGAAGAAAATCACTTGTAAAGGAGATGTAGTAGTTTTATCCATTCAGCCAGCAGCCAATTTTATAAACTATTAGCATTTATTGCTGAAAATACTATCACGCACAAGCACTTTATTTTATATTTTTAAATATTGGCAATCCTCCTAGCACCTTGAAGTTTTCTCTGTGCATTTTAAAGCTATGAATTATTTTCCAGTTTTAACTCGAGTTTATGATGACTAATTGTATTTGTGTCACTGTAACTTTTTTACATTTTAATCTATATGTAGTTTCGTGGTTGTGTTATCTTTGTTTCATGTTGCTTTTATGACTGTTGTGTCGAAATAAAGCTTGTGATGATGATGATGATGAAATTGCAATTGGCTTCATCCCCTCCTTCAATTTCCTTTAACCTCCACCCATTTTATATTCATGTGTCCCTATTTTCCAACTACTTCCCCTTGTCACCACCATATTTGCTACTAAATACTTCTTATGTATCCTTACAAATATAAGAGAGTCGGAGACACAGTCCTCCTGCTGGTGACTTGTTACTTGCATTTTGGAGAAAATAAAGCTGCATTTCTCCATCCTGTTTGCTCCCTCGGTTTCCTTCTCAGGAATCCTTATGTATAGACCCCCTGGCTCTAGAGCTACGTTCACTGATGACCTTCTCAGAATCCTGGAACCCTACTTTGGCAATTCCCATTTGTCCATTCTTGGGGACTTTAACTTTCATTTGGACAACACAAGGGACCCGGATACCATCAGGTTAGTGGACGCACTAGCAGCCTGTGAATGCATACAGCTGGTCAACAGCCCTACTCATCTGGCGGGCCACACTCTTGATGGAGTCTTTACTAACGACGACAGACTGTCTGTTGACACCCCGGTGCCTCTGGTCTGGTCGGACCATTCGGGGATCCCTCTTCTGATGGCCCTTCCTTTGGAAGGGACATCCGATTTGTTCCCCACTACCAGAGGTCCAAAAAGGAGTTCTAAGAACATCACCAATGACACTCTTGAACCATACATAAAGAAGTTCACCTTCTCTTCCCTGGGAGATGTGGAGGATGCAGCGGTATTGCTCTCTGACTCTATCACCATAGCGGTTGATGAGCTGGCTCCCCCGTCTTTTAGATACTCGGCTCGCCGTAAGCCCACTGCTCCGTGGTACACGGATTCACTTAGACTTCTTCGACAAGGCTGTAGAAGACAGGAAAGAAAATGGAGGAAAGCATGGGATCCTATTGAAAGGGAATTACATAAGGGTCTGCTTGCCGATTACAAATCTAGTGTTATCAGGGAAAAGCAACAGTACTTCTCGAATCTTACTACCTCCCTTACTTCCTCCAGGGAGCTTTTTAAGATTGTAGACTCCCTCTGCTCCCTACAGGTCCCAGATCCAGTTGTGGGCTCGCAGGAGCTCTGCAACAACATATCAGAGTTCTTCCATAAAAAAATTGAGGACATCTATCTTGCGCTGGAAACTCAGAGAAACTCCCTAGCCGACTCTTCACTCCAAACCCTGAACAAATTACAAGCCTGGACTAGAGACCACCCGGATAGTCTAACGGTCTTTCCACCACTTACCCGAGAAGAACTTGAGCTTCTACTTGATAGGATCAAATCCTCATCACCTCTAGATCCTTGCCCTTTGAGGATATTGAAGGAATGCAGAGCGATACTGCTCCCGCCACTCCTGGAAGTTATGAATGGTGCTATAACCCAAGGTACCTTCCCCCTAATATGGAAGAAGGCGATAGTGAAGCCTCTACTCAAGAAGCCCACGTTAGACCCGGAACAGCTGAAAAATTTCAGACCTATCTCACTGTTACCCGCTCCTGCTAAGATTCTTGAGACACACCTCAACGTCCATCTTACCGCCTTCCTGGACTCATCTGGGTATCTTGACAGCTCCCAGCATGGGGTCCGAAAGGCGCATAGTACTGAGACAGCTCTGACTATGGTGGCAAATAACATCCGTAGGAAGGTGGACGCTGGCCAAACTACTGTGTTGGTGCTACTGGACCTCACAGCGGCGTTTGACACCCTGTCTCCCTCAACGCTTACATCTCGGTTGAGGGAGGCAGGGATCTCCGGCATGGCTCTGAACCTCCTGCACTCCTTTTTACAGCACAGGGAGCAAAGAGTCAAGCTTGGTGAGTTCCTGCTCCAAAAGGTAAAGTCAGGTTCCCCCCTAGACTTTGCCCCTGCTCGTATCTTGCGAGAAGTCTTCCTACACTGCCCTACCCCCCCCTTACACTTTTAAATGACTCACTCAAATCCGGAGTGGTCCCCACTGCCCATAAATTTGCGGCAGTCATTCCCATTCTAAAAAAACCCGGCGCCGACCCTTCATCCCCTTCCAATTACCGTCCTATCTCCCTCTTACCTTACCTGGCCAAGGTTTTGGAGACCCATGTAACCAGCACCCTGAGCACCTATGTGGAAGCCAACCACTGCCTCTCCCCCCGGCAGGCGGGCTTTCGCCCCCTCCACTCGACGGAGAAGGTAGTGATCTCAGTGATGGACAGCCTACGCGAGGGCATTGATACCAACGTCCCCCAGGCCCTCATTCTTTTAGACCTATCCGCCGCATTTGACACGGTGGACCACTCCATCCTCCTCACCCGTGTCAAGGCGGCGGGCATAGAGGGCCTGGCCCTCGCCTGGCTTAAGTCCTTCCTGAGTGACAGGGCTCAGGCAGTCCATCTAGCTGGTTTCACCGCTGCCTCTCGCAAGGTTGCATGTGGAGTTCCCCAAGGCTCTTCCCTCTCCCCTCTTTTGTTTAATTTATACATTTACCCCCTCATTTTTATGTTACAGCAGCTCGAGGTCACGGTGTTCAATTACGCCGATGACCTCCAGCTAATTTTCGACCTTTCCCACTCCCCTTCCTCCGCTTCAAATGTCCAATCCGTCATGCTGTTCATCCAGGATTGGATGAACTGCAACCACCTCAAACTCAACCCGGACAAGACGGAATTAGTCTTGACCAGAGGTGGTTGCAGTCCCTGGTCCCCTTCTCACTGGCCCTCCTCCCTTGGTGTTCCCCCGCTCCCAGTTCCTAAGGTCAAGACCCTTGGCATCTTCCTGGATCCCTCACTTTCCGTTCACTCTCAGGTTAATTCAGTTGTTTCCTCCTGTTTCTTTTCCCTTCGAATCATCAGGAAGATTTCTCGTTTTTTTTCCTTACCCGCCCTAAAAATTATAGTGATGGCCATGGTGCTTTCGCGCCTCGATTATGGGAACATCATTTACAATGGCGCTCCAGCTTACGCCGTTTGCAGCTAGTGCAGAATCAGGCTGCCCGCCTGATTCACGGCCTGCCTAAATACCATAGAGCTACTCCCCTATTGCAGGCCTTGCACTGGCTGCCGGTGAAAGAGCGTGCTCTGTTCAAGCTTGGCTGCACCACTTTCCAGGCTAAAACAGGCACTGCCCCGGAATTTATCTGTTCTGCCATCACCTCCTACATACCTGGACGAGAGCTTAGGTCCACTCATCAGGCTTTGTTAACCATCCCCCGCTTCAGCAAGAAAAAGACTGGCGGTACGAAATTCGCAGTGCTTGCTCCTGCGTTTTGGAACTCCCTTCCCCCGGAACTCCGTATGTCATCTTCCTATATTGAGTTCCGGAAGGGTCTTAAAACTTTTCTTTTTTCCCGAGCCTACAATGCTTAAATCCCCCTCTGCTCCTGCCTGCTCCTCACAATCCAACAGCGCCAAGAAACCGTGTGGTAAAAGTGCGCTATAGAAATGTTTTTAAATTCAAATTCAAATTCCCCTGCTATGTCCTTGCAGTGTGGGGTGCCACAAGGGTCGGCTCTCAGTCCGACCCTATTTAACATTTATGTCGCCCCCCTTGCAAGGCTAGTAAAATCTCAGGGGATGGAACTGGTGTCATACGCCGATGACACCCAGATTATGGTGTCACTGGCCCACTCAGTTTCATCATCTGCCACCAACTTCAGGATCTGTATGCAGACAGTCTCTGACTGGATGCTTCAGAATTCCCTGAAGTTGAATGGCGACAAAACTGAGATCCTGGTCTTTGGCAAGGACCAGGATATTTGGTCGGATGAGTGGTGGCTGGCCTCACTGGGAACCTGTCCATCTCCCTCCCAGTCGGCAAGAAATCTTGGGGTAATCTTTGACACCTCCTTATCCATGACTCTGCAGGTCAACCGTACGGTGGCCACCTGCCGGGGAGTGTTAAAGATTCTCAGGAGGATTCTTCACTATCTCTCTCCCTCAGCACGTAAACAGGTGGCAGTAGCATTGATAGGTTCAAGGTTGGACTACTGTAATGCGCTTTATGTAGACTCCAACAAGGGGCTCATTCAGCGATTACAGGTAGTTCAAAATGCGGCTGCTCGTTTTGTCTTAGCACTTCCCAAAGCTTCATCTGCTACGATGGCCAGAAAGAGCCTTCATTGGCTGCCCATTCATCTCAGGATCTCGTTTAAGATCCTCTGTCTTGTCTATCGAGCTTTGGCAGAGGGTTCTTCTGACCCCCTTGGTGCCCTGCTGACCCGCTACCAGCCTGGTAGATCTTTAAGATCTTCTGAGATGAATTTGTTGGTTGTCCCACGTGCCAAAAGGGTTCGCTGGGGAAACAGAGCTTTTTCCATTGCTGCTCCCAAACTATAGAACTTGTTACCTCTTGAGATTAAGATGCAACCCTCCCTGTCTTCCTTTAAAAAGGCGCTCAAGACCTGGTGTTTTGTCAGGGCATATCCGTAATTAGGATTAGTCTCTGTTATCTGGTATTATTTGGCCAGGCGCCTTGACGCCCACCTGGGCTTAGTTGCGCGTTAAAAATCGTTTTTCATTTCATTTCATTTCACTACTTTACGTCCTCCAAAATAGCCATTGTGAATAAGCCCCTATGTGTTTATTCTGCATATGCAAGCAGTTCTGCCATACTAGCACTCTGTGTTTTCTCAAGTGAATAGACCACACTTCTTTTCTCCCATGTGTAATGCAGTAAGCAACTGCCTTCTTTTCTTCTTTCAGCTAAGGAAAGGACCGCCTGTCCCACCGCTTCCTAAACTTACACCATCAAAGGAATTGCAACATGAGAATATCATCAGCTTCTTCGAAGACAACTTCGTACCAGAGATTAACGTCACAACACCATCACAGGTCAGACACCACTAAACAGTTTATGTTAGATGTGTTTGAGATATTTCACCTACCCAGACTTTGCATTCCCTCAATTCCTTTTCCCTTGGTCACCACAGAGAATACACACAGACCACTAAAACCACAGGGTACACCTATATGACACATTAGCATTCCTCAATGCTAAACTACCCATTTCAGTCGTACAACGTTTACCTGTTTAGTAGCAAAAATCTGGAAACATTTCATATGTGGGAGATCCTACACGCAGCATTTCTGCTACTATCCTGTTTCGCTAGTCCCCAAAGTGCCTCTTTGACCCTTGCTTTTCCAAACCTCCCTTTTTAGGTCTCGGCCTGATCCAGCGCATGTGCTGACCTGGCCGAGACGTTCGTAGGGGCTTTGAGAAATGCTTCTTTTGTGGCGATCAGCTCACTATCACGCGCACAAGCACGCGCGTGACATGCACAGCGGCCTCGGGTGCTGTCACTTTTGCCGCACAAGCGAGCGCTGTTGCTGAGCCCTTGATCGTGATCACTTTCACTTTCGCTGCCGCGCAGCCGTGTGCCTTTCACGACCGCGCGGCAAATGCTTGTTTTACTTGTTTGAATAGAATATTGAGCTCTTGGCAGAGGGTATATCTGCACCACTTCATTTATTATGGCCGAGATGCTTCATCAATTTTTCATCCAGCCCAGCATTTCCTGCTGAAGGCATCTTCCTTGACTCATTTTTACAGACCATGTTTGCTCCGTTTTTTGGGGGATGTGTTTAAGGGCTTGCTTGCTTTTTCTCCTTTTTATAAGAACATTATTTTTAAAAACAAATTTAGTTCACCATCAAACAGTTGATGCCCAAGTTGTCGAGCTTCAGTTATGGCGCTGTTGGTGCACATGTGTGTGTTCTGATTTCATCTTTACCAGCATGTGCACCCTGCGGTGCGTAAGCCAAATCCGTACATGCCACGGGTTACCTTTTGGACGGCAGCATATCAACACTACAATCCCTACTGCTTAATGTACATGCATGTTTAAGTCGAGCATACTGGATCGCGCATGCCCTTTCTGTCCTGATGCTTTATGTGGTTTATCAAGTGCATGGTGTGGCTTGGAGCCCACCCATTGCTTACTATTGGTTGGCATTCCTTGTCACTCCAATTTGCCAGTTTCTATTTGTGTCCCAGCTTTTCAGTCTTGTGTTTGTTCCTCTCTTGGAGCATTGCCTCTTTTCCATTTGTGTGTTTGCCTGGCATCTGTACTTAATGTTGGGGAACTACTTTTTTGTGTGTGTGTAAGCACATACAGAGAACATATGTTTTTGAGGCCCCTACCATGTGTATTTCCCTCCCCTCTCATGCTTCGGCCTGACCCCATCCACCTCCCTGTTGCCATCACTTATATGCTTCACCATGATGGTTTTGCTCTGACCTTCCACTGTATTGCTTCAGTGCCCCCCCGCCCTCACCTGTGTTGCTTTCATGTCCCCTTTACTCATCCCGTGTTGCTTTCATGTCCCCAGCACTGCCCTGCCCTGTCTTGCTTCTGTGTCCCCTTCCTCCCCTGTGTTGTAAAAATGATTGCTTTATTATTTCTGCTCACGAAAAAAAAAAAACATTAAATTAAAACCAATTCCTTTGTGACAATAAACATAATTCATTTAAAATTCAATGAATCACTCACTTCACATGAAAATCATATCAAAAGTTCTACATGCAAAGGAATATAAAGCAGTAATTGTGATTCTTTCTGCAAAGTCTCTGTAACTCGAACGTCCGACGAGAAGTCTGGGACTATACAATTTATTGATTCAGAGGGTTTTTTATTTGGCTATATATGTATCTCTATACAGGTACACATTTGGTTTATTCCCCATATTTGGGGTTTTGCCTTCCGTACAATATTATATGGGCACTCGTTTGCCAGAAATAATAAATTGATAAAGGACATAATAAATAGATCTGGATTACCCCTACCTTCAGGACGGAATTACACCCTACAAGAAGGTATGTTTTTTCTAAAAATAAGAAATAAAGTTATCCTCGTTAGAAAGAAAATTATCCCTAGGCGAGATGACCATACTGATTCATAATTATCTTGCTACCAGGTACTGCACCAAGAAGACATAGGTACTTTTCTTTTCCCCCTTTTTAATTGCCCTCACTCTATCTATATATCGCCCTCCCTCTATCTATCTATTGCCCTCACTCTATCTATCTATCTATCTATCTATCTATCTATCTATCTATCTATCTATCTATCTATCTATCTATCTATCTATCTATCTATCTATCTATCTATCTATCTATCTATCTATCTATCTATCTATCTATCTATCTATCTATCTATCTATCTATCTATCTATCTATGGAGAAGTGTGGCTCAATGGTTAGAAGAGGCAGACCATGAAGCAGAGGTCAGACCCCGGAGCAGGGTTCAATTCCAGACGCGGCTGGGTCTTGAGCCCAAAATGTCCACGGACTCGATAATTCTCGCTTCAGTGCCAGCTCGAATCACGGGTTCACACTCTGCAACTCCGGGCAATAGCTTGCTTAATCTCCACTATGGCCCCCCGCGGCGGGATGCCTGGCTTTCACCTTGGGGGTGCCCAGTACGGGTTATCTCACAGGGAAAAACCAGGATGGGTTCCCAAAGCAAGCGCTTAGAGACTGTTGGTGATAATGCGCTATATAAATATAAATTACAATTACAATCTATCTATCTATCGCCCTCACTCTATCTATCTCTCTATCACCCTCACTCTATCTATCTCTCTATCACCCTCACTCTATCTATCCATCACCCTCCCTCTATCGCCCTCCCTCTACCTGTCTATCGCATCACCGCAGCATCACTCAGCAGCATCACTCGTTGCCACCACAACCAATTCAACAACAACTGGTTCAAATATGTTCTCTCAATGTTTCAAGATTTATTACAAATGTCACAAAAAGATGTTAATATTTCAGTTCTGTTCTTGGATTTTCGTCACAATAAAATACACTGAACATAATCTTCACAAAAGTTATTTACAAAAGTTTAAGCTATTGCCATTATAAATTACAATGACTTTTATTTAAGTATTAACTATTAAAAAAAATTAAAAGCCATTGTTCTTTGTAATATCAATACATCTAAGTCACGTAAATACAACACATATTTCATTACAAATGCTATAGGTGTCATATTTGTGAAAGTTATAACTATTGGCATTGTAAATGACAAAGCTATTCATTTCGCTATTTTCAAAACCAACACATAAATAAAAAATGTGTCATTTACAATACCAATAGCTCAAACTTTCCTAATGCGAGACCTATTGCATTGCAAATGCTTGTTTCCATCAGCAGCACACTTTTCTAATATCACTATTGCACAATTCTACTGGCCAGTGAGAAAGCAGGGAGCAACACTTCTGCGGCAAGCTATCACATCCAGGAGACTGTCTCACTGATTATTATGTGCAGGTGCCCGTAGGTGAGGGGCACCTGCATACATTTGGGAACTGGGATTGATTTTTCATCATCAGTCGTTGTCCCAGAGAAATAAAGAGAAGAGAGAAAGGACGGGAAAATGGAAATAAAGGGAAACAATAACAAATTGAGAAATCATTAGGGAAAAGGAGCCTCTGGGATTGTGGAATACAGACAGGAGTAGTAGAACAGAGGAAAATCAAGGCATGAGGTAGAATCCAAATGAAGTAAATTAAGCACCGGTACAGTCTACACAAATACATGGCATTTTTGGGCTTTATTCACGGAGGTAAATATGTTTGTAAACATAAGTATTCATCGAAATGTAACTTTTTGTATGCCTACCAGGAATCCACAAAGCAATTCCTAGTGGGCATGAAGGAATTCACTACTGCACTTTTAAAACACAGTTGAGAGGTGGATAGTGGAAATTCTAAGGTTTGGTTTGTTGTGGAAGTTTGGGAATGCCCACCAGCGTATGTTTTTGGACATTAAACAAGTTTTGCCCTGTACAGTAAGTTCAAAATAAACAATTTGTGTGGGTTTGCATTATTTTAGTGATGCAAACCCAGCAACATTTGTTTGTAAATCTGCCCCTCATTGTCCGCTTTTAATCGGATACGATAACTATCCCATCCATAGTCAGGGCACCCATAATTAGAGCCTTAGCATTTATTTCTGCAAGTCTTATGCAGGTGTGAAAGGAACATGAAAACGGGGCTGCTTGCAACAGATTTCTCATTTAGTAGAATGACAGCAATTAAGATCAATATTTCCCTGTAATGTTCTTCTTATTTAGCAGGCTGTAAATCATTACCTTTAACTAATTTTTATGCCAAGAATACAATCAATTGCTACTCTTCTCTAAACAGCCACAAATAACCACTCCTGATTGGCCAAGGCCAATGGGCTGTCATGGTAGGTGCTATGAACCCTGACTATCTTGGAATTCTAATCAACGTATACTTGGCCATGGTCCAACTACAGTATGCTGAATATGCTTATATTTTTGCAAAAAAAAGTATCCTGTGCAGACGCACTGAACATGGCAACAACACAGCAAAGCTTCAGTGCTTTTGGAGGAGAACCCATAGCAGAGGCTTCCCTGAAGTCACACAGATCTCCACCAGGCAGGCAGTCATCTCTAGGTATGGTGGGCTGGGGTCCCTCAGGGCAGCAGGGTACATCCCTCAGCTTCGCTAATGCAACGAATTATGGCTCGCCAAGGGCTAAATAAGGCCTTATGTGTCTTAGCTACCAAAACATGAAGTTCAAGTGTAATAGTTGGGACTGGAGGAAGCACAAGTAAAGAATCCTTTATCTCACTGTGGTGTGTGAACAAGTTCTCAAAGGGGTGTTTGTTTCGAGTAAGGCCATAATACACCACCATGACTTATTGGTATGTCTTGGAAACATTCCTTCTGCTAATACTAGAAGTTCACTGATATTCTTAACCTTCTGATTCTCCACTAGTATAAGATTAGTGTAGCTGGATGTCATTAAATTGCTGCAGTCAAATGAGCAAGCCCTCAAACATCCAACCATGTACCACCAGCATGCACACTTCTCCTCCAGTCTCTATGTGGCTGACATATGTGTCTTGTTTGGATTGTACCATTGAGGAACATTAATGTCCCTACCTAGCTATGCTTTCATGAGTCATACTAATCTTACGGCAGTAGAGCTTTAAGTGGTGTGTTTTCCTACTAAGAGGAGAGTGGTCTTACAGTTTCTAGGAACCAACATAAACACTTCACTTTTTTTGTGACCACTTGTTTACATCACATCGTTGGTAAGATTCACTCTCATAAAATGTGTATGGCTCGTATAGCTACCATTCTGTCCATATGTTGTCTTTTCTTTCTTCTATCTCCCTCCTCCTTTCTCTTCTTTATTGATTCTTTCCTTCATCCTCATTCCCTCCATTCTCCCTTTCTCATCCCTTCGTCTCCTCTTTAAGCCCTATCCTTCTTGCCTTCTTTTTTCGCCCCTCTCTCCTGTTTTCTCTCCCTGCACCATATTTCTAACATTCCTGTTTTGTCTTTCACTGTCTCCCATCTCCTCACATCCTCTTTTTCTGCATCCTTGTTGTTCATTGTTGGTTCTTAGCAAAAACAAGGAGATGATGGACGGAGCGCTGAAACTTTTCAGACCCTCACCCCCAGTCACAGATCTGGGTTAAATCCATCATCGTTCTTTAGCTCACTTCACCAGCCCAGTTCAGACCTGGCTATATGCATATCATTCTTATCCCCCTGCCTCATTTATTTTCAGAGTTTTCTATAGCGCGAACAAGATCCAAAATAGGGTATCAGAGTGCTTCACACTACTGAGTAACAAATTCAAGACAGTTTAGTAGGGTCCTAACAAATAGAGATCTGACATATATGAAGATTGGATAAGTACAATTCGATAAAAACATGGCAAGTAGACATAGGTAGTTCAGTTTGGTGCAAAAGTTCAAGTACAAACAAATAATATTTAGTGAGGCAGTCCTCACAAGGTATCATAGAGACGAGTTTGGAATAGTGTATAGGTAAATTGTAAGCAGGGATGTAATCAAAGGTAGAACTTCCTCAGGATTCAGATCTTGGGATCGAAGAAGTGAAGAGAGTCACTCTAAGAGAGGGGCAAGTCGAAAGGTTTATTTTCTATTTTTCTTTATTTTTTATTTTACAGAGTTTTATATAGCGCGAACTTGACCCGGTATGTGTATCAGAGCGCTTAACATAGCACCAGTTGCATTACATGAGGACACATTCATTTTTGTATGGCACAGGGAGATTAAGTGATTTGCCCATAATCACAGGATGTTCAGCGTCATTGCAGAGACTCGAACCCGGTTTCCCAGATTCGAGGTCAACCGCCCTAGCCATTAGGCCAAAAGATTAACGAGCCCTGGTGGGTGAAGAATGCTAAGGATTTAAGGGAGAAATTTGCTCATCAGAAAGGCTTTAGCTTCCATTTTGAATATTGTCATTGAAGAGATTCTTCTGATGCTTAGGGGAGAGAATTCCAGATTCTTGGTGCAGCTCTGGAGAATGCTCAATCTTATGTTTTTTACTTGCTGAAGCCTAAAGGTTTAGGGAGAAGATTGTCAGAGCACCTAGTGAGTCTGTTTCCCCCTGATATCGTAAGTTTTTGAGCTAGGTATTAGGGGGGTTTGTAGATTAAGGGTTTATGTGTGATGCATGCCAGTTGAGTGCCTTCAGGTGTGGCGGGATGTAGTCTTTTGGCTGAGTGGAATAGGCTTTTAAAGGGGCTGTTGAGGAATTGTGAAGAGGCGATAAAGTTGTACATCCGTATTCCATCCTCGAGACGACTAATGCCTGAACTGCAGCTTCGATGTCGGGATTCTCGATGAATGGTTTTATTTTTCTGAGATACCTGAGTTGAAAGCGGATATTTTTAGCTAGCATGTTGATGTGTGTTTGCATACTTAGGTTCTTATCCAGTGTGATTCCAAGTGATTTGGTGGAGTCCACTAGGATCGGGGTACAGTTTATAGCAGTGATCATCTTTGTCCATTCCATAATCACAAGGAGTTTTGGGGGGGGGGGGAGAATTAGAAGGAATTTAGTTTTTTGCAAGTTTAACTTAAGGTAGTTGGTGGTTAGCCAGTGGACGGTCTTTTCAAGAGCTTTATTTATCATCTTGATCTCTTCAAGGGAAGTGACCTTGATATACAACTGTGGGTCATCTGCGCACATGTGGCAGGATGGCAGGAGATATTCGCCTGCTGAAATAATTCAGTTAGGGGTTTGGCATTGAGGTTGAATAGCACAGCGGATAAAGTAGAGCCTTGTGGTACTCCTCAAAGATTAGGAGATGGAGGAGATAGTTTTTATTCACCATAAACCTTTGCGTTCTGTTTTCTAAGAAGGATTTGAACCATTGAAGGACTGTGCCTGATAGACCCAACCTGTTTTCTATCCTCTCCAGTATTTTGCCATGGTTAACAGTATCACAGGCGAATAAAAGGTTAAGCAGCACTTACAGATAAGTATCATTAGGGTCGAGAGCGAGTAGGGTGTTGTCTACAATATGTAGAAGTGCAGTTTCGGTGATGTGCCCGGGTCTGAATCCTGATTGGCAGTCATCCAGTAGCTTGAAATCTGTGATGTGTTAGTTTAATTGTTGTTGAACAATTTTTTCCAAAACCTTGGCTAGCATGGGAATGTTGGTTATTGGTCGGAGGTTATTGAGGTCAGAGGGGTTTTCTGTAGGTATTTTAAGATGGGGGTGACTTCACCAACTTTTAGGCAATCCGTGATGGAGCTGCCAAGCCAGGTCTTCCCTGGACCAGAATCAAGCATCCTGAGGCCTGGCTTGGCAGATCGGGCTGGACTGTTCCCTTGAGGCACAGGGTCAAGACTAATTTGCATATAACTGGGTCTGAACTGGGGTGACAAAGTGAGCTAAACAATGATGATGGATTCAACCCAGATATGTGACTGGGCATGAGTGTCTGAAAAGTTTCAGCTCTCCGTCTATCATCTCCTTGTGTTTGCTTTGTTCCCCTAATGTGGCAGAGTATGCCTAGGTGTGGGTCCCTTGCTCACTTTGCCACTAGATTCAAGCTAGCCTGGCTGATGAGGGGTGTTACCCCGAAACCTGTCCCAAGATGCTTGTTTCCCGTCCATGAAATACCTGGCTTGGCCGTTTGGGTTGGACTGTTCTCGTGAGGCACAGGGTCAAGACTGATTTGCATATAGCTGGGACTGAACAGGGGTACCGAAGTAAGCTAAAGAATGATGATGGATTCAACCCATCTCTGTGAGTGGGGGTGAGTGTCTGGAAAGTTTCAGCGCTGTCCATTATCTCTGTGTGTTTGCTTTGTTCACCTTAAGTTGGCTGGGTATTCCCAGACGAGGGTCCCTTGCTCACTTTGCCACTGGATTCAAGCTAGCCTGGCTGATGAGGGGTGTTACCCCGAAACCAGTCCCAGGATGCTAGTTTCCAGTCCAGGGAAGACCTGGCTTGGCAGTTGGGACTGGACTGTTCCCATGAGGCACAGGGTCAAAACTGATTTGCATATTGCTGGATTGGAACTGGGGTGGTGAAGTGAGCTAAAGAACGATGATGGATTCAACCCAGATCTGTGACTGGGGGTGAGTGTCTGAAATGTTTCAGTGCTCTGTCCATCATCTCCTTGTGTTTGTATTGTTCGTTCTTCTCTTTATTGCTTCCTTTTTTCTCAGCTTTCCTCATTTTTCTTCCACTTTTTTATGCCAACCCATTATTCCTCCTTTCTTGGCTCTCCCTATATTCCTTCCTTCCTCATCTTTCTTTCCTTCTTCACTTTTCACAACTCTTCCTTTTTTCCTCTCCCTCCATCCTCACCCCACACTTTGGAACATTTCTTTTTTTCCGCCTTCATCCATTACTTCCGCCTTCCCTTCATATTGAGGGTCAGGTCTGCACACATCTGCTCGCCACTGTTAGCAGCTGTACTTACCTGGTTCTCATTTGTTGCATAAATAAGGCATTCTGCAATCTTTCTGTTCTTGGAAAAGTGGTGACTACAGAGGATAATGCCACTAATTGATTTGTGTTCTCGGTAATAACACTTTGATTTCCTTCCTGGGTCTAAAAACAGAAACACCTAACGTTTCACAAGTCTCTCCATTTCTGATTACTCCCTGGTTAATAACAGTGGGTAGTTAATCAGAATGTACACACTATGACGTTCAGCGCTCCAGGAAATCACATTAAAACCATTGCAGACAGATGATATACTAGCAAATTGTTATTTCAGCTTTTTTCACGATCATATTGTCTGGATGAATTATATCTCGCTACTTAGTTTCCGAGTCACAATTATGCTTTTCTTAGAAAACCAACATGCGCCCTAAAATTAGTAACGTTGCATCTCTTCTTTTAACATTGTGCATTTGCCAACAAATAAGCCGCAAAATATGGTGATAGCTGTGTAATAGGAAATGAGGATGTATGATAACAAAACAGAGCATCCCCTCAAACTCTCTACAACCTTTAAAGAACACCTACACATCAGTCATTATTAAAACATTACAGTTGAGTTCTGACATTGCACTGCCTGCTGCCATCAGCTGAGGTGAAGGGCAGGTCAGGTAAGGGGGAGGGTATTTAAAGCAACAAAAATGAGACCTTGCTTTCCTTGTGTATGCTGTGAAATTCTAGGTTACAGTGACAAGCAGAAATAATGGTTATTTTTGTCATTCCCTAGATAATCATAGTGAATATTTCTGCACACTTCTACACATTCTGAGCTACTGCAGGTTTTTTAAAAAGAAAATCTGACTCATATTGAACTGATTCTAATATGTTTTTACAATAAATATCTGAAATGTTTTTGATGTGCTTAAATTTGCACTAGATGTTCTGCTTTTATTCTTCATGCTTGCAAACATGCTCTCTCTTCCTATATAAAAGAACTATGCACCAAGGATTTAAGTGGTTTGTCGGAAAGGTGATGTTGTGACTGTTGCAGCATAAGCATGGTAAAAGTGTTATTTTATGCTTAATCTCTCTTTTAGTACTCTAACCAGATGGGGCCCCTTATGATTAGAAAGTCTACAGCATTTCCATTTACCACATAGGCTACGATCCTCTGACAAATCTTTCTCCACCGTTTGGAGGGGTAGAAATTTGGGAAACCAATACTACGTTACCTTTAAGGACCAGTAATTGATAGCTAAGTCATATAGTCATATATTGGAGATAAAATTAGATACACCACTCTTAAAACCATGCTGTTCAAATAAAGGATAGCAACAAAAAGACCCAACCTCCTAAAGAAGTTTAGTCAAATTAGGAGTATGCAGGCCAAAATTTCTGCAACAGCAACAAAAAACAAATGAAGTAACACCTGCTGTTCTGTCAGAGCTATCTGATTCTCCCTACAACACATTTAAATTATTAGTAACCAGCACAATTTGGAAGAACTAATAGAACTCAATAATAGGCTCATACAAATATTTGATTACTTTGGTTATTTTATTTTTATTTTTTCCTCATAACCACCATATAAACAAAGTACCAAAAGGAATTAGCGGAGAATAGCTGTCTCAGTTTATCTGAAAAACTTGAAGGGACACGAGTCTTATGGGGGCCAAATATCCCTCAGCTTTCAACCGTATTCCAGGGAGGCACAGAGTCTATGATTTACCAATCTGCGGCAAACCTTGGGGTAGTTTTAGCAGCCAAGTGGGGGCCGAGCATGAACCGGATAACGGCTGTTCCATTGGCACAAAGTATAGAAGCATCATAGGAGATCAATCAATGGACCCGGGGGAAAAACAAACCGACCCCCCCCCCCCCCTCCGGATGGATCAATGAAGCCACGAAAGTAGATACCAGAAGGCCCTTTTTCTGTGATTACCAGATCTGGCCAGATCTGTGCATGAGGTCTGCAAAACTGAGTTTTGCCAATCTCTAAAAGTAGGAGGTAAAGGGTCTTTCCACTTCCGGCAGATCTCCCTTCTTGCAAGCAGGATAGCATAAAAGACTAGACATCTGGCTGGATATTGTACGCCTTCTAGGACACCAAATACTATTAGGGGCAAATCTATGGTGACAAGTCTTCCCAATGATTCTGTGAGGGAATTACTGAAATCTTTCCAAAATGTGGTTAATAATGGGCATTCGAAAAACATATGTGTATCTGAAGCAGCGATCAAACCACATTTAGAACAAGACACTGACTGGCCTCCTGCAAATTTAGATAGTCTAAGAGGGGAATAGTATGCCGTATGCAGGGTAAAAATATGATTTCTGCGAAGCCAGGACGGCATGACAATGTTCCACAGAATCTCGAAAGAAGTCATCCAAAGATTTTGTAAATTCTGGTCCATCAAAACAGAGCCCCATAGTGACTCCGGCAGAACAAAGTCCCCATCTGACTCCTCCAGAATAAAGTTATACCATTTAGATATTTCTTTTTTAGTTGGACCGCTGCTTAGTAAATCAGAGATAAATGGGCTATGCCCTCCAAGTTTAAATGTATTCTTATTGGCGGAAGATGTTTTATAGGCTATAGTCCAGCTACGAATCTGTATATATTTGAAACGTGAAAAATTGGGGCGAACCTTGGCTTGCAGATGTTCCCACGAAAGTAAATCCCCCTCATAAAAGAGGTCACCCCACACTTCCAGGCCTGCCTCTCTCAAAGGAATTGCTAGAGTGTCATCAAGCCAGGCAGGATTTTCAGGCAAGCCCCACAACGGAGTTTTTTCACAAAAGTAATTTAATTTTATGGATTTCATTACTTCAGCCCATGTTCTGGCAAGACCTTGTAGGGTCTTCAGTTTGATTTTTTTTTTTTAACTTAGGATTACCAAACTTAAAAAGAAAAGAAGAATGATTAATTCTTTCCCCATCCAACATAGCTGTATACATAAGCCCGACCCCCGAAACTATGGGACCCTTCAACAGCATTCGTGAGTGGGATAATTGAAAGGCCCAAGCATAGATTTTTAGGTCTGGATCCGCCAAGCCACCCTTATCACGTCGCCGTCTTCAGTGGAAGATGATTATTCCAAATAAAAGATGAGATATTAGATTGAAACTTGGCTAAAGTAGTTTGATCAAAGTATAAAGGAATGGTGTTAAATAAAAAGGACATTTTTGGAAGGATAGACATTTTGATAAGATTTGCTCTACCTATTAATGAAAGAGGCAAGTGTGACCATGATTGGAGAAGCTTACGGCAATCTTTAAGAACTGTAGGCAAATTAACTTGGACTAGTTTATTAATGTCTTTTACTATTGTCAAACCTAGGTATCGCATTGAAATGCCTGGTTGGAGTTCCGTTACAGAGTTCTCATCATTCCAAACAAGCATTTCAGTTTTGGCTGCGTTAATTTCATATCCCGACACTTGTCCAAAAGCATGAGCCAATTTCAAGATAGGCGGAAGAGCCGTAGTGACTTCTGATGTTAAGATAAGCACGTCGCGGGCATATAATGCCACCTTCCTCCTCCAACCTTGATGATAAAAAGGTTTGATGGAGACCTCCTCTCTTAGATATTGCGCAAAAAGCTCAATATAAAATTCAAAAAGCAAGGGAGAGAGCGGGCATCCCTGTCGGGTTCCCCTAATGATGGAAAAAGGGCTCGATAGGTCACCATTGATGAGAAGGGATGCAGATGGGTTGCTGTACAACAGGCCTATCCCTCTACGGAACCTTTCCCCGACACCAAATTTGGCCAAGGCTTCCGACAGGTACACCCAGTTAACTCTGTCGAAAGCCTTGGTTGTGTCTAGCGTAAGGGCAGCCAATGGGAGATTGTTAGTTGTTGCGATATCTATGGCACCAATTAAATCATAGGTTATTTCATATAATTGTCTGCCCTTCAGGAACCCCTTTTGATCAGAATGAAGGACAGAAGGTGCGATATCGGCCAATCTTGAAGATAGGACTGTGGTGAAGATTTTATAATCCACGTTCAGAATGGAAATTGGCCTATACGACCCACAAGCCTCCTTGGGTTTACCCGGTTTTAAAATAAGGGTGATAGAGGCGTTATCCCAAGATGTTGGAGGGGACATTCCTTCTAAAAGTATTTGATTGAACAAATTGGTGTGGAAGGGAGCGATCTCCGAGTCCAAGATTTTATATAGCTCAGCTGGCAACCCATCAGGTCCGGATGCCTTCCCCTTCTTACCCCTCCTAATGGCAGAGCTCACCTTGTCCTCTGTGATGGGATTATCCAAGTGTTGAGATTGTTTAAGAGAAAAAGAGGGTAGTGTGATATTGTTCAACCAACTCTTAACAGACTCAGCCGAGATTACCTTGTCTTCTTGATATATTTCTTGGAAGAATTCTCTAAATGCCCTCCTGATTTCATTGTCTGAAGAAAGATTGATGTTTCCTATTTTTAAAGATGCAATGTTGTTCCGGACCTGATCTACTTTGGTCTTCCAAGCCAGTAATTTACCAGCGCCTTCACTATATTCGAAGTGCGCCAACTTACTGGCTTCCCATCTCTGTTGAACCCTCAGATTTAAAATCGAAGCCAGGCTTCCTTTCAAAATCAGCAGTTGATTATACAGAGGATCTAAAATAGACCCTGATCTCAAGTTGAACACGAGCCATATCTGATTCAATGGAAGAAATCTTTTCATTATAATTCTTCCTCCGAAAGGCAAATTTAGCAGCAATCAGCCCTCTGAACGTTGCCTTAAACCAGTCCCAAATAATTCTATTTGAGGCAGAACCAATATTTAATAAGAAGAAGTTCCGAGTCTCCGACTTTAGATATGAGATATCCTCCTCATTAGTTAGGAGAGAGCGATCAAAGGACCACCTAGTCGGGAGTTTTTTACTACGAAGACCTAACACCAATTTAACCGCAGAATGGTCTGAAAGATGCGAAGGAAAGTATTCTATTGTTTTAACGGAATCAATCATTCTTTGAGTAATCAAAATAAAGTCAATCCTTGACTTGTGATGCTATTTAAGATTCCGAAAAGAAACCCCTTGTTGTTTTCCTGACCTTTGTCGCCAGACATCCACAAACCTGTACTGCCTCATAGCGTCTAATAGGAAGAATCTAGTCTTAGACAAAACCAAAGATCGATTATTAGGGGACTTGTCCAAGACGGTGTCCAACACGATGTTAAAATCGCTGGCTAGAATTATAGGTCCTGAAACGGAAAGTAACTGCGAGAAAATTGTTTCCAAATAAGAGGGGTCATCCTGATTCGGACCATATTAGCTGACTATTGAAACTGAAAACTCAGCCATAAGGACTGAGGCTGTGACCCATCTACCGGAAGAATCTACAGCCTGTGAGATTAACTTAGCTTTAACTCCTTTTTTGAAAATAATCTTGTGTGAGAAGTTTGAGTGGTAGAGACCGTAAAATCAATCCATCTATTCTTCTTGGTAGGTACAGACAGTTCTGAATGAGTTAAATGGGTTTCCTGCAGCACCATGACCTGCGCATCCGAGTCTTTCAGATATTGTAGAATTCTATTAGCTCGGGGCTTGGTGCGGAGGCCGTTGACAATCCAGGAAAGAAAACCTACACTACTCATCTCTCATCCAGTAGACCACGATGTAAAAATACTATACCAGAGAGGATATTTATGATCCCATTGATAACTTGCTTACAATTATTGTGTATAATATATGAGTTACCATTCAAAAAAATACTATTTAGGTTATTGGGGACTTTTTTAATATTTTTGCCACCCTTTCGCGCTCACCCGCTCAGGGTGAGAGCCCCTCCCCCCGTGAAGAACCCTTGCATTATCTAACCGGAACAGTGTCCAGTAGATAGTGCCCCACCGGTTGACCCCCTGCAAGAAAGATCACCCGCTTACTATTCAAGTGACTAATAAAGAGTGAAAAAAGAAAAAGTTTTTGAGAAAAAAGAAGAGAATTAATTGAAACTGTGAGCCTCTTAACTAGTGCATATATGTAGGTACATCTGCATCTTGATTTCCATATAAAAAAAAATGGTGGATTAAATAGAAGGTCCTGCTAAGTAGTTAAAGTATAGTAATGGGCGCCTAATGTTAAACCTTGCGAGCCCCTTTGCCCAAACTTTGGTTATTGTATTTAAGATTAAAAATTCATAGCAAAAAGCAGTATTTTGAGAGGTGTGCAGTCAAAATCTCGAGTATTTAATATCGACTGGACAGAATATCGACTCCAGAATATCGAGATGGCAGTAATATCGAGGTAAGTAATATCAATGTCATTTTAGCGATTTTTTGTTTAAAAAAAATATCGAAGTAAAAAATATCGAGTAGTTTATATCGAGTGTTAAAAATATTGTTTATTTGTATTAGTTAAAAATATCGAAAGTTAAAATATAGAGTGTCAGAATATCAAAAGTCAAAATATAGACTGTCAGAATATCGATTTGTAAACTGTAGACTGTTTATAATGTTGCAATAGTTTTTTGTTGTTTAAAATAATTTTTAGGTTTGTTATTTTTTTATATTAAATATAAAAAAATATTTAAGTTAAATTTAAAAAAAATCAGTTAAAAATGTATAATAAATTTTAGGAGCATTGGTTGTGGGTTTTTAGGGGAATAGGTTGGGAAGTGCTTTAAAATATATATTAAATAGTTTTTGAAAATTTTTAAATATTGTAAAATATTGAATACATTTATGTTTTAGGAGCGGGTGGTAGGTTTTTAGGGGAATAGGGTGGGAAGTGCTTTAAAATGTTTTAAATTCAAATTTGGAAATGAAATAAATAAAAAAAAAATAATTAAAATTAGTGTAAAATAATACGTTTTAGGAGCGGGTTGTGGGTTTTTAGGGGAATAGGGTGGGAAGTGTATTAAAAACAATTTATATTAACATTTGATATTAATTTAAATTTTTAATTTTAGATTTTTTAAATAAATTTGAATTTTAATTTGTTTAAAAAAATTTAGTTTTACTATTGGGTTTTGCGTTTATAGGGAATAGGGTGGGAGGGTTTTTTAAATATTTTAAATTTAAATTTTGAATTTATTTGAAATTTTAAATCCAAATTTTGAAATTAATTTTAAATTTAAAATTGTATTACAAATTATATTTTTAGGATTTGGTTGTGGGTTTATATGAGATTAGGGTGGGCACATTTTAAAAATATTTTAAAAAATAATGTTGAAAATTATTTTAAATTTTAAAAAAAAAATTTCAAAAAAATTATAAAATGTAAATTTAAAATTTTTTAATTGTATAAAAAATGTATGTTTTAGGAGTGAGTTATGGGTTTATAGGGTAATAGGCTGGGGAGCGTTTTAAAACAAGTGATTTTTGTTTAACAAAATTAAAAATAAAATTTGATTAACTGTTTAAATTGTTGTTGTGTTAGAAGTGTCATTCATTGTTTTAGGGGTGTATGGTGTGTTTTATTATTAAAAAATCATTAATAAAATATATGTTTTTTAAATAATTATTTTAGTAATTTTTATTTAGTAAAAATTCAACAAAAAATCTTTTAAAAAAGAAATTTTAATATTTTTTAAAAATATTCTACATTATTTTCAAAAGATATTTCGAAAAAGAAATTCAGGACAATTAAAGTAATATTTAATTTCTAAATTAAAATTATAATTATTTATTTAGTTATTATGAATATATACAAATGATATGAATGAATTAATATTTCACAAAAAATATATAAATTGTTTTAATGTCCAGCACCTTACATGAATACATATTTAGTCGAGCTGGAACATTAATTTATATGGGTTGAATGTCCAGCACCTTGTCAGAGTTTATACTTGGTGGAGTGGGAATAGTAATGTATATGGGTTTAGTGTCCAGTATCTTCCCTGAGTTTATACTTGGTGGAGTGGGAATAGTAATTTATATAGGTTGAATGTCCAGCACCTTCCCTGAATTTATATTTGGTGGAGTGGGAATATTAATTTATATGGGTTGAATGTCCAGCACCTTCCCTGACTTTATACTTGCTGGAGTGGGAATAGTAATTTATATAGGTTGAATGTCCAGCACCTTCCCTGACTTTATACTTGGTGGAGTGGGACTAGTAATTTATATGGGTTTAGGGTCCAGCAACGTCTCTGACTTTATACTTGGTGGAGTGGGAATAGTAATTTATATGGGTTTAGTGTCCAGCATCTTCCCTGACTTTATACTTGGTGGAGTGGGAATAGTAATTTATATGGGTTGAATGTCCAGCACCTTCCCAGAGTATATAATTGGTGGAGTGGGAATAGTAATATATATAAGTTGAATGTCCAGCAACTTCCCTGAGTATATACTTGGTGGAGTGGGAATAGTAATTTATATGGGTTTAGTGTCCAGCACATTCCCTGACTTTATACTTGGTGGAGTGGGAATAGTAATTTATATGGGTTGAATGTCCAGCACCTTCCCTGACTTTATACTTGGTGGAGTGGGAATAGTAATTTATATGGGTTGAATGTACAGCAACTTCCCTGACTTTATACTTGGTGGGGTGGGAATAGTCATTTATATGGGTTTAGTGTCCAGCACCTTCCCTGACTTTATACTCGGTGGAGTGGGAATAGTAATTTATATGGATTGAATGTCCAGCACCTTCCCTGACTTTATACTTGGTGGAGTGGGAATAGTAATTTATATGGGTTTAGTGTCCAGCAACTTCCCTGACTTTATACTTGGTGGAGAGGGAATATTCATTTATATGGGTTTAGTGCCTGCACCTTCCCTGACTTTATACTTGGTGGAGTGGGAATAGTAATTTATATGTGTTGAATGTCCACCACCTTCCCTGAGTATATATTTGGTGGAGTGGGAATAGTAATATATATGGGTTGAGTGTCCAGTACCTTCCCTGAGTATATACTTGGTGGAGTGGGAATAGTAATTTAAATGGATTTAGTGTCCACCACCTTCCCCGAGTATATAATTGGTGGAGTGGGAATAGTAATATATATGGGTTGAATGTCCAGCACCTTTCCTGAGTATATACTTGGTGGAGTGGGAATAGTAATTCATATGGATTTAGTGCCCAGCACCTTCCCTGAGTTTATACTGGGTGGAGTGGGAATATTAATTTATATGGGTTGAATGTCCAGCACCTTCCCTGACTTTATACTTGCTGGAGTGGGAATAGTAATTTATATGGGTTGAATGTCCCGCACTTTCCCTGACTTTAGACTTGGTGGAGTGGGAATAGTAATTTATATGGGTTTAGTGTCCAGCAACTTCCTTGACTTTATACTTGGTGGAGTGGGAAAAGTAATTTATATGGGTTTAGTGTCCAGCATCTTCCCTGACTTTATACTTGGTGGAGTGGGAATAGTAATTTATATGGGTTGACTGTCCAGCACCTTCCCAGAGTATATAATTGGTGGAGTGGGAATAGTAATATATATGGTTTGAATGTCCAGCAACTTCCCTGAGTATATACTTGGTGGAGTGGGAATAGTAATTTATATGGGTTGAATGTCCAGCACCTTCCCTGACTTTAGACTTGGTGGAGTGGGAATAGTAATTTATATGGGTTTAGTGTCTAGCAACTTCCTTGACTTTATACTTGGTGGAGTGGGAATAGTAATTTATATGGGTTTAGTGTCCAGCATCTTCCCTGACTTTATACTTGGTGGATTGGGAATAGTAATGTATATGGTTTGAATGTCCAGCACCTTCCCAGAGTATATAATTGGTGGAGTGGGAATAGTAATATATATGGGTTGAATGTCCAGCAACTTCCCTGAGTATATACTTGGTGGAGAGGGAATAGTAATTTATAGGGGTTGAATGTCCAGCACTTCCCTGACTTGGTGGAGTGGGAATAGTAATTTATATGGATTGAATGTCCAGTACCTTCCCTGACTTTATACTTGGTGGAGTGGGAATAGTAATTTATATGGGTTTGGTGTCCAGCACCTTCCCTGACTTTATACTTGGTGGAGTGGGAATAGTAATTTGTATGGATTGAATGTCCAGTACCTTCCCTGACTTTATACTTGGTGGAGTGGGAATAGTAATTTATATGGGTTTGGTGTCCAGCAACTTCCCTGACTTTATACTTGGTGGAGTGGGAATAGTAATTTATAGGGGTTTAGTGTCCAGCACCTTCCCTGACTTTATACCTGGTGGAGTGGGAATAGTAATTTATATGTGTTGAATGTCCACCACCTTCCCCGAGTATATAATTGGTGGAGTGGGAATAGTAATATATATGGGTTGAATGTCCAGCACCTTCCCTGAGTATATACTTGGTGGAGTGGGAATAGTAATTTAAATGGATTTAGTGTCCACCACATTCCCCGAGTATATAATTGGTGGAGTGGGAATAGTAATATATATGGGTTGAATGTCCAGCACCTTCCCTGTGTATATACTTGGTGGAGTGGGAATAGTAATTTATATTGGTTGAATGTCCAGCACCTTCCCTGACTTTATACTTGGTGGAGTGGGAATAGTAATTTAAATGGATTTAGTGTCCACCACATTCCCCGAGTATATAATTGGTGGAGTGGGAATAGTAATTTATATGGATTTAGTGTCCCGCACCTTCCCTTTGTCTATACTTGGTGGAGTGGGAATAGTAATTTATATTGGTTGAATGTCCAGCACCTTCCCTGACTTTATACTTGGTGGAGTGGGAATAGTGATTTATGTGGGTTGAATGTCCAGCACTTTCCCTGACTTTAGACTTGGTGGAGTGGGAAAAGTAATTTATATTGGTTTAGTGTCCAGCAACTTCCTTAACTTTATACTTGGTGGAGTGGGAATAGTAATTTATATGGGTTTAGTGTCCAGCATCTTCCCTGACTTTATACTTGGTGGAGTTGGAATAGTAATTTATGTGGGTTGAATGTCCAGCAGCTTCGCAGAGTATATCATTGGTGGAGTGAGAATAGTAATATATATGGGTTGAATATCCAGCAACTTCCCTGACTTTATACTTGGTGGAGTGGGAATAGTAATTTATATGGATTGAATGTCCAGTACCTTCTCTGACTTTATACTTGGTGAAGTGGGAATAGTCATTTATATGGGTTTGGTGTCCAGCAACTTCCCTGACTTTATACTTGGTGGAGTGGGAATAGTAATTTATATGGGTTTAGTGTCCAGCACCTTCCCTGACTTTATACCAGTTGGAGTGGGAATTGTAATTTATATGTGTTGAATGTCCATCACCTTCCCCGAGTATATAATTGGTGAAGTGGGAATAGTGATATATATGGGTTGAATGTCCAGCACCTTCCCTGAGTATATACTTGGTGGAGTCGGAATAGTAATTTATATGGGTTTAGTGTCCGGCAACTTCCCTGACTTTTATACTTGGTGGAGTGGGAATAGTAATTTATATGGGTTTAGTGTCCAGCACCTTCCCTGACTTTATACTTGGCGGAGTGGGAATAGTAATTTTTATGGATTTAGTGTCCAGCAACTTCCCTGAGTTCATACTTGGTGGAGTGGGTATAGTAATTTTTATGGGTTTAGTTTCCAGCATCTTCCCTGACTTTATACTTGGTGGAGTGAGAATAGTAATTTATATGGGTTTAGTGTCCAGCACCTTCCCTGAGTTTATACTTGGTGGAGTGGGAATAGTAATTTATATGGGTTTAGTGTCCAGCATCGTCCCTGACTTTATACTTGGTGGAGTGGGAATAGTAATTTTTATGGGTTTACTGTCTAGCACCTTTTGTGAGTTTATACTTGGTGGAGTGGGAATAGAAACAACTTTGTAGCGAAATGATTTTTGGTTGGTAGAATACTACAATAATTATTTTTATAAATATATAATAACTATAGTAGTAATTATAATTATTGTTAGTCTACTAAGAAATTGATAAATAACTCACAATATTTATGACATTTAAAAAAATAATGTATAAATAATAAAAATAATATTTAAATTATATTTTATTTGAATATTAAAAAAGTAGACACACACATGGTTAAATGGAAAAATGTAGAAAGTTTATTAAGATGGAAAAACAAATAGAAAGCAGAGGAAAATGTTTTATTTGCAGTACAAATTAATAAGTAAATAGTCTTTATTATAACAAAACATAGCAAGTAAATATTTGCATTTAACGGAAAAAAGGATAAATTGCACTTAAATAATTTTTATGTTTATTCACATATATTCAAAATGTAATTTTTGATAACAAACATAATTACATAGTATACATGTTTTTTAATAACAATTATTTTAAATCAAGTACAAAATATAAATATTTTAATAATAAACATGAGGAAAATAATTATTATATTTGTTGTACATACATTTTTTCATATTTCAAAGTAGAGACCATTGATAGATGCATTTTTATACATTTTTTAAAATAGAAACATTTTTGTGGGTTACAAAATGGTAATAGGTTAATCTAGAAATTAATAAAATTAATATTGAAAATATTCATAATATTAATTTTTACATAGCTAAATAATCAAAAAGAAATGTAAACCCATAGGTAACTTTCATAACAACATTAACATATTTATAAACATAATGTTTCATAGAAAGTTAAATATGAAATTAATTTTTACATTTAAATGAATTACTATGTGTACATATAAGTAATATTTTCTTTTTAACAGTTAGGTAAATAACAGTGTAAATAATTTGTTTAAACAAAGTTCTTTTTATAATTATTTAAAAAAATAATCATGAATAATAACATATTATGTAAGACTAGATTTTCAATTTTAAATTGTTGGAAAATAGAAAATAGATAGCCTTTTCACATATACAGGGACTATTTTTTAACCGGGTAATGTTATTTTGTCTCATTTGGTGACTGAACAGCTCACGGTTGGATGCTGCTTCGCGTTGGAGAGGGTAAGTTTGTTTTAATTATATTCTATGAGTTAATAAAGTGATTTTAAGTGTATTTGTGGTGTATTAAGTTTTAGTTAGATTATATTATCGATCCTAAATTGTGTTTTAGGTGTTAGCAAGAGTGTACGATACTTAGATTTTACCGCGTTTTAGTTCTAGGTGTGTGAGGTATGCCAATATGTTTAAATGTTAGTAAATGGATATGTTTAGAGTACAAATATGTATTTTTATATGTGTATGGGTGTCTTTGTGTGGGTTGGTATGTTTTTTTCTATTTTTTAGGTTATAGTCGCCCTTGAAGTTTTTGGAGGAGGTCCGTGTTTTTTTTTAAGTAGTGTGACGAGTATTATATACTCTTATTTTTACACACATACTTTGTTTTTCGGGTTTTCCAGTAGCGTTTCTTTTTTTAAATAACTATTTTCGGGTTTTGAAGGGTATATCGTGTGGATTACATTGGAGAGGAGTCGCCGTGGATTTGCTTGCATTTTTTCATTTTTTTGGGGCTTCCTTGGATTGTATCGACATTTTGAACGCTTTGGTATGGATTTTTCAACATTGGATTAATTTTAAAGCAGCGACGGAAACTGTAAGTATTTCAAGGAATGTTTTTGGGTGGGAAAACTGTATTAATTTGTTATATTGCTACTTTATATGTAACAGTTTGAAAAAAATGTATCATAATACATATAATATATTTGTTTACAATGTATTTGATAATTTATTTACAATTTGTTAGATATAACAAAGGTAGGAACTGTTATATTTAGAAGTGGCTAATGTTGGATGTATAGTTATGATATATTTTAGAGAATCGTTTTAGCTATCATTGAGAGATATTCTAGTCCTTTGGTCGTTGGATAGAGGGTAACATGGCTTTGGAGTGTGTTATACATTTTTTGTTTGTTTAGTTAATTTAGGTCCAATCAGGGTTACTGATTGCTCCATTCGAAGCTCTTGGTAACTCTGTTCTTTTTGTAAGGATTGTATTAATTTGTGAAGGGTAGGTGTCCCTCTGCCTGTGGTTGCTTGGAAGGCATTATGCCATCCTTCAGCTGCGTTGTTTGTTTTAGCTTTCTTATTTAGGGTGCTAAGGTAGACGTTCCACCAGGCTATTTGATATTTTTGATCAGTGTAGCCTTCCTACCCATGTATCTTCTAAATAGTCAGGCATAGGGCTTAGTCTTTCTTTGTTTCTTTTATAATAGCGGCTGTCAATTAATAGGTCATAGTGTTCAGAAACATCTGTCACAGGAACATGGGCTAGGGAAATTAGTTTCTTTATTTGATAAGCAAAGGTGCTGTCTGTGGCATATTGGACACTTAGGGGCCCATTATGATGGCGGGCGGATTGCCCCCGCCAGGAGCTTGGCGGGGGCAATCCGCTCGCCATCATCTCTCATTTTTTCCCCCGCCATATTAGTATGGCGGGGGGGACCACGGCAGACAGAAAGACCGTCCGCCGCTTTTCTGCCCCGGTCGCCTTGTGGATGGGGCGGAAAAGGAATAATATGGTGGCGGTGTCTATCAGACACCGCCAGTCATATTATCATGGGCATTTTTCAATGCTTTTCTGTGGCGGCAATGCCGCCACGGAAAGGCAGGCGGACTTCACTCTGGGGGTCCCATGCGGGCCCCCAGAGTGAAGGTGAGTAGGGGGGTGAGCACGGGGGGGTACCTGTGGTAACCCCCTTCATGTGCATTCACAAAGCGGCAGGCACCGCGCGATGCCTGCCGCTTTGTAAATGCAAATGATGTATAGCGTTTTTAGCATTGTGGCGGGCTGTGCAGAGAGCACTGCCCGCCACAATGCTAAAAATACAGGATGTGCCCGCCACTGTGGCGGGCACATCCTAATACCACCCACGGGACCTCCGCTCTTATGGCGGGCAGTTCCAATCCCCGTCAGGATGGCGGGCGGGCAAAGTCCGCCCGCCATCCTAATGACCCCCTTAATGTAGATTTTAGTAGATGACGCCATATACATTGATTGAAATGATAATAGCAACCTTGTATTGCTGTGTGTGGGTATGCTTTAAGGATACTGTTTATCATTGCTTTTTCAAAGTCAATGATAATTCTTTGTGGAAAATAGTCATTAGTTTGCTGTTTGACTTTGGTTAGGACTTTTTGGTAGGTAGATTGCTGTTTGTTTGGTAGGAGGGTATATAGGAATGGAATATTTGCATTTTGGAAATTACCATGGATAGTGTACAATTGGTAAAAAGGTTTAGGACATACTGCAAAAGTACCATCCAAGTTTGGCATTGGTGTAGTTTAGTCATGTTGTCTGCAGTGGCAAACAGTATTACTCTTTTATCTTTTGATTTGTTGTCATATAGTATAAATGGTTGATTACTATGAGTTAGAGAGAGTTCAGGGGGAATTTGCACTTCTTCAAAAGTTGTAGGTGTGGGAGGAGTAGCTGATGTAGCTCTTTTTTATCTAGCTATGGTTCTTTTAAGGGAATCTATAGATGGTAGTTGGCTAGAGGCATGTTGGGGCAGAACACTTAAATGCTGTTTTAGAATAGCAGTTGTTGCTACATCAGTACTAGTACTAGCTTCTTTAAGGGAATCAAGCATTTCTCTAATCTCTATTTCAGTTACATTGGGTGGATGGTCATGTTCTTTAGTATAAGTCACAGTAGTTTCCTGAGTTATAGCTCTACCATAACATTTGCTAGAACAGTATTTTGTGCACTTCCAAAAAACTTTCATATCTTTCTGTTTATCTTGAGTGTAAACACACCCCATGTAACAAAGAAGCATTTTCCCTTTCTGAGAATACACACATTTTGCTCCTTCAGTCATGCTTGTTTTTTGGTGCTAAAAGAAATTAAACATTTAATTATTAGGAAAGTATTTAAATAATGTATGTTGTATTATAATAACACAGTTTTGCACTTTTATTATGTACCTGTTTATTTCTATGTTGAATTCAGGTGTTGCTTTTCTTCAAACTTTTCTTTTCTGTGTATTTCTTTAGTATCTGTGGAGATGGAGAAAGTGTGTTACATTTTTTTTAAATTATTTATGTTTATTTTGTTGGGCTCTGCTAGCTAGTTTGTACTTTGTTTTCTATTCATTAAGGTTTTTTCCGAAGTTCAGATGTTGTGTAGGTGTTCTTTATTTTCTTTTTCTCTGTAGAAAATAGAGTAGTAATAAATGACATGTTTTAATTATTTGTTTTTTAAATACAGGTTTGGAGATTTAGATTTACGTTTTGGATATATATTAAGGTGGTAGTACTTACTTTAGATAGATGTAGCTGTTTTTTTGTTGAAGTCAATCAGTTTTCTCTCAGCAATCTGGCAGAGTTTCCCCTTCCTTTTCTTTGGAGTATTTGATTGCAATTTTAGCTAGTTTAATTCTTCTTTTTATAGCATTAGTTTAATTGTTTCTGAAAGTTTATTGGTTGTTCTCATTGATAGCTTTTTCCTATTTGTTCATTTGAATTTTATTAATTGTTTTCCTTTTATGGGTGACGCCAATTACTATTTTTTTATGTGTAAGCCAATTTTTTTCTATGGGTAATGCTATTTTTTCTGATTTAAAGTCAAAGAATATTTATAATGTGCAGTAAGAAATGTTTTATTATTTACAATCTTGTTTATGTGTTTTAAATTGCTTGTTTGATTTAAATGTTTATATTTTAAATGTTTGCAATATTTATTATATGCTGTATTTATTTTATAAAATAGTTTATGTTTATTTGTGATGTGTATAATATTTGTTTTTAATTAGAAAGTGAATTTTTCATGTATTTTGTGAAGTCGATAATCTTTACGTGACAATATATTTGTAATCTATATTTTGGTGTTCTATATTTTGGCTATGTTTCACATTAAGAATTGTAAGTCGATGTTTTTTACATGCGATAATATTGTTGGTCGATAATGTTGTAGTCGATATGTTTTTCTATCGATATTGTGGTTTTGATATTGTGTTTTCTTGTCTAAGTATTGGGAGTCGATATTTGTGTAGTGGATAATTAGTCAACGATATTTTGTCTAGTCGATATTCGGTCTGTCGAGGTTATGTCAGTGATTCATTTTGAGAATTTCAGTTAAGAATACCACAGCTCATACAAAAACACCAAATATTTTGGCAAGCTCTATTGAATGGTTATTATTAGATTCAGTATCACAGAGTTACGGAGTCCCATCAACATTTCTGCATCTATGCAGAAGGGTAGTTTGTTGTCTAACCGCTCAAGTCGTACGATGATATATATATATATATATGTGTGTGTGTGTGTGTGTGTGTGGGTGTGTGTGTGTGTGTGTGTGTATATATATATATATATATATATATATATATATATATATATATATACATATATATATATATATATGCACATTATAGATTTAGAGTCCAGTAGGGGTGAGTCCATTAGCATAAACACAGAGATAAGGAATGAAAAACAGAAATGGGTTTCAGTCCTTCATCTACAGATTGTGTAGCTTCAGCAATGCAGTCAAAAAATAAGAGAAAGGTTCATCAAAAAATTGGCCAGCATAGCATTCTCTTGCACAGGGAAAAGGAAAGTACAGTGTTGTCCCTCCTTAGAGGTTTCTTCTTTTATAAAGTCTTTAGCAATTTCCAGTGGTGTGGCATCACACCACCATCGAAAGACTATCACATGTCCATATTCACACAATGTCACCTAGGACACTTGAAACAGTGAAATGGTTTCGCATGCTAGTCATGAGAAACTAAATATTAAGAGCCCATATAGGCCTAATATTGGTTAAAAAGTATACAAAGTAATCATCTATAGCAAGAGCTGAAACTATGTTCCCACAGGAATATTTCATCGTGAACATTGAAGAAACAGTCAGGAATGTTGGGGTGTACACATGTACAGGACAAATAAAGCAACATTTTACTAGTGGAAAATTAACAATTGTATTAAGTCAGGGGAAAGGTCAGCACTAGAAAATAAAACATTTTGAAAAGGCCTTTAAGTTAGCATTTCACGTTCAAATGAAAGGAGCTCAAAACCAACATCTAATATAATGAAATTAAGTCAATTCATAATAAAGAATGTATAAAACTTTCACAAATCCTTATTACACGAAAATAATTAAAGTTAGAAACTTCCTATCACCACAAATTTTCTCAACATCCATATAAGTGTATAATTTTCCACATCTCAAAATTCATTTTGCATTTTTCATAAACTATAGAAGTTCTAGTATTACTATGCGAAATTTCAAGATCATAACATATTTATACACGTTTTTGAACCAACTTTTCTAAAGGGTGCATTCTTAACAGTAAGCATTAGAAACCCTAGGCCATTTTAATTGCAGCAATAATAAATAACATTTTCACAAGAAATCCTATTAGTGCAACTTAGTGATATGTATTAGCATTGTCTTATATGCATGTTTTCTTCCTCTAATTTTAAAGCACGCTTTTGCAGTTCTTCTACTACACTTGTCTCATTTTCATGTGTCACTGTGTCTAACATGTGCAAAGTGTACTTTCAGCTATTGGTGTCTTTACTTTGTGAATGTGTTGTGTTTTATTATTTTTATATATCGTGCTGCATCATGACTGTGTATTATATGAGATAAAGTATCCCCTGTTGTACATGATAAGGATTTTGCAAGTCACCTCTGAGTTCCATAAGCTGAAAAAGGAACTTGTCCTTAGGCCTCGTTCCTCTATATTGTATTCTATTCTATTCTATAGTTTTGGTAAAGCGCAAACAGCTGGCCCAGCGAAGAGGCGTCCCGGCGCTAGAAAACCACGGACCCTGGCCTGGGAATAGAAGGAGGAGGGGAATTTTAGGGGGGGGAATAGATGCGTTTTAATGGCTTTTCGGAAGCCAGGTAGACTTTCTATGGAGCGGCTGTTTTGTGGCAGATCGTTCCATAGTTTGGCTCCTAGGACCCTGAAGGAGCGGCCGCCCATGCAGCAGAGTTTTATGCGAGGAACGCATAGGAGGTGCTGGTTAGAGGATCGCAGGTTGCGTGACGGAGCATAGGGAGTGAGAATGTAAATGTAAATGTAAATGTGTTTCGATTTATATAGCGCACTTTAACCCAGGGGCCTCAAGGCGCTTGTTAGGGAACCCGTCCTGGTATTCCCCTGTGAGATACCCCGGCTGGGTATCCACAAGGTGAAAGCCAGGCATCCCGCCGCGAGGGGCCGTAGTGGAGATTAAGCAAGCTATTGCCCAGAGTCGCAGAGTGTGACCCCGTGAGTCGAGTAGGCACCAGAGCGAGAATTGTTGACTCCGTGGAATTTTTGAGCCGAGACCCGCCGAGGCGGGGAATCGAACCCTGGTCCACGGCCGATCTCAGCTTCTGGGTCTGCCGCCTCTAACCACTGAGCCACGCTTCTCCAAGAGAGGTTGTAGTAGTGTTGGGATTCCGAGTTTGACAATTTTAAAGGTTGTGATGAGGGTTTTGAATTTAATTCTGGCGTCAACGGGTAGCCAGTGTAGTTTTCGAATAGTGGCTCTAGCCGAACATCTGCGCGGGAGGCCGACTAAGGCTCTAGCCGCAGAGTTCTGCACGCGTTGCAGTCGTGCTATCTCTCCTTTGTTGAGGCCTAGGAGGAGTACATTGGCGTAGTCCAAACGCGAGAGGATAGTTGCTTGAATGATAAGCTGGCAGACCTTAGCATCAAAGAAGCCAAGTATGTGGCTGAGACTCCTCAATAGGCCAACACAGGTACCAGCAACTTTTTTGGTGTGGGTCTGATAGTTAAGTGAGGCATCCATCCATACTCCTAGATTTTTAACTAGGGATTTGGGGGGTGGGATGGTGCCTAAGGAAGACGGCCACCAGTGCTCATTCCAGAGGCTGGTGTTTTTTGCCTCGGAGTAGCACTTCCGTTTTACCAGCATTGAGCTGTAAACAGTTGTCTGTCATCCATTGGGCTATTGCGGAAAGACCGTTTTTAAATCTAGAGGCCGAGATGGAAGGGCCTTCCGTAAGAGTGATGGTCATCGGTGTACGACACCAGTGTCAGACCCCACTCTTTGGCCACTGTCGCAAGAGGTTGCACATATAGGTTAAAAAGGGATGGGCTCAACGCCGAGCCCTGCGGAACTCCCTGTGCAATGGGATGTGGTTTATAAAGAAAGGGGGGCGCTGAGACCCGAAATGATCCGTCTTTGAGGAAAGATCGGAACCACTCCAGTGCAAGGCCAGATACTCCGAATGTCTCCAGACGATTAAGAAGAATGTCATGGGATACCGTGTCGAAGGCTGCGCTGAGGTCAAGAAGGATCAGCGCAGCACTTTGACCGGCATCTAAAATCGTCCGGAGGTACTCGGTGGTGGCCAAAAGAGCAGACTCAGTGCTGTGGCCTGGTCTGAACCCATTTTGTGATGGGTCCAGGATGTTATTTTGGACCATATGCTGGGACAGAGTGCTGTTCGCATGGGCTTCTGCGAGTTTGGACAGCCATGGGAGCAGAGAGATTGGTCGAAAGTTTTCTGGTTTAGATGGGTCTAGGGTGGGTTTCTTAATGATAGGCGAAACCCACGCTTGCTTCCAGGCAGATGGTACACTCGCTGAGGAAAAAGAGAGGTTCAGGATAGAGGCCAGGGAAGGCAGACAAAAGTTGAGTGACTCTAAGAATTGAGCCGGGCGCATGGGGTCTGACGGAGAACCAGTTTTAACTTTCTGGCATAGTTTGGTGAGATTGTCAGAGGAAATTTCTGGGATGTGGGCCAGGATAGTATAATTATATAAATATGTTTATAGAACTCCTCAATTGTAAGCAATTTCCTTATAATGTACATCAGAGGGCACTTACTTTCTTATATATCCAAGAAGGAGCACATATAGTAATAATACATTGTTTAAGGGGGGATACATTAAAAAACTTGGTGCACATCCCCATGAGGCCCTAGAAGGTTTTATAAGGTTCTAAGCACACTAATACATTGCTGGAATGAGCATGAAGAAGGTATTCAAAATTTGGGAGTCAAATTGCTTAATTTGTAAAAGGATAAGTGCCGGTGGCCACATTTTTTCTCAAATGCTTGCCTTCGGAACTGCTGAAAGCCAAGATTGCTGAATACCAAGGCTTTCTTGTCTTGACTCCAACTCATGCCTCTATCGTTCACCATTGCACATTTTCCGCCCTATTATCTTGCTCTTATCTTGCTCTTGCAAACACTTTTTTATCCCTGCTTTCTCCCATTGCCACTGTTTTTCTGTCTTTCTCTGTCTGCATTTTTCCCTTTTTCTCTATCATTCTGGGTCTAAGTCAGATGAGGCCAAAAAAGTCCTGTTCCCAAAATATAAGTGCTAGTGGGACTCACTTGCAATCATCGACTCAAATTAAGCACTGGAAATATGGCAGATAAAACAAATGATGTCACCGGCATATAATATTGCAGAGTGTTACCAGTTCAAGCAGTGGTGTGGTACAACCTCTGAAGATGTTGATGATAGGAAGAAGGTTATGGGCCAAATGTACTAATGTTTTTTGAAAACCAACAAATTCACTAAATCAGAGGCTTTGCAGCTGCTCAAGCCATTTTTGAAATGTACTAACCCCATGAAAACATTTCCGAATTGTTAAATGAGTTTAGAAATGGATACCAATTTGCAATTAGGAAGGAGTGTGTTTTCGGCATCCCTTCTGAAGTCTGAACGGGTGTTCTCTGTTTCAATGGTAATTCTAGTTGCAATCCATTGATAAGCTGCCAACTCCGAAGTTAAGGTGACAACTCATTCGCAAAGGTAAGTTGGTTCCCTTTGGAGACCTTGCCTTTGTGAACTAATGTGGAAGCTGCTGGGGTTGTGGGAAGAGGCCCAGGGACCACTGCCAACTCTCACTGAACTTCATCAAAACTGAATTATTATTATTATAATTTTTTTAAAGCACCTCTGTTTCCTTTAATGAAATCAGACTGTTTAAAAACAAAAGGTCTTCAGTTTTTAAATGCAAAGACATGCATGGTGGGCTGCTGTCCCTTGCAAGAAAGGAAGTATCCCAAAAATGTGAAATGCCTCCACTTTGAACTAAAGCACTTATGCCACCATTCAAGCAAGCAAAGCAAGTTTAGTGAATGCTCCCTAGAAGAGCTTCCTTGTCTCTTCTATCAATGCATCTATCCATTCATTCATTCTTCCACCCTTACATAAATTACTGATATGCACTATTTCACCTTTACATTATGTCACCCATTCTTTTCCCAGGCCATCCTTCATCTCTTTATCCATCTACCCAATGTGCCATCTATCCATCCATTCACTCTGCCATCCATCCACCCATCATCCACTCTGCCATTCATCTATCTTCTCCGCCATCTATTCACTCTGCTATCTATCCATCTACTCTGTGATCCATCCATACAAACACTCTGCCATCCATCCATCTACCCATTCATCCATCATCTCTGACATCCATTGATCCATTATCCACTTTGCCATCCATCAATTCACTCTGTATGCCATCTGTCATTCATACATCTATCCACTCTGCCAACATTCCATCCATCCACTCTGCCATTCATCCATCAAACCATTCATCCAGCCATCCATCATCCAATCTGCCATCTTTCCATCCACTCTGCTGTTTATTAAATCATTGATCTATCCACTCTGTCATCGATTCACTCAACCACTTCTGCCATCCACACAGTCTGTCATCCATCAAGTCTACCATCCATCCACTCAGCTATTCATTCATCACTCCACCCACTCTGGCATCCATTCATCCCTCCTCTGCCATCCTTCTATCTATTCTGCCACCAATCCATTCACTCTGCCATCCACTCATCTATCCTTCATCCATCCATCCATCAACTCTCCCATTCATTCTACCATCCATCCACTCTGCCATATATCCATCAGTCCATCAAGTCTGCGCTCCAACCATCCATTCATCCACTGCCATGCATCAATATATTCTGCCATCCATCCATTCACTCTGAAATCCATCCATCAACTCTGCCATCCAATCATCCATCCATTCGTCCACCCATCCTTCATCCATCCACTCTACCATCCATCCAGCTACACATCCATCCGTCTACTCTGCTATCCAACAATCCATTTATTCACTTTGACATACATCCATTCACTCTTACAGCCATACATATATCCACTCTGCTATCCATCCACCAACTCTGCCATCCATTCATCCACTGTGCCACCAAGCCACCAAGCCATCCATTCACTCTACCATCCTTCATACGTGCCATCCATCCATCAACTCTGCCATCCATTCATTCATCTTTTCACCCACTCCATCCATTTACTCTGCTATCCTTTTGCCTGTCCATCAACCTATCCATTTACTCTCATCCATCCATGCATCCATTTACTTTGCTATCCTTTGACTTGTCAACCCATCCTTTTACTCTGCCATCCTTTCACTTGTCAATCCAGCTATCAATTCACTAACTCATCCACCCACCCATCTTTTAACTTTGCCATCCTTTCACCTGTCTATCCACCTATCATTCACTAATCCTTTCACGTACTCATTCATCCTCATCCTCATTCATCCATGTACTCATTCATCCATACTTCCTTCTTTCCACCCTTCCTTACAATATTCCTTCTTTCTTTACCTGTTCTACTTACTAAGCTGCCTTTTTTCCCTGCTCCTGCTTGCACTTCCATTGTAAGTGTATTCCAGCGTTAATGAGGAGTTTTTGTCTTTCAAGTTGCAGATAGAACCCCACCCCGCTTTAGCTGCTGAAGTGGGTGGTCCACGATGCCCCTGCTTGCAAGCCACCATCCCTGTATTTGTAATGAATAGGAGGGAGTCGTCATTTGGGACCTGACTAATGAATAATAATTAGGCAGATTGTTGGGTGACCTCTCCTCCGATTCAGCATTTAGTGAACAAAACTATTTGTAAATAGATGAGTTCGCAAAATTATATAACAGTCGCAAAAAGTCAGGTGGAAAATTTGTGATGGAAGGCAATGGTAGATTGCATAGTCACGAGGCCATGTTATTTACAAGGAAAAAGCTGTGACACAAGCAAAGGTCAACATCAAGGTTTTCAGTTTTGAAAAGCTGAATATTAGATAAAAGAATGGATGGCAGAGGAACAACGGGCCCGATTCACAAGAGAAATCTGAGACACAATCCTAACTTTACAACTTTGGGTATTCAAAAAAGGCATTCTGGAGTAGTAAAGGTAGGATTCCTAACTTTAATACTCCTAAATGTCTTTTGTGAATACCGAAAGTCGTAAAGTTAGGATTTTGTCTCAGATTCTTTTTGTGAATCGGGCCCCTTATCTTTTAGCATTAAGCATTCATGAGTGTGAAATTATAAGTTGCCAGTGAAATGTATTGATGGTAATAAATGTTATTATTTGTGGGTGGAATTTCCCATAAGAGAGATGTTTTGCAGGACATTTATATTTTTCATGTAAAAATGTTTTTGCATAATAATTCTTTTGCAAAAACGTAGGTTTTACAAATATTTTTTCCCACTAAATCTTTCTACTCAAAAGCATTTCTAAAAGTTTGCAATAGCTATTTTTTTGTGGCACCCCTATTTGCAGCTGGTACACAAAATAAAAGATGAATATATTCCCATTAGTAGACTAAAATGCCATAGGTGCAATAATAAAGCACACACGCCACATCTTCCAGTCCTATGAATATGGATGAACCTGGATTTTGGCATTAACATCTTTCAGGTGGATTTGTCAGACCCGCTTCAAGACCATGTAATAATCATCCCTTGTCACCTGTCCGATACCTAGAACTAGTACCTAAAGCCTATTGAGCTGCAGCAGCCGGCACAGGTAAAAGCAGTGGAGCGATGGGGTGGGGGCGGGGTGGGAGCAGCGGGAAGTCAGACCATGGAATAGGTATAATTAAATAAATAAATAACATAAATAAATAACACCTATTCCGCCGTCTGTCGGCTCCCTCCCCCCTCACCCCCTGCTCCACCCACCGCCCCACTGCGCGGTGAAAGTCGACGGACAATGGAATAGGTATAATTAAATAAATAAATAGCACCTATTCCGTCATCCAGGCCCGGACTGGCCATAGCGGGCACCAGGCAATCCCCCGGTGCGCCGCATGGGTGAGGGCCGGTTTTGGGCCCCAGGGGGTCCGTTTTTGGTACAGGGCCATTTTTGCAAAATAGGCCCTGTATAAAAATCGGCCAAAAACCGGCCCGACAAAGTGCTCGGCGGCACCTCCAACCCACCCCCCCATTCTCCCCCTCCTTTGCCAGGGCCAGTTGTGGTTCCCAGTTCGGCCCTGCCGTCATCTGTCGTCTCCCTCCCCCGCCGCGCCCTGCTCCACCCACTGCCTCACTGCTCTTACATGTGCCGGCCGCCGCTGCTGTTGACCTATAATTGTTTGTTAAGTTAGTTATTTAATTCATTTTTTTCATTGATTTGGATCACCATAAGTAGGTCACCAAGGCCGCTTTGTGGTGCTAGATGAGCAGATGCTAGATGAGCTCATTGGTCCATTCCTGGAGATAGATGGTGGTGTGGGATAGATGTTAGGGTTGCAGGAAAGCCGAAGGTGGGTAGAAAGCAAAAGGAAAGGCCATTTGGTTGAAAAGGCGCCAAGAAGGGATGCAGTGCTCTAAATGGAGCCTGACCATGAATTAAATGTCTCTTGGAAGAGACTGATTTCCTGGGTGATGATTCCTGGTCTGTGCCTATAGCAGTTCAACACGCTGTGCTCCTTAAAGGTGCCATAATTGATGGAGAGCCAGCAAAAGTACTGCAGCGAATAATAGCTACTATCCTATCAAAACAGTGCTCTGTACATAGTTCTTCGCTTTTCTGCTACAACGAACATAAAATATGTCGAAAAATGTGTAAATGATGCACCAGGGACGTCATACTCTGGATCACGAGCAATGTATTTGTAGACGGCAAAATACTTTCATTCTATCCGCGCTGATGCCATGATCTGTAGAATATTGAATACAGATGTATTGCACATTGACTGTGAGGTTACACATCCTACAAGTTGTACTTTAATATGTTTGCTATGCACGTGCCCTAACACTTTACAGAAGGGTAACACTGAAAGATAACCTTCTCACTTGACTTTTCGTCTTTCTTTTTGCTTTGAACAGAATGACGCAGTTGAAGCAAAGACAGAAGAAACTTTACTCGACCTGGACTTTGACCCTTTCAAGCCAGAGTGTGCATCACCAGGGATTGCACAGACTCATTCACCTATATCGCAAGTATGCATTGGGTTCTGGGCAGTCCACAATCTTAGAATTGCATTGTAAATTATTTATCATGAAACTGTAGATAACAATCCGTTTCTTCTGCTTCTTTATGGACTATTGAAAGCACCTATTGTACCTAACCCCCTCGCATGTCGAAAGGTAGGAGGGAAGCAGTCTAAGAAGTGGGAACTGTAATCCGGCTGCTTGACATCCTTTGCCCTAATTACGATGTCGATCGGACGACCGTCCAACCAACATCGTCGCAGAAACGGGACCGCCCGACAAGGAGTCGGCGGTCCCGCTTCCACTATTATGAAGCGACCGCCTTCACAGCGGTCGGAAAGTGGAAATTTTCTATTGAGACTTGAGCTGGGGGTTGCAGCACCAGCCTTAATACAAAATATACACATTTAAAACATGCATGCACCGTGTGGTAGGCACCATGCGGTCCCTGCCACATGATGCAGGGATATTTAGGGGGGTACCATAGGTGCATCCGAGACCCCATAGCGGAGGTCGCTGAGGGATGGGGGACTGCTAGGGGCCTCCAAAGTCTGTTTCGGTCTGCCTTGCTCTGGCAGTCAGACTGCCATAAAAAAGCAGACCGAAAGGGACATGATAATCCCTATGGCGGTGCCTGAGCAGGCACCACCCTTATTGCAGCGATTACATTCCAACCACTGGGCCGACAGGCTCTTTGAGCCCATCAGAACAGCAGTGGTTGGTCCCTCCACATGCTGCCTTGGACTGCCGCATCATAATGCAGCAGGCGGAACGCAGGGGCAGATGTCAGTCGAATCACAACCGACAGGTCGTAGGTTGCGATCCGACCGACATCGTGATCAGGCCCTTTGTCTGCCTTCCATAGAGACTTTTGGAAAGCAAAAGATATGAGACTGCAATCAGCAGAAGGTTTATCACTGTAATAGCATATTTACTGAGCGTGGCAGTTGCTCTCCACCCACATGGTAGGTGGGGTAGAAATACCCAAGGTTTTAGGTGGAAAGAGAAAGGCTTGCAGAACTCTAGGTTTTGTTTTCAGTAGTTAGAAGAGAAGGGGAATGCAGGCCTCAAGGTAAATGAGTGGGGATGGCAGAGTGGCATGCATTTTAACCCCTTAAGTGCTGCTGACGGCCAACGGTCGTCAGCAGCGCTACCTCCCCAGTGCTGCGCACGACCATTGAACGTCCATTCAGCACTAGTTCTAATGGACAGCGCAGCACTGGGGAGAAATATTTACACGCAGCTAAGGTGTTAACAGTATATTTGAACGGAAATGGAGGGGAGTGTTGAAAGAAGTGGAACCCGTGATAAAAGCAATATTTTTTCTTTAAAAAATAAATATTATTTCAAGATGAGGGGGTATATTAAGTCAAGGATTTTTTTTAAGTTTGAAAAAGCTTTATTAAGAATAATAACAATAACAAATTACATTAGCAAAGAAGAATGAAGGCAAACAAGTTATAAAGAAATTTGTAGCATTACCAATGTCAAACTAAGAAAGAAAAGCATTTTTTTAGATTTTAAAGGGAGAAAGGAGGGAAGGGGGAAGGGATTGAGAGAAAATATGTTACAACAAAGGAAAATTGTAAAAAAGTAGCAGCAACAGCAGAAGTATTACAAGAACAATAAAAAGTATATTAAATATGCAAAGCATAACCATAAGCAAAACTGTAAAACTGTATTGAAATACACAGGAGGAAAGAGTAGAATCCTCAGGGCGGTTTAAAAATTTTCGGAGTTGATGGGAACTGGTGACTTTTTAGCTAAACGGTCTAAATATGTGGTATGGGGTAACCAATACAATTCTACATTGCGAGGGGGTTTACTGGAGGAAGCGAAAGTAACATGTAGTCAATGGAAATGACATAAAGAGTTCCACCAATGACGTATGGAGATATTAGTAAGGGATTTCCAATTGGAAGCTATCTGTTGAAATGCGAGTGCAATCATCAAATCAAATAGACCTGTTGAGTGCGAGGGAAGAATTAGAGAATCAGAAAGAGAACCAAGAAAAAGGAGAGGAAATGAGCATGGAATGGAAAGTGAAAAAACATTGGAAATGTAGGACCAAACATGTGTCCAAAAAGTAGAAACTGTAGGACAGAGAAAGAACATATGCAGAAGGCCAGCTTCAGGCATATTACATGGCCAACAGTTAGAGGTAGAAGAAGGAGTGAAACGAGAAAGAGAGAGAGGGGAAAGATAAAGTCTATGATAAAGAAAAAATAGAGATTGAGTATGAGAGGCAGACCGTGATACCTTCAGGGTCTTGGACCAAAGCTTATCCCAAAGGGAAATATGCCAAGTACAACCTAGATCAATTTCCCAGCACAATTCGAATTTGGATTTGAGTCTATCCGGATTGGGGGAGAAAAGAATTTATAGATAAGAGATGCTTTAGGGAAGGTATTTAGAAGAGGCAGAAGAGGGGAAGGAGCAGCAAGGGGCGTTGAGGAAGGAAGGGAATAATAACGGTCAAGAATAATCTCCATAAGAAGAGTATATTTCTGTAGAAAAGAACGAGGACAATGAAATTGAAGTTGAAAATGGGGAAAGAGCAAGGCAAGATACCATCGAAAAGCTGACGAATCCAAATAGTGCCTTTAAGTCTCCACGAAGACCGAGCAATAGGCCTATTATGTAGAAGAACAAGCGAGTTGTACCAGATGGGTAAAAGGAGGAAGGATTCACACGTAATCAGTGTTGGCAAGAATAGAGGCTTAAGAAGAGAGGAAGTGAACTTAAATAGAGGAAACATATCATAGGGGGATTTAGAGGAAATCGAATAATTTCCTCAAAGGAAAAAGGAGATACAAAGGATTGCTCAATATCGAGCCAAAGGGGAGAGAAAGGGGAGGATTCCAATGAAAGCCAACGTGAGGCTTGACGGAAAGAGAAGGATTTGTGGTACAAGCGAAAGTCTGGAAAATTAACACCTCCATTCGATGTAGGCCTACGAAGGGAGAGAAGAGAGATTCTAGAAGTTTTCGTCTTCTAAAGAAATTTGGAAATAGAGGAATCAATAAGTTTGAAATATAGGGCAGGAACGTGGACAGGTAGCATAGAAAGAACATAACTAAGAATAGGAGCGATCATCATTTTAATGGAATCAAGTCAACTCCACCAGGAAAGGAAAAGAGGGTTCCAGGAGGAAAATAACTGATCAAGACGAGAGAGAACTGCGGACATATTCAATTTAACGGAGGAGGAGATAGAATTAGAGAACCAAGCACCAAGATATTTAATTTTAGTTTTATTCCAGGCAAAACCAGTAGAGGAAAAGAGGTGGGGGAGACAGAATTTAGTAAGGGGAAGAATTTCTGCCTTGTCCGAGTTGATCTTATAACCAGAAACAGAAGAAAATGCCTCGAACTCAGATAACAAGGAAGGGATGGATGATTCGGGATCGTAGATAAATGAAAGAATGTCATCGGCGTACGCAGAAAGTTTTAATTGATGATCTCCATAGGGAAAGCCTGAGATGGAAGTATTTTGACGAATGGAGGACAAAAAGGGTTCAAGGGCTAAAACAAAAAGGAGAGGAGAAAGTGGGCAACCTTGACAAACTCCTCGTTGAAGAGTGAAAGAGGAAGAAAGCCGGCCATTCACGAGTACAGAAGCTTTGGGTGAAGAATATAATAAAGAAATAAGAGCGATACACTTGGGACCAAAGCCATGCCATTTGAGTGAGGCAAATAGAAAGGACAAATACACTCTAGCAAAAGCTTTTTCAGCATCTACAGAGATAGCAGCCAAAGGAATGGAAAGAGAGGAAGCTTTATTTACAACATTTAAAAAGAGGCGAAAATTATCCGAGGTGAGCCTCCCCTTGATGAAACCACATTGTTCCTTTCCAATAAGATGGGCATGAAAGAGTCCAAATGTAAGGCAAGTAATTTAGCAAAAAGCTTATAGTCAACATTCACCAGTGAATTAGAGCGATAATTTGTACAAAATTTGGGGTCGCGACCCTCTTTGGGAATGAGACATATAGTGGCGTCCTGAAAAGTACTAGCAGCCTCACCAGAGGAGCAGATGGATTGGAAAAGTAACAAAAGTTTAGATAGTAAGAGATCAGAAAAGTGTAGATAAAATTCCACTGGGAAGCCATCCGGACCAGGAGTCTTACCCTTAGTAAAGGAGGATAGAGCCACAGAAAGTTCATGTAGAGAAAGATCAAGGTCAAGATTTGAAAAATTAAGATGGGATGTGGAGGGTTTAGGTAATCTGTCAAAGTAAGCCTGAAGCATAGCAGAAGTAGGGGGGAACTCTGGAGTGTACAACTGTTGATAGAAAAGTTGAAACTGTTCAAGAATATCTTTGTCAGTGTGGAGGAAAACATTGTCGGAGGAGAAAATAGATTCAATGGAAGTGTGTTCCTTACGAGATTTAAGATAGTTAGCTAAGAGTTTCCCAGATTTGTTACGGCCTCCATAATAACGTGCACTGCTACGGAGGAGAAAAGAAGACAAGTTATCTGTGGTGAATTTGTTAAAGGAAATCTTTGCTCGTAAGAGTTCAGGAGACATACAAGTATCAGACGAAGTATAGAATTTATGTTCTAATCTTTTAATATGTGCAAGTGAGGATTTACGTTTTTGAAGAAATTGTTTCTTCTTCCTAGATACAAAATCAATAATAAACCCTCTTGCAGTGATCTTAAAGGAATCCCAGAGAATATAAGGAGGAGTGTTGGGAGTAGAATTAGTTTGAAAGAAATCATTAGTAAAGGTGCGAAATGAGGAAGAGAAAACAGGGTCAGTAAGAAGTGTAGAATTAAAGCGCCAGCGAGAGGGCTTGGGAAGAGGTGGGAGTAAGTCAATATCTGTTATGATAGGAGCGTGATCCGAAATAACGATAGGTTCAATAGAAGAGGATAGTACATTTTGAGTGAGAGATGGAGAGAGGAAGATATAGTCTAGTCTAGAGGACGAAGCATGAGGATGTGAGAAAAAGGAATAATCTAAAGTATCTGGGTGTGTGAGTCTCTAGGAGTCGGAAAGATGGGTTTGAAGTATAGTGTTTAAGAATTGTTCATGAGGTTTGTGGGGAACAAAGCGGACTGTAGATTTGCGATCTGAAAATAGGTCTACAAACTGATTACAATCACCCCCTAAAAGGAAAAGATCATCTTTGTGTTGCATACATTTACTAGTAATTAAGGGCCAAAATGCGCAATCAGAATGAGTAGGACCGTAAATATTAAAAACAGTTAGAGGGATCGAGTTAATTAACAATTTAACCAGAAGCCACCTCCCTTCCGAATATTTCTCTTCTAATGTTATAGTACATTTCAATTTTTTATGAACTACAATAGCAACACCATTTTGTTATTAGATGATGGAGGAAATAAAACTGTACCAACCCAATTCCTTTTCAATTTAGGAGATTCAACATCGCTAAGATGGTTTCCTGCTGAAGGACAATATAAGGGCTATATGAGGATAAATGAGAGAGTACTCTCTGCCGCCTAATAGGGTTATTAAAACCTTTTACATTCCACGAGATAACTCTAAATTTGCGAACAAAGTGAACATGCTAACATTAAGAAATGCATAAAGATATAAAAACATCTGTAAGCCAAAAAGAGAAAAAGTGCAGGAAGTGAGAAAAAAGAAAACGAGATCAAAGTGAGAGGGGGAGGGGAAAGAAATGAAAGATAGGAGGAAAATAAGAAAGGAAAGAAGAGACAGTACATATCCGAAGGACGACTGAGAACAACGTACCTGAAAAAAGAAACACGAGAAAAATGGGAAGTGGCGACACTCTACAAGACAGCTCTTGCAAGGGAGGGAACGGAGCCGCACCAGGACAAAAACCACATTGAGGAGATGACAAGTTGAGTCACGTAGACTGAAGGATGAATATCGGGGATCCATGCTGTAGGGTAGTAGCCACACAGGAAAAATGGGGGGAGATATCCACGAATCTACGAAGAATATAAAAATGGAAAGTGACAATAAGAGAACTGACAACAAGGACGTATGCAATAAGTATTCAATGGACAAACATGAGAACGGAAGACCAGATAACAATAGGAGGGAATCGAAAAATAAAAACACAAATTACCAGAGGCAAAACGAAAAGCGCTATAACAATACATGCACTATAAAGAACTAAACAAGCATGGAAATATACACAATATTATTAATTGCTTGAAAAATGTGACCAAAAACATAGGAGAACAAAAAGAAAAATGAATGGAGAACAACATCAGAAGTGCTGAGGGAGGTGAACCCAACAACTGCAAGTAAGGAGGTCAAAATGCTCAGCCACTCGAAGATGAGGAAGTATCCATGGCACCACCAGACTGAAGATGAATGAAGTTCTTCAGTTCACCAGGGTTTTGAAAGGTCCAAGTTTTATTCTGATGGGTAACTTTAAAGGTACAAGGTTGAAACAATCCATATCTGGCACCCAAAGAACGTAGAGGCCCACGAAGATTCAGGAATTTCTTCCTCCTAGATGCTGTGGCGTTAGAGACATCTTGGGAGAGGAACACTCTTTGGCCCATCCAGGAGATTTGACGTTTAGACCTGGCTGCAGAGAGGACTGATAAGAGATCTGTAAACTTCAAAAAAAGAATAATGACACCTCTTGGCTTAGGCGAATCAGATGAATGCGGACCAAGTCTATGAGCTCTCTGGATGCTAAGAGAAGTGGTAGGATGCATGTCCAGTAATTTGGGAATGAAAGTAGTGAAAATGTTACAGGGTCATCTCCTTCCAAGGATTCCGGGAGGCCATAAACACAAAGGTTATTCCGTCTGTTCCTATTTTCCAAATCCTCAGTATGCTGGCGTAGGGCACAGACTGACTTCTCCAAGAAAGAGATGCGTTGAGAGTTAGATTGAACCTCTGAAACCTGTTGCTCCACAGATGAGAGTCTGGCATCCATAGATGACCATTTGTCCTTTAAAAGTTGCATGTCCCTGCTGGTTTCCTCAATAAAAGGGCGCAAAGCGCATATCTCCTCTAAAAGTAACTCCAAAGAAACTGAAGAGGATGACTTGTCTGGGGTTGGAGGATCTTGCTTCAAACGTTTGGAAGAAGCATTAGGAGGAGAGGATTTACTTGAGGATGAGAGCGCTGAGGAAGAACGAAATGGAGGCTGCCCAGCCATTTGATCCACAGTTGTCGCAGCTCTGGAGGATGCTGAAGTAGATGGTACTTGAGAGGAGTTAGACGAAACAAAAACAAACGTTGGTTTGTGCAGCCTGCCCATACGCAGAAATTGTTGCAAATTGTGTAGTAATATAGTGAGGAAACTTTCAGCAACTCAAAATCTCAGATAAACCGAAACAATGAATGCACTGAGTGCATGAAGCAAATGAGGACGAGCAAGCATGTGGACCAAGAAAAATCAGGAAACTATACAGGCCTGTTGTAGCTCCATGGGGAAAACTTGAAATTCATGAAGAATTGAGATGTAAGGCGGCATTAAAACTGAGTTTGAAGAGTACAAGCTTGCTAAGCACAGAGCAGCGACGTATGATTAAGCACTAGGTAAGTGTTGGTGACAGCCGCAAAAAGCTCAAAAAGTATTTGAGGAGCCAGCTATTGATGAAACCGCAGGACACTTCCAGCATGCAGCAGAAACATGACAAGGTAATGGGTCCAAGAAAGGGGAGGAACCCAAAACCAAAACCAAAGATTCAGTCACACTTTCTTTAATGTCAGTTGAAAAGCGAAGAAAAATGCTGAGTTCAGCATGAGCAGAGTGAGCAGGGGACATTGCGAGTAATGACAGAGTAGGAGCAGGCATATAAAAGTGATATCCAGGAGTAAAAAGCAGCTGGATGGATAAATGTCCCAATACAATTGAGTTGAGAGCGCAGGGAAACAAAATGGCGGCTATTGCTGACAGAAAAACGGCTGCGCCAAAAAGCCAAAAGTCAACACATTGTGGAAAGTTGCAAAGTTGTTGTAGAGTACTAATAAGTGCCTTAGAGGAAATTGGGGAAAGGGGAGCAACCAAATAAAAGGCTTACATGAAGGAGCGTTCCTTCCGCGACTCGCTAATCAGCCGCGGGGCTCCATAAAATCGCGGTGGGCGTCCCGGTGAAAAGACGCGATATCGAAAAAGGCATGGAATCCGCTCCAATGTGGGAGAGAAAGACCTTGCCAAGCTCCTCACGAGGTCTGGTATACAGGCGAATCCTCTGGCATCGTGCAAAGTGACAAAGTCCGCGATGAAAGCCGTGGTAACGTCCTGGTGCGGCGGAGCTCCCTCACAGTGCGGCCATCTCGATCGGTGCCGAGACCACGCCCCCAAGTCAAGTATTTTTTTAAATATTGAAAGCATTGGTAGAGGGCAGCTATATGAGATGTATAGTGGCTAGCACAATAGCAGTTATTTAACAAAACTGCAGGGAAAGGCAGAGTAGAGCCAGGGCATGGCTTGAAAGGTAACAAGACGTCAGGCGTTTACTTGTAATTGTCAGTAGAGAACATTTTTGTATAGGTTTCTAATGAGTCCCCTCCTTACCTATGCATAACTGATCTCAGAGTGCTGCTCTGCTGTGAGGAATGGTTATGAGGGGGCTAAGGGAAACGCAAGGTAGCAATGTATTGATGTAAGTATTGCATGGGTCAGCTACATCACAGAGCAATCTAGCATCAATCTTTCTATCTATGGTATCACATAAAATTCTTAGCTCGGGAGACAGACCCATATACAATTCTATGAAGCATAAATGCTCATATGAAACACGCCTGGCTAGCAAAGGAGTGTGGAGTTGCCCACAAAAAATTGAAGTGTGCTATAGCAAGAAAGAAATAACACTCAGATCAACTGAGTACCACTATGAAAAAAAGTCTACCAATATTTCACTTAGGCAAACTAAGAACCGCCCAAGATTTCCATTGGTTCGACTTTTGGCAGCTTAACTTTTTAGAGATGTAAAGATTCGAGGAACAGTCAGATCAAATGCTGATATATTTGGGACCTGTGGGAGGGCGTCTGTTGCATGGAGCTGTCACAAGATGACAGGCAAAGCGCAAAGCTCACTTGTAAAAATTGTCACCTACTCTTCTTTCTCTTCTCTTGAATCACTCGCGCCAACTTTTCGAGCACTCACTCTATGCACGTTCTTCTTGAGCACCTTTTATACGTACCTTTAAAATATTGTAAATATTGAAAAAACCTGATAAAATTGCAATTTGAAACCTTTGAATTCCAATAGGTTACAAGTATGGTTTAGTAAAAATAAAAATATATTTTTTCTATGAATATGACACAGTTGTTGGGCTCTGTGATTGCATGAATAAGTCTGGATTTCTTCCAAAGAGCAAAATTTATTTTGGCTCTAATTTAGAAAATTAAGGAATACTGTTTGATATAATCATTGAATTGAATTAGGTCAAGGACCATTGTTTTTGTTAACGTTCTGTACCCAGGTCCCAGACCGGTTTGGGATACCCCATTTTTGATAATGGTCACTTCAAAGCGTCAGCACTTGTGTGGAACAATGCTAAAAAGCGATGTATAATGGTAACAGTCAACCATATATTAAAATTATAAGTAGTTATGCAATAGTTGGAATGATTGAAGTATGGATTAATTGCTGCTGTTACCTGATGGTCGTTTGAGTATCTGACTAGTACTGCACTTTACTGTTTGAGTTATTAAAGGTGGTGGATGCGTGACTTGAACCCTATTATCATCAAGTATCCTATGATATGACTAGTGATGTGTCCACTTCCTCCTCTTCTTTGCCTTTCCATACACCAACTAGAGCCAATGTGGAAGTTTGCCATTGCATCTTTATGAACAGTGGTGTCTGCACTTCATGCAAATCTGAAATGAGATTAAATGCACTGCGAATTGCACAATGTCACTGAATAGGGGTGCATGGCATCCTGCACTGGGTTTATTAGCTGATCCCATGTTTCATACCTTTGGTATATGTAGATTATTAATTAACTTATAGTTACTAAGTTAGTGTCGGAGTTGTAGGAAGAGCAGATGCAATGCCGACTTTTGTGCAGTGCAGACAAAACCTGCAACACACAGAGCAGGATCTTTATAGGGCAAATGATACCATCTCTTTATAGACATGACAAAGAATGAATTTAGATCACCTCAATGGGAAATCAATCCAGCCTATTCTGACTATCCTATTACCTGAAACTAGCATATGATAATCTAACTAGCTTTCGGGTTTTTTGATATAGGGACATTTATATCATACCTATGTACCTATTAGTGCTTAATATGGCCAGAGGTTGCCAGTTATGGGCACCACTGTTCATTTTTGAGGACCTAGGCTAGTTTATTCCTTTTCATCATCAGACCTTACCCAGAGAAAGAAAAGAGAGACACAGAAAACGAGAAAAGGTGGGAGAAAAAAAGATAGGAAAAAGTGACAAAAAGAACCAGCAAGAGACAAAGAGACAGGAAGTGTAGGGAGGTGTAAAAAGAGGCATGAGGAGGAATCAAGACTAGGCAGCCATAATGTAAGAAATTTGGTTGTTTGTTGACTGGAGAGTGAGCCTGATCAAGGAGCTCCCAAAATCATTGTAAGGGTGAGGCACAAGCTAACTCTAAGTTAACCTGTGCTTAACCCTCTGGTAGTTTGGCACAGAGCAGGCAGGCATAACTTAGAGGCAATGTGTAAAGTATTTGTGTCACACTTCAAACATAACTAAAGTGAAAAACATCACATAAAAGGATCCCACACCAGGTTAGACAACTAGATGTATTTTTAATCATTAAAAAAAGACCAAAACAGCAAAAATCTAATCAGAAGAACTGGAGATATGCAATTTTATAGATTTCAGTGAGCACCAATTGTGGATATCTGACCATGCTGGACCCGGACACAGTCACAAGTTTAGGCCGACCGCAATGGAACACAGGCTGGCTACAGGGACCCAGTTAGTCCTTCGGAGTAAAGTATTTTAGATCCTGGTTGTGGAGCATTGTGAGAATCTACATTGAAGATGCATAGCGCAGCCAAGGCGATGCTTCCTTTTCTGAGGTGCGGCTAGGCTGTGATGTGAGGTGCTGCATCGTTGTTGAGGATTCTGTTAATGATGACTTACAATGCAAAGTATGGCTACAAGGATGAGTTGCGCTTTTGGGGTAATGCGTTGGTTCCTGAGGAGCTGCTAGGGTGCGAAGTGGAGTCTGCCGTTGTCATTGAGGCTTCTGTCAACGAGGGATGTGAGGTCCTGTGGCAAGAATACATCCCGGAGCGGCGGTCCCGAAGAGGCTGTGGAGGTGATGGTTGTCTTTGCAATGGTTGTGATCCATGCAGAGGTGGCAATCCGTCAGTTCTGCTTGAGGTTTTTCCGCGCAACAGAGGATATGCTTTAGTTTTTCTGGATCCACAGAGGAAGACCTGGCTTGGCACGTCGGTCTGGACTGTTCCCATGAGGCACAGGGTCAAGACTGATTTGCATATGGCTGAGTCTGAACTAGGATGGCGAAGTGAGCTAAAGAACGATGATGGATTCAACCCAGATCTGTGACTGGGGGTGAGTGTCTGAAAGGTTTCAGCGCTCCATCCATCATCTCCTTGTGTTTGCAGTGTTCACCCTAAGTTGGAAGGGTATGCCCAGACGTGAGTCCCTTTTTCACTTTGCCACTGGATTCAAGCTAGCCTGGTGGATGAGGGGTGATACCCCGAAACCTGTCCCAGGATGCTTGTTTCCGGTACACGGAAGACCTGGCTTGGCAGTTTGGTCTGGACTGTTCCCATGAGGCACCGGGTCAAGACTGATTTGCATATGGCTGGGTCTGAATTGGGGTGGCGAATTGAGCTAAAGAACAAAGATTCATTCAACCCAGATTTGTGACTGGGAATGAGTGTCTGAAAAGTTTCAGCGCTCTGTCCATCACATCCTTGTGTTTGCTTTCTTCACTCCAAGTTGCCAGGGTATGCCCAGATGTGGGTCCCTTGCTCACTTTGCCACTGGATTCAAGCTAGCCTGGCTGATGAGGAGTGTTACTCTGAAACTGGGCCCAGGATGCCTATTTCCAGTCCAGGGAAGACCTGGCTTGACAGTTCGGTCTGGACTGTTTGCTTGAGGCTCAGGGTTAAGTGTGAGAGAAGTGTGGCTCACTGGTTAGAGGAGGCAGACCTGGAAGCAGAGGTCAGCCCGGGACCAGGGTCCAATTCCTGGCTCGGCGGGGTCTTGAGCCCTAAAATGTCCATGGACTCGACAATTCTCGCTCCAGTGCCTACTCAATTCACGGGTTCACACACTGCGACTCTGGGCAATAGCTTGCTTATCTCCACAACGGCCCCTCGCGGCGGGATGCCTGGCTTTCACCTTGCAGATACCCTGCTGGGGTTATCTCACAGGGGAATACCAGGACGGGTTCCCTAAGCAAGCGCTTAGAGACCGGTCGGTGATTTGCTCTATATAAAATTCCTGTACATTAAGACTGATTTGCATATGGCTGGGACTGAACTGGAGTGGTGAAGCGAGCTAAAGAACGATGATGGATTTAACCCAGATCTCTGACTGGGGGTGAGTGTCTGAAAGGTTTCAGCTCTCCATCCATCATCTCCTTGTGTTTGCTTTGTTTGCTTAAGTTGGCATGGTATGCCAAGATGTGGGTCCCTTGCTCACTTTTAACTGGATTCAAGCTAGCCTGGCTGATGAGGGGTGTTATCCCAAAATCGATTCCAGAATGCTTGTTTCCGGTCCAGGCAAGACCTGGCTTGGCAGTTCGTTCTGGACTGTTCCTATGAGGCACAGGGTCAAGACTGATTTGCATATGGCTGGGTCTGAACTGGGGTGGCAAAGTAGGCTGGGGGTGAGTGTCTGAAAGGTTCAGCAATCTGTCCTTTATCTCCTTGTGTTTGCTTTATCAACAGAGGCTTGGAGATCACCTTAAGCCCCCTTCCAAGGGTCCAGAACTGGGGTAGCACCACTTGGCAGGGTAATCAATCAATCAATCAAAGCATTTGTAAAGCGCACTACTCACCCGTGAGGGTCTCAAGGTGCTGGGGGGAGGGTTGTGCTACTGCTCGAATAGCCATGTCTTGAGTAGACTTCTGAAGGCTAGCAGGTCCTGGGTCTGCTGTAGGACGATGGGGAGGGTGTTCCAGGCCTTGGCAGCGAGGTGGGAGAACGATCTGCCACTGGTGGTTGCTCTTCGGAGGCGGGGGACGTTGGCGAGGGCGAGGTCGGCGGAGCGGAGCTAGCAGTTGGGGGTGTAGAAGGTGAGTCATCTGTTGATGTATGCTGGTCCGGTGTTGTGAAGTGCAATCCAAAAAATTCCCTGTACCCAGGACACAAGTCAGAAAAAGTCTTATGGGCATGAGAATAGTCTTCACTAGAATTTTCCACTGTTAAACTCTAGATATACCTCTTCGTAATTCTCTAAGTAGGTATTTATCTCTAATGCCCCACTGTCCTAAATAAACGCATTTATTAGTAAATACTAATGAGAGAAAGAAGGGGGGTTCACTATGTTTTCAACTCGGCACGACCAATATAGTAAGCCCTGATAGGACTATACCAAAACCACACATACACAATTTGTACCAGGAAAAAATGTGTGGCGGAGAGGAAGGCACCTCACGGGTGAACACCCTCGGGGCAAATTGGTCAGATGTTTACCAAATATTGTGCTCCTTTCTCATCATAGGTAGCCATTCCTATTTCCAGAAATTGTGAATCAAGTGAAAAAGATTAAAGAAAGAGTGCAAAGAAAGGAGCTTAGAGCATAGCTCCTGGCGTGGATAGAACAGAGTGACAGTAAAATCAACAGTCAGACCTCTAGAACCACTGTATTACTAACAACGGTCTGTGCTGCTGAGTTAAAAAGGCTGGCAGCTTATTGTCGCATACCACTACCTGCAACCGACATGTTTCACTGCACGTAAGGAATTATGGCAGATTCATCAGGGTTAACAACTCTGTTGCTGCAGACCGGTAGAAGGGGGAACATTTTACGAACAGACCGTAACAGGGCGAAACACACTCCTGCGGTTTTCTTAGCTTGGGTCCGAAATGACAAGTCTTGTTCTAACCAGACTCCCAAGCTCTTAATCACCTCTTTGGGGTCCGGGAGGTCTCCCATACAGCTCGGCCAGCTGGTCAAAGGAAGGAGAGGAGTTTTGCTCCCTAGCAGCATTATTTCCGTCTTCGAGCCGTTCAGCTTGAGGGAAGATTCTTCCATCCAGGTGTGGACGTCCGACAGACAGGAGCGCAGAGTATCCGGATTCTCAGCCAGTTGGGATAAAGAAACCACTAACTGCGTGTCGTCCGCATAACTAACGATCTTGATGTCATACGGGGACACTATGTCCTCCAGGGGGGCCATATAAACATTAAATAATGTGGGGCTAAGGGAAGAGCCCTGTGGCACTCCACAGTGGAGGGGGATCGATTTAGAATGCTCACCGCCGTCCAAGACCTGGTATGTTCGTCCGGTAAGAAATGATTTCAGCCACTGCAGGGCCATCCCGGACACCCCTACGTCAGCCAGCCGCCGAATCAACACCTGATGGTTCACAGTGTCAAACGCCACACTGAGGTCCAGGAGGATCACTGCCACTGACCCTCCTGAATCCGCCTGGTTTCATCGACTACCGCCAAGAGAGCAGTGTCGGTACCCTGACCTGGGCGAAAACCAGTTTGCGAAACATGGAGCAGGCCATTGGACTCCAAGAAGGCTGACAATTGTTGGTTGACCAGCCGTTCAGCAATTTTGCCGAGACCAGGCAGCAGAGAGATGGGCCTAAAGTTAGACAGGTCCGAGGGATCCAAATTGGGCTTCTTTAAAAGAGCCTTAACAACAGCAGTTTTCCAAGTAGGTGGCACCAGACCCTGGACAAAGGAGGCGTTCATTAGGTCTGTCACAGGAGCCACAATGGAAGCTGCTGCTTGTTTAAGGAACTTCATAGGGACCAGGTCCATAGGGGAGCCACTTTTCAGGAATGCTAAGGCTTTGGATACCTCGCTCCCTGATACTGGACCAAAGGAATTGAGATGGATAGCTGTCTCTCTGGCCTGAGTTCCTAAGTTCAGCTTCCCGTTCTCCTGAGGCGGCGTGGGCTGGGGCAGGGTGTTTAAGATCTTCGCAATTTTTGTGTGGAAGAACTCTGCAAGCTCCATACATTTCTGTTTGTCATTAGTGACCGCAGGCTCGGGAACTTTGAGAAGTTCTTTGACCACTTTAAAACTCTCTCTAGAAGAACTAGAGGCAGATTTTATACGCTCTTCAAAAAAAAGGGCTTTAGCCTGTCGAAGAGCGGACTTATAGCCCCTCATTGCGACACGATATTCTTCTCTCCTGGATAATTCCCATTTCTTCCTCCATAACCTCTCCAGCTTTTTACATCCCTTCCTAAGGGTACGAAGCTCGACAGAGTACCACGGAGCAGAGCCGACTCTCTTTTCCCTCTTTTGAACTCTCTTTTTCGGAATAAGAGCGTCCAAAGAAGCAGACAGCCAATAGTTAATGTTGGCATCCACCTTAACTGGGTCCGACTCACACGGAAGGGGCATGTCTTCCAACTTGGAAGTCCAGTCGTTGATCGATAGTCTGGACCAGGCTCTGTCGACCAAAAAAGCCTGCTTGGCGCTTATAGGCCATGAGTCGATTTGCCAAAGTGCCAATACCAAGAAGTGGTCAGACCACGGGAGGGGAAGGGCAGGCCTAGCCATGAAGCGGGGAATGTTGGAGAACATAGGATCAAGTAAGTGTCCCTTTTCATGCGTGGCCCCGGAATTAATTAGGACCAGCTCACACTCTTTCAGGTCGCCCTGAAGATCTAGGGGTACTGGGTCAGTGGGGTCATTGAAGTGGAGATTAAGATCTCCCAGCACCATGAAATTAGCCGTAGATGAGGCCAAAATCGTCACTGATTCCACGAAGGAGCCCGCAAAGTTACCCAAAGCGCCCGGGGGCCGGTAAATCAGTAGGCCTGATATCGAGACTGTGGGAGATATCCGCAAAGCGAAGTGGCAGCTCTCACAGTCCAAAAGTAAACCATTCTGGGCCCTGCATACAAACAAGTCCCTGTATAGAATAGCGAGGCCTCCTCCTCGCCCCTCAGGTCTGTCCAGGTGATAGATAAGATAGCCCGGCGGAAGGGCTTGCACAATGTTAGCATCGGAACTAGGAGTTATCCACGTTTCCGTCAGAAACAAGATATCTAAAGCAGAGTCTTGTAAAAGTAGGTTGACTTCAGCTGAGTGCCGTGGAAGAGATCTACAATTCAGTAGACCTACCGCCAAACTGTTCTTACCTTTGTCAGAGGGAATGTTCACACTTGACCCAACGGATGTGGGGGGAGAAGGGCGTTGAGTGGATGGTTCGCCGCCGACGGTAATCATATGACGAAGAGCCATAAGTTCATCACGATCGTAAGTCCGCCTCATAGCAGAGCGCTTTAGCAGAGTGTCAGGCCCTGGGCCCGTCTGGGCCTGGACGGGCACAGACGGGCTGGACTCTGGCGTGACTCCGGAGCTGAATCGGCGCTGAATCGGCGCTTCCGCTGCGCGTCACCGCTGCGCGTCTTCATGGTGACTTTAAATAGGGAACGCGCCTCCTGTGCCTAAGACTAAAGCGCTCGCGAAAGTGGCGCCTGCAGAACGTCCCTAAACTACCCCCAAGATGGCGGCGATCGAATTAACCAGCCTAAAGACCAGCGAAAAGCGCGGTGAGGGATACAATTTAAGATGCAAGTAAGTGCTACTCTAGGAAAACAATTTAAAAACAGGGTATAACAACAATTAAATAATTATATTTTGTCAGAAAATGGGATACTCAGTTTAACACGCGCAACTAAATCCACGCACTGTGCTTGCTTAGTAGGGTAGCTCCTTACGCTAGAAATGCAAAGAAATAACGCTGTCTGCTTTAGGTCGCACAAAACGATGTCAAGGTCGAAATAGCAGTTTAAAACTGCACACACAGGATGCAATGGCAGGTCTGAAACATGTTTAAAGTAATACTTAAGTGGGTGACACATTCAGTGCTGCAGGCCCACAAGTAGCATTTAATTTACAGGCCCTGGGCACACATAGTGACACTTTACTAAGGACTTACAAGTAAACTAAATATGCCAATCGGGGATAAGCCAATTCTAACATGTTTTAAGGAGAAAGCACCAGCGCCTTAGCATTGATTAGCAGTGTCAAAGTGTGCAGAGTCCTAAAGCCCAAAAAATCGAATTCAGCAAGAATAGGAGGAGAAAGGCAAATGTTTTGGGATGGGATGACCCTGTAGAAAGGGCCACGTCCAACATATGGCATTCTGAAAGCCCCAGTGGTCTACAGCAGAAACAGCAAGCTCCTAAGTCATTCAGGCCCTGCACTAATGCTATGTTTAACACATTAAGCACAGGTACCATTGTTATCAGATTGTTACTAATTTAAACATTTTAAAGTAAAAATGCATGGTAATGGGATTTCTTTGTCAACTTTTAAAATGGTTCAAAGGATAACGAGCTACAACATGCTGCCAGAAACATGTACATCATTCCAATGCCTCAATTAGCGTGGATCATATTTCACTAACTATTACTCAAATAAAAATTCAATTTGTTTATTTCTCTAAGGAGAAACATCACCCAGTACCTTTATGTGGTTCAGGGCGCATTACTTAACTTCTCTTGCCAGAAATAGAATGTGAGGTGTGAGAATTTAGAGAAAGAAGCCTGCAATACAGCCTTGTTGTTTACAGGGATAATCTGTTCCAAAGCATGATTACATTTCTCACATTAAGGCAATCTTATCAAGCAGCTCTGTGAAGGCGGCAACAACAAACCAATGTATGAAAAGCTGTTTAGTGTGTCCTCATAGAACGGAATATTTGTCCGCCTGGATTGAAGACCATTGGCCTCAATTCTTCAAAATACAGCAGGAATGACAGCATCCAAATGTTCAGGCGCTAATGACATCATACGAAGTGAATCACATTATGTTATGACCCTGCTTATGTTAGCGATGGTGTTGACACAGAATATGCCTAGTTACCCTACTTGTTTTTTTTTACTGCATGTCATTACAGCGTGGTCATTACAATGGCCACGTTGTAACAAAGCATGCCATTACTCTGCAAGTCCGACTGTAGGGGAGGCGCAGGATGTTGGTGTGCCCCTCCTCCAATTTGGAAAGAAACCCCGGGAGGAGGTGGTCCCCTGGGCTGTGTAGGGAGCTTGAACCCTCCCACACAATATTTTAAACTTAGCACAAGGGAGGTGCGTCTGTGGAGCTACTGTGGGACCCCCTGAGTAGGCCTAGGGGGTCATGGTGTTTCTACCCTGTCCCCTTTTTTATTAATAGTTCTTTTAACCTATTTTCTTGTGACTTGGTTCAACCGACTCACAAGATGGCTGTCAGCACTTCCTGATTCGAAGTGTTGGCAGGCAATCAGATTGCAGGCTCGAGATGGGAGAATTCACTGAATCCTGCGCATCCCCAGTTGTGTATCTGAGAAATGTTTAAATTTCTCAGGAACTACTAAATGAATTCACACCATTTAACAAAAAGAGTGCTTTCTGAACTATGTGCTACCTTTTTGCCAAATTTGGTGTAATTCCACTCAGCAGTTCAGGCTGTCGCTGTATCTAAAGATTCCTATGGAAATTAACATGGAGAAAATGCATTTTGGGACCCCCTTTTTTCTTAGCCCCTGCTTGACGAATGACCCCAAAACTTTTAACACAGCATCTGACCCCCCCATTAGTTTTGAACATTTCACAAAGATTAGTTAAACTACACCAAAGTTATTGGCAAATCAAAAAACGCTTTTTCTATGGATAGTAGGTCCTAACTATAACTACCTACTGCGACCGCCAGTAGGTAGTATATATATTTATTTTTTGTGCTGTATTTATTGTGTTACTATGTGTGTATGTGTGGGGGTGTTGCACAAATACTTTAACTATTCATTGTGTTAGTATGTGTATGTTGCACAAATACTTTACACATTGCTTCTTCAGATAAGCCTGACTGCCTCTGGCAATCTACCAGAGGGTGAACACATGTTATTTTTTAGTGTGTATCTAGCTTATCCCGACTAAAGCGGGGGTTCCTGCGTGGCCTCGGTGCATACCCCAGCCAACCAGGAATCACATTTCTAACATGTGTTTATATATTAGGGTGTGTCCACACAGGTTTAGAACACTATCAAATATTTATCTCAGAAAAATAAGACCAAAATGACAAAAATCCAATCAGTAGAAGGTGAGATATGAATTATTAAAGTATAATGCAAAAACAGTGCTTAGAAGGCTACTTGAGGTTGCGAGGGACCCGTGCAAATCCAAAGTTCAGGCCGACTGCGATGGAGGAAGGGCAGCTACAGGATCCACGCAGGGTCTGCTGAGAAAGTTCCTTGGATGGAGCAATTTATAAACCCTGAGTGAACGATGTGTCGATCTTTTTGTTGCTTTTCTGAGGTGAAGGTAATGTGTTATCATCAAGCCATGCAGAGCATTGTGGTCCGTCCAGGCAGGCTGTAGAACTGCTGTAGTTGAACAGCCTCTGGAGCACAGGTGACGATGCTTCAGTTTAGTAGAAAATAGCTACAGAACTTGCTTCTGAGGCCATAATGTGGAGAGGGCACCTCAGGCAAGGGTAGGACTTATAGAAGGCAGAGTCCAGCAGCACCAGCAGAATTGTAAGAAGTCTTTTGCTTCAGAAAAGAGGAGGCCAGCCAATCTTGGCTGTCAAGCTATCTGTGGGGGGAGGGGTAAATCAGTGCTTTGTGTGTGGACAAGACACTTCTTGTTGAAGTGTATCAGCCCCCTCATTCCTCCCTAACCAGGAAGACCCATCTGAATGATAATGAATGCAGATGAGTTCTCATAATGCAGATGAGCCTCCCCTTCCTGTGCTTGTGACTGTCTAAATGAAATGCGCAAAGTGTAGCTGTCACCCACCCCAGATGTATATTGGTGACAGGCTGTCAGGCACATAGAACAGTTAGTGCAGAAAAAGTACACACTTTGTACAAGTGGCATTTCTAAAACAGTAATGTTAAATAAAACTTCGCCTGTAAGGAGGATTTATCATTAGCATTCCAAAGATATGAAACATGAAAAAGCTACTTCTCTATCATTAGGAATTACAGCTTAAAAGTGTTCTAAGTAATTCCTAATGCTGGCCTATGAGAGGGGTAGGCCTCAGAGTAGTGAAAAATGAAAAAGGCTGAATGTCACTACCAGGAAACTCAAAACATACAATTGAATGTCCTACCTTTTACTTACATTTCACCTTGCCCATAGGGTTACTTAGGGCATATCTTAGGGGTGACATATGTGTAATAGAAGGGGAGTTCAAGGCCTGCCGGGTAGTTTTAAATGCAGAATCAGAGTGCCAGTGAACTGCATACACAGGCAATGCAGTAGCATCCATGAGACAGGTTTGAAAGGCTTGGTCTGTGGGTGGCACAATCAGTGCTGCATCCCAGTAGTAGCATTTGAAGTACAGGCCCTGGGTAAATGGTATACCACTTTATAAGGGACTTACCAGTACAACAAACATGCCAATCAGGTATACACCAATGCTATCATGTTTAGGGGAGCAGCACATGCACTTTAGCACTGATTAGCAGCGATAAAGTGCTCAGTCCTAAGGCCAACAAAAACAAATCAGCAAAAATGGGACGCAAGGGGCAAAAAGTCTGGGAGAAGATCACCCTAATGTTGAAAGGTCCCACAACATGTTTTCTGAGACATAGGTCTCAGTAGAGAAGCCGCCAGTATCTCTCAACAAACCCTATTATGCACACCCGTCATCTGAGACAGAGTTATGACAGAAAACGCCAGTCCATGTATACAGCCTAATACCACACCTGTCATGTGAGAGAGAGGTCTGACAAGAGAGGCAAACCCATGTACACACCCTAATATGCACAGCTGTCAACCGAGAGAGACGATTGACAGCAAAGGGTAGTCCCTCTCAACTCACTAATACGCACACCCATCATCTGAGAGGTGGCGCAGCGTAGAGGCAAGTGTTTCTCCACACTTCCTACCACATATACCCATCATCTGAGAGAGAGGTCTGAAAGAAGAGGGAAGTCCCTCTCCACATCAACTATGCACACCCGTCATCTGAGAGAGAGGCCTCAAAGGAGAGGCCAATCCATCTTCACACCCTACTATGCACATCCACCATTACAGATCGAGGTCTCACCAGATAGGCCAGTCCCTCCACATATGCTACTAGGCACACCAGCCATCTCAGAGACATCTGAAAGGAGAGCCTAGCCTCTACCTATACCCTACCATGCACACCCCTCATTACACAGAGAGCTATCTATCACCAGAGAGGCAAGCCCATCTCAACTCACTACTACGCACACCCATCATCTGGGAGAGATCGCTCAGCGTAGAGGCCAGTGTCTCTCCACACATCCTACTACATATACCCATCATCTGAAAGCGAGGTCTAAAAGGAGAAGGCACACACTCCCCACACCCTACTACGCTCACCATCATCTGAGAGAGACCTGAAAAAAGAGGCTAGTCCCTCCCCACACCCTATTTTGCACACCAGTCAACTGAGAGAAAGGTCTGAAAGGAGAGGCCAGACACTCTCCACAACCTACTATGCACACCCATCATTACAGAGAGAGGTCTCACCTGAGAGGAAAACCCCTCCCCACACCCTCTGCACACACCCATCATTTGAGAATGAAGTCTGAACGGAGAGGGCTGTCCCTCCCCACACCCTACTATGCACACCCATCATTGCAGAGAGAGGTCTCATCTGAGAGACCTGTCCCCCCACACACTCTACTATGCACACCTATTATCTGGGAGACAGGTCTGATAGGAGAGAGCATAACCTCCCCCACACCCTACTATGCACACCCCTCATTATACAGAGAGCTCTCACCAGAGAAACCAGCCCCTCAACACACCCTACAATGCACACCTGTTATCTGAGAAAATGGTCTGAAAGGAGAGGCCAGTCCCTCCCACACCCTACTATGAACATCGATGGGGGGTTGTATTTACGTATGGTATTTAGGTATTACTTTACTTTTTTTTAAAACTAGAAATTCACTGAAAAAAACAAAGGTTAAAGTAACCATTATAGTTAGGTGTGAATGAAAAATCTGGTTTTGTTTTTAAAGAACATTAGAAATTCACTGTAGAAAACAAAGGTTAAAGTAACATTATAGTTAGGCGAATTTCTTAGTGACAACATTAATCTTTTGAACTAAAAAACAAAACACCACAGAAATTCACCAATTATATTTAGCAGCTCTAACTATTACTTGCCCCCCCACTGCTTATGAACTCACATATGACAACACTCATGACATGATATGACATTACTGATGACATTTCAAATGGCATCATTAATGACATCACTGATGACATCCTCTAATGAGTTTGCACGTTTGCTTTACAGTTCACATACAGACCAGTAACTGCCATATTAATTCTACATACTTGTGTACAGCTTGGGTGTAGCTAATGGGTGTAAGTGTTTCCACAACGTGTGTGCCCCTAGATGTACCATAGCTATGCGGAGGTATTGAACACGTTATAAATGTTTGCATTCGAAAGTAACTTTGTGCGCAAGTGACAGTTGACTTGTTTTCATTAAGCTCCACACAAATATTTGGTTCTGCAGAAAAAGTTTCCAACAGGAGAAAGATACTAACTTTTGTAAGCAGCTTTGAGTTATTAGAGAGAATTGTGTCAGCATGATCTTTTATACTTAACATGAAAGAGTGTAACCACCAGGTACCAACCTATGTACGCATGTTGTTGTGCATCAGACAAAATCCTATTTGCTAATTCTTTCCCACAGTATGAAGGGTGCAGGTAGTATGATCTTTTCCACCTTCAGATCTTGGTTGTTTTTAACAAATAGTGTCTTTTTTGACAACTGTTGCATAGAATTTCTCATGGAAGCTTCACTTTTTGGAAACAGTGTGGGATAGAATGTACTCTCTCCATATATTAGACACTGCTTACAGTACTCAGTTCTCGACTGATATCAACTTAATTTCCTGATGTAGGTTCAGTGTGTGTCAGGGGTTTGATACAGATAAAAGCTGCCCTTAGTAGGGCATTTGTTCTGGAATTGGCATTCACTATTTTGGCTTTCTCAGAATAGTTGTATATAGATTGAACACCTTACTCGTTGAGGGTTTCCCATATATCTGTGGATGTTTGGTAATGTGAATTATGCTACGTCTAGAGCCATAGCAATTTATACAGCAATATGGGGGAATATGAAGCTTGGATGATGTCATCAGTGATGGCATTAATGATGACATCAATGATGTCATCAATTATGTCATAGAACATGCCATGAGAGATGTTATATGTGAGGTCCTAAGCAGTGCTAGTTGGGGCTCAAGTTATAGTTAGAGCTGCTAACTGTAACGGGTGATTTTTTGTGTTTTTTTAGTTCAAAATGCTAATGTGACTGAGAAATTCACCTTACTATAATGTTATTTTAACCTTTACTTTTTTCAGTATGTGGCACAAAATATCTTACACCTGGTTTAGAAACTGTTTGCATTTTTTTTTAATTAATCCATAAATTAATATAAAAATACACACATGCATGCAACACTTACGATTGCTTGTTATAGGTTGCTTCACTAGTTTTATCTGCGGCCCCCTAGGTGCACCCTGAAGTCCCTTCTAGAGACACTTGGGATACAAATAATTGAATTAAAACTAGTGCTTTAACCCCTTGCATGCTGATGACGGCACCCGTCCGTCATGCATCACGGTGGGCATGTGCTGATGACGGCTGGGGGCCGTCATGAACCCGCCCACTCATTAAAACGGCTGCACAGGCGCAGAATCGCAGCGGCGCCCTGGGGGTTAAATAGACTGGTACTGTACTGTACTGAGTACCTGCAATTGTGAAAGTGGGTATACTTGCAATTCTCAGCACTGCTGCAATACATTTAATGGGAGTGTACCGAACTTCCCAGGAGCAAACAGCTCCTCTGGATTGTGAGTGCCTACAATTCTATATTTCCATTTAAAGTACTGACTAAAACATCCCAAATTTTGAATGAGCCACTAAACGTAAACATGGTGCATGAGAGCCCCATTTTCCTTCTGTTCCTCTCACTGCCTGTGCGATCTCTCAGGCCAGGGGTCGCAAAGGAAGTGTCAGGGGTCCTAAGGAGCAAGCCAGGGGTTGCAGCTGTGACCCTTGGCAGCCCCTAAATGACGTCCATGATGGACACATAGTCAACACAAAAATACATTTGTATCCATGATTTGCATGTCCCAAGAGGCTGCATGCGCACTGGATTACAACAACAACTTCTCCATGGAGACTGTGATGCAGCGCACCACCTAGAGAGCTTTGACAGTGATTGACTGGAAACCGATCAAAGCATACGAGTGAGTTCAACTTCCTCAGGAAATTCGGATTTCCAACCGTATTCCTTTTCATCATGTTTTTTTTAAGTGACAGCAAATAGGAGTGCTCACAATTATCATGTAACTTTGCTAAAAGGTAATGATTTTGAAGGGGCACTTGGTTCCCATTGCCAGATGACGGGCAAAGGTCACTGGTCTCACAGTCCTTTGCAACTGGTGTTATGGGACCACAGTACTATTGGCCCCATAGGTGGATTACAAGTACAGCACTTTAGCACTTTACTCAAATTCTTGAAATTATCTCAAGGCAGTATAATAGGTTTAGACATGCAAATTCGATATGACACAGTAATATCCCTTAATAACTGAATGCCCAGGCAGTTTTGTACTTTTTGAAGTGAAAATCACGTTATTACACATGATACCATAATAATAAATAATAAAAAAGAAAAGCATACATTTCTAGCTCCTTAGCCGGAGATTCGATTCCAATGTTATCATAACACTTACATGTAAGCGGGAATATTTCCTTGATTGATGGACTCTCGTCAGTGTTAGTCAATGGAGATGTTTGTGATGGCCAACCTGACTTCATGAGTATCGAACCTAGGTTCATGAATCCATGACCATATCCTGTAATAGGAGCAAGGGCACAGGTGTGGTAGTGAGTTCAGGCCTTGGAGTCAGCAGAAGTCCTTCCCCAAGAATGCAGAACCCAAAGAATAGATGGTTTAACATTCTTGTGAATTGTTAGAGGTTTTAGTGTACCTGCCACAAATTCTCTTATGACCAAATTGTTGATCATAAACCTGCCCAATAAGGTCTGTTGCACTCACCAAAGTCTGGCTAACTAAAACAGTAATTTTAGAGGTGTTCTAAGCAACGCAAAGTGGCTTCGTGCAATCGAATGCAGGTTACTAGCCTATGGGTCAGTCACTGTAGGGTTAAAGATGGTTCTCACATCTATGTATCTGAAGCCCGTTGATTAGGTGCAAAATAATTAAAAGGCCCAAATATATTGGAAACTGTCAGTCGCATCTGAGATTTTACAGATCCAGGGATGCACACAAGTCAAGGAAGAAAGGATCGAGCAACTTCTTGAGCCACATTAAAGATGGAGACAACAGATGAGGAGTTCAAATGTGCATATCACAGGATCTATGAACATTGTGTGATCAGTGTATGCAAGGGCAATGGAAAAGGGAGCTTTTCTCGGGTTAAGTCAAGTCAAGTCATAACATTTATATAGCGCACTACATACCCAGAGGGTTTCAAGGCGCTTGGGAAGGGGAGGAGGATTATTTGTCAAATATCCATGTTTTAAGCTGCTTTCTGAACGCTAGGTGATTCTGGGTGAGGCGAAGGTAAGCGGGGAGTGAGTTCCATGTTTTGGCAGCTAGGTATGAGAAGGATCTGCCTCCCATGGTGGTCTTGTTGATGCGAGGTACAGTGGCGAAGGCTTGGCTGGAAGAGCGAAGTTGGCGGGAGGGGGTGTAGAAGGATAGTCGAGAGTTGAGGCAGTCTGGTCCGATGTCGTAGAGTGATTTGTGTGCGTGGGTAAGCAGTCGGAAAGTAATCCTCTTATTGACGGGTAGCCAGTGGAGGTCTTTAAGGTGACCAGAGATGTGTTCGTTGCGTGGGATGTCTAATATGAGCCTGGCTGAGGCGTTTTGGATTCGTTGTAGTTTCTTCTGGAGTTTAGCAGTGGTACCTGCGTAGAGGGTGTTTCCGTAGTCCAGTCGGCTCGTGACTAGAGCGTGGGTGACTGTTTTCCTTGTTTCGGAGGGGATCCAGCGAAATGTTTTTCTGCGCATGCGAAGGATGTTAAAGCAGGAAGAGGATACGGCGCTGACTTGTCTGTTCATTGAGAGTGAGGAATCCAGGATGACGCCAAGGTTCCGTGCGTGGTCTGTCGGGATGGGTGCATTTCCGAGGGCTTCCGGCCACCAGGAGTCGTCCCATGCAGAGGGGGATTTACCTAAGATGAGGACTTCTGTTTTGTCTGAGTTCAGTTTCAGACGGCTTTGTTTCATCCATTCGGCGACTTCTTTCATTCCTTCGTGTAGGTTAGTTTTGGCGGTGCTGGGGTCCTTGGTGAGAGATAGGATCAGTTGAGTGTCATCCGCGTAAGAGATGATGGTGAGGTTGTGTTGGCGGGCGATGGCCGCGAGGGGGCTCATGTATACGTTGAAGAGGGTGGGACTGAGTGAGGATCCTTGCGGTACGCCGCAGATGATTTCAGAGGCCTCGGACTTGAATGGTGGGAGGCGGACTCTCTGAGTTCTTCCGGTGAGGAACGAGGAATGTGCATTAGCTCCCAGACAGAGAGCCACATTTTATATTGGATGCTGATGAGGAAACACGAAGGTGAGGAGCTAAGAGTACTCTGGCAGAAACTTTGCAGCTACTTAAATGAGTAAGGGGCACATGCATAGTTGAACATACCAGTCGCAAAGGGGAAGATTCTGTGAATCTGCCCCTTTGCAACTGGTATTTTTGCATTTGGGACGCATCAACCCAAATGCAATTTCGCAATTTAGGTAATTGCAAATTTTGTGATTACCTAAATTTCAAATGCCTTTAGGGAATCACAAATTGGATTCCCTAAATGCAATGCATGATGCACTAAATTGCGAATTCGGAATTTGGAATCTCAAAGTACTATCAATTTCAAGTTGATGGTAATTTGCAAAAACTTTGATAAATGCATAAAAGGGCATTTTTCAAAGTGCCATGTTGTGAACACACATGCCCTTTGGGCATGGGTGTGCGCAACATGTGATCACATGCTAATTTCAGGGATGCATCAGGGTGGCCTTTTGGCCCCCTTGCACCCTTGAAATTGCATGCGCAATTTGCGAGTACCTATTTGGTACTTGTATATTACGTATATGCAAAGATTGCTGTGCTGTTCCTAAGAGAAAGAGGAGATTGATACAGTCTGTGAATGCGAATGATAATGGTAGGGTGACTCGAGGTTAACCCTGGGGATCCATTTGGTTGGATTTAATGCCCTCACACACCCTTTCAGGTGTCATGCTTCATCATTTGGGCCTGCTCCTCGTTGGGTCGGCGGTGCAATACCCAACGGGCAAAACCTCATAGAGGGGCTCTTTGGCGGAGATCTTTTTACAACAGCCGTATGGATGAAGTGCGGGTATGTGGCCAGAATAGAAGGTAGACGTTGAGGAGTGAGTTAAAATAAAGCTAGGGGTACCGGGAATGATTTATTCAGAAGGTCCGCTGCTTTAATTAAAACGGGGTTCTAGAGGAAAGTGCTGGAATATTATGTTTCCAGAGATCCTCCAGATCTTGCTATTGTCCGGTCAACATGTTTCTCGCTGGCGTAAATTTAACAAGTGATTCTTCAGGACCTATGTGACTATTTAGCAAGTATCTAAAAGTGAACTGTCTACTCTAATTCCCTAATGTGTGTTGTGTGTACGTTAGTGAGGGTACAACAACAATTAGGGATGAAGGGAGAACATTCCTATATTACCCTTCTTCTTATTGAAACCTGTGTTAAGCTGTCAATACCTAAAATTTGTAACAGTCAGATAACAACAGTATCCAGCGGGTAAAGCTTCAGGTTAGATCTTCCACCGCATGGTTGGGAGTCCCTGAGCTGCGTTGCTCGCACCTACCCCTCGCCGCTGGATCCGGGTGGATTACGCCTTTAACCCCTCATGAATGAATGGTAAGCTATTCCATAATTGCGAATCACAACTTGCAATTCGCACTTAAGGAATATGTAGAATTGCTAATATTTTAGTGAAACCTATATGCATAGGCAATGTCGATTCCATAATTGCGATCTCTTAATAATCACAATTATCAAATCTCAATTGCCTACATTGATGCATGTGTCCCTAAGATTTGATATCCCCACCCTGAGAAGCACTAAAACACTTACCAGGGACAGTAGGGTAAAGAATGCAAATAAGCATGCTTTTACGTTAACAGAGATTTAGACAGCCTCATTCAAAGTATTGTGCCATTTTAGACTGACTCTCTTTTTATTTCTGAATCTCTGACTCTCTCTCTCTGATACACACTCGTACACCATGAACTCTACAGGCCTGATCCCTTTTGTGGAAGTTTACAATTTTTTGTAATTCACAAAGCAATTTTACGAGTAGTATCTTTACTACTGCCTATCTTTTTCTGTATAGAGTCTCTGCTATGAGTGTGGAGACTGTGCAGTAGTAAAGATAATACTCATAAAATTACTATGTGAATTACAAATAATCGTGAGCTCACACAAAAGTGTAAGTTTACCTTTGTAAATCAGGCCCTACATCTATACACTGGCAAATGTAATGATAGACCTAACACTAATGGACGTCATAAGCAGATGTGCACTTACACCCTTCAAACATATCCCTCACTGATGGAGGTAAAATACACAGGTTAGGAAAGCCAGGCTGACCTTTTACACGGGGGAGCACAGTAGGCATCTTCCTTGAAGGAAATTGCTGGAAAAAACATGTCCTTTCACTGTTGATTGTGTTATAACCCCTACCAGTATCACTAATACTGTGTAAAAAGTGCACAATTCACTCTCCCATAGAGGGATGCACTTTAGCAAGAAAATAGTACAAAACTGATTTGCCCGTTTTTCTACTAGTCAAAAATTATTGAAATATTGCACAGATATTGTTGTATCTGGCCCTCTCTGCAGGGCCCCCCAAACGTTTTGCCTTTACCCTCCACTTTTTGCTGAATTCGTTTTAGCTGGTTTTAGGACTCTGTGCACTTTACCACTACTAACCATTGCAAAAGTGCTTGTGCTCTCTCCTTAACACATGCTAATATTGGCTTATCCCCAATTGCCATATTTGATTTATGTGTAAGTCCCTAGTATAGTGGCACTACATGTGCCCCTTGCCTGTAAATTGAATGCTGCTACTGGTCCTACAGTACTGATTGTGCCACTCAGTTAATTAACACTTTAAACAAGTCTCAGGCCTGCAATTCCTGCCTGTGTGTGCATTTTAACTGCCATGTCGACCTGGCAAAATAAGCCTTTTTACAGGCCCAACTCTTCCTTTTTATACATATACGTCACCACAACGCTATGCCCTGGAAAGCCCAGGGTGCAGTGTATTTATAAAGATAGGACATGTACCTTAAAGTTTTACATGTACTGGTTATGAAAAACTCTTCCAATTGTTTTTCACTACTGCATGGCCTGACAAGGGATAACACTGGAGTTACCTTATTATATTTAATAAGCTGTAATTTCCAAATGGGAGTAGGTAAGCAGTTCATGTTTGATGTCTTTTGAAAAGTAACGAAAAATCCTAAATTATGGTGAAGACTAATTTTTTATTACAATTTTTAGAATGGCAATTTTTGAAAGTTGGCAATTTCCTGCTTTAGTCATTTAGTGCCTGTAGCCTTTAGCTGACAGCTGAGCTGGTGTATTCCACCTAGACAGCCACACACAATCGGGAGCTTAGGTGTGCCTAGATGGGCCATCACTGGCAGGATGGGAGGGAGGAGCTGGACACAGCCCACTTATCGTTAAATAGATTGTGTCCTGCCTCCACACAAAGGGCTTCATACACCCTGTAGTTAGTCTGGAGGGCAGAGGAGGCAGGAGGCCTGAAGACTTCAAAGGCCTACCTCTACAAGATTCTCTCCCACTTCAAAGGCACTACTGAGTATAAATACTGGAGCCCAGACACGACCACTTCAGTACACTTCTGGACATGAGAATACTTTCCCAGGAAGAAGGACCGTTGAGCTGCTGCAGGACTATCATTCTGCCAGACCTCTGCCTGCTGTACTTCTGACTTGCAGTGCTGCTGAATTGTTCTGGTGACATGCTGCCTGTTGCCCTCTTGCCCGAGTGAGAAGGACTGGATCTGCACCTCCTACACCCAGAACCCCAGACTGACTCCAAGGGCTAGTTGGGTGGCCTTCTGATGTAAGCCGCAGGTGTAGAAGGCTCCAACAACAGTGCTCTTGCACCTGGATTCTGCCATCTCTGAGTCTACCCTGCCAAGTGGTGCAACCTCAGTCTTGGACACTTGCAATTGAGCCTCTGTTTATCCAGCAGAAGTGACACATCTCCTCTACTGGGCAGTGCAACCCCGATGAGAATTTACGCATCGCTGCTGCTTTATGGATCCAGACCACTGTAAAGACTCGCATCGCAGCCTGTCTCTCCATCGGAAGCTCAGCTGCGCAATGCATCCTCAGCGCTGGCTCTTCCAATCCTCATCGACAGCAGCCTCAATGATGACTTTAGACTCCGTATCACAGCCTCACAGCTCCTCGGAACTGACACATTGCCCCAACTGCTTGGCGAATCCACTACACCAGACTTTTCATCGCAAGCCACTGTCAATTAGATGTTCGGCGACGATGCAGCAGGACTGCTCAGAGCAGCCTTGCCACATCTTGTAACAGATGCATCGCTTCAGCTGCGCAATGCACCTCTGACGCAGATTCTTGCAAAGCTCTGCAAATCAAGATTTAAGGTATTCTGTTCAGCGGACCTAACTGCTTCCCCGTAGCCAGCCCATGCTCCTTCGGGGTCAGCCTACTCTTGTAACTTTGTTCCAGTCCAGCACCACCAGATATCCACAGTTTGAGCATTAGGCCTTTTGATGCTATTTTCACTAAAATCTGTAAAATTGAATATCTCTGGCTAAACTGATAGGATTCTTGTCATTTTGGTCTTGTTTTATTCATTAAAAATTCTTGTTTTTCTAATTTTATTGTGAGCTCCTTTAGAGGTGTGTTCTCACTGTGTTACTGTTGGATTTGTTGCAAAAATACTTTACACATTGCCTCTGAGTTAAGCCTGACTGCTCTGTGCCAAGCTACCTAAGGGTTGAGCGCAGGTTAATTTAGGGTTTGCTTGTGACTTCACCCTGAGAAGAACTGTGATTGCTCCTTGAAAAGGGTTTCAGCCCCCTCAACTAGTAAACCAAGTTCTTACTGAAATATTTCAGCAGTATACACTTTTTCTTAAAGCAGATGACATTTCTGGATTTTAAGTTTTACCCATGACCTGTAAAGTACAAACAAGCATTACCAAATGTAAGACTTCTGGTTTTCCCCCCTAACTAGAACTGTGAGGAGTACATTTACAAAAAAATTACTTAATGTAATGCAGCACCAGAGATGCTGTGCTGCGTTGTACAAGGAGGAGAGAGCATCACAAAGCTACACCTTCTAAGATATGGTGCTGCAGCTCTCATCCACAGCACTGGGACGCCAATAGGCTGTCTAGTGGCACACACTTTTTATTTTGTCAAGACTTTGCTTTAGTTTCCATCATTTTGTTTGACTCTGCACTGAAGCAAAGTCTTGAAAAATGCGCCCAAAATACAGCGCCAGCAATAGAAAGTGGTTCACCTATCTCCCCTTGATTGGTAAGGTAGATATGGCGGAGAATGTATGTCTTAGTTCAATGGAGGAGGTTTAAAGGGAGTCAAGGTTATGGTACAACACAGTTGCCACAACAGCAATAATGATGTGTATGTTCAGCCAGAGTTGTGGGAGCCCAGCACTTTCATAATATATCGAAATATATTTACAGCAAAGTGAGTGCATTCCATAAATATTAAAATCCAGCCAACAAGGCCTGGCAAAGAGTAACCGTCCTCAGAGGACATTCTGAGGAAGGCACAGGGGTGTCTCCTCTACTAGGGCGGAGGAGTGCCACCCCACTGCTTCTTTCAGTGCGAGAAGAAGAAACATAAAATACTAACAATTTTCAGTTGTTATCATTTTATGTTTGGTTGCGGGCGGGGCTACTCTGAAAGAAGGGGAGGTGAGGAGTGGTGTTACGTACCCACTCCAGAGTGTGCAAAGACTGTTTGGTCAGCCCCCTGGGACCACCTAAACCAGTCATGCGCACTCTACCTTTTCTCCATGTAGTCTGCATGCAGCCTACATGGAGAAAATGGCCTCCCCATTAGCCCCTGGCTGGCCGGCGTCCCGACCAATCACAACGCTGCTTGAGCAGCGTTGTGATTGGCTTTGGGGAGGGAGGGAGCATGGCTGCCTGCTACAGCTTCCTGTTCCTGGAGAGCAGAGAAGACGCTGGACCCAGCCAGCAGCGGAAAGGTAAGTTTAAATATTTTAAACTTACCTTACCCAACCCCCCCACCCGTGAGACATGCTGGGCGCGACTGGAGTGGCACTCTTTTCACTTATCCCAGAATACATAGCAGTGACCACTACATAGACACAGCTGGCCAGGCAGAATCCTAAGAAGCCTGGTCTGTTGGGAAACCATTCCCTCCAGGTGCCTCTTCAACACAAAAACACAGCAGGAAAAGACGAGGAGGATGGGCCATTCTTGGTGTCCTCCATAGGCAGCATCTATCGTCCATCTTGTAAATGCTATACTTGCAAACATGAAAATGTTTACAGTCAGAGAAAGGTAACTCTAATGACAGGTTCATAAAACTTATTGCGTACAATCTCCCATGTGCACACATTCTGATGTTTGCAATAGTTATTATAAGGCCGGTGTAGATAATACTCATGATTGCAAACACACTATAAAAAGCGAAACACGATGGGGCCCCCATCTGCCCCAGGCCACTGGACTTAATTCACACTTTGGAAGCCCATAGGAAAAACATCTTTAAACAGTCCTTCTAGTACAGTCGTACGTTTCGAAAATGTCCTTAATTGTCAAACCGTTATATATTGCCGGTGTAAATTTAGGACATTCCTTTCTCATAATTTTTAATTGGAAAAAGTATCTGGAAATAGTGTATTGGCAGGTAGTTTGATGAGAAATAGTGCTTGGAGGTATCCCCCCCCTTCATGTTTCTTTTTATATTGTGTGTTTGGAACAAGAATATATAACTGGATGTAAGAATAGTAACGTAATGGGGTATGAAGAGCGTGTTTGTGTGTGTCTGTAGTTTGACTGGCTCTGGGGGCTATAACTCGTTTTGCTTTTTTCTAATAAGCAATTTTGGTCAAATTTATATTAGTCTAAACCGAAGGTTGCTATTAAGCGATGCCTACTTGTAGCATTACAAATGTACTGTGTAGTGGTTAATTCTTACTTTTTTCTTTTGCTTACTTTCAGACATTACCATGGGACCTCTGGACGGTAAGGCACCTAATTAATAATAATTATGCACAGCCAGGCCTTAGTGGAAGCTCTGGAAATTGGGCTTTGTTATTAGACCACTGCAATCTGTGCAATAAAAGCACCCAAATATGTATATAAACTGTGCCACAATTATTCACACTTGATTACGTGTGTCGGAATTCTTTAGGTTGCTGTTTTTTATATTACCTGATTTATGTGGGATCTTTGGTCTTATCATGGCTAACTGTGAGGGTGAATTTGGCAGCAAATCTAGCATACTTAGCAACAAAACTCTACCTCTGAAAGTCCCTTAAATAAAGAGCGTTCCCTCCCGGGTTCCAAGTTCACCTGTATAGTATTTCAGCTTTTAAACGTTCTTTACTAGTGGCAACATCGGCCACCATGGCCTGCAGTAGTAGCAAGATACATTCCATGTTCTTTGTGCGGATGTTACCAGAGTGTCTTCCTTCAAACAAGCAGTGGTTCTGGAAAGAATATTGAGGGGTGCCAAAGGAGCTTAACTTATTTGATTTTTCACCACTCTTCTTCCTCTAAGGTCGATCCACCTGACATCATTGCTTTTGAAAAAATGTGTATAGAATCTTTGAATATATCCTGCATCCCTCATTTTGGTGGCATTTGGAATGGATCCTTGAATGTAAAATTCCATTCTTTTGCTTAGGTGTCCTATGCTTTCCCATGTTACCACTGGTTGTTGCAAATATCCAAACTTGCTGTGCATGCTCAAGCCCATTAATTTAGGTGCCCAAAGAAGGATATGCATTTATGTCTTCCATATGTCTTGATTTATTAAGTTGCGTTTCTAGTAGGTTAAACTCCTTCTTGAGGATTACCTTTTTCTCAGATTGAACACCCCTCTCCCCCCCACCCCCCGCCAGGAATTCAGGATTTAGCTGCTCCATGAGTATCTTTACACATGCGATGCGTCTGGCTAAAGTCCTATGGGGTTGATAGACATGAAGCAGAAACTTCACCAGTAGTGTGAGCAGACAAGAGGACATAAGCAAGGTCCTGGTTTGTTCAGGACGGATTTCCTGCAAGCCCATTTACCTGTAAGCTCCTCTATCCCATCGGTCAGGGTAGACTCCTGTACATAACACCGTATTATGAGACAGAAACAGCGGCTTGTTTGAGAGCCAAGATCCAAACATTGGGGACCTTCAGTTACATCCACGTCTTGTAGTCAGGCCTGCTGCACTGCACGTACACGCACTGCAAGACCCAAAGCTGCTGTGTCTTTCTAAGCAGCCATTGAACAATAGTCAGCTGAAGCCGAGCTAGGGACAATATTCTGGCCAAGATATTCTGGTAGCACACTCCAATGGGCAACATCATGTTTGAAGGAACTTATTTCTCAGTATTTCCTAAATTGGTGCATATTGATGGATACTCATGTTGCGCTGAGAAATAATAACTATTTATCGTAGGTGAAGAAGATTTCCTTTTCTCAAATCGCATCAAATAGGATACAATTTTCTGTAGCTTGCCCCTGAGTTAAGCATATTAAAATGATTGTGCACTGTCCCCAATGCCTGTTCAACTGCAAGTAAATGAAGCATAACCTGCGAGCAGATCATGAATTGACTTCCTGACTGCTCCCTCGCTCGACCCCTAGCCACTGTGTAAATTAAAAGTGCACATGGGTGTACTTTACTAGTATCTGAAGACAAACACATTCCTTGCTACTGATGCGTCGTGATATATACGTGCAGCCTATAGTTCTCATGATTTGCAGACTCCTCACTGCTGTGTGAAATGTTAGCAATGTATACATTTGGCGTCCATTATGAAAATCGTGCAGTTGTTTTTTATTGTATTCATCCTGTTTTGGAATATTGTTAACATAACTTTGCTCCCTCCCCACACACACACACACACACCACACTCCCTTCGCCTTAATACACTGCAGTATTGGCTCCTCGTCCATTGTGGCACAGATAAGAATAAAATACAAATGAATTCAATGCGAACATCTAGAAGCCATAGTGTGTGGGTATTAACTAAATTTGCATGTAATTTCCATAACCATTTCTGGAGACTCACAGTTTACAACGTTAAAATGTCTCAGACTTGAGTCCAGTGCCAGCTTTAGCGCTGGTGGCGCCCGGTGCGACATTGTTTGTTGACGCTCCCCAATTACCACCTATGCTATGGATTCCCTCACTACCACCCTTTAACGGTTCCCTTCAAGTCTCCATAACCACTCTCATTCACATGCATTTTATTAGTTTTATAGCACCACTCACACCAGAGTGGGGTGTCAGAGCACTTTCCATGACACACAAGTTACACAGAGGCAGTCAATCATAAGTGTGTAAATCAGTGTATAGGAAATGTTACATAGGACAGAGGACTACAAGGTGTTGGAGTCACATGTCATACATACCAGTAGGCAGTATAGTTAAAGAGGGCCTCGTGTGGAGAAGCACAAACTCAGAATTTTAAACAGAACACCGTGGTTGGGGGTTCTCTTTAATAGTAAGAATTGATTTCTATCCTCCTTTTTTGTAACAGCACAACTCCTTGAGGACAGTTAATAGCTCACTGTTCTATATTATGATTTTAACTTATAAACTGCAAGTAATATTAGGCTCTATCTGACAAAAGCAGTAACCCACTGACCTATTACATTATATGCACTTTGTGATCAGCATTGTGCACATTCTGTGCAGCAGGGTTGTGTGATGGAACAAAGCATGCCTCAACAACGCATGCTTTAACCACGTTGTTTTAACCACGACCGCATCTTTACCATGCATGCCTTTAACACGCAAATTAGTGGTAAAGACATGATTGGCAAAGAGATGTGTGTGGTAAAGATCACACTTCTGCCCCTCTGCTATGAGCCCTAAAGTGTGGCCCTCCTGAAGTCTATTCTACCTGCCCCAGCCCTATAAACTACCCCAACCCCCATTCCTGATCCATAAAATCTGACCCCCTTATCCCAAAAAAACTTTTCTGACCCAGGCCCCCTTCCCTGAGTCCTAACACCATCCCCCCTCTAAAACCTACCCATACAGCCCCCATGCCACAGCCCACCTGCCCCCTTGACCTGAAAACTGCCCCTTTCCTGCCCTCTCCCTGAGCCCTAAAATCATCCCCCACCCCTAAAACTTCCTCCTGCTTCCCCCTTGCCCCAGCCCAACTGCCCCCTTGGCCTAAGAACTGCCCCTTTACTGTCCCCACCCTGAGCCCTAAAACTCCTGAATCCCTCTGCCCTCCAAACTACCCAGACCGCCCCAGCACTCAAAGCTAACCCAAACCCATACAAACTACACCCACCTCCGTCCCTTGCCCTGAGCCCTAAAACTCCAGACCCCCAGCCATGAAAACTACCCTGATCTCCTTCCAGGCCTGAAAACTACCTCCAACCCATACAGGCTACGCCCACACGTCACGTTCTCTTCCGATCCTTCATCTTCCTGCTTCCGCCAGCCAGCCAGCAACTAGACTGTGCATTTGCATGGTTAAGGCATATGTGTGGTTAAGGCAAGCGTGGTTATGCTTGCGATGTTGAAACATGCGTGGCTGAGGCCGCGGTGTTCCCACTAATTCCCTTGCAGCAGGCATATTAACTCTCTGCGCTACCTTACGACCAGTCAAAACTTCCACTAAACAAAACTCCGATCTTTCTCCAGGAAGAACATTAATCACTGGAGTTAACCTGACATTTTATTGTTGACTGACAATTGATGGAGTCAAGAAGCACAGCAGCAGATGCTTTTAAAACCGTAATATACTTGCAAACAGGTACCCCCACCTGAAGTCAGCACCTGGTGCGGGGTCACTGGTCGCATCACAGTAGAGCGGGCCCTGCTTAAGTGTATACTTTAAACAGATCTTCTCTTTGAGCATGTGCATGAAGTATCACTTTTACAAGCATAATTTTGACTTAGGTCTATAGATATTGTTCTGCATCGGCTCCCTTATGTACTGTGGCAGCCTGTTGCATACAATTTCATATAATAATTCCCAGGGATCATGCAAGAAAATACCTGATACGCAAAAAAAAAGGTATGAGAAATTATTGACTTTCTGGTGCAGGATAGTCCTAGGGGTTACAGGATATGTGCATTAATGCACACCAGACCCCACTGACAGACAGGCCTGACATCAAGCACAGTTTGGAAGCCATCAGTGAACTGAGAGACACTGCATGGGTGGAACTTGGGCGAAATGTGCACGTTTGTTCACAGAAAGGCCTCTTTAATAGTACATGTATGTTTTAATATAGCTGAAGCTGGTCAAGGCTCAATTGCTGTGACAAGAGCACACAAAATGTATTAGTAAATTTATAAAACATCCCGAAGACCCCCAGATATATTCCTCAGTGTGTAATAGTTGAATTTGTAAAATAAAAATGTTAAAATGTATTTATATGTATATATATACACACACACAAGCGCACACAGATATTTATTTATTTATTTATTTGAGTATTATAGACCGCGAACCAGACCCGTGAGGGTATCAGAGCTCAGGTAGATAGATAGATAGATAGATCTGGAGAGCTTATTTGATATCACTCACATATGCTATATTTTTCTTCCATACAGACATCCAATGAACTTGTTCAACCAGTAAGTATGTTCTCAGATCCTATTTACTGTGTCCAATTGGTGTATAAAACAATTATTTTACTAACTGCCCTTGTGCAGACTTCTTGCGTTGCTGTGTTTGCCAGGCTTGCTTAGTTATTGTTGCTTTAAATGTTAAACTTTTATTTTCTGTTGAATATTTGGATTGATTTATTTATTGCAAATTGGTGATATTCGTATATTAACATAACATGATAAAATTGTTTTCGCATTCATCATCATCTTTCATCTTGTTTTTTTTTCTTCACTTTTCTGTTTGCTTAAAGCCTGACTCATCAAAAAGTCTGTCCATGTGCAACCTGGCCTTGGAGGAACCCCCAAACTCTGGGCCAAGAGAAGTTACTGTTAGCAGATCCAAAAGTGATGTAGGGGCAGCCAACCGGGGTCTAAACCCCAGCTGTGTCACAGTGGGCCAGGAATATGCCGTAAGCAGTTCTATTACTGTATCGCCACCCACTGGTGAAGCCGAGCAACCTCTGTGTGAGATCATACCCTCTGGCCCAGCATATGAGCAGGATTACAATACTGCAGCATTAACCGACATACATGACAAGATCAGAACATCAATGCCGGTGCAGCTGGATATTAGAAAAGTAGCGTATGCAGACTGGGACCAACCTACAGAAAATGAGAGCAGTTCTGACATGTCCGCCATCGGAGATGATAGTTTGTCGGATGAAATCCAGTGTGAAGTGGAAAAGGCAGATGAGAAGGAAGAGCAATCTGTGAGGGTAGGTTTAAATCAATTTGAACAGCTAGAGGCTAGACCTATTCCTATCAAGACAACACCTGTAGAGGATAGTGAAGAGAATGAGATTAGTAGTGTGCAGCTCCTTGATGACATACCTGTTCAAGAAAATGAAGAGATAAGTAACGCAGATGTTGGCCCTGGGGCAGAGCCGGGACACTCTGAAGGACTAGTGTGGGGTGAAGATGGCATATGTGGAGCAGAGAACTCAGACTATCAAAGAAACAACGAGTTAAAATTGGTATACTATGAGGCGAGTAGTGGAGACAATTGTGGGAGGTCATTAGATAAATTAGAAAAGAGTGACATGGAAACAATAGAAGATATCGGCCAAAACAGCCAAAAAACTCAGGAAGAGCCAAAGAAGGCACTTCCTATCCGAAGTGATGATGACTGCACACACCATGGTCCAGGAAAGGTTAGCAAGGGAAGCGAAGAGGGAGAGACCCAACAGGAAGGACACACTGAGCACACTGGACAAGGTGATAGTTTCATGGTACAAGAGTCAATTACCCAAAGTGAGGATAATAGTTTAAAAAACCTACAAACCAGTGATAACGGCAGTGAAGTTAACTTGAAGATGTGCACGAAAGAATCCATATTCCAAGCTAAATTAGACGACATATCAGACGATACTGCGATTACAAACCTAAACAATCCATGGTCAGACATTGATGATGATGTATTTGTAACAACATCAGTGCCAGATTTATCTGAGGACTCTAGTAGTATCATTAACATTTCCAGATGTGGTGAAACCAATAATTGGGGTATAAATACAATTCATATCTGGCCAGCCAACTGGGACCCCTCCAGTAGTGGCAATCCCTGGGTTGATGATGGTCTATCAGCTGAGCAAACAACTGAGTTTGACCAGTGGACCCTTCACAATGAGCAATCAGGTTTGACAGAAGGTGACGCGCAGCACACATGGACAGGTTTCAGTGATATTACATGGTACAGTCAAGATGTGCTAGATTCCAGTCAGTGCCCTGGGAATGAAAACATAACTGCCTATGAAAACATTCAGGAGGTCTGCTCAGAACAGAGATCGCTGATAGCTCAGGATGGCCAAAATCTTGTTGGGCCAAGAGAGGAGATAGCTAGTCCCTGGGTTCCCTTTCCTGTGGAAAATCCAAAGCAAACTAGCATCTCAAGGTCACCTCCTCCTAAACAGAACGAGGCCAACAACTCAGATTTGTCTGAAGATGAAATTACAAACCGGAGATATGGACTAATGTACCTGGAAATAGAGGCTGGAAAAGAAGAGGTACACTGTAACTATCCCAACATGTAGCTTAGTCTAGACAGACTCGCTTACGTATCCCCGATCCATGCTCTAGCCTCCTAGCTCCCTTCCATTGCTTCCTTCCATGCCTGCTCTACCTAACTGTATGGAAACGTTTTGTGTTTTAAACAATTCCTGAACCAGTGATATGTTGCCATTGAAAATGTTAACAGAATGACTGGAATTAGTTTTAAATTTGATGGCTTGTGATTGTACTCAGTGGTATTTATTTAGACTAGTAGATTCATAGCTGCACCCTGTAACCTTTGACTTGTGTTGCTTTGGTACTTTCATTTTAAGTGGCTACTTTAACAAATGCCATGTGCTTTTACTCCAACTATATATTCTTGTCCCGATACAAATGGAGCAGACCTTCCCCGTAGCCCCTTAACCCTCTGCAAGCTGTTTACAACCTTCCACTTCAAAATATTCAATACAAACATACATCCAAGCCCTCGATTCACTCAGTGCCCTTCATGGTCACTCTTTAATGAAGAATAAAAAAAAGATCACTGACTAATTCCACTCACATGCCCTTGTCTTCACTTCCTTTTAAACTCTGAATCATCTATCAACTCAATGTACAAATGCCCACGTTGCCCTATTCATCATCCAAGCCATGCCCACTCTTAATAGCGTACACATCACAACAATCTTGCCGTTTTAGTCTTCAAGCTTTGTTTTTCCAGTGCCCTATGGTGCCCTTGATTCATTATTCAATAATCTTTACTCACCAGCCTCCACCTCTCTCATGGCTCATGGTCATCAGTGACTTCAGACTATACCTACTTAATTGCCAGTATTCCTCCCTTTCTAACCAGTTTCTATCTGACTGCTCACTCTCTGACACCTACAACTTACCCTATTCTTCTACAGAAGACCACTGGACTTTAATCTAGTCTTTACCTCTCTAATTTACTCATCCCCATTATAGAAAATCACCCTTATAAAGCTCACTAATTTACGCCAGTCTGCACCCCATCAATGTACGGGGCCCTCTAAACTTCTTTTGGAACATAAATTCTTCATCTGGGTTCTCATACAATTTATCTTTGGATGAAACCCAGATCGTGCTCCCTTTTCCTTTTTCTTCAATTCTCCTACAAATAAAAATGTTCAATTGTTCCTTGGATTTCAGCAACAAATGCTACTCTGCTCCCTACTATCCCCTTCCCTAATGCTAAGATTGTCTGCTTCCCGGAATCAGTGACACCCACTTGAACTGTGTTTCATACCGTTTCCTCCTACTACCTTAACAACAACCTCTGTAGTCCGAAACGTTGCTATCCCATTTACCTTCAAAAAGAGTCCAGTCATTCACCGCAATAATTTCTGTTGTGACCACTTCAGCTTGTAGATATTAGGAAAATGTGTCAATAGTTCACCTTCTATGCAGCCAAGCTGCTGATCAGTCCACTGGTATTCAGCAAATGGGACTTTTGCCGCAGCCTGTTGGTGGAAACTCCAAAATATACTCTTTCTCCCTTTCATAAGATTATACACCTCCTGACACAAAACACTGTGTAACCTACCACTGTATGAACTACCTTAACAGACCAACAGCATGCCTCCCGGCTGTTGGTCAATCACAATCTCTGTGTACATTACTAACCATTTAAACTAATACGTTGCTTACCACTCACACATTACCCTTCAGCAATCTCTTCATGCACCCAGCACACCCTCTAAATTCAGATTATTTAAGCCTCCTGGCTGTCTTCCTTGGAGCACACTCTGACTGCAGCCTAGGCCACATCCAATCTTTATGAGTTTTAACAATAACTCTTATTGCTTATCTTGGCTTTAGAACAGCCTGAATGCCTTCCTCTCCCAGACATTTTCTACATTTTATAAATACTTGGATACCGACATATTTGAATATGCGAAAATCAACCAGTTATCCTTTTATTGAATGTTTCCTTATATCACTCACGTAAAATAACTTACTGTCTCATCTTCTTTATGTTTTTGACTATATTTGAAGCTTACTCTTGTGTCCAGCAAGCACTTCCTTTTATATATGCCTACAGGATATTTTAAATAAATGTATATCATTAATTTTATATTGTAGTGAAGTAATCTGGTCTTCCTCCACAGAGTAACATTAGTCTGGTCAATTATATTCATTACATTCTGATCACAAAAATATTAATGGGAAGGACATGAAAGGATTGTTAATCTAACCTGCTGGCTAAACTTGAGTGTTATTTTTAGGCCTACCTAGCAGAAGAAACATTATTGTGACTGAGACTCATGATATCACTCATGACCAAAATCTATCACTTATTAACAGGGAGGCGTAGAATGTGCTGGGCTATAGCCAGTGCTAAAATAAACAGAAAACAGGCCACCCTAACATAGATGATGGAACATAAATTAAATGTGATTGTGCAAAATCACTATTAGCAAGTTGTAATGTGTGGACCCAGTCTAGGTATATCTGACCTGCTTTATTTATGTCATCTCCATTACTGTAAATGTTTTTAATTGACACAAAGACCGTGCATTTACAAGACGTAATATAATATCCGTGTCAGTGCACCATTTGTGTCATTACTTTTAATTTCACATTTTCTCCACTCCTGCTCTTACTCTGGTGTTTTTTTAAACATCCCATCCTATTCTTTCACTTTAAGCACTTCTCCTGCTACAGCTTTTATGATCTGTCAAAGCGTGACTGCAAAACTGAGCACACTTATGATTATTCTTTAACACAATGTGACGTCATCTTTACTTTTGCCCAGGCATCCAGCAGTGCATTTAATGGATCCTCACAGGTGAGATATATGCTTGTGTGCACGTTATTTGGTTAAGAATGGGTGGGGGTTTGGTGCACAAGTTAACCCAGTATAGCACGAATCTCACAGGAACTATGCACATTTGTTTTGCCCAAAACTGCAAGGTTTGATTTTTGGCACTAAATGTGCTCCATGGAGACTTCTAAATTAGCCCCATTTAATTTATAACGTTTGCCGTGACAAAATGGAAAAGTGAAATCACAACGGAGGAAATGCTAACAAAGCGAGTTACGAACCTAGAAAAAAACTAAACATGGTACAAAACAAGCATTTACAATGCAATGGTCTCGTCTTTGTTAAAGTTAGAGCTATTGGCATTGCAAATGACATTTTTTAATGTTTCCACATGCCACTGGTTGCATATGCTGCCTCCGCAGATTAGATGGAGGGTGAATAGAAGAAAGATGCGTGGGTGGACACTTGGGCAGGCTGGCCAGGTGGAAGGGTGGATTTACAAGCTGATCTCATGGTTAGCCGATGGGCAGATGGACACATGAATAGATAGATGCAGGTGGATTAATGATGGATTGATTGATAAATGAGTGAATAAGGGTCGGTGAGCGATTGATTTTTAGATGGGAGTATATTGGCTGACAGGCAGGTGGAGCGATTAAACATTGGGTCTAATGGATGACTATCTGATAGATGTCTTCACAAATCATTTGCTGGACAAGTGAATGGATGGATTAATAAATTGATAAATTGGTGGCAAGGCAGATGGAGAAATTAAAATATAGGTGGTGGAATGGATGGAATACACATTGATGTATCAACCGCAGGATGCATAAACGGACGGATGAATGGGTCGATGTATACACGGATAAACATGCGGAGCGATGAAAAGGTGGGTGTGTGAGTCGGAAGGCTGAATGGTTTAATAGTTAGACATATACCTCGGTCGGATTCCACCTGGTAAATTCTACATACATGCTTGTGCCACGGTGACGTCTAAATCACAATTTTTTAGGCCTTCTCGGGTGGGAAGAGCGTTCCCAAGATTTACACTTGTACAATTTTGTCAGGATTATGAGATTACTAAACTACTTCACGGTCAAAACGAGAACATGCATGATTAAAAAAACCATAGCGCAGGGGTTCGGATTAAGGTGCACGGCTCTCCCTCCCCCACAAACCCTGTACTGCGATGAGGAAGAGACATGTGAGCAGGGCAGGGAGGAGGGTTGAAGCAGCCCCCTTTCCAGTGGAAACGAACCGGGGAGCCGAGCACATGACTGTGCACCCCCACTCCCTGGCTGTCCACAGCACTCACCAGTGTAACTCAGGACTTCAGAGCCTAATCAGAGGTCTCCAGACCCTCATTGTGGGTCACTATGTAGGTTCCTTGAGGCAGCCCCAGCTCAGCAGCTGGCAGCGTGTAGTGGAAATCAGCAACTGGTGTTTACCTAAAGTAGCTGCTCTCACCTCAGCAACCTACATAAAGCTCAGGACCACGCTGCAGCGCTACTCGAAGCTGGTCTCTCACTGCCCCCAATAGCCTTGCCTCGTTGCTCGCACAGAGGTGTGGAGCAACCCAAAGGCCCTGCTCTCCGAGGTCAACTATCACAAAGTCCGCAGTGAAAATTAAGGAGGGGACGCCGGTCTTCTCCTAGGAAGCCGCTCCCTTTGTGAAGTGGCAATCGAGCCTTGGCCACTCACTAACCCCCGGCCACACGGGTGCCTGAGCAAAGCACTGCAGACTCCGCCCTGTTTTTATAGCTGCTGTCGTACCAGGCAAGATGGGGCCTCATCAGCTCACACTATGCCACCCTGCGGCAGGAGTCGGTAGCAGCAATGAGTGTGTGCCGAGCCTTGCAGGCTATGTCCTCATCCTTTTTCCCCCCACTGTCACTTATCTTCCGGTGGGGGGGTGGGGGTGTCCCTCGCCAGTGGATGGGGGATCTTTCAAGCAAGGAACACCAGGATAAGTGTAGATGGGTCCGAAATGTAATGGAGCCTCACCGCGTGGCAACTATCTGCAGAGTCATCTTGCCCACGCCCCCTTAGAAGTATACATTAGAACTTACATATCATATACGTTTTTTTAGAGGTACTAATATCAGTTTTCCTTGAAACACTAACTATTTATAGCTTCACCCTCCGTGATGATCCAGGAGGAGGCGAGGCGAAGGAGACAGCGAGACGGGCAGCAGGAGTCTGTAAACCCTGTCCTTTTCAGACTGGGGGGCGTGTTTTTCTTTCACCCCTCTTTTCCATTGGCTGGAATGTAAACAACGGCATATTTTTGACTGTTGTTTTTTACATTCCAGCCAATGGAGAAGAGGGGAGAAAGAAACTAAAAAACACCCCCCACCCCCAATCCGAAAAGGACGGGGCTTAGATCAAGAGAATGTCGTCACTGGGACCTCTTCTCCAATGGCTGGCCGCCGTTTAGGAGGCCAGCCAATGGAGAAGAGGGGCGGGGCTTAACCTCGCTACTCAGAGATATTAAATCTCGCCAGCGAGACTGCACATGTGCGCAGCCTACGCTAGCCGAGACCTAAAAATGGGTGACTCCGCACTGCAACATTTGTATCAGATGTAAAGCATGGAATTTGTTTTTCAAATACGTACGATCTTTGGTATAGATTCTTGCAATTTTAAGTAAGGCCATGTTTAACAAAGTCACAATTCTCTTAAAAAAAACAGATCACGCTCGTATAATAAACACTAGGGTTGTCTGATTTCTGACTGGCAATCAAACCACTTACGTTGTTCTCAGAAGGAAGACAGAGGAGACAACTTAAGTGCTTTCTTTTGCTCTGAGAGCTGACCCTTTTCACCTCTTCCTTGCTCTGAATTACTCTGCTATCCATGAAGGTCTAAAAAATCCCCTGTATGACCTCTACCTACTCATGTGGATACAAGTCTTTCTGTCCCATAAACAGCTCATCCTTTTGACCCGGGCCAAACTTCCCTGGAGTGGATGTCACGTAACTCTCGGTTGGCAGGAATGAAAAAAACGTCTTAAGACGGTCACATGAACATGCGGATGGCATATCATTGTACTAGCTCAGTCCTGCGTACATTAATGAGTAAGGCCGTAAGGTTTACAGCAAGCAAGAGGTTAACAAACAATCTGCACTGGGTTCCAACAGCCTCTCGTGATCTATTACACATACAGCTTGTGAAGCTAGCGCCCTGGGCGGGGAGAAATGTGGCACCCTTGCTGATGCTTAGTGTTAGTGAATTAAATGAGACAGCAGGGGGGCTTTTGCCTTCACTGGTCAGGCCCTGGCAGAGGTGTGAATGGCCCCTGAGCACAAACATCTCCGCACCACCCCCAGCGCACCTAAATCACCGACAGCTCAGCTGCCTCGCGCTGATGATGACTTTGTTGGTGTGTGTTAGCAGGAGGTGAGACGGTGAAGAGCTGGTGAGGGGGTATTGGGATGGTAAAAACAGTGCCCACTGTGTGATAATGAGGGATTAGAACCACTTTAAACTGGAAAATCAGACAGAAACGTGCACACATGGACAAGGCTGAAGCAAGATGACGGGGTGCTGCTGTTGGCATTAACTTAATGCACACAGCTCCCTGCGCCCCTCTATATTGGCGGCCTTCTATGCTAAATGAAGGCCCTGTGTTACACTACTGTTCAATGAGGATTTTCCCATTACCACTGTGTGAACTACGCTTTATCAAACTGTACCATGACATGCTATATATTCTTTTGATCAACACACTTAGGATCTAGTGGGATCTGTCAGAGCCAAGAAGTACTGATCCCTTGAAGAATTGTAATGCTATATTCTTTCACACTGCCTTGCATTAAACTATGTTTCATACTAGCATAGTGTGCTCTTGGGCTGCAGCTATTCTGCACTGACGCCTATGGGATAATAAATATTCTGTGTGCTAATGCACTGCAAACCACAATATTTACTGTAACGTTGCTATACTGTACCACAATGGATGGGCACACTCTGCATGATTTACATCTGCCCTGTAATGGCGTACTCCATTACGGTAGATGTACACCTATCCCTCTAACAGTTTCATGCCTGTGATAAAGTACACCGCAGTAATTACTGTGTATCACAGAGCACCATCCACGCGCACTGTGCCCGCAACACAGAAACTGGGTAATACAGAACGACTTGCTGTATTACGCACACATTTCAGTCAGTACAAGCACAGTGGCAAAGATAACTTAATAATTTGAGCATTGCTATTGACTTTCACTGTAGTACTGAGACATCACATAGGGAAAACTTCTGTGCACATCTGCACCGCATCCTTTCCCAGAAAACCCTTACTCCAACTCGCAGCAAGAAGCGTGTGGGTAAGGCGGCAGGAATGTTAGTAAACAAGCGCCTTCTGGCATGTTTCTTGCTCCCAATTCAAGTGCCTGCTGATCAAACGGCTTCCCTCCTCCCCCCGGCAACAGAAAGATACAGAGGGAGACATTCGACCACAGGGAGACGCGCGGATCTTCCACAGACTGGAAGCCGTGCCGCCTTCCTCAGGCCGGAGGACAACACAGACCCCTCCATCCCCAGATCACCTTCTGCCGCCGGCCGCCTCCACTCAGGGCGCTGCAGGCTGCGCGTGCCCAGGTCACCCGGGACTGCACGCTCAGCCGGGGCCTCTCCTCGCCCTGCAGTGGCTGACGAGGTTGTAGCTTCTCTCGGCTTTGAGATAACCCGGGCCTCGGCTCCCGTTACTTGTTGCTCAGCAGCAGAGACACCATCCGCTGCCGCACCGGGAGGAGCCTGAGAGCTCATTGCGACATCAGGCAGGGGGCAGCCGCGGCCCCCTTGTGTGCATCTTAGAAGCCCCCCCCCGATTTGGGAAGCCTGGTCAGACTTTCTTTGGATACAGGGCGTACTTTTACAAGAAAACATCAAGTGTGTGTTAATCGTGATATGTTGGTGCACACTTACCAACTTTCCTTTCCTTATTGATGAAGGGTTCAGTCTGTTGTTTCTCAGCAATGTTGATGGTTTCCTACTTTTTTCCCCATAAAATATTCCTCCCAGCAAATCAAATATATTCAGCAATAGTTTTTTTTTTTTGCGGACAAAACTTTCCCATTAAAGCATTGATATTTTTTTCAGTTGAAATAGTCCTGGATTAAATACATAAACAAGCGCTCGAGCGCTCGCCATTTGTGACTAAGCCCCGTCCTCTGCAGACTGGGGGGCGTGTTTTTCTTTCTCCCCTCTTCTCGATTGGCTGGAATATAAACAACGGGCGTGTTTTTGACTTGTTGTTTAGCATTCCACCCAATGGAGAAGAGGGTAGAAAAAAACAAAAAAAACAAAAAAACACGCCCCCCCAATCCGAAAAAGACGGGGCTTAGAGCAAGACAATGACGTAACTGAGACATCTTCTCCAATGGCTGGCTGCCGTTTAGGAGGCCAGCCAATGGAGAAGAGGGGCGGGGCTTACCCTCGCTCCTCAGAGTCAATAAGTCTCGCTGGTGAGACTGCACATGTGTGCAGCCTACGCTAGCTGAGACCTAAAAAGGTATCAGAAATGTATAAAAAATCAAATAATCACAACTAAATCAGTACCAATAAATACCACAGCAATAAGAATCCATTCACTAAATATATGATCTAAATTCCGAGCATAACTCCGTACAAATGCATTCCGTTGAATCATCACTTGTTTGCATTCTTATCTGAATCCACTAGGCGAATATCAACCAGTTTTCCTTTTATTGAACGCTTCCTTATAGGACTCACGCACAATAATTTACTATCTCATATTCCTTATGTTTTTGACTATATATGAAGCTTACTCTTGTATCCAGCAAGCACTTCCTTTTATATATACCTACAGAATATTTTAAATAAATGTATGTCAATAATTTGTTATTGTAGTGAAGTAATCAGGTCTTCCTCCGCAGAGTAATATCAGTCCAGTCAATTATATTCATTAAAAGAGGGCAACGAGCCCAAACGTTAGAATCCTCTAGGCAGCAACTTTGCCATATGCAATTCTACCAGTCAGACTTGAAATTCTGACTACACAAATATTAATGGGAAGGACATGAAAGGAGCGTTAATCTAACCTACTGGCTACACTTGAGTGTTATTTTTAGGCCTGCCTATAAGAAGAAAGATTATTGTAACTGAGACTCACGATATAAAATATTAGCAAAATCAATAACTTATTAACAGAGAGGCGTAGAATGTGCTGGGGCCAGTGCTCAAATACACAGCAAACATGCCACTCTGACATAGATGCTGGAACTTAAACGTAAATTAAATGTGATTGTGCAAAATCACTAGTAGCAAGCTGTAATGTGTGTTCCCAGTCTAGGTATATCTGACCTGCTTTATTTATGTCATCTCCTTTACTGTAAATGTTTTCAATTGACACAAAGACCGTGCATTTACAAGACGTTATATACTATCCGTGTCAGTGCACCATTTGTGTCATTACTTTTAATTTCACATTTTCTCCACTCCTGCTCTTACTGGGTGTTTTTTGAAACATCCCATCCTATTCTTTCACTTTAAACACTTCTCCTGCTACAGCTGTTATGATCTGTCAAAGCGTGACTGCAAAACTGAGCACGCTCATGATTATTCTTTAACACAATGTGACGTCATCTTTACTTTTGCCCAGGCATCCAGCGGTGCATTTAATGGATTCTCACAGGTGAGGTATATGCTTGTGCGCACGTTGTTTGGTTAAGAGTGGATGAGGTTTCGGTGCACAAGTTATTAAACCAGTGCAGCACGAATCTCACAGGAACTATGCATATTTGTTTTGCCCAAAACTGAACTGTTTGATTTTTGGCACTAAATGCTCCATGGAGACTTCTAAATTAGCCCCATTTAATTTATAACGTTTGCCGTGACAAAATGGAAAAGAGAAATCACGATGGAGGAAATGCTAACAAAGCGAGTTACGCACCAAGTAAAGCACTAAACATGGTACAAAAAAAGGTATCAGAAATGTATAAAAAATCAAATAATCACAACTAAATCAATGACTATAAATACCACAGCAATAGGAAACCATTCATTAAATATATCATCTAAATTCCGAACATAACTCCTTACAAATGCATTCCGATGAATCATCACTTGTTTGCATTTTTATCTGAATCCACTAGACGAATATCAACCAGTTTTCCTTTTATTGAACGCTTCCGTATATGACTCATCTCTCATCTTCCTTATGTTTTTGACTATTTATGAAGCTTACTCTTGTGTCCAGCAAGCACTTCCATTTATATATACCTACAGGATATTTTAAATAAATGTATGTCAATAATTCATATTGTAGTGAAGTAATCAGGGCTTCCTCCACAGAGTAATATCAGTCTGGTCAATTATATTCATTAAAGAGGGCAACAAGCCCATAAGTTAGACTCCTCTAGGCAGCAACTTTGCCATATGCAATTCTACCAGTCAGACTTGAGATTCTGATTACAAAAATATTAATGGGAAGGACATGAAAGGAGCGTTAATCTAACCTACTGGCTAAACTTGAGTGTTATTTTTAGGCCTGCCTATAAGAAGAAAGATTATTGTAACTGAGAATCACAATATCAAATATTAGCAAATTCAATAACTTATTAACAGAGAGGCGTAGAATGTGCTGGGGCCAATGCTCAAATATACAGCAAACATGCCACCCTGACATAGATGCTGGAACAAAAACATAAATTAAGTGTGATTGTGCAAAATCACTATTAGCAAGTTGTAATGTGTGTTCCCAGTCTAGGTATATCTGACCTGCTTTATTTATGTCATCTCCATTACTGTAAATGTTTTTAATTGACACAAAGACCGTGCATTTACAAGACGTGATACACTATCCGTGTCAGTGCACCATTTGTGTCATTGCTTTTAATTTCGCATATTCTGCACTCCTGCTCTTACTGGGTGTTTTTTGAAACATCCCATCCTATTCTTTCACTTTAAACACTTTTCCTGCTACAGCTGTTATGATCTGTCAAAGCGTGACTGCAAAACTGAGCACGCTCATGATTATTCTTTAACACAATGTGACGTCATCTTTACTTTTGCCCAGGCATCCAGCGGTGCATTTAATGGATTCTCACAGGTGAGGTATATGCTTGTGCGCACGTTGTTTGGTTAAGAGTGGATGAGGTTTCGGTGCACAAGTTATTAAACCAGTGCAGCACGAATCTCACAGGAACTATGCACATTTGTTTTGCCCAAAAATGAACTGTTTGATTTTAGGCACTAAATGTGCTCCATGGAGACTTCTAAATTAGCCCCATTTCATTTAAAACGTTTGCCGTGACAAAATGGAAAAGGGAAATCACGACGGAGGAAATGCTAACAAAGTGATTTACGAACCTAGACAAAAATAAATATGGTACAAAAAAAGTATCAGAAATGCATTAAAAAAATCATATAATTACAACGACATCTATGACAATAAGTACCATAGCAATAGGAAACCATTCACTAAATATATGATTTAAATTGCCCAGATAACTCTTTACAAACACATTCTGGTGAATCATCACTTGTTTGCATTTTTATCCGAATCCACAATTTCATATTTGCAGTAAAAAACAACTAACAAACTCGCCTAGTTTAAACTCTGATTAACACGGCCTACCAGTTGCTATATTTCACAGACTTCTTCTTATTAAATTGAAGCTCCCTAGAATTTTTCATTTCTGTAAGAGGGTGTACCTTCAGTGAGAACCATGTTGTTTGTAGGCCCTGTACTGCAAAGAATATTATATAATAAACAGCTGAATAATTTAATGGTTTCTTTAGATGCATTCCCTGTTTAAAATATCTGCACTGACATCTTTTCCATAGAGGACTGTTAAATGACAGTATTCACAGACGGCTGAATGGTGATAGCTGTTAACAGGACTTCTTGCATTTTGGATTGCCCTTAAAATGTACTAAGTATCATACCCATAAATCAGCACTAAGATCTTTTAATCTATGACTTTTTTTTAACTTCCCTCGAGAACACACAGTCTTTGCATATTCACACCTAGCCTTATGTCACTCAACGTTAAAGATCCGTTTAAATTAATCATCTATTGATGTGTCTTGTAGAATTATGTCAACACTCATTTGCAAAGCCAAGAGGTTTGCCATTCTCTCTCGAGCACTGTCAATAATAATATGAAAATGTCTAGTGGTGTGCACAACTATTACAAAGGGATTTCTTGTATATACAATGGATGTATAAGATAAAGAATTAAATGTGTATTGAATGACAGATTGTATTTTTCAGCTTTCACATTGTCTCTCATTGCATTTCAATGGAGGCAGAAGGATACACCCAAACAGTCAATAGAAAGAAGTTGAGACTAAAATCCTATTGGCTAATACCATGATTTTAATTAACAATACCTCAGGCGACTGACTGAAAGCTCCTGAGCCAAAAAGAAGCCAATGGTTATGCAAATTACTTTTGAATAAGTATAGAAAGCACCAGCTCTGATTTAGTTCAATGTGATATTCTCTTGATGTATTCTGGCTTAGCCGTGAGTTTCAAGAAGTAAACCAAAAGAACTCCCGAATTACTCCTTAAATAGTAAGCAAGGAGTAGTAAAAGAGTAAGTCATAGCTACTCCTAGGAAAATCTTTGTAGACTGGGCACAAAATGTTCACCTTGAATGTGTCAAGATCCATTACATGTCAAACGTAAGAAGGGATGTACCTTATCACTGTCTGATGGTTTAATTCCATCACTAAGTAATTGCCTAGAACCACAAATCATCGTGAGTAGCCATGATGTAACCAAGACCTGAAATTTGATGACTTTACCCATATGTAAATGTGCAATAAGAGCAGTTGGCTTGAGATTGTAGGAAAAAACAAGCGTATCAATTGTGTCAGGGACACACCTTTTTGCACTTTCTGAAGATACCCCCACTGCATTCTCTTCCATGTTTCATGTAGTTACTAGGTGAGCATTCTAAATTAGTTTTTACAAAGTCTTGTATCATAGTACACTTTAAATGGGCAAAATAAACTCATTCACGTAAAAAAGTTTAGTCTGGAAAATGCATAATATTTGTATATAACACTTTAGTTAGACCTAACTTTATTCTTAAGCTGTCCCTTTACACAGAACTCTGTGACACCTCTGGAACAGTCTCTAGGCAATGACCTTCCAACTTTAAAAACCTACATCTGGACGCAGGCTCAGTTTTCATTTGTGTACCTTTTGATACTTTTTTTTACCTTTTTTTTAATAAAGGTGCATGTTATCATATTCCTTATTCAAGCAATTAACATCGCTATATTATTTGCATGCTTGTGATTTCTTCACATTTGAAATTCTGAATTTTTATTCACTTTTCCTGATGTTTTTTTTCTATAGCCAGATGCTTCTACTTCCTTGTTCACGTCTGAGACAGAGCAGCCTGTTGTGCAAAACTTGGTAAGTTGGGTGCGCCTAATTTTAAAACCGATTAGGCCTTAATGGTAGTTGTTTAGCACAAATCTATCTGAAAGGCAGCAGAAAGCTGTGTTTGCAAAATCACAGGTTTCAACAGTATAGCTTTACTTTCATTGAATACCTCATTGTGATCTATTGAAAAAATTACCCTACAGAACAACTAGCTTTCAATTGATATATGACAATTGTTGGGCATTTACATACATCAGGGATATCTAGCACATGCATCCATTGATGAGCACTTATATACAGCAGGGCTATCTCTCACACACAACCACTACTGAACACTTAAAACAGCAAAGCTATTTCCCATATACAACAGTGAATGGACACATTCAAACAGCAGGGATATCTACCACACACACACCAATTTGTGGAGTGTTTCAAACAGCAGGGATATCTTGCACACACAACCACTGATGGACACTTTCAAACAGCAGAGCTAATCATCACACACAACCCATCCATGTTCAAACAGAATGGCTGTCTGTCACATAAAACAATTGACGGACACTTACAAACAGCTGGACTAACTGTCACGCACATTCTCTAATGGAGACAGAATCATTATGGATATCTGTTGGACTTTGCCCTCTGTGCAAGGTTACCCCTAACTTTTTGCCTTCTCAATCCTGTTTTCTGAACCTGTTTTTGTTGACTTTGAGGACTCTGCGGGCTTTACCACAGCTAACCAGTGCTAAAGTGCTTGTGCTCTCACCTTTAAACATGGCAAAGTTGATTTACACACAATTAGCACATTTAATTTACTTGTAAGTAATTAGTAAAGCGTACTACATGTAACCAAGGCCTGTAAATTAAATGCTGCAATTGGGCATGCAGCGCTTTTTGTCCCTCTCATTTAAGTAGCCTCTTAAACATTTCTCTGACCTGCATTGCAGCCTGTATGTGCATTTTAAAAAGTCATTTCACCATGCAAAATAAACCTTTTGCCAGGCTCAAGCTTTCTTTTTACTACATATAACGCCCCGTTGGACCCAGAGGTGAATGTTCCAATTGTAGGTGGTGGTCATCTGCCTGTTCTTTTATATGCGGATGATGCCGTCCTAATGTCTTGAACAGCTAAGGGCCTGCAGGGGCTATTAGATCTTTTTGTCATCTACATGGATTCGCTTGATCTTACTACTAATTTCCTTAAATCCCATGTTATGTTGGTGGGCCCTAGGTCTAAAGGTTTCATGGTCAAGGGTCACCCCATCTTTAGGGTCGATCTTTTCCCATGTTTAGAGAAACATTTGGATTCCAGATTCTCTTGGCAACCCCTATTGAAGAAAAAGACCATGATATTCAAAGTGATAATTAATGGGGTTGGACTTTTGGCAAGACGAAAAGGTTAAACTAACAGAGAGGCGTGCTTACAGTTTTAAAGGCCAATTGTTACTCACTGGCTGGTTATGTCTGTAAAATCAGGGAACACATGTGTTGCCCTCAGCTTCAGGTCACAGAAAATACTTTTTGGAGATGTCTTCTCAAAGTACCAGTGAGCAACCCCTCCAAGATGCTTCACAAAGAGGAGGGATCTGGGTACACATTTGCTATTTTGGTTATAAGTTTGGTTGAAAGAGGATCTGTCTCTCAACAGGCTCAACATTTGCGACTGTATGGCTCTGGATTGTATGCTGAGCAGTCCATGGTTAGCTTACATTAGACAAACTTTGAATTCACTAGGCCATCTTGAATTGTTTACTGACCCAGAGGGCATAGTTAGGAGGGATATTCCGTAGCTTAAACAGGCATTTATGTAAGAGCGGCTGCAGAATGTGAGTCCGTGGCTCATAATAAACGCTCTAAGCGTCAATTTATTATGGTGAAAACTGTACCTGGACTGGAGCCCTATTTGTTACTGGAGATGTCTAATTATCATTTAAGGCTTCTGGCATATTTCATGTTGAACATGTTTTATCAACCACTGCTACTTTAAGGTTCCTGGTGCAAAGTTTCAGATCTTCTGCCTTGTCCCTGTGATGATGTCTCTCTCCATGACTCTCTCCACATTGTCATGATATGCTCTAGATTCAACCATCTGCGTTCAAAATGTATCCGCCGAATCCTGCCAATACATTTTAATCATGTTAGACTGGCCTATCTCTTTCTGCAAATGTTAAAATCACCTACCATTTGTTCTTATCTGACTCATTTTTTTAAATCTGGGGTTATTCACGGGAGGCTATTGTTAGTATCCATTCTCTATTTTAAATCTGTGGGTTTTTTCTTTCTTTTTTACCTGGTTTTAATGTTGTGATTCCTTTAGATCATTTTTGTAGCTTCATTGGCTACTTTATTTATTTATTCATTATTTGTAATGAAGGTACTGTGCTAATGATTTCTATTTCATGTATTTTATGCATTTTATATGTATACTTTTGTGATTTTCGATACAAATCGAATAAAGTTTTTTTTACTTACTTACATGTAAGTCACGCATAGCCTAGGCCCTCAACAGCCCATGGTGCAGGTTGGAGTGTGTTTAAAAAGTTGGACATGTACTTTTGACTTTTACATGCCTTGGTAGTGAAAAACTCTTCAATTCGTTTTTCACTACTGCACGTCCTGCCACCCCCACAGGTTAACATTGGGTTACATTATTACATTTAATAAGTGATACATTTCAATTGGGAGCAGGCATGAATGTTGAGATTGGTCTCTAAAGATGTGTAAGTTGAAGCCCCCTTTAATGGTAAAGTTGGATTTTAAGTCACAATTCTAAAAAACACTTTTGGAAAGTTGCCATTTTCTTGTCCTAACCATTTGGTGCCAGCAGCCTGTGTCCTAGGTCACATGACCAGGTCTAGCTGGCAATTGGTCTATGTGTGTTGTTCCCAGACAGTGAGACAAAGGAGGAATAGGTAGGTGTTGGCAGGATCGGCCATCTCTGACTCTGAAAGGGGGCCGAGCTATCAACTTGCACATCACATAAACTCTGCTTCAGCACACTCACAAAGGATTTCACAGCAGTCTTTTGTGCCCCGATAGAAATTGGGCTAGGTTAGGGAGGCAGGAAATGTCAGACACCTCTGTAGGGGGAAGAACTCTAGAATCCTGTCCTACTCCAAAGTCGGCACCAGCTATAAATATTGGACCCTCAGATCCAACTCTTTAATGCACCTATAGTCCAGTGGAAGACTCACGACCTTTGTGCTGCTCTGTTGCAAGAAGGACTGCTACTCAGCTGCTCTGCTACTCTGTTGCCATACTGCACTGATGCCTCAGGGACAGAAAAGGCTCAACCACCTTGAACCCTGCACCTGGACTCTACCTGCTGTGAGTCCTACACCCCCAAGGGGTGCCACCCCAGCCCTGGTCGTAGGATGTGGGCTTGTAGGTGATGTGCCAGCCCAGCTGTGGCCTCTGCAGAACCAAAGCATCGCGACATATCGCCTCATAGCTCTGCATCAGAATCGTCACAGTGCGCTGCATCGCAAACATAGGTCCTCACAGTGCAGTTTCGAAGCTCCTTGGAGCACCCACTGCATGATGCATCCTCGATGCAGAACCTCACATTGCAGCCCATAGCTCCTTAAAACCATTGCTGTGTGATGCATACCTGACACAGGACCTCACAGCTCCTTAGAACGACCATTGCATGATGCATTCTCGACACAGGACCTTGCATCGCAGCCCTGCAGCTCCTCGGAAACCGATGCTGCATTACACATCCTCGACGCAGGACATCACATCGCATACCCTGCCAACTTAGGGCGAACAAACGCTCTGTCCATCATCCGCTTTTGTATCGCTTTGTTCGCCCTAAGTGGGCAGGGTATGCTCAGACGTGAGTCCCTTGCTCACTTTGCCACTGGAGTCAAGCTAGCCTGGCTGATGACGGCTGAAATGCCAGAAATCGGTTCCAGGATGCTTGTTTCCGGTACAGGGAAGACATGACTTTGGCAGTTAGGGCTGGACTGTTCCCATGAGGCACAGGGTCAGACTGATTTGCATACGGCCATGTCTGAACTGGGGTGGCGAAGTGAGCTAAAGAATGGTGATGGATTAAACCCAGATCAGTTGACTGGGGGTGAGTGTTAGATTTGCTCAAACTCTCCGTCCATCATCCCCTTTTGTATTGCTTTGTTTGCCCTAAGTTAGAAGGGTATGCTCTGACCTGAGTCCCTTGCTCACTTTGCCACTGGATTAAAGCTAGCCTGGCTGATGGGAAGACATGACTTTGGCAGTTCGGGCTGGACTGTTCCCATGAGGCACAAGGTCAGACTGATTTGCATATGGCCATGTCTGAACTGGGGTGGCGGAGTGAGTTAAAGAATGGTGATGGATTAAACCCAAATCAATTGACTGGGGGTGAGTGTTAGATTTGCTCAAACTCTCCGTCCATCATCCCCTTTTGTATTGCTTTGTTCGCCCTAAGTTAGAAGGGTATGCTCTGACCTGAGTCCCTTGCTCACTTTGCCACTGGATTAAAGCTAGCCTGGCTGATGGGAAGACATGACTTTGGCAGTTCGGGCTGGACTGTTCCCATGAGGCACAAGGTCAGACTGATTTGCATATGGCCATGTCTGAACTGGGGTGGCGGAGTGAGTTAAAGAATGGTGATGGATTAAACCCAAATCAATTGACTGGGGGTGAGTGTTAGATTTGCTCAAACTCTCCGTCCATCATCCCCTTTTGTATTGCTTTGTTCGCCCTAAGTTAGAAGGGTATGCTCTGACCTGAGTCCCTTGCTCACTTTGCCACTGGATTAAAGCTAGCCTGGCTGATGGGAAGACATGACTTTGGCAGTTCGGGCTGGACTGTTCCCATGAGGCACAAGGTCAGACTGATTTGCATATGGCCATGTCTGAACTGGGGTGGCGGAGTGAGTTAAAGAATGGTGATGGATTAAACCCAGATCAGTTGACTGCGGGTGAGTTTTTGATTTGCTCAAACTCTCCGTCCATCATCCCCTTTTGTATCACCAGGTGAATACCAGGTGAATACCACAACATACCAGTACCATTAGCATCTCTGATCCTCAGACAAATGCTTCAAAATGCTTCAGTGTTTATATGCCGATCCTTTAATTTGCTGTCTTCCACAGAAGAGTGTTTAGTGCATGCCATGCATGGTTTGTGCTGATCAGTCACTAGTGTGGTTAAGAGACTTCCTTTGAAATATTTAACATCTACCCAAAGATGTAACTGCCACAAGAAAATCAAGAACTGAAGCAGGGGTCTCACCCTCATCCATGAAAGAGCATCACAGGGTTGTACGTAGGTAGACGAGCTTCCAATTCATAAAATAATATGAGGGGAACTTTAAAAAAAAGGTTAAATATCACCCATATACCTATGTCCTGTGATTTACCTAGCTGTTGCCAGATGGTGCATGTGCAGAGGAGCAAAACAGGAGGGATTGCCCGTAATACTACTATGATCTGAGGAACACAGAGTTCAACTGCATGGAGTTGCTGACTATAGAAACACATGCGTGAAAACCACCAAGTATAGCTCTTTCCTCTCTGACATTTCCTTCCACCAACTACTTGGGTATGTTAATGAGATTAGGCCTTAAACAATGGACACTGAAGCATTCTTATTACCAAAGAAAGAGAGCAGCAGTCGAATACTACCCTTTAAGAAGTAGGGAGCTGGTACTTGAGTAGAGATGATGCCTCCCCGAGCTTTGACATTGAATGTTTACAAGTAGAGTACAGTAACATGCTTGCAAAAGTTTGGGAACACCAATGAGAATTTGTTGAAAACTGGCAGAGAATGGTATTTGCCCATTTACCTTCAGTGGAATGAGGGGTGATTGGAGGAGAAAATTAAAAGTTAAAGAGGTAAATAATGCCTACACTGAATCAAAAAAGAAAGTTTGTCTGCAGGGGTGCTGACATACATGTTACAGAAAAGCTGTTTTTTTGGAAGCCGCAGTGAAAAGGTGTGCAATAGAGAGTGACAGAGTGGAACTGCGTGTGGTCAAGAGTTGCTCTGTGAACTACCAGTGTTATTGTAAGAAATGATGACGCCTAGTAATGAAAGTGTGGCTGAGAGTTGAATATGTAGCAATGATATGTGCAGCGTATCACCATCATGTAAGTATTCGAATGCATGTTCCGAGTCTAGTTAGGGCTCCAGAATGAAGTATGCAATAGAGAACCATTGATAACATTGGTGGGTCCTGTGGTCAGTGGGCAACAGAGAGCTCATCATTGATTTTTGGCAGCCCAATAATCTAGTGTGCAGTAGAGCACTCAGCGTTGAGAATGTGGGCACAGTGATAGAGGATGCAATGGAGAGCCCTCTCTGGGGCCCAGTGATGCAGTGTGCACTAAAGAGCCATCAGTAATACTGCGCTACAATGAGCAATAGAGTGACATCTCGAGGCCAATTATTGAGTATTCAGTGCAGAGCCTAGCTAGGATACTGTGATCCCAAGGGATAGACTATGCAATAGTAAGTCAGCTGTGATAGTGTGAGACCCAGTGAGGGAGTGTGCAGCAGAGAATGCACCAATCACACTGAATGCAAGTACCAAGGGCCTTATTTATGAAGGACTTGCGCCGCCGGTGCGTCACTTTTAACATGGGAAAAAGTGACGCACCGGCGGCGCAAGTCCTTCATAAATAAGGCCCCAACTGTTTTATCACACCTTCGGTATACTCCAGTGTAGAAGAGGATATCGCTCTGAGTATGTACATAACTGAAGTGGTGATGGGGCAACTAGGTAAATAGTCCCTGGGTGAAAATGGTGCAGCTTGACAGAGCATATTACTGGATTGCTTCAGGGGCCATACCAAATTTGATATTCCACTGTGATAATATTTTGAAAGTCCTTTTGAGCGCAACCACAAAGTTAAAAAAACAAGAAAAATATAGCATTCACAAGTCTAGTCCAGATAACATTAGATGTATTTTCATTCATAAAAGACTGGGTAAAAAAAGGGTCAGTTGCAGAATTGTAGCAGTTATCGCAGTCTTTTGGTTTAATTATGAACCTGTTAGCTGTCATTGTCTGGAAGAGAGTTGGGGGTGTCTATTGAAGATTCACATTACAGTGTTGCTTGCAGCAACCTCAAGCCAGCAAGATTTATGAGTATTTACAACGAGGGAACAGTGTGGGTGTGATGTGAAAATCCACATGTACGGTGCTAAATCCATCTGTAAACACAACCATCCTTTCCTCACCTCCGCCCACCAGCTGCTGCTGTCTGATGAGATTCTAATCCCCAGCTCTTGACTGCTCTTTCAAAGCAATCGCAGAATCCTCTTTTAGCATTTTATTCTCAGAACCGGTTTAGAAAAGTTGTATAGATCTTTCAGTCGTATAGAATACGATCTGCACAGTTTCTGTTTCTCCAGAATCTTGGCCATGGATATGTACCGTTAGTATAGGAAGTAATCAATCATGCGAAATATTTTGCATAGAAACAATAATAGAAAAAACTGACAGAAAAGGGCAAACTGATCCAGTGCCACAGTAATGCTTAATTTGTTCCACTATTTGCAGGTGGTAGGCACAGGGATTTCTTTTTGGGGACCAGGACTTTCTTCTTCTTCATATTTTAACCAAGAGCAAGAGTGAGAAAAGCAGAAAGGGAGAAAGGAATACGAGCACAAATTGTTAAATAAGGGAAAAGGCAGGAAAGAATATTAACCTGCAAGAGTGAGATAAAACGGTAGGAAGTGTAGGATGGGTTTAGAAAGAGGTGTAAGGTGGGACCAAGCCTAAAGGTCCCCTTGGCATTTAGCAGCACTGGTAGGACGTTCTTAAGATAAACTTTTGGCTCCTTCACCTATTATTTTACAAATAAAGCATTTTAAGAATCATCCCTGATTTAGGTGTTTAGGTTGTGAAAAAATCTTTAGTACATATTCAAAAAATTTACATTACATAGAGTGTGTAAATCACCATGGTTCCATAAGAACCATTTACAAAGTTGAAATACACCTTGTTCTTTGATGGAGCAAGCTAGGAATGCTAAACACCACGTTGGTTTTGCACCCATTTATTACATAAATTACAGTGACTGTGTAACTTTCCCATACTTTGCCATGAATTGTCTGTCACCCGCCAAGGTTCTCCACATACCTAACATTCAGGTTAAAATGGCACGTCTGTCTTCGAAGCAAGCTTCAAATAACACGAAGCATGATTCTAATTTTCTTTTTACAACTGGAGTAAAGTCGCCTAATGTTTCAACTATGAACAAAATCCAATGGAAAGCTACATATTTGCACATGATCCACTACCCGGATGCCGGTCTTATTCCTCTAACGCATTTATCGCGTGCGCTCCTTTCCGATCAGGCAGCAACTTATCCAAGGACGCCATTGGCCCTGCTACCTTGCCTGACATGGTAACAACTCCTTGGCGTTTTTTCGCCTCATTGCACACGTTGACGGGGTCTTTTCTCCGCCGCTCCTTACTTCTACGATTCCGCCAACCTTGTAGCCCTACAGCCCTGATGAGTTACACCTCCTTCACGGTGTGACGAAACACGTGTCGGCTGGCTACTTCCTTACTGTACTGTCCACTGTATGACTTATAAAAACTTGATTTACACGAATTTTGACATTCCATGTTCTTTTTTCAAGCAATCACTCTTTATGAGTAGAAACCTTAGTCCTCATACTCGGACTATCCACCATACGTGCATGTGCACAGGATCTGTTCTCCTACATATTTGCACTTGTTTCTTTATCCTGGTCTTCAAAATCCCAGCTAAAGTATTAAATACAAGTTTTGCATAAAGGGCTTTGGGGGACATCAGACCAGAGGGAGGTCTATTCCCTGGGGGCATTGGAGGAATACAGGCACAATCTAGATGGAGGGATTGGTGGATGAGGAAGACAGCTGGGGGTCCCCTAGCCCAGGAATTAGAGAAGGATTGAATTTGATACAGTAGGCCCCAGAGAAGGACCACAGGAAGTGGAAGCCCCTGGAACATACTGCAGATGGAGAACAGTGAGCAGGTGGACGTAGTGACCGCCAAGGGACTCTGGTGGTGAGTGATAACAGACAGGTGGCACAACGCGGCATGGCCTCTGCGATTGTCGCTGCCATGCTCGAGTGGAGTGACAGGGAGGAGATGGGGATGGACTGATAGTATTCCATGGTTCCGGTATTTGAAACTAACCTTCCACGATTTAAGATTAATTGATCTTTTCAATAATCCAGCTGCAATGCCCCAATAAGTAAAACCAATGATTAAAACTGCAGTAAAGGCTAGTGCATTTCATAAAAAGGGTTTTGAGTCTGTATTATTCCGTGGCTCTTTTGAATCTGGGTTTACTAACAAACCATTTTCACTTTTCATTGGCTTTTACTAGGAAACACCAGCATAGATTTTATTTTACTAGATTTTTTCTGTCTTTGGTACACTTTCTCGTAGCTTTTCCACAGCAATTCAGCTGGTCTAGTAACCTTTTCATGTGTTCATGTAATATTATGACTAAACAGAGCACTTTGCACTTTGTTATGTTTTGCTCTTTGTATAAGAATGTAAGTACTGCACTTTGTTCCCATTGTTGAGACCCCTCCGTCCATATGCTTATATTGATGGTTTTAATTATTTGCTCTCTTTGCAGTCTTCGGATATTTGCTCAGCGGTTTTAATCTTTATTAGAGCAGCTATGTCTAGTACCGGAGCGGTACAGATGGCGGTGGGTAGAAATTATATCTAACCACTAGTTTTATTATCTAATTATGTTTTGGCATATATCTGCCATTCAAGTTACAGAAGTAGGATTAGGAAGGAAGGATGGTCGGGCCTTTTGACATGTGGCCACTGGAGAATTTGATTGTTTCCTAGATAGGGGTAGTGCCCAAGAAAGAGGGTGGGCAGTTTAGGCTCATTCAGCACCTTTACTTGCTGGAGGGCCATTCGGTCAATGATTTCATTGGGGTATAGCTGGCATCAGTGTCTTATTCCTCCATGGAAATGGCTTTGGCCATGGTGGAACAGGAAGGACTGGGAGCTTATATGGCAAAATGTGTCATAAAGCCACATTCCATTTATTACCTGTGCACCCAGAGGATTTTCAATTGCTGGGTAAACAATTTGAAAGGTACTGGTATGTGGACAAAACCCTCCCAATGAGATGCTTGGTTTTGTGTGCTCTCTTCGAGAATTGCATCACTTTGCTACAGTGATTTTTTTGTGCGAGGGATGGTTTACGTGAAGATGACACACTATCTTGATGAATTGTTCATGGTCACGGACTCCGGTTCTGCTTACTGCCAGCGTCTACTGGTAAGATTTAAGGAGCTCATGGAGGAAATGGGGTTCCCTTAGCTCCGGAGATAATGGTGATACTGGCGACCACCATTTCATTTCTAGGAATTGAGTTGGATTCGGTTGCTATGATAGCACACCTTCCACAGGACAAGAAGTTAGGAATGTGAGTGCTATTGAACACAATGCTGGTAAAACAACGTCCACGGTGCAGAAGGTTCAACTGCTCTTAGGACACCTAATCCTTGCATGCAGGGTGGTGAGGACAGGTAGGACATTCTGTAGGAGGTTAGGTTTAGCACTTTCAGGGCTTTCCTTTCCGAACCATCATGTTAGACTGTCTGCAGGAGGGAAGGCAGATCTGAGGTAGGGAGGCGGTGGCAGTGTCTCCCCGACCCGCTGTTCACACGAAGGTAGAGTGAGATCCTAGACTGTCTGTCTGTCCTGACTGCGAGGGCTGCGAGGAGCTAGGAAGCAATTAGAAACTTTTGGCATCTTTTAACATTTGCGACAGATTTTAAAACTGTTTTAATATTAGGATTGATTTAATAATCCACATTCATTAATTGCTGTAATTTCCTAACACTCTCCCCCACACTGTCTGGGCTCGATATTGTAGCCTGCCCGCCCCGGTCCGACTCGGCAATTACTGCCGTAGAGCCGAGGGCAGACAGGTAAGAGCCAGGCATACGAACATCCACTTCCGCTAGAGCGGAGGTCAGCGCTCTAGTCGTCACCGTCTTCAGGGCTATTTAGACTGGATTGAACATCGAGTGGCTGCGGTAGGGAGGCGGTGGCAGTGTCTCCCCGACCCGCTGTTCACACGAAGGTAGAGTGAGATCCTAGACTGTCTGTCTGTCCTGACTGCAAGGGCTGCGAGGTGCTAGGAAGCAATTAGAAACTTTTGGCATCTTTTAACATTTGTGACAGATTTTTAAACTGTTTTAATATTAGGATTGATTTAATAATCCACATTCATTAATTGCTGTAATTTCCTAACACTCTCCCCCGCACTGTCTGGGCTCGATATTGTAGCCTGCCCGCGCCGGTCAGACTCGGCAATTACTGCCGTAGAGCGGAGGGCGGACAGGTAAGAGCCAGGCATACGAACATCCACTTCCGCGGGAGCGGAGGTCAGCGCTCTAGTCGTCACCGTCTTCAGGGCTATTTAGACTGGACTGAACATCGAGTGGTTGCGGTAGGGAGGCGGTGGCAGTGTCTCCCCGACCCGCTGTTCACACGAAGGTAGAGTGAGATCCTAGACTGTCTGTCTGTCCTGACTGCAAGGGCTGCGAGGTGCTAGGAAGCAATTAGAAACTTTTGGCATCTTTTAACATTTGTGACAGATTTTTAAACTGTTTTAATATTAGGATTGATTTAATAATCCACATTCATTAATTGCTGTAATTTCCTAACACTCTCCCCCGCACTGTCTGGGCTCGATATTGTAGCCTGCCCGCGCCGGTCCGACTCGGCAATTACTGCCGTAGAGCGGAGGGCGGACAGGTAAGAGCCAGGCATACGAACATCCACTTCCGCTAGAGCGGAGGTCAGCGCTCTAGTCGTCACCGTCTTAAGGGCTATTTAGCTATGCCTCCCCGTTAAGCGCGCAGCGGTTGCGCGCGGGGGGCGCCTTCGAGCGCGCCTAAGAAGCGCCGAAGAAAAGCCCGTCTGCGCCCATCCGCGACTGGACGGGACCAAGGGACATGGCTCTAGCACCTGGCATTCCTGATGCACAGGTTAGCTCTACCATATCCTATCCAAGGGAAAAACTTCTTAGTTGGATTCCGATCTCCACTGCCACTTATATGCGTGAACCTTGGCCTAACTTTGAGGGTCCATTTTCCTGTGCTAACTGCCATTTCCAGGCTGATCATACATGCCCAATAAGGGATTATTCTTCTGGCACTGGTACTACAGCCGCGGCAGGACATTCCCATCAGATAACAAGGTAGCCTACTGCTGCTGTAGCGCTTCACGCGCTTTTGCTGATACTTCTATTTTAAAAGCCTTCTTTACTATTTGCTTTATTTTTAGTTTGTTATCCCCTGGTTTTAAATCCCCCTCACCTGCATATTAATCGGTATTTCACCACCGCTTGTGCGCGTCCGGTTCTTGGGGTGGGTTTCCTTTTTTGGTCGCCATCTTGGAGTGGGGTGAGTGTTGGTGTAGGCGCCACTATCTGCCTGCGCTTTAGTGCGCAGGAGCCAGCGAGGGAACACCTACTTAAGGCGAGTCCCATTGTAGCCTGGCCCTGACAAGGTAGCGTACTGCTGCTGTAGCGCTTCACGCGCTTTTGCTGATACTTCTATTTTAAAAGCCTTCTTTACTATTTGCTTTATTTTTAGTTTGTTATCCCCTGGTTTTAAATCCCCCTCACCTGCATATTAATCGGTATTTCACCGCCGCTGGTGTGGGTCCGGTTCTTGGGGTGGGTTTCCTGTTTTTTGTCGCCATCTTGGAGTGGGGTGAGTGTTGGTGTAGGCGCCACTATCTGCCTGCGCTTTAGTGCGCAGGAGCCAGCGAGGGAACACCTACTTAAGGCGAGTCCCATTGTAGCCTCGCCCTGACAAGGTAGCGTACTGCTGCTGTAGCGCTTCGAGCGCTTTTGCTGATACTTCTATTTTAAAAGCCTTCTTTACTATTTGCTTTATTTTTAGTTTGTTATCCCCTGGTTTTAAATCCCCCTCACCTGCATGTTAATCGGTATTTCACCGCCGCTTGTGCGGGTCCGGTTCTTGGGGTGGGTTTCCTTTTTTGGTCGCCATCTTGGAGTGGGGTGAGTGTTGGTGTAGGCGCCACTATCTGCCTGCGCTTTAGTGCGCAGGAGCCAGCGAGGGAACACCTACTTAAGGCGAGTCCCATTGTAGCCTCGCCCTGACAAGGTAGCGTACTACTGCTGTAGCGCTTCACGCGCTTTTGCTGATACTTCTATTTTAAAAGCCTTCTTTACTATTTGCTTTATTTTTAGTTTGTTATCCCCTGGTTTTAAATCCCCCTCACCTGCATATTAATCGGTATTTCACCGCCGCTTGTGCGGGTCCGGTTCTTGGGGTGGGTTTCCTTTTTTGGTCGCCATCTTGGAGTGGGGTGAGTGTTGGTGTAGGCGCCACTATCTGCCTGCGCTTTAGTGCGCAGGAGCCAGCGAGGGAACACCTACTTAAAGCTCCTCCCCTAGCGCAGCGGGATCGCGCAGCGGGCGTGCCATTGCGTGGCCGGAGTCGTGCCAGAGTCCTGCCCCTCCGCGCCAGGACGCGTAGGACAGGGCAGGACCCTGGCCCTTACCGCTGGATGCTGCGAAGTACATAATGCTGTGCTACTCCAGGGACACGCTGCTGGCCATTGGCCAACGCTACAGGACCTGTGACGCTCTGCGGGTCGGGCCGCTGTGTGGCCCTCACTCAAGTGTTTGCGGGACGTTGGACCTCCCCGCTCCTTCAACATGTGTGAGCAATGACTCTGCTGCTGCGGTAGACAGCGCTAGTCCATCTTTCAGCATTTGGAACCTGAATGTCAGGTCGATGGTCAAACATCATCAAGACATCTCCGACCTGATAGGTAAGGAGTCGCCGGATGTTTTCTGCCTGACGGAGACCTGGCTACAAGACGCTGACACGGCCGTTATCAACTTGGCCTTCCCGCCCGAGTACTCAGTGTACACTCTTAACTGAGCCTCTAGAGGTGGGGGAATAGCGCTTGCAGTTAAGTCTTGCTACCCGTGCGTCTGGCCTGGTAGTGATGTGGCCTTCAGGAAGGCCCTCCCAGATGCTATCAGCACCTTGGCAGCAGGTTGCTCCAATTTTTCCATCCTCGGCGATTTAAACCTCAATTATGACAATATGTCTATGCCAGCGGTATACAGCTCTGTCGCTGATCTTGAGGCTCTTCAGCTTGTTCAGTTGGTGTCGCAGCCTACTCATGTAGGTGGTCACACCCTAGATCCTTTCTTCACCAATCTAGCGGAAGTCAGTATCTCCACTCCATCTCCGCTGGCCTGGACCGATCACTACCTGGTGTGTATCCAGTGCCCCCTGTATGAGCCGCTACTCAAACCCATGGTGCGTTCTATTCCTAGACGGCGTTGGAATAAATTGAAACTTGAGGACTTTTTCCATCTTTTGTCTACCGACCCGCTAGGTCCAATTGAGACTGTGGATGTGGGCTACGATCGCTTCTGTGAGTGGGTTACTAGGGCCCTTGACTCCCTTATTCCGATAGTCTCGTGTAAATGTGGGTCAAGGGATCAGAGCCCGTGGTACGATGATTCGCTGCGGGTGCTTAAAAGCACCTGTAGGCGCGCTGAGCGGGAATGGCGCAAAACTTATAACATCGACAAAAAAGTTTTGTACTTGGCCACTGTAAAACTTTACCATCGCGCAGTTTGCAGAACCCGCGCCGCTTTTTACGCCTTGCAATTTCGCACCAGTACTAACCCCTCCAAAACTATTTTTAAGGCCCTGAAAGACCTTATTGCTAAAAAGGTGACTGCGACTCATCAGAGCTCTATCGCACACTGTGAAACCTTGGCGACTTTCTTTTTGGAAAAGGTTCATGCCATCTACAGAGCCTTTCCCTCGGTTGTACCCCCTGTCGGTAGACCTCTCAAGCCCCTAACTCTGGATGTTTTACATTCCTTCCCGAGCTTAACATCGGAAAGTTTCAGTAAACTGGCCCAGCAGGTTAAGTCAGGGTCACCAGCTGATCCTCTACGGCCAGCACTGTTCAAAGATCTAGCATCCCACGGTCTCTCGCCGGTTTGCTCTTTGATTAACACCTCATTAGCATCCGGCGTGGTCCCATTGAAGTGGAAACAGGCAGTGGTCATGCCTATTCTCAAGAAACCATCTCTGGACGTCGGTAAGCCCGGGAACTACCGTCCAATTTCACTTCTCCCGTGGCCTGCCAAAGTGGTGGAGATGCATGTCAACTCTGTCCTCTCGGACCATCTTCTCCAGGCAAACATCTTGGACAGCACGCAGAATGGATTCCGGGCTGGGCACAGCACGGAGACTGCTCTACTGTACATGGTGGAGCATTTACGCTCCGTGCTTGATGCGGGGCAAACGGCGGCGCTGGTGCTATTAGACCTGAGCGCCGCCTTTGACACCGTGTCCCACCCTATCCTTCTGCTTCATCTGGAGGAAGCTGGTGTCACTGAGCTTGCTCTCCAGTGGTTCCGTTCTTTTCTTGCCACCCGCTCCTTTTGCGTGGCCGTCCCGCCTTATCAGTCCAAACTCCATCCTCTGGAACTGGGGGTCCCCCAGGGCTCCTCGCTGAGTCCCACGTTATTCAATCTGTACGTGAGACCGCTGGCTGAGGTGGTCAGGCATTGGGGTATGACCATGCTGTCATATGCCGAAGACACCCAGTTAGCGGTCACGATCAGCGGGGATGCGGATGTGGATGCCCCCAGATTCCAGAAAGGACTTCGGGCGGTCGCCAGCTGGATGACTTCCAACTGTCTCCAGCTGAACGCCAGCAAGACGGAGGTCATGATCTTCGGCTAACAAACGGAACTCTGGGGAGACAGGTGGTTGCCGTCAGATCTGGGTCCTACGCCAACCCCGGTCGCTGAGTTAAAAAACCTTGGGGTTTGTCTCGATCCAACTCTCACCTTTGTCTGCCATACCAAGCGCACGGCGGCCTGCTGCTTTGGCATTTTACGTGGACTACGGCCTGTACTCAAATTTTTTGATGCCACCACCAGGCAACTTGTGATTCAAGCAACCGTGATCTCTCGGCTTGATTACGCCAGCTCCCTTCTAGCGGAATTAAATCAATCGGAAATCACCCGCCTGCAGCGTGTCCAGAATGCCGCAGCGAGAGCTGTTGTGGGACTACCTAGATTTTGTCCAACTGCTAACACCTTGCGTACGCTGCACTGGCTACCGATTGCGCAAAGGATCCAGTTCAAGGTCCTTTGTGTAGCTTACAAAATTCTCAAGGGATCCCCTGCTATGATCCTTTCCAATCTACTGTCCGGCTATGTTCCGGTCCGGGCTTTAAGATCTTCAGACCTACAACTTGCGGTTGTTCCCCGCTTTAAGCGTTGCAGGGCAGGCGGACGTTCTTTTCAAGTTCGCGCCGCAGTGTTGTGGAACTCTGTTCCCCCTGCGATTCGCGCCCTTAGGGATCTGCTTTCTTTCCGTCGAGCTGTAAAAACTTTCTTGTTTCCTTAAATTTTCCCTGCTCTGTTCTGTCCAGTTGTGTTGTGTTGCTACCTTGTCGGGCGCCAGGACGCTCCTTCGCTGGAGCATCTGTGCGCTTAATAAATGAGCCTAACATAACATAACATAACATAACATAACATACCTTCCTTGCCAGGCGGAGCCAGCACACCAACTGCTAACTATGTTGCCGGAAAGGGATCTCCGGGACTTAAGTGTTTCTTATTGAACATACGTTCTCTACCTAAACACTACCAACAATTATGGGATCCTATAAATACAGACAAGCCAGACATCTGTTTTCTTACAGAGACATGATTAAAACCCCACACTATCCCCGCAATAATGTTAGGAATCCCTGCTGGATACAAGATTCATCATCTAGATCGCTTGACTAAAATAGGAGGCGGTGTGGCTGTTGTTTATAAAGAGAATTTAAAAGTCTCAGTACTTGACCAACGTTGCAACGCTCAGATGGAAATAATGATTTTTACATTTTCCCTCTTTTCTAAATCACAGTGAAAAGGAGCATTAGTATATCATCCTCGTGGTTCATGCTCTGACTTTTCCCTAACTCTTATGGAACTATTAGCCTCTTATTTTAGAGCCAATGAAGATTTCATTCTCCTTGGAGATTTTAATATTCACATAGACCTACCAGATCACCCTGATAGTATGTCTCTGCTTGGTGATCTATCTAGTTTGGGACTTAAAATTCAGAATAAGGGCCCAACACACTTGGGTGGCCACACACTAGACCTAATTTTAACCAATTGCCCTAAAATAACATGCTGCCCTCCCACTATCATTAGTTGGTCAGACCACTATATGTTAACTTTTAGTTTACTTGGTCCTCACCCACCACACCTAAAACTCCTTCCTGCAATATGGAAGCGGAAATGGCACAAAATAACTCTAGAAGAACTACAGAAAGTATGGAAAGAACCCACTCTCTCTAAAGAGGATGACATCGAACAAGGTCTAGCCAAGTTCAATGAAGCACTCCTGGAAGCTATTGACTTACTTGCACCGTTAGAATTACATAAGCAATGTTCCAAAATTAAGCAAGAAGCATGGTATACAGAAGAACTAAGGGTTGAGAAATAAAAATGTAGGAGTTTGGAGAAAAAGTGGAGGAAAACACACACACCTACCAGTAAAATATACTATCTGGAGGCACAATCTAACTACTTTAAAAACATAAAAAAAGCCAGGAGACATAGACTTGAGTTACAAATAACAGAGGCAGGGAATTCTACTTGAGAACTCTATAAAATCCTGCAATCATTTGCTAAGCCCACAGCCTGCGAAAGCCCGGATGATTTCAGTCAAACCTTATGTGATGAGGTTTCAGCATTCTTTGAGAATAAAATTGATTTAATCTATGAAAAAATCACTAAGGCATCAAACATTAGGGATACAATTGACTCCCCCAGTCCTGAGTTAATTAAGAGCGAAAATAGCAGGCTTACTATGACCACGATTCCAGAGATCAGCCTTACAGAAGTTACTACCCTACTTAACCTAATCAAATCAGGCTCTCCCACAGACTTGCTACCTGTTAAGATGATAGCTCCTCTAGGCAGCCTATTAGCCCCGAGCTTTGAATCATTGATCAATCTCTCCCTTAAAGAAGGAAAGATTCCTAATGACCGGAAAAAGGCAGTAGTGAACCCTGTCCGCAAAAACACTGCGTTACCATGGTCTGACCTGAACAACCTCCACCCCATATCCCTCCTACCCCACCTGAGTAAGATGACTGAGAGACATGTCAACTTTCATCTCTCTAAATTTATCGAGGCAGCGGACGGCCTGGACCCTTCTCAATCTGCGTTCAGACCAAATCATAGCACAGAATCAGCTCTCCTCTCCGTGACCAATACCATCCGGATGGCACAGGATAGAGGAGGATCCATGATTCTGGTGCTATTAGATTTGTCCGCTGCTTTCGACACGGTGTCTCATGACACCCTCATCAGTCGTCTGGAGGGGGTAGGAGTGGATGGAACGGCCCTATCATGGTTAAAAAGCTTTGTTTCCAACCGCTCATAAAGTGTTCATCTGGGCTCCCACTATTCCATCTCTAGGGAGCTCACAAAGGGGGTTCCACAGGGCTCATGCCTAAGCCCCACATTATTTAATGTGTATGTGGCCCCCCTGGCGAATATTGTGAGGGAACATGGGTTCACGCCAATATCCTATGCTGATGACACCCAGCTATTATTCCCTTTCCAGAACATGACCCCAGCAGTAAAAAGTTCTTTTGCTGCAGGAATGAAAGCGATAGCCGGATGGATGACCTCCAATTGCCTACAGTGTAACGTAGGTAAGACGGAGGTCATGCTCTTTGGAGATGCCCCACTCCTTTGGTCACCTGAGTGGTGGCCTCCTGAATTAGGTATGGCCCCATGCCCAAAAGAAAACGTAAAAAATATAGGTGTTAAGCTTGATCAACCCTTGGTGCTTAAAGACCATGCCATTCAGGTCACAGGAACTTGTATGAGGGTGATTGGCTTACTTAGGAGAGTCTTCCCCTACTTAGCAGATCACCATAGGAAAACACTGGTGCAGACCCTAGTGATTAGCAGGTTGGATTACTGCAATGGGCTACTCATATCTTCTAATGAGGAACAGCTGGGGAGGCTACAAGTAGCCCAGAATACGGCCGCTAGGCTGATTCTAAATGTTATGTTATGTTATGTTATCCGGTCTTGTATAGCGCATGGCTACCCCAGCGACGGGGCGTCCCAGCGCTTGCAGACATGCCAGACCCTAGTATGGTAAAGGAGGTGCTAGATTGATGCAAACAGCCAGGTTTTTATAAGTTTTCGGAATTGCAGGTGAATTGCAGGAATTGCAGGTGATTTGGAGTGGCCCGAGCTTTAGGGGGGATAGAATTCCAGGGCCAAATACCTGAAGGAGCGGCCACCGGCTCTGCTCCTCCGAATTCTGACAGTACAGGCAAGTGAGAGGTTCGCTGAGCGGAGTGCGCGCGTGGGAGTATAGAAAGAGCACAGTCCCTGTAAATGCCCCTGCCAGATCCTCCTCTCGTCCCCTGCTAAACAAGCTACACTGGCTCCCCATTCGCCAGAGAGTAAAATTTAAGATCTGCTGTACTATCCATAAATGTTTGTTTGGAATTGGCCCCAGCCCAGATATCTAACAGAAATGTTTAAACCCTATCAACCAGGTCGAACCCTACGCTCAGAAAACCAAGCCTTGCTCCAGATCCCCAGGATCAAAAGAGAGAGACAGGGAGGCCGAGCCCTCTCATATAAAGGCCCTACTCTCTGGAACTCATTACCCCTCACTCTTAGGCTAAATTCCTATCTATCCGCATTTAGGAAATGTCTGAAGACGTACCTATTCTCCACTCAGTAACTCCAGTATTGCTACCCAGATCTTACTGTCTAGTCCTGCTTTCGGAAAGAACAAAGCGCGGAGATATCTCCTCGGAGATCAAATTCCAGCGCTATACAAGAACGGAAAATAAATAAATAAAAATGAGGATGTGGAAGGGTTTCTGGTCTCATTCAATGGTATCCGAATTCAGGCGCAGTAGGATTTTGACTGGGATATGCAGATTTTTTCAGACATCAGGAGGCATAGGCTTTGGAATGTATTGGCAGGGAAGCTGGTGTGCGGAAGAATTGACTGACTGTAGGAAATTGGAGGATAAAGCATTGTGTTTCTTGAGTTTTTCCTTTTGGTGGTGGGTGTCACATTGTACGGTGTAGGGTTACAACACAGGAAAGTACTTTATAGGGTAGACACTATGGCAGTGGTTCAGGTTGTCAACAGGCAGTCAGCGGAGACACTCAGATCCTTAACTTGCTGAGGGGGTTTGTGCTCAAATGCTTGCAGAAGTATATTCTGTTTCGAGCTAGGTTGTACCAGGTGTAAACAATGACATTGCGTATGCTTTGTCTCGTTCACAGTGGAAGAGGTTCCATGGACTGTCCATGGAGGTGGACAGGGACACAACTCAGATGCCACCCGAGTTATGGACCATGGGAGACAGAGGATGTGGCAGCTGGTATGGGGTTCCCTGGAGGTGTTCATACCTAAGGCATATTATCAGGGTTGGGGCGAATTTGTGAGCTCTGGAGCTAGTCGCCTCTTGGGTGAATGGGAGAGAGCAGAAGTCATGGTACAGTTCATACTGAGGCTGACAGAAAAATGTTTATCCAGGATGTTGATCAAAGGAAAGCTGGCAGGCATTGACTTCATAGGGAAACTGTTGTGGGGGTATGCACCATCTACAGGAGAGTTGGATAAGAGGATATTAGAGGGTTGGGCTAGTGAACAAGGTAGGACGGTACATAGACGGAAGCCTCCTTGTTGGCAGGTTTTTGCAGAGTAATTCATGTTTTGCCAGAGGTTTGTTATGCTCAGGTTGAAATCGTTTTTTTGGGCCTTTCAAGTTTCAGAGTTGTTGGGCAGGGAGTGGTAGAATGATGAGGTTTGAAATGGGATGACGTTAACTTCAGACAGAACAGTGTTGAATTCCGCTTCCTCTGGTCAAAAACTGACCAATGGTCGAGAGGAACGACAGTGCTATTTCAGGTTCACGAGGAGAAGGTAAGTCCAGTGGTATGTGGTAGAAAACTCTGAATGCAGGTGGAGGGGCTTACAGTGGTGGTTTTCACTCACCAACAAGTAGGGGGTAACTTCCTTCCAATTATTGGCAGTCTTGAGAAAACCTGTGACAAAGTTAGGGTTGGTGGCTAAGGATTTTGGTACTCATTTTTTTAGGATCAGGGCAGCGATGGGGGCAGGAAAGAGAGGGTGGTCTAGAGCCCATATAATGGGATTAGGCAGGTGGTTGTCCAATTGTTTCCAGAGGTATGTTCAGATCGATGAGGGGGAAAGGGGCCACTGTTAGTTAGAATGATGAACTTGCACTATTTTCTCTTTCAGGTTCAATTCAAGGTCCTTTGGCTGCTGGCTTGTCAGTGTGGATTGTCGGCTATTCTTTCATTTAGTTGGAGGATCGGGTGGTAGGGGAGAGTGCTTGGGGAAGAAATGTGGGTTTTCAAAGAAGCTTGTTGTTAGTTTAGTGGTTTGTCAAAGGAGGCATTAGGTGGAGGGAGTTGTTACCCAAACTAAACAAGTTGATGATTATTAGTATTTGCCCGGATATTTTGTTGATCCATTTAGGGGAAAACAACATGGTGGTTGAGAAAGGTTTGGCATTTTTGAGATCCATGAAAGAAGATTTGAGGGAGATAAAATCAAAATGGTCAGGGTGTTTTGTATCCTTGACGAAGTTTAACCCCAGGAGGTGTTGGGGAGGTGCATCTAAGCCATCACCCATAGATAAAGCCAGAAGGAAGGTAAATAAAGAAATGCAACATTTCTGTAGGGATTAGGGTTTTGCAGGCTACAGCATGTTGATTTAGGTTATGAAGAGGTTGAGTTTTTCAGGGAAGATAGAATGCTTCTTTCGTAGTATGGGATAAAACCATTCTTGATGGAGTTGAGGGAGTTTTTTTAGGACTATGAGGAGGCAAGAGTGAGCTTTTTGCCTGGGGGGGGGGGGGCAAAAAAAGTCAGACTGGTGCCTTTTTCTGGTGGTGGGTAGCCCACAAGTTTTCAGGCCTTTACTTGAGGTTATTTTGGTTAATATAGGCTAATCAGGAACAAAGGGAGGGTCTCAACAAGCCCACACCGGAAGTTCTGGAGTTATAAGGTTACGTCATAGGAATATCAAATCGAGCACAGGTCAATTGGTTCAATGCTAAGCAGAAATGGATGTTTAAAGGGAGTTAATCAGTGAAATACAATAGGTCATGATGTCAAAGTTTGAAGGGTATGTATACGAGGGCGGGTTTAGAGGAGAGGGGAAGGAATGTAGGTTGTTGAATATATAGTGAGGTTTTAGATGTGTGAGACCTTAGGCTGAGGATGTTTATGTGATACATACTTGTTTCAATAAAGCAGCTTTTTCAACACATACAAGGAGTCAGTGGTCTATAATGTACCTCATTTCACCCAATTCCTTTGTGGTCATGCTAAACCAAATATGTAATTAAAATAAACTGCTGATATTCTTTTCCAATTCTAACATTGTATTACGACAAAGGGACATTTGTGGAACCTGGATATGACTGAAATAACAATCCAAACATAACAGTAATCTTTTATTATACTAAATTCCATTTTGTTACCTACAGGAGGTCGGCAGGAATTAACTCATAAAAATGTCTTTCATGTCATCCACTCAATTATAAAATGGCGCCCAATAGCTTCTTCATCTGTCTGCACTACCAGCTTGCAGCTTACTCCATGACAGTTTACTGCATGAAAAATTTCCTTGTGAATGGTAGCACACTTGCAAACATATTTAGGTAAAGTATCTCTAACATGTACAGAAATAACCTAACATGTTAGGGAGTCTCCAATGAAGACACTAACTGCACAACCCTATGTCAAGAATATTTCCAGTGTCCACATTTGCTGATGGAATTTCCGCACGTATTGGCTGTCATTGGTGAATTTTCCAACAAATTATTCAGCACCAAAGTGACTCTTCCTAGAAGATAAAGCCACTTTGTCATGGAAACATCCATCGCCCTAGCAACCCTCCCTAAATATGGCAGTTCTGACCACACTGTAGGCAGTGGTTGCACAGTAAGTCTGCCAATGTGGTAAAATGTGCCAACCAATATATATAAAAAAACATTACAAGGTTTAGTTTAGTCGCTGGCACTTTCCTGCATTGCAAGAGAGCAAACAGGAGATTCTGCTCACTTTAACAGTTCATCTGCGTCTCTGTAATCGTATTCCACAGTTTATTGACATCAACATTTGGTTATTTGTTCTCTGGTTGACCCGTAACCAATTCCCTTGTCTTCTCACATCTTCCTGCTATACAGGGGACGGTTTGTGGTTCTTTGAGTTTGTTCATCTGGTTTAATTTTAAATATTTTCATTTTTCTCTTCAGGGATCCTAGTTGACTTTCCAGTCAACGTTTAAGGGTCTGCAGGCAGAGCTCTTCAGAAGGACATATTCCTACTTATACTTGCGAACTGTGACTGTAAGCCACACCTCAAGCTTAGCCATCTATTTGCACGGGAAGCAAGGTCTCTGAAATAAAGTGTTTGGATTTACTTAACATTTGCTTGGTTCTAAATGCTTTCTCCTATGACTGCATCAGGACTCTAAATTATTAGTTCCCTCATTGAGTAAATATGCCTTGCAAATCAGGCTTTGCTCCCAAAATGTATCACCAGTGGATAAAAATAAAAGTTAAGGTTTCATTCAGGCCTTTACAATGTAAAGTTCTAGCCTAAGCATATGTAAGGTACATTTTTAAAGATCCTGTAATACTGTGTCATGCATTAACATCTAATTCCGGATCTACAACTACAGTGCTATTGAATTTTGAAGAAGGTTTGATTGTTTTAGTGTTTTATTTTATTTTTTATTTGAAAGGTTTTATATAGCTCTGGCTACACCCTGAGGTATCAGAGCGCTTTACAAGAGCAAGAAGAGTCAACAAAAACAAAATACTAATTGAGGGCAAAGAGAACGATGTTCAGGAGAGAGAACATCTCTCTATTTCTAGGGACAGCCAGGGTTCTGGGTGATTAATGAGTTACAGTACATATAGAAATAAAATGGAGGTAACGACTCAAGGCATACGAAAGAAGAGAAAAAGGGAGAACGCAGATGGAAGAGGAGGAGGGCGGGGGAACAAAGAGGGGGGAGGGAAGCAAAGGACAGGGGAGAAGGTCCTCAGAATAGCTAGCAGAACATACGTTAGAGCTACTAGGATAAGAGCAGGGAGAGAGCACGGTCAGGGGACACAGAAGAGAAGAGTACAAAAAGGGAGAGCGAAAGGTCAAACAGGTTAGCAGAAAGACAACCAATGCAGGGGAGACAGTTTGCCAGGGCAGAAGAGAAATTATAGACTCCAGTACTTGTTGAGAAATTATAGACTCCTGTACTTGTTGAGAAGGTGACATTTTATGTCTTTTTAAAGCTGGGGTAGGAGGGATTGCAGTGCAGGTCCTTCTGGAGGGTATTGCAGATGCTAGCAGCATTTCCAGAAAAGTAGCGAGGTTGGGTGGATTTATTTTTTAGTAGCAGGGGGACGAGGAGGAGGGCCATGGAGCTTCTCATCAGTCTGGAGCGGCCAGCAATTTTGAGTTTGTTTGTTAGGTATGACGGATATTGTGAGTGGAGGGCTTTTTATGTGATGCAGGCAGTCTTATAAAAGCATCTACCTTCAATAGGCAGCCAAATTAGGGATTTGAGATGATGTGGTCAAATCTTTTGCAGTTAGTAATGAGCCTAACTGCCAGGTTGAGTTGTGTGGGGTCCCCTTACATTTGTTTCACTTTTCTGAAAAGGAACATCGAATGGGATGTTGTACTTGTTGTGATATAAATCGCTAGCCTTCCACTATTCAATTAACGCCTTTGTTCCACTTTTACTTTGTCTAAATGACTCATCTCACAATATATTGTCACATTGCAATGACAAAAGACATTTAAGTTACTGTCAAGTCACTTCCTTTATTGTTACTATGTATTAGACACTGATTCTACAAGTATATATATCAAAATGTCAAACTGAACTTTTATAGTTTGTTGAATGACCATCGCATGATTAAAACTGAGCTAAATAGAGAACTAGCTTATTAAAGAGTAACATTATCAAAAAAATCTTTCTGACCAATTTCTGTTTTTCCACTCCCTTAAAGTACTTACCAAATATCATCTTTTTTCAATGTGTTCTTTATATTTTGATTTTCAACAATCCAAAAAGATTGACGAAGAAACTCCACAATTGGAAGCACAGACCGATGAATCAGAACCTCTGCCTACTTCTCTTGAGGTGGAGGCTATACCTGCAGAACCTACAGAAGTAACGGAGGAGGCTGTGGTAAGTTCCCTTCGATGCACAATTTATATTCACTGCCAAAACATCATACTACTTCATCCAGATACATTTTCTCATCCCTATGCTTCATTTCATTGATTCATCAGTTTATTTTTTCCATATTCATTCTCAAGGATGAGGAGAGGGTGGTGCTATTGGGATTACCCCCCAGGTGTGTGCAATGCTGATATAATTTTGGAAACAAAATGCAATTGAGAAATTGAGAGAAAAGCCATTCTGTGTTTGTGATATATAAGGGATAAAATTGGGCGAGAGGAGAGTGCTGTGATGTCTCTTAGCACTTTTGAAAGTTAGTGGGAATCAAAAGACTTAACCACACAGAATGTTAAATTAGCTCAAAAAAGGAATTAGCAGATACACTTTTCAACTTTTCCAGTTGTCTATTTTTGCTTGTCCTTTGATTGCCTCAATTAAGCCTACGGATTGCTTGGCATCATTTCTTTTGAAAAATCTTTGAGTAAAACATTGCTATTTTTTAATATTGGTGCACTGGAGATGCAAAGGAACATGTCCATGCATTGAAACACATTTTCGGTACGGCACCTCTTGTTGATGTACGACGATTCAGCCAGCAGTTTACCTATCTGAAGAGCTCTTGAAGTGCTTCTTAAGATGGTTTCTAGACAAAGGGCCCAGTCGACAAAAAAAAACTAAAATTACACCCAGCGCTTTTCAACCATGCAATTCACAAACGTTTACCAAGTTATATCTGGAAACCTGTAACAATGGCAGGTTTTCCAGCGTACCCTTGGAAAGCTTATTGTGAAGCAAATTTTTCAATGAGCAAATAGATTCACGTGTACATTTGCTCCTTCGAAAATTTAGTGGGGCGCATAAGTATCTTCTTGCGTCACTTTTATGCCGCTGGTGCGTCACTTTTTGTGACGCACCAGCTAAGTAAAAAATATGCCTTGTTGCACCATATTTACAAAGTGACGCATCTAGGTAGATGCATCTTTTTGTAAACTCCTGCACCACATTATACCTGCCCCAGGTATAATGTATACAAGGGGTGCGTTTTGATGCAAGAAAGAGTCATAGAAGTGACGCAGTGAAATCTATAAGATTTCACTGCGCCATTTCTTGGCCACTAATGCGTCAAAATCTTACGCCTGCCTCATGGCAGGCATAAAACTGACGCAGGCACTAACAACATGGGACTTGCCTATGTGAAAGTACACATTGCTGGAGTTGGGTCACTTTTGTGACACACTCCAGCAATGCGTCAATTTTGCGCCTACAGATACGTCAGAAATACTGACGTATCTGTAACTCCTTGCGACATGATGCGTCATACTGTAAATATGACGCATCGTTAGTGTCGCAGGGAGAGCGCAGTGAAAAGTGACGCATCGCTGTTTTCACGCAGCGATGCGTCACTTTTCATAAATGAGGCCCCTTGTTTATATTGGTTTGTTGTCTCTTTTGTATACTAATAGCAGGCGAGTTCTTGGAAACGTCCAGAAGCAATATATCACAGGCACATACCTTTCCAGTTCCTTTTAAAAGCTTATGCTCGGATGATATTCTTGTGGACTCGTTTTCCATGAAGTGATTGAAATTTACGGATATTTTAAACCATATCCTGTCTTGTTACTTTGATAGTAGTCTAAGGCTTGTCTCACATCACACGTTGACAATAGCGCAGGCTATGAACAATAATTCATGACATGCTTTGACCAAGGGCCTCTTCAGTGCACAGTCTTTTGACACGACCTTTTCTGGTTATCTTTCTTTCTGTCTGGATGTCAACGCACGGTTATTAATTTTCCTCTTTGTGGAAAATTGGATTTCACAGAGGCACAGTTGCTGAATTACTGCAGAGGGGAGCAGGTGTGATTTCGAGAGCCTAGTGATTTAGTGGCTCTATGAGCAAGATTGAAGGAATTTAATTATAAATAGTATTCTGGAACTTATAATTTGGTCATGCAATGTTTCTAGCTTTTCTACACAGAAGATTTCCGGCCCAACCATGTAGTTGGTTTGTAGGATTCTTAAATAGGTCTCGTGTGTCAAACTTTTAAGGAAAACTAATTAGTGGTATGTCACATTTTCAGTAAATGTTGCCACTCTGAGAGCCCTCAGCATGTTTTCTGATCACTATTGTCGTTTTATCGTTTCAGAAACCAGGATTGTTGGTTGTAAGGGCTTAATTTAATGTTTCTAGTTGTCTTACCTTTTTGTACAGAAAGCTTTCTCTTTATTGAAGAGGACCTCAACACACTTTGCAAAGTGTATGGATGATAAGAGCATGTAACAAGTTTTTTTTACTTACAGAATTCTAAATAGACGTACTGCTTTAGAAGATACTGTTAGAAAACGTGCACGTTTCTGCAAAATGTTGTCTATTTTATGCATTTACATAATTCCAACTGTTTTTTTTTCTTATTTTGAGATTGTGTTATGGTTAGTGTGATTCTGCCTACAGCCCTGGTGCAGTTATATCTGAGTTTTTATAGAACAGATATGCCTTTACAGAATACTAACAGCAATTGTGGAGGTATTAGTTGGGGTTTTATTGCCTTTTGTGCACACAACGCAGAGTGAGGAAAGGTTAAAACTCCAGATGTGGGTGGAGGTTCATTAATCTGAAGAAGACCGTCCACCAAGGTGTTCTGTCTGTCATGGATCAGTGTCCCAGACTTTGCCCACAACTTTCATTGCTTGTGGTTCATTTCTTTGAAGCAACGCGCCCCATTCCCCAACGAATGGGCTTCACTGGACAACAGAACTTTGACCTGGTGGAAAAACCTGGGAAGGAGACAATTCTCTCAAAGGCACCTGGAGGTTTTGGAGCCTCAATCTCTTGGACAGAACCCAGATGGGATATGTGGGAATCTGCATAGAAACAGTGCCTGAGTTTCTGATTTCACAGTGGCGTGTTATAGTAACAATGTCTCTGGCGGGGATTTTAAAGCTGTCTCTTCCTGCCCTTGTTGACTTCTTATGCTCTACTGTGTATTTTTCTGACAGGGCATTGGGAGGACAGGATATGGCAGGGCACAGCAAGTACCAGTGGTATCCACTCCAACAGTGTTGTACTTGTGCTGGGAGAAAGGGTACACACAGCCCAGGCTGTTTCTGGCCCATGGATGAGGGGTAGAGGGAGGATGAGGATAGTAAGACTGGTGAAAGCCCTTTCTACCTCGGCCTATAGCCTGTGGGAACATTTGAGCCTCCATATGGCTGGGTGTGTCCATCACCAAATAGAGTGTTTCTTTCAGTGAAGTTTTTCTTTTTTTAGGTAAGGTGTAATGTTTTATGAGTTCTCACTATAACTACACCTTAATTGTTATTTGTTAGTGCTAATGCTAATAACCCTGTCAGCATTTAACAAATCTGCAAGAACCTTACCATTCCCGTGGCAAAACTGGCTAAGAATTGGCATGCCAAATTTCATGCAGATCTGTGCAGGGGGGAAGTTAAAGCGCTCTGATAACTCCGGGTGTATCCAGTGCTATATAAACCTTTCAAATAAAAAATAAAATAAAACACACAAACATAAATCAAACCTTCTTCAAAATTCAAAAGCACTGTAGTGAGAAAAATTACAATGGAATACCAGAATACAGTGAATTCGATAGCCCCAGTGAAAGTGCAGAAGTCACTTAGCTCTTCCAGAAGAGTCTCATCCGCACCTTGGTTTAACAGTGAATAAAAAGATTTGTGGAAGCCCTGCAAAAAATTAGAAAGGGCCTGGAGAAGTTGCTACCACCCTGAGGACAAAAAATATTGTAAAAAAGCTCTGAATATCTATCACTGTACGATCAAAAAAGTGCAAGTGGCTTATTTTGTAGATCAAATTGCTGGTTCCGATAACAAACATAGAGATATTTTCCAGATAGTAAAACCTTTCTCTCACTGGATGCCGTCATACAGGCTTTAGATGCTTCTATCATGTTATGTGAGAAGCGGTCTGACTTCTTTGAGGGCCCGATCACTGACATTGTTGAAAAACGTATTAATACAGTCACTGATTGTAACCCAGAGAATAGCTACATTGAGCGGTAACAAGACCCTCCAGTTAAGATCTGGACGAGCTCTCTTCAGGAATTTGCTACTATTTCTCTGGAGGAATATGGCCAGGCCAACAGAGAGTGTAAATCTGGCTCACCAGATGATCCATGTCCTGCTCAAATTTTGAATGCTAGCCTGAAGGGCATCAACTCTTTTTTAAACCAGCTCAGTTCAATCAACGATTGTGCCCACCTGCTGGAAACAGGCCAGACAGTTGCTCCTTTTTAAATAGCCCTCAGAGGATAGATCCATCTTAAGCAATTTCAGGCCCATCTCTGTGCTACCTGCCTTATCAAATATGTTGGAGAAGCTTATTAATGGACAACTATCTAAATATTTAGAACAAGGTGAGTTGTTGCACCAGCCCCAGTCAGTCTTCCATCCTCGTTTCAGTGCTGAGTCAGCTTTAGTGGAGGTCATTGATTCTATCAAGCTAGCTGTGGATCAAGGGAACCAGACCACTCTTAAATTACCTGGACCTATCCACGGTCTTTGACACTGTGACTCATTCCATCCTGCTCCAGTGCTTGGAAAATATAGGAGTCAGCGATACTGCGTTGGCTTGGATTAGCTCTTTTTCATGCCAATAGAGGCCAAGGGTCTGGATGCCACCATTTGCATCTAACCCTAAGCTGATAAAGTTTGGAGTCCTGAAGGGCTCCACCCTGAGCTGTACTCTTTTAAATTTTTATATGATCCCAACCTTCCCCCCTTCCTCCCCGGCCAGGCCTTATTGGCGGAGTCCTTTGGTATCCAAATAGTGTCATAGGCTGATGACACTCAGCACCTTCTTACTATGGGCAGTAACTCACAAGACCCTCACCAGATGCTTTTAGCCGCTTCAAGAGCTGTCTTTCAGTGGGTGTGGACAAGCAGTTTACAATGCAATGCTGGAAAACCTCCCCCTCCCCCCACTACAGTAATCCATAACTTATGGGTTAAGATCGACAGTCAGCTATCTTTTGGCCCACAGATGGTAGCCATGGTGGCTCCTGTTTTGGACTACAAAAGTCAATAAAAAAAGTTTGTATTTGCTTCCTTTGCAGGCTCAAAAAATGGTCATACAGGCCGTTATCATCTTGAATATGCCAATGAGCTATATTCGGGGCTCCCTGACTACCTCCTGAGGAGGATACAGTTGGTTCAAAACACAGCTGCTCGCTTACTAATAAAAGTTCCTAACTCAATATACAAACAAAAGCTCTACCTAATTACTAAAAGCTATTCGTCAGTTGTTGGTTAACCAATCTGGCTAGACATAAATGACCAAACAAGTTGATTTAAACATTATTTTATTTTATTTTTCCATATTAGACAGTTTGATATATTGTAAATAGATGTCATATCATATAAAAAACAAAGAAAAACAGGTCCCATATCTCATCTACCACTCACAACATACATACAAAATCATACTCAATCATATTCACTCGTACCACATATAAGAGCATAGCAAAAAATTAGAAACGTGTTAAAAATGTAAGTTCCCATATAGCATTAATATGAAGCCGATTTGACCAACACCAGTCTTAATCAGATATCTTGTGGAATCTGAGGGCTTAGTTTGCAATATAATATGAAAAATGAAAAAATTGAACATGCAAAGATAATTTTTAAATGTAATAATCAGTAGTGCCAGATAGAAGAGTTAGAAACAATCCAAGATGGGAACTTATTCAAGCGCTGATGCGCGTTTTGGTGAGACCACCCTTCTGTGGATATCACCAGCTTCAGGGCACAAATGAAGATTAAAGAACAAATTGGGAATGGCAACCAAGAAAAACCTTTGGTTTGGATAAAATATTTCTGTTGTGGATCGAAGAGAGCTGGAGAAGATGTTTCCTGAGGCTCAAGTTACAATTTGGTTCAGATAATCTTCAATCATAAATATTCAAATCAATTGCTTCACAGCGGCCTCTAGGGCGGTAGGTTCCAGCTTAAGGATAAATGCAGCGAATAGCACGATGATCTATTTTGTGGAGCGTCCTGATAGACTTGAGAAGTCGTATTATATATCTCAATACAAGCTGAACGGCAGCAGGGTGCCTGCAATTATGTTTGCAGATGACACCCTGCTGCTGTCTAAAACCCCAATGGGGATACAGAGGATCCTCGATTCATTTGTGGCCTTCTGCACTGACAGGGGGTTAGAAATTAACGCGGCTAAAACTAAGTTTATGGTTTTGAACCCAAGCCAAAAATTGCGTCCGAACCCGCTATTGGGAGCCGCACGGCTCGAGAGAGTTTCCACCTTTGAATACCTTGGTGTGACTCTCAATGAAACTATGTCTTGGGGATCACACCAGAGCAGGGCGAACCTTAAATTGGTACAAACTACAGGGGGCATCGCTCGGATGATGAATGGCTCCTCATACCGCCCGTTGGGGTCGCTTATCCAGATCTATAAGGTACAGGCCAGGGGCACAACTATGTATGGGGCGGAACTGTGGGGACATACATCCTGTCGTAGTCTGTCCTCAACGGAGAATAATTTCATCAGACAGATAGTCGCACTTCCGTCCAGCACCCCGCTCCTCCCCCTGAGGCTAGATCTGGGTCTGCGACCAATAGCCGACGAAATAGGTTTGAGACCCATAGCTTTCTGGCAAAGGCTGTGGAGTAGCGATGATCTTTCCGCCTATAGGGCGGAATTGATGGAGCTATTGACCCACCCGAAAGCGCTTCGGATCCCCTGGATAAAATACATCCAAAATACCTGTATGACAATGGGGTTCTCTGACCTATGGACAGATCCTGCTAATGCCGCACCAAACATTTCTAAGAGATCCCTGGCCAATGCATATCACGAACAAAAATTAGCTAGGGCCCTAGATAGCCAGGGTGAAGGGTCACTATCCTCTGTATTCGCACAAAGTAAGGACTTGTACAGGTTTGAGGGGGTTTTAGATGCCATTTCCCCTGTGCTGACCAGGAAGCTGTTTCTCCAATGGAGATATGGCACATTGCCCCTTCGATCTTTTACCAGTTCCTGGTCATCACCCCCCACCACTAAGCAGTGTCCGGCCTGTGATGCCGCGGAGGAAACTGATTTACACGTGGTCCTCTTTTGCCCAGTTTACAAGGTTGCGAGGAAATATTGGCTCCTTCCACTGATTAGAAACTTGGGTTGCAGGGAGTATGCCCCAATGTATAGAATTTTTAAAACTGATGTTACAGGCCCAACTGTGTTTGCACTAGCAAAATTTCTTACTAATGTCTGGCACACTCGCACCCGTATTTTGAAGATGCAGGCTCCCTCTTAATTTTAAGATTCATAGTTCTTAAGGCATTTTAGCAATATGTAATCCCAAGGTTTTATACTGTTTAAGTGTGTATTGATTGATTATACATGTTGATTTTACTGTGATTGTATATGTTTTACTGTTTATCTTTTATGGCCAATGGCCGAAATAAAGATTGGATAATAATAATATCTCAAATTCAATGGAGTGGGCAGCTCTCCCTGCGTTTGGCTGCTTAAGTAACTGAGGTACGAAAATTACCGCATTGCGGTGTGGCGGCCTGCTGCTGTTTCGCAGTGGTAATTATAAAGCCGTTTCTTGATAATATAACACTTGGTCATTTAGGTCTAGCTAGAGTGGTTAACCAACAATTGACGAATAGCTTTTCTTAAAGTAATTAGGTAGAGTTTTTGTTTGTATATTGAGTTTGCATTTATTTCCCCTGCTTATCTACCTTCAGCTATTATCAGGGGTCCCCTTGTTTATGAGCAGTTAATAAAAGTTCTTAGGCAGTCACATATTCTCCCCTTTCTAAAGGAACTTCTCTGGCTGCTCATCAAGGAGAAGATTTTGTTTGAGGGTCTCACTCTAGTCTATCAAGCCTTTTAGCAGACGGATCCTAGGTATTTGTCTGCTAGGTTCATCCATTATCATCATGTAAGATCCCTCCGCTCCTCTAGAGCAGAGCTGGTTGCCATACCAAGAATTAGGAGAAAAAGATAAGTTGGTATGTCTTTCTCTTATCTTTCAGCCCGGGCTTAGAATGGCCTTCCTCTGGCCTTGTGGGTTCTGAGGGATGAAAAATACTTCAGGCGCAACCTTAAAACCTGACTTTTCCAATCTGTTTTCAGTAATTTAGCAGTGCATTAAGTTGTCTAACTGGTCCTAGCAGTAGGACACTCTTTGAGTAGCCGTGCGCTTTATAAATCCTTATTGTTTGATTACCGTGCCAAGTGGTGCCACCCTAGTCCTGGACCCTTGGAAGTGGGCATGAATTTGCTCTACCAGTCCATCTGTGGACCCAGCAGAACTACTGAATAACCTCTGCTACATGGCGCAGTCCCAGGTAGAACAGAGGCATCACCTCTGCTGCGAGGGCTCTCCCAGCGCAAGGACTCGGCATAGACCTTGCAGTCCGCATTGAAACTGCTGCAATGCGAAGCTTCACTGACACAGTACCTCGTAGCTAAGCATGAGCGGATTTTGCGGATTGGCAATCCGCGAATTTTGCGGATTTGCGGATTCGCAATCCGCAAAATCCGCGAATTCCCGCGAATTTGCGGATTTTTTTTTTTTTTGTGTTCGCCCGTGTTTCTGCCAGTTCGCGAGGGTTTTTACAATTTCGCAATTTGCGAACTTACCTGTCGGGTCGCAAGTTTTGCGAACTTGTTGTTTCTACGTGTCCAGCCTGTTTGGGACACTCTTCTTCATCACTGCCACTCTCTGTCACCACTGCCACTCTCTGACTACTCATGCCACCCTCTGGCCCACCCATGCCACCCTCTGTTTCATCACTACACCCTCTGGTTGTCCAGTGTACATTATTTTCGGCAAAGCAAAGCACACCTTCCCTGCCTCAAGTGACCTGAATTAATTTGGGGCTGATTAATGTGTCACAGAATATTTTTTTAGCTGGCACCTGCTTCCTTAGTGCGCCCTGATTAGTGATCTTTTGCACTTGCTAAGTGCTTTCATTGTTGCAAAATTAGTTACAACACCTGCCCTGCCCCAACTGACAATAATGAATTAGGGGCTGATTAATGGATTTTAACTTCCAGCCTGGCTCCTGCTTGTCTCCCTTAGCTGTAATTCAGGACCTTTGTGGCATATGTGTAACTATTCTGAGGTTCAGAGCAGGGTCACATAATAGTTTCAACTGGCAACTGAACTCTGGAGGGGCCCCTCAGGAAGCCCTACAGGAAATGGCTACTAATGATGTGCCTGAACTTTTGAACCTGGTAAGTAGTTACTTTCAGTTTTGCCAAGATCGTATTTCTGCAATTTCGCACTTATTCGCGGGGCGCGAACTCACGCTAACAGTGCGAGCAGCGCGAGCAAAATCCGCTGCTCGCGGATTTGCGGATTTTGCGGGAAATTCGCAAATCTCGCGGATTGCGGATTTCCCGAAAATCCGCAAAATCCGCGAGCGGAACGGATTTTCCGCCCACACCTACTCGTAGCGCAAATATTTACTTGACGGCAGCCTCAAAGACAATGCAGGATATCACATTGCAGCCTCCCAGCTCTTCAAAACTGATGCATTGCCTCAGGTGCGTGACGCGTCCTTGACACAGGACTTTCCAATGATCCGCAATCAGGACTTAAGGTACTCTTGCTCAGCAGGCCTACCTGGGTCCCTGTAGCTGGCCAGCGCACCATTGCAGTCGGCCTGAACTTGTGACTTTGCCTCGGTCGGGCATGACCATATATCCACAGTTGGTGCTTTGCCCTTTTTGGTGCAGTTTTCACATAAAACTTTTAAATTGTGTATATCAGGTTCTACTGATTGGATTTTTATTATTTGTAGAAGGAATCAAAATTGTTGTACAGTGTTCACTAAATTTCCAATGTGACATTTACTACATCCTTTAATACTAGTTTTTCTCTTCAAACAAAAGTATCTGAACACTGTTTGGTTTACAAAAGCAATTTTTACTAGATTGTCCTTAGTGGAAATCACCTTCTTATACATAATAAAATATTTGTTTAATAGCCTCCTTCCAATAATAGGATAGCTGTTAGTTTTTTTCCAATGTTTGTTCATAACTTGTTTATATCAGTGTGTTGCAGGCAACATGTTGTGATAAGGCATATTTCACTGCCTTTGGGCCTGATTTAGAGTTTGGTTGATGAGATACTCCATCACAAACTTGACGGGTATCCCATCTGCCACATTACAAAAGCATTATTTACTATGGCACTTGTAATATGGCAGGTGGGATATCAGTCACATTTCCGACAGCCGTATTACAAGTTCCATTGGCAGATGGGATACTCCATCCCAAACCCGACGGACAACCCATCCGGTGTATTACAAGTGCATTGTATCTTACGACACCTATTATATGGTGGAAGGGATATCAGTCACGTTTGTGATGGAGTATCGCATCCATCAAACTATAAATCAGGCCCTTTATTTGTAAATCTCTTTTCTATTATGATCCGCTTACATCTAGGAAGCATATGGTATATACAATTACATTTTTGTGACTATACTAGAAATATTTAGTATGTTTTTTGTGCCATTTGATATGATATTGTAGTATGTTTTCATAATTTTTCACTTCAATTGTGCCTGGCGAATTAAAAACAAGATTGTGAATAAAGCTGGCACAGAAACAAGTTAACCTTGTACTTGAAACCTGAAAAATAAAATACCCAAAATTGCAAAAATCTGCAAGTTCAGATTCAGTGGCGGCTCGCCAAGGGAATGCTGCGGCCAGTGAGGCAGGACGGGGAGGGGCAGGGTGGGGGTAGTGGAGTCTGACATACGACCAACTGCAGTAAGGTAAGTAATTACATAAATAAAACAATTTACCTTGTGCGCATTGTTGACAAGGAGTGGGCACGCGCTCTGGAATACCCTAAAAAGGTGTCCCGGAATGCACAGTTCAAGAACATACAGGTTAACATACTACATCACGCATATCTCACACCAGACAAACTGCATCGGTACTATCCAGATACACAATTCCAATGTCCCTGGTGTCTGACAGTAGAAGCAAATTTCCGGCACATGTTCTGGGACTGCCCCTCCCTACAGCAATACTGGACCAAGATACACCAAACACTCCTCACACTGGTTCGCCTGCCACATATCGACACATGGGAGGTCTGTGCCTTGGGAATCTACAAAAAGAAAAAAATCAGAAAAACTGAAATGGCGATTCACATCCCTCGCTCTCCTAGCAAAGAGAGCCATAGCCATGCACTGGAGAACCCCCTCAGGCCCCCCAGAAGCACCTGGGTAGGAGCAGTTAACAAATGGGGGGCGGCAGAAGAAGACATTCTGTGGGAGGAAGAAGTGAGGGGCACACGCAAACATCCAATCTCCCTAGAATGGGCGCAGCTGCTGATACAATTTAAACAAGAGACAGCTGTCGATGAGGCGCCAGAGCTATCCCTGCTGCAGCCCCGCAGTCCTTCCCAACGCCCCGGCCCACTAGGCCAGACACTAGGAGAGTTATTTCCCCGAAGGGAGGGCATAACGAGACGGGCGACCAACCCCACTGGGGATAGTATTTACTCCCACGGCAAATTGCTCCCCTTCCCCCCGCAACCCCCGTGACCCTCACGCCTCGAATCAACGGTCACTCACCCTTGCCCGCCCTTCACGCTCCCCCCCCTCCTCCTGTTTCTGGAGGAAGTTTCTTCCCATAGTTTCTAGTTTCGTTTCAGTCGGCGGTTTGGATACCGACTCACCCATCGTATGCTAATAATCGACTGCATCGCAAGGGGTCATCTATGCAAACATGGGGGAGATACCTACACCAGCCTCCACCATCACTTAGCCCAAGGGACAAGTCACAGTGTGTCATGACATCCCACACAAAGTTAACTTATCAGCAATTCATAAACAGTGATATGTAATCCCTTCTGGTGGACCGGAACCCAAATGTTGAAGATGAATTATGTTTGTAGACATTATGTAATCACTTCGTGTGCACCAACTGATCTATGATGAATATATTGCCCCACATGGGGATTTGAAATGTAAAACCCTAATAAAAAAGATTTAAACAAAAAAAACCTTGTGCGCATTGCATCGCCAACACAGAGATGCAGCACCCCCAAGGTAAATTGTTTTCTTAATTTAATGACTTACCTTTCTCCTGTCCGTCGTATGTCGGACTCCACTAACCCCCCACCTTGACCATCCCCCGGCCACAGCACTCCCTCGGCGAGCTGCCACTGTATCAGGTTAACTGAGCATGTGTGGATGATTACGGGGGTACGGCTTTCTGCTTTGCTTTAGTCGATATCCTATATATACACACAGACACCTGTACCATCCACTCGTTCTTGCCCTGAGACAGCAGTCTCATTGCTCACGGGTCAGGGTTGTGCACTCTAATCATTAATTAATACACATAAGTTCAAACATAAACAGTGAAATAGGACTCAGGTAAATCATAGCCAATGCATTGCTTTCATAAACGCAAGCACCATTTTGACATATATTGAAATTGTGTCGCAACAGGAACATGTCTCTTCTAATCCTATTATCAGACATAATGAGACAGTGTGATTTGCGAAACAGAGATATAACTTTTGTAGCAAATACTCACAAGATAGAAATAATTTTCATCAAAAACTCAAATTATTTTTATGCCCTTGTACACAAGGTTAACATCACACTACATGAGATGTTTATATACTACAAAATGCTTATACCACCCTTACTACCGCTGTCTGAGGACTCGCATAGTACCAAAATACGATGGACTCAATTTTTGTGTGACAAAAATATTGTGCAATAAAATATTTCTTTGAAAAATATTGCATTATTTGAGTATATAATCCAAAATCTACGTCCAATGGACAACCAATTGTGTGAACGATATTTATGATACAATATTTATGTCAGATAATATTTTTGTCAACTGACATAGTACTGCGGCATCAGCCTATAAGATTGATGAAACCTGTTTGCAAACACCAATAGTCTGCCATTAGTCTCTTCATACCCTCACTAGAACAGCCAGTCATCCATCAAATGTGCTCACGAATTTAACTACTCATCCTATGCTTAACCATGCACTCACTCGTTTATTCAACCTCGAAATCACTCCTCCCACTCATCAACCCACACAAACACACAAAAATTCACCAGTGAATGAAGAATCACTTTCAGTGACATAACAGCTTTATTAGTCTGACCAATGCTTTTGTGTTGTTTTAAATTCTAATAGTTATAATTTTACTATTCCCATTGATAAATCCCAGTCTACATCAATGTAAAGAATGATAATTACTCTAAATCTGGAGGTCCCTAACACAATATGTTGGAGTACAATTTTTCTTACCAACGTGAATTGAATATACATTTGCAGAACATTGTGCAGAAGTAAACGCAGAACTAAAAATTGTTAAATTCGTTTTCACCTGAATAATGACCCGCACATTTTTGGGGAAGTGCCATTGTGTTCTGCGTATTAAAAGTTGGGGCTTTCAATCTTTTTTTTGACGTTTAACAATTCTAAAACGCATATAATTGTTCTACCACGAAGCACAGAAAGATCGCGCCATCTAGATTACCACTGTCTTTTCGCCTTCATCATGAGCTCATAAGTGGGCAGTTGTCCCTTATCACTTTCAGTTAAATATGCAACATGGCAATACCAATCGACAGCACAACCGCAGGAATGGCCTCGTGCAGCGATATCTTCGCCTCTTATAGAATACGTGGCTTGTGACTGTCACACAGCACTGCCGGCATCTCCCACAGTTTTTCCCGCTGTGCCAACAGCGCCGTGACAACTCTCTGTGACTTGAGTGCGCCCAGGCCTTCACCCCCGCTGAGATTCTGATTCATTGCAGATGTTCAGATCTGCTCTGGTTGGGCGGCCACTCTTAGGGGAATTCACAGAACATTTAACATAAGCACAACAGCATAAGAGGTGATTATGGTACACCGTGGCTTGCTCTGACATATTTCATTGCAGATTCACAATTGCATATCTTTAACATCCCTGTAGATTGAAAACCAGTAGCAGAGAACATACCGTGATAAGAAGACATTTTCTACAAAATGAAATCTGGACACCATAGTTAAATTCATAGTTTAACAATTCTTGTTTAAAAAGAAGGCAGCCAGTGAAGGTTATTTACCATTTGAAAACTGTTTTTCTGACAGAAAAATTCAATTTGAAATAAATGACCTATTCTCTTGCTGCACAATGTTTTAAATGAAAAACCCAGGTGCTGTAAAAATCATCAGTTGCGATGTTATAGTATTTGTATTTTGTATTTGTTTGTGGGACTCGAAGCTTTTCAACGAGGAGCACACATTAATAGAACAAGCATTTACAATGCAACGGTCTCGCCTTTGCAAAAGTTAGAGCTATTGGCATTGTAAATGACAACATTTTTATGTATGTGTTGGTTTTGAAAGCAGATAAATAAATGGCATTGTCATTTACAATGCCAATAGTTGAATCTCTCGCAAATGCGAGACCTATTGCATTTGCACACACACACAAAGCCACACACAAATACACCCATACACAGAGCCACACAGACACAGAGCCACACACACACACACAGAGCCACACAACCACACACACAGAGCCACACACACAGAGCCACACACAGAGCCACACACAGAGCCACACACACACAGAACCACACACACACACAGAGCCAGAGCCACACAAACAGACTGTTCTACGGCCGTGTGCTCTATGCCTAGCGCGGGGGACAGGTCTGCGCCCCAGCCCCCTTAACGGAACCTCAACAAACGGTGCGTGAGGCCACGGATATCAATTTAAGGAGAACAGAAAAGTGAGATTCGTTCTCCATTTAGTGGAAATATCGAGCCATGTGACCCGGGTCCACTTCCCCGGACAGCGAGAATGCGTGTATCGCTTTTTCTTTTGCATCTACATCGAAAATAATGTAAAATACCAGCTACCCCAAATAAAAAAAACCCCCAAAGAATGCCTTAAAACCCCTGTTTTTATACATTATTGGCCACCTCACACAAACAGGAAGGCCTTTTGGTACTAGGGAGTAATTGCTTCAGGACAAGTGACTATTTTATTTCAGATAGCGCTTGTTTGCGAGGGAATTTAAGACACATTTCTCTTGAAAATGGCCTAGTGTCAGGTCAGATAAAAACACCACCGAGTTCCTGCACTCGACTCACCCTGCTTTAAAATATGCGAAGTATGCAATAGGTTATATATCTATATATAAAGGAAAATTCTAACATTATACACTCTCTCGTATGGGTAGCACTAGCAGCAAGTATAGATTTGTGGCACTCTTACTTCTGACATGCCTGTACTTCAAGCGTTTCTTGTCGAGAAGAATCTGTGGATTTTGTGTGCGCGATTTCATTTTGTGCGATCAGGTACGTCGCTCCCATCAGATCAATTGTAGCGCATCAAGAACACAACTCACAGAATACCCTGATTTTAAAATAAAAGTCCAACACTGTCTTTATCGTGCCGTGCACAAGTACCCCAGTCCGGGGAAGGATATGGCAGTGCAGGTCCATACGGATGCCAAGCTTTTATGTGAATGGCCCCTTAAGAAAGCAGAAAATAACAGTCACATTCCCTAAGTATGCAACACACAGAGTGTGGAGTGGGTGCGTCAACAGTTAGGACAGCCCAGGCTGCATTCTTAGAATTCTGAGATTTGTAATCTTGGTGTGGACTGTGGATTCTTGGCAGCAATGGCGTCGGCATCTGGTAAACTTGGGATGACTTGCGTTTGAATCATTCCTCATGCCGACCTGAGGGGGCCCGTCACAACAATTGCCCCCTGCAGGGACCGGGTACTGCATGGAGGAGGCGTGTAAAGAACAGAGTACGGCCAGGAAGGGGGCAGGATTCAGGCATCTGGTCATGTTGTATTGACAGTCGCCCTCCACAGAACCAGCCCCAGGCCTACAGGTTCCCCGTGTGACTACCACCTGTGACCATAAATGGACTGCCCGTGCCCGGCTTCAGTGAGGCAAACAGCGTCCTGCGTGAGGGTGAACTCCGAGGGAGAGTAGGTGACCCCCTAGAGCACGGAGCGGGAGGAGAGCCCTTTGAAAGCAGGTGAGACGGGGCGTCGCCATTAATAGTGCCGTTTGTGCTGTTGCAACAGGAGTCCCAGTGCTTGAAATGGAAAAATAGAAGTGCAGGTACTCTGAACCAGAGTACCTTCTTGTTTCTGAGAAGTGCCGGCCTGGTCCCTTCCAATTAAAAGTATTTCATTTCTCTTGAGAAGTGCCTGTACTCTAACAATCAAAATAAAAAGTGCCGGTGCTCAGTACCGGTTCATTGAAAGCACTGACCGGGACCCATTTAACCACCCCTCCGCCGCGCGCGTACTTTATGCTGAATTTAATTGAGGGGGAGGGTGTGGTGTTACTTGAACCTGGAACACTGCCACCCTCGCTACACAAAATGTGGAGGCACTAAACACTAAACGCCGGCAGGGGGTGAGGCTGCCGCCCAGGGACGAGCTCCCGGCCCTCACATGCCCCGTGGTAGCTCTGACTGGAGTGTCCACCCGTCACCCCTCACATGCCCCACGCCGGCTATGGCTCCTACGGCGCTCCCGCAGCCGCTGACACTCCCAGAACGTGCCAGGCCGTGAGCTATCGCCTCACCCCAACCCACTTCTCATTGTGACGTATTACCTTTCGCACTTGAACCCCATGACGGCGAGACCGAGCTCCACAGCGCCAGACAGGAACTCGGTGAAATGCTCACACCGGAAGTGGTAAATCGCGGGGCACGTGTGCATGCCGGAATATGTGTGTGTACATGTTTGTATACCGTAGATGTTGTGGGCAGCAGATGTTTGCGGGTCTGTTCATGCGTGGCACCCGCTGCAGCAGGTTGGGGAGTGCTGGTGTGCCCTGCTCAGGGCTGGACTGTCGAACTCTCTTGTTACCAACCAGCAGGCACCGCTGAGTGTGCTCTCCAGGTCTGAATCTTCACTGCGCCTTGCAGCAGTACCAATGATTGAGTGTCAGGTTTAAATGGAGAACCACTGTGTGTAGGGGAATCAGGCAACTTGACTAAAATAGTGAATTAATGGAAAGCGGACTTTTGGATTTCCTGTGTTAGCAGCATTTCACCCCTAATGACGCGATGAGGTCAGGAGCGTGGCATAATACAGAATTTCTCTTTTAGCCCCGTCCTTTTCAGACGGGCTCGGCATGACTTACTGCTGCGGTAAAAGGTTCCTTACATTGTTTATGGGGCCATCTGGACCCATAAAGAAGATAGGACAGCCTTTTACGCCAACAGGAAGTCAAGGAACCCAATCTAAAAAGGACAGGGCTAAAAGAGAAAGAAGAACATCACTAGGACCTCTTCTCCAATGGCTGGTCACCATTTTGCATGAACGGTGACGCCAGCCAATGGAAAAGAGGGGCGGGTGTTATGTTGTCCCTTTAATTCCTTTCAGAATGTTTCTTATGTTCCACTGTATCCTAGTTTCCCCTCCCTAGCAACTATGGTAGTTGCTGATGAAGAAGTCCTGTGTAGGATGTTACCTACCTTGCTCCTGTGTTCCTTTAATAAACTACACCTTTCAACTTATTCTGTGTAGTATTCAACTTTTCAATTTTGGCGACTTGGCTTCAAGGAACACCAGGAATCTTAAGAACCCATTTCTACAATTTTTCCGCTTAATTTCCTGTTTTCATGAAAAAGAAACTTCAAGAAAATTCATCTAGGATATTTCAAGGAAAACTTCTATCAACACAAAGCTTCGAGCAGTATTCTCTCGAACTTCGTTGTTTAGAAAATTTTGATGAACATTTCGTGAGTAAAGCCTTGAACATTTCGTGAGCAAAACAAGGAACTTCGTGAGTAATTCTTTTTTTTTATTTGCTCTGCACACTCCAGCGGCTGCAGATCGTTCCGCTTGTGCCATTGTTTACTTCTTGATTTCTTTTCTTCAATTATCGGAGACTTATACTGTCCTACATGTGCATGCGTCTTTTGAATTCAAACGAGATCGTTACCTTCAGCGCGCCATTGTCCATTACAGCGCGTTCAGAGTTGGCTCGCTCTCCATTCCTTCCTCGCTCATTTGCCTTTACGTCACTTCGTCAAACAGAGCGTTCCACGTATTGACGCATCACGCTCAAGGATTATCTCCATGACAACGCTTCTCCGTGACAAAACTTCGTTTCGTCAAACAGAGCGTTCCACGTATTGACGCATCACGCTCAAGGATTATCTCCATGACAACGCTTCTCCGTGACAACACTTCGTTTCACAACGCGTTTGAGAGCGCTTTTCAACATATTGCGCTCGTTTATTAAAACAGAATTGATTTTGTTTATTCGTTTTTATTTACAAGTACTGGAAAAGTTATTTTTATTCTCAAACTTATTAATTTTTCTTCTCATTATTTTAAAAGCGTTGTGTTAAGAAATTCTTCTGCACCAGCTGGAATCTTCAAGCAAGATTTTATTTATTTCATATTCTTATTATTACTCAAAATGACTTCACAAAACTTCACAATTCAATCACCACAACCCTTTTGGCCTTCTGGTTTAGAACCATGTATGAAATGGCTTCAGTGGAAAGCTTATTTCATGAACTTTATCGACACTATTGATGAAGATGGTAAAATGAAACCGGAAAGAAAGAAAAAACTATTTTTACATTCATTAGGTGCTGGTGGTCTTAAAGTTTATGAAGAAATGCCTAAAAGTGGTGGTAGTGGTGATTCCAATGTTTTTGATGATATTTTAAAGGACTTTGACAGTCACTTTTCTCCTAAGGTTTGCATAGGTATTACTCGTTATAAATTTTTTCACAGAAAACAACGAGCTGGAGAAAACATTGATGTTTATATTGCTGAACTTAAGAAAATAGCTGAAGATTGTAAATTCGACCATCTCCAAGAGCAATTTATTAGAGATCAAGTAGTTATGCATGCTTCTGATCCTTCCATTCAGGATAGACTTTGGATAAATGGGGACTCAGACCTTAAAGATATTTTAGCCATTGTTAGAAAGGCAGAACTTTCTGGTCGGAGCGCAAAAGCAATCAAAAATGAAGAAAAGGCTATTTCAGAATCTAAAACTACTTGTGAACAAACTGTCTCAAAAGTTCAAAGCAAATCCAACTATAAACAAAAGCTTCAATCAAAATACAAACCTACTGAATTCAAAAAGAGTGATAATTTAAAATGTTTTCGTTGTGGGAGCAGTTCACACTTAGCTAATAACAAGCTTTGTCCTGCAATTAAGGAGAAATGTTCAAATTGCAGTTTAATTGGACATTACTCCAGGGCTTGCAATAGACTGAAAAGTAAAAAAGTTAAGATTGTTTATGATTCATCTTCTGATGATGAAGAGGATTTAAGTAACAAAGTTATGCATCGTTATGTTGATGATGATTGTGTAAAGAGTATTACACCTTGTTCTATGAATGATATTTGCATTACTAAACCCCTTGAGAAAGTTTACATTTTAAATATTAATGACTCAGGCAAAAGGAATGTCCTTAAAAAACCTATTTGTAACATGCTGATTGGTGGGGTCCCTATTGATATTTATGCAGACTCTGGTTCCCCATATACCATCATCAATGAAAATGTTTGGTATTCTAAATTTGTACGTTATTTAGGAAATGATCTTTATTCCCCTGACATTTCTGCTGAAGGATTTTCCGGTGGTAAGATTGATGTAATTGGTTACAAACCTTTAAAATTTAAGTTCAAAGGTAGAGAATCTTTGGGCAAATTGTATGTTGCAAAACTTGGACCTTCTGTTCTAGGATGGAGAGATCAGTGGGATTTAGACATTGTTTTAAACCCTAACAGTCCAGATCCTGTTTTAGTTATTAATGAAGGAACTGAGATTGGAGATTCAATGCTTAAAAAATTTCCTAAAGTATTTAGTGGTAAAATTGGTAATTTTAAAGGTTTTTCCCACCACATTGTATTGAAAGATGATGCCAACCCTAAAACTTTTAAAGCCAGAAATATTCCTATTCTTGTTCGTGGCGATGTTGAAAAAGAACTAGAAAAACTCGTCAAAGAAGACATTATTGAACCAATAGAGTCTTCTAATTGGATTTCGCCAGTGGTTATCGCAAGGCGTGCCAATGGCAAAATCCGTCTTTGCGTTGACCTCCGCCATTTGAACGAGAATATTGTCGTAGACAAATTTCCCTTACTCAAAATTAATGAAATGTTGTCTTTAGTTAACGGTGCTATGTTCTTTTCTACAATAGATTTATCCTCAGCATATCATCAGATTTCTCTAGACACTGAAAGTAGACAATTTACTGCGTTTATCACTCCCATGGGGTGTTTCCAATTTAAACGCATGCCATTTAGTTTGGCATCTGCTGCTGCCATCTTCCAGCGCATCATGCACCAGTTGTTTGGGAAACATCCTAAAGTTAAGTTCTTTCAGGATGATATTCTGGTTTACGGTAAAGACAAAGAGGAACATAATGCTATCTTAGAAGAGGTTTTAGGCATTCTTGAGGAAAAAGGTTTAACTATTGATTTTTCTAAATGCAATTTTGCAGTCAAATCTGTGACTTATCTTGGACATGTTTTATGTTGTGATGGTGTTTCAACCAAACCTAAATTGGTTGATGCCATAAAAGATGCTCCTCCTCCCACTAGCAAAGATGATGTAAGATCATTTCTGGGAATGGTGGAATTCTATTCTAAATTTGTTAAGAATTTTTCAAGCAAAGTTTTCAACATTAGACAACTTTTAAAAAGCAAAGTAAGATTTGATTGGTCTCCCTCTTGTGAGGATGAGTTCAACAGTATCAAGCTAGATATCATTAATGCTCCTGTGTTATGCCCTTTTGATGTAGGTTTAAACTCTGTGGTCACAGTTGATGCTAGCAACAAAGGTCTGGGAAGTGTTTTGTCTCAGATCGACAACTCAGGTAAAGAACGCATTGTTGCATTTGCGTCAAGAGCACTTTCTGTTCCAGAGAGTAAGTTCTCTGTTATTGAAAAGGAAACTTTAGCTGTGGTCTGGGCTCTTGAGCACTTTCGCAGTTTTGTGTGGGGAAAGGAATGTATAGTGCGGTCAGACCATAAACCCCTCACCACACTTCTTTCTACTGAAGGCCTTTATAATGCCACTGCAAGGATAGCAAGAATGTCCATGCGTTTACAAGATTTTATCATCAAAATTGAATATTTACCTGGGAAAAGCAATGTAATTGCTGATTTTCTCTCCCGGATGCCCACTGACCTACAAGAATGTGAGGTGAATGAGTGGGATTCCCTTCATGTTGCCTATATTCTTGATAGTAACCCTTTTTGTATTGAGAAAAAGTTGTGGAAGGATGAATATCTTAAAGATAAAATTTTAATTTCTGTTATTTCTTTCATTCGGGAAGGTTGGACAGAGAAAAAAGATTTGTCATCTGATTTTAAGCCCTATTGGGAGGTTAGAAATGAGCTAACTGTATGTGAAGATACTATCTTTAGAGGTGATAGAGCCATTCCTCCTTCATTTTTAAGAAATAGCATTATTGAACTGTGTCACAAAGATCATTGTGGCATTGTAAAAACCAAACAAAATGCCAAACAGTGGTATTGGTGGCCAGGTATTGATGTTCTCACAGAAAGAATTGTTCGGGAATGTGTCACTTGTTCTAATTCTGATAAAGTACTCAACACGCTCAAACCCGACATGTGTGAACCCTTTGTACCAGAAGGCCCTTGGCATACTGTTGCCATCGACATTATGGGACCAATTGGAGAGAATCACAAATTCATAATTTCTATGATTGATGTGTTTTCTAGATGGCCTAATATCACTATTGTGGACAAGATTGATTCTTCATCTGTTTTAAATTTTATTGACAGGGTTTTTATTGAAGAAGGCCTTCCCAACCAGGTCATTAGTGATAATGGCGTTCAATTCACTTCCAAATTAACTAAATCTTATTTCGACCGAGTTGGTATTATTCACAAGACTACTTCTCTTTACAACCCTAGTGGAAATGGACTTTGTGAAAGGTTCAACAGAGTCTTGAAGAATGCCATACAAATAGCTATGCAAAATGGTAAGGATTGGGAAATTTCAGTTTTTAAAGCGGTCTGGTCCTATAGAACCAATATTCATGATGCATTAAAAATGTCACCCTTCGAGATCATGAGAGGTCGTGTTGCAAGAACTAAGTGTAATCCCAAATGGTTACACAAAAAATCCTGTTTAGATATATGTATGAGTAAAGTTAGATCTAATGTAATTGATAAGCATCTAGAGTATAAGAGGAATTTTGATAAGAAATGTTGCTCTAGCACTGTGGAGGTTAATGTTGGTATGTGGGTTAAAGTTAAGAAACCCTGGAAAGTCCGTAAGGGGGATTCTCAATTTTCTGAACCCCTTATGGTTAAGAAGATTCTTCGCAATGCTGTCCTCCTAAGTGATGGTAAGGTGTGGAACCTTAAAAGAATTGCAATCTACAGAGGCAAAAAGAGTTTAACAAAAGACTCTGCTAATTCTCCTGAATTTTCACTTACTTCCACTCCTCATTCTATTCCTTGTGAGGATCATGGTGGTTTTAGTGTATCTGAAAATCTTTCCTCCAACTCTAATCTTCCTACTCCTGTTGTAGTAGATTCCCCTCCCAATGTGGATGTAGTAGATCCTCCCTCCAATATGGATTTAGTAGAACCTTCCCCTAGTGTTCCCACTTCACTTGACTCCTTTCCATCTAATCATGATTTTAATTCAACATCTGTTAATGAACCTTCTTGGAGCAGTGATGTATTTGTGAATCGGAAACGCATTTGCTCTAAACCCAAGTGGCTAGAAGATTTTGTTTGCTAATTATTTTGGTTTTTTTTCCCTTTGCTTTCTTTGTTTATAAAGGGGAAGATGTGTTATGTTGTCCCTTTAATTCCTTTCAGAATGTTTCTTATGTTCCACTGTATCCTAGTTTCCCCTCCCTAGCAACTATGGTAGTTGCTGATGAAGAAGTCCTGTGTAGGATGTTACCTACCTTGCTCCTGTGTTCCTTTAATAAACTACACCTTTCAACTTATTCTGTGTAGTATTCAACTTTACAGCGGGGCTTAACCTAGCTAGTGAAGCTCTCCCTAGATCATTAAATCTCGCCAGCTCGACTGCGCCTGTGCGCAGTCTTTTGCAGGCCGAGACCTAAAAACTAGACAAAGGGCATAGCAGTTTTGAGTAGAGATGGAGGTGGTCATAATGGCGCGCAGGGTACCTGCTCAATTACCATACTCACCTAGGCCCATAAACATACACACTTTGAACAGGTAATCCTGCTTTTACCTTTTGCCTATCTGGATTTTATTCACTTTAGGACGTATACCTATACACATTGACTTACCAATCCTTGTCACCTGTATTTAAAGTCCTAAGGGATCGAAAAGGGTGTTAGAATAATAGGTAGAAAAATAACATTTACTTTCATAAACTAACCACAGACTCTGGAAAGTTTTAAACGCTTTATCTGTGCAAAGTCTTAAATGTCAGAGTCCATACAAGAGCAGTTAAAGTCTTTTCAATTAGAAAAATGACAACTAATACAAGGATATGTAGAAATATTATGAGATTTCTTTTAAACATTGGTACCTGGGAATGGTGAGAAAGGTAAACAGTTCAATGACATACCACACGGATTATATTTACCTAGAATGGTGTGAAGTTCAACCCTGGGCATGGGCTGTCGCAAAGAAACAGGGCTCCTGACAAATCCAGTGCCAACAGGACAGGACAGGTGCAGATCAGGACAGGACAGGTGCAGATCAGGACAGGATCTCATCTAAGTGCAACGCCAGTGCCACGCTCCTCTCTCTCTGCGGCTAACACTCGGACCCCGACTGGGTCATCGATTCTTCTCCCTCAGAAATTCCCTATTCTTCTGACAGAGTGCTCGACTAGCACCTCTGCTCTCGATCTCCTCCAGCATATGTTTGGTCAGTGACAGGTCTGTGATAAGTCAGACAATCTAGCTAGCTAAGCCTACCTTAGTTATACCATTTTCCAGGGCAATGTACCACCCCCCAGTGTTGCAAATTTGTGTATTCCCTTGGTTTGATTAGTCAAAAGGACAAGGAGAGGTCATCACACCATACCAGTATGAGATCATTTTCATTCAATAATGTAGATCAATGTTCCCGCCCATAATTTTACTTTCCGATGCACTTTTATTCCACTGGGCAATAAATGTTTCAATACTGTATACAATGTATTTGATCAGTTCATATTTTCTTCCTCTTGAGAAATCATAAGGTACAGTTCTTATGTTCCTCTTGAGAGATCATAAGGTAAAGTTCTCATGAACATCGCGGGTAAATCGGGACTTGGCTGCTTTTCAATGTCAGCGTCTTCAAGGATTTATGAGTTCCAGTGCGCACACGCAGCCTTTCCAAAATGGATGTTAGGATCACCCTTCAGGCCCAAAATATGAGCTAATAATAAAGTCAAAGAGAGACACATTAGAATGCGAAAATAAATTCGTGCTATGTATACCATTTATCTCTACTCTATTGTCATTCCTTTATTTTAACTATAGCATTAATAGTTATGCAGAACGAACAGGGTTTAGTAAGCACAGGATCAGGTGCTTTAGTATGTGAAACATGAAGCAGCCATCTTTAATACTAGTGCGCAGCTGCAAAGATTTCCCACCAAAAGCGAAAGACGTCACACCACGTAGATGTGGCAGACGCATGCGCAGAAGAGTTCCCGCGTTTTCGGCGCCCATTTTAGGTCACTCGAGTTACTGTTCGTAAAAGCACATAGGAAAGCTTTACCTAGATACTAGAAATGTTGTATGGTGCAATTATTAGTAATGAAAAACATGTTCATTAATAGGTTACATATTATTTAGAGAGGATTGAACCCGAGAAAGTCTCTTTACATATGAAACCTTGCTCCATCAGTCAGCAATACATTACAATACATACACTTATCATAGTATTACATAACATATACGTGTTAGACTGGGCATTCTTGGCATGGTTCCCCCTGTGTTTTTGGTTCTATCTCATGTATTTTTTTGACTGTGTAATGGACTTCGTTTTTGCTAGCCTGTGTACTCTAGGCACTTTACCACTGCTGATCTGTGCTTAAGTGCAAGTGCTCCCTCTGTACTTGCAATTATGATTGGTTATCCATGATTGGAATATTTGATTTACTGGTAAGTCCCTAGCGAAGTACACAGTGGGCCTGCTGCGCTGGTTGTGCCACCCACATGAGTAGCCCTGTAAACATGTCTCAGACCTGCCACTGAAGTGTCTGTGAGTGCAGTATTAAACTGCTGTGCCAACCTGGCAAGTGCACCCAAACCTTCCCTTTTTAGATTTCGCCTGTGCAGCGCTTGTGCTGTGCTTGATAAATCTATTGATTTTAATATAAGCTTAAAAGGTACATACATACCATCTCCTCTCTTTCCTGGCTTCTCATTGGTTCCTGTGTGTGCCACTTACCTTTCCTCCATTTCTAGTGGCTGTATCATAGTTTCCAGCATTTACCAATGATTGTTCCTCTTATCAGTTTCCGGCCATCGAAATACTATTAACATCCGCTTTGGTGGAACTATATTTTCATAAAGTTTTGGCTTTTAATCTTGCCACATATTTATATAACAATTTATCACCCGGAGAGATTAAGGGCCAGATGTAGGTAATTCCGATTTACCGACTCTTAAATACCGACTCATACCGAATCGGTATTTAAGAGTCAGTAAATTGGAAGGAGGCAGATGTAGGTAAAAAATTACCGATTCTGTAAGAGTCGGTATTTACTGATTCTGTAAATACCGAATCTGTATTTCCCATTGATTCCTATGGGCCTTGAAGCCCATAGGAATCAATGTGAAATACAGATTCGGTATTTACATAATCAGTAAATACCGAATCCTGGCAGGGGGAATGGGGTGTCTCTTTGACACCCTGTAGCACCCCAAATGCAGGCTTGTGTGCCATGTGGCACACATACATGCCCTAAGGGCATGTCTGTGTGTCACATGGCATAGGTGTACATGCACAGATGTGCATGTACACTGGAATTCGGTATTTTACCACCCAATAGGATTGGGTGGTAAAATAAGAAATCCTAAGAGCCTGTTGCACTGCAAACTGTGCCACCTACATATGGATTTACAGAATCTGTATATTTACCAAATCGGTAAAATACCGAAGTGGTAAATTTACCGAATCGGTAAATATACCGATTCTGTAAATTCGGACCCACCTACATCTCAAAAGCCAAATACCGGTCGGTAACGGCTGAAATCGGCCATTACTGACCGGTATTTGGCTACCTACATCAGGCCCTAAGTGATTTGCACAGAATCACAGGATGTTGCGTGGCACAGTCGAGACTCGAACCGGAGTCCCCAGCTTGCAAGTCAGCAGCTCTGCCTGCTGCGCCACATCCTCTCCAATCCTGTGTTATCTGTCAATGAGCTCTTTCATTCTCCCAGACGATAATTGATGAAAACAGCTCTTTATTCTTTACAAAGGCAAAACCAATACATTACCAATATACATGTAAGGCACCCCGACGGTAGGCCTAAAGTAGACCCATGGGTAGGGTGCAGTGTATGTGAAAGGTAGGGCATGTACTAGTGTGCTTTACATGTCCTGCTAGTGACATCCTGCTAATTTCATTTTACACTATTGTAAGGGCTATCTCTTCCATCGTTTATCGTTGGAGCTGAGGAGTCCCCACATATCCTGATGAGCCATCATAAGGCTGATCGGCCTTTCTGAGCTACAGTGATGGAAGGAGTTGTCACCAACACCTGTACTGGGCTGTGTCTGCCCTCTCACAGTGCTGGCTCCACCTCCATGTAGGGTGCCTGGAGCCAAGGCAGGGCACAGCAGGATCTTGTGGACAACAAAGACTTTCCTTTGAAGTATGCCTACTTCAAAGGACAAAAAGGGGGATAAGTATTGGGCCTATAACCCCTGACTTTTAGAACACATCTGGACTGCCAAGAAGAAGAGATGAAGAGCTGTCAGGAGGACTACTACCCCTTTGCTGTGTGTTGCTTTGCTGGGTTGGCCTGCAGTTGCTGCTTCTGTCTGGGGAAGTGAAAAAAATTGGACTTTGCTTTCTTGTATCCTGCTTTTCCAAGTTTCGCCAAGGGCTTGTGTGTGCTTGCCTCCTCTTGGAAGTCTATGGCCATCAAATACTTCATCTTCAGCATCTCTGAACTCCACTGCTGGGAGTTCTGACCTGCCAATTGGTGGCAATTCCAGTTCTAGGCCCTTGGAGGTGGTTCTGCTGTTTCAAGACTCAAAAATCCATGCATCGCCCTTCCAGTGCCGTTTTTCCCACTGCAAACCTGCTGTGTGGTTGGAAAACCAATGCATCGCTGTGGTGTGGCTGCCAAATGTGATGCAGCACCTGTCCACACCCGAAAAACTGAGTCCAAAGTCTGAGTCCAAAGCCTCAAGTCTCTGATGTCTAAGACCCCCCCTCTCACTTCTAAACAGGCCCTGCCGTGCGGCTGAAGGAATCAACGGATCACCTGTCTGCTGGAGTGGAAATTGATGCAGCACCTGTTTCACCATGCCATTAACCCAAAGTGCATACATTTTCTCACGCATTGAACCTGTTTACCAAGTTTCCAATGCATCACCCCACCGAAAGGAGTCCCTTCTGGAATTCAACACACTATTTCGCCTCGCAGTAAGGAACCGGCACAGCACTTCTCTTGCATGCAGTAGAATTGGGACTCAAGAACCAACGCATTCTTGTGTTTTCTGACGCTTTCCTCCTTTGTGGCTTTTTTTTGTCCTAAATTTTGATGCATCAAAGGTACTTTGTGCTAAAATCAATGCATCCATAGAGTTCCATGGACAGAATTGCTTAAACCTTTTAAAAGTGATATCTTGTTGGATTTTTGGCGCGTTGGTCTTGTTTGGTTTAGATAAAGTTTGGTTATTTTCCTAAAGTAGTGTGGTGTCCATTTGCAGTGTTTCCACTGTGTTACTGTATGTGTTATGTACAAATACTTTACACATTGCCTATGAGATATGCCTAACTGTTCATGCCAAGCTACTAAGAGGGGCTATCTTGGGTGTTTAATCCTTTACCCTGAATAGAAGGAAGGATCCCTACCTGGACAGGGTGCATACCACTGCCAACTAGAGACACCCATTTATAGCAGGGCCCGTGGCACTTTTGCTGCACTACTGCCCGAACATAAGTTTGATGATGCTTGACACATTTTGCTTTTCAAGCGTAGAAAACGTACAGCATTTTAAGCATGGGGCAAAATCATTTTGGGACATCAATATTGACTAATTACTATGATCACAGTGAATGCTAATCATCTAGACCTAACTCCACATATTTTTTTCTGACAAGTTACAACAAGTTTTACAACACATAGATTTGGAGTTATTAATAATAAATCTATACTTCCCTATATGCACTTATCTTTTGATATGTTATCCCTCAATATTCTGTCCTCAGTATTCTTGCTCCAAGATATTGTTGGTGTCAATATTCAGTAGTTCAATCGTTGTACATAGGTTGGTTCTCAAATTCCAACTCCTTTCTCAAAAAGTCAGTGAGTAACCTCCAAACATTTTTTGCAAATGGAATAGTAGTACATCAGTGGGATGTAAGGTATTTAATTAATTCATATTTTGTCATCCCCATAAAGTATTAAAGGAGGTATTTTTCTCCATTTTGTTTACTTGGTACTTTATACAGAATAGAACAGATGAACGACTAGCGCTGAGTCTGGTTGATAAGACCTCTAGGGAAAATAGTTAGTCCATCTCCTGCGTGACACTGAGAAGGCTTTTGACAGTGTAGACTGGACATTCATTTTAAAAATCCTGTTTAACACAGCCTTGGATGCAAGTTCTGCACTTTTATATTATCAGACTTTCAAAGGCCTTCAGCCAAGGCATCTGTAAGATCTCAAATCTTGAAGATGATAATTTTAGACAGAGACCTCATTGTCACCTTCCATTTTTGTTCTATCAATTGAATACCTAAGCCGAAAGTGAATTCAACTAGAGGTGAATGGAACCTGTGAAGTTTCACTCTACGCAATTCCGTGGAGTCACATAAAAACTCTGCAAGATTCTGTGGAGTTCTGCCAACTGGTAGAAAATATGCATGTTGCACTGCTCGTATTGTAATTTAGCACTGGTAGTGCGAGTACCGCTGAAAAATAAGCATGAAAAGGGACCATGCGGTGCGTGACCATTCAAGTGGATTTTGCTGATGGGTGAGTAGACCATTTACTCAAGTGGCAGCAAATGTGCTCTAGAAGCAGCCCTCTGTCCATGACCGCCCGCACCCACCTGCAACTGCCTGCGACTGCCCAAAAACGCATCAGAAAATTGTGGTTGGGTATGCCAAATCTCACTTGCACTCTCATTTCTGAAGCCTTGAGGAAAACATTTCTGCCGCACTGTGATTGGCGGACTTTAGTCGAAACCCCGCATTACAAGAATAACAAAGAGTCACCAAATTGTGCCAATTCTTAGGGCAGAATAAAACAAAACCCGTAATTCTAACCCTGAAATCATAGGTTTATCCAGAGCAGGAAAACAGAAAAAGATTGCTCTCTTTGCTGAAGACATTTTGTGTTGTACCTGATTGATGACAGCTCATAAATGGAAGGCTTCTAATCCCCCAGCAGTGGGCTTATGGTGGTCTAAACCTGGAATCTTTTTTCCATGGAAAGATTGACAGTTGTACTTAAAGTTAAAGTTCCTGATTTGAAGGAACCTGGACTCCCTTCCCCATGAATCATAGGAGACAAGTCTCGGCAGTGAGACTGCACCCTCCTACATTGACTACAACAGCTGTAATAGACACAAGCCCTACTGAACTATTAACCTTCACAGGTTGGGGAGATAAATACAAACAGATATGTTATAATTGTGATATAACAGGCTGTGTTTATGTATTCCTGTTTACTACATTAATCTATGCAGTAATGGTATGGTAACAACTGGCTGTTTGCCCACTTTTCTAGTTATCACTACTCGATGGCTGTATATTTGGTACTCAACTGCTGTCACCAAACCTTTAAAACAGTAGTTGTTATATAATGTGATTTTACAAGAGACACTAAGCTATAGTTGGAAAGAGGGACAGGACTACCAAAAAACACTCACATAGCCATTAATAAGGAAATGTAATATACTTCTACACAAATCCTTGCTTGAAGTCTAGATCATGCTTAAATACTTTCCAACAGTAGAGATTGCGTACAATGGTATGGTATGGCTTGACATGGCATGGTACTGTATTGTATAGTACATGTAATTCTTGGCAAACGCATACCAGGTATCAAATATCCTTATCGGTGGCAAAGCAACAGACAGAAAATAATCTAAGGAATAAGGACCCAATTCAGAAAGGTATTTTTTACTGCAAACATGTAAATGTAAATGTATTGGCATTTATATAGCGCACTACTTACCCGTAGGGTCCCAAGGCGCTTCGACCGCTGCGAAACCCTTCCTGGCTTCCCTGAGAGATGGTCCCTTAATGGGTATCTCCAGGGTGAGACCAGGCATCCCCGGCGGGGCCGTTAGTGAAGATGAGGCAAGCTAATGCCCAGAGTTGCCGAGTGTGATCGCTGATCAGAGTGGGCACCGAGGCGAGAGAATTATCGAGTCTGCTGACCCTGGTCCAGAAACCTGCCGCGCCGGGAATCGAACCCTGGTCCCAGGCCATCCTCTGCTCTCGGGTCTGCCGCCTCTAACCAGTGAGCCACACTACTTCAACATTTGTACATGACAAAAAATGCCTATTTTTATGCCTGACAAAATTTCCCAAAAGGATTCCTGTCCACAAAAATACTTCCACTACTGTCTATTTCTTTGCCACAAGTGAGAAAAAATCTACAGTGGGACATCCTAAGCAAGGCGTGAGAATTAGGCATACAAAGGAGTGGTTGGCTTTGTAAATTGGCAACACCCATAAATATAAACTCATACATTTGTTGACATTTACATCCTGGAAATGGTCAGGGATTTATCCAGTTGAAGGCTTGAGTAGCTTCCCTTATAGAAAGGAAATGAGAATGTATTACTCCCCTATTTGTATGAAAGAGCGTTCATAATGGAGAAGTAGGTTTTTCAACAGCAGAGTCAAATAGAAATGAAAAAAATGTGTATTTGTACAGCATGCACCATTCCCCCTGTGTACAATTGTACGCTATGTCGAAATGTGAACAGCTGAAATATGAGCCCGGGAAATGTGCCAGTGACATATCTGGAAACCAGAGCCTGCTGCAGCTTTCCAGGTATACTACTGGGAATGCACGTGAATTTTTAAAGAGTAGTACATCGACATAAGTGGTTTTTATGTTTGCAGATGTAATTTGTTTGTTATTTTTTGGCCCCAATGCTTTCACCAGTTAGTGACAGGAGAAAGTGAGCGTTCAGACGAAGATAATATGCCAGAGTGTTCCTCAAGGAGGAGGGACAAGGAAAAAGAATAGGCTTTTCTCTTGCACTCTTTCCATGTGTGAGGAACTATAAGTTTTAAAGCCATCTGAGAATACAAGATCCAGTATGTCAGTATGCCATACATTTATTTGTCAACATTCGAGGGACAGTAATGTGAATTTTCAATTGACAATACACAGGCCATTAAACTGGATGGAAGTGTAAGAGAGACCATTAAAAGAGCTACAATATTGAATTCTGAGAAGGAACTTCATATGAAAAAAGTATGACAACTTAACAGCAAGGGAAGTCAGATCAACTGATGCATGCAAGGGTTCTGTAACTATAGATGTTGGAAATGCCACCTAGAAACCAGCCAAGCAGCCACAGGGGAAGCAGATGGCATCAGTTACACTAATCCCTGAACTTGACTGTTTGTCTTTCAATTTCCTGAGAGCAAGATGTAATGAGTTGGTGCTCCAGTCTACCACCACAGCGGATGCCGGATTTTTCACGCCCACGCGCTCATTTAGACAGACGTAGCAATAAAGAGTGACCGTATGAGGTCAGTCGGCACCCAACCTTCCTACTGAGTAGTGTCAGTAATGTGCGAAAGGCCCTCGGCCAAACACTGGCGCTGAGGACAGAGCTGGACCCAAGCTCCAGTGCCCCACTGTGCGCCCCTGGCAGCCCGAAATGCCCAGAGAAGAGCGAGTGCATTGTTCACGCCTCCCCGGCCCAACAGCATGTGGAAAGGAATGCCAACATGGCGGCGGCCCCAGGACTCATCGGGAAACAGCCTGTAAGGCGCAACGAACGCTACATGTTGGAATGCCCATGCGGTGGCAGAAAGCAGCCCCGCGCGTCCGACAGAGGAGAAAAGGGAACTCACAGGGCGGACAGGCCACAGATACGTGGCAAATCAAGCGCACACAAAGGAACCAACCTACACAGCCCTACCAGGCTGCAACAGCAAGCCCCAATTGTACAAAAAACGCACCTCACAGTGCCAGGTCTCGACCCCAAAGGCATGATGGGGGACAACCCAGATGAAAACCAGGCCCCAGTCCGGATCATCACAGAGCATGCACCCACTGGCATGCTACCTCCATTCAGCAAAGTAGCTGATCCCACCACAGCATCCCCACGGTGGAAAACATGGCTGGGGTGGCTGAAAAATTACTTTTTTTTCACCAGAGAAACAGATGAAATGGTCATGCGATCACTCCTGCTCCACTATGCAGAGTAGGAGGTCTACCTAATATTTAAACATCTCTCGAACACAGGTGCCCCAACTGACTATGAAGCAGCAGTGGCGGCGCTCAATGCACACTTTGACCCTCAACTAAACCCAGACCGTGAGAGGTTCAAATTGCGGCAAGCCAGACATAGGGAAGGTGAATCTATTGATGCCTTTCACACAAGATTGAGGGAGCTAGCAAGCACGCATCTCGCTGACGACAGAGCCATGGAAGAGATTCAAGCCTAGCTCATCCAGGAAGTCCATAGCAAGGTGCTACGCGGGCTCATACTCAGGCAACCAAACATACCCCTAAATGACATACTAGTCATGGCCAGGACGCTCGACCTGTCAGGGCAAGGGGAGACAGGATGGACCAGGCACTGACGCGCACGACCAAAAAGAATTTGTTCATCAAAACAGAGCGGGCCGAGGCCATCAAAACGCAAGATAAGGGGAGGAGACCACGGTACAACCTGCCCCAGACCCATATAGGACAGTGCAGGTACTGCGGGTGTGAAGAACACCCACCACATGCATGCCCTGCCCAAAGGAAGATGTGCACAGACTCGAGCAATCCAAACCACTTCGCATTGTATGCAGAAGGAAGGGCACCCGCAGAGACGGCAGAGGGACCAGGCCCATGCAAAAGCTTGTGGGACAACTGTCGAGCAATTCCCTCGCATCTTCCAAAGGGGGAAGGAAGAATGAGCGAGCCACCTACCGGGCAGATTTCATCGACAGAGGATGAAGAAGGAGAAATGTACCTGGTATCTTTCACGCAGGCACTTAGGAAAGGAAGGAGGCCACAGTCCATGTGCGCAGTGAAGATTGCCAGGTCAGGAGTAAGCGCATGATTGACACTGGTGCATCAGTAAATGTCATGGGGATCCAACAATATAATCGACTGAGGCCCAAAACAGAGCTCAAGCCTTCTGAAACATAAATATTTGCATACAAAAGCAATTCAAACCCCTGCAACTCCGCAGCAAAATGACAGTGCCAATACAATCAGAAAACAATGAAATTACCACCAACATTCACATCATTAACCAAGAGGCTGACACACTACTGAGCAGCCATGCTGCAGAAGATATAGGGCTGGTAATGTTTGCGAGGAGCGTGCTGGCGAACCAAACCAAAGAGTTGCTAAGCCAATTCGCAAACCTGTTCCAAGGCCTAGGGTGAATCAAAAACGCCCCAATCAAGCTGCACATTGACCCGTCGTTCACCCCCTACTGCACTACGCCACAGGCGAATCCCCTTCGACCTTAGACCACTGATGGAACAAGAGCCACAAAAGCTAGAATAACAAAGGGTCTTCGAAAAAGTCTCTGGATCCACACCATGGGTGTCTCCCATGGTGATAGCCGAAAAGCCCCGACAGCCCAGGAAAATCAGGCTGTATATAGACATACGCCTACCTAACAAGGCCATCCGTCGTGAACGCCACATCACAACAACGATGGACGACATCGTGGCTGACGTCAACGGTTACCATTGGTTTTCAAAATTAGCCCTGAATGCATGTTATCATCAGTTGGTCCTAGCCAGAGAAAGTCGTTACATCACCACGTTCAGTACCCACCTTGGCCTGAGAAGGTACAAACTCCTCAACTTCAGGATATTATCGGCAGCCGAGGTGTTCCAGTACACGGTGAAGGAGATTCTGACAGGTCTACCAGGGGTGTTGTATGTGGGCGATGACATCCTCACCCACTCCAAAACCGCGAACGAGCACTACCGCCATCTGAGAGCCACCCTGAAGCTGCTTCAAGAGGATGGTGTCACCCTGCACAAGGAGAAGTGGCTCTTTTTCCAACAGCAGATAGAATTCTTTGGCTACAAGTACAATTAGGAGGGAATTCAGGTAGATCCGCGGAAGTCCCAAGCGATCAAAGATGCACTAACCCTGTTGACCGTGTCAGAAGTGTGAAGCTTCCTCCGGATGACTACGTGCTGTGGCCGATTCATCCCTGACCCGGCAACCATCGCGGAGCCACTCTGAAAACTCACCCGAGCAGACGCCATGTGGAAATGTGGGTACCCAGAAGAAACACCATTCCAAAGATTCAAGACCGTCCTTCTTGACCACACCACGTTGGTATACTTCGACCTTGCCAAACAGACGGAGATACTAGTCGACGCCAGCTCCGTAGGCCTAGGGGCAGTGCTAACTCAGGAACAGGAGCCAGGAAGATGGTAAGCCCTAGCGTATGCCATCAAGGCGCTATCACCTACCGAGAAGAGCTATGCGCAAATTGAGAGGGAGACCCTGGCCTTCCACTTGGCATGCCGTCACTTTAATTTACACATCTGCGGCCAGCCATTTAGAATCATCATGGACCACCAACCTTTGGTACCATTGTTCAAGGGGTCAGCACCAAATCCACCCTGAGGATTGAGCGATGGGCCATCGGACTCCAGTAATACGAAATGGAAGTGGCCTGCCGGCCAGGCGCCATTATCCCTGCCGACTTCCTCTCAAGACATCCGGTCCCACAGAATGAGCAAGGAGAAGAATCAGACGGTGAGAAGCTAGAAGCCCACCTGAAGATGATCTCGACCATCACATGCCCAAAAGCTCTGACACTAGAGGACATTGCCGCCACAGCGGAAGGAGATCCCATGATCACCAAAGTACGCGCTGCTGTCCAAGGAGGACACTGGCACCAGTTCTTGCAATCTGCCAACTGGTGGGGCGGCCCTAAAAATAAGTGCCTCATGAAGATGTGGAGGATCAGTAACAAGCTAAGTGTGACCCAAGGGGGAATTCTGCTAAGATGATCCCGCATTGTCATACCTGTGGCCCTACAACTTCAAGCAACACAACTGGCTCACGGAGGGCACCAGGGAATTGAAAAAGTGAAGGCCAGGATGCAAGAAAAGGTTTTGTTCCCAGGGCTGGAGGCTGAAGTGAAAGATGCTGTGAGAAGATGCCCAGCCTGCTGGCTGATCAGGGCCTCTGAAATCCTGCACCCATCCATACGGAAGAGCATGGAAAGGCCCTGTGGGAGAAGGTGAGCATTGACTTTGGGAGCTTTACCAATGGTCGAACAACAGTAGCCATAATAGTAGGCTACTCCAAATATCCCCTGGTAGAAGTTGTCAGCTCCACTGCATTGTACCGGGTCACCCCGATGCTCGAGAAGATCTTTGTATTGTTCGGGTATCCAGAGGAGATAAAGAGTGACAATGGGCCCCCGTTCGAGGGAAATTAATTCCATGGGTTCATGCAGCATCATGGCATACAACATCGCTGTATTACCCCGCAATGGCCACAGGGCAACGGGGAGATTGAGAGGTTCATGATGACCCTCAACAAAGCCCTACGAATTGCCGTGGCAGAAAATGCAGACCCGAGCGGCACCTTCAACTGTTCCTCCAAGAGTACAGAAGCACCCCCCACAGCACAACCCACCAAACACCATGGGCGCTGATGTTCAATGGGGTTCGGCGGGACACTCTCCCTGTCTGTCCCGGGTGGACCCCGCCACCCTACAGTGAAGAAGACGCCCTTAGTGAAGGGAAAGGCAAAACCTTGCCGCCAGCCGGACAAGGAGGGCGATGCCCCTGGAGGTGCAAAGAGGGGACACCGTAATAATTAAAGATAGGAGGCAAGGAGGAAAATTCTGAACCAGGTATGAACCAGGTCACTGGACAGTAGTCGGGGATGTACTTTGTTACAACGCATGCTTTTAGCACGCATGCTGTAACAACGCGGTTTTTATAACGCATTCTTTTACAACGCATAATACAAAGGGGTGTTGGATAGTGAATATTTTAATTTACTATTACAACACCAGTCCCCGTTGACACTAGGGAAGGTGTTGGATAGTAAATTAAAAGTATTCTCTATCCTTGAGCGCCCCCCAGAGTCATGCGTAGTAATAGAATGCGATTTTAAAACCGCATTGTAATAGCACTGCGTGCTAAAAGTTGCGTCGTAAACGACGTTCCCCGTAGTCGGTGTCAAGGGAACCATGATAACCGCAGAAAAAGAAGGAGAGAAGGTGATCCAAAACATCTCCTGGTTCAAAAAAGTGCCCAAACTTCCCTCTGAGGGTCCTAGAGGCAGGAGAGAACAGCAGAAAGGAGCAAGAGGAATCCCATGTGAGCACAATGCTGCAGATGCCTCCGGCCACATCTAGCGAAACATGCCCGGAGCTCAGTTGGCACCCAACCTTCCTACTGAGTGGTGTCAGTTTTGTTCAGCATGGGCGGCCACGCTAACGAGTGAACGGCCCTCAGCCGAGCACCTTACACAAACTACATAACATTCCTTCAATCCTGATGTCTTCGGAAGGAGAGAATAATAAAATATGCTGAGATAATGTTCTTTTCAGAATGATATCATCAAATATTACTTTAAAAAGTGCATAGTACACAAATAATTGTTTCTGGTAGATCAAATAAAAGGTGTTGCCATTGTCCACTGAATTTTTTACTGTTTTGTTTTTACTCAGAAGGAACGACAGAGTCAGCTTAGTTGGGATTCACATCTGAGACCTTCGAATCTCTGTGGGGGCGGTAAGGCCACTAAGCTCTAGCTTGCCAAGTTTAAGAACATGCATGATTGCTCACAAGACCATGTGTAGATATGAAAAAACAAACCCATTGGTAAGGAGTTTTAATTGAACCTTGAAAAGGGGTTTGGTTGTGGATGCAGTTGGAAGCATGAGAATGCTAATGGTATGCCTCTTGATGTAGTGGAATCCACACTGCTGCTTTCCTGTTCAGAGCCATATTTCCAGGGGCAGCTCGTCCACTTGAGTGAAGGAGCATCGCCCCATTTGAGTTCCCCCCCAAAGTCCCAGACATGAAAAATACAATGGTAATATATTACCATTTTATTTTTTAATCCCCCATCCCAAGCCAAGGGGAAACATCCCTTACAACGCAACTTTTACCACCCAGTGCCTTTACATCGCAACTTTTACAACGCAAACCATTACAACGCATTGCGCTGTGGGGCGCTCTAGGATAGGGAATATGTTAGACCTGGCATCTTTGGCGTGGTTTCCCCTATCTTTTGGCCTCTACCTCCTGTATTCTGATGCTGTGCTGGATTTCGTTTTTGCTGCTTTAGATGCTTTAGACACTCTGCCACTGCTGATCAGTGCCAGAGTGTAAGTGCTCCCTATGTAAATTGCTATTCTGATTGGATATACATGTTTGGCATATTTGTGTCACCATGAAGTCCTTAGTAAAGTGCACAGGGTGTGCCAGGGATGGTGATGACAAATGCTACTAGTGGGCCTGCAGTACTGATTGTGCCACCCACAGGAGTAGCTCTAAAATGGTGTCTCAGGCCTGCCACTGCAGTGCCTATGGGCAGTTTAGAAACTGCCATGTCCTCCTGGTCAGTGTCCCCACTGACCAGGCCTAACCCTTCCCTTTTAATGCACATCAGTCACCCCTATGGAAGGCCCAAGGTACCCCCCTGGGCAGGGTGCAGTGTATGTGAAAGGTAGAGCAAATACTAGTGCAGGTGACATGCTCTGGTAGTGAAATACAGCCATTTTCGTTTTTCACTATTGTAAGGCTATCTTGCTCCATTGGTTAACATGGGGGATGCTGGCTACAGTCGCTTCCAGCATTTCTTCCCATAGGAACAAGATAGGACTTAAGTATCTAGTATCCCTGAACTCAGAATTTAATAACACATCTTTTAGAAAAGGTTGTTTTTAAATCCTGTGTTTGAGAACAGTACTTTTAGAAAGTTTCTGTTCTCTTGTCTGACCCTTCTGTGTGCCTTGGCCTGTTTGTGTATTGACTGTCTGGTTTGTGAGTGACAGGGGCAGGGGATTCCCCAGGAGGCTGGCTGAGTCAGCCCTAGGCTGAATGACTGCATTTGCAACCTGAGTGGTGGGAGGAGTTAGCACCTGGGCCTGAATAGGGCTGTGCCTGCCTGCCACAATGCTGGCTCCACCTCCTGCTGGGCGGCTGACGACCCTGCCCCTCACTCTGAAAGGAAAGAAGTACTCAGGATCCACCCAGAACTGGTTCAGACTGGGCTCAGGGCCCACATGCACTAAGAGAACAAAGACTTTAGGGGTATAAGTACAAGACCCCTGACAACAGAAAATTAGATCATCCTGGAATCAAGAAGGAACCTCTGCCAAGGAGAAAGCTGAATCTGAAGAAGGAAGACTGTCCTGCTGTTGCTCTGCTGGACTGACCTGTTGCTTTGCTGCCAAGGAGAGGGGAAGGACTTTGCTGTGTGCTGTGTCCCCTGTCTTGAAGGAATCTCCAAGTGCCTGAGAAGAGCTGGCTCGCTGTTCTGAAGTCCCAGGAACAAAAGGACTTCACCCCCCAGCTTCCCCTGAACTCTGCGGAGATAGTTCTGTCCTTCCTAGAGTGCTTGATCCAGTTGTGGGGCCTCTGGAAGTTGTACCTGTGCTGGGAAGCTTGAAACTAAGCTTGAGAGACTTTTGCATTTGAAAAGTGTTGCATCGCTCGCTTGCGGAGCGTATCCCCAACGGTGCGAGAAGCTTCTCGCCGCTACGAAGGTCGAGATCGTCGCAGCGCCTAACGCCGCTGCCAGAGCCGTCGCATCCTTCATTTTCGGGATGCACCCGATCGGTGCGGGAATCCGAACATTGCTGCGAGTGTCGTCGCAGAGCCTGTCGTCGCTGGGTGAGATCGCCGCACCGCTTGCTTGCGGACCGCATCACGTCACTGCGAGCATCGTCGCAGAACCATCGCATCGAGGAGCTGCGAGAGAGAGGATCCCAGCTGGACCGCGCATCGTCGCCCCGGAGATCGTCGCAGCACCTACGAGATCGTCGCATCGTGCCTTTGCGAGAACAAACTTCCTACGGAACCTACGCACCGGAATCCATACAAGTGGCCTTCCTCCCCATACAGACCGGATTCGTTGCAACACGCTCGCTGCTGCAGCGGGATTGTCGCATCGCCTCCCCAGGGTCTCAGGAGCAACCCATCGCTTATTTTCCACCGCACCAGCTTCTGCGTTTGGAACTTTGTTGCATCTAAAAGGTACTGTGAGTAAACGTGACGCAACTGTGAACTTTTCACGCATCTGTGGATTATTTTATCGCAACTTAAAGAACTTTGATTACAACCTTAAGAACTCTTTTGAAACCATATTCTTGACTTTTGTCCTTTTGGTCTTGTGTAGTTTAGAATAAATAACTTTATTTTCCTAAACTGTTGTGGAATCAGTTTGTGGTGTTTTCAATGTGTTACTGTGAGTGTTGGTACACATACTTTACGCATTGCCTCTGGTTAGCCTAGACTGCTCGTGCCAAGCTACCTAGAGGGTGAGCAGGAGTTATCTCAGAGGGTTATCTCCTTGCCCTGACTAGAAGCAAGGGTCCCTATTTGGACAGTGGTACCTACCTCTGCCAACTAGAGACCCCCCGTTCTAACAGAATAGATTTAATTTACTATCCAACACCTTCCCTACTATCCACGGGGACTGGAGTTGGAATAGTAAATTAAACTATTCACTATCCAGCACCCCTTAACACTATGCGTTGTAAAGGCATGCATTGTAAAACTTGCGATGTAAAAGCATGCATGGTAAAAGCATGTGTTGTGATGTCAAACATCCAAGCCAAGCATCAGAATGTGGCCGCTGCTGAGTGACAGCAGCAGGGAGGAGGGTAGGCTGTCTAATGCACTGTTTAAAGTGCGCTCGTTGTTTTGGCCGCCGTCTTGAGACGGCCAGCCACACATGTGCCCATTAAACATCTCTAGGTTAGAGAAAGCCAAAGCCCCGGAGTGGAAAATATCCCTTTACATCGCAGATTTTACTCCACGATGCAAACACAATGCTGTTGTTTCAACGACTGCGTTGTCACAACGCACTACCTTTGCAACGCAAGTTGTTACAATGATTTGGGCTCGATGGCGCGCTGGACTTCGGAACAGTATGATTCACTATTCCAACTCCAATGTGTGCAACACTAGGGAAAGTGTTGGAATAGTAAATCATACTATTCCTTATCCGAGAGCGCCATCTAGGGCAAGTCGTTGTAACGACTTGCAATGTAAAGGTAGTGTGTTGTGACAACGCGTCCGTTGTAACGACTGCGTTGTGTTTGTATCGCGGAGTAAAATCTGCGATGTAACCGTTGTTTCCCTCCAGAGTGCTGTAGAACACTGAGTGAGGCCACTCTCACCAATTGTAGCACTGCTCTCATGCTGGAGAGAGCAGCGCTAGGATTGGTGAAAGGAGTTGCAGCATCCTGTTCCTGTGGACGTTAGCTAAACAAGAGCTCTGGACCAGGTGACGTCATGTTTGGTGAGTCTTTTAATTTAATTTTGTGCACACGCTCCTCCCCCCTCTCCCTAAAGATGCCAGACGCCACTGCGTTTTGCACTAGTTAGTTATTGCTGAGAGTCCTTTCCCTAGGCTAAATCAACTGATGCCATCCTTTTTCAAAAAGTATAATTAGACACAAAAACAGTTTGTGGCCATTTCCTGCACCCTCTGCCCAGAAGGACCAATTGGTTCAGGATTTGATTTATTCGAGCGTATATGGCATGGATATCAAAGGGAACAAAGATGTGTTGCAGAGGTAAAAAAAAGAAACTGGCATATTAGCATATAAATAAGTTTTTATGTCATGTCAGGAATATAATATTACATTTACAACATCTGAGGGACCTTAAACACCAGGAGTCGAGATCTGGCAGCTCGAAGGAGAATTGTATAATGTAGTCATTTCAACACAATGAAGCTGAGTGTGGTTTCCATAGTAACACTGCAGACAGTTTCCCCGGATTCTGAACAAATTGCAGATTTACGATAGAATTGCCAGGAAATCGAAAAGATAAGATTTAATGGATGATTGGAATGACGTGCACAAAAAATGCACTTTTTTCTTTATCAAGAAACAAATAAAAATCAGCTTAAGCTCGCAGTGCGTCGGTGAATGGGAAATGGTTTTTCAATTTTGACTTGAATTGCTGGGGAGCTGGGTGTATTTCCGAACTACAGAATGCTCCAGACTGTGAAAATGTTTTCCATACTAATTTAAGTGAGTTTATTGTCTCCTATTGGTCCCTTGGTGAGTGCATGCTAATAAATCAAGACCAGTGTCTTGGAGCCAATTACGATTAGACCAGGAGATGTGTGTTTCTTGCACACACAGCACCTCTATTTGCATATGTTTGATTATTTTGGTAAATATCCCCCTTTTTTTTACTATCATTAAGGCCGCAGATATTAATAGAACATATCAATAATTTGTCCTTAGCCATATTCCAAATTGCATTGAAAACTGACGATTAGATTTACAGAATAATTTCCAAAATATATTTTAAACATTACTGAATTAGGAATCATGGATATATTTTTCAAAAAAGGATGTATATACTGAACAGATAGATTGATCATATCATGTGCTCCCCAACCCCCACTCCTTCTACCCCCACCCATGTCCCCTTCCCACCCAGAAGCCCCCCCCCCCCTTACCCCCCTTCCAAAAGGCAACGGGAACGAATTCCCTGGTGATCTGGAGCTGAGGACCCCCCCCCCCTCTGTGAGCAAAATCTTCCCCCTCCACTAAATCCAACTAATGTGGGGTAGGTTATTAAGCTGCTTATCATATGGCTGAGATACCCGCCACCCCCTCTCAACACAATCCCCAAGAATAGGAATACGGAAACGGTTCTGAACTTTTGGAAGGCGGGAGGGAGTTACCCTCCCGGCCGTATTTATTAAAAATATGAAACAAAATTAAACATTAAAATAACAGTTTCATATCATGTACAATTTAATTTCCACATTACGATGTTCTTGGCTGACCTTAACACATCTCTAATACAAAGGTTCTCCTAGCCGATACTAAACATCCTGCAAATGCATTTCTCAAAATTGAAATTGTACATCCTAACATTACGGGCCAACGGCAAGGTCGTAACCAGTGTCAGATCCCTAAACCAGAACTCCCCCCTCACTTGTGAGGGGCGGTCGCACAGAGGACTGTACCTTTGTGCCTACTTCCAATTTCCCTTGTCTTGACGGGGGCCCCATGTTAACTCGACGCCATCTTAGTGGTCGTCCGAGGACTCATGTGAGGTGTCTAGAAGGTAGCGTAGACCCCCCTCCCACCCCACACAACTTACCACATCTGCCGTCGCAGATGTCCTGGCCCCGGGAAATTCCCAGGAGGGGCCCGCAGCCCCTCCTCCCCAGGGAGGGGCCTATGGCCGCCTTCCCTTTCGGCGTCCCCATCCTTAGAGGGGACCGCCTCCCCGTTTGAGGGGCCAATGGCCGCCTCCCCCCGGGCGCTCCCATCCATAATGGGTGACGCCCCACCTCTAGGGATCTTCCAATTACTGCTCACCGATCATGACCTTACCGCCCGACCAAAAATAAATACGACAATCTAAGACTAAAAAGGAGAAAAGACAATTATACTTAAGCAATTCCAAGTATAAACTCTACAGAACATCACTGTTCAACTCTGGTGCATCTACTTTGCTGAATAAAACATGCTGAAAAAGAAAATTATCAACTTTATTTCATAACGAATTACCAACTTTATTCAAAACAACCTGTAAGAAAAAACAATACCACGTCACACGACTTTATTCAAAACAACTCGCTGTCATCAGGGGCTGGTGGGTGGGTCAAAATTGGCTCTTCGTTCCGTCTCGAGCTCACGTGCAACGGGGAGGTGCAGCTTCAGAGCACAGGAACAAGAGGATGCTTCCTTGGCTTGTCGCTCCTTTTATCCTTCTTCGGGCGGGCGTGGACCCACCTACAATCCGCCTCCGGGGCGTGGCTAGCGGCGTCAGTGTCTAGGACAACCCCCTCTTGGGTGGGAAAAGGCGCGCCCCGGCTACGCCGCTTTGGGCATACCAGCCGAGACTCGCCTCCCGCCCAAAATGGCTTCCCGGGGGGATCGGGGTACTCCACCATACGTTCGGGGGGACCGAGTGGTCGCCCCTTTCCATTATTAACAAATTCCAGGAGAAGCGAAAAGTACCAACACCTCCAGCAAAGTCAAGTCATTTGAATAGTCCTGATCTGGTCCAATAATGTACCCACCCCGCTGAGTGCTAGAAAACATAAATTAATGAACCCCAAAGTAAACCTAGATAGAAGACAAAAATTCCTGAGCCTGAATCTCAGACAAAAAAAGTGCGCCTGCCCTTTGACAATAACTTTCAATTTTGCTGGGTTAAGAAGAAAAACCTGCACCCCCTTAGCTTGAAATGCCGGAATGAGTTGCCGTAAGAGCCATCTTTTCTCTACCGTAGCCTGACAAAAATCAGGGCGCACAAAAATAAATCACACTCTTTGCCCTTACGCTTTCTGTCTGGTCTGGCTAGTTCATAGAGAGCTTCCCTAGCTAAAAATGTTTCGAGTGATATAAGAATGGCCCGGGGCCGCAGGTCTGTCTGACCACCGGTTTCCATACGAACATTAAAAGGAAAACAATGTGCTCTCTGGATTTGTGTTTTCCAGTCCCAATGTTTAAGTTCGGGGAATGCCTCATCAAAAAGCTCAACCACAAATCGACGTACGTCTCCATCTTCTCTCCCCTCTGGAATACCTAAAATTCGAAGATTGTTCCTCCGAGAACGATTTTCAATGTCTGTAAGTTTCCACACTGTATCATCGCTGATGGATTTTATCGATTCCTAAAGATTTTTTTGTACATTTAGCTCATCCTCCATCTGAGAGACTCTGGTTTCTGCTTCTCCCATCCTGGATGAGAAATCGGCGCATGACTTGGCAACTCTTCTGATTGAGTTTTGAAGTTTCCGATACGCGCCTCGGGTTCTTGAGCTCTCAGTTCTTGTTTCTTCCCTTAAGGCCATGATAGTTTGATATATTATAGGAAGTGTAATTCCCTCTGGATTTATCTCAGCATTCTGAGTGACATCACATGGTTTATACTCGGCCGGAGTGTCTTTATCATGCAAATCAGTTGAAAAGGAATAATCCCAAGTCAATGAACCTGCTATCTCCTTGGATTGACCTGCTAAGTTGGCCCTTTCATGCTGACTGGTCGTAGCGTTTTGGCCCAGTAATGTTTTATCATTCTCCTCCTCCCAGTGCAGGCTGCTATTATCGCTTTCTTCTGCTGCCCAATCATTGACCGAGTGTTCCTCCTCCGAGGAATTCGAGTAGTCTGACAGTGAATAAAATTTATCGACAACCTCCTCGTCTTTATCTTTATCTTTATCCTTAGGGGTTATTGAATTACCCCCTCCGGAGTATCCTGCGGATAAAAGGGTCAAACTCTGTATGTGTTCTAAAGAAACTACTGGTCCCATCATGCAGCAGTTTGGTTTCGCAACTGAATCAATGCTATCATCGACCGCAGGAGGTTTACCAGCCAGAGGGGGGTTGATTGCGGGCTCCCTGGGTTCCACAATGGGGGGTGAACCATCATCTGCAAACGTCATGGTGCTTGATGTCGCACCGTGGGGGAAGGAGCTCCTCCTGTAATTTTGCTGTGCCTTGGGAAACAGAGATAGGTGCTATAGAGATAGCAGCAGCAGCAGCAATAGTAACAGTCAAAAGCTTTACTTTAACAGTGCCTTTGGAGCTAGCAGGGGGCTCCCGTGATGATTTATTTCTCTCACCTTTTTGTTTAAACAACGCAGGTACTGTTTTGCTGAGTAGGTTCTTCTTCTGTTCCCCGAAGTTTAAGGCGCCGTCGCGCGTACCGGCGGAGCAGCGTTTTTTTATATCCATGCTCACCGTCGCCATAGTGTCAGGAGCTGGCTGCTGCCCAGCAGCACACCCAAGCGAAGCATGGCTCTTGAGGCTCTGTGTTCCTGTCTTCGACGGGATTATCTCCGCCAGGTAGGCCCAGAGTACCGATGGAAAAAGTGCACCAGGAGTTTTCCACGCCGCCAGTAGACACGGCTGTGGCACTCCCCACGACCAAGATCGAGACCGCCAAAGCATGCGGGAGGGGTCAGCAGAGCTCCGTGAGTTCTACAAATTTTGCTGTGATTCGGGGGTCCGGAGTTGTAGAGGAGAGGTTTTGGCAGCGGGGGGACGCAGCGGTCAGCTCATACGGCTGCAGTAGTGGCCACCATCTTTGCCCGTCCTCTCAGCCATAATTTGAAGGCTTTTTTTAAGATGCCATGGGCTTTAGAGTATTCCTCATTAAACCACAGATGTCTAGTAGAAGCTGAGGGGCCTTGACTTGGGACAGTAAGGGTATGCCTTACCCCAGCACAAATTGCAGAGAAGTTCTTTGAACATAGGTCAGGATTAAGACAGCATTCAACACCTGGGCAGAACTGCCTTAAAAGAGTCCTGCGATGTTCCTCTGAGTTAATTTTAGACCACCTCAGATGTCTACCCTGATCCGTGGGAGCCCGTGGAGCCCTGTTTGTCCCGAGTAAGACGCTGGTTGGTAGTCCCCCAGTGGCAGGTGGTCCACAGCTACTGATGTGGCGGGGCGCACTGTGGCTGCAGGGCTAAGCGATCTCCTCCGCCCTCCCTAGCCATCCTTGTTAAAGTCACAAGGAGATCCACCTCGTGTGAGTTCCCGGCCATTACCAGTCCTCTCATATGCTGACATGCCGTCCTAATGTCAAGGACGGTGTTAGAAATGGGGGTCTCTAGTTGGCAATGGCTTGCACCTTTGTCCAAATAGGGACCCTTTCTTCTAGTCAGGGAAATGGGGATACACTCCTAAAATAACCCCTGCTCACCTCCTTGGTAGCTTGGCACGAGCACACAGGCTTATCTCAGAAGCAGTGTGTAAAGCATTTGTGAACACATACAGTAATGCAGGGAAAACACTACAAATGGACACCACACCAGTTTAGAAAAATAAGTAATTTTTACTAGACTTAACACAAGACCAAACAACAAAAATCCACAATACACTATCAAGAATATGACTTTTAGATGGTAGAAATAGCTTAGTACAATATAGATGGTAAATGCAACACTTTACTCTCAAAGTACCTTGGATGCGTCACACAGAACAAACAAAAGGGTCGCAGGGAAGGTGATGCATCGGTTCCTTGCTTCGGAGGAGGTGATGCGTCGGTTCCTTACTGCAGCGCAGGGGAGGTGATGCGTCAGTTACTTTACAGAGAGGAGGTGATGCGTCAATTTATTACTGCGTTCCGGTTACGTTGTGACGATCCGGTGTGATGCGACAAGATGACGTCTTTGATGCCATGCAACAACATGGATGCAATGTGTGCATGCCCGACGGGCTTGCGGCAAAACCGATGAACTTTGGAGCCGCGACAGGCCCTGCGACACACTTCTCCGGTGATGATATGGCAACCTCTGTGGTGGCGGCACGCTTCTCCGGTGATACATCACGCTTCTTTGGCGAAGCGACAGCGAACAGCTGTGGAAGCGACACGCTTCTTCGGCTATATGACGGCAACTGCTTCTTCCTCGTTGTGTTGCGCTTCCAGCTCCCAGCGACACACAGTCTCCAGAGGGCCCAACACAACAGCAAGCACCTCACTTCAGGTAGAATTCCCAGCTAGGAAATTCAGGGGAGCTGGTGGTGAAGTGTGTGCCCGAGAGTTCAGAACAGGAGGCAAGCTCAGTTTCAAGCCCCTTGAGATCTTCCTCAAGATAGAAAAAGTACACACAAGTTCCTTTTCTCCTTTCCTTGGCAATGGGTAACCGCTGCAGGCCAACCACAAGCAGCAAATAGCACAGGGCAGTCTCCTCCTTCAGTTTCCTTGGTTCTCTCCCTGGCAATGGGTTTGTCTTGATTCCCAGAAGTTATCTAAAGTTCTGGGGTCTGGGCCCGAATAGGTATACTGCAAAATCCTTTTTCCTCTGAAGGCAGAGGGTGCCTGTGCCTGTGCCCAGCCAAAACCAGTTCTGTCCTCCCTGGTGCAGCTTCCTGGCAGGAGAGGGAGACAGCATTGTTGAAAGCAAACCTGGCCCAGGTAGCTGAAAGGAAAACTCTTCCCCTTACTCTCTATTCTATGAGGGCTCAGGCAAGTGAAAGGAAATCTCCTCCCCCTACTCTCTATTCAATGCAGGTCCTATTCAGCCCAGCCGTGACCCATCAGACTGCTGGAGCCAAGGCCCTCTCCAGCCCCCCTGTCACTCACAAACCAGACATGGAATACCCAAACCTAGCAGAGGCATACTGGATGGTTAGGCAAGAAAATACCTACTTTCTAAAAGTTGTATTTTCAAACACAGAATGAAAAAATCACCCACACTAAAATATGTATTTTAAAATTCTGAGTTCAGGCATACCATCTTGTTCCCTGGGTCAGTTATGATTATAAGATGTTATAACCAAACTGCCCATTCTGGCCTATGGGAACAGCCTTGCAATAGTGAAACACGAAATTGCCTGTAATTCACTATCATGACATCCCACACACATCAGGGCATGTCCTGCTTTCTACATACAATGCACCCTGCCCTTGTGCCTACCTTAGGGGTGACTGATATGTAGAAAAGGGAAAGTTTAAGGACTGGCAAGTGGGTGCATTTGCCAAGTCGACATGGCAGTCCCAGACTGCACACAGGCTCTGCAATGGCAGGCCTGAGCCACACTTTACAAGCTGCTTCTGTGGGTGGCACAACCAGTGCTGCAAGCCAACCAGCAGCATTTGATTTACAGGCCCTGAGCACACATGGTGCACTGTACTAGGGTCAGACAGGTAAATCAAATAAGCCAATCTTGTAGTCACTAATCTAGTACAACAAATTACAATAGGGAGCAATTTCACTTTGGCACTGAATAGCAGTGGCAAAGTGCGCAAAGCATCTAGACCAACAAAAACATAGCAAAAACACAGGAGGTAACAGCAAAAAATGGAAAGGAGACCGACGCCAATGGTGCCGGGTCTAACAGACAGCATTAGGTCTTCAACTGCTTTTAGATTCTAATGTCAAGTTTATGGAGGGTCTAGGCCTTTCTTTGAACACCTCGGAATCCTTTGTGATGGTTAAGGGTGTCAAGCAAATTAAAACCAAGAGTAATTTTATGCCTTAAAGCTAAGATCACTCAAGTTCACTCCTTTCATTATCTGGGCCTTTTGTTTGACAATAAGCCCTCTTTTCAATCAAAAGGCTCACTTTAGCCAGCCTATGTGGTGCGGTCTTGGACTTTAATTTAACGATGGGCAAGAAACCTGTAAAAGCACTGATTCATGTTTATAGGGTTAAGTATGTTTCTGCTACCAGTTATGACAGTGCCATTTGGGGGTATCGTGACTGTGGCCCTTTTCAGTTAGGGGAAAACAAGATTTTTAGGCAGTTGTTAGGGGTGCCTCACAGTTCATCAACATTTGCTGTATATGAGGAACTTAACCTTAGATGTATCTCAGATACTGTTAAACTTAGGCCTATGCTATGTTGGCTCTCGGCTTGGTATAAGAGTGCGCCAACTCTTAATAGGCTGATTACTAATGATTCTCTTTCTTTAGCCAACACTAAAGCAATCTGCTGTTTGCACTATATCAAGTTAGCTTTGAAAGCTTTGGGCCATCCCAGCCTTTTCACACAGCCTGGGGAAACTTTTAAGGTGGACTATTTGTGGGTTAAACTGAATTTCTTATCTTGCCTCTTTGTTCTCACGGCAGACCAGGAATTGTGTAAATCAGCCGCTCAAGCGTACTGTCTGATAAAAACGGTTAGTTATATCGAACCAATAATGACCTGGTTTAATACCGTTTACCATCTTCAGCTTTTATCCAGGTTTAGGCTGAAGGTCAATCAATCAATCAATCAATCAATCAATCAATCAATCAATCAATCAATCAAGTTGGGTTGCAGGTGTCTCTTTAGGTCATTGTGAATAAGATAACACTTCAGCTAAGCTCAGTCCATGTTACATGTTGTAGTGTACTGTAGTCTTTACACTCTTCAAAGAAAATTGTTTTTGGTTCCAATTTGAGAGAGGCTCGGTGTCAACAAGTTGGGACAGCAATGTTGTTCCTCTCTATGTTAGGAGAAATGTGCACTTTTGTAAATATGGCCCATGTTTTAACTAGTATCGATAAGAATCAAGGGGCTTGGCCTTCACCCTCTGCATTTTACTGTTCGCCCTCCGTTTCTGTATATTGGATCCACTTTCTAATTGTACATGTAGCAATTGTACTTATTTTATTACTTATGTATCATATACTGTGCATAATATATTTTACTTACTTGTGAATTAATTTATATGTTTCATGAGTTTTATCTCTTTTATTTCTTTTATGGTTATTTATTTTACCAAACAAAGAGATTATCTACAAAAAAACTGTTGACTTTTGATTTTTTAACTAATGCAGTCAGGTAATAAACTGGGGCAAATTAGATCGAACATTTGCTTAGACTGCATGAACGTGTTAAAATAGAAAAAAAAAACACAATAATAATGCCACATAATATGCAGCAAAAAGTTCCATTTCTTGCCATATAATTTAGTCAACCCTGATGAATAATTTGGTCCTTGAATGGTTCATAGCTCTAGTGGCCCTGACAATAGAGCTTATTCTGTTCTACTCTCATTTGGAGGGACAATAATATATTCACTGACAAATTGATTCACCAAAAGGCTGATCAACTGAGCCCTTCCACTGTACCATATTTATGTTGTAAATTTTGGGATATAGGGCCTTATGTATCATAGTTCCGGTTTGCGAATTCCAAATAGCGAAATTTAAGGAATCGCTATTTGGAATTCGCAAAACGGTGTGTATGTACAAAATCGCTGTTTCATAGGAATGAAGGGGGAATTTGCGATTAGCAATGTGCTAATCGCAAATTAGGAATATTTTCAAGGGTGCAGGGGTGTCTCAAGAACACCCTGCTGCACCCCTGAAAATGACATTTGGGGGCATATGGCGCACATACATGCCCTAAGGGCATGTATGAGCGTCATATGGCACCTTTGGTTTTTTTGAAAAAAACTTTTTTAAGAGAATTCGCAATTTACCACCAACTAGAAGTTGGTGGTAATTTGCGAATCCTTAATGCCATTTTTTTAATGTTTTTTCTTTGATACATTGCATTTAAGGAATCGCAAAATTTGCGATTCCTTAAGTGCAATCGCAAAATAAGGAATAGCAAATTTTGCGATTCCTTATTTTGCATCAAACATGTTACATACATACCATTTAGCTAATTAGCATTCGCAAAGGCCGAAATTCGCAGAATTTCGGCCTTTGCAAATGCTAATTAGCTTCATACATATGGCCCTAAGTACTTAAACCTTTTGTTTTTTCTGGATACTTAGGAGCAAGAGAAGAGGAGACACTTGGGAAATCCACAGCTTGTGTGTATTGAAAAAGCTGCGCACTCAGGCTGAAAATTAAATTCAATATTTAATCGTGCCACTCGAAAACATACTGACAAAGGCGTTTCAGCCTCCTGGCCTTCGTCAATGTCAGTTACTACTCATGAAATTAAACTTTATAACAACACACAAATTCATTGGTTGGCGGCTTAATAATGAAAATAAAAGAAGGACCAAAAACATGTACGTTAAAACAACATTTTTGCCATCTTAGAACGTCACTGTGACTATTACAGACGTACACGTTGTCAAAATCTGTTCAATCATGACTTGGGTCCAAAAATACAACAAAAATCCATTGTGAGTTAAATTAAATCACTGTTAGACCCCATATGCAAATACATTAGAAATGCATTGCGGGTTAAATTAAATGACTGTTGAACCCCACATTACATGATTCCTCAATTCATCATATTTTGCCTGGGCGGTTATTGTCAAATAGATCCGATATATTCTACTTAAAAAATGCATCATTGAAGGATATCCTAGTGCAGAGCCAGTTTGAAGATGAGCCTTTAACCACACGGTTCTTCCTACGTTCTACCATCTGCCTAAAATTCACAAGGATATGGTGAAGCCACCGGGGTGACCGATAGTGTCCTCCAAAGGAAGTCTATTGGAGAGAGTGACTATTTATGCCAACTTTTTCCTTTTTCCCATGGTGAAGGACCTTAGTTTATTTATCCAGGACACCGCAGATTTCATACGGTTAATACAGAATATCTATTGAGAAGAGAACTTCCAGTTGATTACCCTTGATATTCCTACCCTTTCTACTTGTATTGTACACTCTCAGGGTTTGGTGTCTCTTGAATATTTTCTGAAAATCCGACCACTCAAATATCAAGTACACAGTAGAATGCTACTTCAGATCGCGGAATTCTGCCTTCATAACAATATTTTCCTGTTTGCAGGTCAACTGTATTTGCAGACACAAGAAACTGCCGTGGGCACGTACTTCGCCCCCAGCTATGCAAATCTTTTTGTAGGCTAGTGGGAGAAACACATGGCTTGGCCAGATGACAATGAATTCTGGGTGGTAATGGTAGCCCTTGGGGCTCAATTCATCGACGATCTCTTTATTGTCTGGAGAGGAACACTCGCAGAGGCTGAAGACCATATTCAAATCTTAAATGAGAACAATTTAAATTTGAGAATCACAAGTAATATCAGTCACAAGGAAGTTGCCTTTTTAGATCTTCTAGTTTTTGTAGCAGACGAGAAAATATGTATGTGATTGTATAGGAAACCCAGGGCAGGTAACACGGTATTACATGCGCAAAGTCAGCATCTGCGCAGCTTAATCAACAGCATCCCCTATGGGGAACTTTTTAGACTTAAACATAACTGCTCCACTTCCAAAGATTACTTTAAGGCTGAGAGGGAGTCTCTCAGCATACTCAGAGAAAGGGGATATCAAAAGAAGGTACTGCAGGGTGCTGCAGAAGAGGTTCACTTGAAATATAGACAGGAGTTACTAACCCGATAACCGGTCAGCAGCACAGACACTGACAATGACACAACAACCGTCAGGCTGATACTCAGCTTCTTGGCCCAAAGGATCAGGGAACTGGTCCAGAAAAATTGGGGTGTGCTTCAGACAGACAGTGTGATCGGGCGGTTATTGCCTGATAGACCTGATATAACCTACAGAAAAATGCATAATTGAAGGATATTCTAGTACAGAGACACTTTGTAGATGAACCTTTAACCAGGAGAACAGCAATCACAGGGTTCTTTCCTTGCGCTGCCGGTAAGATGTGCAAGAACAGTACTAAGGCCAAAGATTATTTGGTCCCAGGGAAAAAAGCTAGATGTTGCATTAACAAACTACTAAACTGCAATTCAAACTTTGTTGTGTACTGCCTGGTGTGTCTGTGCGATCTCCAGTATATTGGAAGTAAAATCCATCCAGCAAAGAAACACATATTGGAACACGCATGGGCATCACCAATAGTGATAGTTCAAACCCGGTAGCCAGACATTTTGCCGAGATCCATAGTTCCAGGAGTGACAAACTATGTTACTTCTGTCCAGATCAGGTCCTATCGAAAGAGGGGGGATGATCGAGTCAGGCTCCTTAGACAACTGGAGGCAAGATACGTAGTTGAGCTGAGAACTCGCACTCCATGGGGTCTGAAAAGAGAGGAAGAACTTTGGCCCTTCATTGGCTGAGAGAGTAGCCCTGTAGTTATCCTTTCAAGTAGGGCAGACACACTCTAGTTGACTAGGGGCCCATACAGGGCGCAATCTGTTTGCGGGTTCTCCGAATGTCATTGATATTTCTGCATATTGAGCTTTTAAAGCATACAAAACTTCCACCAGTGTCAGCAGTGAAACTAGAGACACCGGTTGTACTGCTGAGTATCCCCCTCCAGAATATCATAGCTCAAGAATATTGAGGACAGAATATCCAGGAACAAAATATTGAAAGGTAAGTGAATATAGGGAGGTATAGATTTACTATTTCTAACTTCTCAATTATGTGCTGTGAATATATATGTGCCACGTAGGTACATATATGTGGAGTTAGTTAAACAAAAATTAGATTTACTTGTCGAAATTTTATTTTCGATACTTTGTGCTCAATATTGTCTCCAATTGATATTCTGTGGTCAATATTTAGCAGTTATACCAAGACACCTTTGCCAACCTTGGCTATCACCCTCTAATCACCATCAGCATCCCTAATTAAAAGTGATAAATATTAGTGGATTTGTCTATGGAATACATGCAGAAAAGGACCCAGTAACACATTTTTATACTGGGGCACAAAATCTTGCAATCAGCGGATTTAGGTGCAAGAATACCATTCGGAATCAAGGATTCCGGGCCCTGGTATCTCTACACTTAAATCCATCCCACTCGTAATGAGGTTCAGAGAGCACTAGAAGGAAAGAAACTTTAACCCAGGTATGGAAAGCTGATAAGAGGAGTCTGTTTTTGTAAAAGGAGTGTCCTAATTCACAAAACAGGTAAGTACTAATTTTGATAGGATGCAGACAGTGAGATGCAAGGGATGCATGCATCCAAAGGAAAAAATATCAATATTCACACAACCAGTGAGTCTGTGATTTTATGGTGGGTCAAAGTCACCATAAGTCATCTATTTATTTATTTTCAAAACTGTACAAGTTAAGAAAGTAGTGCTACACCGTTGGAACATCCCCCAGTATCTAAATTACACCCATAAGAAAAAAGTAACTATCTGTATTATTCCCAAAAACATTTTAATGAAACATCTGCCTTAAAAGTTATCGGCTCTTCTCCATCAGTCACATATCTTCACATTCATTCCAATTCTTACCTTTTCACTATCATTCACCTACATCATCCATCACTCCTAAGTACTCCTATGTTTTTTCTGCACAGTTTCATAGCACCATGTGCGATTGACAGATTTGTGTGGATGTGGGAGAACGCAGCCTTCATCACCATGCTTATTCCATCCGTCCATTCAAGCCATTTTCTGATTTCATCCATTTGCACCTCTGTGCTCCTAAATCTGTATTTCTGCTGCTGATGTGCCCGTCCTCCTTTTTCCTTCTTATGAAGGAGACAAATGAAACAGAGGGAGGAGAGACACCAGTGAGAGCTGAGCCAGAGAGCCAAGAGGTATGTATAATTGTGTCACATATCTACTAAGATTGCATGAGTGTGCATGTCTCTAAGTGGTGCAATACAAAGCAGCATAAATGGGAGAGCCAATAAACTTTCATGCACTGTGGGTATTTTGGGGCTAAAACTTGACTTGAATTAGTACCAAATGGTGTTGCATCACAGAATACAAACTCTACTGTTAATGTATGGAAAAAAGCATAAAGGAGGTTGGCCAATGAAAACGCCGCAAGGATTCTACGCAAAGCCACATCTACTAAATTAGAATGCACTAACTGTGCTTGAGATCCTAGCATTAAAGGTAACAAGGCAAAAATAATAAGCGTGTAAAATATGTAAGATATTTCAGTACGTAGGCCAAAATTTACCAAGACTTTATTTTGGGTTTGCTTTTCTTTTTTAACATAAACATGACTTAAAGTATTGTGCTGGTATTTACAATCCAATTAAAATCACGATTTGCATCGGATTGTAATCCAAAACTGCCAATGCACTGCATTGTATTACAATGCGTCAAGGGTGGGTTTCATTGGCATTCTCATGCACCCCTCCATGGATTATGATGCAAATCCATATCTACATAGCTTTGAAGACAGGGATGTACGCCAAACTCGGGCTTGTGAGGTTGCAGTAATGAGGAGACATAGTTTTCATTTCTCATCCTTTTTGCCTCTTTGCATGTCCTGCTCACATACAAAGAGCAAACATATTAAAGAATAGTTTGTGAACAGGAACCCCCTTCCTGTACAAAAATAGCACAGATACCATGCGCTGTGAGGCAAAGATGTCTGCACTGTGCATGACAGCATAAAGTGTACCAGCGCAGGGACAGAGCAGAGCGGCGCACAGTGCAGCACAGCAACTTTACTTCCTACACTGCTTTGCGAAATTTCTTGGAGAATCTGGGCCATTAGGTGCCAATTCTGCAAAATGACATATTTAAAGTGGCTTACTCCTTGCCAATTGTCATCGCATACAAATTTGGAATGGAGGATCCTTCATGTACATTTGTGCCACAGAGAAAAATTCAGTACGCTAGGTGTTAAAATGTAAATTCAAAATAAACTTTATTTGAAATTTAAAATGTTACATGTTTGTAAATCTGCCCTCCCATCCATAAAATCACAAGCCAGCTCTTCTATTGAATGTGGAATGCGAAAATATATTTGTCACTTTACACCAAATAAACATTACAATAGTAGAAATAATAGATGAAAATTACTTACCAAATGTCCATATTTGTCAGAGACAGTTCCGGTGCCACTTGCTTCATAAAACCAAGGTTTCCACAGCCTGCCCATCTATTGAAATAGAGACTTCCCATCCTGAGTGTTAGACCTGACATCCTTGGAGTGGTATTTTCCTAAACGTTTTGCCTTTACTTCCTGATTCTTGTGGATTTCGTTTTTGTTGACAATAGTACTCTGTGTACTTTACCCCTGCAGTTTATACTCAAATGAACTGTGATTAAAAATCCTAATACAGACAGATTTTAGATCGAAATTTTTAAAACACTACTTTTAAAAGTCGGCCTTTTCCTCCACCAAAGTTTCTGACGCCTTTCTTGGAGTTTCCAGCTGCCTGGGCCTGTTAACGGTTCCACCATCAAGAATGATTTCTGCGCCTAGACAGTGAACAATGGGATCTGGGTGTAACTGTGATAGGGTTTTCCTGGCAGGATAGCTGGGGAGGAGCTGTATACTACCCTGATTACATTGCAAAGGACCTTGCACACAGCACACACAAAGTAACCTGACACCAGGCTTCCCCTTGCCTTTGTTACCCCTAGATTGCTTGGAAACAGGACCAGTTGAAGGTAAGGAACTGACCAGAGCCAGTTTTGGGGTCAGGTCAGTGAATTACCCACACAGAGTCTGGCACCAAGTCTAAAAAAATGGGACCTCCAAAACCACTCTCCAGAACAATCCTGGGCCTGTGGAAGATTCAGAAGGACTGCCCTGCTTCTTGAAGGATTGCCTTGCTGTCTGAAGAAATATGATTGGACCTGCTTGCCTTGATTCCAGGTTACCCAGAGTGACTCCAAGGGTCAGGTGGCTTGCCTCCTATGTGAGTTACAGGGACACAAAAGTTTGCAGCGACTTCCCTGGAGCTGCCCAGCTGCCCGGCACAAACTGGACCTGCCTGAGCCCTGCTGCTGGACTCTGCTGGAGTAAATCCTAATGCTGACAGGTGCCCCCCAAGCCCTGGAGCCTTGGCTGGCAGCAGTGAGAGCTCCTCCAAAAGTAAAGGTGAAAATCATGAACTATCAGGACTTTGTGACCGTGAAGGGACCTCTGTTCACCACAGATCGACCGCCCGTGACTGCCGCTAACTCGAAGCTCTAGCTGGACCTGCTCTTAGCGTCAACAGAGACCATCTGCGATGGCTAGTAACATGAAACCTGCACTTCGTGCTACAGAAATGACAGGCAATGGCCAACACCAACACAAAGTTCCAGTACCTACTGTCTCTTCACGGCACAGAAATGACTGTTGTGACACTAGACCTGCCCTTCATGCTGAAATACTACTCCTCGTGGCCTCCTCCAATGTGAACAGAATTCATCCTTCCAGATTTGAGAAGGTAACTTTTCTGTGGGACTAACCTGGTCCCTGTATACGGACTGCACTCCATTGTGGTTGGCCTGAACTTGTGACATTTTAAGCATAAAAGGTGGTGCTTCTCTTCCTAGATACTACTGGATATGGCATTTAAATCTGAGCTGAGTCAGCCATTTGGCATTATCTCCAAATGAATTTGGGATCTGATCCCAACCTACCAAACTTTGGGATGCCTTTAAGGCACATATCAAGGGTATATACATCTCTAAGCCTGCCGAGATACTCTTTTCAAGATACACTTATGAAGATAGAGTGGGAATTTTGTGGGTTGGAGGCAGCATATGCAGCCTCAAAGAGTAGAGAAACATTATGCAAGTAATAAGAAGCTCTTAGAAGGGGAGTGGCCAAGATGGTGACCGGAGCAGATGCTGATTGAGGAGCTCCATGTCGGCCCGTATAATAATCCTGCACTGTTCTGGCCTGGGGTCGCCTTAATGGTGCATCGGGCTGTGGTGGAGTGAGCCACATACAGGAAAATGGGTCGAGCGGCTTCATGCTGCAGATCAGACAGTGTTGGGCCTGCGCATCCCTGGGCATGGGGAGGTCGGAGGTGCAGCTGGGAGCCTAGCCGTTTCTGGCTGGCTGCCGGGTGATATCGCTGACCTCTTCGCCGTTGGTCGACGTGACTGGGGCCGTGGGTGCTCCTTGCTGCCTCTCGGCTTGCACAAGTAAGCCCAGTGTTGATATGGCAGAGCTGCTGGTGGGCCTGCTCAGCGATAGGAGCCGGTACTGGACTTGAACTGGTGCTGGAGGGGTGACTGCGCAGAGGGCCGCTCTGCTCCCCTTTGAGGCTGAGCGCTGGAGGAGCGTGGACCAACGAGGTGAGGAAGGGCCGTGTCCTGTCCTCTTCCTCGGTATTAGACCCCTCCCTGGGGGAGTGCAGATTGCCTGCAGTCTGGCAGAGTGAGGGAGAGCCTGAAAACTATGAAACATAAAGTCGCCTCGCGCTGCCCTGTTCCCTGGGCCTGTGGAATCGGCCCGGGGCCTGCTGAACTTGGGGACTGGGACACGGTCTTCAGGTGTGAGACAAAAGTGGCTGAGATAGTGAGTGAGGCTGATCCAGCACAGTGTAGGAACAGACCATATTGGGGGCGCGGCTCGGCACTGGTCCCCGTTGATAACCAAGTAATGAAAGGTTGGCAGTGTTGTGGCAGTGGTCTGCCACGGGGACACACGCTGATGGTGGGATCAACCCGGACCTGACCCGGTAAGACATGACGAGTCCTTACCTAAAGTGGAGAGATTAGCCCTGGTGGGCCCAGATGAGCAAGGGGCTCCAGCTGTAAAGGGATTGTGGGGGTAAAAAAAAATACTAAATAAATGAGCGTGTGTGCATAGGGCTGCTGACCCAGCGCCAAAAGTATACTCTGGGCACATATATTTCTTCAGGTGGCAGCGATTGGGCCTGAAAGGTTATGAGAAGTGCCAGCCTTAGAGAGTCTAAGGTGCCAGTGTGTCTAGTGCAAGCAATCGGGACAGGAGGCCAGAGCGGACTGAGGAGGTACATGGCAGAGTCGTCTTAGGGATGAAAATTGCAGTGGTGAATGCTGCAAGCTGTACTGTACCCTAGCAGGTTAATACAACACTACGGGGCGCAGAGGGCCCATGAGACATAATTTCAACAGATCAGAAGTGCGCAGCACGCACATAGGGCAAAGGTGGCCCCCAGACCTGCTGCTCCTCTCCCGAAGGTCACAGAATTCCTACCTCATCAAGAGCACTTACACGTGTGGCTACCAAAGATGAAAGGGAATAAGGCCCACTTTGCTCATGCAGGGCTGAGGTGCAAGGCAGTCATATGGCTCACACTGCAGTTGGGAGGAGAGCCGTGCCATGGACAAAGACAGACCTGCAAGGGTGGCCCAGAAGATGAAATATTATATGATTATATGGCGCAAGGGGCCGCACCGAGAACTGATCAGATACAAGCAGTGCAGATGGAGGCAGACGCGGATTGACCAGAGCCTATGGGGGCACAGATTCTTGCGGCAATTGAAGCCTCTAGTGCTACAATCTAGGCTAAAATAGATGCCGTCTTAACGGATGTCGGACTGTTGCGTGCTGACCTCCGCACTGTCGCAGACTGCTCATTTGCTACAGAACAAACGGTCTGTGGGATATAGTCCGAAGTAGCCACACACAAGGCAACTGTTGCTGATCTCTCACGTAAGATGGCGGCTCTAGAGTGCCAGGCTGAAGATGCTGAAGGATGCTCCCGCAGATGTATTCTGTGCTTCATGGGAATCCCAGAGGGTGTGTAAGGAAAAGAGACAGAAAACTTTCTGGAGAAATGGTCAAGGAGGAACTCCCTGCAGTTGAGCTCTCCCTGATCTTTTTTGTGAAACAGGCACACCGGGCCCTTGTGGCACTGCCACAGCCAGGGGCTCAACCGAGGACCCTAATAACAAAAATTAAAAATTTTAAAGACAGAGATTCCATCCTTAAAGCGGCAAGACGGGAAGGAGACCCTGCCTTTAGTAATCAAAAGATACGTATATTTCCAGATTACACTCGTTTGGTTTAGCAGTAGAGAGCTTCCTTTATTGGTGTGAAACAAAAGATGCAAGCCATCTACAATATATGCTCATTTACCCTTTAAAGCTGAAGGTCCTACATGAAGACCGGGCTCACTTCTTTAAGACCCCCAAGGTGGGATAGAATTGGTTAAGGGTACATGGCGATGAGTGGATCTCGCACAGGGGTAAAGAAGCGGGGAGAACCACAGCCAAGCCCAGAGGAGGGTGTTAACCAGGTACTATTTCAACCCTATTTCAACCAATTTCACTATTTCCCTACATATTGCACATAGCTGCAATATATAGGGAGGTACCAGTGATGGAACTGCCTGTAGATAGGTGCTATCTTCCAAGTGTTCCCCTCTCGCACCTCACAGAAGAGCAGAGAGAAGAACTGGAGGCAGATATCTGCCTAGAAGAACTGCAGGGGGCATTGCGCACCATGGCCCGCCTTAAGTCACCAGGGCCGGATGGAATTCCTGTAGAATTTTACCAGACGTATGCTGACATCATGCTTCCACGCCTGTTGGAGATCTTATAGGAGTCTACACTGGGTGGGAGACTACCGCGATCTAAGAGGGAGGCACAGATAATCATGCTTCCTACGCCTGGCCGGAAAGTGGAGGACCCAGGTTCATATAGACCCTAATCCATGCTGGGGGTAGATGCAAAATTGCTCGCTAAAGTCCTGGCCACGAGATTGAGTAGAGTTGTGACCTCCTTGGTTCATGAGGATCAATGTGGGTTCATACCTGGGAGGGGTACTCACATGAATATACGCCGGCTGTCTCATGTCCTTCACTGAGTAGCTAACAGTGATATCCAGTCGGCTGCAGTTGCCTTAGATATTGAAAAAGCTTTTGTTGCACTACGGTGGGAATATCTCTGGGAGGTTCTGATATGAAAGGGTTTTGGACGGGAATATATTGTGTGGGTTAAATTGCTTTACAAGCTCAAGTGCGTAATGGAGGGCAGGTATCGGTTATTATAAAAATTGAAAAAGGTACGCAACAGGGGTGCCCACTATTGACGCTGCTGTTTACACTCACGTTGGGACCTCTGGCTGTGAGGTTGAGGAGTGACATGGAACCGCGGGGTGTTCTGGTAGAGAGCCGCACATGTGATTTCATTGTATGGGGATGACACGCTTCTCTACATTAGACAGCCAAAGGATGTGATCCCAGTGCACCTCTGGTCTCTATATCAATCATCAGAAAAGGATACAGTTCCCGTTAGGTGCCCTCATAAGGGAGACACACCTGGACCTCCCCGAGGTGAGACAGACTTGGGAAATGGAACATTTTACATATCTGGGCATTCAGGCAGCTCACTTGTCAGATATTCAATACGAGCTAAATTGGGGTAGTATTATTGCATGACTTAATAAGTCGGTACAATTCTGGAATACGCTCCCACTGTCTGTCATGGGAAGAGTGGTTGTGTCAGAAATGGTGATGCTACCTCGCTGCCTGCATGTCTTGCAGAATTCTTTCTGCAGTATTCTGAAGTCCACATTTGACACACTCAATAGCCTACTGATTTCACTGGTGTGGGCAGGGCGAATGAGCAGGGTTAGGCTAGAAACGCTTAAGCTGGATATGGACTCTAGAGGATTGTGTTTACATGATTTTAGGTTACACTATATGACTGTAATGCTACAATATTCAGCACGGTTGTGTATGGAAGATCGCACAACAGACTGAGAGCTACTGGGGGAGTGGAATGAAGGGTCTCGGTTACAAAGATTTTTAATGGTGGGATCAAAGGTCCCCAGAGAAGTGCCCCCACATTGTGAGGCAAGTTGCTGTTGTCTGGGAACAAAGCGATACCAAAGGAGATGATGGACGGAGCGTTTGAGCAAATCAAACACTCACCCCCAGTCAACTGATCTGGGTTTAATCCATCATCATTCTTTAGCTCACTCCACCTCCCCAGTTCAGACATGGCCATATGCAAATCAGTCTGACCCTGTGCCTCATGGGAACAGTCCAGCCCGAACTGGCAAACTATGTCTTTCCTGGAGAGGAAACAAGCATCCTGCCGGATGAGGGTTATGAACCCGCTACCACCCCCGGGATGCGTGGCTGGGACATATTAATACTACAAAAATGTCACTTCTCCCAAAGATATTATATTTATTCCAATCCCTTCCAACCCCATACCTCAGGCTGACATCCTGTCACTCCAACGCATCTTCATCTCTTTTATTTGGGAACGGTCTCGTCCGCGTTTTTCTAATAAGATTCTGATGCTGCATCAGAACCGAGGTGGTCTTGCATGCCCCAATCTCTTGGAATACTAATGGGCCTGTCATCTTCGGTATATATCAGAATGGGTAGTCCGTGAGAGCGAGAAACATCGGTTCCACATGGACCGGGCGTTTTCCTGTAGGCTCTTATGGGATTTGGCTTGGCTCTCCCATGGAGCTCGTCCCCGTAGTGCATACACTGCTACTCCTACTAAAGGTATCCTGGAGATTTGGGATACATTGGCAGTATCTTGTGGTCTGACTACTTTCACTTCCCGTAACACCCCTATTATGCGCAATACTATGTTCCTCACGGCACTGCAATCTTGAACATTCAGTTTGTGGTCTGATGGTGAATGCTGTGTAATCCAAGACATGTTTCAGGGCGACAAATATCTCTCTTTTGATCAATGCAAATGGTCCTTCCACCTTATGGAGGGTGCTCGGATGCAATACTATCAGATACGGCATTGGTTGCTCTCTCAGGCCTATTCCCAGGGAGCCAATAGAAAACTCACAGCGCGTCAATTTGCTGGGTCGAGGGATCTGATCTCTCGCACTAGCACCAATCCCTGCCCCACAATTTTCAAAAGCAATGGAACACAGATTTAGGGGAAGACATATCTCCAGAGTGTTGGGTCTGGCTATGGCAGGATATCCCAAAAATATATCATAGCATACCGCAACGTGAATCAGCGTACAAACGTGTGTTGCGTTGGTACTTCATCCTGGTCCAACTACGCCAGACGTTACAAAATTGCCCCCAACTTGCTGGAGGTGTCCGGTCAGGCTGACAGAGGGGACTTTCTACATATCTGGTGGTCTTGCCCGAGCCTTGAAATGTTTTGGAAAGAGATTCTCAGTCATATAAAGGATCTGGTGGGTTTCCCTACTAGGCATTAGACCCCCGACCTTGAATGCTATGACGTATACAGACTGGCGTTTGATACTACAGATGCTGGGAGCAGCCAGGCAATCCATAGCTTTATTTTGGAAGAACACCCCCCCCCCCCCCCCCCGATGGCCACCTGGTTGCTCCGATTGTGGCATGTTCAAGAACTTGAATTGCTCACTGCACATATCAACCACACGAATGCCATATTCACCCATGTCTGGCAACCAATAATACGTCATCTTTCTAAGATGGAGCACTCTTGATTGGTTCCCCTTAGGGTACGAGCTCTACAACTGTTTGATGACTCTCTTGAACCCTATGTAAGGGACCATCGGCAGGATTCATCTGAACCAACCTTCCTGTGGGAGAGGCCTTATCTCTTCCTTTATACCAGGACCGTTGCCACCTCCAACAGCAGGTTATACTTAATGCAACTCCCCCTGCTCCCTTTCTTGGTTGAGTGGTTTGACCCTCCCTTCTTTCTCTTCTTTCCCTTTTCTTCCTTCTTTCCTTTTGTTCAGTGTAGGAGATGTGCCCCTGATGTAGCTCAGTTGGGAATATTAGTTTGTCTAGCGTATGAAAAAGGTGAGCAGGGTATACTGTATGTTACTTTACATAAATCACCTAATGATGTTGGCAAGGGCAAGCTTTCATAAGATTTTAGCGATGTCAGATCTCTTCGATTGGTCTTTCCCGAATTGAGAGAGATTTCCTGTAACCTTAGAAGGGTCTGTAGCATACTGTTTCGCTTTTTTGCTTTAGTTTTCTCCCTTCCTCTGGAGCAAAGGTTAGGGTGATAATGTATTGACTCCTTTATTTCCGTTTTACTCGAAATGTTCTGACATACAAATTGAGTGATGATATTCTCTTAATGCCTTTTTGACGGGGTTGCATTGCCTCAATTTGTATCTTATTTTTTCGGTGTCATGTGTTCAATAAACAGATTTGAAACAAAAAAAATGTAATGGGATGCAAGGTCGCTAGTAAAAACAAGTTTAAAAAGAAAAAAAGCTCTCAGAATTTAGAACTGAAGCTGACCAGGAAATCAGATTTCCGAATAACTATTCTTCGGCTAGTTGTCATGATCAGGAGTAGTGACTGGCAAGATACTTGCATGGATGTTTTTTTCTACTGGAACATCTAATGACGTTGTGGCATTAGTGAAGAGTTTTGATAATTATGGTAAGAGACAACCAACATATCCATGAAGCCTTAACAGAACATGATATCCCTTTCTACTTATTGTGGTTTGTGGTCTCAGATGCTGACTTCTGAACCTATTTTAAGGGAATTACATTGACCTTGTGAGACGATAGTGCAAAAGAACCACTTTCACAAATTATCCTAGTTAAGAAAATGATGAACATTATCAAATCCATGCATAGTGATATATCACCAGTTAATGATGGACTGATGAATACATTTTACCAAGAGCATGGGAAGTTGATAGCCCCTCATCTTTAAGCCATGTATGAAGAGGTGTGCCAAGTCCTATGTGAGGCAGTTGTGGTTGTGTTAATTAAAAAAACAAAAAAGCTATATGTATGTTCAAACCACTCTCCTTAACACAGATACCAAAATACTGGAAAAATCCTAGCCACTAAGGGGCATATTTACAATGGCTTTATCTGCACTTTTTTGGCAATAGAAAGCCAAAAGAGCAGAGATAAAACTAGTGTCCTATTTACAAGAGGATGCTAACATGCATAATCGCATGTTAGCACCCTTTTTCTCAACGCCTCCCTTTGGATCTCTAATGAGATGCAAAGTGGGCATCACTGGGCGTACCCAGGATGGACTACCTTGCAAATATCGTTGATGTTCACATCACGATATTTACAAGGCAGACCACAGGATTTTAGCACACATTCGATTTTGGCAAAAACTGCAGTTTTTGCCAAAATCTAGCGTCTGCTAAAACCCTGACTTAGCCATCCCTAACATAGGGCGTGGATTATGCTGATACGACCCTGTGGGTCGTATCAGCAAGGTTATCACCGTTTTGCAGGGAACATCGCTGGAAAACCAGCGATGTTCCCTGCAAAAGGGAGATAACCTCGCTATCACAGCAATTTTTATCTCCCTGGAGTAACGCGTTATTAATTACTCGCTACCAGGGCGATAAATAACAGAGATAGCTTACGAAAATATAATTATCGCTAAGCACGGCCAGCGATAATTATCGCTGGCCGTTGTTAATATGCCCCTAAGTTTGTTCCGTATATGTCATATCTCTGCATCCTCGTTGTAGTCTCATAGCAAACACTCCCAGACCTCAAAGCTACACACTGTGAAGTCCTTTGACTCGCAAGACGGGAAATTCATGTTTGCAAAACTACAAATATTAAGCCTAGAGGAAGGCTGCAAAGGCATGATCTCCTTATTTTGGGTGAAAATAAATACTTATGTTACCTTTTGTTTCTACCTCCATGGGCACCTGGCAGGGTTGCCCCATCCCTGTTATTATTGAACATTATGCTAGAGCCTTTGACTTGCATACTAAGGGCCTTATTTACGGGGATTTGGTTTAGCGCAGTGCAGCAAGTGACCTAGCTGCTCTGTCTTACTCCGCAGGAATGCACCGTATTTATGTAATAAGGTGCATTCCTGTCCTTTCTTACTGTGCTGGCCATGGTGCATGTGTGCCTGTGGTGTCAGCAGGATTGTTTTTGTGCAGGACAGGGCACCTTCCTGCACAGAAACAGTCCTAAGAGGCGTTTTCCTCTTTCTAAGTGTGCTGCAGAAAGCAGAAAACATAGAAAGAGGAATTAAAAAGGAGAAATAATAACATTTCTCCTTGTTTCGCTTCACCTCAGGAGGTGTATTTGGCACTTCACCAGGTTTACATGGTTTTATAACTCTGGGGCAGCGTCAAAATTCATGGGTTTTGCATGGGAAAACCCACCGCAATGCCCATGGAATGCCTCCGGCCTGCAGTGTAACGTAATGCAGCACTGTCCGCTGCTTTGCCTTCCTCCATATCGATGAGGCAATCAAAACAACGCATAGTGGCTTTGCAGGGACTCATAGATATGACTTTGTAATCTGTGCCACCTGAGCATCACAATAAGTGATGCGCAGGGTGCTCGTAAATAAGCCCCTAAGAGAATACCAACTGTGATGTGGTTTACTTGTGGGCAGTTGTGGTATCCTGCTGTCAGTATATGTAGGGGATTTTCAGCATCTGATTTTGAGCACTCATTCTGAGTGCTCGAGCACAATTTGCTTTTTACTGGCATGCTAGCTGCTGTATTTGCCTTACCATGAGACAGAGAGCAAGGCTGCCTGTCTGGTTTCGGTATTGCAGACTGACTGAAAGCTTGATATCTGTGCTGGTGAACAAGTCGGAATGTATCACCAGACACAGGGGGAGAAACATGGAAGAGAGTGAGAAAGAAAATATTCAGATGCCCACAGTCTGGAAACATGCAATGGTCTTACCTCTGTTAAAAAAGCCTAATGCAGATCCGACCTTGCCATCCAATTTTAGACCCATTTCCTGCTCCCGACTTTCTCGAAGGTCTTGGAGAAGCACGTTAATGGACAGTTATCTTTATTTGTGGAAACGTCTCAATTCCTGCATGTTAGAACTGGCTATTTCTGGTAGGCTAGGGTTGACGCCAAAGCCAGGCAGAAACCGCCATTCTAGTCAGGGCAAGGAAGTCACACGCCAAGATAACCCCTGCTCACCCCCTTGGTAGCTTGGCACAAGCAGTCAGGCTAAACTCGGAGGCAATGTGTAAAGCATTTGAGTCAGCGCACAACAGCAACAACATACTAGGCACACCACAAAAGAGACTCCACACAAGGTTATTATTAAATACCTTTTGTATTGTAAAAGCACATCAGATAAAATCACACATATACATGGTGCCAATTGGCACGAAAAATATTCACATGGGATTATTCACAAGACAGGGCCACATGGGCCACAATCAGCACTTAAGTAGAAATGAAATACTATCAGAACTTAGACTAAAAGAATATAAAATCACTGTAGCACAAAGTAACAGTTATGAATTACATCCAGTAACTACTGGGAACAGGTAAGTACACACTACGCAACCCTAAACCCCTTAGGAGCATGTCACGCAGGGAACATTGACCTCACTAGGACCACCTGTACTAAAAAGAACAACCACCTAAGTATCACACAGCATTTAGGGGTCTAGGAAAGAACACATTACCCATGATGCATAAATATACATTCAGAGGTGCAGCGCAAGAGGACACATGATGAATAAAACATTCAGAGGTGCAGCGCATGAAAAGAAAGACACATAATGCATGAAACATCCAGAGGTGTCAAGAGTAAAGCACATGAAAGAAAGACACATAATGCATAAAAACATTCAGAGGTGCCAGAGTAATACAATAGCGCAAAAATCACATGAGGCCTAAAAACCTTCAGAGGTGCAGGAATAACACATGATGCAAGAGATCACATTCAGAGGTGCAATAACCATATACTTGCGCAGCAACTCACATCAGCCACCACCGGTGGCAGTCCCTAGGCCAACGGCCTTGTTGGGGCTCAGACGCCCTGAGTCTCAATGTCAGGGTGCGCTGCTATGCAGCGCCAGTCTCAAAGTACAAAAAGCCTAAACGTGGCAGCTGCCCACAAAGTGCTGGGCAACTGGGGAACAACAAAACTGTGCCATGGCCCTCACTAGCCCTCAGGAGCAAACTGCGCCCATGCTGGAGCCACACAGGCTCTTAAAACAATGGTGCTCCCTGGTAGGAGTGGGCGGGCACCGACAATATGCCCCGATGCCCCCTCCCAGCCACCCAGGCTCTCTGCACAATGATGCCCCCACGTTGGAGCCTGTCCGGGCTCTAAACTGCAACTGCCCCTGGGGAGCCTCGTGGGCTCGAGCCAATGGTGGGGCGACCCACTGCCATCCGGGGCCGCCCTAGATGCACCAAAGTCAATTATGCCCCTACGAGCTTCTGGGCTCGCCAAACAAGATGCGGCCCCTTGAGCCTCTCTGGGCTCGCAAAACGCGGGGGGGCGACCCACTGCCAACCGGGGCCGCCCTGCAGGTCCTTCCTGCTATGCCTGTCCCACGCACCTGCCGTAGCCACCCCAGAGCCCTCTGCAGAGCGGGGCGGCTCCGCACCCTGCACCGGCGAGGTAGGCGACCTCGCACTTCCCCTCCCAGCCGGCTTCCACTCACCGGCTTCCTGGACATGGGGGGGGCAGCACGTCTCCTTCACCTCGCCCGGCAGCAGCGCTTCCCTCGAGGGGGAAGGCAGGGCTCTTCCTGCAGCACGGGGCGGTCGAGCTTCTCTCTCTCTGCAGGGCTCCATCGGCACACGGGAGCCCTGCCAACCGGCCGCCTCGTCTCCTCGGGGCCCCCTCAGCCGAGAGGAGCCCCGCGAACGGCCGCCATCTCCCGCGCCTTCTCATTTCTTCTTCCCGCCTCACTGGCTGCGGGGCGGGACTTCAAGCCGGCCGCGAAGGGATTGGCCGGCCGGCCAGGTACTTCCGGGTCGTTGCGGGCAGCGCAGCGGCCCTTCTCCTTAGTTAGGCAGGCGGGCAGAGATCGCGAGGTGGACACTCGCTAATTAAAGAGATAACTGGGCAAATCCAAGTCTGCGAAATAAGCGGAGTGGGCTCCCGCGCCGATCTGCCGCCGGCCTCCCGCAGCAACGCGCTCCCAAGCGCTGTAGAGGCACATAAAGCACTCCAGCGCTATAAGTGAAAAGAGAACGCTCCCAGCGCTACCAGCAGGATAAAGCGCTTCCATAAAGCAAAAAGCGCTCCCAAGCGCTAAGGAGGACAGATCCAGCGCTCCCAAGCGCTATGGCAAAGACAAAGCACTTCCAGGTGCTTAGGGGGGCAGAGAGTCCAGCCAAGTCCCCCCCTCAGCCCAGGCAAGGCAGAGGGGTCCCCCCACAAGTCCTCCAGGCATCCAGGGAAAGGTCCATCAGGTGCCCAGGGGCTGGGCAGAGCCAGGGATTCCCCTGAGCTCAAGCAGCAGCAGCCCCTGGCAGATTCAAGTTGAAAACAAGAAGATTTTGGAAGGAGACACAGCCCCTTCTTATACACAGAAATGTCTTTGAAGCCCTTTGAAGCCTTGGTGCAAGGGGCCCTGAGTACTGGAATGTTTCTGGTTTTCGTCTTCCTGTCAGCCTCCGGTCAGAGGTGACAGTGGGCCGTCAGGAGGGAGAGCCAGCAGGGTGGGCAGGCAGGCACGGCCCGGCACCACCAGATGCTCTTTCCTCCCATCCCTGACAGCAGAGGGGCCTTTCATCTACGGCTGACTCAGACCCCCTCCTCCGGGGCCTTGCAGACCCTGCAGACCCTGTCCTACTCAAACCAGACAGTCCATCCACCAGCAGGCCCAGGCACTCCTGGACCAGGCTCACCAGCCAATCGCACGCCAGCACCAACTTACACAAATATGCCAACTTCTAAAAGTGGCGCTTCTAGACTAGACACAATCATGCCGCATACACCATTTTGCAGCATTCAGTCTCACGAGTTCGTACATACCAAACTCGACCCTGCACTCCCCACACATCAGGAACTACCATGGGCATACATATTCCCCATTCATTCCTATGGGAGGGCAGGTCACTCACCACTCATTCACAGAGAGCTCAAGCACTTTACACTGTACCACAGTGAAAAAGTGCGCAGAGGCCTAAATTCACCAACACCAGGTTCCATAAACAGGCTAGGAAAAAGCAAAAAGTCTAGGGGTGAACCTGCCTAAAGGGCCAGGTCCAACACTGCACAACTCGCAATCAGGATTTAGAGCAGGGTTCTCCACGGAGACTACTTTGGTGGGTGTTACTGAGATGTTATGCCACCGCTTGGACGCTGGCGACACGGTTGCACTTATTTTATTAGATTTAAGTGCCGCTTTTGATACGGTTTCTTATACCGTATTACTTGGATCTTTACAGGCACTAGGTATTGCTGTGACGGCGCTTGGTTGGGTGTCTTCCTTTCTAGCAGAACAAACATTCCAGGTGTATTCCACCAGGGCCACGTCTAAGTCTTATTCCTCCTTGTTTGGTGTGCCACAGGGCTCTATTTTGAGCCCGTTGTTTTTCAATATTTATGTTCAACCACTACCAATTATTGCGGAAGCGGAAGGGCTTTGCATTGTTTTCCTATGCTGATGATACACAAATCATCTTTTCATTATCAGCAGGGGGGAAACAGGACCCTTCTAATTTGCAACTAGGCTTGCGCAGGATTGCAGCTTGGATGCAATTAAATTTGCTCAAGCTTAACAGGGTAAAAACTGAAGTACTCATTTTTAAGAAAGAGTATGAACGCTGGGGCCCCCAACATTGGCCTGCAGAAATGGGACCTTTACCCACTCCTTCCTCTCAGGCAAGCAATCTAGGCTTTATCATAGACAATAAATTGTCAATGAAACAACAGGCAGTTCAGACTGCAGCCACCTGTTTTACCATTTTAAAATGGCCCAACAAAAATGATCTGGATCCTCCCTGTAAACACCCAAAGAACAGTCGTCCAGGCTTTAATAACATTGTGCCTGAATTACAGTAACATTGTCTTTCTGGGGTCTAACAGAGAGGTACTACGAAAGCTTCAGGTGGTGCAAAATTGTGCTGCTGGATTGCTCTGTGGCCTTCCCAGAATGTCCAACATGGGAATTGCCCTGAGAGAACTGCATTGGCTCAAGGTAGAACATCGCATAAAATGTAAAGCCTTATGCTATATGTTCAGAATAAAGATCGGCTCTGCCCCCAAATATTTACAAGATCTGGTCCATGAGTACCGCCCCGACACCTGCTTCGTTCGTCATCAGGAGAACTGTTTGAAATCCCGAGGTTTAAACTGTCGAGAATAGGAGGCCACTCCTTTGCTCTTCTTGGGCCAACCCTTTGGAATTCCTTACCTGATGCGATGAGGAGGGAGAAGCTGTTACCCGTCTTTCGGAAACAGTTAAACACCTGTTTTTTTAACCTATATTGCTGATTCCGTTGTCTCCTAGCTTCTGTTATGGCCTGCGCTGTGAAACCCTTGTTGGGTAGCTGTGCGCATTACAAAATAAAATAACATAACATAACATACCCTATATGACCTGGACATTAATTCACTCCAGGAAGTGTGTGCATGAGATTCTCTAACAGGAGTCTAGCGTTCCTTTCTCAGCCTGCATCGACCTGTTCTCCAGCACCTTCACTTCCTGTGAGTCTGTTGTCTAACCTGAGTCCTAAGGCTGCCTCCATGCCCTCTTAAACACTGTTTGTCCATCCAGTGCTTCATCCTTCTATTCATATGGATCCAGTGTTATGCAGAAATTTGTCCTGCACTTCCTTGGGTGCTCTTTGCTATCAGACTTTTATGTTCGGCTGAGCTCCCATGCACTGATACTCCTCACATCCCAGGCATGTTCTGCATCAAATGGCTAAGCTGGGATGGGTGCGCATGAGTGCTATCAACCAGGAGGGCCACCTTTTGCTCTCTCAATGCAAATAGAACAACACAGCCAAATTATAAAAAGATAAACCCCAATAACCTAGAAGGAGTAGCTTTAACCACCGAAAAACATGACGTAAATCTGGGTAACTCATTATAGTCGATCTCTTGACTACTACACAACTGCCGCTTAGCAATGAAACACGCCTCTGACATCGTTGACCTCATCTTGAGCCAGGTAATTGACGTGACCATCCTGACGGAATCGTGGCAGATTGAATCATCTTCCCCATGTTTAGACCTACTGGTTCCACCAAACTACAACATTGTCAGGCTATAGAGACTAAACAAAATGGGCGGAGGCATTGCCTGTATCCATCAATCCGACACCTATTTCACAAAACTTCACTCTGACCCCTTGAATCATGTGAATACCTCAGGCTTTCTATAGGATCTACAGATAACCAACTTTGCAAACTACACATGTTTTACCATCCCCCAGGTCAAAACGGCATGTTCATAGTCCAATTAATGGAAATCATTACAACAAACTCTGTCTTTCATTCCAATGATATATTCCGAGAGGACTTCAATCTTCATTGGGACAACCCCTATGAAAATCAGGTCAATGTTGTTAAAGATTTCTTAGCTGACCAGTCCATGGTCCAAGCCTGTACTGGTCCAAGCCTGTACTCTACCAACCCATGCCAAAGGTGCTACACTAGACTAGATCATCTAAAAAGAAAAAGCGATTAAAACATTCGCGATCATTACTTGTAATTGGTAAGACCACCATATTATTTCTTTCCAAATACCCGCCATAAAAAATAAATCAACCTTACAATCAGTCAAACCCAGAAAATAGGTTTGAGACTCAAAAGTCCTAAACTTGGAGAAACTAGCAGCACGTTGCGAGAAAGAACTTCAACCTGCTAATGATAAGGCAGACGTCGGCGAACTCACGGAACACTACAACTCCATGATGACAAAACTAATAGCCCCATCAAAGCTCAAAAGAATACCGGATAAAGACAAAAACCCATGGTTTAACAGATCTCTGAATGAAGAAATATACGAAAACTGAGACTAACTGAACGGTAATAAAGACAGCACCCATCATCCCCTCAAATAAAACTGCTTAGAAAGACCAGAAACCCCTACAATGAAAGTATACTAAAAATACTTTTTTAGATTGGAACTTGACCAGGCCAAAAACAGACCGAGGAAACTTTTCAAATATTAAAACAACAATCAAACAAAATTGCCAAATCCTCTCTAATAACATCAACATTAAATAAGCAGTGAGGAATTTTCATCCTTCTTTACAGCTAAATCCAACTCCCTGGAGAATGAGCTCAGGACTGCTGCTGATAACCCAGCTGTCCTAAAGAGTGCACTAGCTGATTGTCCAGTCCAACCCGCTCAGTCAATGCCCAAAAATAAAGCTCAAAGGTTAACTTTCACACTATATGATCACAGATATATTATTAAAACCTTATTGACTATAAAACCGAACAACCACTATGATTCTCTCCCCTCAAAAAGTTTGTCGACAATCAACCATATTGTCAACCCCATTTGGCCTAACATTGTCAATGTGTCACTATCTTAAAGATACATTCCAGACTGCCTAAAAACTGGCCAAGTCATCCCCATCTTTAAAAAACCAACAGAGAACCCCTCGACCCCAAACAACATGTGATCCTTAACCAACATTCCCATGCTAGCTAAAGTACTGGAAAAATGTGTTCAACAACAACTGAACCAACACATTGCTGAATTCAAGCTATAAGATGACTGCCAATCGGTGTTCAGACCAGGTCACAGTACCGAAACAGCAATTTTGCATATAGTGGATGACACCTTACTTGCACTAGACCATAATGAAACTTGCCTGCCAGTTCTTATTGACCTCTCACCCCCATTCAACACTGTTAACCACAGCAAAATACTTGAGCGACTTGAAAATAGGATGGGGTTATCAGAAACAGTCCTAGTAGAATAGTTTAAATATTTCTTAGAGAACAGATTGCAAAGATTTCTGTTGAATCAAAAACTATATTTACCATCCTCTACTCTAGTTGGAGTACAAGGCTCAACATTATCCCCATCACTATTGAGTCTCTATGTTGAACCACTAACCAAAATATTACAGCAGGCGAACATCTCCTTCCACAAAATGCGGATGACACACAGATGCATATTAAGATTACGTAGCTGAAAAAGATCAAAGCGATGAACAAGGCATTAAAGAAGACTGTTGAATTGGCTAACAAAAATTCACCTAGGGCTAAACTCACAAAAAACTGAATTCCTTCTGATTTCCCCCCTGAAACGTCTACGCTGATAAAGGATTGGACCAAGATGATCACTGTGCTAAATTGTACTCCGATCCTAGTGGACTCTACCAAGTCATTAGGAATTATTCTGGATTAGAACCTAAACATGTGAACTCACATCAACACGTTGGCAAAAATGCCCGCTTTCACCTGAGCTATCTTAGAAAACTGAAACCATTCATCAAGACATCAGACCTCAAAACAGCAGTCCAGGCATTAGTCATCTTGAGGATTGAATATGGATGTAGAACTTTACCAGGACTACCCAAGATCTCAACGGCCCACTAAAAGCTTGTCTTGATGCAGCCGCAAGACTCATAACAGGATCTAGAAAATGTGATCACATCACTCCACATCTGAAAGCACTCAATTGACTGCCATACGAAGCAAGAATACAACTAAAGGTGGCCTGTATCACACACAAAGTAATACACTCCAAAACACCACTGTACCTAGCCCTGAAAATTATGATATCTGGAGGAAACAGATTCTCTCGGAGTTCCGGAGATCTTTTACTGAAACTCTCATTCTTCCAAAAGAAAAAAACATATGATAGAGCATTCTCTGGAGCTGCTCCAAGAATATAACATTTGCTTCCCCTGAACATCAGAAGAACCCCAACCACTTCAGTATTCAAAAAGGAAGCTAAGACCTTTCTAATGAACAAATTCCTCCCATAACCAACAGCAGACTGAACACACCATTGCTCTAAGCAGGGTCTAAAAGACAATCTTTCGATTTTCTATATTCTGCTCTCTCCAGAAAACTACATAAATGCAAGATAACAGATCTTCTGTCTTATTCGAGTGAAACTATCTGATCGTTTGTCCTAGACTAGACTTCTGGATTTAGATCTATATTTTATAAACAGCATGTTTTGCTATGCACAGACCATTATACTAAATACATATTGAAATATCCTTTTGAGGACAGGTGTATCTAAATATCACATATGGTAATACTTAGGACATGTACAATTGTATTGTAAGTTAATAACTAGTAATCTTTTTGACTAGTATTATTTAAAGTACAAATGTTTTCCAGGTTAACGTGAATAGGGATGCTTGTAATTGTTTAAAAGACTCAAACTAACTGTCAGAATTACAATGCTTTAGAATTGTGAAGCACTCTGATACTCAATTTGGGTCTTGTTTACGCTATACAAAACACTGAATAAACAAACAAACAAATAAATAAATAAATAGGTAAAACAGGAATAATCACTGTTAGCAGTAGCTTAGAGTAATGCGGCAAGAAATAGCACCATCAAGTGCTAAAGAGCACGGCAGGGAAGGAGTGCATAGAATGCCTTAACTCTCAAGCTAGGAAGACGTACTATATAGAAAGGCACAAACAGATGTTCCAAAAATAGGTGCTTAAGTCATTTAGAACTAATGAGAAATGATCTTCCGATGGGTTGTTGTCTTCTTTCTTGATTTCCACGGTAAACGTCCAAGTCAACATGTTGTTATTTGAATACGGCTACAACGTATTACAAAATGATACATCTAGGAAGGTTCTTATGAGAACCTTTGCAAGCCAACTCGGTTAGCTGTCCAGTGTCCCATTGTGTAGTAATGGACTGCTCTATGAAATGAGACATTAATATCTAGCAGGTCCTGATTAGATAATGGGATTTCAAAACTATAGCACACATTTTCATACTTTAATATACCTGTTCATTATAAGCACATGACAAAGAAAAATTTCTAAAATACGATGGAATCCTATGGTGTGAGAAGGAAAGAATTTTCATTTTGCCCCTTTAATAAATCACATTTCCCCTAACCACTATATTGACACACATTTTCTACGTTAATGTTAAGGTACATAATATTATGTGGTTACATTTGCGTAAAAAATTTCAACTTCCACAACGTTCTGGTATGCCACAATGATGAATTTACAGGGCCTATCAGAGACTTTTTGAGGTATGGCCAAATTTGGCTCTGGCCCAGGGCCCCAATGTTTCAGTCGGCCCCCTGATAGAGCCTAGTCCATTCTGTTCTGCAGAGTCTCATCCTGATGGCCTTAAGTAATTCCTAATTTTAAATATTGTTTTCCTTTCATGTATTGTTGATGTGGGTGATGTGTGAGAATATATTACAGACAGTGTGTAGAAAAATGGGTTTGTTTCATGCAACAGCCATACCAAAGTTTCATTTTGATCGAAATAGGAGCTCTCATATAAGAAATGGGAGGGTGTCACAGAGAGTATTCGCAGTAATATCTGTGAGCTGCTACTGCTATGTTACAATATGGAAAACAGACATCACTATCCCTGAATATTAGCTCGAAACAAACTAAGAACTTGGACAAATGTGCCAGTGCGCTGCCAGTGACCTACTCAAAGAGGGCATGAAAGAGCTGAAATTAGATCATAAATTGAAAGCTGTTATGAATAGGGGCCCCCACAATATGTTTAGCCAAGGGCCTCCAACATTCTTAAGATGCTCCTGCACCCAATGAAGATTTGCAATTCGATGAAAGTGTGGCCCAGAACTGATGATAAGGGACTAGTTTAGGGGTGTCTCCTATTGTAAAGATGCTACAGACACATAAGCCCTTCTGTTGCCTCCCAACTCGGTCCCCAAGGACAAATGGAATCCACTGCATTCTAATTAGTGAGGAAAGAGGAACACTTACTGTAAAATTATGGCTGTTCAATACTCACACGAGTATGCATTCTCCCATGGTTATGTAAAGGCGATCCTGTCTGTATTTGAAATCCTGTAATATTTGATAGTAAGAAAAACTGTTTTCCAGAATTTGGACACAAAGTCCCACTAAAGATACTCAAATATACAGATGTAAACCAGCACTGAGCTTCCTGATATTGATCTGGTATTACTACAATGGCTGAAAAGTTCAATAAAGTTCTAAAAAACAAACACATCCTGTGCTCACTTCCTTGGCTATATATGGAGGCTACATCCCCAGGGAAACATATGATGTTTGACTTGTAATGACATTTACCATTAATGGCTCCCCCTTTAGCCAGACTATTACCTTTTTCGAGAGTCAGAGAATGCCTGAATCATGCAGTAGTTTTGTGCAGTGATATGCCCAAATTCCAGAAAATAAGATTTTTTTCTCAGTTTTATACTGGAATTAACTTCCTACCTAGGTTACCATTAGAAACTAAGGGGCTCATTAGGAAGGCAGGCGGACTTTACTCTGCCCGCCATCCTCGCAGTGCTGGGACCGCCCGCCAGACGTGCAGCGGTCCAGCACCACTGATTAGGATGCGACTGCCACCCTGCCAGTCGCATTCCGCATATTTGACATTGCAGCGGGTGCTGCCAAATTAGTATGTTGTGCATTCCCATGCACCAAGTGGCAGGCACTGTGTGGTGCCTGCAACCTTGTACATGGAACTGCAGGGGATACCATGGGTACCCCCCAAGGGTACCCCTCACCCTCCCTGTAGGCCCGCAACGGGCCCCCAAAGCACATCCCAGTCAGCCTTTCCATGGCGACATCGCTGCCATGAAAAGGCCTTTCCCACCATGCATCATAATATGGATGGCGGTGCCTTCTAGGCACTGCCACCATATTGTGCCCCAGCTCCGCCTGGCCTGCGATCGGAACGATTGCTGGCCATCGGAAAAGCGGAGATACACTTTGCGTCCGCCGCTATACCCCCCGCCATAATAATATGGCCGGAGTAAATCAGGTTGGGATGACGATCCACCCTCCATCCTAATGACCCCCTAAAAGTTCATTTTGGTACGTTGGGAAAAACACATTTTTATATTATTTCCTTGTGTTTTCATAATTTTCTATGCATTTTCATCAGCTTCATGTATATTTTATGAAATTACTTTTTATAAAAAATGTGTGCGGAGTCTATATGCTACTAGCTTATTTTGTGCTGAACGAACATTCGAAGCAATGAAATAAAAAAAAACGAAACACTTTCTGTGAAAAGTTGCCATCCCATGTGAAGCTATGTCAATCCATCACTGCATTTAAAGGTTGTCCACTGACTTTGATCTCCATTGGGTAAAAGGAAGTTGACTTTTTTCGAGCCCAATGGAAATGCGTTGTTGTTTGTTCCAGTAACAACTGACTACAGGTTGTACTTTATAATGTACATTGAGCCTTGCACTGTTGCAGTCACACCCTGTACTTTGTTGTGTAGAAGGCTGACGATCATGAAGAGGAGAGCAACAGGCATGACGAACAACTGCCTACAGAGGTCAGGGAGCCAGAAGCAGAGAGCCGACCGGAAGAGGTGCAAGAGGAAAAGCTGGAGACCGAGCCCGTGCCGATGCCAGAGGAGGTCCCTGAACAAGAGCCGGAGCCAGAGCCAGAGCCAGAACAGGAACCTGTTCAAAAGGCAGAGCACGAAACTGAAAGTAATTTGCAGGAGCACCCAGAACCAAAAGTGCCTCAGGTACCCTCATCATTATTTTTTTCACTATCACCTATTGATTTGCAAATGACTGCCCAGTCATGTACAAATGGCGGGTCTATGCACTGCAAGCTTATGGAGATAATTGCCAGCATGAGGTACATATCAACCTCCAAGCAACTGGTGTGTAAACACTTTCCCAGTCTCCTTCCTGAAATTGTGCAAGCAAGCAGCAGTTGTGGCCAGATACAACATGACTCAGATCAGAATCCCTCTGTTTCAAAAACAGCCTTTGAAAGCAAGGCATTCTAAGTCATTAGAGTGATGTAGTCTCCCTTCGCAGACTCTATTATTTTGTTTGAAATGAGCTGTAGGGCATGTTGGCTTATTTGGCAGAGCTCTTAGAGTAGAAAATAGCTTCCTTGGGCACATCAATGTTTAATTGCCTTAAGCTAAACAGCAAAAATTGTTAATGTCTGAAGAGTGATGGACATGGTAGCCAGCAAGCTGCAGAAAGTGTATTGACCGTTACCTCTTTGCTAACCCAAATTCTTTTCTTGCAGGACAAAATAATAATCCCTTCAGTAGTCATAGAACCAGCCTCAAATAATGAAGACGAGGAGGATTTTGTAGACGGCATTGCCCATGACCACAGTATTTCAGCAGCAGGAGAGACCATCTCAGGCTATGATGCCAGCCAATCCGAGTCATCAAATGATGTACATCATGCTTCATCAGTGCCTAGCGAAGATCACACTGCATCGCAGGACATGCCACCCAACCTACTCTATAAGGTAATTTTTGCACATGCTTGTTTGGCAGCTCTTTTTTATACAGTGTGTTTAGTGTGCATTATCTTGGTTGAGTGTGGCAATAGGATTATGGAAACCACCAATTCTCCTGGTCCAATTTGGTGGTGATGACTTGAGTTCCTTCGCAGATGGAAAGTCCTTCTTCGTGCCTTAGCACTTTAGACTTCTTGGTGCAGAACATTCGGCGACTCCCTTATGGGGATGTGCTCTAACTATTCTGAGACTCAGATAGAAAATAAAGGACTTAGCACCAGATTCATCAAAGTCATGTTTTGCGAGTCCTTAATAGCGAATTTTAAGGATTCGCTATTAAAGACTTGCAAAACGGGATGCATGTAGGAATCGCAATATTATTTGCGAATCCTACTGATTCCTAATTTGCGATTAGCTAATTGCTAATCGCAAATAAGGAATGGTTTTCCCATTCATTCCTATGGGCCTAAAGGCCCATAGGAATGAATGGGGAGTCATTCCTTATTTGTGATTAGCAATTAGCTAATCGTAAATGTGCAGCAATTTCAAGGGTGCCAGGGTGTTCAAAGGACACCCTGTTGCACCCCTGAAATGGTAATGTTCACTGGTGTTGCGCACACACATGTCCCAAGGACATGTGTGTGTGTAACATACAACTTAGAAAAATGCACTAAAGTGCATTTCCTAACTTTTTGCTATTTACCACGTAGTTTGACTTCGCGGTAAATAGCGGCCCCAGATTGCGAATTTGCAATCTAGGAATGGTTCATGCATTGCATTTAATGAATCTCAAATTGCGATTCCTTAAATGCAATCGCAATTTGAGAAATCGCAATTATTTGCGAATTCTTAAATTGCAAGTGCATGAACCCTTGATGCATCTCAAATGCCATTTTTGCGGGCGCAAACGGACGAATTTTGCGATTCGCACCGTTTGCGCTCGCAAAAATGCTTGATGCATCTACCTGTAAGGTCCTTTTTGAGAGCTTGACAGTGGCAGATATCATATCTGGTCTATTACAAGTCCATTACAGCTTATGGGACTTGTAATAGATTAAACCGGATAACGGCTATGTTTACGAACGAGCATCCTGTCGGCCAAACTCTAACTAAGGCCTTAAGTAACCAAGAGTTGTAAACATCAGTAGGAAAGGAGTATCAACCCATAACACAAGCAAGATGTGTGTCCATGTGCGTTTGTATGTGTGTGCTAATGTTTGTATGTGTGTGGGTGTGTGTGTGTGTGTGAGTGTAAGCAGCGACGGCTCGTGGAGGGAGTTACGGTGGGGCAGGAGGGTGGGGAGGGGGAGGGGCAGGGTGGAGGTTGCTAAAAACCGGCATATGGATAATTGCAGGTAAGTAAACAATTTAATTAATAAAACGAATTTCGTAGCTCGCACTGCATTGCATTTTGCGATGCAAGGCGCACTAAGAAATTCGTTTTATTAATTAAAGTGTTTACTTACCTGCAATTATCCATATGCCGGTTTTTAGCAACCTCCACCCTGCCCCTCCCCCTCCCCACCCTCCTGCCCCACCGTAACTCCCTCCACGAGCCGTCGCTGAGTGTAAGAGGGGGAGCTACATTTAGATGACCTGATATTCCAGCAGTTGGGAGGAAAATGGTCAGATTTTTAACAAGGCACAAAATCATAAAATAGATAAAAATGTACATATCTGACTGCTTATGGTCTATAATTAAGCAGGCACTTGTGTAGAATATTGGGATCATTATTGACGAAAATGAATATGTCTAACCAACGTAGCATACCTAATTAATTCCTCAGCATGAGCTCCAATTTGTATAGCGGTAGTGTGTCTGGAGTTAACACCCACCACAGCTATTAAGCTGCACTAGTGGGATGCCCTGGACATAGGGTCGAAGCAAAATATCAGACACTACATTCAGATGTCTGTTAAAAAGGTTTATTAAACATTTGCCAAACTTTGAACACTGAACGCTTGGATAAGTAAAATGCACAAATTACTAGTAAAAGTTAATGCTTTCGAAACATCTTAATTATTTTTTTCCTGCCTGCTCTGCCATGATGAATCTGAGAGTGGGAATGTCATCATACTGGAAGGTTTGGTGGGATTTGTCAGTTTAGCCTTCAACCCACACTAATCTGGCGATGGTGCAAGGGTGCCTGCATTGGCGCTAGGCAACTAATTGTAGCACCATCGCAAGGGAAAACACAGGGGTGCGCTGTATTGTTGTAAGTATGGCGCTTCCCTGCATTTTAGAAATGTCGGAGCGAGGTGCTGACATTTTCTTGTACATATACCCCCTTGTATCAAGCCATACTGGTAGGGGGGGCGCTCACAACTCCACAACAAGCTCCTTAATAAAATCCTCATTGAAAGACCTTTTCTCTTCTCGTCACCTGCTTCAATTTTACTCACAGCGGATGTATATGAAGGGTTTCAGGGACTAACAAGGTCCACCGTCCACTGTCCGTCGGGCTAAGGACAGGCCTTTAGCGAGGAAAGCGGGGCGACAATGTGGTGACAAATATCACTTGTTGTTTCCCTGTTCTTTCACTTTGATAGTGCAGGCCTATAGAAAACATAGCCAACTGGGAAACTGACCTTTATCAGTGTTTACCAAAATTATGTTGTTATAGGGAACAAAAAAATTGCTTTAAGTCGTTCGGTATTTATTGGCTCATAAATGAAATAAACTACATCCTATCTCATTTGGCTTTTTCACAAACTGTAAAAACGTAAGATCACACCTCGTAGTATAATTTTATTGAATTTCTTGTGATACGAAGCTGCATATTTGGCCCACGTGGCTTATATAAAAAAATTAAAGTGGAAGCAGAAGGAAGGGCTTCCCAGAAAGGGTTGAACAAAACGAAGTTCACATAACTGCCAGAAAAATTACACTTTTGCTAGATTATTAGATTTACAAACTGCATGAGTGTCGTTACATGTAATTCCATTTAAACAGTTAGTATGTTTGCAAATATCCTTTAAAAGTATTTGTAAGCGATATGTATTTAGAGAGCAGGAGAAAGAAGGAGAGAGAGTGAGCGAGAGAGGCACACTATCTTGTACGCCGCTATACCTGAGTCTCCTCACTGCCCAATCAGAGAAGATAGGTTTCACTAAATGTACTTTGTGTTAGCTTTGCCGGAGCTGCAAAGTAGACCTCATGAAGAAAGTGTGAGACACCTTATTTCCAACAAATGAAGAAGGCAGTGATAAACACAAGGAGATGAAGAATGAAGTCTAGATAAATTAGAAAATCGTATTGTCAAGGAATGATATCTCAAGAAGTTGGTGCCAGCGCAAGATTTCAATATGTGCACTTTTTACAAATTCTGGAGGAAGAAAATGTATAACATGTCAAATTAAAAGGCTCTTCAGCATTTCAGATTTCTAATATAGAAGTCCTCAGTGAATATTGATGTTGAAAGCTCCTCAGGGGGCATATTTACAAGGGAATGGCAAAGCGTGGAGTTAAGCACACATTGCTAACGGCATGCTCCGCCATTCTGAAAATGCAGATATGAGCCATGTTCACAAGCATGCAGTGGACCCCTGTGTTTCCCCTAGTGCTGTTGTTAAAGCTAGCTACCTAGCGCCAACACAGGCACCCTTGCATCATAGTGCAAGGGTGTCTGCGTTGGGGGGAACGATTATTTATGTGCAGGAAGGTGTCCAAAATCGTGAATTGTAACTTCTGGGTGTGCTTTTTCTATGTGTGCAGCACACACAGAAATTGCAAATCGTCATTTTTTTAAATGATTGTTTAGGTGCAGGAAGGGACACCTTTCTGCACATGAACAGTCATTCATGGTGATTTGCAGTTTCTGTTTGTGCTGCACAATACAGCACACATAGAAAAAGCAAAAACAAGGAGAAATTAAGCATTTCTCCTCGTATCGCCATATTAAGAGAAGGTTTTCCCTGGTCTTAATTTTGGAGCTGACTCCTAGTCTCTGTCTCCTCTTTACGCCACCCTTGTAAATATGGGGTCAGCACCAAAACCAATGGGTGTTGCCGCGGAACGCCCACCGCAACACCTGTTTCACGCCCCTTTTACTCTGTAGGGTGAAAGGGGGCCTTATTTACAAGGTGGCGTTAAGCCACTTTGACTGGATTAATTCCACCTTGTAAATAAGGCAAAGCGTTTATCGCCACAGGAAAGTCACAAAAATTGACGTTCCTATGGTGATTGTAAATATGCCCCCAAGTGCCTAAAGACCAAACACAATTGACCGTTGAGTGCTCGTGATATGATCAATCCAAGGTACTGGGTTCCAGCTCAAAACTCTACAGTTGGGTTTTGAAACTTCTATGATACTCAACATAGTCCGGTGTGATAAAGTTAATGCCTGTATCTTATGAGTGTTCCATATGGTCAATCGGGGTTCATGTAATACCCTTTGCAAATTTTGAAAAATTCGAAGGCAGGACATTAAAGTGCTTCAAAATCAATTTCTAGGTAACGCGCAAACTCAAAACATGAGTGTTACAAAAACTAGCGTAATGGTTTCCATGGGACTGAATGACATCTTACTAAAAAATGGGAAAGTGCTGGTTGTAGGTAAATGATGCCCTTATTATACCAATTCTGTGTCATTTTCACATTGAATCCTTTATGCCCACAGATTTTCAGACAATATTTATTTTTGACATTAGTAACATTTTAATAAATTACAAAAATCTGGATCAATTATGTTTTCAAAACAGAAGGCATACTTTGAGGCATGCAGCCAGCAGAGAGGTTAAAATTGAATACTCTCTTCCTGCATGGGAAAAGGGTTGTCAAATATTTGTGAAAATTTATTTTAAGTATAGCTAACCAATCCCTAATTGCAACTTGCTTTTTTGCACAGGTTGAGGCACTACATGATTTTGAGGCAGCCAATGCAGATGAGCTCAACTTAAAACGAGGCGACGTTGTGCTAGTCATCCCTTCAGAGGCGGAATCTGATCAGGTAATGCAAGAGCATCAACAATGCAGCACACACGTAGGGATTGGTTGGGGCAGAATCATATTTATTTATTCTCAGAAGACTCTACCACTATATGCTCTAACACAATAGGGGATTTTAAACGAGACCTAATTCTATGCTGAAGCCCCAGCAAAGTTCTAGAAATCCTGCTGACAGCTATAGGGTAGCAAAACACTGTAAGCCCGCTTGGCGAAAACTTGAATGTAAAATGTTGATCACTAGATATGCAATGGGTTCTCAAGAAAAAGTGGTAACCCTATCCCATTAGGAAACACATTCCTACATATAATGTTCTCTGTTTATTTTTATTTTTTTTAAATTTTTGAAAACCTTTATTCAGAGCAGAGCACACAGCTATTCAGCCTGACATCCCGGAGGCAAGGCAGCATGGGTAACAGGAGAGCAATAGTGCAAAAAGATCCAAACATAATCGTCAAAGGTTATTTTTATATTAAGGTAAGAATGCAACAAAGAGCGCCCGGGGGCGCGAAAATGGCAATAGAGTCAATATGAATCAGGGCGTCAGGGACGGGTAGGGGAGGAAAATCAGGGAAGCGGTCATCCAGGAGGGGATGTCAGAATGGGAAGGAGGGGGGGGGAGGACAACAGGAGAATGCAATACATCAGAGCTCAGTTGGTGTTACAGGTCAGGGCGGCACATGATCGTCCAGAGAGACTGGTTCAGGTGGCAAGCACACATCTCCCCTATATTCATTCCAGGCCCCCCACACTTTATTCCAGGTTTGAGGTCTCCCTCTTGCCACATAGACTGTCTTCTCCCGGAACATGCACCAGTCCATGTTAGCTTTCCATTGTACCACCAGGGGGGCCGTGGACGCACCCCACTTCTGAGCAATGTCCCTTTTGGCCACCATGTTCCCAAGGGTCACCCACCTAGTCTGCGCTACGCTGTGGTCAGAAGGTTCCCATACGTTCAGAAGGCATCTACGAGCTTCCGCGTGAGCAATCACGCCAGTAACTTCTTCCATGATTCGGTGCACCCTCCTCCAGTAGGAGGCTATTACGGGGCATTCCCAAAGGATATGTAGGAAAGTGGCGAGGGCCCCGCAACCTCTGCGGCAGAGCCCGTCAGGCGAATATCCCATGTGCATCAATTGGGGCCCCGTCACATACACCCGGTGCAAGATCTTGAACTGCACGAGGCGGAGACGGGAGGAAATTGCAACCTCTTTAGGGGAGGAAATTGCGCTTTGCCAATCTTCATCATCGAGTTCCAGGCCATCCGCCACCCACTGGTCCCGCAAGCCAAGAAGGAGATCTGTGTACACGTTTTTCAATTTTTTATATGACAGGGAAATCGCGCTATCCGGCATGTGGCCATCCAGTATACTGTCCTCCAGAGGGGAACTTTCCGGAATGTCGCCGTCTGGCGGTGTAGCCGAGAGCAGCGCATGCCTCAGCTGGGCGTAACGGAAAAACTCTGTCGCACCCAGTTGGTATTCAGTTTGCAGCTGGGGAAAGGTCTTAATCGTGCCCTTGGAAAGCATGTCCTCAACTCTGCTGATTCCGATGAGGTCCCATTTATCAAACCCCTTGGTGTGCCACAGTCTACCCAGGATGTCCGAATCAAAAAGGGGAGTGAACCTAGTTAGTCTGCCTTGCCAACCCTGCGCCTTGGTGACCGCCCGCCATATGTGGACCGCCGTCCGTGTAGGGCCCGTCAACCGCCGGTCGAAGGACTTCGAGTATAGGGCCCGATAATAGTTGCCGTCGCCCAATAACAACCTATCCATGGCATAGCCGGGACTACCCACAGGGCCGTAGAATCCATGGTTGAGGGCGGCGAGTTGAGAGGACCAGTAGTAGCGGCGCACGTCCGGGAGGGCAATGCCGCCGTCATACCACGGAAGCGTGAGTTTATGGATGGCAACACGAGGCCGACCATCCCAGAGAAGGGTTCGCAGGAGGCCTTCGAGGTCTCGGAAGTAGCGCGCCGGGATCGGATCTTGGGCGTTCTGCAGGGCATACAAGAATCTGGGCAGGGACACCATCTTGAACAACGCAGCACGGCCAAGGAGAGAGAGTGGGAGCCTACGTCAGCTGTCTACATCGCGTTGCAGACGCTGGAGAGGAGGAAGTAAGTTGAGGTCATACCGTAACTTGGTATTGCCAGAGATGTGGATGCCCAAATACTTGAAGCTACGTACGGCAATCTGAATGTTGCAGCCCCTGGGAAGTCGTGGAGTATCTCCTTTAAGGACGTATAGGGACGACTTGACCCAATTTATAATCAGTCCCGAATAACGTCCGAAGAGTCTAAGTACGTCACAGGCCACGATGAGGGACTTGCAGGGGGAAGTCAAATAAAGTAAGATGTCATCGGCATACAAGGACACCCTGTCTTCAAAACCAGGGGCCCAAGGAATACCGTGTAAATCAGGATGCACACGCAGTAAGGCTGCGAGCGGTTCAAGGGCCAAGGCGAACAGAAGGGGCGACAGGGGACAACCCTGTCTGGTGCCCCGATGTAAAGGGAATGGCGTCGACAGGCGGCCGTTGACCGTGACATTGGCCATCGGTTCAGCGTATAATAGCTTCACCCAGCTCACAAAAATTGGCCCAAAGCCAAGTTTGGACAGCACTGCCCAGAGGTATGGCCACTCGAGAGAATCGAAAGCCATCGTGGCGTCGAGGGACGCGAGGACAGCTGGCTCGTCGAGGGTGTGGGCTCTAGCCATGACACCATGAAGGCGCCGCAGATTGAGGGCGGTGTTGCGGTGGGGGATGAAGCCCGACTGGTCAGGGTGGACGAGATCGCCAATGACACCAATCAGCCGGCTGGCAAGCAACTTGGCAAGGACCTTAGGTTCCACATTCAGGAGGGAAATAGGGCGGTACGATCGGCAAACATCTCGTGGTTTACCCTCTTTGTGGATGACCACAATAGTAGCCAACCTCTGATCCAGGGGGAGACGGCCCCTCTCGAAGGATTCTAGGAACATTTTCCGCAGGTGCGGAGACACCGCGTCCGGGCAGATTTTATACAGTTCAACCGGGATGCCGTTAGGCCTGGAGGCCTTACCAGAGCGTAGGGAACGGATCGCCAGAGCAATCTCGTCAGCGGTGATCTCCCTATCCAAGTCCGCGCGTTCGTCCTCGGAAAGGCAGGGAAGTTCAATACCCGAGAGGAAAGCCGACGAGTCCGCCTCCGAAAAGTCCAAAGCGTAACTAGCAAAGGAGCCGACAATGGCATCCGGGTCCGTGAGGACCACTCCGTCGTCCCCCAAGAGTTCAGGCACCACTCGGCTGACCATCTCCCTCCTGTCCAACCAAGCCAGCAACTTCCCAGCCTTGTCGCCCACATCATAGACACGGCCCTGCTGCTCTCTAGCCAGAGTGAGTGCTGCATTCGTGGCAAGATCGTGGTATTCCGCTTGCTTCAGCGAGAGGGTATGCAAAATCGAGGGGTCTGGCTCGGGTCCCAGCTGGGACTCGAGACTCAAGACCTCTTGCTCAACATTCAGCAAGTCGGAATCCCTATTCCGACGGGCCTCCGCAATGAGCGCCTGGGCTTCACCCCTGAGCACCGTCTTAAAGGCTTCCCACAACGTAACGGCCGATCTAACCGAGCCCATGTTTTCGACGAAATAAAGGTCAATGGCTTTGGCTAGGAGGGAGCGGGTCTTGATGTTGCGGAAATACCACGGATTGACCATAGCCGGTCGCTCCGACAAGACCACGCCAAAGTCAAATGAGACCCACAACGGGGAGTGATCGGAAATGCCCCGCGCCAAGAAGCGGGCTTCGGAAACGGCCGATGCGTGCGATGCCAGTGTAAGGATGTAATCAATGCGGGAAAGGCTCCCATGCGCACCCGAGAGAAAGGAAAATGGACGGAGTGTCGGGTGTAGAAGACGCCAGCCGTCCACCAGGCCCATAGACTCAAGGAAGGAGGGCAGCCACATCTGCGAGCTACGCAGGCCCCGAGACGGTTGGCGATCAAGCAGACCAGAACAAACCGAGTTTAAGTCCCCTCCCACTATTAACAGGCCAGCCGGCATAGACAAAATGGCACCACCAAGGTCCTGAAAGGTACTGGATTGCAACCCAGGGGGGACGTACACAGAAAACAACGTAAGGGAATGCCCTTCCCATCTTCCCGCCACGGCAGCGTAACGCCCCCTGTCATCAATCATGGTGACATCTATTTCTAAGGGAAGGGACGCGCGCATAAGGATACCCGCCCCCCGGGATCCGGAAGAGAACCCCGAATGAGCCACCATTTTGTAGCCTTTGCGATTCAATGCTTTACACGTATTCCCCACCAAATGTGTCTCTTGAAGGAGGACAATATCAGGCATGTGACGTTTGATCAGTTGTATCACCACCCCTCTTTTGACTCGGTCTCCCAACCCGTTAACATTCCAACTGAGAATCCTTAACTTTCTACCCCCCATCACCCCGCAGCCCGCCCCACCCAGTCCCGCAAGACACCCATATCAAATACAGTTCAGGAGCATAAAAGACCCATTGCCAAACATAGGAAAGAAAGGAAAAACCAGCAAACAAGATAACTCTCCCCAACACAGCCCCCACCCTGCACCCCTGCATCAGACTAAAAAGCCCTCCCAACCAGCAGTGTGCCTGTCGCCCCATTAACTAATCTACGAAAGACCCAGAGGAGTAAGGAATCTCCATGAATACGCCCCACCACCCACCATGTAAGCGAAGGAGAGTCAGTTCTGTTACGAGTACCAGCTGCGGCAGTCATTCGAGGCGGGGGTGCCACCAGCCCCGCACTTAGTCTCGTTGTTCCGCTCCACCAGAGGCGCCTCCACCATTATCTTCATGTTCATCCCGACGAGGCAAGACAGTGTCCAACCATTCACTGACGTTTTCAGGGAAGTCAAAGAAAAGGGCACGTCCCTTATGCTCAACACGAAGTTTAGCGGGGAACACCATTGAGTATTTGAGATCCATATCCCTGAGACGCCTTTTCACTCCCGCGTAGCTCTGGCGTTGGCGCTGTACCGACCTGGTGAAGTCCGGATAGAAATGCACCTCCGCATTCTGGTATTGGAGTGGCCCATGCGATCTAGAAGCTTGTAGGATCACATCCCGATCTCTAAAGTTGAGGAGGCGCGCCACAATCGGCCGTGGCGCCACCCCTGTCTTCGGCGGGCCACCCGGTACTCGGTGGGCACGTTCCACCGAGAAAAAGTTGCTCAGTCCAGAGGGTGCCAAATGGGTTTTAACCAAGTCCTCCACAAACAGGTCCGCCGCTGCATCTTCGGATCCCTCTGGTACGCCGACTATACGGACGTTCTTACGCCTGGCTCGCCTTTCAAAGTCCTCCAGCCGCCTCGAGAATAGATCAGTGGTCATCCGCAGATTGCGGACCTCAGTCTGCAGCTCGGAAACATCGGAGGTCAGGCTGGAGGTCTTAATATCTAGCGCCTTCACATGCTCGTTGGTCTTGCCCAAGTCGGCCCTTATAAGAGTAATGTCAACGGCCATTGAGTCCACTTTGTGATTCAGAGTGTCGTGCCGCTGTTGCATGTCGGCCCGGAGACTCGTGATGGCACCCATGATGTCAATGAGGGTAGGGTCCGATCCGTCCGGCGAGCTCGTCGATGGGGGCCCTTTAGACACGGCCCCCGATGCAGGCGGTGACTTTAGGTTCACATAGCGCTCGATGCGATTCTGCTGCGTTTGCGACTTGCCCCGGCCACCTTTGTTCGATGCCCTGTCCGGATCGCCTCTGCCCGCCATGATGAGTTGGAGAGAACAAAGGCAAGGCGCCCCCAAGTCCGGGTCCGAAGCCAAAGGGCAGGCAGGGCCGGGGAGACAAGACCAGGGTGTAGAAGGCGCAAGCTGGAAGACTATCACTCCGCCAGTTAGGGCGTCAGGCGGTCACTACGCAGTCCAATCGTGTGAAGTGGCGAAGTCCGGAGGGACAATGGCACCGTCACGGAGCGGAGTTCAGCTCGACGTAACTCTGCACAGGAATCACCGATTTGGAAGCCGATTGCAGTCCCCGCCTCAGCAGACCACCAGCAAGAAAGTTCCACCAACGTGGATCAGGATTTCAAACAGGATATTTGCGGTGGGTCGGACGGTCCACGGAGCTCCGAGCTTACGCGGCCATCTTGGTTGCTCGCGAAGCTCCTCCCCTGTTCTCTGTTTATTAACATTCTTTCTAAAATATACTTTTTCCTTTTGTAATGATGATTAATGTTCTATTTTTCTGTTAATGTTAAGTTCAATGGAAAACTAACTTAAAAATTTCCAAAATCTGGCAAAAGATTAAAACAACTCTTCCTCCATGAAAAAATTCCTCATGTATAGACAACAGTTGTATGTGAAGATATCAAGTAGAAAAACATCAAGAGCCAACATATTGAAGTTTAAATATTGAGGATGACAGTTTTGAGGCGATAAGTGCATATAGGTAAGAACAGATTTACAATTTTTAACTGCACATCTTCGTACCTTGAATATATTTATTTTATCAAGGCATATGTTAGACCTGTCATCCTTAGGATGAACTTCTCCAAACCTTTTGCCTGCATACCTCCAGTTTTTGATGTATCTTTAGGTCTCGCGTAGTCATGCAGCCCGAAAGCGCTGCCATCGCTTTGCGAGGCATGTAGTATACACTATAGCTGGGGGAAAATCTGCCCACTTTCCATCTATAAGTTTCATTGACTTCCATTATAAATTGAGCATTCTGATTGGTTTTTAGGTTCTTGGTCCCGCCTCCTGACAGCCATGTCGTCATTAGTATTCTTCCGAGGCTATCAGCCCTTTTACTGTTAAAACCGTTTTGTTCCCATCTCTCTAACCCTTCCCTCCTGCAGTACCCGTGATGTTATGAGAGGGTCCCAATTCAAAGTTTTGTTAAAGACATTTCCCAAGTAATTAAAATTTTGAACTTTTTCGATAACCAAGTTATCCACAACAAATTTACGGGTTTTGGTCTTATTTGGGCCACAGACCATTGTGAATGATTTTGTGAAGTTTGCCTTTAGGTCTAAACCCAGCATAAATTCATTAAAAGCGTTCAAGCATATTTGCATACTATTTGCAGTCAAAGTTATTAACACAGTATCATCTGCGTAAGACAATAAAGGTATGTATTTGCCATTAATTTTAGAAACCTTTTTCCATCAAGAATTTTTCTAAACCATTTGTATAAACTAAAAGCAAAAAAGGGGCCAAAATACAGCCTTGGCGAACACCTTCCGTTGTTGGAATGGGCCCTGTCTTTTTGCCCCGAGGCCCATATCGAATGGCCACGGAGGTAGCAGCATGTAATCTACGTAGCAAAGTGACCAACGGTTCCTCAAAGCCCATAGACTTCATTAGTAGCCACAATTTCTTCCTGCACACAGTATCAAAGGCGCTGGATAAGTCCATAAAGGCCAGGTGCATAGAGACACCCCTGGCCTTTATGTACTTACCCATAATCAGGGCCAAATTGAGATACTGCTCCGTTGTTCCTCTACCATTTCTGAAGCCATATTGTGAATCCACAATGAGGCCAGAAGAGTTTTCCCATGTCTCTAGGCGAGCCAATATTACTCTCCCCAATAGCTTGCAAGATGCATCTATTAGGGAGATTGGCCTGTAACAACAGGGATCTCTTTTTTAAAAATTGGCACTGCTACTTCCTCTTTCCATGATGATGGAATGCGCCCCACAATAATTGCCTAAAAAACATTAAGCAGTAGAGGTACCCAAACTACAGGATTATTTTTAAACAAGTCCAAGGGTACAGCATCAGGGCCTGGTGCCTTAAGTGACATACCTCTTCTTAAGGCCTCCTCCACTTCACCTAAAGTGAGCGAGAGGCTAAGCTGTTGTGCAGTCTCAATATTAAGATGGATTTCGTCCTCACTTTCGTTTGTCAAAGTAATACCATTTGGATTAAAAATCCTGGAGTAATGGGACTCCCAACCCCTATTTTTCTTTGCACTCAGCTTGCAAAGCTTGTCATAAAGTGTCTCCCGTCTCCATCCGAAGACTTACTATGCACAATAAATCCATTCTCGGACAATAGACTGTTGAAGTTTTGATCAGAATTCATATGTTACCTTGTTAAATTGCGGTATATTAGTGCTCCCTTAACTGCTGAGATTTTTAAGGTGAGGGTGAAGCTTTTTCTTATGTTAGTACATGCTCAACTTTCAATCATTTATTGCAATGAGAAATATTAAAATGTATAATACCTCACATTTCTTGACAAACGAATTTCTTGGTGACCCCTGTGTATGCATGAGCACTCACTGGCTGGCCCCAATTAACACCATCTGATTAGCCGGTTTTCCTCTGCACCGCATCAGACACCGAAAAGGGAATACATTGCATTTAATTAATGCTTCTCAGTGACACTGATCGGAGGCTATGTTTAAGGACAGTGAGGGAGAGCGCACCATGTTTGTTTTTTCCATCTTTGGTGGTGGTGCTGCTGTGATGGGGTGGTGGTGCTGCCGTGATGGGATTGTAATGGGGGGGCGACCGGTGAGGGAACAGCTCTGCCCCTAATGTTAGTTTAATTCATCATCACAGACTTTAATTTCAAGTGAGCCGTCAGGTGCCGCAATTAAACAATACTATAGAATGTAGCTTGGGCTATGGACGCATGTCCAGAGCTTGTTTAATTTGTAGATTTATACAGCGCCGCTTAGCCCTGGTGAGGGCAACCAGGCGCTATACATGGGCACAAGGAGGTTGCTATACATGGGCACAAGGAGGTTAAGTGAATTGCCCAGACTCACAGGATGTTGCAAGATTCGAACCGGGATCCCTGGATCCGTAATCGTCAGCTCTGGCCGCTGCGCCATGCCCCATCCTTTCAGCTGTACTACCCCAAATAATTGTAAAAAAATTTGAGGAAAGTGCCCGATCATAAATGGTGTGAGTGTCATTGCAGGGTTTGGAAAAGCCACTGCGCATAAAATGCAGAATTTGCTAGTACCAATTTTTTTGGGGCGGCGTTAGAAATACTTTCTCATTTAAATCGACTGATATTTTTAATATGCACAATGTCTTTCTGTTTCTTTTTCTACAAATATGGTGATATCAACACACTGTGCTGACTGGAATGAGTGCTCAGTGAAAAGGCTTTTTTCTTTAATTATTTAAAAAAAAGAAATCTTCCTCTTATTCTGAAGGTTTTGCTTTTAGCAGCAATGCCAGTATGACACTCCAAGTTACATTCTATCGGCTGTGGCACTCCTTTCTTTATCCATTAGAAGGATGAATAGAGGAGTCTGCCCTCCTGGTCCACGATTCTGTGCTCTGAGGATTGCACACTAGCCTCAGTAGCACGTGCTCAACCCACTGAGTCTCTGTAGGGGACCCGCTCTTGTTTGAAATTTGGGTTGCATCGTCTTTATGCTGCTATAACCCGTTCTCCAGGAATTATGCGTTTGTGATGTGCAATGAAAAGTAAATGATAGATTAAATGAAATTAAATGCAAATTTGAACCTCTGACAGCTAGTTAGTGAGATTATGCAGACCTTTCGCTGATTGACGATGCGGAAATAATATTGTGCGCTACACGAGCACCCGTAGACAATAATATTTTTTTCAAATCTTGTGCTTTCAGTGATATGACCACCGAAGGCCCTGATTTTATATTAAAAACAGAGCTTTTGACTGTACCATTGCCTGCCGAAAGGCAATATTTCTCTCCATGTGTTCCCATACCTGGCATGTCATGCAATTTGGTGCTTACTTTCCCTCCATTTGAAAGAATAGTAGATGTTTCAGCACCCAGGCTAATGTGCTGCATAGCTAAATACATATAAGATCCCATGGGCGAGACCGATTGCATTGCAAATGCTTGTTTTGTTGGCCTTAGGACTCTGAGCACTTTATCACTGCTGACCAGTGCTAAGGCGCATGCTCTTCTCCTCTAAGCATTGTGAAATTGATGCATACCTGATTGGCATATTTAGTTTACTTATAACTCCCTAGTAAAGTGGTGTACCATATGCCCAAGGCCTGTAATCTAAATGCTACTAGTGAGCCTGCAGCACTGGTTGTGCCACCCAAACAAGTAGCCTTTCAAACCTGTGTGTGTAGTTTCCAGTGTGCAGTTTACGTCCACTTTGACTTGGCATTAAAAATCACTTGCCAAGCCTGAACTTCCCTTATATTACACTTAGGTCAACCCGAAGGTAGGCTCTAGATAGCCCTATGGGCACAGTGCTGTGTAACTGAAAGGAAAGGTAGGACATGTACTTTCAAGTTCTACATGTCCTGGTAGTGACAAACTGATAAATTAGTTTTTCATTACTGTGAGGCCTACTCCTTTCATAGGCTTTGATGATCTCTGCCACCGAGCTAGTTTGTGGAGTCAAGCATTCTAGCCACATCACACGCATGTAATGAGAATTACATTAGTTTACAGTAAACGCCAAATTAAATTAAACCTTGTCTGCATCACACTCAAATCCATGTACATGCAAAAGTTATCCTCCTGATCAGCTACTCTAAATATTTTTGTGGGGGCATCAAAACAATCCTCGAGCAAAGAGGTGTGAATTTTCCAAACCAAGAAGTTTAAATCCCAAAAGACCAGCCTGTATTATCAAAAAAGCACAAAACATTCCCTTACAACATTGTTTGTTTGATTCTGGGCTTAGTTACTACTGTCATTCCGCTTGTTTTATGAGCAGGTCAGCCTTGCTCATAGAACAAGCTTCGCTAACTAAAGAAAGCGAGCCCAGATTTTAAAAACGGTGTTGCTTGGCTAACACCAGCACCAAAGAAAATGGCACTCAAGCAGCAGCTCTCTCTGCTGCAACTCTTGGCTAACCAGGGGGGTCGGAGGAAGACCTTTGGGCCACATGAGAAGGTGATCTGAGCCGCCAGTGGCCAGTGGGACGTACTTTGAGATCCATTTCTGTAGCCAGTCCATGCGCCATCATGGTCGGCCGGAACATGCAAATATGTGCCGGTCTGGTGCGACCAGATTGCCTGTGCCTTACCTTGACAAGGATTGTGGTTGCTGCTTTACCAGGACTCACACTTCAGTCAACCAGTAACCCAATTTCTTACATTATGGATGTAAACAATATGGGGTTAGTGGACTAGTAGTAAGATTAAGAGATTAATGGTATGGGGTAAGAGGTCATGGGTAACGGGATTATGGGGTTTTAAGTGGTGAAAAGGATATATATGTTTGTGTGTGTACATATATATAGATAGATAGATAGATAGATAGATAGATAGATAGATAGATAGATAGATAGATAGATAGATAGATAGATAGATAGATATTTAGATAGATAGATAGATAGATGGATAGATAGACAAACAGTTGGATAGATCGATAGATAGCTAGCTAGATAGACAAACAGATAGTCGGATAGACAGACAGACCGATGGATAGACAGACGGATAGATAGATAGATAGATAGATAGATAGATCGATAGATAGATAGATAGATAGATAGATAGATAGATAGATAGATAGATAGATAGATAGATAGATAGATAGATAGATAGATAGATAGATAGATAGATAGATAGATAGATAGATAGATAGATAGATAGATAGATAGATAGATAGATAGATAGATAGGCAGGCAGGCAGGCAGGCAGGCAGGCAGGCAGGCAGGCAGACAGACAGACAGACAGACAGACAGACAGACAGACAGACAGACAGACAGATAGACAGAGATCTGCCATTTATTGCTATTGTCGAGTGTGGGGAGAGTCATCACATAACAAGTGAAATCATATTGAAAAGGCCTAGAGACTATCAGGACAATTATTCACCGACATAAAGTCACTGTTCTATGCAGTCTGTAAGACAGAAAAATTTATTTTCTCATGTCAATTTTGCTATACTGTTGTCATTACATGGATTTTGACTTTTGTACCTTAAATGGGATTGTATTAGGACATCACTTCTAAATAGCATGTTATTGTTTCGATTCCCACTTATTTCCACAGCCATGGCATAAAAAAGGACAAATTCCATGGGCCTGATTCACAAAAGTAATGTGAGACAAAATCCTAATTTTATGACTTTCGTTATTCACAAAAGGAATTTAGAAGTAGTAAAGTTATACCTTACTACTCTAAATGCCTTTTGTGAATACCGAAAGTCGTAAAGTTAGGATTTTGTCTCAGTTTAGGAGTAGTAAAATTAGAAATCCTAACTTTACTACCCCTAAATGCCTTTGAGAATACCGAAAGTCGTAAAGTTAGGATTTTGTGTCAGATTACTTTTGTGAATCGGCCCTTTTATTACTACCATAGTGCACGGAAGCATAAGGCTGGCCTGGGACATGCATTAATATGAAAAACATTCATGTCAAACTGTGCAGTGTAATCTGATAGGTAACAAACCTCTTGTCAATATTGATATTCTTGCTCATACATGCTTCCGGTGAGTATGACTTCCCTTTCCAGTTTTCTAGTCTCAGTGATAGGCTCAGATGGTCTCCTACAAATATTCGTTTATGCAGTAATTGAAACTGTCTGCGCTCAGTGTACATTCAACACATCATGGAATGGAAGCCCTGCATAATTTAATAGTGGTGTCGTTTTTGGACAAGTAGAGTGTTTCGAGAAAACATTAGAAATCATTACTCTTCTTGGCCTGAGTGATTTGCAGCTCGTTTTTACTAAGAACATTTTTATGTGTGTCTGTGCTGTGAAAGTGCTTCCTAATAAGCTTGACAGTGTGATGGAAGGCAGCGGCTCAACATTCATTGGACATAGAGCTTTCCACAGTCATTTTTACAAACAGATTAAAAAAACGCAAACAACGAAACTGCAGTGTGGTACAACTGCCATTCTTTTAAATGTCCTTGTTTACTTTGTCTGGTCAGCTCTAGGGTAAAACCACACCTGGAGGCAGGCGAGGGTACCATCAGCAGCAAATGCTGCCTCCCTGCAAGAAGGGGGAGATAAAATGAATTGTGTTTAGGACAATAAAATATATTTCCACAGGCAATTCTGGCTTCATGTTGCCATGAAAAAATTGATTTCTATTTTTAATATGGCCTTCCAATGGAACAACATGCTGCTTTGTAGGAAAAGGCCAGACAACTAAACATTTCTTCTTACCTTGTTCAAATTGTCTTCATTTTATGCAGCATGGGCTGGTTTAAATTTGCAGTTCGGGACTTGTTGGGGCTGAAAGCCCTCTGCATGCTTTTCAGAGCTGTGCTGCTGTGACTGGTGCTGTTTCCCTATTCTTTTATCCTGTGTTTCTTGAGTGAGCTCAACTATCTTGTACCCATTTGGGGTTCACAGCGTTAAACGACTAAATATCATAGAGCTGTAGTCTGAGCTCCAGGGGTCACCCAAAAGGGAAGTCGTCTTTTCAGAGATTGGCTACTGCCCTCTCTAGGTAGGCTCAGAGACACTGGCCATGGTGGCATCATGATGAAAGTGAAGTTACAGGTCTCCCACCGTAAAATATCTGAAAAGTCTCTCTGAACCAAGGTCCCTAACCTTCATATAAGGGGAATGCATGGAGCGTGGATGTACATACTTGTGTGTGTTTGTGGATAAGTCTGAGGTCGGTATGCATGTCTAATTAAATGCATGGTGCAGTTTATCGATGAAACATTTAAAATGGTGGTTGGCTCAGTGTTCATCTATCAATTGTAATCTTGGAGCCTGCAATTTCTACCTCAGACCCTCCAGTTCCTATTGCAGTTGTTGAAGGATTTGGACATCTTGTCTGAAGCTTATACACATTCTCTCAGAACAAGCTGAAAGTGGCCCAGGGGAACATATAAAGGATCATGTTCCCTACATGCATTGATTATACAGTATTCACACCCTCTGGGATTGGAGTATTCCCCCCAAAAATCAAACGTTGCGAAAGAGCAACTAATTATATACAATGGGGGCCTGTTTATGAGTCTGTTTGAGTCACTGTAGCACCACGCAACAGGTGCAAAAGCTAGACAAACCTTAAGACAGGTTTTTTAAGCTACGCATTGGCACTTTGTGTGGCTCTGAGTGGCTCCAAGAATCTGAAGTAATTCAACGAAGCACAAATCACTGCATTTCGTTACTCAGCCCATGGGCATTCGTGTGGGTGTTTCCACTTATATCCCGCTGATTTTGGTGCATCCCCAGATATACAAGAACTTGTAAATCTGAGGATGTGCTAAAATCTTTCACTTTCCAATGGGAGGCGTAACAAGAAGAAATATCCATCATTTCTCCTCATTTCTTCTTCTTTCCATGTGTGCTCTATTCCGTACCACACATTGAAAGAGGAATATGCCTCCCAGGATTGTTTTTGTGCAGGAATGTGCCCCTTCCTGCACACAAACATTCCCGCATGCAACGCAGGCACCCTTGCACCGTTTTACAAGGTTGCCTGTGTTGGCGCTAGGCTGTCCATTGTGTACCAGTGCATGGGAAAGGACAGCAGTGCGCTGCATTCCATTAAATACGGCACATTCCTGTCCTTTCCTTGTCACACAGTGCAGTGCAGCAAGGTGACTTGCTGCGCTGCACTACGTCTCAAAGCTCATAAATGAGCCCCTGGGTACTATTCATTCATGTGCCACAAAACAGCATTAGGACGTTTGGTGACCGGCGAGCTAATGATGCTGGCCTTCATCATAATGGATACAATTGTAGAAAAACGTGTTCCTCAAGATATGTGGGCTTATTTTTGGGGAAACAATTGAATTTATCAAGGCAAAAATTACTCGAAACTAAGATGTGGAGGACTGTAAGGAGCAATGTATTCAATCAAATCTCATTAATTGAAGCAGTAACACTATAACTAATGTCTGTGGAATATGCTTAGTCACATCCACATGCCACACTTGCTTACAAATGTGTCACTAAACCCCTGCCATGCATTCACTAAGCAATCATACACCCCAGCTAAACCTCACTAGGTTATGAAAATGTACAGTGCAACCACAGTTTTCTGGCAAATTCTCCATGTAAGCAACCATACCTAGACTATTTCTGCCTAAAGCATAATTAATGTCATCCCACAGACAGTACATTTGGTAACACAAAGTACGGATATTTGGGGATTTGGTGTAAGCCTACATTGTGTGAAATAATGCATGTACCACTTTTTTCATTCGTTTTGTTTCATTGATCTAAGGATTATACTTAGTGTTTCAGCACACTTTCGCCAAGATAATTGTACTCAAGATAACCATAAGTGCCTTGACTTTCAAGCCACCAGTAGTGACAATTAATGGATATACAACTATAGAGCAAATTTAGAGCATGGTTATGATGGTGGTGGAACCGCCACCGACAGCCTGTTGGTGGCGGTTTCACCACCATCGGAAGCAAGTTTTACGACTGCCACATTACAATGGCGGTACAAACCGGTCCTCGGAAGCTTGTTTCCGGTCCAGGGAAGACATGGCTTGGCAGTTCGGGCTGCACTGTTCCCATGAGGCACAGGGTCAGACTGATTTGCATATAGCCATGTCTGAACTGGTGTGGCAGAGTGGGCTAAAGAACGGTGATGGATTCAACCCAGATCTGTTGACTGGGTGTGAGTGTTTGATTGATTCAGATGCTCCGTCCATCACCACCCCCTTTTGTACCACAATACAATGACGGGCATGTCATTGGTGGTTGGAAAGACCAACCACCACAGTTCCGACTGGCCCAATCATATCCCTACAATGGCAGCGGTGCCTACCAGGGACCGCCATAGGGATTATGATCCGGCCTGCCTTTTTCATGGCGGGTAACCTGCCATGAAAAGGCAAGTGGAAAGGGACTTTTGGGACCCGCAGATGGCCCCCTTTCCCGTGCACCCCAGATAGGCACCCCGTACATATCCCTGCACCATGTGGCAGGCACCGAATGGTGCATGACACGTAGTGCAGGGATATGTGTGGGGTCTCAGTTTTGTAGTGCGGCAGGTGATGCACAGCACAGCAGCCGCCGCAAAATAAAACATGGTCAATGCCACGGTGGCGGTCACATTATAATTGGCCCGTGGGATCGGCCCCTTGTAGGTGAACAGTCCCAATCCCCAATACGATGGCGAATGGATTGAAGTCTATCCGCCATCATAATCAGCCCCTTAAATATTTGCTTAAAATAATTAATAAAATACCATGTTTCTCTCTTCAAGCTCGGAAGTCTATACACATTTCCTGCTTTCCACTGAAGACCAGGATTCTCATGCTAAACGTATATTTATTCAGCACAATATCACTTTGAAGATCAGTTTCAGCGCATCACCAGTAGTGTATTGGCTGCTACCACTCACTCCAGTGAAGTAGTGTGGCTCACTGGTTAGAGGCGGCAGACCCGAGAGCAGAGGATGGCCCGGGACCAGGGTTCGATTCCCGGTGCGGCAGGTTTCTGGACCAGGGTCAGCGGACTCGATAATTCTCTCGCCTCGGTGCCCACTCTGATCAGCGATCACACTCGGCAACTCTGGGCATTAGATTGCCTCATCTTCACTAACGGCCCCACCAGACCGCCGGGGATGCCTGGTCTCACCCTGGAGATACCCATTAAGGGTCCATCTCTCAGGGAAGCCAGGAAGGGTTTCTCAGCGGTCGAAGCGCCTTGGGACCCTCCGGGTAAGTAGTGCGCTATATAAATGCCTATACATACATACATAATAAATGTCATTGTGTCTTAGTCAACATTCCACCATTCTCATGGAAGCAAAATCAAAAGGCTCTCTTTTAGTTTTCTAAATGTCTATTCAGGGTATTAAGAAGCATGGGATTAATTAACAGGGCTCATCACCATTGGACTATAAAGTTAGAAAGTTCTAGACCCTTGGATAAAACATAAGTGGTCAATTGGAGTGATTCATCCAATGAAACCTAAGGATAATTTTCACAGTCATTAATTCAATGTCTCTCTGTTTTCCTCCTGCAGGAAGCTGGCTGGCTGACTGGGATCAAGGAGAGTGATTGGCTTCAGTTTAAAAAGATTCCGACATACAAGGGACTTTTCCCAGAAAACTTCACATCCCGCCTAAAATAGCTCCCATCGCAGGCACAGGCCTGTTAACAGGAAGCTCTTTCAGGAGGTTTCTCTTTTGCCTCTGGGCGAAGATTGGCAATCCCTTCGCTTTACAAACTGTTAACAGTTTTGGACTGGTGCCGGACAGGGCGTGATGGTGAAACATACCGTATATAATAAAAGAGAGCATGAATGCAAAAAGTAAATTAAAAAAAAGTATCCCTATTTGTTCAGTTGTATGCAGCGCACAGGGTTTGTTTGTGCTTTGTTGAAGCTACAGTACAGTGATCCTATATTTGATCCTATTTCATGAAAATCCGATTATCGTCCTGAAGAAGACCAGACCCTATTGTAACTTCTCTGCACTAAGTCTACTGTGTCAAGTCACCGCACAGCAGAAGATGCTATTACCAATCCTATGGTGATACACGGTAAAAGAAGCTGGAAGTTGTGTTTGTTCAAACCAATACTGCTGCAGACATTTCTCAATGTTATTTTTAGACACCTCTCTTCTCCTACACCCATATCTGTATATTTATATGACACACGGTCCAAGTCACATACGTTATCTGTCACCGTAGTTCTTTGCCTCTGTAGTCCCCTTGATCTGTTGCTTTCACACTCCGTGGCATAATGGTAAATAGTTTTGTTTTGCCAAGCAAAACTAGCTCCTATATTGCCAAAGCATTATTGAGGTATCTATGTTTCTAATGTGTATTTTTTCATAAAGTATGAGGCACAGCAAGCTCAGAGTTCATGCTCAAATATCCTGCATATCAAGCGAGCATCTATCTCAGTTTTTGCTCAGCTGCTAGCTTCAGGTCAGGCTAAGACTGCTGGGTTTGTTTATAGGGTAAGATCAACCTTTATTTATGTACTTATTTATTTTTCATTTTTTGTTGTTTGGATGATGCAACTGCAGTGTACGTAATGATGAATTCCATAGTTTTCAAGGACACCGCCACCTATTCTTTTCAAGACACACAGTATGATGCAACCTCTATCGAGATATACTTTGTAACTAATATGTTTTTCTGTGTTGTGTCAAACCGAATAAAACTTTGATTATGTCCTATAATATGCATTTTCTAGAGGATTGTGTTGTTTTTGATTAACTGGTGACTTTTTAGCTTTGCACCTTATATGCTTTCATTGGGGAAATCTAGCAAATGCGTTCTTTCTGATTAATTTAAGGATTTTGATTTACTTCTTATATGTTGATTGAGTTTTCTTCATAGCATTGATACCATTGAACTATCCTGCATTTTACCGCAGCATTAATCAGAATTACTGAATATTCCTATTGTTCATTAAATATTCAAGCATTGAGTCCTTAAACCTATCAGCAGTGTTGTTACAGTAAATTAGATCCTATAGCTGGTTCTCCCTCCTAGGAACTGGTCCCTTACCGGTCGCTGCATAGCTGCTCCTATTATGTTAATAGCAATCTGATCATGTGTCTCTAGGGCGTGTTACTGCCAATTTTCTGACATACCCTGAGAGCGTGTAAGCACCTGCTCTGTCATCTCAGAAATAATGGAGAACATCTTTGTCCAGTATGATAATAACATGAGGCAAGTCCATGCACAGTGTCTGCTTCACGGTATCTACATCTGGTGCTGTGTATGCCCACCTCAAACATTTAACTTAGCATGTGTATGATATAGTATGTGTAAGCATTTGTAATAAGTTAGTTTGTGTCGCCTATTACTAGGCACATGCTTAGTCTGTTCCTAATCTGTTTACAACAGAGGGACCATTGTTCATCAGTTATTGATGTTTGCAAACCCATATCCCAACAGTGATTGGCAGCGAGTGAGCCTATTTGAGCACTACCAGATATATGCATGAAATAATTCACCTAGGGCTAGTATTGTTGATCAGATGCATACGTGTTGTGTGACTATCAGGCTCAGCCAGATGTCTGTAGTGCTCCCTTGAATGTGAAACGTAGAAAGATGTTCTACTGTGCAATATCTGCCATTACTGTGAATTTGTGAGGTGTTACAAAGAACTTGTCGGAGGATACTTCTTTCATTCTGTTGACGGCTAACCTATGTGGTTACTGTTTCACTATCAGTTCTGTTCTATTGAATGGAAATCTGTTGAGTATACCATTTTGACGCACCAATTGTAACTATCCGGTTCTAGGCCCAATTTGTACAGGCCACAGCATCAACACAATTCGTTGCCAGCAGTTTAGAATTAGCAAGCATTGCTCTGGGTGGGCATGTTGCCACTATTTCCTGCTGCACCTCCAAGTGGCACATGGGTGCAACTGGATCAAACCAATAGTGAACATATTGTGTCTGCCTGCCACAAAATAGATCTCAAGGTCAAGGTCTGGCACCATGAAGGTCCGCTTACCATATGGTGTTGTCAATATTTTCCAACTCAATTGTTGTAGCTTTCCAGCTCAGAGTACGTAGAGCACTGAAGAATACTTTAGTCAGGTGCATGGGCATTGTCGCAAAAATATAAAGGAAATTACAGATGAGAAGCATAATTAGTCCTATCCCTCCTGCTCCGCTCCCTTCAATGTATGCGTCATTGGGTCATTGTTCTCCCTTAGGATCATATCTAGGCAATGGTGAACCTTTCTACTAAGGTACCATACTAATGTGCCTTTCCATTTTAGTAAAAATTCTAGTTTGAACATAGTCATAACTTAGGAGGTTAGGCATACCTCCATACTTATTACCCTCCCAAATTATCGTGGCTAACTTGTGAGATTGATACCTGGATGGAGCAGAACATTATCTGCATGCAAAGAGATCAGGTTCCTACACCTCAAAAACACTGGTCCACTGTGTGCATAGTGCTCTCTAATGGTGCAGAGCAGTGGCTCCAGAGTCACAGCAAACAGAGGCAAAAGGTTGCAACATTGTCTAGTGGCTATAAAGATCATAAAGTAAAGGTCGATTTGGGCAATAATCTTTATTGCGGCCTACAATAGTGATAGCTATCCTCCTGTTCTTCTGTCCTGACACCTCCTGGAACCCACCTTCACCACTCTCAACAACATGTTAGTCAACAAACCCATTCCAATCGCCTGGGCTGGCCACACCTTCATCAAATTCACCATCTCCGTAGAACCGCTACAGCCAAGCCAGCCCTGAGAATAGAACATCATTCCAGTGGAACCTAGATTACCAAACTCAAGGATCATTGCTCCTAACACAGCAGTAGCCTCCCCATTGCCATCACAAACTTCAACTGGAACATGACCTGCTCTAAAACCCTAGCTCTCCTCATACCCAACAAAGCCACAAGATCCAGGCCACAAGCCAGTTTGCACACCGAGGCACTCAGGATGATGAAGTGCCATTGAAAACAACAGGTTTTGAGGAACAATGGTCTCTAATGGAGAAGCATTTGAGACAAAACATGTAAATGGAAATGCAATGATATCTATTTTTGGCTGTTCAACTGAACATAATCATTTAATGTAAAAAGTGAAAGAAGACATACAAGTGAGGACATATACATCATTAGAGCAAAAAAGGTACTCAGGCAAAACAAGCGGTGGCCGAACAAATTGCAACAATTAGACCACTGAAGAATACATTAGAGCAACCTAGCACATATTAATACAAAGTATACAGTTATGCCAGAGTGCAAGAAGTTGATGACATTTCAATCCCTCTAAGTTAATGCTGGGATCATCTTCAGGACAAGACAATAATTGCCTGAGGCAATTGCCTATCGAACCATGTTCTGAAAGGGGGAGAAACAAGGAGAAACAAAAAAAGAAGAGGAAAACAAAGGTGGTGTAGATTAAGAAGGAGAATTTATTGTACATTGCTTGCTTAGGTAGGGAATATAATAAGCGGAAGGTGAAGCAGTCTATCGTGCTTGCTTAGGTAATAGATATTACAAATCCGCCGTGAGAAGTGGGGCATGCTTCAATGTTAATGAGTTGTGGCCATGAAGGGCTTGAGGATGTGGTTTGCAACTGGTGGTGACTGAGGGCGGCGGTAGTGTTTTGTCTTAAAAAAGGTAGTGGTCAAAGAGTGCAAGATGAAAAGATACCTGGGACTGAAATCGATGCGAGGCTTAGGGCAGAGATAGAAGGGATTCCTGGTCCTGGTAATTGTACCTGTCATAAACAACCATCTGGAGAATGAAAGTCCTCGAATTGCGCGGATGCGTTGTTGGAGAAATTAATTGGGTATGTTCAATCAATCAGAGTACTTGTAGAGTGCGCTACTTACCCGTGAGGGTCTCAAGGCGCTGAGGGGAAGGGGGGGTGTGTGCTGCTACTGCTCAAAGAGGCAGGTCTTGAGGAGTCTTCTGAAGGCGGGTAGGTCTTGAGTCTGCCGTATGTGGGTAGGGAGGGTGTTCCAGATTTTGGCGGCGAGGTGGTAGAAGGATCTGCCGCCGGAGGTCATTCGTTGGATGCGGGGGACAGCGGCGAGGGCAAGGCTGGTGGAGCAGAGCTGGCATGTGGGGGTGTAGAAGCTGAGTCTGTTGTTGAGGTAGGCTGGTCCGGGGTTGTGGATAATAGATTATATTATTTTGTCTTTCAGAAAACCCTTGGTGCTGAAGGGAATACCCGCAGTTAGGGTGATTCGAAACGCGTAGACCTTTTTCATTTTTTAGGCCAATCTGATTGTCCATCCTATTGTAAAAATGTGATATTGGTGTATATTGCTAGATGGCCTAGTGGTCAAAAAAATGTTTTTCTATATAACTAAACAACAGTGCTGCACCATAAATAGGGCATCACAAACATTTCCCGGGGGCGTGCATTCTGATGTATGTATGATGTGAGGATGAGTGTGTAGTATAACCAAACTAATATGTGTATGATTGTTGCACGGTGTATATGGTGTTTATATATAGTAGTTTTTATAGTATGAGTGAGATTTTCATTTCCAAAAGGGGCTCCGACATATAAACATTAAGAAAAATTATTTTATGTTTCGCGTCTAACTGTTTGTAAAAAATTGTGCAAAAGGTTAAAAAATAAAAAATCTTATGATAAAAAGAAAAACATATTTTTTTTCCAGAGTCAATATTGAAACAGTAGTTTCTCAAGGGACAAGTGTTTTATTTATTGTCGCTTCCAATGACTAAATAATAGTGAAGTACTGGCATTTTGTTCTGTTTACTCTAAATGTGGCGTGGCCTTGCTGCGCTTAAGCCAAACTCTTATAGTTTTCTCTAAACCAATTACACAACACCAAAGAAGACTGACACTGCCCTAAAAAAATAGTAAGCAGCAGACGGGAGCTACCTCAATTTACTGAATACTTCAGATCTTGGTAATACAGAAGTATTACCAATGGTGATATCCTCCAACATAAATAGTACCTTGAATACCGCTCAGACTGTACCCATTTCGTTTTTAGTTTTGTTTTTATTGGCATTTGTAAAAACATAAATTACAATTCAACAAAAAAATCATCAGGCAATACTCAAGCCATCGGGCAGTGGTGTTTTGTCCATCAATTTCTTATACAACATATATCGGATGTAATCAACAGCAGTACATTACAGTATTGCGACAGTGGCTGTAATATGTTCCCATATGCCCGTTCTGTACATTTATTAGGGGCAGTGAGATCTCGGCCCTAAGTGGCAGTAAATTATTATTACCTTGTAGGCACATTAAAGGTAATCTGTGTTCACTATATTCAGCCAGTTTACAAACGGCTCCTAGATATCTCCCGGGCGGGACAGCGCTGGCAACTGTTCCCGATGCGTTTCCAGTTGTGTTTTGCTTTGTGTTACACTGAGGATCCAGTTCTTGGTGGTCAGCGGCATAACCACCATCCAGTGAATGGCCACCTGGCACTTAGCCATAATTAACAGCATAGCAGTTAATTTCTTTCTTTTGCGTGGAACAGCAGTGTTGTCACCCAGCAACGCTGCCAGCGGCGTGCAGAGCAGTTCGTGTCCAGTGAAGGCATGTATGTGTTACAATGTATGTATCCAGAAGTTAGCCACTGGTCAGCATCGCCACGCCACGTGTAAGAAGGTAGCCTGTGCGTCCCCACATCTCCAGCAGCGATCGGTGCGCAGACCCATTTGGCGCAGTTGTACCGGTGTAGCCGGTGTATGTGCTTGAAATGGATTAATTTTAGCCTGTAGTTTGACTACAATAGCCGCAACTGACCTCAGATTAACTTCCAGTGGTCGTCCGAGATGTCCACCCCCATATCCGCCACCCATATCACTCTAGCCCCCAAGGTGATTAGTGGGGATTCCCGCTGTGTAGTGTTATATATACAGGTGATCACCTTGCGGCTGTGTTCAATCGCGAGCACATTTTCTAATACAGGTAGTGCGGAGGGGGGGGAGGTTTGGAAATGTGTCAAATCGGTATCTGCAGGAGGAACGCAACTGATAGTAAAGGAGCATGTCTGCAGCTGAGGGGGGCTCCTGTCTGCACATTTGTTGTAGTGTTAGGAAGGTGTCTGTGGGGAATAGGTCCTTGCCCTTTTGCATCTTAAGCTGTGCCGCTCTCTCCCGTGCCCTACAGTCTGCCAGTGGGGGTATCTGTGGGTGGTTCACCAGTTGCATAGAGGGGTGTATAGTATGTACAGTTTTGCTCTTTTGTGCAGCCTTCTCCAGGTCCAATATAGCGCTTCTACAGTTTTCACTTTGATTCCTAGTCTCCTATATGTTTGAAATATGGCGGTAGGAAGTGGCAGCAGTGCTGCTTTGTCTGTTTCTACGGCCACGTGCGGCTGAAAGGGCATAGGGTACACCCAGTAGTGAAGGAAGTGTGCCTGTGCGCTATAGGCGTATAGTGCAAAGTCGGGTGCAGCCAGGCCCCCCCTAGGATTGGACTAGGTTGAGTACCTCCCATATTATTCTCGGTTTTCACCCTGCCGATACCAATTTGATCATAAGGGAGCGCAATATTTTGAAGAAGTTTTTTGTTAGAGAAATGGGAATGTTAACAAAGAGGTACAACAGCTTGGGAAGATGATCATTTTATGCGGCCACCAGAGAGAGGGGCAGTGTTTTCCAACGGTGCACCCTCTCCGTGATCCAGTCCACCACTCTGCTGTAGTTTTTGGGCCATAGTTCATTGAGGTCATTACTAATCCATATCCCCAAATATCGTGTTGGCCCTGTTGCTCAAGTGATCGGGTACTCAGTTTCGAAGGGGCGAGTGCCGGATGTCAAGGGGATGATGACAGATTTATTCCAGTTTATTCGAACCCCTGAGAGTTCGCCGTATCGAATCAATTCTCATGTCATGGGTGCTACATTATCTTTATGGTCAGTTATGTATAGCGTGATGTCGTCCGCGTATAATGATACTGTCTGACCTTGTGTTGTGAACCCAATGCTACTGTAAGTGTGATGCTATCTGATGTGCGCTATCAGTGGCTCAGTTAAGATGGCAAAAAAAGGGGCAATAGGGGACACACTTCCCTTGCTCCCCTGGTGATAGCAATGGGTTCAGAGACTAGGCCGTTCACCCTTAAGCATGCCTTGGGTATAGTGTATAGCAGTTTTATCTGTTGTATAAAGATGGGGCTGAGATCTATTTGTTGGGGCAATGGGAAAAGGAAGCCCCACTCCAAGGAGTTGAATGCCTTGGTGGCATCGAGCAAGGCCTCGATCGCCGAGACGTGTGGTTCCAGATAGTGCATTAGGGTGAACAACGTCCGGAGATTGTGGGACGTAGACCTTCCCGGTATGAAACCCAGATTGGTCAGGTAGTATTATCCGTGTGAGCAATGGTTGCATGCGGGTAGCTAAAAGTTTGGCGAAAATATTCGCGTCTATATTTATTAGTGAAATTGGGCAATAAGAATCGCAATTAGTCAAGTCTTTGTCCGATTTTAAAAACCGTTATGATAATGGCTTCTCGTATTGAGGTGGGCAGATAACCAGCCTCCATGGCTTCTTGAGACACCGCCAGGAGACGAGGTGCTAGAATATCAGCATACTCTTATAAAATTTGCCTGACAGGCTATCCAGTCCAGGGGTCTTATCTGCTGGGAGGCCACCTATGGTCTGCTTGACATCTTCTACCGTGAAGGGCATCTCCATATATTCCAGATGGGCTCTGTTAAACTGTTAAACCATACTAGTACAATGGAATCAAAGTATTCGCGCAATAGGTCTTCTGCCGGGTCGGAAGTGGATTTATATAGTTGTGTGTAAAAGCTAAGCATAGTGGATAAACTGTCTGATGGGGAGTGCACTATTGCACCTTCTGTGGTGGTCAGGTCTGTGATGATGGGAGAGCCTCTGGGCTTACGTAGGAGATTGGCCAGGGTTTTCCCCGGTCTGTCCCCCTCTCTGTACCTACACGCCTTAGCCTGTTTGTGTATGAATTCAACTTCGCACTCAGCTTCTTCCTGATATAACATGAGCGTGGTGCATATATTAGCCCTAATAAAGGGTGTTGGTGTTTCACAGTACTGTGCCTCTAGATCATGCAATTCCTTTTCTATTCTGCTCAGACTATTCCGTATATCACGGAGGACACCAGACTGAGCTGCTATCCGCGGATTACCACTTTAAATGCTTCCCACAAAGCTCCTTCAGTTGACACTGAACCTATGTTGTGTGCAAAGTACTCTTGGATATGTGTACGAATGCTTTCTCAAAAGGCTGTGTCTAATAAGGGATTGGGGGGAGGCGGCACGAGAATGGCTGCCAATAAGGTTGTGGGATCAGTAGAGCCAGGGCCACTGGGGTGTGGTCTGATAGTGTTCTCGTGTGGTGGGTGGCTTCCTGTACCCAGACTTGTAGGTCTTTGGTCAAGAGACAGAAGTCTATTCCGGACCAGGAGTGGCGGTGGTGTTTGATGCAGGTTCCTTCACGTGTCGCAGGGTGGAGCGCTCGCCAGGGGGCAGCTAGGTCATAGTCTTGTATGATACTATGTAGTGACGCTGTCGCTTGCGGGTGGTGGGCCTGGGCTGCTCCCTCCTTGTCCATGTGGGGCAGCAGCGCAATGTTAAAATCTCCAACCCAGAGTTTTGCAGAGTCTCCCATGGATTGGATCTTGTGCCAGAGGTGGCGAAAACATTTAGGATCGTCTACATTGGGACCTTAGACATTTGCTACAATTGGAGAACTTTGATATAGTGTTCCCTTTAGGAGAAGAAACCACCCCTCTGGATCTTTTATTGACTGTTGTGTGTGCCAGGGGACCCCCTTACGAATGAGAGCCGCTACCCCATGGGAGTAGCTTGCGTAGCCTGTAGTGCGAACTTCGCTTCAGCGCGCAGCTGAGTCTTGTGCTGGCTGTCCCCCGGAGATGAGTCTCCTGCAGGAGGCAGATATGTACCCCGTGCATGGACATGTAAGATTGCACAAGCCGGGACTTACGGTGGTCGTTTAGACCTCGTACATTCCAAGTGAGGCAGTTGAGTTTAGACATTTGACTGCAGCAATAGCTTACGATCTAACTTTTTTGTGTCACTGTCTGCCTTCCCTCCCTGTCTCAACCTTGGCCTCCGGTAGAGCCACTGTTGCACTTTATGTGTATGACCGCTCAGTGTACTAGCTGGATGTCGCTGTCTGCGATTAATATAGCATAATCCAATGGCTGAGCTGCCTTGCAACCAACAAAAATAAACATTAACACTCCCCACCCCCTCTCACACCGAGTCGGTGGCGTCTTTACGGTCTTTGGGAACCCGTAGCTGTTCACAGCCTGCACTGCCCACTGTGGACCTCCACTGTTGTTTCACGCCTGGGATAGGCCGTGCCACACTTTCCCCAGATTTTTGGTCTGCTACAGGATTTCGTCACCCGGAGCCTTGCAGACAACAGCGCGTGCAATGCCGCTGCTTGTATACCTCCGATTATTTGCCAGGCTGCGGATATTTGTTGGATTATGTGCTCTGCCGGCAGAGCCACCTCACTGTGCGGCCATCTTGCTGCTCGGCATGGCCACACCCCGACTGTACCCATTTTAACCTATCCACACACCTCCTCTTTGAGAATGGGATGTTCTTACTTAGTAAAGGCCTCTCATTTGTCCCGACACTCTGTCAACAATTCCTGGAATTCCAAACAGAGATATTACGTTTTTTCCACAAAATCAGGTTACAATTCTAGTTCCAGGACTAACCTAGCACTCCCAGTAGTGCTAACACCTCATTAGCCCCCATCCCCTCATCTTTCAACACCCACACAGGTGTTTGCCTACAGAGATACACACCTTTGAGATTTTGGTTGTCAAGGAAATAAACATTCTTAAGAACACACCAACATTCATTCCATACAACCTACCACCACAAGAAAAGCACGCCTTGAACACTGTGGTCTTAAACCAGCCAATAAAGGCTGTGGTATTGTGATCCAAGACATTGATCCATACAAAGCTGAGATCCTCAGACAATTGTCTAAAATTAATCACAATCAAAAACTTATGCGAGATCTGACAAACGGAACTTGTGAAATCATCTTGAATATTATAGAAAAAGGCAAAACTGCAGGCTACCTCACCCAGAATTAATTCATGTGTCGCAACACTAAATCCCCAAGAACACCTGTCAAAAATACCCTCACAAACGTCACAAAAACACTGAGACTTCCCCTGGACGACCAATTGTCTCTGGCTCCATTTTGAACCCCCTTGAGCAATATGTTGATTTCTTTATAAAAGACTTTGTACCCAAGACTCGTTATTTCAGGGATAGCATGGATTTCATAAGCCAAGCAGTGCACCATCCATTTACCCCACAACAGACATCCTTTGCACCTTGGACGTAGATTCACTAACACCCCCAAAAACAAGGATTGACAGTCATGGAAAATATACTCAACAGTGGATTACACCAACAATCTGTTCCTACTTCCTTAAATTTACATCTATTAACCCTATGCCTCGCCAGTTTTTTTTTCTTTTCAATGTCCAATTTTACCAGCAGACCAGGGGCACGTTAAAGGGCGCAGTTTTTGCCCCAAAGTTTGCTATACTTTACATGGATGATCTAGAGACAACTAAAATACTGACCTCTGCAAATCTGCACCATAAAAACATGCTAATATGGAAGCGTTATATTGACAATATTTTTTTTACCTGGCATGGTGATCAGGCCTCATTGTTGAACTTCATAGAATGCTTAATACCAAAAGTAACGGCCTACAATTCACATTAACACACAGTAAGACAGAAATCTCCTTCCTTGACGTAATGATTAGAAATACAGAGGGAGAACTTTTCACTGCACTGAATAGGAAGCCTACAGAAAGAAACACTTTACTACTTTATGGCAGCTATCATCCTCACGCCCTACGTGAATCACTCGCATTCTCACAATTCCTCCATATCAGGAGAAAATGTACATTTAAGGAGTACTACTTCCGCGAAGCTAACACTTTAGCAGATAAATTACAGGCCAGAGGATACCCATGTAAGTTAGTGCGCAGGTCTGTCAAGAAAGCTTGGTATTGTCCATGTGAAAGCCTTCTTACATCTAAAACAAAAGACACACAAAATCACTTCGTCTGTGTCACTACTTTCTCCCCTGAAGCCAACAAAGTGAAGGAAAGTATTCTCAAACACTGGCCAGTATTAAGTGCTGGTGGCTACAATTTGGAACTGCCACTTTTTGCATTTCGCTAAAATAAAAACATTAATCTGGTCAGAGCTAGTCTCCCCCCCCCCCCCCCCCCCCCCCCCCCCCCCAGAAAAACTACACAGACACTAAATGACCTCTGGGTTCTACCCTCTCTTATTGGCCACTTGAAATGTGGCAACTGTGCTGTATGTCAGTATACTATCGAAAATAAGGAATTTATGTTTGATGCCATCAGAATCTCTTTTGAAGAATTCTCTAATTCTAACACATCAAATGTGATTTATGCCGTCATATGTCCATGCAATATGATCTGCATTGACCAAACAACTCAAAAAGTAAGAATCCTTATCTGCCAGCATCGAAGCCGCATTTTTTGCAAGGTTCCAGGTGCCCCCCTCGTGGATCACTTTTTGATAAGGGGACACACAGAGGACGATATCCACAGGCAAGTCATTAACATGGTCAAACCACCACCGGGATGAGCAGACATAAAAAAAATCCTTGACGAGGAGGAACTGAAATGGATAGACAGGCCTAAACTGTACTGAGGACTGGGCCACGCTTATATAACCTGGAAATACTAGTGCGATAAATAGTGAAAAATTGTTTCTAGGCTAGTGCCTTCTGTTTGCATAAACTAAATGCCGCTCACTATGCCTCTCATACAGATTGAATGTTGTGCATTATGCCTCACATACTGTGCACCTCTATACCGGAACTACAACCCCGAAAGAAAAGTGTAAAAATATCTCTGTATTGGTACTTCTTGCACACTATCTCTCTTACAATTTGTACTTATTAGCTAAGTCTTATGGATGTTTTGCACAAAATACTCTAGTGTGATAGCATTTACAATGGCTTTAGCGGCTCAATGTTGTACATTATGACTTCCATACTGTGCATTTTTCACACTGGAACTACAGCCCCATAAGGAAAGTGCAAAATTGTACTATAACCCGGAAAGAAAAGTGAGGTAATGTTTATGCACTAAGGCTTACTGTTCACATAAGACTAAACGTTGCACATTATGCTTCTTACAACATGTACCATTCAGTTTACTGTTTTTTTTAAAGTTTCTATATGACTCACAGCAATATTTTTACTGATATAGCAATTACTTGCACTGCAAATCCGTATACTATATATCTCCATACTGCGTCATGCATCATGCACTTACAACCATTTCTACCTGTTACGCCCCCTAGGCCCCTTATATATATATCACTGGAAATAGGTAGCTACACAAAGGATACAACTGCTTTTCCAGCATTTAAAAATCAAATGCAGTCATTAATCAATGTTTTCCAAAGTGAATGATGCCCAACTTGCCCCACTGCTCTGTATAGCATGCCTGTAATATGCTGCGCCTCCATAAAGACCATAGCCATTTAAAGGCCATTGAGCATGTGCGCTTTGTCTTCTCTCCCACATGATTTTCGGTCTGGCAGGGTATGTGTTGGACTTGGCTCTTTTTGGCTAAAGTTCCCTAAACTTTTTGCCTTCCCCAGACCGTTTTCTGACATGGTGTTGCCAACTTAGATGCTTTTGGAACTTTGCCACTGCTGATCAGTGTCAAAGTGCAAGTGCTCCCTGTGTAAAGTTTAATAGTAATTGGTTGTCCATGATTTGGCTGTTTGCCTTACTAGTAAAGCCCCTAGTAAAGTGCACTATATGTGCCAGGGCTGGTAATGCAAATGCTACTAGTGGGCCCGCAGCACTAATTGTGCCACCCACACAGGTAGCCCTAAAGAGAGAACTCAGGCCTGCCACTGCAGTGCCTGCGCACAGTTTATTAAACTGCTTTGTTGTCCTGACAAGTACAACCACTTGCCAGGCCTTACCCTTCCCTTTTTATGCACATCAGAAACCCCTATGGTAGGTCCAGGGTACCCCCCCCCCCCCCCCTGGGCAGGATGCAGTGCATTTGAAAGGTAGGATATATGCTGAGGTGTGTACTATGTCCTGACAGTGAAATACTCTCCATTTCGATTTTCACTGTTGCAAGGCCATCTTGCCCATAGGACAGAATGGGACAGGCTGTGTAATATGTTTCCAACCTATCTTCACATAGGTTTAAGATGGAGAGGTGAAGTTTAGTGTGCCTGAACTCTCAATTTAATAACACGTGTTTTTGTAAAGGTGGTTTTTAGGTCTCGCTGAGTCGGCGTGCATGTGCTGCTTGGAGAGACATTTAATAGCGGCTTTGGGAAGTGCTACCAAAGCGGGTGACCAGCTTGCTTGAACGCGCACAAGCATGCATCCTTTGCATGTTTTAGTGCGTCATCGCGATCACTTTCCCTTTCTAGGCGATCGTGAGCGCGATGACTTTTGTTTTTTTTTATTTTTACAAGCGCGGCTAACGATCTCTCTCCCAGAACTCAGCTCACACATCACAACCTCGAAGCAATGTGACGTATGTATCAGTTTATGGCTCTATTCCTGTATAAGGGCACAACTCCCGAGTATTGGCAGCTTTCAATTTCTGACTACGCAAGATGGGTGGCGGATCAGCTAATGTGGCCTAAAACATTTGTGGTCAACGTTGCTAGCAGCTGTCCGCAATTCATAAAAGTGTTTCATAGAGCCAGAAGCATCCCAAAGTGTCCTACCCGCAAGTGATCTGTCACTGTCAAAGGGAAGGCACAGCTCTAATGTGTAGAAGGTATATCAATGGAAATATAACAATTTCACCCTCCTGTTCATCGATGCAGGTAAGGCACATTCTTGGAAATGTTGTGCAAAGTTCTGAGAATTGTTCATTTCTTGCATTTGGACACAAGCCTCCTTTGTCTTTATTTTCCTTAAAAAGTGATTTAAAGTCAGAAAAGAAAGCAATTCCTAAATTTGTTTCTCGCTTGAAATAGTTTTAGGAGATAGGAAAGTTCCTTCGTTTCATGGTCTTGTGCGCGCCTCACAGTGCTGGTCTGGACTTCGTCATGCTAAAACCAGAAGGTGACCTCTTATCTGGGTCAGGGGGGCTTTTCCTGGCTCTAAAAATAACCCTCGCAGAGAGGCTGGCGCGCGGCCTTGTTGCACTTCGGCATGCGTGGCGTTTTTGTTTTGTTGGACTTAGTTTAAGAATAAACTTTTGTTGCTCCTCCTCGAGTCTTTTACGTTTTTATTTAAACTATAAATAGCACAAACGTACATAATGGAAACCACATGCTTTCACTGGAATTCAACTCCTGAGTAGCTGTCTCGTGCTTGCCAGCGCCGCACGCACACACCTTCTCCTCAGTGAATAATAACAGTGTCCAGGCCTTAATACCTAAAATAAAGTATGGTCTCTCTCCTCCTCGCTAACTTTCTTGACAAAAACCTATTCGAAAACAATACAGTGGTGCTGGGGCAATTTTTTGCTTTGGGGTTGTGCCACCCATGTTAAATGACTGATGTTACACCACTGATGTCCAAGGGATTGGGAAACAAGCATTGGCATAGACAATAGGTCTCGCCTTTGGGACCTTAGAAGTGTTTAGCCATGCAACATTTGATCTTGTTGCACTAAGTATATTGTGATGGATAACTAAACACTTATAAGGTCCAAAAGGCGAGACCTATTGGCTATGCCAATGCTTGTTGCATTGTGTGTTTAGAAACCACACTTTTAGAAGTGGCTTTTTTTTGGTGTTCTAACAATTCTTTGTGTCTCTGCCTGGTTGTGGATTGACTGTCTGGATTTGAGAGCGATAGGATCTGGGGAATGTCTTGACCCTGGGGAGGAGGTGAGACAGCAACAGGCTGACCTGCATCTGGATTGTAGGGGGGAGGAGTCACCCCTGGAGGTGAAGAGGCCTGGGCTGCTTCCATAAAACAATGGCTCCGTCTCCTGCTGAGTGATTGAGGATCCAGACCCCACTATCAAAGGAAGAAGGTGTCACTGGCAGGGGGACACCAAGAACTGGTTTGGACAGGGGTCAGTGCCCCCTGAACACAAAAATCGATTTTGTCCACACTGTGTGTGGGAGGGTATACTCAGACGTGAGTCCCTTGCTCATTGCGCCATCAGGATTCAAGCAAGCCGGGCCGACGACGGCTGAAATGCCAGAAACCGGTCCCCAGAAGCTTGTTTCCTTCCCAGTATAAGAATTGGCTTGGTAGTTTGGTTTGCCCTGTTCCCATCATGCACTGGGACAGGAACAGACTAATTTGCATGTAGCCAGGTTCTGAGCTGGGATGGTGCAGTGAGCTAAAAAACGGTGATGGATCAAGCCCTGATCTCCTGACTGGGTAAGAGTATTCTGCATCATTCAGAAACTCTGTCCATCACCACCCCCTTTTCCAAAATCGATTTTGTCCACACTATGTGTGGGAGGGTATACTCAGACGTGAGTCCCTTGCTCATTGCACCATCAGGATTCAAGCAAGCCGGGCCGACGACGGCTGAAATGCCAGAAACCGGTCCCCGGAAGCTTGTTTCCTTCCCAGTATAAGAATTGGCTTGGTAGTTTAGTTTGCCCTGTTCCCATCATGCACTGGGACAGGAACAGACTAATTTGCATGTAGCCAGGTTCTGAGCTGGGATGGTGCAGTGAGCTAAAAAATGGTGATGGATCAAGCCCTGATCTCTTGACTGGGTAAGAGTATTCTGCATCATTCAGAAACTCTGTCCATCACCACCCCCTTTTCCAAAATCCACAAAGACTTCAAAGACATTTAGGGGTAGAACTATGAGAGCTGAAACCCCTGGACTTTGGATTGATCAAGACTGTAAAGGATTGAAACTACTTTGTGGTCAAGAGGAACCTCTGCCAAGAAAGAAACAGCTGAAGAGACGGAAGGAAAGGACTGACCCTTCCTGTGAGGCGCGCACAAGACCATGAAACGCTGTGTGCGTGTGCTTCATGCAGCCTGAGACCTTCATGAGGATTGTCCTGTGATGATGTGCACCCGGAGTCCAAGTGAGTCTTAGTGACGCTGTGTGTGTGTGCTCCGTGCATCCTGAGACCTTTGTGAGGACTGCCCTGCGATCGTGGTCATCCGGAATCCAGTGAGTCCCAGGGACAGAGTTGGTGTGTGCTTTTTGCAGCCTCAGACCTCCATGAGGATTGCCCTGTGATCGTGTGCACCTGGAGTCCAAGTGATTCTTAGCAACGCTGTGTGCGTTTGCCTTGTTGCAGCCTGAGACCTTCGTGAGAAATTACCCTGTGACTGTGTGTCCCGGAGCAGTCTTGTTCTCTACTTCGATCGACAGCGTGACCAAGAAGTGCTGCGATCGTCATTGCCATCAGCCTGGACCGGCATCCCCAGAGGAGCTGTGAGGACTCACTGCCACCGGCCCGAGCCTGCCTTTGCCAAGGAAAGCCCTTGAACCATCCATGTCTGGGGTCGGTGTTCCACTGCCCAAGATCAACAAAGTCGCATCGGAGACCCAAGCCGCAAGGAGAGGAGAGTGAGATAGTACCCCCCAGGTAACCCTAAGGGAGCATGCATGTGTCGCCACCTGGGAAGGGGTGCGGGCTACAAAAGAAACGCTCTCTGCCTTTCCCATCTTTGCAGCGTGAGCCTCCGCTCAAGTTCATATCACAACCCGTACTTGATGAGGAGTAGGAGTACCGGGGCCGGAGTGTGGAGCTGCACTTTGTTTTCCACCATACCCGTGTTGGGCCATATTTTGGCAGTAGCTGACCGCGAGTCAGTAAGAGTGGTATAGAGACCATTGAGACCACCGCGATCGGTGCTGGAGTACATTAGTTTGGCTTTACGTACTGCATGATTGTTGCATTACGCATTGCATTATTTTTGCTTTACGAACTGCCTGATTTTTGCATTACGAATTGCATTATTATGGCATTACGAACGGCCTGATTGTTGCATAACAAACTGCATTATTTTTAAATGACGAAGTGCCTGATTCTTGCATTACGAACTGCATAACATTGCATAACGACTGCATTGGATCACCGAGAATTGCTCATTCAAACTGCAAGAACCTACAAGGGTTTGCTGGCCTAATAACCGGCAAGGTGAAATATTACAAATACTCATATGTTGGATTTTTATAATGTGGTCTCATCGTATATCTTTGTTTATAAACTGTGAGGGGGTTGATCGGAACACCATGCTATCGTTCCTGCTATTTACTCCCCCATAGCACTTCACCGGGACCGGGAAAGCAGGAGTTAACACCTCCTGCCTCTCCTCATTAGCAGGGACTTCAAGGACAGCTGAATACTGCCGACCAATCCAGACATGGAGGGGCGGCCACACCCACTAAAGGAGGGACCAGAGGACCAGGAAGATGCGCTACTGTGCCCCGAAGAAAGGAGGGAGAAGGAAGACGCTGTGCTGTAGGGTTCGTATCGGGAGCAGACTGTCATAAGTGAAGGGAAGGACATGACGGAGAGCCGCGACCTTCAGGATCCAGAGGGAGACGGAGGACTCGACTCCTGGATGGGGGAGGGGTGGACACCCCCGTAGGACGCTGGAGAGCCGCCGCAGCTCAGGAGAGCTGCGGCTGAGACGGTACATGACTTGGGAGGGAGTGCAGGGAAGGAGTCTTAGGGAGTGCTAATTTGGAGGTTAATTTAAGGGGTCACAGAGTATCTTCACTGCACGTGTGTGTATAACCCAACTGTATCCTACACCCATCCCGCTCCCTCACACCATATCACTACCCTAAAGGAGGAACAAGATTGCCTCCCCACGATTGTATGTTGCCTTTGTGCTGACCAAGTGTGACAGGTCAGACACGTCTTCGGGAGTGATATAGCCTCCGCACCTCAGAATATTGCTTTGTCATCACTGACACCGTACTTTCACTATAGTCACCCCCTCATCTTTATGTACACCGTACCCCTACGGGCTCCTTTATTATGGTAAAGTGTTCTGTCTTGCCAAACCAGTGCAAGGACAGGGTTACTAACCACTTCTTTTATTTTGTGTTGCTTCTTTCTCATGCGAGCCTTCTGGGACAACCCCTTCTCATTGAGAAAAGAACTGGACAGACAACCTAGACATCACTCATGAGAAGAGGCCTATATGCCTTCAATATGGACTTTCATTTGCTTTTGTTGATGTTGTAACCTTCAATAAATATCATCATTGAGCCAGTAATCCGGCCTCCTCAGTTATTCTTCTGCCCTTCCCTCTCACACCTGGTGTCAGAAGTGGGATCTGGGAAGATGGAGGCCGCGATGCAGAAGATGGCAGAGGGGCAGGAAAAGCTGGGCAGGGTCATGGAGGAGTTCCTGGCCATTGCTGAAGAGGACAGGGAGAAATTGCATAAGACCCTGACCGAGCAGAATCAAGCCCAGGAAACCACGGTAGGTCGACACCCTGGGACAACAGGCGTTTCCCCATTACCATTGATGGTCCTACAAAAATACGTCAGTGGAGAGGACGCTGATTTTTATTTTGCTAACTTTGAGCGTATGGCCCGGACCGCAGGTTAGACAGAGGACAAATGGGGGCAGTATTTAGGACCCCTGTTAACGGGTGACATGCAGGCCGCCTATCAGGAGGCTAACTCTGTCCCCTCTGCTTTCAGGTTCTTCACATCTTCGATCCACCCTTGGATCCACCCGGACACTTTTCTCCTGGTCACCTGCAGCACTTCTTTACAGCTCTCCATTGGAAACAGCGACGAAACCCGACACGAAAGAACACCTATGCACCCGGCTTCCCTGGGTGAGGTAACTCGAGTACTCCGGTGCTCCCTTGGGTGTTGACTCTTGAAGTGTCCTAGTTTAAAAGGGTTTTACCGTAGTCCATCCAGAAGTGTCCTTAATCTACTACTTTGTAATTTTTACTTTCCAATTATAACTTTATGGTAACTCACGACAGTGTTTAAACACAGCACGCGTCTCCCGTGAGCCTCCTACTTCCAAACCCTCGGTTGTTCAGTGTAGCCCCAGCGATTCCCTAGGCTCTAGGCCTATTCACTATTCCTGAAGTGGTTCTTATACCACTTACCTAGTATATGGTTCGTGAGGCCCCTAGGGCAGAATTGTATTTTTACAACTTAAATTATGCTTAATGAGTAACTTGTGATGTATCTCGATCTCTGACCTCATAAAGAGTTCAGAGGGGTTGTGTTAGTAATAAATACATATATATTTTGTATATACCTTGTGTGGTGTCCTTTCATTTGGTATTCAAGGGATTATAATTGGCTAAACAGCTTGCTTCACATGCTCTCTGAAGTTTTAGCCTAAGACTGCTGGTCCATGCTACCACTAGGATAGCTGATCAATAAGGTTGACTTTACAACCACCATCATAAGGGTCGTTTAGACTGGTGCAAGGTGCCCACTAGAATAGTGGACATCATATACCAGGCTAACTTCTCACATTGGTGTGTAGCGGTGTGGATAAGAGCTTGCTGTTGTTTTACCATATAACCTTAAGATGTCATTTGAAAGATCACATTAAGGTACCTCGAGGTACATATAAATCAAGTCTTAGAATACTTAAGTTCTACTGAACTTAGTTGTTGTAGAGCAAAGGGCCTAGCACACCCTGACTCCAACTCAGAGAGAGGTTCTAGTAGATAACATTTAGTGTAGGTATGTGCACACACCACCCCTCACTAAAAAAAAGGCCTTAAGAGGAGAACCGAGTGGGTTTCTCCCAGCAGATGTTGACCTTCCCAAGGCACCTTCTCCCTATGATACATTTACTTTTAATGAACTTAGAAGTTTATGTTCACTCAGGAAACTGAGACAAGGACAGAGTCCAACTCTGAGACACCGGATAGATCTTTTAGTGGAGTATGATGCTGAGAAGGCAGCAACCCCATATCAGACAGGTAGTGGAGGGGGGTCATCCCTCAACAGAAGATTCCCATGATGACCATCTAGGAGATGATGATGAAGAGGATGCTGATCAGGTCTAAGTTGGAGAACTGAACCAGGTCAACCTAAGCCTACATGGGGCTGGAGGGGACAGAATCCCATCCAGCCCCCCAAGCAGGCTTAACACTGGGCACAGGAGGAGGAGGTCATTCTCTAGGTAATCCCACCACTCTGGTGACTCAATAGGGTCAAATGCCTCAGCTCTCAGGAGAATGACTTCCCCAGAGAGAAGAGAGCATGAGGCTAGGATGTGGGAAACCAAGCTTAGAATCAAGAGGCAAGAAATGGCCCTTGAGAAAGAGACCCTGGCTCTTGAGAGAGAGAGAAAATTGTGTGGACTAGAGTCCACTGGTGGCAGCAATATCCCTAGAAATAGGGAAGGGTCATATGACCATAGAAACCTAAGTAAGATTGTCCCTCCCTACAAGAGTGGGGATGACATCCACAAATGGATAACTGATTTGGAAAGGGCCTGCAAAGTACAACAGGTACCCCAGTGTCAGTGGGCAGCTATACTATGGCTCTCCTTTTCAGATAAGGGCAGAGATAAGCTCCTCACAGTTAGTGATGGGGATGCTGACAACTACACTATCCTGAAGAGTACTCTGATAGATGGGTTTGACTTAACCACTAAGCAGTATAGGTTGCTGTTCAGAGACACCCAGAAGACACAGATTCAGGACTGGACTGACTTTGTAGATTGTGCCACTAAGGCTCTGGAAGGCTGGTTACTGGCCAGTAAGGTCAAAGACTATACAGGATTGTATAATTTGATTATAAGAGAACAAATTCTTAATAATTGTCAGAACCAGTTATTGCATCAAAACCTGATTGACTCTGATCTGACCTCTCCCCAAGAATTGGGAAAGAAGCAGACAAATGGGTCAGAACCAGGGTGAAGCAGAAGGTACAGAACCAAGGTGGTGATCAGAAGAAGCAAGACCAAAAGGGTGGGGAGAAAGCAAAAGACCAGAAGTCTTCGCCAGGTCCCCAAAAAGCTTCTAATGAGGGGGTTCCAAGAAATCCAAGAAGAAAGAAGGTCCAAAGAAACTATGGTGTAATTTTTGTAAAAGTAATACTCACTGGACCAGTGATTGCAACAAGAAGGAGGCAGCTCCAGCCACAATTGCCCCTAAGGCAACTGTTCGCCCTAGTACAGCTAATAGTGGTGGTTCTCAACAGAAGGGTGTACTAGGGTTAACCATGGGAACTGAGATGGATTCTGGCCTAGTCAGAATAACAAATCAAGCTGTTCTTGTCTGTGATGTGGACATGGCTATGTCCTCTACTGTGAGCCCCAGTAACCTGGGCAAGTACAGACAGACTCCTTTGAATGATAATAAAGTGGCTCAGGCCTACAGGGACACATGGGCCAGTGTCACCATGGTGACGCCTAACTTTGTGGACCCTGGACAGATCATACTAGGTGACAATTACCTAGTGACCAATGCAAGCAATGCCACTACCACCCATAGTATGGCAATTGTTAATTTCTCCTGGGGAGGGGTAACTGGCCTCAAAAGAGTTGTTGTTAGTTCAGACCTCCCTGTAGAATGTCTGTTGGGCAATGATCTGGAATCTTCAGTCTGGTCTGAAGTTGAGAATAGGACTCATGCAGAGAGGTTAGGCATATCAACACATGTCCTTGCAGTGACCAGGTCACAGGCCAAAATGAGCAAAACTGAACAGGCCCTGGACCAGTTGCCTACCAAGAGAAAGAGCAATAGGGTAAGGCAGTGCCTTCCCCCTTGCGTCAGGATGAGGATCAGTCTTCCCAGGAAGCTGACTGTGAGACCCAAGAAGGAACTGTCCTAGAAGAGCTTGAGCCTGATCAGGCTGAGTTTCTTGGGACAGGGGGACTTTCAAGGACAGACCTGAGGCAAGCGCAATTGGACTGCCCCTCTCTTGAACCCCTCAGACAGCAAGCTGCTGCTGAGTCTGCTGGGAATGCTACAGGTACCCATAGGACATATTGGGATAAAGGGCTCCTGGATTCAGAGGCTAGAGACCCCAAGCCTGGTGCTTCCAGGAGGTTGATCATACCTTTGGCATTCAGGGGCTTCCTTCTTACCTTAGCTCGTGATATTCCTTTAGCAGGACATCTTGGCCAGAACAAGACTTGGGACATGCTTGTCCCTCACTTTCACTGGCCCCACATGCCAGAAGATATCAAGGAGTTTTGTTGCTCCTCTGTCACCTGCCAAGCCAGTGGCAAATCAGGTGGCACCACAAAGGCCCCCCTAATACCACTACCTGTGGTGGGGGTTCCCTTTTAAAGAGTTGAGATAGACATTGTTGGACCAATGGATCCCCAAACAGCATCTGGACACAGGGTTATTCTGTTGGTAGTGGATCATGCCACCAGATACCCAGAAGCTATTCCCCTAAGGACCACAACAGCACCTGTTGTGGCAAGAGCCCTCATGGGAGTTTTCTCAAGAGTGGGTTTTCCGAAGGAGGTTGTCTCAGATAGAGGTGCAAACTTTATGTCTGGGTACCTAACTGCTATGTGGAAAGAGTGTGGAGTGAACTACACGTTCACCACGCCCTACCATCCACAGTGCAATGGTCTGGTTGAAAGATTTAACAAGACCTTAAATGGCATGATCAAGGGTTTACCTGAAAAGCTTAGGCAAAGATGGGACATCCTTCTGCCCTGCCTTTTGTTTGCTTACAGAGAGGTCCCACAGAAGGGGGTTGGCTACAGCCCCTTTGAACTTCTATTTGGGCACCCTGTAAGAGGGCCCCTTTGTCTGGTGAAGGAAGGATGGGAGTTACCTCTCAAAAAGCCTAAACAAGACATTATGGACTATGTACTTGGTCTCCGCTCAAGGATGGCCGAGCACATGAAAAAGGCATCTAAAAACCTTGAGGCTAGCCAGGAACTTCAGAAAGCCTGGCATGACCAAAAGGCTGTGCTGTTTACCAGCCATGACATGAAGTGTGGATGCTGGAGCCAGTGGCCCCAGCAGCACTCCAAGACAAATGGTCTGGACCCCACACTGTTGTTGAACAGAAGGGAGAGGTAACCTATCTGGTTGACCTTGGAACTCCTAGGAGCCCCCACGGGGTGATTCATGTCAACAGACTGAAACCATATGTTGACTGGGCAGACATGGGCTTGCTCATGGCTACAGATGAGGGACAGGAGGAAGAAAGTGACCATCTCCCAGACCTGCTTTCTCAGAACTCTGATGATGGTTCAGTTGATGGTGTAGCCTTTGCAGGCATCCTCACTGACCAACAGCAACAGGACTGCAGACAAGTTCTCCAGTCCTATAGACATATGTTTTCACTGACTCCAAGTCAGACAAACTGGTTCACCCATGAGATGGACACTGGTGACAGTCTGCCTGTGAAGAGTAAAATCTACAGGCAACCTGATCATGTCCGGGACTGTATCAGGAGAGAGGTCCAAAAGATGTTGGAGTTGGGAGTTATTGAGCCCTCAGAGAGCTCTTGGGCCAGTCATGTAGTCCTAGTGCCTAAACCTCACACCCAAGATGGTAAGAGAGAGAGATGAGGTTTTGTGTGGATGACAGAGGTCTCAATGATGTCACTAGGACAGATGCCCACCCAATACCAAGGGCAGATGAGCTCATTGACAGATTGGCTTCTACCAAGTTTTTGAGCACATTTGACTTGACAGCTGGCTACTAGCAGATCAGGCCAGCTGATGATGCAAAAGCCAAAACAGCATTTTCAACCCCAGGAGGACATTATCAATTTGTGGTAATGCCCTTTGGCTTGAAGAATGCACCTGCCACATTCCAAAGGTTGGTGAACCAAGTCCTCTCAGGTCTGGATGACTACTGTACAGCTTATGTTGATGATATTGCGGTCTTTAGCTCCACTTGGGAAGATCACCTGATCTACCTAAAGAATATTTTGGAGGCCCTGCAAAAGGCAGGCCTAACTATCAAGGCTACTAAGTGCCAGATAGGGCAGAGTAAGTTTGTGTACCTGGGCCACCTTGTAGGTGGAGGTCAGGTTCAACAACTGGAGAGCAAGATCCAGACCATAAAGGACTGGACTCCTCCAACCACCCAGACACAGGTCAGAGCTTTCATGGCCCTTTCTGGTTACTACAGAAAGTTTGTTAAGAACTATGGGTCCATTGTGACACCACTTAATGACTTAACCTCAAAGAAAATGCCAAAGACAGTTCAGTGGACAGTAAGCTGTCAAAAGGCATTTGATGACCTGAAGCAGGCCATGTGCTCGGACCCTATTCTGAAAAGTCCAGATTACTCCAAAGAATGTATTGTACAAACAGATGCTTCTGAGTTGGGTGTGGGAGCTGTTCTTTCATAATTGAATAAAGATGGCCAAGACCAGCCAATAGCTTTTATTAGCAGAAGGCAGACCCCTAGAGAGAAACGTTGGTCAGCTAGTGAGAGGGAGGCCTTTGCTGTGGTTTGGGCCCTGAAGAAGCTGAGGCCATAATTGTTTAGTACTCACTACAAGATTCAGACAGGCCATAAGCCCCTCTTGTGGCTAAATCAGATGAAGGGTGAAAATCCCAAACTACTCAGGTGGTCCATTTCCCTACAGGGGATGGACTTTACAGTGGAAAATAGACCTGGAACTGCAGATGGACTCTCCAGATATTTCCGCTTAGAACATGAAGACTCAACTGGTCAAGGTTATTTTAATGTCCCTGCGTTTGGGGGGGGGTTGTGTAGGAGAGTAGGGTCTGCTTCCTATGGTCACTGCCACTTTTTGCTGTGATTCTCTGTTTTTTTTTACTTTAGTGTGGCTGTGGTCCTGCTAATCAGACCCACAGCCCAGCTGCTCTCTCTCTAAATTGATACCATGTACTTTAGGTACATACCTAATTGGGAATTGGGTCACCTTTGTGAGCCCCTATATAGTGTACCATAGGTACCCAGGGCATAGGTGCATCCAGGGCATACCAGGGGCTGCAGCATGTTTTATGCCACCCCTGGCTGGCCATCCAAACTGACACCACAGGCTGATCACTCAGCTTGGGCAAGGTGGTGTAATCACCCCTTGCTTAGATATAGTATACCTATATCTACCATTATATATAGACACATCTATACCTATAAGTCACTCATACAGCAGGCCTTGACAATCCTGAAGGCAGAGTGCTTGGTTTTGTGTGAGAGGGTGCTCTAGCATGAGCTGAGCCCTTCTGCAGCTTTCGGAACCATTTCCTTATAGCTGTTCTATGATATAGCCATACCATATACTCTTAAGTGCATTATAATCCTCACGGTTAATGCTAACTTTGGTTTGGCTTTATCAAAACATGTTGTGTAAGGTGTCAAACACTTTGGAATACTACCCCCCCCTCACGCCAGTTCTGGAGGCGGGGATTGCATTCCACCCTTCTAGAGGGAAAAGACATGTAGTTACTGCTTTACCCGGTTCAAGTTAAACAGAGCCTCAGCATCACAAAATGGATGCTGCTGCCACAGACACAAGTCTGACCTCCTGCAGCTGGACGAAACTCCGGCAAGGGAGGCCTGGACAATAGGTTTACTGTCGAGGGAGGTGCTAGCACCTCCCCAGACAGCGTGTAGTGTATTGGGGCAGGGTGGGTTCAATGGAAAGATGCTTTTACAGACACTGCCTGGGGCACACAAGGTGCTCCATGCATAGCCCGGTTCAAACCAGTTGCTGGGGCACTCCAGCCCCAGCTCTGGCATGAAACTGGACAAAGAGAAAGGGGTGTAACCACCCCCTTTTCAGGTTCCACCCTTAGGAGGGACCTAGTAGGTAATCCAGCCCCTTAGATTAGTATAAAGATAGGAGCTGTGTCTAGAGACAGTAGATTTTCCTGGACTGAAACTCTGAAATGAAACTCTGGGACCTTCGACATTCTATTCCGACTAGAAGACTGAAGACATCACTCTTGTGGTCAAGAAGTGACCACCCTGTGCAAATAAGCACCACCAGTAACTTGCCAGTTTGCTTTGCCGATGCTCCCGTTGGAACCCAAAGAGTCAGCAACTCAGGAACTGGACTTCCAGATTTCTCCGACTCCAATCCACATCCACAGCAAAGCTGAGACCCGAGGCGGACACGAGAGACGTGGGACCGGACACCCTGGACTACCTGCTCTTTGCTAACCTTGTAGCTTCTGAGGTAGCCTCGAAGTTGTGCATTGGGCTTTGAGAAGCCCTAGAACCGAGCAGCGTTTGCACCGAAGCTCAATCCTCCACACTCCACGAGTGCCGCTTGGGGCCGGCTCCTGCATTTCAGATTGATGCGTCTTCCCGGTTGCTAGCCCGTTGGCTAGTTAGCCCTCCGAAGACTTCCTTTTGAAACTACACTTGTTCCGGGCTTGCTCCAGCTTTCCTGCAAAGGAGAAACTCCCGAAGCCTTGCTGGTCTGCCCCGAAGCCAATCTTCGCTTCCTGCGTGGATTCCATTTGCCAAGGCTTGTTGGGTCGAATACGGATACCGACACCGCAGTTAAAACAAGATCCTTTGTGGGACAGCTCGAATCCAGCTCCTGGTTGTCGTCAACGCCTCCTGGTCCTCGTGGCTGCAGAGACAAGCTTCACCTTCTTCACCTGAAACACTCAACATCGCCTGGTTCCTTCCTGGTTCCTTCCTGGTCACTGGCTAGTGGCCCAGACTCTGCCCCCTTTGCTTTCAGGTTCTTCACATCTTCGATCCACCCTTGGATCCATCCGGACACTTATCTCCTGGTCGCCTGCAGCACTTCTTTGCAGCTTTCCGTTGGAAACAGCGTCAAAACCTGACAGGAAAGAACACCTATGCACCCGGCTTACCTGGGTGAGGTAACTCGAGTACTCCGGTGCTCCCATGGGTGTTGACTCTAGAAGTGTCCTAGTTTAAAAGGGTTTTACCGTAGTCCATCCGGAAGTGTCCTTAATCTACTACTTTGTAACTTTTACGTTCCTATTATAACTCTATGGTAACTCGTGACGGTGATTAGACACTGCACACAACTCCTGTGGGCCTCCTACTTTCAAACCCTTGGTTGTTCAGTGTAGCCCCAGCGATTCCCTAGGCTCTAGGCCTATTCACTATTCCTTAAGTGGTTCTTATACCACTTACTTAGTATATGGTTTGTGAGGTCCCTAGGGCAGAATTGTATTTGTGCAACTTAAAGTATGCTTAATGAGTTACTTGTGATGTATCTCGATCTCTGACCTCATAAAGAGTTCAGAGGGGTTGTGTTAGTAATAAATACATATATATTTTGTATATACCTTGTGTGGTGTCCTTTCATTTGGTATTCAAGGGATTATAATTGGCTAAACAGCTTGCTTCACATGGTCTCTGAAGTTTTAGCTTAAGGCTGCTGGTCCATGCTACCACTAGGATAGCTGATCTATAAGGTTGACTTTACAACCACCATCATAAATGTCGTTTAGACTTGTGCAAGGTGCCCACTAGAATAGTGGACATCATATACCAGGCTAACTTCTCACATCCTGGACCTCCCGTCAGGGAAAATCCTGAAAAGTAGGAACCAAAAGAAAAAGGGGAAACAAAACTGGACTAGTATTGCCTTTACGCAAATCAACGAAGAACCACTTTGGCAGTGTTATAGGGGTTTCTTTGCAGCCCAGAGGGAAGACTCAACGTTAAGAGAAGCTTGGAACCAGGCTACAGACACAGAGAACCCCACCCAAGTTGGTCCCCAGTTCCTTATTAAAGGCGGACTGATCTATAGAAAAGGGTGAAGAATCATCCACTCCAGTTGCTTGTACCCCTGCCCTTTTGGGAGAAAGTGATGTTCCTACTACAGAGTCACTTATTAGAGGGTCACCTTGGGGAGGAAAAGACAGAAAACGACATCCTAGGGAAATTCTTCTGGCCAGGCATATACCTACAGGTTCAGCAATATTGTAAAAAGTGCCCCATTTGTGAAAAGAACAACAGGTACCGATCCCCTAAAGTTCCCCTACATCCCTTACCCATAATATCCATCGTGCTGGGATGGATATTATGGGTCCCTTACTCCCCTCCCTTAGTGGGTGCAGATATGTGCTAGTAAAAGTGAACTACGCCACCCGATTTCCAGAAGCAGTGGCCCTTCTTCATCCCAATGCCCAACAGATAGCCAAGGCCATGGTGACCGTTTTTTTTGCGGGTAGGGTTTCCTAGGGAAGTGCTAAACGAACAAGGAACACCCTTTATCTCCCAACTCATGAAGCAAGTCTGCTCCCAGCTGAAAATAAAACAGCTCCGTGCGGCGGCTTACCACCCCCAGATGGACGGGCTGGTAGAGCTGTACAACGCTACCCTTAAGACCACCCTGAAGAAAATGCTAGTTCTGGAGACCCGCTGATTGAAGGACATGTTGCCCCTTGCATTATTTGCTATCCGGTGCAAACCCCAGAAAAGCACTGGATACTCCCCCTTTGAGTTACTGTATGGGTGGCAACCCCGCACCCTTCTCGACATGGCCAGGGAAGAGTGGGAAGAAAGACCCGAGGGGACCAAACCCCTCCCTGAATATGTCATGGCCCTGAAGACCCACCTTCAGGAGATACGGAATGTATGTAAAACCCATCTAGAAAACGCACAGGAGAGTCAAAGGTGACAATATGATAAAACAACTCAAGAACGTGCCCTGAAAGGGGGCTACCATGTCCTTCTCATGATGCCCACCTCCGATCACAAGTTGTTGGGTCAGTGGCAGGGTCCCTTTTGGGTTATTGAGATAGTGGCACCGGTCACCTATCGCCTCAAAATGGACCACAGAAATAAAAATAACACGCAGATCTTCCACACAAACCTGCTGAAACAATGGAAAGGGGATGTACCCATCCCTGTGGCCCTGACCTCAAGTCCCCGAGCATTATACCTCCAAAGCATGGATCCGGAGCTGACGGAAGAACAGCAAAACACTCTGGATGCTTGTTTGAGACCTCTTCAGGTGGTGTTTTCCACCACCCCAGGGAGAACCAACCTGATCGAATATGCAATCATTACTCAACCTGGGAAGCGCATAAGATTACGTCCGTATTGTCTTCCCGAGTCTCTCGTCGGCAGGCTGTAGAACAAAAAGTACAGCAGATGCTTCGTATGGGTGTTATACAACCATCTAAAAGCAAATGGAATTCACCCATCTTGTTTGTTCCAAAACGCGATGGCTCCATTAGATTTTATATAGATTTCAGGGAGGTCAACAAAATCTCACAATTTGACAGATACCCGCGCTACCCCGGTGTTAGACCAGGCATAATTGCCGTGAGTCTCCCTTCCATTTTTGACGGATTGCCTCCTCCGTTTTGATATGTTTTGCTGGATTTATGCTTTGGGCACTGTGCCACTGCTAATCAGTGCCACAGTGCAAGTGCTCCCCATATTAAATTGGTGTACTAATTGGTTATTCCATGATTGGGTTATTTGATTTATCTGTCAGCCCCCAGTACAATGCACCATGTATGCCCAGGGCTTGTAAATCAAATACTGCTGGTGGGCTTGCAGCACTGGTTGTGCCAACCACAGGAGCAGCTTGTAAAGTGTGTCTCAGGCCTGCCATTGCAAGGCATGTGTGCAGTCTAGCACTGCCATGTCGACTTGGCCAAGTGCACCCACATGCCAGTCCCTAACCCTTCCCTTTGCTTCATATTAGACACCCCTTTGGTAGGCCCAAGGGCAGGGTGCATTGTAAGTATAAGGTAGGACATGCTCTGATGTATGTAGCATGTTCTAACAGAGAATTACAGCCATTGTTGTTTTTCACTATTGAAGGCTATCTGTTCTCATAGGCCAGAATGGGCAGTTAGATTATTACATTCTTATAATCCTAACTGACTCAGGGAACACAGTAGAAATTTGAATTTAGTATGCCTGAACTCAATTCAATTCAATTCAAATTTCTTTATTTCGGCTTGGTTGCCATAAAAGAGTCAAAACACATACATTACAGTTAAAAAACGTTACAGCATAGAACTTTAAAACCATCAACTAAAAATACATTTCATAATAAGAAGCAATCGAAGCACAAACGTCATTAGGATACTAGGAAGGACCCCCCACTAGATACTAGAAGGTAGACTAATTCTATCTATAGGGATAATATCATTTACAGTTGTTGCCCCATTTTTCCTTAGGAAAAATATTGAATGTAAGAATCTACTAACACTAAATATTATTGGTTGGTTTGTGTTAGTTATAAGAATTCTCAAAACCTGTGTACATGATCTCACGCCTAACAATAGGCATAGTGGTTTAATCCATATGCCTGAACTCAGAATAATAAAATACATATTTTAGTAAAGTTTATCTTAATATTCTGTGTTTGCAAATACCACTTTTAGAAAGTAGGTATTTTCTTGCCTAACCATTTGAGCCTGCCTCTGCTGGGTTGTGTAATCCTTGTCTGGGTTTGTGAGTGACAAGACAGGGGGATTCCAGAAGACAGGGTGGGGCAGCCTGGTGGTAAATAGAGAGATCTTCATCTAGATGGGAGGGAGGAGTTGCACCTGGGACCTGAATAGGGATGGGCCTTCCCTCTACAATGCTGGCTCCGCCTCCTGTGGCTTGTCTGATGTCTCTGCCCTGTACTGTGAAAGGAGAGGAGGAATTATGTCAACAGAGTGCTCCAGAGCTGTATTTTCCCTCCCCTGTGCTGACTCCACCTCCTGTGGGGCGTCTGATGTCTCTGCCATGCACAGTGAAAGGAAGAAGAGAGTCATGTAAACAAAGAGCTCATGAACTGGTTTGGACTATGCAGAGGCCTCTCTTTCTTCACAGAACAAAGTATTTGTGGTATAAATATTGGTACCCTGATCCCAAGAAATTAGATCACTTCTGGAACAAGATCCCTTTCTGCCAAGGAGAAGAACCAAGGAAGCTGCAGGAGTTGTACTGCCCATCTGCCAGTGTGCTGTTTGCTGGGTTGGCCTGCAGTGGTTGCTTTATTGCCAAGGGAAAGGAGAAGGAACTTTGTAAGGACTTTCATCTACAGAATATTCTCCTCGGGCTTGAACTGTGCTTGCCTCCTGCTGAAGTCTCAGGGACAAAAGACTTCACCTCCAGCTCCCTCCTGTATTTACTTGCTGGGAATTCTGACTCAAGTCACTTGCGTGCCGCTGGGAGCTGGAAGCACGACGCATCGAGAAGAAGCATGTCCCCGCCGCAGCTGAAATCATCGCAACGCCGGAGAAGAGAGCCTTTGTCGCATCTCCCTGGAAGAGTGTGTTCATCGAAGCTGCCTGCTGTCGCATAATCGGAGAAGCGTGACACCATTGAGAGAGTCACCATCGCATCACCGTAGAAGTGTGTTGCAGGGCCTGTCGCGGCTCCAAAGTACAGAGTCGTCGCAAGGCTGCCGGGGCATCATTGCCTCATCATCGCATCGCCGCATCAAGGGTGCCATCTTCTCGCATCGCAACCGGATCATTGCATCACATCAAGGCACCGTCTTGCTCACCGCAACGGGCCCGCAGGCCGAGAATCTACGCATCACCTCCGCACAGTAAAGCTCACAACGAGTTCCCTACTCTGCACAAGCATTGAGGAAGGACGCAACCATTCCCCCGGGTCACGGAACCAACGCATCTCCACTTTTGCGAGCCTTTTGTTCACTTTGCGTTACGCATCCAGGTACTTTGTTGAGAACTTTGTCGCATTTACCAAAAACTTGAACTAAGCAACTTCAATCATCTTTTAAGTAATCTTAAGTGTAGTATTGTGGATTTTTGTCGTTAGTGGTCTTGTGTTTCAGTCTATATAAAGAATACATATTTTTATAAAACTTATGTTGTGTCCATCTGTAGTGTCTTCACTGCATTACTGTGTATATTAACAAATGCTTAATACACTGCCTCTGAGATAAGCCTGTCTGCTCGTGCCAAGCTACCAAGGGGGTGAGCAGGGGTTATTAAGGAGTGTAATCCCCTTATCCTGACTTAGAAGTAAGGGTCCCTATTTGGACAAAGGTGAATACTATTGCCAACTAGAGACCCCCAGATCTAACACCCAGGTAGACGAGATGGTTGAGAGGTTGTGCAAGGCAAAATACATCAGCACACTGGACTTATGCAAAGGATACTGGCAGGTTCCCCTCACAAAAACAGCCAGGGTGCTGCCCTTTGAGTTGTACTGGAATCCAGCCACTTTCCAGAGGCTAATGAACACCCTGCTCAGGCCCTGTGCCGAGTATGCTGCAGCATATATCAATGACATAGTCATTCATAGCAGGACATGGGAACAACATCAGAACCACCTAACCATGGTTGTTCGGACATTAGGAGAAGGTGGCCTTACTATCAACCCAGCTAAAAGCCGATTGGCCTCTATGTCTGTGAAATATCTTGGGTATCTATTGGGGGAAGGGCTCATTAAACCCCAGAAAGAGAAGATCGCAGCCATAGCAGGCATCCCTTTCTCCCGCACCAAAAGAGAGCTAAGGGCCTTCCTGGGTATCTTGGGCTATTATCGGAGTTTAATACCTGAGTTTTCTCAAACAGCAGCCCCTTTAACCCACCTCCTACAAAAACATAAAAACGCTGAAAAAGAGCTACAACACCCCTCCACACATCTCCAGCAGGCATTCCATACCCTGAAGCAAGCCCTTACTTCCAAACCTGTACTCCTGAGCCCCGACTATAGAAAACCCTTCATACTCCAAACGAACGCATCTGAGCAAGGACTAGGCGCTGTACTGTCCCAAACCGACCCCCACGGACAAGAACGGCCTATACTATATATCAGCCGAAAGCTGTTCCCTTGAGAAAAAAACTATACGGTAATAGAAAAAGAGTCCCTAGCTATCAAATGGGCAATTGAATCTCTCTGCCACTACCTGGATGGAAGATAATGTACCCTTTACACGGACAGCGCCCCTTTAGAGTGGTTGTCCTGTCATAAGGGTCACAACGACAGGGTCATGAGGTGGTTCCTAGCTCTCCAACCATTCTGGTTTGTTACTTTACATCAAAAAGGGAAGGAACAGGGTAATGCAGATTACTCATCACGTCACCCCCTTGACCTTTTTCTTGCCGGCAAGAAAGTTAGGGAATGGGGATGTGAGGGGGTCGATCGGACCACCACGCTATCGTTCCTGACATTTACTCCCCATGACACGATATCCATGCATAGCACTTCACCGGGAAAGCAGGAGTTAACACTGCCTGCCTCTCCTCGCCATCAGGGACGTCATGGACAGCTGAATACTGCTGACCAATCCAGACAGGGAGGGGCAGGGCCACACCCACTAAAGGAGGGACCAGAGAACCAGGAAGACGTGCTGCCGTGCCTGGAGGAAAGGAGGGAGAAGGAAGACACAGTGCTGCAGGGTTCATATCGGGAGCAGACCGTCGCAAGTGAAGAGAAGGAGACTACGGAGAGCCCCGACCTTCAGGATCCAGAGGGAGACAGAGGACTCGACTCCTGGACAGAGGACTGGTGGACAGCCCCGGAAGAAGCTGGAGAGCTGTGGCTGAGGTGGTTTGTGACTTGGGAGGGAGTGCAGGGAGGGAGTAAAAGGGAGGGCTAACTGGAAGGTTAATTTAAGGGGTCACCAAGTATCTTCACTGAGCGTGTGTGTGTAACCCCACTGTATCCTACACCCACCCCGCTCCCTCGCAACATATCACTACCCTAAAGGAGGAACAAGATTGCCTCCCCACGATTGTATGTTGCCTTTGTGCTGACCAAATGAGACAGGTCAGACACGTCTTCGGGGGTTATATAGCCTCCGCACCTCAGAATATTGCTTTGTCATCACTGATACTGTACTTTCCCTATGGTCACCCCCTCATCCTTATGTACATCCTACCCCTACGGGCTCCTTTATTACGGTGAAGGATTCTGTCTTGCCAAACCAGTGCAAGGACAGGGTTACTAACCCCGTCTTTTATTTTATGTTGCTTCTCTCTCATGCGAGCCTTCTGGGACGCCCCCTCCTCACCGAAAAAAGAACATCCCAGGACCACCAGACAGATGACCTAGACATCACTCGGGGAGAAAAGGCCTACATCCCTTCCATATGGACTTTCATTTGTTTTTGTTGGTGTTGTAACCTTCAATAAATATCATCATTGAGCCCGTAATCCGGACTCCTCGGTTCTTCTTCCGTCCTTACCTCTCACATAAATATATAATTTTTTTTAATGAAACTTGTGTGGAGTCCTTTTGTGGTGTTATCATTGGGTTACCAAGAGCGTGGTTGTAAATATTTTACACATTTGCCTTGGAGATAAACCTGGCTGCTCGTGCCAAGCTGTTGAGGGGGGTGAGCAGGGGCTATCTGAGAAGGTGTCCTTCCTTTCCCTGACTTAGAAGCAAGGGTCTCTATTTGGACTAAGGTACCTACCTCAGCCAACTTGAGACCCCAGTTCTAACAGTATGGTATGGCCTTTTCTACATGCATTGATCTTAGCTTCCATTTTACAGCTAGAAATGCCCTACCGCTGTTGAAAAATCCTTAAACAAAATCAAAGGGATTCCCTCGAGAATTGCAGTGCATATTTCTCTTGCCATTCGAAGCATAAATTGTGGTCACAAATAGTTTAGAAAGGGGGCAAAAAGGGTCTGAGGGAGCTCAGGATGCATGCAGGGAGTGGTGCCAACCTAAGGTGCACTCTTTCCATTACAAACATTAATGAAAATGGCTCTCTACCAAATAGATCAACTTGCAGCTCCTCTACATATGTCTCCATCTTGGCAGTACTGATCATCTGCAAAATACCTAAAATGCACATATAATTTCTTTGGGATAGGGCTTCTTTTAGGCCCTGGCATATGAGCCACCAAAGAGGCAGTGACTTCTGGGCCCTCAACTGTGGGAGGTGAGGGCATTGGCCACTGATGTTTCAGATCCTGATACTACTATGGTTTTGCAAGTTGTGCCAAGTATGCCCCCTTTTGTGCTTGACTTTCAGTTTAGCAAGAGTGAGCGGCTACAGGCTCTTAGGGAGGTAGTGGGGGTGCTCAAGCTTAGCAGTCAATGATCAACTAACGGAGAAAATACAGCAGTTACATAATTGCAGCCCTCGGGCTACATTCATAGCCTTCAGGCATATGCAATTACACTGTTCCAACTCTTATCCAGCCCTAGGACATGCAGTACAGTCCTGAATGAGTATAACCAGATTCCCAGCAGGAGCCTAGGTGAGAGACCAGAGGTCCCACAGGATACAGTGGTCCTCTTTAGTTCAGTACTGTGCAATCAGTTCACACTGGGCATCCCACAGCCCTAGTTTAACAACAGTCCTTTCAATACTCTGCAGAGCACTCCCTTCAGTGATCACAAGGGACTTAGAACTGGAAAAAAGTGGCCTGGTTTGGGTCCCACGTTTATACACAACTTCTAGACAGGATGGAATCCACTGTATCAAACTGTAGAACTGGTTTGCTGCTCTCCAGACACAGCATTTGTGTACAGTAAGGGTTTTTACAGCAGATTGCACTGATGTTTTCTGCAACCTGGAGCACCTACAACAGAGTACAAAGAGGTGTGAGGCTTGTGCACCTGTCAGTCATCAGTCCAACTGAAGGAGTTTTCAGAATCAAACAAAATGCAGGCCTGACCTATAAACTTTCTTACATTTAAAAATAGAGTATACCTCACCCTTACCATCCATTTAATGGCAGTGCTCAGGAACACTAATCAGTGGTTTCTTGCTAATAAAAGGCCTCCTGGAATTTCTAATGGAAGTACTGTCTCCATCCTCCTCACTTCAGTTTCTGCATCTCTTCTCTTGAACAACAGGAATCCAGGCAATAGAATTCCACTCAAACACTCAGAGACATAGGGTCCTAGGGACATTTTTAAGACCAAAGCCGGGTTCACATCCCCAAATATTGACTTGTAAAACAACACAACGAACCCGAGGTCTAAAAGCCTAATCTAAGTGAAAAGAGTAAAGACCAAACACCTCTCCAAATGGTAGGGTGTATCTTCGTGTACTGCAAAGAATGCTAAATTTAAGGAACTCACATACAGAACCAACTAATTATTAGTGATAACACAGTTGGGACCAGTTAAAATACTCAAAATCGGGATAACCATCAACTATTCCGAGTGATCAGTTTTATTATTTGGTCAACCAGTTTAAAGGAATGGTGAACCACTTGATCATAGGGGACATCACGCCTATATACGCAAAGGTTCTTATTTGCCCATCAGAACACTAGAAAGACACGCAGTGCATAGAAAAGTGAGTTAAAATAAGGTGATGTGTCCTAACACAAAATAGTTTTATTAAAGACGGGGACACACCCCTTCATTAAAAACAGAACAGTCCCCGAAGACTCAGAAGAAGTCCCGAGGTACCGACGGATCAGAACGGGGCCTCAATATCCTGAGCATGGTCCATGTGAGGTGAGGTCCAGTCCCCCATCCATTAGGATGTAATCTGCATCCCTTGATGTGGAGTAACAGACTGTGTATTCTTTCACGGTATCACAGCAAGTATTGTCACTGTCTTGATTATTTTTGAATTAATTACACAAATAGATGAAGTAGCAATTATAAGAACAGAGGCCCTGAAGAAAGCCTTAGGGTAGTAGAGCCCGTTTGGCTGAAAAATGTTGGCCCCTTGATGGCAGTTATTTGTTTAAGCTGCAGTTTGCACTGTTATGTTTTTAATGAAGGGGTGTGTCCCCGTCTTTAATAAAACTATTCTGTGTTAGGACACATCACCTTATTTTAAATCACTTTTCTATGCACTGCATGTCTTTCTAGTGTCCTGATGGGCAAATAAGAACTGATTGCCCTTTGGATTTTTCTAAGTGATTTTTTGGTTGGGTTCTAACCTTTGCGTATATAGGCGTGTTGTCCCCTATGATCAAGTGGTTCACCATTCCTTTAAACAGTTTGACCAAATGATAAAACTGATCACTTGGAATAGTTGATGGTTAGCCAGATTTTGAGTATTTTAACTGGTCCCAACCACGTTATCACTAATAATTAGTTGGTTCTGTATGTGAGTCCCTTAAATTTAGCATTCTTTGCAGTAAATGTAGATACACCCTACCATTTGGAGAGGTGTTTGGTCTTTTCACTTAGATTAGGCTTTTAGACCCCGGGTTCGTTGTGTTGTTTTACAATAGAATTCCACTGTCTGCAAGGACCGTCCTCATCCTTCATCTTGTGGTAGTTTAGAAAAGGGGCATCCAAAATTGATTCCACTGAATTCTATTACTGTCACGCACTCATAAGCATTTTAACACCATGCCTGTGTTACACCCGCACACACACCCACACAACCATTCGACATCCTCATCCATTATCTTGTATCCGCATAAAAGTGGAACTTTACACATGATAGCCACCAGTCTTCATCCTCAGTGCCACAGATAAAATGGTCTAGTTATGCCATTAATTTTCTATGAAACATGATAAGCTGTGCCATTGTGTCAGACCTCCAAAGAGTGTCATACCAATTGTTGGTGCATCATTAAATGACAGTCATTGCCCGATAAAGAAGAAACAGCCAAGGATCAAATGCTGGTCAATGCTAAATCGACAAAGGAACTTAAAGATGGCCGCCACTTCTAAATGTTAGCAGCGGTCTAGTCTTTTCCCCCACAGGTGTTCAGAGACTAGTTGAAGCTCGCACTCTAAGAGAAACGCGCACTTCACTAAAGAAATTCTAGAATATGCACCTTGGTGATTTAGCTCCACAGAATAAGACTAGGAAGGTAATTCCTCATTGGGGTTTCATTCGGAAATTTTCGCCGCTGCTTCCGTCGGGCATAGTCAGGGCTGAAATATATATTTATCGAGTAAGGTCGTCGGAAGAGGAACGGAGTCTGGAAGATGCCGTTGGTGTAGTTGAATCTTCCTCAGCTATCCTTGCACCATGTCATAGCTTCCTGACCTTGTTTTCTGCTACCACAGCGCCACCTATGAGGAATAGATAAGAAAACAAAGCTAAGTTAAAAAACGATATTGGGAAAAGTGTTTGAAAAGCATGAAGTGATAAGAGAGGCATTGTAAATAGTTGTTAAGAAATAGATAAGTACTTACCTCCATGTGGGATTAAATCCCAAAACTGTAAAAGAAAGAAAATAGCAAATGATAAATGGGATATTTTTATAGAGCAATAGACAATTTAAGATGTTGAAAGGTTGATATACACATTTATATAAAAACAAATACTTACCAGAGAGGAGAAGTGTAGCTCTGAATCTGCAAAAGAAAGATTAGAAATATAAATAGGTTATAAATAGGTTACCAGTTAGGCATCTGATAGATAAGGGGAAAAAGACTTAGGTTCCAGAGTTAAAAAGAATATTCTAGAGAAAACTACCAAGAGAATCAAGCACATAAGAGAAAGTAAGTGAAGAAAGAGCCACTAGAACATTTAGACTTGACAGTAAAGGTTATAATACTGAAAAGGTATTTTATGTTAATAGGTGAATTAAACTGGTGCAGCAATAAGAACACAGGAAAAAAAAGTGTACATTTAAAACTACAGAGGAGCGGCTCAGTTCCTGGAACATAGGATAGGTAGAATTAGATACAATTATAAGAAGACACTAGAGCTGATTAGAGTAGGTGTCAATAATCTTGTGTTATTACATTTAGATTCTCTTTGAAGTATACAGTCTGCTGAACTGAAAAAAGAAGTAGGCGAGTAAAGAGAGGACCAGAGTTTCAGGACCAGTCTCTTTTTAGTTTATTATTTTATCCACTTCCCTTCCCCTTTGAGCCTAGTCTTGGAGTCTAGTTATTGTTACTGGATCTCCGGAGTATCTTTGAGAGAGTGTTGGGAACTAGCGTCTCTGTTCCTGTGCAAGTTCTATGTAAGATTATTTCTTAAGCTCTGACAGAGTGAAGTGCGCCAGGTGGTATACTCGCACCCGGACAGAAATGGCTGAAGGAATAAACTTGCAAACCTTAGGGACGGGTTTACAGATAATTCAAAAAGAGTTAGTGTCAGTAAGAGAGGAAAACCAGAGTCTTAGGCAAGAAGTGGTAAACTCAAGGAAAAAGACGGCAGACCTAGCTCAGAGACTAAGACAACCTTTTGGTTCTGGACGAGACACATTGAATCCTTCCGTTGAAGACTCAAATTGAATGACGACACAAGTGATCCATTTCTTGTCCCCAGTTATTCCGTTAGCCCCTCCAGAGCGATTTGGTGGGGACCCACAAAAGGCACAGATATTCATCACACAGTGCTCTTTGCACTTCATGTGTTGCCCTTCAATTTTATCAGATGCGCAGTCAAACGTGGCCTTTGTTTTATCAAACTTGAGTGGTGACGCAGCGTCCTGGTCCATGCCTCTGGTTTCTCGTGATGATCCTATATTGCAACATTTTGAACATTTCAAGCAAGAATTTCTTCGGATTTTCGACAGACGAAGAATCTCTCAAGCGGTTGATAATTAATTGTTTGATGTAAGGCAAGGAAATCGAGGTCTTGTAGCATACCTAGCCCAGTTTAATAAACTGGTAGTGGAGACTGACTGGCCAGAGAGTAAAAGAGCTGCGTTTTTTTATAAAGGACTAAGAGACGAGCTCAAGGACGTGTTGGCACAAATACCTAATCGACCCACGGAAATCTTGGAGTTAGTTGACCTGGTCTTAGAAATCGACTTCCGTCAAGGTGAAAGGAAAGGAGAGAAGAGAAGAGAAGAGATTTTAAACCGATAGTTCCTAGATTTGATCGGGCTCGATCAGAAGACAGCAGAATTACGAAAGGACAGATCGGTTCAGAACCCATGCAGATAGGAACTGTCAGGGGTCCTTTAACGAAAGAAGAAAAAGAGAAAAGGAGAACTGTTAACCTATGCATGTACTGTGTTTCCAGTGGACATTTCATTAGAGGTTGTCAAAAGAAACCTAAAACTTCCTTTAAGCCGAAGGAAAACTCGCAGCACCACCTGTAATGGGAGTTGGACCAGTGGATGCTAATAAAAAATAAACTCCAAAAGACCATCAAGTGGCCAACACCCTACAGTCGTCTGCACCACATTTGATCATATCGATGGTGCTTAAGTTTCGGCAAGTAACATTGACAGAGGTTTCAGTAATGATAGATTCCGGAGCCGCTGGAATCTTCTGTGAGTTAAATGTTGCAGCCAAGGTGGGGTTATGAGCAGTACTGAAGACAAAGAGTGAACCAGTCCGGGCAGTGGATGGTACAAATCTATCATCCGGACCCATAGTGAGCCATTCGGAGCAGGTGCAATTAATTTCTAGAGACGGACATGAAGAAGTCATTCAATTTATCTTAATTGATGCGCCCCAATTTCAGCTTATCTTAGGTCTACCATGGTTCACAGAGCACAACCCAACCATCAATTGGAGCTCCAGGACGATAGCAATGGATTCAGAGTATTGTAGGAAGAGTTGTTTTGAAGCAAAGGAAAAGACCACTGAGTTCAATCCTGCTCATTCCTTGTGTATGACAGGAGTATTCGTGTGTGTCATAGATTTGCAGGAAATACCACCAGAGTATGACGTTTTTGAAGATGTTTTTAATGAAGCCGAGGCAGAGCAATTGCCACCCCATCAGGTGTATGATTGTAAGATAGATCTGGAGCCGTATTCCAATCTGCCTTGCAGTCGGGTTTATGCTCTAACCGAAAAAGAACATCATCATTTGAAAGAATACCTGGACAAATACCTAGCAGAAAGAGCATGGAGGCGATCCTATGATCTTTCTGAGAGGTTAAATTTTAAGACGCAGACTCGGGCCTACCATAAACTAATTTGGGAAGGTAAAAAATCCTATCTGGAATCCAGAATCAATGAAGCGGAGCATTCTAGCAAGGAAATTTTTAGGGTGGTTAAAGACTTCACCTCTCCCTCTGCTTACACTCCGACCCATGTACACTCCGAAACTTGGTTGAAGGATTTAGCTGTCTATTTTGTACAGAAAATTACCTCTATTCAATCTTCCCTCCAGGCCACTTTCCAGCAGCATACGACAAGTCTGGGATGTCCCCTGCCAGATCATGGCCCCTTTCTGTCCAATTTTCCCCCATTAGATCTAGAGAGTTCTCTTGCTATTCTGACAAGTCTCAAATCCGGATCTCCACAGGATCCTTGCCCTGCCAAGTGTCTAGCAAATATGGCACCTGTTCTTAATGACTTGATAAATCCCATCTTGAATCTGTCACTCTCTTCCGGGATAGTTCCCAAAGCTTGGAAGAGTGCCATGATCTTACCACTTATAAAAAAAACGGCGCTCGACCCTGCAGTTCATGCAAACTACAGACCCATCTCCTTACTCCCTGCTCTGGCGAAAGTGACAGAAAGGTTTGCTCACAGATCTATTTCCAATTTTATCGAAGAAAGGGGTCTGTTGCATGGTACTCAATCCGGCTTCCGTGCAAATTTCAGCACGGAGACCGCGCTCCTTGAAGTCACAGATGCCATCAGGGAGGAGTTGGATGCTGGTAAAAAAGTGGTACTGATTATGCTGGATCTGTTGGCGGCTTTCGACACCGTTCCCCACGCACTTCTTCTCTCCAGACTCTGGGACTTTGGTCTGCGGGGAACGGTGTGGAACTGGCTCAAGTCCTTCCTAGCCGACCGCCGGCAGACAATCTGGGCGCCACCTTTCTCTGCTGAAATGTCACCGCTTGAAGTGGGGGGTCCCGCAAGGTTCCATCTTAAGCCCCCTCCTGTTTAACATCTTTATGGCCCCCCTGGCGGTGACGGCGGAGTCTTTTGGCGCCCGGATTGTCAGCTATGCTGATGACACCAAGCTCCTCTTTGTAAGTAACAGGGATGGTCAGTTTGATGGTGTCCAGGTCAACGGATGTTTGAGTGCTATTTTTGAGTGGTTTGGATGCCATGGGCTGAAGTGCAACGCCGACAAGTCGGAGTTGCTCTTCTTTGGCTGTACATCTGAACCCGATTGGAAAACCTGGTGGCCGAAAGACATGTCTCCTCCCACTAGCTCGTCTGCGAAAGCCAAAAATCTGGGAGTGGTGATTGACAACAAGCTATCTTTCGGACCACATATTTCATCTCTCACTGGGAAATGTTTCGGCATCCTGCGGATGCTTCGCAAATTTCTCCCCCTAGTCTCTATCCAGCACAGAAAAATTATTGTCCAGGCACTGATCTGCTCCAGGCTGGATTATGCAAACATTCTGTTTCTGGGACTTCCCAAATATCTGGTCAGGCGTTTGCAAATCGCCCAGAATTCTGCAGCCCGAGCCATTTTTGGCCTTCCAAGGAAAGCCAGAGCCACGGTTCTTCTCGCCACATTGCATTGGCTACCAGTTGCAAAAAGGATTTTATTTAAAACACTGACCACGACTTTCAAGGCCTTGCATGGCATAGGCCCCAAATATATCTCCAAACGACTGTCTTGGTATACCCCTCTCAGATCTCTTAGATCCTCGTCCTTATCAAAAATGAGTGTTCCCACTATCAAACGGGCAAGAGTAGGAGGACGGTCTTTTCGGCACTTAGCCCCTCATGCATGGAATGATCTTCCAATCTCTTTAAGACAGACTTCCAGTCTTCTGTCTTTCCGCAAGGCCCTTAAGACTTGGCTCTTCTCGTAATCTTTGAGGCTGTTTTTATGTCTGTATGCCCTTTTGGTGTTATGTTTTTTTTTCCCCATCTTCGGTTGGGAGTCTTCGTCAAAGCGCCGGGATACTCCAGTGAAGTGGCCGTGCGCTATAGAAGTGTACAAATAACATAACATAACATAACAAATGGTTTTGTCCGGCCATCATAATCTCCTGTGTCTTCGACCCTATTCTTTGTTCCCAAGAAGGAAGGAGATCTGAGGGGCTGTATTGATTATCACGCTATTAACAAGATCACCAAGAAAAACCGGTACCCGCTTTCTCTCATTTCCGTCCTATTCGATTAGGTGAAGGGAGCACAGATATATACCAAACTAGATCTTAGAGGTGCTTATCTCCTTGTTCAAATGTGTGAGGGGGATGGGTGGAAGACAGCCTTCAGAACAAGATTTCGGCTATTTGAATACTAAGTCATGCCGTATGGTCTGTGCAATACCCCGGCTGCCTTCCAGCATTTTATCAATGACATTCTCTTTTTTTTATTGAAAATTTCAATTTGGTACAAAATTAGCCATGGACATCATTCCATACATTATTACAACTAGCGACATTATGAGAAGATACAATAAATACACAATTATATAGTTACAAGTGTTTCCATAATCAGGAGACTAATATAAAACCACTCTACATGTAAATAGATTACACCTATATATACTAGTTTATCCCTACGTTCGTGTGTCTTTCCAGCTTTTCAAGGGTGCCCAGATATTTAGCCCCAGCTCACGTATTTTCCTGCCCTTGGATTCGCATAAGGCGGACTCTACATTATGCATACCCAAAAGTCTGGTCAACCACATCTGGAAGGACGGGGCATCCGTATCCTTCCATGGAGCTGATACAAGAATACGCAGGACTGCCACTGAGATAAATACAAAAGCTTCCGTCTCTGTCTTTAGACCCAGCTTACTTTCACTCCCTAGGATCATTAAGGTCGGGGATAAACTGATATTAATACCTAACAGCCCCTCCCAAAATGTCTCAATCTCCCTTTTGATTATACTTAACTTATCACACTGATAGAACATGTGAAGGAGATCGTCAGGTCCTTTCGAACATCTGGGACATCTATTATCTTCCTCTTGCCCCAATCAAACAGTTCGGAAGGAGTAAAATAAAGATTAAATAGCATTTTAAAGTGTTGCGCTTTTAGATTAGAGGAATGTAGAATCTTTTTGTCTAGTTGTAGAGCTTTATCCAGGTCTACATCTGGATCTTCTAGTTTTGTGGCCCAGGAAGCTTCATTTTTTTCCAGATCATCTTGGATCCCAGACATTAAAATTGTATAGATGATTTTGATCCTACCGCCCCCTTTTAACAAATACTCCAATATGCTACACATATTACCGGAGGAAATCCAGGGTCTCTTAGCTTTAAGTGATTGGAAGACCCAAGCATATTTAAAACCTTGATTACTGGGGATACTATAGCTCTGCTGTATAGCCCCAAAGCTCATCACGTCTTCCCCCTCCAGATTGTCTCCCACTGTCCGGATTCCCTGCTGCTCCCAGTATTTCCACATGCCATCAATGCTTAGATTTGGAAAAAGCCCTGACTTCCACAAAGGTGTATGATAATTATTATTTGGGATAGCTAATAGCTTTTGTATTGATTTCCACATCCCCAAGACACTGTCCATTATCTTGTATCGCATTTTCTTAAAATATTGCCGCTCCGTTTTTCTTAACAGGACCCCAACCGCCTGCCTCCCTAAAATTAATTCATAAATTGAGGGGGGATTTTGATTACTATGTGGTACAGATGGTTCATTTGTTGATGGATCAAATAGGATTGCCATTTGGGTTAGCAGACAAGCCCATTGATAGTATCTTACATTAGGGATTCCCAGGCCTCCCAATTCCTGCGGAAGAGACATACATTTTAAAGAGCGTCTAATCTTGCCATATTGCCATAAAAAGTTCATAAATATTGCTTCCACTGATTTAATCAGTTTCTCATCTATTAGAAAAACCCCTCTGCCACTTATCCCCAAATTCCACCCTGTTCCAATAATACACTCACTTATATACTCCTCCCTCCCCCAGACTCCCTTATCATTTCTCCCTCTACCACATACCCCATAGTACCCCCCCTTTACAACTACACACTTTCATTCTATGCTCCTCCCTCCCCTTGACTCCCTTACCACATCTTTCTCTGACTCAGTTACCCACTCCCCATTAACTGCCCCCACATATCCCCCACAATCACTCTCCAAAACCTCCCTGCTTTCTTCAACAAATCACAATCCAACAAATACACTACCTTCTACTTCCTCTATGCCACTTTCACCGAATTGTCTGTCCGAAATGAATACCTTTCCTACATCATCCTCTTGTTCACCACAGCTCTCCAAAAATTATCCTCCCCCTCATTATAATTCCACCCCCTCCAGGTTTTCCTCCTCATCTTCCACACGTTACCCCCCCTAAACAACCCTAACTCGATCAACAGCCCAATAAATACGGACCCACAGCACCCATCAACTCACACACTGGCTTCCCCCACCATTGAACTTGTCCTTATGTCCCTCATCTTAGAACTCTCCTCACTAAGAAGCGATATCTCATTCCTTACTAAAACTATCTCCTCGCACAACAACACTCTCCTCAACACATCCACATATTGTCCGCCAAACTCTATCACCAACAGAAACACTCCTCCTTCTAGCAACTACACAACCAGCACCTTACCCACTCAACCTTCCTTAATTGTCCCTCCCTACAATACCAACAAACCCACACTGCCACAACTTGGTACTCGCCCAATAACCTCTGAAGTTAACAGTTCCACTAACTCAACTTCTAGCAAGTACACAACCAGCACCTTACCCACTCAATCTTCCTTAATTGTCCCTCCCTACACTACCAACATACCCACACCCCCACAACTTAGTATTCACCCAATAACCTCTAAAGCTAACAGCTCCACTAACTTAACTACCTCTCCCTCACCACCCTCGTCCACTATCCCCCCTACTCAACTGTCTACCATCCCATTTCTCTTAGGAACAAGCAGACTCCCCCCTTCCTCCGACCTTCCCTACACCACCCCAACAACTTAGACCTATCCCCCCCTTGTCCCCCACTACTCGCCCAATAACCTCCGAAGCTAACAGTTCCACTAACTTAATTTCTAGCAACTACACAACCAGCACCTTACCCACTCAACCTTCCTTAATCGTCACTCCCTATAATGCCAACATACAACCGCCAAAACTTGGTACGCGCCCAATAACCTCTGAAGCTAACAGTTCCACTAACTTAACTACCTCTCCCTCACCTCCTTCGTCCACTATCCCCCTACTCAACTGTCTACCATCCCTGTTCTCCTAGGAATAAGCAGACTCTCCCTTCTTTCGATCTCCCCTAGACCACCCCAACAAATTAGACCTATCCCCCCTCATCCCCCCTCCAAATCGCCCAATTGCACTCCCCTCTGTTGCATGCTGATTATTTGCCGATCCGCCTCCTGCCACGCTACTGAGATTGCTGAAACCATTGACATTGCATTCCTAACAGAAACCTGGCTCACCGCCCACTCCACTCCCATCCTCAACTTGCTTATCCCCGCTGGTTACTCTATCATTAAAAAAGATAGAATCGAACAAACAGGAGGAGGACTCACCATAATTTTTAAAATTGAACTTAACATCTTGTTCGTTCATCTACAAGACCCTTCATCCTTTGAATACCTTTGCACTGATCTCATTATGCCTGACTCCCCCTTGCACACTATCTACCATCCCCCTGGAAATAACATCCCCTTTACGGAAGAGTTGACTGATCTTATTATACAATCATCGCTCTCACATTCTAAAAATCTCTTCCTCGGCGACTACAACATCCATTGGAACAAAAGTGAGGATCCTGCTGTCATCCTATTTAATGATACCATGGACATCACCAATATGACCCAACTCTGCCATTCTCCAACCCATAACAAAGGTGCCACCCTCGATGCCATTATGACTAGCAATGATCTGGCCTACCTCTCAAATATACTTCCGGTAGACTGGTCGGACCACTACTGTATCCTCTTCACCATGAATAGATCCATGACTCGCCCCGCCCCCATCAGCTCTTTACCTAAGAAATCCACACGCAACCTTCACCTTATTCCTCCTGGCGAATTGGAATCCACAATTAAGGCCCACTTACTACTCCCCCCTCTCTCTGACAGCACCACTGACCTAACTAACCATTATAACAATTCTATTCTTGAAGCCCTCAACCAAATTGCTCCAATCAAACTCATACAACAAAAAAGCAGCCCTCCTAAGTCTTGGTTCAATTCTGAACTTAATAACGAAAGACGGACCCTTAGACATTCTGAACGGGTTTGGAGGAATCATCCAACCGTTGGCAATCTGGCTCTCCTTAGAACTGCTAGAGCCCAGTACACAAAACATATCTTTAATGAGAAAGCCTCCTTTCTACGATCACAACTTGATCAAGCCAGAAACCGCCCTAGAGAACTCTTTAACATTGTTAAAAAACAAACCTCCACTGGCCCTCCTAAAATATTAGCCTCTATTGAAAGATGCGAAGAAATTGCCAGTTTCTTTACAAACAAAATCAAAAAGATCGAACTATCCTTCTCTTCCCTCCCACTCTCACTTCAACCTACTCCCATCCTATACACCCTCCCCAACACTCCTAAATCTCCTCCGTCCACTTTTTCCACCCCTCTTGATCCTTCTCATCCCCTCCCTGCTCTCCCCCAACAAGATATCTTTCCGAAAATAAGCCCCCCTGCTAAAAACAATGCCTCATGGAGTGATTTTAGTCCAGTATCTGAATCTATGATCCATAATATCATTGCCAAACTAAAACCTTCCTCCCACTCCAAAGATCCTCTTCCCACCATTTTGGTTCAAGAACTTAAATTTATCATTGCCCACATATGGACCAAAATCATCAACTCCTCTCTTTCCACTGGCTGTGTCCCCACCTCCCTTCAGCTTGGTCAAATCTCACAAATTCTCAAAACACCACTGCTGACCCCAATGACCTTAACAACCTTCGCACTATCTCTAACATTCCATTCCTCTCTAAAGCCCTCTAAAAATGTGTCCTATTGCAATTAGAGAAACATATCGCCGCCGTCAACCTCCTTGATGTTTTCCAATCCGGCTTTAGAAAGGGATGCAGTACAGAAACTGCTATGCTAAATATCACTGATGACATTCATTGCTCCTTAGACAAAGGGGAATCCTCATTACTAATCCTCCTCGACCTTTCAGCTGCATTTGATACCATCCACCACCTCACCCTTCTCAACACTCTCAAAGACCGGTTAGGATTAGATGGCAACGTATTCAAATGGTTCTCCTCATTCCTTCAAAACAGATCACAGCAAATCAAGCTCAGCCTCTTTCTTTCTCTCTAAACCTCAACCTGTCTCACTCGGCATCCCTCAAGCATCCATCCTCTCCCCAACCCTATTCAATCTGTTCATGGAACCACTCATCCTCATCCTCAAACAAGCTAATATCAATTACCACCTCTATGCCGATGACACCCAATTATATTACAAGATCAAATCCCACAAAGACATTCTCCACCTCAATGAGATCTTGACCAGAATTCAAATCTGGTTCCATCGAAACCATCTCAAACTGAACCCGAATAAAACTGAAATCATCCCTTTCTCCCCCAAAAACAACACCCTTCCCATTCAACTCTGGATAAATGACATCAAAGATCTTAACTGCACACTCTCCACCTCTAATTCTGTCAAATCCCTAGGCATCAGTATCGACCAGAATCTAAATCTCATCCCCCACATTAAAAATGCATCCAAAAGTGCGCTTTTCACCCTTCTCCACCTCAAGAAACTTAAACCATTTATTCCAGCAGACGATTTCAAACTTGTTGTCCTATCGCTTGTCCTTTCCAGGATTGACTATGGCAACGCCACTTTGGCTGGCACCCCTAAAATCCATCTTGCTACGATGAAATCTGTCCTCAATCTAGTGGCGAGACTCATCTCTGATTGTAAAAAATTTGATCACATCTCCCCCGTCTTCAAAAATCTCAATTTGCTCCCAATAGAAGGAAGATCCACCTACAAGATTGCCTGCATCACTCACAAAGCTCTTCATTAAAACACCCCATCATTACCGTACAACAAAACTACTCAAAGCAGGTTGCTCCAGGTCCCTGAGGAGCACAAACTCCCTTGTCTTGATCCCGCCCAGACTCAAATGTCAAAAGACCCAATCCTGTGCGTTCTCTGGTAACGCTCCTACAATTTGGAACTCTCTCCCTAAGGATCTTTGCTGCAACCCCTCTTACCCAAGGAACTCAAAGTACTTCTTCTCAACAAGTATTGGGATATCTAATGTTACTGACTCTGACCATGTTCACTCCTTTCTCTTCCCTTGTCCACTCCTCTTCCCACCCCCTCTCAATCCCTTTATTCTCTCATTCCCCTCTCTTCCCCCCTCTCCCTCCTAACTTTTAATTATTCATTTTCCACTTAATTTTTATCTCTCCGTTTCTTTGCCCCTTAGCCCTGTTGAATGCATTATCATACTGTAACTCGTTTTCGCTTAATTGTTAATTTTATCTCATTATGTTCACCATCCTTGTAAAGCGCTCTGATACTCTTGGGTCCAGTAGCGCTATATAAAACCTTTGAAATAAAGAAATAAAGGATTTTGGGAAGCATTGCCATTTTCAGGACGTTAGATCTCCCTATTAGTGACAGATGTAGTGTGTCCATTCTTTCAAGGTCCAACTCCATTGACTTTAGCACTGGGGAAAGATGATCACTGATAATAAATTCAGATGCCGCATTGATTGTTATTCCCAGGTATACTGCGGAATCCACATATCTCAAATCTGATTTAACAATATTCTTAGTACAGATTACCTGGGTTTTCCCCTCATTCAAGCGGTTTCCTGAATACTTTCCAAATACCTTTGTAATTTCAACCTATACACGCAAAGCTGAGTCTGGTTCCACAAAAATGACTGTCAAGTCATTGGCATACGCCAATATTTTAGTCTCAAATCCATTTGTGATGACAGGCTTTATCTCCATGTTGCACAATATCGGCCTTATTAATGGATATATACACAGCGCAAACAGGATGGGTGAACAGGGACATCCCTGCCATGCCTCCCTTGTTATGTAGATTTTACCCGAGCTTTCACCCATCAGCTGAACCTTGGCAACTGGATCAGAGTACATGGCCTTGATGGCAATCTGAATTCTTGGTCCAAACCCTCTTCCCTTCAGTACTCCACACAGATATTTCCACTTAACGCGGTCAAACGCTTTCTCCGCATCGAGGAGGGTCATGGCCACACTCCCGTGACATCATGGAAATCAAATAGAGATATAGCTTGTCTTATGTGGTCAGTTGTTCCCCGACCTGGAATGAAACCATGCTGCCAAGGGGAGACCAGACTACCAATGACCCTCCCCAATCGGTTAGCCAGGATTTTAGCGTAGATTTTATTATCCGCGCTTATAAGCGATATAGGCCTATAGGACCCAGGATTTTCTTTTGGCTTCCCTTTCTTGTGGAATACCACTATGTTTGTATCCTTCCATGTTTCGGGTATTTTACCGATATTCATTATCCCATTAAATAAGTCTAAAAGTATTGGGGCTACCTCCCGTGAAACACTCTTATAGACCTCTAATGGGATACTATCAGGCCCTGCTGCCTTGCAAGGTGCTAGCTCTTGTAATGCCTCTAGTACTTCACTAATCGTTAGATCTTTTTCCAATGTTTCCCTTTCCAACTCGACCAGTTTGGTACCTTCATCCCCATACTCCCCCTGTGGCATCTCTACAGCCGTCTCTTCCTGATATAATGTTTGGTAAAAGTTTTTGAATACATTTAGGAGATCCTGCGGTTCAACATAATCCTGACCATTCTCATGGATACTGGATATTACATTCCTAGTAGTACCCTGTCTGATCCGGAGTGCAGGCCTGCTCTCCTGTTTCATACATTTTACCTCTATAAGCTTGATATTCGAGGCAGCTTTAGCCATTTGTTTATGTATCTCTGCTTTAATCAAACTAATTCTTGATTGACTTTCCTTCCCCTCTTTACCCTGCAGGATATCTTTACCGTGTTGCTCTTCTGCTGCTACCAATTGACCTAATAGCCGATCCTTATGTGCAAGCATCTTTTTCCTGAGCTGGGCTACATAACTGATGGGTCACACCCCTAAGCGCTGCTTTAAACACGTCCCAGACACTATTTCTGGAAGCGCTGAACCGATTAGCATCAAAAAATTCTCTAGTCCATTTCTTCAAATGCTCCACATATATACTATCTGCTAATAGTTTCCTATCAAAGGTCCAAACCCTCTGCTTTCTTGCTGGCCTTAAGAAGTCGTAGCTCAAAACCTGCAGACTATGATCCAATATAATTTTTGGTGGCTTCCGGATATTAACTTTACTCAGTTCTGTGGACAAAATTTAAAAATAATCCAGTTTTGTTTATTTCTGATATGGACAAGAAAAATAAGTAAACCCAGGATTACCGCGCTTCTTGTTCCCCCACACATCTATTAGCCCATGTGACTGCATCATGGAACACAGAGCCCGGAATACCCTTGGCTTCCGGCCCATATGTGGAGCTTTCTTCATAAAATCTACCGATATATTTAAATCCCCACATACCACAATAGGGGCAGGCCAGCCAGACAATTCCTTAGCTAAGAATTCAAAAACCTCAGAGTCGTCTTGGTTAGAACCATATATCCCACATATTGTAATGCCATTACACATTTCAGCCAATGCCCATCTCCCTAGTGTATCGGCCTTGGAACGCTTTGTGCCCCCAAGTCCCGACTTCCCTAGAATAGCTACCCCTCTTACTATAGAGGTCTGAGAAATGTAAATGTAAATGTAAATGTACAGGAATTTATATAGCGCAAATCACCGAGCGGTTTCTAAGCGCTTGCTTAGGGAACCCGTACTGGTATTCCCCTGTGAGATAACCCCGGCAGGGTATCCGCAAGGTGAAAGCCAGGGGCCGTTGTGGAGATTAAGCAAGCTATTGCCCAGAGTCGCAGAGTGTGAACCCGTGAATCGAGTAGGCACCGGAGCGAGAATTGTCGAGTCCATGGACAAGAAGAGCAGGACAAGATGTCGAAACCTCCCAAGCCTAACAGCTGTTTTTTTGCCCAAGACAGATGCGTTTCTTGTAAACATACAACATCTATATGCTCTGTTTTAACAAACTCAGCCAATCTACGCCTTTTTTCCAGAGAGCATATACTAAGGTTCGCCATTCTTCGTTTACAATATTCCTTCACTTTTTGTGCCAGAACCGGAGTAAAAAAACATATACAACCCCTAATGCAAGATTCACCTCCAAGAATAGAACTGCATTTGTACCAAAAATTTTATTTTGTGTCTTTTTCCCCCTTCCTTGCCCCCCTACTACCTCTTCTCCCTCCCCTTGACCACCCCAGTTCACCCTCACCCCCTGCCCACCTCCCCTCTACACCCTCCCTCGTGAATCGCTCAGACCTTGTTCTGTGCTTGTGATGTTTGCAGCAGTAGCAGTCAGGACATCCTTACCCATTTACAGTTTAGCTCACCCATACCCCTTTTCCCACACCCAATAGAATCAATAAACAGACATGCGTGGCAAAGACGAACAACTCTTCTCCCCCTGGCTCAGAAGAAAAAAAATTCCTCATCATCCCTGCCAGTTTCTCTAACTACCCAGGGAGTCTAAATACTCTTGCGCCTTCACTTCTGATGAAAAATACTGTGTCCGTCCTTCATTTATTATTTTAAGTTGCGCAGGATCAATAAGGTATACGTGAATATTCTTGTCCTGGAATGGTTTGATCAATTTATGAGAATTAACACTCCCAGGCGTACACTACAGAAATTACACAATAGATTCAACAAACAAACTAGTTCGGTTTAGGAAAAATACATTGTTTAATTTGATTAAAAGAAAATATTAAAATTCAGTGCATTGGTCAAAATTGAAAAAATAACAATACAATACAATGATACATATGTATTCATAAAGAAGATTAAAAAGAGGTTAGATGGCATCCGGTCGACGCGTTTCGACATACAAAATATGCCTTCATCAGGACTTTTACCATCAAAATTCTAAAGTAGTATTCTTGTTCGTGGACACTACTATAACTCTCATCTACTGAGGCTGTGATGTATTGGTAAAGTGGGGTGATTTGAGTCAAGGGCGTAGTCACGTCCCCTCAAAAACGATTTTGATATGTTGTTCGTCTGGGGTCTAGTAAATCGGTGGAGCGACACCTAGAGCAGTAATGTATTAGAACATTCTGGTAGTTTTAGTCCTTTATCGTGATGAGTTAAAATACGAAGCGTATATGGCGTGGGCGTTTATATGTCATCCCCGTTCATAAAACGTCTCCTTAATATTGCGGAGCAGTTTTAGTAAAGACGACGTGTTCCCCTCGAAAACGGGTGTTCAGGTTTTAGGCACCGGCGTCTTGATGTCGACTAGATGCCGAGTAGAATTTCAAAGCCAAGCGCACGTTACTCCGTAAGCGCTACGAGGGAACAGCTGCATCCGGATACTCTGCCAACGGGTCAGGTTTGATCAATTGCCTCAGCCTCCAGCATCTCTCAACCGTTACGTGACAATAGTCTGGGCGGACAAACAACGTGACTCTCCCGCCTGGACCTTCTTACATCTGGTCTAGCCTTTTGGGCTATAGCCTGCCGTAAGATAAAGTTCCGCAAAAATATTAGGATTGCCCTTGGCTTATCTCCTCCTCTTGAATCACAACGTATTTTGAAAGGGGTACGTTGCGCCCTCTGAATTTCTGCCAACCAATTCCAGTCCGGGAGCTCAGGGAAGGCTGATTCAATAGTTTTATCATATAGGCCCTGACATCTGACCCCTCCACTCCCTCGGGTAGCCCCAGCACCCTGAGATTATTTCTCCTGAGCCTATTTTCCAGATCTTCCAGCTTCCACTGGATATCAATTACCTGGGCGTTTTGGGATTCCACTTTAGTGGTGGCTGCGGCAGCCTCGGATTCTGTCGCAACAATGCTCTCTTCAAGATTTAAGACCCTATCTCCTACATGGACACAGGCCTTAGACAGCTTCCTTACCACGCCCTACATCTTCCTCTTTGATGCTTGGGATTTGCGGCTATCCTGGCGTGTTTCCTCTCTATGAGCGAGGATTGCCTGATGAATCACTTCAAGAAGTGGGGGTGAGTCATTGGAATTTCAGCATTGGGACTACCCTGAAATGGCACAGAAGATGAGTGATCCCAGCTTAAGTCCCGTATAGGTTGCTAATGTGTTTTTAGTTGGATGTTGGGTCTTATAGCTGTTCCCGGGGGTTCATGCTCTGGATCGCTCTCCGATTCGAAGTTACTATCCCCCAGGGATGAGCTCCGTTCTGCTTCCTCCAACCATTCCGCCCCTTCTGAGACAGAAAAAAAACATTCACTGGATCTTTGTCCTTTTCATAGTCCACCCTGTCCTTTTCTTTCTCTTTTCCATTCGTCAATGCCGAAGAGGGTCATAGTGTTCCGATCTCACCCCCTCCCAGAATGCTGCCATAATCTGTTTGATCAGCCATAACAGCATCACTCTCTTCTTGAGGACTGGAGACGTCGTTTCTTGGGACCCCCACTTCAGCTATTCGCAACTCACTGTCACTCAGCCTTCCATCTTCTGCCTCGTTGCCGAGGGGGGTGAGTTCCTTAACCCCCTTTGAACCAGCTAATAGAGCCTCTGAGTCTGCCATTGTAAGGATGGTAATTGCCTGAGTTTGAAGGTCGTCTTGAATATTTACGCGCCTGTCCCCTGTACCTGCAGTGCTGCTCCCCCCCCTTCTGTGCGCGTGTCGCGACCGCGGCCGTGGGTGCAGCTGCCTCTGCCTCGCTGACAGCCTTCTGGACTTTCTCCTTCCCGCTCCGTGAGAGCAAGTCCGCAATTGATGCAGTTGCCTGGCGAGTCCTGACTGCGGCATGTTTCCCTTTCTTTGCCGGCTCCGTCGGAGGTGTCCGCAGCTTGTGTGGTGTCTCACCCTAACCCGGCTCCAGCCCGCTATGCTCCTCCACATCCACTTTCTTCAAGGCCGCCGCTGCTGCCTTTGCCGCTGCTCCAGTCACCGCTTTCGGCGCCATGCCATCCTCACTCGGGGAGAAAATTACAAAAAACAATTTGATGGACAGAATGTAGATCAATGTCTTACATTCACTCCAGTACAAGGATCTGGGCCTAAATCCATCGTTTTTTGCACTCCACACCACCCTGGGTCAGATAATGGCTTTATGCAAATCAGCTCTGACCCTGTGCCCCATGGGAACAGTCCAGTCCGAACTACAACAGCCATATCTTTCCCAGACCGGAATCAAGCATCCGAGGACCGGACCGGTTTCGAGGTAACACCTCTCATCAGCCCGGCTAGCTTGACTCCAGTGGTGTGGAGGCTCTGGGACCCACGTCTGAGCTACCCCAGTACACTCAGGGAGAAAATTACAAAAAACAATTTGATGGACAGAATGTAGATCAATGTCTTACATTCACCCCAGTACAAGGATCTGGGCCTAAATCCATCGTTTTTTGCACTCCACACCACCCTGGGTCAGATAATGGCTTTATGCAAATCAGCTCTGACCCTGTGCCCCATGGGAACAGTCCAGTCCGAACTACAACAGCCATATCTTTCCCAGACCGGAATCAAGCATCCGAGGACCGGACTGGTTTCGAGGTAACACCTCTCATCAGCCCGGCTAGCTTGACTCCAGTGGTGTGGAGGCTCTGGGACCCACGTCTGAGCTACCCCAGTACACTCAGGGAGAAAATTACAAAAAACAATTTGATGGACAGAATGTAGATCAATGTCTTACATTCACCCCAGTACAAGGATCTGGGCCTAAATCCATCGTTTTTTGCACTCCACACCACCCTGGGTCAGATAATGGCTTTATGCAAATCAGCTCTGACCCTGTGCCCCATGGGAACAGTCCAGTCCGAACTACAACAGCCATATCTTTCCCAGACCGGAATCAAGCATCCGAGGACCGGACCGGTTTCGAGGTAACACCTCTCATCAGCCCGGCTAGCTTGACTCCAGTGGTGTGGAGGCTCTGGGACCCACGTCTGAGCTACCCCAGTACACTCAGGGAGAAAATTACAAAAAACAATTTGATGGACAGAATGTAGATCAATGTCTTACATTCACCCCAGTACAAGGATCTGGGCCTAAATCCATTGTTTTTTGCACTCCACACCACCCTGGGTCAGATAATGGCTTTATGCAAATCAGCTCTGACCCTGTGCCCCATGGGAACAGTCCAGTCCGAACTACAACAGCCATATCTTTCCCAGACCGGAATCAAGCATCCGAGGACCGGACCGGTTTCGAGGTAACACCTCTCATCAGCCCGGCTAGCTTGACTCCAGTGGTGTGGAGGCTCTGGGACCCACGTCTGAGCTACCCCAGTACACTCAGGGAGAAAATTACAAAAAACAATTTGATGGACAGAATGTAGATCAATGTCTTACATTCACCCCAGTACAAGGATCTGGGCCTAAATCCATTGTTTTTTGCACTCCACACCACCCTGGGTCAGATAATGGCTTTATGCAAATCAGCTCTGACCCTGTGCCCCATGGGAACAGTCCAGTCCGAACTACAACAGCCATATCTTTCCCAGACCGGAATCAAGCATCCGAGGACCGGACCGGTTTCGAGGTAACACCTCTCATCAGCCCGGCTAGCTTGACTCCAGTGGTGTGGAGGCTCTGGGACCCACGTCTGAGCTACCCCAGTACACTCAGGGAGAAAATTACAAAAAACAATTTGATGGACAGAATGTAGATCAATGTCTTACATTCACCCCAGTACAAGGATCTGGGCCTAAATCCATCGTTTTTTGCACTCCACACCACCCTGGGTCAGATAATGGCTTTATGCAAATCAGCTCTGACCCTGTGCCCCATGGTAACAGTCCAGTCCGAACTACAACAGCCATATCTTTCCCAGACCGGAATCAAGCATCCGAGGACCGGACCGGTTTCGAGGTAACACCTCTCATCAGCCCGGCTAGCTTGACTCCAGTGGTGTGGAGGCTCTGGGACCCACGTCTGAGCTACCCCAGTACACTCAGGGAGAAAATTACAAAAAACAATTTGATGGACAGAATGTAGATCAATGTCTTACATTCACCCCAGTACAAGGATCTGGGCCTAAATCCATCGTTTTTTGCACTCCACACCACCCTGGGTCAGATAATGGCTTTATGCAAATCAGCTCTGACCCTGTGCCCCATGGGAACAGTCCAGTCCGAACTACAACAGCCATATCTTTCCCAGACCGGAATCAAGCATCCGAGGACCGGACCGGTTTCGAGGTAACACCTCTCATCAGCCCGGCTAGCTTGACTCCAGTGGTGTGGAGGCTCTGGGACCCACGTCTGAGCTACCCCAGTACACTCAGGGAGAAAATTACAAAAAACAATTTGATGGACAGAATGTAGATCAATGTCTTACATTCACCCCAGTACAAGGATCTGGGCCTAAATCCATCGTTTTTTGCACTCCACACCACCCTGGGTCAGATAATGGCTTTATGCAAATCAGCTCTGACCCTGTGCCCCATGGGAACAGTCCAGTCCGAACTACAACAGCCATATCTTTCCCAGACCGGAATCAAGCATCCGAGGACCGGACCGGTTTCGAGGTAACACCTCTCATCAGCCCGGCTAGCTTGACTCCAGTGGTGTGGAGGCTCTGGGACCCACATCTGAGCTACCCCAGTACACTCAGGGAGAAAATTACAAAAAACAATTTGATGGACAGAATGTAGATCAATGTCTTACATTCACCCCAGTACAAGGATCTGGGCCTAAATCCATCGTTTTTTGCACTCCACACCACCCTGGGTCAGATAATGGCTTTATGCAAATCAGCTCTGACCCTGTGCCCCATGGGAACAGTCCAGTCCGAACTACAACAGCGCAAAAAAACGATGGATTAGGACCCAGATCTTTTGACTGGGTTGAATGTGTGACATTGATCCTCATTCGGTCCATCACCTGTTGTTTTTGCATCCTCACTCGGCCTGCCTCCTCCGTTACGCCTGCTACGCCGGAGCAAGAGAGACACGATAGGCAGAGCACCACCGACGCTCGCCCCAGCCCGAGCCTGGACTCTGCAAAGCTCGGCGTCCTTGACCAAAACAAGCGGTAGGTAACCAGTAGCAGCATTTAATTCTTTATAATGCCATCCATGGAGAGCGTTGACGTTTCGCCACCATAAGCGGTATTAAACAAAACCGTGTCCTCTCTACTAGCGCTGCAGTTGACCACTACTTGGTCTCTGGCTGATGCAGTTCGCAGGTGCTGCACTTCCAACTCCATCTGTGCCCCCTTTTCCTAGATTCTCTTGCTTCACTCTATGCTCTCACCTCACACAGATATCACATTACATGTTTTCCATACAGTTTACTATGCATCATTGGCAGGCTGGTTATTAACATGTTACATCATAGCAATCTACTTAGTTGCCTGCAATGTTCCCTCACTAGTTTTATTGTTGGGCGGATAGTCACTATTCCGTATTTGAAGCCTTTCCTGCCCAGGAGAGATGAGTGCATAAAAATTTATTTTAACTTATAACAAGAAAATGAAGTAACAAAAGGAACCTTGGCAGCGACCAGTGGCAGGACCCCATCCCATAGATAATGTATATAGAACATCTAGAGCTGATGGATCGAATGGCCAACATAATTTTTCCTAGGTAGCGGGGGTGGTCTCTACTGCACTCCGGTGAAGGCTATTTCTATATGTGGGGGTGGGGTTTTTCTCCATTTTCAGGTTTCCGAATGGAGGTAGTATGATTTGACATCTTTGTATAGCCCTCCTTCCTCTCATTCTGGTCTTCTGGCAACTGCAATTCCTCCAACATGTGTCCCTATTCTTCTGGCTCTCACCTCTCTGGAGTTGCTCCAGGAGTAACAAGAATAAGGCTCAGATGCAGTTTCAGTCATCCCCAAATGCATGTGTTCTCAGTTTCAAGTCTTAGCAGACCTACCTCTTCACAGGATGAGCAAGTTCTATTAGGATAATTTCAGGACCACCTGGTGATCCACTGTGAATATATACTCAGGAGTGCAATGGTGCACTATCAGTCATCGGTGGAGCATCTTCAGTGCTAGGCCACGTTTGTCAGCTCACTGTTCAGCCTTCACAACTCAGTCACCTGAAGATCAGCAGTCCTGAGATAGCATGGTCCCTTCTGGACCATCTGTAGATGCTGTCCCATGGGGATCTTCACGATTGGCAGTTGAAGCTTAAGTCAGGGTCAACTGGACAGTAGATATAGGCCCTGGAAGGGCCTTCAGCACAAGGGTGATTTTAGCCCACACAGTCCACCGGAACCTTGGCAGATGCAGCCCTGTATGGGCTATTCAGCAATTTAGCGGCTGCATCCCCACCTGGGATGATCAGCAAGTTGACAAATGCAGGCCTGGGCAGACTGTACAGCAATTTTAAAGATGCAGCCCGCCATTATGCCACAAGCAATCATGGCTCACTCTGACCGGGGCTTCTGCAATCATGTTGTCAGGGAGTCTTGGTTCCCACTGTGGAACTGACAGTAGAGCTTTGCGGGATCTCTGACAGAAGGGACCTCCTGGGTTATTTGCTACAAGTCTGCTTCTTCTGGACATCCCACAAAGACCAGGGACGTGATGGACCTTGCTTGTTCCAGGCCAGTCTCCCCTCCTGGAAGGCTCCTTCCCTAGATGTTTCAGGACAAGTGCACAACTCCTCCAAAAAGATATTCAAACTTCAGGTGAGACTCCCTCACCCCTGGGAAAATGGGATGTATGACGTTACAACGCATACATTCACAACGCATACCATTACAACGAAACTTTTACAACACAGGATACATTACAACGCATGCCATTACAATGCAACTGCTATTACAACGCATGCCATTACAATGTAAGTATGGGTAAGTATTTTTTTTTAATTAATGGGAATGTAATAGTAGTGTAAGTGTTGGCTAGTGTAGGGGTTAAAATTACTATTCTAACTCCAGGGGGGTGTAATAGTAGGGTAAGTGTTGGATAGTGTAGGGGTTAAAATTAAAATTTTAACTCCAGGGGGAGCGTAATAGTAGGGTAAGTGTTAGATGGTGTAGAGGTTAAAATTTAATTAAATACTTACCCATACTTACGTTGTAATGGCATGCATTGTAATAGCAGCTGCGTTGTAATGGAATACGTTGTAATGGATCCTGCTTTGTAAAAGTTTTGTTGTAATGGTAGTGCGTTGTTTTAGTTGCGTTGTAATGGCTGTTTCCCGGTAGAATGGCTCATGCGTAGACCAGGCCATCTGCCTACTCTGTGGAGCATATTTACAACAAGGGGTGGTGAGGGACAGAGTCTCTGAATTAAACAGAATACTCTCACCCAGTCAAGAGATCAGGGCTAGATCCAACACCGTTTTTTTAGCTCACTGCACCATCCCAGTTTCAGAACCTGGCTGTATGCAAATTAGTCTGTTCCTGTCCCAGTGCATGATGGGAACAGGGCAAACCAAACTACAAAAGCCAAATTCCAGGTTCTGAGCTGGGATGGTGCAGTGAGCTAAAAAACGGTTTTGGATTAAGCCCTGATCTCTTGACTGGGTGAGAGTATTCTGCTTAATTCAGAAACTCTGTCCATCACCACCCCCTGTTGTTTAATTATTTTGTCCACCATAAGCGTGGAAGGGTATACTCAGACGTGAGTCCCTAGCTCATTGCACCATCAGGATTCAAGCAAGCCGGGCCGAAGACGGCTGAAATGCCAGAAACCGGTCCCCGGTAGCTTGTTTCCTTCCCAGTGAAAGAATTGGCTTGGTAGTTTGGTTTGCCCTGTTCCCATGATACACTGGGCCAGGGACAGACTAATTTGCATATAGCCAGGTTCTGAGCTGGGATGGTGCAGTGAGCTAAAAAACGGTTTTGGATTAAGCCCTGATCTCTTGACTGGGTGAGAGTATTCTGCTTAATTCAGAAACTCTGTCCATCACCACCCCCTGTTGTTTAATTATTTTGTCCACCATAAGCGTGGAAGGGTATACTCAGACGTGAGTCCCTAGCTCATTGCACCATCAGGATTCAAGCAAGCCGGGCCGAAGACGGCTGAAATGCCAGAAACCGGTCCCCGGTAGCTTGTTTCCTTCCCAGTGAAAGAATTGGCTTGGTAGTTTGGTTTGCCCTGTTCCCATGATACACTGGGCCAGGGACAGACTAATTTGCATATAGCCAGGTTCTGAGCTGGGATGGTGCAGTGAGCTAAAAAACGGTTTTGGATTAAGCCCTGATCTCTTGACTGGGTGAGAGTATTCTGCTTAATTCAGAAACTCTGTCCATCACCACCCCCTGTTGTTTAATTATTTTGTCCACCATAAGCGTGGAAGGGTATACTCAGACGTGAGTCCCTAGCTCATTGCACCATCAGGATTCAAGCAAGCCGGGCCGAAGACGGCTGAAATGCCAGAAACCGGTCCCCGGTAGCTTGTTTCCTTCCCAGTGAAAGAATTGGCTTGGTAGTTTGGTTTGCCCTGTTCCCATGATACACTGGGCCAGGGACAGACTAATTTGCATATAGCCAGGTTCTGAGCTGGGATGGTGCAGTGAGCTAAAAAACGGTTTTGGATTAAGCCCTGATCTCTTGACTGGGTGAGAGTATTCTGCTTAATTCAGAAACTCTGTCCATCACCACCCCCTGTTGTTTAATTATTTTGTCCACCATAAGCGTGGAAGGGTATACTCAGACGTGAGTCCCTAGCTCATTGCACCATCAGGATTCAAGCAAGCCGGGCCGAAGACGGCTGAAATGCCAGAAACCGGTCCCCGGTAGCTTGTTTCCTTCCCAGTGAAAGAATTGGCTTGGTAGTTTGGTTTGCCCTGTTCCCATGATACACTGGGCCAGGGACAGACTAATTTGCATATAGCCAGGTTCTGAGCTGGGATGGTGCAGTGAGCTAAAAAACGGTTTTGGATTAAGCCCTGATCTCTTGACTGGGTGAGAGTATTCTGCTTAATTCAGAAACTCTGTCCATCACCACCCCCTGTTGTTTAATTATTTTGTCCACCATAAGCGTGGAAGGGTATACTCAGACGTGAGTCCCTAGCTCATTGCACCATCAGGATTCAAGCAAGCCGGGCCGAAGACGGCTGAAATGCCAGAAACCGGTCCCCGGTAGCTTGTTTCCTTCCCAGTGAAAGAATTGGCTTGGTAGTTTGGTTTGCCCTGTTCCCATGATACACTGGGCCAGGGACAGACTAATTTGCATATAGCCAGGTTCTGAGCTGGGATGGTGCAGTGAGCTAAAAAACGGTTTTGGATTAAGCCCTGATCTCTTGACTGGGTGAGAGTATTCTGCTTAATTCAGAAACTCTGTCCATCACCACCCCCTGTTGTTTAATTATTTTGTCCACCATAAGCGTGGAAGGGTATACTCAGACGTGAGTCCCTAGCTCATTGCACCATCAGGATTCAAGCAAGCCGGGCCGAAGACGGCTGAAATGCCAGAAACCGGTCCCCGGTAGCTTGTTTCCTTCCCAGTGAAAGAATTGGCTTGGTAGTTTGGTTTGCCCTGTTCCCATGATACACTGGGCCAGGGACAGACTAATTTGCATATAGCCAGGTTCTGAGCTGGGATGGTGCAGTGAGCTAAAAAACGGTTTTGGATTAAGCCCTGATCTCTTGACTGGGTGAGAGTATTCTGCTTAATTCAGAAACTCTGTCCATCACCACCCCCTGTTGTTTAATTATTTTGTCCACCATAAGCGTGGAAGGGTATACTCAGACGTGAGTCCCTAGCTCATTGCACCATCAGGATTCAAGCAAGCCGGGCCGAAGACGGCTGAAATGCCAGAAACCGGTCCCCGGTAGCTTGTTTCCTTCCCAGTGAAAGAATTGGCTTGGTAGTTTGGTTTGCCCTGTTCCCATGATACACTGGGCCAGGGACAGACTAATTTGCATATAGCCAGGTTCTGAGCTGGGATGGTGCAGTGAGCTAAAAAACGGTTTTGGATTAAGCCCTGATCTCTTGACTGGGTGAGAGTATTCTGCTTAATTCAGAAACTCTGTCCATCACCACCCCCTGTTGTTTAATTACTCTGTGGAGCAGGCATTGCGTTGGTCATAGAGGATTTGATGCTGAAACAAAGTTGGGTAGTTTGGAACCCACTTTTATAAACTGGCAGACAAGAGAAGTGAATTCACTGTCTCAAGCTGCAGAACTGGTTTGGGTTGATCCCTTTTTCAAGTGACCCTTCTAGACCGTTTTCCTAATAATCCCTTGGTGCAGAGTGATGTTTCTCACAGCAGAGTATCCACAAAAGAGCATGCACAAACAGGTATGGGGTTTCTGTATCTGGCTATTCTTAGGCCAGCTAAAGGATTAATAAGAGAAAGACAAAGGCTATGCCACAACATAGCCTGCAGCCCCACTCCCACCTCTACCATCCACCAAGTGGCAGCATTTAGTATGACTAATAAGCATGCTAACCAAAACCCTCACAGGCTATCTAAATGAGCCTTATCGCCACTTCCCTCACTTCGCTGTCAAGGTCTCCTCCCTCCATGTACTCCATTGGAACAATAAACTTTCACTGTGTGGGAACACATTTCTTATCCTCCATCTTGTGCAATCCTGTGTCAGGGGCATCAAAAATGAATACCACTGGCCTCCAGTACTCACACACCATGCATGTGCCATGAGGGCTACACACACCAGCACACTTAACACACATGTGGGATGTTAGAATAAAGGACTGGGCAAGTGCATTGAAGCACAACTTTACACAATGGGCCGGTAGGCCTATATACTAGTGATCCAGATAAGGTCGGGTAGTACTAAACCCCATGACAGGGACAGTAGCCCTCTATCGCATATGAGGTCAATCTTGGTGCACCTCTCCAGGCTACAGGACAAATCCAGGGCTTCTCATAGTCAGGGATATGACAAGGCCTCTGTGTGCACATGTACATTAGCATGGCACCATGGCTGAAATAAATAGTCAGGATATCAGACACACGCAGTCAGGCAGCGTCCTTTTAACACGCAGACCTTCTCTTCCCAGCACGTGCTCATATCTAGCTTAACTCCGGCTCCATTTAATTTATTTCCTCTTTGAAAGGTCAGAAAATTAATTCATGCCACTATGAAAATCCTGATAATGGGCCACAATGCGCTACAGGACTGGTATTCGACAATTCTACTAAAAAACTGACAAAAAGTTTAGGTATAGTAAATATTTTTTATTTTGGAAATAAAGCTTAGCTTCTTTTTGGTTGATGTCTACTGCTTCAGGCAAGTCAGTGGCCAAAAGAAAGTAAACCAAAATCTATGTGGTTGTCGGCATCACTGGTCTCCTGGCTCCTCCATATATATTAGAAGGGTCAGCAGCAAAGCATAGAGTTGAATTGCCATCTTATCCACTACCAAATGTATATGCCTATGTCTATGATTTTGTAGAACGCTTAGCTACCCAAGCCTGCCCTTCCCAGCTCTAATACGACTCAATGAGACATACACTATTTCAGTTAAACATGTTTTCAGCAGTTTCCTAAAGCTCAGCAGATTTGTATTTGATCTTAGACCAAGGCAGAGGAAGTTCAATATTTATGTAACCTAGATCTCAGCTCTCTGCCATCTTTGTAAGGGATAATGAGAAGCTGAAGCATATTGGTGCTGGTTGCATATTTTAACTTCTGAGCAATACATAAAGCTTTTATTTGTATTCTTTTGGCTATTAGCAGCCAGTGAAGTTGAGCAAAGCAGGCCGCACTGATTACCATTTAGAAAAACATAACAAGACATGGGCCACAGCATTCTGAATAAGTTGCAGCTTTTTTTTTATGATGTAAGAGGGACTTCCCAGAAAAAGAGAATTCCCACAGTCCAGGCATGATAAAATGAGCCCTTGGATGATTATCCTTCTGGTTGCCATGGGGATCCACTTACTCATTTTCCTAAGACCTCTTAAAAGGCCAAAGTATGTTCATGCCACTTTCCTGGCCTGGGAGGCCATGAATAAAACTTTGTCCAAAATCACTTATAGGTTTTTGACTTTATGTTTAGGGAGGGGATGCTCCCATAGGCGTGATGGCCACAAAAGCTTGCTTCCCACGACCACCACCTCTGTCTTGTCCACATTTAATTTGACGCAACTGACCGCCATCTGTCTAGAAACTTGTTCCAAACATGTGGAAAGTTCAGCTGATGTTATTCAATGTCAGGCGACAAGGAGACCATGATCTGGGTGCCGTCCGCATATGACACCACGATGTAACCGGAGGCACAGATGATGTCAGCTAACGTGCGACATACACGTTAAAAAGTGTGAGGCTTAGAGAAGGTCCCTGCCGCACTCCACACATTAACTGATTTTTTTCAGATGAAAAAAGTCCTTCTTTGACCTGAAAGCTTCTGTTTTCTAGAAATTGGTCAGCCAGATAGGTGCCTTGCCATTGATAGCAACCTCTTCCATCCTCCTGCATAAAATAGGACGGGCCACCATATCAAAAGCTGCTCTTAAATCTAAAAGAATAAGCGCAGCTGAACCTCACTGGATATCTTTTTGCTGACCTCTGTGTCTAGTAATGTGGCTGTCTCTGTGCTGCATCCAGGATGAAACCCAGTTTGTGCCATATGCAGCAAGTTATTAGTTTCCAGATAGGTTGTGAGAGGCCTGTTTATCAACTTTTCTAGTATTGTAGTACTCACCCCTGGGAGCAATGATGTTGGTCTCTAGCTTTCTTCCCGATAAGGACTGTCTACTTTTATACTGAAGATTCAAGATGGCCCCAATCGCAAAATCTCACAAGGTGAGATTTCAAAGTCTTGCGATATTTTGTTTTAGTCTCACTTTCACTTAGTGGCCCCTTGTCCACAGTGACCACCATCCTGGATAAGGTAAATTCCTGCAATGGAAGTGTGTTTTCAGTTGGATTCCATTTTCCTTAATTATAGTCTATGAGCTCATCTTGGTATTCTTCTTCTACCTTACCCGTAATCATGTACAGTGCAAATAAGGAATACTATAAGATTCCATCTCTCCAGGAGTTATACCTATACACATTTAATAAGATGCAATCATTCAAGCAATAAGCCTGTTCCCAAGATCTATGGTAAAGCAACCAATATTGCAGCCAGCACAGAGGTTATTATATGTCTATATAAGCATTGTCTGCCTATTAACTTACCTGAAATCTCATTATATTGATCCCCAAGTCTGTAAACAAGCCGGATACAGTTTTATAACCAGCTGTACTTAATGGTACTATTATACAAAATAAATCTGCAACACATGGTTGTTGGAAATAGTCCTTTTTGCAGGGTTATCCCCAAAATCTTTGCTTTTTTCCTCCTACTTTTCTAGACCTGTTATTGTTGGCTTTAGGACTATTGGCACTTTACCACTGCTAAGCAGTGCTAAAGTGCATATGTTCTCTGTGTAGATTCTGATTATAATTGGTTATTCATGATCAGCATATTTGATATACTAATAAGTCCCTAGAGTGGACAATGTGTGCCAGGGCCTGAACATCTAATGCTACTATTGGGCTTGCAGCACTGATTGTGCCACCCACACAAGTAGTATTTCAAATGTATCTCAGAACTGCCACTGCTGTGCCACTGCAGTGCTTGCCAGCACAGTTTAGAAACTGCCGTGCAAACCTAGCAAGGGCACCCACCTGCCTGGCCCTAACCATCCCTTTTTATACATGTAAGGCATTCTCAGGTAGGCCCAAGGTACCCCCATGGGCAGGGTGCAGTGCATTTGAAAGGTAGGACATGTATTGCTGTGTGTGTGCCATGTCCTGATAGTGAAATACTGTGTATTTCGTTTTTCACTATTGAAAGGCTATCTATCCCATAGGCTAACATGGGAGTTACTTTGTAACATCTCACAAGTATAACTTTGCACTTGGACAAGATAGAGAAATGGAGTTAAGGTTCTCTTAACTCAGAATTTACTAGCACATCTTTTTAGGGAGATGGTTTTTAAATTGTGTGTTTGAAAATGCCACTTCTAGAAAGTAGGCATTTTCTTATTTAACCATTCCTCGTTCCTCTGCTGGTTTGTGTATTGACTGTCTGGTTTTAGAGTGACGGGGCTGGGGATATGCATTTATTTTAGACAGCCACCGGGGGAAGGGGATTGGTGGTTGAGGTGTGTCCTGCCTTTCCTGGGTGACTCAGAGCTGAGCTGAATAGACCTTGGCTGCATTTAGAGTGGTGGGAGGAGTTTCACTCACACTGAATAGGCAGTGTCTCCTCTGCACAATGCTGTCTCCACCTCCTGTAGTGATGCTGCACTAGAGAAGACAGAACTGGTTTGGACTAGGAACAAAGACAAAATGGGGTATAAGTAGTGGACCTTAAACCCCAGAGAATAAGATCACTTCTGGACTCAAGAGGAACCTTTTGCCAAAGGGAAGAGATGGAGATCTGTAAGGAGGAGTACTGGCCCTTTACTGTGTGCTTTGCGGTGTTGGCCTGCAGTTGCTGCTTCTATCAAGAAGAGGACAAAGACCAGAATTTTGCTGTGAACCTGCTTGAAGAAGAATCTCCAAGGGCTTGTGTATGCTTGCCTCCTGTTCTCAAGTCTCAGGGACACAAATACTTCACCACCAACTCCCCTGAACTCCACTGCTGTGAGTTCTGACCTGCCAGGAGATGCCTATTCCAGTTTTGGACCTCTGGAGGTTATTCCTGCTGTTGGGAGTTGGAAGGAACTTAAAGAAATGTGGAGAAGTGTGGCTCAGTGGTTAGAGGCGGCAGACCCGGAAGCTGAGATCGGCCCGGGACAAGGGTTCAATTCCCAACGCGGCAGGGTCTTGGGTCAATGTCCGCGGACTCGATAATTCTCGCCTCGGCGCCTACTCTAACCTTGGGCTACACTCTGCCACTCTGGGCAATAGCTTGCTTAATATTCACAACGGCCCCTTCAATGCCGGGGATGCCTGGTCTCACCTTGGGGGTGCCCAGGAGGGACCATCTCACAGGGAAAGCCAGGACGGGTTCCCCAGTGGTATACAGCGCCGGGACGCCCGGGTGATGGGCAGCTGTGCGCTTTACAAGTATACCACATTTACATTAGAAAGCCATAAAAACAACTCCGATGCTGTCAGCAATGCCACCAGTGACAGCACGATCTGCAACGAGGCCAGGGGCACTGCTCGTGAAGTGCACAATGCACAGCCCTGCCTACACTGCTGCTTCAATGCCCATCAATGCCTGCGAATGCCTGCAGTTATCAACCTTCCTAATGCCAGCGCTCGCACCGATGCCGCCACTTCCAGCACCTGCATCCTATTATTGTGGAGTCAATAACCAACAAGGATGACTTCACAAACTCTTCGATTTTGCAAAGCCTCACCGGAACCGACGCCTCACTGCTGACACTCTCAACTTTCCCTGTTCCGGACTTGACAAGTTGCCTCCTACTGGACACAACACCTCGCCTCACTCGTGGCAACCAGGGAACCAGCCTAAACCTTGGCACTGATGCCTCACCTACACGATGCAGTGCATCGTCTGTAGACTTTGTTTCCCAAGGCACTGTTGTTTGGGGGTCTGTGTGACTCCATGCCTGATGCTGCGCACCTCATGGTCAGCACCGTTCCTTGGATTTATGCCTGCCACGACATCATAAAAGGTCCAGGCGGAGCTATTTGTTACTACAAGTGCTATTTCTGCAAGAAACTGTTTGTAAGTGCTATTTTGATATATGTATACTGTATTTTTTTCATTTTGGTCTGGTTTGGTTTAGATAAAGATACTTTATTTTTCTAAACTGGTGTGTTGTCTATTTGTGGTGGAGTTTTTACTGTGTCACTGTGCGTCTTGAGTACATACACTTTACACAGTGCCAAGCTACCAAGGGGTGATCAGGGGTTATCTAAAGTGTGTATCCCCATTGCTCGGACTGGAAGCAAGGTCCCCTACTTGGACAAAGGTACCTACCTCTGTCAACTAGAGACCCTCATTTCTAACAGTGGTTCACTTCTAAACTATAACCAACAGTAACTTATTACTACATGGAAGTAACTAGTAGGGAACCGAGATTAATGTCAATGCTATATAAGCTAATTAGCCAAACTGTTCATTTTGTCATCAAGACAAATACCAAATGTAAGGTTTCAGTTCATGAATAAATTTAACTCTTTAAGAACAAAGGTCCTAAAAACCTTGTAAAAATTAAGGGTCAGATTTACTAAGGACTTCAGTTGTTCCAATCAATACAAGGCAACACAAATCCTTAAGTGGTATTTACAAGCCACGCAAGGGCCTAATTGCATCGAATTGCATGACTTTGTAAAGAAATGTAACTCAGTGCAGCAGTTTGCTCTGCTTTGTTTTACATTTTGTTACAGTAGTCATTCCATAGGTGGAGCACGTGAGTCGCACCCATGGAATTTGACGCAATCCCAGATTTATTAAGGGTAGTAAACCTGAGATTTATCCAAAATGGTGCACCTACCACAGAGTCGTAACAAGGAGAAATGTCTTTATATCTCCTCATTATTTCTTCTTTCCCTACACGCTGCATTCTGCAGCACACATAGAAAGAGGAAATTGCCGCTAAGGATTGCCTATATGCAGGAAGGTTTCCCTTTGTGCACAAAAACAATGAAAAAAGGAATCCCTTCTGGCACAAAAGCATTCCTGGCCAAAGGTTTTCAGGATGGCACAGGGTGTCTGCAATGGTGTTTGGCAGCACACAGTGAGACAGTGGTAGGAGCGAGCAGAAGTGTGCCATATCTTAGTAAATATATTTCATTTACGCTTTTCCCATTTCACGCAATGCAGCACAGCAGCTTTCCTTGTTGTCTCATCTCATGTGAAACATTAGTAAATATGCCCCTAAGCATTCACTAACATGCTACTCCCAAACTGCGTATACATAATATGTTATTCAAATTGAGTTGTTGAGCCACTCTTTTATTTTGCCATTCAGAATCCCCACCAACTCCCCATCTCCCTTCTTTTTTTGACCCTGCAGCCCTCTCACTGTGGGAGGCCCCCCAGAGTTCAATACATAATGGGGGCCCCCTCAGCTCCTCAAGGGTATGGGGATTGTGAGGGGGCCTGTCACCATCCATATTGCAGGGGGAACCTCTAAGGTTTCCTACCACTACTGTTTGTGGACCTTGCATGTCCAGAGAATTCCATGACAGTTCAACGAACGTATAATTTTGGACCGGTCAAACAATTTGTTTTTCAATGCCAACTAATTCAGGCACTCATGTATGTAGTAATTTGGGTGTGGGGGATGAATGCAGGTTAAGTACACCAGCGGGCCATGGGCCATATTTAAAGTGAAAATTCTCAGGGCGTCGATGCTAACAAGTCTACCATGCTGAGCTTCATAATTTCACAAATGCATGGATGGGCTATATTTACTGGAGTATGTGCCACCTTTGTGCACTCCTTGTATATTTCATACATATCTTACAAATACAGTAGTTGAATGCTTGTGGATGCATGTCATATGAGATATATTGATAACCCTTTCAATCTATAAATTAGAGTTATATTTTAATCTATTATAATTATCTGTGTACTTTTTTAAAGCACATTACTGTGAATGAACATGTAGTGCACATCATTTAGGATATGTATTCTATGCCTGGAAATATTGCACTAAGGTCTATTTAATGAAATTAATAAAAATGATTTAATCTAAACCCTTGTGCACACCCCTGCACTGCTGCAAAAAGAACAGCCATTTTCCAATGCATATTTACAACAAGGGGTGGTGAAGGACAGAGTCTCTGAATTAAGCAGAAAGCTCTCACCCAGTCAAGAGATCAGGGCTAGATCCAACACCGTTTTTTAGCTCACTGCACCATCCCAGTTTCAGAACCTGGCTGTATGCAAATTAGTCTGTTCCTGTCCCAGTGCATGATGGGAACAGGGCAAACCAAACTACAAAAGCCAATTCTTACACTGGGAAGGAAACAAGCTCCCGGGGACCGGTTTCTGGCATTACAGCCGTCTTCGGCCCGGTTTGCTTGAATCCTGATGGTGCAATGAGCAAGGGTCTCACATCTGAGAATACCCTTCCACGCTTAGGGTGGACAAAAATATTTACAACAAGGGGTGGTGAAGGACAGAGTCTCTGAATTAAGCAGAAAGCTCTCACCCAGTCAAGAGATCAGGGCTAGATCCAACACCGTTTTTTAGCTCACTGCACCATCCCAGTTTCAGAACCTGGCTGTATGCAAATTAGTCTGTTCCTGTCCCAGTGCATGATGGGAACAGGGCAAACCAAACTACAAAAGCCAATTCTTACACTGGGAAGGAAACAAGCTCCCGGGGACCGGTTTCTGGCATTACAGCCGTCTTCGGCCCGGTTTGCTTGAATCCTGATGGTGCAATGAGCAAGGGTCTCACATCTGAGAATACCCTTCCACGCTTAGGGTGGACAAAAATATTTACAACAAGGGGTGGTGAAGGACAGAGTCTCTGAATTAAGCAGAAAGCTCTCACCCAGTCAAGAGATCAGGGCTAGATCCAACACCGTTTTTTAGCTCACTGCACCATCCCAGTTTCAGAACCTGGCTGTATGCAAATTAGTCTGTTCCTGTCCCAGTGCATGATGGGAACAGGGCAAACCAAACTACAAAAGCCAATTCTTACACTGGGAAGGAAACAAGCTCCCGGGGACCGGTTTCTGGCATTACAGCCGTCTTCGGCCCGGTTTGCTTGAATCCTGATGGTGCAATGAGCAAGGGTCTCACATCTGAGAATACCCTTCCACGCTTAGGGTGGACAAAAATATTTACAACAAGGGGTGGTGAAGGACAGAGTCTCTGAATTAAGCAGAAAGCTCTCACCCAGTCAAGAGATCAGGGCTAGATCCAACACCGTTTTTTAGCTCACTGCCCGGTAGCTTGTCTCCTTTCTGGTAAAGAATTGGCTTGGTAGTTTAGTCTGCCCTGTTCCCATGATGCACTGGGCCAGGGACAGACTGATTTGCATATAGCCAGGTTCTGAGCTGGGATGGGGCAGTGAGATAAATAACGGTGATGGATCAAGCCCTGATCTTTGGACTGGGTAAGAGTGGTCTGCTCAATTCAGACACTCTGTTCATCACCACCCCCTTTTGTAAATCGATTTTGGCCACTATAGGTGTGGCAGGGTATACTCAGACATGAGTCCCTTTCTCACTGCTCCATCAGGATTCAAGCAAGTCGGGCCGAAGAGGCTGAAATGCCAGAAACCGGTCCCCGGTAGCTTGTCTCCTTTCTGGTAAAGAATTGGCTTGGTAGTTTAGTCTGCCCTGTTCCCATGATGCACTGGGCCAGGGACAGACTGATTTGCATATAGCCAGGTTCTGAGCTGGGATGGGGCAGTGAGATAAATAACGGTGATGGATCAAGCCCTGATCTTTGGACTGGGTAAGAGTGGTCTGCTCAATTCAGACACTCTGTTCATCACCACCCCCTTTTGTAAATCGATTTTGGCCACTATAGGTGTGGCAGGGTATACTCAGACATGAGTCCCTTTCTCACTGCTCCATCAGGATTCAAGCAAGTCGGGCCGAAGAGGCTGAAATGCCAGAAACCGGTCCCCGGTAGCTTGTCTCCTTTCTGGTAAAGAATTGGCTTGGTAGTTTAGTCTGCCCTGTTCCCATGATGCACTGGGCCAGGGACAGACTGATTTGCATATAGCCAGGTTCTGAGCTGGGATGGGGCAGTGAGATAAATAACGGTGATGGATCAAGCCCTGATCTTTGGACTGGGTAAGAGTGGTCTGCTCAATTCAGACACTCTGTTCATCACCACCCCCTTTTGTAAATCGATTTTGGCCACTATAGGTGTGGCAGGGTATACTCAGACATGAGTCCCTTTCTCACTGCTCCATCAGGATTCAAGCAAGTCGGGCCGAAGAGGCTGAAATGCCAGAAACCGGTCCCCGGTAGCTTGTCTCCTTTCTGGTAAAGAATTGGCTTGGTAGTTTAGTCTGCCCTGTTCCCATGATGCACTGGGCCAGGGACAGACTGATTTGCATATAGCCAGGTTCTGAGCTGGGATGGGGCAGTGAGATAAATAACGGTGATGGATCAAGCCCTGATCTTTGGACTGGGTAAGAGTGGTCTGCTCAATTCAGACACTCTGTTCATCACCACCCCCTTTTGTAAATCGATTTTGGCCACTATAGGTGTGGCAGGGTATACTCAGACATGAGTCCCTTTCTCACTGCTCCATCAGGATTCAAGCAAGTCGGGCCGAAGAGGCTGAAATGCCAGAAACCGGTCCCCGGTAGCTTGTCTCCTTTCTGGTAAAGAATTGGCTTGGTAGTTTAGTCTGCCCTGTTCCCATGATGCACTGGGCCAGGGACAGACTGATTTGCATATAGCCAGGTTCTGAGCTGGGATGGGGCAGTGAGATAAATAACGGTGATGGATCAAGCCCTGATCTTTGGACTGGGTAAGAGTGGTCTGCTCAATTCAGACACTCTGTTCATCACCACCCCCTTTTGTAAATCGATTTTGGCCACTATAGGTGTGGCAGGGTATACTCAGACATGAGTCCCTTTCTCACTGCTCCATCAGGATTCAAGCAAGTCGGGCCGAAGAGGCTGAAATGCCAGAAACCGGTCCCCGGTAGCTTGTCTCCTTTCTGGTAAAGAATTGGCTTGGTAGTTTAGTCTGCCCTGTTCCCATGATGCACTGGGCCAGGGACAGACTGATTTGCATATAGCCAGGTTCTGAGCTGGGATGGGGCAGTGAGATAAATAACGGTGATGGATCAAGCCCTGATCTTTGGACTGGGTAAGAGTGGTCTGCTCAATTCAGACACTCTGTTCATCACCACCCCCTTTTGTAAATCGATTTTCCAATGCAGACACCTTGCACCATGTTGCAAGGGTTTCAGTGCTGCTGCTTGGCTGTTATTATTGGTGCCAGGGAAGGAGAAAACACCTGGAGTGTGCCATATCCTTTGGAATACTGTGCTTACTCGTGTTTGTGGAATGACACAGGGTGGCGCAGCTAAAGTGCTTGCACCGCTGTGTTGCGCCATTTCTATGTGAACATGCCCATTGGTAGGAGTTGCAAAGTCATCCTGTGCCCTGGTCAACCCCCAACTTTTTGCTGACTGATGTTGGTGGTTACTGATTTTGACTGACCCCGGGCTCTGCCTAACCAGGCCCAGGGCCAGTGCTGAGCTGAAAGGAACACAGAATACAGTTAAAACACCCAACATGCACTAGGGTACTTGGTGGGGTACCCCTGTAATTGGCATGACCTACCCCATAGTCCCCTAGTATATTATAGGGCAGGTGGTTGAAACTACCTAGAAGTCCATAGTACCCTGAGCCATGGCAGTTTAGAGGCCAGCAGCTTTTTGCTGAAGCCTGAGGTCAGTTTAAAAGCAGCACTTGGTGCCAGGACTGCTTTTAAACAGTAAATGGGGCCCACACTCGACTTTGGTGGTAGGGGCACTTAAAAATGGAAAACCTACAAGGTTTGGGCATATTAGGGACCTCCAGGGTCTCAACTGGGTATCCCAGGGGTGGTGGGTCAGTTATCTATAAGGTACACCCTTATAAAATGAGTTTGTATAAGCCTGGGTAAAGTGAAATTTCATATTTCACTCCTCTACATTGTGGTAAAGTGCTGCTCAAATGCCACTTTGATGCAAGGAGCACTGTGTAAGGAGGATCTGCAATATTTCTGCAGATTCAGAACCCCTAAAGTCTCCCCTAGTTGCGCAGGGGGTCGTGTAGAAATTACGGAAATATTTATAAAATATGTTTTTATAAGCCATGGGGCTAGAAAACTGGCCCAAGTCATTTTCCCAATTGCAAACCCCATGGCCCATAGGTTAACATGGTAGGAAGTTATTGATGAATAAATATTGGTGGGAGAGGACAAGCCAGACCATTCAAAGACTTCCCAGAATGGTAGTAGTAAATCCAACAATATTCTATTGTTGAATTTCTCCTAAAGTGTACATACAAGAAGTTATAAGACTTTCTTGTTTTTAAGGCCACATTCAGCATTCCAGTGGTCTGCCCTGATTGGTCAGAGTTAAGTGGATTAGCCAGGCTGCTTTGAAGAGGTGATAAAGAACCCCTGGGGTTAACCACTCTGCTGGGAGGGAAGTGGGCTGGTCTATAGGAATGCCAGGCCAGGAGCTAGAGTCGTAAACCATGCTCTTCAAAGGCAGAGGGGAGGCCAGGGTTTCAGTTTCACTCTTACAGTCTTGAAGCTATGTGTAGATGGTATGGGGAGAGTCAATGGAGAAAGGCCATCCCAGGGGGTGTGGTTAGCCAGCCCTTACCTCCTTGCTCGAAAGTCAGCTATTATGTATTTGGATGATTTGTTGCACCTGAGACAAAATAATGCCACACTCTACAAGATGTGGTCATAACTAAAAGGAGTTACCCTGCTCTCATTGGTCAGAAGTGACCTGTTGCTTGACCCAGAGAATTTTGAATAAGTATCTGAGAGGGACAGAGCCCTCCAGATCGGCTCCTTGAAACTGAATGAAGCAAGAAGTGCCTTGCTGAGAAGATTGTGCTGTGCAAGCAACTCCAAGGCCTGACCTTTCAAAACTGCACCATCTGAAACTGCAGCCCTGTGGATTATCTTGCTGGAAAAGAACTAAAGAGTGGACTCCCTGAAAGCTACAGGTTAAAAGAAGCTCAACTACTGGAACGTTACCAACTAAATCTACACCTTAGAGACCCATCAGAGGATTTGTAAGGGTTTTGGACCAGTGGACTGTGGGAACTGAAGTACTCAACTTTCAAGGACCATCTTGGAGCTTCCAGACCCTTGGAGGAAGTTTGAGACACTTTGGAACCTCTTGAGGAACTTCAGGAAGAAGTTCAAGAAGTTTGGAGACCAACATAGAGGGACTGACTCAACCTGGCCAGGCAGGCTACCTGCCTTGAACTGCGAGCCAGTCAAGCCAACCAGGTTCGTCCCGCTAAAAGCTCCATAGCATTGACTTCCAGAGATTGACCGGGACTAGAGAAAATCTGAAGCCGGCGAACCCTCACCAGATCCGGCTACATGAGGAGCATCGACAGACCCTGCGAGAAAGCAGGCCCATTCAAATCACTATTTGCGAAGCTTTTGCGTTTGTTATTAATTTCACGCAGAAGCAAGCCTTCAAAGGGACACTTGTTTACAGGCACCGGGCCCTCGTACTAAATTTTTAGCTGCACTCACAGAAATCACTGAATTAGTAATAGGATCCTCGGACTATACGATTCTTAGGGATTTTAATTTCCCTCTTGAAAACCTTGAAAATAAAGACACAGCCCAACTCATCACTGATATGCAGGTAATGGGACTGCAGCAGCTGGTGAGGGGCCCTACACATGAGGCCGGGCACACACTGGACGGCTTGTTCACCAATAATCCTGGCATTGATTTGTCAGCGGTGCCAGTCTGACCACCAAGCTATTATTTTCAGGATTCAATCGTTACCCTCCAAACCCTCTCAGACCAAAGTCCGGTCGTCAGTAGGGACGCGGATGTGGAAAAACGCAGACATTCCACACCTCAATAATCTCTTAATGTCATCAGTCCCGGAAAGTTCATGCGACCCTGAAATTATGTCCACTAATTTTCAGGATTGGATCCTGAAGGCAGCTAATCAAGTTGCACCTGAAAAATTCTATCGCCCAAATAGAGCTACTCCATCTGCCCAGTGGTATACAGAGGAGTTTCGACTCCAACGTCAGTATTGTAGAAATTTAGAAAGGCGTTGGAGAAAGCACTATAGCCCCTCCGCTAAACAAGTCTATAAAAATGCGTTAGCGATATACAAGAAAGCTGTCATTACGCAAAAGAATCTCTTTTTTACTGGTCAAATTGAGCAAGCACAGAACTCAGCGAGGAGGCTGTTTCAAGTTGTGAGCTCTCTCTCTAATCCTCCAGCTGGACCCGTAATTGAGAATTCGCAGGAACTTTGTAGTTCACTGGCTACATTCTTCACCACTAAGGTGATGGATATCTATTCCACTTTTTCCAAAGAACCGGCGGGAAGAACCATTGATCCATCCACTCATCTAGTGCCTACTAACCCTTTCCTCGCTCAGTTTCAGTCAGTCATTGAAGATCAGGTCAGCACGCTTGTTGCTAAGATCAAATCCGGCTCTCCGCTTGATCCATGTCCTCCTACCATAATGAATCAATTACATAATACCATCACTCAGCCGCTCACCGATATTTGTAATTCCATCTTCAAATCCGGTGTCTACCCTGAGACCTGGAAGAAGGCCATTGTCAAACCTTTGCTTAAGAAGCCTTCTCTAGACCCCACCATTACGGCCAACTATAGACCTATTGCTTGCCTTCCCTTCCTGGCTAAAATCGTAGAGGCCATTATGAACCAACAGCTTTCAGAGTTTATGGAGCAAAACAAACTCTTGGATGAGACTCAGTTCGGGTTCCGGAGGGGACACGGAACTGAGACAGCACTGATAAAGGCCTCCGATGAAATCAGAGACATCATGGATTCGGGAGGAGCGGCAGTGCTTATTCTGTTGGACCTGTCGGCGGCCTTTGACACGGTCGGCCACGTCATCTTGGTCGACCGTGTCGCAGCCCTCGGGATTAACCATCTGGCCAAAGATCTTGTAGCTTCTTTTTTAGCTAACCATAAGCAGGCAGTCAAACTGGGTAACCATTACTCACCGACTTCTGAACTGCCTTGTGGGGTCCCCCAAGGATCCTCGTTAAGTCCTACGCTCTTTAACATTTATGTTGCAGACTTGGCGAGGGTCATCAAATCTCATGGGATGCGTTTAACCACCTACGCAGATGACACCCAGCTTGTGCTGGCGGTGCATAAGAACGGCCCAGTGGTAGCAGCTAAGCTTCAGGAGGGGTTACTGGATGTACAATCATGGATGCACAGTAACTGTTTAAAACTTAATGCTGAGAAAACTGAGGTTATGACCTTCGGTAATATTTCCCCAGAGTGGTCCCCGATATGGTGGCCCAGTCAGATGGGCCCTCCCCCGGTCCCAGCTACCAAGGTCAGGAATCTGGGAGTGATCTTTGATAATAAGCTATCGTTTGGATATCATGTCAACAAGGTGGTTTCTGCTGCATTCTTCATGCTGAAAAAGAAAAAAAAACTCCTGCCGTATTTACCAGCATCAGCAGGAAAAACACTGATTACCACCTTAGTGTTTTCCAAGCTTGACTATGGAAATGCTCTCTTTTTCAACACTCATAAATGCATCCTGAATAAGCTTCAATCTGTCCAAAATATGGCAGCACGGATCCTGCTCAACATTCCCAGGCGCCACTCCACTTCAGCAGCCATACGCCATCTCCACTGGCTAAGAGTGGAGAGCAGGATCAAATTCAAAGCTCTTTGCATCGCCTCTAAGGCTATCCATCACACTGAACCGAAGTTCTTAAAGGAGGCATTTCAGGTGTATACTCCTAAAAAGAATTTAAGATCAGCAGCAAGCTGTCTACTGTCTGTACCCCGTACAAGAACGGCTACATGGGGCAACAGACGATTTTTGGTAGCAACTCCCATATTGTGGAACTCACTCCCCTTAGACATTAAAACTGCGCCAACCCTCATTGGCTTCCGCAAGGCTTTGAAGACCTGGCTCTTCAATCAATAAGATCGTGTCCTGACTATTGTATCTTAGAGTTTCTCACTGCGCCTAGACACCTCAGGGTAGTAGCTGCGCATTAAAAATCCCATAAATAAATTTAAAAAAAAATAAAAAAATAAATAGCTCCAGAAAGGTTTCCAAGTCCGCTCGTAGAAAAGTCGACAGGGAGCAACCGCGAGAGCCAAACTGCCTGCCTTCTATTGCGCGTGGGCCTGGATTCCTGGTTTGGCCTGCTGAAACACACTTAAAATATTATCTACGTCCGCTCCAGGGAAGTTGTCACCGCCTACTCTTCACAAGTCAAGCCGGCGAACTCTCATGAAATGCCATGAATGTCAGTGATTGGAATCTGACTACTATGACAGGGCCAAGCCACTCAGAGTAGGCACACAGTGGTAGTGATGACAATGCTGAGATTCAGTCATCTGAAAGGGAAATACAGTGCTATTTGCAATCTGTACCTGTGGGAAACAGCTGTCCTACGCATCAATGAGGAACTGAAAGTGTTAGGTAATGCACATTGTTGTTATCTGCTTTACCAATGTCAACATATAGAAGATATCACCAATAGCATTTCCACATCTCATTGCAGAGGATGAACCCTCACCTCCTGGCCAGCACCCTGCCCCAGACATCAGTGATGATGGTGATGATGACAACTTAACAACCCTTGACCATGACACCCTCCAAGAACTCATGGACTCCATTGGGATACCATCTCCGAACAAGGTGAGGATCAGCAGCATTGTGGAGTCTCCACATCCCCTGTTTAACAAGCAACTGGCACCACCCGCCACCCCCCCCAGAACCATGGACACCGAGGACCCATACACTACCTTCCAACGTGCTGCAGTAGGAGCCCAACAGGGGTTGGCTGATCAGGTGCGGCTGGGCATCGAGACTGTACCAGCCACCCTAGATAGTGTCTGCGTTTGCCTCTGTCGCAATAGGGACAACACTGCTACTGTCAGAGAAACCTGCTCTCTGCTCCATTGCCTTCAGCAGTCTCTGGTTGACATCGCTGGTGTCATGAGGCAGATGCATTAACAGCTGCCCTGCCAAGGTGGCATCAGCGACATGACCAAAGAGCTGGGGACCATCAGAACCATCTTGGTGTTCACTGAGCTGATTTAGGACTCCCGCATGGCTACCATGGCTACCTACCACTGCAAGTTGCTGCTGTGCTGTAAAACCAGCTGATTGGCCCCGCTGCTGTGCTGCCTCATGTTTTGGCACAGTTGAATGTTACTGCTGGCACCGGATCCACATCGTCTGCGCCATGATGTGTGTGTGCCTCCCTCAGCTGCCACATCTACCACCACTCATGGGATACACCGCACACATTGGAGGAGCAAGATGTGGAGGGTACCTCTTTCTGACGAAGAAATGTCTGGTAGCATTAATCTGTGCCACATACCCAGTTTCTCCTTAGCGCTGTGCTGATTAACATACCAGGGAACATCTGCTGTCACTGTCCTCATTTTGAGTTTGTCCTGCTCACCTTGATCATTTTGAACTGTCAATGTGCCTATCCTGTCTAAATTACATTGCGGTGATCCTCCTGACTGAAGCACTCCTCTCCTCAACTTGTCCCTTGACATGTTCCCCACATAAACATCCTTTGGGGTTGTTCTTCGATGAACTTTACCTGTGAGCCACTTCAATATCAATGACCGCCAGTGCAGGTAAGAGCCCTGGGGTGGGGGGGTGGGGGAGTTGACAGATGACAACAAGGGAAAATAGAATAAAATTTATAAAAACACTTACCTTGAGCCCGCCGCATCGCCAACTCAGTGATGCAGTGAGTGCAAGGCAAGTGGTTTTCTTTTTTTTACATTTTATTTTCCCTCATTGTTGTCTGTCAACTCCCTTCCTCCCCTGGCCCATTGCTCTTAGCTCCACCAGCTGCCCCTGTTCAGCATTTGCACTTGTAAATAAATGCTCTAAAAATTGCTAACTGTGTGTTGTGTGTCTCTAGGAGTCAGGACCAGGTTGACCATTGGACATTCTGTAAGGTAACTACGTCAACTACTTGTCAAAGGGACACGTGTTTTGTGAAGTCCGGGACAATGCTAGAGGGTGAGAGCGTACCATAGTTTGTGATCACCATTTGTGCGATGAGTTTTAAGTGCTTATTCTAGGTTGCAAGCTTGAAGTTCAACTGGTCATTGTAAATGGTGAATAAACTCATTCCACAAATGCTGGGTCCACCCATGATTACTGTAAGCGTACAACATTGGCCTGACAAGAAAACGTTGCAAGTGTGAGTGGGTATAGGGCAGCCATCAATGCATAAGTATAAAATCATATTAATTGGGCGAATGATTTTGACCCCAACATCCCTTCAATGCATGTTGCATTAGCAACCCACACATAGATTTTGTATGGAAACACATGATTAGCTGAATCACTGACAGAATTTCCATTTCACAAAAATCGACCTACTATAACATCGAGTCTCAAACATCGATATCACTAATATCGACACCCTATACTTAACATGAAAACGACTAAAATATCGATCAAACTATATCGATGCACAAAAATATCGTCTACACAAATATCGTTAACATTATTTTCGACTACCATAATATCGACACTCAATACTACATATAGCACACTACAATAATATCGAATACCAAAATTTCGATAGCACTATTTTCGTCTATATAAAAATATCTATTGCAAAATAATACTCAATTTTTAATATTTAACACCAATAAATCTATTCTCTTACTAATACACACATTTTAAAAGACTTCACTAATTTATTTTCAAATCATTAAGTAACATTTTCAGAAAAAAATTGTGTTTTCGCGCACTAACGATATTTGGCTATAAACTCTTTGTAAACATAATTTTTTATACTTAGTACTCATTGTACACATTCTATATTAATTACAAGGGTTTTTTATTACATAATTATATCATTTCAGTTCCTCTAGATAAACAATATGAGAAGATATATCTTAAATGTTTAAGTTAAAAAAAATTCAAACTAACCAATAGTAACTCGTCTTTACATATCTGACCAATCAGATAGCAAACTTAATTACACATAGACTATATAAACCAGTCACAAACAGCCATAAAACTTGCAGGGAATATTCTTCGTGACCACATACTGCCAATTTTGGGAGCACCATCTATATTCTTCTGTGCAAGAAAATTCGTCCTGAAACTACAAGTAAGTAATCATATAGCTCTGTTAATAAATGCTAATGTTTTTTTAATATTACTTATAGACTAAGATTTGTAACCTAAATTGTTGTTTCTTTATGTACTTTGCCTTTAAACAGACTCTACAAACAAATCAAGTTATACTTCAACTTCAAGATACTGGACACTTTAAATTTTAAAAAGGTATCTACATATTTTTTGTATTTACTTAACGTTCTTTGACAATTAGTGTCCTAATTTCAAACTCTCTACTTTGTTTCTTAGCCTGTAACTCTTAATACATATTGTGAAGCCAGAATGTTTTGGGGAAAAAACATTACAATGCTGTCTAAAAAATTATTTATTCCTGTTCTTAAATATGTTTCTTTTGCTTTAAATCATAATACATGTATCATCCCATGTTCTTTTCAGCAAATAAGTAACAATGCTTTATAACAAGTGTGTATTGTTTATGGAACATATAAACGCATTGGTAATTTTCATAAACTTTCTCTCTAAACAGACCTCAAAGCTACAGAAAACAGATAATTCACATCAAACAACAAACATTCTGCTACTACTCTAATTCTCTTGGTAAGTTCAGAAATAAAACATAACAAGTCTTTATAAACTCTATAGCATATACTCGAACACAAAATGACTCTTTTTATGCTTCTGTTAGTATTATCTTGGAAATGTCTCTTTTAAAATCCAAATAAACTAAAGTATTTTTAGAGACGTTATAAACTACCAAAAATGTAACCAAAATAAAAATTGTAACTTTTCCTATAACATACTTTTTCAACAGACCGTGGCAATAGGACCACAACATCGGACTGAACAAGCACCTACTTTCGATTCATAGAACATTACTGCTGGTAAGTAAATTACTAGAAGAGTACTTGCTTTATTTAAAATCTTTTATACATTTCATAATTTGTTAATATTTGTATATTAACTTTTCTAGATACCAGAACTCAAGAATGACTGATGATGCAAGATTTATTACATCTCATAAAGGCAAATTTTTGTTATGCTATATGGGCTACATTTATACTCAGGAGAAACAAAAAGACCTTAAAGTGAATTGGAAGTGTACGAAATATTACTCCAATAAATGCTATGGCCGTGCTACAACAAGGGAAACTAGTGTTATTAATACCACTGAACATAATCACCCACCAAACATCTCGGAAATTGAAGTGAAATCCACTCTCGAGAATATCAAAGAATTAAGTACCAGATCAGAACTACCTACCAACGTAATTCTGAAAGAATTACTACCTAAAGTTCCCAGAGAAGCAAGAGGTCAGCTATCATCTATTGCTTCCATTAAAAGAACAATAGCAAGGACAAAGAAAGCAAGTAGACCCAATATACCAACTCCTAGAACTTTTGAGGAAGTCATAATTCCGCCTGAGCTTCTAATCACTCATAATGACGAGCCATTTATTTTTTATGATAATCATAGCAAGGAAAAAAGAATAATCATGTTTGCAACTAATAACAATATAAAAAAATTAACAGAAAGTGCTACTTGGATGATGGATGGAACTTTTTCTATAGGCCCAAAACCTTTCTACTAATTGTACACAATTCATGGGCAATATCATAATACCTGTATCCCCTTCATATACTGTTTATTACCGAATAAACAAGCCACAACTTACTCAGAAATTTTGCAAAAAATAAAAGAACAAACTTCTGACTACTTCCCAATGAAAATCATCATAGACTTCGAACAAGCTATGATTAATTCTATTTTGAAAAGTTACCCACACACATCCATTCGAGGATGTTATTTTCATTTCAATCAATGTCTCTGGAGACATTTACAAAAATCTGCCCTTAGTGTTGAGTATGCAACAAATATAACTTTTGCATACCAAATCAAACATCTCATTGCTCTGGCATATACCAGTAACTGATGTGGCAGAACATTACAATCTATTAATTGAAAGTCCTTTCTACACCCAAAATGAGCAAAGACTCGCCCCACTTTTAGATTACTTTGAGGACAACTGGGTAGGAAGACTACATAGGTCAGGCCACAGACGCCAGCATAAATGTTTAATTCCCTGGTGGAATGTATATCTACCAACGCTGAACCAAGAGGCAAAAACGAACAATGCTGTTGAAGGTTGGCACAATGCCTTCCTCTCTTCGACTGGACGTACAACACCCACATTACACAAGCTAGTCACAGCTATACAAAAAGAGCAAAGCTTTCAGGAACTACGTATGGAGCAATCTGTCATACAACTAAAACCAAAAATCTCTAGACAAACTGCTCAAATGTATCTATATCTTCAACAGCAAGTCCAACTATATCCTACAACAAGAGGACTGGAATATCTAAAAATGATAGCCAAAACATTGAACTAATTGCAATAAGTAGATCAATGGATAAACATCAAACAATATCCTTAATCTGATAACACACATATTGTAATATAATAACTCTATATTTATTTAGTCTAATTTATTTTTTAACACTATTATAAAAAGACTAAATAAATATATCATTATATCAAATTATTTTTTTTTAAATACTGTTTCCATCCAAACAAAATAATAAAAATGAATAACTTACCTTTAAATAGAACATCATAAAGATTAATCCTTTACCGACAATACAATGTGTAAATCTCAAAGACTTAATCCAACAAATCATTAATTATTTTTCTATTAACTGTGCTAAAACTATCCATCATCCAAAAATAACGACTCTTTAAATGCCATTGAAAATGACGACTGTTCTCTTAAACTGTGATAAATATTTTAGAGAACTCAAAATATAAAGGAAGAATGTTATACATCTCCGTTCTAACAACTGAAACACACTTCCTTTCCCAAAAAAAAAGAGTAATCGGAAACGGAAATAGCTGTTTCAAAATACGAGACAAAAAAATTCAAAACAATCCCACCGACATAACACTAACGAGTATACCATAATATATAAACATAACATTCCTGTTATTTTAAATTTTAATTAAATCATACCACATACTCATTAACTCCAACTATTTCAAATGGCCCAAAAACTCGTGAACGGAAATACGTATTGAGTCCACTCCATTATATGTAAATAGTCATACTTTAATTACCAACCCCAAAATAACAAAGGACTACCTTTAATTTTTAGTTACAATACTTTAAAAAGATAAAATTAGAATCGTACCTACTCAAACGTGAACCTGCTTCCAACTGCGACTTTCCCTTTCCCAAAATAACGCAAAAAGACAAAGAGTGGTTACAAAATAAAAGAACAGAATTATATGTAACTGTGAAAAGTACTACTATAAATGTCCATTATTGTTATATATATGTTCGAAATTATGTGTAATGTACAAAAAATTGTATAGTACATTGTGAAATGAAAATCTTTTTTACTGTATATTAATTATATTTTACATACTTTTAATATTTATTACATTAAGTATGAAAATGTTGAAATATTTAATGTAATATTTATAAAAATTAATATATAACTAAATGTGTAATATTGTATTTGTTTTTCTGATTTACTTTTTTACAATACGACTAATAGGTGAAAATTATTATTATTAAAACGTATTTATTAATAATAATAATTATACATAACAATATTGTATTGTTAAAACAATCATTGATGATGATGCAAATGTTGTAATCAAGATCTTTATATTATATTATACATTTAAAAGTGTTCATATGTTAATATCATCATCTGTATATCACTATATTTATTGAAATGTTGTGATTTATGTTTTTCATTACACATGTTTAATGTTTTATTAAGAAACAATATTTTTATTATGTATGTATAATATCATACATAGCATTATGTTAACTAACCATTTTTTCTCTACAAATTAAAAGTACATTTCAAGAAAACTACTCAAAAATGTGATTATTAAAAGAACATTGTCCTTCTTTTTGTTAATATTTATACCAAACATAGCTTGATAAAATGTATATGTGATCGTAATTTTCAATTGTTGAATAAAAAAAATTATTTTCAACAAAAAATGTGTCATTATTTTCTATTACCTATTACAAAATCATTTTTATGTCTTTTTGCAAATGTATTATAACTGTAATGTTCTATCTATTTCTATATAACACATGTAATTAGAGTACATACTATACACAGAACCTATAACTGTTATTATTCATACACCCATATACATATAATATCAATATTTGAAGGACACAGAATTAATAACTTAAATATTCCGACTCCAATCACCATTTACTTTAGGTAATTGCTTGTCAAAAAACTTTAATAATTTACAATTACAACTGCAATCACAATTTAATTAAGGTAAGTGCAGTACACAGAACCTATTTAATTTACTATTCCAACTCCAATCACCAATTAATTTGAGTAAGTGCAGGACATTAATTCATAATAAATAACTATCGTAAATTAAATGTAAAAGAAAAATTAATGTAATATAATTTAATGTAATTTCATTTAATTAATTTATTTTAAATTTAATCATAATTTATTTTTTCCCTGTACCCCTGTACCCCTATAACTAAAAACTGACCCTGAACCCCAAAATACCCCTTTACCCAAAAACTAAAAACTGACCCTGAAACCTGAAAATACCCCTTTACCCATAAACTAAAAACTGACCCTGAACCCTAAAAAAACCCTTTACCCAGAAACTAAAAACTGACCCTGAAACCTAAAAATACCCCTTTACCCAGAAAGTAAAAACTGACCCTGAAACCTAAAAATACCCCTTTACCCACAAACTAAAAACTGACCCTGAAACCTTACAAAACACCTTTACCCACAAACTAAAAACTGACCCTGAAACTTAAAAATACCCCTTTACCCACAAACTAAAAACTGACCCTGAAACCTAAAAATACCCCTTTACCCACAAACTAAAAACTGACCCTGAAACCTAAAAATACCCCTTTAGCCACAAACTAAAAACTGACCCTGAAACCTAAAAATACCCCTTTACCCACAAACTAAAAACTGACCCTGAAACCTTACAAAACTCCTTTACCCACCAACTAAAAACTGACCCTGAAACCTAAAAATACCCCTTTACCCACAAACTAAAAACTGACCCTGAAACCTAAAAATACCCCTTTACCCACAAACTAAAAACTGACCCTGAAACCTGAAAATACCCCTTTACCCACAAATTAAAAACTGACCCTGAACCCTAAAAATGTCCCTTTTAAAAAACTAGCCACCCTTATCCACTATAAACTCGACATCCCGCTCCTAAAATTATAATGCATTTCTTTTTTAAATATCCACAAAATTATATATTTATAATACTTTTTACTACATACACAAAATCCCAAATAAAAAAATATAACATAATTGTGTGTCAAATTTCGCATTCAACAAATATGTATTTTAAATATCGAAATGTAGAAATAATTTAATAAAATACGCAATTTATTCTTCTATGATTACAGTATACTATTTTTATACACTACCCACCCTGATCCCCTTGAAACTCTACATCCCACTCCTAAAATAATTAGACTAATATTTATTACAAATATATAAAAATTTTATATTTACAATTATTTTTAGTACATACACAAAAGCAAACTAAAAAATGTTGTACTATACTCCATGAATTTCGATATAATTTCGACTTCTTCAAATATTTTTATCAAATTTTGAAATTTCGAATTTTAAATGAAAATGCGAAATTTTATTTTTTAGAATTGCACTATATTTTTTAAAACACTACCCACCCTTATCCCCTATAAACTCTACATCCCGCTCCTAAATTTATATTAGAAATATTTTATAAAAATATAATAATTATTTTATATTTACAATACTTTTTAGTACATACAAAAAAGAAAAATATTTTTTTTAATATATTCCCTAAATTTCGATAAAATTTCGAATAGTTCAAATATTTATTTCAATTATCGAAATTTAGTAATTTAAATGAAAATTCGAAATTTATATTTGTATAATTACACTATACTTTTTTAAAACACTACCCACCCTTATCCCCTATAAACTCTACATCCCGCTCCTAAAATTATTATACAATTATTTCGTAAATATTTAAATATAAATATATATTTACAAAATTATTTACTACATACAGAAAAGCAAACTAAAATGAAATTAAATTTACTCCATAAATGTATATAAAATTTCGCCTTTTACAAATATTTAATTCAAATTTCGAAAATTTTACTTAAAAATCGAAATTTATTATTACATAATTACAATATACTTTTTTAAAACACTACCCACCCTTATCCCCTATAAACTCTACATCCCGCTCCTACACTCATAACTAAAATTATTTAAATTATATGTATGAATTACCTTATATATAGACAACATTTGACTATATCATTACTTAACATACTTTAAAACATCACTTTTACATATCGATATTTTTGCATATCGATATTTTTAGCTTCGATATTGCTGATTTCGAAATTCATGTCTTCGATATTATTGACACACACATAAATCGATATTTTCTACAACGATATTTTGGTTGTCGATATTTCTTACCATCGACTTTTAGGACTCGATAATATGGTACTTCGACATTAACAACTCGATATTTTGACTGTCTACCGATTAGCTAGCATGTGGAGTACAGTCAGTAGCTTGGCCTGCAGTGAGATTTGGTGCAGCTATGTGATATTGTCTGCAGCCTTGGCGCACTGGTGCAGGAAGTGGATAATGAACTCCCTCCTGATCCTGTAATGGTCACTGACCTCCTCCTTCCTGAGGTCTATGAGGGTTATCCTCTGGCGGTATGTCCACTCCCTTCTCCTGAGCGGCCTCTGTGGTGGTGCTGGTGGTGATCTCCTTGGTGTTCCTAGCTGCAATAGCAGTGGATCCATGGCATGGTTGAGCTTGCCAAATTGCTTTAGGTTTGTTTTGCTTTTCTACTAGTGTGCTAGTGTCATTTTTAAGACCACCTTTTCCTTAGCATTACAAAATGCAGCTAATAGGACTTACCATCAATTTTTGAAAAGTAGCGCCTTTCAGAAAATTCTTGTACTTGTGGTAGCGTAACTAGCGTAGAACAAAATAGGTGCTAGCAGTGGAAAAGTGATGCTAATGGGCTCTAGCATTATGTTGTAAACATGGTGCAAACAAAATGTTGCTTCGTCAAAAAAAGTGACGCTGAGTAGGCATTCACTCTTTGAAACTATGCCCCTTGTTTTTACTGCCCATAGGACTCTGCCCACTTTACCAATGCTAGCCAGTGCTAAAGTGCTTGTGCTCACTTCTTAATCATGGTAGAATTTGCATGTACCTAAATGACATATTCAATTTACTTGTAAGTACCTAGTACAGTGGCAGTACCTGTGTATTGGGCCTGTAAAGTAAACGCTACTAGCTTGCATCCAGCACTGATTGTGTCACGCACTTAGGTAGCCCTTTAGCATGTCTCATGTCTGCCATTGTAGGCCACATGTGAAGTTCTAAAATACCTTTTAAAACTGGCAAAATAAAACTTTTGCCAGGCCCAAACCTTCCTTTTTAACTTGTATAAGTCACCACTAGGGTAGGCCCTGGACATCCCAGAGGGCAGGGTGCAGTGTATTTAAAAAGATGACCATGAGCTTTTTAGTTTTACATTTCCTGGTAGTGAAAAACTCAAGGTAATTTTCACTACTGCAAATTCTATCTCTACAATATGATAACATTGGATTACCTTATTACATTTAATAAGCTATAACTTCCAAATAGGAACAGGTAACCAGGTCATGTTTAATGTCTTTGTAAGTTACATTTGTAGAAAGTCATTCTTTTGCCCTGTTCACCCACATTTTTTGCTGAGTGATACTGGTGGTAATTGACTTAAACACAACACATGTATAGGGTGCACTATGTGTAAGAGTACACTTACAATGGGCCTGACAGAGCCTCTAAGTCCCTGGTAGAAAATGGGGCAAGGGAGATTAATCTAGCTATAAGCCCCTAGTGGACATAGGGCATGGAGGTTTAGAATGCCAGCAGATTTTATGCACTTTGCATGTGTGCACTGCTAGGTGTCTGGATGCCATTTTAAATGCAGCCTTGCCTTGCATACTGCCTCTAAAAGTAAATTCTTACAATTGGCATGACCTACCCTATGAGTCCCTAATAGATAATTGTATGGGAGATTGAAACTACCTATAAGACCTTAGTATATAATAGGGCATGGAAGTTTAGAGGCCGGCTGCCTTTTTTGCACTTGCATGTGTGCACTACTGAGTGCCTGAAGTCATTTTAAAAGCAGCCCTTTTCTGCAGCACTGCTTTTACCAGGAACTTTATTGCAAACTCGATTATGGTGCTATAGGCACTTTAGAAGTGATAAACAACATTATTTTTACATATTAGGTACCGCCAAGGTCTCTCCTAGGTGCCCCTAGGATGTAGGGTCATCCAACTATAAGCAGGGTCCTCATAAAAGATGTTTTACAGACCCTGGTTTACTTTTCCCCATTGTGGAAACTAGGTCCTTAGGCTAACATTGCAATATTTGATTCATGAATTATTATTGCTAGGAAGGAAATAAAATATCATTCAAACACTGGTATTGATACATCCAACAGATTGCTATTGTTGAATGTATCATAACTTGTACAGAAAATACGTTTTAAGACTTTCTTTTCTGTGAGCCAAAGTCAAACCTCCCTACAGTCTTCCCTGGTTGGTCAAGTCTAACAGTATTAGCCAGGCTGCCTTGATTAGGTGATAAGTGCCTTGGCTGAGGAAAAGTTAACTGATGGAGGGAGTTCTGCAGATTCAAAGTAATGCAAGAGCAGGGGAATGGGCCATAAAGCATGAGCTCCCAGGAAGGCAGGTCAGGTTAGAATGCCAGCCAGGCCCATCCCCTCATCCTGCCAGATGGCAGACTTAGGGAGAGGAATTTTCAGATGTGAGAATGGGGAGCCTATGGAAGTGACCTACACTGTGAGTTATTTTAGCTAGCTCTTACTGCTCCGCTGTGCTTTCAAACATGATGGATTTTGGAGGACTGGTGATTTCTGGAACAAAAAGATCCCGCACTTTGGAGGAAGAATTCATGCCCCTGGGTGGCAACCTGCATCCCATTGGTCAGGAGTGCCCCGTCTTGATGCGCAGAAGCTGAGAATGAATATGTGAGAGGTGCATAGCCTCTCAGATCTGCTGCCTGAAACTACAAGGAAAAGAAGGACTACCCTGCTGGAATCTGACTTTGCAGCCAAAATCCTGCACTCTGAATGACTCCACCTCCTTCACAGTTTGGTACTACAGCCATGGAGACTTTACCTTGCTTCAAGAAGGAATAAGGAGTGTCCTCCCTACATCTACAGGTTGACAGAGCCCATCTACATTATCTCTATCAAGAGTCCACCAGCCTGGCTTGTGTCCAGTAAACTTTTAGGGGTTTGTCCAGGTGCATTGTGGAAACTGTGTTTCAGCCCTTCCAGAGAACATCCAGGTGATTACAGACCCTTTGGATTTGTGTTTTGGACACGTTGAACCCGCATGGAGACCTTCAGGAAGCACCTCTTGAAGTTTGGAGACCTTTGGAGAACTTTGGGGAAAATAGCTCAAAAGGTGGCCAACCTAACCGCGAGAGGCAAGCCAACTACCATCAACCGCGACCCGGGCAGGATTTCAGGTTTGTCCAGTTAAAAGCTCTGGAGCTCCGGACTTCCGGGATTTGACCACCAGGGCCTCACGGAAAGTCAAGCCGGCGAACCATCTACGAATCAGGCCTGCAGTGATGGGTCGAGGGCCATCAGAAGAAAAAGCTCCAGAAAACCTTTTAAGTATGAAAGTAAAACTTTGACCAGGCCTTCCGCTTAGTGTATCTGACCAGGGTTCCATCCCGGTCGGCCTTAAACTTTGACTTTGTGCCCGTCAAGTGCAACCAGATGTCCCAGAATGGCACTGTAGGTTTTTAGGAACAATAAAGTGGTTAATCTTTAAAAATTCATTTTTCCAACTTCCTACATTGGATTTTGTCATTTTCATGTCTATTAGTTCATAAAAATATTTACTATTTACATGAATTGGTGTTTTTTATTATGTGTTGTGTCTTACTTATTTGCTGTACTGTTTTTTTTAATGCTTTATCCTACTGTCTCCTAAGGAATAGAATGGAATGGAAGAAGAACTTATATAGCGCAAAACTGCCACCCTACGGGAATCCTGGCGCTTGGATCAGAGAATGGACATCCAAAAGCAGAATCAGTTGTCTGTAAAAGGAACTAAATAACATTCCTTGGGAAAAGCCAGGTTAGGCCTGACTGCTCATTGTCAGCTACCAAGAGGCTAATTTACTGAGCTCTTTACTGGACCCTATGCTGTGTTAGTGGACTTATTGCTAGTGGTAGGAGCATACTTTGCCCTACCAATAACCCACTTTCCAACAATAATGAAAAATCCTCTCATTTATATAAAGTTGTATTTTCAATTACTATTTTGAAAATACAACTTTCAGAAAAAAAATTGAGTTTACAGTATCCAGTTCCTCCGGGGTATACTGATTTCCTCTAAAGCTTAATATGCCTAGAACAAGCCACGGTGATAAAAAAGCCAAGGTACATTGCAATAGAAGGAATTGGACACAACTAGCTAGACATCCTAAGTTGACCAGCATTCCTCAAGCACAGATACTTACAATCACGAGTGATAGTGCTGTAGATTCAGGCCTCTTTCATAACTGGATGGCTGATATTCGTAATAATCTCATTCCACAAGTTAAATCTAGTATAAACAGAAAGGCAAAATCCAAGAGAGCTCCTTGGTTCACACCTATACTTAGATCAATGCATATCCAATGTAAACAACAGGAGCGAACATGGGAGAAATGCTACGAAGACAAAGAAAAGCAGGCATTCAAAACAAGTAGAATGCTTCATCACAAACAGATATAATTAGAAAAAAAGAATACTTCTCAAGAAAAATACAGGAAGCTAATTTAGACTCAAAAACTACTTTTTCAGTCGTAAAAACCTTTATTAACCCCAAAGTCCTACAGAAAGATATTCCCCCATCACAAATGCTCTGTAACTAAATTTCATGCTTCTTTGAAGAGAAGATCATGAACATTCAAAAAAACTTTATAACTGATACTGCCCTTTCATTGCATGCCATTTCTGAGCACAAAGATGGAAAGGACCTGATCATAAGTTCTATCTGTTCATTTGAAGCGGTATCATTGGCTCAAACGCGCAAAGCTATTATGACACGCAAATCGGGGTCACCTTTAGATGCTTGTCCCCCGTCAGTCCTTCATCAGATCATGGAATTAGTCAACCCTGTTATTAATCAGATTTTTAACTCCTCTTTAAGTTCAGGGATTGTACTAGAATATTGGAAATTAGCCATAGTTAAACCTTTGAAAAAGAAGCCGAACATTGAACCATTGGTCCTTTCCAACTTAAGACCTATATCACTTCTTCCTCTATTAGGAAAAATTACTGAAAAATTTGTCCAGAAAGAACTAACAAGATTTATAGAGGCCGCTAATATCCTCCATCCCCAACAATTGGGTTTTGGACCTAAACATTCAACTGAATCTGCACTCCTAGAGATTACAGACTCACTTAAAACTATTGCTGATAGGGGTAGGAGGGCTGTGTTGATTTTACTCGACCTATCGGCCGCATTTGATACTAGGTCGCACAGCATCCTCCTATTCAGGCTTAAATCATGTGGTGTCTCATACACTGCCCTTGAGTGGCTAAAATCTTTTCTTTCAGGATGCAGGCAAGCTGTATCCCTCGGAACCTTCTTCTCAATGGAACGTAACATTACAACAGGTGTTCCACTGGGCTCTTCCCTAAGTCCCCTGTTGTTTAACATTGACATGACCCCACTTATTTCATTAATAGCTTCATTTGGGATCGAGGTTACGTCCTATGCTGACGACACCCAGATGATTTTATCCTTAGATCAAAATTCTAAGGAGGCAGAACTAAGTTTCAAAGAATCTTTTACCAAGGTTCTCCAGTGGATGAAAGATAACCATCTTAAGTGCAATGCGGAAAGAACTGAAATACTACCCGTAGGCAAAGAAGTTTCTTTTTCGCCAGAAGAATGGTGGCCGGAGGATACGACACCCTCGCCAGAAATGGTTATAACAACAAGAAACTTAGGGGTACAGTTTGATTCCGCCCTCAGTTTCATACCACATGCACTAAAGGTCGCAGGGACTTGATTTCATCTTATAAAGTCACTAAAAAAATATTAGCACGGTTGGACTACTGGCAGGAGCCAACAAACAAGTATTAAAAAGACTTCAGGTTGTCCAACATGCGGCAGCACGACTGGTTTAAAACTCCCGCGAAGATCTTCTGCCTCTGCTGCTCTGAAAACCTTGCACTGGCTTCCACTGCACAAGAGAATACTTTTTAAGATTCTCTTGATTACCTTCAGAGCCTCATTTAAACAGGGCCCTTTATCACTTTTGTCCAGATTCACCCCTTATACTACAACCAGAACCCTCAGGTCTTCGACAGCAAACTTTCTTAAACCTCCCCAGTTTAAATGCAAAACCAGGGGAAGAAAAACCCTGGCCACACTAGGCACCATGGCCTGGAATTTTCTGCCTCCCCATTTGAGAATACATAAATCTGAAACTCATTTTTGGCGCTCCTGATGCAGTATGTCTTTCTCTAATTTAAATACCCTTGGTACAACTGCTCACTCCCATATCAGCGCCAGGATACTCCTTCCGGAGTGGCAGATTGCTCTTTATAAATAACAATTTTAATTTCATTTTATTTTCCCTGTCAAAATTGACTTTTCAAAAATTGGCATTTTCCTGCCATAGACATTTAGTGTGTATTCCTCCTAGACAGCCACACACTCAATAGAGGGACTAGGTGTGCCTGGATGGGCGATCACAGGCATGATGGGAGGGTGGAGCTGGGAAGAGCCATATTAATACTTGAATAGGTTGTGTCCTGCCTCTACATGAAGAGCTGCATACCCCTTGTCGTAAGTCTGGAGAAAGGGCTGGAGAGGCAGGAAACCTGCCCACTTTAATAGGAAACCTCTAGAAGCTTCTCCCACTACTTCAAGGGAGGCACCAGGTTTAAATATTGGACCTCAGACATCAACTCTTCAATACACTACTGGACCTGGGGGGACTGTGCTATCAAGAATGACTGCTGTACTGCTGAAACGACTGCCACTCAGATGAACTGCTGCCCTGCTTGACTATTGGCCAGCTGGTATGCTGCCTTGCCAGACTGCTTCCCTGCTGCCCACCTGCTTGATTCAGAAGGATTGGTCTTGCACCTAAACCCAGTACTAAGAGCTAGCCTCCCGTTCAAAGCCACAGAGGTATAACAGGTTCCCAACCACCTGAACCAGCACCCAGATCCAGCTGGACTAAAACCTTAACCTACGCTTTGCACTAAATCGACGGACGTCGGCAAAGCTTCCCTGCTACTCGAAAGCCCCTCTACTGCCAAAGGGACTCTTTTTGCTGTACGGAGAAGGTAACATTTTATTAGGACTAACCTGGTTCCTCTATCTGGCCTGCACTCCAACACTGTTGGCCTTAATTTGTGACTTTTTTCCCGTCTCACACAACCAGATAGGCGCAAGTGTAAACTTTGTGCTTTTGGCATTATTTTCACTTAATTCTTAAAATTTGCATATCTCCAGTTCTACTGACTGGATTTTTGTTTTTATATATTTATTGAATTGTGCTCCGTTTTTCTGAATTGGTGCAGGATTTTTCTTGTGTTGCGTTTTTACTTTTTTACTGTTTAAAGAGCTGCATACATACTTTAAACATTGGCTGTAAGTTAAGCTTTATATGACCCTGTGGTGCGGAAGCCCCCGTCCTGCGGCCTGGTGAGGGTCCGGGTGCCAGTGACGGGGTCCATTGGTCCAAGGGAGGCTCCCCCAGCCTGGCTGGGATCAGAAGCAGGGACCGGGCCAGGTGGGAGGGTAGCTGGCTAAGTCCTTTCCCCTGCGTAGTAAGAGTCAAGCTACCAGGGGATTGCACATAGGTTAATTGAGGATTTGCTTGTTCCTCATCTTGGCAAGGATTGTGGTTGCTGCTTGAATAGGGTTACACCCCCCTCAAACAGCAACCCAATTTCTCACAACATAAAACTCACATTGACTCCAGCAGTACACCTCCAAGAAACTTCTTTAAGAACCAGACGTTTGACTGTAGATTGGTGCTTTGTTCTAAAAACCTATCTTTTTACACACAAACAATAACCAGGTTGTCCGGCATTCTCCTCTGTCTCATTCATAGAGACCATTGCATCAAGCCCACTTTAACCTGTATCACTCACACTCTCGTTGGGGTGTACAAAAGAACGATACGTCTGATCGTTCCATACTTATCCATCTGACTTCCAATTGTGTGCAAACTGTTGTTCTACATCAGTATGTCACTGTTTTGTTCTATTAAAAACCCACTACTTGCTTTTTGTTTTTATTTAGTAATGGAAAATGCAAAGGTAGTTGTCACGTTTATCAAATGTCCAACAATCAATAATGAGTTAACATTGCATTGACTTTCAAAATGTTTTGCTTGCTGTCTTTGATGCATTCCATTGCTTCATGTCTGGTGTTGCTTCAGGCGAATTCACATTGTTGGTATAAACATCCTTAAACAGATCTGAAGTAAGTATGGGTGAATTTTGCGAATTTGTGGTCCGCCAATTCACGCGAAATGGCAAAAAGATCTGCGAGTTTGCGTATTTTCCCGTGAACTCGCGGATTTTTTGCCATTTGCACAAGTTGTGTGTCTGGAACTTTGCCACCGTGCCAAAAGGCGCCGAGGTCCCTCGAGTGAGCTGTCCATTATAGTGAGGAAAGGGTGGGAAGACATTGCATACCCTAGTGTGTGTGTGGCGGGGCCAAACGGGCGGGGCTTCGCCTTCTATGCAGTTCGCATGCCTCTGAGGCAGAGACCGATTAGAGCATCAGATGAGAAAGAAGCAGCCTCCTGGTCACAGGCTGTACACGGGGATTGCGCTCGAGAAACTCATGGATGCAAAGACCTCCATCAAGGATTACAACTAATTGTAGGCAGTAGATATGGGGAGGAAGCACACCTGCCTAGCCGAGACCGTGCTCACTAGTTGTTTGGGCTGATTGTAATGCGTTACTAAATTTGAGCTTTAACTCGGGCACCATACGAGTTCACATGCCCCTTGTAAGTGTCAGAGACCGATCAGAGCAGCCGATGAGAAGGAAGCAGCCTCCTGGTCACAAGCTGTACACGGGGATTGCGCTCGAGAAACTCATGGATGCAAAGACCTCCATCAAGGATTACATCTAATTGTAGGCGGTAGATATGAGGAGGAAGCACACCTGCCTAGCCTAGACCGGGCTCACTAGCTGTTTGGGCTGATTATAATACATTACTGAATTTGAGCTTCAACTCGGGCACCATGCGAGTTCACATGCCCCTTGTAAGTGTCAGAGACCTATCAGAGCAGCAGATGAGAAGGAAGCAGCCTCCTGGTCACAGGCTGTACACGGGGATTGCACTCGAGAAACTCATGGATGCAAAGACCTCCATCAAGGATTACATCTAATTGTAGGCGGTAGACATGAGGAGGAAGCACACCTGCCTAGCTTAGACCGGGCTCACTAGTTGTTTGGGCTGATTGTAATGCGTTACTGAATTTGAGCTTCAACTCGGGCACCATACGAGTTCACATGCCCCTTGTAAGTGTCAGAGACCGATCAGAGCAGCCGATGAGAAGGAAGCAGCCTCCTGGTCACAGGCTATACACGGGGATTGCGCTCGAGAAACTCGTAGAGGCAAAGACCTCCATCAAGGATTACATCTAATTGTAGGCGGTAGATATGGGGAGGAAACACATCTGCCTAGCCTAGACCGTGCTCACTAGTTATTTGGGCTGATTATAATGCGTTACTGAATTTGAGCTTCAACTCGGGCACCATGCGAGTTCACATGCCCCTTGTAAGTGTCAAAGACCGATCAGAGCAGCCGATGAGAAGGAAGCAGCCTCCTGGTCACAGGCTATACACGGGGATTGCGCTCGAGAAACTCATGGCTGCAAAGACCTCCATTAAGGATTACATCTAATTGTAGGTGGTAGATATGGGGAGGAAGCACACCTGCCTAGCCTAGACCGTGCTCACTAGCTGTTTGGGCTGATTACAATGCATTACTGAATTTGAGCTTCAACTCGGGCACCATGCGAGTTCACATGCCCCTTGTGAGTGTCAGAGACCTATCAGAGCAGCAGATGAGAAGGAAGCAGCCTCCTTGTCACAGACTGTACACGGGGATTGCGCTTGAGAAACTTGTGGATGCAAAAATATCCGCCCACGCGCAAATTTGCGAATTTTCGGCAATTTCGCGAGATTCGCAGATAGCGAAATTGCGGAAAATTAGAAATTCCGCGAGCGGAACAGATTTTGCGCCCACACTTAATCTGACGCTGAGATTGCTGCACACTATGGGTTAGGAAGGTCTGAACTGGAGGAACAATATGACTGCATTCATTTCACAGAATGGTCAACTCCAGTATGTGCCAATGTCCCGTACATTTGCTCCAAACAGCACCTGCTAAAATCTGTTCCACCAGAACAGTCTCTGATGAACCGGTTTTTAATCCTGGATTGTTGCAGATCTGTTCATTTGTTTGCGCTAATGTGGAACAAAAAACAAATGCTGGCTGGAACATAATAAATGCTCCCAGTTTTTTACATTTCCATCTGAGGTGTGGATTTACAAGCCCCTTGCGCCACTTTTTGTGACGTACTGGTGGTGCATTTTTATGGTCCATATTTACAAGGACAGGAAAAGCCACCCTGCGTGAATTTGCCTGTCCTTGTAAATATGGCCCCTTTTTAGGCAGCAGTTTGCTTGAAAGGGGCGTTCCATGGGTGTTGCTGTGGGTGTTCCTAAGCAACACCTATGGAACCAGACCCATTTCCAGATTTAGGAAGAATAGTAAATCTGGCAAAGCGTGTGAATGCTACGCCTCCCCAGGGGAGACGTAGGGAGGCGCAACAGTGAGAAATGTATTCATTGCTCCTCGTTTTTTTTCCCTCTGTCTATGTGTGCTGCGTTCTGCAGCACACATATAAAGAGGAAATCACCTCTAATGATTGTTTTTGTTCAGGAAGGGTTCCCTTCATGCCCATAAACATTAATTTAAAGAATACTGTTTTTCAACTTCTATTTGTGCTAATGCAGCACACAAAGAAGTTGAGAAAGACATGAGTCCCTTGCTCACTGCACCATCAGGATTCAAGCAAGCCGGGCCGACGACGGCTGAAATGCCAGAAACCGGTCCCCGGAAGCTTGTCTCCTTTCCAGTTAAGAATTGGCTTGGTAGTCTGGTCTGCCCTGTTCCCATGATGCACTGGGCCAGGGACAGACTAATTTGCATGTAGCCAGGTTCTGATCTGGGATGGTGCAGTGAGCTAAAAAACAGTGATGGATCAAGCCCTGATCTTTGGACTGGGTAACAGTGGTCTGCTTAATTCAGACACTCTGTTCATCACCACCCCCTTTTCTGAATCGGCACTGGCACATGGCAGCAGTTTGTGCACCAGTGCAGGGGGAAGCACAGCTATGCGTCATTTGGTTGTAAATATGTTGCATCCCTATGCTTTGTAAGTGTCTCAGAGCGGCACAGCCAAATGGCTTGCAGCACGCGCTGAGTCACTTTCATTGTAAATCTGCCCCTGTATTTATCCATATATATTTTTTGCCTATGTTATCTGTATTTATTAATGATTTTGTGGTGCTTAGTGTAAAAAAATGATGCTGGAATGAGTATATTTCCACATAAAAGACAAATGTGTAATCATGTTTGAAAGTTCAGTGAGCTTTAATTATTTTCGGAACAATATAGCCGTTCGAAAGCACTTGCATTGTAGGACAGTTTAAACAGCTTTACTACTGCAGTTATGTCAAATTCATTATGTAATCTTTTTTCTTTTTTTGTAACTCCATCTTTCAGTCTGCACAGCTTAACCTAGCCCCCTTGACGGACAGTAATGAGAATCATCCAAAACTAAACTTATTAATTTTTCACTTGATCCTAAATTTCCATGTACTCCTATAACTTTATCATAAATCAACATTAATATTTTTTTTTATAACTCCATCGTTTCATGTTTGTTTCTACTTTCTATCTGTGAGTGAACCTGAAAAAAGATATTTCTTTAACAGAGAGAATCATACAAGTAATTGATTTAACCACTAGATGGTAGCACAAGACTCTTGGATAAATTTCAAAAGCGAGATCAATGTTGTCAGTCCAGGGACCAAGCATGCTATCTCTCACCTTGGTGCAATTAGGGTTTTTTTTCAGGTAGGATTGGAAACTGGATAATTCACCCATTTCTTTATGTTGTCATTTCGGCCCGCAGTAGGAGATATGTCTGCTTTATATAGTGTGTGGGCACATAGGAGCTAATTAATTTAGGAGTAGCACTACAGTGGGGTTCTTTTACATACATCAACTCCAAAATGTTCAGCTCTCTATTAGTAAAAGTACAAAGGAGTGGGTCCTTTCTATTTGTAATAACTGTGTATGTCATAAATAGATTGCAGGCTGGTCTGGCAGAGCTCTCTGACAGCCTGTCAGCACAGCACTGACTTTCTGCTCAGATACACAACAGGGGACAGCTTCTGGAGAGGAGGAGAGGGTAGATGGAGTGGTTAGCAAAAAACATATATATATAAAAGTACTCCACCAACACTCAGTTTGCCAACAAAAAATGGAGCACGCACCATGATTCTGTGCAGGAGAGCTATATCTTTGGCGCCGTTTGACAAATCTTTGCCGAATTTTCAAAAATAATGGGGTGCTCCGATCAGCTCCTGTCTTGAAAGTTTTGGGGTGATTGGTAAAGCGGGGACCGAGAAAAAAGGGAGTCCCAAAGCACGTTTTCTCCATGTTAATTTCCTTAGGAAATTTTGTTGCAGCTACAGCCCGAACTGCTGGACAGAATTACACCAAATTTGGCAGAGAGGTAGCTCTTGGTCCAGAGTGAACTCTTTGCTTTAAATGGTATAAATCCGTTCAATAGATCCTGTGAAATATTAAAATAAAAATATTGTTATCTGGTGACCGTGGTGGATCAGCGAACCCTCCAGATCCCCAGCTTCATTCTGATTGGCTGCCAACCCTTCAAATCAAGAAGTGTTGGCAGCCTTTTTGTGACTCTGTAAAATCGAGTCACAAGCAAAATGAGAACAAATGTATTTTTTTTTAAAGACAAGGGGGCAGGGTAGAAACACCCTGGCCCCCTGGGCCTGGTTAGGTGGTCACACAGAGCCATAAGGTCCGGGGGCAATAAGTTAAATATATACAGGGCCTGTGTGGGCCCCGCAGTCCTTGAGACTTCCATATATCCAGGGCTTGTATACATTTTGCGTGGGTGGACTCTTACCCCCCACGCTTCCCCGGGGACCACCACCTCCCCGGACCATCTGTATATTTAGGTGTGGAGGACTCGTGACCCCCCCCAAGCCCCCGGGGACTGCCACCTCCCCAGGGCTTCAAAAGAAATAAAAGTGTGGGGGGGCTTCTTCCCACCCACACTACCACGCGGACCACCACTTCCCAGGAGCATTGACTACATCAAATACGGGTGTCTGTAGCGGAGACCAAGAGACCACCACCTCCCCTGGGGCTTTAAATTTTTTGGAGGAGGGCCACGTGGCCCCCCTCGTGGAGCTCATCTTGGCCCTGGGGACCGCCACCCCCCAGGGCCGGCTCCAGCAATGTCCTGGGGAGCCTACCCCCGGGACATTGCAGTTTGCAATTTGTAGGGCGTGAGTACGGCTCCTGCCCTGTCATTGCAAAATCTGCTTTGCTTCATGGAAGCGGGAGCAGGAAACCTGCCCTCGTTTCCATGAAGCAAAGCAGAATTGCTTTTGGCCAAGGGGAGCTGCATGTCTGCAGCTACCCTTGTTAAAAAGCAATGTCGGCTCCCGCAGGAGGCGGGAAGCCGACAAGGACCGAGGGGGCATAGGGGCTTCCCCCAGTTTTCCCCAAAGTGAGGGCTGGCCCTGGGGCCAGATGTGGCCCAGAAGAGGGGCCACTCGGCCCCTCTCCTCTAATTATTATTATTTTTTAAATGGAAGGCCTCCAGAGGGGGACCACACGGCCCTCCTCCAAATAAAAAAAAAATAATATAGACTTGGAAGGCTCCACAGGATGGGGTACCCGGGACCAAGAGAGGCCCAGAAAAGGGGGCAATGTAGCCTATCTTTCCTAGAAATTATTTTAAAAGAAATAAAAAGAAACCAGGTCTTCCCTTGGGGATGGGTCCAAGAGCCGAAATACCATTAAAAAAAAATAGGTCAGGGCCTGGGGGATGGGGTCCCACAAAATATTAAGAGAAGGGGCCACGCAGCCTCCCTCCTTACAATAAAAAAAGAAGACACCAGCATCTCGGCAAAGGCCCCATACCTTCCCGCACCACTGTGCAAACGCGCCTCCTGGCCTGTTCTGAATTGGGGTATTAACCCTAGAATCTTAAGGATTCTTAGGGGCCATGTAACCCACTAGGTACCTCCAGTAAGCCCCACACAGAGGGATTGCTGAGAGGTGGTCCGGGCCATGCCCCTTTTTACACTACTTTGCAAATACCCCTCTCAGCGCATTGCTGGTGGGTGATGAGGTTCTCTTGTGTCCTGAGGACCTCAGGACTAAAGTGGACTTCATCCCCTGAGCAGCAGTGCACCAGGAGGTGCGCTTGCAGAGTGGTGTAAAAAGGGGACAAGGCCTCAGACCAGTCCTAGCAATCCAGCTGTGTGGGGCTTACTGGAGGTACCTAGTGGGTCAGTTGGCCCCCAGGGACCCTCAGGAGGCAAGAGGACTGCATCCCCCAACCAAGACCGCGCCAGGAGGCATATTTGCAGAGTGGTGGAGCAAGGGGGCATGGCCTGTGTTCACATCTCAGCAAGCCCACTATCTGGGTCTTACTGGAGTTGTCAGGTTGGCTAGCTGGCCTTTAATGACCCCCAGCATCGAAGGGGACTTTAATCTCGATCCAAGCGTGTGCAGGGGAGCATGTGTGCAGACTGGTGGACAAAGTTGGCGTGGCCTGCTTTGAGAACTTACCAATGCTGCTGTGTGGGACGTATTGGAGGTAATAGGAGGGGTACGTGGCCCCCAAGGACATTCTTGGGGGCCAACTACCCCTCCTGTTACCTCCAGTAAAGTCCCACACAAATGTATTGCTAAGAGGTCTTCAGAGGTCACGCCCCCTATCTCCACCACTCTGCAAACACCCCTCCTAGCACACTACGGGTTGGGGGATGAAGTCCACTTACCGTCCGAGGGAATGTGGAGGCCTAGAAGCCCTCCTGGTACCTCCTGTAAGTCCTACGCAGTGGCATTCCTGAGCGCTAGTCGGAGGCCCAGCCCCCTTTCTGCACCATTCTGCAAATGCAACTACTACATTATAGTTATAAATTAGCATTAAAAAATCTTAGAAATTCACTGAAAAAGCCATAGGTTTCAGGGACGATATAGTTAGAAATTAGCATTTAAAAAACCTTAGAAATTCACTGAAAAAACTATAGGTTTCTGGGATGTTATAGTTAGAAATTAGCATTTAAAAAACCTTAGAAATTCACTGAAAAAACTATAGGTTTCTGGGATGTTATAGTTAGTATTTAGCATTTTAAAAAACTTTGAAATTCACTGAAAAAACCACAGGTTTCAGGGACGCTATAGTTAGACATTAGCATTTAAAAAACCTTAGGAATTCACTGAAAAAGACACGTTTCAGGGATGTTATAGTTAGTTGGACATTTCACTCTTACAAAACCAAAGAAATTCTGCCATTATAGTTAGTTGAGCTAACTATAACTCACGCCTCCGCAATGCAGTGCTGATGACGTCACATATAAAATCACTTATGAGATGGTCTGTGACATCACTGATGACATCTCAAATTACATCACTGATGATGTCCCTGATGACATCATCCACTTAATATCTGATGCACCTCCTCACACCCTAATATATATTTTTATACACCTACTCTAAAATATAGACTACCATTCTCAAAACCATAGACAAACCAATTTAAAGTTAGTACATACCCACTCACTGATTCATAGGTCTACACACACATCCACTCACCCATACATTCACTCATACACACAGTCACTCATCAATGCAGCCACTGATCTATGCACTCATACACCCATACAGACACTCACACACCACCACTCACCCATAGTTACTCACACACCTAGTCATTCAGCCAAAGAATCAATCACACTGCCATTGACTCACTTATGCAGTTATACATACACACCACCTCACTTATTCATACAGATAGTAACACATACTTACTCTCATTTACAATCAATCACACAAGCACATATTCATTCAAATAGCCACTCTCACACTCACTCACTCACTCACTCACTCACTCACTCACTCACTCACTCACTTACTCACTCACTCACTCACTCACTCACTCACACAAACAGTTATTTATATACTCCAACACTCATATATAATTCCTTTCACATATGCAGTTACTCACCCTTATACCTCTGAGACAATCATACACTCACCAAAAAAGTCATATGCACACTCACCCAACCATACCATCCAACACAGACACAATCATGAATGCATACACCAAGGTATTCACCCACTCATACATCCATGCAGGGAGTCAAACAGCCCCTCACCCACCCACACAGACACTCAGGCACCCATACAGGTACTCAGTAAACAAATCAATAACTCATATAGACACTCATGTACCTACTCACCAACCCATTTAGCCACTTACACACCAACTGACAGACTGACACACACATTTACACAGATTATTCACTCACTGATACATTCACTAAGACATGTTTAATCATTCACTTATACAGTCAGTCAAGCACCCAACAAATCATCCATACAGACACTCATACACCCACTCATTCTTCAAGTACACCTTGGCATATATATATATATATAAATATAACACTCGTAAACTTTTTAGAAACACTCACACTCACAGGATGATGTCATCAGTGATGCCACTGACCATGTCATGAGTGATGCAATATGTGATGTCATCAGCAGTGCATTGCTGGGTGCGAGTTATAGTTAGCTTTACTAACTATACCGGCCGAATTTCTCTTTTTTTGTATGAGTGAAATGTCCAGCTAACTATAACGTCCCTGAAACCTGTGTTTTTTTCACTGAATATATATATGTATATATATATTCACAGAAAAAACCATAGGTTATAGTGGATATATAGTTAGGAATTTGCATTTACAAAACCTTGAAAATTCAATGAAAAAACCATAGGTTATAGGCCATATATAGTTAGGAATTAGCATTTACAAAACCTTATTTTACTCGCATAAAACCATTGAAATTCCATATATAGTTAGCTAACTATAAGCGCTAACTATATATCGCGCACCCGCAATCCACTGCTGATGATGTCACATATTACATCATTCATGACATGGTCAGTGACATCACTGATGACATCACTGATCAAAACAACCAGTGATTGTATGTGTCTGTAAAGTTTAAATATGTTTCACATATTGAAGAATGAGTGGATGTATAAGTGTCTGGATGAAGAATTTAGTAGGTGCATGACTGACTGTATGAGTGAGTGATTAAATGTGTCTCACTGAGTACATGGGTTAGTGACTAAACTGTCTTAATTCGTGCATCAGTATGTTTGTTGTTGTGTAAGCTGCTGCATGTGTTGATCAGTAGCTATAAGAGTGGCCATATGGGTTATTGATTGGTTGCCCAAATATTTGAATGGGAGGCTGAGTGTGTGTGTGGGTGGCTGGGAGGTGCGTGACTCTGTGCATAGATGTGTAAGCAGTTGATTCACTAGGAGTATGAGTTCAAGAGTGCATGTGGAAACAGCTATATGGGCGGTTGACTGTGCATGGGTGTGTTGGTGAGTGAATGGATTTCTCATTGCTACATGTGCAAGTAAGTACGTATGTAAAACACAATACATGTGAGAGTTGAGATATATAAATAACTGAACATAAGAGCCAGTGAATGTGTGAGTGGCTGTATCGATCACTGTGAGCTTGTATCAGGGATTATATAAGAGAGTAAATATGTGTTATTATATGTTTGAATAAGTAAGATGTGTATAACTGTATAGTTGAGGAAATGGAGGTGTGATTGATTCTTTGCATGACTGACTAGGTGTGTGAGTAACTCCATGGATGAGTGACAGTCTGTGAGTGTCAGTTTATACTGAGTGTATGTAAGGTTATATTAAAGTCTGAAGAGGTTCATTGTATTATCACATGAGTGATGTGATCAGTGATGACAAATGAGATGTCATCAGTGATGTCATTTGAGTTGTCATCAGTGATGTCATCAGTGATGTCATTTGAGATGTCATCATTGATATCATTTGAGTTGTCATCAGTGATGTCATTTGAGATGTCATCAGTGATGTCATCAGTGATGTCACTGACCATGTCATGAATGATGTAATATGTGACATCATCAGCAGTGGATTGCGGGTGCGCGATATATAGTTAGCGCTTATAGTTAGCTAACTATATATGGAATTTCAATGGTTTTATGCGAGTAAAATAAGGTTTTGTAAATGCTAATTCCTAACTATATATGGCCTATAACCTATGGTTTTTTCATTGAATTTTCAAGGTTTTGTAAATGCAAATTCCTAACTATATATCCACTATAACCTATGGTTTTTTCTGTGAATTTCATTGGTTTTTTAATAGCAAATATGAAAAGCTTTAAAATGTCAAGTACGTGATAGATAAAAACATTTTCGTATTTATGCACGCTGATGTGCTTTGAACGCTGCACCCCCCCCTCCCCTCTTTTGCCTTAGTAGTACTCTCTCTTTGCAGATACTGAAGGGTAGTTAACGCAGGCCTTTACCCCCGTTGTAATCCGTCGTGCCTCCTTGTCTCTCCATTTGATTGATTGTTGTCCAAGCATTTACTGTTTTAGAATTGGTTCTCTTTGGATCATTCTCTATTTACAAACAAGCACAAAGTCGCAATACTCTGTTTAGTCTTTGCAGATAGTGAAAAATCGTGTAAAAAAATAAAAGTAATCGAGCAAAATCAGTAGGCCACTAATTGGATCTCTTTTTGACCTCGCTAAAATAGAAATATTAGGAACAACCCTTCTTGAGAAATACGAAAATAGTGAGATGAACTGAGCTCCACACCATGAGGGCTGCAAGACAGCTCGGCTCCATCACCCATCCCGCACAAAATAATGACAAACCCTATGCAAATATTAAAAATATAGACAACACACCAGCAAAGAAACAGGGTAAAACATTTTATTAAAAAACTATTTACATAACGTTGGTTTATAAGATGATGTCAGTAGTGGACCGATGTGTGAATAGATCGAAAACAGCACAAGGCTCCAAGATCCGGATAGCAAGCTCCTGGATGTTGGGTGCCATAGTTTAGAGTTCTGAATTTCAGCCTTTTTCAATGCCTGTGCTTTGTTGAAGCAAAATGGCGGCTTGACACAAAGCTGACTCAAGCGTTGTTACTGATGCTATGCAGACCAAAACTGGTTTTCAGTTTGTACATTTTTCTAGATTTTTCAATCCAAGTTTGGTTGACTTTGTAGAACGATGGCTTCAGATTTTCAACATACGGTGTGGTGGCGCTGACTGGGAGGGGGCGCTTCGCTCCTGCCCCCTCCCCAAGTAAGATTTTCATACGTGAAAGTACGTTAATGGTTTTGGTCCCTGAGATGCTTCGATGTCACTACCATTCTCAAATAGCATAAGTTCTGGATGTTGGGTGCCATAGTTAAGAGTTCTGAGCAGCGCTTGTAACACTGTCTGAAGCTTATTTCCACCTACTGCAGCTTCACTATTCTCAAAGTAAGTGAGTGTCGTTTGTGGACCTGACTGCATTAGAAAACAATGTGATATGTTACCTTCCTAAACAGCTTGACGGAGGCCCCTGAGGGGCGGTGTGATGGCCATGGACTCGGAGAAGACGCTTGGCTCCGACACCCTCCCCAAGTCTTATAGCACTGGTGTAGCCTGAGATCGCCCCCGACATAGGCGGCCGGCTCCCGGGGTGCGGCGGAACTTTTTGCCTTTTGATGACTCTTCAATTCTGGACCTTGTCCCACAATCCGTTTGACCTGAAGACAAGCTGTAGTGGGGCGCCCCTTTATCGTTTTAGTTGCCATTCCGCCCGCTTTTGCTACACTGTGCCTCTTCCGCCATTCAGCTGTTTTCCGCCCGCTCTTGCGACTACAGCGTCTCGCTCACCATGTAGTTGAGATGCGCCCGCTCTTGCGGTGCAGCGATAGGCGGCTGCCACAGGACTCTCAAAATGGCGGCCGGCTCTTCGGTTTTGGGCCTGGTCCACTAAAATGGCCCTGGGACACCTTGGAACTCGGACGCTTGTCTGCTAGGGCTTGGGTCCCATTCTCGAAAAGCGTCCCCTCAGCCGTGAAGATTCTACAAAAGTCTTGGGGGCCTCCGACTCCCGCAGGCTTCTGGTGGGGAGCGGCTGCCATGATTGCTCGTGGAATGGCCACGACGGAGCTACGAGATGGTAGTGGTCTCATGCTGACGCCAGCTTTAGTCTGAAACATCCAGAAACACTGTAGACTACCAATTCGATCAGTTCCGGTAGCGCCCCAACATGACCCGGAAGAGAAGAACTTGCCCTCCCCTCTTTGACTGATGGTTCTTGTTGCCTGTCCCCTCTGTTGTCATTTAACAGAACTTTTTGGACTGCTGAAAGGGGTTGTGTTCTGAACGGTGGTTGGTGGAGACATTTAGACTATATTCTTGACCTACGTTGTCGCGTAATGCGTTTTATGACACGCCGCGTTAGCGCACCCGGAAGTGATCCGAGGCGCGGCGCGCAGCGCGTAACGTAAGCATAACAGGTCATGTGACTTGTTAATAAAACTTTTCATTGGTTCATTTTACTTTTGTTAATTTAATGATGAAAAGCTTGGTCATATGACCTAAAAATTACGCTTTTTATTATTTTCGAACAATATTTTTTTTTCAAACATATGTTATAATATTCCAGGCTAATGTACTTTCCCGGAAAATTTACAACTGTCTTGCAAGTAAAATATATTCCTTTTTCGAGAAAAAGGGCGTTTCTTCCTTCCATGACGGAGCCGTTGAGTAAAAGAGATTCGGCCTGCTGTCTTAGTCGCCGATACGCCTGATTATCAGATTCTTATCGATCACTTTATGTTGCAGACATGAAAAACACAACTGCCCTTGACCATTTATCTTTACTGCGTTCCTACATATTATACCTTTTATCCGTCATGTAATTGGACTGCTTTATTTCACTTGCCTTTTACTGATTCGAAAACAGTCACTAAAAGTAAAAACTTTACAAATGAAAATACTACTACCGTGTTTTGTTTTAAAAACCTTTATTGTGAAAATGTCAGTATACAAATACGGGCCTATAACCACGTGGGCCGGCCACGGAGCAAACTGAAATCGTATATGATGAGGAGACATTTACACTGTAGAAGAACGTAACGAGCGGGCCATTAGGTGACAAGAACAAAGGTGTCTAACAGTTGCGGAATCGGTGGACGTACATTTTGTAATTAAAATACGACAGGGCCACTTACAATAACATTTTCTAGATATACATTTGCGGGCAAAGAGTTACGAGTCCCATTTATACCGGCGCCATTTTGGGCGAGGCCGGGCAGGTCCAAGATATAGTCAAAATGTCTCCACCAACCATCGGCCAGACCAGAACCCCTTTCGGCCCTTTATGCTACAAGATGGTGTCTTCCATTCAGAAAATATTGGTGGCAGCATTTTGAAAGGAAACAGAAACAGCCGTTCTCCTAGTGAGTTTCACATTGTTACATTTAGGAAGAATGTTGAAGAGTAGTATGTGGAAAATCTGAAGCCATTTTTCTACAAACTCTCAATCAGACTTGGATGGAAAAAAAAAACCTGAAGAATGTACAAACTGAAAACCAATTTTTGTCTGTATAGCACCAACAGTAACGCTTGAGTCAGCTTTGTGTCAAGCCGCCATTTTCATTCAATCAATAGCGTCCCCCTGCACACATTCAGGGACCTGGTCGTGTCTTCAGATGAAACGCATTGTAGGAAAAGAAGCAGAAAGGAAAAGGCAAAAAGTTCCGCCGGACCTAGTGAAGCTGCAGCAGGTGCAAATAAGCTTCAGACAGTCTTACTAGCACTGCTCAGAACTCTCAACTGAGGCACTCAACATCCAGGACTTGCCATTCGGATCTTGGCGCCTTGTATTTTTGTTTTGTTTTTGATGGAGGGGAAACAACAAAAAACAGACATTGAAAAAGGCTCAACAGTGCAGGGCGCCTTGTGCTGGTTCCGACCTATTCACACATCGGTCCGCTACTGACATCACCTCATAAACCAACGGGGCACCCCACGCCGACTTTCGGCGCAGCATTGTAGGATGGCCACACCAGTGCGGCAATTTGCTGGACACCACCTCGGTGCCATCCAGATCTCGGCGCGTTCATTCAATCAATAGCGTCCCCCTGCACACATTCAGGGACCTGGTCGTGTCTTCAGAAGAAACGCATTGTAGGAAAAGAAGCAGAAAGGAAAAGGCAAAAAGTTCCGCCGGACCTAGTGAAGCTGCAGCAGGTGCAAATAAGCTTCAGACAGTCCTACAAGCACTGCTCAGAAATCTCAACTGAGGCACTCAACATCCAGGACTTGCCATTCGGATCTTGGCGCCTTGTGCTGGTTCCGACCTATTCACACATCAGTCCACTACTGACATCACCTCATAAGCCAACGGGGCACCCCACGCCGACTTCCGGCGCAGCATTGTAGGATGGCCACACCAGTGCAGCCACTTGCTGGACACCACCTCGGTGCCATCCGGATCTCAGCGCGTTCGAGTCACTGTGCCGGAAGAGTGACCGGAACTCAGCTGAACACGCCGTCTTTCGGCGCAGCATTGTAGGATGGCCACACCAGTACGGCAATTTGCTGGACACCACCTCGGCGCCATCCGGATCTCGGCGCGTTCGAGTCACTGTACCGCAACAGTGACCGCAATTCAGCTGGACACGCCGTCTTTCGGCGCAGCATTGTAGGATGGCCACACCAGTGCGGCAATTTGCTGGACACCACCTCGGTGCCATCCGGATCTCGGCGCGTTGTGCTGCCTTCGGCCTATTCGCACATCGGTCCGCTACTGACGCCGCCTCACGTGCCAACGGATTTTCTACGCTTTTTGTAGCCCTATGTCGCATAACAGGTCATGTGACTTGTTTATAAAACTTTTCATTGGTTCATTTTACTTTTGGTTTCCTAAAGATGGAAGGCTTGGTCATATGACCTAAAAATAACACTTTTCATTGGTTTAGAACATTTTTTTTTCCCAAACGATGAAAGCCCCACCTTGTTTCTGGATCATTCAGACTGAAGCTGGCGTCAGCATGAGAGCACCACCATCTCGTGGCTCCGTCGTGGTCATTCCGCGAGCAATCATGGCAGCCGCTCCCCACCGGAAGCCTGCGGGAGTCGGGGGCCCCCAAGACTTTTATACAATCTTCACGGCTGAGGGGACGCTTTTCGAGAATGGAGCCCAAGCCCTAGCAGGCAAGCGTCCGAGTTCCAAAGTGTCCCAGGGCCATTTCAGTGGACCAGGCCCAAAACCGAGGAGCCGTCCACCATTTTAAGAGCCATGTGGCAGCCGCCTATCGCTGCACTGCAAGAGTGGGAGCAACTCAACAACATGGTGAGCGAGACGCTGTGGCCGCAAGAGCGAGCGCAACTCAGCTAGATGGCCGCCACCTGGGGAGGCCCGTTCACGCCGGCTCCCCCACGCCCCCCCCCGGGCCGCCGCACGCCAATTTTCGGAGCAGCATTGTAGGATACCAAAACCAGTGCGGCAGTTTACTGGACATCACCTGGGTGCCTGTCGTACATGTTGTGTCAGCCATGTGACACTGGACACAGACCGCTACTGACGAGGCCTCCCCCCGCACCACCCGGGACGCCCCACGCTGTTTTTCTGTGCTGCATTGTAGGATCCCTAAACCAGTGCGGCACCCAGGCGACATCACCTGGGTGCCGTCCAGAACTCTGCACGTTGTGCTGCCTTGGGACTATTCGCACAACAGACCGCTACTGACGAGGCCTCCCCCCGCCCCACCCGGGACGCCCCACGCCAATTTTCGGAGCAGCATTGTAGGATCCCTAAACCAGTGCGGCACCCAGGCGACATCACCTGGGTGCCGTCCAGAACTCTGCACGTTGTGCTGCCTTGGGACTATTCGCACAAAAGACAGCTTCTAACCATTGTTGCTTTTTGTGTTGAGAAATGTTTAAATGTTTTTAGTTTTTGTTCCGTTTGTTAAAGTTAGTAGTTAATAAAGTTTTATAACCTTACTTTGTTGGAGTGTTATCTATTTTTTTAAAAACGGGTGAATGGGGCCTTGATTCGGGTTATTGTCATGTGTGGGCTTTGGAAGTGTGCTGCTGCAGGATCGGACATTTCAAACTCAAATGCACGTTCTTTTTCTTACCTTTCCGAAGCATGGAGCGCAATAGCAGGCAGAGAAAGGGTGATGCACGTGTTGAACACTACCTGACCTGGCAAGTTGCTGGCAGTGCCCCCCCGCCCGCTCCTGAAAGAGGGCACACACACACCGCCGCCCCGAGTACTTCACAAATCTTTAAAAGACCATGCGCTTGTTCATGAGGCTTAAATGGTTTATCACCTCTTCTAGAACCCCTACATCGACCCTCTGACGTTTCATGGAAAAATTACCATGTAACACAATACCAAGCCCTGTCAGCTGAAACCCCCAAGGAATCGTGGGGCATATTATCAAGGGGGTTTATCTCCGCTTTTTTGGCTTTAAAAACCATGAAAGCGGAGATAAAATTATTTCCCTATTATCAAGCTGTCGCTAACACCAGTTAGTGACAGCTAAAAGGAGATAGCGACCATCTTGGGCCCCGCTTTGCATGTCAGTGATACTTATCACTAATGACATGCAAAGTGGCGTGCCAAGATGTTAGCGACTGGAAACAGTCCCTAACATCGCTACCTTCTATTACCAACTTTTGGAGATATTCGCGCTAAGCGCGAATATCTCCAAAATCTAACACCTGCCCTGAGCAGTTCTTAGCCATGTTATCCAATGGGAGGTGGATAACATGGCTAAGAGCATTAGGTCGATAATACATGAATATCGCTGACTTTTCTGCGATAATAGCAAGGTTTATCTGCGATAAAAATCGCCGATGTGCGGCGATAATTTTTGTCTCTAAACAAGTTATAGACAAAAATTATCGCTAGTTGTTCGTAATATGCCCCCGGGTTTTTGCTTGCAGAAATCGGGAGGCGGGAGACTAGCACTGAAATCAGTACTCACACGCCTGAATCAGGAGGATTGGCATGTCTGAATTCTCTACAGCTGGGGCCATAAACTACATCCGCAGGGTTAGGTGATAGCCTGGAACCAGCCTGGCATCTAAAATGGCTGCCGTGCACGACAAAATTGTGGCATTCGAAAAAAGGCAAGATGGCGCAGCCGCTGGAAGAGATATATCAACATATATCAGCCTCCTCAGCCACCCTCAGGAAACATAGGGGATTAGGATATGTCTCCCGCACCCCCTTATACCTAGTACTTTAATTAACGAAGCACAAAATGGCGAATTCCCGTTTCGCTACCAGTTTGCGGCCCAGTTCGCGGCCCGTGAAGCGCTTCTACCGTGAAAAATCATTTTTTTTTTATTTTCCCCACGGGACCCTTTAATAACCCCAACAACATTCCTAGGGGGTCAAGAGGGGGATACCTTGCCCCCTTTCATTAAATTCCCCCTTAGTTTTTCACCTTTTCTTCTCTCTCGATCCTACCGAGAGACAAGATGGCGGCCGCTCCGGACTGTCACGCAGCAAAAAAAAAAAAAAAGCTCACGCACAGCCGCTGGAAGAGATGTATCAACATATATCAGCCTCCTCACCCACCCTCAGGAAACATAGGGGATTAGGATACGTCTCCCGCACCCACTTATAACTAGTAATTTAATTTACGAAGCACAAAATGGCGAATTCCCGTTTCGCTACCAGTTCGCGGCCGCGCTTCTACCGTGAAAAATCATTTTTTTTTTATTTTCCCCACGGGACCCTTTAATAACCCCAACAACATTCCTAGGGGGTCAAGAGGGGGATACCTTGCCCCCTTTCATTAAATTCCCCCTTCGTTTTCCACCTCTTCTTCTCTCTCGATCCTACCGAGAGACAAGATGGCGTCCGCTCCGGACTGTTTAGAATGTTGACAGACACCGGAGAGCCAATCAGCTTTCTGCGCGCAAAGTTCCGATAAGCGAAAAGTAAGCGGACCGGATCGCTGCCCAGAGCGCTGTTACAGATATATATCTTGGTTTGAACGTTAATTTCTCAAAAACTACTGGAGCACATATATTGAGACCTAGCAAAGGCACATCGGGCTAACAGTCCCTACAATTTTGCCAAGTTTCGTGCAAATCCATTCAGCCGTTCGAGCTAAAAGTGAGTCCAACCGCCCTATGGAAAACTCAATGCAAAAAACGTGTTTTGGGACCCCCCTTTTTTCTCAGCCCCCCCTTGACGAAACCCCACCAAATTTTTAGGGGCTGCTCAGAAACAAAATGTGCCATTTTCCTGGAAATTTCAGCCGATTCCGTCCACAAACGCCAAAGTTATTAGACATAGAATTTTCAAAAGTCCCATAGGGAAAAAATTCTAACTATATATACCTACTGGCGATAGCCAGTAGGTAATATATATATATATATATATATATATATATATATATATATATATATATATATATATATATATATATATATTTTTTTTTTTTGACACTGACGAAGCCCTGTGCGAAACGCGTCTGTCGAGGGTGCTGGGGGGTTTGGAAATAAAATAAACCAAGAACACTGACACTGGAGTGCTGGCCGTTTGTACCCTGGAGCCGATTTCTAGGAGTGTGTGAGAAATATATATATATATATATATATATATATATATATATATTCACAGAAAAAACCATAGGTTATAGACCATATATAGTTAGGAATTTGCATTTACAAAACCTTGAAAATTCACTGAAAAAACCATAGGTTATAGACCATATATAGTTAGGGATTAGCATTTAAAAAACCTTATTTTATTTGCACAAAACCATTGAAATTCCATATATAGTTAGTTGCACTAACTATATATCGCGGACCCGCAATCCACTGCTAATGATGTCACATATTACATCATTCATGACATGGTCAGTGACATCACTGATGACATCACTGATGACATCTCAAATGACATCACTGATGACATCACTGATGACATCTCAAATGACATCACTGATGACATCACTGACATCTCATTTGACATTACTGATTACATCACTGATGATATCATTTATGTGATAATACATCTTCAGACTCTAATATAACCTTAGATACACTCAGTGTAAACAGGCACTCACAGACTGTCACACATCCATGGAGTTACTCACACACCTAGTCAGTCATGCAAAGAATCAATCACATCTCCATTTCCTCAACTATACAGTTATACACACCTTACTTATTCAAACGTATAGTAACACATATCTACTCTCTTATACAATCCTTGATACAAGTTCACAATGATTCATACAGCCACTCACACATTCACTGGCTCTTATGTTCAGTTATTTATATATGTCAACTCTCACATGGAGTGTGTTTTACATATGTACTTACTTTGACATGTAGCACTGAGATATCCATTCACTCACCAATATACTCATGCACACAGTCAACTGTCCATACAGCTGTTTCTACATGCACTTTTGAACCCATACACCTAGGGAATCAACTGCTCACACATCTATGCACAGAGTTATACACCTCCCAGCCACCCACACACATACTCAGTCTCCCATACAAATACTTGGGCAACCATTCAATAACCCATATAGTTACTGATATAGCTACTGATTTAAACATGCAGCAGTTTACAGAACAACATAAATAATGATTGCCAAATTAAGACACTTTAATCACTAACCCATACACTCAGTGAGACACATTTAATCATTCTCTCATACAGTCAGTCATGCACCTACTAAATCCTTCATCCAGACACTTATACATCCACTCATTCTTCAATATGTAAGACATATTTTAACTTTACAGAAACATACAGTCACTGGGTGTTGTCATCAGTGATGTCATTTGAGATGTCATCAGTGATGTCATCAGTGATGTCACTGACCATGTCATGAATGATGTAATATGTGACATCATTAGCAGTGGATTGCGGGTCCGCGATATATAGTTAGTGCAACTAACTATATATGGAATTTCAATGGTTTTGTGCAAATAAAATAAGGTTTTTTAAATGCTAATCCCTAACTATATATGGTCTATAACCTATGGTTTTTTCAGTGAATTTTCAAGGTTTTGTAAATGCAAATTCCTAACTATATATGGTCTATAACCTATGGTTTTTTCTGTGAATTTCATTGGTTTTTTAAAAGCTAATATCTATAGCTGTAAAATATATTCTTTATTAAGTGACGTATCACGTAGCCCGTGAGACGCCTCATGATGCATCGCATAACCGTGACGTATCGTCTCTGCAGCGCAAACCAAACCCAAAACGTAAGCGCGCCAGAACACGCTTAAAGATATATATATATTTTTTTAACCTTAATTAGACAAAATCCACACTTGCACATATCACAAACGTTCAAAAAACACAATATGTCGGACTCCCGTTACGCTGCCGGTTAGCTGCCCGGTTAACGTACCAGGAAGCACCTTTACCGCGAAAAATCGCAATTTTTTTTTCTTTTGCCCCGCAGGGAACTTTAATAGCCCCCTCATCAATCCTAGGGGTTCAGGAGGGGTCTGCCTTACCCCTTTCATTCATTTACACCTTTTTTTTTCCACCTCTTGTCTCTCGATCCTACCGAGAGACAAGATGGCGGCCGCTCTGGACTGTTTACAATGTTGACAGCCAATCAGCTACTCCTCAGGATTTTTATTTTTTTTTGGGCCCCGCGTGGTTTTATAATATCCCCCTCATCAATCCTATGGGGTCAGAAGGGGTCTACCTTGCGCTCTTTCCTTCATTTGCCCCTTTGTTTTGGTCTCCTCTTGTCTCTTGATCCTACCGAGAGACAAGATGGCGGCCGCTCCGGACTGTTTACAATGTTGACAGCCAATCAGCTGCTCCTCAGACTCCCGTTACACTGCCGGTTAGCTTCCCGGTTAGCTGCCCGGTTAGCTGCCCGGTTCGCTTACCAAGACGCGTCTCTACGGCGAAAAAATCGGATTTTTTTTTTTTGGGGGGCCCCGCGTGGCTCTATAATATCCCCCTCATCAATCCTAGGGGTCAGAAGGGGTCTACCTTGCCCCCTTTCCTTCATTTCCCCCTTTGTTTTAGCCTCCTCTTGTCTCTCGATCCTACCGAGAGACAAGATGGCGGCCGCTCCGGACTGTTTAGAATGTTGACAGACACCGGAGGGCCAATCAGCTTCGCATCGCAAAGTTCCGATACACGAAAAGTTCGCTAACCGGATCGCTGCCCGGAGCGCTGTTACAGATATATATCTTGATTTAAACGTTAATTTCTCAAAATCCACTGAAGCACATATATTGAGACCTAGCAAAGGCACATCGGGCTAACAGTCCCTACAATTTTGCCAAGTTTCGTGGAAATCTATTCAGCCGTTCGGGCTAAAAGTGAGTCCAACCGCCCTATGGAAATTAACATGGGAAAAACGCATTTTGGGACCCCCCTTTTTTCTCGGCCCCCCCTTGACGAACCCCCCCCAAATTTCCAGGAGCTGCTCAGAAACAAAATGTGCCATTTTCCTGAAAATTTCAGCCGATTCCGTCCACAAACGCAAAAGTTAGTAGACATAGAATTTTCAGAAATGCCATAGGGAAAAAATCCTAACTATATATACCTACTGGCGACCGCCAGTAGGTAATATATATATATATATATATATATATATATATATATATATATATATATGTGTGTGTGTGTGTGTGTGTCCAAACACAATTCCCAGAACGCTTCTCAGATAATAGTGGGACGCGGACACCAGTTTTGTGCTGACATTTTTTTTTGCCTTCGGATGACGCGTTTTGCCCACCGCAATGGGCGAAGCCATTTTATGCAGTGCTACACATACCACATGACTGCCACTTACCATAAGCATGAAAGATATACTAAGACCTTAATTCCTCAATAGTATCATAAAATCATTACCACCAAATGTTAAAACCTGGGTACACTTAATCCTTCAAGTGCTCATGTGCTATTGAAATGTCTGCAAATGCTAAAAAAAATTCCCTCCCTATAATGATTCATTGGGGTTTTAACATAAACATACAGGAACATAAAACTTGTATCAAATGCAATAATTTTAACACATGTAGCCTTGGCTACATGTAGCGTACCCTTCAAGTACTTATGATCCAATAAATATACAGTATAATTTGTCGTTGATTTGTACTAAAGTGCAGTGTGCCTACTATCCTTTGTATATACAGTGCATATCTCCACTTGGGGTTTTAATAAAGTGCATAGTGCCAGTATGTTATGAGTACCAAAAACATTCTAGTATATTTTAGAAGCCCCTAAAACCCTGAATGTACTAATTCTGAATCAATGCTGATAAGCATATTGATGATAGCATTTATTCGACATTCTCTTTTGGGATCATATCACTAAACGTTCGTGCTTGAAACAATCTGTGCCAAAATGTTATTAACAAAGTGCCTAAGTGCGTGTGCAAGTGCTCATGTGCTAAATATAAAAATGTAATAACTGTTTAGGGATGGGAGAGGCAGCAGCAAATATTCTCTTAACTCACCGAGCTGACTGCTCTGTTTCACTATTCATTCTTCGCAGCAATCTACTTCTCTAATAATAAAACATGTATTTAAGAAGCCTTCTTTAAATGGATAAGTCAAAACACCAGTTTTACTGTTCTATCTGACAAGCTTTATCTCATATCAATAACTGTAGGCCCGTAGTACACATTAAGATAGGAACCAGAAGGTGCGCCCGTTAAAGTTATAAATATTTATGGGGTTTCTCCCCATTATTTAACCCACTGGGAGTCTGTGTGTTTAACTCCAAAATTAATTTGACTCAAGCCTTCTTAACAGTTTCTCTCTGTTTCATCCTCTTCTTAATGGTGGCACTACACCAATACCAAAGTATTTCAAACCGCTCAAGCCGTTGTATATATTTGTATATTTGTATATTTTTGTATATTTATAAAGCGCAAACAATCGCTCCGAAAGGAGCATCCTGGCTCTAAATGTTGTTGTGCACTGGTTTAAAGTGCCTAGCAACTTGATAGGACATATCAAAGTTAACTATTGCTCTAAGATGTTGAAGAATTCACAAATGTACTTGCAGTTTCGTGCTCCCTACGTATTGTATATATATAATTTTTTTTAACTTTCGGGACAGGGAGAAGTCACGTTAAGCATGGCTCCCTCAATACTAATCTTCACCTGCATAGCAGTTGAGAGCAGAGTCAAACTATTTTATTTTATATTACGTTTAGTAGTACTACAACTGTACCGCTCATGTACTGCAAAGCGTTATTCACATAACAATGATAAATGAACTCCAACTCAGAACTGCAGTAAGTGTAGCACCATAAATGGCCAACTGCTAGAACTGCAACACCATCCATAAGAAAATAATGGAGGCAGTTACTTAACACCTTCGCTGCGGCGGCTATTCCGCCGCAGCGCTAACGGTCACGGGGGGGCGCGCGGCTCACCTGTGCGGGTGACAGAACCGTTCCGTCACGGCTCGCGGGTGAGCTGTGCTTGTGACGGAACGGTTCCGTCACGGCCCCGCCCGCTTAATGAAACGCGCCGCGCAGGTGCGACGAGTGGGCCGAGACAGAACCGTTCCGTCATGAGCACAGCCCACCCGAGGGGCGTGACGGAACGGTTCCGTCAATAGCGTCGAAGTGGTTAAAATAACACCCTATAGGAAATAATGTTAAAATAAACATTTTGTTTGACTTTTTTTGAATATATATGTACTTTTATAATATAAATAAATGAACACGTTCTTATTTTATAAAAGTAAATATCACTTCATTTGTTTTAAAAGTAATAGATATATAAATTAATTCTCTACATAACATTTAATAATATTTAATAAATATGAATATTTTACTTTAGGTAGATTCTTGAAATAAATCTTTTACAAAATAATTGTTATGTACTTGGATATATTTAAATTAATTAATTAAGCATTATTTTTAAATTGGTTATAGTGTAAAGTATTTCTCCTCGTTGTGCCATTCCTGCTGTGGTGCATGGCAGCCAATTGTGCGCCAGGCAGGGGAAAGCACATAGATGCATCGTATAGTTATTAATAGGACGCATCCCTGTTCTTTGAACTTTCAACATAGGAAAAGAGGAAATGTCTAGAAACCCGGAGGTGTTTTCCAAGAGGGAGTGACAAGAACTCACAATAGGGTGTTCCCGGAGGATTTTCAAGGTTCTTGTGACCTTTAGAAAACATAAATAGTTGGAGTAATGGGTCGAGTTGTTAGAAGCCTCTAACTCAGTATACTTTAGCTGCATTACCAGATGTTTGCCATGCGTTTCTAAATTATAAAACTTGAAGGAACAAAAACCTAAAATATATCAAATGCTGCCTAGTTTCATAACCTATTTTTGTTGTTTGTTATCCAGTTATGTTGTGCGCATTCTTCTCTCAATGGACAGCTAAATCCTCCCCATATGAACACAATTTCATAGTCTCATGCACATATTTCAACATTAATAAACCATAGTCAGACTTCAAGGTGCCTG